>NC_135233.1:1067659055-1070170305 GCF_051348905.1 Ranitomeya variabilis
AAAATGGAGATGCAAGTCTCTAAACAGCATAAAATGGGTTGTTAACCTCTTAGACACCAAAGGAAATTAAGTCCATTTAATATGAGACACAAACACACAGGCTAAATGGAAGATCTGCGATTCACAATAGGTAGTGATCTTCTAACCCCAGTAGGACGTGACACACTCATGACAGCGGATTAGCGAGTTTATTAGGTGTGTTCACTTTACAGCAGCCCTATCGTGAGAGAACCTAAATCTAGCCATTATATGTGGGACGTAATGTGGCAGTCTAAGCCGAGAATCGCATGATTTGCTCACTGCTCCAATATTTACTCTCTGCATTTTTGCAATGCTTTTATTAGGACATTTCTCGTGTATGGCATGAGGGATGGGTTTTATTGTAATGTCTGCTTCGTCACGGCAGTATAATGAGTCTCACGTTATCTGAGCCTAGGAGTATATATTGGGGTCAGAGGGGAGATTTTAACACGTGCCCCCTTATCTCTCCAGAGGACCTGCTACTCGTTGGAAGCCCAACATTCGCCCGTGTGTGTCCTGGCCGGAAGAAGGGCGGCACGACTATCACTGCGGCATCCTCTTCCCAATTACAATGCCGAGAAAGATCCATTTTAAACAACATACAACCAGCCCCTAGCTCTAACAACAGGAACCAAAGATGGCTCTGATCAATGATGTTTAGATGCCCTGGTCAATCTCTGACATTGGCAGTTAAATGGTTGCAATCGGAGCGTAAAAGTATTGAGATGCCCATACGCAGCGTGCCGATGGGCTATCATGGCAGCCAAGAGCCTACCGAAGGCCCCTGAATCACCAGGGGGTAATCGTTTGCTATAAACTTCAACATTGAGGTATCACAGTACAAGGTACAAGCGATCACCAGTTCAAGTTCCTTGATGTCCAGGAACTATTAAAAAAAATAATGAAAATTAACCCTTTCACGCCCCAGCGCATTTTCGTTTTTGCGTTTCTGTTTTTCGCTCCCCTTCCTCCCAGAGCCGTAACTTTGTTATTTTTCCATCAATATGACCATGTGAGGGCTTGTTTTTTGCGGGACGAGTTGTACTTTTGAACAACACCATTGGTTTTACTGTTACATGTTGTGTACTGGCAAACAGGAAAAAAATTCCAAGTGCGGTGAAATTGCATAAAAAGTGCAATTCCACAACAGTTTTTTTTGTTTGTTTTTAACCATGTTCACTAAATGCTAAAACTGACCTGCCATTATGATTCTCCAGTTCATTACGAGTTTGTAGACACCAAACATGTACAGTATAGGTTCTTTCTTATTTAAGTGGTGAAAAAAAATCCAAAGTTTGTTAAAAAAAAATTGCGCCATTTTTCGAGACCTGTAGCGTCTCTATTTTTTAGGATCTGGGGCTGGGTGAGGGCTTATTTTTTGTGCGCCGAGCTGACGTTTTTATTGATACCATTTTGGTGTTGATAAGATCTTTTGCTCGCCCATTATTGCATTTTAAAAAACGTAATTCTGGCGTTTTGACTTTTTTTTCCGCTACGCCGTTTACTAAGCGGATTAATCCTTTTTATATATCGATAGATCGGGCTATTCTGAACGCGGCGATACCAAATATGTGTATTTTTTTTTTTTTTTTTAAATTGCTTTGTTTTGAATGTGGCGCATGGGGGATGATTTGAACTTTTATATTTTTTTTATTTTTTTATATTTTTAAAAACATTTTTTTTTTAACTTTACACTTGTTTCATAGTCTCAGCGTCGGAGCCCACATCAAAGGGAGAGACACGATATGCACAGTACATGTTCAGCTAATGTCGTGAAGGGGTTAATTACGGTAAACATAAATTTAAAAAAAACATGTAAACTATTGAATCACCGTCTTTTTGCCATTTAAATTAATTAACCCATACAATAAACGCCGTAAAACAAAATTTTTGGTGCCTGAATTGACATTTTTTGATCATTTCACCCCCCCCCCCAAAAAAAAAAAATCGACTTAATCCGAAATGTTACCATTAAAAACTACATGTTGTAGCGGAAAATACAGTCTCACACAATTTCAACAATGGGAAAACAAAAAAGTTATGGACCTTGGAAACTGACGTCACCATCCAATTTTTTCCCCACATTTTAGTATATTTTTACAGTGAATCCGTCAGCAGTTTTTTTTCCACCTAATCTAAGAGTGACATGATGTAGAGACAGAGACCCTGATTCCAGCGATGTGTGACTTGCTGTGCTGCTTGCTATAGTTTTGATAAAATCACAGCTGCCATGTAGTGCTCCATACTCGTGAGCTCTGTACCCCAGCCACCACCAATGATTGGCAGCTTTCTGCCTATGCACAGAAAGCTTCCAAATGGTGGTGTGGGCGGGGTTATACAGAGCTCCGCATTCAGAGCACTGCTAGATCTGCAACAGAGAAAACAGGGATTTTATCAAAATGACAGGAAGCAGCCTCAGTAAGTGATACATCGCTGGAATCGGATTCTCTGTCTCTACATCATGCTACTCTCAGCAAAAACCTGATGATGGATTCCCATTAAGTCACTTAAAGAATAAAATACCACACATTGTACACTGTGGGGGAAAGAAAAGTCAGAATTGCATTTTTTTCCCATTTTACCCAATTTGGAATTTTTTTTCACGTTTTTCTGTGAATGGTAAAGAAAACCACAACTCGCATTTCTGAATAACAAACCCTCATATATGGCTATGATGACGGAAAAATAAAAAAAACGTTATGGCTCAGGGAAGAAGGGGATGAATAAGCAAAAGCGCAAAAACTAAAAATGATGGGAATTAAAATAAATAAAAGTAAATTTGGGCTAAACCCCCCCTTTTAAGAATATTTATTATATCACTGAGGATAATATCAGAGGGGAATCTCTAGCGGCCCGGACGATTGTCTCTTCAGCTCAGGTGTCGTCTATGTTTTCGGGAGGAGACGTGAGAGGATCTCTCTCGTGTCAGCGCAGATTTTGAGACTCCATGTTTAGTCTGGGTTGTGTAACGCAGGTGGTGAAGAATTTACTATTGTTTTGCTGGTTTCCTCACAGGCTCTTATCAGATTTGGTTATTTATAGACGGACCACACAGAAATACTGGACATTTCCTTCCACCATTGCTTGGTGTTTCACACTTATTTACTTAAGTAAATGGTCTCAGCTTCTTGGGTTAATGATTCATGAGCTTGTAACACTACGAGTCTCAGTTATTACTGAGAGGTGGAGCGGTGTACGGGTGTATTCAGAAATGGCCGCAATGAGGCCTAGCAGATTAGGCCTCATCAACACATCCTAAAAGTAAAATCTGTCTTTTGTTGCCCATAGCGACCAATCACAGCTTAGCTTTCATTTCTTAAACTCTGCTGGCAAAATGGCATGTGTGCTTTGATTGGTTGCTGCAGGCAACAAAGACACTTCTTTTACCTAGTTATAACAAATCTGCCATGTTTGCCGCCATTAACCCTTTCAATTTTTTCCGGGCAACAGTATAGATATAGTAACAGCCAGCCTATCGGAGGACAGCAGCTGACGTCAGTGTGGCCGCCGCGGGCTACACATGATGACACTTTCATGGGCAGACCCTCTTTCTACACTGACTATGGTGCTCTATGTAGAAACAGGAGATCAATTTTCCCTATATGAGTCACTGCAAAAGTCCCTGCCAGGGGAAGGAGAGAGCAGCTGGGTCAGGAGATGAAGAGGGGATGATAAATGCAGGGAAAAGAGGCTTCCTGTTTCTATATTAAGCAGATAAAAGAGAAGAATTAGCCAGTGAGATAAGCAAAATGGGCAATTGTAAGCACAGGTGATGGGCGAACCCGAACAGTAAAGTTCGGGGTCTGTACCGAACACCTACTGTTTGGGCACAGACCTTGAACATGGACTTCTTCAGGAAGTCTGTATTACTGTTCGGGTTCGTCACTCCAACCATCGGTGTTTCCCAGCCTGTCATCTGCATGACAGCGTGAGAAACACTATCAGCTCTGATCTGATCAGATGATAGCATGAACCAGCAGATGTGACCGGCGGTAAAAGTTTACTGATTGTCACAGAGGCGTCAGATGATGTGAGTACTACTCCCATCAGACTACGTCTGCTGTCGCTGATAACCGCAGGCTCAGTCGCTCCTGATGAGAGTATTAATCAGCCAGCGCCTGCTCTATAAATAAATAAAGTGGGGTCTGTTCTATTTTTGATAACCAGCATGGCATAACTGACAGCTGTGGGCTGCAACCCTCAGCTGTCTGCTTTATCATGGCTGGTTATCAAGAATAGAGGGGTCCCAACGCTGCTTTCTTTTATTATTTAAATAAATATTAACAAATGGTGTGTAGCCCCCCCCCCCACACACACACACATTTTTGACAACCATCAAAAGCTAAATCAGACAACTGGGGGCTGGTATTCTCAGGCTGGTAAGCAGCCATAGGTAATGGCACCCCCACCCTAAAAATATCAGCCTGCAGCCACCCCAGAAAAGGTGCATCTATTAGATGCGCCAATTCTGGAATTTTGCCCAGCCCATTCAGGATTCACCCATCACTAGTACACAGTGATGACTGCAATATATTACAAGGATAAAAATTTTGATGGGAGGAGAACTTCCTTAAATGTGTTGGAGGAGAAATCCAAGATAGGGGCCATTAATACAGGATGGGGGCCATTATTACAGGATTGGGGTGCATTACAGGAAGGGGGCAAATATTACAGGATAGGGGACCATTATTACAGGATGGGGGACCATTATTAGCCACAGATTTTCAATGATGTTCAAATAAGGGGACTGTTAGGGTCATTGTAAAACCTTCATCTTGCGCCTTTTCATGTAGTCTATTGTAGATTTTGATGTGTGTTTAGGATCATCATCCATTTGTAGGAGCCATCCTCTTTTCAGCTTCAGCTTTTTTACAGATGGTGTCATGTTTGCATCAAGAATTTGTTGAAATTTCATTGAATCAATTCTTCCCTCTACTCCTGATCCAAGAAGTATCGTTTCTCCTTGTGGAGAGTGACATGTTAAGCATGTCGAGGTAAGGAGACTTAAAGCCGCAATGCTCCTCTGGGAAATATGCAAATTGTTTCTTCAGAGAGGAAGAGGACTAGAACTCTAGTGCCACCTATTGGCAGTAGCAATCCTAACAGTCAATGTCGACCCTTTAACGAGCCTTGTCACATGACTTAGGATAATAGCCAAACCAGATATCAATTTGCAGACACTGTGTTTCGGGGTACTGCCCCTCGTCAGTGCAAAGTGGAGAAAGGAGGATAGGGACAGGGAGGTATAAACTAAATGGGAATAGGGACCAGGAGAGAAACACAACAGCAAACCATACATCACTTCTACAACAACTCAATTCCAACCACTTAGCTTTAACACACAGCACAGGAAGACAAATCTTTCACTGGCAGAGACAAGAAGGTCTGGCCACTTTTTATAGGAAGAGGTAATGACCAGATCAGAAGCAGCTGAAATGGAGCTGCATGTTTCTGACAGGCATATAAAGGGTCATTACTCTCTTCAGCACCAGAGGAAAATAAATCCATTTAATATGGGACACAAATCACACAATCTTTAAAGAAGACCTGCGATTCATTACCCGACGTGACCGTCTAACTCCAGGTTTTCCAGGTGGAAGTGACACCCTCGAGACAGGGATCCATTGTTACGACCACTCATAGGGCTCATTTCCACATGCGAGTCACACGTCCGTATCTCGCATGTGGAAACCAAGCTGTGGAGCCGGCACTCAGGAGCGGAGCTGTGCAGCTCCATGTGTTCCTATGCGGCCGCATGCTCCGCTCCAAAGTGCCGGCTCCACAGCTTGGTTTCCACATGCGAGATACGGACGTGTGCCTCGCATGTGGAAATGAGCCCATATAGTGACAGCTGTTAGTGGTCGTAACCATGGATATCTAAGCTGCTGCAATGCCCTGCACATGGGGTAAGCGACATAGCGAATCAGAAGAACTATACTACATTTCTAATTTGAGGAATTTGATAATAATATTATAATTATTACTACATCTACTAAATATTGGGATAGGATCTTGGAGATGTGAATACCCCATTAAGGCTCAGTTCACATTTATCCTGTGCTCTCCAATGAGCACTTATATTGGAATTTCACTTTTTTTTTTTTGGGGGGGGGGATTTAGACAGAACCCCCAAGGTAAGTGCTCAGCACAGATCACAGGATAATATTTGATCTCTCTAAAAATATGAATGTGGTTTGTGTCGCAGTTTTCTGAAACACATACATTTCTTATTCTTCCATTGACAGGGCTGTGTAGGGGTTGGTTTTTTGCTTGCCAAGCTTTAGTTTTTAATAGCACAATTTTGGGTTATATGTGAAGTTTTGATTACTTTTATTTGCATTTTTGTGGGAGGTGCAGCAACAACAAAAAAACGCAATTCCTTTTTTTTTTGTGCTGATCGTACCTTATTCAGTACAAGGGATCAAATGATCCACAGGCTCAAGTCTCCTAGGACTGAAAAAAAAAAGTTTAAAAAGCTTTAAAAGTTTTAAAAAAAACACTCATAAATATAAACACCTTCTTACCCTTATAAAAAGAGCAAAAATAAATAAGTAAATTTGTTATCATCGCCTACGCAAAGGTCCAAATCTATCAAAATATAAAATTATTTAACCAGTAGGTTAGATCTCGTGAAGCCAAAAAAGCCCAAAATGCAGGAACCTCCAAGAAATCCCGTAAAACCACAAAGTGTTACTATATCTACTCCAAAATGGTACCAATCAAAACTACAGCTCTGATGAAAAAATGTCAGAAAATGGCGACACAATTCTTACAAAGTTTTTAATTTTTTTTATCTGCTTTTAAATTAAAATAGATAAATAAAAATAAATAAATAGCTGTGCACAGTAGGTACACTGAGGACCTCTGCTGGTCAATCCTAGTAAACGCACCATCTATGTCCAAGGCCACGTCTACTCGCCGCTGATTTCCACATGCAGATTCACTGCTGATTTCACCTCTCACATTGAATGGATACGTTCACACGCAGCAGTTACAATTTAAGGTTTTCCAAATTGTATAACAGTAGCACCAAAGTGCATGAAAAAAAATAAATGTGAATAAGTACATAAAATGATACCCAGTGCAGATATTAAATCCCCGACACGTCAATGCTTGTTGCCAATTGAGTCAAAATCTTCAGTTTGTTGGTCGTCATATACAATAATCCATATAAGGGCTCTGTCAGACGTCCGTTTTTCACGTACGTGTTATGTTCGTGGTTTTCATGGATTGAACATGTACCCATTATGGTCTGTGGCTGTTCACATGTCCATTTTTGACCTGAGTCATGGATAACATCACTCTCACCAATGCTAGCCTGTGGGCGCGTGAAAGTCGTGGACGGCACACGGATACCATCTGAGTGCTATCCATGCATTGTCTGTGATTTACATAGTCATTGTTTGGAGAAGATTTGCTATTTTTTTTATTTGTTTTACACTATGAGAAAATCATTAATAAGACTCTGATGGTAAAAATGGAAACACTGGCAAAAATCTGTTCCAAAACACTGATGAAAATGAGTCTGCTTTTTCTGTACAATAAAAAACAATTAGGTCTTAAAGAAGCTGTCCACTACTTGGACAGCTTCTTCTCATACCCCTCGCTTGGCAACCACAAAAATAATAAAACACCGCAAAGTGCCCTGGATGAAGCTGCATCTCTTCTTCATAGAACAACTCGGCACAGATGGCAACAACCCTGGCACATGCTGCAAACACGTTTCCTACAGCAGTGCTCCAGGTGCGCCGAACGACTGTGGAGAAAATCCAATCTGGCCGAAGATTTCATACATTATAAGTTTATGCTTAAAACATACAACTCTGCCCTTCACCTCTCCAAACAAAAATACTTCAACAACCTCATTACCTCACCATCCAACCATCCTAAACGTCACTTTTCATTCCTTCCTCAACCCAAGAGGGGAGACCACAGATCTCTTTTTACAAAGAAAAAATGGACCATATCCAACAGGAAATTTTCTCCCAATCTCTTCATACCATGCACTGTCCTCCCTCCCCCACTGCATCTAGCTCACTATCACTGAAGAAGAAGTGATCGGACTCCTTGTATTTTCTCGCCTGACTACTTCCACCAGTGACCTTATTCCCTCACATCTCTTCCAGTCCATTTCCCCAGCTGTGACCACTCACCTAACAAAAATATTCAACCTCTCTCTCTCTCTTCTGGTATCTTTCCTACTCATTTAAACACTCTAACATGCATCCATTACTTAAAAAACCATCCCTCGACCAAAACTGTGCCGCTAACTATAGACCGGTCTCTAATCTTCCCTTCATCTGTAAATTCCTGGAATGCTTGGTCCACTCCTGTCTGATCAGCTATCTCAGATCACTTTCCACTTAACCCTCTAAACGCTAATTTCCGCTCTTTACACTCTAATGAAACTGCCTTCGTTAAAGTCTCTAATCTACTAACAGCTAAATCTAATGGTCACTACTCCATGCTAATTCTCTTGGATCTCTCTGCAGCATTCGACACTGTGGATCATCAGGTCCTCCTCACTATGCTCCGCTCCATCGGCCTCAAGGACACCGTTCTCTCCTGGTTCTCCTCCTATCTCTCTGACCGCTCCTTTATTGTATGTTTTGCTGGTTCCTCCTCTCACCTTCCCCTTACTGTTGGGGTTCCTCAAGGATCAGTCCTAGGCCCCCTCCTCTTCTCTTTGTATACCACCCCTATTGGACAAACAATCAGTAGATTTGGGTTCCAGTACCATCTCTATACTGATGACACCCAATTATACACTTCTACTCCTGACACCACACCTGCATTATTACAAAACACCAGTGATTGTCTTACCGCTGTCTCCAACATCATGTCCTCCCTCTATCCCAAACTGAACCTGTCAAAAACTGAACTATGTATTTCCTCCCTCCACTAACCTACCTATGACCGACATTGTAATTTCCACATGTGGTTCTACCATTACTCCCCAGCAACATGCCCGCTTTCTTAATTTACCCCCCCCCCCCTATCCGATCACTGGCTCGCTCTTGTTATCTGCTCCTCAAAAACATTTCTATAATTCGACCCTTTCTTACTGTCGACTCTGCAAAAACTACTGTTGCTCTTACTCATTGAACTATTGTAACTCTCTAATAATCGGTCTCCCTCTTACCAAACTCTCCCCTCTCCAATCTGTCAATGCTGCAGTCAGGATCATATTCCTCACCAACCGTTACATCAATGCCTCTACCCTGTGCCAGTCATTACACTGGTTACCCATCCACTCCAGAATCCAGTACAAACTCATCACTCTCACCCACAAAGCACTCCATGGTCCAGCATCACCTTACTTCTGCTCCCTCGTCTGCCTACCACCCTACCCGTGCCCTCCATTCTGCTAATGACCTAAGATTAACATCCTCATCAAGGATATACAATAATATCACAGTGGTTATCAATGTACTATAACTCCTACGCTACATACATTTAGTTTCTGATGAGAGCAATGTTCACAGTGATAAGGGTGTCGCCACAACGATCCTCTTTATATAGTAGGCCCTAGCGAGGATCTCCGGTTCTTCCCGCTAGGCCGCAAGTCCTTTTGACAAAATCAGTCAATGCTCTCTGTGCCTCTCACACTCTGGACTGTCCCCACCCCATCTGTTTCACCACCCCTAACATCTGTACTGTACATCAGTGTCGGAAGTAGCGGCCGGATCACTCGCACCACTTGGTCACCATTGTAGATGTCCACTCCCAGATTGAGGTCCTCACCAGACCTTCAGTGATTGACCTGCAAGGGCATCTGTTGGGTCCGAAAGGATGCAGGGCTGATGCTTGAGTCATGGCCAGCGTAGTCTGGTCTCAGTATCTTGACTGGCGCACAGCTAGGCCTCAAGTCTTGACCGGCATGATCTGTTCTATGGATCTTCTTGCCTGGAGTCTGGATCTTGCGGCTACATAGCAGCTCACTGTCCTAGTTTCTCGTGTATGTCCTGGTCTCTTCTCCTTAGCGTCCCCCTGCTCTCGGCGCCTAATCTCTACCCACCTTGTCACATCAAGCTTTTATATCTGGGAACAGTGTCATGAATGTCACCTGACTAGGTGCTTCATGTAGACTCATCTTCCCCAAAACACTCACCTCTCTCATTGGTTCCAAAGGGTGCTAGTTGGGCAGTAAGTGGCAGTTTCCAGACACAGATGTCGCACAGTTATTATTATTATAGCACCATTTATTCCATGGCGCTTTACATGTGAGGAGGGGTATACATAATAAAACAAGTACAATAATCTTAAACAATACAAGTCACGACTGGTACAGGAGGAGAGAGGACCCTGCCCGCGAGGGCTCACAATCTACAAATATGAAGAGTTCCCTCTTTCACTGCACACACTCTTAGGCTGCTTTCACACATTAGTTTTTTGCCATCAGGCTCAATCCGGTGAGTTTTGAAAAAAAATGGAATTATGCCGCCGGATCCGTTTTTTTCTCATAGACTTGCATTAGCGCCGGATTGCGACGGATGGCCTCACGTTTCATCCACTTTTTGCCGGATCCATCGAAAATTTGTTTTCCAGTTGTTAGAGAAAACAGACATATTAATGTTTTTTATTTCTGTCGAAAAAACAGACAGCGACGGATCTGGCGGTGTCCGGCGTTTGCTAGAATGGAAACCTATGGCGAAATTGAGAAATAATTTTTCTCCTACGCTTGGTTAAAAAAAGTAACCATTACTGACTACCACATTTTTTGTTCTTGATTTCTTTTAGTGTTTCTTAAAGCCAGAAAGTTTCCATTTGAAATGACTTTAGTTTTGTGCCATGTCTGTGATCTGCTTTTTTTCTACAAAATTAAACAACTGAATGAACATCCTCCAAGGCCGGTGATTCCATAATTTTTGCCAGGGGGTGTATTTTCTGGTCATTTGGGGCAAATTTGCACCTATGAGCAGCTATTGACATTGCACATTACACTGAGGACCTCTACTGGTCGCGCCTAGTAAAGCATCGTCTCTATCCAGCGCTATTACTCCTATAATAATAAATAATACAGTTTTGCTGCTTTAGTCTTATAGTGGCAATTCCTATTGATTCTAGATTGTTATGAAGAGAGAACTGGTGAATTACAAAAAAAATTGGACAGTCTATCCTTGCAATGAAAATTACCTTAGTCAAAAAAAACAAATCCCATTCAAAGAGAAAGGTCCAATTGCTGTGAAGAAGACTTCACGCTGCCCAAGAAAGTCTGGTAAGTATCAGGACCGTCTCCCAAAGAGGATTCAGCAACGAGATCGGTTCAGCACCACTGCAGAGCATGCCCAGAAATGGCAGCAGGTTACAGTCAGTGGAGGCTTTGGAGGCTACCTGGTGTCAACAAGGGCAGCAAAGAAGCCAACCTTCTCCAAGAAACATCATGGACAGACTAATGTTCTGCAGTAAGTACAGGGATTGGACTACAGAGGGCAAGAGTAAAGTTATTCTCTCTCATTTCCCCTTCAGACTTTTTGGGACATCTGGGAGAATCATTGTCGGGAAAAGCAATGGTGAGCACTGCCATGAGTCCTGTGTCCTGCCAGGAAGCCTCCTGAGACCACTTATGGATGGGGGCTTCTTATAATGGAGGAGACTCACTCACAATTTTGCCTAAGAACTTGGCCATGAGTAAAAGATTGGATCTAAATCCTCCAAGAGCAACTTCTCCCTTCATCCAGGAGTAATGTGGTGGTGATGCTTTTCCCATCATGATGGAGACCATGTCACAAGGCAAAAAATGAAAACGAAGTGGCTTGGGGAACAAAACATTGACATTTTGGGTCCAGGGCCAAAAAACTCCCAGATCTCTATCCCATTGAGAACCAGTGGTTAATCCTAAAAAAGTGGCAAAAACACAAATTCTGAAATGTTTATAGTTGCATTTAGTAACAATAGAAAGAGCAGAGAAAAAAAACACTGAAGGAGCAAACTTTGTGGAAACTAAAACTTTTTTTCAGTATCAGAACTTTTGACTACGACTGTTCACTATAAAGGGGGGTCTTTTTCTCTCTACAGACAATGGGGCGGGTATTTTGTCTATCTACAGACAATGGGAGGAGTCTGTGTCTCTCTACAAATAGTGGGGCGGATCTTTGTCTTTCTACAGACAATGGGGCGTATTTTGTCTCTACAGACAATGGGGCGGATCTTTGTCTTTCTACAGACAATGATGGTGGGTAAAGAAAGTGGGGGGAATCTCTATCCCACTACAGAAATTGGGGTTGCAATTTTATTATATACAGCGGGTGACATGAGTATTGAACTTGTCACCAATTTCCTTAAGTCTATTTCTAAAAGGTGCTATTTACATGAAATACTCACCAGATGTCGGCAACATCCCACGCAATCCACACAGGTAAAGAAATCACCATAGATGTGCATAAATTAAGTTATATGCATCAATGAGAAACGACAAAAGGAAAAAATATTGAACATGAAGAAAGTGAGGAGCAAAAAGCCATGCAAAGTCCTGACACCAGCTGAAATCTATCAGTAAATAGAAAGCAATCCTGACACTTAGTGACAGATAATATCAGCCGGTTCATCCAGTGGCCTATAAAAAGGTGTCTCATTACCAAGGTGCCACACAAGAAACATCTCATGAAGGGTAAAGCCAATGAGCTGCCTCAAGACCTCCACAACCTTATTGTTGCAAAACATACTGATGGCATTGGCTACAGAAGAATTTCTAAACTACTGAAGGTTCCAGTGAGCACTGCTGGGGCCATAATCAGCAAGTGGAAATAACATAATTACACCATAAGCCGTCCAAGACCAGGTGCTCCCCGCAAGATTTGAGACAGAGGAGTGGCAAACATTTTCAGAAGAGTTATCCAAGAGCCAAGAACCACCTGTGGAGAGTTGCAGAAAGACCTGGATTCAGCAGATACAATTATTTCAAAGAAAGCTATAAGTAATGCACTCAACCTCCATGTCCTGTATGCACGCTCACCACACAACCTCCATGGCCTGTATGCACGCTCACCACACAACCTCCATGATCTGTATGCACGCTCACTACATAACCTTCATGGCCTGTATGCACACTCACCACACAACCTCCATGGCCTGTATGCATGCTCCCCACACAACCTCCATGGTCTATATGCATGCTCACCACTAGTGTTGAGCGATACCGTCCGATACTTGAAAGTATCGGTATCGGAAAGTATCGGCCGATACCGGCAAAGTATCGGATCTAATCCGATACCGATACCCGATACCAATACAAGTCAATGGGACTCAAGTATCGGACGGTATCCCTGATGGTTCCCAGGGTCTGAAGGAGAGGAAACTCTCCTTCAGGCCCTGGGAACCATATTAATGTGTAAAATAAAGAATTAAAATAAAAAATATTGATATACTCACCTCTCCGACGCAGCCTGGACATCACCGCTGGTAACCGGCAGCCTGCTTTGTTTTTAAAATGAGCGCTCATGTGACCGCCACGCGACCAATCAGAAGCCGTGACGTCATCCCTCAGGTCCTAAATTCCTAATTCTAGGAATTTAGGACCTGAGAATTACGTCACGGCTTGTGATTGGTCGCGTGGCGGTCACATGGGCGGAAGCGACCAATCACAAGCCGTGACGTCATCTAAGGCCCTGAACGCGCTCATTCTTAGGAAGGAAGGCTGCCGGAAAGAAGCCGAGGGTGAGTATATTCCTATTAGGTATATACTCACCCTCGGACGCGCCCTGCTTCTTTCCGGCAGCCTTCCTTCTTAAGAATGAGCGCGTTCAGGGCCTTAGATGACGTCACGGCTTGTGATTGGTCACGGCCGCCCATGTGACCGCCACGCGACCAATCACAAGCCGTGACGTAATTCTCAGGTCCTAAATTCCTAGAGGGATGACGTCACGGCTTCTGATTGGTCGCGTGGCGGTCACATGAGCAGCACGCGACCAATCAGAAGCCGTGATGTCATGGAAGGTACTGAACGCGCTCATTTTAAACAAAGCAGGCTGCCGGTTACCAGCGGTGATGTCCAGGCTGCGTCGGAGAGGTGAGTATATCAATATTTTTTATTTTAGTTCTTTATTTTACACATTAATATGGTCCCGATACCGATTCCCGATACAACAAAAGTATCGGATCTCGGTATCGGAATTCTGATACGGCAAGTATCGGCCGATACCCGATACTTGCGGTATCGGAATGCTCAACACTACTCACCACATAACCTCCATGTCCTGTATGCACGCTCACCACGCAACCTCCATGGTCTATATGCATGCTCACCACATAACCTCCATGGTCTATATGCATGCTCACCACATAACCTCCATGCCCTGTATGCATGCTCACCACATAACCTCCATGGTCTATGCATGCTCACCACACAACCTCCATGGCCTGTATGCACGCTCACCACATAACCTCCATGATCTGTATGCATGCTCACCACATAACCTTCATGGCCTGTATGCATGCTCACCACATAATGTCCATGTCCTGTGCATGCTCACCACACAACCTCCATGGCCTGTATGCACGCTCACCACATAACCTCCATGCTCTGTATGCATGCTCACCACATAACCTTCATGGCCTGTATGCACACTCACCACACAACATCCATGGCCTGTATGCATGCTCACCACATAACCTCCATGATCTGTATGCATGCTCACCACATAACCTTCATGGCCTGTATGCATGCTCCCCACACAAGACTCCATTGCTGAACAAAAAAACATGGTCAAGCGCATTTCCAATTTGTTCACATCATTTAGACAAGCTTGTGAAATACTGAGAGAATATAGTCTGGTCAGAGGAGACCAAAATTGAACTCTTTGGAATCCATAATACACACCATGTTTGGAGACCAAATTACACTGCATATCACCCTAAAACACCATACCAACAGTGAAGTCTGGAGGTGGGAACATCATGGTGTGGGGCTGTTTTTCAGCTTGTGGCACTGGGAAACTTCATATGATTGAAGGAAGGATGAATGGCCAAAAGTACCAAGACATTCTTGATAAAAAATCTGCTGCCATCCACCAGGATAATGAAGATGAAACAAGGGTGGACATTTCAGCAAGACAGTGATCCCAAACACGCAGCCGAGAAAACTCCCAATTAGTTTCAGAGAAAATAAAGCTGATAGAATGGCCGGGCCGATCACTGGACCTGAATCCAAAAGAAAATGTATGGAAGGAACTAAAGCTCAGAGTTCATAGAAGGAGCCCACGATGTTATGGTTCTCAATGGCAAGAGAACATAGCCCAGCATACATAGGAACTAGCTCTTGGAAGGATGGAAACTTAAACTGACCATGAACTAAACCTGCCGCACAACTAACAGTAGCCGGGTAGCGTAGCCTGCGTTTTATCCCTAGACGCCCAGCGCCGGCCGGAGGACTAACTAATCCTGGCAGAGGAAAATATAGTCCTGGCTCACCTCTAGAGAAATTTCCCCGAAAGGCAGACAGAGGCCCCCACATATATTGGCGGTGATTTAAGATGAAAATGACAAACGTAGTATGAAAATAGGTTTAGCAAAATCGAGGTCCGCTTACTAGAAAGCCGGAAGACAGAAAGGGTACTTTCATGGTCAGCTGAAAACCCTATCAATACACCATCCTGAAATTACTTTAAGACTCTAGTATTAACTCATAACATCAGAGTGGCAATTTCAGATCACAAGAGCTTTCCAGACACAGAAACGAAACTGCAGCTGTGAACTGGAACAAAATGCAAAAAACAAACAAGGACAAAAGTCCGACTTAGCTGGAAGTTGTCTGGTAGCAGGAACAAGCACAGAAAGGCTTCTGATTACAATGTTGACCGGCATGGAAGTGACAGAGGAGCAAGGTTAAATAGCGACTCCCACATCCTGATGGGAACAGGTGAACAGAGGGGATGATGCACACAAGTTCAATTCCACCAGTGGCCACCGGGGGAGCCCAAAATCCAATTTCACAACAGTACCCCCCCCTCAAGGAGGGGGCACCGAACCCTCACCAGAACCACCAGGGCGATCAGGATGAGCCCTATGAAAGGCACGGACCAGATCGGAGGCATGAACATCAGAGGCAGTCACCCAAGAATTATCCTCCTGACCGTATCCCTTCCATTTGACCAGATACTGGAGTTTCCGTCTGGAAACACGGGAGTCCAAGATTTTTTCCACAACGTACTCCAACTCGCCCTCAACCAACACCGGAGCAGGAGGCTCAACGGAAGGCACAACCGGTACCTCATACCTGCGCAACAATGACCGATGAAAAACATTATGAATAGAAAAAGATGCAGGGAGGTCCAAACGGAAGGACACAGGGTTAAGAATCTCCAATATCTTGTACGGGCCGATGAACCGAGGCTTAAACTTAGGAGAAGAAACCCTCATAGGGACAAAACGAGAAGACAACCACACCAAGTCCCCGACACAAAGCCGAGGACCAACCCGACGCCGGCAGTTGGCAAAAAGCTGAGTCTTCTCCTGGGACAACTTCAAATTGTCCACCACCTGCCCCCAAATCTGATGCAACCTCTCCACCACAGCATCCACTCCAGGACAATCCGAAGATTCCACCTGACCGGAGGAAAATCGAGGATGAAACCCCGAATTACAGAAAAAAGGAGACACCAAGGTGGCAGAGCTGGCCCGATTATTGAGGGCAAACTCCGCTAAAGGCAAAAAAGCAACCCAATCATCCTGATCTGCAGACACAAAACACCTCAAATATGTCTCCAAAGTCTGATTCGTCCGCTCGGTCTGGCCATTAGTCTGAGGATGGAAAGCAGACGAGAAAGACAAATCTATGCCCATCCTAGCACAGAATGCCCGCCAAAATCTAGACACGAATTGGGTTCCTCTGTCAGAAACGATATTCTCCGGAATACCATGCAAACGAACCACATTTTGAAAAAACAGAGGAACCAACTCGGAAGAAGAAGGCAACTTAGGCAGGGGAACCAAATGGACCATCTTAGAGAAACGGTCACACACCACCCAGATGACAGACATCTTCTGAGAAACAGGAAGATCCGAAATAAAATCCATCGAGATGTGCGTCCAAGGCCTCTTCGGGATAGGCAAGGGCAACAACAATCCACTAGCCCGAGAACAACAAGGCTTGGCCCGAGCACAAACGTCACAAGACTGCACAAAGCCTCGTACATCTCGTGACAGGGAAGGCCACCAGAAGGACCTTGCCACCAAATCCCTGGTACCAAAGATTCCAGGATGACCTGCCAACGCAGAAGAATGAACCTCAGAAATGACTTTACTGGTCCAATCATCAGGAACAAACAGTCTACCAGGTGGGCAACGATCAGGTCTATCCGCCTGAAAATCCTGCAAGGCCCGCCGCAGGTCTGGAGAAACGGCAGACAATATCACTCCATCCTTAAGGATACCTGTAGGTTCAGAATTACCAGGGGAGTCAGGCTCAAAACTCCTAGAAAGGGCATCCGCCTTAACATTCTTAGAACCCGGTAGGTATGACACCACAAAATTAAACCGAGAGAAAAACAACGACCAGCGCGCCTGTCTAGGATTCAGGCGTCTGGCGGACTCAAGATAAATTAAATTTTTGTGGTCGGTCAATACCACCACCTGATGTCTAGCCCCCTCAAGCCAATGACGCCACTCCTCAAAAGCCCACTTCATGGCCAAAAGCTCCCGATTCCCAATATCATAATTCCGCTCGGCGGGCGAAAATTTACGAGAAAAAAAAGCACAAGGTTTCATCACGGAGCAGTCGGAACTTCTTTGCGACAAAACCGCCCCAGCTCCGATTTCAGAAGCGTCGACCTCAACCTGAAAAGGAAGAGCAACATCAGGCTGACGCAACACAGGGGCGGAAGAAAAGCGGCGCTTAAGCTCCCGAAAGGCCTCCACAGCAGCAGGGGACCAATCAGCAACATCAGCACCCTTCTTAGTCAAATCAGTCAATGGTTTAACAACATCAGAAAAACCAGCAATAAATCGACGATAAAAGTTAGCAAAGCCCAAAAATTTCTGAAGACTCTTAAGAGAAGAGGGTTGCGTCCAATCACAAATAGCCCGAACCTTGACAGGATCCATCTCGATGGAAGAGGGGGAAAAAATGTATCCCAAGAAGGAAATCTTTTGAACCCCAAAAACGCACTTAGAACCCTTCACACACAAGGAATTAGACCGCAAAACCTGAAAAACCCTCCTGACCTGCTGGACATGAGAGTCCCAGTCATCCGAAAAAATCAGAATATCATCCAGATACACGATCATAAATTTATCCAAATAATCACGGAAAATGTCATGCATAAAGGACTGAAAGACTGAAGGGGCATTTGAAAGGCCAAAAGGCATCACCAAATACTCAAAGTGGCCCTCGGGCGTATTAAATGCGGTTTTCCACTCATCCCCCTGCTTAATTCGCACCAAATTATACGCCCCACGGAGATCTATCTTAGAGAACCACTTGGCCCCCTTTATGCGAGCAAACAAATCAGTCAGCAGTGGCAACGGATATTGATATTTAACCGTGATTTTATTCAAAAGCCGATAATCAATACACGGCCTCAAAGAGCCATCTTTCTTAGACACAAAGAAAAAACCGGCTCCTAAGGGAGATGACGAAGGACAAATATGTCCCTTTTCCAAGGACTCCTTTATATATTCTCGCATAGCAGCATGTTCAGGCACAGACAGATTAAATAAACGACCCTTAGGGTATTTACTACCCGGAATCAAATCTATGGCACAATCGCACTCCCGGTGCGGAGGTAATGAACCAAGCTTAGGTTCTTCAAAAACGTCACGATAGTCAGACAAGAATTCAGGAATCTCAGAGGGAATAGATGACGAAATGGAAACCAAAGGTACGTCCCCATGCATCCCCTTACATCCCCAGCTTAACACAGACATAGCGTTCCAGTCGAGGACTGGGTTATGAGATTGCAGCCATGGCAATCCAAGCACCAACACATCATGTAGATTATACAGCACAAGAAAGCGAATAATCTCCTGATGATCCGGATTAATTCGCATAGTTACTTGTGTCCAGTATTGTGGTTTATTACTAGCCAATGGGGTGGAGTCAATCCCCTTCAGAGGTATAGGAGTTTCAAGAGGCTCTAAATCATACCCACAGCGTTTGGCAAAGGACCAATCCATAAGACTCAAAGCGGCGCCAGAGTCGACATAGGCATCCGCGGTAATAGATGATAAAGAACAAATCAGGGTCACAGATAGAATAAACTTAGACTGAAAAGTGCCAATTGAAACTGACTTATCAAGCTTCTTAGTACGCTTAGAGCATGCTGATATAACATGAGTTGAATCACCACAATAAAAGCACAACCCATTTTTTCGTCTAAAATTCTGCCGTTCGCTTCTGGACAGAATTCTATCACATTGCATATTCTCTGGCGTCTTCTCAGTAGACACCGCCAAATGGTGCACAGGTTTGCGCTCCCGCAGACGTCTATCGATCTGGATAGCCATTGTCATGGACTCATTCAGACCCGCAGGCACAGGGAACCCCACCATAACATCCTTAACGGCATCAGAGAGACCCTCTCTGAAATTCGCCGCCAGGGCGCACTCATTCCACTGAGTAAGCACAGACCATTTACGGAATTTTTGGCAGTATATTTCAACTTCATCTTGCCCCTGAGATAGGGACATCAAGGCTTTTTCCGCCTGAATCTCTAAATGAGGTTCCTCATAAAGCAACCCCAAGGCCAGAAAAAACGCATCCACATTGAGCAACGCAGGATCCCCTGGAGCCAATGCAAAAGCCCAATCTTGAGGGTCGCCCCGGAGCAAGGAAATCACAATCCTGACCTGCTGAGCAGGATCTCCAGCAGAGCGAGATTTCAGGGACAAAAACAACTTGCAATTATTTTTGAAATTTTGAAAGCAAGATCTATTCCCCGAGAAAAATTCAGGCAAAGGAATTCTAGGTTCAGATATAGGAACATGAACAACAAAATCTTGTAAATTTTGAACTTTCGTGGTGAGATTATTCAAACCTGCAGCTAAACTCTGAATATCCATTTTAAACAGGTGAACACAGAGCCATTCCAGGATTAGAAGGAGAGAGAGAGAGGAAGGCTGCAAAATAGGCAGACTTGCAAGTGATTCAATTGAAAGCACACTCAGAACTGAAGGAAAAAAAAAAAAAAAAAAATTTTTCAGCAGACTTCTTTTTTCTCTCCTTTCTCTGCCAATTAATTTAACCCTTTGTGGCCGGTCAAACTGTTATGGTTCTCAATGGCAAGAGAACATAGCCCAGCATACATAGGAACTAGCTCTTGGAAGGATGGAAACTTAAACTGACCATGAACTAAACCTGCCGCACAACTAACAGTAGCCGGGTAGCGTAGCCTGCATTTTATCCCTAGACGCCCAGCGCCGGCCGGAGGACTAACTAATCCTGGCAGAGGAAAATATAGTCCTGGCTCACCTCTAGAGAAATTTCCCCGAAAGGCAGACAGAGGCCCCCACATATATTGGCGGTGATTTAAGATGAAAATGACAAACGTAGTATGAAAATAGGTTTAGCAAAATCGAGGTCCGCTTACTAGAAAGCCGGAAGACAGAAAGGGTACTTTCATGGTCAGCTGAAAACCCTATCAATACACCATCCTGAAATTACTTTAAGACTCTAGTATTAACTCATAACATCAGAGTGGCAATTTCAGATCACAAGAGCTTTCCAGACACAGAAACGAAACTGCAGCTGTGAACTGGAACAAAATGCAAAAAACAAACAAGGACAAAAGTCCGACTTAGCTGGAAGTTGTCTGGTAGCAGGAACAAGCACAGAAAGGCTTCTGATTACAATGTTGACCGGCATGGAAGTGACAGAGGAGCAAGGTTAAATAGCGACTCCCACATCCTGATGGGAACAGGTGAACAGAGGGGATGATGCACACAAGTTCAATTCCACCAGTGGCCACCGGGGGAGCCCAAAATCCAATTTCACAACACCACGGGACCTTCAGGGTGTGAAGAGTGTGTGTGTGGAAGAATAGGCCAAAATCACACCTGAGCAATACCTGCGACTAGTTTCTCCATCCAGGAGGCGTCTTAAAACTTCATCACCAACAAAGGCTTTTGTACGAAGAATTAATTCAATTTCTGTAAGCGCTGTCTATACTTTTTCCCATTGTTTTCTCATTATTACACATCAATTAATTTATGGACTCCAATGGATGATTTCTTTGCCTGTGTAAATTGGATGGGTTGTTATCGAAATCTGGGGAGAATTTCATGTCAATAGCACCTTTACAAATAGATTTACTTAGGAAAATGGTGACGTAGTCAATGCTTATTTCATCCTCTGTAGAAGCATAAGAGAGTTTATGAATGACAGTCTGGTATTATTGCATGAAGCTGAACAGTGGACCCCGGTATCAATTTTACTGGTGGGCCCCTAGTAATGTATGGGGTGATATTGTACAGATATGATGGAAGACCTGGTGTAAGGCTGCACTGGCCATAGAAGCAGACCATGAAGGGAAATGGGGTCCTATCCCCGGTCAGTTGAAGAGGGTCAATGTTCCTTCCGTCACCCACCTTGGATGCCGCGGTGTCTCTTATTTAATCTAAGGGGCTTAAATGTTCACAGACCAACTTTATTAGTCTCCAATCACCATCTGACGCCCAAAAGCTGTCAGCAATGGCCGAGGCATCGGAATTCTACATGAGTAGAGAATATTCATGGTATTTTGTGAGTTTAACAATCCGGGTGATCGATTCTCTTTAAATGTCTATACAGATCATGTCCTTACCAGGTTTCGCCACTAGGAGGCACTATAGAATAAGGATTGCACCTAAAGTCCTCAAACGACTCCATCGCTGCCTGACACATCAGCTGCAGCTATTCTCACACTTGTTGATCTGCATCCCTGTAAACAACGTCGCAGAGGGTCCCTGTGTCCCCCCGACATATAATTACACTGATAGGGTCATGTCCACAGAAATAAAGGATATATTACTAAGAGAATTTCCCATTTAGGTGAATGGGGAGCTAAAAAAAACGGTCAGAACAGGGATGGTATCAGTTTTTCCCAGAACAGTTGATAGAAGTGTCCATCGGATCAAGAAATATGGATGACACAGGGAAGATAAATGGGGACACACGGAATAGAAATGGATGAAAAATGGGCCATCAGGTGCAAAGAAGCTAAATGAACATGATCGTGTGAATAAGGACTTAGACTACGTTCACACATTATGGTTACTTTGTGGTTTTTTTTTTTGTTTTCTTGTCCTGTCTGTTAGGTACGAGGAGATCCAACAAAGGGCCAAGTCTGTAATGTCAACAGATCAGAAAGCCTGTAGTAAGAGGGAATGGTCCACTGTGTCGTAGACTGATGCCAGGTCCAGGAGAAGGAGGACAAACTCGCGTCACTTTCATCTGGCGGTTAGTAGCTCATTGGTGACTTTAGTGAGGGCAGTTTCAGTGGAGCGATGCGGTCTGAAGTCAGATTGTAAGTGGTCAAAGAGGGAGCGGGAGGAGAGGTGGGAGGACAGTCCAACATGGACGTGTTGTTCTAGTAGTTTGGAGGCATGTGCAGGGCCGTATTTAGAGTTTCTGCTGCCCTAGGCACTTTTAGTGCTGCCTCCCCCATTGGTGAGTATGACACTATCGGCAGTGACTTTGGCAAGAATCGCTGATGTGAAAGTCGCCTTTTGCAGCAGATCCGGCAGTTTTTCCGCATCTGCCGCGTAACGGATCACTTACAGCAACACTGCGTTCGGCCTCATTCATTCCCTATGGGACTTGCGGACATGTGCGGCACTTGCAGTTTTGCAGCGATCCGGCAAATGCGGTACTTGCAGCAATGGAAAAAAACAGGGCTAACAGTGTTTTTTTGTCTCACCGCAAGTGCTGCACATGTCCGCAAGTAGCCATCACTACCTGTCCCTGCACCTTGCTAGCTCATCCCTAACCAGCCCTCTGACCTAAAACTACACTATAAAGCTTTAGAAAAACAATATATTAACTGACATATTCCTATGATAATGAGGGCTCCAGGCTATGGCGTAGACTGGGACGGGCAGTCTCTGGGTCTCCATCTTCTCTGTGGACACCCTCAGTCCCTGCCTCACTGCCTGTGCACAGACCTCCCTCCACCGGACCCGGTAATCACTGCTCACAGTAGCATACCGGCAGAGGTGTATCTAGGGTTTCTGGCACCCGGGGCAAGAAGGACATATGCGATTTGCACACTCAGTCATGTGCCCACGAGCTCCTCTCCCTAATACTCTCAATGTTCAGTGAAAAACTGAGAAACAGAAGAGAAGCTCGATGTCACAGGACCACAAGTATGAAAGTCACATATGAGTGAAGTGTCCATGTGACGAATACTGGAACCTGCAGAGCTGAATCCTGACATCGCAGCTTCTGAATTCTCACAACTCATGGACTGCACACTTTTAGGATTCTCCCTTGCCTGTGGACAGTCATGTCAGCACAAGCATGCGATTTGTATACTTCTGACCACATTCCGACTAGACGTGCCCGGCCTCGCTCAGTTCATTTTCATTGAGTGAGGCCACACATGTCTAGTCAGCATGTGACCGCATGTATGTAAAATGCCAGCACGAGAGAATCCTGACAGCGTGCAGTGCGCACTGTGAGAACTCAGAAGTCTGCAGTCACAAAGAATGATTGCAGACTCATTACAAACCTGGACATTCCCTTTAATGCTCCTAACATAAATAAAAACATGTTAGGGTATGTATCCACGTTCAGGATTGCATCAGGATTTGGTCAGGATTTTTCATCAGTTTTTGTAAGCCAAAACCAGGAGTGGAACAATTAGAGGAGAAGTGTAACAGAAACATATGCTCCACTTCTGCATTTATCACACACTCCTGGTTTTGGCTTACAAATACTGATGAAAAATCCTGACCAAATCCTGATGCAATCCTGAACGTGGACACATATCCTTAGTCAGTATCACAAATAACATTCACATCCAGGTACCTTATAGATGACATCATCTCTGGAGTCGTTCTTCTTATCTTCATCTTGTCCAGACCCCATGATGAGTTTTCTCATCCACAGCCGTCTCTGCAGACTTCCATCTTCTCTGCTCTTTTGCAGAAAATCTCCACATGACTCCCTTAAAGATACAAATGTCATTAAAATGCTCCTGAATAAAAAATTGCCCCTCACTATATTGTCTGCACAAAATATGACCCCACACTGTCCCTCTTATGGTACATGCTCTTCACACTGACCTCTCCTTTCCATACCGGACCCCTCTTCACACTATCCTCTCACACTGTGTCCCCCCTATAGGGCCCAGTATTTATACTGTACTCTCTCATCACTCTCCTACTCCTTGGTATACTGTCCTCTCCTGGCTGGGCCCTTACACTGTCCCCCCATGCTACGAACCCACTACTCAGTTTCCATTTTGGGACCACTCACTTTTCTCCCCCCATACTGTCTCCTCACACTATTCCACTCCCTCATACTGTCTCCTTTCACATCCCTCCTGTTCACCATACTGTCTCCTCATATATTTACCTCCTCACTTTCTATACTGCCTGCTCACCTGACTCCCCATACTGTGTCTGCACACATCCCATCACCCTCACTCCCCGTACTCTGTCCACATACATTTTTCACATCTCTACTCACATTGTGTCCACATACATTCCCCCGTTCGCTCCCCATACTGTCTGCACCCATCCCCCCATACTGTTTCCTCATATATGCCCCCTATTCCACCATACTGTTTCCTCATACATGCCCCCCATTGCCCAGTACTGTTTCCTCATACATGCCCCCATTCTCCATACTGTTTCCTCATACATGCCCCCATACTTTTTCCTCATACATGCCCTCCATTTCCCCGCACTGTTTCCTCATACATGCCTCCCATTCCCCCATATTGTTTCCTCATATATGCCCCTATTCCCCTGTATTGTTTCCTCATACATGCCCCCATAACCCCATACTGTTTCCTCATACATGCCCTACATTCCCCAGATTGGGGCCCCTGTGTAAGAACTGTGTCTGGGCCCCCCTCCTTTTATAGCGACAAAACTATATATATGTAGCCACACACACATACATGTGTATATATTACATACTGTATATACTTGAGTATAAGCCGACCTGAGTATAAGCTGAGGCACCTAATTTTGCCACGGAAAACTGGGTAAGCTTATTGACTCGAGTATAAGCTGGGTATGTATTGTCCCCTCATTCCTATCCCGGTATGTGTGGTTCCTCCCGTCCTGTCCTGCTTTGTGTGGCTTCCCCTTTTGTAAGCATCCTTCCATCCTTGTATGCATGGCTTGGCTCCCCGGTCCCATCTTGTATGCATGGCTCAGCTCCCCGTCCCATCTTGTATGCATGGCTCGGCTCTCCCGGTCCCATCTTGTATGCATGGCTCGGCTCCCCGGTCCAATCTTGTATGCATGGCTCAGCTCCCCCTCCTCCCATCCTTGTATACATGGCTCGGCTCCCCCTGTCCCATCTTGTATGCATGGCTCCCTCATGTCCCATCTTGTCTGTATGGCTCCCCCCGTCCCATCTTGTATGCATGGCTCTGCTCCCCCCATCCCATCTTGTATGCATGGCTCTGCTCCCCCTGTCCCATCTTGTATGCATGGCTCTGCTCCCCCCTCACCATCATGTATGCAGGGCTCTGCTCCCCTCCCCATCCCATCTTGTATGCATGGCTCTGCTCCCCACCCCATTCCATCTTATATGCATGGCTCTGCTCCCCCTCCTCCCATCCTTGTATGCATGGCTCTGCTCCCCCTGCCATCTTGTATGCATGGCTCTGCACTCCCCCTCCCCATCTTGTATGCATGGCTCTGCTCCCCTCCCCATCCCATCTTGTATGCATGGCTCTGCTCCCCACCCTGTCCCATCTTATATGCATGGCTCTGCACTCCCCCTCCCCATCTTGTATGCATGGCTCTGCTCCCCCCTCCTCTTCTTGTATGCATGGCTCTGCTCCCCCTCCCCATCTTGTATGCATGGCCCTGCACCCCCCATCTTGTATGCATGGCTCTGCTCCCCCCCATCTTCTATGCATGGCTCTGCTCCCCCTCCTCCCATCCTTGTATGCATAGCTCGGCTCCCCCATCCCATCTTGTATGCATGGCTCTGCTCCCCCTCCCCATCTTGTATGCATGGCTCTGCTCCCCCGTCCCATCTTGTATGCATGGCTCCCCATCCATCCCCCGTCCTCCTCTGTCCTCCCCCTTCCTTCTCTGTCCTCCCTCATCCTCCATCCTCCCTCCCGTGTCATACTCATCTTTCTCCACCACACCGAAAGTCCCAGCATCTCTGTCCCGGCATGGCAGCTTCTTCCTGTGTGAGCGGTCACATGGTACTGCTCATTAAGGTCATGAATATGCATACATATTTATCATCTTAATGAGCGGTACCATGTGACCGCTGAGAACAGGATGAGCTGCCGGCACTGAGAAAATCGGAGCTGCAGGCACCACTGGAGGAGGGTGAGTATCATGTCTGCAAGGAGGTGGGCTGGTGGGGGGGTTTGGTCTGGCATGCGGGCGATAACCCCGGACTCTAATGTAAAGGAAAAACTTGCTCAGGTGCCGCCCCCCGCATCCTGGTGCCCTAGGCACGTGCCCTCAAGTGCCTAGTGGCAAATACGGCCCTGGGCATAGGGGAGAAATGATATGGGGCGATAACTAGACACAGAGGATGGGTCAAGGGTGGGCTTTTTGAGGATGGGTGTAATTGAGGTATGTTTCAATCAGGATGGAAGACACCAGTTGTTAGTGACAGGTTGAAGAGGTAGGTTAGGCTTGTGATGAAGACTGTGGTAAAGTTTGGAATGAGGTGGGGCGTTATTGTGTCAAGTTCACAGGTGGTGAAGCAAAGTATTTACCTGAGATGAGAGGAGAGGGAAGGGGAGCTGGTGGATGCAGGAAAAATTTAAAGTACTGAACAGTTGTTTAGGGTTGTGAGACAGGTATATGAGAGATGAGTAGTCAGTTTGTTTTGCTGCAGTGAGCAATTGCACAGCATTTTTACAACTTCTGTTACTGGACGGGCAACTCCGCTCCCTTTCTTTTGCAGCTGTACAACAATACGCTTTGTAGATGGGGGCCAGAAAGAACATGTGCTCCAGTAGATGGCAAGCGCTGCATCAAGTGGCCTTTGCTCATCTTCCTCCACCTTAACATCATACAAAGTACAATCCTCAGTGGTGGTACACCAGTTACCCATTTTTTCCCCCACATCACAACTCTCCAAGCGCCCAACTGACTGTTGGGAACCACAGATGGCTTGGTCTGCAGATCTTTTCACGCCATGGGCATAGGAAGGGTACTCAAAAAATTCAGAGTCAAGAGGAGGAAATCATCTGCACCGATGGCCAAATTTTTTTCTTAGTTTGATCCATGGTTGGACAAAGTTTGGTCCAAGCATAAACCAAACCCTCGTCAACAGACGTTAACCCTGTTGGGTGAAGGTGATCCATTTCTGATGAGACTCTGATACTTGAGGCACCCGCAGACTGTACCATGCTGTCAAGGCAGGAAGAGGAGGAGGGTGACTCTCAGGGCGAGAAGTGGGAGAACAGAGAGGATGACAATGAGGTAGTAGATCACACTTGGTGTAAACCCCGAGGCATGCAGCTGAGTAGCTCAGCAGAGGAGGAGGAAGACGAGGAGGTTACGTAGACACAGAGTTAGGCAACCAAGACAACCAATGCATCCTGAGCCCCAAGTCTGGTAGTGGACAGCAGCATGCACGGTTCTGCAGTTGCCTATCTTGGGTCTTTTTTTCAGACCGGCAAAAATCTGAAAAATCATGTTAGCTGTCAACTTTAAAAAAAAAAAGACCTAGTAGAGTAAAAAAAAAAAATTAATAATTTCAGTACTACATGCATGAACTGGCACATGCGCGATCAACATGTGTTAATCTGAAAATGTCGCTGTGCTAAAATGCAGACTAGTTTGGATCGCCAGCCACCGTCCAATCGTGTCATTGTGTGGACGATAGGGGCCAGTTGAGAGCTATTCGCTACAAAGATCACAGCGCTTGTTTCTATATGACTCATGGCCTGTGATCTCTGTGATTATTACATAGCCACTCCAAACTGTTGGCCACGGAAATGCAGCCTTTCCGCCTTATGGATACAGACGGTTTCAGAAAGCTGATGGCCGTCACAGTCCCCCCGGTACCAGTTGCCCAGTCACCATTACTTCTTTAAGAAAGATGTGCCTGTACTACAGCAACAAGTCGCAGACAACATCACCCATTCCCTGAAAAATTCTATGTCTGCCAGGGTGCATTTCAACAATGACACCTGGCAAGCAAACATGGACAGGGGAGTTACATCTAGATGAGTGGGAACTGGGTGACTCTGGTGGCTATAGGGGCAGTCGGGGAAGGGGCTGCTCCACAAGTCTTGCAATTCCTAGGGCTTGCAGGGCGCATAGGGATGGAGAAATAAACCACTACACACCATAATATGGATAACTAAACTACTAGACAACAGGGGTTGTAGAAATAAACTACTAAACAGCTATGATTGTAGAATTAAACACATTAACACCAGAACATGGAGAACTAAACTAATAGACAATATGGGTTGGAGAACTAAACTACTAAACAGCTTGGGTTGGAGAACTAAACTAGTACACAGCAGAGGATGGAGAACTAAAGCAGTAGACAACAAGATGTCACTAGACACCAAGTCACAGAATCCCCAGGGCTTGCAGAACAAACCTCTGTATGTAACAGTTCCTGCAGTGCTTCTGCCTCCTCCACCTCCTCTAGGGCCCCGCAACCTCTGTCTGAATTAAACGCACGTTCCAACTTTGCAGAGAGAATCCCTCACCCACCTCCATACTGCACAGCCGGGGCTCACCATAATCAGGCAGTGTTTACAATAATATGCCTTGGAGATCGCAGTCATGCAGATCAACAGTTGTGGACAGCTATCCATACTGAGTTTGAGCAATGGCTGTCTACACTCAACCTGGAGCCAGGGAAGGTTGTGTGTGATAACCTGGTGGCGGCCCTACGCCGGGCCAACCTTACACATGTGCCTTGCATGGCTCGTATCTTCAATCTGATGGTAAAGAAATTTGTTCGCCACTGTCCCAGCCTGGCACAACGCAGTACGGACGTGGTGCAATTCACACTTGCGAACTGGATGCAGATGAAGGACCTCTGCACCCTTCTGTATGTTTTCTTAATAGCTACTAAGATGGTTAGCGGTGATGATGCCGTCATCAGCATCCCTATTACTGTCATCTACATGCTGGAGCACACTTTAAATAGTGTGGGTGAGCAGGCGGTGGTGGTGGCCCTGGGGGAAGAGGAGGAAGCAGAGGAGGATACCTTTAAGATTAACAATATCTATAAGTTCAAGTCTTTCGTCTCACAGATGTTTGCCATGGAATGAAAATGACGAGAAGGAAGAGGTGATGGACGCGCAACAGGTTGGAGATGAAGACGATAATGATTCCCTCTATGTTGTCCATGGTTGTCAGGAGGGGATGGAGGAAGAAAGCTTGAGTGTTATACCACCACCAACACACTGTGGAGTTGGACCTCATGAAAAAGAACGACCCATGAGCGCCTTCTTGCAGCACTATCTGCAACATGATTGCTACCCGTATAGTTATGATTCCAAATAGTGCTGACTAGTGGGTTGCCAGTGTGTTCTATCCACAATACAAAAGTAAATTTTGCCAGTTGCTACCCCCTGCAAAGGGATGCCCCCATGATGCAGTATCAAAACATGCTGGGAGACAATTTTGACAGTGGTTTTCCCCAACACAACAGTGAGGCACACAGGTTGCATTACAGTGATAGCCTTCCAATCATAGAAACATTCAGTTGTCAACGCAAAAACATTAGCAGTCTTGCAGCGCTGTAGTCCTGTGTTACAACCCCACCAAGGACAGCATCTGGAAAGAGTTTGTATGTTCTACCTGTGTTTGCGAGGATTTACTACCAGTAATTATTTTTCTACCCACACTACAAAGACATACAGATGGTAAATTTAGATTGTGAGTCCCAATGGTGACAATGCCAGTAATGTCTGTAAATGTCTGTACAGTGAATGTTGAATTATTGGCGCTATATAAGTGATAAAACCACCTCAAAAATTGAAAGTGATGCTCAGCCACACTCAGGTGGCACATATATCAGTTTCGTAGATTACTATTGTCAGAAAAATGTAAGGATAGTAACACGGGTAGTTGACTCAAAGATAGTGGAGGACTGCTGGTATCGGAGGCCTACTGCTGGAGGCAACACACATGAAGGAGACCCAAAGCGGAATCTATACATTTACAAAAATTTATTTGCACACATCAACAAAGTGACATGAATTTCATTAGTGAACATGCATCCCCTTAAAAAATAATTTTATTTCAAGATATTTAAAATACACCACCCAGTGTTTATTGGCAGCAAACAAAAAAAAAAAAAACTGCCTAATTTTAAGACCAAGGTCTAGCGCATACCCTACACTAATCCTTACTGACCCCTGCCTAGCTGTGGAGGTTGGCACCTAACAACGATTTTTTGGCGCCCCCACTCAGCGTAGGCTATCCCTCTCTGCCCTATCTCACCCTACAATGCAGGTGAGAAAACAATAGCATAAGAACAGAGATGAAAAAAGACAAAAAAAAAAAAAACAGTATGATAGTGGCTATGGACATGCCTACGGTTATCTACTATTGTGCAGGTACCTTACATTGATTATTAATGTGGTCAGTTATCAACCTAATGAATATGTGGATGCATATGCCACTAATGATATTGGATATAAAACATATGGTTGATGGCCTCCTTTTTGACACATCTTTTTTGTGGTATGGGTGCTAGTCCAAAAGAAGTTGTTTTAGCCTGAATACAATATCTATGTGGCAAAAATGGTAGCATACCCATTAGAATATAGCATGTAATTAATTTGCTATATTTCTTGTAAGGAAACGATATCTTATTCCTATTAACTGCCTTTCACCCCATATTTTTTGCTAAGTTTATTATATTTAGTTTTTTTTATTTTTTTGACTTTTTTCATCTCTGTTCTTATGCTATTGTTTTCTCACCTGCATTGTAGGGTGAGATAGGGCAGAGAGGGATAGCCTACGCTGAGTGGGGGCGCCAAAAAATCGTTGTTAGGGTGCCAACCTCCACAGCTAGGCAGGGGTCAGTAAGGATTAGTGTAGGGTATGCGCTAGACCTTGGTCTTAAAATTAGGCAGTTTTGTTTTTTTTTGTTTGCTGCCAATAAACACTGGGTGGTGTGTTTTAAATATCTTGAAATAAAATTATTTTTTAAGGGGATGCATGTTCACTAATTTATTTGATTTAAAATTCCCATTATGTAAAGTATTTTTTTGAAACACGATTTATGACATAAATTTCACCACAGTAGAAATAGTCTAATAGGGACCGACAGGTCTTCCACCACACCCAATCTAGCAGATGGACACCCAAGCAGGACGGACTGTTCACATTTCCACAAATTAGAGTTAACATCTCCAGCAGCAGCAGCAACAGCAGGCACAGAAGCCCCACTAAAGATATCAGAGACTGCAATTATGCGAGAACAATGCAGCACACTAAAAACTACAACATCCAGTAACAAATTTTGTCAGTTGTCTTTGGATAGGACGTCACGTTAGTGGTTCACTAGTGTTTCAGAGACATTAACACCTACCCCATATACACCTTGAACACCAAGCCTAATCCACCTTCCTCCACGACCTCGCTTTTTCAGTCATGTTGGCTACATAGTGTGTTAGGCTACGTTCACATTAGCGTTGCGACAGGCGCAGCCGCGGCGACGCATGCGTCATGCGCCCCTATATTTAACATGGGGGGCGCATGGACATGCGTTGCACTTGCGTTTTGTGACGCATGCGTCACTGTGGTGCATGTGTCAGGGCGCAGAGGACGCTGCAAGATGCAGTTTTTTCTGCGCCAAAAACCATGCAAAAGTGGACGCATGCGTCACAAAACGCTGTGTTGTGCATGCATTTACATTTGCGTTGTGCGTTGCGTCGCCGACGCTGCACCGCACAAAGCAAATGTGAACGTAGCCTTAGGAGCACACTATTAGCAACTAAAAATTAGATTTTTTAGTCTGCACACAGCGACACAAAATTAGAAGGTGAAATACGGTGTGATGAATCATGTTACTCACAGCAGAATTATTTCAGTGTCAATGAGGCCTGTATGACAAAGAAGATCTGCTCCAAAAAATTTCAAAGTGAGATGTCCCCTACTGTATGACATTAGTAACAGATCTTTTTTTGGTGCGGATGATGCCTATATGACATTGACTACATGTTCCAAACAATTTGTACGTGAGATGTACCCTACTGTATTACGTCAGTAACAGAACAATTTTGTCATGTCGGATGCTATTCACACTAGGGCGTCCGACAGACAGCGGTAATTCCACATTCGTCCACTATACGCTCAGTGGCGCCGGCTATACTTTATCCAGGTTGTCTGGGGTTAATCTAGCTGGTAATCGGGTTGGAGGCTGGGTCACGCCCGGGGCCTCTAAATAGTAATTCTGGACTTTGGGCATCGCCGATTATAGCTTATGTCTTGTACCTGGTGATCTCGGTCTGGAGTGGTGGTCTAGGAGAAGAAATATTGTATCTGGTGGTGTATTATCCTTTGTCATATTTCTCCTTCCTATATTTGTTTTGCCCTGTGCACATTATAGTGTTTTCCTGTGTGTCTGCGGCGTGGTGCATTTTGTTTTCCCTGTCTGTGCTTTCTGTAGGGGTTGGTGTGTGGTCTTATCACTAGGTGGCGGGTGGAGGTTTCAGCATAGGACTGAAACAGGAGTCAGGGTCAGGCCTGGCGGCCCAGACAAGCACACCATGAGTGTAAATTCTGGGAGAAGGACAGACAGGGTTTTCCCTAGTCTGAGGGATATCGCAGGGGCCCGGGTAATCAGCTGTAGTCTACCCAGTACCCGCATGACATTATAATCGGCGACGCCCAAAGTCCAGAATGACTATTTAAAGGCCACGGGCGTGACCCAGCCTCCAACCCGATTACCAGCTAGATTAACCCCGGACAACTTGGATAAAGTCTAGCCGGCGCCACTGAGGAAAAGTGGCCGAATGTGGAATTACCGCTGTCTGTCGGATGCCCTAGTGTGAATAGCGTCCAACATGACAAATTTGGGGGGGGTCTGTCGATGACGCCTGTATAACATTGACTACATGCGCCAAACAATTTCAAAGTGACATGTCCCCTACTTTCTTGATTGAGAAGAGGTGTGGCAATAATCAGGCCTTCATGTGGCTAGGGAATTGGAACTCTGTTTCCCAAAGATGGGATAAACTACAGTTATGCTTTAAGCGCTTGTAGAAGTTCATAAGCCACATTGTTAACTCAGAACTCAGAGTTTCATCATCTGGAAAATGCTTGCCCTTCATCACTAACTTCATTGTTGGAAAGAGGTGGCAGTCTGATGGTGCGAGGTCAGGTGAATAAGGGGAATGCGGTAGAATTTCTGAGCCATAGGAGCATGCTTCCATTTGGGCAACATGTGAGTTGTGAACTGATGCATTGTCTTGCAGAAGGCGGACACCTGTGGTGAGCATGCCACGTCTCTTGGTTTTGATGGCCTCCAGCAAGTTCTGCAGCAGTAAAGCATAGTATGCCCCAGTGATCATGGTACACTTTGCTGGGAAATCCATCAATACTACTCCGTGCTGGTCCCAAAATACTGTGAGCATGACCTTCCTGCTGAGGGTTGGGCACGTGCCTTCTCTGGAGGCGGCGAGTCATGATGCTTCCATTGACTGGACTTTAGTCTCAGGATCACAGTGATGGACCTGGCTTCCATCCTGTGTGATCAGTCTGTTGGAGAAGTCCTCCTGGTCTCCATGGCATATCGTAATAGAGCCTGAGAGCATTCGACTCGTTCCTGCTTCTGGAAAGGTGTGAGCAGCCGGGGAACCCAGCAAGCGGATACCTCATGCATGTGAAGATGGTCTGGGATGATTTTTTCCTCGGATCCCACACTAATCTTGACATTTTGGGCTAGGTGGTGAATGGTTATGCAGCGATTTTCCAAAATGGCGACCTCCACTGAATGGTGTGTTCATCAATGACAGAGTGGGGTCGCCCTGGAATTGGAGCTGTTTGCACCGAAGTCAGACCACATTTGAATTGACGATGCCAGTTCATGACTCCATCATATGATGGGGAATCATCACCATAAACCTCCTTCATCTCCTCGAACGTCTCCTTTGGTGTTCAGACTTTCAAGTAAAGGAACTTGATGACGGCTCTGTATCCACTGGGTCCATTATCAAACCTCACACCACTTCAGCACCTGGAAAATCAACACCGTTATCAGTTCTGAGTTACAAATTGGCGCGTAACCTATAGAGACTGATATCATTACACATGGGCAGTGTCAGCGTAACCTATAGAGACTGATATCATTACACATGGGCAGTGTCAGTGTAACCTATAGAGACCGATATCATTACACATGGGCAGTGTCAGTGTAACCTATAGAGACCGATATCATTACACACGGGCAGTGTCAGTGTAACCTATAGAGACTGATATCATTACACATGGGCAGTGTCAGTGTAACCTATAGAGACTGATATCATTACACATGGGCAGTGTCAGTGTAACCTATAGAGACTGATATCATTACACATGGGCAGTGTCAGTGTAACCTATAGAGACTGATAGCATTACACATGGGCAGTGTCAGTGTAACCTATAGAGACTGATATCATTACACATGGGCAGTGTCAGTGTAACCTATAGAGACTGATATCATTACACATGGGCAGTGTCAGTGTAACCTATAGAGACTGATAGCATTACACATGGGCAGTGTCAGTGTAACCTATAGAGACTGATATCATTACACACGGGCAGTGTCAGGGTACCCTATAGAGACCGATATCATTACACATGGGCAGTGTCAGTGTAACCTATAGAGACCGATATCATTACACATGGGCAGTGTCAGTGTAACCTATAGAGACTGATATCATTACACATGGGCAGTGTCAGTGTAACCTATAGAGACCGATATCATTACACATGGGCAGTGTCAGTGTAACCTATAGAGACCGATATCATTACACACGGGCAGTGTCAGTGTAACCTATAGAGACTGATATCATTACACATGGGCAGTGTCAGTGTAACCTATAGAGACTGATATCATTACACATGGGCAGTGTCAGTGTAACCTATAGAGACTGATATCATTACACATGGGCAGTGTCAGTGTAACCTATAGAGACTGATAGCATTACACATGGGCAGTGTCAGTGTAACCTATAGAGACTGATATCATTACACATGGGCAGTGTCAGTGTAACCTATAGAGACTGATATCATTACACATGGGCAGTGTCAGTGTAACCTATAGAGACTGATAGCATTACACATGGGCAGTGTCAGTGTAACCTATAGAGACTGATATCATTACACACGGGCAGTGTCAGGGTACCCTATAGAGACCGATATCATTACACATGGGCAGTGTCAGTGTAACCTATAGAGACCGATATCATTACACATGGGCAGTGTCAGTGTAACCTATAGAGACTGATATCATTACACATGGGCAGTGTCAGTGTAACCTATAGAGACCGATATCATTACACACGGGCAGTGTCAGTGTAACCTATAGAGACTGATATCATTACACATGGGCAGTGTCAGTGTAACCTATAGAGACTGATATCATTACACATGGGCAGTGTCAGTGTAACCTATAGAGACTGATATCATTACACATGGGCAGTGTCAGTGTAACCTATAGAGACTGATAGCATTACACATGGGCAGTGTCAGTGTAACCTATAGAGACTGATATCATTACACATGGGCAGTGTCAGTGTAACCTATAGAGACTGATATCATTACACATGGGCAGTGTCAGTGTAACCTATAGAGACTGATAGCATTACACATGGGCAGTGTCAGTGTAACCTATAGAGACTGATATCATTACACACGGGCAGTGTCAGGGTACCCTATAGAGACCGATATCATTACACATGGGCAGTGTCAGTGTAACCTATAGAGACCGATATCATTACACATGGGCAGTGTCAGTGTAACCTATAGAGACTGATATCATTACACATGGGCAGTGTCAGTGTAACCTATAGAGACCGATATCATTACACATGGGCAGTGTCAGTGTAACCTATAGAGACCGATATCATTACACACGGGCAGTGTCAGTGTAACCTATAGAGACTGATATCATTACACATGGGCAGTGTCAGTGTAACCTATAGAGACTGATATCATTACACATGGGCAGTGTCAGTGTAACCTATAGAGACTGATATCATTACACATGGGCAGTGTCAGTGTAACCTATAGAGACTGATAGCATTACACATGGGCAGTGTCAGTGTAACCTATAGAGACTGATATCATTACACATGGGCAGTGTCAGTGTAACCTATAGAGACTGATATCATTACACATGGGCAGTGTCAGTGTAACCTATAGAGACTGATAGCATTACACATGGGCAGTGTCAGTGTAACCTATAGAGACTGATATCATTACACACGGGCAGTGTCAGGGTACCCTATAGAGACCGATATCATTACACATGGGCAGTGTCAGTGTAACCTATAGAGACCGATATCATTACACATGGGCAGTGTCAGTGTAACCTATAGAGACTGATATCATTACACATGGGCAGTGTCAGTGTAACCTATAGAGACTGATATCATTACACATGGGCAGTGTCAGTGTAACCTATAGAGACTGATATCATTACACATTGGCAGTGTCAGTGTAACCTATAGAGACTGATATCATTACACATGGGCAGTGTCAGTGTAACCTATAGAGACTGATATCATTACACATGGGCAGTGTCAGTGTAACCTATAGAGACTGATATCATTACACATGGGCAGTGTCAGTGTAACCTATAGAGACTGATATCATTACACATGGGCAGTGTCAGTGTAACCTATAGAGACTGATATCATTACACATGGGCAGTGTCAGTGTAACCTATAGAGACTGATATCATTACACATGGGCAGTGTCAGTGTAACCTATAGAGACTGATATCATTACACATGGGCAGTGTCAGGGTAACCTATAGACTGATAGCATTACACACGGGCAGTGTCAGGGTAACCTATAGAGACTGATATCATTACACATGGGCAGTGTCAGTGTAACCTATAGAGACTGATATCATTATACATGGGCAGTGTCAGTGTAACCTATAGAGACTGATATCATTACACATGGGCAGTGTCAGTGTAACCTATAGAGCCTTATAGATGACCTATATCACTATAATTTGCCTTCCCACCACCTTTGCCCATCACACCTCTGCTCCCGGCGGGTTATACACCTGCTGGGTGCTGATTTGGGGCCACTTCCATACGTTATTTGTACACACAGGGCCTTTCCATGCCGCGCACGGTGCCGCTGCCGCCTCTCCCCGGCCGGGGCAGGTGACAATGGAGATGACTGCGCGCTGAGCTCATGGTGGCCACAGGACCTGGGCGGGGTCAGCCTGAGTTTCATTGTGACGTCACGGCGGGTGGGCGGAGCCCTGCCCTTGCTCCCCGCTGCCTGTCACTGTCGGCTCATTCCTCCGCTGCCCCTACAGCCGGTGAGAGCGGCGGCTCCGGCTCAGGGATGGCCGCCGGTCTCTGTGCCACCCTGCCCCGCGGCCAGCCTGCCCTGCCGGAGCTCGGCCAGTCCTCTACCCAGCCGGGCTACTGCTGAGCCCTGCACGGGGCATGAGCTAACCCCACACCGCCCGGGACATGGGGGGCACCGGGGAGAGGCAGGGCTGCAGCCCCCGGACATCTGCTGCTGCTGCGGGCATCTGCCTCCTGGCTGTAAGTACCGCGGTGCCGCCTCCATTGTGCGCCGTGTATGCGGGGCCGGCCCATCACCTATACTTAGGGATGATGCTGATGCAGAACCTCTTTGTGGGCGGCTCAGGCTACAGAGCTCCGTGGTATTGGAATTTACAGGAATGACTTATGGCTATTCCAAGAGGTTCCGCAGCAGTTTATACAGCTTGGAAGACGTTCTGTACACTGTACAGATCCTATTCCAAGAGGTTCTGCAGCAGCATATAAGAATTTTTACAGGTTCTGTAGACTGTATGAGAATGTTAGGAGGTTCTGCAGCAGTATGTGAGAATGTCAAGAGGTTCTGCAACAGCATATGAGCATTTTTATAGGTTCTGTAGAGTGTATGATAATGTCAAGAGGTTCTGCAGCAGTGCATGAGAATACCAAGAGGTTCTGCAGCAGTATGTAACAATTTTTAGAGGTTCTGCGGCGTGCATGAGCATTCCAAGAGGTTCTGCAGCAGTACATGACATTGTCAAGAGGGTCTGCATTAGTGCATGCGTGTTTCAAGGTGTTCTGCAGCAGTATAGGAGGATTGTAAGGGGTTCTGCAACAGCAGATGACAAATTCAAGAGGTTCTGCAGTAGTTTAGGAGGATTTCAAGAGGTTCTGCAGCAGTATAGGGGGGATTATTAGAGGTTTTGTAGTAGTGTATGAGACTGCCAAGAAGTTCTGCAGCAGTATAGGGGGATTATTAGAGGTTCTGCAGCAGTATAGGGGGATTATTAGAGGTTCTGCAGCAGTATAGGGGGATTATTAGAGGTTTTGTAGTAGTGTATGAGACTGCCAAGAGGTTCTGCAGCAGTGTAGGTGGATTATTAGAGGTTCTGCAGCAGTGTGTGTAGACTCTGTGGCTTGGAGGTTGGAGGCTCCGGGTGCCTCACAAGCCATCACCTTTAAGAGACCCTGTGTGTGGCTGTGCAGACTGTCACACTGGCATCTGTACATCCCAGAAAGCAAACCCTCTGCTGAGCCTGCGAATAATCAGGGAGCCGATCTTAGCCAATCGGAGGCCAGCTTTTATTTTTAGGTAAATTTTGGCTGTAATGTGACTGGTTGCTATGGGCAACACCAATTCAGGGAGTTATGGCCTGAGCGGATGAGAACCTGTTTTTGTTGGCCATAGCAACCAATCACAACGCAGCTTTTATTTTTTAAGAACTCTTTAAGAAATTAAAACTGCGCTGTGATTGGTTGCTATGGGCAGGAATGTATGTTTTTCCAGTTTCTGTTAGAGACAGTAATGTTTATGTTATCAGAGAGAACCATAGGCGAAAGTCACGTGATCCCGGTGACATCGGGAGGAGCAGGCAGCAGTGTGTATGGGGGCCGACTCTCTCCAGACAGGGGGTGTCAGGGGCAGATGGATCCGACATGTTGGATTTCTGACTGCCTGCCCATTTCTTCTCCAGGAGCTGTCAGCAAAACCGCTATCTAATGTGTATGGGGGCTTACAGCAACTCCACCAGCAGAATAGTGAGTGCAGCTCTGGGGTATAATACAGGATGTAACTCAGGATCAGTAATGTAATGTATGTATACAGTGACTGCACCAGCAGAATAGTGAGTGCAGCTCTGGGGTATAATACAGGAGGTAACACAGGATCAGTAATGTAATGTATGTACACAGTGACTGCACCAGCAGAATAGTGAGTGCAGCTCTGGAGTATAATACAGGAGGTAACACAGGATCAGTAATGTAATGTATGTACACAGTGACTGCACCAGCAGAATAGTGAGTGCAGCTCTGGGGTATAATACAGGATGTAACTCAGGATCAGTAATGTAATGAATGTACACAGTGACTGCACCAGCAGAATAGTGAGTGCAGCTCTGGGCTATAATACAGGATGTAACTCAGGATCAGTAATGTAATGTATGTACACAGTGACTGCACCAGCAGAATAGTGAGTGCAGCTCTGGGGTATAATACAGGAGGTAACACAGGATCAGTAATGTAATGTATGTACACAGTGACTGCACCAGCAGAATAGTGAGTGCAGCTCTGGAGTATAATACAGGATGTAACTCAGGATCAGTAATGTAATGAATGTACACAGTGACTGCACCAGCAGAATAGTGAGTGCAGCTCTGGGCTATAATACAGGATGTAACTCAGGATCAGTAATGTAATGTATGTACACAGTGACTGCACCAGCAGAATAGTGAGTGCAGCTCTGGGGTATAATACAGGAGGTAACACAGGATCAGTAATGTAATGTATGTACACAGTGACTGCACCAGCAGAATAGTGAGTGCAGCTCTGGGGTATAATACAGGAGGTAACACAGGATCAGTAATGTAATGTATGTACACAGTGACTGCACCAGCAGAATAGTGAGTGCAGCTCTGGAGTATAATACAGGATGTAACTCAGGATCAGTAATGTAATGAATGTACACAGTGACTGCACCACCAGAATAGTGAGTGCAGCTCTGGGGTATAATACAGGAGGTAACTCAGGATCAGTAATGTAATGTATGTACACGTGTTGCTCTCCTTCGCTCATTAGATAGTGAGATCATGTAGGAGTTGTTGCACAGTCCACGTGCAGGTCCCGGTCACCTTCACCTCCGGACGTTTCGTGCCTACAAACTGCATAGAGCGCAGAATATTGTTTATGGCTTATTGTAATCCCATAATGCACCACTAATCCCTATAGTCTGTGGGTGAGTATAATCCTCAGATCTGTCATGTAGAACGTCTCAGTCCAGGAACTGAAAACTGCACCAACTCTGCAGTCATTTAAGAAAAATCTGTTGATAATAACTTGATGGAAACCTCAACACAACTGGTGCAGAGGCTCCGTGCGCTGGTGGGAACAGAGCCCAACTCCGCTTGTTCTATGCAGTGTATCTAAGCTGAGCCCCAGGATGGTACTCAGACGTGGACACGCTGGACCTCCAGGATGGTACTCAGATGTGTACACGCTGGACCTCCTGATAGTACTTAGAATGGACATACTGGACCTCCAGGATGGTACTCAGATGTGGACACGCTGGACCTCCTGATAGTACTTAGAATGGACATACTGGACCTCCAGGATGGTACTCAGATGTTGACCCGCTGGACCTCCAGGATGGTACTCAGACGTGGACACGCTGGACCTCCAGGATGGTACTCAGACGTGGACACGCTGGACCTCCAGGATGGTACTCAGACGTGGACGCGCTGGACCTCCAGGATGGTACTCAGACGTGGACGCGCTGGACCTCCAGGATGGTACTCAGACGTGGACGCGCTGGACCTCCAGGATGGTACTCAGACGTGGACGCGCTGGACCTCCAGGATGGTACTCAGACGTGGACGCGCTGGACCTCCAGGATGGTACTCAGACGTGGACGCGCTGGACCTCCAGGATGGTACTCAGACGTGGACACGCTGGACCTCCAGGATGGTACTCAGACGTGGACGCGCTGGACCTCCAGGATGGTACTCAGACGTGGACGCGCTGGACCTCCAGGATGGTACTCAGACGTGGACGCGCTGGACCTCCAGGATGGTACTCAGACGTGGACGCGCTGGACCTCCAGGATGGTACTCAGACGTGGACGCGCTGGACCTCCAGGATGGTACTCAGATGTGGACGCGCTGGACCTCCTGATAGTTTAGCAATTATAAGCCCCGACGCTGGTTGTTGTTGGCCAGGACACTTCTATTGAGAGTTTATGTACACGAGTCGCTTTGTCAGGAGGACGCTCCCTCCAGATGACTACTTAACCTTCCGGGCGGTTACTGTGCAACATGTCATTATTTTTATAGAGTTACCGTTGTAATTTTTTATCGTCTCTTGTGTTCTCCACGTGAAAAGAAATGCTCAGTTTTGTTGCCAGATATTTGTTTTTTTTCACAGACTGTTCTGGAGGAGAATGATTTCCGTTGCATTGCACGTTGTGAGGACAACTTCTCTGATATATTGATCTGTCGCGTCAACATAAAAGGATCTTATATAATGCAGCTACATGTCCATACTCTTACTATCCAAAAAAGTTTTGAACACTAGACAAAAAAAAATATATTTTTGACTTTGCAGCATAGACTGTGACAGATTGAGCAGAGTCATCTCATTATTATTTTTAGGCTTCGAAAGTTAAATTGACCCTGCAAGTGGAACTTAAGTGTGACTATATATTTTCCATATTTAATCTCCAGACATGGTGTTCTCTGTGGTTGCCTCTCTCTCTCTGCTTTGTGGCCTTATTTGCCTTTGCTGCAAAATGATGGCCACTGCAAAGACGTGGGGAGCTTCTGGGAAATGATGACTGTGTTATGTTCATCCCTCGGCAGGAAAAAGTCAGAGGAGGCTTGATTCAGACTTCCTATAGTTCTCCCCATCCCTCTAAACTGGCCATTTTGAAGTCAAGGCGAATGAGACCACCAATCAGATAGAGAGGCAACGACAACAGAACGGAGGGCACCAGGTCTGGTGACTAAGCATGGGAAGTGCATTGTCACGTTTAGGTTTGAGTTGTAGCGTCACTTTAACTTTCCCACTCTTACATAATAATGAAATGACTCTGCTCAGTCTGTCACAGTCTATGCTGCAAAGTTTGGAGAACACAGAGAAACAGCTGTCACTGTGGGGCCAAGACTTCTAGATGGAACGTGGTTGCTGCCACAGTTGTCAGTGTTGCTCCTGGGGTTCCTGCACACAGAATATAGGAGTATAATCTAAACTCAATCCCGTTACATCTTTACTTGATTTTTTTTTTTCCTAGTGGCTTTTACCGAAGCCGCATAACAGACAACCTTGTCTTGACATCTCTTATCTTGACTGTGTCTCCAGCAATCAATGATCCGCAATTCATAAAACTGTTCATCTGATTAACATTGATTCCGAACTTGACTCAATCGCAATTTCTGAGGATAATGTCAGAAGGATCAGCAGAAACGAAGGTCTGATGGACCCAGGACTGTGTTGCAATGGAGGATGGGTATGGAGTCATGCCAGGAATTAGGTGCAAGGACTGGGGCATGTTACAAGGGCTGGGCACTAACTAGAAGGGTGACTGCCTCTAAAAAGTCTCAGTAATGAAATAATTTTCCTTTCCTCCTGGATTGAGCTAATTCACATGTCCATAAGACTCCATGCCTTTCTTAAAGATAACTTGTCATGTTCCGTAAATATGGAATTTTATTTACAAGGTGTAAATGCCGGTGTTCTCCTGATTCTGGCGATGTTTTTCATTTCTTCCTGTGCCTCTCCCTTCCTGAGATTCACCGTTCTCATCTCTTTTGTTTTATTAGCTAAGTGGGCGTGGGCCTCAGCTCTTCTGTGGGCGTTTCCAAGATTACCCCGCCCCCGAGGTTATCGATGTTGCATTTATATTGCATAAATAGGGGGCCGTGTCTCAGAGACGGAACAAAACAAAAAATTACGTATTGATGGCAAGTGACCGGTCCTCTTAAAGGAGCACTAGACTGACCCCCTCGAAAGCTACAACTCAGAGTTTGTGGTCGCACATTCTCATTACCGCTCCATTCATACAGGGCATCATTATCAGTGGTCAGACGCTTTCACTTCAGCGTGATCTCCCATGTCCTTACATATCTTTGGTCGGATTGAGGCTCTGTATACTGATCCGAGCGGCCATCATCAGTCTTGTCCAGTTGTATCTATTTCCATTAGCAGGTTTGGGGGCATTACTTGTGAATTTAGATAAATAGTGCTGGTAAAAACAATCAGTTTTGCAATTTACCCCTTATTCAAATTTTCAGCTGTTCTTGAGATACTAACATTTTTTTGTGTGGTTGTTTACAGCTTGTTGCCTTGGAGACCGACCATCGTTGTTAGAGAACAGATCCTGCGCAGTGCTTACAATCTCTTTTCCATTGCATTTTTACGCACTGTTATGAAGCTGGCCAGTTACCTCCTAATCCCGACTAGCATCCGCGCAGTGTTTATACTCTAGACAGCGGCAGTGTTCGGTCTCTTAGGCAACGGAATTAAAAGTGTTAATAAATCTAGAACGGTTGAGAATTTTAATAAGGAGTACATTGCATCCATACATATCCATCTATGATAATATGTGTGTGTGTGTGTGTGTGTGTGTGTATATATATATATATATATATATATATATATATATATATATATATATATATATATATATATATATATATATATATAATATATATAATTTTATTACAGTGCTATGCGAAAGTATTCGGCCCCCTGGAACTTTTCAACCTTTTCCCACATATCATGCTTCAAACATAAAGATACCAAATGTAAATTTTTGGTGAAGAATCAACAAGTGGAACACAATTGTGAAGTTGAACGAAATTTATTGGCTATTTAAAATTTTTGTGGAAATTCAAAAACTGAAAAGTGGGGCGTGCAATATTATTCAGCCCCTTTAACTTAATTCTTTGTTGCACCACCTTTTGCTGCGATTACAGCTGCAGTCACTTGGGGCATGTCTCTATCAGTTTTGTACATGGAGAGACTGAAATTCTTGCCCATTCTTCCTTGGCAAACAGCTCGAGCTCAGTGAGGTTTGATGGAGATCGTTTGTGAACAGCAGTTTTCATCTCTTTCCACAGATTCTCGATTGGATTGAGGTCTGGACTCTGACTTGGCCATTCTAACACCTGGATACGTTTATTTGTGAACCATTCCATTGTAGATTTTGCTTTATGTTTGGGATCATTGTCTTGTTGGAAGACAAATCTCCGTCCCAGTCTCAGGTCTTTTGCAGACTCCAACAGGTTTTCTTCAAGAATGGTCCTGTATTTGGCTCCATCCATCTTCCCATCCATTTTAACCATCTTCCCTGTCCCTGTTGAAGAAAAGCAGGCCCAAACCATGATGCTGCCACCACCATGTTTGACAGTGGGGATGGTGTGTTCAGGGTGATGAGCTGTGTTGCCTTTACGCATTGTTGGCAAAAAGTTCGATTTTGGTTTCATCTGACCAGAGCACCTTCTTCCACATGTTTGGTGTGTCTCCCAGGTGGCTTGTTGCAAACTTTAAAGGACACTTTTTATGGATATCTTTGAGAAATGGCTTTCTTCTTGCCACTCTTCCATAAAGGCCAGATTTGTGCAGTGAACGACTGATTGTTGTCCTATGGACAGACTGTCCCACCTCAGCTGTAGATCTCTGCAGTTCATCCAGAGTGATCATGGGCCTCCTGGCTGCATCTCTGATCAGTCTTCTCCTTGTTTGAGATGAAAGTTTAGAGGAACGGCCGGGTCTTGGTAGATTTGCAGTGGTATGATACTCCTTCCATTTCAATATGATCACTTGCACAGTGCTCCTTGGGATGTTTATCGTTTTGGAAATCATTTTGTATCCAAATCCGTCTTTAAGCTTCTCCACCACAGTATCACGGACCTGCCTGTTGTGTTCCTTGGTCTTCATGATGCTCTCTGTGCTTCATACAGAACCCTGAGACTATCACAGAGCAGGTGCATTTATACGGAGACTTGATTACACACCGGTGGATTATATTTATCATCATTAGGCATTTAGGACAACATTGGATCATTCAGAGATCTACAATGAACTTCTGGAGTGAGTTTGCTGCACTGAAAGTAAAGGGGCCGAATAATATTGCACACCCCACTTTTCAGTTTTTGAATTTCCACAAAAATGTAAAATAACCAATAAATTTAGTTCAACTTCACAATTGTGTTCCACTTGTTGTTGATTCTTCACCAAAAATTTACATTTGGTATCTTTGTTTGAAGCATGATATGTGGGAAAAGGTTGAAAAGTTCCAGGGAGCCGCAAGGCTATATACATACATACATACATACGTGTGTGTGTGTGTGTATATATATATATCCTTATGGATACATTTATATGAAGGAGCCGGGGTCCAACTTTCTCCCAGGAGAACATCTCCAGCTTTCCTTCTCCTCTGCTGGAGATTTCGCCCTGTGACCTTCATAATTTCTTGCAGTCTCAGCAGCTGGTGTTGGATAAGTGGGTGGATGTTGCTGTCAGGACAGGTCCAGGTTCGCTGTGGGTTTTCCTTGCGGTATTCAGATGCCTGGCGCCGGTCTGTGCCGGGTGACATGGATGAGTCGCGTTACTTTGTGCTGGCATTTTACGCTTGTTTTCTTCGCGTTGATATCCGGCTTCTGCAGCGATCCGTGTCACGCATTCCTGTTAAGTGACAATGGAGTCTGTTACGACGTGAATTATACCCGTCCCCCGCAGACATGTGAACTTTCTCGTAATTCAGCACAGTACCAGTGACCGCCTAGATAGTCCAGTGCTCAAAAGAGCAAAAATCAGAGGGTTCTCTGCACCGCCGCGGTTTCCACTTGTAGGCGCCGTTTATTCCCATCTCCAAAAATTATGGTGATAATTTTAGAACTCTGCGTTTTGTTGTTCCTCCGGGAAATGCATATATTCCTGAAACGTGTGTCTAAGTACGTAGAAACACAAGCTATTAGAAAGCAGCAGTCAATACATTCATACTCTTCCAGGAGGAATAACAGAGGAATTGCACGTTCTAGGAACAGATATCCATAGGACATACGGTCACACAGCGCCGTATTTCTACAGGTTGTCTAATTTGGGATCTTTGTTCCATTTCACTTTAAACAAGTTTTTATTTAAAGAGGACCCGTCACCAGGTCAGGAATGACCAGTCTTTGCTCTTGATTTGTCCCTACGGCTATCCTGAGTTTTCTGCTTTAAAGAAAAAAATCCACCATACGGTGCAAGATATCTGGACCTCTTTGAGTGTTTAATTTTTTTAATGGTCTTTACAAGAGGGCAGTGATCAAAGGATCCTTATATATAACACAGGATCCACTCACTATTCACAATAGGTGATGTCACAGCTCACCTCCTCCTCCTGTACAATGACTGGTAACACCTCTATATACAGTAGATAACACAGGATCCAGCACTCACAATAGGTGATGTCACAGCTCACCTCCTCCTCCTGTACAATGACTGGTAACTCCTCTATATACAGTAGATAGCACAGGATCCACCATTCACAATAGGTGATGTCACAGCTCACCTCCTCCTCCTGTACAATGACTCATAACGCCTCTATATACAGTATATAACACAGGATCTGCCATTCACAATAGGTGATGTCACAACTCACCTCCTCCTCCTCCTGTACAATGACTGATAACACCTCTATATACAGTAGATAACACAGGATCCATCATTCACACTAGATGTCACAGCTCACCTCCTCCTCCTGTACAATGACTGATAACACCTCTATATACAGTAGATAACACAGGATCCACCATTCACAATAGGTGATGTCACAGCTCACCTCCTCCTCCTGTACAATGACTGATAACTCCTCTATATACAGTAGATAACACAGGATCCACCATTCACAATAGGTGATGTCACAGCTCACCTCCTCCTCCTGTACAATGACTGATAACTCCTCTATATACAGTAGATAGCACAGGATCCATCATTCACAATAGGTGATGTCACAGCTCACCACCTCCTCCTGTACAATGACTGGTAACACCTCTATATACAGCAGATAACACAGGATCCACCATTCACAATAGGTGATGTCACAGCTCACCTCCTCCTTTATTTTAATACTGTTTGTGGTATAAAAAAAAAAGAACATATAACTACTTCATTTAAAGTCATTTTCTGCTGACTCGTTCCCTTTAAGAGCTTTCTGGTATAATATGTGACAGATATTTTGGGGAGGTATGTGTAGTCCTTCTGGGACACTAATAGTTAAAGAGCAGTAGATATTCTGGGAGTTGTTGTTCATCACGTGTTGGTCAGTTGTGTACAAATCGTAGAAGATCCCATCAGAGCCAGCGTTGTCCATGATGAGTGCACGCTTTCTGACGTCATCTGTGCAGTAGGGTATTGACAAATTTCATGTTATTTATGGAAAAGCAATCATTGATACCAACTAGCTGGGTCGAAGGCTTTGGACTGCGTCCGTCATCTGTGCTGGAGATGCGCATGGGGGGAAAAAGTTACCAAGACGTGAAAGAATTGGGCACGTTTGCAACCTGGTGGCCATCACCTCCATAAACTTCTGAGGACCATATAGGGACTTGGTGGAAACTATGGTCTCGATGTATTGAACTTGGCCTGGGCAACACCATGTACCTAAGAATTGGAGTAGACACTTCAGATTCTGATTTTCGGGACTTTTCATTGTATTTTCAATGGGAACCTGGTATTAAACCAAAGATTCTCCAATGTCAACGGTAGAGTTTCCTCATTTCTTCTCCTGGTCTCTATATGAGTGCTCCTCCAAACCACAAATAGTAATTGTGCTTTCCATCTAGTCCTTGGTGACCGGTGGATTCCCACTATCGCCCATCCGAGTAAAGTTCTCTCTTCCCGTGATCGTTTCTTGGAGATACGTTACACCATCTACGTTCTTAGAGGGGGTTTGTTTTTATTTTCTTCTCATTTGAAAGTGTGTAGAATAAAGCTGATTATCGCGTCCAGTATCCCCACAGCAGGACCTCCGCCGATTACCTGATTACATTAATTCTTCTTTTCATGGCCTTACTACCATGATGATCTTTTCCCTTTCTCCAATGGTTTGCCAACCTGCTATACAGAAATTAACAGAGTTGAACAAAAAAATTTTTTGCAGGACCCTTGTCTAATGGCCAGTGTTGTGTGTCCATGACAACTGGACCAGAGCCCTACAAACCTCCTCCTACTTGCCGGCATCCCTGGCGCACCTTCTGATTATAAGGCCCGGCGCAACATCATCTCGAGCATGATATTGTGCCAAGCCTACTAATCAGAAGAGGTGTCGTGATTCCAGGGGCTTCGTAGGGCTCTGATCCATCTGTCCATGGACTATCGACTTGTCCATGGTCCTCCAAATCTTTTTCCTCAACTTTAAGTAATTATAATAATTTTCCTTTAAAAGGAAACATTGAGTTCTTGAGTGGTCGTCATCTTCAACATAAGTTCTTCACGCCTTGGCTGATACTTCAGAAATGGTTGTGGCCTAAATAAATGAGTGTGATCTAATTTTTTTGAAACCACACCCTGGACTTTGGGTTGGCATCATGACTGCTCAGAAGGACCCTAGTGGACCTCATTGTAATTGATGGGGTCCATCAGGCTCTATTATTGTTAGTGCTGTAGATTTTTCCGCTTTTGCTGGTTAAAGGAATTATCTGGTTCTTCTCTTTTTGACCATTGGCACTAAGTACTGATACTGCCTCAATGGCCCCTTGCTGGTCTCATACACGTGTTTTATTTGATTCGACCACCCACTGTCTTTTATTGGCGGTTGGTGTAGGCATTAGGTTTGCCGTGGCATCTTTTGGTGTCGCTCCGATACCACTCCGGCAGTTTAGCAGGATCACATCGGGTCTCCAGATGGCAGAAATAGCCAGGGACCCTGGAGAAAAAGGCAGTTTATTACCGACATCTTCTACCTTCTCTTGTGCCGGCTACATAACGTTCAGTGAGCACTAGATAGAAGTCAAGTTTACTGGGGCGGCGATTAGATGATCAGCCATTGTCTGCCAGGAATAGTGCAACTGCTCGGTCCTAGCAGACCCAGATCGGCCCCGCCAGTGACTTGTGGCAGAAAGACAGGGTGGATTTTCCTGTAACTGAGGCTTCTATAGATGCCCCAGTTACAGTGGAAAAATGATCTACAAGAAACTGTGGCTGTGGCTACTAATGATGGCCACCACCCCGTGGCCTCTCGTCTTGTCCATTCTTCTCGAGGAAACTCAGCAATGCTTCCAGGAAAAAAGCATAAATGCTCAGGAGGTGGCTCGCAAGAGAACGCTCACTTACCCGCCTGACTCTGCTGCCGGTTGCCTCCGATATCTGCCTTCTGTATTATTGATGGTCCTGACTGGGTGAAAAATGGCTGCGATCCCGTTACAGCTCCTGGTTAGTGTTTAACGCTTGTGGAGCTGGGAGCGGAGGTTACAAGCCATCTCCAGGAGGTGATCGGCCATATGTACACCAATAAATCCTTGTTACTCCCATAATCTCTGATAGGATGGTAGGTGCATCATTATCTGACCCCAAAGGGACTGCTGACGATTTATTCCTACATTTCCAGGAAGAATAAAAGAGGAACAACACTAGTATTACCGTACTTATTTTTAAAGTGCCAGTGATTCCAAGGGATTACATACAAAATACCGATATAGATTGCAGAGAAGTAACAATGGGAGAGGGGAGACCTGTGCGGTGTTATAAGGGGGGCGCAGATTGTCATCTTCTTGGTTGATGATGAAACCAGAAACACATGGGCTACTTGCACAGTGAACAAGTCTGTAGGAACATGTTCACACACCACCAAGAAACTTGAAGACACAAAAGAGCATAGTAAAACCAAAAACACTCCGTTGCAAAAAAAATCACAATAATCAGCAAGTGCTAGTAAAAAGATGTAAAAAACAGGGTATTTGGTTGATACGTTTTTTGCAAAAAATATATACTAAGCTGCTCCACCAAACGTCAAGGTATACCCGTATAGAGCAGTCCTAACTGATGTATGCAAGCTTAGTATACATTTTTTGCAAAAAACGTATTAATTTGTTTCTGTTTGCATAATTGTTCTCTTGTGTCTACAAGACTGGGGAGTTATCCACCACTCCTTGTGGGCTATCTGCACAAAAGCTGTTCCATCCAGCGTGTCCACATGGATATTCCCTCTCTGAACCCTGCTCACACAGGTAATATACAGATGATCAGGTTGTTGAATACATCAGATAGGGATTACATACATCAGTTAGGACTGCTCTACATGGGTATACCTTGACGTTTGGTGGAGCAGCTTAGTATATATTTTTTGCAAAAAATGTATCAACCAAATACCCTGTTTTTTTACATCTTTTTACTAGCACTTGCTGATTACTATGATTTTTTTTTGCAATGGAGTGTTTTTGGTTTTACTGTGCTCTTTTGTGTCTTTTGGTTGATGATGAGCAGTTTATGCTTTTGGAACCAGAGATGACTTTTTGGATGCAGCTCTGGGTGTGAACGGAGTATAAGACCAAAGCGTGCATTAATCAATGGCCCCCATTTATCATTTGGGTTTTTAATTCCCTTTTTTTCCCTTTTTTTTTATCTTATCATTCTTTTTGTGATGACAGATATTGTGCCAAATTTCTGAAAATGTTTTGAATTCAACGCAAATTCAAAAATGCCGATAACCGGCTCTTGTGCTTTATTACATCTAGAGTAAAAGAAAAAATCACACAATCCTTTCATTAAACTTTAAACTTCTCTTTTCTCTGTCTCAGTTTTTCGTTTTTCTTTCTTTCTCTGTTTTTCTTTTTTTTGTCTTTTTCTTTCTTTCCATCTTTCTTTGTCTATTCTTTCTCTGTCTTTCCTTTCTTTCTTTCTTTCTTTCTTTCTTTCTTTCTTTTTCTTTCTTTCTTTTTCTTTCTTTCTTTTTCTTTCTTTCTTTTTCTTTCTTTCTTTTTCTTTCTTTCTTTTTCTCTTTCTTTCTTTCTTTCTTTCTTTCTTTCTCTTTCTTTTTCTTTCTCTTTCTTTCTTTTTCTTTCTTTTTCTTTCTTTCTTTCTTTCTTTCTCTTTCTTTCTTTCTTTCTCTTTCTTTCTTTTTCTTTCTTTCTTTCTTTCTTTCTTTCTTTCTTTCTTTCTTTCTTTCTTTCTCTTTCTTTCTTTTTCTTTCTTTCTTTTTCTTTCTTTTTCTTTCTTTCTTTCTTTTTCTTTCTTTCTTTTTCTCTTTCTTTCTTTCTTTCTTTCTTTCTTTCTTTCTTTCTTTCTTTCTTTCTTTCTTTCTTTCTTTCTTTCTTTCTCTCTCTTTCTTTCTTTCTTTCTCTTTCTTTCTTTCTTTTTCTTTCTTTCTTTCTCTTTCTTTCTTTCTTTCTTTCTTTTTCTTTCTTTCTTTCTTTTTCTTTCTTTCTTTCTTTTTCTTTCTTTCTTTTTCTTTCTTTTTCTTTCTTTCTTTTTCTTTCTTTCTTTCTTTCTTTCCTCTTCCCAGACTTTTGTAGTAACAGATAAGCAAAACTATTTGCACTGCTGTTTGTGGTTAGTTTGTAAGCGGATGTGTGACTGGGTCCTGACTGACTGGAGCGAGGCGGTGCAGAGTCTGGACTGTGAGAAGATGCTGAGTTGTTTCCTCCGGCAGTTTTTACTGGAGTGTCGGCTTTCAGATACTTCTGACGTACAGCGATTCTACGATACCTGACTATTAGTGATGAGCGAGGTGTCATCCGCCATGCTCATGTGCCGAGTGTCTCCGGTCTAATAATATGGTTGAGTCCCCGCTGTCGCATGTCTCGTGGCTATTAGACAGCCTAACAAACAATCCATGCATGTGTTGTAGCTGTCGAACAGCCGCGAGGACTCCAATATATTTTTCTTTTTTTTTTATCTCTTAGCACTAAAGCATGCTTAGATAACACCTTATCCAAGCACGTTCGCTCATTGTCATGTTCGATTCTGCCCCAAAAATCCACAAAATATTTGCACCCCGTACATGTGACTAGTGTTTTCGGAAACCCCGTGCACATGCTCTGACAAATTTCTGGACATTTGTTAGACTGTTATGGGACCAAAAAATAAAAATTGCGACAGAAATACCATAAGTAGCACGGAAAAGCCGAGGCTGGCCCGCTCCAGTGCATGTTCTCGGCAGCACATGTCCCGTTTACCTGATGAGATGTGCTGCCTACGATGTCAGGCAGCATTCAGGATGTGATGAGCCTCGTCTCGGAGTCACTTTACGAGCCGGTTGCTTGTACAGCGCCGTACGCTGCTTTTCTGCTCCTTTTATGACTCCACACCTCGTGCTTGTTATCTGTCCTCCCTCCATGACAGCTCCATACAGCAGATTTCATTTTTCTCCACATCCTCGGCTTCGTCTCCTCTCAGTTCCTCAATCTTTTTACTTCTCTTAAGCCCCCGACCGCCCCCTGCCGATTTCCCTACAAGGGGTACTTGTACTGGGTGCTGCTATGTTTGCAGCTTGTCTTTACTAGGAGACCTTGGATGACAGGTTGCATCAGGCGTGTCCTCATGGGGAAGTGAGCGAGTGCGGGGCGGAGGGCCTGAAACTGCCGGAGGAAACCGTAAGCAAGTATGCGGAGATAGAAACGTGTGTAATAGTGATGAGCGAGCGTGATCGGGTGAGGCGTTATCTCAGCATGCTCAGGTGCTAACAGTGTCTTCAGCGTGCTCGAAAAATATATTCGAGCCCTCGCGGATCTTGGACAGCCGCAACACATGCAGGGGGACTAACAAACAGTTCATCACTAATTAGTAAGCAATGCCTGTAATGTAAGCAATGTGCTTGAAACCTACAGGGGCTCCTGAAATAGCACTTTAATATGCAAAAAGTGTAATAAATGTATTAGTACGTTACATTACTTGTCTATACTAAGTGTAAATTACATCCTGTCTTATACTCCAGAGCTGCACTCACTATTCTGCTGGTACCGTCACTGTGTACATACATTACATTACTGATCCTGAGTTACATCCTGTATTATACCCCAGAGCTGCACTCACTATTCTGCTGGTGCAGTCACTGTGTACATACATTACATTACTGATCCTGAGTTACATCCTGTATTATACCCCAGAGCTGCACTCACTATTCTGCTGGTGCAGTCACTGTGTACATACATTACATTACTGATCCTGAGTTACATCCTGTATTATACCCCAGAGCTGCACTCACTATTCTGCCATTTGGCATTTCATTTCCCTAACATTACTTGAGCTCCTGTACTAAAACTAAAACATCAGAGGTTGAGCCCAGACTATAATGGCTGTGCGTGTGCTGTGAAAACAAGTTATCTGCAGGATAGGTGATAACTTACTAACCTGTTGTGTCCTCTGGGACTCGCACAATGTGGTACTTTTAATTTTGTTACAAAAGTGGAGCGGCAGGTGAAATCTCCGACCATCGCTCCACTCACTTTCTGTGAGACTGGTGGTAACAGCTGAGTGCTCGGCTGCCCCCCAGGGAATGAATGGAGTGGGGCATTATAACAGGGGTTAAAGTGCCTCATTCACAGGATAAGCAGTGAACATGATCTTGTGTTTTCTAGACAGTCTCTTTATAATGAGCCGTGATGTGCTGCCACTAGTGACAGAATTTGCTTTGTTTGCCCCCATGCTGCCTAAACTCCCACCCCCATGTGTGATATGTGATCCCACGATCCTCTGCTGCACGACCGACACAGCTCAATGGGTGCGAGCAGCAATACTATCTACATCTATATGTCCCCAGGCCGGACTCCTTTGGGAAGAGGCCTGAAGAGAAATATTGCAAGAGTACTCTGTAAAAATGTTACAGATTCATCACACCTCCTTTTTCTTGTTCTGAGGGGTCTCTGCTCTTCCACTCTTTTATCTCAGTGTTAGAGATAGCAGCAGGGAGGAGAAGGGGGATGTACACAGATCTCAAGAGCAGAGAGAAGGGAGAAAGTATTACAAGATACACACAGAGCTCACATCCAGCCTATATTACTGGGAGAGACCCACAGACCCACACATCCAGCCTATATTACTGTGAGAGACACAGAGCTCACATCCAGCCTATATTACTGGGAGACACACAGACCTCACATCCAGCCTATATTACTGGGAGAGACACAGAGCTCACATCCAGCCTATATTACTGGGAGACACACACAGAGCTCACATCCAGCCTATATTACTGGGAGAGACACACAGACCCTCACATCCAGCCTATATTACTGTGAGAGACACACAGACCCACACATCCAGCCTATATTACTGTGAGAGACACACAGACCTCACATCCAGCCCATATTACTGGGAGACACACAGACCTCACATCCAGCCTATATTACTGGGAGACACACAGACCTCACATCCAGCCTATATTACTGGGAGACACACAGACCTCACATCCAGCCTATATTACTAGGAGACACACAGACCTCACATCCAGCCTATATTACTGTGAGAGACACACAGACCTCACATCCAGCCTATATTACTGGGAGACACACAGACCTCACATCCAGCCTATATTACTGGGAGACACACAGACCTCACATCCAGCCTATATTACTGGGAGACACACAGACCTCACATCCAGCCTATATTACTGTGAGACATACAGACCTCACATCCAGCCTATATTACTGGGAGACACACAGACATCACATCCAGCCTATATTACTGGGAGACACACAGACCTCACATCCAGCCTATATTACTAGGAGACACACAGACCTCACATCCAGCCTATATTACTGTGAGAGACACACAGACCTCACATCCAGCCTATATTACTGGGAGACACACAGACCTCACATCCAGCCTATATTACTGGGAGACACACAGACCTCACATCCAGCCTATATTACTGGGAGACACACAGAGCTCACATCCAGCCTATATTACTGCGAGAGACACAGAGCTCACATCCAGCCTATATTACTGGGAGAGACACAGAGCTCACATCCTGCCTATATTACTGGGAGATACACAGATCTCACATCCAGCCTCTTTTACTGGGAGAGACACACACACAGATCACATCCAGCCTATATTACTGGGAGAGACACAGATCTCACATCCAGCATATATTACTGGGACAAACACAGAGCTCACATCCAGCCTATATCACTGGGAGACACACAGACCTCACATCCAGCCTATATTACTGGGAGAGACACATAGCTCACATCCAGCATATTTTGCTGGGAGACACACACAGACCTCACATCCAGACTATATTACTGGGAGAGGCGCACACACAGGCCTCACATCCAGCCTATATTACTGGGAGACACACACAGAGCTCACATCCAGCCTATATTACTGGGAGACCCACACAGAGCTCACATCCAGACTATATTACTGGGAGAGGCACACACAGACCTCACATCCAGGCTATGTTACTGGGAGAGACACACAGAGCTCACATCCAGCCTATATTACTGGGAGAGACGCACAGAGCTCACATCCAGCCTATATTACTGGGAGACACACAGACCTCACATCCAGCATATATTACTGGGAGAGACACAGAGCTCACATCCAGCCTATATTACTGCGAGAGACACAGAGCTCACATCCAGCCTATATTACTGGGAGAGACACAGAGCTCACATCCTGCCTATATTACTGGGAGATACACACATCTCACATCCAGCCTCTTTTACTGGGAGAGACACACACAGATCACATCCAGCCTATATTACTGGGAGAGACACAGATCTCACATCCAGCATATTTTGCTGGGAGACACACACAGACCTCACATCCAGACTATATTACTGGGAGAGGCGCACACACAGGCCTCACATCCAGCCTATATTACTGGGAGACACACACAGAGCTCACATCCAGCCTATATTACTGGGAGACCCACACAGAGCTCACATCCAGACTATATTACTGGGAGAGGCACACACAGACCTCACATCCAGGCTATGTTACTGGGAGAGACACACAGAGCTCACATCCAGCCTATATTACTGGGAGAGACGCACAGAGCTCACATCCAGCCTATATTACTGGGAGACACACAGACCTCACATCCAGCATATATTACTGGGAGAGACACACAGACCTCACATCCAGCCTATATTACTGGGAGAGACACACAGACCTCACATCCAGCCTATATTGCTGGGAGAGACACACAGACCTCACATCCAGCCTATATTACTGGGAGACACACACAGACCTCACATCCAGCCTATATTACTGGGAGAGACACCGAGCTCACATCCAGCCTGTATTACTGGGAGTCACTCCTACAAGAGAAATTTGATCAGGCTGTAAAGTGAGCATCATGGAGTCTGAAAATATATGAATAAATGAAGAATACCGACTGAAACTTGGTGCTATTTTGTTAATTAAATGTCTCCACTTTTTTAAAAAAATATGCACATGCTGAGGAGTCTTATGGGGTAAATTGCAGTTTTCAGGACTTGTTGGTCCAGGAATATCCGCAGTATTTCCGGGAGCTCTGGACCTTATTACAGAGAATTCCCTTATTATCCTCACATCATGGTTAGTCATCCTCCAGGAATGCTTCCAGTTACTCATTCACAAGGTTCCTGTCACTAAACCATGAGGTCATCCCACCTCCTGCCAGTAACAATAGTAAATTACGACAGATAAAGCTGGTGACTCCTGCATTTCTGGAATATCGATTGGGTTATTCAGGTGTCGTAATCATAAACTAAACATCTCATATCTAATGATTTATTTGCCTGTTCTACCACTGACAATTACACGCTCATTTACTTAACACAAACTAAAAATAAAAGCTTCCTGCGCGGTAATGACAAATGTTACCTACAGGTAGAAAAAAAATCTACCAAGGGGAGGGCCTAGACGCCAGGCTGTGCCACAGGGAGGGCCGGATGCCAGGCTGTACCGCGGGGAGGGCCTAGACGGCCAGGTTGTGCCTCGGGGAGGGTCTAGACGCCAGGCTGTACCGCAGGGAGGGCCGGATGACAGGCTGTGCCGCGGGGAGGGCCTAGACGCCAGGCTGTGCCGCGGCGAGGGCCTAGACGCCAGGCTGTGCCTCGGGGAGGGCCTAGACGCCAGGCTGTGCCTCGGGGAGGGCCTAGACGCCAGGCTGTGCCGCGGGGAGGGCCGGATGACAGGCTGTGCCGCGGGGAGGGCCTAGATAACAGGCTGTACCGCGGGGAGGGCCTAGACGCCAGGCTGTGCCACAGGGAGGGCCGGATGCCAGGCTGTGCCGCGGGGAGGACCTAGACGCCAGGCTGTGCCGCGGGGAGGGCCTAGACGCCAGGCTGTGCCGCGGGGAGGGCCTAGACGCCAGGCTGTGCCGCGGGGAGGGCCTAGACGCCAGGCTGTGCCGCGGGGAGGGCCTAGACGGCCAGGTTGTGCCTCGGGGAGGGTGTAGACGCCAGGCTGTACCGCAGGGAGGGCCGGATGACAGGCTGTGCCGCGGGGAGGGCCTAGACGCCAGGCTGTGCCTCGGGGAGGGCCTAGACGCCAGGCTGTGCCTCGGGGAGGGCCTAGACGCCAGGCTGTGCCTCGGGGAGGGCCTAGACGCCAGGCTGTGCCTCGGGGAGGGCCTAGACGCCAGGCTGTGCCTCGGGGAGGGCCTAGACGCCAGGCTGTGCCTCGGGGAGGGCCTAGACGCCAGGCTGTGCCTCGGGGAGGGCCTAGACGCCAGGCTGTGCCTCGGGGAGGGCCTAGACGCCAGGCTGTGCCTCGGGGAGGGCCTAGACGCCAGGCTGTGCCTCGGGGAGGGCCTAGACGCCAGGCTGTGCCGCGGGGAGGGCCGGATGACAGGCTGTGCCGCGGGGAGGGCCTAGATGCCAGGCTGTGCCGCGGGGAGGGCCTAGACGCCAGGCTGTGCCGCGGGGAGGGCCTAGACGCCAGGCTGTGCCTCGGGGAGGGCCTAGACGCCAGGCTGTGCCGCGGGGAGGGCCTAGACGCCAGGCTGTGCCGCGGGGAGGGCCTAGACGCCAGGCTGTACCGCGGGGAGGGCCGGATGACAGGCTGTACCGCGGGGATGGCCTAGACGCCAGGCTGTGCCTCGGGGAGGGCCTAGACGCCAGGCTGTACCGCGGGGAGGGCCTAGACGCCAGGCTGTGCCTCGGGGAGGGCCTAGACGCCAGGCTGTACCGCGGGGAGGGCCGGATGACAGGCTGTGCCGCGGGGAGGGCCTAGACGCCAGGCTGTGCAGCAGGGAATGGGCAAGTCTCATCTGATTTACACTAGAAATAGCACACGCTGAGATTTTTCTCTCCTCGGGAACAGTCGGGCAGAGAGAGAAATCGTTAATCTGTACAGGCCTATTGAATAACGTTGGTCAGTTCGCCGTCCATGTGATGTCCATTTTATCCCAAAGACCCAAAACCAAGTATCTAAGTAACCAAGAACGCTGGGCCATGAAAGTTGGGGTCGGGAGAGATTATTGATTTTGGGTTTTTTTCCTAGATCATATATACATTTGAATATAATATATAATTTGCTGTTGGTTTGGCCAAAAACCTATAGATGTGAAGCAATTTTCTGCTGATAGTAAGACATTCTTCTGTAATTCCATCATGTTTGAGCCCCCACATTGTGAAGGTGTACCCCCTACTAAAGAACACTAGGCACGGTTTCTTTTTGTAAGGCTTCTCATGGACACATTACTTGTAAAGTCAGAAACTTCTCGTCCATTATTGAGCTGCTCAATCTTCCTACCTAAGGAAAATCCTGGTAATCTCTTTTCTTGTTATTTCAGGTTCTGCTTTTCCATCTTGAACCCACGGGAGCGGAGCCGGGGCAGATTACTGATAAAAAGTCAATATCTCTACCATCTGGGAAATATCTGTACACCAATCCAGGGTCGAAGATAAACGTAACATGTGACAAATGTCCAGCGGGCACGTACGTGTCCAAACACTGCACCCAGTTTGCCCTTCGAGAGTGTAGCCCTTGCCCGAATGGCACCTTCACAAGACACGAGAATGGGAATGACAGGTGCCATAATTGTAGTCCACCATGTGAACCGCCCATGGTCATGAAAATGCCTTGTTCTGCCTTGTCTGACCGTGAGTGCTCATGCCCATCTGCAATGTACCTCCTGAACGGCACCTGTGTCAATCACACTGTGTGCCCCGTAGGATGGGGGGTGAGAAAAAAGGGAAGCGAGACTGAAAATGTCAAATGTAAGACCTGTGCCCACGGTACTTATTCTGATGTGCCTTCTACTACATTGAGATGTAAGACCCATACCAACTGCTCAGCTCTGGGCCTGATAGTCCTGAAGCCTGGTACAAATGAACGGGACAATATATGTGGACCCATCTCCTCCCCCTCTTCCAAAGACTCCTATTCTCCACCCGCTGATTATGGTAAGTTGTTCACTTTCTTTTCTCAAAATTCTACAACTATAACGGTCTTACAGATTGTTTTCGTGTCTGTTCGACCTTCTCACTCTCCCATCTCTATATCTTTTTTCTTTAGACCGTTTGTGTCGCTTTCCCCCAGACCTTTTGTGCTGCTTTCCCCCAGACCTTTTGTGCTGCTTTCCCCCAGACCTTTTGTGCTGCTTTCCCCCAGACCTTTTGTGCTGCTTTCCCCCAGACCTTTTGTGCTGCTTTCCCCCAGACCGTTTGTGCTGCTTTCCCCCAGACCGTTTGTGCTGCTTTCCCCCAGACCGTTTGTGCTGCTTTCCCCCAGACCGTTTGTGCTGCTTTCCCCCAGACCGTTTGTGCTGCTTTCCCCCAGACCGTTTGTGCTGCTTTCCCCCAGACCGTTTGTGCTGCTTTCCCCCAGACCGTTTGTGCTGCTTTCCCCCAGACCGTTTGTGCTGCTTTCCCCCAGACCGTTTGTGCCGCTTTCCCCCAGACCGTTTGTGCCGCTTTCTCCTCAGACCGTTTGTGCCGCTTTCCCCCAGACCGTTTGTGCCGTTTTCCCCCCCAGACCGTTTGTGTCGCTTTCCCCCAGACCGTTTGTGCCGCTTTCTCCTCAGACCGTTTGTGCCGCTTTCCCCCAGACCGTTTGTGCCGTTTTCCCCCCAGTCCATTTGTGCCGCTTTCCCCCAGACCATTTGTGCCACTTTCCCCAGGCTTTTGGTGCCGCTTGTTTGTCACCATTTGCAGCACCCTTGGGAACACAATGCTACTCCATTCACTTTGTGTAGCAGCGACACCTAGCAGACTATGGTCGGGGGGAAATAGGTGTAGTGCTGGCCTTAGTCATGCTACCATGTTCTTTTCAGAAAGGAGAGAAATTTTCATGGCAGCCCTTCAAAAAAAAAAATTAAAAGAAGCCCGCCATGGTGTAAAATTGCATAGAGCTAATAAGGAATAATGTGAGACGTATCGTTGAAGCATGTGTATTGTTGGTCTTAAGGCTCCTTCTCCATTTGCTGAATTGCAAACCGTCCAATTCACTGAGTTTTAAAGAAAATAATAGTGCACAATAAGGCAGGATAGAAATTGTCGCAGACCACGAAAAAGGATATGAGTGATAAAAAAAATATATATTAATTTTAATAAATCATATGTGTTTCTATGTATATAAATAAGCTGTATTTGATCAGTTTCTTACTGATTGTACTGTTATAACCGTGAATATTTAACATGCTATCTGAGGCCTTTAGAGTCTGAGCTGCAGCTCTTGGGTTGTTAAGGAATTTCTATGACCACTGTACTGTCTGATTTTTGGGGTGAACTTGCTTGGACGTCCACTCCTGGGAGATGGTCCATGGTATAGAAAATTTTTTCTAATTGTGAATAATCTCTTATTGTAGAATAATGGACTACAGTATTGGGGGCAAAATTTCCTTATAACCTATCCGAGATTGATGGGCAGCAGCAATTACTTAAGATCATTGCTCGTTTCTTTTCCTCCTTGGAACTGAAATTCCTGAATGCTCCAGAACAGCATTTGACGAAACTTGTGCTTTTATAGAGGCGGTCACATTTGCTGATAATTGAGGACATTTGATTTCCAGCACCTGGCTGCTTCATACCCTATTAAAGGGGATATCTGGGACTATTTAATTTCTTTATTATGGGGGCAAGAATTAACAGGCAGTTGTTAACTACTTGGCTGTCGTGACCAGTGTAAATCTCTGGTGACAGAGTCGTCAAAGACCAGTTCTGTTGGCGATTTAGCAGCTTCTGCTGACGTCACGTCGACAGAGCAGCATCATCTCTTCCGTTCTGCTCTGTTGACAGAGTGTGACTGCCGACTTCATGCTGATTGTCAGCCGGCTCCCCACTGCCTAACTGCGGGGAGCCAGCTGTCAATCGATATGATGTCAGTAGTCATGCCCGTCGACAAAGCGGTGCAGAAAAAGAAGAGCTGTTCTGTTGACTGGAATCGCCCATGGAAAAAGTGAGGGTGTACTTAATTTTTCACTTGCTGCTTCTGCATTTTGGCCTAGTTTCTGGTCCATTTAATAATGACTGTGTAATTTTTCATGTGTCTTTTTCATTTCAAGTTGCATTTACATAGCTTTAAGGCCTACAAAAGACCAGATGTTTTTATGAGGTTTTGTTTTTTTTTAAATTACTCCCTGATATGTAAAACCATAGCGTTCAAAGAAGGTGTACTTAGTTTTTCTCATGAACATTTTGAAAGTTGAGTTGAATTTTGTAGTCATTAATGAGCTTGAGAGTAGCTCAGAAGAATCATTTGTAATAACATGTGGAGGCAGGTTCTCAGGGAGATCTATGCCGCGCCCATAGATCTTAACAGCTCATTTACATATAAAGAAAAACATGGATTTCTCTGGAATAAGACATCGGATCGCAGATATTATGGTTTCATTTTTTCAGCTTCCTATGACCTAGATGAAGAAGATGGCCTAAAAACAAAGGCAGTGTTACACCAATGTACTCTTGTCAACTGCGTCTGACATCAGTGTTCATTTTCTCTGGACTTTCCCTTTAAACGTCTTCTCAGTTAAGCCAAGGTTAAACCAATAAACCTATTAATCTATGCGTTAAGGGTCAAGTATAATTGCTAAAGTCATTAATTCAGCTCAGGTAATTAGGAAGTTCTGGCAGAGTTTTGTGCCAGGCGGATGGCTAATGTTTACCATGGAAAGTTATGGAGAGAGGTTTCCAAATTCTTCATTTACCGGCCATGTTCTTACACAAAGGTCTACTTCATCTGCACTCTCCTTTTTTAATATTTTTTTGGTTTCTTAGCTTTTCCGTGCAGCAGGTGTTTAGTTTAGTGACAGCTCGTCTGAGGGTTGAGCTGGTTGGAGGCACATGTTCCTGCCAGCTCTATGTGAGGTCATAGAGAAGTCTGACAAAAGGAGTTGTATGCCAGTCGTATTCTTTGCTTAAAGTAAGAGCACCTTGCCCGGACGCATGGCCTTCTATAAGGAGCTGTCACTTGGAGGTTGGTCTTTCTCCAGATCTCGGGAATAGGTCTCGATGAATGTCTGTGCAGCCTTTGAGATGTTAGTCAGGCGTCTAGTTCCCCACCTCCAATGTTCTCTTTTTCTCCTCATCTTACAGAGCCGACAGATGTTTACAACGATACTGAAACGAATGAAACAAAATACTTGAACATGACGGAAGATCGAGGCAAGGGGCACCCGCAGGAGACTCCAGACGGAAGGCAAACACAGCTGACAGATGAGCAGCCTGGTAAATCGAGAGGCGGAGGTGAAGGACTCAAGAGCACCATTTATAAGACCACTAAGAGTAGACCTTCCCGGCAGGTCCCTCACCACTTTGACATCAACGAGCACTTACCTTGGATGATTGTACTTTTTCTTCTGCTGGTACTCGTCATCATTGTGGTTTGTAGCGTCAGGAAAAGTTCCCGCACGCTCAAAAAAGGACCAAAGCAGGATCCGAGCTCCATTGTGGAGAAAGCCGGTTTCAAGAAGTCCACGGCATTAACCCAGAACAAGGAGAAGTGGATCTACTACTGCAACGGGCATGGTGAGTGAGACGGAGATGGTGTCTTGTTCTGAGTAGTCTTGATTTGTGATCTAGTATTATTCCTCCCAAGAATTAATGTCTTAGTTTTATTTATTTATTTTGTTACAAGATTGGTGCCCTATGGGGTAACGTTTTGTGGGAATGTAGGAGTAATCTGAGCAATGATCAGACAAGTCCCATCTGGAAAGTTTGATCTCTCAGCCACCCACTTTGTTTTGCACCCTTCATCCTTCCATTTCTCCTCAACACTACTTCGGCGCCTCCTTCAGGTTTTTGAGAGAATTTTGTAAGTCCTCAGAAAATTTGCCAACACTTCCAAAAATTTCAAAGGTCTCCACTTTTCTTCGAGACCCTACTGAACTTTCTAGGAGACTTTGTTAGTATGGGTTTTAGATTTACCCACTTCCCCATAACTTTCTGATTGCTGGGGGCGGAAGTGATACCACTGTGACCACCACCAATTTTGAGAACAGAATATTGTACTTGGCTAACCCATGTTTCCAATCCAACATGACATTTCTTCAGGTCGGTAGGGCAGGAGGTCCTCCTGGTGATCAGCAAGATATCATTTACGCCACCCTTTGACACTAAATTAGCGGGGTTTTCCAGGATTTGCCAGTCATTATGCTAGGCAGTTAATCCATAATTGCTAAGGGGAACACAATGGTGTTGATTTTTAAGGAATATCGTTAAGCGAACGTGCTAGGATAAGGCGTCTTCGGCGTACTCGAAAAATATGTTTGAGTCCCCTCGGCAGCTGTGAGACATGGAGCCGCGTGGACTCGAACATGTGTTTCGAGCACACCAAAGACATTTTGTTAGCACACAAGTTAATTGAGCTAAGGTTAGTGAAAGTTGCACACCTCTTTGACTTTTTTTTTGGACCCACTTGTAAGCAAAACAATATGTATCTTTTGTAATATATGGGCAGTCATTTCTGGATCAGCTTGCAGGGAATAACACTGTTTTTCTAATTCTCCCGTTAATTGCCTTGTGTAATGTAATGTTCACTAATGAGGCGTAATTGCAGCAGGCGCCAAATGATTTATAATTAATGTAATTACCTAGATGTGCTGTAAATGTGTAACAGACGACGTCACCGGATGACTGACGTCACCAAGTCAATACTGGTCTTCAGATCCTCATCAGTGACAAGCCAACCATTTGATCATAGGGGGCATCTTCATCATATTGCTACAGACTAAGGTCCGTGTAGAAAGCATACATCAGCCTCGGTCCCGATACTGTAGTTTCATTGGCACATAGCTTGGAACCCGGCTTTAAAGGGGTTATTCTCATCTTCTGAGATGGTTACTGTTGGATAGAGCTTGTGAAAATAAACACTTTTGCCATTTACTGCTTGTTAAAATTTGCAACCGTTCTTAAGATATTAACACTTTTCTCTTTTGTTTACAAACCTGTCGTCTAGGAAACCGACCACCACTGCTGTTTAGTTGGCAAACACTGGGCAGAAGTTAGCCCAGGATTTGGCAGTAAGCGCACGCTCCACCAATCCTAGCCAACTTCAAAACAGCGCTTACAAGGTCAATAGATGAGCGCTTGTATGCACTGCACGTGTTCTACTCTCCAGCAGCGGTGGTCGGTCACCCAAGGCAACGAGAGGTAAACAAAAGAAAAGTGTTAATATCGCAAGAACGGATTAAAATTTGAACAAGCAGTTAATTGCAAAATTGCTTCTATTTACAAGCCCTATCCAACGATGCCCATATATCAAAAAGGAGTAACCCTTTAAAGGGGAGTCTGTGAGCACAAAGTGACTGTTCAAACTAAGCTCAGGTGCTCTGTGCACCCACCAGCTCAGTGCCACCTACTTGTATTGGATCGATCTCTGCCTTTCTCTTGCTTGATTGACAGCTATGGCTTTACGGGACCCGAAGAAGGGACACAAGTTTTAGCGGGTTTTTTTGTGATTTTTTTCAACATCGTATAAGATCAGGTGGCTGTCGCAGGCAATATAGGTGGACTTCCCTTCCCCATAGTTTTGGATGTTTTCATTTTCTTTTCTTTTTTTGTTTCTTATAGATATTGGGCCTTGATTCGTTTATTCCATTTGCAACTTCTTTTTCATGGTTTTTGGTGTTCTTTAGCCTATTTTTCATTTTCTGCTTATTCTTTCAATTTGTTTTCCTTTTTTTTTTTTTTTTTGTCAGTGGGATAGGATTTGATGTTTTTGATGTTCTCGACTGTTGCATTAATTGCAACTTTTAAAAAAAAAAAAAAAAGTCACAAACTATGTTGCACAAATGTTCGCCAGTCCCATTGAGTAATTTGATGTATTTACGTAACTTTGTTACATTTTAGCAGAACGAGTAATATTTTGCGCTAACAAGTTGCAAAATCGTTTAGCACAAAATTAAAGGGCAATTTAGAGATTGCACAAACTCTGGATTTTAACTAATCTGGGTTAAAAAGAAAAAAAAAGAAAAAATTATCGGATAAGTAAAAAAAATCAGAATCTTCTGCAGTGACGACGTATCCTCGATCTGGGATGTAATGAGTTAACTCTTTGCATTGCAGCAAAAAATCCCATTCAGAATTAGAAACTTTGCTCATCCTGATATTGCTGGTTCCTGAAGAGAATGACAGTTCTGCAGTGAACACTGTCACTTACACAGATCCAATAATTGGATCCAAGGGTATTTTTTCACCGACGTGATTTTGAAAACCTTGCTGCGGTGGGGGTGGAAACTACATGTCAGATTTTTGTGGAATTTGCTCCAAAAAAGGAATTTTTCAGGGATGAAAAAAGCCTAAATACTGAAAAAATACTGCAAAAAAGCAGCATTTCATAAAGTGGATTCCTCTTGAAAAATTTTTGTTTTTTTGCGACTCCAAAAAACTGTGTGAATATCTCCCTAAATTTGCGCTCTGGAAATGTTAGAACTTTCTGCAGACTCTAAAATTGTATCTGCGCTTGGGCTCCTCATTGTTGGGTCGTGTTGACACACAAATGAATGTTTCTGCAGATAAAGGTCTTCTGCCGGTGTCCGCACCAAAATATGCAGTAGCAGTTTCTTTCAATTCTTGCATTTTGGCTTACATTTTTTATGCCTTTTTCCCCTTATAAGTGTTGATTTGAAGGAGCAATTTTTAATGTTTGTTTTTTCTTTAGTGCAAAAATTCTTTGATTTTGGATGTAAAAAATCCAACTGTATTTTGTACATAATAATTTAACAATAGGGTCCAAAGCACATACGAATCCTGAATAGCCACCATTTACCACTTTAGGATATAGAGGTTCCAGCAATAGTTTCTTTAAAAAATTACAATTTATTAACACATGATTAAAAATATCCAGCAAAGAAAAAGAAATGTGAAAAAAGACTAAAAAAGCAGGCTGGGAATAAAGCTCCAACAAAGGGATCTTAGTATATACCGTACTTACCTTGTAATGTCTACACATCCTATACCGTCCAGATGTGTCCGGAAAACCCAGAATTCCAAGCGGCGGAAGTTCACCGACCTCCATGTTGCGACACCCAAGTGATGGGTGACTCAGTATGGAAACTGCTGGTGGTACCAGCCTCTTGTGCGGTGACACTAGCGGAACACTATCACACCACACACACTGTATACGCCGTACGCACCACAGACACACACACACACACACACACACACACTGTATACGCCGTACGCACCACACACACACACTGTATACGCCGTACGCACCACACACACACACACACACACACACACACACACACACACACACACACACACACACACACACACACACACACTGTATACGCCGTACGCACCACACATACACACTGTATACGCCGTACGCACCACACACACACACACACACACACACACACACACACACACACACACTGTATACGCCGTACGCACCACACACACACACACACACACACACACACACACACACACACACACACACACACTGTATACGCCGTACGCACCACACACACACACACACACACACACACACACACACACACACACACTGTATACGCCGTACGCACCACACACACACACACACACACACACACACACACACACACACACTGTATACGCCGTACGCACCACACACACACACACACACACACACACACACACACACACACACTGTATACGCCGTACGCACCGTACACACACACACACACTGTATACGCCGTACGCACCACACACACACACACACACACACTGTATACGCCATACACACCATACACACACTGTATACGCCGTAGTCACCACACACTGTATACGCCATACGCACCACACACACACACACACACACACACACACACACACTGTATACGCCATACACACCATACACACACTGTATACGCCGTAGTCACCACACACACTGTATACGCCATACGCACCACACACACACACACACTGTATACGCTGTGCGCACCACACACACACACTGTATACGCCATACACACCACACACACTGTATACGCCGTAGTCACCACACACACTGTATATGCCGTACGCACCACACACACTGTATACGCCGTACGCACCACACACACTGTATATGCCGTACGCACCACACACACACACACTGTATATGCCGTACGCTACACACACACACACACACTGTATACGCCGTACGCTCCACACACACTGTATATGCCGTATGCTCCACACACACACACTGTATACGCCGTACACACCACACGCACACTGTATACGCCGTACGCTCCACACACACTGTATATGCCGTATGCTCCACACACACACACTGTATACGCCGTACACACCACACACACACGCACACTGTATACGCCGTACGCACCCCCTCCACACACTGTATATGCCACACACACACACACACACACACACACACACACACACACACACACACACACACACACACACACACACTATACGCCATACACACACACTGTATATGCTGTACGCAACACACACACACTGTATACGCCGTACGCTACACACACTGTATACGCTGTATGCAGCCTCTTGCGCGGTACCACCAGCGGAACACCGCCGCTGGGATCAGCCGAATGATTCAATGACCGCCGCCATCTTTGTGCAGGAGGAGTGCATAGCACATGGGGTAGACAGGTCAAAGAAGAGGTTACAGGCAGGAGAAGTCAGCACATGGGGAAGGAGAGAGTGGATAGGTGGGTGAGCACATGGAGGGAGAGATTGTCAACGCTGCAAAGCCAGCCCCCATCATGACATTACCGCCCTCCCGATGCGATGGCATCCGGCCTCCATCTAGTGTAGTAAAGCTATTGCGGAACGGCGCCGGGGTTTGGGGAGATGTAGCCGTCTTCTGCCTCTCCATGCACTTTATTCCTTTGAACGACCTCAGGTGATGTAGTCTTTTGCCCGACTATATTTCTTTTAGTACCATTGATTAAATGTCTTTGTTGCTGTAATTCAGTACTTAATATCTTGGAATATTTTGCCCTTTTTTGATACTAAGTATTTCTTGCACTAAGCGTTCTGTACATTAAACCACTTTTGAAAAAAGGATTTGTTTGTGTGGACAAACCTCGTCTTATTGGCGTGTTCTGAGCGTGAGAGTCATTCTGAGTGTGAGCATTGGACGGCTAGCTGCGATTTGACGTTTAGATGAAAGTGCATGAGGGTCACGGCTTTACTGGTTATCACAGACATCCCTTTGTTGGAGGTTTATTCCCAGCCTGTTTTTTCGTCTTGTTTCACTTTTCTTTGATGGATATTTTTAATCATGTGTTAATAAATTGTAATTTTTTAAGAAACTATTGTTGGAACCTCTATATCCTAAGGCGGTAAATGATCGCTGTTCAGGATTCGTGTGAATTGCATTTTTTTTTGGCTTATTAGACCCCCACCTTAAGCTTATATATAAAAAAACGCATTAAGCACAGTCAGTTCAACAGAGTAACCGTCGGTTTAACTTTTTATTTCGGAAATCAGTAGTACACAGGAAAATAAAAAAACTTTGTAGTAGATCTTATCAGAGAAATCTGCTTCTTTCTCCTCATTGACTGATTATATGTTCTTAATTCAGGGGTAAAATCTGTATTCTGTGAAGACAGAGACGTTACTGAGATAGATGACAATTAGTGCCGCTAAAATTCTATGGAGGGGAGGAGCTAGAGGAACACAGACATTGTTTGGAGGGGAGGAGCTAGAGGCAGACACCATTCTATGGAGGGAGGAGCTAGACACAGATATTATAGGGAGGGGAGGAGTTAGAGGCAGACACATTCTATGGAGGGGAGGAGCTAGAGGTGGACAGACATTCTATGGAGGGGAGGAGCTAGAGGAACACAGATATTCTATGGAGGGGAGGAGCTAGAAGCAGACAGACATTCTATGGAGGGGAGGAGCTAGAGGCGGACAGACATTCTATGGAGGGGAGGAGCTAGAGGAACACAGATATTCTATGGAGGGGAGGAGCTAAAAGCAGACAGACATTCTATGGAGGGGAGGAGCTAGACACAGATATTCTATGGACGGGAGGAGCTAGAGGCAGATATTCTATGGAGGGGAGGAGCTAGAGGCAGACACATTCTATGGAGGGGAGGGGCTAGAGTGAGACAGTCTATGGAGGGGAGGAGCTAGAGGCGGACAGACATTCTATGGAGGGGAGGAGCTAGACACAGATATTCTATGGAGGGGAGGAGCTAGACACATATTCTATGGAGAGGAGGAGTTAAAGGTAGACATATTCTATGGAGGGGAGGAGCTAGACACAGATATTCTATGGAGGGGAGGAGCTAGACACATATTCTGTGGAGAGGAGGAGTTAAAGGTAGACATATTCTATGGAGGGGAGGAGCTAGATACAGATATTCTATGGAGGGGAGGAGCTAGAGGCAGACACATTCTATGGAGGGGAGGAGCTAGAGGCAGACACATTCTATGGAGGGGAGGAGCTAGACACAGACATTCTGCTACAAGTTCTCCTAAAAGAATTCCAGTTCTCCGTAGAGCTTTATGAGCACTAACTGTCATTTCCCATCTATCTCCACAATGTAACAGACTTCACTAAATACAGATTTTACCCAGCAATTGAGAATTTTGATAATGAACGATCAGTCTAGGAGGAGAAAGAAGAAAGTCTCATTCTCCTAACTGTTTTTCCTTTCCAGATTGCTCAGATTAGAGGGAACACAAGCCGAGACCCTCTGGACTGATGCATTCTAGCGTTGCCAAAACTTTATAAGACACTTTATAATCCACGTCTGTGTGAAATATTACATGTGACCAGGTTTTTATCTTGGGATGGAATCCGGAATGCTTTCACTCATTGACAGCAAACAGAGATCTTTATAAGAACAACAAATTGATATGTGAGGTAGATAGTAAGGAAACTTTTTTTTAATACTCACGTTAGATTCACTTTGCCACAAATTTTGTGCACATTGTGGTGAAACCCTGACACTTGGGGGAAACGTGGTTGACAGCGATCGTTGCAAAAAGTTTGATAATTTAGCAGATTTATGTGTAGTGCCGGCAGAATATTGATTGTTTCTAGGTAATGTACTGCTGTCACTTACAGCCGGAGCGGCCATTGTGCACTGCCAGTGCAGAGTGGGGTCAGTACCGTCCCCTCCATCCCTTCAGTAGCAGAGAAGTTTGTTGTTTGTCATCTATGCCCGGATTTATGATGTGCAGCATAACATAGCGTCCCCCGGGGTGGAGGGGTTTATGAACGCCCGTGCTGCATGGTTTTTGGCTGATTAGCTGGGTACGTGCCTGGCGTGGATGGAACAAGTCTGAACCAGCTGCTCGGAGCTTCAGATGTGGCTGTGCTGTGTAGATGTTTGGACTCAGCGTGATTCAGTGCGTGACATCCCAGAAAGTCACCTGTAATGGGACGCCATCGCCCCATAACCTTACAGAGCGGGGGGCCGAGTGCGGAGGAGCAGAGGGCAGACAACTCACTGGCGCTCTGCTGACCCCACAACTGCAGAGTTCTCTGGTATTAACATCAGCACAAACACTGCCCCCCCGTCGGGAGCTTCATGGCCGAGCAGCTGCATGCAGCCGTACATCACCAAGCACAATGCCGAGCGTCGGATTGAGTGGTGTAAAGCCGCCACCACTGGACTGTTCTGTGCAGTGGCGGATCACACTTCTCTATCTGGCGTCTGGCGGACGAGTCTGGGTTTGCTGATTCCAGGAGGACGTTACCCCCTGACTGCATTGTGCCCCCTGTACGGTTTGGTGGCAGAGGATGGATAAAGCTATGGGCTTCCCGACGTTGTTGGGAAGGGGTTTATAAAGAACAACGAGCGCCCACTATATCTCCATTATCATGGCTCTTTGGTCGGGGTCCTAAGACCAGGGGTCCAATGTTGCATATTACATTTGGCGCTAACCGCTCTCGTGCCTTGATGCGAATTCTTGATGAAGCTGTTACCTATGAGGACGGGAGAACGTTTCGCTCACGTCTTTCGCTCTGACTTTTCCCGTTTGTTTTAATTTCCATCGTGTCCTCCAATAAATCAAAGAATTTGGCTCAAACCTTGAACGAGTTTGTCCAGATCCTTCCAGCAGCCGCAGAATCTGATCGATGAGGCTCCTGGTCGCTGGGATCCTGGAGGTTTTATGTCATTGCCCAGAAGTGACTGCTCCAACCTTGTACTAAAACCCAGAGAACATTGTCTACAGAGACAGTCACTGAAAATATATGGACAGCTGAGCCGGGCTTTGTGGGGGCAGCGGGGTCTTTTCACCTGGATATTTCAACAATAATTTTTGTTTTTTATTTTTTAGTTATTGGGACAGACTTGTTTCATTTATTGTTTTTCTTTGTGTTTTATGAATTTTTGCTTCAATTTTGTATAATATGGGGAGATCTGTATATTTATTGACGTGTGTTTTTTCACACACCGCCTGTAGAAAGCCTGCTCTTTCTGCCATCATCCCCCACAACAAAATAAAACTACTTTTGGTGTACATATCAGTCCAATATGTCAGGAGCTGTCCTGATTTGTTATGTTCTGTAACTTGCCATCTACTCTCTTTAAGCCGGTGGTTGTTTTACCTCAGTATTCTGCCAGCATTATAGGTGCTGGAATTTTCTTTCCCCTACTTCCTGGTACACATTGCTCCTTTTATTGTCCAATGGCATGATTTTCCTGAACTGGAAGACCACCTCTTTTTAGTTTTGAAGAGCAGGAGCAGACATAAAGGCCTGCACCCACTTACTGTAGGGGGACAAAGACCCACCCAACCAACTGTAAAGAGAGTCCCCCCCACTTATTGTACAGGGATGCGGCCCCGCCTCCACATGCTGTAGAGGGACTGGCCCCGCCTCCACATGCTGTAGAGGGACTCTTGCCCCGCTTCCACGTGCTGTAGAGGGACTCTGCCCCTCCCTCGCGTGCTGTAGAGGGACTCTGCCCCTCCCTCGCGTGCTGTAGAGGGACTCTGCCCCTCCCTCGCGTGCTGTAGAGGGACTCTGCCCCTCCCTCGCGTGCTGTAGAGGGAACCTGCCCCTCCCTTGCGTACTGTAGAGGGGCTCCCCCTGCCCCCACGTGCTGTAAAGGGACTCTGCCCCACCCCCACGTGCTGTAGAGGAACTCCCCTTGCCCCAACATGCTGTAGAGGGACTCTGCCCTGCCTCACATGTTGTATTGTTTGACTTGTCTTTTGAAAAGGCTCCATGTGCATATAAATGGTTTGGGGTGTGAAATCCTGCTGATAGATTCCCCTTATATTGCCCACATTTGTGAATTATATCGGAGTGTTTAAGAGGCTCCTGGAAAAAGAGCAGACCTCCTGGCGTCATGGAAGATTTGTTGAGTTTCTTGTAAGGCCGTTATTCTCTTCTCCGGCATTTCCTTCACCATGACCGGTTGCTTACTGCATCATCAACCTTGGCCCCGACATCCACAATCCCATGGTGAAAAATGGTCACGCCCTGTCACAAAGGAGAAAACATAAAGGGGATTATCTGCTGCCACCACAAAATGTATATTCTTCCTCATAAGACAAGTATGAAATAATTACAGACACTACTGACAGAACTAGCGTTGGCCTTGTATGTCTGATTGCTGTCGGCCAAATGACTGTCCAGCCGGCGGCCATCTTTCCCGACTCTCCCATACCCGGGAGAGCGCTCCGATGTTCTCTGTGAGAGAGCTGCTACTACCGTCATCGGGCAACGGCTTATCTTCAGGAGAACAAGAGGCGCCATTGAAATTCCGAAGGGCGGATCATTCTCTTTCCCGTGAGGGAGGGTCGTTAGGTCATCATCTACATTAGATGGTCAACGGACTCTGGCAGGTTCCGATAATTTTCATCTAATGTGTCTGGTGGCCTTAGGGCGCAGTCAGACGGCCATATAAAGATTACCACATCGCAGTCCTCAGACTGGCCGGCAGGTCTCCTGGTCAGAGTGTGTCGACATGTATTTCTATACAGCTGTCATGTTCAGGTCAGGAGAGCTGCCGGCCAGTCCGTTCACTGCGCTGCGATCGTTATATGGCCGTCTGACTGCGCCCTTACATCTGTAGATAAATATCTTGTGCTTCACGGATCCCATACACATTACATGTGAGCCTGATTACCTCAGCATGGCCGATCCTTCGCTATGTTCTTTCGGAGCATGAGCCCCTGCCAAAGACGTGTGGCTCATACCTCTCTCCCCATGAGAACACTTGGATGTTTATTGGGGGTGTGAGGGATTCAGGAGTAATAGTTGCATGTGAACCCCACAATCACTGCTGACCCTGCCTCCGGTGTGTGCAGCACAAGGTGAAAAGAATCAGGGACTGGATAGTGTGAGAACAATAAAGAAGCAAGTGTTACTTTCCCCTCCAGTGCTTTGGTGTTCTCCACCTGGACCAGATGCTAAGTAGTCACTAGCTGCTGTGTTCAAGTGACTGATGGTTGTCACTTCCGGTACCTAAGGAGACCACTGTAGCAATCAGGGCTGTGGATTCGGAGTAGGAGCCCATTTTGGTGGAGACGGTGTCATGGAAATTGAGGAGTCGGAAGTTTGGCTTACCAACTCCACAGCCCTGGTAACAATAGAGCATTGGAGTGCACATGAATGCTTATTTACTACTACTTATTTGCTCCTCATGAGTCAGAATGGTATTCTGGAGTCCACCATGTATTACATAGAGGGACAATTGCCAGTCCACCATGTATTACATAGAGGGGCAATTGCCAGTCCACCATGTATTACATAGAGGGGCAATTGCCAGTCCACCATGTATTACATAGAGGGACAATCGCCAGTCCACCATGTATTACAGAGAGGGACAATCGCCAGTCCACCATGTATTACAGAGAGGGACAATCACATCTGCGCCATGAGTGTCAGGAGCCAGACCCTCTGCACTCAGCTGATCTACGGTGGCTCCTTTCTGAAAGAGTTGATCTCTGAAGAGACGGCCCCTCTACGCAGCTGTTTTAATTTTTTGCTACATTGATTTTTATTTTACTGAGGATTATCAAATGTTTCCTAAACCCCTTCGTACAAGACTACATGGACGGTTTGGGTGGAGTTTCACGACGCTCAGCATCTTTGATTCTTCTAAGTTCACTCTGTCCTTTTACAAATAATTCAGAACGGTCATAAAACCCGTCCCGGTGGCATTGCTCCACTCCGCTCTAATCGAAGCCGTCCAATTATTCTTTGTTCACGGCAGCTGGAAAACTCCGGACTGACTGCATCGCATTCTCTGCACTCATTGTCCAGACTATTTTAGAACATTGGGTGTATAAACATTACCTTCTAGAAATTATCTGGACACCATGGCTGCCTCTAAACTAATATCTGAGCTCTCTCCTCCATGTTGCAATGTATCGCCAGGCAGTAACGCTGCATCCCCCAGTCTGTGAGAGAGAAGGGGGTACCCAGGGCGGCATTCCTATGTGGGCCGAGCCATACTGTGATAAACATTCGGCCACCACTGCAAAAAATTACCGTAGATGCCCCAATACTGACCCTCTTTTGTCTGACCATTTACTGAGGGAGAAGGGTGCCTCATGTACCAGGATTTTCTCAGCACCCATGAGGTTAGTTTTTTTTTAATTATTTTATCTTTGCAGCCGTTCTTGAGATATTAACATTTTTCTTTTGTTTACAGCTCGTTGCCTAGGAGACCGACCACCTTTTACTCTTTAACTCTTAAACATTTCGCTGTAGGTGTCTGGGAATTGGAGGTAACAGTGTTCTCCAGAGACCTGGACAGGAAAAGAGCGCTGTTCTGCTATTTATCAATGGTGGTCAGTCTCCAAGGCAACCAGAGGTAAACAAAAAAAAAGTGTTAATAGGGACTTCCGGGAGGCGGAGCTATTGAATGGCCGCTTCTTAGCAGAGCTCCTGGACAAAGAGCATAAACTATTCTTAAAGCGCTGATTTCTAACACAGAATCCAGGATAAGGACCGGACAAGGGATACCGGCGGTAATCCCAGCTCTCCGGTTCTCCCCGGGAGTCAAGAAGCGCAAGCAGCGCCAAGCACTTTGCAGCACCCTGCGCTGATCACAGCCTGCAGGGTCGGAGGCAGTGAAAGGACCGGCGGAAAGGAGTGCGCGGCTCGCAGAGGCACCGAGCTAGGTCGGTGAAGAGGGCAGGAGCTGCCGAGGAGATCTTGAGGCACACAGGGGCAGTGAATAGCTCCGGAGAGGAGCTGAGAATCGGCGCGGGAAGAAGAAGGTGAGCCGGCGCCATTTTGTTGGACAGCGCGCCAGTCCTCGGGGATTGTTGATTGCCGCCAGAGAGGGAAGGTGAGCCGAACCGCACCTATTGCAGCCGTTGCCAGGACAGAGTGAGCGGCGCAGGTGTTGTGCATGTTGCCCTGGCACAGGGGGAGTCGGTGAAGGTCACAGGACCTGGAATATAATAGAGGAAGGCACGCAGGACTACCCTCCCCCATTTTGTGGATGCTGTCCTGTGGAAACTCACAGCAGATAGCAGTGCTGGTATAGGAGAGTGTACACAGCACCCTTGGTCTGAGTCGGTCAAAGGGAGAGAGTCTTGTTTATAGGATTACAGGAGGCACAACTGGTGCAGGGCGATTTGCACAGCTTGCATAACAGGAGCACAGAACTGGTTTCTATTATAACTTCATAGTAACCACAGTGTTTTGTTTTTTTTTGTTTTTTTTTTTTACAACATAATTGGAAGGCACAGAGCTTTTCAGCGAAAGTCTCACCTGATGTGTTAACATAAAGGACACTTAGATTTATCTTTAAATGTAGTTACCAAGCACAAAGATATCACTAATAACTTAACAAATATCTCAGGCTTCCATCTCAACATGGACAAATTTATGGGTAAAGGTGCCAAGGCAGGCAGAAGCTCTACTCGCAGCCAAGCAGGCACATCTCCGGTGTCACAAAGCGCTGACACTAATACAGACAACCCACAGTCTATTGCAACCGCTATCATAGAACGGCTGATGCCTGAGATAGACAACCGTTTAGCAGCTTTCCAAACTTCATTGGACACAATAGTCTCACAAGTTAATACCCAGGGCGCACGCATAACAGATGCGGAACAAAGAATATCAGACCTGGAGGACTCTACCATAACTCTCACAGACAAACTAGATGATAAAGAAAAGATTATTTCAGATTTAATAGACAAAGTAGATGACCTTGAAAACAGGTCCCGTCGTAACAATTTGAGACTTATAGGCCTCCCAGAGTCAATCCTTCCCTCGGAGCTGATAAAAATCACATCTGAATGGCTGCCTAAAGCTCTTGGGGTGCTGCCAACATCAGGAGTTGTGGCCATTGAAAGAGCTCATAGACTAGGACCCCCAAGAGGAGGAGAAGGAGACAGGCCGCGTCCGGTCATTTTCAAAATCTTGGATTTTCAGGATAAGATTCGTATCTTGGCTGCATTCAGAAAACAACGTACTCTTATGTATGAGAACCACAAATTATTATTGTTCCAGGACTACTCAGCAGCCATGGCAGCTAAACGCAAAGCCTTCAATCCTGCTTGTAAAATACTGGTGGACAAAAATATTCGCTTTAATCTGCAATATCCTTCAATTCTGCGTTTTGTTATGGAGGGGAAAAATTGGTCCTTCAGTGATCCAGGAAAGGCTCTGGAATACCTTCGGGAAACACCCCGGGCTCACTCTAATTCTGTTAAATCCTGAATAAGAAAGCTAGTTTAATATGCCATTATTAAGTGATATCATGCTTGTGCTAACATTCTCATGCCTTTAAGCGGCATGGTCACTTTCTATGTTATGTTCACTTTAAAGTTGAGTACACTTGTTATTGTTATAGAGTTAAATTGGGGAGGGATTTTGGGAAGGGGGGAAGGGCTCTGCTTATGTACGCTTAAATCTTGGTTCCAGGGAGATCCTGCTCTCACTCGCTGGGATGGGTGGGGATCTCACTTACAACTTTTACAGGTGGGTCTGGTGGTCCCCCAAAAAGGGATAGGTTAATGACTGATCACGCAGGCACTAAAGACACCACTATCCACTCCTTACATTGGTGCTCATGGAATGTCAATGGACTTAACTCCCCGGTTAAGAGGAAGAAGGTTATACACTTCCTACAAAAACAGAATTTCCACATTATTTTTCTTCAGGAGACACACTGGGTTAAGGGTAGACACCCTTCTTTGTTTAGTAGGAAATATACACTTTGTGCGGAGGCCTCATACACAAAAAAACAACGAGGAGTAGCCATACTGATATATAATGGCCTTAATTATGAGATACTAGACACTCTAGAAGATCCTCAGGGAAGATTTCTGCTGGTCAAAATTATGATTGAGGGAATGTGTTTTAATCTAGTTAACATTAAGGCCCCATACACACGTTCAGGAATTGATGCAGAAAATTCCTGTGAAAATCCGGACATTTCTGCCAGATTTCCGCATAAAAACCGCATGCGTTTTTTTGCGCGTTTTTTGCGCGTTTTTGACGCGGTTTTGACGCGTTTTTGACGCGTTTTTGACGCGGTTTTTCCCAAACATTTCCCAATGCATTAGACAGTGGGAAAACCGCGAAAAAACCGCAAAATTAATGAGCATGTCCGGTTTTTTACTGCAATGCGTTTTTCATGCGGAAAAACGCACATCATGTGCACAGAAAGTGCGGATTTCATTAAAAATGATAGGATGCTTAATGTATGCAGATTATTTGCGGTTTTATAGCGTTTTTATAGCGCAAAAACGCTAAAAAACCGCAAATAATCTGCACTGTGTGCACATAGCCTTATGCTCCTAATGCGCCTGAGGCTCAGTTTCAAGTCAAATTAAGAGAGAGACTGGCGGGATGGGATACGTCACGGGTGGTCATGGGAGGTGACTTTAATGAGGTGGCAGACATATCCATGGATAGATCTAGCCCTAAAGAAACTCACCGTTCAACGCAGGATAATGGCATTCAATCACTAATAGATCAATTTGATCTGATTGACATATGGAGACTACAACACCCTTTGGAGAGAGACTATTCTCATTACTCCCATGTACATGACTCAAATGCCAGGATTGATTGCTGGTTGTTACATGAATCTTTGTTACCCTTAGTAACGCAATCAAATATACAAAACATTCATATTTCGGATCACGCCCCAGTGACGTTTCAGTCCAAATTAGTGTCCCCAATCCAACAGGAACGGAGGTGGCGCTTTCCCTCATACCTTTACCAATCAGACGATTTTAAAAAATACCTTCAAATGTCATGGGGAATATATAAAAATGATAATCAGGTCCACTGTGATAACACACAATTGTTCTGGATGGCATCCAAGGCCGTATTGAGGGGACAAATTATTTCCTATGTCAGTCATAAAAAAAAAGACATTATGAATAGAGTTAGGGACACACAAAAATCAGTAACCCAAGCCTATAAAGACTTCAAACTAAACAACACTCCACTGACAAGGGAAAAATTTTTGAGGGCTAAGGAAGAGGCAGACACTTTGGCCCACGAATTGGCTCTATTCAACTTAGATTACCAAAAACAAAAATATTTTAAATGGGGTAACAAGCCAGGGAAGGTGCTGGCATCTCTCACAAAACCATATAGGAAACCGACAAGAATACACAAAATACAACAACGAAATGGTCATACCCTAATAAAAAATGAAGAGATAGTGGATGAGTTCCGTTCTTTTTTCAGCGAGTTGTATAGGTCAGAGACTGGGGGAGGAAGCGGGGAATTTCTCAAAGACAACCTTGCCCCGACGCTCACAGAGGAAGAGAGGGTGGTCATTAATTCCCCAATAACACCATCAGAAGTTATACAGACTATAACTAAACTTAAAGTATCCAAAGCACCTGGTCCTGACGGGTTCAGCAATGAACACTATAAGATTCTAAGTTCATGTATAGCTCCTTATTTGAGTGAGTTATTCAATAAGATAGTTGGACTTGGTCATATGCCAGACCGATTTAACGAGGCGGTAGTTATTGTTCTCCCAAAACCAGGTAAAGATCATACTCAGGTTGAGGGATATAGACCTATTTCGTTATTAAATTCGGATTTTAAAATTTTCACAAAAATTCTGGCAGACAGATTACAGAAGATAATGCCAAATTTGATATCGCCACAACAAACTGGATTTATCCACGGGAAATCCATTACATACAACATTAGGACAGCGGTGAGTGCCATATCTTATAGTAGAGCAAATAAACATATGAAAACCATAGTAGTAAGTCTAGACGCGGATAAGGCGTTTGATAGAGTAGCATGGAACTATCTATATGATCTGCTATCATTCCGAGAGTTTGGCCCGTGGTTTAGTGAAGCGGTCAAAGCAATTTACAGAAAGCCACTATCCAGGATGTCCGTGAACAATGTTCTTTCCAAACCTTTTGAGATTCAGAGGGGGACCCGACAGGGATGCCCTCTGTCTCCACTATTATTCAACATAGCATTAGACCCATTCCTGAGAAGATTACAGAACGAGGTGGCCTTTGAGGGGGTGAGGGTGGGATCAACATTGGTAAAAATCTCAGCCTTTGCTGATGATATTCTTTTATTTATTGCTAACCCAGTTGGGGCAATCCCGGCCATTATGCGTATCCTGGAGAGTTTTGGTAAATGTTCTGGATTCAAGGTTAATTATGGTAAATCTGAGGCCTTGGCAGTCTTTAGATCGGGGAGGTTGAGTGACCCCACATTCCCATTCCACTGGTGCCGAGACTCCATTAAATACCTGGGGATACGGTTACCAGCAGACCCATCTATCTTATATAGAGCTAACTACAAACCACTAGTCTCCTCCATAATTAATCTTCTCCACTCCTGGAAACACGTCACACTGTCGTTCTCTGGTAGATGCTATTTAATTAAAATGATAGTTTTTCCCAAGCTGCTATACGCCTTTCAGACTTTGCCCCTTCTCCTGACTCAGTCAGATCAGAATTTGTTGAACTTAAACTTTAGAAGATTTATTTGGGGGGTTGGGGGTAGACCACGTATAAGTCTTGCAAAACTACAAGCGACTAAATTGGAGGGTGGTATTAATTTTCCAGATCTGAGAAGATATAACTTAGCGGCTAATCTCAGATATGCAATTGACTGGATCAGGGGTCTCTCCCACTTTGCAAATGTTGAAATAGAGCAGCAATTTTACCCACATATTTCGCTATCAGCTTTATTACATCTGGGTGGGGAGGAACTCCCAGTGGGAATACATGATCACCCCTCTTTATGGCAAACGCTGCAAACCTGGCGACAATGTAGGAAGATTTGTAGTTTAAGATATAATCTATCCCCGTTCCAGACCTTTTTGGGAAACCCAAGGTTCACAGAGGGCTCTGTATCGTCTTTTTATAAGATTTTGGCGTCTCAAGGATGCAGGCAGGTGATAGACCTCTTGGATCTTAATTTTTCAATAATATCTTTTGAAACGGCATCACAACATTACCCATTATTTAACAATAAACCGTTTTTATTTCTCCAAGCGCGTAGCCTGGTACAGAAATGTCAGACACCGAAAGAGACGGCAGAGGGGAGGGTTAACTTAGATGGGTTTATCCGAAATGCTAAGTCTAACCCGGCTTCTATAAGTAACATTTATTCAATCTTGCGTGGGAAATGGGTGGGGGAAGGGAAAACCACGGGAGTGGCGAGGTGGTTGAAAGATATGCCTGACTTGGAGGTGAGTGACCTTTTTGAGGCTACCATGACACAAAGAAAAATTTTACCATATAGCAGCTATACTGACATGGCACTGCTAATATTACATAGAGCCTACATCACGCCTTGTATGCAATCTAAGATGTCCCCATCCATCGTCTACTCATGTTCCAAATGTAAAGCCCATAATACTGACATTTATCATCACTTATGGAGTTGTTCGCAAATTCAGGGACTCTGGAGAGAGATACATAAAGAATTGCAAAAAATTTGTGGAGCAGATTTTTCACTTACTCCACAATGGGCCATTTTTAATATCCTAGATGAAACATCTCGAAAATTACCCAAACACATCAAAGCAACACTTGTGATATGGGCTTCGGCAACTAGGAAGAGTATTTTACACCAGTGGTTGAGTCCCTTAGTCCCTTCACTCCCTTTCATTCGCACAAAAATACAGTTCATATTTAGGATGGAATGGTTGGAGGCACTGACTAACAAAGAAAAACAAGTAAGCAAATTCTTTTCCACATGGGCTACCTTTATTCCATCGCTTCCTCTGGAAACTAGGGAGAAACTGAGAGCACAGTTTGAAAATACCCAATGGTATCTATTGCAGCGGATAGGGGGTGAATCACCAATTCCATGAGGTACTTTTTCGCTGGGTGCACGCAGAGTCCGGAGGGTCATGTTTGGTTTATGTTGGGGTGTATATTGGGGTGGGAGGGTTCTGGGTTGTAATGTTAAAGGTATTGTCACATTACTGTATTATTGACATTAGAACTGAATGGTGTGTATTATATTAAAATCTAATAAACAGATTTTCAAAAAAAAGAAAAGTGTTAATATCTCAAAGATGGCTGCAAATTTTAATAAGCTGTATATTGTAAAACTGCTGGTATTTGCACGCACTATCTGACAAACGTCATTTATGAATATGAAATTAACCCTATAAAGCAATACTGAGCCAATGAAATGAAAGCACAAGATTTATGATCTCCTCCAATGTGGTTGTTATTGGAGCACAAGGGTATCTGAGTGTTACCGCCCCGGTGATCATTGTTTCGTTCTTTCTGCAGGTATCGACATTCTGAAGTTGGTGGCAGCTCAGGTTGGCAGCCAGTGGCAGGATATCTATCAGTTCCTTTGCAATGCCAACGAGCACGAGGTGGCGGCATTTTCCAATGGCTACACAGCGGATCACGAGCGAGCCTACGCAGCCTTACAGCACTGGACTATACGAGGGCCTGAAGCCAGCCTGGCCAAGCTCATCAGCGCTTTACGTCAGCACCGACGGAATGACGTGGTGGAGAAGATCCGTGGCCTGATGGAGGACACTGTGCAGGTACCGTGATGTCTACTGCCATCCCCACCCTTACTATAGTCCATGTCCTCACCATAAGCTCAGATTAGGAGACTTACCTGTCTATCATGGTCTCCATCGATGAGACCTTCTCCAAGGACTCGACCAAAGTGTCCATCAAGAATCTATAGATTTATAGACATTGTAGAGATCTACAAGATTGGCATAGGTATAGATTAGGTGGGGCGGTTAAATCCTGGAAAAACAATTTTGGGGCTTTCTGACCAGCCCAATGGAGGCGAGAAGGACACTCTTGGCTTCTCCTGAATGAATTGTGCCTATGGATAATACATTTGTCGTATGCCCCAGGAGCCCCCTGCACGAGTTCTGGTGAACATGTGATGTGGTTATAGACGTCGCCGTGAGTGTTGTGTAGAAACTCGTCATGTCTTGTACTTCTATGTTTCGGAAGTTTTTATTTTCGGTTTTACTCAGATTACACTTGTAAACTCAAACAGGAATTGTTCTACATTATTTATTTTATTTATTTATTTTTTTTATAAAATCTTACCTCTTGATACAAATTGCACAATTCCATTATACCAAGTGTTGTCTTTTTTTTAGAAAATTTTTGGAAGTTTATATGATTTTATTTCCTATTTTACATATCCATATGTTTTTATATTTTCCTGACAGTGGAAGGGTTAAGCCATAAATCCCCATAAATTTGGGCCGTGTTGCCGGCTGTAACACATCATTGTCCCATGCTTGGCTTTTCCTGTTTGGCTGATGACTATATCCACACCACGCACAGTGGAGCGTAAGGTTCTGCATCCCGTCCTCACCAGAGATGGTGGCACCATCATCCCCTTCCTGGGCGTCTCTGTGCTGAGCACTGGATTTATTTTGGAGGGTTTGTCACATTGGTCAGTTCACTTTTCACTGTAAGATCCAACGTTTGTGATTCCCTGGGGTGTGTACTGCTACGTTCCCTCTTTATGAGGCTGGCTACAATTTCTTTCCCAGCCGGGTGGTATGGCTGCCGCCGTGCATGACAAATTAAAGAGGGTTGCAGCGGTAAGCCAGCACTGAAGCCACTACATTCTTGGGATCGGTGCCGGTCCCAGAGGTCGTACAGTGATTCTTGCAATATTTTGCCTCCTCTTCTATTGGAAGGAGTGAGACTCCCATCTTCCCGCTTGCTGATAAACATCGCGCTCCTGTTGATTGATAGTTTGGACCAGCGGTATCCTTGTTCTGCCGTGCTCTGCTGTGCTGCAAGCAGAGGTGGCATCGGAGGCCATTTGCCAGATCCTGTGAAGCTGCCAGCTTCAGAGCAGCGCTTCCAAGCTATATAGAAACGGGCTTGCAGGCGCTGCGCTCCCTACATAGGAAGCCGGCCTCCACTGAAGGACTTTTAGCCAAGGAAACGAGCAGTAAACAACTTTACGTTTCGGCTGATTCTCGATGAGGGCACGCCTTTTAGGTGCATTTTATCCACTTCTGGTTTTTCAGTTTTTATGACTTCTAAGATCAACTCTCTCCACTTTATCTGCTTGATCAGTGTCTGCGCCTTTACATTGTGGGAATTTAGGAAGTAAGTGATCCAGAATATAATGTGGCCCAGGAATAGTATTGTTGTGACTTCTGTCTGGCCACAGTTTTGACAGTTAAAAAAACAGCTAAAGCATGAATACAGCTCTGGAGTGTAATACTTCCGATAAAAAGCATTTTTATGTATCTGCACAACTTAAACTGACTTGTTCAAAACACTTCTCACTCTCAAAAAGTAATTATAACTTTTCGGGAAGCAGACCTGTGATTATATGAGCCGAGTGACACCGGTCAGGAGATGCCGGCGGTGGAGACGTGTACGGTAGCGGTGGGATCCGTAATAGATGCTGAAGCGCGGCTCAATAAACCTTCATTAATTTGAGTAGTGTTCAGTACAGAGTCGCTCGCATTTCATCTGGTCACGCTCCATATACCCGGCTTATCCAGTGGCATTTACCATCCAATGCACACACGCTGATTACCCATCCTTATCACATCCTTATCCTATCATATCGTATTTTTATTCTATTCATAACCGATCCCCATTGTTAGTTATTGTAACCCTATTCTACATTATCCTATCTCAATCCTTATCCTCTCTCCCTACTCTGATCTCCATCCATACCCTCATCTCATGTTCCTGCACATAGCCTGTGCCCCTACCCTTATCTCTTCCCCGCTATCTCCTCCCCTGCCCCGCTCTCTCCTCTCCTGCCCCTCTCTCTCCTCCCCTGCCCCGCTCTCTCCTCCCCTGCCCCGCTCTCTCCTCCCCTGCCCCGCTCTCTGCTCCCCTGCCCCGCTCTCTGCTCCCCTGCCCCGCTCTCTGCTCCCCTGCCCCGCTCTCTGCTCCCCTGCCCCGCTCTCTGCTCCCCTGCCCCGCTCTCTCTCCTCCCCTGCCCCGCTCTCTCTCCTCCCCTGCCCCGCTCTCTGCTCCCCTGCCCCGCTCTCTGCTCCCCTGCCCCGCTCTCTGCTCCCCTGCCCCGCTCTCTGCTCCCCTGCCCCGCTCTCTCCTCCCCTGCCCCGCTCTCTCCTCCCCTGCCCCGCTCTCTCCTCCCCTGCCCCGCTGTCTCTTCCCCCACCCTGCTCTCTCTTCCCCCCCCCCCCACCCTTAGGCTATGTTCACATTAGCGGCGGGCGCCGCAGCGGCGGGCGCCGCATGCGTCATGCGCCCCTATATTTAACATGGGGGCGCATGGACATGCGTCGCACTTGCGTTTTGCGTCGCTGCGGCGCCCGCGTCCGGGCGCAGAGGACGCAGCAAGTTGCATTTTTGCTGCGTCCAAAATCAACTAAAAAAAGGACGCATGCGGCGCAAAACGCAGCGTTGTGCATGCGTTTTGCTGCGTTTTTGTTTGCGTTGTGCGCTGCGGCGCCGACGCTGCGGCGCACAACGCAAATGTGAACGTAGCCTAACATCGTGTCCCCATCCTTGAACAAAATGAACCCTGGACTGTGTCAGGTCAAACATTTCAGGGGAAGCTTAGATGATCAGTTATACTGATAAGGAGACCTGGCTCATTGGAGAAGACAAATCTGTTTGGAAAAAACGACTAAGAAATAAAGAGAAAGATGATGAATGGCAATAAGCTAAATGGAGATAATCACTTATATCATAGAAATGTCATTGAGTGGCTTGAAGATTCATACAGAAGACAGGATAGTATGGGGAAACTACTGTTAACTGGTATGGCCACCAGGGATTGAAGAAGTAATCTTTTAAGGTATAAGTAGAACCGAAAAAGTATGGCATTGCCTTCTTAAAGGGGACCGCTTATTTGCCATACATATGTATTTTTTTTACCTGGTGTGAATTCTTCTGTTCTCCTGCATCTCGCGATATTGTTATTTTATTCTTACGCCTCTCCGTTCCTGAGATATCACTCTCTCTTCGCTGTATATATTAATCTAGTTCTTTAAGCCAGGAGGCGTGTCTGACAAGGACACACCCACAGGGCAGTGTTAAGGCCACGCCCACCTGACTAATAAGACTGGGTTTAGAGACGGAGAAGAAAGGGCCAGATCTCCGGAACGGAGAGGCGCAGGAAAAAAAGAAAGAGAATGCCGGATTCAGGAGAACAGTGGCATTTATACCAGATAACAATTTTACATATTTACGACAAAAGGAAATGACAGATCCTCTTTAAAATGGTTGTCTCATAATCGTAGACTCTTTTTGAAATGAAGCCGGCCCAGCAAATATCTTCTTCTAACTTTGGGTAGGAGTACGGGGTCCTGTTACACCCAGCTATGGATTTTCTATGCAGTGGACACTGTAATAACATAGGTGTGACCATCCAAGTAGGAGGTTTTGATACTTCTCTACGGGGAGTCCCGAGCAGTAGACCTTCGCGACAGTAACCCTAGAGCAGAAGGTACGTGCATGGCTCAACCCCATAATACAAAAGCAACAAACCTACCAAGACCCTGAATCAGCAGAGCGCAACTCTGAAATACAATTTTATGAAACTGGAGAACGATCTTTGAGTCAGCAGAATTTAGAGTTCAGCTCTGGAAGTGACACAATGTAATGTGAGATTATTACCTTCAGGTTCAAGACTGGTGATGGGGTGACCATCACAATGTTGGCCTTTATAGGAAATGGGTTCTTTAGACCAACATGAAATAGCCCTCGAAGTTTTGACTTCACAATGGGGGGCTTCATCTTTTTTCTACATCCCTATAGTTGAAATGTAACGGTGGTATGTGTCATATCTACTAATTTTTGACTTGACCTTTTTCGCATCACCTGGTGGCCAGAAACTACACCGTCTTTAATTTTCGGGACTTGTACGCAGCTGCCAGGAGCCGTATCGTTTCTATTTTAACGAAGGGCACGCTGTGGCTCTGGGCATCTCCTTCATGCTGCATTTCACTGATCAGCTGTGACAAGGCCGCTCGCTTATTTCTTCGGAGAGCTGTCGAGGCCACGGAAAGTCTTGATGCTGAGTAAACAAACCCCAGATCTGCTGCGTCAGACGCCCCCCGACACTTCATCCTAGAGTTATTGGACTTCTCGGGAAGATGACGAAGACCCTAAATGTCCTTTCTGCGCAATGAATATTCTAAATTTGTAATGTGTCTCCAGGGTTTGTATTTGCCAACTAAAGCGAGAAGAGGAGCTGCTGCTGATCGTTGTGACCAGACTGGTCTCCAAGACGTTCCGAAGTGGTCTTCAAGAATGTGTCAGAAATGGCACTTGACCTTGCTCACGGGATACACCAGGCTGCGCAGTGAAGTGACTAAGTTGTAATACCTCGCAAAACCTGTGGACAGGTGTGGCGCTATTTCTAGTAGAAGTAAGCCATGATTTTCAGATTTTTGAAAACCCCTTTTAATACCACAGAGGTAATCACTGTGCTCAGTGAGAAGAGAGTCCTAACACGGGTCATTGTCAGGGGTGTAGGAGAAGCGGCAGAAGCTCCATGGGTCACTAACATACATGGAAAAATAAAGGCTGTAATAAGATGTGAACCATGATCCCCCTCTTATGTACACATGTCCTCTTCTGATGTGCCACTTAAAGTGTTGAAGGGTTTGTCCATCTCTTTGTGATTTTTTTTTTTTTTTTTTTTTTTTTTTTTTTTTTCTTTAATACATATACTGTGGTCTGAAATTCAGTTTTTCATGTGGGTTTCATTACAAATTTTGCACTGTTTGCTTTTCTATAACCCCAATGTTACATTACTTGTTGCTGGCTGCAGAATGAGCTAACTGAGAATCAGTCAGTCAGCTCGTTGTAGTGGTCTGTTCTTCTTTTTTTTTTTTTTTTTTTTTTAAAGCTTCTCTGAGATGATTTATGACCATAGACCACATCAAAATCGAATGTGCTGGGAGACAAATGAGCCTGTAGAAGCCTAATGGTGATACATTTTTAAAGAAAGTCCCCAATAGTGAGCAACCCCTTTTATTACATTATCCAGGTGGATTCTTCATAGTTTGCTGTAGATTTGGGTCCTATATACAATTGGCGCCACTTGCCTTGACACTCTGTTGCTGGTCGATTTGGGTCCTGTGTACAGTGGGTGCTGTCTACCATGACTGATTTTGCTTTGCTGCTGGCAGATTTCGGACCTGGTACAGTTGGTGATATCTGCTATAACAGTATTTAGTATTTGCTCTGGTGCTTCTATGTTCGAGTTCTGGGAACAGTGGTCATTACCTGCCGTGACAGTATTTGTTCTGGTTGCTGGCAGATTCGGGACCTGGGTACAGTGGGTGGTATGTGCCGTGCCCGTATTTGCTCTGGTTATTGGCAGATTCAGGACCTGGGTACAGTGGGTGTTACTTGCCGTGACCGTATTTGTTCTGGTTGCTGGCAGATTCAGGACCTGGGTACAGTGGGTGTTACTTGCCGTGCGCCGTATTTGCTCTGGTTATTGGCAGATTCAGGACCTGGGTACAGTGGGTGTTACTTGCCGTGCCCGTATTTGCTCTGGTTGCTGGCAGATTCAGGAACTGGGTACAGTAGGTGTTACTTGCCGTGACTGTATCTGCTCTGGTTGGTAGCACATTCGTGACCTGGGTGCAGTGGTTATTACCTGTTGTGACCATATTTGCTCTGGTTGCTGGCAGATTCGGGATCTGGGTACAGTGGGTGTTTCTTGCCGTGCCCGTATTTGCTCTGGTTGCTGGCAGATTCGGGACCTGGGTACAGTGGGTGTTACCTGTTGTGACCGTATTTGCTCTGGTTGGTAGCACATTCGTGACCTGGGTGCAGTGGTTATTACCTGTTGTGACAGTATTTTCTATGGTTGCTGGCACATTCGGGACCTGGGTACAGTGATTATTACCTGTTGTGACCATATTTGTTCTGGTTACTGGCAGATTTGGGACCTTGGTACAGTGGTTATTACCTGTTGTGACAGTATTTGCTATGGTCGCTGGCACATTCAGGACCTGGGTACTGCAGGAGGTCTCTACCATGACAGCCTTTGTTCTGGTGCTGGTACGGTTGGATCCTTGGTGCAGTGGGCACTACCTGTCCTGGCAGCACTAGGCAGTAGCAGATATGTACTGAGCGTAGCTCCTGCCCTGAATAATTAATGTATGTTGAGCTCCAATTTCCCAGTACATTGTAATCAAACCTCATGGCTTATTTTCAGCACTGATCTGATCCCCTGTCCCTGACGCTACTACCCATTAATGACCAGATTCTGCACACAACCGCCACTAATGAGGACATCGTCCATCTTCTATCCACCCAGAACTGCTTATTTATAGAGGTTCTCCTGATTTACATCCCCTGTGACTCCAATGTGACGCTCTGCAGCAATAGGCGCAGAAATATTTAGGCTATGTTCACTTTGCGCTACTTCAACACTACGGGAAACCACCGGCACATTTGGTGAACACAGTCTTAGATACAACCAGCCTGAAGAAGGCCAAAAGAGCTTCAGAGTGCTCTGCAGCGGCGTTAACGTGGAGCCTTGGTAGGTCTTGAACTCCCGTTCTGTTTGCTCCACTTTAAGGGAGGGATTCGGCCATCTCTGGTCACCTCTTTTATGTGGCATGGATGAAATTTGCTCTTGAAGATGATTCTTGCAGCATCTCCCGTCAGCCGAGCTCTCGGCCCGGGGCGGACGGTGTGATGTTTACCAAGCCAAAGACGTAGATCTTAGATCTATAAATATCCAAATCCTTCCCGCATCGTAGTAAACACACTTCACATGGTCTGCGAATGCTGACAGGCAGCAGAATCCTAAAAAAGAAGGGACATGTCTGGAGAAAGTCTAGTGGTAGTCATCCTTGTAATACCAGGACATCTTAAAGGAAATCTGTCTGCGCGGTTTTGCACATGGAAGTAGTGTTATGGCCGTACAGATGCTGTCCCCTCAAAAATGATATCTTTCTTTTTAGAGATTTGATGTGCCAATCATGAAAAATCTCATAAGGAAACATGCAAATCAGGCTGGAAGTGCACTGTGGGAGTGTGTCAATGCACAACCCCCACAATGCACTTGTACCCTGATTTGCATATGGCTTATATGCTCAATTTCTTGCGACACAAAAAAGAAAAAGGAACCATTGGGAAGACCAGTGCCTACACAAAAATATCACTATTTCTGTATGAAAATATCCTGCTGACATTGTCAAAGGGGTTGTCCCTCTAAAAACATTTGCCCTATCCAAGGGATATCTCAGAAATAGTTGTACCCTACCTGTGCAACCAGACCACACGGAGTGCCGTGCATCCTACATACGATTTCCAGATGAAATGACATAAGGGACTCGCATCTATCAGATATTTATCTCCAGATCGGAGGTTCTAGATCACGTCCGTCCACCAGTGAGTGGAGAGGTAGCAGCGTATACTCTGTAGTAGTAGTAGTACCCTTCCTGTGCAACCAGACCACATGGAGTGCTGTGCATCCTACATACGGTATCCAGATGAAATGACATAAATATCTGATAGATGCGGGTCCCTTATCTCCAGATCGGCGGTTCTAGATCACATCCGTCCACCGGTGAGTGGAGAGATAGCGGCGTATACTCTGTAGTTGTACCCTACCTGTGCAACCAGACCACACGGAGTGCCGTGCATCCTACGTACGGTATCCAGATGAAATGACATAAGGGACTCACATCTATCAAATATTTATCTCCAGATCGGAGGTTCTAAATCACGTCCGTCCACCAGTGAGTGGAGAAGTAGCGGCATATACTCTGTAGTTGTACCCTACCTGTGCAACCAGACCACACGGAGTGCCGTGCATCCTACATACGATTTCCAGATGAAATGACATAAGGGACTCGCATCTATCAGATATTTATCTCCAGATCGGAGGTTCTAGATCACGTCCGTCCACCAGTGAGTGGAGAGGTAGCAGCGTATACTCTGTAGTAGTACCCTTCCTGTGCAACCAGACCACATGGAGTGCCGTGCATCCTACATACGGTATCCAGATGAAATTACTTAAATATCTGGTAGATGCTTGTCCCTTATCTCCAGATAGGAGGTTCTAGATCACATCCGTCCACCAGTGAGTGGAGAGGTAGCGGCGTATGCTCCGACTGACCAAATCCTGATACAGCTGTTGGCATTGGTTGGGCTGTATTCTGAACTCCCATAGTTGTGGAAGGAGGGAGCCGGTGCTTACGTTTCCCTCTCCACTCATTGGTGGTCGGACAGAATTGGGGACCTCCGATCTAGAAATTAATACGGGGCCCACCTCTGTAATTTCCCATGGATATGTTATAGATGACTATTAGGTAACACCCCTAAACCCTTTAAGATCACCAGATTGGGGGGCTCTTTTATTCACCAGCTTTTTTTGTTCTGGCTCTCAGTTGGGGGTCTTGATTGAAGGATCCTCCTCTGTGTGGCATACATACTCCCTAATAGGCCATGCATATTGTTGGTATACATGAGTGCAAACTTGAGCAGAGGGGTAAATGTGTATTAGATGTGCATAGCCTGGATATTTGGGGGTGTTTTTGTTCCCAAGTTCTTTCTGTAAATGTTTTTTTATCATTTTTTTTTTTATCCGTGGCATACTGTTCTCAGTGTGACTCAAAAGCTGTACAGGTCGCTTCCACTCCCCTCTCACAGCATGTAGTTTGACATACACAGAAAAGGAAATTCTGCAGCTGCATCTCCCTCCTCCTCCTCCTTTGTAAACATATTAGAAAGTTTTATAAATCTACAGGATTGAACTCTCCCAGACCTTTTATATTTTGGAAATCGATTAGTAGATATGTATTGGTCTTTAGCTAATCTTCTCCTAGATGACCTCTGTGACGAGGTACGGGGTGTACTCTATAAACAGGGTGCTGAATTCTTTTCTTTTCCCTCTGATCATCAGGTTGGTGCTGGATCAGGTGTGGATGTTATGTGTTCTCAGCTCTCCGGTTACATAAATGTCATAAACCGAGATTTTGGCAATAACATTACGAGCTTGTAGTCCACGTGGCACAAGAAAGTGTAACTGTGAACTATCGGATGTCGCGTGTGGTCGTACCGGCGCGTGTGGAAATTATGGGAAAGCATAGGGTGACGGCATTTCCTCATATAAGTAATATGATACAAGGATCCGGGAACCTGATACAGCCTGAGTAAATCTATATATTTGATCCTCTAAAATTAGATATGGAGGAAGACGTATCTCAAGTCCTGGCTTGTAAGAAAACACCTGCTTCTTGTGAGAATTGTACCGTGATTTAATCGGTGTGGACGAAAAAAATAAATAAAAAGTAAACAAAAAATACACAATATAGGTGGATAGATGTTGTGGTGGATGTGGATCACTATGACGTCGTCTGTGGCTCAGCCAGGTTTCGCTGTTGTACCCCGCAGCCTCCGGCGTTATCTCCGTGTTGTGTGTTTTTCTGCTCGTGCTTTCGGAGCTGGCTCTGGTTAAACATTGACTCTGCTCTGCTGGGCTCGTGACCCAGAATCGCCTCGTTTGCCAGGCGCACATTGTTACCCATTGTACGGCGGAGGTCGGGAGCTGCGCTCTTCATAATAAGGGGACAAAGAAAATGCCTTATATTGTGGCAGCTCACGTTAATGCAAAAAGAAATGTTCCCGTCGTGTTCTTTTCTTCACCATTAAGATGACACCAATGTCATCCTGTACCTTCAAAATCCACACGTTGTGAGGGAATAATAGATACCGAGGAGGGGGCATCCGAGCTCCGCGCACTTCGCCGTCGCCATTGCTCATGTCATTAGAAAACTCATGAAGGCATGGACATGGCAGATACAATCTTCTATCAGCTTCACGTATATTAACAGCTGTTACAGTTTTTGGATTTTATATGGACCAAAGTATGTGCCCAATCCACACTACTCCTCCTTTCTCACCTCGCATTCTACATCCACTGACATTAATATGGAGTCTGTCCCTCTGTAGATATAACAGCTCCCGTTCTTCTGGGAAGGATTTCAAGATTTTGGAGGCGTCTGGGATTTTTTTCCCCTTGATCCAGAAGAGGAATTGTGAGGTCAGAACGTGATGTTGGGGAGTGGCCCAGGCTCACAGTCTCCATTTTACGTGTTGGATGGGGTTTCGTTCCGGGCTCTTTGTGGTCGGTCATGTTCTTCCCACCAAACTCCCCCATACCATGTCTGTATGGACCTTGTATACTGGGCACAGTCATGGGGAACAGAAAAGGGTCTTCCCCAAAATGTTCCCTCGAAGCTGGAAGCTACAATTGTCCACAATGTCTTGTGCTGAAGCATTAAGATTTCTCAGCACTGGTACAAAGGGCCGACCCCTGATAACAGCCCATATCACTATGCCTCCTACATCAAACTGTACAGTAGCACAATGCAGTCAGGGAGTAACGTTCTCCTGGAATCGCCAAACCCAAACTCCTCCATTAGAGGCCAGAGAACTGCGATCTGTCACTGCACAGAACACGTCTCCTCCAGAGTCCAGTGGTGGTGGCTTTACACAACTCCATCTGATGATCGGCATTGGGCTTGGTGATGTGAGACTGCTAATAGATGGAAACTCATACCCTGAAGCTTTTGACATACCAGTTTTGTTTTGACTGGTCCAAGGTAGGTCTCTCACTCGGTTTACCAGATTGACAGGTCTCTCACTATGTGTGTACAGGGAGAAACTTGTCGGTCAAAGGGATCAGGACGGGGACAAGCCGCTGGGGACCTGCCTTGAACTAGTTAGTTGAGACACAATCCACAGTCGGGTTTTCAAAGTATGTTTGACTACTCCATGAATGTACACCTCTCATTTCAATGCCGCCCGGTCCTCATTTGGTCACTACTTTGTCTGAGCGATGATGTCCCAACACAGGAACATGTCATCACCGCAGCCGAAAATAGGAGGAGAATCAAGAAATCGGTGAAGAGCATTGCTTTTTAGCTCGCAGAGCATTGTCTACACTGATACTGCAGGTACTTCTCAGCTGAGGGCAGGACTAGCCATGAACAGCCAAGTTGGAGTTAGAATAATTTAAAATTATTTTGCTCAGAGTTCAGTGGAAGAGGACTTTACTCATGAATATTTCTGGCCGTAACCAAACATCCTGGAAGCCTGGAGGAATTTGTTTTGGACTTATCCCAAACCTAATTAGCCCATGATGTATGAGCCCAAAACAGGCGGACCATTTTCTCGAATGGAAAAGATCTGTCAGTCATTTACATGGCTGTGTTTAGTTACACCTCGTTCAGTCCAACGCAACCGGTCACAAGTCCGATTCCTCTCCTGACCTGACGGGAAGCCGTGGTGGGAACCACTTGAGATCTGGTTGACAGATGCGGTTTAGTGACTTTTCCATCCTCTCTGTAACTTTCCAGACCTTGGAGAGTTCAATTGAGTTCTGTGACGAGACGGACGCAGCGGCTGAAAGACTCATTGATTTTTGTAAAGGGAATTACCGCTTTAGCTCTGGTACCTTCAAAGCATAAACTAACGTTTGGTAAAAAACCGAAAGTAGAGGAGCATTAGTAACCAAAGAGTGTTTCTGATCGAACCTTATTTTTATCTGACCGTAGGAGGCCATGACACGTTTGAGATTTCTAGGTCTCATAATGTCAATATATCAATCATTGGTCTAAGCTGTAATCTCTTCTGATGAACAATCCTGACAGGAGGACATATGTAGGCTTGGGTTAGAGCAAACAAACCTTTGAGACTTTGGGCTGGGATAGAAGATCGCTTCCCATGATTGTTTTATTATGTCGTATTGGTTTTTCTTACCGAAATACAACTTTTATGCAAGAGTGAGATCTCCTGATAGTTGGAAAACCACCCAAACCTCCTATAAAGCAGTGATTCTTGGAGGTTTCTTCACTGGACATTCAAGGGGCAGGAAATTAGTTGTGGAAGGGGTCGAAATGGTGGTGTGACCTGGAATAAAGGTCATGGCTTGGAGGTAAATTTTTCGCCTGAGTTCTAAACGTGTCACATTGGTACAACTTTTCGGAAAGCCCTTGAAAGCATGGACCAACTTTGAGAAGTGAAAGCCTTTTGTTCTTTATTTTTTACTAGAGCACTAACAAACAAGAGGCGCTCCTGGTGTAACACCGTGGGCAACAGTTAAAGAATGGAGTTTATGATAAGTTAAAAAGGATGAACCGTCCTTTCCTTTCTTCAGGTGCATGTGGTCTTTGCACTAGTGTAAGCTGACCTGTGTTCTTGTGTCCATCTTACGTATATGCTATAACACCATTACAGGAGAGGGGAGTGCGGTGGATCCCACGCGCTGCCACTGACAAAGGTTAATACAGGTGGTAAGTATTAAAAATACCTTCCAGTTTATTACAACGCGTTTCGGAGAAGAACCTTCTCCTTACTGGGGTTATACCTGAGGAATATGGGTATCTGCCCTTACTTCATGCTGGTTTTGAGGCATCAAAAACTTGCTGACCGATTGCCTTCAATGCCTATCCACATGATCTCCTTCGGACCTAGCTATTAAGCTCGTTGCTGAATAATACACCTGGTTATTCAGATATAGTCAGCCTTTTCATGATTTTATTCTTTTCATAATGCAGAGTTCTTGAGAAACGGTTGAGAGTTGAAGAGCTTTCCATTAGAGATGATTGAGCCCCTCTCGGAGGAGCATTAATGCATCTCACGGCTCAGACATTCGTTGTGTGAGTTATGGAGGTGACGGATGGGGATCCCTCTGTACAGACATGTCCCTTTGGTGTTTTGTTTCTACCCGCAGCCCTCAGTACAGTTTAGGGCCCGGTGTTTTATCATGTACTGACGGTGTAGTGGCTCCCAGGTGCAGGATTAAGTGGATTAGTCTCGCAAAATGTTTCTGTGTTTCTGCCTGTAATGAAATTACTGGAAGAGCAGATTTTATAAATATGTCTTAATGCACTTCTCTGCCAGAAATACCTGCAATGCAGAGGAATATTTGTCTGCTCCCAGATGAGGATCTGCAGGGACTCATCGGTAATGCACGGTTGGGGGTTGCAAATGTTAAGGGTAGTCGTCTGGGGTAAAACGCAGATTATCGCTGACTGGTTAAAGGGGTGTACCATATGCAACATGTAAGGCCAATCCACAAGTGGTGATAAGTGTATGATCAGGAGAACAGGAGTCCCAAAGTCTCCTGCAGAGCAGTACTGAGCATGTGCGACCATTGCTTCAGGAGTGGTGGTCGCACATGCTCAATACTGCTACATTTTATACCTTAGAGATTGGCAGGAATTTCCGCATCTAGACCCCTCAGTGATCATATATTTATCATCTGTCCTGTGCATTAATGTTTTTTATTAGACCAACCCCTTTAAGCTTCTTTAACAAAAAAAAAGCCTGTGCCCCAAATTGTTTGCAGACCACTGATTGAACCGACCGGAGAGCGATGCAATAAATCCTTACTAGTAACCAAGGCCTCTATTGTGTGACTACAGACAGCACCATGTACAGGGACAGTGCGAGGTCCAAGCTGTTAAGGCATAGATGCATCTAGCAAAAAAAGGAAATTATCTATATATTTAAAGGAAATGTGTAATAAGAAAATAACTTATTGCTTAAATCAAGTTTTTGTGGTACAACCTCTATGTAGAGTAGATTACACAGTATCCACCATGCACAATGTGATATCACAGCTCACCTCCTCCTCCTGCACAGTGACTGATAACATCTCTATATACAGCAGATAACACAGGATCCACCATTCACAATAGGTGATGTCACAGCTCACCTCCTCCTCCTGCACAGTGACTGATAACACCTCTATATACAGTAGATAACACAGGATCCACCATTCACAATAGGTGATGTCACAGCTCACCTCCTCCTCCTGTACAATGACTGGTAACACCTCTATATACAGTAGATAACACAGGATTCACCATAGGTGATATCACAGCTCACCTCCTCCTCCTGTACAGTGACTGATAACACCTCTATATACAGTAGATAACACAGGATCCACCATTCACAATAGGTGATGTCACAGCTCACCTCCTCCTCCTGTACAATGACTGATAACACCTCTATATACAGTAGATAACACAGGATCCACCATTCACAATAGGTGATGTCACAGCTCACCTCCTCCTCCTGTACAATGACTGGTAACACCTCTATATACAGTAGATAACACAGGATCCACCATTCACAATAGGTGATATCACAGCTCACCTCCTCCTCCTGTACAGTGACTGATAACACCTCTATATACAGTAGATAACACAGGATCCACCATTCACAATAGGTAATATCTATTGCATATAGAGGTATAATCAGCCATTGTACAGGAGGAGGAGGAGGAGAGCTGTGACATCACCTATTTTGAATAGTGGATCCTGTGTTATCTACTGTATATAGAGGTGTTATCTGTCATTGTACAGGAGGAGGAGGAGGTGAGCTGTGACATCACCTATTGTGAATGGTGGATCCTGTGTTATCTACTGTATATAGTGGTGTTATCAGTCATTGTACAGGAGGAGGAGGTGAGCTGTGACATCACCTATTGTGAACGGTGGATCCTGTGTTATCTACTGTATATAGTGGTGTTATCAGTCATTGTACTGGAGGAGGAGGTGAGCTGTGACATCACCTATTGTGAATGGTGGATCCTGTGTTATCTACTGTATATAGAGGTGTTATCAGTCATTGTACAGGAGGAGGAGGTGAGCTGTGACATTGCCTATTGTAAATTGTGCATCCTGTGTTATCAAATGTACATAGAGGTGCTCCCTTTCATTGTATTCCTGCCTGTGATGATCATGTGATAGCTGAAAAGTTCAGAATGGGGAGTGTGAATCTAGTATAAAGTCTAGTGACAATTATACAAGTTTTCAGATTTCTATATATTTTTTTTTCATTTTGGTAATAAAACGAAAAATTGAAAAAACAACCCTTATCAAAATGTAAAAAAATACATTAACCCTGAATCCTGGTTTAAACAATAGATAATTTCTGATTACACATTCCATGAATATTCTAGGCATGTAGAAGATATGAGTGTATTGTGTGTTCTCATACAGCCTCGTGTCTCTCTGCACATGGCGTAGCGGACGCTGACCCGCTCTGCAGAGGATAACTCCTCCGCCACTTCCTGCGTGGAAAGGTTGTTAAAGAGGAATTTATTGCCGGTTGTCTCCTACTGTAGGGTCAGTGTCCCGGATGCCGCCTTATGGCACAGTCACTTTACCTCATCGAAAACTTCTTTCAGATTTTCAAAGATAATTTTAAGAGGGATATTGGTTCTTCCGACCTCCTCATCCATCTTCTTGCCATGCAGATTAGTCCAAGACGCCACCAGTATGACCAATCACTACCTTATCGTGGCACAAACAGTGACATTTCGGCAGCTGATGCTTTGGACTATTTACCACTTTTGATTCCTCGGGAGGCCCAAGGTGGAAACCACCTGTTAATCGGCACACCACCTTCTTGGATGCTCCTCTTCTGACCATTCATCCTTCTCTTTTGGGCCAAACTCTCTTTTCCATAGAGCTGGTGATTACCTAAATCCAGCAAAAAGAAAATCCTAATCCGATAAAATCCTTATTTTTCTCTCTTTAAGGCCTTCTAGGTGCCACAAATGAGATCTGGTATAGCGATGGATATTGTGTGTAGAGCTGCCGGCAGCAGGCACGTCCCGTCACGGGTATACATCGCTAATGAACTGCAGATGTCTGGCATTGAGGGGTCCGGTCTGGTAGACTCCTGTAATGAGTCCGGCTGGAGCTGAGTCTCTGCGTAATTGAGTCAATAATGACATTTACTCTGACAGAAGAGCTAGAGAAGTTCCAGCTTGTTGTTGGACTTTTTTTTTTTTCCCTGCAGGGCGAGATGATATTTCTGTTTCTATAGTTTTGGGGTATATTCGACATTATGATCACTGTTCATTCAATTTTTATTTACCGTATTTTCCTTTTATGGAATTTTTTTTTTTTTATTTCTTGTAATACATTTTTTTCTCTTAAGTCTTCCCCAACCTGTGATCACTATACTGCATTACTCAAATTTAATTTAATTAATTAAGACAGTATATAATTAAGCAAGTTTGCAATTGACTTGCTTTTTTGATCTGCTATCATTATACTGTGTGAGCTTTTATCTTTCATAGTGTACAGCTGGTTTCCGTTGCACTCTGCTACTAGTGTCAGCCCAGACAGTAGTTACATTCTAGGAGATAAGTTAACTACTAACATACCAACTCTCTTCAGGCCATTCGTTTCTATACAGCCATTTCTATACAGCCGATAAAGCTGCTCACTTCCTTCCCCCTATCTCAGCTCCTGACAAGCTGCTGTTATAAATCCTGTAAAATCATTAGCTTCAGATCAGCTTTCCTAATCAAAGCTCTCACTGACCTGTGTGCTTATTCAAATGCCCTGTTATCTATGCTTGTAAAGCTAGTGATAACAATGTAGAACAAACTACTGACTGTTGAATCTGCAGTTTTAGGGTCCCTTTCCACTTGCGAGGAAAACGGATGCGTGCAATCCGATTAAAAATCGGATTGCACTCTGACCAATGTTAGTTAATAGGTGGCTTTTCATTTGCGATTTTTTTCTCAGCCGAAATCGGACTGAGAAAAATCTGGATCGGCTGAGAAAAAAATCGCAGCATGCTGCGTATTGCTGCGATTCTCGGACGAGACTCGCCAATGCAAGTCAATGGGTGCGAGAAAAAAATCGCACAGCACTCGCACCATGCGAGTTCTGTCCGATTATTACGCACCAGTGTCCTTTGAAAAGCCGGCAATTCAGTGCGGTGTACAGTAAAATCACACTGACAGGTTAGAATAGAGAAGATATATACACATAGAATAGGTATATATACATATATATATGTCAGTGAGACACCTATATATGTATATTTATATTTAATGCAGCGCTAGATAGCATTAAAGCCGCTAATTCAATTGCCGGCTTTTTCCTTCTCCTTCACAAACCCGACATGATATGAGACATGGTTTACATACAGTAAACCATCTCATATCCCTTTTTTTATTACATATTCCTCTTCAATAATGTAACAAGTGTCTGTGTGCACAATTTGGGGGATCTAGCTATTAAATTAAAGGGTTAAATTGCGGAAAAAATTGGCGTGGGCTCCCGCGCAATTTTCTCCGCCAGAGTGGTAAAGTCAGTGACTGAGGGCAGATATTAATAGCCAGGAGAGGGTCCATGGTTATTGGCCCCCCCGTGGCTAAAAACATCTGCCCCCAGCCACCCCAGAAAAGGCACATCTGGAAGATGCGCCTATTCTGGAACTTGGCCACTCTCTTCCCACTCCCTGTAGCGGTGGGCTATGGGGTAATGAAGGGTTAATGCCACCTTGCTATTGTAAGGTGACATTAAGCCAGATTAATAATGGAGAGGTGTCAATTATGACACCTATCCATTATTAATCCAATTGTGGGAAAGGGTTAAAAAACACACACACACATGATTAAAAAGTATTTTAATGAAATAAGCACAGCGGTTGTTTTAATAATTTATTGCTCTCTCATTCCATTTTCAGACCCTCGCTTGGCAAAACAATAAACACACAAGATACATACCCTCTCTGATGAACTGTCACGTCCCACGAAGTAATCCATCTGAAGGGGTTAACTAATATTATAGGCAGAGCTGCGATAATCCACTCGCTCGTGCCTGTAATCCCCGGGTGCTGAAAGGAAAGCAGTGATCTATACTTACATTCAGTCGCGGTGATGCGCCCCTGCTGGATGTTCTCATGAACTGCAGCCTGGGAACTTTTTCCCATGCTCCAGGTCATATGAGGACATCCACCAGGGGGCGCATCACCGCGACTGAAGGAAATGTAGGTCAATGACCTATAGTTACCTTCAGTCGCGGTGATGCGCCCCCTGGTGGATGTCCTCATATGACCTGGAGCGTGGGAAAAAGTTCCCAGGCTGCAGTTCATGAGAACATCCAGCAGGGGCGCATCACCGCGACTGAATGTAAGTATAGATCACTGCTTTCCTTTCAGCACCCGGGGATTACAGGCACGAGCGAGTGGATTATCGCAGCTCTGCCTGTAATATTAGTTAACCCCTTCAGATGGATTACCTCGTGGGACGTGACAGTTCATCAGAGAGGGTATGTATCTTGTGTGTTTATTGTTTTGCCAAGCGAGGGTATGAAAATGGAATGAGAGAGCAATAAATTATTAAAACAACCGCTGTGCTTATTTCATTAAAATCCTTTTAAATCATGTGTGTGTGTGTTTTTTAACCCTTTCCAACAATTGGATTAATAATGGATAGGTGTCATAATTGACGCCTCTCCATTATTAATCTGGCTTAATGTCACCTTACAATAGCAAGGTGGCATTAACCCTTCATTACCCCATATCCCACCGCTACAGGGAGTGGGAAGAGAGTGGCCAAGTGCCAGAATAGGCGCATCTTCCAGATGTGCCTTTTCTGGGGTGGCTGGGGGCAGATGTTTTTAGCCACGGGGGGGCCAATAACCATGGACCCTCTCCTGGCTATTAATATCTGCCCTCAGTCACTGGCTTTACCACTCTGGCGGAGAAAATTGCGCGGGAGCCCACGCCAATTTTTTCCGCCATTTAACCCTTTATTTGAGCAGCTACAGCGGCCAAATTTTGCACATACACACTACTAACATTAGTAGTGTGGAATATGCAAAAAAAATGGGGATCTGAGAAGGTTTACTGTATGTAAACCATGTCTCATATCCTGTCGGGTTTGTGAAGGAGAAGGAAAAAGCCGGTAATTGAATTAGAGGCTTTTATGCTATCTAGCGCTGCATTAAATATAAATATACATATATAGGTGTCTCACTGACATGTATATATGTATATATACACATTCTATGTGCATATATCTACTCTATTCTAACCTGTCAGTGTGATTTTACTGTACACAGCGCTGAATTGCCGGCTTTTCAAAGGACACTGGTGCGTAAAAATCGGACAGCAATACGGATGTCATACTGATGTCATACGGATGGTGCGATTAAAAAATCGCATGGCACTCGCATGACACTCGCATGACAATCGCATACGTTCCATCCGTTTTTTCGGTCCAGATTACGGACCGTTTTTTATCTCGCAAGTGGAAAGGGACCCTTATAGTGCTACTCAACATCACTGTCACTCAAGGAGAAGAGCCCTCCCTGCCAGAAACAAGGAAGTAAGGAGACTGCAAAGCTCCGAGCTGCTCAGGAGAAAACTTGGGAATACTCTTTTAAGAATTGCATTATCTGGTGAAATTAATGATCTCCTATGAAGCCCTGCCAAAGCTGCCTCCTAGCTCTCATCAGCGATTGATAGCGGCACTTAGAGATCTGAGCTCTTCAGTGAGTGGAGTCGGTTCAGCTCTTGAGCCCGCACCCTGCTCCGTCATAAATGAATGGGGAAAAAAACATTCACCATTAATCATCCATTAAGTTCCCGCCTCTCTCACTTCCGTGGTTCTCGACAATCTATATTTACATGACTCCAGAGATTGACTGCAGCAGTACATCATATGTACGGCATGGCAACACAGCAGCAAGAAACAAAGACCGTTGAAGACCACCGGTGTGATGGCGGTTTGGTCTGTGATTAGGCTAACTTTTAAAAACTTCTTTAAAGGAGTTATCCATCGCCGCTCACTTCCATATCGGATCTCAGTGGTACGCTGACGTTGTGACCCCACACACCTGCCGAGAAGCATGCACTTAAGAGGTATCGAGCAGGTGTCTTATTCTAATGACCAGGACACATGCTTGATAGTTGCCGATCGTGCCCACGTCTCGGCCGGTGTGTGGGGCCGTAACATCTTCGGCACTGCTCCCCTCAGATGCCGACCTGATGGATAATCCCTTTAAGCTGCAATGAGTTTGAAGCCCCTTTAATAATATTATGCCTCTTCCCTTCCCCAGAGCTGCACACTGAATATGTCTCCGAAGACGCCATGTCCACTTCCCGCATGGCAGATTTGGCAGGCTGGGGAGAACGATGTGCCCCTCTCTCAGTGCGGTATGGTTTCACCGGTTATTCAGGAGGTTTTTACATTTTTCCTCCCTGTTGTGCTGTCGCCATCAGGATAGAATTGGCATTCACATCGCATCGTATTAGACGTCGCTGCCAAGGCACGTGCTGAGGTCCTCTGTTACTGCGAGTGTCTGCCCGCCGGTCTGCCTGTAATTGCTGAGCGACGTCTATGGCTGCCTCTCCCTTCCCTGGCCAATTATTTCCCTCAGTGTCCTCTGACAGCCGTCAAACTGGAAACCTTTAGCGAGCTGTGACTATCGAATATTCGGTCTCCATCTTCTAGGACAAGGTGGTATGTATTATAGGGAAGGCCCCACCCATGGGACACATGAAGTTTGGTGCCACTTTTTGCAGTTTTTCATTCTCCATGAATGGTAGGAATTTTTTTTCAAAAACAACGGAAAGGGGTTTTCGCTCCTATATGTGCTTCTTCTCATGGTAACCGATCTCATGACTCAACTGCAAAATTAAAGAAACCTGCCACGTACCTGATTAGATAGATGAAGCCATCTCCGTAAGTGGATCCACCATGTGATGTCATATGATGGCGCCATTACACTTGGCAGTTGCACATATCTAGCAAAATTGCCTTCATTATCTGTGGTGTCCTCCCCGGCAGCAAGAAAGTAGATTGTAAGCTCCTCCGAGGCAGCGAGTGAGGTTAATGTCCCGTCTAGCGCCTTCTCCTTCACGGAGTACACGGTGATGTCAGCAGGGGACTGGTTCTCCTCGGTCTGCCTTGTTTCCACTTTAGTGGCCAGTGAAGGTCATGATGTGGCCTAATGATGTGCTGGAGAGATGCAAATGGTTTTTATTCAAAATCTCCAAGAGTTTTGTGTTTGCAGCTCTAATACAGACCTTAACGTCTCCATGGTTTAAGACTACAAACAACCCATCAGGTAGTCTGTCCCATGATGGACTGCTCCGCGTAATGGTCACCACATGATAAGCTGCCACAAGCAACTTTTTTCATGTCATTGTCGCCTTGATCAACTTGCCATGGGCAATGGTTGTGATGTGATGGGCTGTCCTGAGCAATGGTTGTGACGTGATGGGCAGTCCTGATCAATGGTTGTGACGTGATGGGCTGTCCTAGCAATGATTGTGAGGTGATGGGCTGTCCTGAGCAATGGTTGTGACGTGATGGGCTGTCCTAGCAATGATTGTGAGGTGATGGGCTGTCCTAGCAATGATTGTGAGGTGATGGGCTGTCCTGAGCAATAATTATGCCGTGATGGGCTGTCCTGAGGTATGGTTGTGATGTGATGGGCTGTCCTAGCAATGGTTGTGACGTGATGGGCAGTCCTGAGCAATGGTTATGCCGTGATGGACATTCCTGAGCAATGGTTGTGATGTGATGGGCAGTCCTGAGCAATGGTTGTGACGTGATGGGCAGTCCTGATCAATGGTTGTGACGTGATGGGCTGTCCTAGCAATGGTTGTGACGTGATGGGCAGTCCTGAGCAATGGTTGTGACGTGATGGGCTGTCCTAGCAATGATTGTGAGGTGATGGGCTGTCCTGAGCAATGGTTGTGACGTGATGGGCTGTCCTAGCAATGATTGTGAGGTGATGGGCTGTCCTGGGCAATGGTTGTGACGTGATGGGCTGTCCTGAGGAATGGTTGTAATGTGATGGGCTGTCCTAGCTATGGTTGTGACGTGATGGGCAGTCCTGAGCAATGGTTGTGACGTGATGGGCTGTCCTAGCAATGATTGTGAGGTGATGGGCTGTCCTGAGCAATGGTTATGCCGTGATGGGCTGTCCTGAGGAATGGTTGTGATGTGATGGGCTGTCCTAGCTATGGTTGTGACGTGATGGGCAGTCCTGAGCAATGGTTGTGACGTGATGGGCTGTCCTAGCAATGATTGTGAGGTGATGGGCTGTCCTGAGCAATGGTTATGCCGTGATGGGCTGTCCTGAGGTATGGTTGTGATGTGATGGGCTGTCCTAGCAATGGTTGTGACGTGATGGGCAGTCCTGAGCAATGGTTATGCCGTGATGGACATTCCTGAGCAATGGTTGTGATGTGATGGGCAGTCCTGAGCAATGGTTGTGACGTGATGGGCAGTCCTGATCAATGGTTGTGACGTGATGGGCTGTCCTAGCAATGGTTGTGACGTGATGGGCAGTCCTGAGCAATGGTTGTGACGTGATGGGCTGTCCTAGCAATGATTGTGAGGTGATGGGCTGTCCTGAGCAATGGTTGTGACGTGATGGGCTGTCCTAGCAATGATTGTGAGGTGATGGGCTGTCCTGGGCAATGGTTGTGACGTGATGGGCTGTCCTGAGGAATGGTTGTAATGTGATGGGCTGTCCTAGCTATGGTTGTGACGTGATGGGCAGTCCTGAGCAATGGTTGTGACGTGATGGGCTGTCCTAGCAATGATTGTGAGGTGATGGGCTGTCCTGAGCAATGGTTATGCCGTGATGGGCTGTCCTGAGGAATGGTTGTGATGTGATGGGCTGTCCTAGCTATGGTTGTGACGTGATGGGCTGTCCTGAGCAATGGTTGTGATGTGATGGGCAGTCCTGAGCAATGGTTGTGACGTGATGGGCAGTCCTGAGCAATGGTTGTGATGTGATGGGCAGTCCTGAGCAATGGGTATGACGTGATGGGTTGTCCTGAGCAATGGTTATGCCGTGATGGGCAGTCCTGAGCAATGGTTGTGACGTGATGGGCAGTCCTGAGCAATGGTTATGCCGTGATGGGCTGTCCTGAGCAATGGTTGTGATGTGATGGGCAGTCCTGAGCAATGGTTGTGACGTGATGGGCTGTCCTGAGCAATGGTTATGCTGTGATGGGCTGTCCTGAGTAATGGTTGTGACTTGATGGGCTGTCCTAGCAATGGTTGTGACGTGATGGACATTCCTGAGCAATGGTTGTGATGTGATGGGCAGTCCTGTGCAATGGTTGTGACGTGATGGGTTGTCCTGAGCAATGGATATGACGTGATGGGCTGTCCTGAGCAATGGTTGTGACGTGATGTGCAGTCCTGAGCAATGGTTGTGACGTGATGGGCAGTCCTGAGCCATGGTTGTGACGTGATGGGCTGTCCTGAGCAATGGTTGTGACGTGATGGGCTGTCCTTGGTAATAGTGATGACATGATGGGGTGCCCTGGGTAATAGCTATGACATGATGGAGTGCCCTGGGTAATAGCTATGACATGATGGGGTGTCCTGGGTAATAGCTATGACATGATGGGGTGCCCTGGGTAATAGCTATGATATGATGGGGTGTCCTGGGTAATAGCTATGACATGATGGGGTGTCCTTGGTAATAGTGATGACATGATGGGGTGCCCTGGGTAATAGCTATGACATGATGGAGTGCCCTGGGTAATAGCTATGACATGATGGGGTGTCCTGGGTAATAGCTATGATATGATGGGGTGTCCTGGGTAATAGCTATGATATGATGGGGTGTCCTGGGTAATAGCTATGACATGATGGGGTGTCCTGGGTAATAGCTATGATATGATGGGGTGTCCTGGGTAATAGCTATGACATGATGGGGTGTCCTGGGTAATAGCTATGATATGATGGGGTGTCCTGGGTAATAGCTATGACATGATGGGGTGCCCTGGGTAATAGCTATGACATGATGGGGTGCCCTGGGTAATAGCTATGATATGATGGGGTGTCCTGGGTAATAGCTATGATATGATGGGGTGTCCTGGGTAATAGCTATGACATGATGGGGTGCCCTGGGTAATAGCTATGACATGATGGGGTGCTCTGGGTAATAGGTATGACATGATGGGGTGTCCTGGGTAATAGCTATGACATGATGGGGTGCCCTGGCTAATAGCTATGATATGATGGGGTGTCCTGGGTAATAGCTATGACATATGATGGGGTGCTCTGGGTAATAGCTATGACATGATGGGGTGCTCTGGGTAATAGCTATGACATGATGGGGTGTCCTGGGTAATAGCTATGATATGATGGGGTGCCCTGGGTAATAGCTATGACATGATGGGGTGTCCTGGGTAATAGCTATGATATGATGGGGTGCCCTGGGTAATAGCTATGACATGATGGGGTGTCCTGGGTAATAGCTATGATATGATGGGGTGCCCTGGGTAATAGCTATGACATGATGGGGTGTCCTGGCACCTTGATAGCCCATCGGTGGTATTACAACAGGGTTCCTTTGGCTATGGCCGTCAACCATGAGCCGTAGCATTGTTTATATCTATGCACACACGCTCCTCCATAATGGATGTCAGTTTTTGCTGTTTTCTTCATTTGTCATGTAGAATAGTATGTGACTGCTGTGCGGAGAGTGGGGGTTGTCGCTGCGCACAGTAGTAATCTTCTCAGAGACACACCCGTCTAGTGCCGCCACATCCTGCATATCAATGCTCTCCGCCACCAGCAGCTGTCACTGAGGGATGGGAGCCCTTACATTATCTGCTGGGGAGCAGCTCTCTCTAATGGGCTCTTACAAGATGAAAGTGCTGGAAATCTTATAGTCACAAATCTCTATTCTAGTCCTGGCGTGCTGGGAGTGGCAGCTCTGAAGCAGTGAGAGGATCCCTCCGTGGGTGTGGACCATTTACAGAAAGGCTTGAATATGTAGAACAGACAATGACCTGGAGTGATGAAGGTGAAGAGCAACATGGCTGCATATACACCCATGAAGGGAACTGCATATAGATGGCGGCACATTGTGATCGCTAACCGGTGTCTGTGCTTATGGCCCGAAGGATGGGGTTGTGTACATAGAAAACAATGTGCTGTAGGTGGCCATGTCCTGTAAGCCGCAAATACATCTGAGGTTATGTATGGTATACACCGTCTTCACGTCTGACCTCAGCTTCACGTTCTCTACCTCAGAAGAAACTGTCTGCACGGTGATGTGGTTCCCTGCTGTATAAAGCAATGTGTAGTAGGAGTGGGGAAAGGATATTACCACAGCTAGCAGTCTCCTATGTACAAGAATATAACTACTATAATACTGCCCCTATGTACAAGAATATATCTTCTATAATACTGCTCCTATGTACAAGAATATAACTACTATAGTACTGCTCCTATGTACAAGAATATAACTACTATAATACTGCTCCTATGTACAAGAATATAATTACTATAATACTGCCCCTATGTACAAGAACATAACTACTATAATACTGCTCCTATATACAAGAATATAACTACTATAATACTGCCCCTATATACAAGAATATAACTACTATAATACTGCCCCTATATACAAGAATATAACTACTATAATACTGCCCCCTATGTACAAGAATATAACTACTATAATACTGCCCCTATATACAAGAATATAACTACTATAATACTGCCCCCTATGTACAAGAATATAACTACTATAATACTGCCCCTATGTACAAGAATATAATTACTATAATACTGCCCCTATGTACAAGAATATAACTACTATAATACTGCCCCTATGTACAAGAATATAATTACTATAATACTGCCCCTATGTACAAGAATATAACTACTATAATACTGCTCCTATGTACAAGAATATAACTACTATATTACTGCTCCTATATACAAGAATATAACTACTATAATACTGCTCCTATGTACAAGAATATAACTACTATAATACTGCCCCCTATGTACAAGAATATAACTACTATAATACTGCCCCCTATGTACAAGAATATAACTACTATAATACTGCCCCTATATACAAGAATATAACTACTATAATACTGCCCCCTATGTACAAGAATATAACTACTATAATACTGCCCCTATATACAAGAATATAACTACTATAATACTGCCCCTATATACAAGAATATAACTACTATAATACTGCCCCTATGTACAAGAATATAACTACTATAATACTGCCCCTATATACAAGAATATAACTACTATAATACTGCCCCTATATACAAGAATATAACTACTATAATACTGCCCCCTATGTACAAGAATATAACTACTATAATACTGCCCCTATGTACAAGAATATAACTACTATAATACTGCCCCTATGTACAAGAATATAACTACTATAATACTGCTCCTATATACAAGAATATAACTACTATATTACTGCTCCTATATACAAGAATATAACTACTATAATACTGCCCCTATGTACAAGAATATAACTACTATAATACTGCTCCTATGTACAAGAATATAACTACTATAATACTGCCCTCTATGTACAAGAATATAACTACCATAATACTGCCCCTATGTACAAGACTATAACTACTATAATACTGCCCCCTATGTACAAGAATATAACTACTATAATACTGCCCCTATGTACAAGAATATAACTTCTATAATATATTACTGACCTCTTCATTTATCAGAGTATTTATACCACTTCCATTGTTTCACCTCCCAGGCGATTTACTTCTCTATTTTCTTCTTTTTTTCACTTTTCTGATATTTAGATTTTTTTTTTTTTTTACTGAATTTAGTAATTGAAACTGTATGTGACAATCTGCAAATGTGTCCTTATAACTGAGAATACCTTTTGCTTGTGATAACGTCCCTATCGAGCCCGGTGTAACGTTACTGTGAGGATGCAGAGGAGACTTGGCTTGGTATCTTGGGCAGTAGATGAGAGCATTGCTTTCCACCATTCATTTATATGTCTTCTGTTTGCCTCGACAGATAGAAGAGGAAAAGCCGACCCTTCCAGTCAGTCCTAACCAGCCAATGCCAACTCAGGATCCCTCTGTCAAGACGCCCGATTCTGCCGCTTTGACAATAGAACCATCTCCTCTGGATAAGAATAAATGCTTCTTTGCCGATGAGTCAGAACCTCTTCTGCGATGCGACTCTACATCCAGTGGTTCCTCTGCTCTTAGTCGAAGAGGCTCCTTTATAACCAAAGGTAACTGAACTTGGGTTCACTTTGGTGTCAGTCACGCCTGTGTATCAAAGCCTAGATCTTCCTTGATGTTTACCTGAGCTACCTGGAGAATTTCAGAACCAGAACGTTTTGGAACATCTTCCTCAAAAAGGGATATTCTTACTACTAATTCTCAAGGGATAGGCAATAAATATCACTGACGCACCCACCAGTCATGACTCTTCTCAGTCTGGTCCAAGAACGAGTATAAGAGGACCATTGGTTCTTCAACATCTCCAAAGAGAATCCATTTCTTTCCTACCCTTTAGTGGAGTGGTTGGTACACCGAGCCCCCTTTCCTAATGCTGTATCCCTAGGGCACACGTCAAATAACTCTCCCAAATTTGGGGCAAATAAAGAGTATGAGAGAACCATTGGTTTAATGTTTCCTACCCCTTTGATAAGTTGCAGGAACAACAAACTATCTTTACCTTATGGTGGTCCTAGCAATGGGACTCCTAGGAAATGACACAGATATACCTCCACTGTTACCAAGTTGTCAAAAACTAGCAATCTGCTTCCTCCAATCGTTAGGACAATTATGCAATTGACTGACGAGTGATGGGAGAGGGCCACGGCTGCTTTCACTGCTAGGCTGGTTATTGAGGAACTCACAGTGAATGTATAGTATATACACATCTGATTCCAACGCATGGGATATGAATAAATTCTGGTACTGTCACTGCCAAGAATCGCAATAATACTGCCACCACCACTCGTTTATACAGGCCGATTGGTCACCCGTTACAGTTAGCATATGGCTTCAGGGATGCGGTTCACAGAGCAAAAAGAACAAAGCTAATAAAATTTGTTTTTTTTAATATGAAAAGTAGTCTGTGTTTATAAAAATATACAAAAGATGTGCCCACATACCTCCCCTGTGTAACCTCAGATTGGGACTGGTCAATGAAATGCGTCAATGTCCCAAAAACTTATGAGATCACCAATTTTCAGGATAACACCCCCCTGGAGGTCCCAGGCAGGAGATATTAATGTCATATTTCCTATCAATGCTTCTCTTTCCATAGATAGGAAACATGGCAAATATATCATTATCCATCTGTCTGATATTAATTTTGAGCTGTTCCAAGTGATTTAAGTAAATGCGTTACGTTTGCCACTTCGTCACAACGCCGAAAATGTCTCCCATAACTGTAGGACCTATGCCATTCATAAAAGTCTCAATATTCATAACTGGAATCCGGCTCCACCAAGTCTGTTATAATTCCTTTGAAGATCAAACCGGTTTTCTATTTTTGTGTAGAATCCACATTTATACGTTTTTGTTCTTCTTACAGAAAAAAAGGACACGGTACTCCGCCAAGTTCGCTTAGACCCCTGTGACCTTCAGCCGATCTTCGATGACATGCTACCCATCCTCAGTCCCGAAGAGATCCACATCATCGATGAAATACCACAGGCCGAAGACAAACTGGACCGACTCTTTGAGATAGCAGGTGTTAAGAGCCAAGAGGCCAGCCAAAAACTCCTCGACTCGGTCTACAGCCACCTCCCTGACCTGCTGTAGCCTTGGTGAAGTCTACAATAAAGAGCTTGCCTTGAATGACAGAACGGAGCGGGTACCTTGTTTCTCCAGGCCAGTTGTAACGAATCATCATCCCCACTTATCGCATTCACCCAACCGTGGCATTGGTCGGGATGCTACGCGTGCTGCAAACGTCTGTTGGATTTGCAGCTTTTGTACATATCATGTCCATTTTCTGTTCAATGGAATTCTCGTCACCACGTTCGCATAACCGTTCTACTCCGTTCCATGTGACGTGAAGCCGTGGAGGTGCTCTTTGGATTCTCGAAGGCATTCCACCACAATATGGCGATATCCATTATGTTGCATAATGTAGACCACTCTCGGCACCTCTCTTATCTTCTAGTTTTCCGTAGATCACTGACCTTTGGGCCGATGGTTATAATTAAGGGGCTGGAAGTTGATATCCCGCCCTCCCGAGCTGCTGATGAGACTTACAATGCATGGTACTTACCTATATCACAGCCGGTACGAGAGTATAGGTTTCTACGACTCCTCATGGGAGGGACTTCCGTCCAGTGACGAATGGTACAGGTTCAAAAATGCTGCAGTCGTCTTAGTCATCACATCTCCACCCACCCTTGAGGGACCCTCGCCTCATTATTTCACCCCATTTTGGTAATATCAGAAGGTATTTTGTGTTCGTAAAAAGTTTTTCTTTTGAATGTTTGCAAAGATGAAAGTCACATTTTGGGTTATTGATCTGCTTTTTTTTTTTTAAAAATATAAAGTGAAGAAAATTCTATATTTTTGTTCTATTTAGTCATCTGGTCTAGTTTTTCTCAGGATGAGAGTATCTGCCATTCATTTTTTTAACATTTTTCTTTTTCATGGCAAGATTCCCCACCACCCACAATATGGTGGCAAAACCATGGCCTGAGGTATGACGACCTCGTTCCTCGTCATAGGATCCCAACATGGCCATCATTTGCCGACACGTGCACTCAGACTTTAATTCATGGAGCTATTGGGCAGAAACTTGTTCTTACCATCTCTTATATATGGGGCTTTGGATTTTGGGCACCTCCCATAATGTGACTAGTTGCATTGTTTGGCATTTTTCTATGATTTCTACGTGACCGTTTTCCTTTTTTTTTTTTTATTACTTCGTTTTTTATTCGGCAATGTAAAAAAAATTACTTTCTAGAAACCATCACTAAGCTTCTGTTGACAGATCTTACTATGGTTTTATCTTAATAGTAAGCATAGTTTGCATCCCTCTGCCCCTCTACTCAGCCATCTTTTATTTCTACTCCTAAGAGAGCAGAAGTGCACAGGATTGACCGAACCATCCATTCAAACAGGGACACGAGACCCTCATTCATGTGATCATAGGGGGTCCCAATGATGGGACATTTTGTGACGTGAATAGGTGATATGGTGATGCAGCAGGACACTGAAAGTTCCAAGAAAAGCCACATTAGAACAGATCTGTCTACAGCAGCTTGCTGACGGTTTCCAGCAATCCTTAAAAAAAAATAAACAAAAACACAAAATATCATAAAAATATGAGACCGTGTTGCATCTTCTGACATCACTAGTGTTAATAAATGGAGGAAACACCGTAGACCCCCAGGATATAATAAAGTTTCTGTTAATTATAATTATTAGCAGGCATTGGCCAATTATATGAACACCATATAATTTCTGATATTTAATAATATATATTTTATGCAGGTCGGAGTTCTTTCTTTTCTCATGTAAAACGCCAAAAAAAAAAATCCCCAGCTTCTTTTCTTCATGCAGAAATGGAGTAAATTAACTGGAAATATTCTGCCTTCCTCCAGCCACCACTAGGGGGAGCTGAATGCATACAGATTTACTTACTGAGGATAATGGGAGCTGTATATACAGTAGCCCCCTGAGCTCCCCCTAGTGGCAATGCAGGTGTACAGACCTCTTCACCTGTTACTCTTGTTCTATCTTTGTTAGAGGTCTCCATTTAGTTCATATTACATGACTTTCCTTAAAGGGGGAAGTCTACTTCCAGTTGAAACCATTATTGTGTTTCCATAATGTTCTGATATAACTTTTGTTGCCTTGGAGAATTATTTCTGCCTGAAATTGTCTACTAAAAGTTCAGACAACGTATGTGATCAGACTTCTTGAGCAACTACAGTAGCCACTGAAATACTAAAGGTCCACTTACTGTACTTGGGCAGATTTTGGCCCATAACAGACGCTGAGACATGGTGGGTCACTGCTTGTTTAAAGGCCCCTTTTTCTAACTTTACGGGAACGATCGATTTCATTAACGATCAGTTTGCCTATTGCTGGCAGCAAGAGTCGAGCAGAAAGATTTGCAGTCCATGACCTCCAGACCAGAGCCCTGAGAACCTCCTCCTACTTGCCTGTATCCACGACACTTCTTCTGACAACAAGCCATGCCTACTAATGAGAAGATGGCGGCAGGTATAAAGAGGTCACAGGGCTCTGGTTTGGCGGCTATTGACTATCAATATGTACTCTGGACCAGGCTTGCAAGCTGCCTCCTTCTTTCTGTCATGCCACGACAAGGGTCTGCTAATGAAAAGGTGGCCTAGGGATGCCGGCAAGAAGGTGGAAGTCGCAGGGGTCTGGTTTGGTGGCTGTGGACCAGGATCTTGCGAACCTCCTCCTCCTTGATGACATCCCCAGCACCTCCTCTGATTTAGTATGCGTGCAGGTGTCACGCCACTACAGGGGTCTGCTACTCAAAAGGTGGCCTGGTGATGCCGGCAGGAAGAAGGTCGCAGGGCTCTGGTTTGGTAGCTGTGAACCAGGGTCTTGCAAACTCTTCCAGCACCTCCTCTGAGTTAGTATGTCTGGAGGTGTCACGCAACGACAAGGGTCTGCTAATCAAAAGGTGGCCTGGGGATGCCAGCCGGAAGGAGGAGGTCGCAGAGCTCTGGTTTGGCGGCTGTGGACCAGGATCTTGCGAACCTCCTCCTCCTTGCCGGCATTGCCAGCACCTCCTCTGATTTAGTATGTCTGGAGGTGTCACACCACGACAAGGGTCTGCTGATCAAAAGGTGGCCTGGGGATGCCAGCAGGAAGGAGGAGGTCGCAGAGCTCTGGTTTGGCGGCTATGGACCAGGATCTTGCGAACCTCCTCCTCCTTGCCGGCATCCCCAGCACCTCCTCTGATTTAGTATGTCTGGAGGTGTCACACCACGACAAGGGTCTGCTAATCAAAAGGTGGCCCGGGGATGCCAGCAGGAAGGAGGAGGTCTCAGAGCTCCGGTTTGGTGGCTGTGGACCAGGATCTTGCGAACCTTCTCCTCCTTGCCGGCATCCCCAGCACCTCCTCTGATTTAGTATGTCTGGAGGTGTCACGCCACGACAAGGGTCTGCTGAATAAAAGGTGGCCTGGGGATGCCGACAGGAAGGAGGAGGTTGCAGTGCTTTGGTTTGGCAAGGAGACCACTGTACCAAGGTCCCGCTAATCTTTTTGCTCAACTCTACCGGCAGCACCTTCTTTGGTTACGGAGAAGCAGCTATATTATTTTTTTTTTTTTGGCTGCTTAAATGATGCGATCAGCCAACGAGTGATCCCACTGATCAGCCGATCTCTGCCATCTCATGCCCAGTGATCCAGTACGAGCATTTTTACTTAGTTTGGCTGATTATCGGCCAATGTAAAAGTCACAGTTGATAAAGATGAGCCTCTTTTTTTAGAAACTATCAAGTAGCTGAATCTGTGTCTGAGTTTTCAACAGATGTTTCTGGCAAGTTCTTCTTCGAGTCCACAACCTTTCCTCATTCCTGTTCATGTTTGAATCGCCCTTTCAATTCTGAAATATTTTCTGGTGCTTTTTTTTGGTTGTTTTTTTTTTTTTTTTTTTTAACTTGTGCTCCAAAACTTGTTTGATTTAAAATTGAGGGTTGCCTTTAATAGAACTAATTTATTAGTAGATGTCACCGGACAATACTTCTGTACGTGTACTTCATGAAGATGAGATATTTCCTTGTACTTATACCTTACTAGTAAGCAGTCAGATATGTTAAGCATTAAGCAAGTGCGTTTCTTTATTTTCTTGTTTTCTAAGAAAAATATAAAAAATTACTATTTATATTTCAAGAGCTGTTTGTGTTGTTTTATTAATGGTGAAGGGCGCCGTCCACCACCGCCGCCAACGCGCGCTTGTTATGTCTGGCTCGTGTCTATATTTTTAGTACATTTTTTACATGCGACCTCCATACCGGGCAGGGTTATCTACAGTATAACGATTATTTACAATGAGATTTTAATTCCTTCATTCCATTTTAACCCTTTTTTTCAGCAGGTTTCAAAGAAACTTCACATTTTGGACAAACAAGACCCCCCGAAAAAAACAAACTATTATTCACCGATGTTCTGAAAAAATTGCAGCCAGCACTTTACACTCTCCCGCTCCTTCATGCAACTTTGCACCAAAATATAACTTTGTATATAATATGATTAATTGCATTTTATCTATAAATTTGAATAAATCTGATTATTCATTCAAATTAATCCACGAGACTTGGGCCATGTTCCCACGTAAGGATAAATGTTGCATTATTTTTTTTTTCCACTGCAGATTTTATTTATTTTTTATGCTGAAAATTTGCATTTCACGGTTCACACAAAGTGAATTAGTGAAAACTCATTGTGTGCTTACAGGGCCCCATGTAATAACATTGGTCCAGGTGCGAGCCAATGTTTTGTCAGATCACATTTGGACCAAAAATATGGTGCATGAGCCCTTACGGCGAACTAACGCAGATTAGATCAGTTGGGTGGTATAGTCAATCCTGCCGAAAAGTTCTGATGCTGTTGAACTGTGCAACTTTTTTTCCCCTCTATTTTCCTATGGCACTCATGAAAGATACACATAAAAAAACGCACTGGTGTTTGTCCACTGAAAAAAAACAACAACAAAAAGCATTAAAAAAAAAATGCTGTCAAATTTGCGCCAAAAAAGAGGCAAAATTGGTGCAAATTGCTGTTGTGTATTTTGATGCAACTTTGCAGCATGTGGGAGCATGATCTTAAAGTTTGACCTAAGCACAGACTAAGATGTGAAATCTGCCACATGTTAGTCCACTCCAGGAATGGCCTGAAGGTGTGATTGCATATTTTCTCACGCTTTAGTAAAAAAAAAAAACTATGGTATATGCTACAGCCAGAACACATACAGTTGTGGCCAAAAGTATTGACACCCCTGCAATTCTGTCAGATAATACTCCGTTTCTTCCTGAAAATGATTGCAAACACAAATTCTTTGGTATTATTATCTTCATTTAATTTGTCTTAAATGAAAAAACACAAAAGAGAATGAAGCAAAAAGCAAAACATTGATCATTTCACACAAAACTCCAAAAATGGGCCAGACAAAAGTATTGGCACCCTCAGCCTAATACTTGGTTGCACAACCTTTAGCCAAAATAACTGCGACCAACCGCTTCCGGTAACCATCAATGAGTTTCTTACAATGCTCTGCTGGAATTTTAGACCATTCTTCTTTGGCAAACTGCTCCAGGTCCCTGATATTTGAAGGGTGCCTTCTCCAAACTGCCATTTTTAGATCTCTCCACAGGTGTTCTATGGGATTCAGGTCTGGACTCATTGCTGGCTACCTTATAAGTCTCCAGTACTTTCTCTCAAACCATTTTCTAGTGCTTTTTGAAGTGTGTTTTGGGTCATTGTCCTGCTGGAAGACCCGTGACCTCTGAGGGAGACCCAGCTTTCTCACACTGGGCCCTACATTATGCTGCAAAATTTGTTGGTAGTCTTGCACACGGTCAAGCAGTCCAGAGGCAGCAAAGCAACCCCAAAACATCAGGGAACCTCCGCCATGTTTGACTGTAGGGACCGTGTTCTTTTCTTTGAATGCCTCTTTTTTTCTCCTGTAAACTCTGTTGATGCCTTTTCCCAAAAAGCTCTACTTTTGTCTCATCTGACAGAGAACATTCTTCCAAAACATTTTAGGCTTTTTCAGGTAAGTTTTGGCAAACTCCAGCCTGGCTTTTTCATGTCTCGGGGTAAGAAGTGGGCTCTTCCTGGGTCTCCTACCATACAGTCCCTTTTCATTCAGACGCTGACGGATAGTACGGGTTGACACTGTTGTACCCTCAGACTGCAGGGCAGCTTGAACTTGTTTGGATGTTAGTCGAGGTTCTTTATCCAACATCCGCACAATCTTGCGTTGAAATCTCTTGTCAATTTTTCTTTTCCGTCCACATCTAGGGAGGTTAGCCACAGTGCCATGGGCTTTAAACTTCTTGATGACACTGCGCACGGTAGACACAGGAACATTCAGGTCTTTGGAGATGGACTTGTAGCCTTGAGATTGCTCATGCTTCCTCACAATTTGGTTTCTCAAGTCCTCAGACAGTTCTTTGGTCTTTCTTTTCTCCATGCTCAATGTGGTGCACACAAGGACACAGGACAGAGGTTGAGTCAACTTTAATCCATGTCAACTGGCTGCATGTGTGATTTAGTTATTGCCAACACCTGTTAGGTGCCACAGGTAAGTTACAGGTGCTGTTAATTACACTAATTAGAGAAGCATCACATGATTTTTCGAACAGTGCCAATACTTCTGTCCACCCCATTTTTTATGTTTGGTGTGGAATTATATCCAATTTGGCTTTAGGACAATTATTTTTGTGTCTTTTCATTTAAGACAAATTAAATGAAGATAATAATAACAAAGAATTTGTGTTTGCAATAATTTTCAGGAAGAAACTGAGTATTATCTGACAGAATTGCAGGGGTGTGAATACTTTTGGCCACAACTGTATCATAAAACTGATAAGGGAATAAGTTATAGAGGACAAATGAGTCCTCTTTCTTCCTGATCTCACTTGCTGCTCCCCTACACAGATACAGAACCAGGAAGTACATTTATTTTTCCCACTTTTCTAATTTCAAAGAAATTCTTGTGCTCCTGACATTTGTACTTTTAAGCTTTGACCCTGGGATCCTCTATATACTAATCACGGCATATGTTATATAGTGCTTGATGTACGAGAGATAAAACCTTGGCTGTGAAAGGGTCAAATGACTTGTTTGCTGCAGATAAACTATCATTTGGGTTAGAGAGATCGCTCCTAACGTTCCGCATAAACACGCTCCCCCAAGGGTGCACAGAGTCGTAATTGGTGGCGGAAAATGTCAGATGTAAGTACAAGCACAGAAAAAAGATGGAGAGAATTTTACAACTGATTTGAGAGAAATTTAAAGAAGTTGCCCGAGGTTACAAGTGAGATATGATGGCAACTGCAATGTAATATCTATATGGCATAATGTTGAAAAGCACGGGGTTCTGTCTGTCGCATGACCATGTGCAAGATTTTTTCGTTTTAATGAAGTCACCAGTGTGGAATAGGTGTCCTCTATGATGAGTAAACGTGCTTGGATAAGGTGTTATTCTGTAGAGGCAGACACAGGCAGACTAGCAGCTAAACTTCCGTTGTTGATGAGAGAACATGCTTGGATAAGGTGTTATTCTGTAGAGGCAGACACAGGCAGACTAGCAGCTAAACTTCCGTTGTTGATGAAAGAACATGCTTGGATAAGGTGTTATTCTGTAGAGGCAGACTATCAGCTAAACTTTTGTTGATGAAAGAACATGCTTGGATAAGGTGGTGTCTGGGCATGCTCATGTGCTAGCTGTGAGTTTCTTCGTGTTCGAAAAATTTGTTTGAGTCTCCGCAACTGCATGTCTCGCGTCTGTTCGCCAGCTGCAACACATGCAGGGATTGTCTGTTAGTCCCCCTGCACATGTTGAGGCTGTCAAACAGCCACGAGAGATCTTGATGCAGGGACTCGGAACCTATTTTTCGACCATGCCTAAGACACTCAGCACATGAACATATTCGGATAACACCTTATCCGATCACATACCCTCATCAACAACAGAAGTTTAGCTGCTAGTCTGCCTGTGTCTACCTCTTCAGAACCCTGGACAGGATTTCTACACTCAGACTGTTGTATTGTTCCCTTCTTTGATGGTTTGAGAAAGATTTGTTATGTCTTATATAGGTAAATGAAGCCGGATATATGATGTGCGAGTTCTGTAACAGGTACTTCTCTCCTTCTACCATAGCTGTAGAGAAAGACATGGGCGGCACATCCAAAAATCATACATTGGTCTAGTTCCAAAATTTACAAAACTGATCATGAGATTCTTGGTTAACCTTTCTGATCAGACTGTATGAAGCCCACCGCCATGTCACGGCGACCCTCTCAGCGGGTCCGTAATACTTTCTAGCCTTTAAGGGTGCATCGCTGTGCGCCAACCGCTGCCGGCAAAACCGCATTTAAAAAAAATAAATTACAATTACGCCCTTCCGAAACAAATCCTCACTCATACAGCAACATTGTAAATGAAAAAATATTAAAAAAAATGTATGGTTGCTAAAAAATAATACTGGCAATTTTTTTTTTTTTTTTTTTTAATTGTCCCATCGTTAAGGCGCTAATGCAGTAGAGGAAGGTTTTCATCAGCTTTTATTTCCTTCTACCTGCTATTAGTGGGCAATAAACCTCGCTGACGGCAGATCAGTAGATTTTAGACTCTGATTTCATCATTTAGATAAAGTAACTAAAGTTTCCAAATGGCTTTCTCTGCTGTAATTTGCTTTCTGGAGCGCTGCCAGCTTTTATGGAGACTGTGCTGCGGAAATCAGGACTAGATCTTTCCTTGTGTCCCTGGAACATACCCACAGCTACTACAAAGTCCTGGCCTCAGGTCCACTACTATATTGTATGCAGATGTGTCAGCCTGGCTTCCATTATTTTAGGCTGGAGAGACAGACTTCATGGTTTTATTTTTATATATTACTTCATATAATAGCTCCACCATCATGCACTGCTGCTACCCCAATTCCTGGAGTACTATCCTCACTGAGTCCCTTTCTAAATCACTGAGTCATTTAGTAATCCATAGAAGATGAGATTCGGTAGCTAGTGATTGCTCCTTGCCAGCAACCACACTGTTTTTGCAGCCTCCTCCTGCCTACAAAAAATGCCTGACATCAATAGAACCTGACACTAGGTCAATTGTGGCCATTTTGTGCTCTGATTTTATTCCTGATGCTCCCCTGAATATTCCGTTTTTGTTTTTTTTTCAATCCGTCATACAGTTCCAGAGATCTGGACCTTTTTGTATTTAGTGCTGGTTTTTAATAGCTCCTCTGGGGCGTGCCTTTAGGCTCCTCTGCAACATTACCTTGTGAGCCACGCCCACTTTCAAAGATAATAAAAAAATTAGTACTCAAAAGAATCGTATCTCTGGAACCGTATGGCGCATTTTCAAAATATAAAAAATTTAATACTCAGGGAAGAAGCGGGAATATAATAAAACCTGGAGACAGATTCTCTTTCATTTCAGTTAAAGTAACCGATCATGTTTGTCACAGCCCCCCAAAAATAGTGTAGTTCCCTAAAATAGGGCCTGCTATTCGACCCAAGATGAGCAACTTTTTTCTTCCACTTATGGCACACCGTTTGGTTACAGATGAGACAAGAAGCTGAACAGCTGCTCCGGAGGCGACACCATTCATCCATATATTACCATGTCTGAAATTATTGCAAAATACGAATTCGTTACAACTCAATGAGGTGAAAAAGTGTTCAACATGTACTGTACAAGGAGCAGAAACTATGAATATACATTAAAGAGAATATAAAAATTATGGCGAGTCCAGCGTAGAATCAGAATCATTCGGGTTCATTGTAGCTATGAAGGATTTTAAATTCTTGCATAAAAATATTATATTTTCATGACTTGGTCCATTTTTGAGATACAAATAGAGCAGGGACAAGAGAGAGAGGAGAAGTTGGGAATGATTATAGGATTTGTCTCTGGCAGCAAGGAAGAGTTTGGAGAGGATTTAAAAACTTTTCAAAAGTTCATTGTGATTTAAAAAAAAAAATGGAAAAACACATATATACAGTACAGACCAAAAGTTTGGACACACCTTCTCATTTAAAAGATTTTTCTGTATTTTCATGACTATGAAAATTGTACATTCACCCTGAAGGCATCAAAACTATGAATTAACACATGTGGAATTATATACTTAACAAAAAAGTGTGAAACAACTGAAATTATGTCTTATATTCTAGGTTCTCCAAAGTAGCCACCTTTTGCTTTGATGACTGCTTTGCACACTCTTGGCATTCTCGTGATGAGCTTCAAGAGGTAGTCACCGGGAATGGTCTTCCAACAATCTTGAAGGGGTTCCCAGAGATGCTCAGCACTTGTTGGCCCTTTTGCCTTCACTCTGCAGTCCAGCTCACCCCAAACCATCTCGATTGGGTTCAGGTCTGATGACTGTGGAGATCAGGTCATCTGGCGTAGCACCCCATCACGCTCCTTCTTGGTCAAATAGCCCTTACACAGCCTGGATGTGTGTTTGGGGTCATTGTCCTGTTGAAAAATATATGATGGTCCAACTAAACGCAAACCGGATGGAATAGCATGCCGCTGCAAGATGCTGTGGTAGCCATAATGGTTCAGTATGCCTTCAATTTTGAATAAATCCCCAACAGTGTCACCAGCAAAGCAGCCCCACACCATCACACCTCCTCCTCCATGCTTCACGGTGGGAACCAGGCATGTAGAGTCCATCCGTTCACCTTTTCTGCGTCGCACAAAGACACGGTGGTTGGAACCAAAGATCTCAAATTTGGACTCATCAGACCAAAGCACAGATTTCCACTGGTCTAATGTCCATTCCTTGTGTTCTTTAGCCCAAACAAGTCTCTTCTGCTTGTTGCCTGTCCTTAGCAGTGGTTTCCTAGCAGCTATTTTACCATGAAGGCCTGCTGCACAAAGTCTCCTCTTAACAGTTGTTGTAGAGATGTGTCTGCTGCTAGAACTCTGTGTAGCGTTGACCTGGTCTCTAATCTGAGCTGCTGTTAACCTGCGATTTCTGAGGCTGGTGACTCGGATAAACTTATCCTCAGAAGCAGAGGTGACTCTTGGTCTTCCTTTCCTGGGGCGGTCCTCATGTGAGCCAGTTTCTTTGTAGGGCTTGATAATTTTTGCCACTGCACTTGGGGACATTTTCAAAGTTTTCCCAATTTTTCAGACTGACTGACCTTGATTTCTTAAAGTAATGATGGCCACTCGTTTTTCTTTACTTAGCTGCTTTTTTCTTGCCATAATACAAATTCTAACAGTCTATTCAGTAGGACTATCAGCTGTGTATCCACCAGACTTCTGCTTAACACAACTGATGGTCCCAACCCCATTTATAAGGCAAGAAATCCCACTTATTAAACCTGACAGGGCACACCTGTGAAGGGAAAACCATTTCCGGTGACTGCCTCTTGAAGCTCATCAAGAGAATGCCAAGAGTGCGCAAAGAAGTGATCAAAGCAAAAGGTGGCTACTTTGAAGAACCTAGAATATAAGACATATTTTCAGTTGTTTCACACTTTTTTGTTAAGTATATAATTCCACATGTGTTAATTCATAGTTTTGATGCCTTCAGTGTGAATGTACAATTTTCATAGTCATGAAAATACAGAAAAATCTTTGAATGAGAAGGTGTGTCCAAACTTTTGGTCTGTACTGTATATATATATATATATATATATATATATATATATATATATAATTTTTGACATGTCACGGGAAAGATGTAGGCTCACCGCCAGAGCTCACATCAAAGGGAGGGATACCAACATCTGCGTACTATTACACCCAATGTCAATAAGGGTTTAATAGGCATCTAGCGAAGCAAAATGGAAGACTATATACAGCAGCACTGGGCAATGTAGCTGTGAATCCAGCACCAGAGTGAGATAAAGCAGCATTACAGTACAGTGCATCACTGGCAGCACTATTTATCTGCCTGTGCGTCTATGTACTCCTCTTTCTCAACTCTTTTGCCTCGTCTCTCCATAGACTTTAATAGGCAGCTGTAATCTGATCCCTCAGTGAGCCGGTAGTCTGTCTTGTTTTGAGCAAAACACGTTTCATCAGTTTTTCTGGGTTAATCAATTGTAGGGATTTACCTCTTTGGCATTTAACTTTTTGGCAGTTGGCATCATTTATGCACAGGCACAAAGTTTTTATGGCACATAGGAAAGTTTATTAAAGGTCATCAAAACAGTTCCAGTATAAAGCAAAATATACAGCCTTCCTCTGGCATAAAGGCAAACAAATGAAAAACAAACCAGTCCACATGACAGAACAGGCTCTCCTCTTCAGTTACATGTCTGGCTTTCTTTCAGATTTAGTCCCAGTCTGAATCTGCGCCAAGAGGTCTTTCCGCCTCTCACCATCAGACACTGCTCCGTGGTCCACAACAAACTGATCCTCTCAGTCTCAGCATCATCTTCAGCCTGAGCTCCAGCTGCTTCCAGCGTTAAAGTATTCAACTCTGGGCACAGTTCACACTGAACAGGCTGCAGCTGCCAGTTCTCTGCAGCTCCAACACACAGACTGCCCAGCTTTCCTAGCTGACCCATGCAGTCTCTAGCTCACACTTTGGCTGATCACTCACCAGCAGCACACTCGGTTCTGCTTCATCCAGCAGACTCACACCACTAGTGAACACAGTCTCTAGTTCTACTAAAATAAGATAGGCAGGTGCATCTAATAAAATCCTGAAGAACTAGGACTTAACCCTGTCCTAGCTGGTTCTGCTACACAGTTTAGGGGGCAGGGGGAGGAAAAGAAATGTCTTATAGGTGGAGAAATAAGAATACTTTTCTGATTACATATATTATAAAATCCTGATGATTTTTTGCAAATTAAGTTCTTTGCATAGTAAGAGTTAATGTGGATCTATGCTGTGCATGTGATACTTTCTGCATGTATCATATTATCCAACGCAAATGCCAACTTGACACATGGTCATTATGATCTGTACGCAGTATTGCCCCACGTCACTATAGGTCCTGAACACTGAGCCTTTCTTGTCTCGTGCTTCCCATTCATTCCTATTACAATGTTCTTCCTGGAAAAAAAAACAAAAAAAAAAACACAGAAAACAATTGACCTCTTAAAGGGCCTTTCGAGGGCGGATTGTGTTCCTGAATGAAGATTTTCAAAGGAGCTTTTTTTCATGCAGGAGAAGCTCGGTATTGTACGGACGGCGGCGTGGGCGTACGGGATAACAAGCTGCGTAATCTCAGTGAGAATAGTAGTTGTGTTTGAGAATTTGATTTGACATTGCTCATACAACGCGGCTGATTAGTAAACATCACTACAAAAAAAACATCATTTTATGGGGTCCTCGTAGGAGTGGCGGGGGTAGAAAAAATTACTGCTGTTACAGTGAATGTACAGTTAATTCTATGAGTTGAAAAAAACTTTTTTTCTCATACAGTAAATGATGGTAACTTTTTCTGCAGGGCTTCATTCCAAAGTTATGGAAATTCATTCCATCCTTGGAAAGGTTGGAGTGGAGGCGCTATTGCATTGCTCTCTATGGGAAAAACACTATTAGATGCAGTGGTCAAAGTTGGTACTGCAAGTAAAGAAAAAGCTTAAAAATAATATTCAAGTGACTTTAGCATGTCTAAAGATGCTTATGCAGCGCCCCAGAGTCCTGGTCGTTGCAGTAATGTCATTCTTCCACCAGGGGGAGTGATATTATGTCTGAAGGTAATAAAGGAGATCTACCTACCAGGTATCACAAACCATACACTACACTTCACACTCCAGACCACCAGGGGGTGCCTTGCTCCTATCTACTAGGGCACTCCTCACAGAAGGGTAAAACTGGTGGGCTGGATAGAAAGTTAGAGAGACGCTGGCTGGGCTTTGCCCAGGCAAGACCTGTCAGGCAGACAGGGGGAAAGGAGGAACTTCTGAGCTGCAGACAGAGGGTCCCTGTCAGGGGTGGGATCCTGACAGAGGCCTAGCGGGACAGAAAGCTACGGAGCTGCGCCTGCCCCACGTGCGGCAGCATCCTAAGAAAGGACATGAAGAGAATTGTATTGTAGAGAGTGAGAAACGAAGTCACAGCACAAGGAGATAACACCGGGAGGAGTTCTGCCCTGTAAAGGCTGCCTCCTTCTGAGGCGCGTAGCCTGTGTCCGGAACACCGAGGGAGTAATTGACTCTACGCATTACTTCAGAGACCGGCAGGACAGTCAATTCCAAGTTGGCTGCCCGACCTTAATACTTAAGAAGACACAGTGGCAAATTGTGGGGGTTGGGGCGTCTCTAGGGTCCCTATAAACAAGCCTCAGGCCATCAGTCATACGGGTTTGTCCTATCCATACCATCTGGGGGACAGAGAGGAAGAAATAACATCTAGAACATCTACAAGAGTTGTGAGGACCTTACCAGGAAGCTCAGCAGGGAGGGACTACAACACACAGGCGCTAGTAGGAAGGCTACTGATTTCCACCTGGATAAGGGGTGTTGTGTATCCGCTTTTTGGGCTCCCCTGGTGGTTGCTGGTGGTACTGGTGACTTGTTTGCACTTTGCTTCTTCTGTTCACCTGCTTCCATCAGTGTTTGGGAGTTTCCTATTTAGCCTTGCTCTCCAGTCATTTCCTTGCCGGTCATCATTGCAACCAGAGCCTTCGGTTGCATGTTCCTGCTACTAGTCTGCTGATCAGCTAAGTGGACTTTGTCCTTTTGTTTTGTACCTTTTGTCCAGTTTGCAGTTTTTGTAATTCTCTGTAGCTGGAAGCTCTTGCGGGCTGAAATTGCCACTCCTGTGTCATGAGTTGACACAGGAGTCTTAAAGTAATTTCAGGATGGTTTTTGAAAGGGTTTTCAGTTGACCGTGAAGTCCTCTTTTGTGTCCTTCTGCTATCTAGTAAGTGGACCTCTCTTTGCTAAATCTACTTTCATACTGTGTATGTCTTTTCCTCTTAATTCACCGTTATTACATGTGGGGGGCTGCTATCATCTTTTGGGGTATTTCCCTAGAGGTAAGCCAGGTCTGTTTCTTCCTCTACCAGGCGTAGTTAGTCCTCCGGCTGGCGCGTGGCATATAGGAAGCCGTAGGTATGCTCCCTGGCTACTGTTAGTTGTGTGGTAGATTTAGCTCACGGTCAACTCGAGTTTCCATCACCCGAGAGCTCGTTCGTTACTTATGTGTTTTTTACGTTCCCTTGCCATTGGGAACCATGACAGTATGACCGGCCCACAAGGTGTTAATTGTTTGGGCTGAAGCAGGAGAAAAAGAAGTGTTGAAGGGAGATTTTTTTTTTTTTTTCTTTCCCTCAGAGTTTTGCTGCCTAGCCCTTAATTGCTGTCTAGCTGCTTCTTACCTCCTCTTAACCCTTGAATGGCTCTGACCTTAGCTGTTTAACATGGATGTCCAGAGTTTGGCTGCAGGTTTAAATAATCTTGTTACGAAGGTTCAAAATTTACAAGATTTTGTTATACATGCTCCTATTTCTGAACCTAAAATCCCTACACCAGAAGTGTTTTCCGGAGATAGATCTCGGTTTTTGAATTTCAAATATAATTGTAAATTATTCCTTTCTCTCAGACCTCACTCCTCAGGAGATCCTGTCCAGCAGGTTAAGATTGTAATCTCTTTGCTGCGAGGTGACCCTCAAAATTGGGCATTTTCATTGGCACCAGGGGATCCTGCGTTGCTCAATGTGGATGCGTTTTTCCTGGCTTTAGGGTTGCTTTATGAGGAACCTAATTTGGAGATTCAAGCTGAAAAAGCTTTGATAGCCCTATCTCATGGGCAAGATGAAGCGGAGATATACTGCCAAAAATTTCGTAGGTGGTCTGTGCTTACTCAGTGGAATGAGTGCGCCTTAGCGGCAAATTTCAGAGAGGGCCTTTCTGATGCCGTTAAAGATGTTATGGTCGGGTTCCCTGCACCTACAGGTCTGAATGAGTCCATGACAATGGCAATTCAGATTGATCGGCGTTTGCGGGAGCGCAAACCCGTGCACCATTTGGCGGTATCTTCTGAAGAGACGCCAGAGAAAATGCAATGTGACAGAGTTATGTCCAGAAGCGAGCGGCAGAATTATAGGCGTAAAAATGGGTTATGCTTCTATTGTGGTGATTCTGCTCATGTTATATCGGCATGCTCTAAGCGTACTAGGAAGGTTGACAAGTCCATTTCAATTGGCACTTTACAGTCCAAATTTATTTTGTCTGTAACCTTGATTTGTTCATTATCAGTTATTACCGTGGATGCCTATGTGGACTCAGGCGCCGCTCTGAGTCTTATGGACTGGTCCTTTGCCAGGCGCTGTGGGTTTGATTTAGAGCCTCTGGAAGTCCCTATACCTCTGAAGGGTATTGATTCTACACCTTTGGCTTGTAATAAACCACAGTTCTGGACGCAAGTGACTATGCGTATGACTCCAGACCATCAGGAGGTGATTCGCTTCCTTGTGTTGTACAATTTACATGATGTTTTGGTGCTTGGATTACCATGGTTACAGTCTCATAACCCAGTCCTTGACTGGAAGGCTATGTCTGTGTTAAGCTGGGGATGTCGGGGGGCTCATGGGGACACTCCTATGGTGTCCATTTCGTCATCTATTCCATCTGAGATTCCGGCATTTTTGTCTGATTATCGTGATATTTTTGAAGAGCCTAAGATTGGTTCACTCCCTCCTCACAGAGATTGTGATTGCGCCATAGATCTGATTCCTGGCAGTAAATTTCCAAAGGCTCGTTTGTTTAACCTATCTGTACCTGAACATGCTGCTATGCGCGAGTATATTAAGGAGTCCCTGGAAAAGGGACATATTCGTCCTTCTTCATCACCTTTAGGAGCCGGTTTTTTCTTTGTCTCTAAAAAGGATGGCTCTCTGAGGCCTTGTATTGATTATCGTCTCCTGAATAAAATTACAGTCAAATATCAGTATCCGTTGCCTTTGCTGACTGATTTGTTTGCTCGCATAAGGGGGGCTAAGTGGTTCTCTAAGATTGATCTTCGTGGGGCATATAATTTGGTGCGAATTAAGCAGGGGGATGAGTGGAAGACCGCATTTAATACGCCTGAGGGCCATTTTGAGTATTTGGTAATGCCTTTCGGCCTTTCTAATGCACCTTCTGTCTTTCAGTCCTTAATGCATGATATTTTCCGGGAATATTTGGATAAATTTATGATTGTGTATTTGGATGATATTTTGATTTTTTTCTGATGAGTGGGAGTCTCATGTTCAGCACGTCAGGAGGGTTTTTCAGGTTTTGCGGGAGAGTTCTTTGTGTGTAAAGGGTTCAAAGTGTGTTTTTGGGGTTTAAAAAATTTCATTTTTGGGGTATATTTTTTCCCCTTCTTCTATTGAGATGGACCCTGTCAAGGTTCGGGCTATTTACAACTGGACGCAGCCTACTTCTCTGAAGAGTCTCCAGAAATTCTTGGGCTTTGCTAATTTTTATCGTCGATTTATAGCTGGTTTTTCTGGCGTTGCTAAACCTCTGACGGATTTGACTAAAAAGGGTGCTGATGTTGCCAATTGGTCCCCTGCTGCCGTGGAGGCCTTTCGGGAGCTTAAGCGCCGCTTTTTGTCTGCCCCTGTGTTGCGCCAGCCTGATGTTTCTCTTCCCTTTCAGGTTGAGGTCGATGCTTCCGAGATCGGAGCGGGGGCGGTTTTGTCGCAGAAAAGTTCCGACTGCTCAGTGATGAGACCTTGTGCGTTCTTTTTGCGAAAATTTTCGGCCGCCGAGCGAAACTATGATGTTGGTAATCGGGAGCTTTTGGCCATGAAGTGGGCATTTGAGGAGTGGCGTCATTGGCTTGAGGGTGCCAGACATCAGGTGGTAGTTTTGACTGATCACAAGAATTTAATTTATTTGGAGTCTGCCAGGCGCCTGAATCCTAGACAGGCACGTTGGTCGTTGTTCTTTTCCCGGTTTAATTTTGTGGTCTCGTACTTACCAGGTTCTAGGAATGTGAAGGCAGATGCTCTTTCTAGGAGTTTTGAGCCTGACTCTCCTGGGAATTCTGAACCTGCTGGTGTCCTTAAGGATGGAGTGGTTTTGTCTGCTGTCTCTCCAGATTTGCGACGTGCTTTGCAAGAATTTCAGGCGGATAGACCTGATCGTTGTCCGTCTGGTAGACTGTTTGTTCCTGACGAGTGGACCACTAGAGTCATCTCGGAAGTTCATTCTTCTACTCTGGCAGGTCATCCGGGAATTTTTGGCACCAGAGATTTGGTGGCTAGATCCTTCTGGTGGCCTTCCCTGTCTCGAGATGTGCGTGTTTTTGTGCAGTCTTGCGATGTGTGTGCTCGGGCCAAGCCTTGTTGTTCTAGGGCTAGTGGGTTGTTGTTGCCCTTGCCTATATCTCGGATCTCCCTGTTTCTCAGAAGATGTCTGTCATCTGGGTGGTGTGTGACCGTTTTTCTAAAATGGTTCATTTGGTGCCATTGCCTAAGTTGCCTTCCTCATCTGAGTTGGTCCCTCTGTTTTTTCAAAATGTGGTTCGCTTGCATGGTATTCCGGAAAACATCGTTTCTGACAGGGGTACCCAGTTCGTGTCTAGATTTTGGCGGGCAGTCTGTGCCAGGTTGGGCATTGATTTGTCCTTTTCGTCTGCATTCCATCCTCAGACCAATGGCCAGACGGAGCGAACTAATCAAACTTTGGAGACTTATTTGAGGTGTTTTGTGTCTGCGGATCAGGATGATTGGGTTGCCTTTCTGCCGTTGGCGGAGTTTGCTCTTAATAATCGGGCTAGTTCTGCCACTTTGGTTTCTCCTTTCTTTTGCAATTCAGGGTTTCATCCGTGTTTTTCATCTGGTCAGGTTGAATCTTCGGATTGTCCTGGAGTGGATGCGGTGGTGGATCGGTTGCATCGGATTTGGGGACAAGTGGTGGATAATTTGGAATTGTCCCAGGAGAGGACTCAGCAGTTTGCTAACCGTCGTCGTCGTGTTGGTCCCCACCTTCGCGTTGGGGACTTGGTGTGGTTGTCTTCCCGTTTTGTCCCTATGAGAGTTTCTTCTCCCAAATTTAAGCCTCGGTTCATCGGTCCTTATAGGATTTTGGAGATTCTTAACCCTGTTTCCTTTCGTTTGGACCTCCCGGCATCTTTCGCTATCCATAATGTGTTCCATCGGTCGTTGTTGCGGAGATATGAGGTACCGGTGGTTCCTTCTACTGAACCTCCTGCTCCTGTGCTGGTGGAGGGTGAATTGGAGTACGTCGTGGAGAAGATCTTGGACTCCCGTATTTCCAGACGGAGACTTCAATATCTGGTTAAATGGAAAGGCTATGGTCAGGAAGATAATTCTTGGGTAACTGCCTCTGATGTTCATGCCTCGGATTTGGTTCGTGCCTTTCATAGGGCTCATCCAGATCGCCCTGGCGGTTCTTGTGAGGGTTCGGTGCCCCCTCCTTAAGGGGAGGGTACTGTTGTGTATCCGCTTTTTGGGCTCCCCTGGTGGTTGCTGGTGGTACTGGTGACTTGTTTGCACTTTGCTTCTTCTGTTCACCTGCTTCCATCAGTGTTTGGGAGTTTCCTATTTAGCCTTGCTCTCCAGTCATTTCCTTGCCGGTCATCATTGTAACCAGAGCCTTCGGTTGCATGTTCCTGCTACTAGTCTGCTGATCAGCTAAGTGGACTTTGTCCTTTTGTTTTGTACCTTTTGTCCAGTTTGCAGTTTTTGTAATTCTCTGTAGCTGGAAGCTCTTGCGGGCTGAAATTGCCACTCCTGTGTCATGAGTTGACACAGGAGTCTTAAAGTAATTTCAGGATGGTTTTTGAAAGGGTTTTCAGTTGACCGTGAAGTCCTCTTTTGTGTCCTTCTGCTATCTAGTAAGTGGACCTCTCTTTGCTAAATCTACTTTCATACTGTGTATGTCTTTTCCTCTTAATTCACCGTTATTACATGTGGGGGGCTGCTATCATCTTTTGGGGTATTTCCCTAGAGGTAAGCCAGGTCTGTTTCTTCCTCTACCAGGCGTAGTTAGTCCTCCGGCTGGCGCGTGGCATATAGGAAGCCGTAGGTATGCTCCCTGGCTACTGTTAGTTGTGTGGTAGATTTAGCTCACGGTCAACTCGAGTTTCCATCACCCGAGAGCTCGTTCGTTACTTATGTGTTTTTTACGTTCCCTTGCCATTGGGAACCATGACAAAGGGGACTCTGGATTTGCCTTCGGACCGGCCGGACTCTGCCTGCCCTGTGGTCCGTACCCTGGACTGTGGATGCTGAAGCTTCCAGTAAAGGTAAAGAGACTGCAACCTTGTGTCCTCGTTATTCTCTGTGCCTTACATCATCCACCATCACCATCTACTCATCTAGGAAGCCCTGGGGATACACTTCACCTGTGGGAAGGTATACCATCTAGCTGCCATCACATCACCCCAGCGGACCCCTAAGCAGCGTCGGTCACCCTGACTGAATACCACAGATGGCGTCATGAACTTCCCCTTTAAAGACCTTTCCCAAAACCATAAAAACTCTTCCTTATTTGGACGTCCCTCAAAGGGCCACGGACCGGGTCGGGCCACCGTGACATCCCCTGAACCGAAGGACCCGGTGCCTAGTACCCCATTGCCCTTAACGTGGGGGCGATCCACTTACAGTCAATTTTTTGAACTTTGTTGATCCACCAGGTCAAGGGCAAACTTGTTTAAGTGGTGAAGTATATGATGCAGTATATATGTCCTGTTATATGGTGGACCAACATTCTTCTTCAATCCTCCCGAGGGACCACAGATGTCCCAATTCAGTGATTCCTGCATTTGACCAAATGCTAATTAGCCAGAAAGTGCAATGGGGGAGTGTCAGTGTACACAGGGGGTGTGTCAGTGTACACAGGGGGCGTGTCAGTGCCCACCGGGGCGTGTCAGTGTACACGTGGGGGGTGTCAGTGCCCACAGGGGGCGTGTCTGTGTACATCAGCCCTGGCACAACTTCTCGTCTCACCTCCTGCACATCTTCAGTATGCACATGCCACATTTACTAAAGAAGATCCCTCCATTTGCTGTAAATTTACCGAAATGGACATTTCCATAAGTTATCGATAACATTGCTCAGGATCTTTGGGACAAATTGGCTCCTGCGCCCCCCAAGTAGTGTTTCTTCCCCTGCACAGATGCTCCTCCCCTGCACAGAAAACCCTCCCCTGCACAGGTGCTCCTCAAAAAAAAAAATAAAAAAAAATAAAAAAAAAATGGTTCCAGCTTCTTGTAAAATGTAAAACTTTAATCCAACATGGTAAAATCAGAGTAACTTCTGGGACAACACCATAGCACTGTATGAGGCAAGCGAGGCGTTTCGACCGACACAGCGGTCTTTGTCACAGCTGATCTACTTGATAGCTCACCTGGTGTAAAAAGAACTAACTACCAATGAAATGGTGAGAAATTGTCACATGACCAAAAGGTCCTGATCAGTAAAATAGACAAACATATAAATACACAAAACATATAATACAATACATACTGATGCGTAAATATATAAAACAGCACACATTACATGCCTTCGCATAGTATATATGTGGAATTACGCAAAAAAAATAAAAATAAAAAAATGCTGCTCCTCCCATGCACAGGAACTGTTCTAATACACATGTGCTTCTCCTGCGCAGAGGAAATGTTCCCTTGCACAGACGCTCCTTTCATGCACTGGAGCTGGTCCCCTGCATAGGTGCTCTTACCCTGCTCAGCAGGCCCTCCCCTGTGTAGGAGCTACTCCTTGCACAGGAGGCCCTGCCCTGCATATGAGCTATTCTTTTGCACAGGAGTTCCTCCCCTGTTCAGGCGCTATTCCCCTGCACAGGAGTTTTCCCTTGCACAGGAGGGCCTCCCCTGCATATGAGCTACTCCCTTGCATAAGTGGCCCTCCCCTGCATAGGAGCTATTCCCTTGCACAGGTGGCCCTCCCCTGCATAGGAGCTATTCCCTTGCATAGGTGGCCCTCCCCTGCATATGAGCTATTCCCTTGCACAGGTGGCCCTCCCCTGCATAGGAGCTATTCCCTTGCATAGGTGGCCCTCCTCTGCATATGAGCTATTCCCTTCATAGGTGGCCCTCCCCTGCATAGGAGCTATTCCCTTGCACAGGAGGGCCTCCCATACATAAGAGCTATTCTCATGCACAGGAGCTGGTCCTCTGCATAGGTGCTCTTACCCTGCTCAGCAGTCCCTCCCCTGCGTAGGAGCTACTCCTTGCACAGAAGGCCCTCCCCTGCATGAGCTATTCCCCTGCACAGGAGTTTTCCCTTGCACAGGAGGGCCTCCCATACATAAAAGCTATTCTCATGCACAGGTGGCCCTCCCCTGCATATGAGCTATTCCCTTGCATAGGTGGCCCTCCCCTGCGTAGGAGTTATTCCCCTGCACAGGATACTTTCCTCTGCATGTGAGCTATTCCCCTGCATAGGAGGGCCTCCCATACATAAAAGCTATTGTCGTGCACAGGTGGCCCTCCCCTGCATATAAGCTATTCCCTTGCACAGAAGGCCCTCCCCTGCATATGAGATATTCCCCTGCACAGGAGTTTTCCCTTGCACAGGAGAGCCTCCCATACATAAAAGCTATTCTCATGCACAGGTGGCCCTCCCCTGCATATGAGCTATTCCCTTGCACAGGTGGCCCTCCCCTGCATAGGAGCTATTGTCGTGCACAGGTGGCCCTCCCCTGCATATGAGCTATTCCCTTGCACAGGTGGCCCTCCCCTGCATAGGAGCTATTGTCGTGCACAGGTGGCCCTCCCCTGCATATGAGCTATTCCCTTGCACAGGAGGGCCTCCCGTACATAAGCGCTATTCTCATGCACAGGAGCTGGTCCTCTGCATAGGTGCTCTTACCCTGCTCAGCAGTCCCTCCCCTGCATATGAGCTATTCCCTTGCAGAGAAGGCCCTCCCCTGCATATGAGCTATTCCCCTGCACAGGAGTTTTCCCTTGCACAGGAGGGCCTCCCATACATAAAAGCTATTCTCATGCACAGGGGGCCCTCCCCTGCATATGAGCTATTCCCTTGCACAGGTGGCCCTCCCCTGCGTAGGAGCTATACCCCTGCACAGGATACTTTCCTCTGCATATGAGCTATTCCCCTGCACAGGAGGGCCTCCCATACATAAGAGCTATTCTCTTGCACAGGAGACCCTTCCAGGTGCTATTCCCCTGCACTGTAGTTTTCCCCTGCAAAGGAGGCCGTCCCATACACAGGAACTATTCCCTTACACAGGAGGCCCTCCCATGCTTAAGAGCTATTTTCTTGCACAGGAGGTCCTCTCCTATACCGTTTCAATTCCCCTGCACAGGAGGCCGTCCCCTACACAGGATCTGTTGCCCTGCAGGGGAGCCCTTCCATTGCTGCTCAATAATGTTAAAGTACTAAGATTGTAAGGAAATAGCCTCGCCCTCTGGCTGCTGTTTTGTCTTCGGAGGATAGCATTCAGGACCCGATGCCCAGTGTCGTCCGCCATAGATATGACCCCTCACCCTGACTATGTACTGTGCCCGCTTATGACATGAATTCTGTGTAACCTCTCAGAAATGAATATCTAAGTAGCAGGAGCGAGGCCGGACGCCTCCCTGACGGGCTTTGATGTGCTGCACGGGGCCGATGCATTATTCACAGAGGAGCCATGATAACTGGAATACAAAAAGCTCTCAGTGAATTATTTCATTTATCTTCCATCAATGTAATGAGCCGCCTGCTTTTAATTGCAAAACAAGTACAATGTGACGGTGAATGAGGGAGATCAGCGCGCTTAACCCATGAACTGCTGGAAAAAGCTTATAGTCCTGAGCACTGTACCCTATCAGCTCTATACTGACAGCACCGGAAAAAGGGAATGTGAGATCAGAAAATATGTTCAATGTGCTTTATAATGACTGTTCTATTTTTTCATATTATATAAACATAAAAAAAATCTTGTGGGAGGAGGTGAGCTGTGACATCACCTATTGTGAATGGTAGATCCTATGTTATCTACTGTATATAGAGGTGTTATCAGTCATTGTACAGGAGGAGGAGGTGAGCTGTGACATCATCTATTGTGAATGGTGGATCCTATGTTATCTACTGTATATAGAGGTGTTATCAGTCACTGTACAGGAGGAGGAGGTGAGCTGTGACATCACCTATTGTGAATGGTGGCTCCTGTGTTATCTACTGTATATAGAGCTGTTATCAGTCATTGTACAGGAGGAGGAGGTGAGCTGTGACATCACCTATTATGAATGGTGGATCCTGTGTTATCTACTGTATATAGAGGTGTTATCAGTCATTGTACAGGAGGAGGAGGTGAGCTGTGACATCACCTATTGTGAATGGTGGATCCTGTGTTATATCTACTGTATATAGAGGTGTTACCAGTCATTGTACAGGAGGGAGAGGAGGTGAGCTGTGACATCACCTATTGTGAATGGTGGATCCTGTGTTATCTACTGTATATAGAGATGTTATCAGTCATTGTACAGGAGGAGGAGGTGAGCTGTGACATCACCTATTGTGAATGGTGGATCCTGTGTTATCTGTTTATTTAGAGGTGTTATCAGTCATTGTACAGGAGGAGGAGGTGAGCTGTGACATCACCTATTGTGAATGGTGGATCCTGTGTTATCTACTGTATATAGAGGTGTTATCAGACATTATACAGGAGGAGGAGGTGAGCTGTGAGATCACCTATTGTGAATGGTGGATCCTGTGTTATCTACTGTATATAGAGGTGTTATCAGACATTATACAGGAGGAGGAGGTGAGCTGTGACATCACCTGTTGTGAATGGTGGATCTTGTGCTTTTGCTGTATATAATACTCTTTCTTATAGCTGTCTTCTCTGTACTGATAAGAAGACTACTGAAAAGTAAATTTTAGCAGGAAGTATGAGTCTAGTATTAGGCAACTTTTCTTATTTTTTTTTCTTAGTCTTTTTTGTATATAGATAGCGCTTTTAAAAATTGAAAAAAAACACTATGAAAGTTTAAAAAAAAACATTTAAAGGGGTTGTCCGATCAACATCAGTAAGTCTGCAGTCACTCTGCAGACTTATGAATCCCACCAGTGACTGCACTGTGCCCTGCGGAGATGCACCAGTTTCTGACCCAGGACTGGAGGGTATATATGGGTTATACATACTCCCGGCCCCGACTACTACTGCCGGATAGCGGGCATGTCCTCATATGGAGAGCGAGGCCGCACTCACTGCCCGGGAGTATGTATAACGGCTTCACACCCTCCGGTCCTGGCACACCGCATGCGCTGGGGGAACTCATAAGTTTGCAGTCACAGAGTCTTATTGATTTGGACCTGACAACACCTTTAACACAAAAACCTGAAACCTGATGAGCATTAGGTCATGTTCTGGGGATACATTTCCTTTAAAGGAGTGTGTTGTTTTATGTAAATAAAGCTTTCACAGATTTTCCATTTAAAGCCAAAACACATTTATGTCAGAGCAGCAATAAAAACAAATTGCAGAAATTACCTTACATGAGTGTTTTGCCCTCCTAAAACTTATTCTATTCACAGAGGTGGAAGCACAGCGACGCTTGCCTTTGTGGAGTAACTTATGATGAATTTATTGCCCTTACTTTTTCTCGGCTACGTTTCTCCTACTTTTCATAAAGTTGTCCGAGGGGCTGTAAAATTGATATAAAAACAAAATTTTGCAACATTTTAAGTGGCTTTATGTCTGAATTCTGACAAAAACTTATTTATTTTTCAGTTGTCTCTGAGCTAGTGGGGGTGCACAAGATTTATGATGTCTCCCATGCACAGCACACACAGAAATGATGGATTCCTGCTTCCCTGTGTCTAAGTAGCACATGCATAGTCGGCAGCAGCATGGAGGACAATATAGGTCATAATACAGTAGTATTGAACAGTGTAACTGTGAATCCTGCTCTAGGGTGAGATAAACACTGCAGTGTAGCTGTGAATCCAGATCTAGGGTGAGATAAACACTTCAGCATAGCTGTGAATCCAGCTTTAGGGTGATATAGACACTGCAGTGTAGCTGTGAATCCAGCTCTAGGGTGAGATAGACACTGCAGTGTAGCTGTGAATCCAGCTCTAGGATGACAAACAGTACAGTGTAGCTGTGAATCCAGTTCTATGGTGAGATAAACACTTACTTGAAGGTTGCAGCACTAGATTTGTGCCTCTCTCACTCTGCTCCTTCCTCTACCTCTCCCTATTAGCATAGACTTCAGTAGGGAGCTGTAATCTGATCTCTCAGTGAGCTGACAGTCTATCTTGTTTTGACCATGAGTTTAGCTCTGTTTTTCAGAGTGAATGATCAGCTCAATGGTCTTGGGAGAGAACTGGCTCATAAGTGGAGAAAGAAAATATATCTGATAATACAAACTTTCCTCTATACAGAGAACCGCAGTAAAAGTGACAGCAATGGAGATATGTGACAGAAAGCAGCAGTAATATGGGAATTTTTTTGTTCTCAGTTATCACATTGTCTCCCTGCTATAAGATTCTAGAATTGAAGTATCAGTTTGGCAGATAACAGAGAACAATAGTTCCCATTGAATTGCACAGTAAATAATAAGGCCTTAGATTTAGCATCATTTAAAGGTGGAAACATCAAACATCGTTTTGAAATATAAAATTCTTGGTCTTGTAGAGAGGAGACGATGGGAAGCTCGCTGACTGGTAACGCAGATGGCCAGAGGCAAAGGGAGCCGGATGGCAGAAGCTGCTCTGCTCATTGTCATCTGTACAGGACGAGGCCGCGGATCACATCCAGTCCTCAGTAACAGCAGGCAGAGCATGAATCAGCGGGAATTGCTATACTTACTCCAGACTGCCATCTAGTGGTAGTGCCAGTGTGATTATCTATGTATCCATCCGTCTATCTATCTAGCATCTATCTATCTACAAATGTGCTCAAAAGTTTATATACCCCGGCAGAATATTTGGGTTGTCATTGTGATTTAAAAAGAGAAAACACAGTAGTCTGACAATAAATGACTTCACCCAACCACTAACCAGGAGTGGAGAAAAAGTTTTGGTGTTATCATTCATATTCTCTGAAAAAAGGCCAAGAAAGCAAAAATTCTGCTGGGGTATGTAAACTTTTTAGCACAACTGTATCTATCTATCTATCTATCTATCTATCTATCTATCTATCTATCTATCTATCTATCTATTATCTATCTATCATCTATCTATTATCTATCTATCATCTATCTATCTATTATCTATCTATTATCTATCTATTATCTATCTATTATCTATCTATTATCTATCTATCATCTATCTATCTATTATCTATCTATTATCTATCTATCTATCTATTATCTATCTATCATCTATCTATTATCTATCTATTATCTATCTATCATCTATCTATCTATTATCTATCTATTATCTATCTATTATCTATCTATCTATCTATCATCTATCTATCTATCATCTATCTATTACACTGGTCAACAGCATTTTTGGTGCCAAAGATATTTCATCGAATTTAGGGTATTTTGGGGGTGCTGATTCTGAATATGTCATCAGTTTTGCCAGATTGGCTCAAGTTTTTGAGATTTTTGGTATCTTATTTATAGCACTTGTTGGTAAATGCGACGCATCATCTCATTAATTTCTTTGGATTAGTACTTGAACTGAGCAGTTCTCAATATAGTTTTGTGTTAATTAGTGTTCTAAAAGTTTGTTCATAGCTTGATTTTTGCACTAACTTTATGTTGTTGTCTGTTTTCCAGTGAAAAGCATGAACTCATCAAGAAGAAGTTGTCTTAACGATCCAGACTCATTCTGTTACATTTGTGGTGAATACACACTGCCAAAACATAGAAGAAACATAACAGACTTCGTAAAAAAAGTGTATTTTGCCTATTTTGGGGTTATGCTTGGGGACCAAGACAAGTTTTGGGCACCACACATAGTGTGCAAAGCATGTATCGAATTATTACGAAAATGGAGCAAAGGACAAAGAAAAAGCTTCAAATTTGGTGTTCCAATGGTGTGGAGAGAGCCAAAAAATCATCATGATGACTGTTATTTCTGGTAAACACAGGTACAGGCACATCTTCACAATGAGGGACAGGCCTTCTTGCAGATTCCATGTTACTCCCATTTTCGTTTCTTATGCTTATTGAATCCTTGCACTTGCACTGCACAGAAATAACAGTCATCATGATGATTTTTTGGCTCTCTCCACACCATTGGAACACCAAATTTGAAGCTTTTTCTTTGTCCTTTGCTCCATTTTCGTAATAATTCGATACATGCTTTGCACACTATGTGTGGTGCCCAAAACTTGTCTTGGTCCCCAAGCATAACCCCAAAATAGGCAAAATACACTTTTTTTACGAAGTCTGTTATGTTTCTTCTATGTTTTGGCAGTGTGTATTCACCACAAATGTAACAGAATGAGTCTGGATCGTTAAGACAACTTCTTCTTGATGAGTTCATGCTTTTCACTGGAAAACAGACAACAACATAAAGTTAGTGCAAAAATCAAGCTATGAACAAACTTTTAGAACACTAATTAACACAAAACTATATTGAGAACTGCTCAGTTCAAGTACTAATCCAAAGAAATTAATGAGATGATGCGTCGCATTTACCAACAAGTGCTATAAATAAGATACCAAAAATGTCAAAAACTTGAGCCAATCTGGCAAAACTGATAGCATATTCAGAATCAGCACCCCAAAAATACCCCAAATTCATTAAAATATTTTGGACACCAGAAAAAAAATTTTTTTTTGTTGATCTGTGTTATCTATCTATCATCTATCTATCTATTATCTATCTATCTATTATCTATCTATTATCTATCTATCTATCATCTATCTATCTATCATCTATCTATCTATCATCTATCTATTATCTATCTATCTATTATCTATCTATCTATTATCTATCTACTATATATTTATCAATCTATCTATTATCTATCCATCTTCTATCTATTATCTATCTATTATCTATTTTTATTATCATGTACGGTCCTGCCATCATTATAATAAGTCGGGGGTTTCATATTAAGCTGCATGATCCGGACATCAACCAGGATCTGTCAGTGCAGTTACCGTGTGTTATTGGGCGCATGGAGGATGTGGAGACAGATGAGGAGGGGGCAGATTATGATTAACATTCAGAAAGAGGGAAGCTGGGGGAGTTAGGTTAGTGAGTTCAGGTGATAGGCTTGTCTAAAGAGCAGACTTAAAATATTATTATTATTATTTATTATTATAGCGCCATTTATTCCATGGCGCATTACATGTGAGGAGGGGTATACATAATAAAAACAAGTACAATAATCTTGAACAATACAAGTCACAGCTGGTACAGGAGAGGACCCTGCCCACGAGGGCTCACAATCTACAAAAATGGGGGCTAGATATCAGTCGGATCGTCCGGGGTAGTGCATTCCAGAAAACTGGTGCAGCACAAGAGATGTCTTTGGAGACGGAGCTAAGAGGTTCAGATTCTGTAGAATGTTAGTCCTAGATCAGTTGCAGAATAGGTGAGATGCGGCATGAGATATAGGGAGGTGCAGAACTGTGGAGAGCTTTGTGGGTGAGAGAGAGAATTTTGTGTTGCATTCTGTAGCAGATAGGTAACCAGTGTAATGACTGGCACAAGGAGGAAACACCGGTGAAACGGCTGGACAGTAACATAACCCTGGCTGCCGCATTCAGGGTGGATTGGAGAGGGGAGAGTTTGGTAAGAGGGAGACCGATCAGTAGAGAGTCGCAGCAGTCCAGACGAGAGTCAATGAGAAAGACAGTAAGAGTTTTTGTAGTTTCAAAGGTAAGAAAAGGTCGGATTCTGGAGAAGGTTATTTTAGATGCAAGTGACATGAGGGAGTGACTGGACATAGGGAATAAAGGAAGTTCTGTGTCAAATATGAGCCCAAGGCAGCGAGCGTGCTGCTGGGGAGTGATGGAGGAGCCACCCAAGGAAGCTGCAATATCGGGTGTTGCGTTTTGGAGACATCCAGTTTTCGATAGAGGCCGGACGTGGTGTTAGACAGCAGACGGACATTCCCCGGAATTCTGTAGTAATGCAGGGGTGACGGCAGGAGGCGATGTGTATAATTGGGTGTCATCAGATGATGCTGGAAACCAAATGATAATAATAATAATAATTAAAAAAAGATAGTCTTCTTCTCTCCTGACACCACCCTCTGGCCATAAGAGGAGGCTCAGAAGCCAGCAGTACTGGTTCAGATGAAAAAAAAAAAGCCTGGATAACCCCATTAAGTCCCTAAATAAGAGGAAATACACATTTCACATTATTTACATTTATACGGAATTTTTTTCAGCAGCTTCACGATAAGTTCATATAACAAACGCAGCTCTGCTACATCGGCTTTGTCATTTCGCAGATCATTGCTCTGACGTCAATGTCATTGTGAGAGCTGAATTCTTCTGACCCTCACTCTAAGTAAAACACCGTAATAATGAATGGTGGAATGACAACCATTAGTGTAGCGGAAAAATCCGGTTTTATTATTTTCCTATGATGTTTGTCGCCATCTTGTGGTCAAGAGTGGAACTGTCTGAAACCTAAAGAGCTGCTACCTTTCCCTTACAATGTATGGAGACTGTTGCAGCAAGAAATTGGCAAATGGGCGTCACCATATGTTAACTTAACCTAAACATTTTCAACTTTATATACTCAAGGTTTTTAACTGGAGATTTTATTATGCATGCGACAGAGCTCCAAAGATTGAGGTTTCATGACCCCAATAAAGTGCTGAATGGAGTGGAGATGTGCATGTTCAGGCTCCTCTCCATTCATTGTCTATAGGACTGCCGGAAACAGTCCTATAGATTAGCAATAGATTCATTAGCTAAATAACAATCAACTTCCAAGATTGTGAGTTAAATACAAGTATGTAAGAGTAAACTACCACTATATAAAAGGCAAATGGTATGCAATAAGAAGAGGGAGTTTTTTTTGGCAAAATAAAGTTAATTATTTATTAAATACAAAATTACATACATAAAAAATTACACAAGGATGGAAAAAGCACAAAAAAAACCCCTCAGGTGACCCACAGCTTCATACAATAACCGAAGTGCAATAGAGCATATGCATAGTTGTGATTGATGCCATAGGGTAAAGGAGATGACAGCGTGCCTGAAGACAGTCAAGAGAAAATTCCCTCGACATTACCAAAAAAGTATATAAACCTGCCATAATGGACAGAAAAGAAGCCTATTAAATGCTATGCCAGCAGTGGAGGACGGTCAATCAGAACATAACTGCCGAGGTGGGCATGAAAAGACATAATAACTATACCCACCGCAAGTAAATGTTACGGCATGTTCAGGCAGAGAGTCCTTAGCCATGGTAGAAGTAGTGTGGCCACACAGGGAATGAATTGCCCCAACGCGCGTTTCGCCTATTATTATCTTTGCTCGCTTCCTCTGGGGATATAGTAAATAGGACCTTCCACTGGCTAGTTATCAACCAGGATTCCACCCAATCGCAGCCCGGCTTAATGGCGCATGTGTGCCTAGCCGTGAGAGCTGACCACGCCGCCCCCCAGCAGTCACTGGGGAACATGCACAGCAAGGAGACTTGGGTTGTCTCCAAGGGCTGCGCGGACACCTTATAGATGGTGGGGACAGAGAGGGAGTGCGAGACAACAGAGGACACACGCACACCGTGGGACATCAGAGAAACAATAATAACAGAGGGCATCTAGTGGACACAGATCACTACCTATACGCATATGGCGCGCCCTATACAGTCCAGTGTCGCCTGATGATCATCATTCATATCCAAACATGGAGCAGTTTCAATGTCCAGTCATCAATTAATTGTCATGAGGGTAAAGGTGGAGCAAAGAGCCGTGGAAGGAAAAGTTAAATAAAAAAAATAAAAAAAATAAATAAATAAAATATTAAAAAACAATAAAAAATTGCCATGAAATGTAAATGTTGTGCTGCGAGAGACATTGGTGCAGGCCAGACGGAAAACACCCGTGGGTTGGTCCTCTTGATCCAAAGGGGTTCACTTTCAGAGAACATAGTGACTCTTAACCAATATGTCTTTTAGATTTTTGCTGCGTTTTGGTGTCATTAAGGCGGATGAGGCTGGAGGGAAGGTTCACTTAATAGGAACGACCAATGTTTTTGGAGAATATGTCCCATTCTCCCCCAGTTATGGTTATAAGTGGAGATGAAGCTCAGCTGTCCACGATCATCGTCCCGTTTGGTCTTAGAATGAAGTCATTGACTGCAGGGAGTCCATTAACTCTCGCTTAATACATCGTTTACTATAGCCCCTCTCTACGTCAAGAAAATGTACAATCCGAGTATCACGATTGAAAGCTAATGTAATATTAAACGGATTTGAGTTGAGTTGATCCATGAATTGCTCCGGCTCAGTAGTGGCACCCTGACAAAAAATTAATAAATCATCAATGTACCTAATCCAGCACTGCACATGGTCAGCAGCCTGCGACCCCCCACCATCCGCAAACAAGGAAGCCCGGGCAGTGCTGGGTCCAGATGGAAAAAAAGCCTGGATAACCCCATTAAGTCCCTAAATAAGAGGAAATACACATTTCACATTATTTACATTGATATTGATTTTGTTTCAGCAGCTTCACGATAAGTTTATATAACAAACGCAGCTCTGCTATTTCGGCGCTCTCATTTAGCAGATTAGCCAGGACGGACACGCCATCATTCCTCTGACGTCAATGTCATTGTGAGAGCTGAATTCTTCCAACCTTCACTCTACGTAAAACAAAGTAATAACGAATGGTGGAATGACAACCATAACTGTGGTGGAAAAATCAGTTTTTATTATTTTCCTATGATATTTGTCGCCATCTTGTGGGCAAGAGTGGAACTGTCTTAAACCTGAAGAGCCGCTACCTTTCCCTTACAATGCGTGGAGACTGTTGCAGCAAGAAATTGGCAAATGGGGGTCATCATATGTTCTCAGATAACTTAACCTTAACTCCAGGTTTTTAACTGGAGATTTAATTATGCATGCAACAGAGCTCCCAAGGTCGCGGTTTCGTGACCCCGAGAAGGTCTCCGCAGCCCCATCCTGAATGGAGTGGAGATGTGCATGTTCAGGCTCTGCTCAATTCATTGTTTATAGGACTGCCGGAAACAGCTGCGTACAGTTTCTACAGTCTTATAGACAATGTATGGAGTAGGGACCAAGCATTTAGCATGGAGAGCCCATTTACTGGGGTCCCAAAAACCCAATCCTAGGATTGCTAGAAAGTGGTCAGACTCCCAGCGATCAGCATTATGTGGCTATGGGATAGCCTGTTATTTCATGCATAAACCATTTACAGTGCAAACAAATCGGCTTTTGATCACTTGCACCGCCACCCGTTCGGTCCTTGTCACAGCATCGACATTGGCAGAAATGATATTCCCGGGCCAGGCTGAGGCTTCTGGGTTTCCTAGGTTGGGGAAGGCTTTACATCCGCAAAGGTCGTTGCACACACGGTGAAGTCATACATCTCGGTCTAACCCCAGACCTTTGTGGGGCGCATGCACAGAATCCTCCTTTACCTATGGAACCCGAAAGCCCATGGCTAGCGACCGAGGCCCGGGTATTTAATTTCTGCCAACCCTAATACAAAGCTACCAACAGTTTCCAATTCAGCGGGACTGTCCCAATTTGAGAGCTTAGTCCCGCTGTCCCGGCACGTCAGGGCTTTATCCCAACTTCCACTCACTCTATATTGCTCCCTACCTCCTCCTTGGTGGGGTGGGCTGGCATCTCAGCTCTACATGTACTTACATTAATTAAATAAACAATTCTCTTATTTTTTTGTGATCTCCCTGCAAATCGTACCCACAATCTGCATCATTCCAGACGGCAGCGAAAGCTATGAGCTAGAGTCTGAACAGTATGGGAGAATTTGATAGACTCGAAGCTGCATTGCAGGCTGTGAATGTACAATCAAATTGTACAGATACAATCTGTGGCAAATGCCAAGCGTACTGCACGGTGTTGGGCTGTGAGCACAACCCCCATCTGTGGACGTCGGGCACTCAGACCATCCTCATAGAGTCGGTTTCTAACCATTTGTGCAGACACATGCACATTTGTGGCCTGCTGGAGGTCATTTTGCAGGGCTCTGGCAGTGTTCCTCCTGTTCCTCCTTGCACAAAGGCGGAGGTAGCGGTCCTGCTGCTGGGTTGTTGCCCTCCTACGGCCCCCTCCACGTCTCCTGGTGTACTGGCCTGTCTCCTGGTAGCGCCTCCAGCCTATGGAGACTACGCTGACAGACACAGCAAACCTTCTTGCCACAGCTCACACTGATGTGCCATCCTGGATGAGCTGCAGTACCTGAGCCACTTGTGTGGGTTGTAGAGTCCGTCTCATGCTACCACGACTGTGAAAGCACAACCAGCATTCAAAAGTGACCAAAACATCAGCCAGAAAGCATTGGTACTGAGATGTGGTCTGTGGTCCCCACCTGCAGAACCACTCCTTTATTGAGGGCGTCTTGATAATTACCAATAATTTCCATCTGTTGTCTATTCCATTGGCACAACAGCGTGTGAAATTGATTGTCAATCAGTGTTGTTTCCTAAGTGGACAGTTTGATTTCACAGAAGTTTGATTTACTTGGAGTTATATTCTGTTGTTTAAGTGTTCCTTTTATTTTAGTGTATTTTAGATGTTGTTTCCTTTGTGCTTCATTTAATTTTTTTGGGGTGAAGTAATCATAGGTTCAATTCATTAGAAAGTTATTGTAAATGCATCCACTTAGCGGTGTCGCACATCTTCCTAACGTTCCTTCAGGAGGGCAGAGGGGACATCATGGATGGATGATAGTTTACCATACTAATTTCTTCATCACAATGTTTTTCACTTCCTGAGCTCCGGATAAAGGATAGAGCGGGTATCATTTATTCCTCTATTCCAAATCCAAAAGTATGCCGCAAGCTTTGATGGATTATGCGTATGGCTCCACTTCTTCTGGCGTTTCTACGGAAGCTGTGAAGGTCAGTCCTTTATAGACTACAGACCACTTTCTTGATGTAATTTCCATTGGTCTGCCACTAGATGTCCTCGCCGACAGGATTAGTCTCAGACCCATTGCAGTAATGACTCGCTGTGGCCATTAGATGTAAGAGTTCTATTTTTCTGACATCCAAGACATATGGTCCTTGGCTGGTTTTTCGAAGTACATTTTCTCATAAATGCCTCAGCATTTCAGATTTTAAAAAATACACAACTGCAAAAAAGCTGCCGGTGTTGGATTCACGCTAGCCGTGGTTTGGCAGCATAGATCAGATCGCCCACTGCCAATATCGGCTCCTTGCTCTCCAGTCTTTGTCCATAAGGCTACAGCGGTAACATCATATCAACATCACCTGACCGCTGCCACCAATCACATGGCTCAGCCATGCAGCTGATATAAAAAGCCAAGTGATTGGCTGTAACAATTATTCTATAGGGCAGGTACAGACGAGCGTATTTTTGGTCCAAGAGTAATTCGACAAAATATCAGATCGCACTCGTACCAGTGTTTTATGGGGCCGATTTTTTTTTTTCCTCGGATAAATCCTGTCCAAGGAAAAAATCTCAGCATGCGCAAATATTAATGAATCTTTTAAGTATGATAAACAGCAAAAACACACAACAAATTAATAAAAACATTTAAAAGTGTATATACATGGAGGTTGGCAGCAGCTTAGCTTGAATAATCCATAGAACGCCTCTCCTTAGCAGGCAGACTAAATAGGTTTAGGCATCGGATCAATATTCAGTATATACATAACACATTCCTAATAAGAGTAGATCATATATATAATATAAGACAACAATTAATAAGTATAAATCAATATGGAAGTACACAAAAAAGAGACATATACACCAGATCAATTGGATAAGTAAATAAACATATTTGTCAGAATATTTACCAGGGTGAATAAGAGGCGCCTTTGTGGACCCGACGCGCGTCGCTTCTAACACACCAAACGTTCAGTATATACAATAGCAATGTTGACTAATTGTCACCATGTGACCTGATTGACAGAGTGGAAAGCAGTCAGAAAAATATGGTTCCCGATCTTAAATAAAATTTATTGTCAAATAGCCTCTAGTCAACAAGAGGTGACATTTCTTTTACATGGTTTATATAAGATGAAATTATTTAGTTTTTTCTGGGTAACTATTTTTGTAAAGTAACTCATGAAGATAAGGGGGGAAAAGGTAGCTCTAGCGTACAATGAAGTTAGGGATTAGTGTCATGATCTCAATGGCAAGAGATCATAGCATAAGTATATATAGGAACTAGCTCTTGGAAGATGGGAACTGAGCTGACCATGAACTAAACCTAACGCACAACTAGCAGTGGCCGGGTAGCATGCCTACGTTGATTCTAGATGCCCAGCACCAGCCGGAGGACTAAATAATGCTAGCAGAGGAAAATATTAGTCCTAGCTCACCTCTAGAGAAATACCCCGAAAGGAGACAGAGGCCCCCCACATGTATTGGCGGTGAATTAAGAAGAAATAACAAACGTAGTATGAAAATAGGTTTAGCAAATTTGAGGTCCACTTACTACATAGCAGAAGACAGAAAGGACACTTTCATGGTCAGCTGAAAACCCTATCAAAACACCATCCAGAAATTACTTTAAGACTCTGGCATTAACTCATAACACCAGAGTGGCAATTCCTGTTCACAAGAGCTTTCCAGACACAGTAACGAAACTACAGCTGTGAACTGGAACAAAAATGCAAAAACAAACATGGACAAGAGTCCAACTTATCTAGTAGTTGTCTAGGAGCAGGAACAAGCACAGAGAGGCTTCTGATAACATTGTTGACCGGCAAGCAACTAACAGAGAAGCAAGGTTATATAGCGACTCCCACATCTTGATGGGAACAGGTGAACAGAGAAAATGAAGACACCAGTTCAATTCCACCAGTAGCCACCGGGGGAGCCCAGAATCCAAATTCACAACAGTACCCCCCCCTCAAGGAGGGGGCACCGAACCCTCACCAGAACCACCAGGGCGATCAGGATGGGCCCTATGAAAGGCACGAACCAGATCAGAGGCATGAACATCAGATGCATTCACCCAAGAATTATCCTCCTGGCCGTATCCCTTCCACTTGACCAGATACTGGAGTTTCCGTCTGGAAACACGGGAGTCTAAGATTTTCTCCACAACGTACTCCAACTCACCCTCAACCAACACCGGAGCAGGAGGCTCAACGGAAGGCACAACCGGTACCTCATACCTGTGCAATAATGACCGATGAAAAACGTTATGAATAGAAAAGGATGCAGGGAGGTCCAAACGGAAGGAAACAGGGTTAAGAATCTCCAATATCTTATACGGGCCGATAAACCGAGGCTTAAATTTAGGAGAAGAGACCCTCATAGGGACAAAACGAGAAGACAACCACACCAAATCCCCAACACAAAGCCGAGGACCAACACGACGGTGGCGGTTGGCAAAAAGCTGAGTCCTCTCCTGGGACAACCTCAAATTGTCCACCACCTGCCCCCAGATCTGATGCAATCTCTCCACCACAGCATCCACTCCAGGACAATCCGAAGATTCCACCTGACCAGAGGAAAATCGAGGATGAAACCCCGAATTACAGAAAAACGGGGACACCAAAGTGGCAGAGCTGGCCCGATTATTGAGAGCGAACTCCGCCAATGGCAAAAAAGCAACCCAATCATCCTGGTCAGCAGACACAAAACACCTCAGATATGTCTCCAGGGTCTGATTAGTCCGCTCGGTCTGGCCATTCGTCTGAGGATGGAAAGCGGACGAAAAAGATAAATCTATGCCCATCCTAGCACAGAATGCCCGCCAAAATCTAGACACGAATTGGGTCCCTCTGTCAGAAACGATATTCTCAGGAATACCATGCAAACGAACAACATTTTGAAAAAACAGAGGAACCAACTCGGAAGAAGAAGGCAACTTGGGCAGAGGAACCAAATGGACCATCTTAGAGAAACGGTCACACACCACCCAGATGACAGACATCTTCTGAGAAACAGGTAGATCTGAAATAAAATCCATCGAGATGTGCATCCAAGGCCTCTTAGGAATAGGCAAGGGCAACAACAATCCACTAGCCCGAGAACAACAAGGTTTGGCCCGAGCACAAACGTCACAAGACTGCACAAAGCCTCGCACATCTCGTGACAGGGAAGGCCACCAGAAGGACCTTGCCACCAAATCCCTGGTACCAAAAATGCCAGGATGACCTGCCAACGCGGAAGAATGAACCTCAGAGATGACTCTACTGGACCAATCATCAGGAACAAACAGTTTATCAGGTGGGCAACGATCCGGTCTATCCGCCTGAAACTCCTGCAAGGCCCGCCGCAGGTCTGGAGAAACGGCTGACAATACCACTCCATCCTTAAGGATACCTGTGGGCTCAGAGTTACCAGGCGAGTCAGGCTCAAAACTCCTAGAAAGGGCATCCGCCTTAACATTCTTAGAACCCGGTAGGTATGACACCACAAAATTAAACCGAGAGAAAAATAATGACCAGCGCGCCTGTCTAGGATTCAGGCGCCTGGCGGTCTCAAGATAAATCAAGTTTTTGTGGTCAGTCAATACCACCACCTGATGTCTGGCCCCCTCAAGCCAATGGCGCCACTCCTCAAAAGCCCACTTCATGGCCAAAAGCTCCCGATTCCCAACATCATAATTCCGCTCAGCGGGCGAAAATTTACGGGAAAAGAAGGCACAAGGCCTCATCACGGAGCAGTCAGAACTTTTCTGCGACAACACTGCCCCAGCTCCGATCTCAGAAGCGTCGACCTCAACCTGAAAAGGTAGAGCAACATCAGGCTGACGCAACACAGGGGCAGAGGAAAAACGGTGCTTAAGCTCCCGAAAGGCCTCCACAGCATCAGGGGACCAATCAGCAACATCAGCACCCTTCTTAGTCAAATCGGTCAATGGCTTAGCAATATCCGAAAAACCAGCAATAAATCGACGATAAAAGTTAGCAAAGCCCAAAAATTTCTGAAGACTCTTAAGAGAAGAGGGCTGCGTCCAATCACAAATAGCTTGAACCTTGACAGGATCCATTTCAATGGAAGAGGGAGAAAAAATATATCCCAAGAAGGAAATCCTCTGTACCCCAAAAACACACTTAGAACCCTTCACACACAAAGAATTAGACCGCAAAACCTGAAAAACCCTCCTGACTTGCTGGACATGAGAGTCCCAGTCATCCGAAAAAATCAGAATATCATCCAGATACACAATCATAAATTTATCCAAATAATCGCGAAAAATATCATGCATAAAGGACTGGAAAACTGACGGAGCATTTGAAAGACCAAAAGGCATCACTAAATACTCAAAGTGGCCCTCGGGCGTATTAAATGCGGTTTTCCACTCATCCCCCTGCCTGATTCGCACCAAATTATACGCCCCACGAAGGTCAATCTTAGAGAACCACTTGGCCCCCTTTATGCGAGCAAACAAATCAGTCAGCAACGGCAATGGGTATTGATATTTAACAGTGATTTTATTCAAAAGCCGATAATCAATACATGGTCTCAAAGAGCCGTCTTTTTTTGACACAAAGAAAAAACCGGCTCCTAAGGGAGATGACGATGGACGAATATGTCCCTTTTCCAAGGACTCCTTTATATATTCTCGCATAGCAGCATGTTCAGGCACAGACAGATTAAATAAACGACCCTTTGGGTATTTACTACCCGGGATTAAATCTATGGCACAATCGCACTCTCGGTGCGGAGGTAATGAACCAAGCTTGGATTCTTCAAAGACGTCACGATAGTCAGACAGGAACTCAGGAATTTCAGAGGGAATAGATGATGAAATGGAAACCACAGGTACATCCCCATGAGCCCCCTTACATCCCCAGCTCAACACAGACATAGCTCTCCAGTCGAGGACTGGGTTGTGAGATTGCAGCCAAGGCAATCCTAGCACCAAATCATCATGTAGATTATACAGCACCAGAAAGCGAATAATCTCCTGGTGATCCGGATTAATACGCATAGTTACTTGTGTCCAGTATTGTGGTTTATTATTAGCCAATGGGGTGGAGTCAATCCCCTTCAGAGGAATAGGAGTCTCCAAAGGCTCTAAATCATACCCACAGCGTTTGGCAAAGGACCAATCCATAAGACTCAAAGCGGCGCCAGAGTCGACATAGGCATCCGTGGTAATAGATGACAAAGAGCAAATCAGGGTCACAGATAGAATAAACTTAGACGGTAAGGTGCAAATGGAAACAGATTTACCAAGCTTTTTAGTGCGCTTAGAGCATGCTGATATAACATGAGTAGAATCACCACAATAGAAACACAACCCATTTTTCCGTCTAAAATTCTGCCGCTCACTTCGGGACAGAATTCTATCACACTGCATACTCTCTGGCGACTTCTCAGTGGACACCGCCAGATGGTGCACTGGTTTGCGCTCCCGCAAACGCCTATCGATCTGAATAGCCATTGTCATGGACTCATTCAGACCCGCAGGCACAGGGAACCCCACCATAACATCCTTAATGGCATCAGAGAGACCCTCTCTGAAAGACGCCGCCAGGGCGCACTCATTCCACTGAGTAAGCACAGACCATTTACGGAATCTTTGGCAGTAAATTTCCGCTTCATCTTGCCCCTGAGATAGGGACATCAAAGTTTTTTCTGCCTGAAGCTCCAAATGAGGTTCGTCATAAAGCAACCCCAAGGCCAGAAAAAACGCATCCACATTGAGCAACGCAGGATCCCCTGGTGTCAATGAAAAAGCCCAGTCTTGAGGGTCGCCCCGGAGCAAGGAAATCACAATCCTGACCTGCTGTGCAGGGTCTCCGGCAGAGCGAGATTTCAGGGACAAAAATAATTTGCAATTATTTCGAAAATTCTGAAACCCAGATCTATTCCCCGAGAAAAATTCCGGCAAAGGAATTCTCGGCTCAGATACAGGTGCATGACACACAAAATCTTGCAAATTTTGTACCTTCGTGGCCAGATTATTCAAACCTGCAGTTACACTCTGAAGATCCATTACAAACAGGTGGATACAGAGCCATTCAAAGATTAGTAGGAGAGAAAAAAAAAAAAAAAAAAAATCTCAGCAGACTTCTTATTTCTCTCCTTTCTCAGCCAAGGATTTTAACCCTTTAGTGGGCCGGTCAAACTGTCATGATCTCAATGGCAAGAGATCATAGCATAAGTATATATAGGAACTAGCTCTTGGAAGATGGGAACTGAGCTGACCATGAACTAAACCTAACGCACAACTAGCAGTGGCCGGGTAGCATGCCTACGTTGATTCTAGATGCCCAGCACCAGCCGGAGGACTAAATAATGCTAGCAGAGGAAAATATTAGTCCTAGCTCACCTCTAGAGAAATACCCCGAAAGGAGACAGAGGCCCCCCACATGTATTGGCGGTGAATTAAGAAGAAATAACAAACGTAGTATGAAAATAGGTTTAGCAAATTTGAGGTCCACTTACTACATAGCAGAAGACAGAAAGGACACTTTCATGGTCAGCTGAAAACCCTATCAAAACACCATCCAGAAATTACTTTAAGACTCTGGCATTAACTCATAACACCAGAGTGGCAATTCCTGTTCACAAGAGCTTTCCAGACACAGTAACGAAACTACAGCTGTGAACTGGAACAAAAATGCAAAAACAAACATGGACAAGAGTCCAACTTATCTAGTAGTTGTCTAGGAGCAGGAACAAGCACAGAGAGGCTTCTGATAACATTGTTGACCGGCAAGCAACTAACAGAGAAGCAAGGTTATATAGCGACTCCCACATCTTGATGGGAACAGGTGAACAGAGAAAATGAAGACACCAGTTCAATTCCACCAGTAGCCACCGGGGGAGCCCAGAATCCAAATTCACAACAGATTAGGTTCCTTCTGGTCCATCAGTGTTCCAGTTTGCATTTCTTAGGCCCCTAGTGCTTCTGCCTGTGTCTGTATGGACCCTCAATGTTCCATTCTACTCCATTGGCACCACATCTTACTGACCTTTAGTATAGTTTCCTCCTCTGTCTCCTTTAGATCAATGCTAATAAGGGACATTGTTACTTACCTATCCCGACTCCGATGCTGGCCCATGATCCCTTCTCAAATGCCTGCCTTTCTTTGCTTTAGTCAATGCTGGGTTTCTCAAGAAGTCCATCGATCTCCTCAAACAGCATCACCCAGGCCTTTTAAGGCTAAGTCGGGCAGAGATCAGGTGCTTGGAAATCAAGCAGCATAATACTCAGTTGCTGCAAGCCTGTCAGAAGTTTGCTTCTTCTCTTCTCCAGCATGGAGGCAATCATCTCTGCTACTCCTGACTTCCATGCTACAAACCAAAGTGGATTCCAAACTCAGTTTTGCTTCGATACCAACCTCTCAACAAGTTAACAACTCCTCAACTGTTTTCAGTCCTGTTCACACCTAATTTCGGCAAACAAGGTAACACATCTCTAGAAACATGTCTCCAGTTTGCTTATACTTCATTACATTCCTGCATTATCTATTTCCCCTCTAAAAGTTCAAGTTGCAAATATTGCTGCTATTAACTATTGCCTTGCTGAAAAATACCAGACTGAATTCACACATCTGTGTGACACGTTTGCTGCTGTTCATTTTCTTCTCTAACAGTACACAGACCCATAGAGTTTAATAGAGCCATACACACCAGTTTTAAAAACGAGTCCCTGTATCTATCCTGTGTGACATTTCCTAATCTCATCTGTTTTGCAGATCAGACTTGATCATTAAAGTTTTTGGGGATCTGTGTAAAATGAATGAAAAATGGAACACATACTGTGTACTGCAGAGATCCATCCTAGTGTGATCCATTTTTAACAGTTACATTGTTAAGAGTCAATTAAAGTTCAGACAATCTACATGTTTTAATGAAAAAATGGATGTTAAAAAAATGGAAGCAACTAAGGTGCAACTAGGATGACACCTGAAAAATAATTGGTCTATGTATATCAGTTGATAACACTTACATGGATAGGTGACGGTAGCCTAACATTGCCGCTATTAACCATTTCTCTGCTATTTACTACACTCACATGGATAGGTGAAGGTAGCCTAACATTGCTGCTAGCAACCATTTCCCTGCTATTTACTACACTCACATGGATAAGTGAATGTAGCTAACATTGCTGCTATCAACCATTTCCCTGCTTTTTACTACACTCACATGGATAGGGAAAGGTAGCCTAATATTGCTGCTATCAGCCATTTCCCTGCTATTTGCTACACTCACATGGATAGGTGAAGGTAGCCTAACATTGCTGCTATCAGCCATTTCCCTGCTATTTACTACACTCACATGGATAGGGGAAGGTAGCCTAACATTTCTGCTATCAACCATTTCCCTGCTATTTACTACACTCACATGGATAGTTGAAGGTAGCCTAACATTGCTGCTATCAGCCATTTCCCTGCTATTTACTACAATCACATGGATAGGGGAAGGTAGCCTAACATTGCTGCTATCAACCATTTCCCTGCTATTTACTACACTCACATGGATAGTTGAAGGTAGCCTAACATTGCTGCTATCAGCCATTTCCCTGCTATTTACTACACTCACATGGATAGGGGAAGGTAGCCTAACATTGCTGCTATCAACCATTTCCCCGGGATTTACTACACTCACATGGATAGGGGAGGTAGCCTAACATTGCTGCTATCAGCCATTTCCCTGCTATTTACTACACTCACATGGATAGGGGAGGGTAGCCTAACATTGCTGCTATCAACCATTTATCTGCTATTTACTAGTTTCCTATATTGCATGTCTCTCACTAGACTCTTCTTCTTCTGTGATATATCTTCTCCTCTGCTGTCCTGCTTCTCACCGAGCCATGTGTCATTCATCAAGAACTGCTCTGCTACAACATCGCCTCTGGATCATGCTGTTCACCAACAATAATGACTTAGAGACGTTCTCTCACCAGGTGAGCCCATAACAGACCTAAAGTCGCTGGTTTTAAGGCTGTAGAGTACCATCAGGGTTAGTCTAACCAAGACCACCGTATTGATGTTCACGTCTTGAAATCCATTTTCACTGTGGTGATACATTGTAGCCAGATTTACTGGGAGAACCTTACCGTTCGAGTTAGGATCTGGTGTCCCTAGTCAAGGTCAAAGTGCTCTAAGACTCATGTCTCAATGAAGTCAACCGATAAATTAAAAAATAACTAAAAATAGAAAAAAATTTAATTTTTTTTCAATCATGAATCTGATCATGTAGACAAAGGAAATATTTATCATGTAGATTTTGTTGAAGGCACCACCTAACTCATCCTCCCATTCGATATTGTCCTGTCAGATGTGTTCTCCACCCTTCCCTTTCGTCTGAGATTAATTGCTCATCTTTGGTCACTTTCTACCTAAAATCTAGGAGTTGTCCCTCAGCAATAGGCAGGGCTGTACAGTTGTTGTTTTTTTAAAGAAACTGATTTTTTTCACTCTATTACAATGCCATTAATATATGATTAGCAATGGACCTAAAACTTAACTTTTATTATCTCTTTTTGGAGATCATAATGAGTATAATCATATACTCATTTTTTGTGGATTATATCCTGCTCTGTATACAATGCCATTAAGCTTTTAATATATGTAAAGGGAATTCAGGTGTCATCACCAGTCTTGATAAATGGTCACTTACAGAGAAATGATGGCAAATAAGTTAAGGATATAATAATAAAATAATCTAAAAGATGTTTTTAAAAACGTTGGCAATTGATTTTTTTTTCTTTTCACGATCTTAATTGAAAAAGAAAACGAAGAATATTGCAGTTATCACACTGGCCACTGGGGAACCTCTTTAGACTGTCTACTTCCCATCTTTTCAGGAAGCGATTTCAGCAGCTTCCTTATCATCACAGACAGGATTACAATGACTGATAACACCTCTATATACAGTAGATAACACAGGATCTACCAATTACAATAGGTGATGTCACAGCTCACCTCCTCCTCCTGTACAATGACTGATAACACCTCTATATACAGTAGATAACACAGGATCCACCATTCACAATAGGTGATGTCACAGCTCACCTCCCCCTCCTGTACAATGACTGATAACACCTCTATATACAGTAGATAACACAGGATCCACCATTCACAATAGGTGATGTCACAGCTCACCTCCTCCTCCTGTATAATGACTGATAACACCTCTATATACAGCAGATAACACAGGATCCACCATTCACAATAGGTGATGTCACAGCTCACCTCCCCCTCCTGTACAATGACTGATACCACCTCTATATACAGCAGATAACACAGGATCCACCATTCACAATAGGTGATGTCACAGCTCACCTCCCCCTCCTGTACAATGACTGATAACACCTCTATATACAGTAGATAACACAGGATCCACCATTCACAATAGGTCATATCACAGCTCACCTCCTCCTGTACAATGACTGATACCACCTCTATATACGGTAGATAACACAGGATCCACCATTCACAATAGGTGATGTCACAGCTCACCTCCTCCTCCTCCTGTACAATGGCTTATACCTCCTCTATATACAGTACATAACACAGGATGCACCAATTGCAATAGGTGATGTCACAGCTCCCTTTGCTTCCCCTCCCTTCATAATGATGCTTGCACACGCTCATAAGATGCTTCCATACAAAACATAGGGTCTGAGTATTTTCATTGCTACTAATGTGTGAGTGAATTTACTGAACCAATAGGAAGTTAGTCTCAAAAAGCCCCAGTGGCCAGTATGAAAATTGCAATATTTCTTTTTTTTTTTTTAAATCTAAGGATAAAAAACATTGCTAAAGTTTAAAAAAATACATTTAACACAAAAAAAGTGATTTAATTACTAGGTAATATAATTTTCTGATGACAAATTGCTTCTAAAGATCCGTGATTGCAATTTCCTTATATAAGAACTTTTGACTTCTATGGAATGACCCAAATTTGAAAGGAATCTGAAGGGACCAAAGATGTACTTCCATCATGTGTTGGTAAATAGAAAACAATGAGCCCAGACTATAGGTTTCAAAAGTGTATATCCATTATATCTAGGTATAGGACATACTGTATACTAGTTGGGATAAAGACTCTTATAGGCCATGAGAAAGAAAGATGGCTCTATAGTGCCACCTATTGGAGGTAGCTACTCGAGATGATAGGATCGATTGACGGAAAATACAGTTCAAGACAAATTTCCTAAAATGTGCAGTTTCATGCAAATTCAAACATTTTGACTCTTTCTCTTATAGAGTGTAAGCCCTTATGGTCAGCAGGGTTCTCTCTCCTGTAGAGTGTAAGCTCTTATGGTCAGCAGGGTTCTCTCTCCTGTAGAGTGTAAGCTCTTATGGTCAGCAGGGTCCTATCTCTCCTGTAGAGTGTAAGCTCTTATGGTCAGTGGGGTCCTCTCTCTCTCCTGTAGAGTGTAAGCTCTTATGGTCAGTGGAGTCCACTCTCTCTCCTGTAGAGTGTGAGGTCTTATGGTCAGTTGGGTCCTCTCTCTCCTGTAGAGTGTAAGCTCTTATGGTTAGCGGAGTCCTCTCACTCCTGTAGAGTGTAAGCTCTTATGATCAGCAGGGTCCTCTCTCTCCTGTAGAGTGTAAGTTCTTATGGTCAGTGGGGTCCTCTCTCTCCTGTAGAGTGTAAGTTCTTATGGTCAGTGGAGCCCTCTCTCTCTCCTGTAGAGTGTAAGCTCTTATGGTCAGCAGGCTCCTCTCTCTCCTGTAGAGAGTAAGCTCTTATGGTCAGCAGGCTCCTCTCTCTCCTGTAGAGTATAAGCTCTTATGGTCAGCGGGGTTCTATCTCTCCTGTAGAGTGTAAGCTGTTATGGTCAGTGGGGTCCTCTCTCTCTCCTGTAGAGTGTAAGCTCTTATGATCAGCGAGGTCCTCTCTCTCCTGTAGAGTGTAAGCTGTTATGGTCAGTGGGGTCCTCTCTCTCTCCTGTAGAGTGTAAGCTCTTATGATCAGCGAGGTCCTCTCTCTCCTGTAGAGTGTAAGCTGTTATGGTCAGTGGGGTCCTATCTCTCTTCTGTAGAATGTAAGTTCTTATGGTCAGTGGGGTCCTCTCTCTCTCTCCTGTAGAGTGTAAGCTCTTATGGTCAGTGGGCTTCTCTCTCTCTTCTGTAGAATGTAAGTTCTTATGGTCAGCAGGCTCCTCTCTCTCCTGTAGAGTGTAAGCTCTTATCAGTGGGGTCCTCTCTCTCCCGTAGAGTGTAAGCTCTTATAGTCAGTGAGGTCCTCTCTCTCCTGTAGAGTGTAAGCTCTTATGGTCAGTGGGGTTCTCTCTCTCCTGTAGAATGTAAGCTCTTATGGTCAGCAGGGTCCTCTCTCTTGTAGAGTGTAAGTTCTCTCTTTCGCTTTTACATCACGTGTATTTTCTGAGCACAAGCTCTCCAGTATTTATATTAGCACAAATTTATTAACCCAAATCAAATTTTGAGGAAAAATTCGATGAAGTCTCCAAAGTAGAATTTCAAAAGATCTGTTTATCATTAGTAGCTTGACAAAAAGTCACTCTCCAACCCTTTAACAAATCTTGCAACTTGATGTGCGATATTTATCTAAGCCAAGAGTCTCACCCTAGTAACTTAAGCGCTAATGTAAAAACATTAAAAACATGCAACTACAGTATAGTAAAAGAAATTGCAGACAGTAGCACAATAACTTCTATCATACTTTATAAGTACCATTACTATACAGTTCCCAGACAGTGCTCAAATAACATCACTATACAATGAAATCTAAACACCGGGTAGTATCCGAAAAACAGAACTTTACAGAATGTCAAATGCCACCCCCAAAAAATCACCATCCGATGTCTACGTAACAGTACATATGGTGCACAAATTGTGCCATACAATGGCTAAAACAACCGCACCATAGTGAGTCCGACAACTGGCTTGTGTTACGCACCAGTCCCGAATCCAGGCTTTGCACTCCATGTTGGACTTTGCAGATGGCCCAGGGTGATACCATGTGATTATCTGCGTATATAAGGCTCACCAAGACACACACCTGTGTCTTGGTATTAAGACTTTCTTTAGTATTCCTAAGTCCTATCTGTTTGTTGTCCTCAGAATATCTACAACCTGTCTATGGTCTCCAGGACATCTCCTGGCTGCCTGTAGCTTCCAGCTATCCAGTCTCTTGTCTGTCTGCAACCCTCAGTATCTCTGCAACCTGTCTACATTCTCCTGTTAGGAATACCTGCTGTGGATGCAATCGTCCTCCTCCAGTTTCCAGACATCCCTGTCGGCCTGTCTGTGCTGGATGTGGAGTGTCATGATTCCCAATGGCAGGGACTTAGGCAAAAACGAACTAGCTCTAGGAAGATGGAATCTCAGATGACCGCGATGCTGAACCTAACACACAAATAATAGTAGCCGGGGGGCGTGCCTACGTTTTATCCCTGGACGTCTCGCACCAGCCGGAGATCTAGCTACCCTTAATAGAGGAATACACAGACCTGACTTGCCTCCAGGGAAACCCCAAAAGTGATAGTAGCCCCCCACAAATAATAACGGTTAGGTAAGAGGAAAACACGTACGCAGTATGAATATAGGTTCAGCAAAGAGAGGCCCTCTGACTAGATAGCAGAAAATACAAAAGAGGACTTCGCGGTCACCTCAAAACCCTAATCAGCCATCCTGAAATTACTTTAACTCCGATATCAACTCATGACACCGGAGTAGTAATTTCAGATCACTAGAGCTTCCAGCAGCAAGAGTGAAAAAATGCGTGCTGGACAAAACAAACACAAAAAATACAAAAGATCCAACTTAGCTGAATTGCAGACTTGGAGCAGGTAGCAAGCAACAGAGGTGCTCTGGTAACATTGATTGCCGGCACTAGAATGACTGAGAAGCCAAACTAAATAGGAAACTCCCAATTCCTGATGGGAACAGGTGCACTGGAAATAAAAGACAAAAGTAAGCCAGTACCACCAGTAGCCACCAGAGGGAGCCAAAAACAGAATTCACAACAGTGGAGCTATTGCGTACTTGGATGGTGCAACCACACATGCTGGTTTCTTGTGTGTGGAAGTGGGAAGCTTTTTTGCAGACCAGGAGACATGGAATGTTGTGTTTCCGAGCACATTTGCTGAGAGTAGATTAACTCCTGCGCATAAATCTCCAAGATGTCTCCTGACTGCCTTCGGCTTCCAGTCCCTCAGTCTCCTTTCCACCTGTGGTCTCCAGTACCCCTTCTACCTGTCTCCCGTGTGCCTCACTTGCCCAATGAACCGATGGTCGTGGCCCATGTACCACCCGGATCTTGGGCTTGGAGGATCCACCTCACCATGTGAGCCTAAAGGGTTGCATACTCTACTGGTACTTATGTAGCAGGGAATAATAATCCCTATAAATCTGTAATTCATGCTATATTAAAACACAGGGGTCCAATCCTGGGGAACTCCATACATTTAGTACAATATCTTTAATCATAAAATTTTCTTTAAGAATATGCAGAGTGTAAATATTGTGTTACACATGTGATAGTTATTCTACATATTTCCTAAATTTTGCATCCTCTGTAGTTGCATTCCTCTCCAGTGTCAGCAGGCAGAGCTGCACATACTTTCGCGTGAGGTTGCTATTGTTTGTAGGCTGCCTGTCTCTTTAAATGGTCTTGCAGTAGAGTGCACCATCCCCGAGGATTTCATCTTTGTTTTAATTGATTGCTGGGCTGTGGGAAGCTATTTCCTGCGATTGTGCTGCCATCCGTTTGTTCTCTAGAGGGACTTCCTCTGAATATGTGACAAGATCTGCTGGAGAAGTATCCGCCATCGCAACTTCTGTGACAAAAGTTATGCAACACAGTTCCTTTATATCTTTATGTTTTGCTTTTTAGTAAACCACCATTTTATCTATTTACATGAACCTGAGAATAATTTATCACAAGACTGAAGTTGGTGCGGTGATCAGATGACCACCTTAAGTCCTTCTTTCGAAACCTGGAGCGATTGGCTGCTATTATGGCTGATCATGCATATATTCTGCGGTAGCCACTACTGGTCAATTATAGTAGTTCATGGCAGCCATTGACATAAAGACAGTATATGGGGAGCCCATCAATAATGCCCATATGGTCTATTAGGGAAAAAAATGTACGGTTCCTTTGCCAGGACTTAGTAACCGTCATGCTCCTAGATCCAAACCCTTGAGCCTGTGTTTGGTTGTCAGCTTCTCTGCCCTCCAAGCCACTGCAGACACACTTTTTCCTGGGGTTTTTAGTTCTGGTATTCTGGCTGCTCTCTAGCATAACACAGGTGTTTTTATTTGTCTGCCCTATCACCTTTCGGGTGCTGCTTTATATTCTTTCCTCCCTTGCTGTCATTTCCCACTGGTGATGGTTTCATTTGGATGTTCAGATATGTTGTTGTTTAAAGCCAGTCAGTGACATTCCAGTTAAGGGTGATCCATTTGTTGTTTCTGTACTTTACACTGCACGGATCTTCTGTTGTTTTCTGGGAAGTAGATGGCATCATATCTAACAGTACGTACTTTATACTTTATTTTGTATTATATTGGTTTAGTCTGCTCATTTTGGGATTCTTTTCCTTTTTTTTAAGCACACTTTCCCTTTTGTAGGTAATTCACACTCTGCTCTGCCCTCTGGTTCTATAGGTGGAGCGTGAAGCAACTTTCAGGCAGTTTAGGTCCAAGTTGTCAACTTCTCTTTGGTTAGGGCTATCTTTGCTCAGGCAGGAACCACTAGGGACGGCGGGGTCAGGATCTCTAGTTAGTATGGGAATTAGAAGGGTCAGTTGCTGTTTTTTAGTATATTATCTACTTTCCAGAGTGAGTTGCTACACAAGCATAACAGTAGCCCTGTGCTATACCTTTGTCCCATGTCATATTTATGTATTATCATATAATAATAATCTTTATTTTTATATAGCGCTAACACATTACACAGCGCTTTACAGTTTGCACACATTATCATTGCTGTCCCCAATGGGGCTCACAATCTAAATTCCCTATCAGTATGTCTTTGGAATGTGGGAGGAATGTTATGACCCCAGTGGACAGGGTCTCAGAGGAACGTGTAAGTCTGCAAGATACAAAAATCCAGCTCATAGGGCTGTGGTAACTGGGTTGACCAAATAGCTACTCCTAACGCCAACACTAGAAGTAGCCGGGGATCATGCCTACGGTGATCGCTAGATGACTCGCGCCAGCCGGAGAATCTAACTACCCCTAGGAGAAGAAAACAAAGACCTCTCTTGCCTCCAGAGAAAGGGACCCCAAAGCAAGATACAAGCCCCCCACAAATAATAACGGTGAGGTAAGAGGAAATGACAAACACAGAAATGAACCAGGTTCAGCAAAGAGAGGCCAGCTTACTAATAGCAGAATATAGCAAGATAACTTATCTGGTCAACAAAAACCCTATAAAAATCCACGCTGGAGATTCAAGAACCCCCGAACCGTCTAACGGTCCGGGGGGAGAACACCAGCCCCCTAGAGCTTCCAGCAAAGGTCAGGATACAGATAGGAACAAGCTGGACAAAAATACAAAACAAAACAAAAGCAAAAAGCAAAGAAGCAGACTTAGCTTGAAAAACAGGAACCAGGATCAGAGGACAAGAGCACAACAGATTAGCTCTGATTTCAACGATGCCAGGCATTGAACTGAAGGTCCAGGGAGCTTATATAGCAACGCCCCTGAACTAACGGCCCAGGTGAGGATATAGGAAAAGACAGACGCTCCAGAGTCAAATCACTAATGACCACTAGAGGGAGCAAAAAGCAAAATCACAACAGAGGAAACCGGAGAACCCGGAGGAAACCCACCAAACACAGAGAGAACATACAAACTCTTTGCACATGTTGTCCTTGGTGGGGTTTGAACCCAGGACTCCAGTGCTGCAAGGCTGCTGTGCTAACCACTGCGCCACTGTGCTGCCCGTCATATGATCAGGTGTCCTTGATGCTAAATGTCCCTTAATACCCATCTTAAAGGAGTTGTCCCATATGGGACATTTGTTTTATATCGATAGGATGTGATGGGACCTCCATCTCTTTAGAGAACGGGGTCTTGATGCACGGTCTCAATAAAAGTGGCTGGGCATGTACGGCTCTCCAATCCAATTCCGATGGTCACCATCTAAATTGCGGAGTGAGCAAACAGAATTTGAGCCGAGTGTCAATGGCAACATTGGCCCAATTATCTCACATGAGAGAATCTACACCAGTCTGAACATACCCTATGGAAGAAATTCGTCCAAGATGGGAAAACCACAGGTGCCAATGGTCCCGAATATGCCGGGACTGTCCTGATTTTTCAGAAAGAGTCCTGGCATAGGATGTAAAAAAACGGTAGTATTTATAAACCCTGACCAAAAGTGGGTGGCCAAGGCAGGTTGGTGTTCCCAGCTGTACTAATGTCTTGGCTTCCCAAAACTAAAGTCATTAAGTATGGACAACCCCTTTATGGCCTCATGCATTTGCTTTTGTGCACAGTTGTATTAGAGAACCCATGAATATTCTTTCGGGTACAACATCCCTGTACATGTGGCTCTTGACTGCTCACCACATCACCGCGCACTTGGAAGCAGTAAGCCACCATGTGCTTGTATACAAACCTTAGAGGTCGGAAGGACATGGTGTCGCCTGCGGGGTCACCACTGTTTAGCCATTGCAAAGAAGTCTATGCAGTCAGTTGAGGGCGCTCTTTTAATGCCTATATATATTTCTCTGCTATTTCAGGAGTGATTTTCCTCTTCCTTTCCAAAGTCTGAAATAGAAAAATACCTCTTCACGTCCGTCAGTGGCCAACTGTGGTCCCCACTGCCCAAGAGGAAATTATTAACAAGGGGCGTTCCGCTGTTTACTTGCTCTATGCTGTGGACAAGTCCAGTTCCTGTTTGGGATTATTTTTAACTCTATAAGAAGTTTCTCCCGGTATTTTATGTATTTCTCACACTGCAGGAGCACTTTACCCATTCATCTGCACACGTCAATGAAAAATCCAGCACATCAACCCAATCCACACAGCTGGCTTTAAAGTTGGGTGTAGTTGTTTTCAGCCCGTGCCTTGCGGAGAAAAACTAGGAACAATATAGACAAGCCTGATTCTCTTTTTACATTGTTGGCATCAGAGCTACTAGAGCCCCTAAACCTCAGTCCAAAATATGTAACATTTACCAAGGATGCTGGGTCATATACAACACAGGAGACACTGGGGCATATACAACACAGGAGACACTGAGTCATATACAACACAGGAGACACTGGGTCATATACAGCACAGGAGACACTGGGTCATATACAACACAGGAGACACTGGGTCATATACAACACAGGAGACACTGGGTCATATACAACACAGGAGACAATGGGTCATATACAGCACAGGAGACACTGGGTCATATACAACACCGGAGACACTGAGTCATATACAACACAGGAGACACTGGGTCATATACAACACAGGAGACACTGAGTCATATACAACACAGGAGACACTGGGTCATATACAGCACAGGAGACACTGGGTCATATACAACACAGGAGACACTGGGTCATATACAACACAGGAGACACTGGGTCATATACAGCACAGGAGACACTGAGTCATATACAATACAGGAGACACTGAGTCATATACAGCACAGGAGACACTGGGTCATATACAGCACAGGAGACACTGAGTCATATACAATACAGGAGACACTGAGTCATATAGAGCACAGGAGACACTGGGTCATATACAATACAGGAGACACTGGGTCATATACAACACAGGAGGCACTGAGTCATATACAACACAGGAGACACTGAGTCATAGACATCACAGGAGACACTGAGTCATATACAACACAGGAGACACTGAGTCATATACAACACAGGAGACACTGGGTCATATACAGCACAGGAGACACTGGGTCATATACAACACAGGAGACACTGGGTCATATACAACACCGGAGACACTGAGTCATATACAACACAGGAGACACTGGGTCATATACAGCACAGGAGACACTGAGTCATATACAATACAGGAGACACTGAGTCATATACAGCACAGGAGACACTGGGTCATATACAATACAGGAGACACTGGGTCATATACAACACAGGAGGCACTGAGTCATATGCAACACAGGAGACACTGAGTCATATACAACACAGGAGACACTGAGTCATATACAACACAGGAGACACTGGGTCATATACAGCACAGGAGACACTGAGTCATATACAATACAGGAGACACTGAGTCATATACAGCACAGGAGACACTGAGTCATATACAATACAGGAGACGCTGGGTCATATACAGCACAGGAGACACTGAGTCATATACATCACAGGAGACACTGAGTCATATACAACACAGGAGACACTGAGTCATATACAACACAGGAGACACTGGGTCATATACAGCACAGGAGACACTGGGTCATACACAACACAGGATACACTGGGTCATATACAACACCGGAGACACTGAGTCATATACAACACAGGAGACACTGGGTCATATACAGCACAGGAGACACTGAGTCATATACAATACAGGAGACACTGAGTCTTATACAGCACAGGAGACACTGGGTCATATACAATACAGGAGACACTGGGTAATATACAACACAGGAGGCACTGAGTCATATGCAACACAGGAGACACTGAGTCATATACAACACAGGAGACAGTGAGTCATATACAACACAGGAGACACTGGGTCATATACAACACAGGAGACACTGAGTCATATACAGCACAGGAGACACTGGGTCATATACAATACAGGAGACACTGGGTCATATACAATACAGGAGACACTGAGTCATATACAATACAGGAGACACTGAGTCATATACAACACAGGAGACACTGGGTCATATACAGCACAGGAGACACTGGGTCATATACAATACAGGAGACACTGGGTCATATACAACACAGGAGGCACTGAGTCATATGCAACACAGGAGACACTGAGTCATATACAACACAGGAGACATTGAGTCATATACAACACAGGAGACACTGGGTCATATACAGCACAGGAGACACTAAGTCATATGCAACACAGGAGACACTGAGTCATATACAACACAGGAGACACTGGGTCATATACAACACAGGAGACACTGGGTCATATACAACACAGGAGACACTGGGTCATATACAGCACAGGAGACACTGGGTCATATACAAAACAGGAGACACTGAGTCATATACAACACAGGAGACACTGAGTCATATACAACACAGGAGACACTGAGTCATATACAGCACAGGAGACACTGGGTCATATACAATACAGGAGACACTGGGTCATATACAATACAGGAGACACTGAGTCATATACAATACAGGAGACACTGAGTCATATACAACACAGGAGACACTGGGTCATATACAGCACAGGAGACACTGGGTCATATACAATACAGGAGACACTGGGTCATATACAACACAGGAGGCACTGAGTCATATGCAACACAGGAGACACTGAGTCATATACAACACAGGAGACATTGAGTCATATACAACACAGGAGACACTGGGTCATATACAGCACAGGAGACACTAAGTCATATGCAACACAGGAGACACTGAGTCATATACAACACAGGAGACACTGGGTCATATACAACACAGGAGACACTGGGTCATATACAACACAGGAGACACTGGGTCATATACAGCACAGGAGACACTGGGTCATATACAAAACAGGAGACACTGAGTCATATACAACACAGGAGACACTGAGTCATATACAACACAGGAGACACTGGGTCATATACAGCACAGGAGACACTGGGTCATATACAACACAGGAGACACTGGGTCATATACAACACAGGAGACACTGGGTCATATACAACACAGGAGACACTGGGTCATATACAACACAGGAGACGCTGAGACTATTGCTGCTTTCTTCATTGGTGGGAATGGAGTGCAGAGTGAGCTCTCTCTGCCACAAAGTACAGTATTTGTGGTATGTCCTGATGAAGGGGTCACCTGAACCCTGAAACGCTTAGAATAAACCACGTTGAAACCTCTACAATTTTTGGAATTCTTCTTGCGGCAGCGCGGGGATGAGCCTTTTTTCTTTCCTAAGTGTATGTACAAAGTGCACCCTGACACTAGCACTGGCCAGCATCAAGATGTAATCCTTCATTGCATTTGTCGCAGTGTTCAGTAGTGAATGCTGCATGTGTGAGCTCGCAGTGTAAGGCACAAAGGACCGGCTGCCTGCGTTTTGCACTGTGGTCCCTGGGAATTTGCCAGACGACCGTAAAAGAGAACATTGCGGGCCGTAAACTGCCAATGGCCGGAGGATTCCGTTCCCTGGTCTAGATCTAGATTTTTTTTTTAATGGAATGCATTTTCAGTACCTACTTTGCATTTTATTGGGCGTAATTCATCTTTAGTTGTTTTTTTTAAGTCACTTTTCTTTTTTGATTTCTTTACTCTTGTGGTATTTGATTTTGGCTCCAAATTCTTCACAATTGGTCGCTCGGTTCTTATATATTACGCAAAATAAAAAATGCTCTTCATTTTTGCCTATTTGAACTAAAAAATTGCATAAAAGGATAATGTTCACCTGAAAAGTCACAAAATATGAGCAAAATGTTGTTCAGGGTATATATAAAAATCACTTGGAGGGAAGGGGCAGGGCAGGAGCAAATTTTCAACAAACTTTTGTGACATTTAAAAAAGTCACCATTGATGAATCATCCAAAAATATCTGAAAACTCCGAACTTCGCAAACAATGAGGAACATAAAAATAAAAAAACAGACGAACACATAGAAAATAGACTTAAAAAAGAAGGAGCAAATAAAAAACAGGCTCAGACACATGGTGCCTGTGGCTCGGGCAGCATAAATCTAATGACAGGTTCCCTTTAGGACTGGACATCAGTTTATATTTTATGCAGACCCTCTAAAGGGATTTACACGTTTTTCTACGAATGGAAACAATGGAGGTGTCACAGACTGATTTTGCCCTACTATACACAAAGCCAACCTTCTTCTATAAATATATGGGTTGAGAATGATTTTCATTTTTTTTTAAAGTTTAGATACATTTAATCCCAGTGATGTTATTTTATACTTTCTCCCAGCAAGAAAAGGAATTGTGTTAAATTCCTACATTCTTTACATTCGAAAGGTCATAAATGTATAACACATAGAGATCATACAATAATGCGACCCGGAGACGAAGGAAAAGACGAGGATTACCTTAAAAATGTGCAAGATTATTGGATTGATGTGTGAAGAATACTGTGGCGCTCCAAATGATAAAAAGGGCAATATCAGACATAGACCTCAGTGTATATAAAGGTAAGTCTTCCCATTATAGCCATACATTATATAACTCTCTTGACTATTGTGTACAATATGCCCAGAAAAATTACAGTAATCTCCAAATCTGGTAACATGGTCAGATTCATAGTGAATATTACAAATCCCCGAACAGTCACTTTGTCGAAACTTAGGCAACCTATGTAAAACTATTGGACTAAACTCCATCAGGACCTTCAAGGACTTAAAAATATGCTCAAATATACAAATAAATATATATAAAAAATGAAACAAGTAAATTATCGGATAATGATTATAATACGTTGTCCCTGATGTATAAGATATATTATAACTGACTACAACATAAAGCGCCATCGAATAAATGGCGATATAAAAATGTATAATAATAATAATAACATGACTACTATAATACTGCCCCTATGTACAAGAATATAACTACTATAATACTGCCCCTATGTACAAGAATATAACTACTATAATACTGTTCCTATGTACAAGAATATAACTACTATAATACTGCTCCTATGTACAAGAATATAACTACTATAATACTGCTCCCTATGTACAAGAATATAACTACTATAATACTGCCCCTATGTACAAGAATATAACTACTATAATACTGCCCCTATGCACAAGAATATAACTACTATAATACTGTTCCTATGTACAAGAATATAACTACTATAATACTGCTCCTATGTACAAGAATATAACTACTATAATACTGCTCCCTATGTACAAGAATATAACTACTATAATACTGCTCCTATGTACAAGAATATAACTACTATAATACTGCTCCTATGTACAGGAATATAACTACTATAATACTGTTCCTATGTACAAGAATATAACTACTATAATACTGTTCCTATGTACAAGAATATAACTACTATAATTCTGCCTCCTATGTACAAGAATATAACTACTATAATACTGCTCCTATGTACAAGAATATAACTACTATAATACTGCTCCTATGTACAAGAATATAACTACTATAATACTGCTCCCTATGTACAAGAATATAACTACTATAATACTGCTCCTATGTACAAGAATATAACTACTATAATACTGCTCCTATGTACAAGAATGTAACTACTATAATACTGCCCCCTATGTACAAGAATATAACTACTATAATACTGCTCCTATGTACAAGAATATAACTACTATAATACTGCTCCTATGTACAAGAATATAACTACTATAATACTGATCCTATGTACAAGAATATAACTACTATAATACTGTTCCTATGTACAAGAATATAACTACTATAATTCTGCCTCCTATGTACAAGAATATAACTACTATAATACTGTTCCTATGTACAAGAATATAACTACTATAATTCTGCCTCCTATGTACAAGAATATAACTACTATAATACTGCTCCTATGTACAATAATATAACTACTATAATACTGCTCCTATGTACAAGAATATAACTACTATAATACTGCTCCTATGTACAAGAATATAACTACTATAATACTGCTCCTATATACAAGAATATAACTACTATAATACTGCCCCCTATGTACAAGAATATAACTACTATAATACTGCTCCTATGTACAAGAATATAACTATTATAATACTGCTCCTATGTACAAGAATATAACTACTAAAATACTGCCCCCTATGTACAAGAATATAACTACTATAATACTGCCCCTATATACAAGAATATAACTACTATAATACTGCCCCCTATGTACAAGAATATAACTACTATAATACTGCTCCTATGTACAAGAATATAACTACTATAATACTGCTCCTATGTACAAGAATATAACTACTATAATACTGCTCCTATGTACAAGAATATAACTACTATAATACTGCCCCCTATGTACAAGAATATAACTACTATAATACTGTCCCCTTTATACAAGAATATAACTACTATAATACTGCCCCTATGTACAAGAATATAACTACTATAATCCTGCCTCATATGTACAAGAATATAACTACTATAATACTGCCCCCTATGTACAAGAATATAACTACTATAATACTGTCCCCTTTATACAAGAATACAACTACTATAATACTGCCCCTATGTACAAGAATATAACTACTATAATCCTGCCTCATATGTACTGCACTGTAATATAATCACTATACTACCGCCTATGTGGACGAATACAATCAGGGTTGTTCAGGTCTTTCTCTGAAATTTCTATAAATGTTTGGTAATTTTACCAAGTGTTGATATTTCCCTTTTCTTCTATATTTCAGTGCCAGGGTCATAGAGGCAGATCCTGGAGAAGGAAGACATGCTGTAAGTAATAGTAAGAGAGCAGAGTCATTCTCGTTGACTTTAACCATTGATGGGAAAGGCCTTTGAACTGTAAATCACTATACAAACAGTATGCAGTTATACAAAGTGGTGACAGGAAATATATAAGGAGCGGGCACAGCACTCCAACTTAATATAGTGAGAATTTCTGCCAAAATGGGATATTAGGATATCGGATCTAAGCCCTGACAAGGCAACGTAGATTCCCCTTGATAGCAGATATCTAAAATATGTAAATGGATTTACTTTAATCCTGACACAGCGCCACCCTGGGTTTTGTCTAGAACTGCAACTCAATCTTTTATCACTAATTAATTAAGAGTTGAGCTGCAGTTGGAGCGCCCCGTCAGGGCAAGGGGGTACTCGATACCGGGTCCTGCGGTTCACAGGGGGATGTCACAGTGGCTGACCCGGTCCGTGGCCCTGGGACGTCTGTGTAAAAGGGAAAGGACTTTAAAGGGACCTGAGAATAGCCACTACACAGTGGGTGGTGCTGTGCTGCCTCAGCTCTGAGCACAATGCACAGGAGCTGCAATCATCTGATCGCTGGTGGTTCCCCACTAGTCTGATATTGATGACCTAATTTAGTGATATTCTACACCATTAGTATTGGACAGGCCCTTTATGCTGATGGCTTTCTTGGGATGCCGAGAAGGGAGAGGGAGGTTTCGCCTTTGCAACTTTTGTTTTCTTCAGAAAATCATTGCTTTTCCCAACCCCATTTCTCTTGCTCAAGCTAACGTCACAGATGTGATGGTGTAGGAGTTTACTTCTTGACCCACGGTGGCTTTTTCTATAGTGTTCATACTGGGGACCGGCTATAAGCAGCTGGGAAAGGCCATTGCCCTGTGCCACCGTCATCTCTGTTGAGTACGATCGAAGCCTCTATTTTTTTCTTCAGTAAAAAAAGGAAAAAATATATATAAATCCTAAATAAAGTACTTGGACATCTACTCAATCTTTCTCCCTGAAACCTCCATCACTGTTGATGGCACCTTTGCTTGGAAAGGATAAATCTTAATTGTGCTCTTCCTCAAACACTCAACACGACCGTCCCAAGCCCCAATGTGAAACTTGTAAGTCCCCCAACCTGCAATTTGCCACCCACCCACACTGATGTCTTCTTTTGTAGCAGATGGACCTTTGGTCCTCCATAAGCATCACTTCAGTATTATGTCATACTAGACAAGTTCATCCATAGTTCTGCCATTGACATTTTTTACTCATTATCATGCCCCCTGATGAGAGAGCATCCATCCCCGCTCCATTCACACGAAACTTGTAAGAAATGATTGCTTTCTGCCAAGTACAGTACCAAGAAGCTTCTACAGAATCAATGAGATCTGAAAGCCCAGGTCTCTTCTTCATCCAGGAGCCTAGAAGACGTTGTGGAAGATTTTGGCAATTGTGCTCCAGTTTATTTATTTTACTCGTTTATATAGCGCCATTAATTCCACAGCACTTTTCAGACATTATCGGAACTTTCCACATTGGGGCTCACAATTTAGAAGCCCTATCAGTATGTATTTGGAGGGTGGCAGGAAACCGGAGAACCCAGAAGAAACCCACGCAAACATGGAGAGAACATACAAACTCCTTGCAGATGTTGTCCTTGGTGGGATCTGAATCCAGGACCCTAGCACTGCAAGGCTTCAGTGCTAACCACTGAGCCACCGTGCTGTCCATTGTACAGTGCTAACCACTGAGCCACCATGCTGTCCACTGTGCGGTGCTAACCCCTGAGCCACCTTGCTGCCCTTAGTTTTTCAGTTACAGCTTCCTATTCTTTACCCCTATGGCTATGAACCTACCCTGCCCACTCTTGCCAATGCTATAACAAATTTCTGTAAAAGCACAGGTTTTATATTTTCTCTACTCTGGTTGCTCATTTCTAACTCCATGTTTAATACTACATTTTATATGATTTAGTATGAGGAGTAGGGGAAAGGAGATGACAACTGTTCTGAACATATATCTGACAAATGTGGTTGTCGTGATAAATTAAATAGATTGAAAACCAAAGTGGAATATCTTTACTAAATATTATAATACTCCCGCTTATGGCTCATGCACATGATTGTATTTTGGACCAAGTGTGATCCGATAAAACATTGGATCACGCTCGGACCAATAGTATTCTATGGGGCCGTACATATGTCTGATATTTTTCCTCGGACCAAAAAAAAATTAAAAAATCACAGCATGCCCGAATTGGATGCGATTATCGGATCGCACTCATCCATGCAAATCAATGAGTCTGTGGAAACCATCGGCCTGCACTCCGATGACATCAGATTATTACCGCCCTGGCAAGGGCTTTCCTACACCTCTGGGTCCTGGTGCAGTTGGCTATACGTACGCCCCTGGATTAGCATAATCGGCCCGATTTTCTGGCATTAGAGGAAATATGCTGGTGTGACCCTAGCCTTATGGGCAGGATTGTCAGGCAGGACAGGTAGCATTCATTTTATATATCACTGGAATTTCTTATTAAATCTATAGGATCTCTGCTGTGTGGTCCACAACTAGCCGCCTTCTCCCTTCTCTGCCGTTCTCTCTTTATAAAGTGTCTGTTATTGGAAAACTCTATATTTTCAGTACCAACAAGTCATTGCGCACTGATAAGTGTGACTGCCCATGACGCCAGCGCTGCACTCGCTTCCTGTTTTTCCCTTGGTCCTTTTTGTTCTTATCAAATATACATTGAAGCCAGCAGCAGCATAAGCAATAATGGTGATTAATGTCGCTCCTTTATGTGGAATAACAGAGGAGGGCACTTAGGCCATATGTGATCTATAGGAAGCTCAGCAATACTCTGCCCAGCTGCGTTATCACATCCTGATGGAAAAGTAGGTTGTTGCGCTTTACAGCCATTATTTGCAGCCTATTTCTGCTGTATGTACAGTTACGTCCATATGTATTTGGACAGACACAACATTTTTCTAATTTTGGTTATAGACATTACCACAATGAATTTTAAACAAAACAATTCAGATGCAGCTGAAGTTCAGACTTTCAGCTTTCATTTGAGGGTATCCACATTAAAATTGGATGAAGGGTTTAGGAGTTTCAGCTCCTTAACATGTGCCACCCTGTTTTTAAAGGGACCAAAAGTAACTGGACAATTGACTCCAAGGCTATTTCATGGACAGGTGTGGGCAGTCCCTTCGTTATGTCATTCTAAATTAAGCAGATAAAAGGCCTGGAGTTGATTTGAGGTGTGGTGCTTGCATTTGGAAGGTTTTGCTGTGAAGTAAACATGCGGTCAAAGGAGCTCTCCATGCAGGTGAAACAAGCCATCCTTAAGCTGCGAAGACAGAAAAAACCCATCCGAGAAATTGCTTCAATATTAGGAGTGGCAAAATCTACAGTTTGGTACATCCTGAGAAAGAAAGAAAGCACTGGTGAACTCATCAATGCAAAAAGACCTGGGCACCCACGGAAGACAACAGTGGTGGATGATCGCAGAATAATCTCCATGGTGAAGAGAAACCCCTTCACAACAGCCAACCAAGTGACCAACACTCTCCAGGAGGTCGGCGCATCAATATCCAAATCTACCATAAAGAGAAGGCTGCATGAAAGTAAATACAGAGGGTTCACTGCACGGTGCAAGCCACTCATAAGCATCAAGAATAAAAAGGCTAGACTGGACTTTGCTATAAAACATCTAAAAAAGCCAGCACAGTTCTGGAAAAACATTCTTTGGACAGATGAAACCAAGATCAACCTCTACCAGAATGATGGAAAGAGAAAAGTATGGCGAAGGCGTGGTACAGCTCATGATCCAAAGCATACCACATCATCTGTAAAACACGGCGGAGGCAGTGTGATGGCTTGGGCATGCATGGCTGCCAGTGGCACCGGGTCACTAGTGTTTATTGATGATGTGACACAGGACAGAAGCAGCCGAATGAATTCTGAGGTATTCAGAGACATACTGTGTGCTCAGATCCAGCCAAATGCAGCAAAACTGATTGGTCGTCGTTTCATACTACAGATGGACAATGACCCAAAACATAAAGCCAAAGCAACCCAGGGGTTTATTAAAGCAAAGAAGTGGAATATTCTTGAATGGCCAAGTCAGTCACCTGATCTCAACCCAATTGAGCATGCATTTCACTTGTTAAAGACTAAACTTCAGACAGAAAGGCCCATAAACAAACAGCAACTGAAAACCACCGCAGTGAAGGCCTGGCAGAGCATCAAAAAGGAGGAAACACAGTGTCTGGTGATGACCATGAGTTCAAGACTTCAGGCAGTCATTGCCAACAAAGGGTTTTCAACCAAGTACTAAAAATGAACATTTTATTTAATCTGTCCAATTACTTTTGGTCCCTTTAAAAACAGGGTGGCACATGTCAAGGAGCTGAAACGCCTAAACCCTTCATCCAATTTTGATGTGGATACCCTCAAATGAAAGCTGAAAGTCTGAACTTCAACTGCATCTGAATTGTTTTGTTTAAAATTCATTGTGGTAATGTCTATAACCAAAATTAGAAAAATGTTGTCTCTGTCTAAATAGACGTAACTGTATATACAGTGATGTTACACAAGAGAAAATCAATGGTCTCTGGCCTCTATTGCCATCAGCCGGCGGTCTCTTCTGAAGCTCTTTCCCATGAGACAATGCTAACTTGAAGGGCAAATGCCCCATATGACCAAGCGGCAGCTAAGTCTGGATCGACAAGGCTACTTCCCTCCACCCACTCATAGATTTGTCATCTGCCTCTACAACATCCTTCTCTAGGCTTGGCTCGTTCCTCAATGCCATTCATGCAGGAAGGAGTCTCTCTTTCCACTTGCATCTTTCTTTCTTTTTCTCTCTGGTAGCTAGACAGTTCATGGACGTTTATGGTCTACCACAGCACCTGTCACCAATGAACACCATCTCCCCTGCAGATCTTCATGCCTTTGCTGGCCATCTCAGGGGCAGCGGATGGGAATTCTTCACCTCTCCTCTTAATGGGCAGCTCAGTCGCTGACCTGTTGACCTCGAGGTAAGTCACTTGTGTACGTTCCATCTGCAAAACTCACCAAACTACTCTCTTTATTCAACATTACCAAGAAACCAAAGTTCAGAATAATCACTCCCAAACAATCATCCTTGGTGGTCTAATAAAGGGGGTACTAACAGAAAGAACATTGTTTATACACACTCGAAAAAATGATTACACTATCATCTCTATCAATGGAGAATAGTGGTCTTAAAATAATGCCTTAGTCCTCCATCATTCCATTCTCTTCTTCTTACTGTGAGGACATCAACTTGAATGCTGCAGCCAATCAGTGCTCACTGGAACAGGAAGTGAGGAGATAGGAGGGTGGGAGGAAACAGATCACAGGATACAGGAACGTACCTGGGCCAATTTTTGAAATCTTGGGATTATTTCAATGACAATAGAACAGGGACACAAATTCGTGTCATCTACAGACTATTTGGAAATAAGAACAAAACAAGACACCATTTATCTTGCTACAAGAGAGACTGCATGGATATTCACAACTCATATATATTTATTAATGGCAATGAGCCAAAAGCCGATTTATGTAATTGTATGTAGGCTTATCCTGGAACAGCCACACTAAGAAATGAATACCTGAGTGCCACAGTATCAGTGTAGGGAGATGGACCACGCCGGTAAGACCTCCCTCGTATTAGTTCCGGGACTATCGGAGCTGTCACCATTGTGACCGGGCGGAAAGCTTTCTGACCCGGACAGACCTTTGCACCCGACTGTAGGGGTTCATGACAGGGATAAAAGGGACAGTGTGTGGGAAAGCGGGTCAGTTGGAAGACAGAGCTCGCAGAAGGAGAAGGTTCACTCACTCTCCATGGAGCTATGCAATAGGCCAGACCTGCACTGCAGCACTCCCCCCTGAAACAGACCGACTCTGAGGAACGGATATCGACATGCTCACTTACCTCAGTCTCCCCACACCGTTCCGCTTACTGCCGCAGGCTCGCTGCCTGCGTCAGACCCGCTGAGTCATCCAGAGTTGGGAAGCGTCATCCCCGCCTCTGCCTGTGAACTGAGTCCCAGTCTGGCGGTACCACAGACGCCTTCCCAGCATGGACATCTTCCAGGTATTCCAGGACCTTGCCAAGGAGAGCCAGGATTCACTACGTCCGTCAGGAGGTAGTGTATCAACTTTCTTCAGGATCAGGCCAGAGACTTCACGCGTCACTTACGGCGCCACCGTGGGATTTCAAGCTTCGACAGTCCAGAACCCATCAGACTGATAAGTTTACCTGTCGCATAACCATTTGTTCTTACCCTGATGTAATATTTAGATCAATTCTCCCCTTAACCCTTTCTTTCCCTGTGTGGAGTAACCCCTGTAATAAACCCTTTTAACTCTTGCTCTGCCTCTGTTATGGACCTGGTGGTTAGGAGCACCCGGAATGACCTGATGGTTAAACTAGAAATCGGGACAAGCTCTGGGGAAGTGGGAACTCTGCTGACCGCAAACCCCAATCCTATCACACACACTAGAAATAGCCGTGGAGCGTACCTAACTCTCCCTAGACGCCTCTTCACAGCCTAAGAGCTAACTACCCCTAAAGATAGGAAATAAAGCCTTACCTTGCCTCAGAGAAATTCCCCAAAGGAAAAGGCAGCCCCCCACAAATATTGACTGAGTTAAGAGGAAAGTCACAAACACAGGAATGAAACAGATTTAGCAAAGGAGGCCAGTCTTCACTAAATAGTCAGAGGATAGTAAAGGGAACTATGCGGTCAGCACAAAAAACTACAAAAACCACGCAGAGTGTGCAAAAAGACCTCCACACCGACTCACGGTGTGGAGGTGCAACTCTGCACCCCCAGAGCTTCCAGCTAGCAAGGAAATATCATGATAGTAAGCTGGACAGAACTTAGCATGTACTAAGAAATATATTCAGAAAGCAATGAACAACAAATGAACTAGCAGGGACTTAGCTTCTGCTGGAGTAGTCAGGTCATCAGAGGAATCCAAGAGAGATCTGAAACCAGTACTGAGACATTGACAGCTGGCATGAAGTAATGATCTGAGTGGAGTTAAATAGAGAAGCCAGCATAGCAATAAACGAGGGCAGCTGAGAAAGCCAACCTCAAGGACCAGCAGTTCCACTCAAAGCCACCAGAGGGAGTCCAAGGACAGAACTCACCGAAGTACCATTCATGACCACAGGAGGGAGTCCGAGAACGGAATTCACAACAGCCTCCTGCTCGTCACTGCATCCCACGTTACCTGCAATCTTACACTTGGCGTAGTCGGCAGGATGCAGTCTTACAGAACGGAGGCGACAGTCCAAGCAGTTGGGGTGGGCCCTAGGTCCAGCATTTCTCTGGGAGCAATGTTGAACAATTTCCCTAAGTTTATGGGGAATAACACCATGTTATGGAGCTGAACCGAATGGCTGTGGGGGATGATGAGGATGCACCCCATGACCCCTGAGTTAGAAGCTGAGGTGGCCGTGATGGCTCTAGATGGAGAAGCCAGAGATTCAGTCATGTTACGACGTGTGATGCAGTGACCCCTGTTACAGCTAGGGGTTGCTGTAGGTGCTCCTCGGAATGCGCACGGAGGCGTATCTGTGTTTATACATAGTTACATAGTTATTAAGGTTGAAGGAAGACTTTAAGTCCATCTAGTTCAACCCATAGCCTAGCATGCCCTAACATGTTGATCCAGGGGATGATGGTGAAACAGTGACCAGCAGGATTGTAAATGGTCGGTATGTGTCACAGAGGGAGCCTGCACTGTAAGCCAGTAATGTTGTTGTTCTGGGACCTGTAGTTCCACAAATGTTTGTATAGTTTGTAAAGGGAAGCTTACAGGGTTAGTCAGAGAGCTGGGCGGGTCTGGCTAACCACACACACCACCCACCTATGGGAGTAGTTACAGGTACATAATATGACCATGGTGTGGTTACATGGTCTCAGTAGTTCTGAATGTATGGATCTGTTTGGTCCATGTGCAAGGTCCTGGAAGCCTATGTGTTGGGAGTGATATCTCCCTGAATAGCGCGTGATGGAGCTTTGGCACTGAAGGTTTGTGTGTTGGGAGATCCTGGGAGTAGGATCGGATCCCTGAATAGCGCACTGAGAGGCCGTGGACCTGAAGGCCTGGGTGTTGGGAGGTCAAGAGTGTGGACCGGATCCCTAAAGAGCACGAGGTGAGGCCGTGATCCTGAGTGGCCTCTGTGTTGGGAGGTCCAGAGTCTGGACCGGATCCCTGAAGAGCACGAGGTGAGGCCATGGATATGCAGAGCCGATGATGGCTACTGTGTTGGGGAAGCTACCATCCTTCGGTGGGTCTGAAACTGACTGATGTGTGTCTGCTAGGCAAGTTGGTGATCCCCGTAAGGCTGCTTCCCAGGAGTATGGACTGACAAGGAGTCAGCGTGATGGAGCAGGAGGTCCCGTAAGGTACCTCCACAGACTGTTGGTGCTTATTGTGTTCCATGAACTAATGAACTGTGTGGCATGCGGTCACCCATGGCAACTGGATAAAGGGGTCCAGCATGTTTAGTGTCTGTGAGATGAAGCCATATATGAAGTGATGTTATGAACTGTTCGTGGTTGCGGTTTATGATGCCTAAATAAACCGCATGGGCTGTTTTTTTTTTAGAAAAACGTGCCTGAGTGACTGAATCCCATTGCTAAGTGAGTGTCCCCCAACACATGCAGTAAACATTATCTTATAGATGAGACAGATTCTGGAGGAGACTTATGTGGACCCCATGGACGTAGGGGATCTAAGGTTGCGGTTGTTTAGCCGTATACAACGGGAAGGGGAGACGGTGACTCAGTACATGAATGCTCTCCAGGAGATCCATACAGCTATCATTAGGAAAGACGGCAGGGGTGTGGGACCGACTGACATATTGTTGCGGGATCAGTTGGTGACAGGCTTGCGAGACGTACTGACGAAACAGACTTTGAGAGAGCGCTTGCGGTTAAACCCTGGCATGACCTTTTCTGAGATAGGAAGCGAAGCAAGCACACGTGAGCAGGAACAAGGGGTGACAGTCCCGGTAGGGAAGGTCCGGAGCGGAGAGGCATCCGTAAATCTGATCACTGAACCACAAAGGGTGGCGGGATTGCGGAAGGGAATAGAGGAAATTCGAGGGGAATTGGCCTAAGTAAAGAAGAAATTCGTAGGAACTCCGTATCTGCCAGGGGGTAGAGATGGCCCCGAAACCCGCTGTGAAACAAGGATTTTCCATCGAGAGAGACCCCTTACCTGTTATAATTGCGGAGAAATTGGACATTTGGCTTAGGAGTGCCCGCATTGTTGTAGGCCCCCTCAACGTCGTCCATTAGACTAGAGGTCTTCGAGCCCGAGGGACGCCACCCGGAGCATGAACAGTCACGAAGGAGTAACCGAAGTACTGCAAATATAGTTTCTATGTCCCCTCTTGTCTGGGCCGAATTGGACGGTCGGACCGTACGTTGTCTGGTGGGTACTGGCTCACAGGTGACTACGATGCCCGAAACGTACTTTAGATGACATTTTCCTGAAGCTATGCGGCCTAAGTGGGGTCCAGTGATAAAACTAACAGCTGCCAACCACCTGCCCATCCCGGTCACAGGGGTGGTCTGGATGCAAATAACCATCTGTGGCAAAGATCTAGGCCGTAAGGGAGTAGTGTTGACCACTAGAGAAGCAGGAAACGGACACGCCATCACCCTGGGAATGAACGTACTGAGAGAGTTCAGGAGTCTCCTCATCATTGAGCCCTTTGATGTAACTTTGAAGCAGTGAAGCCCACACACTCCCCAACGAAGAGTGTTCCAACCGTTAATCCGTGTGGCATAAGTGCAGGAATCCTCCAGTGGTGGAGGAGCATTGGGAAAAGTGATTGTTCCAGCCTCTGCTCCACTCATACTGCCATCAGGACAGACCATGCTTACCCTGCCTGTCCGGGCCTGTACCCCTCTAGAAGGTGTTGAAATCCAGATCGAATCAGCTATTACACAACAGCTACCCCAGTACTCCTTGTGGCGCGAACGCTAGCCATTGTATGGGATGGGACGGTTTCAATATGGTGTGTCAATTTGGGAGAGGATAACATCACACAGACTCCCAGAAGTGAAGTGGCTCGAGTTATGGCCATGACAGATGAAGTAATATCACCTCAGGCCATATAGCTTACGGTGAAGAAAGGAGATCCCTGGACTGTAGCCGTAGATATGTCCCTGACACCAGAATCCCAGCATATCCCAGAAGGGCGTCGTATACTGGAACAGATGTGGGCTGAGCTGACAGGCCTTACTCCAATGCAGATCCAGCAGGTGGAAACTCTGCTGGGGCGATATCAGGACATGTTCGCACACCACGAGGAGGATTTCGGCTGTACTACGGCAATCAGGCATGAGATCCCGACTGAAAATGCTGCGCCCATCAGAGAGCAGTATCAACAAATTCCGCCACAACTCTATCAAGAGGTGAAAGGTATGCTAACTGCAGAAGAGCGTCATAAGGGAGAGTCAGAGTCCGTGGGCCGCCCCCATTGTGTTAGTGCAGAAGAAGGATGGCACTCTGCATTTCTGTGTGGACTACCGAAAACTCAATGCCTGCACTGTGCGAGATTCCTTTCCGCTACCCAGGATTGAAGAGCCCTTGTCGGTGCTAGGAAATGCCAATTTTTTTTCATCTTTGGATTTAGCCAGTGGCTACTGGCAGGTACCAATGTCGGAGCAGGACTGACCGAAGACGGCATTTATACTGCCTATGGGACTGTATGAATTAAATCGAATGCCCTTCGGCTTGGCCAACGCTCCTGGGATGTTTCAACGGCTAATGGAGAGGTGTTTAGGTGACTTAAACTTTGAAGCCACGCTTATCTACTTAGACGACATCATAGTCTATGCCGCTATGTTTGAAGACCATCTAGAAAGATTAGAGCAGGTGTTGAGTCACCTTCAAAAACATGGTTTAAAGGTGAAGCCTCAAAAATGTTATCTGTTTCACACCCAAATAGAGTACCTGGGTCACGTAATTTCTGCCGAAGGGGTGAAGCCATCCTGGGAAAAACTTGCTGCAGTACAGGATAGGCCGACCCCAATGACAGTGAAGGATGTCCAAGCATTCTTGGGGCTGACCGGCTACTACCGTCGCTTCATGAAGAACTTCACCCGCATAGTGAACCCGTTGCTAGAATATTTAAAGGGAGTGCCCTGGGGCGCCCACAAACAGACTATCCGGTGGGGAGAGGGAGAATGGCAAGAAAAGATCTGAAAAAGATGTTGACCGAAGCACCTATTTGGCTTACGTGGACTTATCCCAACTGTTCAATCTCCACATTGATGGAAGCTTGCATGGGCTCGGGGCTGTACTGTCGCAGATGCAGGATGGAAGAGAGAAGGTGATCACTTCATGATGCTGAACGAATTCACAACAATTATAATTCCTTCAAGCTAGAGCTGCTGGCGTTAGAGTGGACCATGACGGAGAAGTTTGCTGAGTGCCTATCCAGGTCTGAGGTACTAGTACGGACCGATAACAACCCTTTCGCTCATCTGGAAAGCACAAGACTGGGAGCTTTGGAACAACGTTGGGTGGCTAGAATGGCAAAGTTCCGGTATAAGATCGCCTACAAAAGAGGGGCTGAAAATACTCATGCTGATGCCCTATCCAGCGTGAATCGTAGACCACCTGGGCAAAACAGAGATGAAGAATTAGAAGATGAGGAAGATCCCAGGTTCCCAGATGCTGCCAGGACAGTAATAGCTATGCAGGACCAGATGCAAGTGTTGGTCCAGGAGGGTGTTCTAGGATGATCCCGTGATGAATGGGTATGGTTACAGCAGAAAGATGAGTAACTCACCCAACTCAGACAGTGGGTGATGTCTAAGTAACTCCCCAGTAAAAGAGAGCGAAGTACCCTGTCTGTAGAGACGCTGGAAATTCTTCGACAATGGGAAATACTTCAAATGAGAAATGGACTGCTGTATCGGAAAGTCCAGTTGCAGCGGGAACTATGAGTCACTTGGCAGGTAGTAATTCCGGCGACACTGTTAGCTAAGGTGGCTACCGAAGCACATGAAAGAGGAGCACACTTTGGCCTAGAGAAAGCCTTCCAGTGGATACAGCGATTAGTATACCATCCTCAACTGAAGGCCGTAGTAGAAGAAACCTGTAGACTATGCAGGAATTGTGAGTTGGCGAAACCACCCGAACAGAGAGCCCCTACACAAACCATTGTGACTTCTGCCCCTCTGGAAGTGTTAATGATAGATTATCGGACCGGCTCATCAAGGCTACGAACATTGTCTGGTAATGATGGACCATTCACTAAGTTCACTGTCAAGACCCCAACACGTGGTCAAACTGCTGAATCCGCTGCACATGCCATCTGCAAAAATTTCATCCAAGTATACAGCTGCCCTAGGCAAATTCATTCCAATCAAGGGGCCTGTTTTATGGGGAAAGTGATGGAAGAATTACACCATCTGTACCAGATCGAGAGGTCTCATACCACGCCGTATCATCCTCAGGGAAATGGAGCCTGTGAACAGTTCAACCGCACCCTATTTCAAATGCTGAGGACACTGGAAGAAGACCAGAAGGCTTGATGGCCCGAGTTCATAGCTGAGTTGGTATGAGTGTACAACAACCGCACACACAAAACTACCGGTTATCCTCCGTACCCCTTGCTATTTGAGCATTCAGAAAAAGAGATTACTGAGACTTGTAAGAATGTCTTGCATGCTGCAGCACAAGGCTCAGCCAGACTCATATGAAAGTTGCTGAGTGCCTCAGTACCAGGCACAGCCAGACTTGTGAAATAGTTGCTGAGTGTTGCAGTACCAGGCACAGACATACTTGTTTGAAAGTTCCTGAGTGCTGCAAGAACAAGGCACAGCCAGAGGCTTATGAAAGCTCCTGAGTGCCACAGTACCAGGCACCTACAGGCTCGAATGAAAGTTGTTGAGTTCCGCAGTACCAGGCTCAGCCAGACTCATATGAAAGTTGCTGAGTGCCGCAGTACTAGGCTTATCCAGACTCATATGAAAGTTCCTGAGTGCCACAGTACCAGGCGCCTCCAGGCTTGAATGAAAGTTGCTGAGTTCCGCAGTACCAGGCACAGCCAGAGTCATAAGAATGTTCCTGAGTGCCACAGTACTAGGCTTAGCCAGACTCATATGAAAGTTACTGAGCTCCGCAGTACCAGGCACGACCATACCCACATAGACATTCTTGGCTTGAGTACTGCAGTGAAAAGGCCTTGGTGGTCCATCGAGTGAGGCTGGTCCTCAGTTTTACAAGTTAGTAGGAGATCTAGAAGACTACCTGTGTATGTAGGTGCATAGCTATAGGAAGTTCAAGAATAGCAGTTACATCAAAGTTCCATTGTCTAGTGTTCCCTCACCCCAAGTAGACACTATGTGTGGATCATGGTAGGTGCGTTGCGCCTATCAGTGAATTTGCATTTGAGCCGAGGAACTACAAGTCACACTTTTTATTAGAGTAGCTTTTAATATAACTCACTACTGGTAATATCGTATTCCAGTGATACATTTGCCTGTGTAAAAGAACAATTATTAAACTCCAATTTTTTAATATCCCTCACTCTGTCTCCTGAATGTGTTTTCTATCTGGTTCCAACCCAATGTTCTGTAACCTCTCAACTCATTATAGCTCCCCGGAGACATGTGTCTTGTTCCATCTGCTGTACGTCCCAATGTCATACACGCCGCTTCAAGGCTCTGGAGATCTGCTCACACAGAGTTGCTCCCACATGTCTGCAACATATTTAAACACATTTTTCTTGGTCGTATAAAGATAAAAAGGTTACTGTCTGCTATAAAATCTTTAGTTTTCCCATGATATGTTTTCAAATCAACCCTACAGGGGATAGAATGCTTTATCTTCTAAAACTGGGAAGTTCTCAGAACTTGGTCGAGAATCTCATCACGGAACACAGAAGCTCTGTACAACGGCAAGTTCCTGATACCAGATGTGTTTTGAAAGGGTCCAACGATGAAGAATGTGTGGACCTCACCATTTTATTTCATCTGCAACTTTTTCAATTAAAATCATTATCTTTGTATGATACATTTTCCAAGAAAGAAATAAAAAAGTTCCATCTTGAAGGCAATAAAGGAGTTGTGGGAAAGTCATTACGAGAGAATACAATTGCTTCAGGGGTAACTTTTCATTTCATATACAGTACAGACCAAAAGTTTGGACACACCTTCTCATTTAAAGATTTTTCTCTATTTTCATGACTATGAAAATTGTACATTCACACCGAAGGCATCAAAACTATGAATTAACACATGTGGAATGATATACTTAACAAAAAAGGGTGAAACAACTAAAAACATGTCTTATATTCTAGGTTCTTCAAAGTAGCCACATTTTGCTTTGATGACTGCTTTTCACACTCTTGGCATTCTCTTGGTGAGCTTCAAGAGGTAGTCACCGGGAATGGTCTTTCAACAATCTTGAAGGAGTTCCCAGAGATGCTTAGCATTTGTTGGCCCTTTTGCCTTCACTCTGCGGTCCAGCTCAGGTCAGGTGACTGTGGAGGCCAGGTCATCTGGCGTAGCACCCCATCACTCTCCTTCTTGGTCAAATAGCCCTTACACAGCCTGGAGGTGTGTTTGAGGTCATTGTCCTGTTGAAAAATAAATGATGGTCCAACTAAACGCAAACTGGATGGAATAGCATGCTGCTGCAAGATGCTGTGGTAGCCATGCTGGTTCAGTATGCCTTCAATTTTGAATAAATCCCCAACAGTGTCACCAGCAAAGCACCCCCACACCATCACACCTCCTCCTCCATGCTTCATGGTGGGAACCAGGCATGTAGAGTCCGTCCGTTCACCTTTTCTGCATCACACAAAGACACGGTGGTTGGAACCAAAAAAAAAATCTCAATTTTGGACTCATCAGACCAAAGCACAGATTTCCACTGGCCTAATGTCCATTCCTTGTGTTATTTAGCCCAAACAAGTCTCTTCTGCTTGTTACCTGTCCTTAGCAGTGGTTTCCTTTCAGCAATTTTACCATGAAGGTCTGCTGCACAAAGTCTCCTCTTAACAGTTGTTGTAGAGATGTGTCTGCTGCTAGAACTCTGTGTGGCATTGACCTGGTCTCTAATCTGAGCTGCTGTTAACCTGGGATTTCTGAGGCTGGTGACTTGGATAAACTTATCCTCAGAAGCAGAGGTGACTCTTGGTCTTCCTTTCCTGGGGCGGTCCTCATGTGAGCCAGTTTCTTTGTAGCGCTTGATGGTTTTTGCAACTGCACTTGGGGACACTTTTAAAGTTTTCCCTTTTCACAATTTTTCAGACTGACTGACCTTCATTTCTTAAAGTAATGATGGCCACTCATTTTTCTTTACTTAACTGCTTTTTTCTTGCCATAATACAAATTCTAACAGTCTATTCAGTAGGACTATCAGCTGTGTATCCACCAGACTTCTGCACAACACAACTTATGGCCCCAACCCCATTTATAAGGCAACAAATCCCACTTATTAAACCTGACAGGGCACACCTGTGAAGTGAAAACTATTTCCGGTGACTACCTCTTGAAGCTCATCAAGAGAATGCCAAGAGTGTGCAAAGCAGTCATCAAAGCAAAAGGTGGCTACTTTGAAGAACCTAGAATATAAGACATAATTTTAGTTGTTTCACACTTTTTTGAAGTATATAATTGCACGTGTTAATTCATCGTTTTGATGCCTTCAGTGTGAATGTACAATCTTCATAATCATGAAAATACAGAAAAATACAGAAAAATCTTTAAATGAGAAGGTGTGTCCAAACTTTTGGTCTGTACTGTATAACCATGACATTGATAAGAAAAACATACTTCAGGACTATAATTCCCGCTTCATGGGAGATTCAGCAAAAATAATCTGCACTCTTCTATGTGAAATGGAAAAAGGTAGTGGAAGACTAATCACTAGCACTCTCTATTGATTATCATTTCTAACTTTTTGGAAATTCACCATTAATAGAGAGATGTCCCTATTCCAGTGTAAGGGGAAGCATTGGCACCACTGAAGAGTCCCTGCGTTACATGACATTAGAGGGGAAAGACTGCCATCTGCTGACGGGATAAAATCAAGCGGAACCAATTAGTGAACACCTGCTGCTCGGGTCCTCACATATTACCTCAAATCTTTGAGGATCCCAGTAGTGAGATACTGGTAAGCAGCCGGATGTTCTGGCCTATAGTGAAGAGGCCAGAGATGCATCATTTGATGATGGGAAGGATGGTGGGCCGCGAGAGGATTGGATGGCAGGCAGAAGTACCCAGCCTGCCGTAGAGGACTGTTTTGTTTTTAACGAATACTCACCTCATCACCCACCTCTCCAGCTGCCTGACAGCCACCATCATCTCTTTCTGCCTTTGTGTACCGCATCTCTGGCCTCTTCACTATAGGCTGGGACTTCCGGCAGAGTCCAGGAATCGGAGGTCTCTGAGCGTTGTAAGGTCATCAAGATGAGCACCCGGACCTTATGATACACAGTGAGCTTTGAGGTCTGGAGCCAGATGGAAGTCTTTGACTGTTGAGAAGAGGCTGCAGTTGTGGCATACGACAGCGAAAAGAAGAGGACTGGACAGCAAGCAATGAACAGCAAGGCGGGCTGAGAGGTGAGCGATTAGGTATTATTTTCTTACGTTCGTAACTATGAGTAGTATGTAAGTCAGATGTTCATACGTCGGGAACTTGTAACAATCTAGTCTTCATAGCTTAATGGGGCAGTAATATCAGAGACAATCCTTTTCTAAGCAAGGCTGCCAGGGCGATCAGCTGATCAGTACAGGTATCACTTTGGGCATTGGAAACCGGCTGATTTGGCCAAAGGGAGACATTTCTCCTGTAGTAGCTCAATAAATCAAAGACCAACACATTACCTGATTGCCTTGTAATCCCAGTTGTACATAACTGGCACAAAATGGTCTCCAGTTTCTTTGAAATGGGATGGTAGTTAGTGGTGGTAGATGCTGCTTATAAGTTACAGGGGCCAACTTATCAACTCATCAAATGATGATGGTCTCCTCAGACTCCATTTTGGGGTTGTCCTATCAACACAATCTGTTATCTTAAACCCTACTAAGACATATGGATGTCGTAAAGATGGGTTTCTTGCTTGGAACCCCTTTGAACAGTTGAGAGCTGCCCCGAACAACATCTCTAGGGTCACATTGCGTTATGTGACCGCGTTTAACGGACTACGTTACACCGAGGCATAACACGGTGTTAACGTAGTCCGTTAATGCTGCCATAGCCTGTAATGGTGAACGCGTCACTAGCGCCCGCCCACATTGGGCGTGCGCTAGCGATGTGCCGTCATTTGAGTGACGGACCTCGGACGCTGCTTGCAGCGTCCGCGGCGCGCCCGAGGTCCGTTCCTCGCTAGTGCAGATCGGGGATCTGCGCTAGCGGGGACGCCGAACGTGGACCCTAGAGAAGCATTGCGTTAGCGCAATCCGCTAGCGCTATGCGCTTAACGGATTGCCCTAACGCAATGTGACCCTAAGCCTTGTAGCCCTGACCCAACCATGTGCACATCAGTTCTTCTTTTGTTTGTGTTGGCTTGGCATACATTAAATTGTCTTAGCAGCTTATGTTCCTTCCTGCTTGATGCCTGCATCTTACGTGGTCCTGCAAAGTCTTTTTCTACTGCTGGATGTCCAAGAGGGACAATGTGTGGAGCCAGGATGGCAGGCTAGAAAAAAACAAACCACTGGAAGAAAAAATCTAATGCGGGGAATTTAGCTGAAAGCTTTCCTCTTATTGCATCATTGGAAAGAAAAGATTTAAGTAGAGATTCATCCAAGAAAAATGACATCTACTTTATAAAATAAACATGAAACAAGGTTAAATAGGCTGCATCACACAACTGATCTGTTAGCAGACGACAGCAGTCTAAGAATAATATACCTTTTTATATTTTTAAAAAAGTTTATGATTTCCTATCGCCGAAACACAAAAATAGACCAATGAGACAATTTAGACCTAGAAATAAATTTAATTAGATAATCGTTTATTTGTCAAAATATTAAATCTGTCACGTAGGCAAAACGTGTGTAATAGTATGCAGGTACTGAGTATGTCACCATGGACAGACAGACCAACAGTTGAGGGGTTTAATAACAGGAATAAGGTTCTCCTCGCAGGGAGGAAGCAATGGAAAATAACTAGCAATAAAACAGTGCAAAAATATGGGAGTCAAACAATATAACAGAATTAAGCAGGATTTCTTGAGAAAAGAACACTTATCAGTCTGATGAGGACTTGCTTGGAGGGTAGTCTTCTCCAACGTATGCGCCAAGAAACAGCGGCACTTGTCCCTCTGTTGTCCGTGGGCTGAGTAGTCTCTAGGAGCCTGCTGCCTGGGGTTTCGGGAGTTAATGTGGTATGCACAGGCTCGGAGTCTTTAGCTTTTACAGCACAGCCAGGAATCAGGGGCTCTGCACTGTTAAGTCTCTGTACCAGGAATCAGGGGCTCTGCACTGTTAAGTCTCTGTACCAGGAATCAGGGGCTCTGCACTGTTAAGTCACTGTAGCAGGAATCACAGTCTCTGTACTGATACCGCGGGGACCAGGGGGTCAAAGTCTCTGCACAGGCCAATGTCTCTACACGGGTCTCAAATCGCCCCTCTCCAGTCACAGCAGAGTCCGCTTTCATGTACTCACAAGATGCAGTCTTTCTGGGCAGTCTCCCTCTATTTGTCTTCAGACCGGGAGCTCTCTCTCTCCCGGAGCGCAGCTGCACCCTGCTCTGCATGCTGCTCACGCTGCTCTGTCCCCTGCGCGCGTGCCTTTCCCGCTCTCTGCCCGCTTCCTTCCTGTCCCAGTCTCTAAGTCTGCCCCTTGGAGAACCTGCAGCACAGCTCAATGGTTCCAGGCACAGAGCCAAGAAGGTAACCGCCCCCAGAATCTTCTTGTGTTTTACTTCCTTACACATGATCAGAGCATCTGTATTTTTACTCCCAGCTTATTAAGTGATGGTATGTCTCTAGGATGTAATGATCACTGATAGCTGTCCATATGGTCCCATATCTGTCCTGTTAATATATGGGCTGTAGCTTCGCTTCAGCGCTGTACTCACTTCACTGTTTTTCTCTCCACATCTCCATTTAGGTAATACTTGCCCACTTTTGGTGGCATCTGAAAAATTGTGAGTTTGTAAGAGCACCATATTCACAGTCCCTAATTTCCAAGGACTGGGAGGTCTCCTCTTTTCTAGAAAATGTCAGAAGTATGATTAAAGTGAATGCAGCTGGCTGTATCGGCTCATCAAAATTCAGTGCATGGAAAAACTGTGAAGGGAATTTAGCGCTGCAGCCCTTCATTTTCAAGACTGATGCTGGTCCCAGAGATCAGACCACTATCAATCACCACCTTGGGGGACAATTTTTTATATTGTTTTTTCTTAACCCCTTTACCCCCAAGGGTGGTTTGCACGTTAATGACCAGGCCAATTTTTACAATTCTGACCACTGTCCCTTTATGAGGTTATAACTCTGGAACGCTTTAACGGATCCCAGTGATTCTGACATTGTTTTCTCACGACATATTGTACTTCATGATAGTGGTAAAATTTCTTTGATATTACCTGCATTTATTTGTGAAAAAAATGGAAATTTGGCGAAAATTTTGAAAGTTTTGCAATTTTCCAACTTTGAATTTTTATGCAATTAAATCACAGAGATATGTCACACAAAATACTTAATAAGTAACATTTCCCACATGTCTACTTTACATCAGCACAATTTTGGAACCAAAATTTTTTTTTGTTAGGGAGTTATAAGGGTTAAAAGTTGACCAGCAATTTCTCATTTTTACAACACCATTTTTTTTTAGGGACCACATCTCATTTGAAGTCATTTTGAGGGGTCTATATGATAGAAAATAACCAAGTGTGACACCATTCTAAAAACTGTACCCCTCAAGGTTCTCAAAACCACATTCAAGAAGTTTATTAACCCTTCAGGTGTTTCACAGGAATTTTTGGAATGTTTAAATAAAAATGAACATTTAACTTTTTTTCACAAAAAATTTAATTCAGCTCCAATTTGTTTTATTTTCCCAAGGGTAACAGGAGAAAATGGACCCCAAAAGTTGTTGTACAATTTGTCCTGAGTACGCTGATACCCCATATGTGGGGTTAAACCACTGTTTGGGCGCATGGCAGAGCTCGGAAGCAAAGGAGCGCCATTTGACTTTTCAATGCAAAATTGACTGGAATTGAGATGGGACCCCATGTTGTGTTTGGAGAGCCCCTGATGTGCCTAAACATTGAAAACCCCCCACAAGTGACACCATTTTGGAAAGTAGACCCCCTAAGAAACTTATCTAGATGTGTGGCGAGCACTTTGACCCATTAAATGAATCACAGAAGTTTATAATGCAGAGCCGTAAAAATAAAAAATCATATTTTTTCACAAAAATGATGTTTTCGCCCCCAATTTTTTATTTTCCCAAGGTTAAGAGAAGAAATTGGACCACAAAAGTTGTTGTCCAATTTGTCCTGAGTATGCTGATACCCCATATGTGGGGGTAAACCACTGTTTGGGCGCATGGGAGAGCTCGGAAGGGAAGGAGCACCGTTTGACTTTTCAATGCAAAATTGACAGGAATTGAGATGGGACGCCATGTTGCGTTTGGAGAGCCACTGATGTGCCTAAACATTGAAACCCCCCACAAGTGACACCATTTTGGAAAGTAGACCCCTTAAGGAACTTATCTAGATGTGTGGTGAGCACATTGACCCATTAAGTGATTCACAGAAGTTTATAATGCAGAGCCGCAAAAATAAAAAATCATATTTTTTCACAAAAATGATTTTTTCGCCCCCAATTTTTTATTTTCCCAAGGGTAAGAGAAGAAATTGGACCCCAAAAGTTGTTGTACAATTTGTCCTGAGTACGCTGATACCCCATTAAACCACTGTTTGGGCGCATGGGAGAGCTCGGAAGGGAAGGAGCGCCGTTTGACTTTTCAAAGCAAAAGTGACAGGAATTGAGATGGGACGCCATGTTGCGTTTGGAGAGCCACTGATGTGCCTAAACATTGAAACCCCCCACACGTGACACCATTTTGGAAAGTAGACCCCCTAAGGAACTCATCTAGATGTGTTGTTAGAGCTTTGAACCCCCAAGTGTTTCACTACAGTTTATAACGCAGAGCCTTGAAAATAAAAATTCTTTTTTTTTTCCACAAAAATTATTTTTTAGCCCCCAGTTTTGTATTTTTCCAAGGGTAACAGTTGAAAATGGACCCCAAAAGTTGTTGTCCAATTTGTCCTAAGTACGCTGATACACCATATGTGGGGGGGAACCACCGTTTGAGCGCATGGCAGAGCTCGGAAGGGAAGGAGCGTCATTTGGAATGCAGACTTAGATGGATTGGTCTGCAGGTGTCACATTGCGTTTGCAGAGCCCCTAATGTACCTAAACAGTAGAAACCCCCCACAAGTGACCCCATATTGGAAACTAGACCCCCCAAGGAACTTATCTAGATGTGTGTGAAAACTTTGAACCCCCAAGTGTTTCACTACAGTTTATAACGCAGAGCCGTGAAAATAAAAAATCTTTTTTTTTCCACAAAAATTATTTTTTAGCCCCCAGTTTTGTATTTTTTCAAGGGCAACAGTTGAAATTAGACCCCAAAAGTTGTTGTCCAATTTGTCCTGAGTACGCTGATACCCCATATGTGGGGGGGAACCACCGTTTGAGTGCATGGCAGAGCTCGGAAGGGAAGGAGCGTCATTTGGAATGCAGACTTAGATGGATTGGTCTGCAGGCGTCACATTGCGTTTGCAGAGCCCCTAATGTACCTAAACAGTAGAAACCCCCCACAAGTGACCCCATATTGGAAACTAGACCCCCCAAGGAACTCATCTAGATGTGTTGTGAGAACTTTGAACCCCAAGTGTTTCACTACAGTTTATAACGCAGAGCCGTGAAAATAAAAAATCTTTTTTTTCCACAAAAATTATTTTTTAGCCCCCAGTTTTGTATTTTCTCAAGGGTAACAGGAGAAATTGGACTCAAAAAGTTGTTGTCCAATGTGTCCTGAATACGTTGATACCCCATATGTTGGGGTAAACCACTGTTTGGGCGCACGGGAGAGCTCGGAATGGAAGGAAGACTGTTTTACTTTTTCAACGCAGAATTGGCTGGAATTGAGATCGGACGCCATGTCGTGTTTGGAGAGCCCCTGATGTGCCTAAACAGTGGAAACCCCCCAATTATAACTGAAACCCTAATCCAAATACATCTCTAACCCTAATCCCAACGGTAACCCTAACCACACCCCTAACCCTGACACACGCCTCTGCACAGGCGGAATCTTGGGCCATCTCCGCTGCGGTCTCCCATTCTCCTGCCGCAGTGGAGCCTGCTCAGCGGAGACGTCGGTCCCAGCGTCTCGCTCAGTCTGACTCTGTGCAAAGGGTTACTGCTGCTTTTCCAGCTTCTGCCATTGAAGCCAGTGCTGGGCAGCGGCGAGCAGACGCTTTTGGGACTAAGTCCTGCTTTTCTCCTTCTGAGCATGCCCAGGGTAAGATCTCTCATTGGAGATCGAGAGTCACATGCTTGGATACTGCAGCAAAGCCCATTGGTTCTCCAGGAAGGTCCTGAAGGTGCTCAGGCTCTGTGGCAGCCTCTCATTGGTCCTTCTAGGAAGGTCTTGTACTTGCTGCAGCTATATAAGGTTCGCATGGCCGCACGGCCATGCGCTAGTATCAATGCATGTTATGAGTTTTGTGCCAATGTGGTCACGCTTGTGTGGATTCAGGGACCCGGTTGAAATAAGCCACTTAGAATACCGGCACCTCCGGTGAGGAGATTGTGTGTATGGTTTCAGGGCCCCAGCTGAAATAAGCCACCTAGAATACCGGCTCCTCCAGTGAGGAGATTGTATGTTTGTCTCCTTGACTGCGTGACCACAAGCTGCTATCTGCTCAGCAGTTACTGTGTATTCCTGTGAAGTTTAACAGGACACAGTCCTTTCTTTATAGCGACTCTGTGAAGCAACAGAGATCGCTTCTACCGCCATATAGTGCCGCCGTTTGCCAGCAGCAGATTATTTTCCTGCAAAGTGGATCCCGGGCTGCGAACGCACCAAATAACATCTCTATATTTACTCGGTGCGTTTTGCCAGCGCTAACACACCCCTAGCCCTAATCCCAACCCTATTCCCAACCGTAAATGTAATCCAAACCCTAACCCTAACTTTAGCCCCAACCCTAACCCTAACTTTAGCCCCAACCCTAACTGTAGCCTTAACCCTAGCCCCAACCCTAACCCTAACCCTAGCCCTAATCCTTGCCCTAACCCTAACCCTAGCCCTAACCCCAGCCCTAACCCTAACCTTAGCCCTAACCCTAGCCGTAACCCTAGCCCTAACCCTAACCCTAATGGGAAAATAGAAATAAATACATTTTTTCAATTTTTTAATTTTTCGCTAACTAAGGGGGTGATGAAGGGGGGTTTGTTTTACTTTTATAGCAGGTTTTTTAGCGGATTTTTATGATTGGCACCCGTCACACACTGAAAGATGCTTTTTATTGCGTTACCACATTTTGAGAGCTATAATTTTTCCATATTTTGGTCCACAGAGTAATGTGAGGTCTTGTTTTTTGCGTGACAGGTGATGTTTTTATTGGTAACATTTTCGGGCACGTGACATTTTTTGATCACTTTTTATTCCGATTTTTGTGAGGCAGAACGACCAAAAACCAGCTTTTAATGAATTTCTTTTGGGGGAGGCGTTTATACCGTTCCGCGTTTGGTAAAATGGATAAAGCAGTTTTATTCTTCGGGTCAGTACGATTACAGCGATATCTCATTTATATCATTTTTTTATGTTTTGACGCTTTTATACGATAAAAACTATTTTATAGAAAAAATAATTATTTTTGCATCGCTTTATTCTGAGGACTATAACTTTTTTATTTTTTCTCTGATGATGCTGTATTGCAGCACGTTTTTTGCCGGACAAGATGACGTTTTCAGCGGTAACATGGTTATTTATATCCGTCTTTTTAATCGCATGTTATTCCACTTTTTTTAATTCTAAAAATAATTTTTGCATTTGGGCTTTATTAAAACTTTTGCATTGTTTTTACTTTTACAGTCCTTGTTTCCCCGTAAACGCAACTTTGATGTAGTCTGTGGTCATAAATTAGCTAATAGGAGCTAAAAAAAAAGGACGGAAAATAGATTTGCAAACTGTCCTGACAGATTGCCATAGCGAACTGAGTGAACGATTCACAGTTAATTCATTCCGCAGGCAGCAATGTACAGTGCAACACAGAGGCTACAGAAGGCAAATGGTGCTAAACTTTTGAGGACACTCAAATGCAAAAATATTTTTCAGCTAAAAATACATACATTTAAGGAAAAATAGTAAATTGTCCCCAATCATGGACAGGCCAAATTTTGCAATTCTGACCAGTGTCACTTTATGAGGTGATAACTCTGGAACACTTCCATGGATCCCATTGATTCTGAGATTGTTTTGCTATTGCACATTGTACTTCATGATAGTGGTAAAAAAAATTTTATATGACTTGCTCTTATTTGTGAAAAAAATCAGAAATTTGGAGAAAATATCGCAATTTTCAAACTTTAAATTTGTATGCCCTTAAACCAGAGAGATATGTCACTTAAAAAATAGTTAATAAATAACATTTCCCACATGTCTACTTTACATCAGCACAATTTTTGAAACATATTTTTTTTTTTGTAGGAAGTTAAAAGGGTTAAAAGGTGACCAGCGATTTCTCATTTTTCCAGCAAAATTTACAAAACCATTTTTTTAGGGACCACATCACATTTGAAGTGACCTTGAGGGGCTTACTTGACAGAAAATACCCATTAGTGACTCCATTCTAAACACTGCACTCCTCAATGTGCTCAACACCACATTTAAAAAGTTCATTAACCCTTCAGGTGCTTTACAGAAAGTGAAGCTATGTGGTAGCAACAAATGAACATTTCACTTTTTGTTTAACAAAAAATGTATTTTAGACTCAATTTTTTTGTTTTCACAATGATAACAGGAGAAAATTGACCCCAAAATCTGCTGTGAAATTTCTTTTGCATACACCAATACCCCATATGTGGGATAAACTACTATTTTGGGCCACGACAGGGCTCGGAAGGTCAGGAGTACCGTTTGACACTTTTTGAAGACAAAACTGTCCGGAATCGAGACTGAACGCCATGTCGCGTTTGCAGATCCCCTGATGTGCCTAATCAGTGGAAACCCTCCACAAGTGACACCATTTTGGAAGCTAGAAGCTAGACACTTCAAGCTAGAAGCTAGAAACTTCAAGAAGTGTGGTGAGCACCTTGAAACCCTAGGTGCTTCAAAGAAGTTTACTTAGTTGAGCTGTGAAAATAAATGAATAAATCTAATTTTTCCCACAAAAATGTTTATTTAACCCCAATTTTCTCAAGGATAACATGAGAAATTATATGATACAATTTGTTGTACAATTTCTCCTGAGTATGCCGATACCCCACTTGGGGGAAAACTACTGGTTGGATGCACGATATAGGTTTTGTCTGAATCACTTATTTCAGAGATTTATACGGAAACCCCGGTGTAAGCGCTCAGTGCAGAGTGCAGGATAAATGTGAGCCGAGCCTTACAACAATCTTTGAGAGGCAGAATGAACAAATCAACAGCAGGTGAAGAATTGGTTTTATTTATGTTTTACGCCATTCCTCATGTGGTATAAGTGATTAGACTACTTTATTCTTGGGGTCGGTGCGATTACAGCTATACCAGATTTATATCAGGTTTTTATGTTTGGCTGCTGCCACACACCTTTTTTTTTTGCAAAAACTCCTTTTTGCAACGCCATATTTTGAGAGCTATAATTTTTACATATTTCTGACGTCATGTGAGGGCTTCTTTTTTGCGGGACGAGTTGACGTTTTTATTAGTACTATTGTCAGGCACATGATATTTTTTAATTGCTTTCTGCTGTATAATGAAAAAGCACAGTTTTTCGCCTCGTTTTTTATTTTCATTTTTTACATATTCACTAAAGGGCTTAACTAGTGAGACTTTTTTTTCATAAAAATATTATTTATGTGTACAATATATAATATATATATATATATTTATTATTAGTTTATGATTTTTTAAAAAATATTTTCATAATTTTTTTTAACTTTTTTTTAACATTTTTACTTAGTCCCACTATTGGACTTTCACCTTCAGGAGCCTGACAGCAGATAGGCGCCGAGTGCGCCGATCAGCGGATAGAGGGGGCTCGCTCCCTCTGACTGTCTTCTAAATGCTGTGATCGATATCGATTGTAGCATTTAGGGTGGTAAACTACCAGGAGGGGTGCGGGCATCGGTCCTGACAGTGAGAACTGGGTGTCAGCAGTCAGATTCGCTGAACACCAGGCAGCGATCGCACGCGGTTACAGAGCCTGTGAGCGCAATATCGCCAGAGCGTATCCATACATCTTAGATCGGGTAACCCTTCCCAACATGGATGTATGGGTTCATCGAAGGTCATGAAGAAGTTAAATTTCATAAAGGACACTTAATAATTGGGCACCCTTTTATAGATTGTTCTTTGAGGTCCAGAAGCTTCAAATTAGGCCTTTATAGACTATGGTGTAATAGTTTTTTACGGCCTTATCCTCATAAATGTTGGCCATGATGGTCCTTCTATGAAACCCAACCTATTATTTCTAGCTGGACTTAATAAGAGAGCATCCTTTAACAATATACTGCGATAGAATAAATGCATGTTCATGTCCTTTAAGAGGACTAAAAAATAAAATAAAAATTTATACAAAATATCAAAAAACAAGTCTGAATGCTTAAATTATCCCTCACCCCTCTTTTCCCAGTTCAAAAATAAAGAAATACAAGAAATAAATAAATGTATTTGGTATTGTCGTGTCTGTAAAAGTCCAGTATTTAAATCGTATATGAAATGCCGAAAAGAATACAAAAATCAGAATGCTGGCGTCCCACAAAAAATGCAATAAAGAGCAAACAAATCATTGTATGTAGCCAAAATGTTGTAAAAAAGGCAGAAACAAATAAATTAAGCCACTATATGGCTATGATGACATAAAGTTATGGCTCTTGGGAGAGCAGGAGTAAAAATAATAGCATAATAATGAAAAATTCCTAATAAATAAAGGGGTTAAATCCTTTTTTTTTTTTCAAATTTAAATATGTTATAATCTCATTTGCATAAACTATTGGGAATTAAAGAGACATAACCCATAATGTTGATGTAGTTTACATGTTTTTCATTTTTCCATCTATCTTCATACATTCTCACCAGAATAACAGCAGGAGGCCACCAGAGAACATCAGAGCACATGTGGTTCTTGTTATGACTTAAGTTGCGGGATTTTTTTTCTCCTCTGAATCCAACAATAAACTACTGTATCAATTTTATTGAAAAATTATAATGTTACCTGCTGCCGTCCACCTCTGCCAACTATTGAAGAGCCAACGTGATTGGTGATACTCGGTTGACACTCAAGTATCACGGTGCTCGGATGTGCTCGTTACTTGGCGAGTAATGGGCGGTGCCACATGTTTGGCGCCTGTTACACAGCCAATAAGCATGCGGGGATTGCCGTAGCCATCTTGGTTGTGGCATTACTGTGATTGGCTGGCCATGTGACATCATCAGGGGTTTAAAGGGACAGGCATTGCCTGGTTTGGCAGACTGGCACCATTGCACAGCTCTGTGACACTTCATATTGGAGGGAGAGAGTGCTTGTCTAGGCCAGTGTGTGCACAATATAACGAATTAGAATCTTGTAGTGCTGACACTAGTGCTGAAGCTGAGCCGTCATCCTAACAGCCATTCTAAGGGCTAATCATTTGCAGCACATACAATCTGCATGCAGGCACAAGACCCATTTCAATATACATAAATATATAACTTGTTGACTAAAATAAAGACACCGACAAATTATTTGGTTAAATTAAGCTGCTACATTTATTAACGTTAACCAATACCATTAATTTGATGATAAATAATTAAAACCAAATAATTAAAACCATTAAGAATTCATCAATAAATAATTAAGCAAATAATTTATATGACCTTTAAAAAGAGCCAAGTTCACCCAGCATTAGCTGGGCGACTATACCATTGAACAAATATTGCAACAGAAAAATTAGAAAAATTTGGAGGAAGGAAGAAGTCACTTTTCTTTGTTGCTGTACACGGTGATTTCTGTTAAATTTCGGTGGTATATAAGACTCAAAAACAGTATTTAAAAATTGGTCTGGATTCAATCAGTCATCCATACATTACTATGCGCTTTCTGTTACACTTTGGTGGTATAGAACACTCCAAAAAAAGTGTTCAACATTTTTTCAGTATTCAATTACACATCCATATAGTAGTTTGTGCTCTGGGGTACATTTCTGTGGTATATAACACTCAATCAAAGTGTTCAAAATTGTTTCTGGATTGAATTAGTAATCCATATGGTTTAAAGTGCTTAGTTGGCGAGAAAGATGACAGAATCCCGCAAGACTCCCAAGGGAGCGACCAGAGGAATATGGGAGCCAGACCAAGCTGGTGTGACAGCGGAAGTTGCAGTAGCTTTTGGTCCAGGACCGGCCAATTTCCCAGAACCACCAAGAACCACACCCAGGCCACAGCCTACACTACTGGGATTCTTGTAAACTGCAGATGGAAGAGCCAGTATCCAGCAACTAGTGAGCGGACTGAGGGGTCTAAGCTGGTCAGAAGAGAGGAGACGAGCCAGGACCAGGGCTGGAGAAATGCTAGCGTGCCCGCTAGCTGCAAGATACCAACAGTTGGCATTGTGGGGGGAGGTTGTTACGCACAACCAGCAGTGGAGACGGGGGTCGATAGAAGAGTTTGAGACCCATCATCAAATCTCATTCAACCAGCGAGCAGTAGAACAGGAACACTTGCCTCGAAAGCTGCAAGAACTGACGGCTAGAACCAAGGTCACATTCCTCAAAATGGAGGGTCAACATCGCTAATATGTGGAGGGTTTGATCCGAGAAGCAAGGGAGCAGGATGAACCATTCTTGAGAACTGAAAGAGCCTGGGAGAGGCTCCTCAAGGCAGCCTGAGATGGGGCTACCACCCCCAAGAGATTGTACCGTCCTTGGTATTCCCCACCTCCTGTGCAAGTGCCAGTGATGGTGCAGGTGACACTGGGGGCTGTCGCTCATTTCTACATGTTGGGGGCTTTGACACTACAAGGTGCAAGTACTCCCTTTCCTTCACATTTCAGATTGGATTGTTCCTGCGACTGTCCAGTGATTTCTTTGCCCTGAACAAAAACCCACCTCTTTCTTATTCCAGAATGCATTTTGAGAGAAAACAGAGCAAGAGCAAAAATAAAAACCGGCCCCCACTTCCTGTAGAGAGTCAAAGACACTCCCCCACTTCCTGCAATCCATCTTAGTGTCTCTCCTGCTAGAGATAGATTACACTGGACAACAGGCAGAAGACACACAAAAGGCAAACACCAGCTTGTGGCACTTGGAATGTTTTTTTCCAGGGTAAAGCAACATAATTTTTAAATTAAATTAATACATGAAAATGTGTCTGATCGGGAATGGGGGAAAATGGCCTGGTCATGAACTGGTTAACTAAGTATTATGTACAGTGGGGCAAAAAAGTATTTAGTCATTCAGCAATAGTGCAAGTTCCACCACTTAAAAAGATGAGAGGCGTCTGTAATTTACATCATAGGTAGACCTCAACTATGGGAGACAAACTGAGAAAAAAAAATCCAGAAAATCACATTGTCTGTTTTTTTATCATTTTATTTGCATATTATGGTGGAAAATAAGTATTTGGTCAGAAACAAAATTTCATCTCAATACTTTGTAATCTATCCTCTGTTGGCAATGACAGAGGTCAAACGTTTTCTGTAAGTCTTCACAAGGTTGCCACACACTGTTGTTGGTATGTTGGCCCATTCCTCCATGCAGATCTCCTCTAGAGCAGTGATGTTTTTGGCTTTTCGCTTGGCAACACGGACTTTCAACTCCCTCCAAAGGTTTTCTATAGGGTTGAGATCTGGAGACTGGCTAGGCCACTCCAGGACCTTGAAATGCTTCTTACGAAGCCACTCCTTCGTTGCCCTGGCGGTGTGCTTTGGATCATTGTCATGTTGAAAGACCCAGCCACGTTTCATCTTCAATGCCCTTGCTGATGGAAGGAGGTTTGCACTCAAAATCTCACGATACATGGCCCCATTCATTCTTTCATGTACCCGGATCAGTCGTCCTGGCCCCTTTGCAGAGAAACAGCCCCAAAGCATGATGTTTCCACCACCATGCTTTACAGTAGGTATGGTGTTTGATAGATGCAACTCAGTATTCTTTTTCCTCCAAACACGACAAGTTGTGTTTCTACCAAACAGTTCCAGTTTGGTTTCATCAGACCATAGGACATTCTCCCAAAACTCCTCTGGATCATCCAAATGCTCTCTAGCAAACTTCAGACGGGCCCGGACATGTACTGGCTTAAGCAGTGGGACACATCTGGCACTGCAGGATCTGAGTCCATGGTGGCGTAGTGTGTTACTTATGGTAGGCCTTGTTACATTGGTCCCAGCTCTCTGCAGTTCATTCACTAGGTCCCCCCGCGTGGTTCTGGGATTTTTGCTCACCGTTCTTGTGATCATTCTGACCCCACGGGGTGGGATTTTGCGTGGAGCCCCAGATCGAGGGAGATTATCAGTGGTCTTGTATGTCTTCCATTTTCTAATTATTGCTCCCACTGTTGATTTCTTCACTCCAAGCTGGTTGGCTATTGCAGATTCAGTCTTCCCAGCCTGGTGCAGGGCTACAATTTTGTTTCTGGTGTCCTTTGACAGCTCTTTGGTCTTCACCATAGTGAAGTTTGGAGTCAGACTGTTTGAGGGTGTGCACAGGTGTCTTTTTATACTGATAACAAGTTTAAACAGGTGCCATTACTACAGGTAATGAGTGGAGGAAAGAGGAGACTCTTAAAGAAGAAGTTACAGGTCTGTGAGAGCCAGAAATCTTGATTGTTTGTTTCTGACCAAATACTTATTTTCCACCATAATATGCAAATAAAATGATAAAAAAACAGACAATGTGATTTTCTGGATTTTTTTTCTCAGTTTGTCTCCCATAGTTGAGGGTTACCTATGGTGTAAATTACAGACGCCTCTCATCTTTTTAAGTGGTGGAACTTGCACTATTGCTGACTGACTAAATACTTTTTTGCCCCACTGTATTTTCAACCTTAAGCCACTACCTCAGTTTAGTCTTCATTATAAATGTTTCTCAACCTCCAATATCTACAATCCCATGCTGCAATACATCACTCCTCAGACTCCCCTGCATGCACCCTCCATCCTGCAAAACACTTTTCAGCATTTCCTATTAACAGCCACATCTTACACTATGTCAGTCTTCTCAGCCCCTCTATATATAATCCCATCCTGCAATGTATCGATCCTCAACCCCATCTTCCATTATCCGTCTTGTAGTACATCACTATCCTCAGCCCCATTCTGTAGCACATCTCTTCTCTCAGCCTCCTCTATACACAGCTCCATCACACAATACTCACTCCACTCTGCCCCTTTATATACAGCCCCATCCTGAAGTACAGCCCCATATTGCAGTATATCGTATGTCTCAACCCCTCTATACTCCTCGCTAAAGAATCAAATAAACAGGCCAACATCTCTGGAACCATATGGCAACTTCAAATTTTTTTTTAAACAAAAAACACAATAATAAAGTAAATAATAAAATAAGAGTTAAAACTGGTCACTTTTGATCTGGTGACATGCTCTCTTTAGAGAATAAAAATGGCTGTCCGGTTTGATCTACGGTCTATGGACAGCTAAAAGGCCTAGCCAATCACTTTTTACTGCTGATTTCCAGACTTTGAGTCTCACCAGGTCTCCGCTCAGTAGACATGGTCGTCCTGTAGCCGGACGATGGACTGACAATGGTCGATGTTTTATCTCACGGTAACACACAGCCGTCACACCCATCACCGCCTGTATGGCAATACAATAGGCGAGCTGAACTCTGTACAATGGACACAAGTGTAAAGTTATACAACCGCTCTCAGTCGTCACTGGCATTAATCCACAGAAGGAATAAAGATTTGTGTAAGATACCGGCATTATTATTATTATTATTCATTTTTATACATAAAGGAGTCAGGAGAGTGTAGTTTTACAGCCAAATAAAAGAAAATGTGTCGCCTGATAAAAAGAAAGAAAAATATTATTGATGTTAGTATGAGCATGTTTCTGCATGATTTTGATCACAGATTTTTTTTATTTTTCTTACATTTGCACCTTTTGTTTCCATTTTTTGTTAAAGGTACAGTCATTGTTTGTCTTTTCAATGCATTTTTGGCATTAGAAATTATGTACTTCGTAGATCATATAAGAAACATTAAAACATGTTTTTTACCCAGGAAAAAAACAACAGATCATTTGGTGAAACACTTCACAAACTGCCTTAAAAAAGGACAGAAATAAAGATTAAAAAAAACATTAATAAAAAAGAATGACAAATAAGGAAATACACTATGGTAAAAAAAACTTGGCTTGTGTTCCCTAATGATGGATATTTTGCAAACAAAAACAAAACCCTTCTTTTTGGAGGAGGTATTTTTTTATTTCCTGAAGTGGTTTTGGAATACATTTTTTGCAGCCTTTTGATTGGATAATGCCTAGTCCGGAGAGGTTTTCTTCACGATCTACTTTAAAAAAGTGACATGCACATTTTTTTTTCCACTACTCATTTTTCAAAATGTTTTCAGGAAAAAAATAACCTAAGAAAACCTCCTCATCTGAACGGCAAAGTGGATTTCCCATTGAAATCAATAAGAAAAGTTTTGCTAAAACAACTCTTCAAAAACTCTGTATGAGGGTACGTGCACACGGTGACATTAACATGCCGCCTCAGTGAAGGCAATCGTTTTCCAGAGGATGCTTAACCAACATAGTCGTGGCTGCTCCGTCACCAGAATCTTTTGCCCTATACTGTAAGTATGGAGAGTGGGCACCCAAAGAATGAGCGTGTGACCTTTTTTCCGACCCGTGAAGAGGTTGAAAGAAGTGACATAAGGTGGAATATGTGCACAGCAGCCATTTTGTGACATTGCTGTGCATTATGTTCATTTTATGCAGTGCTTTGGCGGTGGAATCTGCTTGAAAATGACAGTGTGGGCGTAAAAACTCTTTGCCTACATAGCCACGTTGTCTTTGTAGTGTTTTTCCTGAAGCGGCTTTGTCGCTGTTTTTCTCTCGTTTTTGCGCTGGCTTCACTGTCAGTGTCTTGTTCTGATAATTTAAACTGTAAACAGCAAACGGCTTGGTAGCCACCTGAGGAATCAACCGGTCACTTCATTTAGCTGCTTGATGGCTTTCAAAGCCTGATGCAGTTAAAAGAAGCTCCAGAAAACTGACCATGCGAACACAGCAAGTCGTTTTGACATTGCTGCGCACATGTTCATCCTAAGGCTAGGTGTACATGACATCTTTAAGATGCCGACACACTCGACAGGTTTTACTCGGGAAAGTTGGCTTTTCCTGAAGCGGCTCCTATGGTGGTTTCACTGTCATTTTTGCGGCAGCTCCACCGCTTTTTTTCTACGATTTAAACTATAACTAGCGAGCATCGTTCTAGTGGAAGCCTCCCGTAGAAAGACCAGGCTGGAGCGAGCTGCCCCACCACCTCCCCCAGGCGGCGTACGTGGAAGCCGCCATGACAGGGGGTTTGGAGCAGGAAGAAAGGGGCGTGGGGTTCGCTCTTAGGGGAGGGTTGATTCTGGCCAGAGAGGGTATGGGGTGAGTGGAGGGGAGGAGCTGATCACTTCCCGCTCTGAGGACCTGTGAGCAGTACCGCCCACCCGCCATTTACGTTTGTGTGTTTGATACTTTTAGTTGGTTCGCTGTTTTCGGGTCATAGTGGCTGTAGGCGGGGGGAGGGATCCTTGGAGTTGGTGCTAAATTGGCCTGGGGGGTCCGTCGGGATACGGATTCTCCAGTTGGTATAAGTTTTGGTTGCGGGTCTGGTGATTTGGGGGAATCTTGGTAATGGTGGGCCAGATTCCTAAGTTGGAAGTGGACAATTGGTATCCCTTTGGGGTATTTTGGTGCTCTCGAGCCTGTGGGGTAACAGAGTAATCTACGGTTGGTCTCTTGTCCACTTGTTTATACTATGGTTAACACCAGACTTTTAGCTTCAAGGACCCCTTCCCAGTTTATGTTACGGTTATATGTTTTGTTTGTTTATAATAAAGGCCGCTGTGGCCAATTATATCCAACTTGAGACTCATGTCGTTATTCGGGATTGGGAAGGTAAAGGGGTCGGAGACCCTTGGGGAGGCACTTATTCACGGTAGTCGACAATACCAATGTCATGAACATGTCGAATTTTTTGGTTCTTATAAAACTACTAAATATAATAAAAAGGAATTAAATATTGTAATTTTCTCTTTTTTTCCCCCAGGTCTCAAACTCACAAGCTTCAACTTTACAGGCAGTAGAAAAAGCTACTGAGACACAGGCTCTGGTGCTATACCTGGAAGAATTTTGTATAATTGATCAGCATTGCAGGCCCTGACACCACAGGCAGATTATATCTCTGTATAGCAGTGTATTGTGATGTCTCTATATTCTAGAGGGAGAACAAAAGAGATATTTTCTTCCTATAAAATTACTAAAAATAATGGAAAAAAAAAGACAATAATGTCAGTTTTAACAAAAAAATAATAAACATCACAAATCAAGCAAATAACACGGACATATTTGGTGTTTCCCATAATCGAAATGACTCTCATAACACAGCGATCAGATTACTTACGGGAATCGGTAAATGGCGTGATTGATATTTTTTCTCTATTACATCCAAAAAAAAAAGTTATAAAAATGTAACGCTGAGGCCGTGTTCATATGTAGCATAGATGCTGCGTCTTTTTTACAGCTTTTTTTCCTGCATGTTTTCTGCAGGAGTCATCACCAAACAACTCAATAACAATCTTCTCTGATTGTTAAGTGTCTGCTGCGTTTCTTTTATGCGTGTTTCCCCTTATTTGATGTGTTTATGGTGTAAATCGACATTTTTAATGCTTTTTTAATAATACAGAAAAGCTTTGATTTTGCGCTTAAAAATGCAACGGCGTTTTTTTTTTTACTTGCATTTTTTTCATGGTCTACATAGAAGCCTATAGAGAAAAAAATGCATTGAAACCGCAGCGATCAGCGATGTGTATAGAGGCACCGAGGGCGAAGTTTGTGTGCACATATCCTTAAAGTGCTTAAAGGCAACCTGTCATGTCCTCAGTGTGCTATTATCCTGCATATATGGCGTTAATTTGCTGGTTAACAGCATTCTAAAGCTGCACAGCCTGAAAGTGTGACTATCGGGAGGAAATTAACGTTATTCCTCCGGCTTTCAGTCATAGGGACATGGCCGCTGCTGCTTCAGTTACCGCTCAGTACATAATGTCAGCTGTAACCATGTCCTGCTGTCACTACAGTAAGTGACACATCTCTGGAATCAGGGTCTCTGCCCCTACATTATGCTGCTTACAGATAGGATAGCAATAATACTGGTGACAGATTCCCTAGAAAACGATTCTCACCGTCTGCTCCTCTGTATTCCACGCTGTGCCGCATGTCTCCTGCCTTTTTCTTCCATCGGATGACATGATTAGCTGCAGCGTTCACATTTAGTCCAACCTGGAAGAATCAATCTTTTATTTTTTTTTTTGGGGGGGGGGGCGGAATATGAAGGCTGCTGCAGATTCGCGACCACTGTTTGGCTGCAGCGTTCACCTGACACTCTTCCCCTTCTTGCTGCTGGAAAAAGTAGCAGCAACAGTTCAGTGAGGCGAGTCCAGTTTTTGTTTTGTTTTTTTCCACCGTCCTGTGCCTATTTAGATAGTTTTTTTTGTTTCCTGTTTAAGTAGGGGACAACCCCTTTCGGCTATGTGCCCACGTTTCAGAATGTTTGCAGAATTTTCCTGATCAAAACCAGACTCCTTTCGCAGGAAATCCGCTCACGTTTCTTTCCGCGGTTTTTTTCGTGTTTTTTTTTCCGGAGCGTCCTAATACAATATTATATAGCAGCAAATCCACAGATTTTCCGCAAAATTAATGAACATGCTGCGTTTTTTTCCGCGATGCGGTTTTTTTTTTGCGGAAAAAAACGCAGCATGGGCATAAAAGTTGCGGAATGCATGCAAATAATGGGATGTTTATGTAAGCGTTTTTGCAGCGGAAAACTGACGCAAAAACGCTAAAAATCCGGAACGTGGTCAGACAGCCTTAAATTCATTGGTCCACAAGCAAAATTTATCATCTACTTATAGAATATCTTATAATGTATGGGACTAATCCAGGACCTCAGGCCGCTACATTTCTGACAAATGGTTTTGTTCTGAAGATACTTTCATTGTCGGAGAAAACGATCAGGGAATTTCCCAATTCATACGTAGAAAGGAAAGAAATCTAATTCCTCGCATTCTCTTACAAGACGCGTGGTTCCTGTGTTCTACATCTGATCCGTGACGATTGTCATAACCGTGAATTGGGTGGAGACCTGTGAAGGACGCAAGTTGTAGAAGGTACAACAAATCCTATTAAATCCCCGTAACATTAGGAGAGTGCGAGTGAACATGTGACTTGTAATCAAGTGATATCTGACCATTTCTAGATCCTGTATATGCACAACTTTCAGAATGACCTGGAAATCTGCGATCTTCACGTGTCATTTGATTTGATATATTTCTAATAAAAATTACAATTAAAATAATGAAAAAAGCAAAGAGATAAAAGAAATATGTGCAGAAATCATGGTGATAGAGGTCTTGTCTCACATGGGCGCAGTAGTTAAAGAAGCCCTCCTCCTCCCATCAAAATTTGTATCCTTTTAATATATTGCAGTCATCATATTATATAGCACTGTGTACTTACAATTGCTCATTTTGCCCTTCTACCCAGTTAATTATTCTCTTTTCTATGGCATCAGATGATTAAAAACTGACTAGCTGAATCCTTCTAAGCTCTCTGCAGAAACAGGAAGTCTTTTTTCTCTGCATGAATCATCATTAGAACTACATTTCCACTTTGTTGCAAAGGAGGGAGCAGCTGGGTAAGGAGCTGAATGGTGGGGAGAGCCGTGACGTCGGGGACTTAGCAGTGATATATTTGGCTTTACTCCATCTGAGAGCAGCATGATGTTGGGGCACAGACTCTGATAACTCTCAATGGTCCAAAAGTGGATGTTCTCTGGGACCAAAGGAAACTAGTTTAATCATATAGGATAACAAAAATGCAGACTGTGCACTTATTTAAAAAAAAACACATAATGCTTATGCCTTTCTGGTTGAAAAACTATGAGAATGGGTTTTTCTACCTGAAACAAGTAAGAATTATGGGTTTTTTTAATATACGCATATTCTACCATTTAAAAAAGAAAAAATTAGAGCGAGAGGGGAGACTAAGGAGAGGGTATAGTGAGAGTCAAAGAGGGGAGCAAGATGACAGCATCATAGTGAGATCTATATAGATTGAGTTGACTGTCATGAATCCCAATGGCTAGGGATAGCAAGGGACAAGCAAAGTAATACAAAATATCGGACAAGCTCTAGGGTGATGGAACCTGGGCTGACCGCTGCCCTACGCCTGACAAACGCAACTAGAGATAGCCAGGGAGCGTGCCTACGTTGGTTCTAGACGCCACGCACCAGCCTAAGAGCTAACTAGTACTGCAGAGAAAATAAAGACCTCACTTGCCTCCAGAGGAATGAACCCCAAAAGGTATAGTTGCCCCCCACATGTATTGACGGTGAAATGAGAGGAAGGCACACACATAGAGATGATATATATAGGTTCAGCAAATTGAGGCCCGCTGTAAACTAGAAAGCAGAACGATACAAAAGGGGTCTGAGCGGTCAGCAAAAAACCCTAATCAAAAAACCATCCTGAGATTACAAGAACCCATGTGCCAACTCATGGCACATGGGGAGAACCTCAGTCCACTAGAGCTACCAGCTAGCATAGAGACATAATAAGCAAGCTGGACAAAAAAACCAACAACTGAAAATCAGCACTTAGCTTATCCTGAAAGATCTGGGAGCAGGTAGGCAGGAACCAAACAGAGCACATCTGAATACATTGATAGCCGGCAAGGGAATGACAGAAAGGCCAGGTAAAATAGGAAACACCCAGCCTCTGATGGACAGGTGGAAACCAAAGGCCGCAACCCACCAAAGTCACCCAGTACCAGCAGTAACCACCAGAGGGAGCCCACAAACAGAATCCACAACAGTACCCCCCCCCTTGAGGAGGGGTCACCGAACCCTCACGAGAACCCCCAGGGCGATCAGGGTGAGCTCTATGGAAGGCGCGGACCAAATCAGTCGCATGAACATCGGAGGCGACCACCCAGGAATTATCCTCCTGACCATAACCCTTCCACTTAACCAAATACTGGAGTTTGCGTCTGGAAACACGAGAATCCAAGATCTTCTCAACAACATACTCCAATTCTCCCTCCACCAGCACCGGAGCAGGAGGCTCAACCGAAGGAACAACGGGCACCTCATACCTCCGCAACAACGACCGATGGAACACATTATGAATAGCAAACGATGCTGGGAGATCCAAACGAAAAGATACAGGGTTAAGAATTTCCGAGATCCTATAAGGACCGATGAACCGAGGCTTGAACTTAGGAGAAGAGACCTTCATAGGGACAAAACGAGAAGACAACCACACCAAATCCCCAACAAGAAGTCGGGGACCCACGCAGCGACGGCGATTAGCAAACTGCTGAGTCTTCTCCTGGGATAACTTCAAATTGTCCACCACCTGGTTCCAAATCTGATGCAGCCTGTCCACCACCACGTCCACTCCAGGACAATCCGAAGACTCCACCTGACCAGAGGAAAAACGAGGATGAAACCCCAAATTACAAAAAAAAGGAGAGATCAATGTGGCAGAACTAGCCCGATTATTAAGAGCAAATTCGGCCAGTGGCAAAAAAGCAACCCAGTCATCTTGATCAGCAGAAACAAAACACCTCAAATAAGTTTCCAAGGTCTGATTAGTTCGCTCCGTCTGGCCATTCGTCTGAGGATGGAATGCAGACGAGAAAGACAAATCAATGCCCATCTTGGCACAAAACGTCCGCCAAAATCTAGACACAAACTGGGATCCCCTGTCAGAAACGATATTCTCCGGAATCCCATGCAAACGAACCACGTTCTGAAAAAATAAAGGGACCAACTCAGAGGAGGAAGGCAACTTAGGCAAGGGCACCAAATGAACCATCTTAGAAAAGCGGTCACACACAACCCAGATAACAGACATTTTCTGTGAAACCGGGAGATCAGAAATAAAATCCATGGAAATGTGCGTCCAAGGCCTCTTCGGGATGGGCAAGGATAACAACAACCCACTGGCCCGAGAACAGCAAGGCTTAGCTCGAGCACACACTTCACAAGACTGCACAAAGGTACGCACATCCCTAGACAAGGAAGGCCACCAAAAAGACCTGGCCACCAAGTCTCTAGTACCAAATATTCCAGGATGACCAGCCAACACAGAAGAATGGACCTCGGAGATGACTCTACTGGTCCAATCATCCGGAACAAACAGTCTTTCTGGTGGACAACGATCCGGTTTATCCACCTGAAACTCCTGCAATGCACGTCGCAAGTCTGGGGATACGGCGGACAATATTACCCCATCCCTAAGGATACCAGTAGGCCCAGAGTCTCCAGGAGAGTCAGGCACAAAACTCCTGGAAAGAGCATCTGCCTTCACATTCTTTGAACCTGGCAGGTATGAAACCACGAAATTGAAACGAGAAAAAAACAACGACCAACGAGCCTGTCTAGGATTCAAACGCCTGGCAGACTCAAGGTAAATGAGATTCTTGTGATCAGTCAAGACCACCACACGATGTTTAGCACCCTCAAGCCAATGACGCCACTCCTCAAATGCCCACTTCATGGCCAAAAGCTCCCGATTACCCACATCATAATTGCGCTCGGCGGGCGAGAATTTTCTAGAGAAGAATGCACATGGCTTCATCACCGAGCCATTAGAACTTCTCTGTGACAAAACCGCCCCCGCTCCAATCTCGGAAGCATCAACCTCAACCTGAAAAGGAAGTGAAACATCTGGTTGACACAACACAGGAGCAGAAGAAAACCGGCGCTTAAGTTCCTGAAAGGCCTCCACGGCCGCAGGAGACCAATCAGCAACATCAGCACCCTTTTTAGTCAAATCAGTCAAAGGTTTAACAATACTGGAAAAATTAGCAATGAACCGACGATAAAAATTAGCAAACCCCAAGAACTTCTGAAGGCTCTTAACAGATGTAGGTTGTGTCCAGTCACAAATCGCCTGAACCTTGACGGGATCCATCTCAATAGTAGAAGGAGAAAACATGTACCCCAAAAAAGAAATCTTCTGGACTCCGAAGAGACACTTTGAGCCCTTCACAAACAGAGAATTGGCCCGCAGAACCTGAAACACCTTCCTGACCTGTAGAACATGAGACTCCCAGTCATCAGAAAACACCAAAATATCATCCAAATACACAATCATAAACTTATCCAGATATTCACGGAAAATATTGTGCATAAAGGACTGAAAGACTGACGGAGCATTGGAGAGTCCAAAAGGCATTACCAAATACTCAAAATGGCCCTCAGGCGTATTAAATGCGGTTTTCCACTCATCACCCTGTTTTATCCGCACCAGATTATACGCACCGTGAAGATCTATCTTAGTGAACCACCTAGCCCCCTTAATGCGAGCAAACAAATCAGTCAATAATGGCAATGGATACTGATACTTGACTGTAATCTTATTCAGAAGGCGATAATCTATACAAGGCCTCAGGGAACCATCTTTTTTTGCCACGAAAAAAAAACCTGCTCCCAGAGGGGACGAAGATGGACGAATATGTCCCTTTTCCAAGGACTCCTTAATATAATTCCGCATAGCAGTATGCTCTGGCAGTGACAGATTAAATAAACGACCCTTAGGGAACTTACTGCCAGGAATCAATTCTATAGCACAGTCACAATCTCTATGCGGAGGGAGCGAATTGAGCTTAGGCTCCTCAAAAACATCCCTATAGTCAGACAAAAACGCAGGGATCTCAGAAGGAGTAGATGAAGCGATTGAAATCGGAGGTGCATAATCATGAACCCCCTGACATCCCCAGCTTAACACAGACATTGTTTTCCAGTCCAGGACAGGATTATGAGTTTGTAACCATGGCAGACCAAGCACTAGTACATCATGTAAATTATACAGTACAAGGAAGCGAATCACCTCCTGATGAACGGGAGTCATGCGCATGGTCACTTGTGTCCAATACTGCGGTTTATTCATAGCCAATGGTGTAGAGTCAATTCCCTTCAGAGGAATAGGAACTTCCAGAGGTTCCAGACTAAAACCGCAGCGTTTAGCAAATGACCAATCCATAAGACTCAGGGCAGCGCCCGAATCCACATAGGCATCGATGGAAATGGAAGACAGTGAAAAAATCAGAGTCACAGACAAAATGAACTTAGGCTGCAGAGTACCAATGGCAAAAGATTTATCAACCCTTTTTGTGCGTTTAGAGCATGCTGATATAACATGAGCTGAATCACCACAATAAAAACACAATCCATTTTTCCGCCTATAATTTTGCCGTTCACTTCTGGACTGAATTCTATCACATTGCATAGTCTCAGGTGCCTGTTCAAAAGACACCGCCAACTGGTGCACGGGTTTGCGCTCCCGTAAACGCCGATCAATCTGAATGGCCATAGCCATCGACTCATTCAGACCTGTAGGCGTAGGGAACCCCACCATAATATCCTTAATGGCCTCGGAAAGACCATTTCTGAAGTTTGCAGCCAGGGCGCACTCATTCCACTGAGTAAGCACCGACCATTTCCGAAATTTTTGACAATATATTTCCGCTTCATCATACCCCTGAGAGAGGGCTAATAAAGCCTTTTCAGCCTGAATCTCCAGGTTGGGTTCCTCATAGAGCAATCCCAATGCCAGAAAAAACGCATCCACATTGAGCAATGCAGGATCCCCTGGTGCCAATGCAAATGCCCAATTCTGAGGGTCGCCTCGCAGGAAAGATATTACAATCTTGACCTGTTGAGCAGGGCCTCCAGAGGAGCGAGATTTTAAAGAAAGAAACAATTTACAATTGTTCCTGAAATTCAGGAAGGTAGATCTATCTCCAGAAAAGAACTCTGGAATAGGAATTCTAGGTTCAGACATGGGAGTGTGAACAACAAAATCCTGTATGTTTTGAACTTTTGCCGCGAGATTACTCAGGCTGGAAGCCAAACTCTGGACATCCATGTTAAACAGCTAATATCAGAGCCATTCAAGGGTTAAGAGGAGGTAAGAAGCAGCTAGACAGCAATTAAGGGCTAGGCAGCAAACTCTGAAGGAAAAAAAATAAAATAAATAAATTTCCCTTAAACACTTCTTTTTCTCCTGCTTCAGCCCAAATAATTAACACTTTGTGGGCCGGCTATACTGTCATGAATCCCAATGGCTAGGGATAGCAAGGGACAAGCAAAGTAATACAAAATATCGGACGAGCTCTAGGGTGATGGAACCTGGGCTGACCGCTGCCCTACGCCTGACAAACGCAACTAGAGATAGCCAGGGAGCGTGCCTACGTTGGTTCTAGACGCCACGCACCAGCCTAAGAGCTAACTAGTACTGCAGAGAAAATAAAGACCTCACTTGCCTCCAGAGGAATGAACCCCAAAAGGTATAGTTGCCCCCCACATGTATTGACGGTGAAATGAGAGGAAGGCACACACATAGAGATGATATATATAGGTTCAGCAAATTGAGACCCGCTGTAAACTAGAAAGCAGAACGATACAAAAGGGGTCTGAGCGGTCAGCAAAAAACCCTAATCAAAAAACCATCCTGAGATTACAAGAACCCATGTGCCAACTCATGGCACATGGGGAGAACCTCAGTCCACTAGAGCTACCAGCTAGCATAGAGACATAATAAGCAAGCTGGACAAAAAAACCAACAACTGAAAATCAGCACTTAGCTTATCCTGAAAGATCTGGGAGCAGGTAGGCAGGAACCAAACAGAGCACATCTGAATACATTGATAGCCGGCAAGGGAATGACAGAAAGGCCAGGTAAAATAGGAAACACCCAGCCTCTGATGGACAGGTGGAAACCAAAGGCCGCAACCCACCAAAGTCACCCAGTACCAGCAGTAACCACCAGAGGGAGCCCACAAACAGAATCCACAACAGTTGACAGCAGAATAGTGAGAACCAAAGTGGAGATCAAGATGACAGCAATACAGTGGAAGTTAGAGAGTAGGTTGAGGAGACAGCATAGTGAGAGCTAAAGAAGAGATCAAGATGACAGCAGCATAGTAAGGTCCAAGGAGTGGGTTGAGGAGACAGTATAGTGAAAGCTAAAGAAGAGATCAAGATGACAGCAGCATAGTAAGGTCCAAGGAGTGGGTTGAGGAGACAGTATAGTGAAAGCTAAAGAAGAGATCAAGATGACAGCAGCATAGTAAGTCCAAGGAGTAGGTTGAGGAGACAGCATAGTGAGAGCTAAAGAAGAGATCAAGATGACAGCAGCACAGTAAGTCCAAGGAGTAGGCTGAGGAGACAGTATAGTGAGAGCTAAAGAAGAGATCAAGATGATAGCAGCATAGTAAGGTCCAAGGAGTGGGTTGAGGAGACAGTATAGTGAGAGCTAAAGAAGAGATCAAGATGACAGCAGCACGGTAAGGTCCAAGGAGTAGGTTGAGGTGACAGTATAGTGAGAGCTAAAGAAGAGATCAAGATGACAGCGGCATAGTAAGTCCAAGGAGTAGGTTGAGGAGACAGCATAGTGAGAGCTAAAGAAGAGATCAAGATGACAGCAGCACAGTAAGTCCAAGGAGTAGGCTGAGGAGACAGTATAGTGAGAGCTAAAGAAGAGATCAAGATGACAGCAGCACGGTAAGGTTAAAGGAGTAGGCTGAGGAGACAGTGTAGTGAGAGCTAAAGAAGAGATCAAGATGACAGCAGCATAGTAAGGTCCAAGGAGTGGGTTGAGGAGACAGTATAGTGAGAGCTAAAGAAGAGATCAAGATGACAGCAGCATGGTAAGGTCCAAGGAGTAGGTTGAGGTGACAGTATAGTGAGAGATAAAGAATATTAGAGTTGGAAGGGACCTCCAGGGTCATCGTGTCCAACCCCCTGCTCAATGCAGGATTCCCTAAACCATCTCAGGCAGATGTTTGCCCAGCTTCTGAAGACTTCCTTTGAAGGAGAACTCACCACCTCTCGTGGCAGCCCATTCCACTCATTGATCACCCTCACTGTCAAAAAGTTTTTTCTAACTGTGCTCAAAAAGCTAAGATATTGCACATTTTCTGGTCATGTCCTAAAATAATCAACCTGTGTAAAGAAGTAGCTAATTTATTGAGCAATATTAACAACTCTGCAGTTGAATTGTCTCCTCAGCTGGTTTTGTCCTCCCTTGATTCAAATCGATTCCCCCCCCCCCCCCAAAAAAAAATGAAATATCTCACAATTCATCTATTGTAACAAAAATACTTATAGCATCTAAGTGGAAATCAATAGATGTTCCCTCCATTCCAGAAATGTTGAAAAGAATGTCTTCCCATAATTCTTTTAAATATTCTTACGCTCTAAGAAACAATTCTTTAAAAAAATACTATTCCACATGGTCATCTTGGAACCTATTTCTTTCCTCAAGTCGGAATGCCCTCTTTTAGGTTAAAAGCTTTATTATTTGCCATGAAGTACAAGTACAATTACATATTTAATGAAGCAAATTGAAAAGTGTTTTATTGTAAATATTGTTTCAATAAGGATGATCTTTTCCCCTGTCCCTACTCTCCACGTTTATCTGATCCAACCTTCTCCTATGCCCTTTTCTTTCCTTCCCCTCTTCTTTTCCTAACTTTTCCTTCTACATTCTTTTCCTCTTGCATTAACCTTTTTTTTCCTCTGTTGATTCTTCTTTGAATATATCTTCTTACTTACTTGTTTAATAAAACAAGTTTTACATCATTATGTTATGTTTTATTACTCACCATATTGTCTATAACTATAATCCCCATAAATTGTCAAAAAAAAGTTTTTTTCTAATATCTAATCTGTATCTTCTCCCGTTCAGTTTCGTCCCATTGCTTCTCCTGTTTCCTTGTGCAAATGAGAATAATGATGATCCTTCTACAATGTGACAGCCCTTCAGATATTTGTAGACAGCTATTAAGTCTCCTCTTAGCCTTCTTTTTTGCAAGCTAAACATTCCCAGATCCTTTAACCTTTTTTTTTTTGCTTGACGTGATTTACGTGAGAGACAGCGCCATGTATACTTATGGTTACTGTCCCATGTTTGGTCCTGTTCAGCTGCAATCATGTCTGTATACTCATGTCCTTCTGTAAGTTGAGAGCTGGTACAGGCAGTGAAGTCTGGGAGCTACTGCTAAAAATGGCGTACAACAGCCAGGGTAAATTTAAAAGTTAAAGCGGTTGTCCAAGCTTGTGATGAAAGTCTGCAGTCACTCTATCGCACACTGTCAAGATTCTGCAGTAAGAATGGATGATCACGTCATAGCATGTATGTGATTTGCTTCTGGCCACATTCAGACTAGATGTGCGTGGACTCGCTCAATACTAATGAATGAAGCGAGGCACAGCACATCTAGTTGGCATGTGACCGCATGTATGCAAATCGTGGGATCTCCTGCTCTTGCTGCCCGCACTGGAGAATCGTGACAGCTCTCGTGCTGTGGGGATTTATTAGTCTGCAGTTACATAGAGTGGCTGCAGACTTTCATCACAGCATCTTTAATTATGGTGCAGCAGAGGTGGCTTACGGAAGTGGAGGACAAGAATTTCACAAATTACTGAGTGGGCAATAAAGGTTATGGACAGTGTAGAGATAGTGAAGAGGAGAGAAAGGGTAGGGATTGCGGATAAGCTGAGTATGAACGGGAGATCTTCCTCATCTCTTTTTCTTTGCTCTGCGTACAGCAGCTCACAGCTGACCGATGCAAAGCCCCACTGGCACTTAGTATAATCCGTCTCTGCTTCTTTGTTATTACAGATGGATCTAACCTAACAACAGGCAGTAGACAGCAAGAGATACAGAGGAGGGAATCAGCACTTTGGGCCATTTCACAGGGGCGAGAAAACTTTTTCTGTAAATAAATTGTTTCACAATTCTGAATTTGGTTATCACATGGAGAAAAGTTTATTGTGACAACAGTGACCATTCAGAAACATTTTCTGAAGTATTTCCTTAATAAAAAAAAAAGTGCAAAAGCTATAACTAAGGGTGGAGTCGGCATTTCACCGCTTCGTTCTTATCAATGTCCCTCTGAGAGTGATAAACCTTGGTGACAGTGGCCCCCTTAATTACACAAACACATGGACATGAATTGTCCCTACTTGTATAAGACCAGATCTTATCTAGCGGCTCTCAGCATTGCAGTGACGGCGGACTGCTATGTGAGGTGCAGTCCTGCCGGTAATGGCAGCCGGCCACAAACAATATTTATCTTCCTGCCTAAACTCCTGCAGCCACAACAAAGATTTCATCCTAGATACCTTTTATCTATGAGGCTTTATATTACATTAGTGGAAACATACTGACACTAGAGTTATTAGACTCCCATAGTCAAGAAGCGCTGAATTTCTAACAAATACCTTTATTAACACATAAAATACAAATACACATAGTTAAAAAATGCCTCTCAGTCAAAGATATTAATACCAGTACAGAGACCAGCGAAATTTGACTTATGCAAATCCAGATAGAACACAATTTCCTTGCATAATATGCATGATTAATATAGTTAGTATTGCACCAAATACAATGTAACGAAAAGAACAATTAAATTAAAGTGACAATGCAGAGTAAATAGCCAGTAAGGCCCCTCGAAGTGCCAATGTATACTGTACATTCCTATCTCCTCAAAAATGAGGCCTGTGATGGATCATAATGCAGTAATAAATTCTCCCGCAGTTGTAATGGGCCATTGTCCGACATTCAATATTGTATAAGTTTACACCTAATATGCTCCTGAGCCTTATAGCCTCACAATGGCCAGGTCACACAGTAATCACCCGCACCTCACGCAAATTAGACCCGGAATCCGGAGAACACATCTCAATATGGAGAATCAAACATAGAAACAATGTCCGATGCAGTACATATTACCTGGATACACAAGTGAACGCTCGCAACCTCGTGGCACGCTGAGACTCCGTTACCCCGACGCGCGTTTCGCATCTGCTTCTTCCTGGGGGAGTGTCTCTGGTAAGGCGTCACTGCTTCTTAAAAACAGAGGCAACCAATCAGGTTGCCAAACTGGGACTTACCCTCGGTGAGTCATGCTTCTCAAGAAATCCCAACCCAATCACTGCGGTGTCTCCCTAGGAGACCTCGGCCAATCAGATACTCAATACATTTAAACACCCACACTGCTGGTAAAGCAGAGGATATATTCCCGGACTTGCAAAGGACCTCACGGCCACGTTATTTCAAGCGTAACCAACCTATACTGTCAGTGCTGGATGGGGCATAAGCAGCATCAATGTTAGCTAATGTAAAAATAAAAATAAATATAAAGAAACTTCTGCTGATAAACCTGTAGCACAGCAAGGCAGAGTCACGCAAAGGACAGCGAGGCAATGCCGAAGCCTCCCCTGCAGGATGGGGCATCGGCAGTCACCATCGCCCCCGCATGAACCCACACCTTCTGAACTAAACCTAATCTGATATACACTGGATTAATGCCGCTGCAGCCAAAATAGAGATACCAACATCTGCGAAGCAAGATGCGGAATCATTCACTGGATACCAATGCACAGGGGCATTCTCCCGTGGGACAAATCACCATTCATAGCGAAACCCCTGCAAACTCCCACTATTTGGTAAATATACCACAGGAAAAATATGCTAATACTGACCAAAATGGTGCACTGATGTTAGCACCAGTTAAGATATGACGTACCCATCAGATAGAGGCATAATCAAGCTACCGTTATACCGGTAAATCATCCCCCCACTGTCCTGCCAAAACAAAATATGGCCATAATGAAAAACAAAATAAATAAAAAAATAAACTTAGGACATAATAGTTGATAAATACATGACACATAGGTCCATTTGTCCAATCCATTTATCTAATGCACTCATAAAGAGTCAGTCCACGTCCAGCAGAAAACATATAATTCTATTAAGCCTCCGGTGGAGCTCTTGGCATCTTCAATGTTGCGCCAGTATCCCTTGATCATATCACTGGCGGGTTGATCCTGTCATTCAACATGCAGTCTCTTCCGACTTGAAAACACAAATTTTCAGGATCACATCCACATTCGTATTCATGTAGTCGGGAGATTAGCCATCGGTCCCAATAACCCCGCAGTCAAGCAACGGATTCTGAAAGTGATGAACTCACCATTAAAAACAATCTACAAACAAAACCAAACCAAAAAACACACACATGGTTAAAACTTTTAAAAAGACCGACCATGTAATGCTATGTACACAAAAAGACCAAGATGAGAATGGTCCACAAAAAAGACCCAAAACGAAATTTTCATTTAGCCCCTGTGGGGCCAGTGTACCCAGACGGTAAATCCACCGGCTCTCAACTTGCGCTAGGGCTTTGCCCAAATCTCCGCCCCTGGGACCTACAGTCACAATGTCTATGCCTTTGACTATCATAGAGCGGGGATTACAATTATGGAACTTTTTATAATGTCTCGGGAGTGTCTTAAGGCTGGCAAGATCTTCTACTGTCACAGCCTTCTCTATATCTCGTACATGTTCCCGGATACGTACTTTTAGTTCCCTGGTCGTAAGGCCCACATACACTTTCCCACAGGGGCAGGTGGAGTGATAAATCACCCCCTTTGTGGAACATGAAATAAAATTCCGAATCTCAAAAACTTTAGAGCCATTAAAATTAGTGAACTTTTTTGTTTTAATGCAGTTGGCACAAGCCTTACACCTGCCACACGGAAAAAAGCCCACCAAATCCATACCCCCATTTTTCTTCTTTCCAGGCTCATAGTGGCTATGTACTAAGATATCCCTGATGTTTCTCGACCTCTTAGCCACTATATCCGGTTTTTTAGGTATAATTAATCTTAGTATTGGGTCCGTATGTAAAACGGCCCAATGACTTTCCACAATTTGCCTGAAATCCCGCCATTTGTTGTGGTATCCTGTGATAAATCGTATTTGGTCCTTACCATCCCTCACTCTACTACTGTTGTTACCATATAACAATACGTCCCTAGACGTATTTTTTGCTCTTGAGAGCCCTCTCCTGATGGTTTTCTGACCGTATCCACGTTGTGAGAACCTATCAGCTAGATCCTCTGATTGAGTCGCAAAATCGGCCTCATTAGAACATATGCGGCGAACCCGCAGGAACTGTCCAACAGGAATTCCTCTGATTGTAGAAGGCAAATGTGCTGACCGGGCATGAAGCAGCGAATTAGTAGCAGTACTCTTACGAAAGACATTGGTGACAATGTCTCCTTCCGGGCGGGCACGTATCTGCAAATCCAGAAAATCGACCGATCTACCATATTTAAATATTTTAAATTACATTAGACAGAAGTGATTCTCAATTTGCTATATATTTTTATTGAGCCTATTTTACATTTCAAATAGGTCCAAACATTTGCGCTTATTATACCCTTGGGGATCGTCCAATTTTCCATTTTTCACTTTTCCTTTTGCGTTTTCCTCATTTTTTCCAAGAACCATAACTTTTTTATTTTTCTGTCGACAATACGTATGAGGACTTGATTTTTTTGTGGGATGAGTTATTAATGGCACTATTCGTATTACAGTATCATATTCCTGGAAAAATAGGAAAACAAAATTCCAAGTGGGGTGAAATTGTACAAAAAACTGCAATAACGCCATTGTTTTTTTCGGATTTCGTTTTTGCATTAAAAATAACCTGGTAACATTATTATCCTAGTCATTATAATTACAGTAAAACTTGTATCTTTTTATATTTATAGTTTAGTTGTAAAAAAAAATCAGAAATTTGTAAAATTTGTAAAGAAAATTTTGTATCTCCATTTTCTGACACCTGTAACTTTTTTTTTCCCGTCGATAGAGCTTGCTTTTTTTTGCGTGTTTTTTTAAAATATATATAGAAAAGCAAGGAGGTTGTCAATCAGGCTTGATGGATGGTAATTGAGTATCACTCATGATTCATGAATACACTGGACTCATTCTGGTAGCTGGACTCAGAAAAACGTAATTTGAATATCAGGACAATAGAACCATTCCTTGTGAAATTATGTATCCCAAAAGCAAAGTACAGCAACTTTCTAATAATCTTTATTAACAAATTTCCACTATTTTGCTTCTGCAGTGTCTATAAGTCCCTTATCCATCTGAATAATCTGAAAAAAATATTACAATCTATCAAAGCTCCTGTTCCTGATTCTTAAGCTCTCTTTGCTCTCCTTCCTTCTTTACACAAATCTGAAGTGGAGAGGAGAGAAAGTATCTCAGGAAGAGAAGACAAAACAGGCTATAGATACGCATGAAAGTACATAATGGAGACAAAAATGCAGTATTGGGGCGGTACAGTATTGGTAAATGAGAGCAAGAAAAGACATCAGCACCCTGGATACAAACAGGTCTCAAATCCAGCCTGTATTACTGTGAGAGACACACAGAGCTCACATCCAGCCTATATTACTGTGAGAGACATACAGACCTTACATCCAGCCTATATTACTGTGAGAGACACACAGACCCTCACATCCAGCCTATATTACTGTGAGAGACACACAGAGCTCACATCCAGCCTATATTACTGTGAGAGACACACCGAGCTCACATCCAGCCTATATTACTGGGAGAGACACAGAGCTCACATCCAGCCTATATTACTGGGAGAGACACACAGACCCACACATCCAGCCTATATTACTGTGAGAGACACACAGACCCGCACATCCAGCCTATATTACTGTGAGAGACACACAGACCCACACATCCAGCCTATATTACTGTGAGAGACACACAGACCCTCACATCCAGCCTATATTACTGGGAGACACACAGACCTCACATCCAGTATATATTACCATGAAAGTGTAAGGAGGAAGAACGGTCTACTGGTACCTGTGCTGCGCTGGGTCTGGAACTGTCGAGGCTGTGTCCCTTGTTTCCTGGGGAAGGCAAAAAGGACCGAACTGAGGCTCTTACCCAGAAGCTGGGGGCATTGTTATGGACCTGGTGGTTAGGTGCACCCGGAATGACCTGATAGTTAATCTCAGAATCGGGGACAAGCTCTGGGAAAGTGGGAACTCTGCTGACCGCAACCCTACTCCTATCATACACACTAGAAATAGCCGTGGAGCGTGCCTAACTCTGCCTAGACGCCTCTTCACAGCCTAAGAGCTAACTACCCCTAGAGATAGGAAATAAAGCCTCACCTTGCCTCAGAGAAATTCCCCAAAGGAACAGGCAGCCCCCCACATGTATTGACTGTGAGTTAAGAGGAAATCACATACACAGGAATGAAATAGATTTTAGCAAAGGAGGCCAGTCTAACTAAACAGATTGAGGACAGAAAAGGGATCTTTGCGGTCAACACAAAAAACTACAAAAACCACGCAGAGTGAGCAAAAAGACCCCCGCACCGACTCACGGTGCTGTGGTGCCACTCTGCACCCCAGAGCTTCCAGCTAGTGAGACAATTTCATAATAGCAAGCTGGACTAGAACATAGCAAGAAAACAATGAGCAATCAAGGACTAGCAGGAACTTAGCTTCTGCTGAAGTAGACAGGTCCTCAGGAAGGTCTAAGAGAGATCTGAACCAGTGCAAAGACATCGACAGCTGGCAAACACTAACGATCAGAGTGGAGTTAAATAGAGAAGCCAGTCAAAATAAACAAGAGCAGGTGAGGAAAGAACCTCAATGGCTAGTGGCTCCACTCACAGCCACCAGAGGGAGTTCACAGACAGAACTCGCCGAAGTACCATTCATGACCACAGGAGGGAGTTCGAGAACAGAACTCACAACAGGGCATGTTTAGAGAGGAAACCCGGCCGGAAGCTGAGGGTAAAAGCATGCAAACCTGCAGAGTGGCCCCCACCGTCGGCAGACAGACAGTAGGGCAGGCAGTAGGGCAGGCAGCGTGCTCTACACCCAAACCGCCGGCACTGCGACTGACTGACTGCAGCATTCAGACCCGGTGGCCTAGAGAGACTTGGTGGGAACAGACAGCATGCACCAGGGACCAGTGATTGCTTTGGCTCTGGAGCATCAATATAGCGCAGGCCCGCGCTCGAGCTTCCCCGTCACCGCTGACAGAGACTGTGAGGAGAGACGTGCAGTGTGCCCGTTGGTCACCACGGAGCGAGGTGTTGAACGTTCCAGGCTAGTGAGTACTGCATGCGTACTGCCAGAGAGATCAGGTGCAGGACTGTTTTTTGCTGCCCACGTTGCCGGACGTTGCCACACTGTTCGACCAGGACCCTGACAGTATTGCGGCCTTACTTGAGTTGGCTGCAGTCACTTATAGACTAGAGGCCCAGTGGAAGGTACCGGACACTGACCACTGCTGCCAGAAGACGGACCACCATTACCAGCAGGACCTTCTTGGACAAGCACCGCGCCAGATGTTGTCGGCGCTACTGACTTTCAAGCAGCATCTACAGTTGGAGAAACTTCTGACACTATAAGTGTACAATAGAACTGCCGTTACCTTGTTCATTAACTCTGCATATCCTTTTGCAATTAGACTGTTTATTCCCCTGTTTAACCCAACATCTCCCTGTGAGGAGTTAACCCCCTGTTTAATTAAAACTGTTAAAATTGTTAACCCTTGCTCTGCCTCCTGTCTGTCACTGCATCCTGCAACCTGCTCACAAGAGACACACACAGACCTCACATCCTGCCTACATTATTGGGAGAGATGCACAGGCCTCACATTGAGTTTATATTACCGTTAGAGACACACAGACCTCATCTTCAGCTAATATTACCATGAGAGACACACAGACCTCACATCCAGCCTATAATACCATTAGAGACACAGACAGACCTCACATTCAGCCTATATTACCGTAAGAGACACACACAGACCTCACATCCAGCTAATATTACCATGACAGACACACAGACCTCACATCTAGCTTATATTAACATTAGTGACACACACAGACCTCACATACAGCCTATATTACAATGAGTGACACAAGCAAACCTCACATTCAGCCTATATTACCGTGAGAGACACTCACAGACCTCACATTCTGCCTATATTACCATGAGAGACACACACAGACCTCACATCCAGCTTATATTACCATGAGAGAAACACACAGACCTCACATGCAGCCTATATTACTGTGAGAAACACACACAGACCTCACCTCCAGTCTATATTACTGTGAGAAGCACACACAGACCTCACTTCCAGCTTATATTACTGTGAGAGTGTTATGATCTGGTGACCTTGGAGCCGCATGAAAACTTTCTCTGGAGTCGGTGGAACCTGTACTGACCGCAAATCCTGAACTAACACCGCAACTAGAAGTAGCCGTGGGGTGTGCCTAACAAACCCTAGACACCTCGACACAGCCTGAGGACTAAATACCCCTATAGATGGAAATAGGAATGCTATCTTGCCTCAGAGCAGACCCCCAAAGGATAGGCAGCCCCCCACGAATAATGACTGTGAGTAGGAGAAGAATAGACACACGCAGGTAGAAAACAGGATTTAGCAAAACAGGCCACTCTAGCTAAATAGGAAAGGATAGGACAGATTACTAGGCGGTCAGTATTAAAACCCTTCCAAAAATATCCACAACAGATAATACAGAAAGTTCCACAATCTAACTAAAGACATGGAATGTATATCTGCCACTCCAGAGAATCCAACAAGACTGAGAAAATACTGACACAATCTAAGCTGGACAAAAAAACACAAAGAATAGCACTGAATTGTGAAGCACACAGCATGTGTGCCACAGGAAAAAAAAAACAGACACTTATCTTTGCTGATTTGGCAGAAAGGCAGGACGGACCAGGCAGAGGTCCTACACCCCCCAACAACAATTGACAACGGGCAAGGACTAATGAATCCTGCACACCTAAATACCCCAGTCAGAACTGCAATCAGCAGACACACCTGACCAGGACTGCAACCCAGGGACAACTGCATTACCACCTACTACCACCGGAGGGAACCCAAAAGCAGAATTCACAACAGTACCCTCCCCTTGAGGAGGGGTCACCGAACCCTCACCAGCACCCCCAGGCCGATCAGGACGAGCCAGATGAAAGGCACGGACCAGATCAGCAGCATGGACATCAGAAGCAAAAACCCAAGAATTATCCTCCTGGCCATAACCCTTCCATTTGACAAGGTACTGAAGCCTCCGCCTCGAAAAACGAGAATCCCAAATCTTCTCAACCACATACTCCAACTCCCCATCAACCAAAACAGGGGCCGGAGGATCAACAGAGGGAACAACGGGCACCACATATTTCCGCAATAAAGATCTATGGAAGACATTATGGATAGCAAAAGAGGCCGGAAGCGCCAATCGAAAAGACACCGGATTAATAATCTCAGAAATCCTATAAGGAACAATAAACCGAGGCTTAAACTTAGGGGAAGAGACCTTCATAGGAACATGACAGGAAGACAACCAAACCAAATCCCCAACCCGAAGCCGGGAACCAACACACCGACGACGGTTAGCAAAACGTTGAGCCTCCTCTTGAGACAACACCAAATTGTCCACCACATGAGCCCAAATCTGCTGCAACCTGTCAACCACAGAATCCACACCAGGACAGTCAGAAGGCTCAACCTGCCCAGAAGAAAAACGAGGATGAAAACCAAAATTACAAAAAAAAGGCGAAACCAAAGTAGCCGAACTAGCCCGATTATTAAGGGCAAACTCGGCCAATGGCAAAAAGGCCACCCAATCATCCTGATCGGCAGACACAAAGCATCTCAAATAAGTCTCCAAAGTCTGATTAGTTCGCTCGGTCTGGCCATTTGTCTGAGGATGAAATGCAGAGGAAAAAGACAAATCAATGCCCAGCCTAGCACAAAAGGCCCGCCAAAACCTAGAAACAAACTGGGAACCTTTGTCGGACACAATATTCTCCGGAATACCATGCAAACGAACCACATGCTGAAAAAACAATGGAACCAACTCTGAAGAGGAAGGCAATTTAGGCAAAGGCACCAAATGAACCATCTTAGAAAACCGGTCACAAACAACCCAGATAACCAACATCCTCTGGGAAACCGGAAGATCAGAAATAAAATCCACAGAAATATGCGTCCAGGGCCTCTCAGGGACCGGCAATGGCAAAAGTAACCCACTAGCACGGGAACAACAAGGCTTGGCCCGTGCACAAGTCCCACAGGACTGCACAAAAGAACGCACATCACGTGACAACGAAGGCCACCAAAAGGACCTACCAACCAAATCTCTAGTACCAAAAATACCAGGATGACCAGCCAACACAGAACAGTGAACCTCAGAAATCACTCTACTAGTCCATCTGTCAGGAACAAACAATTTCCCCACAGGACAGCGATCAGGTCTATCAGCCTGAAATTCCTGAAGAACCCGCCGTAAATCAGGGGAAATGGCAGAAAGGACCACCCCTTCTTTCAGAATGCCGACCAGTTCAAGGACCTCAGGAGAATCAGGCAAAAAACTCCTAGAAAGGGCATCAGCCTTAATATTCTTAGAACCCGGAAGATACGAAACCACGAAATCAAAACGGGAAAAAAACAAGGACCATCGAGCCTGTCTAGGACTCAGCCGTTTGGCAGACTCGAGGTAAATCAAATTCTTATGATCGGTCAGGACCACAATACGGTGCTTAGCTCCCTCAAGCCAATGTCGCCACTCCTCAAATGCCCACTTCATAGCCAACAACTCCCGATTGCCGACATCATAATTGCGTTCAGCAGGCGAAAACTTGCGGGAGAAGAAGGCACACGGTTTCATCAAAGAACCAACAGAATCCCTCTGAGACAAAATGGCCCCTGCCCCAATCTCAGAAGCATGAATCTCAACCTGAAACGGAAGAGAAATATCTGGTTGGCGCAACACCGGAGCAGAAGTAAATCGGCGTTTAAGCTCCTGAAAGGCAGAGGCAGCCGCAGAGGACCAATTCGCCACATCAGCGCCTTTTTTCGTCAAATCAGTGAAGGGTTTAACCACGCTGGAGAAGTTAGCAATGAACCGGCGATAAAAATTTGCAAAACCCAAAAATTTCTGAAGGCTCTTCACGGATGTGGGTTGAATCCAATCATGAATGGCCTGAACCTTAACTGGATCCATCTCCATAGATGAGGGAGAAAAAATAAAGCCCAAAAAAGAAACCTTCTGCACCCCAAAGAGACACTTAGACCCCTTCACAAACAAAGCATTGTCACGAAGGATCTGAAATACCATCCTGACCTGTTCCACATGAGACTTCCAATCATCGGAAAAAATCAAAATATCGTCCAAATATACAATCAAAAATGTATCAATATAAGTCCGGAAGATATCATGCATGAAGGATTGAAAAACAGATGGAGCGTTAGTGAGCCCGAATGGCATCACAAGGTATTCAAAATGGCCTTCGAGCGTATTAAACGCAGTTTTCCATTCATCACCCTGCTTAATACGAACAAGATTATATGCCCCCCGAAGGTCAATCTTCGTAAACCAACTAGCCCCCTTAATCCTAGCAAACAAATCGGAAAGCAAAGGTAAAGGGTATTGAAACTTGACCGTGATCTTATTCAAGAGGCGATAATCAATACAAGGTCTCAAGGAGCCATCCTTCTTAGCAACAAAAAAAAAACCTGCTCCCAAGGGTGAAGAAGATGGCCGAATATGCCCTTTCTCCAAAGACTCCTTAACATAACTCCGCATGGCGGTATGTTCAGGCACAGACAGGTTGAAAAGTCGGCCTTTAGGAAACTTACTGCCTGGAATCAAGTCAATCGCACAATCACAGTCCCTGTGCGGTGGAAGGGAACTGGACTTGGGCTCATCGAATACATCCTGAAAATCAGACAAAAACTCTGGAATTTCAGAAGAGGAAGAAGAGGAGATTGACATCAAAGGAACATCATTATGAACCCCCTGACAACCCCAACTAGTCACAGACATAGATTTCCAATCCAACACAGGATTATGTACCTGCAACCACGGGAAACCCAGCACGATAACATCATGCAAATTATGCAACACCAGAAATCGACAATCTTCCTGATGGGCTGGCGCCATGTGCATGGTCACCTGTGTCCAAAACTGGGGCTTATTTTTAGCCAAAGGTGTAGCATCAATCCCCCTTAAAGGAATAGGGTTCTGCAAAGGCTGCAAGTGAAAACCACAATGCCTGGCAAACTCAAAATCCATTAAGTTCAAGGCGGTGCCTGAATCCACAAACGCCATGACAGAAAATGATGACAATGAGCAGATCAAGGACACCGATAACAGAAATTTAGGTTGTACAGTACTGATGGTAAATGAACTAGCAATCCTTTTTGTCCGCTTAGGGCAGACTGAAATGACATGAGAAGCGTCGCCACAATAATAACACAACCTATTCTGACGTCAGAATCCTTGTCGTTCCGTTCTAGACAAAATCCTATCACAGTGCATTGGCTCAGGACTTTGCTCTAAGGGCGATGCCACAGCGTGCACAGTTTGACGCTCCCGCAAGCGCCGATCAATCTGAATTGCCAGAGACATAGAATTAATCAGACCGGAAGGCGTGGGAAACCCCACCATAACATCTTTAACGGATTTAGAAAGACCCTTTCTGAAAATTGCCGCCAAAGCATCATCATTCCATTTAGTCAACACAGACCATTTTCTAAATTTCTGACAATACAATTCTGCCACCTCTTGACCCTGAGACAGGGCCAACAAGGTCTTCTCCGCTTGATCCACAGAATTAGGTTCATCATATAATAATCCTAAAGCCTGAAAAAAGGAATCTACATTAAGCAAGGCCGGATACCCAGATTCCAGGGAAAGTGCCCAATCCTGTGGATCGCCACGCAGCAGGGAGATGACAATTTTAACCTGCTGAATGGAATCACCGGAGGATCGTGGTCTCAGAGCAAAAAACAGTTTACAATTGTTTTTAAAACCCAAAAATTTGGACCTATCACCAAAAAACAAATCAGGAGTAGGAATCTTCGGCTCTAAAGCAGGAGTCTGAACAATATAAGCAGAAATACCCTGTACCCTAGCAGCAAGCTGGTCTACACGAAAAGCTAATTCCTGAACATCCATGCTGGCACAAGACTCCTCAGCCACCCATAAATAAAGAGGGAAGAAAAGACAGAACAGACTGCAGAAAAAAAAAATGGCTCAACACCTTTCTTCCCTTCTTCTGAGATACATTTAACTCATTATAGGCCAGTTGTACTGTTGTGATCTGGTGACCTTGGAGCCGCATGAAAACTTTCTCTGGAGTCGGTGGAACCTGTACTGACTGCAAATCCTGAAATAACACCGCAACTAGAAGTAGCCGTGGGGTGTGCCTAACAAACCCTAGACACCTCGAAACAGCCAGAGGACTAAATACCGCTATAGATGGAAATAGGAATGCTATCTTGCCTCAGAGCAGACCCCCAAAGGATAGGCAGCCCCCCACGAATAATGACTGTGAGTAGGAGAAGAATAGACACACGCAGGTAGAAAACAGGATTTAGCAAAAGAGGCCACTCTAGCTAAATAGGAAAGGATAGGACAGATTACTAGGCGGTCAGTATTAAAACCCTTCCAAAAATTTCCACAACAGATAATACAAAAAGTTCCACAATCTAACTAAAGACATGGAATGTATATCTGCCACTCCAGAGAATCCAACAGGACTGAGAAAATACTGACACAATCTAAGCTGGACAAAACAACACAAAGAATAGCACTGAATTGTGAAGCACACAGCATGTGTGCCACAGGAAAAAAAAAACAGACACTTATCTTTGCTGATTTGGCAGAAAGGCAGGAGGAACCAGGCAGAGGTCCTACACCTCCCAACAACAATTGACAACTGGGAAGGACTAATGAATCCTGCACACCTAAATACCCCAGTCAGAACTGCAATCAGCAGACACACCTGACCAGGACTGCAACCCAGGGACAACTGCATTACCACCTACTACCACCGGAGGGAACCCAAAAGCAGAATTCACAACAGAGAGACACACACAGACCTCACATCCAGCCTATATTATTATGAGTGACACATACAGATCTCACATTCAGCCTATATAACCGTGAGAGACACACACATACCTCACATGCAGCCTATATTACCATGAAAGACACACACAGACCTCACATACAGCCTTATATTACCACGAGAGATACACACAGACCTCACACTCAGCTTATATTACCATGAGAGACACACACAGACCTCACCTCCAGTCTATATTACTGTGAGAAACACACACAGACCTCACATTCAGCCTATATAACTGTGAGAGACACTCACAGGCCTCACATTCAGCCTATATTATCATGAGAGACACACACAGACCTCACTTTCAGCCTATATTATCATGAGTCACACACAGACTTCACATACAGCCTATACTACAATGAGTGACACAAGCAAACCTCTCATTCAGCCTATATTACTGTGAGAGACACTCACAGACCTCACATCCGGCCTATATTACCGTGAGACACACACAGACCTCACATCCAGCTTATATTACCATGAGAGACACACACAGATCTCGCCTCTAGTCTATATTACTTTGAGAAACACACACAGGGACCTCAGCTCCAGCTTATATTACTGTGAAAGACACACACAGACCTCACATCCAGCCTATATTATTATGAGTGACACATACAGACCTCACATTCAGCCTATATAACCGTGAGAGACACTCTCAGACCTCACATTCAGCCTATATTACCATGAGAGACACACACAGACCTCACGTCCAGCCTATATTACAATGAGTTGTATGCTGCCCTTCCCGTGGTTGTTCCTTCCCGGTGAAAGACCTGGCTATTCATTGCTTGCGTTGAGAAACACGTGATGGTGTCTCCGCGGCTTTTCTACATGCATTTGCATATTTCCCATAAGGGATGGGGGCAGTTTTCTGGATCACTGCGTTCAGAAACACGTGATGGTGTCTCCGCGGTGTTGGATGTTTTGATCTCCCCGAGGTCATTCATCCTCATGTTTATAGTCTTTTCACTAGGCACTGCTCCTAATAGCCAGTTTCCTACTCCACACTGATGAGGGGCAAATACCCCGAAACAGCTGTCTGTGGATGGATACCATGTTTTGGCATAGGTGGTTTTCCTTTATTGGATGCTTCCCTTCCCGTGGTTGTTCCCTCCCGGTGAAAGTGTTCTGGATCACTGCGTTGAGAAACACGTGACGGTGTCTCCGCGGTGTTGGATGTTTTGATCTCCCCGAGGTCATTCATCCTCATGTTTATATTACAATGAGGGACACAAGCAAACCTCCCATTCAGCCTATATTACCATGAGAGACACACACAGACGTCACATCCGGCCTATATTACCGTGAGAGACACACACAGATCTCACATCCAGCCTATATTACCATGAGAGACACTCACAGACCTCACATCCGGCCTATGTTACCGTGAGAGACACACACAGACCTCACATCCGGCCTATATTTCCGTGAGAGACACACACAGACCTCACATCCAGCCTATATTACCATGAGAGACACTCGCAGACCTCACATCCGGCCTATATTACCGTGAGAGACACACACAGACCTCACATCCGGCCTATATTACCGTGAGAGACACACACAGACCTCACATCCAGCCTATATTACCATGAGAGACACTCACAGACCTCACATCCGGCCTATATTACCGTGAGAGACACACACAGACCTCGCTTCCAGCCTACAGTATATTACCATGAGAGACGCACACAGACCTCACCTATATTATTGGGAGAGATGCATATAAACATTAGCAGAAATAAATACTGGAAATAGACCACTCTGTTTGTAATGACTCTATATAATATATGAGTTTAACTTACTGTATTGAAGAACTGAAATAAATTAACTTTTTGATGATATTCTAATTTAGTGAGAAGCACTTGTAAGTGGTAATTGGAAACTGAGCTCTATGTGGAACCAAGAGGATGTGAATCATTGATGGTTTTGTTATTTTATTTATATGTTTATTTTCTCTTTGTAGAATATTTTAGCAGTCACATGACCTGGATTCATTCACCCAGAAAATCCTAATCTAATCCTGTCACTTCAATTTACCATTATGTCTTCCTAGTTCTGTTTTGTCTCGAAAACTAATCAGAAAATATAAAAAAGGAAATCAGTCTCCAATGCGTTCAGACTATGGATCCCTGAGTGATACATTATTTTGGAGACCACTTCGCTCCCCAGTGTATGAAAGACAGTGCCTAAATATATCCACTTCTGGTTTTGGTTTACAAATACTGATGAAAAATACTAACCAAATACTGAACGTGTGAAAGTAGTCTAAGGCAGATAAAGGCCAACAACAGCTCAAGTGGTGGGTCAGTGGTTAGCATTGCAGCGCTGGGGTCCTGGGTTCAAATCCCACCAAGGACAACATCTGCAAGGAGTTTGTATGTTCTCCCTGTGTTTGCGTGGGTTTCCTCCGGGTTCTCCAGTTTCCTCCCACCTTCCATAAACATACTGATAGGGAATCTAGATTGTGAGCCCCAATGGGGAATGGAATTAATGGTGCTATATAAATGAGTAAAATAAATTACATTTTACTCACTGGAAGCAACAAGGTTGAACGTTACAAAGAGGTAAAAGGCTTGAACAGAGCTGAAAAGTTGGCTTAAACCAAGTTAACATTGGCAACACTCTTGATTGATTTACTTGTGCCAAGACTGCAGGCAAATACCTCAGCAGCACTTCCTTCACAAGCACAATGTTTTTGTCTTTTTTATAGTGAAGCGCACATCTACAGTGATGAGCATTGTCACCTTTCTTGGCAGGGGTTACTCTGCACTAGCTTTTGTCTAGCAATTTGCAGATTCTTGCAGTCTACTCCGTTACCGTGAGAAATACTCACTCATAGACACTTTGTCTTTGACTGTCTCTTATGTGATCATTCTCTTTGCACTCAGTTTTACTCTAAATTACTCTGTTTAATAGCAGCTCTCATGCAGGATTATCTTTTTTGCTATCTAAAGACCAAATTAACTGCAGATCAGGTAGAAGCTTCTTACATGCTCCTCTCTGGCCCTTCGTATTTCCCTTGGGAGACCCACCAATTGTCTATGTTACCTATTAAATGTTGGCTTCCTATGTTGCAGACATTTTATGAAGACTGTTCCTCTCCTGCTGTCTGCCTGGCTGCTTGTTTGCATGTGTCTGCTCTTTTTAGAAAGTAAGGGTACCGTCACACAGTGCCATTTTCATCGCTACGACGGCACGATCCGTGACGTCGCAGCGTCGTATGATTATCGCTCCAGCGTCGTAGACTGCGGTCACACTTTGCAATCACGGCGCTGGAGCAATGCCGAAGTCCCCGGGTAACCAGGGTAAACATCGGGTAACTAAGCGCAGGGCCGCGCTTAGTAACCCGATGTTTACCCTGGTTACCAACGTAAACGTAAAAAAAACAAACAGTACATACTTACATTCCGGTGTCTGTCCCCGGCGTTCTGCTTCTCTGCACTTTGTAAGCACCATAGCCGGAAAGCAGAGCGGTGACGTCACCGCTGTGCTCGCTTTCCGGCCGGCAGGCGCTCACAGTGCAGAGAAGCTGAGACGCCGGGGGACAGACACCGGAATGTAAGTATGTACTGTTTGTTTTTTTTACGTTTACGCTGGTAACCAGGGTAAACATCGGGTTACTAAGCGCGGCCCTGCGCTTAGTTACCCGATGTTTACCCTGGTTACAAGCGAACACATCGCTGGATCGCTGTCACACACAACGATCCAGTGATGTCAGCGGGTGATCAAGCGACGAAAGAAAGTTCCAAACGATCTGCTACGACGTACGATTCTCAGTGTGATGTCTGATCGCAGTAGCGTGTCAGACACAGCGATATCGTAACGATATCGCTAGAACGTCACGAATCGTGCCGTCGTAGCGTTGAAAATGGCACTGTGTGACGGTACCCTAACACTGGCGAATATAGATCTCTTTACACACACAGGGGTGTACACTCTGCATTCTTTAGCACAGCAGCTCAGTGTGGTAACTCTTTATGGCCTTCTTTCATCACTTCAGACATCCCTCGTTTTAATCAGTGGTATCTGGTTTGATCATGGTAGACCAAGACTTTTGTCCCACAAAATTAATTGATTCACACATTAGAAATCCCCTACACATTACACAAGCTGCACTTCAGTGGTTGGTTTTCACAGTTGTTGCAGCACGAATATACATACATTGCCTACAACAAGTGGTATCTCTACTAAAACAGTGTTAATGATAACTTAAAGCAAGTTACAATTAGTCATGGTTTACAGAGTCCTGAACAGGTCAAACAATGAGGGTTCAACAGTCCGTAAGAATTTATTCAACCCTCTTAGAACATTTTTTTTCCATTCATGTATATATGCTATAAAGAAATTTAAACAGTGAGATCTGAAAAATCTGCAGTATTTGATAGGATTGAAAAAAGCCAACATAATTTTGTGTGGGTTCTGTTAGATTTCAATAGGAATTTTCGGTAGTATTGCACAATAAGAGTATTTAGTTCCATGTTGACATACCCCTAATTAAGTTTTCCAAAATCAAATTTATGCAAAGACATAAAAAAATTATTAAAATAACAAAGCAAACACTCTGACCAGACTGCCATCAGTGTATTACTGCCCTTACTGCTGTATGAGGCCAGGTGAGCAGAAGGAAAGAGGAGGGACCCAGGCCCAATCTGTGCCTCCCTCTTGTGCTTCAGCTCACCGGGCCCCAGGGTATAATGTATTGTGCGCTGCAGCGGTACACATCTTATGCAGTGAATGATGAGGAATTGAAACTGGTGGGGTGGGGACAGCAAATAATGATTAATTGAGACGGGGGATGGGGTACAGCAAATGGTGACGAATTCAAACTTGGGCTGGGAAAAGATAATTAACGATGAATTGAAACGGGGGGTGGGGTACAGCAAATGGTGATGACTTGAGGGTGTGGGAGAACAAGTGATGATGAACTGAGGTGAGGGTCCTGTTACTGTGCAGGGCGGCACTATGTCACTTTTTACTTCATCTGGCATAGTTTACAAGTTGGGGAAAAGGTGGGGAATGTGCTTCGTAAGCAATCAGCTATAGAAAACTGTGTTATTTTCAGCACAGACGAGTCCTGGCTGGAAGAAGTGATGGCGGTATGCACTGGAAGAAGAAGAAAAGCGTAGATGAATGACATCAACTACAGATGTCACTGGTGAGTCAGTGTGTTACCTGTACAGTGACAATATACACTATAGAGTATATACAGAGCCCTTGTGTAGAATGTCACTGGTGATCGCTGTATTGCCTGCACACTATATGCAGAGTTCCTGTAGTAATATGTGGTCTGGTCATGGTGTGGCAGTATTTGTCCTTTGTATGTGGTATTCAGTCACGATGTGGTGGTAATATGTTATCTGTTCACCGTGTGATGGTATTTGTTCCTTGTATGTGGTATTATTTGGTCACTGTGTTGGTAATATTTGGTATGGTCATGGTGTGGGGGTACTTGTCCCTTGTATGTGGTATTATTCCGTCACTATGTGGTGGTAATATGATGTCTGGTCACTGTGTGATGGTATTTGTTCCTTGTATGTAGTATTATTCAGTCACTACGTGGTGGTAATATGTATTATGGTCATGGTGTGGTGCTATTTGTCACTTGTGTGTGGTATTATCCGGTCACTATGTGGTGGTAATATGTGGTCTGGTCATGGTGGGGTGGTAGTGGTCCCTTGTATATGGTATTATTGATTATTTTAAAAAATGTATCTGATACATTCCTTTAAATAAAAATAAATAACAATGTGCATAAAAAGACCATTGGATATTTGAAAAAATTTTGAATACGTTATAGTAGAGTCTTCTTAGCCATGATGGCAGTCTGAAAACATCTTTTGGCCAAAACAAAAGCTGATTGCTATATATGTGATATGGTGTTTGATGGGATCTGTTAATGTGTGATTGGTGAGGACGTGGTGCACAAGTGGAGTTTTCCCAGTAGTGGATGGTGGGACTGTATAAGGCTTGAGAGGAGGAAGTGGAGCTGGAGTGGAGCCTGGGTGGAGTCTCAAGGGGGCCCAAAAATGATGCCAGTATGGGGCCCTTATATTCCTGGTGGCAGCCCTGACTGTTAGGGTATGTTTCCACGTTCAGGAAACGCTGCGTTTTTGACGCTGCGTTTTTCCGCAGCGTCAAAAACGCAGCGTCCAGATGTTACAGCATAGTGGAGGGGATTTCATGAAATCCAGACTCCACTATGCGTTAAAAAACGCATGCGATTTTGCCGCGAAAACGCATGCGTGGTGCGTTTTTTCTAAACGCAGCATGTTGCTACTATGAGCAAAACACGCAGGTACACCGCAGGTGACCTGCCAGTGACCTCAGGTGCAGTTTTGGTCAGGATTTTCCTGCATAAAATCCTGACCGAAGCCTGAAGCAAAACTGAACGTGGACACATACCCTAAGGCTCAGATAATAGTTGAGTCAAAGTCAGCATTGGGAGCCTCTACTGCACGATCTGATGGGCTTTTTTTTCCAATAAAATGATGGCTCCTCAACCTGAAACCAGATGACCCAGACTCATTATAGTGAGTGAGGTCTGTCTGGTGCTGCTTTCTGTTATTGTCTACAGCGCTGATGTCCTCTTGACCAACTCAGGTGCAGCCAATGAGCTCACTGATTGGCTGCAGCGCTGTTGATGTGACCTCAGCGCTGCAGACAATAGCAGACACCAGACACAGAGTTGGAAATTCAAGCACTGGACCCAAGGAGGTTGAGTAAAGCAGCTGGCAGAGAGTGGGCTTCCAAAACTGGAAAAACTGGATTTCTACTACTACAAAAAAAACATTTTCCTATAATATAAAAAATTACTAAGGCTTCTTTCACACTAGCGTCGGGCTCGGCCCGTCGCTGTGCGTCGGGCGGACGTTCCCGACGCTAGCGTGGTCTCCGCCGCACAACGGGGGCAGCGGATGCATTTTTCCAGCGCATCCGCTGCCCCATTGTGAGGTGCAGGGAGGTGGGGGCGGAGTTCCGGCCGCGCATGCGCGGTCGGAAAAGACGTTTACAACGGAGCAAAAAACGTTGCAAGCAACTGCACGACGCATCCGTCGCACGACGGGTGCGACGTGTGTAAATCCGTTGCAATGCGTCGTCTAATATTATGCTATGGGGAAAAAACGCATCCTGCAAACACTTTTGCAGGATGCGTTTTTTCGGCAAAACGACGCATTGCGACGGATTTAAAAAAACGCTAGTGTGAAAGTATTCTAAGGAATTCCGATTTAATAGGGGAGTCCCACTTTAAGAATTGATACGATTTGAGCACGTCCTCATGTACATAGTTTCAGAAAATAATCTTCTGTAATTCTCTCATCATGAAGATGCCAAGAACAGTTGTGTATAAATTCATAAAAGATAACTTGGCCAAATGCAGATTCGAAAAATTTTATATTTTTTTAAATAAACCAATTTATTCTGTGTTTATTTTGAGATAAGGAATATCTAAGGAATGGAAGAACACTCCTGTCTGTCATAAGCAGCGAGAATTCATTATTGCCATTTAATCCATTCTGTAATTTAGCTTTGGAAAAATAGAAAAACAAATTATGGGTATGTTCACACAGAACCCACATCTAAATACCGATACTAAAATACATAATTGTCAAAGTATATTTTGTAAGAACATATAGTTTTGGTGCTGTTTTTATGTTTTTAGACACATTTTGCAGCTTGGCTTTGGTGCATTTTTTATTTATTATATAGGTCGCATCAAATTTTGCCATGGTGGGGGAGGGGTTGGCATTAGCAGTGATTCATCACTGGGGTGGTTACTTCTTCTCTTGTATAATATTGACTAATCATAAGTAGTAAGTGAAGCGATGGCCGGGGGACCACCACGGTGCAGGAAGACTACTGTACACAAGATGAGGTGCAAACAACAAAGGGTAGATTTATTGGGAGGCAAGGAATGAAGTGGGTGAGGAAGATGCAAACAGGGGTATGCAATGGCAAGAGACACTTTACAAGAGTTATAAACTTTATCTTGTCCGTAAAATAGCACGGTGCTCCAACTATTACAGACTCAGAATATGTCTCACAAGCAAATTTAAACAATAAACAAATAACGATGCTACTCTACATATAACCTCCCTGGCCTTTACTAAGCAGGCCACACGGCTCCCGTGTACTGACTATTGAAGCCTACACTAGGCCCTACCAGGTGCACCAAACAGGAACAGACTCACGGTGATGTTGGGGACTCGGGTCCAGTCCCAGGGGGGTCCCAGCAGTCTAATATGGTGGTGCGCACGGCTTTCTGTCAGCTCTGTGAAGCATGGACTTCTTGCTTCTGGATCCTAGGGATGCTCCTGGAAACTGTAAGTCCCTTTCTCAGTATCTTCGTGGCTTCACAAACTAGCACAGAACAGCCACCTTTGTTGTACCCAGAAAAGTCTTGCAAATTTCACACGTACACTCCGTCCCAGGCTGTGGGACCTTTCTTGCAGCAAACAGCACAAGTTCTCTCTGTAGCAGCTTCAGCTCACACACACAGTTCAGGCTCAACTCCTCCCCTTATTCTAGGGCAGTTCATCTTCACAGTCTATAGCAAGGGGAAGCAGAACATTCCATCACACCAGACAAGGGGGTGCTGTCTCTTAAAGTGGCAGCGTGTTACTGTCCATAACAGCACCACCCTCTTACATAAGCGTCAGAGAGGAAAAAAGCAAACGACCCCAGAGAAGGTCAGAACAGGCTTTCTGTGACACTCGAGTAGTGATGAGTTGACCAGACTGAAGGCCAACAACAGCAGTATGCCAGACACACTTGGCACAAGCTGTCATGCTTACGCACACTCTTGAGGGCCGAGGTATTCTTTTCACCCATTCATACTAAAAAGAGGGTTTTTTTTCCAGAGCCCTTCCCCAGTGTCAATAGCGGGGTGGATGATGTCTGGGCACACTGGCCACAGTTGGGTCAAAGACACCAGTAAACTGCACTGGTAAGGCAGAAACAAACCTAACAAAAAAAACTTAGAGGGTCAAGGAGCATAAAACATGGATGTAAGAATTGGAGTGCATCCCGGGACCTCTGAAAAGCATCAGCAATGGCGTCCCACCTCCTAACCACTGCACTCCCTGAAGCAGGTCCCCTGGAACAGAGTACATGGGCAAGGCAGCGACCATGGACCCCAGAGGGGATACCCTACCCCTCACAACCAGAAAGCGGCGAGAGGCATTCCGCCATGGAGCCAGAGTACACTCGGAAGCATGAGGGGCATGCTTGCGTGCAGAGACACAAAAGAGCCCAGCCCTCCGTGTCCACGGGAGATCCTCTCCAATGCCCACTGGTATCCAGGATGCCAGAATCCTCCTGGTAAGACCACCACTGCCTTCTCGGCTGCATGACACTTTCTCTGTGTGATAAGGAAAGACTTTCTCATGTAAAACTTTGGGCACCCCTGGTCAAAATTATTGTTATTGTGAACAGTTAAGAAAGTTAAAGATGAAATGATCTCTAAAAGGCCTAAAGTTAAAGATGACAAATTTCATTTGCATTTTAGGCAAAAATAAATATATTTTCATCTTTTACATTTTAAAAATTACAAAAAGGAAAATGGGCTAATGGAAAAGCTTGGACACCCTGCTTGGTTAATACCTAGTAGCTCCCTCTATTGAAATTATCACAGCTTGTGATGGTGATATGTTTACATCAAGAATTTGTTGAAATTTAATTGAGTCAATTTTTCCCTCTACCCGTGAAGTGTTCCCTGTGCCATTGGCTGCAACAGAGCCACAAAGCATGTGTGATCCACCCCATGCTTAACAGCTGGCGACATGTTCTTTTCCTGAAATTCTGTGTCCTTTTTTCTCCACGCATCTCTTTGATTATCGTGGCCAAATAGTTCTATTTTGACCTCATTGGTCAAGATGCTTTGCTATCTTCTTGTAGCATTCTCCTGCTTTGTGGGCCTCCACCATTTTTATTTTCAGAGTGGTAGACAGCTGCTTAGAAGAACCCATAGCTGATGTCTTTTGGGCTCAAGGTTAGAGGAGGCTGGGTTTTTATAAAGCTGGGAAATTTGCATCACCTGACCTTTCCTACCAACGATGAGGAACAAGCCATAACCCTAATAGGTTAATTAAGTTGTGCAACCTTGGTCTAAGTCATTGAAGCATACAAATGTCCAAGGGTGCTAAAACTTTTTAAAATGAAAAAAAAAAAACATCATATACATTTTTTTGTCTGAAATACAAAAGAAATGTGTCATCTGTAACTTTAGCCCTTTTAGAGATCATTTCATCTTCAACGTGCTTATCTCACCACAATAACAGTCGTTTTGACCAGGGGTGCCCAAACTTTTACATGCCACTGTACAGTATATATATCAGACAAATCTAACAGCCAGTGATTACTGTCCAGGGGCAGAAGAGCAGAGCTAGGCGTGATTGCAAACACTGCTCTGCATTTTCCCAGGCATTGGGGAATACTGAGCCAGTACTTGAGGTACTGTAGATCCATCTAACTCATGATGATGAGTCATGGCCTTCTTTATGCCAGAAATCTTACTCCAGTCCCTGATTTGAGTAGTGTTTATGGCTAGGAGCACAAGGCGCACAACACTTTTGGGACGCACGTGATTCGTTAAGAGGAGTGCACCACTTAATGAATCAGGAGCTTCCGACTGCAAACCGACCCTTCATCAAAACCCGCGAGATCAACTCCTGCCTTGATGAATCAGGGCCATAGTCTGTACATCTCAAAATATTTTCATCTCACTGAATCTCAGTCTACATTTTGCATTTTCGTTCGTAAATGAATGTTCCCATCCTCATGCATTTCTCTGTCACCAATGATATTATGCTTGGCTAGGAGGAGAGTCTTGGCTATTAAATTGATAACAGATTACTCTTACACTGAGAATACTCTAATTCCCTGTGCTTAGACTATCTCATTTTTTTTGACCTCCTGAGAAACATACAGATGCCGCAGAGTTAAATTCTCTATTGAACTGTAAGTGTATTGGGATAACGTAAGAGCAGAAGCACTCAGAAGCAATGCTCTACTCCAACATTGAACGCAGCCTTAAAAGGGTATTCTCAAGTTTTAAATGTATCCCCTTTCTAAAGATCCCCAGCTGAATGGAGTGGTGGTCGATCATGTGCACTGTCAATCCATAAATTCTAATGGGAGCACCGAAGATCAGCTGAGCGCTCCTCTCCTCTTTGTCTAGCACAAATATTATGAGTCAATGGAGCTACAGTGATGACCATGATCAACCACCACTCCAAAGGGAATAATCTTCAAATTTTAGAATTCTCCTTTAATTTCTAACAGACCCCCTCCCCTTACTCTGATGACAGCTTCACACCCTCTTGGCATTCCCTCCTGCAGCTTCATCAGGTTGTCACCTGGAATGGCTTCCAATGAAGAGGTCACCTCGTTAAGAGTTCATTTGTGGCAACACCAGCTTTTCAGAAAGTGCTTGCGACCATCAAGCATGTTTTGCAGAGGCAATGTTGGTGTTGTGGTCTGACCTGAGTTGGAGCAGTGGTATTTCAACCACTAGTAGCATAGTCAGGAAATAGCCAGAAGTCGGTATACAGTAGCAGCAATATAATCTTGAGGATAAGCTGCAGGTGGAAAGAAGCTAGACTAAAGGCTGGGAGCTGAATAATCTCACAAGGAAAGAAGTTCAATGCCCGGTTTAAATTGGCTGTTCAATCAGGAGATCACAGGGTTGAGCCAATCAGGAACTCAGAGTGGAGATAGTCAGGAACTCAGGGTGGAGACAATCAGGAACAACACAGGTACTAGTATTTGTGTTAGCAAGGAACTGTCCAATGAGCTGAATAGCTCAAAGGGAAGATCTGCTGCCTGGTGCTCAAGAGCTGCTGGGTTCAAGCCCTGACAGTTGGTATGTAAATAATTGTGATGCTATCAACACCCCCCTAGAAGGTTTTATAGTAATATAATGCATTGTCATGGTTTAGATGTTTTATTTATTTTGTGACCTGCACAATTAGCTAACAGTGTATGCAATTAGCTGCTTGGGCCAGCCCAGGATGGGAGGAGTTAAGTGGGTATAGGAAATGCAGTTTAATGTTGTTAGGCAGATAGGGAGAAGTATTGAGAAGGAAAGGACCTATGGTCCTACTATTCGCAGAACTGCATTGTTTTATGGGTGTTGTAGAAATCGCAGGAACGCGGGATGCAGTGACGGACTGGAGGCAGAGCAAGGGTTAACAGGTTTATTTATAGGGGAATACTCCACGCAGGGAGGTAAAGAGTTAAACAGTATGAATGGCTAAGTGAAGTACAACGGTACAAATAACGACACTTCGTTAGAAGCGAATCAGGAAGTCCTAACACTGCAACTCCTGCTGCGAACTCAATAGCGCCAGCAACGGCGGGAGCAGTGCCTTTTCCAGGATGGTACTGTAGTCGTTGGTCTGCCTTCTGGTGGCAGTGGTCGGTCTCTGGTACCTTCCACTGCCCCTTGTCCATATACTGATGTGGCTAATGGAGCGCCCCCACACCGCCGCAGGGCCGAGGGGTACCCGGAGCCGGGCCTCTGGGTCTCAGTCCTGGGGTTGTCACGGTGGCTAGACCCGGTCCGTGGCCCTGTCTGTCAGTGGGGGACGTCTGGTGCAATAAGTGGTGTTGTAACGGTGCAGTTGTGAGGTGCAGGTCGCGGTAAATAACAAGGACACCAGGTTGCAGTCTCTTTACCTCTTTACTGAAGATCTCTGAGTCCTCAATCCAGAATACGGCTCACCAGGCTGCGCATGTCCGGCCGGTCCAATGACACTTCCAGAGTTCTCTTCACAGGAGGAAATCTGTGCCTTCCCCCTAGCGCTATGTGTTGTAGTCCTTCCCTGCTGTGCTTAGGGAAAGTACCCCACAACTGTTGTGTCTGTTTCTTAAGTTCCCTCACAACTCGACTAGATGATGTTCTGCTAATCCTCCGTCCCTCCCTGAGGTTCGGGTAGGGACGGCACCCGTTTGACGGGTAGGCCTGGAGTTCTTCCGGGACCCTAGAGACGCCCCTCTCCCGCAATTGCCTCCCAAGACTTCATAGGTGATTTGAGTTAGACAGCCCGCCTGAGACTGACTGTCCTGCCGCTGTTTGGAGTATTGCTTGAAGCTGAATGTTATTCTACTCCCTCGGCGTTCCGGCCACCGGTAATGCGCCTCAGTAGGATGTTGCTTCGGTCTTACAGCACGACTCCTACTGGTATTTCTCCTTTGTGTGATCCCGTTTCTCACTCAGCACAATCTACAGGCTATAAATAACTGCTGTTACCCAACCGGGTATTCTACTAAGTGCAAAAATTGCTGAACAATACTTTAACATTGCCTTTAAGGACATACACTCTGTATCCACCAAAGACCTTCCTATAATCACATTATAAGGTAAGTTAACTTTTTCATTCTCCTTCTTGGAATCTGCAGGACCGCCTGTCCTATCGGCACCAGACCTACTGCCTCTCCTTTCTCTTACAGGACCGCCCCGTTCAGCCAGGGCCTACTGCCTTTTCAACTTCTATACACAGTATAGACCATAACATTACTTTCAGTTTTAGAAGCACTGAGCCATCTACGTATGGCTCCTAGGAGGACTCACTACCTAACCCCTACGGGTTCACTTTCTGTCCTCTGTAACACATTATTAACTCTTTCTTTACAATAACTAACTTACTATGGAGGACTCAGGGTTTACCTTCTATCCCCAGTTTCTTATCAACATTATCAACTATCCCCTTATAACATCAATCCTCATTACTACTTTCTTTCTGGAAACATCATCTGCATTTCTTTACATTTAACCAATCAAATACATATAACTTTTACATGTAAGAATTATCATCATTTTCGCTCATCAAGACATTATTGCTATCCATCAATCTTAAAGCAATACGGTTCTTCAAATATACACGTGGATGTCCCCTTTAAGAAGGGACCAAGTCTTTAGGAGGTAGCATTTGTTCTCTAGCTACCAGTCCATACTCAGCAAAGGCTCCGGTGCGGTATCTTCGCAAAGAGTCTCTTTCTAAGTAAAACCAGTAGGAAGCGCCTTTAATAAGGTGCGAACTATTTACAAGAAAAAGTTTGTATCATGCACGGTCCATGATTACTGCAGTTCTGTAAACTTTTGTGCAAACTTGAGAACATAAACAAAACAACAAGGATCCCGGGTCAACAAAGGGATCCATAAGGAATTAACCCTGGACGGGTTTAGCAGCAACAGTAAGCAAACAGTTAAAGAGAGAACTATGTACATTTCCAAAGCATTCATGCTTACTCATTTTCAGAATCCCCCACGAGGCGCCACCTGGCGGGTGAACCCCTGCAGTCCAGGTTCCAGGTCCACTCCCGCTGCCAGGTACACCCCATGGGTTCGGGTCTGTTGCACAACCAGGTCGTGTGCGGTAATAAAGGTCTGTGTTCCCACTTCTCTCTGTGCGGGCACAGCAGGAACACCGGTCACTCGAGGAGGCGCCTCCTTGGCCACTACAGTGGTGGTGGTGGTGGCCAGACTGCAGGTCACAGTTTCCGTTAGTGTACAAGTGGGGGTGACCAAGGTGGCCACAGACCGGTCACACGGGGACACTTTGGCTACAGGGGCCGGTTTTTCCGGCACCTTGGGCGGGGGTTCCATTGACCTCTTCTTGCGCACATTCAGAGCGAACCACCCCTTCTCCCCGAAATGTCTGGTGTAGATGACACTATCTCCTGGGTAGAGGTCTCGATCGGGGTGGCCCTCCCTGAGGTGCGACTCAACGTCCCGGCGGTTAACAAAGACCTCCGCGTATAACCCCGGTTCCTTAATAAAGCCCCAGCCTCCTCGGAGCTTAAAGGTGGTGACGATGCCCTGCCTGCGCGGGGCCTGGTGAGCGATGGGGTCCTTGCGGGCCCGATCCTTTACTGCCAGGTCCTTCTGATGATAAGCCTCCATCCCAGCCCGGTACGCCTCGTCCTCTTCCTTCCATTGCTGTTCCAGCTGGGCCTGGTATGTCTCCCAGCTCAGGGCCTGCACCATCTCCCCTTCCCGCGTCTCCACCCCGGGGAATCCCATAAGGTCGGGTCCGGGGTTCACCCAGCGGTATACCGTGCGCTCCGCACGGGCCTCGCAGGACAGGGTGATTGGTGTGATCGGGGCCTTCATACGATGTTCCATGCCCGTAGCTTCCTCCCAGGGCAACAGACGTTGGAGCTTATGAGTCCCAGGGGGAGGGGGCGCTGCAACGGGGCCCACTAACACACCCTCTGCTAGCGGGGCAGGATCGGCGGACTCACCAACCGGTGCGAGTTCACTTTCCGCGACAGGTCCCGCTGGTTCCTCCGGTGAGGTCTCCGATGTCCGGGAACTCTCTGCCGGCACCTCTAAACGCGGAGCCTGGACCCCCACATTCAGTTGGAGAAGTTGGTTGAATAAGTCCTCCATCTCGGCCCTCAGGAATCTGGTGTTGTCCACGGAAGACGGGCTGCTGTGCTCATCCGGGTAGTCGGGGGAGATTTCCACTTCAACCCCACTGTCGGGTTCAGAGCTGCTGGCCATGGCGTCCTCCACGTGGGTCGCTTCCGGGTCTCTTTCCCGCTCTCTCCTTCGTGGGCGGTGTCGTTTTCTCGGTCTTCGCCCTCCATTGAGGATTAGGAGGCGGATCTCTGCCGCTGACGAACACGTCCTCACCGTGCAGAAATATTTAGACTGGGCGGCCATTATTTTTCACGCTCTCCAGCTTGCCTACGCCCACTCCACGCCCCTCTTCTCTTCCGGCGCTCTCCTCAGCGCTGCAATGGCGGCGGATTTTGGCGGCAAGTGGCGCAGCACACACAGTCTCTCAATAAAGTACAGTCCAAGCACAACAAATCACAGTTCCAAGGCACACATGACCTGATTCCTCAGGCTTAAGTAGATCCTGTTCGTGACGCCAAATTGGAGCGCCCCCACACCGCCGCAGGGCCGAGGGGTACCCTGAGCCGGGCCTCTGGGTCTCAGTCCTGGGGTTGTCACGGTGGCTAGACCCGGTCCGTGGCCCTGTCTGTCAGTGGGGGACGTCCGGTGCAATAAGTGGTGTTGTAACGGTGCAGTTGTGAGGTGCAGGTCGCGGTAAATAACAAGGACACCAGGTTGCAGTCTCTTTACCTCTTTACTGAAGATCTCTGAGTCCTCAATCCAGAATACGGCTCACCAGGCTGCGCAAGTCCGGCCGGTCCAATGACACTTCCAGAGTTCTCTTCACAGGAGGAAATCTGTGCCTTCCCCCTAGCGCTATGTGTTGTAGTCCTTCCCTGCTGTGCTTACGGAAAGTACCCCACAACTGTTGTGTCTGTTTCTTAAGTTCCCTCACAACTCGACTAGATGATGTTCTGCTAATCCTCCGTCCCTCCCTGAGGTTCGGGTAGGGACGGCACCCGTTTGACGGGTAGGCCTGGAGTTCTTCCGGGACCCTAGAGACGCCCCTCTCCCGCAATTGCCTCCCAAGACTTCATAGGTGATTTGAGTTAGACAGCCCGCCTGAGACTGACTGTCCTGCCGCTGTTTGGAGTATTGCTTGAAGCTGAATGTTATTCTACTCCCTCGGCGTTCCGGCCACCGGTAATGCGCCTCAGTAGGATGTTGCTTCGGTCTTACAGCATGACTCCTACTGGTATTTCTCCTTTGCGTGATCCCGTTTCTCACTCAGCACAATCTATCTCTCTTCTAATCCTTTCTTGGGCACCGCCGCTACCCGGAGCAGGCACGGTCCCGTTACGTTCGTTCTCGTTGCCAAGCCTCTGTCAGGATCCCACCCCTGACAGAGACCCTACTGTATCTTCCCCTACAACACCCTCTGCCACAAGGTGTTGCCTGGTTCCAACCCAGTCAGCTTTCTGATCTAACTTCCTGCCTGATCCCCAGTTTACCCACTATGGTGGGGAGTGGCCTAATGAATAGCACCCTTAGCTCCCCCCGGAGGCCCGGGTGTGAAATTTATTGGTGTCTGTGATACCTGATCAGATGAACTCCTTCAGTGCCATCGGACGCACCATAGCTCCCCATAGTGGCGGAGCCACAGTAGTGCAACGACCAGGACTCTGGGGCGCTGCACTAACAAAAGCCCAAAGGAGCTCCTTAACTATCTTAATTGGGGTAGTCAGGTAACAAGGGTCAGGACAACTATTCTCTGCCCATGTCAGGGCGCAAGTGTCAGTCCCATGTGTGGTTTCTTTTGGGGCAGCGCATGTGCGGTACTCACGGTCACATAGTGTACGGCACCCAGTTCTTTCTGGCAGTTACTGGAGACACACCGCACGTCCTGCTGTCCCTGGTCCCCGCTGTTGGTGGCAGGCAACGCTGATCTGCTTGGCGCAGGTGCTCCCGGCAGGAGCACCACTCTCTGTGGCTGTTACAACACCTGGCTCGGTTCTGCTCTGTGTATACGGCTTTACCCGCTTATCCTCTGCTCTGCACGGCTCTGCTCTGCACGGCTCTGCTCTGCAGGTTGCTGCTGAGCATACTATTCCCCTCAATGCAGCAGTCATCATCCTTCAGGCCTGATGCAGCACTCTCTGGAGGGGGAAGCAGAGCACGCTCCTCACTGCTCTGCGCTGGCCCCAAACTGCCCTGCTTCGCATGCTTTTTCCCCTCTTTTCTTCTTCCCCCCTCTGACAGCAGGAAGCCCCTCCTCTCTAGAGCTTTCACCAGGCAACAGGGGGAGGTCCGCCTCACTCCTGCTTCCCCCGGGAACAGTGGATGCAGCCTCTATAGTTCCGGACCCAGCACGCAGGTACCCGCTCCCTCGTCAACCCCCTTACATTGTGTGCTAAGAAGTAGACAATAATGGATAGCATGTTCTGAAGGAAACAAGGAATAAGTGTAGCCACACCTGAGGGTCATAGTAGAAGATGGCCAAACTGAGACATGAGTTCTCCTTTGGGGAACTGAAGATGCAGAGGCATATCAAGGGGCGTTGTAGCAGTGGGGTGTTGTAGCGACGCACCTCAGACACTGAGGTCCTCACACAAAGGGAAGATGGAGGTTCCCTAAGTGGTTTGCTTGTCTAGTGCAACATGGAACAGAAGTAATGTTCTTGCCTCTGGATTGTGCACAAGATGTATTCTATAAGTGTTGATCTGGCTATCTGATATATATACTTCTCACCAGTTTGTTCAGTAAAGAAAACTTTTTTGGGACTTTCGTCTCCCTCATTCATCTTTACTTTGTTGGGTTCTGGCTTTCCAGATCAAGTGGCAGCGTGTGGTCTACAGTGGCCTTTCGGCTAAGGTAACAGAATACACACTAAGCCAGGATCCCCTTTTTCTATAGTGTGGTGCGGCACATATGCGACCCTCAGCTATGGCCGACCCAACCATTACAGGTACACAGCTCCATACAGTGCTGAGCCCTATTCCACAACTGTTGTATGCCAGAATATGGCAAGAATGACTCAACTAAGTAAAAAGAAACAACAGTCCACCATTAGTTTAAGGAAGGTCAGTCATATAAATCAAAGTTGCCACCCAAGAAAGTCTTACATTAAGAGGACTAGGTAAGCAAAGTGAACACATAGAAAATATCTAAAACAATATTTTTTGTTACAAAATCACAAAAATAGCAATGAATAATGAGAGACCAAAGCATATAGGAACAGTAATCATACACATCCATGAAGCAAGTCATGATGCTAAGTAGGCATAAATTAATCCCGTAAAGCTGCAAAGATGCATATAAGCAGAGGTTTTCTATATTGCAGTAAACAGTACTATATAAGACGGTGAGCAATGTGACAGATTCTGGGAATAAATTACCCACAGTTACAGAGTATTTCAGATGTCAAGATAAGTAATGTTAAAATGAAAATGCATTTAAACTACGGCTTCACTATCCTCTTTATGAAGGCCAAGTGGCTATTCAAAGTGTCAGTGCTAAGACCCCTTGAGGAAGAGTTCACAAAACGCGCGTCGGAGTAGAGGGACGCATGACAGACCCTGCTACAGCTTGCACCAGAAAAGCTCTATATCTTAGGTAAACTATTCTTTGTATAATAACATAGCTCATTACATCTCTTACCACTGGCACTTTTGGCTAAGAAGACTAGATTTATAAAAGGTGTAGAAGGGGTCATATCTCAAGAATAGGGTGGCGCAAAAGCAAAACGACAGCAATGTCAGATTCAGGAGAACAACAGAATTTACACCAGATATAGAAGTTACATCTTTTTGGTAAATGACAGACTCTCTTTAACACAGATTAACAAAAAAAATTAAGTCTACCTCAACTTTACACTGTACTTCTGGCCAACAGATGGCACCAGCATTCAATTTATCTTTCTACAAGACCTTTGTGCACTATATTAAGGTTTGGTGAATTTACAGAAAGCAGTAAACGTTTTAAATGTACTTACATACAATGTTTATTGCTGATCATATGCATGTCGTGCTGTAACCTGATCAGGAGAGTTTCTTTACCTTTCTATGCTCTATGAGAAAAAAATTGTAGATTTATGAAATGCATACGGGACACATGGTCCCTGCCACTATATCAAAACCCCTGAATTTTCTTATCAAAACAATCGCACAACAAAAAACAGAGACTTAAATACCCTTTTTCTATTTGCACCACTATAGTTCAATGGTAATGATGGGCAAATCTGAAAGTTAAAGTTTGTGGTCCATAACGAACACCTAGTGTCCATGCATGGAATCCCAACACCGACTTCTCACATAAGTCTGTGTTACTGTTAGAATTTGGCAGCCCGAAAAAGCTTGTTGAAAGGCTGCAGCCACCTTTTGGCCACATCACAGCCACGCCAAATATTGGCATGGCTGTGATTGGCTGACACAGCATGTGAAAAAAAAATATTAAAAAAAATATGTGTTATCCTCCCTATTTTTATTAATAAGCGCAGGTAAAACAGGCAGATGCAGCCCTCAGTTGTCTGTTTTATCTTATCTGGTTATCAAAAATAGAGGGGCCCATATTATTAAACAAATAATAAAACAAAGGGGTGCTGGTGGTTTGTTCGGCTCTTCCTGCTTGCCCTGGTACATTGCCAAACATGGTAATATTTTGAGGTTGATGTCAGCTGTGTAATGTCTGCTGACATCAAGCCCAGAGAGAAGTAATGGGGAAGCATCTATCAGACACCCCCATTATGTACCTGGTAAATGAATAGTTAAAAAAGCACAGACACAGGAAAAAAATACTTTACTTGAATAATGACTCCCCCACTCCTTCATTTACCAATGTATTCATTAAAAATAAGTCCAGGAAGCTCTGATGGTAATCTAAAAGTGAAGTGTCTCACGACATCCAACATATTCTATGGAGAAAATTCTAAGAATGAGACTCCATAGTTCACTCCCATTCAGGGGCAGGCACCAAAATTCACATGCTCCTGCCTGCCGCTGACTGTGAGTAACCCTATTGAGCCTCCTTCTCAGAATGTCTCATGTGTGTCTGTGTTTTTTTAACTATTCACTTACCAGGTTAGTAATGGGGGTGTCTGATAGATGCCGCCCCATAACTAACTTCTGGGTTTGATGTCAGAGGACTAAGAATAACAGCTCCCAGCTGTCTGCTTTCCCTTGACTGGTTATCAAAAATTGGGGTGTTTCTACACCATTTGTTTCATTTATTTATTTACTACTAATAAATACATAAATAAAAATTGCTAATAAATAAATGAAAAAAAGGACTTGGGCGCCCGTTATTTTTATAACCAGCCCCCTTATGCCCCCTTTCCAGCCTAACAATACCAGGCCTCAGCCACCCCAGCAATGGTGCTTAACCTATGTTCTTCCCGATTGCCCTGGTGCTGTGGCAATTGGGGTAAATGGATAGTGGGGTTTATGTCAGCTGTGTAATGTTGCTGACATAAAGATCAGAGGTTAGTAAAGGAGAGGTGTTAATTAAACACCCCCATTACTAACCCAGTAAGTAAAAAGAGAAGAAAACATGCTGAAAAAAATCTTTATTTGTAACAAGCACACATAAAAAAAATCCCCCCAACAATTTCCCTCTTTCCCCCTTTTATTTAAAAAAATAATAATAATCAACAGGGTCCAACATAATCCAAGTGGAGGTCCCACGACGATCCCAGTCTTCATTCAGTCTATGGAGCCCCATTCAGAGAACGCAGCTCCATAGACTGGAGCGGCAGCCACTCTCGGTCTCTTTCTGTGCTTCGCGAGAACCCGGCTCCTGTGAATTGAGGTGAAATCAGTGAGGCTACCTCAATTGACAGTGGCCTGTTCTTGCAAGGGCAGCACAAGTGCTGAACTTCTGAGCAACCACTTATCAGTCCGGCACTTGCGCTGCCCTCTTGAGAACCGGCCACTATTAACTGAGGTAACCTTACTGACATCACCACAGTTCACAGCAGCCATGTTCTCAGGGAGTGCTGCGCGAGACCTGGCTCCACTCTACGGAGATGAGTTCTCTGCTTGGGGCTTTATAGGCTGGATGAAGAACACTGGGATCGTTGTGGGACCTTCATTTGGATTAGGGCGGACCTTGTGGATAATTCTTTTTTTTTCAATTATTGGGGATAGAGGGAAATTGTTGGGGAGGTTTTTTTTTAAACTAAAATATTTTTCTATATTTTTTTTCAACTCAAGATTTTTTTTTGTGTGTTTTCTTCTCTTTTTACCTACTGGGTTAGTAATAGGGGTGTTGGTTAAACGTTTCTCTATTACTAATTCCTGGGCTTTATGTCAGCAGCCATTACACAGCTGACATCAACCCACAATCCCATTACCCCGATTGGTACTGCACCAGGGCAATCGAGGAGAGCCGAGGCTAAACACCAGAATTGTCACATCTAATGGATTCTCCATTTCTGGGGTGGTTGAGGGCTGGTCTTATTAGACTGGGAAAGGGCCAATATCCATTGACCTTTCCAGCCTATTATATCAGCCCCCAGCTGTCTGCAAAAAAAGCAAAGCAAATAACCGTGGGCTGATATTAATAGGCTGGGAAGGTCGATGGATATTGGCCCCTTCCCAAAATAATAAGACCAATTCACAACTGCAATGGCAATCAGGGTAATTGTTTTGGTGTTAGTAGTGGAGAGGTGTCAGTAAAACATCCCCATTTCTAACCCAGTAGTAAAAATAAACACACATACATAGAGAAAAAAAACCTTATTTGTATAAAGACTACACTAGCCATTTTTTACCAATTTATTAGTAAAAATTATCCCAAAAAGTAATCTGCTTTCATCATTTTGGTCTCTGGCACCTGTGGATAGCAGTAAAGCTACCTCTATGCACAGGCGCCGGCTGACTCTCATCAGTGTCGCCTGCTCTCACTGCTATCAGCAAAAGCAGGCAACGCTGATGACAGTAGTAGTCATCAGCCAGCGCCTGACCGACGGTAACCTTGTCGACACTGGTCACAGCCGCTGGTCCACACGCTGTCCACGATACCCAGTGGCTGTCACCGGCATTGACTTCAGTAAGTATACTGGTCATCAGAGTTGCTGTTTTCCACACAGAGGACAGCATGGGAACCACCAGCTGTTCGAGCCCCTCATTCACTTCAAAGGGGTTTGGGTTTGGGATCAAGTTTGGGTACCGTTTTAAAAATTTCAACCGAACCCACTGGACCCGAACATCCACGGGTCCACCCATCTCTATTCAAGGGTTTGTCTGGAATTTAAAAAAAAGTCTAATGAGGAAAAGCCATAAAATAAAAAATCCTTACCTACTTGTTAAATCCCCACCTTTCCCGTGCTGCCTCTTGGTGCTCCTCATCGGTCCTTGTATATTTGGCTGTTGTGATTGCATCAGATGCCTGAAGGTAAAGAAAACTAAGAGCATGGAGGAATAAGAAATGGATTGGTCTAGTCGGAACTCTTTGGCCCCGATTCATTAGGATTCACAATTCGTGCACCAATTTTAATGATGGATGTTCAAGAATGAGATGCTCCAAATTGATTAACAATCAATTTATCACCTTCCCAGGGACTGTAGTAAGATTTCTAGTGTAATATATTCTGACATTATTGATGAATTTGTCAGGCCAGCATTCCTGCCACAGCTCCTGCCCAGCTTCGCCCATTTTCTTGGAGCTGCCTCAAACTGTCCTGTCACAGTTTTTTAACTTTTTTAAGTGTTTTTCGACATATTTTTGGTGAAAACACTATGACAAATTGGGTCCTAAATGTATTTTTATTGGTTTACTGTGGGGTCTATTTGACTTGTGGGTCTGGACTGGAGACTATATTAATGTTGGGCTCTTGTTTGGAGTCTATTTTTATTTTCGGGTCTGGGGCGTAGAATACTTTTGCCATATAGTCTGGTATTTACCTGGGGGCCTGAATGATTTTGTGGGCCTCCTGTCTGATATTATTTTGGAATCTCAATTTATTTGGGGGTTTGTTAACACAGTATACTGGACATTTATGGCAGCACTGTGTATATTCGGGGGCACAGAGTATTGCAGTGTAATGTTTTCAGCTCACATAGCAGCACTTTTTGGTGGCACACATGGCAGCATTTTATATCTTTGGTGACACATGCACATTGCGTATGTCTGGGGATCACATGCCAGTACTGTATATCTCTGCTGGCACATATGACAGCACTGTATATCTCTGCTGGCACATATGACAGCACTGTATATCTCTGGTTGCACATATGGCAGCACTGTATTTCTCTGGAAGAACGTGTTTGGCAAAGTCATTTCATATTTTTGACTTTCAATATTCTATCTTAACCGTCCAACTTGCCCTTATCCTTTACATGGGGCTGGTAAATAATCAGAACTTTGTTAGGGTCTCTGCAAATTCAGCACAGAATTTTGGACCCCCCACTAATCCTGATTTATTTACTTCTTGCCTAATTTCCCATTGAAGGAATTATTCAGTGACGAGGAAAACCGCAGTAGCCGACAGATATGGCATCTTACCAATACAATGACCACAAATCTGGAACATCCGGTCGGATTTATTTTAGGCTGCGGACATAGGACCCCACAACTTGAAGACTTTATTTTTCTTGCATAATGATTTAAGCGAAGAAAATCTACTAATTACATATTCCCCTGAAAAAACAATTGCTGTGGTCGGACATGGTAAGAATAGACGTATGAGAAACACACAAATGGAATTATCTGTCCCCATTTCCTCCCGTCAAATCAAGTATACGGAAAGTGCGTGCAGCAAAAGCAATAAACAGGACTGATGGACGAGAGAAAAATTGCCTTATTAGTCATTAAAGGTGCTAAATTGGGCAGAATGGAAAAACGGCAAGAAGGGGTAACAAATACCTCTTGCTTCTGTCGAGGGTGGCAAAGTTCAGCAACCCAATGCAAATCTAACATGATCTATGTATTCCACTGATGACTTGCCAATATCTATTTTAGACACTTTTTCAGCTTGCCTCGATAATTTAGAAAAAAAGGAGAAATTGAGAACATTAAAGATGTCAATTTTATTAACCCCCTTTGTGCCACAGCCAATTTTCATTTTTTACTCCCCTTATTTCAAGAGCCATAACTTTATATTTTTGCATCAATATAACCATGTGGGGGCTTGTTTTATGTTGAAAGTGCTGTAGTACTAAATGACACCATGTGTTTTATATATATGATATGGTAAAGAAAAATCAGAAATCTTTGACAGAAAAATATGGTTTCTGCCTCCAAATCCTGAGACCTGTTTATTTTCCCAGTAGTGGTAGTGGGATTCTGCACATTCACTAAACTGATAGCTAACTCTGAGAACAAGTAAAATGCCAACTCTGCATTCATGGGGAATAGTATAAGGTAATAGTGTTGGGGTAAGGTGTGAGGGGACAGTATGGGAGAAAGTGTGAGGAGACAGTATGGGGGTTGTTGGAGGTATGCAGCGCCCCAGGGTCCTAGTCATTGCAGTAATGTCATTTTCCTCTAGGGGAGAGTGATATTACGTTTGGAGGCAAAGAAGGACAACTGAATCCAGGTATCACAAAAATGCAACACATTTCGCACTGCAGGCCACCAGGGAGAGCTATGCTCCTATTCATTAGGGCACTCCTGACACTTAGGTAAAACTGGTTGCCTGGGGAGGAAGTTAGTGAGTTGCTGGCTGAGCTTCGCTCAGTTAGTTGGTCCCTGACAGGGGTGGGATTCTGTCAGAGGTCAAGACAGAAGGACACGGAGCTGTGCCTGCCCTGAGTGTGGCAGCTTCTGGAAAGAGACACTGAAGGAGAGCTGTATTGTAGAGAGGGTGAAGAAGTCGTAGCAAAGGAGTGGATATCAGAGGAGTTCTGCCCTACACAGGCTGCCTCCTTCTGAGTTGCAGGATCCCGGTAGCCGGAACACCGAGGGAGCAACAGTCCTTTATGCCTTGCTCCAGAGCCTGGCAGGACAGCTAATTTCATGTTACCAGCCCGCCCTACACCCAGGAGGCAAGGTGGCACCACTTAGAAGCTGGGGCATGATAGAGTCCCTGTAAAACGCCTCAAGCCACCGGTCATGCGGGTTTGTCCTATCCATCTGGGGGACAGAGAGAGACATAACATCATTAACATCTTCAACAGTTGTGAGGACCTTATGAGATGCTTAGCAGTAAGGTACTACAACTTTCTACCTGGACAAGGGGACTCTAGATTTGCCTCCAAACCGGCCGGACTCTGCCTGCCCTGTGGACTGGTACCCTGGACTGTGGATGCTGAAGCCTTCAGTAAAAGGTAAAGAGACTGCAACCTTGTGTCCTCGTTCTTCACTGCGCCTCACACCATCCACCATCTACACACCGGGAAGCCCTGGGGACATACTTCACCTGTGGGAAGGTATACCATCTAGCTGCCATAACATCACCCCAGTGGACCCCTTAAAGCAGCGTCGGCCACCCTGACCGAATACCACAGGTGGCGTCACGCACATTTCCCCTTTAAAGACCTTTCCCTTTTACACAGACATCCCAAGGGCCACGGACCGGGTCAGCCACTGTGACATCCCCGTGAACTGAAGGACCCGGTACCGAGTACCCTGCTGCCCTTGGGGGCGCTCCAGGTGACAGTATAGGGGATGTGTAAGGGGACAGTATGGGGGAAGTAAGAGGTGATAGTAAGGGGAAATATCTGAGGAGCAGTATGGGGAGGGAGTGTGAGGAGATAGTATGAGGGAAAGTGTGAGTGGACAGTATGGGGGAAGTGTGGGAAGATGGTATGGTGGAAAGTGTGAGGGGACAGTATGGTGGCAGAGTAAGCAGAAAACATGTGCTAGAAACATGTGAGGGGACCGCATGGTGGTAATAAGTGAGTTGACAGTATAGGGGCAATTGTGGCAGGACAGTATCAGGGCAGTGTGAGGGTATAGTATGGGGGAGAGTGAATGGACAGTATGGTGGGGGAAGTATAAGGGGACAGTATGGGGATAAGTATAACAGGACAGTATAGTAGGTAAGTGTAAGGGGACAGTAAGGGGACATGGGTGAGAAAGTATAAGGGGAGACAGTATGGTAGGGAAAGTGTGATGGGGCAGCATGGGAGGGAAGCGTTATGGGACACATGGGAGAAACATGACAGAACAGTATGGAGAAATAGTGTGAGGTTACAGTATAGGGGGAGAGTTTGAGGGTACAGTATGGGGAAATTGAAACAGGGCAGTATGAGTATGTGTGTGAGGGAACAGTATAGAGAAGAAAGTGTGAGGCGATAGTATGGGAGAAAAAGTGTGAGGTGGTAGTATGGGGAAAACCAGTGTGAGGGGACATTATGGGGGGAAAGTGTGATGGTACAGTATAGCGGAAGTGTGAGGGAATAGCATGAGGAGGAAATGTGAGGGGACAGTATGGGTAGAAAAGTTTGAGGGGACAGTATGTGATTAAATGTGTGAGGGGATAGTTTGGTAAAAAGTTTGAGTGTACAGTATTGGGAAAGCATGAGGGGATAGTTTGGGAGAAAGTGTGATGTGACAGTGTAGGGGAAGTTTGAGGGGACACTATGGAGAGGTGTGAGGGGAAAGTATGTGGGAAGGTGTGAGTGAACAGCATATGTTGTAAGTGTCAGTGGATAGTATGGAGACGGAAAGTGTTGAGGACAGTATGGGGAAAGAGTTAGGGACAATGTGAGGAAGTGTGTTGGAACATTATGAGGTAGTGTGAGGGGACAGTGTAGGGAAAGGATAAGTAGACCGTTTTGGGGAAAGGTGTGAGGGAACAGTACGGCTGGGAAAACTGAGGGGACAGTTTGGGGGCATTAAACTGTGAGGTTACTGTATGGGGACACGTGTGTGAAGATATAGTTTTGGGTGGAAAGGTGTGAGGTGACAGTATGGGGGGAATGTGAGAAGACAGTATGGGGTATGGAAGTGTGAGGGAGCAAAGTATAAAGACTAGGCAGTGCAGTGTAGTCAGTATAGGGAGGATGCATCAAAGACTAATGTAAGGCATAGCAATTAAGGGACACTATGCCGAGAGGGAGAGTGTGAGTAGGGGGCACAGTATAGGGACTAGTAAGTATAAGGGGGTCATAATGCGAGGGAATAGTATGGAAAGGTGCCTGCATGTTGAGGAAATCCTAAAATAGGAACAGCGTGGCGGTTATAGCTAATAAGGGTGGAAAGTGGGGCAGTTAAAGCTAATAAGGGCGGCAGTGTGGCATTCATAGCTAATAAGGGTGGAAAGTGCTGGGGTTATAGCCAATCAGGGCAGACAGTGGCGGTTATAACGAATAATGGTAGACAGTGGGAGTTATAGTTCATAAGGGAAGACAGTGTGGAAAAAATACTTTATTGCAGACCCTTTAAAGAACACCTTAAACTGTGGTTGAATTCGCAGCATCACCAGTGTTTGGCTAGATGTAAAGGTTAAATTTGGTGCCGTAAACACTTCTGCACAACAGTCGTACAAAGAGAACTGTAAAGGCTATATGTTCTGAAGAATTAAAGACTGGTGAAGAAGTAATGGGCAGCTTTGCTATTGGCAGCAATGGACAACTTCATACTTTAGGGAGGTGATATGTAGTGTGGAGCCACACAGGACATAACTGAAAATAGATTATTGATGAGGGGTAAAACTAATTACAAATGATTACAAAATTTCTTTCAAGTTGGCTTTTACAAGTTCCTGAGGGATCTTTCATGCTCTTCAATTCAACAAAATACATCTCACAAAATGTGAAAGCTCTGTGAGCTCAAGGCCTGAAGTTGACCCATTGTATTCGCTCTACGAGCACCTACACGTATTGTAATATTGTAGGAAATACCCTGTAGATTTGATGTCAGAGATCTTGAAAGTAAAGTCACATTACTGCTATTACTTGTAGGCCATGCATAGGACGCAGACATCTCTACATATCTTGTTGACATTTCCTGAGATATGTTTTAATGTTCAAATAACTGTCAAGAAGTTGAAAAGTCGAACTGAGACTCAATCTGGAATTATAAATTGCTGGCGGGAACATGACACATGAGAGGAAGAATGTTATTGATGTAGACAGCTACACGTTTGTCTTCTTTATTCTTTAACAACAGAGGCCGACATTAGTTGCAGGTGGACAGGGCGCATCATGTAGTTTTACTGAAAGGGCACTACTCACCCAACTGATCTGGACACCTAGAGCTCAAGCACCCTGTCTCGATCCTATAAAGTAAGCCTTTGGACTTTTGATTGGGCAGTGCTTTTCAGGCAAAGCTATGCCGTGTAATTTGGGTGTCTTGAGGTAAGAATTTGTTTTAGCTGAGCACCACTGTTAACAAGTGTGACACAGCATGAATGACATTTTTCAGTGGTAGACCCAGCTTTGAAGAACATCTTTGGGCCACCAGACTGCTGTTGGCGTTTCCTGTCAAAGAACTGTATTTTGTGTCTTCACGCCATTTTCTGTGAACCTGTTGCTTTTTGTAAGTTGAGCCTGGGAAACACAAAAGTGCACTACTGTGTTCAGGTGGCCTAAGTTAAAGAGTGATTTGCTGGGAGTCAATGTGATCACCAAGCTGTGTGCCAAAGCCTGTAACCGCGAACATAAGTGCCATTGACTATAACATTAGTCATTGTGCCTTACCCAGAGTTTCTTCTCATCTTCTGTGCATCTGCACCATCCTCAGTGCTAGGTCTTGAGACCTTGAAGGATATGGACACTTTCAATATCGAAAACTAATTTTTACATGTTAGTAGAGGCTACATTTAGCTAATAAAATAGCACTTATTTTCAGGCTGCAATATTTATTCTTTCATTCATTTTTCAGAACCCCTAATATTCAGTTTTTAGCCTGGATCAAGAGTCAGATGTTCCTCTTGTTACAGGGTTTCTGTAAGTAATATACCTGAATGTGAGGTCTGTATGTCTCTCCCAGTAATAAAGTCTTAATTTGAGCATTGTGTGAACTGTCCAGTAATATATGATGTATGTGAGCTCTGTGTAAGTATCCTAGTAATATAGGCTGGATGTGGGCTCTAAGTGAGTTTTGTGTGACTCTCCCAGTAATATAGAACAGACATTAGTTCAGTGTATCCAGGGTGCTGCTGTTTTCATTAGCTCATATGTCAGCACAGTGTCTGTTCTGTACTTATTACCTCTTCACCCTCTTTCGTCTTTATGTACAACTTTTTTGTCTCTGCCCTCTCTGAGACTGTTGATGCTTTCCTCTGTCAGCTCAGCGCTGTGTACAATCCCCTCCTCTATTGCTAACACTGAGAGAGGAAAGGGAGAGAAAAGAGATAGCCATCATAACCAGAAATAGGAGCCCTGATAGACTTGTTTCATTTTTGCAGATTGCTCAGCTAGACAAAGGACTTACAAACACTCTGCAGCAGCAAAATGGTAGACATTTTTAAAGTGGTTGTCCAGGTTTGGCATGAAAGTCTACAATCACTCAATGTGGCTGCAGACTTGTGAATCCTCAAAGCACGCATTGTCTGGATTCCCAGGTGCCGGAGCTGGGAGCAGGTGGTCAGGCAATATGCATGCTCCGGGCCACATTCAAACTAGACGTGCAGAGCCTCCCTCAATGCAAATGAATAGAGCAAGGCTGCACACGGAATGTGTCCGGGAGTCTTGCCTCTGGCATTGGAGAATCCTGATAGTGCGTGCTCTGAGGATTCACAAGTTTGTAGTCATTAAACCTAGACAACCCCTTTAAAGAAGACTATTTAGAAAGTTGCGTAGCCTCTGTGGCTTCCGTCACTGGGAAACACACTGTGCGGCCTGAGAAGTTGCCCTGACACCTCCATTGTCCCCCGGGAGATACTGACATCGTATTATAAAGACTTAGTAACATAACCAAATACAAGGAGACAAACCAGCATACGTGACCGCTCCTGAGGTCAGGAACCTACTCACATTTCAAATGAACTGAAAATAGACCTGATGTCGGTTGAGTTAACTATATGAGATTATTTAGACATCCCTGTAGAGCAGTTGGTGCGTCACTGATGACATTGATGACAATCGCACCCTGATGGCTTTTTATGTCATTGCTCCTCCCAGTTAGACAACTGAACACAGTAGTCGGTATGCGCATTGCTGGCACATGTGTTCACTGTTTCAGTAGTTGTCAGCTTATGGGCCCACCAGAGAATCCTCCAGTCCTCCGGTGGGCCAGTCTGATGCTGCTCAGCAGAACCCATCTATATAGACCCCAGACCAGACCCCTGTATACACTATACAGATATTAGTCTAGTTCCCCATTTATACAGATCTTAGACCAGACCACACATGTATAAAGACCCCCAGACCAGAGACTTACTTTCTACAGACAGCAGAGCCCTCACAAGTCATGATCAGACCCCCTATCGATATTATACAGATTCCAAACATCAATTCCCACAAAAAAAAATCTACCTACAAATATTTCATAATCAGGCCTCAGATCTGATTAACATTATATATTGTAGTGCAGCGGGGTTGGCTCAGTGTGACAGATAGGCAGGGACCACAGGAAAGTTCAAAGCAAAACTCTTTTAATGTCCAAACAACTCATGAAATAAGTAGCACATGGTATCCTCCGGATCACAGCCGGGGCGTCACAACAGTTCGTATCCGAGACCGGTAGCATCAAGCGGGATGCTGCAGAGCCACCTTCTCTGCTACTTGCAAACAAACACTGACACACCCAAACCCTTTACTGCTGGGTCTTTTTAACTGGAATCTGTGGCCATGGGCCACTTGTAAGACGCGACTTGGAGGGAGTGAACTGCCCCACTACCGTCCTGTAGTTCACTCCAAAAAATAAAAGCCCTAAACAGGTTTTCCTGAACATTGCCTTGGCCAAATTGCTTGACCAGGTCCACTCTTGCTTTTATTTTGCCTTGTGACTCACAGGCACCCTGCTGTGGACACAACGCACTCCAGTGGGTCTAACAGGACTCCGTCTGCATCCTGGGGGATACATATCTACCCTCACATATGATCCTTCTCACTGCCTCACAATATATGTATACGGTATATATGGTGGTGTCACGGTTCTTTGATGCTCCTGTATTAATATCAGAGAAGTCATAGCACTCGTACTTAGCTGTTCTCCTCAGTGATTAATGAATGGCTCCTGCACCATTACTTATGTCATCACTATGGGACCCGGGGAAGCCTATCTAATCAGCTCTTCCTGTGTGGTTGAATACAATATGCTGTTCCCTATTATCAGCCATTTCAGAAATAAGATGCTGACAGGACAGCTAAGATAGTGTCAGCGCCACAATCATTAATTATCACATATCTCTAGTTCATAAAACCTCCAGAAATATTTACATCCCTATATGTGATGGACACCAGCAGCGGATGTTATACGGGGCCGCAGGGTCTTATAGAAATGCAACTTTCTAATATATTCCCTATCGCAGTATCTCACGATCTCTGCTTGCTGTCTTTCCTGTGCACACTTCTAACACTTGATGAAAGACTATGGAACCATTAAAAAAACGAGTTTTCTCATAATATTCCCATATGGACCAGACAGGGCACTAGGGGCTGCACGCGGTGCAGCCACCAGTTTACAAGATGAGTCCAAATAAATTCACTTAGGATAGGGAATCACTTTCCATCTGCTGGGACCCCTATCAGTCCTGAGGTAAGGGAGAACCCTGAGAATGGGGCTCTGTATGCCATCCAAAATGGAGAAGAGGTGCGCGACTACCACTCTGTAGGGCTGCAAAATGGCTATGCTCTGTTATTCCTGTTAATGCCATAGACCATGAATGTTTAAATGGCTGAGCCCAATTTTTGAGGTTCCAGAGCCCCCCTTCTTGGGTTCACTGTCAAACCCAGCTTTCAATCCAGTGATCTACAAATTATACCCTATCTCATGCATAGGGGATAATTCATGGAGGGGACTAACCCTTTAAGGATTTATGGGGACTGCACCACCTACTCCACCTTTCCAGGCCAGTAATTCTGATCTCTCTCATCCAACATTTTTTATTTAGGGCACTGGTGGTCAATATGTACTCATGACTTTGATGCCTGTCAAATATCCAGCCGTATTAAACTTAGTGAGGAGGGCCATACGAATGAGTAGCTGCTAGTGATGAGCGAACGTGCTGGGATTATCCGAACATGCCCGGGTGCTAACCGAATGTCTTTGGCGTGCTCGAAAAATATGTTCGAGTCCCCGCTCCTGCATGTCTCATGGCTGTTTGACAGCTGCAACACGTAGGGATTGTCTAACAAACATGCCAAATCTTTATGTGCTGCGGCTATCGAACAGCGACGGGGACACAAACATATTTTTCGAGCACGCCGAAGACACTTGGTTAGCACCCGAGCATGTTCGGATAACACCTTATCCCAGCACGTTCTGTCATGTCGGACGCTGTTCATACCAGGGCGTTCGACAGACAGCGGTAATTCCGCTTTTGTCCACTATGTGCTCAGTGGCGTCGGCTAGATTTTATCTAGCTGGTCCGGGGTTAATTTAGCTGGTGCTCGGATTGGAAGCTGGGCCATGCCCACTGCCTTTAAATAGTTCTCCTGAACATTGGGCGTCGCCGATTATAGCTTCTGTCTTATCCGCAGTTATCTCGGTCTGGAGTGGTGAGCTAGGAGTTGGAGTATCGTTGCTGGTGGTGTATTTCCCTTTGTCTTATTTTCTCCTTCCTATATTTGTATTTATTTTGCCCTGTGCACTTATAGTGTATTCCTGAGTGACTGCGGCGTGTTGCATATTTTTTCCGTTATCCTTGTCTGTGCTAACTGTGGGTATTGGTGTGTGGTCTCTTCACTGGGTGGCGGGTCGTGGTTTCAGCCTAGGGTTGAAACAGGAGACAGGGTGAGGGTGGAGGCCCAGACATGCACACCATCAGTGTAAACTCTGGGAGAGGGTCAGTCAGGGTTTCCCTAGTCTGAGTGAAATCGCAGGGGCCCGGGTCCTTTGCTCTTGCATACCTAGGTCTCCCGTGACACATTCACAATCACTAATAGCCACCTCTTCAATATGATGCCGCAATAGAAATTGACCCCAAAAACCCATGGACCTCCACCAATCTAAGGGTATATAGAGCGCATGTGCAACTGAACAGGGTCCCATGGGGGAGGTGGGTCTAGGAAGGCTGACATGGTAGGATGCTTACTGCCACAGACAAGCTGCTTATCCAGAGTGTTCTTTATCGCCTGTATCCTTGTGCACCCTGCAATCTGTCTGACTGATGAAGGTCAGCAGAATTAATCTGCTGCCTCATTATAGTGAATGGATCCCTCATGGGTTTCATCTGAATCACGTCACTGAGAGATTTAGATGGAAACCCCAAAGTAAGAGCTCAGCTTAGAGTGCTGGATAAATGTGATCCCAAACGTTATGTAAATGTTCCCAATAAAAGCTTCAACTCAATCCACAAAAAAAAGCAAGTTCCTACTTAGATCTGTCATCTGTTAATGGAAATATAAGGGGCTTCCACGTTACTGGTAGTACAAAGGCTCTGAAAAAGTGAAATGGCTTCTCACCCGCCAAAAGAAATTCAGCAAATTCTGTGCTCCCAAATCCAAATGCCCCCTCCCTTCTGAGCCCCACAGTGTACCTAAACCACATAATGCGTCCATGTTTGGCATTTCTGAAGCGATGAGAGACCGCCTAACTTACGGGTGCATGCCTCCAGAAGCACAGGCTAGGCATAACGTACTGATGACTGCAACGTACTGGTCACTACAGCTTTCTGGTCACTACAACGGCAGTTTCCAATTTTTACTCGGCAACATTCATTGCTGCCTGTTTCTGGAAAATACCCATGGAGTCAAAATAGTCACTACACCTGTAGATAAATTCCCCAAGGATATAGTTTACAAAATGGGGTCACTTGAGAGGGGATTCTCCTCTTCTAGCAATTAGGGGTTCTGTATATAGAGTCTGCAAACTGTTCTAGGAAAATCTGCGCTCCAGGAGGCAAATAGTGTTCCATTCCTCCCGAGTCTCTCCGTATGGCTAAGTAGTACTGTACAGCCACATGTGGGGTATTGCCACGTTCAGTAGAAATTGTGGGACAAATTTGGTTGCCATTTTACCCACTTCTTGAGTGAAAATGTAAAATCTGGGGCTAAAACTTTGGTGGTAAAAATGTAGTTATTTTTTCTTCACTGTCCAATGGTACAAAAATTCTGTGACACACCCATGGTGTCAATATGATCACTGCACCCCTAGATGAATTCATTGAGAGGAGTAGTTTGTAAAATGGGGTCACTTATAGGGGCTCTGTTGTTCTGGCACCTCATGGGCTCTCCCAGTGGGTCATGGCACCCAGGGCCGCCATCAGGGCATGACAGCCGTGACTGGCGTATGGGGCCCGGTGGGCAGAGGGGCCCGCATCGGGCCCCGTCTCATCTGCCCATCGGGCCCCTACCGGCAGCCGCAGGCTGAACCGGGCCCTTAGCTGCGGCCGGCGCTGCAGCGCTATTGAAGTGCGGGCCCGCGCCCGCACTTCAATAGTTAACAGCCGCCAGCCAATCTGAGGCTGGCAGCTGACGTCAGCCGCAGCGTGCATGTCGCCGGCGTCTGACGTCATTGTCAGTCGCCGGCGAGTGCGCGCTGCAGCTGCGTGCAGAGAGCAGGAGCGCTGGAGGTAAGTAGAACTTTTTTTCTTTTTTTTTAATTGAGAGCGGCGATCCGGGGGGTGGCCCAGGGCAGAGCGCTGGACACAGGAGGGCAGAACGCTGGACACAGGGGGGGCAGAACGCTAGACACAGGAGGGCAGAACGCTGGACACAGGGGGGGCAGAGCGCTGGACACAGGAGGGCAGAACGCTGGACACAGGGGGGGCAGAACGCTAGACACAGGAGGGCAGAACGCTGGACACAGGGGGGGCAGAACGCTGGACACAGGAGGGCAGAACGCTGGACACAGGGGGGGGGCAGAACGCTGGACACAGGAGGGCAGAACGCTGGACACAGGAGGGGGCAGAACGCTGGACACAGGAGGGGGCAGAGCGCTGGACACAGGAGGGCAGAACGCTGGACACAGGGGGGGCAGAACGCTGGACACAGGAGGGAAGAATGCTGGACACAGGAGGGGGCAGAACGCTGGACACAGAGGGGGCAAAACGCTGGACACAGGGGGGGCAGAACGCTGGACACGGGGGGCAGAATGCTGGATACAGGGGGGGCAGAAAGCTGGACACGGGCAGAAAGCTGGGCACAGGGGGGGAAGAAAGCTGGATACAGGGGGGGGAAGAAAGCTGGACACGTTGGCAGAAAGCTGGACACGGGGGCAGAAAGCTGGACACGGGGGCAGAAAGCTGGACACGGGGGGGCAGAAAGCTGGACACAGGAGGGGGCAGAGCGCTGGACACAGGAGGGGGCAGAGCGCTGGACACAGGAGGGGGCAGAACGCTGGACACAGGAGGGGGCAGAACGCTGGACACAGGAGGGGACAGAACGCTGGACACAGGGGGGGCAGAACGCTGGACACAGGAGGGGGCAGAACGCTGGACACAGGAGGGGGCAGAACGCTGGACACAGGGGGGGCAGAACGCTGGACACAGGGGGGGCAGAACGCTGGACACAGGGGGGGCAGAACGCTGGACACAGGGGGGGCAGAACGCTGGATACAGGGGGGGCAGAAAGCTGGACACGGGCAGAAAGCTGGATACAGGGGGGGGCAGAAAGCTGGACACGGGGGCAGAAAGCAGGACATGGGGGCAGAACGCTGGACACAGGGGGGCAGAACGCTGGACACAGGGGTGGCAGAACGCTGGACAGGGGGGGCAGAACGCTGGACACAGGGGGGGCAGAACGCTGGATACAGGGGGGGCAGAAAGCTGGACACGGGCAGAAAGCTGGATACAGGGGGGGGCAGAAAGCTGGACACGGGGGCAGAAAGCAGGACATGGGGGCAGAAAGCTGGACACAGGGGGGCAGAACGCTGGACACAGGGGTGGCAGAACGCTGGACAGGGGGGGCAGAACGCTGGACACAGGGGGCAGAGCGCTGGACACAGGAGGGGGCAGAACGCTGGACACAGGAGGGGGCAGAGCGCTAAACACAGGAGGGGGCAGAGCGCTGGACACAGGAGGGGGCAGAGCGCTGGACACAGGAGGGGGCAGAGCGCTGGACACAGGAGGGGGCAGAGCGATGGACACAGGAGGGGGCAGAGCGCTGGACACAGGGGGGGCAGAACGCTGGACACAGGGGGGGCAGAACGCTGGACACAGGGGGGGCAGAACGCTGGATACAGGGGGGGCAGAACGCTAGACATGGGGGGCAGAACGCTGGATACAGGGGGGGCAGAAAGCTGGATACAGGGGGGGCAGAAAGCTGGACACGTGGGCAGAAAGCAGGACACAGGGGGGCAGAAAGCAGGACACAGGGGGGTAGAAAGCTGGACACAGGGGGGCAGAAAGCTGAACACGAGGGCAGGAAGCTGGACACGGGGGCAGAAAGCTGGACACGGGGGCAGAAAGCTGGACACGGGGGCAGAAAGCTGGACACGGGGGCAGAACGCTGGACACAGGGGGGGCAGAACGCTGGACACAGGAGGGCAGAACGCTGGACACAGGAGGGCAGAACGCTGGACACAGGGGGGGGCAGAACGCTGGACACAGGAGGGCAGAACGCTGGACACAGGAGGGGGCAGAACGCTGGACACAGGAGGGGGCAGAGCGCTGGACACAGGAGGGGGCAGAACGCTGGACACAGGGGGGGCAGAACGCTGGACACAGGAGGGCAGAACGCTGGACACAGGAGGGGGCAGAACGCTGGACACAGGGGAGGCAGAACGCTGGACACAGGGGGGGCAGAACGCTGGACACGGGGGGCAGAATGCTGGATACAGGGGGGGGCAGAAAGCTGGACACGGGCAGAAAGCTGGGCACAGGGGGGGCAGAAAGCTGGATACAGGGGGGGGGCAGAAAGCTGGACACGTGGGCAGAAAGCTGGACACGGGGGCAGAAAGCTGGACACGGGGGCAGAAAGCTGGACACGGGGGGGGCAGAAAGCTGGACACAGGAGGGGGCAGAGCGCTGGACACAGGAGGGGGCAGAACGCTGGACACAGGAGGGGGCAGAACGCTGGACACAGGAGGGGACAGAACGGTGGACACAGGGGGGGCAGAACGCTGGACACAGGAGGGGGCAGAACGCTGGACACAGGAGGGGGCAGAACGCTGGACACAGGAGGGGACAGAACGCTGGACACAGGGGGGGCAGAACGCTGGACACAGGGGGGGCAGAACGCTGGATACAGGGGGGGCAGAAAGCTGGACACGGGCAGAAAGCTGGGCACAGGGGGGGCAGAAAGCTGGGCACAGGGGGGGCAGAAAGCTGGATACAGGGGGGGCAGAAAGCTGGACACGGGGGCAGAAAGCAGGACATGGGGGCAGAAAGCTGGACTCAGGGGGGCAGAACGCTGGACACAGGGGGGGCAGAGCGCTGGACAGGGGGGGCAGAGCGCTGGACACAGGAGGGGGCAGAACGCTGGACACAGGAGGGGGCAGAGCGCTGGACACAGGAGGGGGCAGAGCGCTGGACACAGGAGGGGGCAGAGCGCTGGACACAGGAGGGGGCAGAGCGCTGGACACAGGAGGGGGCAGAGCGCTGGACACAGGAGGGGGCAGAGCGCTGGACACAGGAGGGGGCAGAGCGCTGGACACAGGAGGGGGCAGAGCGCTGGACACAGGAGGGGGCAGAGCGCTGGACACAGGGGGGGCAGAACGCTGGACACAGGGGGGGCAGAACGCTGGATACAGGGGGGGCAGAACGCTGGACACGGGGGGCAGAAGGCTGGACACGGGGGGCAGAACGCTGGATACAGGGGGGGCAGAAAGCTGGACACGGGCAGAAAGCTGGGCACAGGGGGGGCAGATAGCTGGATACAGTGGGGGCAGAAAGCTGGACACGTGGGCAGAAAGCAGGACACAGGGGGGCAGAAAGCAGGACACAGGGGGGCAGAAAGCTGGACACAGGGGAGCAGAAAGCTGAACACGGGGGCAGGAAGCTGGACACGGGGGCAGAAAGCTGGACACGGGGGCAGAAAGCTGGACACGGGGGCAGAAAGCTGGACACAGGGGCAGAACGCTGGACACAGGGGGGGCAGAACGCTGGACACAGGAGGGCAGAACGCTGGACACAGGAGGGCAGAACGCTGGACACAGGGGGGGGCAGAACGCTGGACACAGGAGGGCAGAACGCTGGACACAGGAGGGGGCAGAACGCTGGACACAGGAGGGGGCAGAGCGCTGGACACAGGAGGGCAGAACGCTGGACACGGGGGGCAGAACGCTGGACACAGGAGGGCAGAACGCTGGACACAGGAGGGGGCAGAACGCAGGACACAGGGGGGGCAGAACGCTGGACACAGGGGGGGCAGAACGCTGGACACGGGGGGCAGAATGCTGGATACAGGGGGGGCAGAAAGCTGGACACGGGCAGAAAGCTGGACACAGGGGGGGCAGAAAGCTGGATACAGGGGGGGCAGAAAGCTGGACACGTGGGCAGAAAGCTGGACACGGGGGCAGAAAGCTGGACACGGGGGCAGAAAGCTGGATACGGGGGGGGGGGGCAGAAAGCTGGACACAGGAGGGGGCAGAGCGCTGGACACAGGAGGGGGCAGAACGCTGGACACAGGAGGGGGCAGAACGCTGGACACAGGAGGGGACAGAACGGTGGACACAGGGGGGGGCAGAACGCTGGACACAGGAGGGGGCAGAACGCTGGACACAAGAGGGGGCAGAACGCTGGACACAGGAGGGGACAGAACGCTGGACACAGGGGGGGCAGAACGCTGGACACAGGGGGGGCAGAACGCTGGATACAGGGGGGGCAGAAAGCTGGACACGGGCAGAAAGCTGGGCACAGGGGGGGCAGAAAGCTGGGCACAGGGGGGGCAGAAAGCTGGATACAGGGGGGGCAGAAAGCTGGACACGGGGGCAGAAAGCAGGACATGGGGGCAGAAAGCTGGACACAGGGGGTCAGAACGCTGGACACAGGGGGGGCAGAGCGCTGGACAGGGGGGGCAGAGCGCTGGACACAGGAGGGGGCAGAACGCTGGACACAGGAGGGGGCAGAGCGCTGGACACAGGAGGGGGCAGAGCGCTGGACACAGGAGGGGGCAGAGCGCTGGACACAGGAGGGGGCAGAGCGCTGGACACAGGAGGGGGCAGAGCGCTGGACACAGGAGGGGGCAGAGCGCTGGACACAGGAGGGGGCAGAGCGCTGGACACAGGAGGGGGCAGAGCGCTGGACACAGGGGGGGCAGAACGCTGGACACAGGGGGGGCAGAACGCTGGATACAGGGGGGGCAGAACGCTGGACACGGGGGGCAGAACGCTGGACACGGGGGGCAGAACGCTGGATACAGGGGGGGCAGAAAGCTGGACACGGGCAGAAAGCTGGGCACAGGGGGGGCAGAAAGCTGGATACAGGGGGGGCAGAAAGCTGGACACGTGGGCAGAAAGCAGGACACAGGGGGGCAGAAAGCAGGACACAGGGGGGCAGAAAGCTGGACACAGGGGAGCAGAAAGCTGAACACGGGGGCAGGAAGCTGGACACGGGGGCAGAAAGCTGGACACGGGGGCAGAAAGCTGGACACGGGGGCAGAAAGCTGGACACAGGGGCAGAACGCTGGACACAGGGGGGGCAGAACGCTGGACACAGGAGGGCAGAACGCTGGACACAGGAGGGCAGAACGCTGGACACAGGGGGGGGCAGAACGCTGGACACAGGAGGGCAGAACGCTGGACACAGGAGGGGGCAGAACGCTGGACACAGGAGGGGGCAGAACGCTGGACACAGGAGGGGGCAGAGCGCTGGACACAGGAGGGCAGAACGCTGGACACGGGGGGCAGAACGCTGGACACAGGAGGGCAGAACGCTGGACACAGGAGGGGGCAGAACGCAGGACACAGGGGGGGCAGAACGCTGGACACAGGGGGGGCAGAACGCTGGACACGGGGGGCAGAATGCTGGATACAGGGGGGGCAGAAAGCTGGACACGGGCAGAAAGCTGGGCACAGGGGGGGCAGAAAGCTGGATACAGGGGGGGCAGAAAGCTGGACACGTGGGCAGAAAGCTGGACACGGGGGCAGAAAGCTGGACACGGGGGCAGAAAGCTGGACACGGGGGGCAGAAAGCTGGACACAGGAGGGGGCAGAGCGCTGGACACAGGAGGGGGCAGAGCGCTGGACACAGGAGGGGGCAGAACGCTGGACACAGGAGGGGGCAGAACGCTGGACACAGGAGGGGACAGAACGCTGGACACAGGGGGGGCAGAACGCTGGACACAGGAGGGGGCAGAACGCTGGACACAGGAGGGGGCAGAACGCTGGACACAGGAGGGGGCAGAACGCTGGACACAGGGGGGGCAGAACGCTGGATACAGGGGGGGCAGAAAGCTGGACACGGGCAGAAAGCTGGGCACAGGGGGAGCAGAAAGCTGGGCACAGGGGGGGCAGAAAGCTGGATACAGGGGGGGCAGAAAGCTGGACACGGGGGCAGAAAGCAGGACATGGGGGCAGAAAGCTAGACACGGGGGCAGAACGCTGGACACAGGGGGGCAGAACGCTGGACAGGGGGGGCAGAACGCTGGACACAGGGGGCAGAGCGCTGGACACAGGAGGGGGCAGAACGCTGGACACAGGAGGGGGCAGAGCGCTGGACACAGGAGGGGGCAGAGCGCTGGACACAGGAGGGGGCAGAGCGCTGGACACAGGAGGGGGCAGAGCGCTGGACACAGGAGGGGGCAGAGCGCTGGACACAGGAGGGGGCAGAGCGCTGGACACAGGAGGGGGCAGAGCGCTGGACACAGGAGGGGGCAGAGCGCTGGACACAGGGGGGGCAGAACGCTGGACACAGGGGGGGCAGAGCGCTGGATACAGGGGGGGCAGAACGCTGGACACGGGGGGCAGAACGCTGGACACGGGGGGCAGAACGCTGGATACAGGGGGGGCAGAAAGCTGGACACGGGCAGAAAGCTGGGCACAGGGGGGGCAGAAAGCTGGATACAGGGGGGGCAGAAAGCTGGACACGTGGGCAGAAAGCAGGACACAGGGGGGCAGAAAGCAGGACACAGGGGGGCAGAAAGCTGGACACAGGGGGGCAGAAAGCTGAACACGGGGGCAGGAAGCTGGACACGGGGGCAGAAAGCTGGACACGGGGGCAGAAAGCTGGACACAGGGGCAGAAAGCTGGACACGGGGGCAGAAAGCTGGACACAGGGGCAGAAAGCTGGACACAGGGGCAGAAAGCTGGACACAGGGGCAGAAAGCTGGACACGGGCAGAAAGCTGGACACAGGGGCAGAAAGCTGGAAACAGGGGCAGAAAGCTGGACACAGGGGCAGAAAGCTGGACACGGGCAGAAAGCTGGACACAGTGGCAGAAAGCTGGACACAGGCAGAAAGCTGGACACGGGCAGAACGCTGGACATTGGGGCAGAAAGCTGGACACAGGGGCAGAAAGCTGGACACAGGGGCAGAAAGCTGGACACGGGCAGAAAGCTGGACACAGGGGCAGAAAGCTGGACACAGGGGGGCAGAAAGGAGAAACAGGGCATGATTGGAGACACGGGGCAGGATGACAGACATGGCGGCATGACTGGAGACACTGGGGCATGACTGGAGACACTGGGGCATGACTGGAGACACTGGGGCAGGAATGGAAACAGATGGGGCAGAATTGAGACCTATTTATTAGGTCACTCCCCACATATATATAACTGGTAGTCTGTAGGGAAAGTTAGTCAGTTCCAGACAGGAGTCAGTTCCTGACAGAGCTCCAGACAGGAGTTCTGTGAGTTCCAGACCAGAGTCTGAGGAGGACAGAAGGTCAAAGGAGCTGTGCGTGCCCTCAGAGCTGCAGCTCCCAGAAAGAGACATTGAAAGACAGAATTGTATTGCAGCGACCGTGAAGGAAGTCAAAGCAAAGGAGAGGATACCAGAAGGGGACCAGCCCCGCTGAGGCTGCCTCCTTCTGAGGCGCAAAATCCCGGTAGCCGGAACACCAAGGGAGTAAGGACCTCTACGCCTTATTTCAGAGACCAGCAGGACAGCTAATTGCAGGTTACCTGTCCGCACCTACACCCAGGAGGCACGGTGACACCAACAGAGCCGGGTTATCTAAGAGACCCTATAAACAGACTCAAGTCACCAGTCATACAGGTTTTGTCCTATCCTATACGGGGACAGAGAGAACAAAACACCACATCTGTGAGACCCTTATGTGAAGCCATAGGCAGTAAGGGACTACACCCCCGCAGCGCAAGGGAAGGCTACTGATTTCCACCTGGACAAGGGGACTCTGGACTTGCCTCCAAACTGGCCGGACTCTGCCTGTACTGTGATCTTGTGCTCTGGACTGTGGATGCTGAAGTCTTCAGTAAGAGACTGCAACCTTGTGTCCTCGTTCTTCTCCGCGCCTCTCATCATACCACCATCTACACACCGGGAAGCCCTGGGGACATACTTCACCTGTGGGAAGGTATACCATCTAGCTGCCATAACATCTCCCTAGAGGACCCCTTAAAGCAGCGTCGGTCACCCTGACCGAATACCACAGGTGGTGTCACGAACATAAACTTAATCCCTTTAAAGACCTTTCCGTTTTATACGGACATCCCAGGGCCATGGACCGGGTCAGCCACCGTGACATCCCCCTGTGAACAGAAGGACCTGGTACCGAGTACCCCATGGCCCTTGGGGGCGATCCAAGTGGAGCGCCCCCACACCGCCGCAGGGCCGAGGGGTACCCGGAGCCGGGCCTCTAGGTCTCAGTCCTGGGGTTGTCACTGTGGCTAGACCCGGTCCGTGGCCCTGTCTGTCAGTGGGGGACGTCCGGTGCAATAAGTGATGTTGTAGCGGTGCAGTTGTGGGATGCAGGTCGCGGTAAATAACGAGGACACCAGGTTGCAGTCTCTTTACCTCTTTACTGAAGCTCTCTGGGTCCTCAGTCCGGAATACGGCTCACCAGGCTGCGCAAGTCCGGCCGGTCCAATGGCACTTCCAGAGCTCTCCTTGCAGGTGGAAATCGGTGCCTTCCTTCTAGCGCTATGTGTTGCAGTCCTTCCCTGCTGTGCTTACGGAAAGTACCCCACAACTGTTGTGTCTGTTTCTCGTGTTCCCTCACAACAACTTAATTCGCAATGATCTTCCTCGTCCCTCCAGATACTATGGTAGGAACGCACCCGTATGACGGGGAGGCTCGGAGATCTTCCGGGACTCTATCTGCGCCCCTCTCCTGTTGGTACCCCCCTTTGCCTTCCTGGGTGATGCGTGAGACAGTCCGCCTCAAGCTAACTGCCCTGCCGTAGGTCTGAGGTATGGCTTGAAACTCTTTACCTCCTCGGCGTTCCGGCCACCGGTAGTGCGCCTCAGTAAGGTGCTGCCTCTTTCAGCACAACCCTCACTGGTATCTCCTTTCGCTTGATTTCGTTTCTCACTCAGCACAATCTATCTCGCTTCTTAGTCCTTCCTTGGGCACCGCCGCTATGCTGAGCAGGCACGGTCCCTTTACGTTCTTTCCATGCCAAGCCTCTGCCAGGATCCCACCCCTGGCAGAGACCCTACAGTCTCTCCCTTCACAACACCCTCTGCCACCAGGTGTTGCTCCGTTCAATCCCGTCAGCGTTCTCTCTAACTTTCTGCCTGACCCCCAGTTTACCCACTATGGTGGGGAGTGGCCTAATGAATAGCACCCTTAGCTCCCCCCGGAGGCCCAGCTGTGAAATGTATTGGTGACTGTGATACCTGCTCAGAGAACTCCTTCCGTGCCATCGAACGCAGCATGGCCCCCCTTAGTGGCTGAACCATGCTACTGCAACGACCAGGACTCTGGGGCGCTGCACTCCCCCCTGGTTAAACACAGTACTCCGGGACTGGGAAGAAAAACAACAATACAGGTTAGCAAAAAGACATACAATTTTGTTGAGTGCAAATAACAATAAGTATACTTAAGTAGGCTTCCCTTTATGGGAGGTGAGGACACTTGTAACGTTACAAACATAATTAACCTTATAATTTACAGAGTATAAATAACTTCTGTTACCCAACCGGGTATTCTATTTAGTGCAACTTTTGAAATAATAACTTAACATTGCCTTTAAGAAACTCACACTCTTAGTCTATCAAAGGCCTTCCTATAATCACATTATAAGGCATTTCAACTTTACATTCTCCTTCTTGTGAACCTGCAGGACCGCCTGTCCCTACGGCACCAGGCCTACTGCCTCTCCTTTCTTCTACAGGACCGCCCTGTTCAGCCAGGGCCTACTGCCTTTCGCTACTATACACAGTATAGACATAACATTCCTTTCGGTTGAAGAACTCTGAGCCAGCTCTACTCGGCCCCTTTAAGGACTCACTCTCTAACCCCTACGGGTTCACTCTCTGTCCTTAGCAATAAAGTAACTTTTCAATGGGGACGCAGGGTTTACCTTCTATCCTCACCCTCATTATTACTTCTCTTACTTTCAACTATGCAGACCTCTACTTCTACCCCTACGGGCTCTCTGCATCTTTCCTGTCTTCAAAACATTATTCAAATTTCACATTTTAACAAATTCAACACACATAACTTAGCATGTAAAACAGTTACATTTCTTTTCAAGGCATCATTATGGCATTACTGTTCTGCAACAGTATCTCTCTCAAGTTCAGTTTCTCACATCCCCTTTAAGAGGAGACCAAGTCTTTCTAAGGTAGCTCGTCTCCTCAGCCTACCGGCCCATGCAAAGGTTCCGGCATGGTATCTTCGCAAAGTGTCTTTAACTAGAACCGGTAGGAAAGGTATCTTCGCAAAGTGTCTTTGGCTCAAACAAATAGGGCAAATATCTTCGCAAAGTGTCTTTGGCTAAAACCAGTAGGGAGCACCTTTAAGAAGGTGCAAACTATTTACAAGGGAAGTTCGAATCATGCACAGTCCATGATTTCTGCAGTTCTTTAAACTTGTGCAAACATTTTAGGAAAGGAAAACAAACAAAGAGGATCCCGGGTGAACAGAGGGATCCATTAACCCTGGGCGGGTTTAGCAGCAACTTAAAGGAATAAAAGACAAACAGTAACTATTTACATTTTCATAAAGTGACTCTTCTTTCAGAAGTTTCCATGAGGCGCCTCCTGGCGGGCGGACCCCTGCAATCCAGGTTTCAGGTCCACTCCCGCTGCCAGATACACCCCATGGGTTCGGGTCTGTTGCACGACCAGGTCGTGCGCGGCGATCAAGGTCTGTGTTCCCACTTCTCTCTGTGCTGGCACATCAGGGACATTGATCGCCCGCAGAGGAACTTCTTTAGCCACTACGGTGGTTGCGGCGATCGGGCGGCAGATCGCTAGTTCTGTGGTTGGGCAGGTGGAGGCGACCAGGGTGGTTACAGGTCGGTCACACGGCGGCACTTTGGCTACAGGGGCTGGTTTCTCTTTCTTGTAGACGTTCAGGGCGAACCACCCCTTTTCCCCAAAATGCCGGGTGTAAGTAACACTGTCTCCCGGATAGAGGTCTCGATCGGGGTGACCCTCTCTAAGGTGTGACTCAACATCCCGTCGGTTAACAAAGACCTCCGCGTATAGCCCCGGTTCTTTAATGAAGCCCCAGCCTCCTTGGAGTTTAAAGACAGTGACGATACCCTGCCTACGCGGGGCCTGGTGAGTGGTGGGGTCCTTACGGGCCCGGTCCTTGACCGCCAAATCTTTTTGATGGTAGGCCTCCCGTTTAGCCTGATGTACTTTCTCTTCCTCTCGCCACCGCTGTTCTAGCTGGATCTGGTATTCCTCCCAGCTTAGGGCCTGTACCATTTCTCCCTTCTGGGTCTCCACCCCGGGGAACCCCATGAGATTGGATCCAGGGTTCACCCAGCGGCACACCGTGCGCTCCGCGCTGACCTCACACGGCAAGGGAGTAGGGGTGATTGGGGCTCGCATACGGTGTTCCATGCCCGTGGCTCCCTCCCATGGTAACAGGCGCTGAAGTCTATGGGTCCCCGGGAGAGGTGGTGCTGCTACTGGACCCACTAACACACCCTCTGCTAGTGGGGTAGGATCGGCGGACTCACCCACTGGTACGATTCCACCTTCTGCGACAGGTCCCGTTGGTTCTTCCGATGTCCGGGAATCCACTGCCGGTCCTACCTGATGCGGGGCCTGGACTCTCACATGCAGTTGGAGGAGCTGGTTATATAAATCCTCCATCTCGGCTCTCAGGAATTTGGTGTTATCCACGGAGGACAAGCTGCTGGGCTCAGCCGGGTAGTCAGGGGAGACTTCCACTTCAACCCCGCTGTCGGGTTCGGAGCTGCTAGCCATAGCGTCCTCCACGTGGGTCGCTTCCTGGTCTTTTTCCCGCTCTCTCCTGCGTGAGCAGTTTCGTTTTCTCTGCCTCCGCCCCCCATTAAGGATTAGGAGGCGGATCTCTGCTGCTGACGGACACGTCCTCACTGCACAGAAATATTTAGACTGGGCGGCCATTACTGTTCGCGCTCTCCAGCTCGTCTACGCCCACTCCACGCCCCTCTTCTCTTCCTGCGCTTTCCTCAGCGCTGCAATGGCGGCGGATTTTGGCGGCAAATGGCACAGCACACAGTCTTGCAATAAAGTACAGTCCAAGCACAGTAAATCACAGTCTCTAGGCACACATGACCTGATTCTTCAGGCTTAAGTAGATCCTGTTCGTGACGCCAAGTTGGAGCGCCCCCACACCGCCGCAGGGCCGAGGGGTACCCGGAGCCGGGCCTCTAGGTCTCAGTCCTGGGGTTGTCACGGTGGCTAGACCCGGTCCGTGGCCCTGTCTGTCAGTGGGGGACGTCCGGTGCAATAAGTGATGTTGTAGCGGTGCAGTTGTGGGATGCAGGTCGCGGTAAATAACGAGGACACCAGGTTGCAGTCTCTTTACCTCTTTACTGAAGCTCTCTGGGTCCTCAGTCCGGAATACGGCTCACCAGGCTGCGCAAGTCCGGCCGGTCCAATGGCACTTCCAGAGCTCTCCTTGCAGGTGGAAATCGGTGCCTTCCTTCTAGCGCTATGTGTTGCAGTCCTTCCCTGCTGTGCTTACGGAAAGTACCCCACAACTGTTGTGTCTGTTTCTCGTGTTCCCTCACAACAACTTAATTCGCAATGATCTTCCTCGTCCCTCCAGATACTATGGTAGGAACGCACCCGTATGACGGGGAGGCTCGGAGATCTTCCGGGACTCTATCTGCGCCCCTCTCCTGTTGGTACCCCCCTTTGCCTTCCTGGGTGATGCGTGAGACAGTCCGCCTCAAGCTAACTGCCCTGCCGTAGGTCTGAGGTATGGCTTGAAACTCTTTACCTCCTCGGCGTTCCGGCCACCGGTAGTGCGCCTCAGTAAGGTGCTGCCTCTTTCAGCACAACCCTCACTGGTATCTCCTTTCGCTTGATTTCGTTTCTCACTCAGCACAATCTATCTCGCTTCTTAGTCCTTCCTTGGGCACCGCCGCTATGCTGAGCAGGCACGGTCCCTTTACGTTCTTTCCATGCCAAGCCTCTGCCAGGATCCCACCCCTGGCAGAGACCCTACAGTCTCTCCCTTCACAACACCCTCTGCCACCAGGTGTTGCTCCGTTCAATCCCGTCAGCGTTCTCTCTAACTTTCTGCCTGACCCCCAGTTTACCCACTATGGTGGGGAGTGGCCTAATGAATAGCACCCTTAGCTCCCCCCGGAGGCCCAGCTGTGAAATGTATTGGTGACTGTGATACCTGCTCAGAGAACTCCTTCCGTGCCATCGAACGCAGCATGGCCCCCCTTAGTGGCTGAACCATGCTACTGCAACGACCAGGACTCTGGGGCGCTGCACAAGTGCACCACTATATGAATTAATGGAGGAATGTAGTTTGTAAATTGAGTTCACATATTGGGGAATTCTATTGTTCTGGCACCTCAGGGGCTCTGCTAATGTGACATGGCACCCACAAACCATTCCAGCAAAATCTGAACTCCAACATGGCACCTCTTCCCTTCTGAGCTTTGCACTGTGCCTCAAAAGTAGTATTCCCCCACATATGGGGAATTGGCGTACTCAGAAGAAAATGCACAACAACTGTATGGTGCAATTTCTCCTGTTATCCTTATGAAAATGCAAAATTTGGCCCAAAATAACCTTTTTATTGGAAAATGTGATTTTTTTTAATTTTCACTGTTCAATGTTATAAACTTCTGTGAAGCGCCAGGGAATCTAAAATGCTCACCACACATCTATGTACATTCCTTCAGTGGTTTAGTTTCCAAAATGGGGTCACTTATGGGGGGTTTCCACTGTTTAGGTTCATCAGGGGCTCTCCAAATGGGACATGATGTCTGCTAATGATTCCAGGAAATTTTACATTCAAAAGTTAAATGACACTCCTTCCCTTCTGAGCCTTGCCGTGCACCCAACCAGTAGTTTTCTCCTTCATATTGGGTATCGGCTTACTCAGGAGAAATTGCGCTACAAATTGTATGGTGCATTTTCTCCTGTTACCCTTATGAAAATGCAAAATTTGGGGCTAAAATATCATTTTTGTGAGGAAAATGTGATTTTATTATTTTCATGGCTCAACGTTATAAACTTCTGTGAAGCACCTGGAGGTTCAAAGTGCTCACCACACATCAAAATACATTCCTTGAGGGGTCTAGTTTCCAAAATGGGGTCACTTGTGGGGGGTTTCCAATGTTTAGGCACATCAGTGGCTCTTGAAATAGGATATGATGTCCACTAATGATTCCAGGAAATTTTCAATTCAAAAGTTAAATGACTCTCCTTCCCTTCCGAGCCCTGCCCAAACAGTAGTTTTCTCCATCATATTGGGCATCGGCGTATTCAGGAGAAATTGCCCAACAAATTGTATGGTCTCGTGTTACCCTTATGAAAATGCAATTTTGTGCTAAAACATATTTGTGGGGAAAATTTGATTTATTTTATGGCTCAACATTACAAACGTCTGTGAAGCACCTGAGGGTTCAATGTGCTCACCACACGTCTCGATCAGTTCCCTGAGGGGGTCTAGTTTACAAAATGGTGTCACTTGTGGGGGATTTTCATTGTTTAGGCACATCAGGTGCTCTCCAAATGCGACATAGCACTCGCCAATTGTTCCTGCAAATTTTGCATTCAAAAAGTCCAATGGCGCTTCATCCCTTCCGAGCTCTGCCGTGCATCCAAACAGTGGTTTTCTCCATCATATGGGGTATCGGTATGCTCAAGAGAAATTGTAAAACAAATTGTTGCAATTTTTTTCCTGTTACCCTTGTCAAAATTAAAAAAAAAATGGATCTGAAGTCAATTTTTTGTGAAAAAAAGTTAAATGTAAATTTTTTAATTTTTGTTTTCAAAAAACTCCTGTGAAACACCTGAAGGGTTAATAAACTTCTTGAATGTGGTTTTGAGCACCTTTACAAGTACAGTTTTTAGAATAGTGTCACTTTTGGGTATTTTCTATCATCTAGACCCCTCAAAGTGACTTCAAATGTGATGTGGTCCCTAAAAAAAGGGTTTGTAAATTTTGCTGAAAAAATGAAAAATTGCTGGCCAACATTTAACCCTGATAACTTCCTAACAAAAAAATTTTGGTTCCAAAATTGTACTAATGTAAAGTAGACATGTGAGAATTGTTATTTATTAACTGTTTGTGTGACTTATTTCTGTGATTTAAGGGCATGAAAATTCAAATTTGCAAAATTTTCCAAATTTTGACCAAATTTCCATTTGTTTCAAAAATAGATGCAAGTCATACAGAAGAAATTTTTCCACTATCATGAGGTACAATATGTCACGAAAAACACCCTCAGAATCACTGGGATGCGTTGAAGCATTCCAGACTTATTACCTCATAAAGTGACAGTGGTCAGAATTGTAAAAATTGGCCTGGTCATTAACGTGCAAACCACCCTCAAGGGTAAAGGGGTTAATGGTCATCTGAGGAATGTTCTGCCGCCGAACGCACATGGGCAAATCATCAAAATCTGCTGCTGGCAGCAACCTTTGTAATTTTCGACCAATGATGTCCCTAATGAGCTCAATGGGTAACAAGTCCAATTATCTGCTATCATTGCATCCAAGATAAAAGTGGAGCTTAATAGAGCACCTGTAGCCCCTGGATACCCGGTTCATGATCCAATGTCGTGCCAACGTCTCCTGATGATTTGTGTAGACACTCTTTCACACCTTAGTCTTGGTATGTGACACCCAACTTGGCTTGCAGTACAGAATGGATTACTATGCACCAATTTTTTTAATCTGGCGATCCCTTTGTTCTGATGTTCTCCTCTAAGCTCCTCTTGTTGTCATTCCAGTTCATTGTTGTTCTCTCAAACACTGGGAAACACAATGTTGAGTACTGCTGACTAGTGATGAGCGAATATACTCGTTGCTCATGTTTTCCCGAGCACGCTCAGGTGACCACCGAGTATTTGTTAGAGATTTAGTTTTCATCGCCGCAGCTGAATGATTTACAGATATTAGCCAGCTTGAATACATGTGAGGATTCCCTAGCAACCAGGCAACCCCCACATGTACTCAGCCTGGCTAGTAGCTGTAAATCATTCAGCTGCGGTGATGTAAACGAAATCTCCGAACACTAACAAATACTCGGAGATCACCCAAGCGTGCTCGGGAAAACCCGAGCAACGAGTATATTTGCTCATCACTACTGCTGACATATCAGCCTATGCGCGTTGCGATCTGCCTGAGTGATAATTAAGATCTCTCAATCCAATCTGTCTCTTTCAGTTTGCGACAAGTGGCGATAATTGGTACGTCGACAAATAGGAGGCACGGCACAGTCATCCCACAAGACTTGATTTGATTTTTGAGGTTTTATGCATCTAAAAAAAATTTGCTTTCAATCTGGCTTTTTTTCTCATCTCACGAGTCACAGATTGGAGCTGAGTGATTGAAAAATCAGATCCTGTGTAGATATTAGTGTTTCCTGCTACGTCGTTGATTTGCATAATCGTCCTTGGTGTTGCAGTTTCAATGTTGAGGAGTGTACAGGATGTACATACGTGTTTACTATGTATATGTGTTTCATGTGTATATGTGCAAGTACGGGTTATATGTGTATTTGCATATCCTATACATATTTCTGTCGGAGATGTAGCTTAGGGTTCAGCCCAGGGGAGGGCGAAATATCTGAGTGGGCCCCTAACCAGGCAATCCTGATTACAACTACGGTGGCACACCCTAATCGTGGGTATAGAGGAATCTCAGCAGATGACATCTACAGCTCCCATTTGGACAGAATGATGAGCTCACAGCTCGCCTCTACACAGTATGATGGGCCTACAGCTCCCCTTTGTACAGTATGATGGGCCTACAGCTCCCCTATACACAGTATGATGAGCCTACAGCTCCCCTCTACACAGTATGATGAGCCCACAGCTCCCCTTTACACAGTATGATGGGCCCACAGCTGCCCAGTACACAATATAATTTCCCCACTGTTCCCACACACAGTATAATGAACTCCACAGTAGTCCTAACACTGTATGATAGCAACCACACTGTATAATGGCCCTCACAGTGTAAAATACCACTTACACTGCATAATGGACTCCACAGTAGCCCCCTACTGTATAATGGCTCCCACGCTATGTAGTCATCCCCATAGTAGTCCCCACACTTTATGAGGTTCTCCACACTGTACGAGGGCCTACCACAGTAGTCTTCAAATAGTGCAATGGCCCCCACATTAGTTCCCACACTGTATAATGGCCCACACTTTAGCTGTCACACTGTATAATGGCCCCCACATTAGTCACCGCCATCCGGGAGAGGGAGCTCTGCATTCCACTGTAAGTCTGCTTTAAAATGCAAGTCTCTCAAACGGATTTACAACATGGTTAATAATATATGATGAGCTATATATTTATGCTGGACAGTTGCTAACTATGTGTTAGAAGAACGATGTTCTAGTACGATACATCTGTGTTATTTTCCATCTCTATTTTTTGCACTATATTATGATGGTACCATGCACCAGTACTTTTTTTGAGTAATACACTAATATATACTGCAACAAGTTTTGCATTAGCACTTTATAAATACATTTGTTGTCTCATACTATCACACATATACCATATATGAGACAGGTTGTGTGATACTACTTATGTTGCAGTTGCTTGCACATAGATCTACTATCAACTACCATACATATCATTCTATTTTGCTCCCTCTTGAAAATGGTCTTCTTTCTATATCTCTGGGTGTCCGGCCCTGCTTTTAAATGCTGTTTAAATGTTTTTATCTTTGTGATTGGTTTGTGTTCACTTTATTGTCACCTGATTTAATAAAATATAATTGTATTTCACTGAATCTGCTTATATGGGACTTTATGGTACTTATATGGGACTTTACAGTACTTATATGGGACTTTATGGTACTTACAGTATATGGGACTTTATGGTCAGTTTCCCCCACCCCCTCCTTTTTTTATTAGGTCTTACACTGCATGTTGGCCGCCCACAGTATTCCCCACACAGTATAATGACCTCCACAGTAGGCCCCAAACTTTGCAATGGTCCCACATTAGCCCCCCATCTATTTAATGGTCTTCACACTTTATTGAGGCCCCACACTATATGAATGTCTGCTATATTAGTCTCTACAATGTATGGTGGACCCACCATGGTAACCCCCTCACTGTGTGAAACCCCTCCACAGTAGCACTACATTATATGTGGGCCCCTCACAGTAATCCCTATGATGTATGATTAACCCTCTCACTATATGAGGGCCCCCACATTATTTGATTTACGTACAACATAGTACCTTCAATGTATGAGGGGCCCCCATACATTATGATGACCCAACAGTCCCATCACACATTTTAATTAAAATAAAAAACATCATATACTCCCCTAATCCAAGATCCTTGACGAGTCCACGAGCAAAGCACCGGCGCACAGACTGGACCTGCGAGGCGCAATGATGTCAGTGATGTGTACGCCGGCTTCTGTCTCCGCATCACCATGCCACTCTGTAGACTGAAGACATAAAATGACCTGTGGTCTACAGATAGGAGAGCAGGAGTGCCGGGAGATCATATCTGTGCACGCCGATACGGTTAATGATAGCGGTAGCTCCATTGCCCTTTCTGTCCACCATCTATGCTACTGGTATCTGACTATGCAAGTATATATGTGTATAATGTGTGTATAATGTGTGTTCAATGTGTGCACAATGTGTGTACAATGTGTGTACAATGAGTGTTCAATATGTGTACAATATGTGTATAATGTGTGTACAATTTGTCCATAAAATGTGTACAATGTGTGTAATGTGTGTACAATGTGTGCACAATGTGTGTATAATGTGTGTATAATGTGTGTACAATGTGTGTATAATGTGTGTACAATGAGTGTTCAATGTGTGTACAATATGTGTATAATGTGTGCATAATGTGTGTACAATGTGTGTAATGTGTGTACTATGTGTGTACAATGTGTGTACAATGTGTGTGTAATGTGTGTACAATGTATCCATAATGTGTGTGTAATGTGTGTATAATGTGTGTTCATGTTCAATGTGCGAATAATATGTGTACAATGAGTTTACATTATGTGCACAATGTGTATATGATGTGCCTATGTTATATATATATATATATATATATATATATATATATATATGTGTGTATGTGTGTACCTATTAGGAATGCTCATGTTAATATGTGTGTGTATACATAAGTGCGGCATTATGTCAGACACAAGTCCTACACGGGGGCCTTTGCTAATATCTGCACCAATTTTCTGGAGGCAACGCTGCACTTATACAGGACCCCATATACAGTATTTGCGGACATACAGGTGCTTCAGTGCTGCAGTTTGTGCCTTCATGGAGCTCGCTGTAAGGTGTGGTACTTATCATGGGCAGGAGACTTCACTGCATCATTGTCACGTAAAGTATTACTGCAGGGAAAAAACACAAACGTGGACAAAACTATATATGTCTCCAATAAGTACGTGAATATTTATGAAGGGCTAGAATGGTTTATTTGTAAGAAATGGGAACTGTGTGAAAGTTAAGGGTGCACCGCCCCGGAAGACCCTCCTGTACCGAGCCAATGTCACCAGCATTCACCAGGAAGGCAGCAGAAGAAAAGACGCTTCCACATCTCTATGTCAGCGACCTGCGCTTCCTCCTCGCCATCCCATCACTCCCTTATACACTGGACCAGACTATGGGAAAATAAACTGAAGGCGCAGACTAAGGTTAGAGGGGAGATATGGCGGGGGGAGAAAGTGTGTGGGAACGATGGATTTGGGTTTTGAGGGACTTTTATGAAAAGCATATGGCTCCAGATTGTTAACGTTTGAAATAAAAAAATTAAGTTCTCCACTCAGATACACTATACAAGTAACCTGGGCTAAACTCCAAAATTATTAACAGCACCAAAAATATTGCGGCATAAAAAGGCCAAACTAAAGAGCATATTGTGCACATAAATATTTTTATAAAAAAATATAAGATACAGTGGAAAAAAGTATTTCGTCAGCCACCAATTGAGCAAGTTCTCCTACTTAAAAAGATGAGAGAGGCCTGTAATTGACATCATAGGTATACCACAACTATGAGAGTCAAAATGAGAAAACAAATCCAGAAAATCACCTTGTCTGATTTGGCAAGATATATTTTGCAAATTCTCCTGGAAAATAAGTATTTGGTCATTAACAAAAGTTCATCTTCTTACGAAGCCACTCCTTCGTTGCCCTGGTGGTGTGCTTGGGATCATTATCATGCTGAAAGAGATATCCACGTTTCATCTTCAATGCCCTTGCTGATGGAAGGAGGTGTGCACTCCTTCCATCATAAATACAGTGTCCAGAGCATGGAATACCAGGAGAAAGGCCAGTACACCAGGAGATGTGGAGGGGGTCATAGGAGGGCAAGAACCCAGCAACAGGACTACTACCAACCAGGAGGAGCAGTGACAGAGCCCTGGAAAATGACCTCCAGCAGGCCACTAAGATCCATGTGTTTGCTCAACCTGTTAGAAACAGACTCCATGAGGATGGTATGAGTGCCCAACATCCAAAAGTGGATGTTGTGCTTACAGCCCAACACCATGCATGGCGATTGGCATTTGCAAGAGAATACCAAGATTGGCACATTCAACATTAGCACCCTGTGCGCTTCATTGATAAGAGCAGGTTCACACTGAGCACATGTGACAGACGTGAAAGAGTCTGGAGACGTCCTGGAGAATGTTCTGCTGCCTGCAACATCCTCCAGCATGACCAGTGTTGCAGTTGGTCAGTAATGGTGTTGGAAGGGCCACACAGCCCTAACGAGAGGTACACTAACTGCCATTAGGCACCGAGATGAGATCCTCACACTCATTGTGAGAACATATACAGATGAAGTGGACCCTGGGTTCCTCTTGATGCATGACAATGCTAGGCCTCATGTGGTTGACATGTGACAGCAGTTCCTGCATGATGAAGGCATTGATGCTATGAATAGGCCTGTACAATCCCCAGACCTGAATCCAATCGAGCACATCTGGGATATCATGTCTCGTTGCACCACAGACTGTCCACAAGTTGACTGATGCTTTAATCCAGGACTGGGAGGAGATCCTTCAGAACATCTGGTGCGTCATTGGGGGGTATGCCCAGTATCACGATATGTAACGACCCAACAGTGGGTCGGACAGCAGACAGCGTGACACACACACAACGGGATGAAAAATCGGGAGAGGAAGGCCCTAACAATAGGGAATGAGTGATGGTCACCACCTCAGCTCAAACCTGAGCCTGTCCCTGCACTCCCCTAATGCCCTAAGTGGGTCATTCCCCCCACCGCCATCAGGAACCTCATCCCTTATCATGCTGTTACCTAACACTGCCCTGGCTAGTGCCCTGGCCAGCAAAGTTGCTATTATTATTTATTTATATAGAACCATTGATTCCATGGTGCTGTATATGAGAAGGGGTTTCATACAAATAACAAATATCACTTACAGTAAGCAAACTAACAATGACAGACTGATACAGAGGGGAGAGGACCCTGCCCTTGCGGGCTTACATCTACAGGATGGTGGGGAAGGAGATAGTAGGTTGGGCGTTGCAGCAGCTCCGGTGTTGGTGAGACGGTAGCTCCGGTAGTGGTGAGGAGGCAGCGGGGTCATTACAGGCTGTAGGCTTTCTTGAAGATAAGGGTTTTCAGGTTCCATCTGAAGGATCCGAATGTGGTTGCTAGTCGGATGTATTGGGGCACAGAATTACAGAGCATGGGGGATATTTGGGAGTAGTCTTGGAGGCGATTAGGTGAGGAGAAAATAAGTGTGAAGGAGAGAAGAAGGTCTCGGGAGGACCGTAGATTACGTGAGGGAAGATATCATCAGATTAGTTCACAGATATATGGTGGAGACAGGTTATGGATAGATTTGTAGGTCAGTATTAGTAATTTGAACTGAATACGCTGAGGGAATGGGAGCCAGTGAAGAGATTTGCAGAGGGGAGAAGGAGGAGTAGCGAGGAGAGAGATGAATTAGTCGGGCAGCAGAGTTAAAGATGGACTGGAGAGGTGCGAGAGTGTTAGCAAGGAGGCCACAGAGAAGAATATTGCAGTAGTCGAGGCAGGAGATGATGAGGGCATGCACAAGTATTTTAGTAGATTGAGGGTTGAGGAAAGGACGGATTCTGGAAATATTTTTGAGCTGGAGGCAACAGGAGGTGGAAAGAGTCAAGGGTAAATAATAAATAATAATCTTTATTTTTATATAGCGCTAACATATTCCACAGCGCTTTAAAGTTTTGAACACATTATAATTGCTGTCCCTGATGGGGCTCACAGTCTAAATTCCCTATCAATCTGTCTTTGGAATGTGGGAGGAAACCAGAGTGCCCGGAGGAAACGCACGCAAACCCGCAAATTCATTGTCGATGTTGTCCTTGGTGGGATTTGAAACAGGACTGTAGGGCTGCAAGGCTGCAGTGCTAACCACTGAGACACCGTGCTGCCCAGGGTTACTCCGAAGCAGCGGACTTCTGGAATGGGGGAAAGTGTGACATCCTTTATTGTAATAGATCAGGTAAGGAAGATCTGTGAGATGGAGGAAAGGTGATGAGTTCATGCAGCGCCCCAGAGTCCTGGTCGTTGCAGTGATGTCATTCTTCCACCAGGGGGAGTGATATTACGTCTGATGGCAATAAAGGAGATCTTCCTACCAGGTATCACAAACCATACACCACACTTCACACTCCAGACCACCAGGGGGAGCCTTGCTCCTATCTACTAGGGCACTCCTCACAGAAGGGTAAAACTGGTGGGCTCGATAGAAAGTTAGAAAGAAGCTGACTGGGCTTTGCCCAGGCAACACCTGTCAGGCAGGCAGGGGGGAAAGGAGGAACATCGGAGCTGCAGACAGAGGGTCCCTGACAGGGGTGGGATCCTGTCAGGGGCTTAACAAGACAGAAAGACACGGAGCTGCGCCTGCCCCACGTGCGGCAGCATCCTAAGAAAGGACACAAAGAGAATTGTGTTGTAGAGGGTGAGAAACGAAGTCATAGCACAAGGAGATATCACGAGAAGGAGTTCTGCCCTGAAATAGGCTGCCTCCTTCTGAGGCACGTAGCCGGTGGCCGGAACACCGAGGGAGCAACCGTCTCCAAGCCTTGCTCCAGAGACCGGCAGGACAGTCAATTCCAAGTTGGCTGCCCGACCTTAATACCTAAGAAGACACGGTGGCAAATTGTGGGGGTTGGGGCGTCTCTAGGGTCCCTATAAACAAGCCTCAGGCCATCAGTTATACGGGTTTGTCCTATCCATACCATCTGGGGGACAGAGAGGAAGAAATAACATCTAGAACATCTACAAGAGTTGTGAGGACCTTTCCGAGAAGCTCAGCAGGGAGGTACTACAACACACAGGTGCTAGAAGGAAGGCTACTGATTTCAACCTGGATAAAGGGACTCTGGATTTGCCTTCAGACCGGCCGGACTCTGCCTACCCTGTGGTCTGTACCCTGGACTGTGGATGCTGAAGTCTTCAGTAAAACGTAAAGAGACTGCAACCTTGTGTCCTCGTTATTCCCGGCGCCTTACATCGTCCACCATCACCATCTACACCTCTGGGAAGCCGTGGGGATACACTTCACCTGTGGGAAGGTATACCATCTAGCTGCCATCACATCACCCCAGCGGACCCCTAATCAGCGTCGGTCACTCTGACCGAATACCACAGATGGCATCACGAACATTATACAAACTTTCCCTTTTATTGGACGTCCCTCAAAGGGCCACGGACCGGATCGGGCCTCTGTGACATCTCCCGAACCGAAGGACCCGGTACCGAGTACCCCATTGCCCTTACGTGGAGGCAATCCATTCAGATTTTTCCACATTGAGTTTGAGGAAGTGAGAGGAGAAGAAGGATATGGCTGATAAGACACTCTGGGATTCTGGACAGCAGAGAGGTGACGTCTGGGCCAGAGAGGTAGATCTGAGTGTCATCAGCATAAAGGTGGTACTGGAAGCCGTGGGACTTTATGAGTTGTCCCAGGCCACGGGTATAGATTGAGAAGAGTAGGAGTCCTAGAACAGAGCCTTGGGGGACTCCAACAGAGAGAGGGTTTCATGATGAAGTATGTGGGAGTGGGAGACGGTTGGAAAGGTATGAGGGGATGAGGGGATCCAGGATAGCGCGAGGTCTTTGATTCTAAAGGAAGAGAGGATCTGTAGTAGGAGGCAGTGGTCCACTGTATCAAAAGCAGAGGACAGGTCTGGAAGGAGAATTATAGAGTATTGTCTGTTAGCTTTGGCTGTAAGTAGGTCGTTAGTAATTTTGGTCAGGGCAGTCTCAGTGGAATGATGGGGACGGAAACCAGATTGTAGATTGTTAAAGAACAAGTTAGGTGAGAGATGGAAGGAAAGTTCAGCGTGGACGTGCTGCTCCAGGAGTTTGGAAGCGAATGGGAGCAGCAATATTGGGCGATAGCTGGACATAGCGGTTGGGTCAAGGGTTGCCTTTTTAAGGATAGGCGTGATTGTGGCATGTTTGAAAGTAGAAGGGAAGGTACCAGAAGTTAGTGTTAGGTTGAAGAGATGGGTTAGAGATGGGATAAGTGTGGTGGTGAGGTTGGGGAGGAGGTCATATGGGATGTGGCCTAGTGCACAAGTAGTGAGGTGTGATTTGGAGAGGAGACAATTAAGCTCCCCTTCAGTGATGTTGGAGAGGGAGGTTAAGGGGAAAAGGCATTGGTCTGGTACACAAAAGGATTGTGGTGGTTGAACAATAAAGACTTGCCTTGTTTGGTCGATCTTATTTTTGAAGTGTCTGAGAAAGTCCTCAGCAGAGATGAGGGAGGTTGGAGGAGGCAGTGGTGGGAGTAGGAGGAGTTAAAGTTTTGAATACCTGTTTGGGATTGTAGGATAATGAAGATATGAGGGTTGTGAAGTAGGCCAATTTGGCAGAAGTGAGGGCTGATTTGAAAGTGAGTGTTGATTGTTTGAGTGCAGTGAAATCATCTTGCGAATTTGTTTTCTTCCAATGCCGCTCTGCAACCCTGAACACTTGCCAGAGCTTTTTAGTGATGTTATTGTGCCATACGTCGCACTCTGCCATGAAGGAAAGGGGCGACTGTGTCAATAGTTGATGCAAGAGTGGCATTGTAGAAAGCAGTGGCACTGTCTGTGTCCTGGAGTGAGGGTATGGATGTCAGTGGTAGAATAGAGTCAGAGAGTGTGTGGGTGTCTAGGTGTTTTCTGAAGGGGTGCGCATTTTGCGGGACATGGGTAACAGGTGAGGAGGACAGGGATGAGAAAGTGAGTAGATGATGGTCAGATAGACTGAGACGGGAGGTTGTGAAGTTAGATAGAGAGCAGAGACGGGTGAAGATCAGGTCTAATGTATGTCCGTTTGTGTGGGTGGCTGAGGAGGAACACTGAGTAATTCCAAAAGATGAAGTAAGAGACAGGAGTTTGGAGGCTGTTGACTGAATGGTATCTGTGGGGATGTTGAAGTCACCCATGATGATGGTTGGAATGTTAGTGGAAAGAGAGTGTAGAAGCCAGTTAGAGAATTGGTCAAGAAAGGCAGTGGCCGTGCCCTGAGGTCAGTATATAACGGCCACTTGGAGATAGGAGGGATAGTAGATGAGGACAGAGTGGACTTCAAAAGAGGGGAGGATGAGGGAGGGTAGAGGTGGGATTGGGTTAAAGGTACAGTTAGTAGAAAGGAGAAGACCCACTCCTCCACCATGTCTGTCACCGGAGCGAGTAATGTGGGTGAAGTGGACGCCGTAGTAACACAGCGCAGCAGGGGAGGCTTTGTCGGAGGGTGTCAGCCATGTTTCTGTAAGGTTGAGGAAGGCAAGATTGCGAGAGAGAAAGAGGTCATGAATCACATGAAGCTTATTGCAAATGGAGCGGGCATTCCAGAGTGCTCCAGGGAGAGGGAGGTGGTTGTCAAGGACACAGGTTTTATGTTGGAGAGATTGCAGTAGTTCATATTAGATAGGGAGCGGTAGGAGGGAAATTAATGGGAAGTATTAGCCGTGGGGGTCGAGGATTGGGAAATATTTCACCAGCAGTGAGGAGAAGCAGAGAGAGGGAGAGCAGGTGGGAGAAAGAGGGTGGCCAGCTTGTTTTATGTTTTATTAGGAGAGATCTGATGTTGAGGAGCAGGTCAGCAGAGGAGGTCAGGTAGGGAGGTAATAGGGAAGGGAAGATGGGTGCTGGGGTTTGGGGATAGCGAAGGAGAGTTAGAATTAGTGGAGCAAACACTGTAAGGGTGTAAGGGTGTATGTACACATGGTGAAGGAGTAAGATGGGTTAAAAGAAAAGCTAAGTCCAATTAATAAGAAGTGCTCACTGTCCCCTTCTTATCTCTTCTGGTTTATTCCTGGTATACTACTGCAGCACACTTATATAACCACACTTAGAATACACAAGCTAGCCTTGCCACTGCAAATGGTACAACACCGGGGACAGTGACAAACATGAGACAGACAAGGAGAAAACTCCAAGCTTAGCGTAATAGCCTTCTCAGCTGCAAAGCACCTCACAGCAGAAGAAAGGCACCCAGACCAGGAACTCCAACCAGCAAGCTCCTTACTCCAGGCTTGGTCAAAATAGATTGCTCTATCACTAACCGTCAGCTGATACATCAGGTGACTATTTAAAGGATGGTGGGAGTGGTCACCACCAACATCAGCTGACCTAGCAACTCTGCAATTGCAGCACGCTGCCAGCAGAGGAACTGACATTAACCCCTCATGGCCTGAAAGCTACATTTACATCACAGTGGAACCAGAGCTGCCATGCATCCAAAAATGGATCGTGACACCCAGGTTTTGTAGGGAGGGCACGTGGAGGCCACTCACACTACTGAGCAGCATTTCCTTGTCTTGAGACATTTTCACTGTAGTTGGATCAGCCTGTAAATTGATTTTCCACTTGCTTTTGAGCATCATTCCAAATCCAGACCTTTGAACACCAAAACAAAATTAGACCTCTAAGACTTAACCTTTATTAATATATTTAAAAGATCAAAAAATACTTAAAAAAGGGGAAGAATTAAGGGGCCAAAGATAGTATAATAACTTATCCAAAGGGTTAATCTCTCCCTAGATGAGCCCTAGCAATCAGCCCTACCTGTCAGCGGAGGTTGACACCCTTTTTGTAGGTGTGATGGCGCCCCCGCCATGTAACTACACATCTTGGCTGTACACATCCCTGAACTTAAAGCAATAATTACGAGATTTGTTTGGTCTGTATATTTGGGTTACTTTCTCTTTTTGTATGTGTGTGTTTCTGTGTATGTTTAGTGTGTAGTATGTTGAGGGTGCACTAGGGTCTTTAGGGACACCGACATTGAGTGGGGGCATGATCACATCTACATCCACGGTGCCAACCTCCATTGACAGGTAGGGCAATTGCTAGGGCTTATCTAGGGAGAGATTAGCCCTTTGGATAAGTTATTAATTATTATACTATCTTTGGCCCTTAATTCTTGCACCTTTTTAAGTATGTTTGGATCTTTTAAATACATTAATAAAGGTTAATTCTTAGAGGTGTAACTTTGTTTTGGTGTTCAATAAATATTGGGACCTTATTATTTCTAAAAGGTTTTTGTTCAAATGCAGACCTCCATGGGATATTAACTTTGATTTACATTGATCATTTTTATGTTTTATTGTTCTCAACGCATTCCACTATGTAGTGAATAAAGATTTGTAACTGGAATACTTCATTCACTGATATTTAGGATGTGGGATTTTAGTGTTCCCTTATTTTTTTGAACAGTATATGTGTAACACCCCAGGTTACCGGTTTTTACAGTGATGGAATGATGGTGCCTTCCTTTCAGGGAGGGTGATGTCATGCTTGGAGGCAAGGAGGATTCCCTTTACCAGGTAAAGCACCTACATGCAAAACATTCTGAATCCAGGCCAGAAGGGGGAGCTCTGAACCAGATTCAGGGGAACTTCCCAAGATATATATATTCTAGTCTGGAGGAGGAGTTAGGGAGTTGATCCAGGGAGTTGGAGGTGAGAGGAGTGAGAGCAGAGAGTGGGGTCGTCCAGCCACATGTGTGCTGCAGCTCCAGGATGGAAGAGAACCAGAAGGGTTGCAGTGATATTGAGCACTTGAGAGGAGAAGCAAAGGAGAAGAAAGGAGCTTGGAGGGGAACTGTGACCGAGCACCCTCTGAGTTGAAGCGCAGAAACCGGGCACTGGGATCCCGAGGCTGTGTCGTACTTCACGTCCCGCAGCAGAACTGGAAGGACAAAAGATAGTATGTTTTCTGTCCGCACCCACACCCGAAGGTGCAGCAGTACATAGAGCCCGGGTCATGATAGAGACCCTGTAAAAAGACCTGCATTGCCCACCATATGGGTACTGTCCCAGGACAGGAGAGGACTTTGTAAGGGAGCCACAGGCAGCAAGGACCTCGCATAAGAGCGTGACCAGGAAGGCTCACAAACTTCACCTGGGAGAGGGATCCACCATTGCCTCCAGGCCGGCTGGACCACATCGCCACCTGTTGCTGGTACCCTGGACTGTGGCTTACTACAACCAGTAAACCAGGTAAAGAGACTGTAACCGTGTGTCCTCTGTTTATTTCCAACACCACACCATCCTTGCCCAAACACACTAGGAGCCCTGATGCCATCTTTGCTGCAGTACTATCACCCCCAGAGGACCCCTTTTAGCAGCGTCATACACCATTGACCGAGAACCACAGGCGGCATCATGAACTTTTATTATTTTACAATCTCTTTATAGACCGTCCCTTTTACTTGGGTGCCCAGGGCCACGGACCAGGTCGCCGCCACCGTGACCACACCATTAATAATGACCGGACCCCGTACCAAGTACCCCATGGCCCTGGCGGGCATTCTAACTTGGCATCACAAACAGGATGGACTGACCCAATAAATCGGGTCCTGTGCGCCATGGACTGTTTTGGACGGTCTAATGGCTTTCATTGTTGCACCACGAGGAGGATAAAGAACAGGAGAAGATGTGTTGCCATGGGTGGAGTTCAAGAACCGGCGCAAAAGCTTGACCCACCACTACAGAGACTTTGATGCGGACAAAACATGTCTGCCAGGAGGATGAATCCGACCCCGGAGATGGCCGGCAGGAAAGTGGAGCAGAGACCGCCCACAAAATAAAAAGAAGCAGGAAGACACGGGATAGCGTGGCTGCAGCATGGTTGCACGCTACCCGGTGAAAGCGATGGCGTACAGCAGTGGAGATCCGCCGGGACCTGCCGACACCAGAGAGGATGTCCCCAGGCAGCCACAAGAAACCCCGGACTAGATGACAACCTTGGATCCGGAGCTCCTCAGCGCAGAGATGGAGGAGCTAGCCCGACAACTCCTGCGGACCCAGATGACAGCGGTGGCCGCATGGAAGGAGTCCCTGGTCAGGAGAAAGATGACCGAAAAACACCAGAACTTACGACCAGCGCTCACAGCCCCAGCAGAGCTGGAAGGAGAGGCACTGCTGAAGAACATGGCGGCACCGACGAAAGACCTGGAGCCCGCACCCTTGGCCCCAGCGGAGCTGGAAAGAGAGACGCTGCTGGAGAAGATGACAACACCGCAGAAGTCGATCCTGCAACCAGCGATCCGGACCCCTGCGGAGGTGGGAAAGGACACCGGCACTGGAGAGACAGGTATGCAAACTGCCCCGGTAGCAGAGGAAACCCTGGTAGGACCCCTAGAACCCCCGCCAATCCTAACGCCCGGCCAGGTAGCAACTACAGAAACCTGGGACCGCATAACAGACCTGGGGGGAGCACTCGCAGTCCCATGGATACCTGAATCCATGCCCCTGAGAGCATGTAGACAGAAGGAAGCCATACACTGGAAGTACCCAAAGACAGACCTTATGGGATTCCTAGCAGAGGCCCAAGCAGCAGCTAATCGTGTAGAAATAGTGGAAAAGGAGGAATAATGTAGACAGCAAATATTAAAACTTGCCGCAGAAGATAAGGAGCGTAGAGCTAAATGGGAGAAAATGGAGGAGCACAATATGCTAGACCTGAAAATAAGAGGACCAATAAGGAAAGGAACTGTGGTCACCTTTAACCTGGACAGAGGATGGGGATTCATAAAGGAACATGGAGATTCTGAGGAACTGTTAATCGCAGAGATGTTGAGTCACATCTCTTTAAGGGACACCCTGACCGTGACCTATACCCTGGAGATAAAATTACCTCCACCCGGCACAATGGTGAAAGGGGACATTATGCCCTGCATGTAAAACGGTGCACAGAAGAGCGTGCCAATAGCGGTGTAGCCACTAAGAGTGGAGTACATAACCAGGCTACACAAACCCCTGTTGATTCATAGTTGAGTCACCTGTTGTGACATTTGCAAAAGGACTTGCCCAGTCAGGAAGCAGTGGACACCAGGACCTGCCATAGAAAACAAAATAAAGGAGCAGAGATACCTGATTTAAAAATGTTGTGATTGTGTGTTCATTAGTGTTTATTAGAGTTTAATGAGACAGTAGCATAATGAACGGTGCATACCCGAGAACTTTCCCCTGTAAATTGTTGGCACTTCTTAAGGTGCCCTTTATTGGTTTTACCACACACCGGCAGTGTGTGGGGAACCCTGTTATTTACAGACCGAAGAAAAACTGTCTGACGTGGCTGAAGACCAGGTCTGGATGATATGCCTTGTAGCCTGCCCAAAGCCTACATTGGGGGTTTATGACGGGTCCCCCGCATCATTGCTATCATTGGTGCACAAGGACTCCCTGTTGTTATGATTACATGTTTGCACTTTTTGTATGTTATGCAACATTTTAAGAAAAGTACCTCCCATAAAGGGAAGCCTAAGTTTTACCTGTTTAACCTGTTGACATGCATGTCTAAAAATGTTTGCAATCTTAACCTATATTGTTGTTTTTCTTTTCCCAGTCTGGGAGTACTGGAGTTTATGGGGGGAGTGTACACCCCAGGTAACTGGTTGTTACAGTGATGTTGCCTTCCTTTCGGGGAGTGTAATGTCATGCTTGGAGGCAAGGAAGATTCCCGTTACCAGGTAAACCACCTACATACAAAACATTATGAATCCAGGCCAGAAGGGGGAGCTCTGAGCCCGGATTCAGGGGAGCTGCCCCAGTTATGTATATTCTGGTCTGGAGGTTGAGTTAGGGAGTTGATCCAGGGAGTTGGAGGTGAGAGCAGAGAGTGGGGCCGTGCAGCCACGTGTGTGTTGCAGCTCCAGAACGGAAGAGAACCAGAACGGTTGCAGTAATAGTGAGCACTTGAGGGGAGAAGCAAAAGAGAAGAAAGAAGCTTGGATGGGAACTATGACTGGGCACACTCTGAGTTGAAGAGCAGAAACCGGGCACTGGGAGCCCGAGGCTGTGTTGTACTTCACGTCCCGCAGCAGAACTGGAAGGACAGAAGATTGCATGTCATCTATCCGCACCCACACCCGAAGGTGCAGCAGTACATAGAGCCCGGGTCTTGATAGATGATATGACTTGTAACCCACCCAAAGCCTACATTGGGGGTTTATGATGGGTCCCCCGCATCATTGCTATCATTGGTGCACAAGGACAACCTGTTGTTATGATTACATGTTTGCACTTTTTATATGTTATGCAACGTTTTAATAAATCTACCTCCCATACAGGGAAGCCTAAGTTTTACCTGTTTAACCTGTTGACATGCATGTCTAAAAATGTTTGCAATCTTAACCTGTACTGTTGTTTTTCTTTTTCCAGTCTGGGAGTACTGGAATTAATGGGGGGGAGTGTAACACACCAGGTAACTGGTTGTTACAGTGATGTTGCCTTCCTTTCAGGGAGGGTGATGTCATGCTTGGAGGCAAGGAAGATTCCCGTTACCAGGTAAAGCACCTACATGCAAAACATTCTGAATCCAGGCCAGAAGGGGGAGCTCTGAGCCCGGATTCAGGGGAGCTTCCCCAGTTATATATACACTGTGTTCCAAATTATTATGCACATAGAGTTTAGGAGTGATAAGGTTAGAAATTTTTTGTTTGTCATTTAAACTCATTGATGGTGATGTGTGTCAGGGCTCTTTATATCACTGAAAGCAATTGCAGATACCTGTGCAAATTAGTTTGGCAGGTGTGCCCAAATAAAGGCAAGACTACTTAAGAAGGCTGTTCCACATTATTAAGCAGCCTACATTTTTTGCCAAAATGGGAAAGAAAAAGGATTGTCGACTGCTGAGAAGCATCAAATTGTGGAGTATTTAGGTCAAGGCACGACTACAATCAACATTGCCAAGACACTTCATCGTGATCATTGCACAATCAAGAAGTATGTAGCTGATTCCCAGCACACACGTGTGCGTGCTGATAAGGAAAAATTGAGGACTCTTTCCAACAGGCAATTGCGTAAGGTTAAAAGAGCAGCTGAAAAAATGCCTTGTCATAGCAGCAGACAAGTTTTTGAAGCTGCTGTTGCCCCCAACGTCCCCAGAACAACAAGATGCAGGGTCCTTCAGAGGTTTGCAGCTGTGCGTAAGCCATCCTGTTGACCTCCTCTATCCACTGCAACAAGCAGAAACGGCTCCAGTGGGCCAAACGATACATGAAGACTGACTTCCAAACTGTTTTGTTCACCGATGAGTGCCGTGCAACGCTCGATGGTCCAGAGAGATGGAGTGGAGGATGGACACCCCATGAAAACACGGCTAAGGCGCCAACAAGGAGGAGGTGGAGTAATGTTTTGGGCTGGAATCATGGGGAGAGAGATTGTCGGCCCCTTTATGATCCCTGAAGGGGTAAAGATGAACTCCATAATCTATGTGGAGTTTCTAAAACAACACTTCCTGCCATGGTTCAAGTGGAAGAACCGTGCTTTCCGCAGCAAGATCATTTTCATGCATGATAATGCACCGTCTCATGCTGCAAAAAAACACATCTGCATCTCTGGCTGCTATGGGCATAAAAGAGGACAAACTTATGGTGTAGCCACCATCTTCCCCTGACCTCAACCCCATTGAGAACCTCTGGAGCATAATGGAAAGGAGTGTCTATGATGGCGGGAGGCAGTTCACATCTAAGCAACAGCTCTGGGAGGGTATTCTGTCTACATACATGCAAAACAATTGAAGCAGAAACCATCCAAAAACTGACAAATTCAATGGACGAGAGAGTTCAGAAGCTTCTTTTGAACAAGGGGTCCTACGTGCAAATGTAACATCATCTAGAATAAAGTTTTCACTTGAAAACTGTTTGATTTCATTTTGTAATAAGCTGATAATGCTTATAACTTCACAACTGACCATTTTTTTGTTCAAAATAAAAAAAAAGGTTGAAAACTCTGCTGTGCATAATAATTTGGAACATACATTTTGAGTGTTTATTTATTTTTTTAAAAAAGATACTGTTTTCATAGGCAGTTTTTCCAAAACATTGCAATTATACTAGAATAGTAGATGACTGGAAAATAACAATGACTGTAATTCAGATAGGTAATTTAGAGAAAATATGAGGAAATATTATTTGCATAATAATTTGGAACACAGTGTATTCTGGTCTGGAGGTTGAGTTAGGGAGTTGATCCAGGGAGTTGGAGGTGAGGAGTGAGAGCAGAGAGTGGGGTCGTCCAGCCACATGTGTGCTGCAGCTCCAGGACGGAAGAGAACCAGAAGGGTTGTAGTGATAATGAGCACTTGAGGGGAGAAGCAAAAGAGAAAAAAGGAGCTTGGAGGGGAACTGTGACTGGGCACCCTCTGAGTTGAAGAGCAGAAACTGGGCACTGGGAGCCCGAGGCTGTGTCATACTTCACGTCCCACCATACAGGTTACTGTCCCTGGACAGGAGAGAGAGGCTTACTGTGGCTTACTACAACCAGTAAACTAGGTAAAGAGACTGTAAATGTGTGTCCTCCGTTTATTTCTGGCACCACACCATCCTTGCCTAAACACACCGGTTGCCCTGGGGACCCAGCTTCACCTGTGGGAAGCAATACCATCTTTGCTGCAGTACTATCACCCCCAGATAACCGCTTTTAGCAGCGTCGTTCACCCTTGACCGAGTACCACAGGTGGCATCACAAACTTTTATTATTTTATAATCCCTTTAAAGACAGTCCCTTTTACTTGGGCGCCTAGGGCCATGGATCGAGTCGCCGCCACCATGACCACCCCTTTAATAACGACCGGACCAGGTACCGAGTACCCCACAGCCCTGGGGGGCGTTCTCTCTGTTAGATAGACAGATGGAGGCTCGAGAAAATGGACAACATCACTTAAAAGTAGCGAAAAAAAATCAAGAGTGTATAGTGATATCACGTGGAAACTGAACTGTCAGCATTATCTGCACTATATAAGGGAGTTTTATGTGAGTATGGGATATAATTTGGTCACTACACGTGATATTATATTACTCCAGCTGTTTATGGCAGCATTATCTTGGCAGTTTAAAAAGTACAACTCCGGTCTCTAAACTTTATTCAGGGCTACACACCCATTACGTACCAATCCCCCCTGCAAATCGTAGACAAGACTGGCCTCGAGGCTCTTTCAAATATCGGATGAGTGAAGGAGCTGTCCACCATTTATATGAACTAATCTGGTCCATAAATTGGACTAAAGTAGGACATGCTGTTTTAGAACGAGAGAAAATTGTTTAACTGAAAAGCCCTATTGAATAACATGGGTCAGTGCGCCGTCCATGTGCTGTCCGCATGATGTCAGATCAAAGTCAGACACCGCATGCCCGATTTATACGCTCCTCTGCATGAGCTCAAACTCAGAGTAGTTATCTTGGCACTATGTAGCAGTATTATTTGTTTTAATTAAAACTAAAAAATAAAGACTATGGAGACTCAGAACAATCCATCATGGATTACCGTTGTAAAAGAGACTTCCAACTCACACATAGAGCGCAGAGTGATCCGGAGAGTCTGAATGGCCATCACGTGACTCAGAAGAGGAGCGGCGCACTCCATCCGGGGCAGGTAGGTGAGTATATTAACACACTGACACTACATATACACAGGTTTAAGGGAAAATAAAACTTAACGGTAAGCAGGGGCGTAACTACCGCTGTCGCAGCAGTCGCCAGTGCGACCGGGCCCGGCAGGTCAGGGGCCCGGGCCCGGCAGGTCAGAGGCACCCAACACCATGTTGCAGTGCAGGAGATTTGCTATCTAATTATACTCACCTACTGCTGGCGCGGTCCCTGCACGTCCCTGCTTCTTCCAGCGCTGCATATTCTTCCTGTACTGAGCGGTCACATGGTCCCGCTCATTACCGAAATGAATATGCGGCTCCACCTCCCATAGAGGTGGAGCCGCATATTCATTTCGGTAATGAGCAGTAACGGTGACCGCTCAATACAGGATGAAGATGCAGCGCTGGAAGAAGCAGGGACGCGCAGGGACCGCGCCAGCAGTAGGTGAGTATACAGCGCTGTGCGATATTTACCACTCCTCGTTCCGGTGCGGCTCCGTCATCAGCGTCCTCTGGCTGTGACGCTCAGGTCAGAGGGCGCGGTGACGTAGTCAGTGCGCTCCCTCTGCTGAGCGTCAGTGCTGGAGAAGGAGCCGCACGAGGAGCAGGTAAAGCGCCGGCGTCCTGAGCGAAGAGAGGTGAATATGTGATTTTTTTTTTATTGCAGCAGCATTATATATTGCACAGCTTTATATGGAGTATCTATGGGGCAATAATCAACGGTGCAGAGCATTATATATGGCACAGTTTTCTATGGAGCATCTGTGGGGCCATAATGAACGGTGCAGAGCATTATATATGGCACAGCTTTCTATGGAGCATCTATGGGGCCATAATGAACGGTGCAGAGCATTATATGTGGCACAGCTTTATATGGAGCATCTATGGGGCAATAATCAACGGTATGGAGCATTATATGTGGCACAGCTTTATATGGAGCATCTATGGGGCAATAATCAATGGTATGGAGCATTATATGTGGCACAGCTTTCTATGGAGCATCTATGTTACCCCCCTATGTTATCCATCTATGTTACCCCCCTATGTTATCCATCTATGTTATCCCCCTATGTTACCCTTGTGCCTGTCTCCCCTAGCCCCCTTGTGCCCTCTCCCCTGCCCCCTCGTCACCATTTGCTCAGGTCTTTCTCACTGCCCCTGTATGGAGGGGCTGCATTACACTATGAGGGGGGCTGCATTGTATTCTATGGGGGTTACATTGAGTTGTATGGCAGGGCTGCAGTGGGGGGGGCCCATTTGGAAGTTCGCACCGGGGCCCATAACTTTGTAGTTACGCCACTGACGGTAAGCCTCCTACACGGCTGCTTCTGTTTCAGTTAATGACTGTATTACAACCTACATATGACAATGATGATTATTATCACCTGTCTGGTGTAATTGGTTACTAATAACTAAGAGCTTCCCGAATAGCTGCATTGAGGACCCGGATACCTGGAGCGCTCCCGATAATCAGCTGTTCAGAGCTGCTGTGTGACAGTCACAACACATGCATGGAGAGCCTGTTTGCTGCCTTTTTTCCACTCTGTTCTATTACAGAACTTTTCTTGCAGCTTTTTTTTTTGCATAGGACTGCAGATAGACGGTAGTACAGCAGTGCACTAGGACTTGTGCGGGGAGCCGTCTCCTCCATCGGAGTCCTCCTCACCGGAGGTGTGGTCTTCCCCTGGATATTAAGGATACAGCAGACCCTGCAGGAATCTGCCAGAGATTAGCAGGACACACTGCGATCCTGGAGCCGGGATTAGGAGAGGAGACTCGGGAAAGGTAGGAATTCTCCGAAAGCGTCTGCAGACGTTGAATTCTACGTTTCCGGCTGCGGACGCAGATCCTGTTCTTCTTTATGTTCTTGGGTAAAATTTATGGAACAGGACAATTTTTTTCCCCGCTTTTCATCTTCCTGTTATTTTGTGTATGAAGCTATGAGGACTTCCAATAACAGGAGCATATAGTATTATATGATGACAATGTGTTTGCGAGGTAGATGTAACTCATAGTCAGCATTGATTGAAACTTTTTCCTATTTATTTTTCCTCCATTGACACAAATGGATGCATTGTACATTTTTCTGTATACTCATGCTGTAAATGTCTGGTTGTTCAATTGGGGAACTACAAGTCTCAGCACTCTGAGAATAAAATGTGGGTCTTCTTGTGTGCACAATGTTCTGCAAATTCCTCCTATTGCAAAGCAAATGTCTGGAGACTTTGAAGGGGTCCCAGGGGGACTATAAGTCTCAGCAAATACAGTCAGGTGGGACAAAGCTGGTCTGCTGGTCAGTCACTGGAAAGCTTTGCTGAGACTTGTGGTTCCTGGGTAGACACAGTTTTCTTGACTTTATGTCGATACAATGTAGCTTTCGGGTACAGTGGAAAAAGAGGTAAAACATTGTTTCTTAGGGGTCCGATGCCCCAGATCATTATTGATTTCTATTGAATGATAGTTTGTATTTGTGGCCAGCTCTCCATCTGATGTGGCCACCAGAAGTGATAAGTGGTCAATCGGTGGTCCAATTTATTAGAAGTTTGGGAAAAGTGAGATGAAGCCCCGGAGGTCCTGGAAATTGGGTCCTGCCATCATTACGTACAACCAAAGCCCACCCTGACAGTCCACGGAGGTCCCAATAACTGAACCCCACTTATCAGTGTACCACCCATCCTAGCTTATATTCATGGCCAGTGTGGGGCCCGAGAGGCCCAGGGCAATGGGACAATTTACAGGTGGAGATAATGTCTTATTCCAACAGAGAAGTTCTTAAATTCCAGTAATCAGGCACCTGATGGTTTGGAAATCAGAGTCCTGCACCCTGTAGAAGCCCTCAAGTATTCAACGAAGCCTTGACATAGGAATTCATTATTCCATCTGCACCTTTTTTTGGGGGGTGTAATTTGTGCCTTTTTTGTGTCGACTCTCTACGTGTCCGCCTGGTTTTTCATTTTATTTGCCAATACATACAATTCATCAATTGGGACTTTTTTTTTAAAAGTAGCAAATTTTTCCCACAAATTTTACTCCAATCTTCTTCACCATTGGAATAATTTTATTTACGTTTGCCTGGAATCGTTACACAAATTTTGTCTTATTTCAGTGGAACATTCAATTTTTTTGCTCTAAAAATGCATTAAAAAAGGTCAAAGAAGAAAAATTAAGAGTTTTTTTATTTTGTGAAAAAAATCACGACAGGGGTGAGCCAATGTAAAGAATTTGGCACAAAAATCCTTAACAAATAACATAAGACTAAAAAAAAATAGTGACAAAAAAGCACAAAATCTGCAAAAAGTAAATTTTGGTAAGCTGGAGCAAATTCACAAATTCACAGATTTTTTTTTCATTTTGTGCCATTCTATACCATGTTCTCCCATGAGCTACACTCTTTTTTTTAGAGGTACAAAAATGTGCAGTAGCAATCTGCTCTGAATATTGTGGGTTTTTTTTCCTGCATTTTTTAATGTCATTTTTCCCATTTTTGTTGCAGAAATTTCTACAGCTGAAAATAATTTCCATTTAAGTGAATGGTTTTATTTTTTATTTTTTTTTTTAAGAAAAAAAATCAGATTTTGTATTCCATTAGGGAAATGTAGCATAAATGATACGGCAATTGGAAAAATGGCAACTAATTAATTAGGCTAAAACATCTGGTTATCCACAACAGGATTGTCAGGAGGAGAGCAGCAAAACAAAACCAAGTAAAATTAATACAAAAAAGCTCAAATAAAAATACAAAACGTCACTATAGAATATTTCTACCCATTTAAAAAAAAAAAATGATGATCCGGCCCAATGTCCATAGGAAGCTTCACCAGCAGTCGTTCAGAGCACATGGGGTGCAGCTAGAAGCCTAAAACTCAGCAATCTGGAACCTTATGAAGTTGCAAAAAAGTGGGGATGAACTTTGACTTTTTGTGAATAGTTATACCATAAGGCTGCGTTCACACATTGCGGCTGTGGTGCATTTATTGTGGTATAAAACAAAAAACATATCAGCAAACATTGTTCAATTATCCTGTGTCTCTGTCTTGTAAAGATAGCAGACAATATGTTGTAGGAGCTGATATAAGAGGCAAACATCAGCCATTCAAAATATCAAAAATCAATGTTTAAATGCATCATGATCGCAAGGTGTGAACGCAGCCTAAGATGGTTAATCCACGAAAAGCATTATATCCTATAAACTGTATATGATCTCTGGGGGTCTCACTACTGGGATCCTTGCAATTATGATTTTGGATTGTGGTCTTAATTAATATATTACTAGTTCTTGGGTTTTCTATCTAGATTTTTTGGCACCTGCGGTGGCGCAGGACCATCCCAGATTCCCCCGTCCTCTACCTTCTGGATTGCAGCTGTGTTTGGCTCACATAGTTGATGTTCTTCACTTCTAATGTCAGAAACGTGCTGGGATTCTTCCCTTGTGGGCAGGAAATGGAAGTGACTAGCGGGACACCCTGCTGTTCAGGAAGGCAGGATATTATGTGCTGAAATCCTCTGTGACCCCTGCGCTGCTCGTATCTGTTCTCTCCATTTCATCATCGTACAGGACAATGTCGGTCATCGTAACATCATACTGCAGAGCTAACATGTATCATTTAATAAACTACTTTCCCAATGTGTCCTGCGGATGGGTGTTGTCCATCTTCGCAATCTGTACTTGTAGGGGAAACATTAAGCATGGTAAATATAATGCTGCCATATAACTGCAAAATAATAGCACCATATCGTGCACTTATGCCAAAACCTAAAAGTGTTCTGTGACCGCAGAGTACAAGTCCACATAATAAGGCCATTCATAATATACACATACGCTCAAAGAGTTAACAGCAGGAGCAAATAACACCTGATTGGTGGGAGAGTTGGATGTCGGACCCCCACCTATCTATCCTCTGCAAATTACAGCAAGGAGGAGACAACAACTCACACTGTTGTATCTTGTGCAATTTTTTATTTTATTTTTACGTTTTATGGAGCTTTCACTGTTTAATGTTAAACTATAATGCCGCACAGTGCCTAAATAACACGACCATACTGTATATAACTAGTAATAGTGCCGTACGGAGCCTACATATCGGTACTGTAAAGTGAAGTAACAGTGCCATATAGTGCCCAAATAACACCACCATACCGTGCCTAAATAACAGTGTTATACAGTGCTGAAATAACACCACCATACTGTGCCTAATTAACAGTGCTATACAGTGCCCAAATAACACCACCATACCATGCCTAAATAACAGCGCTATACACTGCCCAAATAACACCACCATACTGTCCCTAATTAACAGTGCTATACAGTGCCCAAATAACACCACCATACCGTGCCTAAATAACAGTGCTCTAAAGAGCCCAAATAATACCACCATACTGTGCCTAATTAACATTGTGAGCCCTCGCGGGCAGGGTCCTCTCTCCTCCTGTACCAGTTGTGACTTGTATTGTTCAAGATTATTGTACTAAGTGTTTTTACTATGTATACCCCTCCTCACATGTAAAGCGCCATGGAATAAATGGCGCTATAATAATAAATAATAATAATAATAATACAGTGGCCAAATAACACCACCATACCGTGCCTAAGTAACAGTGCTATACAGTGCCCAATTAACACCACCATGCTGTGCCTAAATAACAGTGCTATACAGTGCCCAAACAACACCACCATAACATGCCTAAATAACAGTGCTATACGGTGCCCAAATAACACCACCATTCTGTGCCCAAATAACACCACCATACTGTGCCTAAATAACAGTGCTATAGTGCCTAAATAAGTGTTATACAGTGCCCAAATAACACTACTATACCATGCCTAAATAACAGTGCTATAGTGCCCAAATACCACCATACTGTGCCTAAATAACAGTTCTACACAGAGCCCAAATAACACCACCATACCGTGCCTAAATAACAGTGCTACACAGTGCCCAAATAACACCACCATAGTGTGCCCAAATAACAACACCACCATACCATGCCTAAATAACAGCACTATACAGAGCCCAAATAACACCATCATACCTTGCCTAAATAACAGCGCTATGCAGTGCCCAAATAACACCACCATACCATGCCTAAATAACAGCGCTATACAGTGCCCAAATAAAACCACCATACCATGCCTAAATAACAGCGCTATACAGTGCCCAAATAACACGACCATACCATGCCTAAATAACTGTGCTATAAAGTGCCCAAATAACACCACCATACTGTGCCTAAATAACAGTGCTATACAGTGGCCAAATAACGCCACCATACTGTGCCTAAATAACAGTGCTATACAGTGCCCAAATAACACACCATACTGTGCCTAAATAACAGTGCTATATAGTGCTCAAATAACACCACCATACTGTGCCAAAATAGCAGTGCTATACAGTGCCCAAATAACACTACCATACTGTGCCTAAATACCAACTATACAGTGCTCAAATAACACCACCATACGGTGCCCAAAAAACAGTGCTATACAGTGCTCAAATAACACCACCATACTGTGCCCAAATAACAGCGCTATACAGTGCCCAAATAACACCACCATACCATGCCCAAATAACAGTGCTATACTGTGCCCAAATAACCACCATACTGTGCCCAAAAAACAGCGATATACAGTGCCCAAATAACACCACCATACTGTGCCCAAATAACAGCGCTATACAGTGCTCAAATAACACCACCATACCGTGCCCAAACAACAGTGCTATACAGTGCCCAAATAACACCACCATACTGTGCCCAAATAACAGCGCTATACAGTGCCCATATAACACCACCATACTGTGCCTAAATAACAATGCTATACAGTGCCCAAAGAACACCACCATACTGTGCCTAAATAACAGCGCTATGCAGTGCCCAAATAACACAACCATACCGTGCCCAAATAGCGTTATACAGTGCCCAAATAACACCACCATACTGTGCCTAAATAACAGCGCTATACAATGCCCAAATAACACCATCATACCGTGCCCAAATAATAGCGCTATAGAGTGCCCAAATAACACCACCATACTGTGCCCAAATAACAGCGCTATACAGTGCCCAAATAACACCACCATATTGTGCCTAAATAACAGCGCTATGCAGTGCCCAAATAACACCATCATACCATGCCCAAATAATAGCGTTATACAGTGCCCAAATAACACCACCATACTATGCCCAAATAACAGAGCTATACAGTGTCCAAATAACACCGCCATACCGTGCCTAAATAATGGTGCTATACAGTGCCCAAATAACACCACCGTACTGTGCCTAAATAACAATGCTATACAGTGTCCAAAGAACACCACCATACCGTGCCCAAATAATAGCGCTATACAGTGCCCAAAGAACACCACCATATTGTGCCTAAATAACAGCGCTATACAGTGCCCAAAGAACACCACCATACTGTGCCCAAATAACAGTGCTATACAGTGTCCAAATAACACCGCCATACCGTGCCTAAATAATGGTGCTATACAGTGCCCAAATAACACCACCATACTGTGCCTAAATAACAGTGCTATACAGTGTCCAAATAACACCACCATACCGTGCCTAAATAATGGTGCTATACAGTGCCCAAATAACACCACCATACTGTGCCTAAATAATGGTGCTATACAGTGCTCAAATAACACCACCATACCATGCCTAAATAACAGCGCTATGCAGTGCCCAAATAACACCACCATACCGTGCCTAAATAACAGCGCTATACAGTGCCCATATAACACCACCATACCATGCCTAAATAACAGCGCTATGCAGTGCCCAAATAACACCACCATACCGTGCCTAAATAACAGTGCTATACAGTGCCCAAATAACACCACCATACCGTGTCTATATAACAATGATATAGCAGTGTTATTTGGGGAATAAAGAAGACTAGCAGAGAGTGGTAAGTAATAGTTCCATACAGCGGATCAGTAGCAGCGGCAAACAGTAAATTAACAATTCTGTCATAGTATGGGGCAGCACAGTGGCTCAGTGGTTAGCACTGGGTTCAAATCCAACCAAGGACAACATCTGCAAGGAGTTCGTATGCTCTCCCCGTGTTTGTGTGTGTTTCCTCCAGGTTCTCTGGTTTCCTCCCAGACATACTGATAAGGAAATTAGATTGTGAGCCCCAATGGGGACAGCGATGATGATCACTGTGGAATATAAAAGAGTTAAATAAATACAAGGCAGCAGAAGTAACAGTCCCAAATAACTCTTCGACACTGTGCCCAACAATCAGTGCCATGTTGTGCCTAAAGTTTACTACCAGAGTGCAGAAGTAACAGAGCCATATACTGCCTAAATAACACCACCATACTGTGCTATAGATTGGCTAAACATCAGTGCCATACAGTGCATATAAACTACTGCCCTACAGTGCAGAACCAATAGGTCTATTCAGTTTGGAAATCAAACCACCATACTGTAGTGTTCCTAAAATAAACAGTGCCATACTGCGAATAAAGAATTCTACCCATGAAATACGGTGGGACGTCAAAGTATTCCTCCTTGGCATTTTTCAAGTTTTCCTCAAAATGGAGTTTCACTGTTTTTTTTGAGGTTTTGCATCAGTTCATGTAAAGGACATGCCTACAACTAGGAACATTGTGGAACAAACACAATATTGTGAAGCGGATGAAAAATTCAGCACAATTTTCTCCCGTCTTTGAGTTGAAAGGTGCAACAAATTCATTAAGAGGCGCATCACCGTGCAATACCGTAATAATACTGCCAAACAGTATCCAAATAGTGTGTTCCTAAATAATACCGCTATACAGTGCAAAATGGTGGCATTCGGCTGCAAACAATTGAAAAATTGCCATCAGCGCTCTACTTGCGACTCACTACTTTTTTCTGAAGTGTGCCTGGTGCTGAGCCGCGCCATCTTTCAATAGTAAAGCTTGACATCAATGATTATTTGGCTCGCTCCTCTCTATCACCGCGGTGGATGTCTCTGCACATTCCTTTCGGGTGTTCTAATCTTCGGTCCTTCCAGTTCACTGTCAGAAGAGCTGTTACTAATCCGCTAATGCCTCTCTATGTGCTCTCAGTCCAGGCTGATTTATGGCCGATCCTTTGCTGAACACCTTGTAAATTCTCCATTTCCTTTGTGGACAAATTACAGATGGAAAAAAAAAATCCAGTAAATGCCGAGCACAAAACTCTCCAGGAACCAGAGACCTCTGTGGAGAAGACGGTGAAGTATGAGTCAGTAGATAGGGGGGTGTACAGAACAGACGGCCAAAATGGTCGCCCACCGCTTGTGCTGCCGTCATAACACTCCCTTGTGAACCATTCACCTCTTTCTCTCGGCAGGTGTTTGCTGATGTTTAATGTCTAGAAAGAGAGAAGTTCTGCTCTGGCTCTCACCATCCAATGCAAAAAGGAGATAATCGCTTTGGTCATTGTCTTGTTGGTAGGTGAACCTCCGTCTAGTCTCAAATCACCATCTATCTTCACCTCGATTCAGACCACTTTCTCTGTCCTTCCTGCAGAAAAAAATCCACACAGCATGATGCTGCTACCATGATTTTTCTCTGTGGGGATGGTGTTCTTGGGGTGATGAGCTGTGTCAGTTTGGTGCCAGACATAGCGTTTAGCTTGGTGGCCAAAAAGTTTAATTTTGGTCCCATCGGACCACAGCACCTTCTTCCACACATTTGGTGAATCTCTCATATGTCTTTGACAAACTCAAAATGAGCCGTTTTATGTGTAAGTAAAGGTTTTTTTCTGCCCACTCTTCCATAAAGGCCACCTCTATGGAATGTATGGTTTATTGTGGTCATATGGACCAATACTCCAGTCTCTGCTTGGGAACTCTGCAGCTCCTTCAGTTTTACCTTTGGTCTCTGTGCTGCCTCTGATTAATGTCCTCCTTGTCCAGGGTGAGAGTTTTGGTGGGCAGTCCTCTCTTGGCAGGTTTGTTGTGGTACCATGTTCTTTCCATTTGATGATAATGGATTTGATGGTGCTTTGGGGGATTCATCAGAGAATGGGAGATTTTTTTTACAACTCAACTCTGACTTGTACTTGTTAGGAGATCTCCTTGGGCTTTATGGTGTTGTTTGGAGATCTCCTTGGTCTCTATGGTGTTGTTTGAAGATCTCCTTGGTCTCTATGGTGTTGTTTGGAGATCTCCTTGGTCTTCACGGTGTTGTTTGGAGATCTCCTTGGTCTCTATGGTGTTGTTTGGAGATCTCCTTGGTCTTCATGGTGATGTTTGGAGATCTCCTTGGTCTTCATGGTGTTGTTTGGAGATCTCCTTGGTCTTCATGGCGTTGTTTGGGGATCTCCTTGGTCTTCATGGTGTTGCTTGGAGATCTCCTTGGTCTCTATGGTGTTGTTTGGAGATCTCCATGGTCTTCATGGTGATGTTTGGAGATCTCCTTGGTCTTCATGGTGTTGTTTGGAGATCTCCTTGGTCTTCATGGTGTTGTTTGGAGATCTCCTTGGTCTTCATGGTGTTTGGTTAGTGGTGCCTCTTGTTAATGGTACTGCAGCCTCTGTGGCCTTTCAGAAAATATAAAGTGTGTATACTGACAGAGATGCAACACTTAGATTGCACACAGGGGGACGTCCTGTCACTAAGCATGGGACTTATGAAAGGAAAATGCTTGAACCAAAAGTTTTTAGAGGCTTCATAGCAAAAGGGATAAATACATATGCACTTGCCAATTGTTAGTTATTTGATTCCATACAGTTAATTTTCCTATATTTTTCTCATTTCACATCACCAACTTGGGCTATTTAGGGCTGATGCATCACACACAAATCGGATTACAAAAATATTTAAACACAAATTATAATGTAACAAAATAGGTAAAAAGCCAAAGGGATGAATACTTCTGGAAGCCACGGTATCTATAGAATTATCTATTGATGCTTCTTCACAGCAAAAATCTGTTCATTTCTATAGAAAAAGTGTTAGAAAGTGCTAATGGTTCCTGCAAAATACTCGTCGATTGTTCCCTTCTCCATGCTCTTTCAATGGATATATGAATCTCCCGGTGGCGAGCGCAGTATTTGTGCTGAGTTTGCAAAAGAGCCAGACTTTATACACCAAGAAGAAAAAAGGGCATACTAATACCAAGGATCACTCATAAATAAAATAATGAATCTTTATTGACATACAAATACACTCCAAAGATAAAAACATTAAAAACCATAACAGGTTTAAAGACCTTATACACCAGGGCCAATGGGATTGGATGTCATACAACGACGAATTGAGGGGCCAGATTTTATACAACAGATTGAGGGGCCGCATGTTATACAACAGGGGTATTGGGACTGAAGGAGAGATCTGAATTCAATATATATATATATATATATATATATATATATATATATATATATATATATATATATATATATATATATATATATATATACACAGTATATATATATACTTCATTTTCTGGAACAATTTCAAAGAGTTGGCACACATGTTTATTTCCTTTGTGTGTATTGTAACGCAAAAAACCCCCAGAAAAAAGGCAAAATTTCAAGCAAAACTCCAAAAATGAGCCAGACAATGCTGGCGCCTTTCCAAAATTGAAGGTAAACAATTTTGTTTCAGGCATGTGATGCTAGTTAAAATTTTCCTGTGACAAGTAACAGGTGTGGACAATATGAAAATCATACTTGAAACCAGATAAAAAGGGGAGAAATTGACTCAATCTTTGCATTGTGTGTCTGTGTGTGCTACGCTAAGCATGGAGAACAGAAAGAGGAGAAGAGAACTGTCTGAGGATTTGAGAACCAAAATTGTTTAAAAATATCAACAATCTCAAGGTTACAAATTCATCTCCAGAGATCTGGATGTTACTTTGCTCAATGTGCGCAACGTAATCAGAAGTTTACAACCCATGGCAATGTAGAGACTCTCCCTGGACGTGAACGGCAGAGAAGAATTGATGAAAGGTTGCAGCGCAGGATAGTCTGGATAGTGGATAAGCAGCCCCAATCAAATTCCAAAGAAATTCAAGCAGTCCTGCAGGCTCAGGGTGCAATAGTGTCAGTGCAAATTATCCGTCGACATTTGAATGAAATGAAACACTATGGCAGCAGACCCAGGAGGACCCTACCGCTGAGACAGAAACATTAAAAATCTAGACTGCAGTTTGTCAAAATGTACATGAGTAAGCCAAAATCCTTCTGGGAAAGCATCTTGTGAACAGATGAGACCAGGATAAAGCTTTTTGGTCAAGCACATCATTCTGTTTACTGAAAACAGAATGAGGCCTACAAAGAAAATAGCACAGTACCTACAGTCAAATATGGTGGAGGTTTAAAGATGTTTTGGAGTTGTTTTGCTGCCTCTGGCACTGGGTGCCTTGGCTGTGTGCAAAGCATCATGAAATCTGAAGATTACCAAAGGACTTTGGGTCACAATGTAGTGTCTAGTGTCAGAAAACTGGTTTTGTGTCCAAGGTCATGGGTTTTTCACCAGCACAATGATCCCAAACATGCTTCAAGAAGCACCCAGAAATGGATGGACACAGAGAGCTAGAGAGTTTTGAAGTGGCCAGCAATGAGTCCGGATCTAAATCCCATTGAACACCTGTGGGGAGATATTGCTGTTGAGAGTCGGCGCCTTCACATCTGAGAGACCTGGAGCAGTTTGCAAAAGAATAGTGGTCAAAAATTCCATCTGAGAGATGTAAGAAGCTTCTTGATGGTTATAGGAAGTGATTGATTGCAGTTATTTATTTCAAAGAGCGTGCAACGAAATATTAAGTTGAGGGTGCCAACAATTTTGCCCATTTTGGGGGTTTTGTGTGAAATTTTATCCAATTTGCCTTTTTTTGGAGCAATTTCCAAAATAAATTCTACAACCCGTCAGGTTGTCATCATCAATTCCTGTCCTTTCTCCCACTCTCTGCCCATTCTCATACATTACAGTAGACGTCCGTCTGCTCCACTACGACCTTTGTCTCCTCTTAGTTGCGAAATCTCAGACATGAAGCTGAATCTTTTACGTTGAGTTTATGACTCATTTTCACAGGGTTCTTGGATTATCGGCACCACTTACTATTTTATTTAGAGGGTCATTTATTATTTAGGGGCTCTATAAACAACTAAGCTGCAACAAAAGTCTGAAAAATGGGCTTTTGGCTGTTTTTGCATGTGTCTGTGGCGGGCAGGTGGCACAGCTCTATCTGAGGGCACCATTTGCGAAATCTGAACCCTCCAGATGGAAAAATCTGAATATTGTTTATATAAAACAAAGTTTTGTGCTTGTGACATTTTCTAAAGGACTGAGGGAAATTTCATGTGAGATGTGAAGCCATGCGATGTGAGAGCGTCACCAGCCCTTATCTCATGTGTGCAGTTATGGGGACACAATTCTCCGCTGCTGCCGTCTGTAATGTCAATAGTTTCACAGGGAGATATTGCTGGTTACGTAGAGATTGTCTACCACATATTGTCTACACTTCCGCTCCAGATGAATGCTCTATTTTTATCCCCTGGTTTTCTCCTCCATTGTGTATACCGAGCGCGGGACGTGGCCATGTAGAGACCAGATTCATGAATTATGGCAATATGTAGACTTTTTTTTTTCAGCAAACAGCGCCACCCAAGCCTGCAGGTTGTATGTGGTATTGCACCCAAGCTCCATTCTGTTTAAAATAGCTTAGCCTACAATATTTAATTAAAAGAATTAGCCACTTTCTTTTCTTTTTCTTCATTTTTGAGAATTTTTTCCCCTGCCTTCTTCAAAAGACTATAACTACTGTAAATGGGATGAAATGGTGAAAAAAAATCATCTCTGATTCCACTACTGTCAAAAGTTTACATACACTAAGATTACTATGCCTTTAAACCACTCTGGACTGCCCATATGATGATGTCATGTGTTTAGAAGCTTTTTAGGCAACATCTGAGCTTATTAGAGACGCACCTGTAGATATATTTTAATGCGCACCTGAAACACACTGCTTCTTTGTGTAGCATCAAGGGAAAGTCTCAAGAAACCAGCCAAGATATCAGGAAGAGAATTGTCTCATTCTCTATAAACTATGCAACTAAATGTAGTAGTAGGAAAAAATCCTTTATCCATCTCACCTCATCCACTGGATAGTACTGTCTCCACTTCTCACAACCAAGTTGATGTACTGTTCTACAAAGTTTGCACCGGAGCGTTACTATAGCGGCATAGCTTGCTACAGTTGGCAATATAATGATTGCGACATCTGTAAGCACAGATAGTGCTGCCTTACTGTCTCTACATGTATTTATTATGGGCTCTAAAAGTATTGCCTTTCTGTTGTTTCATATAATTGATGTAGGCACAGACTGTACTATGTTTCTGTCTCACCTTGTAAAAAATAATGTTGTAAGAATAAAAAGTAGTCTATACATGCCGATATAAATATAAATAAATAAGTAGATGGGGATAGTACTGTTTCTTTGTTTTACCCTGTCTTAATTTTGAAACTATGTATAGTAGTACCTCTCTGTTTAAACCTTTACATGATTTAGGCACAGATAGTACTGTCTCCTGGTCACCCCTATAGGTGATGTAACTACAGATAGTAGTACTTTCCTGTCTCATCCTCTAAATTTATATAAGCACAGACAGTATTGCCTCCTTGCCTTACCCTCATGTCACTGCAGCTAGTAGTACTTTCCTTTGTCATCTAAATTATATAGTCACAGACAGTACTGCATCCTTGTCTTCCCCTGTAAATCCTGTAACTACAGATATCTCTAAATTATATAGGCACAGACAGTACTGCCTCCTTGTCTTCCCCTGTAAATCATGTACCTACAGATATCTATAAATTATATAGACACAGACAGTACTGCCTCCTGTCTTCCCCTGTATACCACATAACTACAGATATCTATAAATTATATAGTCACAGACAGTACTGCCTCCTAGTCTTCCCCTGTATACCACGTAACTACAGATATCTATAAATTATATAGTCACAGACAGTACTGCCTCCTGTCTTCCCCTGTAAATCATGTACCTACAGATATCTATAAATTATATAGGCACAGACAGTACTGCCTCCTTGTCTTCCCCTGTAAATCATGTACCTACAGATATCTATAAATTATATAGTCACAGACAGTACTGCCTCCTAGTCTTCCCCTGTATACCACGTAACTACAGATATCTATAAATTATATAGTCACAGACAGTACTGCCTCCTAGTCTTCCCCAGTAAATCATGTAACTACAGATATCTCTAAATTATATAGGCACAGTCAGTACTGCATCCTTGCCTTCCCCCGTAAATCATGCCACTGACACATAGTAGTAATTTCTTGTCTCATCCTCTTAATTTTATAGGCACAGATAGAACTGCTTCATTGTCTTGCCTTACATAGCAAGTCATCCTGCAACCTGTTGAGAAACTAGAGAGAAAAATGATTTGGGGGTCGGAAATAAAAAGCTGAATTTTTCAAAAACCAGAAATTCCTAGATATAAGGAAAGAGGATTTTATATCTGCATGTAACTGTTCAATTGAAGATTTATTTGTGGAGGTGTATAATTTTTTTTCAATGTAAATGACACTCTGATAGGCGTAAAGGACACATAAAGGACACACATGGCAGTTTCCAAATTATTGTACCTATAATAATTGTGTAGAAAACAGACATTGTCGTAGCCATGAGTAGACGTTGTCGTAGCCATGAGTAGACGTTGTCGTAGCCTTGAGTATTACCACGTGGCAATCACTCAATATAAGATGTAGTTCCCTTTGCCATCAAAAACGTAACAAATGTCAAAGGGAAAAATCAAAGTTGTCACGGGATTCCTCTTTTGTGTTAAACATGAGTCATAAAATAAAGATTTCATCAGCCCAAATTTCAAACATAGTAAGGTAAAAAAATAGACACAAAGTCCACGAAGTAAACATGGAAAGTAACAATGCTTCTAAATAAGATGATTGAGTTCAGACTCGGTTAATACTGAGCCAAGTTGGCAAACACTGATCGCCTGCAGCTATGTGCTACGCTTGTTATCCTTTGTATACCGGCCATCTTTCCTAACGTAGGGAAATCACAGCTCGTCGTGAATTAGACGAACTGAGTCTTCACCCCCCACACCTCTCCACCGACACTCTCCACCTTTGCACTAAAATGCCAAAAGACACCAAATTTTGCCGCAACTCTGAGTTGTGCCAAAGTTTTGAGACTTTTCAAAGTTTTATGCCACTTTTTGGGCATAAATGCATTGATGAATCAGGGACCAAAGTGTTCTACTTTGTATTTCTGTGGCATGGCATTACTTACTGTGATATTGAGTGTTCTGCTTTATATACATCGGTTTACTATTTTATTAAGTGTTGTGTGAGTGTCTCTGCATTGTTTACTATGGTATTGAATGTTTTGCTTTGTACACGTGTTTAGTATGGTTTACTATGATATTAAATGTTTGCTTTGCATACATGTGTTTGATATGATTTACTACAATATTGAATGTTTTGCTTTGTGTATATATATATATATATATATATATATATATATATATATATATATATATATATTACAGTACAGACCAAAAGTTTGGACACTCCTTCTCAAAGACAGATTTTTCTGTATTTTCATGACTATGAAAATTGTACATTTACACTGAAGGAATCAAAACTATGAATTAACACATGTGGAATTATATACTTAACAAAAAAGTGTGAAACAACTGAAAATATGTCTTATATTCTAGGTTCTTCAAAGTAGCCACTTTTTGCTTTGATGACTGCTTTGCACACTCTTGGCATTCTCTTGATGAGCTTCAAGAGGTAGTCACCGGGAATGGTTTTCACTTCACAGGTGTGCCCTGTCAGGTTTAATAAGTGGGATTTCTTGCCTTATAAATGGGGTTGGGACCATCAGTTGTGTTGTGCAGAAGTCTGGTGGATACACAGCTGATAGTCCTACTGAATAGACTGTTAGAATTTGTATTATGGCAAGAAAAAAGCAGCTAAGTAAAGAAAAACGAGTGGCCATCATTACTTTAAGAAATGAAGGTCAGTCAGTCCGAAAAATTGGGAAAACTTTGAAAGTGTCCCCAAGTGCGGTGGCAAAAACCATCAAGCGCTACAAAGGAACTGGCTCACATGAGGACCGCCCCAGGAAAGGAAGACCAAGAGTCACCTCTGCTTCTGAGGATAAGTTTATCCGAGTCACCAGCCTCAGAAATCCCAGGTTAACAGCAGCTCAGATTAGAGACCAGGTCAATGCCACACAGAGTTCTAGCAGCAGACACATCTCTACAACTGTTAAGAGGAGATTTTGTGCAGCAGGCCTTCATGGTAAAATAGCTGCTAGGAAACCTCTGCTAAGGACAGGCAACAAGCAGAAGAGACTTGTTTGGGCTAAAGAACACAAGGAATGGACATTAGACCAGTGGAAATCTGTGCTTTGGTCTGATGAGTCCAAATTTGAGATCTTTGGTTCCAACCACCGTGTCTTTGTGCGATGCAGAAAAGGTAAACGGATGGACTCTACATGCCTGGTTCCCACCGTGAAGCATGGAGGAGGAGGTGTGATGGTGTGGGGGTGCTTTGCTGGTGACACTGTTGGGGATTTATTCAAAATTGAAGGCATGCTGAACCAGCATGGCTACCACAGCATCTTGCAGCGGCATGCTATTCCATCCGGTTTTCGTTTAGTTGGACCATCATTTATTTTTCACCAGGACAATGACCCCAAACACACCTAGAGGCTGTGTAAGGGCTATTTGACCAAGAAGGAGAGTGATGGGGTGCTACGCCAGATGACCAGGCCTCCACAGTCACCAGACCTGAACCCAGTCGAGATGGCTTGGGGTGAGCTGGACCGCAGAATGAAGGCAAAAGGGCCAACAAGTGCTAAGCATCTCTGGGAACTCCTTCAAGATTGTTGGAAGACCATTCTCGGTGACTACCTCTTGAAGCTCATCAAGAGAATGCCAAGAGTGTGCAAAGCAGTCATCAAAGCAAAAGGTGGCTACTTTGAAGAACGTAGAACATAAGACACAATTTCAGTTGTTTCACACTTTTTTTGTTAAGTATATAATTCCACGTGTGTTAATTCATAGTTTTGATGCCTTCAGGGTGAATGTACAATTTGCATAGTCATGAAAATACAGAAAAATCTTTGAATGAGAAGGTGTGTCCAAACTATTGGTCTGTACTGTATACTATGATATACAGTGTTATGCTTTGTACATATGTCTCTGCATTGGTCACCATTAGGATACATTTACATGTATTATTGTTTTCTGTGTATTCGATCTGTAAAATTTCCGTGTTGTACAGTACTAACATAATCATTGAGATATCTGATCTCTCATACACACTCTGCTCTTTATTCCACATATATTTTTAGCCCTGCTACATTTTTTGCCAGGACACAGCATGTCAATTCTTTCAGCATTTTTGCAAGGGCTTTTCATCCAGTTAATATAAACGCTGTAAAAATTTGCGTTAAAAAAATGACAAAAATTAGCTTTTTTCCACTTCAGTGTCCAAGAGATCATGGGAGTAGCTTGGCCCCAGGAGAACTTTTGGTACTCCCACATGGTGATCTGCCTTGTTCATTATTCATAATGTAATAATAATAATCTTTATTTATATAGCGCCAACATATTCCACAGCACTTTACAATTAATCCGCAGCACTTTACAATTAAGTATAAATAAATAATGTAATGCAAGGATGGACAAAATACTGTAAAGTTATAGTCATATTTTTGTGAACTGTATACAGATTATACATTGAACTCAATGTTAAACTTGTATGGAGTGAGCTCCCTCTAGTGGTGGCTGTAGACAGTCAGATTATTATTTAGATCTATCACTACGCAGGGGTTTTGGAGCTTTGTATCAGACAAACAGAGCAGTGATCACTATAAGGCCATGTTCACACGCTCAGTATTTGGTCAGTATGTGTAAGCCAAAACCAGGAGAGGAACAATCAGAGGAAAAGTATAATAGAAACACGTCACCACTTCTGTATTTTTCACCCACATCTTTTTTTGCCTTACAAATACTGATGTAAAATACTGACCAAATACTGAACGTGTGAACGTGGCCTCAAGATGTATATGGAGCGCCCCCAAGGGCAGCGGGGTACTTGGTACCGGGTCCTTCGGTTCACAGGGGGATGTCACGGTGGCTGACCCGGTCCGTGGCCCTGGGACGTCCGTGTAAAAGGGAAAGGTCTTTAAAGGGGAAATGTTCATGATGCCACCAGTGGTATTCAGTCAGGGTGACCGAGGCTGCATTAAGGGGTCCGCTGGGGTGATGTTATGGCAGCTAGATGGTATACCTTCCCACAGGTGAAGTATATCCCCAGGGCTCCCGGTGTGTAGTTGGTGAATGATGAATGGCGCAGACAATAACGAGGACACAAGGTTGCAGTGTCTTTACCGTTACTGAAGACTGTGTTGCATGTTTGTGATACCTGGATGCAGTTGTCCTTCTTTGCCTCCAAACGTAATATCACTCTCCCCTAGAGGAAAATGGCAATACTGCAACGACCAGGACCCTGGGGCGCTGCATATATAAAAAATAATCACAGAATGGCAAAACTAAAACCAACATCGCATAAAAAGTGGGTCGTCGCTAGGATCATACCTTGGTGACAGGTAGCTACATATAATCCTTTTATAATGTCTCCAATCCCGTACCACGGCCTGAAAACTACAACACACATATATTTTAATATTTTATTATATGTTTATATTTTTATATTTTAATGACGTCCTCCTCCTTTTTTCTTTGCCCGCTATGGGAAGACATTCCGCAAGTAACATTTGGTTGTCATCAGTTAAGAAGTTATTTCTCATTTCTCATTTTTTTTGCTTCTTATCTTCTATTTATAAATCACTTAGATTATTTAGTGCAGCCATTAAAATGTTCTTAAGCTGTTATTGGGAAATGTTAAAAAAATAATAAAATAATAATCTCTGGAGGTTCAGGGCATGACATGTCTACAAAAGATTTCATTTGGGGATGTTCTGATTTATGATGAGAAGAATCAATAATACATGACTTTTGGATATGGGATGGACCCCACTCCATCTTAAAACCATCATAACTACTGTAAACCTAGGTACTAAAATAAATACACAAAACACATTATTTTGGTTGTCAAAATGGCCACAGCTTTTATTCAAATCACAGGATTAAATAATCACAGTAGGAGTCAGGTGGAGTGCTAGTACATTGGGATTCACAAGTACTGCAATATCCCCAGCTGTCTGACATACAGCACCAGGACAGACAGCCATAAAGGGGCGGCTCCAGGTTTTTGAGGGCCCCGGGCGAAAGAGTCTCAGTGGGCCCCCCCCTTTAACAGATACCACGATTCATGATGCCCAGATACAGCAGAGAAATATAGGTATAGTACAATGCCAGATTTCACTTCTTACATGAGTGATAGCTATTGTAAATTCTGCAGTGTATATATACAGGGCAGGAGGAGTGGTACTGTGCAGTGTATATATACAGGACAGGAGGAGGGTACTGTGCAGTGTATATATACAGGAGGAGTGGTACTGTGCAGTGTATATATACAGGACAGGAGGAGGGTACTGTGCAGTGTATATATACAGGAGGAATGGTACTGTGCAGTGTATATATACAGGACAGGAGGAGGGTACTGTGCAGTGTATATATACAGGAGGAGTGGTACTGTGCAGTGTATATATACAGGACAGGAGGAGGGTACTGTGCAGTGTATATATACAGGAGGAGCGGTACTGTGCAGTGTATATATACAGGACAGGAGGAGTGGTACTGTACAGTGTATATATACAGGAGGAGTGGTACTGTACAGTGTATATATACAGGAGGAGTGGTACTGTGCAGTGTATATATACAGGGCAGGAGGAGCGGTACTGTGCAGTGTATATATACAGGACAGGAGGAGTGGTACTGTGCAGTGTATATATACAGGAGGAGTGGTACTGTGCAGTGTATATATACAGGAGGAGCGGTACTGTACAGTGTATATATACAGGAGGAATGGTACTGTGCAGTGTATATATACAGGAGGAGCGGTACTGTGCAGTGTATATATACAGGAGGAATGGTACTGTGCAGTGTATATATACAGGAGGAGTGGTACTGTGCGGTGTATATATACAGGAGGAGAGGTACTGTGCAGTGTATATATACAGGAGGAATGGTACTGTACAGTGTATATACAGGAGGAATGGTACTGTGCAGTGTATATATACAGGAGGAGCGGTACTGTGCAGTGTATATATACAGGGGAGAGGTACTGTGCAGTGTATATATACAGGAGGAGCGGTACTGTACAGTGTATATATACAGGACAGGAGGAGTGGTACTGTGCAGTGTATATATACAGGAGGAGCGGTACTGTACAGTGTATATATACAGGAGGAGTGGTACTGTGCAGTGTATATATACAGGGGAGAGGTACTGTGCGGTGTATATATACAGGAGGAGCGGTACTGTGCAGTGTATATATACAGGGGAGAGGTACTGTGCGGTGTATATATACAGGGCAGGAGGAGCGGTACTGTGCAGTGTATATATACAGGACAGGAGGAGTGGTACTGTGCAGTGTATATATACAGGAGGAGTGGTACTGTGCAGTGTATATATACAGGAGGAGCGGTACTGTACAGTGTATATATACAGGAGGAATGGTACTGTGCAGTGTATATATACAGGAGGAGTGGTACTGTGCGGTGTATATATACAGGAGGAGAGGTACTGTGCAGTGTATATATACAGGAGGAATGGTACTGTACAGTGTATATACAGGAGGAATGGTACTGTGCAGTGTATATATACAGGAGGAGCGGTACTGTGCAGTGTATATATACAGGGGAGAGGTACTGTGCAGTGTATATATACAGGAGGAGCGGTACTGTACAGTGTATATATACAGGACAGGAGGAGTGGTACTGTGCAGTGTATATATACAGGAGGAGCGGTACTGTACAGTGTATATATACAGGAGGAGTGGTACTGTGCAGTGTATATATACAGGGGAGAGGTACTGTGCGGTGTATATATACAGGAGGAGCGGTACTGTGCAGTGTATATATACAGGGGAGAGGTACTGTGCGGTGTATATATACAGGAGGAGCGGTACTGTGCAGTGTATATATACAGGAGGAGTGGTACTGTACAGTGTATATATACAGGAGGAGTGGTACTGTGCAGTGTACATATACAGGAGGAGCGGTACTGTACAGTGTATATATACAGGAGGAGCGGTACTGTACAGTGTATATATACAGGAAGAATGGTACTGTGCAGTGTATATATACAGGAGGAGCGGTACTGTGCAGTGTATATATACAGGAGGAGTGGTACTGTGCAGTGTATATATACAGGAGGAGCGGTACTGTACAGTGTATATATACAGGAGGAGCGGTACTGTACAGTGTATATATACAGGAGGAGCGGTACTGTACAGTGTATATATACAGGAGGAATGGTACTGTGCAGTGTATATATACAGGAGGAGCGGTACTGTGCAGTGTATATATACAGGAGGAGTGGTACTGTGCGGTGTATATATACAGGAGGAGAGGTACTGTGCAGTGTATATATACAGGAGGAATGGTACTGTACAGTGTATATACAGGAGGAATGGTACTGTGCAGTGTATATATACAGGAGGAGCGGTACTGTACAGTGTATATATACAGGACAGGAGGAGTGGTACTGTGCAGTGTATATATACAGGAGGAGCGGTACTGTACAGTGTATATATACAGGAGGAGTGGTACTGTGCAGTGTATATATACAGGAGGAGCGGTACTGTACAGTGTATATATACAGGAGGAGCGGTACTGTACAGTGTATATATACAGGAAGAATGGTACTGTGCAGTGTATATATACAGGAGGAGCGGTACTGTGCAGTGTATATATACAGGAGGAGTGGTACTGTACAGTGTATATATACAGGAGGAGTGGTACTGTGCAGTGTACATATACAGGAGGAGCGGTACTGTACAGTGTATATATACAGGAAGAATGGTACTGTGCAGTGTATATATACAGGAGGAGCGGTACTGTGCAGTGTATATATACAGGAGGAGTGGTACTGTGCAGTGTATATATACAGGAGGAGCGGTACTGTACAGTGTATATATACAGGAGGAGCGGTACTGTACAGTGTATATATACAGGAGGAGCGGTACTGTACAGTGTATATATACAGGAGGAGCGGTACTGTACAGTGTATATATACAGGAGGAGCGGTACTGTACAGTGTATATATACAGGAGGAATGGTACTGTGCAGTGTATATATACAGGAGGAGCGGTACTGTGCAGTGTATATATACAGGAGGAGTGGTACTGTGCAGTGTATATATACAGGAGGAGCGGTACTGTACAGTGTATATATACAGGAGGAATGGTACTGTGCAGTGTATATATACAGGAGGAGCGGTACTGTACAGTGTATATATACAGGAGGAGTGGTACTGTGCAGTGTATATATACAGGAGGAGCGGTACTGTACAGTGTATATATACAGGAGGAGTGGTACTGTGCAGTGTATATATACAGGAGGAGCGGTACTGTGCAGTGTATATATACAGGAGGAGCGGTACTGTACAGTGTATATATACAGGAGGAGTGGTACTGTGCAGTGTATATATACAGGAGGAGCGGTACTGTGCAGTGTATATATACAGGAGGAGCGGTACTGTACAGTGTATATATACAGGAGGAGTGGTACTGTGCAGTGTATATATACAGGAGGAGCGGTACTGTACAGTGTATATATACAGGAGGAGTGGTACTGTGCAGTGTATATATACAGGAGGAGCGGTACTGTACAGTGTATATATACAGGAGGAATGGTACTGTACAGTGTATATATACAGGAGGAATGGTACTGTGCAGTGTATATATACAGGGCAGGAGGAGCGGTACTGTGCAGTGTATATATACAGGAGGAGCGGTACTGTACAGTGTATATATACAGGAGGAGCGGTACTGTACAGTGTATATATACAGGAGGAGTGGCACTGTGCAGTGTATATATACAGGAGGAGCGGTACTGTGCAGTGTATATATACAGGAGGAGCGGTACTGTACAGTGTATATATACAGGAGGAGCGGTACTGTACAGTGTATATATACAGGAGGAATGGTACTGTGCAGTGTATATATACAGGAGGAGCGGTACTGTGCAGTGTATATATACAGGAGGAGTGGTACTGTGCAGTGTATATATACAGGAGGAGCGGTACTGTACAGTGTATATATACAGGAGGAATGGTACTGTACAGTGTATATATACAGGAGGAATGGTACTGTGCAGTGTATATATACAGGAGGAGCGGTACTGTACAGTGTATATATACAGGAGGAGTGGTACTGTGCAGTGTATATATACAGGAGGAATGGTACTGTACAGTGTATATATACAGGAGGAATGGTACTGTGCAGTGTATATATACAGGAGGAGCGGTACTGTACAGTGTATATATACAGGAGGAGTGGTACTGTGCAGTGTATATATACAGGAGGAGCGGTACTGTACAGTGTATATATACAGGAGGAGTGGTACTGTGCAGTGTATATATACAGGAGGAGCGGTACTGTGCAGTGTATATATACAGGAGGAGCGGTACTGTACAGTGTATATATACAGGAGGAGTGGTACTGTGCAGTGTATATATACAGGAGGAGCGGTACTGTGCAGTGTATATATACAGGAGGAGCGGTACTGTACAGTGTATATATACAGGAGGAGTGGTACTGTACAGTGTATATATACAGGAGGAGTGGTACTGTGCAGTGTATATATACAGGAGGAGCGGTACTGTACAGTGTATATATACAGGAGGAATGGTACTGTACAGTGTATATATACAGGAGGAATGGTACTGTGCAGTGTATATATACAGGAGGAGCGGTACTGTACAGTGTATATATACAGGAGGAGTGGTACTGTGCAGTGTATATATACAGGAGGAGCGGTACTGTACAGTGTATATATACAGGAGGAGTGGTACTGTGCAGTGTATATATACAGGAGGAGCGGTACTGTACAGTGTATATATACAGGAGGAGTGGTACTGTGCAGTGTATATATACAGGAGGAGCGGTACTGTACAGTGTATATATACAGGAGGAGTGGTACTGTGCAGTGTATATATACAGGAGGAGCGGTACTGTACAGTGTATATATACAGGAGGAATGGTACTGTGCAGTGTATATATACAGGAGGAGTGGTACTGTGCAGTGTATATATACAGGAGGAGTGGTACTGTACAGTGTATATATACAGGAGGAGTGGTACTGTGCAGTGTATATATACAGGAGGAGCGGTACTGTACAGTGTATATATACAGGAGGAGTGGTACTGTGCAGTGTATATACAGGACAGGAGGAGTGGTACTGTGCAGTGTATATATACAGGAGGAGCGGTACTGTGCAGTATATATATAGAGGGGAGTGGTACTGTGCAGTATATATATACAGGAGTGGTACTGTGCGGTATATATATACAGGGGAGAGGTACTGTGCAGTGTGTATATATACAGGAGGAGTGGTACTGTGCAGTGTATATATACAGGAGGAGTGGTACTGTGCAGTGTATATATACAGGAGGAGCGGTACTGTGCAGTATATATATAGAGGGGAGTGGTACTGTGCAGTGTATATATACAGGAGTGGTACTGTGCGGTATATATATACAGGGGAGAGGTACTGTGCGGTGTATATATACAGGAGGAGTGGTACTGTGCGGTGTATATATACAGGCGAGAGGTACTGTGCAGTGTATATATACAGGGGAGAGGTACTGTGCAGTGTATATATACAGGGGAGAAGTACTGTGCAGTGTATATATACAGGGGAGAGGTACTGTGCAGTGTATATATACAGGGGAGAGGTACTGTGCAGTGTATATATACAGGGGAGAGGTACTGTGCAGTGTATATATACAGGGGAGAGGTACTGTGCAGTGTATATATACAGGGGAGAGGTACTGTGCGGTGTATATATACAGGGGAGAGGTACTGTGCGGTGTATATATACAGGGGAGAGGTACTGTGCAGTGTATATATACAGGGGAGAGGTACTGTGCGGTGTATATATACAGCAGTGGTACTGTGCAGTGTATATATACAGGAGGAGTGGTACTGTGCAGTGTATATATACAGGAGGAGCGGTACTGTGCAGTGTATATATACAGGAGGAGTGGTACTGTGCAGTGTATATATACAGGAGGAGCGGTACTGTACAGTGTATATATACAGGAGGAATGGTACTGTACAGTGTATATATACAGGAGGAATGGTACTGTGCAGTGTATATATACAGGAGGAGCGGTACTGTACAGTGTATATATACAGGAGGAGTGGTACTGTGCAGTGTATATATACAGGAGGAATGGTACTGTACAGTGTATATATACAGGAGGAATGGTACTGTGCAGTGTATATATACAGGAGGAGCGGTACTGTACAGTGTATATATACAGGAGAAGTGGTACTGTGCAGTGTATATATACAGGAGGAGCGGTACTGTGCAGTGTATATATACAGGAGGAGCGGTACTGTACAGTGTATATATACAGGAGGAGTGGTACTGTGCAGTGTATATATACAGGAGGAGCGGTACTGTGCAGTGTACATATACAGGAGGAGCGGTACTGTACAGTGTATATATACAGGAGGAGCGGTACTGTACAGTGTATATATACAGGAGGAATGGTACTGTGCAGTGTATATATACAGGAGGAGCGGTACTGTGCAGTGTATATATACAGGAGGAGTGGTACTGTGCAGTGTATATATACAGGAGGAGCGGTACTGTACAGTGTATATATACAGGAGGAGCGGTACTGTACAGTGTATATATACAGGAGGAGCGGTACTGTACAGTGTATATATACAGGAGGAGCGGTACTGTACAGTGTATATATACAGGAGGAGCGGTACTGTACAGTGTATATATACAGGAGGAATGGTACTGTGCAGTGTATATATACAGGAGGAGCGGTACTGTGCAGTGTATATATACAGGAGGAGTGGTACTGTGCAGTGTATATATACAGGAGGAGCGGTACTGTACAGTGTATATATACAGGAGGAATGGTACTGTACAGTGTATATATACAGGAGGAATGGTACTGTGCAGTGTATATATACAGGAGGAGCGGTACTGTACAGTGTATATATACAGGAGGAGTGGTACTGTGCAGTGTATATATACAGGAGGAATGGTACTGTACAGTGTATATATACAGGAGGAATGGTACTGTGCAGTGTATATATACAGGAGGAGCGGTACTGTACAGTGTATATATACAGGAGGAGTGGTACTGTGCAGTGTATATATACAGGAGGAGCGGTACTGTACAGTGTATATATACAGGAGGAGTGGTACTGTGCAGTGTATATATACAGGAGGAGCGGTACTGTGCAGTGTATATATACAGGAGGAGCGGTACTGTACAGTGTATATATACAGGAGGAGTGGTACTGTGCAGTGTATATATACAGGAGGAGCGGTACTGTGCAGTGTATATATACAGGAGGAGCGGTACTGTACAGTGTATATATACAGGAGGAGTGGTACTGTGCAGTGTATATATACAGGAGGAGCGGTACTGTACAGTGTATATATACAGGAGGAGTGGTACTGTGCAGTGTATATATACAGGAGGAGCGGTACTGTACAGTGTATATATACAGGAGGAATGGTACTGTACAGTGTATATATACAGGAGGAATGGTACTGTGCAGTGTATATATACAGGGCAGGAGGAGCGGTACTGTGCAGTGTATATATACAGGAGGAGCGGTACTGTACAGTGTATATATACAGGAGGAGCGGTACTGTACAGTGTATATATACAGGAGGAGTGGCACTGTGCAGTGTATATATACAGGAGGAGCGGTACTGTGCAGTGTATATATACAGGAGGAGCGGTACTGTACAGTGTATATATACAGGAGGAGCGGTACTGTACAGTGTATATATACAGGAGGAATGGTACTGTGCAGTGTATATATACAGGAGGAGCGGTACTGTGCAGTGTATATATACAGGAGGAGTGGTACTGTGCAGTGTATATATACAGGAGGAGCGGTACTGTACAGTGTATATATACAGGAGGAATGGTACTGTACAGTGTATATATACAGGAGGAATGGTACTGTGCAGTGTATATATACAGGAGGAGCGGTACTGTACAGTGTATATATACAGGAGGAGTGGTACTGTGCAGTGTATATATACAGGAGGAATGGTACTGTACAGTGTATATATACAGGAGGAATGGTACTGTGCAGTGTATATATACAGGAGGAGCGGTACTGTACAGTGTATATATACAGGAGGAGTGGTACTGTGCAGTGTATATATACAGGAGGAGCGGTACTGTACAGTGTATATATACAGGAGGAGTGGTACTGTGCAGTGTATATATACAGGAGGAGCGGTACTGTGCAGTGTATATATACAGGAGGAGCGGTACTGTACAGTGTATATATACAGGAGGAGTGGTACTGTGCAGTGTATATATACAGGAGGAGCGGTACTGTACAGTGTATATATACAGGAGGAGTGGTACTGTGCAGTGTATATATACAGGAGGAGCGGTACTGTACAGTGTATATATACAGGAGGAATGGTACTGTACAGTGTATATATACAGGAGGAATGGTACTGTGCAGTGTATATATACAGGAGGAGCGGTACTGTACAGTGTATATATACAGGAGGAGTGGTACTGTGCAGTGTATATATACAGGAGGAGCGGTACTGTACAGTGTATATATACAGGAGGAGTGGTACTGTGCAGTGTATATATACAGGAGGAGCGGTACTGTACAGTGTATATATACAGGAGGAGTGGTACTGTGCAGTGTATATATACAGGAGGAGCGGTACTGTACAGTGTATATATACAGGAGGAGTGGTACTGTGCAGTGTATATATACAGGAGGAGCGGTACTGTACAGTGTATATATACAGGAGGAATGGTACTGTGCAGTGTATATATACAGGAGGAGTGGTACTGTGCAGTGTATATATACAGGAGGAGTGGTACTGTACAGTGTATATATACAGGAGGAGTGGTACTGTGCAGTGTATATATACAGGAGGAGCGGTACTGTACAGTGTATATATACAGGAGGAGTGGTACTGTGCAGTGTATATACAGGACAGGAGGAGTGGTACTGTGCAGTGTATATATACAGGAGGAGCGGTACTGTGCAGTATATATATAGAGGGGAGTGGTACTGTGCAGTATATATATACAGGAGTGGTACTGTGCGGTATATATATACAGGGGAGAGGTACTGTGCAGTGTGTATATATACAGGAGGAGTGGTACTGTGCAGTGTATATATACAGGAGGAGTGGTACTGTGCAGTGTATATATACAGGAGGAGCGGTACTGTGCAGTATATATATAGAGGGGAGTGGTACTGTGCAGTGTATATATACAGGAGTGGTACTGTGCGGTATATATATACAGGGGAGAGGTACTGTGCAGTGTGTATATATACAGGAGGAGTGGTACTGTGCAGTGTATATATAGAGGGGAGAGGTACTGTGCAGTGTATATATACAGGGGAGAGGTACTGTGCAGTGTATATATAGAGGGGAGAGGTACTGTGCGGTGTATATATACAGGAGGAGTGGTACTGTGCGGTGTATATATACAGGCGAGAGGTACTGTGCAGTGTATATATACAGGGGAGAGGTACTGTGCAGTGTATATATACAGGGGAGAGGTACTGTGCAGTGTATATATACAGGGGAGAGGTACTGTGCAGTGTATATATACAGGGGAGAGGTACTGTGCAGTGTATATATACAGGGGAGAGGTACTGTGCAGTGTATATATACAGGGGAGAGGTACTGTGCAGTGTATATATACAGGGGAGAGGTACTGTGCAGTGTATATATACAGGGGAGAGGTACTGTGCGGTGTATATATACAGGGGAGAGGTACTGTGCAGTGTATATATACAGGGGAGAGGTACTGTGCGGTGTATATATACAGGAGTGGTACTGTGCAGTGTATATATACAGGAGGAGTGGTACTGTGCAGTGTATATATACAGGAGGAGCGGTACTGTGCAGTGTATATATACAGGAGGAGTGGTACTGTGCAGTGTATATATACAGGAGGAGCGGTACTGTACAGTGTATATATACAGGAGGAATGGTACTGTACAGTGTATATATACAGGAGGAATGGTACTGTGCAGTGTATATATACAGGAGGAGCGGTACTGTACAGTGTATATATACAGGAGGAGTGCTACTGTGCAGTGTATATATACAGGAGGAATGGTACTGTACAGTGTATATATACAGGAGGAATGGTACTGTGCAGTGTATATATACAGGAGGAGCGGTACTGTACAGTGTATATATACAGGAGGAGTGGTACTGTGCAGTGTATATATACAGGAGGAGCGGTACTGTACAGTGTATATATACAGGAGGAGTGGTACTGTGCAGTGTATATATACAGGAGGAGCGGTACTGTGCAGTGTATATATACAGGAGGAGCGGTACTGTGCAGTGTATATATACAGGAGGAGCGGTACTGTACAGTGTATATATACAGGAGGAGTGGTACTGTGCAGTGTATATATACAGGAGGAGCGGTACTGTACAGTGTATATATACAGGAGGAGTGGTACTGTGCAGTGTATATATACAGGAGGAGCGGTACTGTACAGTGTATATATACAGGAGGAATGGTACTGTACAGTGTATATATACAGGAGGAATGGTACTGTGCAGTGTATATATACAGGAGGAGCGGTACTGTACAGTGTATATATACAGGAGGAGTGGTACTGTGCAGTGTATATATACAGGAGGAGCGGTACTGTACAGTGTATATATACAGGAGGAGCGGTACTGTGCAGTGTATATATACAGGAGGAGCGGTACTGTACAGTGTATATATACAGGAGGAGTGGTACTGTGCAGTGTATATATACAGGAGGAGCGGTACTGTACAGTGTATATATACAGGAGGAGTGGTACTGTGCAGTGTATATATACAGGAGGAGCGGTACTGTACAGTGTATATATACAGGAGGAATGGTACTGTGCAGTGTATATATACAGGAGGAGTGGTACTGTGCAGTGTATATATACAGGAGGAGTGATACTGTACAGTGTATATATACAGGAGGAGTGGTACTGTGCAGTGTATATATACAGGAGGAGCGGTACTGTACAGTGTATATATACAGGAGGAGTGGTACTGTGCAGTGTATATACAGGACAGGAGGAGTGGTACTGTGCAGTGTATATATACAGGAGGAGCGGTACTGTGCAGTATATATATAGAGGGGAGTGGTACTGTGCAGTATATATATACAGGAGTGGTACTGTGCGGTATATACATACAGGGGAGAGGTACTGTGCAGTGTGTATATATACAGGAGGAGTGGTACTGTGCAGTGTATATATACAGGAGGAGTGGTACTGTGCAGTGTATATATACAGGAGGAGCGGTACTGTGCAGTATATATATAGAGGGGAGTGGTACTGTGCAGTGTATATATACAGGAGTGGTACTGTGCGGTATATATATACAGGGGAGAGGTACTGTGCAGTGTGTATATATACAGGAGGAGTGGTACTGTGCAGTGTATATATAGAGGGGAGAGGTACTGTGCAGTGTATATATACAGGGGAGAGGTACTGTGCAGTGTATATATACAGGGGAGAGGTACTGTGCGGTGTATATATACAGGAGGAGTGGTACTGTGCGGTGTATATATACAGGGGAGAGGTACTGTGCAGTGTATATATAGAGGGGAGAGGTACTGTGCGGTGTATATATACAGGAGGAGTGGTACTGTGCGGTGTATATATACAGGCGAGAGGTACTGTGCAGTGTATATATACAGGGGAGTGGTACTGTGCAGTGTATATATACAGGGGAGAGGTACTGTGCAGTGTATATATACAGGGGAGAGGTACTGTGCAGTGTATATATACAGGGGAGAGGTACTGTGCAGTGTATATATACAGGGGAGAGGTACTGTGCAGTGTATATATACAGGGGAGAGGTACTGTGCGGTGTATATATACAGGGGAGAGGTACTGTGCGGTGTATATATACAGGGGAGAGGTACTGTGCAGTGTATATATACAGGGGAGAGGTACTGTGCAGTGTATATATACAGGGGAGAGGTACTGTGCAGTGTATATATACAGGGGAGAGGTACTGTGCAGTGTATATATACAGGGGAGAGGTACTGTGCAGTGTATATATACAGGGGAGAGGTACTGTGCAGTGTATATATACAGGGGAGTGGTACTGTGCAGTGTATATATACAGGGGAGAGGTACTGTGCAGTGTATATATACAGGGGAGAGGTACTGTGCAGTGTATATATACAGGGGAGAGGTACTGTGCAGTGTATATATACAGGGGAGAGGTACTGTGCAGTGTATATATACAGGGGAGAGGTACTGTGCGGTGTATATATACAGGGGAGAGGTACTGTGCGGTGTATATATACAGGGGAGAGGTACTGTGCAGTGTATATATACAGGGGAGAGGTACTGTGCGGTGTATATATACAGGAGTGGTACTGTGCAGTGTATATATACAGGAGGAGTGGTACTGTGCAGTGTATATATACAGGAGGAGTGGTACTGTGCAGTGTATATATACAGGAGGAGTGGTACTGTGCAGTGTATATATACAGGAGGAGCGGTACTGTGCAGTGTATATATACAGGGGAGAGGTACTGTGCGGTGTATATATACAGGCGAGAGGTACTGTGCAGTGTATATATACAGGGGAGAGGTACTGTGCAGTGTGTATATATACAGGGGAGAGGTACTGTGCGGTGTATATATACAGGGGAGAGGTACTGTGCAGTGTATATACTTCAACAGCCGCCCAGCCCAGGCCCCCAGCACCTGTCCTGTATATATATTATATACACTGTATCTATACAGGCTGTGCTGGGGGCCTGAGCTGGGCGGCTGCTGTAATATATATATATGTCAGCTGCAGCCGCCCAGCCCATGGCTGCCCCAGATCACCCACACTGTCAGAACATACAGCGATATAGCATTGCATTGCACTCACTCAGGTGCTGGTAGGAACTCTGTCTCCTCCGGAATCTGCCTGACTGTGCCAGATAAGTTCAGCACTGAGAGCAGAGCAGGAGAACTCTCCGCCCACAATGTCACGCTGGCTGTGTCCTTAACCCCTACGTGCCTGGCCCTGCACTGACAGTGAGAAGATGCTTGTGCCAGCTCAAATTGAAAGGGTAGAAAGGGTTAAAGCGGCCAGATGGATCTATGACTGTGTGAGTGGGCCCCCCTGTCTCGTCAGGGCCCCGGCACTTGCCCGGGTAAGCCGGGTGCTGACGCTGGCCCTGAGGGGCGGCACGCACTGGCTTGCCATTCAAGCAGAGCCAGTAAACTTTCAGGGCACCAATGATCCTATTATCCTCACTCCTGTGCTTAACCACTGTGCCCGCCCCTGATTGATGTTACCATTACAACATCCTTGAGGCTGGCCACCAAAGCCGAGCCTGCTCACTACCATGAGGTTTTACATCCTCTATTAGTTAAAATGAGTCCACCTTAACTTGTCTGCAACTTCCACCTGACTGCTAAACCGCCACCAGCGAGGCCATTTGACACCTTGAATGGACTCGACCCCCATCATCCATGCCTAATAAAGTCATCAAACAGTTCTGCTTGCTATGGAAAGACTGTGCATATAAGTAACAAAATTCCAGGGCTACAAAAGATTAATTTTAACAATGCAACACTACCAAATTATGATCGATAATACGGTAACTACAGCAAAATAACAGCCACTAAACATCCTGCAATGAGGATCCTATAATGGGGAATGAGGAAACTATACCATAATAAAGGGGTAGCCACAGTCTGACCACCTGTATAATGACATCTGTCATGCCCCAAAAAATATTATACCAATTCACAGAGTTTAGTTCTAGAAACCACCATTACATACAGTAGCTGGGATGCAGTAACCAATTCTTAAACCCACTTACTATTACTACCCAAAAAGTGATGAGTGTATATAAAGAGAAATATACTATAAACAAGGAGTAATTAAAAGCCATACACAATATAATATCGACAGTATAACCGATCATTAACCCCTTCATGACCCAGCCTATTTTGGCCTTAATGACCTTGCCGTTTTTTGAAATTCTGACCAGTGTCCCTTTATGAGGTAATAACTCAGGAACGCTTCAACAGATCCTAGCGATTCTGAGACTGTTTTTTCGTGACATATTGGGATTCATGTTAGTGGTAAATTTAGGTCGATAATTTCTGAGTTTATTTGTGAAAAAAACGGAAATTTGGCAAAAAATTTGAAAATTTCTCAATTTTCACATTTTGAATTTTTATTCTGTTAAACCAGAGAGTTATGTGACACAAAATAGTTAATAAATAACGTTTCCCACATGTCTACTTTACATCAGCACAATTTTGGAAACAATTTTTTTTTTTGCTAGGAAGTTATAAGGGTTAAAATTTGACCAGTGATTTCTCATTTTTACAACAAAATTTACAAAACCATTTTTTTTAGGGACCACCTCACATTTGAAGTCATTTTGAGGGTTCTATATGGCTGAAAATACCCAAAAGTGACACCATTCTAAAAACTGCACCCCTCAAGGTGCTCAAAACCACATTCAAGAAGTTTATTAACCCTTCAGGTGTTTCACAGCAGCAGAAGCAACATGGAAGTAAAAAATGAACATTTAACTTTTTAGTCACAAAAATGATCTTTTAGCAACAATTTTTTTATTTTCCCAGCGGTAAAAGGAGAAACTGGACCACGGACGTTGTTGTCCAATTTGTCCTGAGTACGCTGATACCTCATATGTGGGGGTAAACCACTGTTTGGGCGCACGGCAGGGCTCGGAAGGGAAGGAGCGCCATTTGACTTTTTGAATGAAAAATTGGCTCCAATCTTTAGCGGACACCATGTCACGTTTGGAGAGCCCCCGTGTGCCTAAACATTGGAGCTCCCCCACAAGTGACCCCATTTTGGAAACTAGACCCTCCAAGGAACTTATCTAGAAGCATAGTGAGCACTTTAAACCCCCAGGTGCTTCACAAATTGATCCGTAAAAATGAAAAAGTACTTTTTTTTCACAAAAAAATTATTTTAGCCTCAATTTTTTCATTTTCACATGGGCAACAGGATAAAATGGATCCTAAATTTTGTTGGGCAATTTCTCCTGAGTACACCAATACCTCACATGTGGGGGTAAACCACTGTTTGGGCACATGGTAAGGCTCGGAAGGGAAGGAGCGCCATTTGACTTTTTGAATGGAAAATTATCTCCATCGTTAGCGGACACCATGTCGCGTTTGGAAAGCCCCTGTGTGCCTAAACATTGGAGCTCCTCCACAAGTGACCCCATTTTGGAAACTAGACCCCCCAAGGAACTCATCTAGAGGCATAGTGAGCACTTTAAACCCCCAGGTGCTTCACAAATTGATCCGCAAAAATGAAAAAGTACTTTTTTTTCACACAAAATTTCTTTTAGCCTCAATTCTTTCATTTTCACATGGGCAACAGGATAAAATGGATCCTAAAATTTGTTGGGCAATTTCTCCTGAGTATGCCGATACCTCATATGTGGGGGTAAACCACTGTTTGGGTGCAGGGCAAGGCTCGGAAGGGGAGGCGTGCCATTTGACTTTTTGAATGGAAAATTAGCTCCAATCGTTAGCGGACACCATGTCGCGTTTGGAGAGCCCCTGTGTGCCTAAACATTGGAGCTCCCCTACAAGTGACCCCATTTTGGAAACTAGACCCCCCAAGGAACTTATCTAGATGCATAGTGAGCACTTATAACCCCCAGTTGCTTCACAGAAGTTTATAACGCAGAGCCGTGAAAATAAAAAAATAATTTTTCTTTCCTCAAAAATGATTTTTAGCCCAGAATTTTTTATTTTCCCAAGGGTAATAGGAGAAATTGGACCCCAAATTTTGTTGTCCAGTTTGTCCTGAGTACGGTGATACCCCATATGTGGGGGTAAACCACTGTTTGGGCGCACGGCAGGGCTCGGAAGGGAAGGCACGCCATTTGGCTTTTTGAATGGAAAATTAGCTCCAATCATTAGCGGACACCATGTCGCGTTTGGAGAGCCCCTGTGTGCCTAAACATTGGAGCTCCCGCACAAGTGACCCCATTTTGGAAACTAGACCTCCCAAGGAACTAATCTAGATGTGTGGTGAGCACTTTGAACCCCCAAGTGCTTCACAGAAGTTTATAACGCAGAGCCGTGAAAATAAAAAATGTTTCCTTTCCTCAAAAATATTTTTTAGCCCTGAATTTTTTTATTTTTGCAAGAGTAACAGGAGAAATTGGACACCAAAAGTTGTTGTCCAGTTTCTCCTGAGTACGCTGATACCCCATATGTGGGGGTAAACCACTGTTTTGGCACACGTCGGGGTTCGGAAGGGAAGTAGTGACGTTTTGAAATGCAGACTTTGATGGAATGCTCTGCGGGCATCAGGTTGCGTTTGCAGAGCCCCTGATGTGCCTAAACAGTAGGAACTCCCCACAAGTGACTCCATTTTGGAAACTAGACCCCCAAGGGAACTTATCTAGATGTGTGGTGAGCACTTTGAACCCCCAAATGCTTCACAGAAGTTTATAACGCAGAGCCGTGAAAATAATAAATGTGTTTCCTTTCCTCAAAAATATTTTTTTAGCCCAGAATTTTTTATTTTTGCAAGAGTAACAGGAGAAATTGGACCCCAAAAGTTGTTGTCCAGTTTCTCCTGAGTACGCTGATACCCCATATGTGGGGGTAAACCACTGTTTGGGCACATGCCGGGGCTCGGAAGGGAAGTAGTGACGTTTTGGAATGCAGACTTTGATGGAATGGTCTGCGGGCATCATGTTACGTTTGCAGAGCCCCTGATATGCCTAAACAGTAGAAACCCCCCACAAGTGACCCCATTTTGGAAACTAGACCCCCCAAGGAACTTATCTAGATGTGTGGTGAGCACGTTCAACCCCCAAGTGCTTCACAGAAGTTTACAACGCAGAGCCGTGAAAATAAAAAATAATTTTTCTTTCCTCAAAAAAGATATTTTAGCAAGCAATTTTTTATTTTCACAAGGGTAACAGGAGAATTTGGACCCCAATATTTGTTGCCCAGTTTGTTGTGAGTATGCTGATACCCCATATGTGGGGGTAAACCACTGTTTGGGCGCACGTCAGGGCTCGGAAGGGAAGTAGTGACATTTGAAATGCAGACTTTGATGGAATGGTCTGCGGGCGTCACATTGCATTTGCAGAGCCCCTGATGTGCCTAAACAGTAGAAACACCCCACAAGTGACCCCATTTTGGAAACTAGACCCCCGAAGGAACTTATCTAGATGTGTGGTGAGCACTTTCAACCCCCAAGTGCTTCACAGAAGTTTATAACGCAGAGCCGTGAAAATAAAAAATAATTGTTCTTTCCTCAAAAATTATGTTTTAGCAAGTAATTTTTTATTTTTGCAAGGGTAACAGGAGAAATTGGACCCCAACAGTTGTTGCCCAGTTTGTCCTGAGTACGCTGGTACCCCAAATGTGGGGGTAAACCACTGTTTGGGCGCACGTCGGGGCTTGGAAGGGAGGGAGCACCATTTGACTTTTTGAATGCAAGATTGGCTGGAATCAATGGTGGCGCCATGTTGCGTTTGGAGACCCCTGATGTGCCTAAACAGTGGAAACCCCTCAATTCTAACTTCAACACTAACCCCAACACACCCCTAATCCTAATCCCAACTGTAGCCATAACCCTAATCACAACCCTAACCCCAACACACCCCTAACCACAACCCTAACCGCAACACACCCGTAACCTTAATTCCAACCCTAATCCTAACCCTAATCCCAACCGTAGCCCTAATCCCAACCCTAACCACAACTGTAACCCCAACACACCCCTAACCCTATCCGTAACCCTAACCACAAGCCTAATCTTAACCCTATTTCAAACCCTAGCCCTAATTCCAACCCTAACTCTAATTCCAACCCTAACCCTAAGGCTATGTGCCCACGTTGCGGATTCGTGTGAGATTTTTCCGCACGATTTTTGAAAAATCTGCAGGTAAAAGGCACTGCGTTTTACCTGCGGATTTACAGCAGATTTCCAGTGTTTTTTTGTGCGGATTTCACCTGCGGATTCCTATTGAGGAACAGGTGTAAAACGCTGCGGAATCCGCACAAAGAATTGACATGCTGCGGAAAATACAACGCAGCGTTTCTGCACGGAATTTTCCGCACCATGGGCACAGCGGATTTGGTTTTCCTTAGGTGTACATGGTACTGTAAACCTGATGGAAAACTGCTTCGAATTCGCAGCGGCCAATCCGCTGCGGATCTGCGGCCAATCCGCTGCGGATCCGCGGCCAATCCGCTGCGGATCCGCAGCCAATCCGCTGCCAATCCGCTGCGGATCCGCGGCCAATCCGCTGCGGATCCGCTGCCAATCCGCTGCGGATCCGCGGCCAATCCGCTGTCAATCCGCTGCGGATCCGCGGCCAATCCGCTGCGGATCCGCTGCCGATCCGCTGCGGATCCGCTGCCGATCCGCTGCGGATCCGCTGCGGATCCGCGGCCGATCCGCTGCGGATCCGCTGCCGATCCGCTGCGGATCCGCTGCGGATCCGCGGCCGATCCGCTGCGGATCCGCGGCCGATCCGCTGCGGATCCGCGGCCGATCAGCTGCCGATCCGCTGCGGATCCGCGGCCGATCCGCTGCGGATCCGCGGCCGATCCGCTCTGTGTGCACATGCCATAACCCTACCCCTAACCCTACCCGTAACCCTAACCCTACCCCTAACCCTACCCCTAGTTCTAACCCTAGTTCTAACCCTAACCCTAGTGGAAAAAAAAAAAAAAAAAATCTTTATTTTATTATTGTCCCTATGGGGGTGATAAAGGGGGGGGGTTATTTATTATTTTTTTTATTTTGATCGCTGTGATAGAACCTACCACAGCGATCAAAATGTACCTGTAAGGAATCTGCCGACTGGCAGATTCGGCGGGCGCACTGAGCATGCGCCCGCCATTTTCCAAGATGGCGGCGCCCAGCGAGGAGACGGCCGGACACCGGGAGGATCGGTAAGTATGAAGGGGTGGTGGGGGGGTGGATCGGAGCACGGGGGGGGGGGGGGAACGGAGCACAGGGGGGGTGGGTCTGAGCAAGGAGGGAGCGGACAGGAGGACGGGGGAGCCGGCAGGCGGACGGAGGGGACCGGACCCCATAACGGAGGACGGGGGGGGCGATCGGTGGGCGTGGGGGGGGGCACTTCAGTATTTCCAGCCATGGCCGATGATATTGCAGCATCGGCCATGGCTGGATTGTAATATTTCACCAGTTTTTTAGGTGAAATATTACAAATCGCTCTGATTGGCAGTTTCACTTTCAACAGCCAATCAGAGCGATCGTAGCCACGGGGGGGTGAAGCCACCCCCCCTGGGCTGAAGTACCACTCCCCCTCTCCCTGCAGATCGGGTAAAATAGGAGTTAACCCCTTCACCCGATCTGCAGGGACGCGATCATTCCATGACGCCACATAGGCGTCATGGGTCGGATTGGCACAGGTTTTCATGACGCCTACGTGGCGTCATGGGTCGGGAAGGGGTTAAATAATTTAAATAATTTCTGTAATATTTGGACATAGTAAATGAAATAAGCCTATGGCAGAAAAGTCTACAAAGGCATTATTAATAACCTTGCCACGCCATAGTTAATTGCTTTACAGGCACTTGATAACATATACCATTAACCCTCTCCAACTGGGACAAAGGCATTGGGAATAGGCACATTGCCCTTTGTGTTAATGCGCTTGATTACTTCACCCTTAGCCGCTCCCACTGGCTCAAGGGCATCGGGATGCACTTTATTACTTTTCCCTTAGTCACTCCCACTGACTCCAGGGCACCCATATTAGGTACCTCGCTCTTCAGTTTGATGCCCCATATTACTGCATTGTCCAGACGACAACCTTGAAAGAAACACAGGAGTTGGTCAATATAAACAGTCAAAATCTGTGCCTCAGCTTTCTCAAGTCACATGAAAAAAGAGAGCGTCCTTGAAGCTACCGATTGTATTGAAATGCATGCCTATTTTTTTTTCCAGCTATTGTTCCTAGCTCATAGGACCCAATTTAATTTGTAGGCATGTAAAATATGATTGCCATGACCACATGGACTTTACCCTAACAGGGTCTTGTAAGATATAAATGCTTCTGGAGACCAGGGGGCCATACCGCGATGGTCACTCCTCCACACCAGGGGGCCATACCAAAGATGGTTACCCCTCCATACCAGGGGGTCATACTATGATGTACACCCCTCCATCCAGGGGCCATACCCGAGATGTTTACCCCTACTGACCAAATTATAATTAGCTTCAAGGACCCACTAAAAAAGAAACAAATAAGAGTTTTTTGTTTTTTTTTAATACACACCTTTATTAAAACAAACATACAATAACCCAACAAAGCATAAATAACCTTAGCTCGCTGGAAGGAGTCCTTGAAGCTCATAAGATCTGGCGATTACCAAACATAAAGTGAACATAAAAAGTACCAACAATTACTCCCAGCCGTTACCCCATTGGCTTGGGAGCACCATAACCACAGGGTTCCAATGTTCACTTGAACTTCCTGAGGATCCGAAAAACCCTTGCCGAAACTCCCCTCCACATTGCACCAGATCCAGAATCATACTTAATACCAAAAGGAGGAATCCATATCCCAATGGATCCCCCAGACCAATTTGTAACCAACTTCAAGGACCCCCCAACTGCCCAGCTCCAGGTAATCCACTCAGTCTGTGCTATCCACCATCTTAGGTAATATAAAATTAAGCACTCGGTGGATATACACCATTCCTGCAAATATATGAAGGGGACAATATAAGAATTAAAAGAACATACAATAAAACATCAAAGCATAACGAACAACATGCTGGGAGGAGTCCTTGAAGCTCATAAGAACTAGTGATTACCAAACAAAAAGTGAACAAAAAATGTACCAATTTCTCCCAGCCGTTACACCACTGGCTCGGGAGCACCACAACCACAGGGTTCCAATGTTCACTTGAATTTCCTGAGGATTCAACAAATGCTTGCTGAAAATCCCCTCTACCATTCACCAGATCAAGAACCAAATTCAATTCCAAAAAGAGGAATCCATATCCCAATGGATCCCCCAGACCAATTTATAACCAACTTCAAGGACCCCCCCCCCCCCAACTGCACAAGATGTGGGATAAGTGAAGATGAAAACACCATGTAAGTTTACAACCAAGGTATATTACAGGTTGATACTGGAAAATGTCCCATCATAAGGTCAGATAAATTCGATGATGGGCAATGCTGTGTTATATGCTGTAACAATAAAGAGGCCGCCTGCTCCTCTACAGCAGTTACAGACAGGCTCTCTAACCACCAGCTGCACATACATCGTAAGAAAATATAATATGTAGGTCTAGTATAAGCTGCCTGCAGCCATAAGTGTATGTGCAGAAAACTGCAAGGTCTGTGTCCCCAGTCAGTAACACCACCTACATACAATAGACAGGGCTGAAAACTGGGCCCATGATGTGTTCTCCAGAGCAAGGTGCAGCATCACACTAGGAGTGCCCACTCACTGCCCGCCATGTGCTGAGTTATTAGTGCCCACTCAATGCCCGCCATGTGCTGAGTTATTAGTGTCCACTCCCTGCCTGCCATGTGCTGAGTTATTAGTGCCCACTCACTGCCCGCCATGTGCTGAGCTATTAGTGTCCACTCACTGCCTGCCATATGCTGTGTTATTAGTGCCCACTCACTGCCCGCCATGTGCTGAGTTATTAGTGCCCACTCAATGCCCACCATGACTGCGTTAGTAGTGCCCACTCACTGCCCCGCCATGTGCTGAGCTATTAGTGTCCACTCACTGCCTGCCATATGCTGTGTTATTAGTGCCCCACTCACCACCATGCCTGTGCTGAATTACTCCGTGAATAATTATTGACACCTGATAAAATATATATATAGTAAGGCTCCAGGTAATGCACTCAGGCTTGTGCTATCCACCATCTTAGATATACAGAAAAAGGGGGTGGATATATCAGGCAGGACAGCATGCAACATAATAGGACTAAAGGCTGCCATATCTCCAGAAATAAAGCACGGATTTGGAAGTCATGCACAGATTATATGTGCAGCAAGGAAAATAACCTGGAGACCCAGGATCTAACATGCACTCAAAGTCTGTATACATGATAAGCATGCTGCGCAGAGATGGAGCCTTTACTCATATATCACATATATAGTGAGAGTAACCTGTGTTGTGAATTTGGTTTTTGGGCTCCCCCGGTGGTCACTGGTGGTACTGGACTTGTGTGCTTCACTTTCTCTGTTCACCTGTTTCCATCAGGATATGGGAGTATCCTATTTAGCCTTGCTGCTCAGTCATTCTAGTGCCGGCCATCAATGTAACCAGAGCCTTTCTGTTGCATGTTCCTGCTCCTAGTCTTCTGATCAGCTAAGTTGGACTCTTGTCCTAAGTTTGTTTTGCATTTTTTGTTCCAGTTCACAGTTATGTTATTTTCTGTAGCTGGAAGCTCTTGTGGGCTGAAATTACCACTCCGGTGTCATGAGTTGACACATGAGTCTTAAAGTAATTTCAGGATGGTATTTTAAAAAGGGTTTTCAGCTGACCGTGAAGTTCCCTTTTGTATCTTCCTACTATCTAGTAAGCGGACCTCGCTTTGCTGAACCTACCTTCATACTGCGTATGTCTTTTCCTCTGAATTCACCGTCAATATATGTGGGGGGCTTCTGTCTCCTTTTTGGGGGAATTTCCCTAGAGGTAAGCCAGGTCTGTTTTTCCTCTATTAGGGTTATTTAGTCCTCCGGCTGGCGCGAGGCGTCTAGGGATAAAACGTAGGTACGCCCCCCGGCCACTATTAGTTGTGTGGTAGGTTTAGCTCACGGTCAGCTCGAGATTCCATCACCCAAGAGCTAGTCCGTTATTTATGTTTTCTGACGTTCTCCTGCCATTGGGAACCATGACAAACCTGTTATGCTGGATCTGTACACCCAGCATCATCAGACTGTACTGTACAGAGATGGAGCCTTTACTCATATCACATATATATATATATATATATATATATATATATATATATATATATATATATATATATAGTGAGAGTAACCTGTTATGCTGGATCTGTACACCCAGCACCATCAGACTGTACTGTACAGAGATGGAGCCTTTACTCATATATCACATATATATATATAGTGAGAGTAACCTGTTATGCTGGATCTGTACACCCAGCACCATCAGACTGTACTGTACAGAGATGGAGCCTTTACTCATATATCACATATATATAGGGAGAGTAACCTGTTATGCTGGATCTGTACACCCAGCATCATCAGATTGTACTGTACAGAGATGGAGCCTTTACTCATATATCACATATATATAGGGAGAGTAACCTGTTATGCTGGATCTGTACACCCAGCATCATCAGACTGTACTGTACAGAGATGGAGCCTTTACTCATATATCACATATATATAGGGAGAGTAACCTGTTATGCTGGATCTGTACACCCAGCACCATCAGACTGTACTGTACAGAGATGGAGCCTTTACTCATATATCACATATATATAGGGAGAGTAACCTGTTATGCTGGATCTGTACACCCAGCATCATCAGATTGTACTGTACAGAGATGGAGCCTTTACTCATATATCACATATATATAGGGAGAGTAACCTGTTATGCTGGATCTGTACACCCAGCATCATCAGATTGTACTGTACAGAGATGAGGCCATTACTCATATATCACATATATATAGTGAGAGTAACCTGTTATGCTGGATCTGTACACCCAGCATCATCAGACTGTACTGTACAGAGATGGAGCCTTTACTCATATATCACATATATATATATATATATATATATATATATATATATATATAGTGAGAGTAACCTGTTATGCTGGATCTGTACACCGAGCATCATCAGACTGTACTGTACAGAGATGGAGCCTTTACTCATATATCACATATATATAGTGAGAGTAACCTGTTACACTGGATCTGTACACCCAGCATCATCAGATTGTACTGTACAGAGATGGAGCCTTTACTCATATATCACATATATATATATATATATATATATATATATATATATATATATATATAGTGAGAGTAACCTGTTATGCTGGATCTGTACACCCAGCATCATCAGACTGTACTGTACAGAGATGGGGCCTTTACTCATATATCACATATATATATAGTGAGAGTAACCTGTTATGCTGGATCTGTACACCCAGCATCATCAGACTGTACTGCACAGAGATGGAGCCTTTACTCATATATCACATATATATAGTGAGAGTAACCTGTTATGCTGGATCTGTACACCCAGCATCATCAGACTGTACTGTAGCAGAGATGGAGCCTTTACTCATATATCACATATATATAGTGAGAGTAACCTGTTATGCTGGATCTGTACACCGAGCATCATCAGACTGTACTGTACAGAGATGAGGCCATTACTCATATATCACATATATATAGTGAGAGTAACCTGTTATACTGGATCTGTACACCCAGCACCATCAGACTGTACTGTACAGAGATGAGGCCATTACTCATATATCACATATATATAGTGAGAGTAACCTGTTATACTGGATCTGTACACCCAGCACCATCAGACTGTACTGTACAGAGATGAGGCCATTACTCATATATCACATATATATAGTGAGAGTAACCTGTTATACTGGATCTGTACACCCAGCATCATCAGACTGTGCTGTAGCAGAGATGAGGTCACATACAGGTCACCAGACTCCATAAATGGGAAGGGGGGGAATCAGCACACAGCAGCATGCCATGCACAGACATGAAGTGCAGCCTCTTACCCTCCTATATACACGGTGTATATATATATACCATCCCATTACTGCTCCCTCTCACCAGTGACTAGTCCCTGTAACTGCCCAGCTCCACGCTAGCTATAGCAGACACTGTATGTGTCAATCCTCTGACCCATCATACAGATGCTCAAAACTCATGAAGACTGTATAATACAGCAGATATGTGATACAACAGCCATGTCTGTAAGGAGATCACACAGGAGCTGTCTCTGCAGTGTGTGAGGCAACTTGTAACACACCCATGAAGGAACATGGCAGCTACATGAATCTCTGAGGTAATATTGCTCCCAAATAAGATGTAAGAGCTGATACTACACTAATACATGATGAATGTGGATTAGTATATCAGCCATGTCTGCAGGGAGATACACATGAGGGAACATGGCGGTTACATGAATTTCTGAGGTAAAATTGATCCCATATATGATGTAGGAGCAGATACTATACTACTACATGATGTGTGAGGTGAATGTACTCCTATCAGCTATAATGTGAGGCGATAACCCCAGTATTATACTCCCTGAAACTGCAGACATGTTTCCTCCTGTCCATTCTGTGAGAGAAAGAGGGAGAGCCAGAGTTGCCTCCCCTATATAAGCCTCACCCTCCTCACAGTTACACCAGGCACAAACATCTAAACTCCTTCCTCTAAAAGCAACAACACTCTTTTAAAATCTACACCGCAATACAAACAAAAGCTGCAGGAGTTCTCAGTCCACCCATCCCCAAGTCATGTCCACCTCCGTCTAGTCTCCGGTGGTTTCTTTCACAGAGGTTGTGCACGAAGTATTCTACTTCTAGGAAAAATTAGTAACCTCCTACCGACATCCGCCATGGATGAGCCCGCCACATTCCCGGCAGATAAAGGCTGCGTATTACAGCCAGTATCTGCCTCTAACAGCCTCTGCTCCACCCACCATTAACTTGTTAAATTCCGCCATCAAGCTCTGACAACGGCATTTAACAGGCGCCAGCATAGGTGCGCGTCATTCCATTCATCCTTCGGCGCACCTGTGACAAGATCGTGGGTCACCGATGGGTCGCTATGAAAGTTTGGGGTCCGCTGAAGACTCCCGTGCTTGTCATTATGGAGTTCCCTTGATACGCTACCTGTGACTGGGCTTCAAAGGAAACTATTATACACCAATGCTGCATATAGAAGGATTGATCAGACGATCGCAGCTTCAAGTCCCCTAAGGGGACTGTTAAGAACAGTGAAAAAAAAAAAAAAAAATGTGCTAAAAATTAGGGAAAAAAAATATATAAAAGTTCAAATAACCTCCCTTTTTCCCCATAACAATCAAGATATTAAAAAATTTAAAAAATACACATGTGGTATTATCGGTTCAGAAAAATCTGTCACAATATAAAAATAATTAATTCAATCGGTAAACACCGTAGGGAAAAAAATGACAAAATTCATTATTTTTTGCGGTCACTACAATTCCACAAAAAATAAATCGCACAATCATGAAGCACTACAATGAACTGTGGCTGAGAGCGGAAGAACTCAACTCTCCCAGAACACTCACAAGGTGTCCCATCAAAAGGACTACTCCAAACAAGGATAGATACAAAGAAATAGAGTAAAAAAGTCCACAAATACATAATTGTTTACCAAAAATATAAAATGGCGTTTTATTACAAATCAATAAATACAAATAAATAGGGTTCCATACCCTGTTGAGAAAGCCATCTGGTGAAACGTACGTTCGGGGGTATTGAGAAGGAGGGGGCACCCGCCCTGACATCTGATATGGGTAAGCTTGTGATAGCTACTATGTAACTTGCATTGGTTTTACTTATGGGATACCTATGGGACCCTTTATGGACTAATGTCTTTTTGGCTTACTACAATTTAAACAAAAAGGGTTTTTATTACTTGTGCCCCTTCCAACTCAATTTTTCCGTTATGTTTCCTCCCTATTGTCCCTCCTTAGTTTGCAGAGCGCATACAGCGCACCTCTGCAGCGTTTGATTTGTTTGATCTTGTTTTTGTATTGTATTTATTGATTTGTAATAAAACGCCATTTTATATTTTTGGTAAACAATTATGTATTTGTGGACTTTTTTACTCTATTTCTTTGTATCAATTCCACAAAAAATGTTGTAACAAGCGATCTAAACATTATATGTATCCCAAAATAGTACAATTAAAAACATTGTCTTGTTCTGCAAAAAATAAGCCCTCACTCCGATCCAACGACCAAAAAATGTAAACGTTAACAGGTCTCTGAAAATGGAAACACAACCTCAAAAATTTTTTTTTTGAGAACTTGTGATTTTTTTAGTATTTTTGTAATTGTATTGACGAGGAGAATCATATTTCAAGGTCATTTTCACCACAAACTGTACATCGTAAAAATAATTCCCAAAAAACAACATCAGAATTGCTTTTTTTTTTTTTTTCGCAATTTCTTACCACTTGGAATTTTTTTTCCCGTTTTCTAGTACAATATGTGATAAAATGAATGGTGTAAGAATAGAAAACTCGTCCTGCAAAAAAACATGTGGACAGAAAAATAAGAGTTATGGCTCTGGAAAGAAGGGGAGACACAAAAACGTAAATTTGCCCCGTCAGGAAGAAGTTAAATGACAATACTCTATGTTGCCACTAGGGGAGCTCACTACAGATTAATTTCTAAAGCTCTCATTTAACCAATCATGCAGTTAGCTCTCCCCCTAGTGGTGGATATTGGCAGGAAGAATGTTATCAGGTCCCGTCACTCCCAATGCCGGCAAGAATTTGACAAATAAAGCCTCTGCATAGATGTGCTGCTTACAAGGCTGTGCGTTGTAGTTTCAATACAATTAGTGCTTTATTAGCAGGAGATTATGACTAAAGGACTAGAGCTCATGTGCAGGCCAGTCCAGCTAATATATAACTCCACCCCCACCACTGATTGGTTGGCAGCTTTATGTGTCAGCAGCTATCAGGGGTGTGGGTGGGGTTATACACAGCTCAGCATTAATAGCAGAGAAAATGGGGATACTATAAAAACGGAACCAAGCAGTCCAGTAAGTGATACATCACTGGAATCAGAGTCTCTGCCACTACATTATGTTGCTGTTGGATTATATAGAAAAAAACTGTTGTCGGATTCCTTTTAAGAATTTTTCTTGCTTACGGTTTACAATATTATAATACAATGATTTCTTCTTCTCTATAGCGGTGTCCTACAATCACAAACAGAATCCTGCTCAATAAAAACTGTTCTTTTAGGAATTTCTCCTGTCTTTCTTAGTGAGAAGCTGAGACGTAACACCTCTGAGTGGGAGCTATCCGTTTCCTGTCATATTTACACCCATTAAGACGTCTTCCTAGAACAGTCTGTGCTGAGAGCGGGTCATGAACCAATAGAAAAGTCATTATTTAACTGCAATCAAATCATTTCTGGGTCTTCACCAAAATTTACTCTTAGTGGATGCACAATCTGCTCATGTAAAGAACTGGATTTTATTTATGCCAAGAATGTAAATGTTAAAAGGAAATCCTGTAAGAAGTTGAAAATGGGTCCACCGCCCTCCTACAAAAATTAAGCACTGACACTTTGTTCTGAACTGTTTAGGACTGATATATTGTTTGTTGTGACCATTGATTGTTGTGGTGGAGATATCGACAGGTTGTCTAAGATGCCGTAATACTGTTAAAAAATGTCATTATTACATCACTATATGCTTTGCCATATGATAAACACCATCCCCACAGTTAAACATGATGGTAGCAGCATCATGCTGTCAGGATGTTTTTCAACAGCAGGGATGGGAAAAAAAGGTTCAAGTCGAGGGGAAGATGGATACTGACTAGTATATAGCAAATATGCTTCTGGTTTAATAATGCTTCTACAGGATGTATCTAAGTAGTGGGAAGTAGAAATGTGGCTTGTGCTGTGTCCGTGTCTTGCTTCTAAAAATATTCTAGTGAAAAAAGATTCCAAACACTCAGCACAGACCTTGCAAACAAACAAAGGAGAATCTGTGGAGTCCAGTAGTGTTTGCATCATAGCTACATAGTAAGTGGGGGATGAGTAGGATTCAATACTCATAATGTACTAGTGCTATAGGAAGGACCATAAAAGAGAATGCAAAAAGCTCCAGCCTTAACTGCAGTCAGTGTAGCTTGTACCTCTCAGAGGACAGGCAAAGATTAAGCACACCAGAGTGAGTCAGTAAGCTTATACCTGTGTGTAAAAGAGGTTGCCAACACCATGACTGTGAAGAACACAGATGAGTATAAAGGATGATAGTGGTACCTGTGTGAATAGGTCACTGGAATGTGCAAGTTGACAGACAAGCTACAGCAGTGTATTTCTACTAAGAAAAGTATCAAAGAAAGGGCCTGACAAGTACTCACAGTATGTGTGTGCTCCATTATGTGGGAAACAGAGACTATGCTAGAATAAAGAAAAAGCTGCTGAGGTGTTTGCCAGCAGGCTATGTAAAGTGCCTCAAGCATCAGCTCACAGTTTTTGTAAACACCAACCATTTGACCTTGCTCAAGCTGTTAAAAGAAACCTGTCACCAGATTTTTCCCATATAAAGTTAGGCCTGCACCTCATATACAGCCTTCTACAATGCCAGATTTATAGTCCCAATGCGCTCTGCATAACAGAGTCCAGTCCGATAGGCGTAGCTGGTCTTGATCCGGCACCTCCTCTCTTCTTGCCATTGCTAACCTCCTCCTTGCTTCTTGTGGATGACGTGTACTACATCATCCACACAGTGTCCTCCATCACACTACTGCGTAGGCGCACTTATCTCTGTCCTGCCGAGCGCAGAGCAAAGTACTGTACTGCCATGTGCAGGGAAAGGTCGAAGAGAGCTTGGCAGGGAAGAGAAAAGAGCATCTGCGAAGGAGTGTGATGGAGGACATTGTGTGGATGATGAAGGATGCGTCATCCACAGGACGCAAGAAGGAGGATGGCGATCGCAAGAAGAGATGAGGTACCGGATCGAGACCAGAGATGCCCATCGGATCGGGACTCAGACAATTTTATGTTATGCTGAGCACATTGGGGACATGTATACAGCATTCTACAATGCTGTATATGAGGGCTTACAGGTGCTGACCCTACATTATATAGGAAAAACATGGTGACAGGTTGCCATTAATGATTGTTGAAACCATTAACCCCTTTCTGACATTGGGCGTAATAGTACGCCGATGTCGGACACCCTCCCTTTGATGTGGACTATGGCGGTGAGCCCACATCTTTCCCGCCACATATCAGCTTTTTTGAACAGCTGACATGTGTCCGGAAAATCCAGGGGGTGGAATCGCGAACCACCCGCAGACTATTAACCTGTTAAATGCCGCTGTCAAACGCTGATTGCGGCATTTAACATGCGCTTCCGGCAATCGTGCCGGAAGTCCGCCCACCGGTGACCCCCGTCACGTGATCGCGGATCCCTGGTGGGTTGGCATGACAACCAGAGGTCTCCTGGAGACCTCTATGTTTGTCACTGGCAGTTTGCTGTGAGCACCACCCAGGGGTCGCGCTCATAGAAAGTGAGTAATTCTGCTATATAGAGGTGATCTGATCATCGCCTGTATGTAGCCGAGCCAATCACGTTATGGCAGCTTCTAATCTAGTCATGGAGACTATTGAAGCATGGCAAAAGTTAAAAAAAAAGGTTTATAAAAATATATTTAAAAAAAGTTCAAATCACCCCGCTTTCGCCCCATTCAAAATAAAACAATAAAAAACCAAACATACACATATTTGGTATCGCCGCTTTCAGAATCTCCCGATCTATCAATAAAAAAAAGGATTAACCTGATCACTAAACGGCGTAGCGGGAAAAAAAGTAAAAACGCCAGAATTACGTTTTTTTGGTCGTCGCAACATTGAATGAAAATGCAATAACAGGTGATCAAAAGAACGTACCTGCACCAAAATGGTATCATTAAAAACATCAGCTTGGCGTGCAACAAATAAGCCCTCACCCAACCCGAGATCCTGAAAAATGGAGAAGCTACGGGTATGGGAAAATGGCACCATTTTTTTCTCTTTTTTAAAAAAGTTTGGATTTTGTTTTCACTACTTACATAAAAAAGAATCTAGACATGTTTGGTGTCGATGAACTTATAATGACCTGGAAAATCATAATGACAGATCAGATTTAGAATTTAGTGAACCTAGTAAAAAAGCCAAACAAAAAACAAGTGTGGATTGCACTTTTTTTGCAATTTCACTGCACTTGGAATTTTTTTCCTGTTTTCTAGTACATGAAATAGTAAAACCAATGGTGTCATTCAAAAGTACAACTCGTCCTGCAAAAAACAAGCCCTCACATGGCCATATTGACGGAAACATAAAAAAGCTATGGCTCTGGGAAGAAGGGGAGCAAAAAACGAAAACGCAAAACCGAAAATACCTCCAGTCATGAAGGGGTTAAGCTTGTTGTCTCTTGTAGGACTCTGTAAACACCGAGCTGGTTGCTCTTTCATTAGAAAGGGTTAGTTTGAACTTTTGCCTATATAAATCCGAATTCCTTCGACCATTTCACAATGGGGGACCACCATGTACCACTACAACCTGAACTTAATTTAGAAGGGCACACCATCCACAAGCAGAACTTTTGATGCCAGGATTCCTCTTCCATATCGTTTTCATGACTTTTGGACCCATCATTCACTGCATTCTTTCCAGAAACCTGCTAAGGTAATCACCATATAGGAGATGAGACCATGACCAGCCAAAATAACCCCACTGCTCGCCTTACATACACTATGAAAGCTATATTCTGGATCCTACCAGACCCTTCAATAGCAGTTTGATCATTCCCTTTCCAAAGGAGTCTATTAAGTGGGTAAGGAATTAAGATGGGTCAAGAACTCCCTTTATCTTCAAAGATAAGAGCCATAACAATGCATGGTCACCTCTCTTCAACAGTAGGACAGGTATGCAGAACAGGCAATGAGGACCTCCATTTTCCTGTACAATGTATTTAATGACAGTAGAGTAGCTAGAAAATGTTGGGTAGGAGGTTTGAGGACTGGGTAGATGGTGGGAATATCTTAGGTCCGCAACATCCTGGAGACCCCAGAGTACATGTTCTCTCCGTAGAACAGTTCACTTTGCAGTTTATGATGCCAAATCATTGTTACTTTTGGTGTTCCCCTTGGACATGTTCACAAATGGTGAAAAATTTGCCCTAAATAAGCTTAATTGTCCAAGCTTCACCTTCTGTGTATTGTCCATAACATATTGACTCTGCAATACCACTGCGTGGACACTTATTACTACGTCTGCCTAACGCTTGCACTTTATCACGTCTACAATCCTTGAGTCCAGTAGAAGGTTCCATAGAAAGCTGTTGGGTGCAATCTGAGCGTGCACTCAGGACAAGAATGCAACAAGACCTACAAGAGCTCTGCTTGAGAATTTCCTCTTTATTAAAACAATTCAGCATTTCCGGTAATTGTCAAAAGCCAAAATTCATCTTTACAAAGGTTCCTGTTCCAGAGCGTTTCCATACAGGACCTGGCCGTACATCAATGACTTGTTGAGTATCTTATGCAAGGCTTCTCTGAACTTGGCCTTTTTCCAAAAGCCGAATATTTAGCTGCCATTGTGCTGCAAGGTTACACATTCCAACTTGCAAGAATGTACCGACATGACTGACAAATCCCTTAAAGGTCCACAGTTTTACTACAGCACAAGCAACACTACTCATGTCATGTGACATCCACTCCTAAAAATATTGTATCACTACAAACTTGTGAGAATTGTCTCAAGCAAGTGAAAAGTTCCATCACAAGCCATATAGAACATTGTAAATGAGAGATGAGGGAGTCCATTAGTCACATTTTTAAGGGGTAACGTTTCTCCTTGTGGAGAGTGACATGCCGCCTCTGACATGCCAATGTAAGGAGACTTAATAGCTGTGCAAGAGGCAATTTTCAAGTCAAATTTTTAGGAATTCATGGAGCCCGGAAAATTCAAACAATGTGCAATTTTCTTTGGGTAAATCATCTACCAAGCCTCTGTGGTACAGGAACCCTTGATTCTATTGTGTTACCTTAACAATACCATAGACATTGATAATTTTTGGTAAATGTTAGTACATTTGACAAAAAAAAATCAAATAAAACTTTGCGTAAATAAAATTTTGAGTCATGTTAGTATCAGATTTCACTAATTGGAGAACATACGGTGTTATATGTCGGATGTAAGAATACCACCTCAAAAGTTAAAATAAACTACGAAGCAAAGCAAAAATTTCACATATGCTGCATTTTTTTTAACAATCTGATGCTAAAATTGAAGAGGTCATAGGAATAGAACAGGCTAATTCCACCATTTAACCATTTATTTTCTTGCAATAGTGCTGAAAGTGCACATACATGTACAGCTCGAGGTCAGGGGTTGAGCCAGGACCATCATCTGCTCTAACATACAGTTTGGCTAACACTTATCTGGATTGTTTAACCTCTTAGATAGCAAAATTAGTTTTAGAGGTGGGGACTCCTTCCATCACACCAATGCAAAGGCCCTCCCAGACCTGTCATCATTAAACCTTTTTATGGCTAAAAATGATAAAATATACATACAGTGGATTGTGAAAGTATACACACCATTGACTTTTACCTACCGTATTTTTCGGACTATAAGACGCACTGGACCATAAGACGCACCTAGGTTTTAGCGGAGGAAATTAAAAAAATAAACTGAAGCAAAAAATGTGGTAAATTCTGTACTTAAGATCACCTATCCTGGTAAATATGGTCCCCTCATCGCAATCCTGGTATGCGTGGCCCCTTCCTTATTCTGGTATCATGGGCCCCATCCCAGTCCTGGTATGCACAGTCCCATTCTTATTCTGATATGATTGATTGGCCTCATCCCATTCCTGATATGATTGATTGGCCCCATCCCGTTCCTGGTATGATTGATTGGCCCATCCCTTTCCTGGTATGATTGATTGGCCCCATCCAGTTCCTGGTATGATTGATTGGCCCCATCTAGTTCCTGGTATGATTGATTGGCCCCATCCAGTTCCTGGTATACATGGCCCCATCAGAAAAGATAAAAAAAACCCAAACCATTACATTTACCTTCCTCCACTCCCTCGAATTCACTGCGTCCTGCCCCGGTGCCAGCAGCTGATTAATGCTTGTAAGCAGCGCATGGCAGGGACATCATGCGCTGCTCACAAGCAGGGCACAGCTGCCAGAATACTCACCGGGACTGTTCATCAGAGATCACGGAATTCCTCTTCAGTAGCGCACACTGTCAGCCGCCGGATTCCTGCTGCTGCCGGCGGTCACGTGTGCCGATGCGTAAGAGAAATGAATATTCTGAATATTGGGGCCAATCATACCAATAACGGGATGGGGCCAATCAATCATACCAGGATGCCAGGAAGAAATGAATATTCATTGCCCTCCATGCCCATGGGCGTGGAATGCAGTGCGTATTCATTTAGCTTTAGCAGCGGGCACAGGAGTTAGCCGGGGCTGCCGCCTCCTGCCTCTGTGACCCACTGCTCCTCCGATACCGATTCCTCCACCTCCCCACCACAGCCAAGCCAATACATCCGAAATAAAAGACGCACCCACCCTTTTTCCTCCACATTTTGGGAGGAAAAAAGTGCATCTTAGGCTACTTTCACACTAGTCCGTCGGTACGGGCCGTCGCAAACTGTCGGCCCGACGTACCGACGGACAGTGTGTTAATGTAGCACAACGTGGGCAGCGGCCCCATTGTAATGTCCGGGGAGGAGGGGGCAGAGTTCCAGCCACCCAAACGCGGTCGGAAATGGCGGACACGACACACAAAAAAAGGTTACATGTAACTTTTTTTGTGCCGACGATCTGCCACAACACGACGCATCCGTCGCACGATGGATGCGACGTGTGGCAATCCGTCGCAATGAGTCGCTAATGCAAGTCTATGGAGAAAAAACGCGTCCCGCGGGCAACTTTGCAGGATGCATTTTTTCTCCAAAACGACGCATTGCGACGTACAGCAAGCGACGCTAGTGTGAAAGTAGTCTTATAGTCCGAAAAATACGGTATTTTGTTACATTTCAACCTGTTTTTAAATATTTTTGTAACTCAATTTGTGTGTGATGTATCAGCAGCACTAAATAGTCTAAATTGGTGAAGTGATAAAAATATAGGCAAAAATTAAATTTATGAGATCAAATAACTACAAGTTGGCATGTGGAGATGTATTCACCCCTTTTGTGAGGAAGCCCCTAAACATTTCTGGTGCATGCAATTACCTTCATAGGTCACTTGTTTAGTGACAGGACGTCCACCTGTGTGCGATAAGTATCAAATGTCAGTCAGTATATGCACACCTTTTCTGAAAGGCCACAGAGGCTGCAACACCAGTAACAAGAGGCAACACTAATCAAACACCATGAAGACCAAGGAGATCTCCAATCAAGTCAGACACAAAGTTGTTAAGAAGTAAAAGTCAGGGTTGCGTTATAAAAATAAAATATCCCACTCTCTAATGATCCCCCCATCCCCGGAGCTGAATCTAATCCATTATCATCAAATGGAAAGAACATGGTCCACAACTAGTGTTGAGCGATACCGTCCGATACTTGAAAGTATCGGTATCGGAAAGTATCGGCCGATACCGGCAAAGTATCGGATCTAATCCGATACCGATACCCGATACCAATACAAGTCAATGGGACTCAAGTATCGGACAGTATCCCTGATGGTTCCCAGGGTCTGAAGGAGAGGAAACTCTCCTTCAGGCCCTGGGATCCATATTAATGTGTAAAAGAAAGAATTAAAATAAAAAATATTGCTATACTCACCTCTCCGACGCAGCCTGGACCTTACCGAGGGAACCGGCAGCGTTCTTTGCTTAAAATGCGCGCGTTTACTGCCTCCCGTGACGTCACGGCTTGTGATTGGTCGCGTGCCGCCCATGTGGCCGCGACGCGACCAATCACAGCAAGCCGTGACGTAATTTTCAGGTCCTGAATGCCTAATTCTAGGCATTCAGGATTTGAAAATTACGTTACGGCTTGTGATTGGTCGCGTCGCGGTCACATGGGCGACGCGACCAATCACAAGCCATGACGTCACGGGAGGCAGGAAACGCGCGCATTTTAAAATTACGTCACGGCTTGTGATTGGTTGCGTGCCGCCCATGTGACCGCGACGCGACCAATCACAGCAAGCCGTGACGTAATTTCAGGTCCTGAATGCCTAATTCTGCATTCAGGACCTGAAAATTACGTCACGGCTTGCTGTGATTGGTCGCGTCGCGGTCACATGGGCGGCACGCGACCAATCACAAGCCGTGACGTCACGGAAGGCAGTAAACGCGCGCATTTTAAGCAAAGAACGCTGCCGGTTCCCTCAGTAAGGTCCAGGCTGCGTCGGAGAGGTGAGTATAGCAATATTTTTTATTTTAATTCTTTCTTTTACACATTAATGTTGTTTCGATACCGATACCCGATACCACAAAAGTATCGGATCTCGGTATCGGAATTCCGATACCCGCAAGTATCGGCCGATATCCGATACTTGCGGTATCGGAATGCTCAACACTATCCACAACATACCTGCCAAGAGAGGGCGGTCCACCAAAACTCTCAGCTTGGGCAAGAGGGGCATTAATCAGAGAGGCAGCACAGAGAACAAAGGTAACCCTGACGGAGCTGCAGAGTTCCCAGCAGAGACTGGAGTACCTGTCCATACAACCACAATGAGTTGTACACTCTATAGAGGTGGTCTTTATGGAAAAGTGGGCAGAAAAAACCTTTACTTACACACAAAAATTGTAAGGCTCATTTTGAGTTTGCCAAAATACATGTGGGAGACTCTCCAAATGTATCAAGGAAGATGCTGTAGTCAGATGAGACCAAAATTGAACTTTTTGGCCACAAAGGTAAACGCTATGTCCGGTGCCAAATCAACACAGCTCATCACCCCAAGAACACAATCCCCACAGTGAAACATGATGGTGGCAACATCATCCTGTGGGGATGTTTTTCGGCAGCAGGGACAGGGAAAATAGTCCAAGTTGAGGGGAAGATGAATGGTGTGAAATACAGGGATATTCTTGAACAAAACCTGTTTCAGTCTATCAGGGATTTGAGACTGGACATAGGTTCACTTTCCAACAAAACAATGACCCAAAGCATACTGCTAAAGCAACACTAGAGTGGTTTAGAGTGGACTAGTCAAAGCCAAGACCTAAATCCAATTGAGAATCTGTGGTCAGATGAAGATTTGCTGTTCGCCAGAGGAAACCATCTACCTTGAAGGAGCTAAAGCAGTTTTGCCTTGAGGAATTGGCAAAAATTCCAGTGTCAAGATGTGGAAAGCTCTTAGAGACTCATCCAAAGTGACTTGCAGCTGTAATTCCTGCAAAAGGAGGCTCTACAATGTACTGACTTTTGGTGTGAATAGTCATGCACACTGAAGTTTTCATTTATTTTGTCCTAATTGTTCTTTGCTTCACTATAAACAGAAAAGCAATTGTTCACAGTTGTAGGCATGTTCTTTACATGAACCGGTGCAAAAAACACACTGTACAGAATGCATAACAGAAAGCCAGCTGTATTGGCAGATATTTTTAAGAAATCCTCCAAAAAGGATTTGTAGACCCTTCATACCTCTCACCTACTAACAGAGGTTTCAAGGAACTTGCCCATCCTCCTCTTCTTCCTCTAAAGGCTTACCGCCTACATAAGATCTTACAGTCCACTCACATGCTGACATAAGAGAGACTCTTCTAGGAACTTTAGCTAGTGTGACAGTTTCCATTGTGAGCATATTTGCCTTCGAGCAAAAAAAAGACGTAGGCATTAACAATTGAGAAATTTCACAAGGTTTATGGGAGGCGACCTTAACCTTGCCCTTGACCGTCTACTTGACACCTCCTGGCAGCATTACTTCAACTCCGTCTCATCCTCAGCACTGGGTTGATAAAGGTTTGGTATCTCCTGCACCCTACTACTCTATCCAAGTATATTTGTACATTTTTTTTTTTAGCTGAAAATGTCCCTTAGCCCTAGTACAAAGTGAAAAGACAGCCTTGATAACTCAGGAGAGGAGCTCACATGACTACTTTAAAGTCAATAATTTACCGAGGTCGTAGACTTGGAGGCTCAACAAGACTCTCCATCAATTTAACAATCCAGGGACATCCAATTTGAGAAGCTAACAAAACGTTTTGTTCAAAGGGAATTATTAACACTAAAAGGAACATTCAAAATATGAAGACTAAAACCTAATGTTGAAGATCAGTAGAAGAAGGACCAGATAAAAAATTAGATATATGTGGGGCGCTGACTTATGAATGGCTCCTATGAACATCATTGATATCCTCTTATGAAGTTTCCTAACCTCCAATCTGTTGCAATATTAAGTGCCAAGAAATATGAAGAAACTTCCGCGTAGTTTTTTTTTTTTTTTTTTTTTTACTTTATTGCCTTCTTCAGTCATGTTTTATTGGGTTCACACTGTATATAGACAAGGTGTAGGTTATCACAGTAAAGATAGTGAAGAATTCTAGTAATGTATCGTCTAAACATTCTGTAAATTGTTGCAATACAAGTCGGCAACGCACGTTTCTGAAAGGAACATGAGACACACGAAAGGATATATACACATGTCCGGGAAATCTGTAAAATGAAGATTATTGATTATTTTGTGACAATGGCTTCTGGCTATGGGGAAGATGCATTCGCCTGGGTTTTCTTGAGTTGTTTTTGATTTGCCCTAAATCAGGATTTTACCAAGTTCTTGTGCTTTTTAAGTACATTAAATATGCACGTTAAAAAACATACATTGATTGCAATTTTTCTCAGTGCAGTTCCAAAAATGGAAAAAAAATCCTGTATCGCAAAATAAGCAGTAGATCAGGCTCCCCATGTATTTAACATGCACAAAAAAAGTCAATGAAATTGTGATTAAAATGCCCCATGAAAACCAAGCCTTACGTAGCAAGTGAACAGTGAGTGCATAAAGTTGCTGTGTTGGAAGCAGGAAAAAATGAACAAGTGTAAACAGTGGCATAACTAGTGCGTAAAGGGCACCGATGTAAGATTTGGTTTGCCCCCTCCCCCCCATCCTGAATATGTATACAGTGGGGAAAACAAGTATTTGGTACACTGACGATTTTGCAAGTTTTCCCACCTAAAGAGAATGGAGAGGTCTGTATTTTTTATCGTAGGTAAACTTCAACTGTGAGAGACTGAATCTAAAAATAAAATTCAGAAAATCACAATGTATGATTTTTACATAATTAATTTGCATTTTATTGCATGAAATAAGTATTTGATCACAGACCAACCAGAAATAATTCTGGCTCTCACAGACCTGTTAGTTTTTCTTTAAGAAGCCTCCTACTCTGCACTCATTACCTGTGTTAATTACACATTTGACTTTGTTATCTGTATAAAAGACAACTGTCCTCACACTCAATCAATCAAACTCCTACCTCCCCACCATGGCCAAGACCAAAGAGCTGTCTAAGGACACCAGGGACAACGCTGGGATTGGCTTCAGGACAATAGGCAAGCAGCATGGTGAGAAGGCAACAACTGTTGGTACAATTCTTAGAAAATTGAAGAAACACAAGATGACTGTCAATCTTCCTCAGTCTGGGACTGAATGCAATATCTCGCCTCGTGGGGTAAGGATGGTTCTGAGAAAGGTCAGGAATCAGCCCAGAACTACACTGGAGGACCTGGTCAATGAACTAAAGAGAGAAAGAGAGTTGGGACCACAGTCTCAAACATTATGGTTAGTAACACACTATAGCGTCATGGATTAAAATCCTGCAGGGAATACAATGTCCCCCTGCTCACCCCAGCACATGTCCCAGCCCATTTGAAGTTCACCAATGGCCATCTGGATGATCCAGAGGAGACATGGGAGAAGGTCATGTGGTCAGATGAGGCTAAAATAGAACTTTTTAGTGTCAACTCCACTCGCCGTGTTTGGAGAAAGAAGGATGAGTACAACCCCAAGAACGCCATCCCAACCATGAAGCATGATGGGAGAAACATCATACTTTGGGGGTGCTTTTTTGCAAAGGGGGCATGATGACTGCATTGTATTGACGGGAGGATGGATGGGGTCATGTGTCGTGAGATTTTGGTACACAACGTTCTTCCCTCAGTAAGTGCATTGAAGATGGGTCGTGGCTGGGTCTAAAAGCATGACAATGACCCAAAACACACAGCTAGGGCAACTGAGTAAAAAGCGTTTCAAGGTCCTGGAGTGGCCAAGTCAGTCTCCAGACCTGAACCCAATAGGAAATCTTAGGACGGAGCTGAAATTCAATGTTGTGCAGCGTCAGCCCCAAAACCTGAAAGATCTGGAGAAGATCTGTATGGAGGAGGGGGCCAAAATCTTTGCTGCAATGTCTGCAAACTTGGTCAATAACTGCCGGAAACATCTGACCTTTGTCAAAGGTTTCTGTTCTAAATATTAAGTTCTGTTTTTTCTACTGTATCAAATTCTTATTTCATGCAATAAAATGCAAATTAATAATATAAAAATCATGCAATGTGATTTTCTGGATTTTTTTAAGATTCTGTCTTCCACAGTTGAAATGTAACTACTATAAAAATTACAGATCTCTACATTCTTTGTAGGTGGGAAAATTTGCAAAATTGTCAGCGTATCAAATACTTATTTTCCTCACTGTATATATGTGCGCCCTCCATCTTGGTATATATAATTTATCTCCCTCATTTTGGTATATATGTCTCTCAACTTGGCCCCATCCTGGTATGTGTCCATGTATATCTTCAATTTGCTTAACTGTTCACAATAACAGTAATTTTGACCAGCATTGCCCAAACTTTTACATGCCACTGTATATACCCCATACTGGTATATGTCCACCATTCTGCCGCTGTTCTTCAATGAATTGAAAAAATAAACCATTCTACTTACCAGGGGCATGCATTGAAGTCATGGGGCCCCAATACAGAAGTATAATTCACTCCCCATAGTCCTCCATATTGTATAATACATCCCATAGTACTCTATATAATATACTGCAAAGCCCATAGTCCTCCATATAATATACTGTATAGCCCATAGTCCTCCATATAGTATAATGCATCCCATAGTCCTCCATATAATATACTGCAAAACCCATAGTCCTCCATATAGTACAATGCATCTCCATATTAGTATCATTCAAAGCCCATAATCCTCACCAAAGTATAATGCACCACCATAGTCCTCTATATAGTATAATGCATCCCATAGTCCTCTATATAATGCACAGCTCATATCCTTCATATAGTATAATGAACAGTCCACTGTCCTCCATAAAGTATAATGCACAGCCCATAGTCATTCATGTAATATAATGCACAGCCTATAGTTATCCATGTAGTATAGTGCACAGCCCATAGTCCTTCATGTAGTATAATGCACAGCCTATAGTCTTCAATGTAGTATAATGCACAGCCCATAGTCTTCAATGTAGTATAATGCACAGCCCATAGTCATCCATGTAGTATAATGTACAGCACATAGTTATCCATGTAATATAATGCACAGCCCATAGTTATCCATGTAATATAATGCACAGCCCATAGTCATCCATGTAGTATAATGTACGCTGACATCAGCTGATGGCCACTGATCGGCCGACAGCGTGTATTGCCGCTCTCAGATGCAATGGTTCTGTGCACAGCAATACACTTCAACTGGGTATGCGTCAAAGTACACACATCCAACTGAAGAATTTACTGGCATCGGTGGGCTCGGTCGTGATCTCTGCAACTGCGGTCGTTACGTCCCTGAGAGTAAGGGTCTGAGCAACTATGACGAGGACAAAATTGTGATATCTGGATGAGTCGGTCAGAGCAGTTTGAGATGTTCCCAGTATACAGTCGTTTATAGTAGAAGAAAGAATAACAGGGGAACCAGTGATGACTGCTAGTGGTCCACTGATGTCTGTGTGGATGCGAGGGATAGTTCATCTGGTCTCATCACACTGAGGAACAACTGTAGCACAAATTGGGTGACCACTACACTGTGCATCTGTATAGGTATTGAGCCACTGTGCTGTTTGAGGAAGGTGACGAGGAGATTTTTTTAAAGCAGAGCTGTAGCCATATTTAATTATGCAAACTGTATAAATTATAGAGTAGATTCTGTGACTCAATGTGTTTTCTATTTTGAAAGTTAAACACAATTTCTGATGGATCGTTTCCCTCAATGTCCTCCTTCCCCGCTGCTTCTGCTGAATATCTGCCCAGCTAGCCTGATTAACAGCTCCTTGATGGCACTCTTCCTTGCTTCTGCTGAATTTCTGACCAGCTATCCTGACTAACAGCTCCTCAGTGTCTTTCCTCCCTGCTGAATCTCTTCCCACCTAGCCTGATGGACAGATCCTCAGTGGCCCTCCTCCCTGCTGAATCTCCGTCCACCTAGGTTGATTCACAGCTTCTTAGTGCCTCTCCTCCCTGCTGCTGCAAAATCTCTGCCCAACCAGTCTGATTAACAGCTCCTCAGTGGCCCTCCACCCACCTAGCTTGATTAGCAGCTCCTCAGTGTCCCTCCACCCACCTAGCCTGATTAGCAGCTCCTCAGTGTCCCTCCACCCACCTAGCCTGATTAGCAGCTCCTCAGTGTCCCTCCACCTACCTAGCCTGATTCACAGCTCCTTAGTGCCTGTCTGCCAAGTTAGGCTGATTTGCAGCTCCTCAGTGTCCATCCTCTCTGCTGAATCTCCACCCACCTAGCCTGATTCACAGCTCCTTAGTGCCTCTCTGCCAAGCTAGGCTGATTTGCAGCTCCTCAGTGTCCCTCCTCCCTGCTGAATCTCCACCTACCTAGCCTGATTTGCAGCTCCTCAGTTTCCATCCTCCCGGCTGCCGCTGAATCTTTGCCCGCCTATTCTGATTCACAGCTCCCCAGTGTCCACAGCTGTAGTTGAACCCTTGCCCACCTAACTCAATGGATGACACTAATCCCTTCTCCCTACTGTGACTGAATCCCTGCCCACATATCCTAATTGACAGCTCATAAGTGACCATCTTTCATACTGCTACTTAATCTTCACCCTCCTATCCCGATTGGCAGGTCCTCAACATCTCAACATCTCTCCTCCTTGCTCCTGAGATCTCACACTGCTCAATACAAGCCACAAATGTCAGTGCAGCTGGGTGAGAAGAAACTGAATACACTTGGACTCATCATGGGTTCTCTCATCTTACAGATCAACTGTTTATGAAGGGAAGTTGGAGCAAAGAATTTCAACCAAAGAGCTCAAACTGCATTCCCTTTAAGAGTACACCAGATTATATAACAAGAGTAACTTTAAGAGAATTTACATGACTTTCACTGATGTCCATTCACAGCCTAGATTTAGAAGCTTCTGTGATTCTAGACAAAGGCATTATTGGAATGGTAACGCTCTGTGGTGACCACTTGTTACTTGTCAGGACGTTTCCATTGTTCGTATAGATTTCTAGTCATTTATATGAAATATTTCAACAATGAATTCATGTTCTTTCCATGACTAAACATCTACTGTGATGTCTGGGGCTATATTAGGTGCTGTTGCTGGTACAATACACAGTCGGGTTTAAAGCGTTTATCTTAGCGGAGTGATGTGTGACACGTCCTAAATCCTCATGGTCAATCCATCGTCAAGATACTTGTACCTCACACCTAGAGTCCTAAATAATGATGGTAAGGAGGTATCAAATATCTACTGTGAAATAATTATCCTTTAAAGGAAATTGGGAATAGTATTGTAGTGGCTACAGTCATGAGAAAAACTAAGTACACCCTCTTCGAATTCTATGGCTTATCGGGACATGACACAAAAATCAACATCTGCTCCTTAGAAGATCTTAAAATTAGGTAACTAAGACCTGAGATGACAAATTTCACCGTCATTAATTATTGACCAAACACTAGGCTAAAATGCAGAAGATATGAGTGAAAAATTAAGCACACCCCATACAATAATAGTTTATAGAACAAAAAAGCAGCAATAATTTGAAGTAATGGTTTTCTGCAAGGCTTCATCGTTCCCTTACATCGTTGAAGAGAAATTTTGGCCCGCTTTTCTTTCGTAAGTGCTCCAGACCAGAAAACTGTCAACATTTCTGCTTTTGTAGAGGTGGTCACACTTGCTGATGGTCAATTATTTAAGGGCACATGATTGGCAGCACCTGGCATGCCGGTTTTGGCCTAATTTTGTTAAATAAAACATGAACATTTGTCACGTGTTGCTCATCGGTGGTTGTAGTTAACTAATTTGAAGGCAGTTTAAAGACCAGATGTTTTTTTTATTATGATCTTATACATAAAACCATAGAATTAAAAAAAGATGTACTTAGGTTTTTCTGTTTTTCTCATGACTAAATATGATTATTTGAGTAGGGAAAAACAAAAGCGACTAAATTAAAATCTGTCCAAGAGGTTAGAAGATGGACAACAAATTATGTGGCTACGGCCGGGTTGACATTAGAGTATTTGTGCGCAGCGTATAGCTGCGTACCGATCCGCATGTGTCTTGCGTACATATATTTAACATTGTGTACGCAGGGACATGCGTTAGCATCAGTTCGCCTGCGGATTAGTTCACATGCGTCTTTTCGCGGTCTGCGGCGAACGCAACATGTTGCATTTTTTGAGGCGTCACGTTTAGTGCAGACATACGCATGCGGATGAGTGCCTCAAAGCAACGCATTACTGTGTATGGGAATGTATTGGTACGCAAGGACATGCGTACGCATGCGTTTGATGCGCTTGCGTACTTCGGACTGCGCATGTCCAGGAAATGATTGAGACACGCCCATTGAGACACGCCTTCCTGGAAATATCAAACACATGCGCATAAACAACGCAAGCGTAGGCAAAAGGCATACAAAGGCATGCACACGCAGCGATTTTTTGGCACCATGCGTAAGCTGATGCGGATGAAAAACACAGCGTAAGCATGCGTTTGAATGAGTTTTGGCATGCGTTTGTGCATGCTGATGATACGCTGCGCACAGAAACGCTAATGTGAACTTAGCCTAACAGAGGCAATTACGCTTAATGGTTGCACATGTATGACGGGCATTGTAAGCTTGATGGTTGCAGAATACCGGAATTTTCAACCTTAAAGAGTAATCTTAATTTTAATTTTGATCTTATAAATCAATAATAGAGATTAAAATAATCATCTTTTTAATATATATTAGAGAAATCTGCTTTTTTCTCCTCCTGGACTGATCTTTCCTTAGCAATATTCTCAAATCACAGGTAAAATCTGTATTCAGTGAAGCCATATTTTCCCATTACCGAGATAGGAGATGACAGCTACTACTGATAAGATTCTATTTAGATGAGAGAAGGACTGAGGAGGAGAAAGGAGGAGGAGAAGGGTAGAGAAGCTCTGCCTCTAGCTGCTATCTCCTTCTTCTTCTTCTCCCTTGGGTTTCTAGAGATCCTAGAGCATAATATGGGGCATTAAATTTACAGAGAGTAATTTTTCTTCAAATCGAATTGAAAAAACGTGCAAACAGGCAAATTCCAATTTTGCCTGATCCGCTTGTATCTCCTCCACATTAATTCATTTCTAGGTCCCACTGGTCAATAATACAAAACTTGAACCTCTCATAGGTTAGCATCACCTCATAACCAGTCGAATCATAACTGTATACAGTGAGTTCTTCTCTAACTCACTTTCACTTATGGGGAAGCCTAGATTTTGTCAGACCATGCCCAGCAAGTCTACTTGGTTACGGTACCGAAACATACTAAGGACATTTTGTAGGCCATGAGGTAGTCAACTACTCACCACTTAGACACATTTAGGACTGAGAATTTCACACAATCCATTTTGATTTGACTATGGAGGTATCATACATCTCAGGACTGAGACTCTTAGCCCTGAAATTATCATGCGGTCCACACAGTTGTTCAGACTTGGGTTTTCCTTAAGGACTCCCTAGGAGCTGTAGTCCTATACAGTGTGGTACTTCATGGAACTCTCAACTAGTTCAGTGACTGATACTCCATGACTATACTCTGGCCACTTCTTCAACTTCGGGTCCCTGTCAGAAAGTGAATAGACTAATTGTGTACTTTCTACTTAGGTACACTACTTCTCCACTCAGCTTCCAGCCCGCTAATGGTTCCTTGGTGGACAAGCTCAGGCCAAATCTATCTCTCCAGCCAACTTGCATTCCTCATGAGGTTCCAACAAACACTTGCGGGAAATCTGATGGCTGGAGGCCAGCCTTTACTGGATATTAAAATGGAGGACCCTAAAAAAAGATGTTGGGTCCCCCTATAATTAATAACCAGCAAAGGCTATGCACACAGCTGAGGGCTGATATTAATAGCCTAGGAAGGGGCCATGGATACTGCCCCTAGGCTAAAAATATCAGCTCTCAGCCACCTGAGAAAAAGCACATCTCTAAGATTTGCCAATTCTGGTACTTAACCTCACTCTTCCCACTTGCCCTGTAGTGCTGGCAAGTGGGGTGATAGTTGGAGTGGTTGATGTCACCTTTGTATTGTCGGGTGACATCAAGCCCCGAGGTTAGTAATGGAGAGGCATCAACACACAGACACCCAGAAAAAAAGTATTTTAATTGAAAGAAATACACAGACTCCTTTCATAATCTTAATTAAACCATACTTACGAAATCACCTATTCACCCGATGCCCTCGTCATCTGCAAAAGAGGTAAAAAAACCCAACAAATTCCTCACCCTTCTGCAGAAATGCTCTTAATCTATTTGTCCCATGACGGGTCTAGCTCTGCCACATCTAGATGGCAGGTTGCATGGTTGCATGATGCGACCATGCAGCCTGTCATCCAGTAGACACTTAGGGATCATCTAAATTAGGATCCATGCATAATACCTCCAAATGTGGAGCGGTGCCGGACCACTTTAAAAAGTAAAGTTTAGGAGTTTTTTTTTACATCCGGTGCTGAACAAGACAGATATAGAAGCAGTCATCCAACACACGACAGATATCATGTACGTGTCCTACTCATTGGTTACATGTGACGGTCGCCTCTCTGTCCCATCCGGAGTATAGCGGCATTTTTCTGCACCCGATGTAAGGTCGAGCAGAGAGAAGTCACTGTGGGATCAGTTGTAGTCGCCTATTAGGGTTGTGATCCACTGAGATTCAAGAAATCGATTATTGATCAATGTAAATTATCTGGAATCTGTGTTCATTCCACTGTAAGCTGAATAAATTCCATGTTCACTCCTCATCTATCAAGCACAGGAAAAACAATATATATTTATTTACAGTCTTCAGCTCGATAACGAGCCATGGCGTCTTGATGGATGACCTCTCTTTCGGAAGATTGATCTTGTTCAAGCCAAGATAGCTCCACCAGGGTCTTCTCCACCATTATTTTGGTTGTATCAAGCCATCGGGTTGCTGATCTTCCTCTTTGCCTTGTTCCTTCTATTCTTCTGATCATGATGTGATTGTCCAGTGATTGTCCTCTTCGAATGAGGTGTCCAAAGTCTTAGCTTGGTGATCCTTGCTTTCTGGCTTGATTTGTTCCAAAATCGCTTTGTTTGTTCTTCTTGCTATCCATGATATTGATAACATTCTCCCCCAGCACCACATTTCAAAGGCGCCAATTCTTCTGTCTTTGATCTTTATTCTCCAGATTTTGCATCCGTATATTACTACAGAACAGAATACAATATACAGCTGGGTATATGGGATATGTGTTCATTGCCCTGTAATCTTTTTATACCAATCTTTATTTTTACACCCATGTTCAATATTCTTTTCTTTTAGTTTGTCCCCTATTTCGTGGGTTTCCTGCGGCACATTAAATAACGTCTCGTGCCCTCCTCTGAGTGCAGCGCCTCATCATTATAGTGTTTCATGGCATTATTAAAGCTCTGTTACATAGTTACCTTTGACTGGAGGTCACGTCTTGGTTTACAGTCGGCCAGAACCCGTTCTTCGAGTTGGTTATCTCTTGTGTATTGTAAAAAAAAAAAAGAAAAGACAATTGCACGCCTGGATGCATCAGTATTCACATTTATCCATTTATTGTATAGGTCACGGCGCTGTTACTACTTTTACCGACCAGACGGAATGGAGGAATGATTTATCTAGAAGATTCGAACTGGTCTTCAAAAAACCTGAAAAATTTCACCCCGACCCCGCTGATCATAGTATATACTAAGCGATATACACCTCCACAAACCATTATAATGACATATTTAAAATAATGCCACTAAGCCATAAGAATAACATACCCGCATAAACCGTGTTCAGCATAAATGAGTACACCCCCTTTGAAAAGTAAGATTTTAATCAATATCTCACTCAACGCATGAACAATTTCCAAGATTTTGAAGACACTGAGTTTCATAGAACTGTATTTTTAATCCACAACACGGAAGTATGATTATAATATAACTTTTCAGCTTTACACAAATTATTTAATACAAAAATATGTACACCCCACATCAAAAACTACTACATGTAGTATTGTGTATGACCTACATGATTTGTATTCTTCTAGTCATAGAACAAACAGTTTGGTGACATATTCCAACTTTTATCTTCTATCATTCTTCAAGAACTATTTCTTTTGGAGCCTGGATGCTTGATGGAGAGTGATTTCCCATAAATGTTTCGATTGCGGTCAGATCAGGAAACACTTGACCACTGAATCACTTTCACCCTGTTCTTCAGAAATACAACATATGTGTGTTTTAGATCATTGTGATGTTGGATAAGTGCACATCTACCGAGGGCACAGAGTGATGGCGGCATCTTCTCATTAAGCATACAGTAGTACATCTGTGAATTCATGATGCCCTCAATGAAATATAGCTCCCAACACTGCTCATGCAGCCATACATAAGGACACTGCCCCCACCATGTCTCACTGTAGGCACCATGCATTTTTTTTTGTACTCCTCACTAGGGTTGAGCGAAACGGGTCGATCATTTTCAAAAGTCGCCGACTTTTGGCTAAGTCGGCGTCTCATGAAACCCGATCCGACCCCTGTGCTTGTCGGCCATGCGGTACGCGACTTTCGCGCCAAAGTCGCGTTTCAATGACGCGAAAAGCGCCATTTCTCAGCCAATGAAGGTGAACGCAGAGTGTGGGCAGCGTGATGACATAGATCCTGGTCCCCACCATCTTAGAGAAGGGCATTGCAGTGATTGGCTTGCTGTCTGCGGCGTCACAGGGGCTATAAAGGGGCGTTCCCGCCGACCGCCATCTTACTGCTGCTGATCTGAGCTTAGGGACAGGTTGCTGCCGCTTCGTCAGAAGCAGGGATAGCGTTAGGCAGGGTCCACTAACCACCAAACCGCTTGTGCTGCAGCGATTTCCACTGTCCAACACCACCTTCGGTGTGCAGGGACTGTGGAAGCTATTTTTTTTTTTTTTTCCCCTCAGCGCTGTAGCTCATTGGGCTGCCCTAGAAGGCTCCGTGATAGCTGTATTGCTGTGTGTACGCCACTGTGGAAACCAACTGCTTTTTTTCAAAGCACATATCCTCTTGTTCCTTCCTTTCTGCACAGCTATCTTTTTTGTTTGTCCACACTTTTTATTTAATTTGTGCATCAGTCCACTCCTATTGCTGCCTGCCATACCTGGCTTACATTACTGCAGGAAGATAGTAATTGTAGGACAGTCCCTGTTTTTTTTTTTTTTTTTTTTGTGGGAGATTAAGATTGGCATTTCTGCTACAGTGCCATCCCTGTGTGTGCCATCTCTCACTGAGTGGGCCATAGAAAGCCTATTTATTTTTTCCGTGATTTGTGTTCTAAATTCTACCTCAACACAAAAACACTACATCAATCAGTGGGAGAAAAATATTGGCCTCAGTCAGGGCTTGTGTGCCACTGCTGTGTGTGCTATCTCTCATTCAGTGGGCTATAGCAAGCCTATTTTTTTTTTTTTTTTTTTTAATATTATTTGGTTTCTAAAGTCTCCCTGAAAAAAAAAAAAAAACCTAAAAAAACAGTGGGAGAGTAATATTGCCCTTTCAGCTTGTGTGCCAGTCTTGACTCCTGGGTGTGCCACCTCTCTCCCTCTCATTCAGTGGGCCATAGAAAGCCTATTTATTTATTTTTTTAAATATTATTGGGTTTCTAAAGTCTCCCTTAAAAAACAAAAAATACATAAAAAAACAGTGGGAGAGTAATATTGCCCTTTCAGCTTGTGTGCCAGGCTTGACTCCTGGGTGTGCCACCTCTCTCCCTCTCATTCAGTGGGCCATAGAAAGCCTATTTATTTTTTTTTTTAAATATTATTGGGTTTCTAAAGTCTCCCTTAACCCCTTCCCGACCCATGACGCCACGTAGGCGTCATGAAAACCCGTGCCAATCCGACCCATGACGCCTATGTGGCGTCATGGAATGATCGCGTCCCTGCAGATCGGGTGAAGGGGTTAACTCCTATTTTACCCGATCTGCAGGGAGAGGGGGAGTGGTACTTCAGCCCAGGGGGGGTGGCTTCACCCCCCCGTGGCTACGATCGCTCTGATTGGCTGTTGAAAGTGAAACTGCCAATCAGAGCGATTTGTAATATTTCACCTAAAAAAATGGTGAAATATTACAATCCAGCCATGGCCGATGCTGCAATATCATCGGCCATGGCTGGAAATACTGAAGTACCCCCCCCCCACGCCCACCGATCGCCCCCCCCGTCCTCTGTTATGGGGTCCGGTCCCCTCCGTCCGCCTGCCGGCTCCCCCGTCCTCCTGTCCGCTCCCTCCTTGCCCAGACCCACCCCCCCTGTGCTCCGTTCCCCCCCCCCGTGCTCCGATCCACCCCCCCACCACCCCTTCATACTTACCGATCCTCCCGGTGTCCGTCCGTCTCCTCGCTGGGCGCCGCCATGTTGGAAAATGGCGGGCGCATGCTCAGTGCGCCCGCCGAATCTGCCAGTCGGCAGATTCCTTACAGGTACATTTTGATCGCTGTGGTAGGTTCTATCACAGCGATCAAAATAAAAAAATAATAAATAAACCCCCCCCCCCCTTTATCACCCCCATAGGGACAATAATAAAATAAAGAATTTTTTTTTTTTTTTTTTTCCTCTAGGGTTAGGATTAGAACTAGGGTTAGAACTAGGGGTAGGGTTAGGGGTAGGGTTAGGGTTACGGGTAGGGTAATTAGGGGTAGGGTTATGGCATGTGCACACAGAGCGGATCGGCCGTGGATCCGCAGCGGATCGGCCGCGGATCCGCAGCGGATCGGACGCGGATCCGCAGCGGATCGGACGCGGATCCGCAGCGGATTGGCAGCGGATCCGCAGCGGATGGGCCGCGGATCGGCAGCGGATCCGCAGCGGATTGGCAGCGGATCCGCAGCGGATCGGCCGCGGATCCGCAGCGGATCGGCAGCGGATGGGCAGCGGATCCGCAGCGGATCGGCCGCGGATCCGCAGCGGATCGGCAGCGGATTGGCAGCGGATCCGCAGCGGATCGGCCGCGGATCCGCAGCGGATCGGCCGCGGATCCGCAGCGGATCGGCAGCGGATCGGCAGCGGATCGGCAGCGGATCCGCAGCGGATCCGCAGCGGATTGGCAGCGGATCCGCAGCGGATGGGCCGCGGATCCGCAGCGGATTGGCAGCAGATCCGCAGCGGATTGGCCGCGGATCCGCAGCGGATTGGCCGCGGATCCGCAGCGGATTGGCCGCGGATCCGCAGCGGATTGGCCGCTGCGAATTCGAAGCAGTTTTCCATCAGGTTTACAGTACCATGTACACCTAAGGAAAACCAAATCCGCTGTGCCCATGGTGCGGAAAATTCCGTGCAGAAACGCTGCGTTGTATTTTCCGCAGCATGTCAATTCTTTGTGCGGATTCCGCAACGTTTTACACCTGTTCCTCAATAGGAATCCGCAGGTGAAATCCGCACAAAAAAACACTGGAAATCTGCTGTAAATCCGCAGGTAAAACGCAGTGCCTTTTACCTGCAGATTTTTCAAAAATCGTGCGGAAAAATCTCACACGAATTCGCAACGTGGGCACATAGCCTTAGGGTTAGGGTTGGAATTAGAGTTAGGGTTGGAATTAGGGCTAGGGTTTGAAATAGGGTTAAGATTAGGCTTGTGGTTAGGGTTACGGATAGGGTTAGGGGTGTGTTGGGGTTACAGTTGTGGTTAGGGTTGGGATTAGGGCTACGGTTGGGATTAGGGTTAGGATTAGGGTTGGAATTAGGGTTACGGGTGTGTTGCGGTTAGGGTTGTGGTTAGGGGTGTGTTGGGGTTAGGTTTGTGATTAGGGTTATGGCTACAGTTGGGATTAGGATTAGGGGTGTGTTGGGGTTAGTGTTGAAGTTAGAATTGAGGGGTTTCCACTGTTTAGGCACATCAGGGGTCTCCAAACGCAACATGGCGCCACCATTGATTCCAGCCAATCTTGCATTCAAAAAGTCAAATGGTGCTCCCTCCCTTCCAAGCCCCGACGTGCGCCCAAACAGTGGTTTACCCCCACATTTGGGGTACCAGCGTACTCAGGACAAACTGGGCAACAACTGTTGGGGTCCAATTTCTCCTGTTACCCTTGCAAAAATAAAAAATTACTTGCTAAAACATAATTTTTGAGGAAAGAACAATTATTTTTTATTTTCACGGCTCTGCGTTATAAACTTCTGTGAAGCACTTGGGAGTTGAAAGTGCTCACCACACATCTAGATAAGTTCCTTCGGGGGTCTAGTTTCCAAAATGGGGTCACTTGTGGGGTGTTTCTACTGTTTAGGCACATCAGGGGCTCTGCAAATGCAATGTGACGCCCGCAGACCATTCCATCAAAGTCTGCATTTCAAATGTCACTACTTCCCTTCCGAGCCCTGACGTGCGCCCAAACAGTGGTTTACCCCCACATATGGGGTATCAGCATACTCACAACAAACTGGGCAACAAATATTGGGGTCCAAATTCTCCTGTTACCCTTGTGAAAATAAAAAATTGCTTGCTAAAACATCTTTTTTGAGGAAAGAAAAATGATTTTTTATTTTCACGGCTCTGCGTTGTAAACTTCTGTGAAGCACTTGGGGGTTGAACGTGCTCACCACACATCTAGATAAGTTCCTTCGGGGGTCTAGTTTCCAAAATGGGGTCACTTGTGGGGTGTTTCTAATGTTTAGGCACATCAGGGGCTCTGCAAATGCAATGTGACGCCCGCAGACCATTCCATCAAAGTCTGCATTTCAAATGTCACTACTTCCCTTCCGAGCCCTGACGTGCGCCCAAACAGTGGTTTACCCCCACATATGGGGTATCAGCATACTCACAACAAACTGGGCAACAAATATTGGGGTCCAAATTCTCCTGTTACCCTTGTGAAAATAAAAAATTGCTTGCTAAAACATCTTTTTTGAGGAAAGAAAAATGATTTTTTATTTTCACGGCTCTGCGTTGTAAACTTCTGTGAAGCACTTGGGGGTTGAACGTGCTCACCACACATCTAGATAAGTTCCTTGGGGCGTCTAGTTTCCAAAATGGGGTCACTTGTGGGGGGTTTCTACTGTTTAGGCATATCAGGGGCTCTGCAAACGTAACATGATGCCCGCAGACCATTCCATCAAAGTCTGCATTCCAAAACGTCACTACTTCCCTTCCGAGCCCCGGCATGTGCCCAAACAGTGGTTTACCCCCACATATGGGGTATCAGCGTACTCAGGAGAAACTGGACAACAACTTTTGGGGTCCAATTTCTCCTGTTAGTCTTGCAAAAATAAAAAATTCTGGGCTAAAAAAATATTTTTGAGGAAAGGAAACACATTTATTATTTTCACGGCTCTGCGTTATAAACTTCTGTGAAGCATTTGGGGGTTCAAAGTGCTCACCACACATCTAGATAAGTTCCCTTGGGGGTCTAGTTTCCAAAATGGAGTCACTTGTGGGGAGTTCCTACTGTTTAGGCACATCAGGGGCTCTGCAAACGCAACCTGATGCCCGCAGAGCATTCCATCAAAGTCTGCATTTCAAAACGTCACTACTTCCCTTCCGAACCCCGACGTGTGCCAAAACAGTGGTTTACCCCCACATATGGGGTATCAGCGTACTCAGGAGAAACTGGACAACAACTTTTGGGGTCCAATTTCTCCTGTTACTCTTGCAAAAATAAAAAAATTCTGGGCTAAAAAATATTTTTGAGGAAAGGAAACACATTTTTTATTTTCACGGCTCTGCGTTATAAACTTCTGTGAAGCACTTGGGGGTTCAAAGTGCTCACCACACATCTAGATTAGTTCCTTGGGAGGTCTAGTTTCCAAAATGGGGTCACTTGTGCGGGAGCTCCAATGTTTAGGCACACAGGGGCTCTCCAAACGCGACATGGTGTCCGCTAATGATTGGAGCTAATTTTCCATTCAAAAAGCCAAATGGCGTGCCTTCCCTTCCGAGCCCTGCCGTGCGCCCAAACAGTGGTTTACCCCCACATATGGGGTATCACCGTACTCAGGACAAACTGGACAACAAAATTTGGGGTCCAATTTCTCCTATTACCCTTGGGAAAATAAAAAATTCTGGGCTAAAAATCATTTTTGAGGAAAGAAAAATTATTTTTTTATTTTCACGGCTCTGCGTTATAAACTTCTGTGAAGCACCTGGGGGTTCTAAGTGCTCACTATGCATCTAGATAAGTTCCTTGGGGGGTCTAGTTTCCAAAATGGGGTCACTTGTAGGGGAGCTCCAATGTTTAGGCACACAGGGGCTCTCCAAACGCGACATGGTGTCCGCTAACGATTGGAGCTAATTTTCCATTCAAAAAGTCAAATGGCACGCCTCCCCTTCCGAGCCTTGCCATGCACCCAAACAGTGGTTTACCCCCACATATGAGGTATCGGCATACTCAGGAGAAATTGCCCAACAAATTTTAGGATCCATTTTATCCTGTTGCCCATGTGAAAATGAAAGAATTGAGGCTAAAAGAAATTTTGTGTGAAAAAAAAGTACTTTTTCATTTTTGCGGATCAATTTGTGAAGCACCTGGGGGTTTAAAGTGCTCACTATGCCTCTAGATGAGTTCCTTGGGGGGTCTAGTTTCCAAAATGGGGTCACTTGTGGAGGAGCTCCAATGTTTAGGCACACAGGGGCTTTCCAAACGCGACATGGTGTCCGCTAACGATGGAGATAATTTTTCATTCAAAAAGTCAAATGGCGCTCCTTCCCTTCCGAGCCTTACCATGTGCCCAAACAGTGGTTTACCCCCACATGTGAGGTATTTGTGTACTCAGGAGAAATTGCCCAACAAAATTTAGGATCCATTTTATCCTGTTGCCCATGTGAAAATGAAAAAATTGAGGCTAAAATAATTTTTTTGTGAAAAAAAAGTACTTTTTCATTTTTACGGATCAATTTGTGAAGCACCTGGGGGTTTAAAGTGCTCACTATGCTTCTAGATAAGTTCCTTGGGGGGTCTAGTTTCCAAAATGGGGTCACTTGTGGGGGAGCTCCAATGTTTAGGCACACGGGGGCTCTCCAAACATGACATGGTGTCCGCTAAAGATTGGAGCCAATTTTTCATTCAAAAAGTCAAATGGCGCTCCTTCCCTTCCAAGCCCTGCCGTGCGCCCAAACAGTGGTTTACCCCCACATATGAGGTATCAGCGTACTCAGGACAAATTGGACAACAACGTTCGTGGTCCAGTTTCTCCTTTTACCGCTGGGAAAATAAAAAAATTGTTGCTAAAAGATCATTTTTGTGACTAAAAAGTTAAATGTTCATTTTTTACTTCCATGTTGCTTCTGCTGCTGTGAAACACCTGAAGGGTTAATAAACTTCTTGAATGTGGTTTTGAGCACCTTGAGGGGTGCAGTTTTTAGAATGGTGTCACTTTTGGGTATTTTCAGCCATATAGAACCCTCAAAATGACTTCAAATGTGAGGTGGTCCCTAAAAAAAATGGTTTTGTAAATTTTGTTGTAAAAATGAGAAATCACTGGTCAAATTTTAACCCTTATAACTTCCTAGCAAAAAAAAAAATTGTTTCCAAAATTGTGCTGATGTAAAGTAGACATGTGGGAAACGTTATTTATTAACTATTTTGTGTCACATAACTCTCTGGTTTAACAGAATAAAAATTCAAAATGTGAAAATTGCGAAATTTTCAAATTTTTTGCCAAATTTCCGTTTTTTTCACAAATAAACTCAGAAATTATCGACCTAAATTTACCACTAACATGAAGCCCAATATGTCACGAAAAAACAATCTCAGAATCGCTAGGATCCGTTGAAGCGTTCCTGAGTTATTACCTCATAAAGGGACACTGGTCAGAATTTCAAAAAACGGCAAGGTCATTAAGGCCAAAATAGGCTGGGTCATGAAGGGGTTAAAAAACAAAAAATACATAAAAAAACAGTGGGAGAGTAATATTGCCCTTTCAGCTTGTGTGCCAGTCTTGACTCCTGGGTGTGCCACCTCTCTCATTCAGTGGGCCATAGAAAGCATTTTTTTTTTTTTCCTTGATTTGTGTTCTAAAATCTACCTCAACACAAAAACACTACATCAATCAGTGGGAGAAAAATATTGGCCTCAGTCAGGGCTTGTGTGCCACTGCTGTGTGTGCTATCTCTCATTCAGTGGGCTATAGAAAGCCTATTTATTTATTTATTTTTTTTCTTATTATTTGGTTTCTAAAGTCTCCCTGAAAAAAAAAAAAAAAACATAAAAAAACAGTGGGAGAGTAATATTGCCCTTTCAGCTTGTGTGCCAGTCTTGACTCCTGGGTGTGCCACCTCTCTCTCTCATTCAGTGGGCTATAGAAAGCCTTTTTTTTTTTTTATTTTTTTTTTTATATTATTTGGTTTCTAAAGTCTCCCTGAAATAAAAAAAAAACTTAAAAAAACAGTGGGAGAGTAATATTGCCCTTTCAGCTTGTGCGCCAGTCTTGACTCCTGGGTGTGCCACCTCTCTCTCTCTAATTGTGGGCCATAGAAAGCCTTTTTTTTTTTTTTTTTTTTTATATTATTTGGTTTCTAAAGTCTCCCTGAGAAAAAAAAAAAAATAAATTAGGTGGGAGATTAATATTGACATTAGTGCTTGAGTGACAGTCCTGCGTGTGTGTCATCTCTGTGATTTTGTGCCACAGAAAACAGAGTGTGTAACATTGTGCCTGATTTTCCTTGTGGTCTCACCAACCTGTTAAGGGATATTGAAATCATACTGAAGTTATAGCTCACCGTGTAAGTTGTTTGACAGCAACAAATAAAGTTACTTTGGTTAAGATTTTAAAACAATGAGGAAGTCTGGTGCAAGAGGTCGTCGTGGGCGTTCATTGTCAGCTGGTAATGATGGTAGTGGTAGTGGAGCATCAGGTGGTCGTGGGGATAAAAATATTCCACCTAAGTCTGGAGCTGTGGAGCCAGTTTCGTCGTCAGGCTACACAAGGCCTCGAACGCTCTCTTTTCTGGGAGTAGGAAAACCGCTTTTAAAGGCGGAGCAGCAACAGCAAGTTTTGGCTTACATTGCAGACTCAGCCTCTAGCTCTTTTGCCTCCTCTTCCGAAACTGGTAAATGTAAAAGCAGCGCGTCGCTTGTGGATGTTCACGGTCAGGGACAAGTCGCTTCCTTGTCCTCCTCAGCAAAAACTACAACAAGAGAGAAGGATGCAGCAGGCGACACAACGGGTCACTCCATGGAGCTCTTTACACATACCGTCCCTGGCTTAGAAAGTGAAACATTTAACAGGCCATGCCCATTACAAGTATATTCTGACATGGAGTGCACTGATGCACAGCCACAGCCAGAGTACTATGCTGCTCCTTTGACTCAGACCACCACATTGCCCTCTCAGGGTACAGATCCACAATCAGACCCTGATGAGACTATGTTGCCCCGCCACGAACGCTATACCACCGACCGACACAGTGACACAGACGAAGTTGCACACGAGCTCGAAGAGGAGGTAATAGATGACCCAGTTATTGACCCCGATTGGCAGCCATTGGGGGAACAGGGTGCAGGCGGCAGTAGTTCAGAAGCGGAGGTGGAGGAGGGGCCGCAGCAGGCATCAACATCGCAACAGGTTCCATCTGCCGGGCCCGTATCTGGCCCAAAACGCGTGTCAAAGCCAAAACCTGTTGGAGCACAGCGTTGCCATCCGGTTAAAGCTCAGTCTGCAATCCCTGAAAAGGGATCCGAGTCTAGGAAGAGTGCAGTCTGGCATTTTTTTAAACAACATCCAACTGATCAGCGCAAAGTCATCTGTCAAAAATGTTCAACTAGCTTAAGCAGAGGTCAGAATCTGAAAAGTCTAAATACTAGTTGCATGCATAGACACTTAACCACCATGCATTTTCAAGCCTGGACTAACTACCAAACGTCCCTCAAGGTTGTAGCACCCTCGGCCAATGAAGCTAGTCAGCAACGCAACATCCCTTCCGTCACTGTAAGGCCACCATTTTCCGCACCACCGGCAGTATCTGTGCAGGTTTCTTTGCCAGCCAAAAGCAGTCAGGGTCAGGGAATCACCAGTTTTGTAGGAGGAAATATTGCATCTAGGGCACCGGCGGAAACAATACCGTCTCCAACCGTCTCTCAGTCTGCCATGTACACCGGCACACCTGAAAGTTCCACGATCTCCAGCTCTCCAGTCCAGCTCACCCTACATGAGACTCTGGTTAGAAAAAGGAAGTACTTATCCTCGCATCCGCGTACACAGTGTTTTAACGCCCACATAGCTAGACTAATCTCGTTAGAGATGATGCCCTACCGGTTAGTTGAAAGCGAAGCTTTCAAAGCCCTGATGGAGTACGCTGAACCACGATACGAGCTACCCAGTCGACACTTTTTTTCCAGAAAAGCCATCCCAGCCCTGCACCAGCATGTTAAACAGCGCATCGTCCATGCACTCAGGCAATCTGTGAGTACAAAGGTGCACCTGACTACAGATGCATGGACCAGTAGGCATGGCCAGGGACGTTATGTGTCCATCACGGCACACTGGGTGAATGTGGTGGATGCAGGGTCCACAGGCGACATCAATTTAGGGACAGTTGTGCCTAGCCCACGGTCTAGGAAACAGTTGGCTGTAGGCGTTCGCACCCCCTCCTCCTCCTCCTCCTCGTCCTCCTGCAGAAGCTACAGCTCTTCCACAGAACGCAGTCTGCCAACCACTCCATCGGCAGATGACACTGTTGCACACCAGTTGTCCCATTATGGGCCAGCTACTGCCAAGCGTCAGCAGGCTGTATTGGCTATGAAGTGCTTGGGCGACAACAGACACACCGCGGAAGTTCTGTCCGAGTTCTTGCAACAAGAAACACAGTCGTGGCTGGGCACAGTAGATCTTGAGGCAGGCAAGGTAGTGAGTGATAACGGAAGGAATTTCATGGCTGCCATCTCCCTTTCCCAACTGAAACACATTCCTTGCCTGGCTCACACCTTAAACCTGGTGGTGCAGTGCTTATTGAAAACTTATCCTGGGTTCTCTGACCTGCTCCTCAAAGTGCGTGCACTTTGCTCACATATCCGACGTTCGCCTGTACACGCCAGCCGTATGCAGACCTATCAGCGGTCTTTGAACCTTCCCCAGCATCGCCTAATCATAGACGTTGCAACAAGGTGGAACTCAACACTGCACATGCTTCAGAGACTGTGCGAACAGAGGCGTGCTGTTATTTATTTGTGGGAGGATACACGGGCAGGCAGTAGGATGGCAGACATGGAGTTGTCAGGTGTGCAGTGGTCTAAGATACAAGACATGTGTCAAGTCCTTCAGTGTTTTGAGGAATGCACACGGCTGGTTAGTGCAGACAACGCCGTAATAAGCATGAGCATCCCCCTAATGCGTCTGCTGATGCAAAGTTTGACGCACATAAAGGAGCAGGCGTCTGCACCAGAGGAAGAGGAAAGCCTTGATGACAGTCAGCCATTGTCTGGTCAGGGCAGTGTACAGGACGAGGTAGCGGGCGAAGAGGAGGTGGAGGACGAGGAGGATGATGGGGATGAGTATATTTTTAATGCCGAACCTTTCCCGGGGGCACAGGAAATTGGTTGCGTGTCACGGCCGGGTTCTGTTTTTTTGAGGGACACAAGTGACGTAGATTTGCCTGCAACTGCCCCTCAACCAATCACAACCGGAGATTTTACAACTGGAACTTTGGCCCACATGGCGGATTATGCCTTACGTATCCTAAAAAGGGACACACGCATTACGAAAATGATGAACGATGACGATTACTGGTTGGCCTGCCTCCTTGATCCACGCTATAAAGGCAAATTGCAAAATATTATGCCACATGAGAACTTGGAACTAATATTAGCAACCAAACAATCAACTCTTGTTGACCGTTTGCTTCAGGCATTCCCAGCACACAGCGCACGTGATCGTTCTCACACGAGCTCCAGGGGGCAGCAGACTAGGAGTGTTAGGGGTGCACACATCAGAAGTGGCGTTGGACAGAGGGGTTTTCTGACCAGGTTGTGGAGTGATTTTGCTATGACCGCAGACAGGACAGGTACTGCTGCATCAATTGAAAGTGACAGGAGACAACATTTGTCCAGTATGGTTACTAACTATTTTTCATCCCTTATCGATGTTCTCCCTCAACCGTCATTCCCATTTGATTACTGGGCCTCCAAATTAGACACCTGGCCAGAATTGGCAGAATATGCATTGCAGGAGCTTGCTTGCCCGGCAGCAAGTGTCCTATCAGAAAGAGTATTCAGTGCTGCAGGTTCAATATTAACCGAAAAAAGGACTCGTCTGGCTACCCAAAATGTTGACGATCTAACATTCATTAAAATGAACCACAACTGGATTTCGAAATCTTTTGCCCCACCTTGCCCGGCCGACACCTAGCTTTCCTATGAAAGGCTCTTGCCTGTGAATTACTTTTCTAATGTCTAATTTGCTGCAGCTGATTGTACAGCATACGACATGTTTACACCTCCCTAAATGGCCAAACTCCCCACACGGGGCCGTGGTATCGCGACTTGGCGCAAGCACCCGTGAGACTGCTGTTTGTCTGAAGAGGTGGGTGTGCTCGCTTTTGGTTGACGGCATTGCTACTGGGTCCCTCATAGTACAATGTAGTGTCTCTGGCGGTGGTGGTGCACACCCAACGTCAGACACACCGTTGTAACATGAGGGGCCCTGGGGCGGTCCCGCCGGCCTCTAGAGAGTTCCCCCCTACCCCAGCTCAAAATGTGCTCTACCACATGCAAAATTATGTTGCACAGCTCCACCAATCTTTAGTCTATTCGCTGACATCATTCAATGTCTGGCACTGACAATACAAATTTGTAGACATCTACGATGCAACTTAAAGTAGTCTGTGTCTGTGTCCTATATTGGCACCATTAAATAGTTACTGCCAAATTACTATGTCAGAAACTCAGCAGATGAGCCCACCCCTGTACCTAAGTATGCCACCTTTTTTTTTGTTTTGGTTGTTTTGCGAGACATTAACATCTATTTATATTTTGGGAGTACTGGGACAGACACTCCTTGCACTACTCCTCCACTCACCACCAAGCTGCCCGTGTATCCATGTAACCGCTGTAAAACTGCCATGAGCCTATTGTTTGTTATTTTAGGCCTTTGAAGCCTGTCTGCGGTCCCTCCTTCCACTAGTCCTCCACTGACCAGACCACTGCTGCCCGTGTACCCCTGGAACCAATTATAAAGTGCCTACAGCCAGCCCATTTTCTTATGTTAGGCCTTTGAAGCCTGTCTGCGGTCCCTACTTTAAATACTCCTCCACTGACCACCAAGCTGCCTGCCCGTGTATCCATGTAACCGCTGTAAAACTGCCATGAGCCTATTGTTTGTTATTTTAGGCCTTTGAAGCCTGTCTGCGGTCCCTCCTTCCACTAGTCCTCCACTGACCAGACCACTGCTGCCCGTGTACCCCTGGAACCAATTATAAAGTGCCTACAGCCAGCCCATTTTTTTATGTTAGGCCTTTGAAGCCTGTCTGCGGTCCTTCCTTCCACTAGTCCTCCACTGGCCAGACCACTGCTGCCCGTGTACCCCTGGAACCAATTATAAAGTGCCTACAGCCAGCCCATTTTCTTATGTTAGGCCTTTGAAGCCTGTCTGCGGTCCCTACTTTAAATACTCCTCCACTGACCACCAAGCTGCCTGCCCGTGTATCCATGTAACCGCTGTAAAACTGCCATGAGCCTATTGTTTGTTATGTTAGGCCTTTGATAGCCTGTCTGCGGTCCCTCCTTCCACTAGTCCTCCACTGACCAGACCACTGCTGCCCGTGTACCCCTGGAACCAATTATAAAGTGCCTACAGCCAGCCCATTTTCTTATGTTAGGCCTTTGAAGCCTGTCTGCGGTCCCTACTTTAAATACTCCTCCACTGACCACCAAGCTGCCTGCCCGTGTATCCATGTAACCGCTGTAAAACTGCCATGAGCCTATTGTTTGTTATTTTAGGCCTTTGAAGCCTGTCTGCGGTCCCTCCTTCCACTAGTCCTCCACTGACCAGACCACTGCTGCCCGTGTACCCCTGGAACCAATTATAAAGTGCCTACAGCCAGCCCATTTTTTTATGTTAGGCCTTTGAAGCCTGTCTGCGGTCCCTCCTTCCACTAGTCCTCCACTGGCCAGACCACTGCTGCCCGTGTACCCCTGGAACCAATTATAAAGTGCCTACAGCCAGCCCATTTTCTTATGTTAGGCCTTTGAAGCCTGTCTGCGGTCCCTACTTTAAATACTCCTCCACTGACCACCAAGCTGCCTGCCCGTGTATCCATGTAACCGCTGTAAAACTGCCATGAGCCTATTGTTTGTTATGTTAGGCCTTTGATAGCCTGTCTGCGGTCCCTACTTTAAATACTCCTCCACTCACCACCAAGCTGCCTGCCCGTGTATCCATGTAACCGCTGTAAAACTGCCATGAGCCTATTGTTTGTTATTTTAGGCCTTTGAAGCCTGTCTGCGGTCCCTCCTTCCACTAGTCCTCCACTGACCAGACCACTGCTGCCCGTGTACCCCTGGAACCAATTATAAAGTGCCTACAGCCAGCCCATTTTCTTATGTTAGGCCTTTGAAGCCTGTCTGCGGTCCCTACTTTAAATACTCCTCCACTGACCACCAAGCTGCCTGCCCGTGTATCCATGTAACCGCTGTAAAACTGCCATGAGCCTATTGTTTGTTATTTTAGGCCTTTGAAGCCTGTCTGCGGTCCCTCCTTCCACTAGTCCTCCACTGACCAGACCACTGCTGCCCGTGTACCCCTGGAACCAATTATAAAGTGCCTACAGCCAGCCCATTTTTTTATGTTAGGCCTTTGAAGCCTGTCTGCGGTCCCTCCTTCCACTAGTCCTCCACTGGCCAGACCACTGCTGCCCGTGTACCCCTGGAACCAATTATAAAGTGCCTACAGCCAGCCCATTTTCTTATGTTAGGCCTTTGAAGCCTGTCTGCGGTCCCTACTTTAAATACTCCTCCACTGACCACCAAGCTGCCTGCCCGTGTATCCATGTAACCGCTGTAAAACTGCCATGAGCCTATTGTTTGTTATGTTAGGCCTTTGATAGCCTGTCTGCGGTCCCTACTTTAAATACTCCTCCACTCACCACCAAGCTGCCTGCCCGTCTATCCATGTAACCGCTGTAAAACTGCAATGAGCCTATTGTTTGTTATTTTAGGCCTTTGATAGCCTGTCTGCGGCCCCTACTTGCAATACTCCTCCACTGACCACAATGCTGCCTGGAGTGCCTGCCTGTGTATCCATGTAACCGATGTAAAACTGCCATGACTGCCTACTGTTTGTTATTTTAGGCCTTTGATAGCCTGTCTGCAGCCCCTACTTGCAATACTCCTCCACTGACCACACCAATGCTGCCCGTGTACCCCTGGAACCTATTTAAAAGTTCATAGAGCCTAGTTATATATTTTATTTACTATTAATAAGGCCATGATGGACTACGCTGTACCACGCTACAAGCTAACCAGTCGACACTTCTTTTGCGAGAAAAGCCATCCCAACCCTCCACCAGCATGTAGAAGACCGCATTGTCCATGCACTCTGGCAATCTGTGAGTACAAAGGTGCACCTGACAACAGACGCATGGACCTGTAGGCATGGCCACGGAAGATTACGTGTCCATTACGGCGCAATGGGTTAATGTGGTGGATGCATGGTCCACAGGGGACAGCCTACTAAGTCTGTCTGCAGTCCCTAATTCAAATTGTCCTCCACTGTCTAAATCGGAGCTTCCACCTTCTGGCTTTCGGCCTATAGTATCAGAAATTAAACTGCATTTGGCCTTCAACTTTGGTTAGGGCCTACTAACGGCTTCTGCCCCTCCCTGGTGTTGCCCTCAACTAAATAAAGCTGAGCTTCAACCTTCTGCTCCAAATTACCATTTTAAAAAATGCAATAGGCTTTTCCGGCCTACTAAAGGTGTCTGTCTGTGTGCCCCTGCCTGGTGTTGCCCTCAACTAAATAAAGCTGAGCTTCAACCTTCTGCTCCAAATTACCATTTTAAAAAATGCAATAGGCTTTTCCGGCCTACTAAAGGTGTCTGTCTGTGTGCCCCTGCCTGGTGTTGTCCTCAACTAAATAAAGCTGAGCTTCAACCTTCCGGCTCTCATTAAGTGGTTTTAAAAAAAAAAAATGGTGGTTAGGGCCTACTAACGGCTTCTGCCCCTCCCTGGTGTTGCCCTCAACTAAATAAAGCTGAGCTTCAACCTTCTGCTCCAAATTACCATTTTAAAAAATGCAATAGGCTTTTCCGGCCTACTAAAGGTGTCTGTCTGTGTGCCCCTGCCTGGTGTTGTCCTCAACTAAATAAAGCTGAGCTTCAACCTTCCGGCTCTCATTAAGTGGTTTTAAAAAAAAAAAATGGTGGTTAGGGCCTACTAACGGCTTCTGCCCCTCCCTGGTGTTGCCCTCAACTAAATAAAGCTGAGCTTCAACCTTCTGCTCCAAATTACCATTTTAAAAAATGCAATAGGCTTTTCCGGCCTACTAAAGGTGTCTGTCTGTGTGCCCCTGCCTGGTGTTGCCCTCAACTAAATAAAGCTGAGCTTCAACCTTCTGCTCCAAATTACCATTTTAAAAAATGCAATAGGCTTTTCCGGCCTACTAAAGGTGTCTGTCTGTGTGCCCCTGCCTGGTGTTGCCCTCAACTAAATAAAGCTGAGCTTCAACCTTCTGCTCCAAATTACCATTTTAAAAAATGCAATAGGCTTTTCCGGCCTACTAAAGGTGTCTGTCTGTGTGCCCCTGCCTGGTGTTGTCCTCAACTAAATAAAGCTGAGCTTCAACCTTCCGGCTCTCATTAAGTGGTTTTAAAAAAAAAAAATGGTGGTTAGGGCCTACTAACGGCTTCTGCCCCTCCCTGGTGTTGCCCTCAACTAAATAAAGCTGAGCTTCAACCTTCTGCTCCAAATTACCATTTTAAAAAATGCAATAGGCTTTTCCGGCCTACTAAAGGTGTCTGTCTGTGTGCCCCTGCCTGGTGTTGCCCTCAACTAAATAAAGCTGAGCTTCAACCTTCTGCTCCAAATTACCATTTTAAAAAATGCAATAGGCTTTTCCGGCCTACTAAAGGTGTCTGTCTGTGTGCCCCTGCCTGGTGTTGTCCTCAACTAAATAAAGCTGAGCTTCAACCTTCCGGCTCTCATTAAGTGGTTTAAAAAAAAAAAAATGGTGGTTAGGGCCTACTAACGGCTTCTGCCCCTCCCTGGTGTTGCCCTCAACTAAATAAAGCTGAGCTTCAACCTTCTGCTCCAAATTACCATTTTAAAAAATGCAATAGGCTTTTCCGGCCTACTAAAGGTGTCTGCCCCTCCCTGGTGTTGTCCTCAACTGAACAAAGCTGAGCTTCCACATTCTGGCTTTCGCCCTATACTATCAGATATTAAACTGCATTTGGCCTACTAGTGTGGTTAGGCCCTTGAAACAGTGTCTGCTGCTCTTGGGTTTGCTACTCCACTGAACAAAGCAATGCCGCCTGTTTAGTCCTGTTACCAATTTTGAACTGCATGTAGCCTACTTTATTCTTTGGCCCTATATCTGTTTCCTCCTCATCCTGCCCATTGCCCAGCCACTGCTAAATGAGTCTGCTGGTACATTGACCTAGACCACTACATTCCCCTTGTACTCTACACAGCCAGAATCTGTCCCTGCTGAAAGTAAGGTTCCCCTTCCCGCATGTTATACCACCTTACACAGGGACAAAGAGGAAGGTGCAGATGAAAGTGCAGGTTCCTTCATCAGGTGGGGGGGCATACTCGTTGGCGACGTCACTGGCACAGGGCCCCTCAGAGTACGCAAAAGTGTCGCTGCTGGTGGGAGGCGCCCCCGCCATGCAAACACACCGCCGTACTTTGAGGGGCCCTGTGCCAGTGCCAATGCGAACGAGTGGGCCCCCCCCCTGCTTGCTCAGGATCACAGCACTTGCAACTTTTAAATACTTACCTTTCCCTGCAACACCGCCGTGACGTAGTCCGCATTTCCTGGGCCCACGAAAAACTTGAGCCAGCCCTACTCCCCCCACAACTTTCCCCCAATTCCCTATGCCCAACTATTATTATACAGTTAATTAAGATTGGCAAGCTTCAGAAACAAGAATGGATGTTTTTGGCATTAAAATGGGCACTGTAGGTGTTTTCCTGGCCTCCACTCACTGCCGACTATGCTTCCCCATTGACTTGCATTGGGTTTCGTGTTTCGGTCGATCCCCGACTTTTAGCGATAATCGGCCGACTGCACTCGACTCGACTCTGGACAAAATCGGGTTTCCCAAAACCCTACTCGATCTTAAAAAAATGAAAGTCGCTCAACCCTACTCCTCACCTTTGTGATACCATACAGTACTGCAGCCATCAGTGCAAATTTGTCTTGGTCTCATCACTCCAGCGAATAGTCCAATAGTTCAAGTAGTCTTCCTATTTTTCAGCATGGACCATGGCAAATGTAAGCAGCCTTTTTGTGCATGGGCTTTAGAAGTGGCTTCCTCCATGGATGACCCCCATGCATGTAATTCCTCTGCAGTGTACGCCGTATTGTCTCACAGGAAACACGCACCCCGATTCAGCTTTCTACTTCTTTCGCTACCTGCAGTAAACTTGCATGTCCAGTCCATTTTCTTCAACTTTTCTCATCAGAAGACCCTCCTGTTTAGGTTTTGACTTTCATAGTTGGCCTGGACATCTCTGTGAAATGGTTGCAGTTCCGTCTTTGTTACATTTTTGTAACACTTTTGTTCTCAGGTTCTTAGGTCTTGTGACACTACTCTTCCATGTGGTGCCATTGCTGACAGCATGACATGGGAAGGGATTTTTTTTAACCTCTTTCTGACCTAGGATGGGATAATATGTCCAAGGTCAGATCCCCTGCTTTGATGCGGGCTCTGGCGGTGAGCCCGCATCAAAGCCATGACATGTCAGCTGTTTTGAACAGCTGACATGTGCCCGCAATAGCGGCGGGTGGAATCGTGATTCACCCGCCACTATTAACTAGTTCAATGCCGCTGTCAAACGCTGACAGCGGCATTTAACTAGCGCTTCTAGCCATCAGGCTAGAAATGAGCGCATTGCTGACCCCCGTCACATGATCGGGGGTCAGCGATGCGTTGGCATAACAACCAAAGGTCTCCTTGAGACCTCTATGGTTGTTGATGCCGGATTGCTATGAGCACCACCCTGTGGTCGGCGCTCATAGCAATGCAGGAATTCAGCTACATAGGAGCGATCTGAGCTTCGCTCCTATGTAGCAGAGCCGATCCAGTTGTGACAGCTTCTAGCCTCCAATGGAGGCTGGTGAAGCATGGCAAAAGTAAAAAAAAATGTTTTAAAAAACATGAAAAAAAAAATATAAAAGTTTAAATCACCCCCCTTTTGCTCCATTCAAAATAAAACAATTAAAAGAAAATCAAACCTACACATATTTGGTATCGCTGTGTTCAGAATCGCCCAATCTATCATTATAAAAAAAAGGATTAACCTGATCGCTGAACGGTGTAGCGAGAAAAAAATTTGAAACGCCAGAATTACGTTTTTTTGGTCGCCGCGACATTGCATTAAAATGCAATAACGGGCGATCAAAAGAACGCATCTGCACCAAAATGGTATCTCTAAAAACTTCAGCTCGGTTCGCAAAAAATAAGCTATGGGTATCGGAAAATGGTGCAATTTTTTTTTTTTAGCAAAGTTTGGAATTTTGTTTCACCACTTAGATAAAAAATTACCTAGACATGTTTGGCAAGTCATATTGGCAAGTCAGTTTTAGCATTTAGAGAACCTAGCAAAAAAGTCAAACAAAAAACAAGTGTGGGATTGCAAATTAAAAAAGTTATGGCTCTGGGAAGGAGGGGAGCGAAAAACTTAAATGCAAAACCGAAAAAAGCTGGGGTCATGAAGGGGTTAAGTTTGTGGATGTCACATGAAAAAATGTGGAAGAGTTCAGGGGTATGAATACATTTTCAAGGCTCTACATACATAGTAGATGCATATTCCTAATTCTACTGAGTTATTGACGTCTTGAGTTTATTTTATAGATTTTTTTTTTATCTTGGGAGTTAGTGTCTGTCTGATTTTCATCCCTGGTACCAGTCAGTAAGGTATTTAATCCTCTTTATTGTGCCATCGTCTGATTTTGCAGCAATTAGTCACATCTCACTATCTTAATTTCAGCGTTTAATGTTTTTTATTATCTCCAGTGTGAGTCAACTCTCCGGCTCTCCCCAGCAGAAATGAATTTTTCACCTTGTCTTACTCCAATGTGCGGAGATTAATGTTTTAGAGATAAAGTAAATTAAGACGAGGAGAAAATAAGGTGGATGTGTCAGGAAGTCGGGAAGGTCTGTAAGCCAAGAGGCACAACCCGCATCTGGATAGGTCCGACTGTAGGAAGAAAATGTCACTATTTACAAAAACAAGTAATTATAAGGAAATTCTAACAATTCCATCTATATTTCCACACTTCACGTCTTTTCTTAGGCGCCTTGTTACGCTACCGTTCCTTATAACATGTGTGCCCAGGGAAGCGCTCGAGTCTACAGGTACTTTCTTAGTTTCTGGTCCATCTCCATGCATGACGTGACGCGACTTCCATGGCAGAACAATGACACTGGCTAAAGGTGTGTAGCTAGCTTTTAACCCTTAGCTCTTCCCCTCCTATATTTGCCACCGCCCCTCTGGGTTGGACTGAAATCTCCTCCCTTGACCTCCTAGCTGAAATAATTCCCAATATCTAGGATGGGTCATAACTTCCTCTAACGGGGTCTGCTGTGCTGGAATACCTCTTTCAGTACCACCCCGTGTTTTAGGAGGTCCACTCTGCTTTGGCTGGATTCTGAATGAAGGACGCTGACTGGAATGGCTTCATTACATGGGCACATATAAAATATCACTGCTTCTCCACGTATTTCCAGTGTGACAACTCTTTACTCACAGGACACAGAATATATATCACAACAGATACAGAGGGCAGGCCAATTCAAAAGCGGCAGGCCAGACATACATTTCAATAGCCGCAGGTGGCCGGAGCCTGCTGATATTTACTGTGGGAATTACAAAGGTGGGGAAGGACAGAAGGGGGACATCTTGTCCCCTCTGCCCAGGGGGCACAGCAGGTGGGATGATGCATTAGGGACTCACATGGAACCTATTATACATACATATAACTGCATAACATATTCTGGGTGCTGGGGGGTTCTGTAACACGGCTCCCCTTTTCAGCGACGCGATCGGCATACACAGTCTGATCCTTAACGGATCGGTTTGGGGATGACCGAAGTTTATGGGGTTGGTACAAGTTCCGTTTGTCGACTTAGTCCATCGGCATTACCGTTTTGTTTGCCGGGTCTGTAGTGGATGGTGAAGTCCAGAGTTTGTAGGGCTAAACTCCACCGCAGTAATCTGGCATTGTCTCCGGAGACCCTATTAAGCCACACTAGGGGATTATGGTCCGTTAGGAAGGAAAACTGTCGTCCATACAAATATGGTTGTAACTTTTTGTGTGCCCATACTACTGCCAGGCACTCCTTCTCGATAGCCGCATAGCTTACTTCACGGGGCAGTAGTTTCCGACTTAGGTAAGCTACCGGGTGTTCTTGGCCGTCCGGCCTGACTTGGCTCAGTACTGCCGCCAATCCAAACATAGAAGCGTCTGTGTGAACAAGGAAACGTTTAGTTGGATCGGGTGCGGCCAATACAGGGGTATTGGTGAGGGCGTCCTTTAGCTGGCGGAGGGCTTCCTCACACTCTGGGGTCCAGGTTACCTGACGGGGTTGGTTCTTACGGGTCAGATCAGTGAGGGGCTTGGCTACACTGCTGAAATTGGGGACAAATTTCCTGTAATACCCCGCTGTCCCTAGAAACACCATGACCTGGGTTTTAGTGCGTGGGGTGGGCCATTTGGCTATGGCCTCAATCTTGGCTGGTTCTGGTCACTGTTTCCCACTTCCCACCCAATGTCCTAAATACTGAACCTCTGCTTTGCCCATGTGACACTTGTTTCGGTTCAGAGTGATTCCGGCCTTGTGGATCCTGTCCAATACTGCCTCTAGGTGATTTAGATGCTCTTCCCATGTTGCGCTGTAGATGGCAATGTCATCCAGGTAGGCACACGCATAGTCCTGGAGACCATCCAGAAGCCGGTCATCCAGCCTCTGGAAGGTCGCAGGGGCATTCTTCATCCCGAATGGCATAACTCGAAACTGGAATAAGCCGAACAGGGTGATAAATGCAGACTTGGGAATAGCGTCAGGACTAAGGGGAATCTGCCAGTAGCATTTGCATAGATCGATGGTGGTCAAATACTTTGCCCCCGCCAGCCGGTCTAACAGCTCATCCACGCGCAGCATGGGATACGCATCCGTCACCGTTTTCTCATTGAGCCTGCGATAGTCTACACAAAACCGTGTAGTCCCATCCTTCTTGGGCACCAACACTACAAGGGATGCCCAGGGACTATCTGATTCTTCAATGACCCCTAAACACAACATCTCTCGTATCTCTTGTCGCATCCCTTCTCGTACAGACTCAGGGATGCAGAAGGGGGGTTGTGTCAGGGGGTCTGACCCTGGGTCTCAACCTTGTGTTGTGCCAGGTGGGTGTACCCCGGTCTCCCGGAAAACATCCTCTGTCGCTGCCTCAACAACGCCTCTGCCTACTGTCTCTCCCGGGGACCTAGGTCTTCACCCCAGTGTACCTGGTCCCATATTTTAGAGTCCTCTCCGCTAAGACATCGGGTAAGGGGATCTCGGCTACATCCTCTGCTTCAAGTGCACAGATGGCCACTACCTCTTCAGGGCGCTCCCGGTAGGGCTTCAGCATGTTCATGTGGAACATGCGGATAACCCTGGGGTCATCACAATCGGCGACATTATAGGTGGTGTTGGCTATTTTCCCCACTACCTGGTAGGGCCCCTGCCATGCAGCTTGGAACTTGTTCTGCCTAGTGGGTTCTAACACCAGGACCTTCTGTCCTATCTCAAAGGTGCGTTCTTTGGCCCTCCGATCATACCATACGTGCTGGTGCCATTGGGCCACCTGCAGGTTCCCACGTACAGCCTGGGTCAGCTCCTGTAGGTGGTCCCGGAATTCCAGCACATAGTGTACAATAGGTACCCCTTCTATGGTGCCTCCCCTTCCCAGTGTACTAGCACTAAGTCTAGGGGTCCCCTTACCCGCCTCCCATATACCAGTTCAAACGGGGAGAAGCCTGTGGATTCTTGGGGTACCTCCCGATAGGCAAACAGCAGGTGTGGCAAGAATTTCTCCCAGTCCCTATAGGTCCTGGTAAAAGTCCCAATGAGTTGTTTCAACGTTCCGTTAAAGCGTTCACACAACCCATTGGATTGCGGGTGGAACGGGGTGCTCCTAATGGACTTTACGCCACACAGCTCCCACAGTTGGTTGGTCACTTCTGCTGTAAACTGGGTACCCTTGTCCGAGATAATCTCCCTGGGAAATCCAACCCATGAGAAAACCTGGAGCAGGGCAGCCGCCACCGTCTCTGCCAATATGTTAGGTAACGCAACCGCCTCTGGATACCGTGTGGCATAATCTACCACTGTCAATATATACCTTTTCCCTGACGGACTGGGTTTGGCTAATGGCCCTATCAGATCGACTGCTACTTGGCTAAATGGCTCCTCCACAATAGGGAGGGGGCGTAATTTGGCCTGGCAGCGATCTCCTCTCTTGCCAATGCGCTGGCAATAGTCACAGGTCTGACAGTACTAATAACAGTTTCGACACCTGCTAAACATCCCTTAATACCCAATATATCAACAGGGGGAAAAAGTATACCCTCGACAAGATGTATAATAATAAATACCCGTTCACCATTGGCAATGTTTCCACAAATATTGTGCAGATTATATCAAATAGCACAGATCAAATATCAAACCCTCACCCCTGGCATGTCTGCCAGGCATTACCATACAGGGATGGAGGTTGCAAGATGGTGAAACGTATCATCAAAGACCAGGGAACCTAGCAAGTACCGCAGTCCAAAATCCCAAAATCAGGGAAGGACTAAGCATAAGTGCAGCAGTAAAAGATAAGGTGCTTGTGCTGGGGGGAGAAGAAGCCCCACGCGTATCGACGCTACACGAGCGTCTTCATCATTTCCCCTGATGAAGACGCTCGTGTAGCGTCGATACGCGTGGGGCTTCTTCTCCCCCCAGCACAAGCACCTTATCTTTTACTGCTGCACTTATGCTTAGTCCTTCCCTGATTTTGGGATTTTGGACTGCGGTACTTGCTAGGTTCCCTGGTCTTTGATGATACGTTTCACCATCTTGCAACCTCCATCCCTGTATGGTAATGCCTGACAGATATGCCAGGGGTGAGGGTTTGATATTTGATCTGTGCTATTTGATATAATCTGCACGATATTTGTGGAAACATTGCCAATGGTGAACGGGTATTTATTATTATACATCTTGTCGAGGGTATACTTTTTCCCCCTGTTGATATATTGGGTATTAAGGGATGTTTAGCAGGTGTCGAAACTGTTATTGGTGTCTATACACTCATACAGTATAATTGGTACCAGATATATGTGTATTATTCTGTGCATATATATATATTTTTGTACTTTTTTATGGTTAACACACTTTATATGTGTAAGATAAACTTGTTGAAAGGTGCTTGTGGGTATTTGGTTCCATTTTGTATACGGGGTTGCACATAGCCAACTAGCTCTGTGTATGCTGTTTGGTTTTTAAATGCTTTTAATGTATGTCTCACCTTGCTGTGTGTATTAATAAAGTAAATATTTTTTCATGGTGATCCCATTGATATGCATATCTTTTTTCTTGTTCAGACTCAATTGCTTTTTATATGCATGTGGCTGATCCCTGACTAAAATTGTTTCAGTGGTGCCCGCCATTTTCTTTGTACAGGTCTGACAGTACTGACGAACATCATAGGTTACCCCCGGCCAAAAGAAGTTTTGGGTCAGACGATGCCTGGTGTGACTGACGCGGAAGTGCCCAGCCAAGGGTATGTCATGAGAGATTCGCAGTAACTCCTGCCTGTACTTCTTGGGAACTACCAGCTGTCGTTTTATAGTGGGGCTCGTCCCTGTGTGGTGCTGCTCGGTAACCCGGTAGAGGAGTCCCTGCTGCCATACAAACTGCTCCCCTTCCAGTACTCCTCTCCCCTCCTGTGCCTTCCCACGATATCCCTCTAATGAAGGATCTTCAAGTAACTCCTTCTTAAATTCAGCTGGGGTGGCCCAAGAAATGTGTCTGGCTATGGGAATACGTGTAGGGCTGGGGTGTCTTACCTGGGCCACCTCTGAGTGTGATTCCTCCTCCGCAGCTCGAGCTTGTCTCCGGGTGGTCAAAGGATATGTCTCAGCCAGAGGGCCTACCGAGAAGGCCCCAAGTCATTTCCCACCAAGACGTCTGCAGGCAAATCCTCCATCAAGCCGACCTCAACAAGGCCATCCCCGACTCCCCAGTTCAGGTGAATCCTGGCAGTGGGCAGACGATGTATGGCTCCCCCTGCTACACGGACTGCCACTGTCCGGTCCGTCTTCTCTTGGTCCCGGATGAGATGAGGCTTCACAAGGGTCAAAGTTGCTCCGGAATCTCCTAGTCCCTGCATGCGTTTCCCATTAACCCACACGACGAGTCGATGCTGTTGTCGATTATCTGCCCGGGCTGCCTGCATGGGGTCTACTTCATGCAGCACTTCCTCCATTTCTTCCACCCCTTGGTTAGTTGTAGCCCCCAATGCCGGGTCAGCTTTGTCTTGGTAGCAGTGTACAGCGGCCCGGCTGAAGGTAGCTGTTCCCGCCTTTGGCCACTGGGTATGCTGAGTCCGGTTGGGACATTGTCTTTGCAGGTGGCCCAGCTGATGGCAGGTGTGGCATCGCACCCCAGGGGGACTGTGGTTTGGGGGCTTCCAGACCCATGGGAGGACCCCTAGTGACCATCTTTGATCCGGCCGACTGAGACCTCCTGGCATCATGATGTTCGTCGGCCAGACGAGCGGCCTCCTCAAGAGTCATTGGCCGCCTGTCCCGAAGCCATTCCTGTGTCTCGGGGGTTAGTCCATTAAAGAATCGTTCTAACAAGAAGAGCTGTAGGATGTTCTCCTTAGTGGTTGCTTGGCTCCCTTGTACCCACTGTAGCAGTGACCGCCGTAATTTACAGGCCCATTCAGCATGTGTATCGGTTACCTGTTTTATAAGTGCGTGGAACTTTTGGCGGTATGCTTCTGGTGTCAGCGCATACTGGGCCAAGATCACTTCTTTGATCCGCTCATAGTCCATACAGTCCTCATCAGGTACTGTGCGATAGGCATCAGCTTGCTGGCCAGAATCTGAACCTGTTCCTCTGGCTTCACTTGATGCAGGGCACACTGCCGCTCAAAGTCCTGCAGAAAGCCATCAATGTCTTCCTCTGCCTTCCCCAACTGTCGGAAGGCGGGAAGGCATTATACTGGATCTTTTTGTGGCTTACTGTTGAAGGTAACTGGGCGGAGGCCAGAGCTCCCCCTGCTCGCTGACTCTCCTCTCTCTGCTCTGCCATCTCCACCTTGGCCAGCTCTATTTTGGCCCGCTCTGCCATCTCCATCTTGGCTAGCTCTATCCTGGTCTGCTCTGCCATCTTTTCCTTCAGATCCGTACGCACATCAGCCATCACCTCTCGTATGATCTCTACTGCAGGGTTTGGGCCATAGAACGCCAGTCTGTTCTTTACCTCCCTCTGGAATTCAGTCTCCTCCACGTTCACATAGGGGGGCGCTGCACTGTCGTGTTCCATGATGGCTGCTATCAAATCCGCTTTTGTTTTGTTGCTGGCGATTAACCCTCGAGCTTCCACCAGGTCTTTTAATGTAGTCCTCTTTAACTTCTGGTAGTTGTTTTCCATTCATTCCTTTCCTCCTGTAGATGGGGTATCACATCTCGCTGTCTGCCACCAGTGTAACGGGGTCTGCTGTGCTGGAGTACCTCTTTCAGTACCACCCCGTGTTTTAAAGGTCCACTCTGCTTTGGCTGGATTCTGAATTAAGGACGCTGACTGGAATGGCTTCATTACATGGGCACATATAAAATATCACTGCTTCTCCACGTATTTCCAGTGTGACAACTCTTTACTCACAGGACGCAGAATATATATCACAACAGATACAGAGGGCAGGCCAATTCAAAAGCGGCAGGCCAGACATACATTACAATAGCCGCAGGTGGCCGGAGCCTGCTGATATTTAATGTGGGAATTACAAAGGTGGGGAAAGACAGAAGGGGGATATCTTGTCCCCTCTGCCCAGGGGGCACAGCCGGTGGGATGATGCATTAGGGACTCACATGGAACCTATTATACATACATATAACTGCATAACATATTCTGGGTGCTGGGGGGTTCTGTAACACTTCCTAATGGGAGTTCCAAATGGGATGACTGATGTCTCAACGGGTTCCTGGGGCTGGACCGATATGGAGAGTCCAAACTTGGGTCGGCTAAGTAGTTCTGGAGGGCCAGACTCGATAGCTCGGCATCTGGGACAGCTGGAGAACGATGAGACCCGGATGTGGTGAGTTCTCCTTCCATGGAAGTCTTCAAACAGAGGCTGGACAGACATCTGGGATGATTTAGTGAATCCTGCTTTGAGCAGGAGGTTGGACAGGATGACCCAGGAGGTCCCTTCCAACTCTACCATTCTATGATTCTACAGTATGTGTGGGTGGAAGGCTCCCAGGATTCTGGTGGTATATTGGACTTAACCCTGAGAGGCATGATACTCTCATAATTCATCCCTAGATGTTGGCGCCAAGCTGTCTACAGTTTCCATTGATAGCTGATTGATGTTGGTCCCTGCTCTGTTCCTCCTCGCCTTAACTAACATGTGGCCTCTAATTCTCTGGCCATATGGCATGTTCCTCTTCTTTTGGGAATTTGTGCACTTGTCCATTGGTGGGGGCCACAGTTTCCGGGAGCAGAAGATCTCTGGATAATATATTGGGCCTGCATTAATAGATCCAAAATGTAATCTCCCTCGTCCCTCACACACATGATTACCAAAAATGGAGAAATTGCACAATTTTCTTTTTTTTTTTTCTTTTTTCATGCTAGAAGCTGTCGCTGCTTTCCTCTACCTGCCGGAGGGTCAGTTTCTTCTCCCTGAATAAGATGGAATCCAGGAACATAATAGATTAAATACCTGTACCCTTCATACTTTAGCATGAGGCCGACTCTTTGTCTTTTGGTATTAGTTGCCATTTTTTGCACCAAATTCTTCAAAAATGGTTGCAACATTCCTAAAATGGACCTTTTTCTTTTGTCTTTCACTGTTTTGTGACTTTTTACAACAAAAAAAGTTGCAAATTTCACAAAATGTCACATGGATAGCAACAAAATACTGCCGTACTCAAAAACACATGGGGTGGAGGTGGAAAGAGGTTACTGGAATGGAGAAGCAAAAAATTTTGACACTTTTTAAAAAGTAAAGAATTTACTGAAAACATCTGAAATCAATAAGCAAAAAAAAAAAAGCACATGAAAAATAAACTCCAAAAAAGGCACACATAAAATAATTGGGTGAAAACAACAAAAAAATAAGAGTAAAATACACAAAATGAGACCAAAAAAGCAGACGCAAAAGCAATGATTAATCAGAGCCAATTATTTTTAATAAATATTTAATTTAAAGGGGTTGTCCAGGCTTGAGGTTAAAGTCTGCAGTCACTCTATGTGCACCAGCACACATTCAGGATTCTCCAGTGCCAGGGGCAAATGGGCGAATGATTGCAGGTATGCGATTTGCATACATGAGGTCACATGTCGACTAGACGTGGGGGAAGTGAATTGAGCAAGTCTGGACACGTCTAGTCGGAATGTGGCCGGAAGTGTGCAAAACGCACCGGAGACTCCTGACAGCATGCACTGAGAGGATTCACAAGTCTACAGTCACATAGAGTGTCTGTAGACTTTATCCACAACCCTGGACAACCCCTTTAATGTTAAAGTTTAATACTTGTATATGAGATTACTGGAAAGATGGCGGCTTCATTCCCTTTCAATAACATACGTTAGCAAAGGTGATAAAGATAAAAGTAGTATCATCCATAGCAGAGAGACTTATCTTTGTTGCATAACTTTTCTTTCAGTGAGTCATTGCCTTGTATGATTAATAGGTCAATTATTATTTTTATGATTGCGCATCAAAACTAATTCTTACTAGATTGAAATATATGAGCAAAAAGGACCTAACGTTTCAAGTAACACATAGTAAAATTTAATATCTTTATCAACTTTGCGGGTTTTGACCACTTTTCGATTAGTTTTAGTATGAGAAAAATCTTTCCAATAGCTGGAAACCATCTAAAAGTAGGGTAACTTAAAATAATAGAATTATTATTATCATTATTATTATTATTATTATTATTATGCAAAGCTGTAATAGGATCCATCAACAGCAGGCTGACTGTTGCCTATGTATGTAATTAGAGACTTTTGCTAATTATAACATTTATCATTTATAAAAAGAACAGTAAAACATGACATCAAAAACGTTTGATTAACATATTTTGCATTGTTCATAAAGTAATGAGCCAGAAAGTATCATGGGGATAATAAGACAATCAGACACACAGATTACTCACACAGGAACAACAGTAGGAACTCGGTGAAGAATAACATGTCAATCAACAGCAACTTGACCCTTGCTTCCTGGAAGGCAAAAGATTCTTCAAATTGCACTAAGTGAAAAAATGTTGATCACACATTGAACTTCACATTCATGGAAAGTAAATTTAGTAATAACCAAACATCCATAGTTTAAAAATGTGCTATAAACAATCTGAAAGGAAATTTTCTGTTAGCAGGGTGCAAATTAATTAGAGCAATCAAATTATTTTTTGCACTTTCATGCAGTTCACATGATCAAGAATATAACTACTATAATTCTGCCCCTATGTACAAGAATATAACTACTATAATACTGCTCCTATGTACAAGAATATAACTACTATAATACTGCTCCTATGTACAAGAATATAACTACTATAATACTGCTCCTATGTACAAGAATATAACTACTATAATACTCTTCCCTATGTACAAGAATATAACTACTATAATACTGCTCCTATGTACAAGAATATAACTACTATAATACTGCTCTCTATGTTCAAGAATATAACTACTATAATACTGCTCCTATGTACAAGAATATAACTACTATGATACTGCCCCTATGTACAAGAATATAACTACTATAGTACTGCTCCTATGTACAAGAATATAACTACTATAATACTCTTTCCTATGTACAAGAATATAACTACTATAATACTGCCCCTTATGTACAAGAATATAACTACTATAATACTGCTTCTATGTACAAGAATATAACTACTATAATACTGCCCCTATGTAGAAGAATATAACTACTATAATACTGCTCCTATGTACAAGAATATAACTACTATAATACTGCCCCTATGTACAAGAATATAACTACTATAATACTGCTCCTATGTACAAGAATATAACTACTATAATACTGCTCCTATGTACAAGAATATAACTACTATAATACTGCTCTCTATGTTCAAGAATATAACTACTATAATACTGCTCCTATGTACAAGAATATAACTACTATGATACTGCCCCTATGTACAAGAATATAACTACTATAGAACTGCTCCTATGTACAAGAATATAACTACTATAATACTGCCCCTATGTACAAGAATAGAACTACTATAATACTGCCCCTATGTACAAGAATATAACTACTATAATACTGCCCCTATATGCAAGAATATAACTACTATAATACTGCCCCTATATACAAGAATATAAATACTATAATACTGCCTCTATGTACAAGAATATAACTACTACTAGATGGTGGCCCGATTCTAATGCATCGGGTATTCTAGAATATGTATGCGTAGTGTATAGCACAGCCCACGTAGTATAATGCGCAGCCCACACAGTACATTGCACAGCCCACGCAGTACATTGCGCAGCCCAAGCAGTACATTGCGCAGCCCACGCAGTACATTGCGCAGCCCACGAAGTACATTGCGCAGCCCATGCAGTACATTGCGCAGCCCACACAGTACATTGCACAGCCCACGCAGTACATTGCGCAGCCCACGCAGTACATTGCGAAGCCCACGCAGTACATTGCGCAGCCCACGTAGTACATTGCGCAGCCCACGTTGTATATTGCGCAGCCCACGTAGTACATTGCTCAGCCCACGCAGTACATTGCGCAGCCAATGCAGGACATTGCGCAGCCCACGTAGTACATTGAGCAGCCCATGTAGTACATTGCGCAGCCCACGTAGTACATTACGCAGCCCACATTGTACATTGCGCAGCCCACGTTGTACATTGCGCAGCCCACGTAGTACATTGCGCAGCTCATGTTGTACATTGCGCAGCCCACGTAGTACATTGCGCAGCCCACATTGTACATTGTGCAGCCCACGTTGTACATTGCGCAGCCCACGTAGTACATTGCGCAGCCCACGTAGTACATTGCGCAGCCCACGTTGTACATTACGCAGCCCACGTTGTACATTGCGCAGCCCATGTTGTACATTGCGCAGCCCACGTACTACATTGCGCAGCCCACTTAGTGTATTGCGCAGTCCATGTAGTATATTGCGCAGTCCACGTAGTATATTGCACAGTCCACATAGTATATTGCGTAGCCCACGTTGTATATTGCGCAGCCCACATAGTATATTGCGCAGCCCACTTTGTACATTGCGCAGCCCACGTAGTATATTGCGCAGCCCACGTAGTACATCGCGCAGCCCACGTTGCATATCGCGCAGCCCACATGCTACATTGCGCAGCCCAAGTAGTATATTACGCAGTCCACGTAGTATATTGTGCAGTCCACGTAGTATATTGTGCACCCCACGTTGTATATTGCGCAGCCCATGTAGTATAATGCGCAGCCCATGTTGTACATTGCGCAGCCCACGAAGTACATTATGCAGCCCACGTTGTACATTGCGCAGTCCACGTTGTACATTGCACAGCCTACGTTGTACATTGCGCAGCCCATGTACTACATTGCGCAGCCCACATAGTATATTGCGCAGCCCACGTAGTATATTGCGCAGCCCACATAGTATATTGCGCAGCCCACGTAGTACATTGCGCAGCCCACGTACTACATTGCGCAGCCCAAGTAGTATATTACGCAGTCCACGTAGTATATTGCGCTGTCCACGTAGTATATTGTGCACCCCACGTTGTATATTGCGCAGTTCATGTAGTATAATGCGCAGCCCACATTGTACATTGCGCAGCCCACGAAGTACATTATGCAGCCCACATTGTACATTGCGCAGTCCACGTTGTACATTGCGCAGCCCACGTTGTACATTGCGCAGCCCACGTAGTATATTGCGCATCCCACGTAGTATATTGCGCAGTCCACGAAGTATATTGCGCAGTCCACGTAGTATATTGCGCAGCCCACGTTGTATATTGCGCAGCCCACGTAGTATATTGCGCAGCCCACGTAGTATATTGCGCAGCCCACGTACTACATTACGCAGCCCACGTTGTACATTGCGCAGCCCACGTTGTACATTGAGCAGCTCACGTACTACACTGCGCAGCCCACATACTACATTGCGCAGCCCATGTAGTATTCTGCGCAGTCAACGTAGTATATTGCGCAGCCCACGTTGTATATTGCGCAGCCCATGTAGTATATTGCGCAGTCCACGTAGTATATTGCGCAGCCCACATTATATATTACGCAGCCCACGTAGTATATCGCGCAGGCCACGTTGTATATCGCGCAACCCACGTTGCATATCGCGCAGCCCACGTTGTATATCGCGCAGCCCACATTGTATATCGCGCAGCCCACGTTGTATATTGCGCAGCCCATGTTGTATATCGCGCAGGCCACGTTGTATATTGCCCAGGCCACGTTGAATATTGCGCAGCCCACATAGTATATTGCGCAGCCCACATAGTATATTGCGCAGCCCACGTAGTACATTGCGCAGCCCACGTAGTATATTGCGCAGCCCACGTTGTATATTGCGCAGCCCACGTTGTATATTGCTCAGCCCATGTAGTATAATGCACAGCCCACGTTGTACATTGCGCAGCCCACGAAGTACATTATGCAGCCCACATTGTACATTGCGCAGCCCACGTTGTACATTGCGCAGCCCACGTTGTACATTGCGCAGCCCACGTACTACATTGCGCAGCCCACGTAGTATATTGTGCAGCCCACGTAGTATATTGCGCAGTCCACATAGTATATTGCGCAGTCCACGTAGTATATTGCGCAGCCCACGTTGTATATTGCGCAGCCCACGTAGTATAATGCGCAGCCCACTTTGTATATTGCGCAGCCCACGTAGTACATTGCGCAGCCCACGTAGTACATTGCGCAGCCCACGTAGTACATTGCGCAGCCCACTTACTACATTGCGCAGCCCACATGCTACATTACGCAGCCCACGTTGTACATTGCGCAGCCCACGTACATTGAGCAGCCCACATACTACACTGCGCAGCCCACGTACTACATTGCGCAGCCCATGTAGTATATTGCGCAGTCCACGTAGTATATTGCGCAGCCCACATTATATATTACGCAGCCCACATAGTATATCGCGCAGGCCACGTTGTATATCGTGCAGCCCACGTTATATATCGCGCAGCCCACGTAGTATATCGCGCAGCCCACGTTGTATATCGTGCAGCCCACGTTGTATATCGCGCAACCCATGTTGTATATCGCGCAGGCTACGTTGTATATTGCCCAGGCCACGTTGAATATTGCGCAGCCCACATAGTATATTGCGCAGCCCACATAGTATATTGCGCAGCCCACGTAGTACATTGTGCAGCCCACGTAGTGTATTGTGCAGCCCACGTTGTATATTGCGCAGCCCACGTTGTATATTGCGCAGCCCTCGTTGTATATTGCGCAGCCCACGTATATAGCAATGTGGGCATGATATGCCTGTTAAAAAAATAAGAATTAAAATAAAAAATAGTTATATACTCACCTTCTGTTGGCGCCTGGATCCAGGAAGCGGTTACCGACGCTTGGGATACACCGAAGCTCTGCCGAGCCGCAGGCACCGGCCGCCATCTTCCTTTCCCAGGATGCCTTGTGAAATTACCCAGATGACTTCGCGGTCTCGCGAGACCACTAAGTCTTCTGGGTAATTTCGCAATACATCGCCGGGAACAGACGATGGCGAGCGGCGCGGCGAACTATGGAGGGAGAGTATAGCAGGTTTTTTTTTTTAATTATTATTTTTAACATTACATTTTTTTTACTATTGATGCCGCATAGGCTGCATCAATAGTAAAAAATTGGGGACACACAGGGTTAATAGCAGCGGTTACGGAGTGCGTTACCCATAGCAAAATGCGGTCCGTTACCGCCGGCATTAACCCTGTGTGAGCGGTGACCGGACAGCGTATGCGGGCGCTGGGCAGTGAGTGTGGGGAGTAAGGAGTGGCCATTTTCTTCCAGACTGTGCGCGTCTCTGATTGGTTGTGGCAATGGTCGTGGGCGTTTTGCCACGACCAATCAGCGACTTTGATTCCATGACAGACAGAGGCCGCGACCAATGAATATCCGTGACAGAGAGAAAGACAGACAGAAGGACAGACGGAAGTGACCCTTAGACAATTATATAGTAGATAATACTGCCTCTATGTACAAGAATATAACTACTATAATACTGCCCCTATGTACAAGAATATGACTGCTATAATACTGCTCCCTATGTATAAGAATATAACTACTATAATACTGCCCCTATGTACAAGAATATAACTACTATAATACTGCCTCTATATACAAGAATATAACTACTATAATACTGCCCCTGTGTATAAGAATATAACTACTATAATACTGCCCCTATGTACAAGAATATAGCTACTATAATACTGCCCCTATGTATAAGAATATAACTACTATAATACTGCCTCAATGTACAAGAATATAACTACTATAATACTGCCCCTATGTACAAGAATATAACTACTATAATACTGCCCCTATGCACAAGAATATAACTGCTATAATACTGCTCCTATGTACAAGAACATAACTGCTATAATACTGCTCCCTATGTATAAGAATATAACTACTATAATACTGCCTCTATGTACAAGAATATAACTACTATAATACTGCCTCTATGTACAAGAGTATAACTACTATAATACTGCCCCCATGTATAAGAATATAACTACTATAATACTGCCCCTATGTACAAGAATATAACTGCTATAATACTGCTCCCGATGTATAAGAATATAGCTACTATAATACTGCCTCTATGTACAAGAATATAACTACTATAATACTGCCCCTATGTACAAGAATATAACTACTATAATACTGCTCCTATGTACAAGAATATAACTACTATAATACTGCTCCTATGTACAAGAATATAACTACTATAATACTGCTCCTATGTGCAAGAATATAACTACTATAATACTGCCCCTATGTACAAGAATATAACTACTATAATACTGCCTCCTATGTACAAGAATATAACTACTATAATACTGCCCCTATGTACAGGAATATAGCTACTATAATACTGCCCCTATGCACAAGAATATAACTACTATAATACTGCTCCTATGTACAAGAATATAACTACTATAATACTGCTCCTATGTACAAGAATATAACTACTATAATACTGCCCCTATGTACAAGAATATAACTACTATAATACTGCTCCTATGTACAAGAATATAACTACTATAATACTGCCCCTATGTACAAGAATATAACTACTATAATACTGCCTCCTATGTACAAGAATATAACTACTATAATACTGCCCCTATGTACAGTACAAGAATATAACTACTATAATACTGCCTCTATGTACAGGAATATAACTACTATAATACTGCTCCTATATACAAGAATATAACTACTATAATACTGCTCCTATGTACAAGAATATAACTATTATAATACTGCCCCATGTACTATTATCGCACCCTCATAACCACTGTGATACTCTCCCACGCAGATATGTGAATACTTGTCTCTCTAGAGTCAGCACGTCAGCCTTATGATATGATGATATACGTCGCTGTCACTGACCAGCTCTACCCCATAATTCCAGTATTAATTGTTCCTGTCTCTCTTTGTATCTTTGTATCTGATGAATTTGACAACTTCCCAGAATTTAGTTCTTGTTTTTAGAAAAGCAGATTCCAAGAATTTTTTGTCCCCTCTGGGGTTTTGTGACAAAAAACTGCAGGAGATTTTCTTATATTTATATGAGAAGTCCAAAGTAGGAAACTGGGACTGTTGTCGGGTGTGACTGCACGGACAATGGTGTTCTACTTGGGGCCCATTGTTACATAACTGTGTCACTGTATTGTGTGTTTATGCCTCTTATCCCGCCGTGGACACTGCTGAGTATTGGCAGACTTTATTTGAAGTCCCAGCCAAGCATGGGGGTTGCGTTTGAGGACCCCACCAAACCGCTCCTCGTTACTCTGCTTCCTCAATCCTTGTAGTATCAGCGACATTGAACATCACACTGTACACAACAAAGGTTTCCAAAATTCACTTATTTTCCACAAGTGTTAAACACAGTGATTTTATTAGTGGGTATGGACCATTATCCATTCTCTCCCACTGTAGTCACAGCAGTGCCTTCACCTCCACTTCCCCTATAGACACAACAGTTCTTTCACCTCCACTTCCCCCTTTAGACACAGCTGTTCCTTCACCTCCACTTCCCCTATAGACACAGCAGTGCCTTCACCTCCACTTCCCACTATAGACACAACAGTGCCTTCACCTCCACTTCCCCTATAGACACAGCAGTGCCTTCACCTCCACTTCCCCGTATAGACACAGCAGTGCCTTCACCTCCAATTCCCCTATAGACACAACAATGCCTTCACCTCTACTTCCCCCTATAGACACAGCAGTGCCTTCACCTCCACTTCCCCTATAGACACAGCAGTTCCTTCACCTCCACTTCCCCCTATAGACACAGCAGTGCCTTCACCTCCACTTCCCCTATAGACACAGCAGTGCCTTCACCTCCACTTCCCCCTATAGACACAGCAGTGCCTTCACCTCCACTTCTATAGACACAGCAGTGCCTTCACCTCCACTTCCCCTATAGACACAGCAGTTCCTTCACCTCCACTTCCCCTATAGACACAACAGTACCTTCACCTCCACTTCCCCCTATAGACACAACAATGCCTTCACCTCTACTTCCCCCTATAGACACAGCAGTGCCTTCACCTCCACTTCCCCTATAGGCACAGCAGTTCCTTCACCTCCACTTCCCTCTATAGACACAGCAGTGCCTTCACCTCCACTTTCCCCTATAGACACAGCAGTGCCTTCACCTCCACTTCCCTCTATAGACACAGCAGTACCTTCACCTCCACTTCCCCCCATAGACACAGCAGTGCCTTCACCTCCACTTCCCCTATAGACACAGCAGTGCCTTCACCTCCACTTCGCCTATAGACACAGCAGTTCCTTCACCTCCACTTCCTTCTATAGACACAGCAGTGCCTTCACCTCCACTTCCCCCTATAGACACAGCAGTGCCTTCACCTCCACTTCCCTCTATAGACACAGCAGTGCCTTCACCTCCACTTCCCCCTATAGACACAGCAGTTCCTTCACCTCCACTTCTCCTATAGACACAGCAGTGTCTTCACCTCCACTTCTCCTATAGACACAGCAGTTCCTTCACCTCCACTTCGCCTATAGACACAGCAGTTCCTTCACCTCCACTTCCTTCTATAGACACAGCAGTGCCTTCTGTTATGACCCCAATGGCGAGGGTCTCAGAGGCACTAGTAAGTCTGCAAAATACGAAAATCCAGCTCATAGGGCAGTGGTAACTGGATTGACCATATATCTAATCCTAACGCCAACACTAGAAGTAGCCGGGGATCATGCCTACGTTGATCGCTAGATGACTCGCACCAGCCGGAGAATCTAACTACCCCTAGAAGAGGAAAACAAAGACCTCTCTTGCCTCCAGAGAAAGGGACCCCAAAGTTGGATACAAGCCCCCCACAAATAATAACGGTGAGGTAAGAGGAAATGACAAACACAGAAATGAACTAGGATTAGCAAAGAGAGGCCCGCTTCACTAATAGCAGAATATAGAAAGATAACTTATATGGTCAACAAAAACCCTAACAAAATCCACGCTGGAAATTCAAGAACCCCCGAACCGACTAACGGTCCAGGGGGAGAACGCCAGCCCCCTAGAGCTTCCAGCAAAGTCAGGAACAGTTTAGGACAAGCTGGACAAAAATGCAATCAAAACAAATAGCAAAAAAGCAAAGAAGCAGACTTAGCTTGATCTAGCAGGAACCAGGATCAGTAGACAAGAGCACAGCAGATTAGCTCTGATTACTACGTTGCCAGGCATAGAACTGAAGGTCCAGGGAGCTTATATAGCAACACCCCTGAACTAACGACCCAGGTGAGAATACAAGGGATGACAGAAAAACCCAGAGTCAAATAACTAGTAACCACTAGAGGAAGCCAAAAAGCAAATTCACAACAGTACCCCCCCCTTAGTGAGGGGTCACCGAACCCTCACCAAGACCACCAGGGCGATCAGGATGAGCGGCGTGAAAGGCACGAACCAAATCGGCCGCATGTACATCAGAGGCGACCACCCAGGAATTATCCTCCTGACCATATCCCTTCCACTTGACCAGGTACTGAAGCCTCCGCCTGGAGAGACGAGAATCCAAGATCTTTTCCACCACGTACTCCAACTCGCCCTCAACCAACACCGGAGCAGGAGGCTCAGCAGAAGGAACCACAGGCACAACGTACCGCCGCAACAAGGATCTATGAAACACGTTGTGAATGGCAAATGACACAGGAAGATCCAGGCGAAAGGACACAGGATTAAGGATTTCCAATATCTTGTAAGGACCAATGAAGCGAGGTTTAAATTTGGGAGAGGAGACCTTCAAAGGAACAAAGCGAGAAGAAAGCCACACCAAATCCCCAACCCGAAGTCGGGGACGCACACCGCGGCGGCGGTTGGCAAAACGCTGAGCCTTCTCCTGTGACAACTTCAAGTTGTCCACCACATGATTCCAGATCCGCTGCAACCTATCCACCACAGAATCCACCCCAGGACAGTCGGAAGGCTCCACATGACCCGAGGAAAAACAAGGATGGAAACCAGAGTTGCAGAAAAATGGCGAAACCAAGGTAGCGGAACTAGCCCGATTATTAAGGGCAAACTCAGCCAACGGCAAGAAAGTCACCCAATCGTCCTGATCAGCAGAAACAAAACACCTCAAATAAGCCTCCAGAGTCTGATTAGTTCGCTCCGTCTGTCCATTAGTTTGTGGATGAAAAGCGGATGAAAATGACAAATCAATGCCCATCCTACCACAAAAGGATCGCCAGAATCTGGAGACGAACTGGGATCCTCTGTCTGACACAATATTCTCAGGGATGCCGTGTAAACGAACCACGTTCTGAAAAAACACAGGGACCAGATCGGAAGAAGAAGGCAGCTTAGGCAAAGGAACCAAATGGACCATCTTGGAGAAGCGATCACATATCACCCAGATAACAGACATGCCCTGAGACACCGGAAGATCAGAAATGAAATCCATGGAGATGTGTGTCCAAGGTCTCTTCGGGACAGGCAAAGGCAAGAGCAACCCGCTGGCACGAGAACAGCAAGGCTTAGCTCGAGCACAAGTCCCACAGGACTGCACAAATGACCGTACATCCCTTGACAAGGAAGGCCACCAAAAGGATCTGGCCACCAGATCTCTGGTGCCGAAAATTCCCGGGTGCCCTGCCAACACTGAGGAATGAATCTCGGAAATGACTCTGCTGGTCCACTTATCAGGCACAAACAATCTGTCAGGTGGACAAGAATCAGGCTTACCAGCCTGAAATCTCTGCAACACACGTCGCAGATCAGGAGAAATAGCAGACAAGATAACTCCCTCCTTAAGAATGCCAACAGGTTCAGCGACTCCAGGAGCATCAGGCACAAAGCTCCTAGAGAGAGCATCGGCCTTCACATTCTTAGAACCTGGTAAATACGAGACCACAAAGTCAAAACGGGAGAAAAACAATGACCAGCGGGCCTGTCTAGGATTCAGGCGTTTAGCAGACTCGAGATACATTAGATTTTTTTGATCAGTCAAGACCACCACACGATGCTTAGCACCCTCGAGCCAATGACGCCACTCTTCAAATGCCCATTTCATGGCCAACAACTCCCGATTGCCCACATCATAATTTCGCTCAGCAGGCGAAAACTTCCTAGAGAAAAAGGCACAAGGTCTCATAACAGAGCAACCAGGGCCTCTCTGCGACAAAACGGCCCCTGCTCCAATCTCTGAAGCATCCACCTCAACCTGAAAGGGAAGTGAGACATCAGGCTGGCACAAAACAGGCGCCGAAGTAAACCGGCGTTTCAACTCCTGGAAAGCCTCCACGGCAGCAGGAGCCCAGTTAGCTACATCGGAGCCCTTCTTGGTCATATCCGTCAAAGGTTTCACAATGCTAGAAAAATTAGCGATAAAACGACGGTAGAAGTTAGCGAAACCCAAGAACTTCTGAAGACTCTTAACTGACGAGGGTTGAGTCCAATCAAGAATAGCTCGGACCTTGACTGGGTCCATCTCCACAGCAGAAGGGGAAAAAATGAACCCCAAAAAGGGAACCTTCTGTACACCAAAGAGACACTTTGAGCCCTTGACAAACAAAGAATTTTCACGCAAAATCTTAAAGACCATCCTGACCTGCTCCACATGCGAGTCCCAATTATCAGAAAAAAACAGAATATCATCCAGATAAATGATCAAAAATCTATCCAGATACTTCCGGAAAATGTCATGCATAAAGGACTGAAAAACTGAAGGCGCATTAGAGAGCCCAAAAGGCATCACCAAGTACTCAAAATGACCTTCGGGCGTATTGAATGCGGTTTTCCATTCATCTCCTTGCTTAATGCGCACAAGGTTATACGCACCACGAAGGTCTATCTTGGTGAACCACTTGGCACCTTTAATCCGGGCAAACAAATCTGACAACAGCGGCAAAGGATACTGAAATTTGACAGTAATCTTATTCAAAAGCCGATAGTCAATACAAGGTCTCAAAGATCCGTCCTTTTTTGCCACAAAAAAGAATCCCGCACCAAGAGGGGAAGAAGACGGACGGATATGTCCTTTCTCCAGAGACTCCTTGATATATGAACGCATAGCGGTATGTTCAGGTACCGACAGATTAAACAGTCTTCCCTTAGGAAACTTACTGCCTGGAATCAAATCTATTGCACAGTCACATTCCCTATGAGGAGGCAGTGCACTGGACTTAGACTCGTGTCATGATCTCCATGGCCAGAGAACTAGCATAAGCCTCTATAGGAACAAGCTCTTGGAAGATGTAACTATACTGACCATGAACTAAACCTACCGCATCATCTAGAAGTAGCCAGGTAGCATGTCCTACTTTTTATCCCTATATGCCCAGCGCCGGCCGGAGAACTAAATAATGCTAGCAGAGGGAAATATAAGACCTGACTCACCTCTAGAGAAATGCCCAAAAAAAAAAAGGAGACAGAAGCCCCCCACATATATTGGCGGTGATATGAGATGAAACAACAAACGCAGCAGGAAAATAGTTTTAGCAAATTTGAGGTCCGCTTTCTAGATAGCAGAAGACAGAAAGCATACTTTCATGGTCAGTAGAAAACCCTAACAAAACACATCCAGAAATTACTTTAGGACTCTGGCATTAACTCATAATACCAGAGTGGCAATTCCTGATCAACAAGAGCTTTCCAGACACAGTAACGAAACTGCAGCTGTGAACTGGAACCAAAATACAAAAACAAAACATGGACGAATGTCCAACTTATCTAGTAGATGTCTGGGAGCAGGAACAAGCACAGAGAGGCTTCTGATAACATTGTTGACCGGCAAGCATCTAACAGAGAAGCCAGGTTATATAGCGACACCCAGATCTAATCAGAACAGGTGAACAGGGAAGATGATGTCACAAGTTCAATTCCACCAGTAGCCACCGGGGGAGCCCAGAATCCAAATTCACAACAGTACCCCCCCCTCAAGGAGGGGGCACCGAACCCTCACCAGAACCACCAGGGCGATCAGGATGGGCCCTATGAAAGGCACGAACCAGATCAGAGGCATGAACATCAGATGCAGTGACCCAAGAATTATCCTCCTGGCCGTATCCCTTCCACTTGACCAGATACTGGAGTCTCCGTCTGGAAACACGGGAGTCTAGGATTTTTTCCACAACGTACTCCAACTCACCCTCAACCAACACCGGAGCAGGAGGCTCAACGGAAGGCACAACCGGTGCCTCATACCTGCGCAATAACGACCGATGAAAAACGTTATGAATAGAAAAGGATGCAGGGAGGTCCAAACGGAAGGAAACAGGGTTAAGAATCTCCAATATTTTATACGGACCGATGAACCGAGGCTTAAACTTAGGAGATGAGACCCTCATAGGGACAAAACGAGAAGACAACCACACCAAATCTCCAACACAAAGCCGAGGACCAACACGACGGTGACGGTTGGCAAAAAGCTGAGTCTTCTCCTGGGACAACTTTAAATTGTCCATCACCTGCCCCCAGATATGATGCAATCTCTCCACCACCGCATCCACTCCAGGACAATCCGAGGATTCCATCTGACCGGAGGAAAATCGAGGATGGAACCCCGAATTACAGAAAAACGGGGAAACCAAGGTGGCAGAGCTGGCCCGATTATTGAGGGCGAACTCCGCCAATGGCAAAAAAGCAACCCAATCATCCTGGTCAGCAGACACAAAACACCTCAGATATGTCTCCAGGGTCTGATTAGTCCGCTCGGTCTGGCCATTAGTCTGAGGGTGAAAAGCAGACGAAAAAGACAAATCTATGCCCATCCTAGCACAAACTGCCCGCCAAAATCTAGACACAAATTGGGTTCCTCTGTCAGAAACGATATTCTCAGGAATACCATGCAAACGAACAACATTTTGAAAAAACAGGGGCACCAACTCGGAAGAAGAAGGCAATTTGGGCAGGGGAACCAAATGAACCATCTTAGAAAAACGGTCACACACCACCCAGATGACAGACATCTTCTGAGAAACAGGCAGATCTGAAATAAAATCCATCGAGATGTGTGTCCAAGGCCTCTTAGGAATAGGCAAGGGCAACAATAATCCACTAGCCCGAGAACAACAAGGCTTGGCCCGAGCACAAACGTCACAAGACTGCACAAAGCCTCGCACATCTCGTGACAGGGAAGGCCACCAGAAGGATCTTGCCACCAAATCCCTGGTACCAAAAATTCCAGGATGACCTGCCAACGCAGAAGAATGCACCTCAGAGATGACTTTACTGGTCCAATCATCAGGAACAAACAGCCTATCAGGCGGACAACGATCCGGTCTATCCGCCTGAAACTCCTGCAAGGCCCGCCGCAGGTCTGGAGAAACGGCTGACAAGATAACTCCCTCCTTAAGAATACCTGTGGGGTCAGAGTTGCCAGGTGAATCAGGCTCAAAACTCCTAGAAAGGGCATCCGCCTTAACATTCTTAGAACCTGGTAGGTACGATACCACAAAATTAAACCGAGAAAAAAATAATGACCAGCGCGCCTGTCTAGGATTCAGGCGCCTGGCGGTCTCAAGATAAATCAAATTTTTGTGGTCAGTCAATACCACCACCTGATGTCTGGCCCCCTCGAGCCAATGGCGCCACTCCTCAAACGCCCACTTCATGGCCAAAAGCTCCCGATTCCCAACATCATAATTCCGCTCAGCGGGCGAAAATTTACGGGAAAAGAAGGCACAAGGCCTCATCACGGCGCAGTCAGAACTTTTCTGCGACAACACTGCCCCAGCTCCGATCTCAGAAGCATCGACCTCAACCTGAAAAGGAAGAGTCACATCAGGCTGACGCAACACAGGGGCAGAAGAAAAACAGCGCTTAAGCTCCTGAAAGGCCTCCACAGCATCAGGGGACCAATTAGCAACATCAGCACCCTGTCTAGTCAAATCGGTCAATGGCTTAACGACATCCGAAAAACCAGAAATAAATCGACGATAAAAGTTGGCAAAGCCCAAAAATTTCTGAAGACTTTTAAGAGAAGAGGGCTGCGTCCAATCACAAATAGCTTGAACCTTGACAGGATCCATCTCAATGGAAGAGGGAGAAAAAATATATCCCAAAAAGGAAATTCTCTGAACCCCAAAAACGCACTTAGAACCCTTGACACACAGAGAATTAGACCGCAAAACCTGAAAAACCCTCTTAACTTGCCGGACATGAGAGTCCCAGTCATCCGAAAAAATCAGAATATCATCCAGATACACTATCATAAATTTATCCAAAAAATCACGGAAAATATCATGCATAAAGGACTGGAAGACTGAAGGGGCATTAGAAAGACCAAAAGGCATCACCAAATACTCAAAGTGGCCCTCGGGCGTATTAAATGCGGTTTTCCACTCATCCCCCTGCCTGATCCGCACCAAATTATACGCCCCACGGAGATCAATCTTAGAGAACCACTTGGCCCCCTTTATGCGAGCAAACAAATCAGTCAGCAACGGCAATGGGTATTGATATTTTACAGTGATTTTATTCAAAAGCCGATAATCGATACATGGTCTCAAAGAGCCGTCTTTTTTTGACACAAAGAAAAAACCGGCTCCTAAGGGAGATGACGATGGACGAATATGTCCCTTTTCCAAGGACTCCTTTATATATTCTCGCATAGCAGTATGTTCAGGCACAGACAGATTAAATAAACGACCCTTTGGGTATTTACTACCCGGAATTAAATCTATAGCACAATCGCACTCACGGTGCGGAGGTAGTGAACCCAGCTTGGGTTCTTCAAAGACGTCACGATAGTCAGACAGGAACTCAGGGATTTCAGAGGGGATAGATGATGAAATGGACACCAAAGGTACGTCCCCATGAGTCCCCTTACATCCCCAGCTCAACACAGACATAGCTCTCCAGTCAAGGACTGGGTTGTGAGACTGCAGCCATGGCAATCCCAGCACCAAATCCTCATGTAGATTATACAGCACTAGAAAACGAATAGTCTCCTGGTGATCCGGATTAATACACATAGTCACTTGTGTCCAGTATTGTGGTTTATTATTAGCCAATGGGGTGGAGTCAATCCCCTTCAGAGGAATAAGAGTTTCCAAAGGCTCTAAATCATACCCACAACGATTGGCAAAGGACCAATCCATAAGACTCAAAGCGGCGCCAGAGTCGATATAGGCGTCAGTAGTAATAGATGACAAAGAGCAAATCAGGGTCACAGACAAAATAAATTTAGACTGTAAAGTGCCAATGGAAACAGATTTATCAAGCTTTTTAGTACGTTTAGAGCATGCTGATATAACATGAGTAGAATCCCCACAATAGAAACACAACCCATTTTTCCGTCTAAAATTCTGCCGCTCGCTTCTGGACAGAATTCTATCACACTGCATGCTTTCTGGCGTCTTCTCAGTGGACACCGCCAGATGGTGCACTGGTTTGCGCTCCCGCAGACGCCTATCGATCTGAATGGCCATTGTCATGGACTCATTCAGACCCGCAGGCACAGGGAACCCCACCATAACATCCTTAATGGCATCAGAGAGACCCTCTCTGAAAGTAGCCGCCAAGGCACACTCATTCCACTGAGTAAGCACAGACCATTTACGGAATCTTTGGCAGTAAATTTCAGCTTCATCTTGCCCCTGCGATAGGGACATCAAAGTTTTTTCTGCCTGAAGTTCCAAATGAGGTTCCTCATACAGCAAGCCCAAGGCCAAAAAAAACGCATCCACATTGCGCAACGCAGGATCCCCTGGTGCCAATGCAAAAGCCCAGTCTTGAGGGTCGCCGCGGAGCAAGGAAATCACAATCCCAACCTGCTGTGCAGGGTCTCCAGCAGAACGAGATTTCAGGGACAAAAATAACTTGCAATTATTTCTAAAATTCTGAAAGCCAGATCTATTCCCTGAGAAGAATTCCGGCAAAGGAATTCTCGGCTCAGATACCGGAGCATGAATAATAAAATCTTGCAAATTTTGTACTTTCGTGGTGAGATTATTCAAACCTGCAGTTACACTCTGAAGATCCATTATTAACAGGTGAACACAAAGCCATTCAAAGATTATAAGGAGAGAGAAAAAAAAGAAAGACTGCAGCATAGACAGACTGGCAAGTGATCCAATTAAGAGCACAGAAAAAAAAAAAAAAAAAAAAAAAACTCTCAGCAGACTTCTTATTTCTCTCCTTTCTCAGCCAAGGATTATAACCCTTTAGTGGGCCGGTCAAACTGTCATGATCTCCATGGCCAGAGAACTAGCATAAGCCTCTATAGGAACAAGCTCTTGGAAGATGTAACTATACTGACCATGAACTAAACCTACCGCATCATCTAGAAGTAGCCAGGTAGCATGTCCTACTTTTTATCCCTATATGCCCAGCGCCGGCCGGAGAACTAAATAATGCTAGCAGAGGGAAATATAAGACCTGACTCACCTCTAGAGAAATGCCCAAAAAAAAAAAAGGAGACAGAAGCCCCCCACATATATTGGCGATGATATGAGATGAAACAACAAACGCAGCAGGAAAATAGTTTTAGCAAATTTGAGGTCCGCTTTCTAGATAGCAGAAGACAGAAAGCATACTTTCATGGTCAGTAGAAAACCCTAACAAAACACATCCAGAAATTACTTTAGGACTCTGGCATTAACTCATAATACCAGAGTGGCAATTCCTGATCAACAAGAGCTTTCCAGACACAGTAACGAAACTGCAGCTGTGAACTGGAACCAAAATACAAAAACAAAACATGGACGAATGTCCAACTTATCTAGTAGATGTCTGGGAGCAGGAACAAGCACAGAGAGGCTTCTGATAACATTGTTGACCGGCAAGCATCTAACAGAGAAGCCAGGTTATATAGCGACACCCAGATCTAATCAGAACAGGTGAACAGGGAAGATGATGTCACAAGTTCAATTCCACCAGTAGCCACCGGGGGAGCCCAGAATCCAAATTCACAACAGACTCGCTAAAGACATCCTGATAATCAGACAAATACTCCGGAACTTCCGAAGGCGTAGAAGAAGCAATAGACACGGGCAGGGAATCCCCATGAATACCACGACAGCCCCAACTTGACACAGACATAGCCTTCCAGTCCAAGACCGGATTATGGGTCTGCAACCATGGCAGACCCAAAACAACCAAATCATGCATTTTATGTAGAACAAGAAAACGTATCTCCTCGCGGTGTTCAGGAGTCATGCACATGGTAACCTGTGTCCAATACTGCGGTTTATTTTCTGCCAATGGCGTAGCATCAATACCCCTAAGAGGGATAGGATTTTCTAATGGTTCAAGAATAAAACCACAGCGCTTAGCAAATGACAGATCCATAAGACTCAGGGCAGCACCTGAATCTACAAACGCCATAACAGGATAAGACGACAGTGAGCAAATCAAAGTTACAGACAGAATAAATTTAGGTTGCAAATTACCGACGGTGACAGGACTAACAACCTTAGTTATACGTTTAGAGCATGCTGAGATAACATGTGCAGAATCACCACAGTAATAGCATAAGCCATTCCGGCGTCTATGAATTTTCCGCTCATTTCTAGTCAGGATTCTATCACATTGCATTAAAACAGGTGTCTGTTCAGACAACACCATGAGGGAATTTGCGGTTTTGCGCTCCCGCAACCGCCGGTCAATTTGAATAGCCAGGGCCATGGTATCATTCAGACCTGTGGGAATGGGAAAACCCACCATCACATTCTTAATGGCTTCAGAAAGGCCATTTCTAAAATTTGCGGCCAGTGCACACTCGTTCCAATGTGTCAGCACGGACCATTTCCGAAATTTTTGTCAATACACTTCAGCCTCGTCCTGGCCCTGAGACATAGCCAGCAAGGCTTTTTCTGCCTGAATCTCAAGATTGGGTTCCTCATAAAGTAAACCGAGCGCCAGAAAAAACGCATCAATATCAGCCAATGCCGGATCTCCTGGCGCCAACGAAAAAGCCCAATCTTGAGGGTCACCCCGTAAGAACGAAATAACAATTTTTACTTGCTGAGCGGAGTCTCCAGATGAACAGGGTCTCAGGGACAAAAACAATTTACAATTATTCCTGAAATTCCTAAACTTAAATCGGTCTCCGGAAAACAGTTCAGGAATCGGTATCTTAGGTTCTGACCTAGGATTTCTGATAACATAGTCTTGTATGCCCTGCACACGAGCAGCAAGCTGGTCCACACTTGTAATCAAGGTCTGGACATTCATGTCTGCAGCAATCACAAGCCACTCAAAGGTAAAGGGGAAAAGAAAAAAAAAAAATGAGAGAGGAAAAAAAAAACTCAGAACTTTCTTTCTTATAATCCCACTTCTGCAATGCATTACACATTTAATACTGGCCTGGCAAACTGTTATGACCCCAATGGCGAGGGTCTCAGAGGCACTAGTAAGTCTGCAAAATACGAAAATCCAGCTCATAGGGCAGTGGTAACTGGATTGACCATATATCTAATCCTAACGCCAACACTAGAAGTAGCCGGGGATCATGCCTACGTTGATCGCTAGATGACTCGCGCCAGCCGGAGAATCTAACTTCCCCTAGAAGAGGAAAACAAAGACCTCTCTTGCCTCCAGAGAAAGGGACCCCAAAGTTGGATACAAGCCCCCCACAAATAATAACGGTGAGGTAAGAGGAAATGACAAACACAGAAATGAACTAGGATTAGCAAAGAGAGGCCCGCTTCACTAATAGCAGAATATAGAAAGATAACTTATATGGTCAACAAAAACCCTAACAAAATCCACGCTGGAAATTCAAGAACCCCTGAACCGACTAACGGTCCGGGGGGAGAACGCCAGCCCCCTAGAGCTTCCAGCAAAGTCAGGAACAGTTTAGGACAAGCTGGACAAAAATGCAATCAAAACAAATAGCAAAAAAGCAAAGAAGCAGACTTAGCTTGATCTAGCAGGAACCAGGATCAGTAGACAAGAGCACAGCAGATTAGCTCTGATTACTACGTTGCCAGGCATAGAACTGAAGGTCCAGGGAGCTTATATAGCAACACCCCTGAACTAACGACCCAGGTGAGAATACAAGGGATGACAGAAAAACCCAGAGTCAAATAACTAGTAACCACTAGAGGAAGCCAAAAAGCAAATTCACAACAGCCTTCAACTCCACTTCTCCCTATAAGCACAGCAGTGCCTTCACCTCCACTTCCCCCCATAGACACAGCAGTGCCTTCACCTCCACTTCCCCTATAGACACAGCAGTGCCTTCACCTCCACTTCCCCCTATAGACACAGCAGTGCCTTCACCTCCACTTCCCCTATAGACACAGCAGTGCCTTCACCTCCACTTCCCCTATAGACACAGCAGTGCCTTCACCTCCACTTCCTCCTATAGACACAGCAGTGCCTTTGCCTCCACTTCCCCTATAGACACAGCAGTACCTTCACCTCAACTTCCCCTATAGACACAGCAGTTCTTTCACCTCCACTTCCCCCTATAGACACAGCAGTGCCTTCACCTCCACTTCCCCCTATAGACACAGCAGTGCCTTCACCTCTACTTCCCTCTATAGACACAGCAGTTCCTTCACATCCACTTCCCCCTATAGACACAGCAGTACCTTCACCTCCACTTCCCTCTATAGACACAGCAGTGCCTTCGCCTCCACTTCCCCTATAGACACAGCAGTACCTTCACCTCAACTTCCCCTATAGACACAGCAGTTCTTTCACCTCCACTTCCCCCTATAGACACAGGAGTGCCTTCACCTGCACTTCCCCCTAAAGACACAGCAGTGCCTTCACCTCCACTTCCCCCATTGACACAGCAGTGCCTTCACCTCCACTTCCCCTATAGACACAGCAGTTCCTTCACCTCCACTTCCCCCTATAAACACAGCAGTTCCTTCACCTCCACTTCCCCCTGTAGACACAGCAGTGCCTTCACCTCCACTTCCCCCTATAGACACAGCAGTGCCTTCACCTCCACTTCCCCTATAGACACAGCAGTTCCTTCACCTCCACTTCCCCCTATAGACACAGCAGTGCCTTCACCTCCACTTCCCCTATAGACACAGCAGTGTCTTCACCTCCACTTCCCCTATAGACACAGCAGTGCCTTCACCTCCACTTCCCCTATAGACACAGCAGTGCCTTCACCTCCACTTCCCCCTATAGACACAGGAGTGCCTTCACCTCCACTTCCCCCTATAGACACAGCAGTTCCTTCACCTCCACTTCCCCCTATAGACACAGCAGTGCCTTCACCTCCACTTCCCCCTATAGGCACAGCAGTGCCTTCACCTCCACTTCCCCCTATAGACACAGCAATGCCTTCACCTCCACTTCCCCTATAGACACAGCAGTGCCTTCACCTCCACTTCCCCTATAGACACAAGTGCTTTTATGTTACGGCGACGCGGGGTCAGTGGGTGCTCTCTTCTGCTGACCCGGCTGTCTTTAGCAAGACTGCATGGACCACGGCTCATACCACTGAACGCCCGCTCTATCTCCCAGTGGGCAATACACTACACAGACAACACAGGGTTAAGGTAAAACAGGGTGGCAATACTTTATTGAACCACAGCACACAATAGCAAACAGAACATTCTCCACATGCCTGGAATTGTATGGGTACATGGGCGCATGTAAAATATCACTGCGTCTCCATGTATTTCCAGTATGACACGATGTCAGAGCTCCCAGGGTCGCTACTCCATCTGTGGATGAACGCACAGAGAAGGGGTAATGACAAGCATAGGGAGATGACCAAGAACTGTTCATAGAGTCCATACAAGGTCCAAAGCCAGTTGACACGAGAGTCACCACCTGGCTTATCTGACTATCTCCATGGAACCAGGCGACCAGCGGGTCCAAACCCTGGCTTTCTCCAAACATATCCATGGTGCAGAGATGGTCACTGGATCAGATCTGTGTCCTTCCAACCGGAGCCGAAAACCCCTAGGTTGTATCCTATAGAATCCTAGATCAGTGTCCCTCGTGATGGTGCCATGATGAATTGGCTGCAGTCCTTTCTCTTGTCTGTTTGGTGGTTTGCAGAATGTCTGGCTCGTAGTCCTGTATTACTTCAGACTCCAGGATGTGATCTCTGAGTCTTTCTAAGCCCAAGGCATGTAAGCCACTCCCAGAATCACCCAGGGTCTCCCAGTCCAACATCAAGATAAGGCAAACAATGGTGATGGGATTAAGTAGCACTATTAGCATATAAGCACACATCAATAAACAAAGCCCAACACACTGAGGCCATGTGCACACGTTCAGGATTTTTCACGTTTTTTTCGCGTTTTTTCGCTATAAAAACGTGATAAAAACGCGAAAAAAATGCTAACATATGCCTCCTATTATTTACAGGGTATTCCGCATTTTTTGTGCAAACGTTGCATTTTTTTCCGCGAAAAAATCACATCGCGGAAAAAAAAGCAACATGTTCATTAAAAATGCGGAATTGCGGGGATTCCGCACACCTAGGAGTGCATTGATCTGCTTACTTCCCGCACAGGGCTATGCCCACCAGGTGGGAAGTAAGCAGATTATGTGCGGTTGGTACCCAGGGTGGAGGAGAGGAGACTCTCCTCCACGGACTGGGCACCGTATAATTGGTAAAAAAAAAAAGAATTAAAATAAAAAATAGTGATATACTCACCCTCTGATGGCCCCCGAAGTGTTCCCGCCTCTCCGGTGCATGCTTTCTCTTCCGTTCCTATAGATGCCGGTGTGGTTCAGGACCTGTGATGACGTCGCTGTCTTGTGATTGGTCGCGTGACCGCTCATGTGACTCACGCGACCAATCACAAGCCGCGACGTCATCGAAGGTCCTGAACCACACCGGCATCTATAGGAACGGACGCCGCTGAGGAGATTGGCTGTCTGCAGAGGGTGAGTATAACCATTGTTTTATTTTTTTTATTATTTTTAAACATTCTATCTTTTATTATAGATGCTGCATAAGCAGCATCTATAGTAAAAAGTTGGTCACACTTGTCAAACACTATGTTTGACAAGTGTGACCAACTTGTCAGTCAGTTTTCCAAGCGATGCTACAGATCGCTTGGAAAACTTTAGCATTCTGCAAGCTAATTACGCTTGCAGAATGCTAAAAAAACCGCGAAAAAAACGGAAAAAAAACGCAAAAAATAGTCATATACTCACCTTCGATGGCCCTGGAGTCTTCCCGCCTCTCAGGTGCACGCTGCCGCTTCCGTTCCTATAGATGGTGTGTGTGAAGGACCTGCGATGACGTCGCAGTCTTGTGATTGGTCGCGTGACCGCTCATGTGAGGGTACCCTCAGGGTATGTGCACACGTCAGGATTTCTTGCAGAAATTTCCTGAAGAAAACCGGAAATTTTCTGCAAGAAATCCGCATTTTTTTTTTTGCGTTTTTTTCTCGGTTTTTTTTAGCATTTTGCAAGCGAAATTAGCTTGCAGAATGCTAAAGTTTTCCAAGCGATCTGTAGCATTGCTTGGAAAACTGACTGACAGGTTGGTCACAATGTCAAACATAGTGTTTGACAAGTGTGACCAACTTTTTACTATAGATGCAGCCTATGCAGCATCAATAGTAAAAGATAGAATGTTTAAAAATAATAAAAAAATTAAAAAAATGGTTATACTCACCTGCAGACAGCCGATCTCCTCAGCGGCGTCCGTTCCTATAGATGGTGTGTGTGTGCTGGACCTTCGATGACGTCGCGGTCACGTGAGCGGTCACATGAGCGGTCACGCGACCAATCACAAGACCGCGACGTCATCGCAGGTCCTTCACACACACCATCTATAGGAACGGAAGCGGCAGCGTGCACCTGAGAGGCGGGAAGACTCCGGGGCCATCGAAGGTGAGTATATGACTATTTTTTATTTTAATTCTTTTTTTTTTACCAATTATATGGTGCCCAGTCCGTGGAGGAGAGTCTCCTCTCCTCCACCCTGGGTACCTACCGCACATGATCTGCTTACTTCCCGCATGGTGGGCACAGCCATATGCGGAATGTAAGCAGATCAATGCATTCCTAGGTGTGCGGAATCCCCGCAATTCCGCAAATTTAATGAACATGCTGCTTTTTTTTCCGCTATGCGATTTTTTTCGCGGAAAAAAATGCAACATTTGCACAAGAAATGCGGAATACACTGTAAATAATAGGAGGCATATGTAAGCATTTTTTTTTGCGTTTTTATCACGTTTTTATAGCGAAAAAACACAAAAAAACGCGAAAAATACTGAACGTGTGCACATGGCCTCAATGTACAGTCACCATTACAGACATACACAGCCTGTTAGATAGTATATCAGTTGGCAAGTCTGTATTCCTGACCCACCAGACACAAACACTCAAATGCACAAGCCAATATACAGATGAAAAGCCAGTTCTTATTGGTCTGCAAAAAACGTAGCTGTCTGGGTAATTAAGATACAATCTGGTTTCTTCACAGTTGTCACAACAGTATCCTCTCTTTCCTCTACCACAGCAGTGCCGCATCTCCCTTTCATCAGAGAAATTCTGCTCCCTTCTTTTAACCTAGTAGTCACAGCAGAGCCACCTTCCTTTCGCTCAGTTTTCACTATTGTGTTTTCTATTTTGCTTACCAAACAGTGCCTCATAGCTCAGTAGTCACAGGCTTCTTTTTCCATCACCATAGTGCCTCCCCTTTCAATTCCCTATGTAGTCACAGCAGTGCCTTCACCTTCTTTTCACCATAGTCACAGCAGTGCATTCATCTTTCCTTCCCTCTGTAGTCACAGCAGTGCCTTCACCTTCTTCCCACCATAGTCTCAGCAATGCATTCATCTTCACTTCCCTCTGCAGTCACAGCAGTGGATTCATTTTCACTTCACTCTTTAGTCATTGCAGTGCCTTAACCTTCTTCCCTCTGCAATCACAGCAGTGCCTTCACCTTCTTCCCTCTGCAGTCACAGCAGTGCCTTCACCTTCTTCCCTCTGCAGTCACAGCAGTGCCTTCACCTTCTTCCCTCTGCAGTCACAGCAGTGCCTTCACCTTCTTCCCTCTGTAGTCACAGCAGTGCCTTCATCTTCTTCCCTCTGTAGTCACAGCAGTGCCTTCACCTTCTTCCCTCTGTAGTCACAGCAGTGCCTTCACCTTCTTCCCTCTGTAGTCACAGCAGTGCCTTCACCTTCTTCCCTCTGCAGTCACAGCAGTGCCTTCACCTTCTTCCCTCTGCAGTCACAGCAGTGCCTTCACCTTCTTCCCTCTGTAGTCACAGCAGTGCCTTCATCTTCTTCCCTCTGTAGTCACAGCAGTGCCTTCACCTTCTTCCCTCTGTAGTCACAGCAGTGCCTTCACCTTCTTCCCTCTGTAGTCACAGCAGTGCATTCACCTTCACTTCCCACTGTAGTCACAGCAGTGCCTTCACCTTCTTCCCTCTGTAGTTACAGCAGTGCCTTCACCTTCTTCCCTCAGTGGTCACAGCAGTACCTTCACCCACTTCCCACTGTAGTCACAGCAGTGCCTTCACCTTCTTCCCTCTGTAGTTACAGCAGTGCATTCACCTTCTTCCCTCTGTAGTCACAGCAGTACCTTCACCTTCTTCCCTCAGTGGTCACAGCAGTGCCTTCACCTTCACTTCCCACTGTAGTCACAGCAGTGCCTTCACCTTCTTCCCTCTGTAGTCACAGCAGTGCCTTCACCTTCTTCCCTCTGTAGTCACAGCAGTGCCTTCACCTTCTTCCCTCTGTGGTCACAGCAGTGCCTTCACCTTCTTCCCTCAGTGGTCACAGCAGTGCATTCACCTTCACTTCCCACTGTAGTCACAGCAGTGCCTTCACCTTCACTTCCCACTGTAGTCACAGCAGTGCCTTCACCTTCTTCCCTCTGTAGTCACAGCAGTGCCTTCACCTTCTTCACTCTGTGGTCACAGCAGTGCCTTCACCTTCTTCCCTCTGTAGTCACAGCAGTGCCTTCACCTTCTTCACTCTGTGGTCACAGCAGTGCCTTCACCTTCTTCCCTCTGTAGTCACAGCAGTGCCTTCACCTTCTTCCCTCTGTAGTCACAGCAGTGCCTTCACCTTCTTCCCTCTGTAGTCACAGCAGTGCCTTCACCTTCTTCCCTCTGTGGTCACAGCAGTGCCTTCACCTTCTTCCCTCAGTGGTCACAGCAGTGCATTCACCTTCACTTCCCACTGTAGTCACAGCAGTGCCTTCACCTTCACTTCCCACTGTAGTCACAGCAGTGCCTTCACCTTCTTCCCTCTGTAGTCACAGCAGTGCCTTCACCTTCTTCACTCTGTGGTCACAGCAGTGCCTTCACCTTCTTCCCTCTGTAGTCACAGCAGTGCCTTCACCTTCTTCACTCTGTGGTCACAGCAGTGCCTTCACCTTCTTCCCTCTGTAGTCACAGCAGTGCCTTCACCTTCTTCCCTCTGTAGTCACAGCAGTGCCTTCACCTTCTTCCCTCTGTAGTCACAGCAGTGCCTTCACCTTCTTCCCTCTGTAGTCACAGCAGTGCCTTCACCTTCTTCACTCTGTGGTCACAGCAGTGCCTTCACCTTCTTCCCTCTGTAGTCACAGCAGTGCCTTCACCTTCTTCACTCTGTGGTCACAGCAGTGCCTTCACCTTCTTCCCTCTGTAGTCACAGCAGTGCCTTCACCTTCTTCCCTCTGTAGTCACAGCAGTGCCTTCACCTTCTTCCCTCTGTAGTTACAGCAGTGCCTTCACCTTCTTCCCTCTGTAGTTACAGCAGTGCCTTCACCTTCTTCCCTCTGTGGTCACAGCAGTGCCTTCACCTTCTTCACTCTGTGGTCACAGCAGTGCCTTCACCTTCTTCCCTCTGTAGTTACAGCAGTGCCTTCACCTTCTTCCCTCTGTGGTCACAGCAGTGCCTTCACCTTCTTCACTCTGTGGTCACAGCAGTGCCTTCACCTTCTTCCCTCTGTGGTCACAGCAGTGCCTTCACCTTCTTCACTCTGTGGTCACAGCAGTGCCTTCACCTTCTTCCCTCTGTAGTCACAGCAGTGCCTTCACCTTCTTCCCTCTGTAGTTACAGCAGTGCCTTCACCTTCTTCCCTCAGTGGTCACAGCAGTGCCTTCACCTTCACTTCCCACTGTAGTCACAGCAGTGCCTTCACCTTCACTTTCCTCTGTAGCCAGAGGTGGTGGTGGATCATTCATGCTTTGGGGTTGTGTTGCAGCCAATAGCATGGGGAACATTTTACGGGTAAAGGGAAGAATGCATTAAATGAAATTTCAACAAATTCTTGATGCAAACATAACACCATCTGTAAAAAAGAAAAGCTGAAGTTGAAAAGAGGAAGAGGGTGTTTTCTGCAAAAGGATAATGATCCTAATCACACTTCAAAATCCACAACAGACGACCTCAACAGGTGCAAGCTGAAGGTTTTACAATGGCCCTCACAGTCCCCTAATCTGAACATCATTGAACGTCTGTGTCTAGACCTCAAAATAGCAATGCAAGCAAGACGCCCCAGGAATCTCACAGAACTGGAAGAATTTTCCAAGGAAGAATGGATAAAAATCCCTCAAACAAGAATTGAAAGACTCTTTCCTGGCTGAAAAAAGCATTTACAAGCTGTGATACTTTCAAAAGGGGATACTACTAGTTACTAACCAGGCAGGGTGCCCAAACTTTTGCATTGTTCCATTTTCCTTTTTGATATATTTAAAATGTAAAAGATGAAAATATAGGTATTTGTTTTTGCCTAATTTACAAAGGAAATGTGTCATCCTTAACTTTAGGCCTTTTAGAGATCATTTCATCTTCAACTTTCTTAACTGTTCACAATAACAGTAATTTTCACCATGGGTGCCCAAACTTTTACATGCCACTGTGTGACAGTATTATAACCTGATATTGTGACAACACTGCAGCATTTCCCCATTGTGTTAATTGAATTCCTGACTTACATGACTCACAATATTACAGTAGTTTCATTATCCGCATAAATATCTCGGTAATCCAGTTTGCTTCTTATTGAAAAATCCCCCATGACGTGACCGTACGGGAACGCTTCCTGGACGTGAGGTTACATATACATATTTCTATATGCAAATCACTATTATTTTTTTTATTCCATTAATTGCTGAAGAGCAATATTGTTAATGCGGGGGCTGAAGGATTAATATCAGAGCTTTATACCGGGGGCTCATAGGACGCCTTGTTGGACATGGAAGTGGGTGGAATGTTGTTCTCCTACATACTGAGGATTGTGCCATCTTAGTATCACATGGTAAGCATTGCACACAGGGGGACGTCCTGTCACTAAGCGTAGGACTTTGCTTGCACCAGAAATTTTTAGGGGCTTCCTTGCAAAAGGGGTGAATACATATGCACATGCCAATTTTTTGCTATTTGATACCATAAATTTAATTTATGCCTATATTTTTATTACTTCAGCAACTTAGGCTGATGCATCACACACAAAAGTAACAAAATAGGGAAAATACCAAGGGGGTGAATACTTTCGCAAAAGACACTTTATATAGATAAATATGAGATAGATAATAGATAGATATGAGCTATACGGTAGATAGATAATAGATGGATGGATAAAAGATAGATAGATAATAGATGGATAGATAGATAGATAGATAGATAGATAGATGATAGATATATAATAGATGATAGATAATAGACAGATAATAGATAGATGATAGATATATAATGTATAGATGATAGATAGATAATAGATAGATGATAGATAATAGATTGATGATAGATAGATAGATAATAGATCGATGATAGATAGATAAATAATAGATAGATAATAGATCAATGATAGATAATAGATAGATAATAGATAGATGATAGATAGATAATAGATCGATGATAGATAATAGATAGATAATAGATAGATGATAGATAGATAATAGATAATAAATAGATAATAGAGATAGATAATAGATGATAGATAGATACTAGATTGATTGGGGCAGGGATGACCGTGTGGCGGATCATCCCTCCTCTCGTCTGACCTGATTCTCCAGGTCCCTATCTTATCCCTCTATCTTTTGTGTGGGGCAAAGAACATAAAGGCCAAGAAACGAGTTCTTCCAGCCGCCGCAGTGGGGCCGTCAGTGTGCAATCATTCCTGGCCGGCACGTCATCAGGAAGTACTGTCAGTAAAATCTGAGGAGAGGATTGTAGTGTGCGCTCCGCGCGGTGCCTGACCACACGCCGTGAGGACGCTCAGGACCGCACATTTCCTCCAGGCGTCTGATGGACTATTTCTAATAACCATGCGCCTCCCTCCAGAGCAAGGACCAGGCAGTCCCATCTAACCTGATCGGAGGAGGCAGGTCAGTGCTGCGCTTGTCCCGTATGCTTCTTTATAATGTCAGCGATGTAGCAGAGCTGGGTTTGTCACTATCTCGTACGTTTGTGCTTTTTTTTAAATCAAACATCCCTAGGTAACATTACATGGATGCAGTCCTATGTAAAATCACAGGTGTGTGATCTGCTGAGGTCATGAGCAGACAACAAGGTCATATGTACAATTGATGCAGCAGAGTTGGATTTGTCATCGTTATCTAGATAAGAAGACGCCGATAATGAAGCGATAATGATCCTAGTGATGCTGAGCACCATTACATAGGAGATATACAGATGTAGCAGAGCTGACATTGCTATTTCACTTGTTCAGGGCTGCATACTTTGTTCATCACGACTCTGTTTTCCTGGCAGTCCTATGTAAGACGTATCATTTCCCTTTTTTTGTCCAGTTCATTTGTTTAGATTTGACTATGATAAAATGAGGATGGATGCCAAAGGTCCCTCGTGTGTTTTATGCCAAACGTTAACACTTGTATCCGACCAAAACGCTTCTGATCAAAATGTAAAGGTGCCCGGCTAAACATATATCCATAACGCGAGTCTCTACTTTTTCTTCATGCAGTGTGAAATGTAAAAAAAGGGAGATCGTTTGACAGATATATATAATACTATTTTTTTGGTAAATTTCAACCAATTTTTCTATGTGTGTTTGCAGTCTGCTGCCTAAAAACGATCAGCATGCAGGCGTATAGCTACTATTCTAGCCTTATTTCCTTTCTGATTATGGCTGGAGAAAATATCCAAGACAGTTCTGCTTCATTATACATTAATATTTCATAAGTGTGATTGATGTAGGAGATACACAGGCAGTGCTATATGTGCCTATATATACACTTTATATAAAAAAGAGACAGCTAGGAAGTACTATCTGTGCCTGCAATACACTGTTATCAGTGCCTACAGTGCACTATTTATAAAAGAAATAAAAGAAACTGAGAGGCACTACTATCTGTGCTGAAAATATAATGTTTATAAAAAAAAAAGACAGAGGAAGTACTATCTGTGCCTACAATATAATGTTTATAAAAAAAAAAGACAGAGGAAGTACTATCTGTGCCTACAGTATAATGTTTATAAAAAAAGACAGAGGAAGTACTATCTGTGCCTACAATATAATGTTTATAAAAAAGGAGATAGGCAGTACTATCTGTGCCTGCTGTACACTTTATATATAAAAAGGAACAGCAAGACACTATGATCTGTGCCTATAGTGTAATGTTTATAAAAAGAGAGAGGAAGTACTATCTGTGCCTCAGTGCAATGTGTATGTATGTGTATATATATATATATATATATATATATATATATATATATACCGTATATACTCGAGTATAATCCGACACGAGTAAAGGCCGACCCCCCTAATTTTGCCACAGAAAACTGGGAAAACTTAATGACTCGAGTATAAGCCTAGGGTGGAAAATGCAGCAGCTACTGGTAAATGTCAAAAATAAAAATTGGTACCAATAAAAGTAAAATTAATTGAGACATCAGTAGGTTAAGTGTTTTTGAATATCCATATTGAATCAGGAGCCCCATATAATGATCCATACAGTTCATGATGGCCCCATAAGATGCTTCATACAAAAATATGCCCCATATAATGCTGCACAAAGGTTGATTATGGCCCCATAATTGTTATTGTATTCTACAAAGTACTGACAACATGTCTCCGAAGTTCCAAGCAATATATTTTGTATTTATTTTCTGAAGATGAGAAATGGTCAAAATAACAAAGAAATGCATTGCTTGTAGATTGTAAGCTTGCGAGCAGGGACCTCACTCCTAATGTCACTGTTTAAATTGTCTTAACTCGTACCGAATTTATTGTTTGTACATGTCCCCGCTTAATTGTAAAGTGCTGCGGAATATGTTGGCGCTATATAAATAAAAATTATTATTATTATTGCTTGCAGACCTCAAATAATGCAAAAAAAACCCCAAACAAGTTCATAATCATTTAGAAACAGCCATACTAATGTTTTACCTCAGGAAGAGTTCAGAAATCAATATTTTGTGGAATAACCATGATTTTTAATCACAGCTTTCATGCGTCTTGGCATGCTTTCCACCAGTCTTTCACACTATTTCTGGCACAATAATGTAAGCAGTTCTTCTTTGTTTGATGGCTTGTGACTATCCATCTTCCTCTTGATTACATTGCAGAGGATTTCAATGGGGTTCAGGTCTGGAGATTGGGCTGGCCATGACAGGGATTTGATGTGGTGGTCCTTCATCCACACCTTGATTGACCTAGCTGTGTGGCAAAGTCCTGCTGGAAAAAAACAGTCCTCGGAGTTGGGGAACATTGCCTGAGCAAGGCTGGAATTGGGCAGGTTAATCTTTGAGAAGGACGTATGAATCCAGCCGCATACAAGGTTATCCTGGAAAACCGATTGATTCCTTCTGCTCAGGCAATGTTCCCCAACTCTGAGGACTTCCTAAGTGGACAGATTGATTTCACAGAAGTTTGATTTACTTGGAGTTGTATTCTGTTGTTTAAGTGTTCCCTTTATTTTTGAGAGCAGTGTATATGTGTAAAGAAACAAATAGGCACTACTATCTGTGCCTATAGTATAAAGTTTATAAAAAAAAGAGAGCGGCAGTACTATCTGTGCCTACAATACACTTTATTTATATCTTTAAAGAAACAATAGGCACTACTATCTGTGCCTTTAGTATGAAGTTTATAAAAAAAGAGAGAGGCACTAATATCTGTGTCTGCTATACACTTTACATATATATAAAAAGGAACAGCAAGACACTACTATCTGTGCCTAAGGTGTAATGTTTATAAAAAAAACAGAGAGGCACTACTATCTGTGCATACAGTACAATGTTTATAAAAAAGACAGGCAGTACTATCTTTGCCTACTACACACTGTTTATAAAAGTAGACGGAGATTTAGTCCTATATATCTCTTTTGTAACTTCAGTATCCTCTTTATCTTTTGGGGGGTTTCTGGGTATTTAGAGGTTCAGGTTAATACTATCTGGAGACAGAGAGACTGGATGTTTGTGCTTACATCTAATATATAATGGCCAATCGGCTCTGTCACAGCCTACGGCGATTGTGTCGCTATCCCACAATCCACGGCGGCCGCAAGTGACAAAAATGGCACCGCTATTCTGTCGGGAGATCAGCGGCGCTGACAGTAGCCGCAGCTCATCTCCCGCCGCAGTGAGGTCAGCTGCATCAGAACTACGCCGACCGCCATATTGGAACACCCAAGTTATGGGTATTCCGATATAGTGGCCGGGATTCATATCCCCCGACAAGCAGCGCAGCATTGCTCATTGGCTGAGCACCCCTGGCCTGAGCCTGAGGCTTGGGGGGGGGGATTCAAATCCCACGCGGCACCGCTCATTGGCTCAGCTGGCGGGGCGGGGGATTTTTGGCTCAGCCGGTGCCAAGCGGGATTTGAAAGCTGCGCGGCACCGCTCATTGGCTCAGCCAGCGGGGAATTTGAATCCTTCGCTGCTCATTGGCTGAGCGCCAGGGGGATGTTCATTTCACCGCACTCCCAATGCACTAGCATCGGGCCTATTTCTAGTCATTTATAAAAAGAAAGCCAAAAAATACATGAAATACATGTAAACAAAAGGAGGCAGTACTACAAATGCTTGTATCATTTATGAAGAGAGACATAGAGGGAGCATCATCTGTGCTTACACCAGTTATAAAGGGAAACTGGGAAACAGCACTATCTGTGCCTGCGTTAATTATTTAGATAGAGACAGTGCTCTCTGTGCTCACATAATTTATTGAGCGAGGCAGTAGTATCTCTGCCTATATCATAAAGAGAGGAAGGAAACTACTAACTACCCTATGTCAATTACATGGAAAGATAGGGACGGGAACTAATATTCTCTATGCTCTCATCATATGGTACTATCTGTGCCTACATCAATTGCATGGAGAAAGAGATCACTATCTCCCTTTAAAATCACAGGGGGGAACAAGTAGGTAGAAAGGAAGAGACTGAAAGGCAGTACTATCTACATCTACAATATTTACATAAAGAGACTAGAAGTCAGTACTACCTGTCCCAACGTCATTTACACAGAGAGAAAGGAAAGCAGTACCCTCTTTGATCATTTACGGGAGAGTCAGAGATGCAATGCTCTCTATATACAAACATCACTTCTATCTGAGGACAGAGAGGCAGTACTATCTGTGCCTGCATGATTTGCATGTAGAGATGTAGAGGACGTACAATATATATAAGTGCTATCTGTGCTTACTTGGTGAGACAGAGAAGCAGAGCTATCTGTAGCTACATGGAGACAAGGAGGCAGTACTAGCTGTATAATTATATCATTTACATTGGGGAAGTGAAGGCAGTACTATCTGTACCTTCATAGGTTTATAGAAAGAGACCTGGAGGCAGCACTACCAAAGTAGTTAGCCAAGACGAATTTAATAAGGTTTCCAGATGGCAACAGATTTTTCTACAGAACAAATATGAGCTTATGTGATCTTCAGGGAATTTCCCCGTGTAGGGCGGTGAATTTCACAAGCAGGCGGTGCACGCCGCACCGTCCTCAGCACTACACTTCAACCTCTCGTGTAAGTACAGCCATTAAGTAATTCCAGGTACTTCTCACCTGCACATGATTAATCTTAACCTCTCAAATCTAATTCCACAAGTGCCCTGTGTGATCGCACCCTGAGCCTCTTCGTGCTGCTGAGGGCACAGCTGTCGGGCACATGTGGTGCAAGGGACTCTGACATTGGGTACCATGGCAGGCGCGACAGGCAACGGAACCTAGGCACCGGGTAAAGGCAGCAAATTGAATCTCCACTAATGAGGTCCAGGAATCTGAGATATGAGGAAACATTTTAGTGCTGGAAATCCCAATGGTTCCTGCAGGAGCTCTGCCCGTCGGTGACATGGGGGGGTGGTGGAGGTTTTATGGTGACAGACCAGGTGTCCTGAGGCAAGACAGCAAACCTTCTACAGTGCATTCCTTATCTGGGCAGATTTCACCTCTGGACTAAGAGGCCTCAAAAACCTGTCCAAATGTTGCCCAGGATGGTGCGGACTGGGCACCAAGGGTTGATACAAGGGAGGTTTGTGCCTTAAGAAACTCTGCTCGGGAGGACTTGGCACAAGACCATTAGGTGCCGTGTAAAGGGGATATGTCTGCAGCTGCCCCGGGTATAATATCTGATGAATCCTAAAATGATCTTACCATCAGGAGAGCTGGAGAAAGAAAGGAGGTCATCAAAGGTGGAGAAGTGGACGCCCATGACTATCATTATACTGGGTGATAGGCGAAGAGCGCGCCAGGTCAGGGGTCTTCACCCCAGACACCGACCTCAGGACCACTATATAAAATATAGACTATTCTTGGACCTTCACGGTTTTGGACACTTTATTTAGTTTGCATCCTTTTTTCTTTCTTTTTTTCTCTTTCTTTCCTTATTTCATTCCTTCCATCTTTTCCCCTCTTTCCATCTTTCTTTCTTTCTTTCTTTCTTTCTTTCTTTCTTTCTTTCTTTCTTTCTTTCTTTCTTTCTTTCTTTCCTTCTATCTGTTTTTTATTTCTTTCCTTCCTCCCTTTTTCCTTTCCTTCTTTTGTTCCCTCATTTCTTTTTTTTCTTCTTTCCTTCATTCTTTCCTTCTTTCCTTTTTCCTTTTTCTTTGCTTTTTTCTTTCTTTTTTCCTCATTTCCTTCTTTCTTTCCTTATTTCTTCCTTTTTCTTTCTTTCTTTCCATCTTTCTATCCTTCTTTCATTATATCCTTCCCTCTTTCCATATTTCTATCCTTCTTTCATTATTTCCTTCATTCTTTCTTTCCTAACTTCTTCCATCCTTTCTTTCTTTTTCTTTTTCTTTTTTTCTTTCTTTCTTTCTTTCTTTCTTTCTTTCTTTCTTTCTTTCTTTCTTTCTTTCTTTCTTTCTTTCCTTACTTTGTTCCCTCTTTCCTTCTTTTGTTCTACTTTCCTTCATTCTTTCTTTTCTCCTTCTTTCTTTTTTTCTTTCTTTCTTTCTCTTTCATTCATTCATTCTTTCTTTCTTTCTTTCTTTCTTTCTTTCTTTCTTTCTTTCTTTCTTTCTTTCTTTCTTTCTTTCTTTCCTTATTTTGTTCCCTCTTTCTTTCTTTCTTTCTTTCTTTCTTTCTTTCTTTCTTTCTTTCTTTCCTTCCTTCCTTCCTTCCTTCCTTCCTTCCTTCCTAGAAAATGAAGCAGAGCAAGAAAAAGAGCAGAAATAGGTACCAGCCCACAGACTACAGTCCACCAACCTATGGTACATAAAAAAGCAAGAGTAGTGGGCAGCACTCAATAACAAATTCAATACATATACAGGAGCTTCTCACAAAATTAGAATATCATCAAAAAGTTAATTTGTTTCAGCTCTTCAATACAAAAAGTGAAAACTCATATATTCTATTATATTCTATTGCACAGTAAATTAGAATACTTTATAACACCTGCTTGAAAAATGATTTTAAAATCTGAAATGTTCACATACTGAAATGTATGTTCAGTAAATGCACTCAATACTTGGTCCTTTTGCATCAATTACTGCATCAATGCGGCGTGGCATGGAGGCGATCAGCCTGTGACGCTGCTGAGGGGTTATGGAAGCCCAGGTTGCTTTGATAGCAGCCTTCAGCTCGTCAGCATTGTGGGGTCTGGTGTCTCTCATCTTCCTCTTTACAATACCCCATACATTCTCTATGGGGTTAAAGTCAGGTGAGTTTGCTGCCAATCAAGCACAGTGATACAGTTGCTTTTACACCAGGTATTGGTACCTTTGGCAGTGTGGACAGCGGCCAAGTCCTGCTGGAGAATGACATTTCCATCTCCAAAAAGCTTGTCGGCAGAGGGAAGCATGAAGTGCTCAAAAATTTCCTGGTAGACGGCTGCGCTGACTTTGGCCTTGATAAAACACAGTGGACCTACACCAGAGGATGACATGGCTCCCCAAACCATCACTGATTGTGGAAACTTAACACTAGACCTTGGAAATGAAAGTCCCAGAATCTGGAGGAAGAGAGGAAAGGCCACAATCCAAGCTGCATGAGGTCTAGTTTGGACATTATTATTATTGTTATTATTATATAAAAAGAAAAATGTTCAGCTCATTCCGTTATGTCCATCATTATTACTATGTTATATATACAGCCACAGAGTTCCTCAATACCAGCATGCTGTGCTCATATATTACCACCATACATTGGTGAAGTAATACTACAATACTGTGCTCAAATGTTGGCAACAAATTATACTATTATATTCACAATTACTACCACTGCTGAGTGCTCAAATTTTACCACCATTAATAGCTCAAATAATACAACCATAATATGCTCAAATAATGCACTATTATGTGCTTAAATAATACCACCATAATGTGCTCAAATACCCCCATACAGCGCTAAAGTAATACCGCCATAATGTGCTAAAATAATACCACCATAATGTGTTTAGATAATACCACTATTATATGCTCAAATAATTTACCATGCAGTGGTCAAATAATACTATAATTATGTTCCCAAATAATGCCTCCATTACATGCCTAATTAATACCACCATAATGTGCTCACATTATACTGCCATTAATTAATTAATACCACCATACAGCACTTATGTAATGCTGCCTTAGGGTATGTGTCCACGTTCAGGATTGCATCAGGATTTTGTCAGGATTTTTCATCAGGTTTTGTAGCCAAAACCAGGAGTGGGTGATAAATGCAGAAGTGGTGCATATGTTTCTATTATACTTTTCCTCTAATTGTTCCACTCCTGGTTTTGGCTTAGAAATACTGATGAAAAATCCTGACCAAATACTGATGCAATCCTGAACGTGGACACGTACCCTTAATGTGCTAAAATAATACCACCATAATGTATTCACATAATACTGACATACAGTGTTCAAACACCAGTGTTCAAATGAAACCACCATAATGTACTCAAATAATACCACCATATAGTGCTCAACTAATACCACTATAATGTACTGACATAATACCACCATACAGTGGGGGAAAACCACGCAAATAGTACCGCCATTATGTGCTATAATAATACCACCATTCACTGCTATTAACACCATATTGTGCTGAAACAATATCAGCAATCTAATAAATGCTATAAGATGTCTATACAATGTGTGCCTGACTCAGCCGGGGCGGCGGATGCACCCTGTGGGGCGGCGGGTATACCCTGTGGGGCGGCGGGTACACCCTGTGGGGCGGCGGATGCACCCTGTGGGGCGGTGGATGCACCCTGTGGGGCGGCGGGTGCACCCTGTGTGACCCCACACGTTCTCCACCCCTAAGCCATCCATGAGAAGGGACTGTCCTGTGATTGTCTGGATGGGACACAATAAGCCGAGCGCCGTGTTCGGTCCGTCCAGGACAATCCTGATTCCATTCACTGCCAGCCAACAGACGTATTGACAATGATGGGAACGAGAACCCCACAGCTTTGTATTCTGTGTTTGGGTGGCTCCTTCTTGTGTTATTATAGCTTTTTATTGTTTATCGAGCCATGATTGTTGGAGGGAAGAATCAAGAGTATTTAATGTCAGGATGACGGGACGAGTGACAACACCTGAGCTCCATTTCAGCCTTGACTCGGGGCCAGACCCACCGCCTCGGGCCCCGGGTGCTTCCTGGCGCGCGCTGGAAACGTTTTTGTGTTTGTTCTTGTGTTTTATGTTCTGTGGTTTTCTGTTGCAGTAAACAATCGGGTGTATGCGGCGGGCGCTCCGGGCTGGTGGGATCCATTCACCATCCGGCCTTTCACGTACCGCGCGTCGGTCTAATGTTTCAGCTACATAGAATGTTTCTGCAACAAAAACAATAGTTGTCATGGTAACTGGTATATTACAGTGTATCTAGACCCATGAGTCCGGGCTCAGCAGATACAGCAGATCTGAGAGTGGGATTCACTCTCGTTGTGACCCTCAAAATAGTCAGTGGTCCTCAGCGTTTCCAAATGTAAGAGACACTTTCAGCTGTCAGAGATTGTCGTAAGCCCCATCCAAAGCCCCTCAATTTGTGACACTCAAAGCCCCCCATTACCAGTATAACAACAGGCACAGCCTTCCCACAGAAAGGGCACCCAGACCTAATGACGCCCCTAATAAACGGTACTGTTACAGCTCGGGGTTCCCACCGCGCCCCTGTTTGGTGTTCGCGCATCATGCACATCTCCACACTATCGCATCAACCACCCCCCTATATATGTCATTAATGTCTGATCTCCAGCCTTACATATTACCCTACTTCCCCCATGACCAGTACAGGCACTTCCAGATCTGCTGTCTGTCCGCGACTGCACTGAAGACCTGCGAGACCTGGTAATAAACCACCGAGCCGGCGGACAGCCGCACATAGCTATCAACCCTCCCGGACCCAGCGGGACAGTCCGGGATTTGGGTCTCTGACTCACTGTCCTGGGTGGTCTGCTTGTGTATCTATCTATCTATCTATCTATCTATCTATCTATCTATCTATCTATCTATCTATCTATTATCTATCTATATATTTATCTATCTATCTATCTATCTATCATCTATCCCATATCTATGTATCTATATAGCTTACTATTCTGTGAGGAGACAGCTGGAGAGTAGAGCGGAGCACTGAGGAGACAGGTTGAGGACGGAGAGCAGCGCTGAGGAGATTGTCTGAGGTCAGACCCCGATGTTGGGGAGAAGCCGGGCTCACAGTCTACGTTCTAGTTCATCCCAGAGGTGTTGGGTGGTGTTGAGGTCCGGGCTCTGTGGCTGGCCATGTTCTTCCACCAATCTCCCCCAACCATCTCTGTATGGACCTTGGGCACAGTCATGGGGAACAGAAAAGGGTCTTCCCCAAACTGTTCCCACAATGCTGGAAGTTACAACTGTCCACAATGCCTTGTGCTGAAGAATTACAATTTCCCCTCACTGGGAGTAACATCTGATAATAAACCCACAGCATTATCCTCCTCCTTCATCTGAACAGCGGGCACAGCACAGTCAGGGGGTAACGTCCTCCTGGAATCACCAAGCCCAGACCCGTCCATCAGACTCAGATAGAGAAGTGTGATCCGTCACTGCACAGAACACGTCTCGTCCAGAGTCCAGTGGTGGCGGCTTTACACCAGTGCATCCGACACTCAGCATTGTGCTTGGTGATGTACGGCTGCCTGCTGCTGCTCGGCCATGAAGCTCCTGGTGGGGGGTGCGGTGTTTGTGCTGATGGTAATACTAGAGAAGGTCTGGACTCTGTAGTTATGGAGTCAGCAGAGCGGTGGTGATGTCATACACTAGGGGTAATAGGGCCAAATGTCGTACACTGAGGGTAATGGGACTAAGTGAAGGGGCCCAGTACTTCTTCCATGTAGTGTATATAGGGGGAGTAAGAGCAGGGGCTATGAAGCCTCGGTGACTCTGTGACTAATTGGTCATGGAAGCACTGGACGCCGGCAGAGTGCAGCAGCAGACGTCTGCTCCGCATGTTGCATGCGACAATTAGTATTAATACTTGTAGTATTTCCAGTGTCTGGAGGATTACTGGTCCTGGAACCGCACAGTCTACATGGAGGATTTACTTCTGTATGCAGTGAATTATCTGCTGGGCTTTTGTTTTTGCAGAGCTTTGTGTCGTGCCAGTAATGCATTAAATATCAGGTCCGGCTGGTGGAGGTGACGTGCGACGTACGCCAGCATTTATCCACGCTCCCTTACTCGCATTGTCCAAACTTGTAAAGATGTCACAGTTCATTTAATGCATTATCAGCTTCGGTTATCTCAGCTGCATGCCTGGGAAGTAATAGCATTAAAGGTTATGAATACTTTTGCAATCTTCCTTTTATTGCTCCAGTAGACCTAAAATAAAAAAAGGCAAATAATTTTGATTTGATCAGTCCAAACAGTGCAAAGCTCCCATGCAGAGCTATGTGCCTCTGAGGTTACAGGTCATAAATGAAAATGGATGAAGCTGCACAGATACCTTGTGTTTAAGTTATAGTATTGGGATACATTGGTCTGCATTGGAGCTGTATACATAAAACGGTAAGAGACGTCTAATCAAGCCTACTTGAAGGATTATCATAGAATCATCGAATGGTAGAGTTGGAAGGGACCTCCTGGGTCATCTGGTCCAAAGCAGGATTCACTAAATTCACTAAATCACCCCAGACAGATGTCTGTCCAGCCTCTGAAGACTTCCATTGAAGGAGAACTCACCACCTCTCGTGGCAGCCGGTTCCACTCATTGATCACCCTCACTGTCAAAGTTTTTTTTCTAATATCTAATCTGTGTCTCCTCCCATTCAGTTTCATCCCATTGCTTCTAGTCTTCCCTTGGGACAAATGAGAATAAAGATGATCCTTCTACGATGTGACAGCCCTTGAGATATTTGTAAACAGCTATTAAGTCTCATCTCAGTCTTTTTTGCAAGCTAAGCATTCCCAAATCCTGTAACCGTTCCTCATAGGACATGGTTTGCAGACCGGTCACCATTCTGGTCGCTCTTCTCTGAACTTGCTCCAGTTTGTTGATGTCTTTTTTAAAATGTGGTGCCCAAAACTGGACACAGTATTCCAGGTGAGGTCTGACCAAAGAGGAGTAGAGAGCAATAATGACTTCACGTGATCTAGACTGTATGATTCTGTTAATACATCCCAGAATTGTATTTGCCTTTTTTGCTGCTGCATTACACTGTTGACTCATGTTCAGTCTGTGATCTATTAGTATACCCAAGTCTTTTTAACATGTGCTGTTGCTTAGCCCTATTCCTCCCATTCTGTATATGCATTTTTTCATTTCTATTGCCCAGATGTAGTACTTTGCTGTTCTGTTAGTTGCTGCCCACTGCTCCAGTTTATTTATATCTTTTTGAATCCTCTCTCTTCTCTAGTATTAGCTATCCCTCCTAGCTTTGTGTCATCAGCAAATTTAATCAGTTTACCCTCAATTCCTTCATCTAAATCATTGATAAAGATGTTGAACAATACAGGGCCCAGGACAGAGCCCTGTGGTACCCCACTTGAGACATTCTTCCAACCGGATGTGCAGCCATTTATCACCACTCTTTGGGTCCGATCACTAAGCCAGTTATGAATCCACCTTACAGTTGCCTTGTCCATTCCATACTTATTCATTTTGTCAAATTCTTTGCTGAAGTCAAGATATACTATATCTTCAGCATTTCCCTGATCCACCCAGTCAGTGATTCTGTCATAGAAGGAAATTAAGTTAGTCTGACATGACTTATTAGTTACAAACCCATGCTGACTCTGGTTAATCACTTCATTCTTATACAGGTACTTACATACATGTTGTTTAATAATTTGTTCAAAGATCTTTCCTGGTGTAGACATCAGACTCACCGGCCTATAGTTGATTACTTCAAAGATGCCCAGATATCGATGTGTGCAACCTTATCTTTACATAAATTTACATAAATGTTCTTAAGGATGTTTTATTGTTCACTACATGATTGCACCATGCTAGAAAAAAACAGTAATTAATGCAATTATTATTATTACGACATTACAACCAGAATGTGGCCACATATAGAAAACACATAGCATAAACATCTCTCGACAGAGTATTGCAAAATCAGGTTTTCTGTTTATTTTTTTCAAAGCTGATTATCTCGCCACAAAAAACTGACCCGTGAAACTGATTGCCGTCCTGTGTGCTGCTGTGCATAAAATATGGTGATGAGATTTCCAAATCATTGTGTCCTTGTGTTCTGTTACACAGTGGTTCAACATCTATGGAATTGGGTTGTAGTAATACTGTCCCCTTCTGTGCCTCCATATAGTAACACTGCCCTCTTCTGTGCCTCCATATATAATAACAATCTTTATTTTTATATAGCGCTAACATATTCCGCAGCGCTTTACAGTTTGCACACATTATCATCACTGTCCCCAAAGGGGCTCACAATCTAAATTCCCTATTAGTATGTCTTTGGAATGTGGGAGGAAACCGAGGTACCCGGAGGAAACCCATGCAAACACGGAGAGAACATACAAACTCCTTGCAGATGTTGTCCTAAGTGGGGTTTGAACCCAGGACTCCAGCGATGCAATGTTAACCACTGAGCCCTTTAGTAATAGTGCCCCTTTCTATGACTCCATATAGTAATACTGCCCCTTCTGTGCCTTCATATAGTATTAGTGCCCTTTTCTATGTCTCCATATAGTATTAGTGCCCCCTTCTCTGCCTCCATATCGTATTGCGCCCCCTTCTATGCCTCCATATAGTAATGCTGCCCCCTTTCTATGTATCCATATAGTAATAGTGCCTCCTTCTCTGCCTCCATATAGTAATACTGCCCACTTCTGTGCCTCCATATAGTATTGTGCCCTCTTCTTGCCTCCATATAGTAATACTGCCCCCTTCTATGACTCCATATAGTAATAATGCCCCTTCTGTGCCTCTATATAGTAATAGTGCCCCTTTCTATGTCTCCATATAGTAATACTGCCCCTTCTGCGCCTCCATATAGTAATAGTGCCCCTTTCTATGTCCCCATATAGTATTAGTGCCCCCTTCTCTGCCTCCATATAGAAATAGTGCCCCTTTCTATTTCTCCATATAGTAATAGTGCCCCTTTCTATTTCTCCATATAGTAATACTGCCCCCTTCTGTGCCTCCATATAGTAATACTGCCCCCTCTGTGCCTCTATACAGTATTAGTGTCCCCTTCTGTGCCTTCATATAGTAATAGTGTCCCCTTCTCTGTCTCCATACAGTAATAGTGCCCACTTCTGTGCTTCCATACAGTATTAGTGACCCCTTCTGTGCCTCCATATAGTATTAGTGCCCCCTTCTATGTCTCCATATAATAATACTGCACCTTTCTGTCTCCATATAGTATTAGTTCCCTATTCTCTGCCTCCATATAGTAATAGTGCCCCCATCAGTGCCTTCATATAGTAATACTGCCGCTTTCCATGTCTCCATATAGTATTAGTGCCCCATTTTTTGCCTCCATATAGTAATAGTGCTCCCTTATGTGCCTCTATACAGTAATACTGCCCCCTTCTTTGCCTTCATATAGTGATACTGCCCCCTTCTGTGCCTTCATATAGTAATATTGCCCCCTTCTCTGCCTTCATATAGTGATACTGCCCCCTTCTGTGCCTCCATATAGTATTAGTGCCCCCTTCTGTGCCTTCATATAGTAGTAATGCCCCCTTCTGTGCCTTCATATAGCAATAGTGCCCCCTTCTGTGACTTCATATAGCATTAGTGCCCCCTTCTGTGCCTTCATATAGCATTAGTGCCCCCTTTTGTGCTTTCATATAGCATTAGTGCCCCCTCCTGTGCCTTCATATAGCATTAGTGCCCCCTTCTATGCCTTTATATAGCATTTGTGCCCCCTCCTGTGCCTTCATATAGCATTAGTGCCCCCTTCTGTGCCTTCATATAGCATTAGTGCCCCCTTCTGTGCCTTCATATAGTAATACTGCCACGTTGTATGTCTCCATATAGTATTAGTGCCCCCTTCTGTACCTTCATATAGTAATATTGCCCCCTTCTATGCCTCCATATAGTATTAGTGCCCCCTTCTGTGCCTTCATATAGTAATAGTGCCCCCTTCTATGCTTTCGTGTAGTAATACTGCCCGTTATGTGCACCCGTATATTGATAGTGATCTTTTCTGTGCACCCATGTGGTAATAGTGCCCCATTCTGTGCCTCCATATAAAAATAATGCCCCCTTCTGTGAACCCATATATTGATAGAGCCCCCTTTTGTGCACCCATATAGTAATAGCACCCCTCTGTGTCTCCATATAGCATATAGTTAATAGCACCCCTCTGTCTCCATATAGTAATAGCACCCCCTTTCTGTTCACCCATATATTGATAGCGCCCCCATCTGTGCACATATATAGTAATAGCCCCGCTCTCGGTGCCTCCATACAGTAATAGCGCCATACAGGTAACAGCGCCCATCAGAAATGTCTCCTTACTAACCAGTAACCACTTTTCTGGACGTGGCACCAGCACTAGACGATGCACCATGTTTACTAGACCACATTGTATGATTAGACACTTAGAAGCATGTTATATACTTGCCCTGCCCGCCACTCCCGTGGCCGCTTCCTTATACTCCCTTTACCACACTATTTGGAGAGATATTGTTATTACAACTCTTAACATTCATGTCTTTAGGTGTCTTAAAACTCGGTCAGCCTGTCTAGTATTTACAGCATGAGTCACTGGGGAGGATTTCCAGGACAATTCTCATTTACGACATTATAGATCAGAAAAACACAACTACTTCCTCAAAAGAGCGCCACACTTGTCCATGGGCTGTGTCTGGTAATACCGCCCCGTGCTCCCATAAGCAGTGGATGCAATGGTGGTCATGCATACACACAACTACTGCATTCATAAGGGCTGCCAACTGTGCACATAATTGCGACCGTAATTATCATCATTTTACAATTCAAAGTGAACACAGCCAATGTCTTCATATCAAATTTATGGGCTGTACACATGTACCACTTAAAATCTTTAAGGGAATTTATCAGTAGGATCAGACCTCCTAAGCCGTCTATATGGGCAAGTAGGTCATAAAAAGTTGAATAAAATGATAGCTTAATATCTGTGATCCAATGTCTTATTCCAGAGAAATCCACGTTTTCCTTTATATGTAAATGAGCCGTTAAGATCTATGGGTGGGGCATAGATCTTCCCGATAATCTGCCTCCAGAGCTTATTATAAATGAAAGGAAGTGTTACCAGTGTCAGACATGTAATGACTGACATGTCTCACACCGGTAACGCCCCCTTTCATTTAATATAATCTCTGGAGGCAGATTCCCAGGGAGATCTATGTCCGGCCCATAGATCTTAACAGCTCATTTACATATTAAGAAAACGTGGATTTCTCTGGAATAACCCATTGGATTGCGGATATCAAGGCATCACTTTATTCAACTTTCCATTAGCTACATGCAAAATATAGACAACTTAGGAGGGTTCATACTACTGACAGACTCCCATTAATGATTTATTGTTAAAGGAGAAAAATGTGGCGCTATCTAAGCATAGTGAGACATAATCAATTGAGTGGGTGAGTATCTATTGGTTGTGCAAACTGAGGCACAACTCCCGCTTGTAGTATGGATTTATTTGCAAGAAACTGCTGCCGACCTGGTGGGGAGGGATTGGACCCTGAAACAGGAGTATCCCACAAAGTAGATGCCAGACAGGAGGACCAGGGAATGGTGCTGTCTTTGCCACCGAGAGAAATGAAGGTGCAGAAATTTCAGGTTGCTTGAAGGTAAAAATTTTTATTCAAACAGACAAAAACTATGTACACAATGCGTTTCGGCAGTTTGCAGCTTCTTCAGGTGCAGCCGTTCTCCATACACCTGAAGAAGCTGCAAACAGCCGAAACGCATTGCGTATATAGTTTTTTATCAGTTAGAATACATTTTTTTTTTACCTACAATCAACCTGGAATTTCTGCACCTTGATTTGTCTCGGGGGCAATGACAGCCCCTCTGTGGCCCTCCTGTCTGGCATTAATGATTTATTAAGATTTTCCAATGCGTCCATAAAAAATGTAGGTTAATATCTAGATAGGTTTTCCGCATTAACAATATTTTTCTAAGGCTGGTTTCACATTTCCGCCCGCTGCCGCGCCTCTTCCTTCAGTTCTCACAACGTCGGCGTGCATCCTGCGTACCCTATCTTTAACATTGAGTACGCAGGCCATGCCTCCACATGCGTCGTTTTCACGCTGCGCCGACCTTCATCAAACGCAACATGTTGCATTTATTTGCTTTCGGCGCAGCGTAAAAACGACGAATGATGAGGCATCGGCATACATCCGCATGGCGTGCGTACTCAAAGGAACTACACAGTCCTCCGCAAAGCCCTCGTCCGCAAATGTGAAGTGGCCTAAGAGAACTTTACAATATTGTGATCCTATTAAGAATTTAAAAAATGGCATTCAAGGAAGGGTATCGGGAACGCTTACTATCATCTGGTATTTTCTTCATAAATGTGACTCTACCAGATATAGACATTTTAGAGGTTCTCATTTTCGTGAAGCTCTGCTGAATGTCTGCGTCTTCCATATAGACATTTCACAGTACACGGTGTTATTTCTAGTATTTAATCATCTCGTGAGACGTCCGTCGTGCAAACACTCAGTGCTGTATTCATGATTCTGCTTACATAACTGTTATGTAATTCTCAAACCACTACAGATGAAAGGCGAGCCTGATCAACCACTGCTAACTTCAACAAGGTTTCTTTTATGTTTTTAGGTTATTATGACTCATGACTTTTCCCATAACTGCACATTGGTGCAGTCAACTCTTCTCTCCGTGCACCTTTTATTGCAGGCACTGCCAGGCTATGAGGGTCACAGGACTCACAGTTTCACATGACCTGGTTTTCTAGTGGTGCTTCTCCCACATATAACAATTTTTTGCTTATTCTAGACCTGCCAGAATATTGTCTCAAGAGTGTCTTGTCTTGCCACAAGACCTGGAATTAGACAGTCACGTTGGGTAATGAATCGCAGGTCTTCTTTAGAGATGGTGTGATTTGAGTCGGGTATTAAATGGATTTATTTTCCTCTGGTGCTGAAGAGGTTAATAACCCTTTTTATGCTGGTCAGAAACATGCAGCTCAATTTCAGCTTCTTCTGATCTGGTCATTGCCTCTTCCTATAAAAACTGGTCAGACCTTCTTGTCCCTGCTGGTGAAAGATTTGTCTTCCTATGCTAAGTGGTTGGAGTGGAGTTGTTGCAGAAGTGATGTGTGGTTTGCTGTTGTGTCCTTATTCCCATTTAGTTTGTTCCTCCCTATCCCTGTCCTCCTCCCTATTGTTGGTTAGTGATTTTGTATGATAGGTATGCTAGAGGTTTTCTGTTATTCCTGTTTTGTTGTTTACCTTACATATCTATCCCATGCCTCATGGAATGGGGAGGAAACAGATCAGGGTTTAACAGGAGCATTTTAAGGTCAGAGCCTCAGGCCTCTCTACCTTCAAGAGTGCCCCTGAGACAGGGATAGTTAGGGTTCCAGTTTCAGGGATAGTTTGAGGCCCCCCTTCCTTACTGAAGACTGTCACGTCATGACAAATATTCCATTAAAATGGAACTATACTTTCCACAAACTTTGTATAAATCAATAGTACAGGTAAAAAAAAAGAAACTTTCTTAATATCTTAGGAGAGAAGACAGCTTCTTTTCCCAAGACATTTCTTACCATCTTGAACTTGTCATCCACTCTGAAACCCCCCCCCCAGCTCAAATCCATCTTACTTAGACATGATGGACTGCAGGCTCATGTCCATTATATTCTATGGAGAAGGAAGGAAGAGTGAGCAGGGAGAGGAAACAAGCATAAGGAAACATAGAAAAAGAGTGGTGAACTGTCTAACAAGTCTTTTACCTCATCCCAAAGCTGGTTCACATCCAGACAGCTCATCAATGCTAAAAGACAAAAATTGAGCTTCACTTGAATTGATACACATGTAGCTAATAAACGCATGTTCACATTGGCCATAAAACATATAAAACCTGCAAGAGAAAAAATGAGAAAAACCCAGCTGTAACTAAATAAATAAACAGCAAAAAGTGCATTTAAATAACAGAGTTTTTAATAATACTGTTCAAAAATAGCATAAAAGCTATCCCACCATGACAAGATAACTCTGATCGGGACAGTCCTATACTGTCTAATATTAAATCCTTACCATGTGTCAATGTTGACCTCAGTGTGAATAAGGTCAAACAAAAGGATTGGGCCTAACCAGTGAAACACCAGTCTGGGGAAGCCTTATATTCAATTTCTAGCTCAGAAAAGGGAGGCCACACCCCAGTATACACAGAATGGAATAATACAAAAAAAAAAATTGAGCTTCACTTGAGTTGCTACACATGCAGCTCATAAACGCATGTTCACATTGGCCATAAAACATATAAAACCTACAAGACAAAAAATGATCAAAAACCCTGCTGTAAATAAAAAGCAAAAAGTGCATTAAAATAAGAGTTTTTAGTAATACTATTTATGATGAAAAATAGCATAAAAGCTATCCCACCACGACAAGGTAACTCTGATCGGGACAGTCCTACACTGTCTAAGCTCATCAATGCTATACAATTTCCTCCATATTTCTGCTGCTTGTCTTTGTGTGCTAAAAAAATGAATAAAGAGTAGGATACCCACTTTCCAACCCCTTAGATACAACAATCAATATCAATCACTGCACATATGTGGTCCAAAGGGCAGCGATTCCTTGCAGATATTGTCCTTTGTGGGACTAGAACCCAGGACCTTAATGCGTCAAAGAAACAGTGATATCCACCAAGCCATCAAACCATCAAACCACAGAACAACTTTGCTGTTCACATGAGTCTTTTGAGTGTTTTTCACACTGTTGGTTTTGAAACTTGGTGGGGAAATAACAAAGTTCAAGTCACTTCTTTAAAGTGGTTCCTTTAAAAAAAAACAAAAAAAAAACCAAACAAATAAATAAACACTACAAAACTAGGTACTGTCCAATCCATAGGCTGCAAAAACAACTTCAGAAAAAAACATTCCAAAACATTTCAAAAACTCTTCAAAACTGCTCCCAGAATAAAAAAAGTCTCCAAAAACGTCCCAAAGAAGGAACGTTTCCTGAAGAAGCTTTCACTTGAAAATACTTTTTATTCTTTGGCCGCCTTATGTACAGAGCATAATTTTTAGTTACATAATGGAACTAAAAATACAATCATAAAAAAATTCAATTAAAGAGAAGAAAAATAAAACTATTTTCTTGCAAAGTACTTTACTCCAGGAAATCAAAGTCCCAGTGAAAACCCAAAAGTCATTATCTCAGTTAATTAGAATACTTTATAACACCAGCTTGAAAAATGATTCTAAAATCCAAAATGTTGGCCTACTGAAATGTATGCTCAGTAAATGCACTCAACACTTGGTCAGGCTCCTTTTGCATCAATTACTGCATCAATGCGGTGTGGCATGGAGGCGATCAGCCTGTGGCACTGCTGAGTTGTTATGGAAGCCCAGGTTGCTTTGATAGCAACCTTTAGCTCGTCTGCATTGTTGAGTATGGTGTCTCATCTTCCTCTTGACAATACGCCATAGATTCTCTATGGGGTTAAGGTCAGGCGAGTTTGCTGCCAATCAAGCACAGTGATACTGTTTTCATCCAGGTATTGGTACTTTTGGCAGTGTGGACAGGTGCCAAGTCCCGCTGGAGAATGAAATTTCCATCTCCAAAAAGCTTGTCAGCAGATGAAAGCATGAAGTGCTCTAAAATTTCCTGGTAGGCGGCTGCGTTGACTTTGGTCTTGATAAAACACAATGGACCTACACCAGCAGATGACATTGCTCCCCAAAACCATCACTGATTGTGGAAACTTCACACTAGATCTCAAGCAGCTTGGATTGTGTGCCTTTCCACTCTTCCTCCAGACTCTGGAACCTTGATTTCCAAATAAAATGTGTGACACCCCGGGGATCCGGTTGTCACAGTGGTATTGCCTGCCTCCCTTGGAGGGTGATGCCATGCCTGGAAGCAAGAAGGAATTCCTTTAGCAGGTAACACTGGCATACAACACTTTCCTGACTCCAGGCCATAAGGGGGAGCTCTAAAGCCGGTTTCATGGTAGGTTCTCTATAAGTTCTGGTCTGGAGGAGGAGTTACAATCAGTCTGTGTGAGACAGTGAAGGGAGAGGAAGCATGTGAGGAGAGGAAAACTGGGAATGGAGCTGCGATTGAGCTTCCTCCCAGGATTAAGCGCAAGAAACCAGACATCGGGGTCCAAGGTTGTGTGAGAACTGTATGCCCCACAGGAGAAACTGGAGGGCAGGAGATTGCAGGTCTCCTGGCCACCACTGACACCGAAATGCGCAGCAGCAGATTAGAGCCCGGAGTCACTACGAGAGAAGGGACACCTGTAAAAAGGCTCGAGCTGCCTGCCATGCGGGTAGTGTCCACCAAAAAGGACAGATTGAGAGAGGACTTTATGTGAAGCCTCAGGCAGCAAGGGACAGAGAATTCAGAAAGGAAGGCTTCGATCCCCACCTGGCTAGGGGTATTTCGAATCACTTCCAGGCTGGCCAGATTCCTGACCACCTGTCATCTGTGTACCTGAACTTATTATGTATACCCCTCCTCACTTGTAAAGCACCATGGAATAAATGGCGCTATAACAATAAATAATAATAATAATAAATTCACCAGTAAAAGGTAAAGAGACTGCAAATCCTGTGTCCTCCAATTATTTCCTGCACTCCACCATCTATCATCCCTTACCAACTGCATCAGGAGTGGGGAGCTATACCAACTCTGCTGCAATACCATCAGCCCCAGTGGACCCCTTTAAGCAGTGTCGGCCATCCCTGGCCGAGTACCACAGGTGGCGTCACAAACACTTGTACCATAAACTCTATTCCCCATTTTCATATTTTATTGGACGCCCAGGACCACGGACCAGGTCATTGCTGCCATGACACATCCCCTTTAAGTACCGCTGTACCCGGCCCGAGTACCTCACGGTCCTAGTGGGTAAGCCAAATGCAAAATTTAGTATCATCTGAAAACAACACCTTGGACCACTGAGTAAGAGTCCAGTTTCTTTTTCTCCTCGGCTCAGGTAAGACGCTTCTAGCGTTGTCTATTGGTCATGAGTGGCCTGACACAAGGAATGTGACACTTGTAGCCCATGTCCTGGATATGTCTGTGTGTGGTGGCTCTTGATGCAATGACTCCAGCAGCAGTCCACTCCTTGTGAATCTCCCCCAAATTTCTGACTGGTCTTTTCTTAACAATCCTTTCCAGGCTGCGGTTATCCCGGTTGCTTGTGCACCTTTTTCTACCACACTTTTTCCTTCCACTCAACTTTCCATTAATATGTTTGGATACAGCACTCTGTGAACAGCAGCTTCTTTAGCAGTGACCTTTTCTGGCTTACCCTCCTTGTGGAGGGTGTCAATGACTGCCTTCTGAACATCCGTCAAGTCAGCAGTCTTCCCCATGATTGTGGAGCTACTGAAACAGACTAAGGAACCTTTATAAACGCTTAGGAAGCCTTAGCAGGTGTTTTTGTTAATTATTCTAATTTACTGAGATAATGACTTTTGAGTTTTCATTGGCTGTAATCCATAATTATCAACATTAACAGAAATAAACACTTGAAATAGATCACTCTGTTTCTAATTACTCTATATAATATATGAGATTCACTTTTTGTATTGAAGAACTGAAATAAATTAACTTTTTGATGATATTCTAATTTTGTGAGACGTACCTGTAGCATCAAGAACCCAAACTATGGCATTATAATATTTTTTGAAATGTAAAGAAAAGAACCTAAACCTTAATGCCACATTTGCTGTTTTTTGCTCATCCTGCTGTTCAAAATACAAAATAAAAAAATGAGCAAGAAATGTACTTAAAAAGTCGAGCAATAAAAATACACCACCTTACAGCTCAGTTGATGGAAAAGTAAAGTTATAATGGACCTCGAAATGCAAAGTATGAAAGAAAAAAGGGTTAAACCCACAACCAAACACAAATTTAAGAAGACAAAAATAATAAAAAAAAATGTATGTGAACTCGGAGGGTCACCATGAATTATAGATAATTAATTGAATCTATGAAAGATTAAAAAAAAATAGATAAAAATGCTTAAACAAGTCCCAATATTATATTGATCAAGTGCAGGGTGTGCCCTTAATAAGACAATCACCCCATCGTTATAATAAGGTTCCAAACATTAGGGAGATAAAATATATAAATAAATGACTTCAAGCAATCAATAAACCAATTATTATGGCTACAGTGTCCTCCTCTTAGCACCATTGATGAAGCAATAAATAATAAAATGATGTCATAAAACGTGATAAAATGCAGATAACACAATCCAGGCTATGCAATAACATAATAAAGTGTACGAACACAAGAAATGCAATAAGCTGGTAAATACCATGTAAATACTCGTATAAAAAAATAATAAATATTTTTGTTATTTGAGTATTACAAACCCGAAGAAAAAGGGAGAAAAAGAGTGGAAAGTGAAAAAAAAGAAAAAACAATTATATGACCCTGATGTAAGACCTGTATGATGGCGAAAGTTTCAAAGATAAGTAGAGGGACCAAATAATGGATGAAGCTGAGCAGGATGAAGACTCTGAGCTCATGTGTATCGCCACCAAGCCTGAGGCTTCCTCAGGGGCATGAAATGCAGCAGTAAAACAAGGTCTAAATTTAATATTTTTCATGGTTCAAAAGTAGTAACACAACAATAAAAAAAAATTATAAACTTGGCATCACTGTAATCATGTCGACCCTGAGGATACTTTATGATGATATTTACACAGAAAAACGAACAAACAAGCAATGACTAAATTTCTTCAACTCCCCAAAGAAAAATAAAACAGTAATAAAAGTTACACTGAAATTGTGCCAATGGTACAAAAAATACTAGCTTTGCAAAAAAAAAAAAAAAAAACAAGCCCTATAGCTACCGAAGCAGAAAAGAAAAACATGAATAGAAACAAATTGTTTGATTAACAAATCCTTAAACGAGCTGGTCACTAAGGGGTTAATAATAGCTCATGATATGAGGCATCAGATATCATCAAGGCAAAGTAAAGGGTTATAAACTGAAATAAATAAAAAAGAACTCATATGAGCCAGATATAACTTATTCCTTCGCCTGGTCCAGATTTTAAGTGAATTGTGAAGCTCAGACGTTATGTATTGAGCTCTCCGCGGACGCGCTGCGCAGATCCCCACACGTCATGAAGTTGTAACATTTCTGCTGCTCCCAATTAGCAGTGTTTATTGTTGTCACTTTCAGTTGTTGGATACAGATGATTTATCGATTGCTTGTCCATAAGTACAGAACGATGTGCAGAGGCTCGGAGAAACAATGTATTCACAAATACAAACTGTAACGCGTTTCTGACAGTTTCTTCCTTGATGGCTCAGTGCCGAAACGCGCAGTCCTATGTGTTTGTAAATAATCTAATTCCTTTTTTTACTATTTGTTATTTCTGAGCAGCAATTAAAGATTTTTCCAATTTTTTTTCCATTTATTTTAAGCTTTGTTTTGTTTTTATTACGGTGGTCTCAGTCTTTGTATCACTTTTACAGGATAGGATGATACTTATCAGACCTCTTTCATCAGAATTGTCTTAAAGGGTTATTTCCAAAGAGAGTAAATAGTGATGAGTGAACAGTTTTTGGATAAGGTGTTATCTGAGCATGCTCGAGTGCTAACAGACTGCCTTCGACGAGCTCAAAAAATATGTTCTAGTCCTCGCGGCTGCATGTCTCACCGCTGTTTGAGTATCTCAACACATACAGTATATGTTGTGGGTTTTTTTGGCGCAGTGAGATTTTAAGGTTGTATGCTCCGTAGGGTAAACCGAGAAGAGAAGAAAATGCGGTTCCTTCTTGCTTTCTTGTGGGTCACCTTTCTAAACTGCCTGCAGACAGGTTGGTGTCAAAAGTTTGCCCAGAATTTATGGTCCATAACAAATGTAAAAAAAACGCTGTGACAAAATAGATAATCATAACATGTAGCAAAGGAACAGACACGGCAATTGTTTATTTATTAGTGGGTCAAAATTGGTAATAAATAAATTAATGTATGCAAGCTGGTACATTTATGTGCAAAACTGTTCCAACATAGTAAAAAAAAAAAATCTGTAACAAATAAAAAAAAAAGACTTAATTGTGTAATTTCTCCACCTGACTGCTTGGCCGTGTAATTCTTATGGAAATGATTAGACCCTGGATTAATGTTAATTTCATTTATCTAATTTCTGATTATTGAGCCTTTACACAAATTTAATAAAATGTATTTTTTTTTTTTTTTATTAAAGTGACAGGTATAAAAATATATTTTCCTTTGTTCAGAAAACTGAACTTTGTTCCTCTAAATTGCAGGTTCGTAGGACCAGGAACAAAATGAGTCTACAGTGGATATTTATTTTTTTGCTGCTGTCTTGTTGGATGACACCAACTGAGGAGACAGAGGAATCATGGGACCTGTCTGCACTACTGTCCAGCTTGGTGAGTGTAATTGTGACAAGGATTTTTAAAGAAAATCTCTAGATAAACTTCTTTACTATGACTCTTTGGAGAAAGCAGAATTGTTGAATTCTTGTACACAAGTCCACCCTAATGCTGCCCTCAATGCACAAACATGTAACTACTATAAAACTGCTCCTATGTACAAGAATATAACCACTATAATACTGCCCCTATATACAAGAATATAACTACTATAATGCTGCCCCTATGTACAAGAATATAACTACTATAAAACTGCTCCTATGTACAAGAATATAACTACTATAATACTGCCTCTATGTACAAGAATATAACTACTATAATACTGCTCCCTATGTACAAGAATATAACTACTATAATACTGCTCCCTATGTACAAGAATATAACTACTATAATATTGCTCCTATGTATAAGAATATTACTACTATAATACTGCCTCTATGTACAAGAATATAACTACTATAATACTGCCTCCTATGTACAAGAATATAACTACTATAATACTGCTCCCTATGTACAAGAATATTACTACTATAATACTGCTCCTATGTACAAGAATATAAATACTATAATACCGCTCCTATGTACAAGAATATAACTACTATAATACTGCTCTATGTACAAGAATATAACTACTATAATACTGCTCCCTATGTACAAGAATATAACTACTATACTACTGCCCCTATGTACAAGAATATAACTACTATAATACTGCTCCTATGTACAAGTATATAACTACTATAATAATGCTCCTATGTGCAAGAATATAACTCCTATAATACTGCTCCTAGGTCCAAGAATATAACTACTATAATACTGCCCTCTATGTACAAGACTATAACTACTATAATACCGCTCCTATGTACAAGAATATAACTACTATAAGGCCAGGAACACACATACGCGAGATACGGCCGACTCTCGCAGGTGAAAACCCAGCTCTGGCGCCGGCACTCCGGAGCGGAGCGTGCAGTTCTATGTATTGCTGTGCGACTGCACGCTCCGCTCTGGAGTGCCGGCGCCAGAGCTGGGTTTTCACCTGTGAGACTCGGCCGTATCGCGCGTATGTGTGATCCCGGCCTAATACTGCTCCTATGTACAAGAATATAACTACTATAATACTGCCCCTATGTACAAGAATATAACTACTATAATACTGCCCCTATGTACAAGAATATAACTACTATAATACTGCTCCTATGTACAAGAATATAACTACTATAATACTGCCCCCTATGTGCAAGAATATAACTACTATAATACTGCCCTTATGTACAAGAATATAAATACTTTAATACTGCTCCCTGTGTACAAGAATATAACTACTATAATACTGCCCCTATGTACAAGAATATAACTACTATAATACTGCCCATATGTACAAGAATATAACTACTATAATATTGCCTTTATGTACAAGAATATAACTACTATAATACTGACCCTATGTACAAGAATATAACTACTATAATACTGCCCTTATGTACAAGAATATAAATACTTTAATACTGCTCCCTGTGTACAAGAATATAACTACTATAATACTGCCCCTATGTACAAGAATATAACTACTATAATACTGCCTCTATGTACAAGAATATAACTACTATAATACTGCCCCTATGTACAAGAATATAGCTACTATAATACTGCCCTTATGTACAAGAATATAAATACTTTAATACTGCTCCCTGTGTACAAGAATATAACTACTATAATACTGCTCCTATGTACAAGAATATAACTACTATAATACTGCCCCTATGTACAAGAATATAACTACTATAATACTGCTCCTATATACAAGAATATAACTACTATAATACTGCTCCTATGTACAAGAATATAACTACTATAATACTGCCCCTATGTACAAGAATATAGCTACTATAATACTGCCCTTATGTACAAGAATATAAATACTTTAATACTGCTCCCTGTGTACAAGAATATAACTACTATAATACTGCTCCTATGTACAAGAATATAACTACTATAATACTGCCCATATGTACAAGAATATAACTACTATAATATTGCCTCTATGTACAAGAATATAACTACTATAATAATGTCCTCTTTGTATAACAATATAACTACTATAATACTTCATATAAAAATGTGGAAAATATCCAGACTGTTTTCATTTATGTAAAATTCACCTGCCAAATCTTTTCATGCTCACAGATCAACTCTTGTTTTCTTCAAAGTAGCTAATTTAATAAACTTCAACAATCGGTTTGGCTCTCTCACTGGAAAAGTAGCTGAAACCTCACATTTCTCTTTATAAGGTTATGAGAATGGTGACGCAAAGAATCACTTATCCTCGGTGTTTGGTCTAGGCTGAAGAAATATGTCATATAACCCCAAGCAAATCCGCAATAATTACCAAGCTATGGAACAAGATATTTGAGTTCCTTAGTTCTTCACTGACGGAACTGAATTTTGTTTGTTTTTATTCTTCACTTCCCGCCTCCAAGACTAGAAAGAACATCATGATAATTTGGTTATCACGCTCTGAGAGTAAAATTAAACGTTACTATTTAGTATTGGAATCTGTGTTTGTGATCAGGATACAACTTACTAAGGAGAAGATTTGTCAATTTTTGGAGGTGTTTGATGGCAATTTTGAATTTTGTAAATGGGGCGTTTGCAGGTCCCTTATTTATGTTATGTGCAATCTTCTGTATATGGGGTATTGTGTTTTTGGCTAAGCCACCTTCAAATTTCCATGAGGACACGTTGGAAATCTGCAGCCCCAGGGTGGGGCCGTACGTATGTCTTACCCTTCTTCTTTTCTGAAGACCTGCATGGTCTATTCTTCATGAGCTGGGCAGATCATGTAGAAGGTCTGGCTCCTTGAACCCTTGGTGATCAAGTCTTATCACCATGTGAAGCCAATGGTAACCCAATATTTCAAAAGTCAACGTTTTTATTTCAGTGAATAACTGTTCAACACATGATCAACTAGATAATCGAAGTGTTTTCGGGCAGAAATCTTACTTTTTATTGTGGCCATATGTCTTACTTAGACATGTGAACAAAGGTTGTGAGCAAACTCATTCTATTTTTGTGCCAACCAGGATAGATGGTGATGATACCCAGAAGTCGAGCAGATCATGGAGCGAAAGGTCTGAAGACTTCCTGAAGACCAATCCCATGACCATATTCGCATCATTTATTATTTACTTATTTTAAAAATAAAAATTGCACGATGTATGTAATCTTGCTTACTGGATTCCCAAACATACACTCGTTACTGGGGAACAGCTTCTGAGCCCACATTTCTTAGGTAAGACGTAAATTCATGGAAGAACCATTACATATGTGGCTACATTCTTGCTAACAGGTTCGTTAGATTTTGAGGGCCACGGCAATAATCCAATATCTCATATAGATTGATGGCCTCCATACACTTTAGGTTAAAGTTGGACAGACCCAATGATTTCAGCAGGACCGAATGACCACCCGGTGTGTATCTCCCCCAACTGATGATAACAACTCTAACAGTATTGGTCAGTTTGAGTCTGATAGCCCAATTCTTCTTTTCTCTGGTGAGACAAGTCAGTGCCACAGTTGTTCTCACTATTTGATAAGAACTCTATTCACTTTAGAAAACTGTTGGCTGAGCGATCTTTCCAACAACCATCTCCATCAACTATCCCATACACCGAGGTGCTTGTCTCAGCCAAGCTGTCCTGTGTTTTCTGTAAGAGAGCCAGGGCCTGACTTCTTTGGCAGTGGCTTATCTTCTAGAGAAATAAAGTCAGTGGTTTGAATTCCAACCTGTCAATTTTCTACATTGGGAGCCTTAAGTGTGCAGCATTCTCTGTATGATCCTGAAAAGGTTGGTCTTGTAGAAATCCTGCAAAATCCTGCAGAATAGACAAGATGCCGATAATTCCATCTTCTAGTGGCCGGCAGACTTAAAGGGTTTGCCCAAGAATATAATGAAATGGCCCCTTTCACATAATTCAAACAGAAGTCTGAATAAACACAGGTACCAAGAACTGTGTCTCAACTGACAGAGGGGCTGAATTGCAAGCATACATACATCTATAAGTGGAGGAAAAGGGCTATGACAGCAGAAGAAATAAATCTCATGAGCTGGCTTAGCATGGAGAACTCAGGTGGAGAAAAATAATCCTTTGAGCTTATTAGTCTTAGAAAAAATGTATTTCTTCACCTGTCACAGACCTTCTCTTTGATGTACAGAGTTGTTTATGATTTAGCTCCTCTGTCAGTTGAGGCACAGTTCCAGGAGCTGTTTTTCTGCAGATTGCAGCCTGTCTTGACACGTGATTAGGATGGGTTGCCATTTGAAATATATAATTGAGGCATTTTACTAGACTTCTGTAGAGCCTGTTTAAGATTGTATGAATAGTCAATGGGGTAGTCCCAAAGGGCTGAGAGGATGGCTCCTGCTGCAGCCATTTGTCTTAAAGCTACCCACAGGAGAGTAATGAGGAGGAAGACATGGCTGATGTCCTGAGACACACAGAAAAGATTTGACATATTTTTAGTTTGAGTTGTAATATGAAGCAAATCAGATCAAACAAAAAGAGGATAATAAGGAATATTTGGATTATTAATAGGATAATAAGGAATATTAGGATTATTAATAGGATAATAAGAGATATTTTAGTACATTTTCTGTTTTTACATTCCTTTTGATTTGGTGGTCTAGTTTATGAAATTCTTTTTCTTGTACCTTAGTAGGTATGTCACAGTTAATAGAGGGGGGTCCTCTGTTCAGAATCTTTATCTCTTGACCAAAGTGGAGAGCAGTTACAAAGATCGTCTTCCCCTCTGGAGGATCTGACCTGTCCTGCGTTATATGGATAATCCATTGATTTACTTCTGTTGCTCAATTTCCCCAGTGGAAGCGCTTAGTGTTTCTCATTTTTCAAACTTATCATTGTGTTTTCATTACAGCTTCACGGAGACCATGAAATGGAATCCGAAACACTCCTCGAAAGACGTTTGTCAAGAAGAAAGCGTGCAACCAGTAATGTATCATTATTATACTTCTACTAAGGACTTGGAATATTCAAGCTTTGTTATTGCATGTATGCCACAAATGGGTCTCTAATAGAGCAGAGAACAAGCTGCCCAAATAACAATAATCCAGTTATTGCACTATTTGAGTTCTCTTCTCAGTGATAACCCGATGAAAGGATGATCAGATGATCGGGTCCTAACATTGCGATCTATGTCTTTTCCCTGCAGTGGCCACTACAGGAGAAATGTAGTATTACATGGTGGCCATTCATTCTGGCAAAGCGGGAGCCTGTTCCATAGAGCAGCTCTCCATTCTGTATCATTGGTTGATAGAAGAGGGTAACAAGAGGGGAAAATTCCTTTATGGTCTACATATGCCCTAATGGGGCAAACAACAGAGGTTCTCTTTACGGTACGCGACAACCCTTTTAACTGTTGGTTGAACAGTTTCTGTCTTCAGTGGCAAATCGCTTCACTCCTCCCTGCTTCATGGTTACCAGAGGGTGGTGAATTCCTAAAAATTGACAGTTCTGATGAGCGGCATGAGTCAACAGATGGCCAGAAGAGCCTGATCAGGAGCTGGTGGGGAACCAGGCAGTTTCAGGGTAGTGCTTGCCATCGCGTTCTCTTTGCTATGGAAGCTTGGAACACTGGAGACTTAAAAATCTCCATTTTTCAGAATGGAGAAGAATTTTAATAAATGGGCAATGGCTGCTTTTATGAGCAATTTGCAATTTTACCCAAAAACTTGCAAATGATGAAATGAGCCTTTTGGCCCCAATTTATCATTTTCTTTGCACCCTTTTTTCAGGAGTGAAAATTGAGACTTTTTTTCTTTGTGTCTAAGGGCTCGGTTACACTGGCGGGAAACCAGCGTATAACTCGGGCGAGTGCTATCTGAGGTTTCATCGGATAGCACTCACTCCAGTTTTACACGTTGGTGCCGTGCCGACTAGAGTTTTTTTTTCTCATGCTGAGTCGTGGGTGCGTGCAAAACATCGGATTGCACTTGGATGTCATATACGCCAACTCACGGAATGGAGAAGAAGGAGAAATTAAGTTCTCCATCTTCTTCGTACCTCTGATCTAATTTTCACATGCGAGAGGATTGGAGCACAGAGCACGGACGCTTGGATCACACTCGCATGGGAGAATCAGTTGCTGCGAGCATACCCTAATTCATTATTTGTGTACTTTATTTTAGTTAACCTTACTTGGTTTTGTCTGACGCGTGACATTTTAAAGGATTTAGGGATTTTTTGCCCTTACATGGTGCATAAAAAGTAAAAAATAAGAAAAAGTGAGCATCTTTGACTTGCAAAAATCGTCAATCCGTTTGAAAGAATTTGCGGCAAAAATCAGCCCAAAAATTCGACAATACAAAATATGAAAGTCACTTTTAAAAAAACAAACAAACCCCACAAATGATGAGTCGGGATCAAAGTGTATTGGAAACTTGTAGAACTTTTGATGTATGCGGCGATGTAACTTTATTAACCCCTTCATTTTTTACTTATCTGAGGTTTTATGGCAGCGGATCTGAATCCACGTGATAGAGCTGGTCATTAGAAATGTCGTACATGGGTTGCGGCAGAGGCGCTATCTTGTTTGTATAGTAATAATAACTACTCAGACAAGTATATACAAAAGAAAAGAAATTAGTGGTGCACGCAAAGCAAATATTGGCCGAGCTGATCACATACTTTGCTGTGTAAACACCCATATGAAACCGAATCAGCAGCAGGCGGACAGTAAAGTTACCGGGAAGCCGAGGGTGGTGCTTGGTTGTGGTAGGGCGGTCTATTCAGAAGAAACAACGGGGAAGAATATGTATTTACTCAATGTCACTGGTGACCCAAATTGGCACCACTTGTCACATCAAAGGGTGTATGTCTGATGACGAGATGAAGGCTCAGTACCTCGGCTAGACATATCACTAAAATATTATACTTATTTAGAGGAGAGACGTAGCTATGGGGTCAGCAGATGGGGGGGCGAAACACAAGAATAAGTCCTCTACTCAGGCAATGCATGATAACAACCGCAGAGGCACACCTCACACCAGCAGTAATAATGTCACTTTTCAGTATAAATAACCCCGAGTTCTCTTCCAAAAAAGCAATAATTTCCCATTTTTCCCTTTAAAAAATAAACATGCCTCCACTAAAACTAATAAGTTCACAAGTGTTCCCTTAAAAAAGCAACAATAACCCGTTAGTACCCTTGTGAAAGAAATATTGCCCACTTGATCACCTTTTAAAAATATAATTTGCCCCCTTAGTGCCTTCTTCAAAGTAATTGTGTCCCCTTTAAAAAATAATTAGCCCCATTGTGCCCCTTAAAGAAGACCTTTAATTGAGTTAAATACTTTTAAAAAATCCCCGAGTTCCTCTGATTCTGTTGCACTTTTTCGTTTTGCGCTGCGTCGCTCCATTTCAAAGATATTCACTTTTGCTGCTTTTGGAGTGCAGTGTGTGAAATCTCTGCTTGAAGTTCAACTGGTCTTCATGGTCTTCTCTGTGGGCGCGTGCTATCACTCCTTCCTTCCAGATGCTGCCAATCACAGCCGGGCACCTTATTTAATAGTTAACAGTCTCAGATGCTGCTGAGATATGATTGGCAGCATCTGAGAAGGAGGGCTGTAAGTGCATACCCACAGAGAAGACTCTGAAGAAAACCCAGATGAACCGCAGAGCAGAGATTTCACATAATGCACTCCAAAAGAAACAAATGCGGATATCTCCGCAATGGAGCGACGCAGAGTAAAATGGAAAGAAGCAGCAGAATCAGGGGAGCTCAGATATTTTTACATGGTATTTAACTAAATTTTTTGAGCAAGTGATAAGTCTCGTTCAAAAGTTCAATACACAATTAAAATTGCCAACTTTGCAACCCAGAAAAAAATAAAAACGTCTTTTCCCCTTGACGAGACGCAAGTACTCTCTTCTACAGTTACCTGCTAGGTTCAGTTGCCTGGGCAGGGATGCTGAAGTCCTGAAAGTTATCCAGGTAGGGTGCAGACCAAAAACAGGCTAGGGCACAGAGCCTATCGCTCCTCAAATTTTCATAATCGTTAACTGTTTCAAAGTTGGATGCTTCTAATTAGAGTTGAGCAAAGAGATTCACAGGACTCTAGTATACCAGTCATGCTGGTAGTCTGAGGCTCCTGGACCCGAGTCCTGAGGACCACTCACTATCTGTGTTGTTTTTGATCAGTAGTCCCAATGCAACGTCATGCAATGGAATTACATCACAGGGTTCTTGAGTCAGAAGTGGCACCAAAGTTTCCAGAGGTCGTAAGAGGTTCTCAAGGCTCTGATCTGGTGGCCACAGAGCTAAGCGGTCTTGCAACATTAGACAACAACTAATAGTGTCGCCAGAGACAGATAAGAAAAAAATGCCATAAAGACCAAGAATAATCAAAACTGTTCTGTAACTGGGTTGTTGCAAATATCAGACAGAGGAAGGGAAGGAGAAGATCACCAAATAACTATGCAAGTTGCAGACTAGTGTTGGAGGTCACCAGGAGACTTTGACAACTCTGATGATTCTTTGACCTAGATGGATGGTGGTAGTCCTAGAACATGGCTGGGTGAGGGGATGCCCTCTGCTGCAGGTCCTGGAAGGCTTGTGAACAAAATAATTGTAGCAATATGGAAGAAAACAATTGTGGAAAACCTGCTGCGGACCGCCAGTCCCACCATAAGGGACTTTTGGAGGGCACAATTTATGTGTGGGGCATGGGGTTTGTACTGTTTATGGCGATGTGAGAGGCTGGACGGGCAATTCAAGCGAGACATAGAGGCGCTGGGTGTTGTAGGGAAAGAGGTGGTGGGGTGAGAGATGACAGGTGGAAGCGTTGACTGGCGCACCCGTCCAATGCTAGACTGGCTCCCTATTCCATGGTTTATTACACCTTTATGGCCAGGTCTTTATACGCTTTATATTCTATATTCAGTCAATTTTGCTTAACTCTCTACATAAAAAGTAAAATAATCATGAACTGCAGTTTACAGGAGCACAACACAATAAAAGATGTTAAATCAGGGTGATCATTGCTCTTTATAGTCACAGTATGCAGGAGTAAGGGTGTCCAGGAGGATACTGCAAGGAGACAAATGAATGGATAGATAAATCCATCCTTTTTCACATTACACCCACGCACAGTGGATTGTGAAAGTATTCAGCCCCCTTGCCATTTCTAGTGTTTTTCTACCTCATAACCTGCAATTTCACTGTTTTTTTAGAGGGTTTGCATCAGTTCATGTACAGAACCTGCCTACACCTGTGACCATTTGGTTTTATTTTTATTGTGAAGCAAACAACAAATAGGACAAAATAACAGAAAACTTCAGTGTACATAACTATTACCCCCCTAAAGTCAGTACTTTGTAGAGCCTCCTCTTGCAGTAATTACAGCGGCAAGTCACTTTGAATAAGTCTCTATGAGCTTTCCACATCTTGCCACTGGATTTTTGCCCATTCCTCAAGGCAAACCTGCTCCAGCTCCTTAAATGGTTTCCTCTGATGAACAGCAATCTTCATGTTTGACTAGGAGCATTTTCCCTATCCCTGCTGCCAAAAAACATCCTCACACCATAATTCTGCCACCACCATGTTTCACTGTGGGGATGGTGTTCTTGGGGTGATGAATTGTGTCAGTTTGGTGTCAGACATGGCGTTTACATACAGTAAGTGGCCATAAAGTTCAATTTTGGTCTCCTCTGAAAACAGCACCTTCTTTCATACATTTGGGGAATCTCTCACATGTCTTTTGGCAAACTCAAAATTAGCCTTAAAATTTTTGTGTGTAAGTAGACTTTTTTCTGCCCACTCTTCCTTAAGGCAACCTCTATGGAGTGTACGGCTTATTATGGTCGTATGGACAGATACTCCAGTCTCTACTTGGGAATTCTGCAGCTCCTTCAGGGTTACCTTTGGTCTCTGTGCTGCCTCTCTGATTAATGCCCTCCCTGTCCAGGCTGAGAGTTTCGGTGGGCGGCCCTCTCTTGGCAGGTTTGTTGTGGTACCACGTTCTTTCCATTTGAGGATAATGGATTTGTTGGCACTCTGGGGGATCGTCAGAGATTGGGATTTTTTTTTTTTACAACCCAACCCTGACATGTACTTCTCAACAACTTTGTCCTTGACTTGTTTGCAGATCTCCTTGGTCTTCGTGCTGTTGTTTGGAGATCTCCTTGGTCTTCATGGTGTTGTTTGGAGATCTCCTTGGTCTTCATGGTGTTGTTTGGAGATCTCCTTGGTCTTCATGGTGCTGCTTGGAGATCTCCTTGGTCTTCATGGTGTTTGGTTAGTGGTGCCTCTTGCTAATGGTGTTGCAGCCTCTGTGGCCTTTCAGGAAAGGTAAAGTGTATATATTGACAGACTTGTGAAACAGAGACTGCACACAGGTGGATGTCCTGTCAATAAGCATGTGACTTATGAGGAAAATTCCTTGCTCCAGAATTTTTTAGGGGCTTCAAAGCAAAAGGGATGAATGCATAAGCACATGCCAATTTTCAATTATTTGATCACACAAATGTAATTTATCCCTATATTTTCTCACTTCATCAACTTACTGTATATACTCGAGTATAAGCCGACCCGAGTATAAGCCGACCCCCCTAATTTTGCCACAAAAAAGTGGGAAAACGTATTGACTCAAGTATAAGCCTAGGGTGGAAAATGCAGCAGCTACCGGTGAATTTCAAAAATAAAAATAGATGCTCCATACCGTTCATTATGGCCCCATAGATGCTCCATATAAAGCTGTGCCATATATAATGCTCCATAACATTGATTATTGCCCCATATATTATCCATATATAGCTGTGCCATATAGAATGCTCTGCAACGTTCATTATGGCCCCATAGATGCTCCATATAAAGCTGTGCCCCATATACAATGCTCTGCACCGTTCATTATGGCCCTATAGATGCTCCATATAAAGCTGTGCCATATATGCTCTGCACTGTTCATTATTGCCCCATAGATGCTCCTTATAAAGCTGTGCCATATATGCTCTGCACCGTTCAGTTTGGCCCCATAGATGCTCATTATATAGCTGTGCCCTATATGCTCTGCACCATTCAGTTTGGCCCCATAGATGCTCCTTATAAATCTGTGCCCTATATGCTCTGCACCGTTCAGTTTGGCCCCATAGATGCTCCTTTTATAGCTGTGCCCTATATGCTCTGCACCATTCAGTTTGGCCCCATAGATGCTCCTTATATAGCTGTGCCCTATATGCTTTGCACCGTTCAGTTTGGCCCCATAGATGCTCCTTATATAGCTGTGCCCTATATGCTTTGCACCGTTCAGTTTGGCCCCATAGATGCTCCTTATATAGCTGTGCCCTATATGCTCTGCACCGTTCAGTATGGCCCCATAGATGCTCCTTATATGCTCTGCACCGTTCATTATGGCCCCATAGATGCTCCTTATAAAGCTGTGCCATATATACTCTGCACCATTTAGTTTGGCCCCATAGATGCTCCTTATATAGCTGTGCCCTATATGCTCTGCACCGTTCAGTTTGGCCCCATAGATGCTCATTATAAAGCTGCCCCATATGGAATGCTCTGCAGCGTTCATTGCCCCATAGATGCTCCTTATAAAGCTGTGCCATATATAACGCTGCTGCTGCTGCAATAAAAATAATAAAACACATACTCACCTTTCTTGCTTGCAGCTCCTCAGCGTCCCGTCCCGGCGTCTCTCCGCACTGACTGATCAGGCAGAGGGCGGCACGCACACTATATGCGTCATCGCGCCTTCTGACCTGCACAGTCAGAGCGGAGAGACGCTGGGAAGATGTAGCGGCGCCCGGCGTGTGGATCGTGGACAGGTAAATATGCGATACTTACCTGCTCCCGGCGTCCCGCTCCTTCCCCCGGACAGCTGGTCTCCGGGTGCCGCAGCCTCTTCCTCTATCAGCGGTCACCGGCACCGCTGATTAGAGAAATGAATAGGCGGCTCCGCCCCTATGGGAGTGGAGTCCATATTCATTTCTCTAATGAGTGGTCCCACGTGACCGCTGAACAGGTGAAGAGCTGCGGCACCCGGAGACCGTGTGACGGGCAGGGGGAGCGTCAGGATCGCCGGGACTAGGTAAGTATGCCTCAGCGCCCTCTCCCCCTCACCCGCCGACCCTGCCACAGACCGTGACTTGAGTATAAGCCGAGAGGGGCACTTTCAGCCCAAAAATTTGGGCTGAAAATCTCGGCTTATACTCGAGTATATACGGTAAGACTATTTAGTGCTGAAGCATCACAAACAAATTGGATTAATAAAATATTTCAACACAGGCTGTAATAGATAAAAGTCAAGGGGGTGAATACTTTTGCAAACCACTGTATATGTATTGTATGGGATTTTATGTGATATACCAACACAAAGTGGCAAGTATTTGTGAAGTGTAAAGGAAATAATACATGGTTTTCTAAAATATAACTATGAAAATTGTGAAGTACATTTGTATTCAGTCTGCTGTAGTCTGATCTCCCTAAATCAAATCTTGACTGGCCAGATGTCACATAATTAGTAAATTGAATTGTGTGTGATTTATTCTCAGTATACAACAGCTGTTCTGTGAAGGTCTCATTATAAAAACCAAGGAACACACCAGACAGGTCAGGGATAAAGTTGAAGAGAAGACTAAAGCAGGGTTAGGATATAAAAAATAGACCAAGTTGTGAACATCTCACAGAGCACTGCTCAATCCATCATCAAAAAATGGCACAACTACTAAATCTACCATGACATGGTCGTCCACCCAGTAAAATACATATAAGTATGTGGGTGAATTCGGAAACATGTGGAACAGTTCACAGGGAATGAATAGTTTTTCAAGGCACTGCAAATACATAGATATGAGTTGCAGTGTCCCTCCATGTATTCTTCCCACCTACAACTATATATAAAAAGATACTGTGTGATCCCAACGTTACAGAGTGAAGTCAAGTGCGTCATGTCACTAATACAATCGCACAATTGGTCAATTGTATTGGAGTTTATCTATTACCACTGATACTCGGTGCTTTGTCTCCAAACACGACTTCCTCATCTAAACAAATATATAATTCACTAAGGGTTGTTTTATTGTGGCACTTCCTTGCCGATCTTCTTGGAGTAGTTCCACTAACCAAAAACAAAATATCATGTAGACAAGGATAGCATTCACTAAGATTTATTTTCATAAAGATGATTCACTGCATGTAACGTCTACAATAGTGTAAGTGATAGATCTACAAGGCAGCACAGAAAACCAAGAGGAGGAGGATGAGCTCCACATTATACATTACAGACCCCCTATAACAGCAGTCTGGATGTGTAGTCTGGAGCCCCCTATAACAGCAGTCTGGATATGTAGTCTGGAGCCCCCCTATAACAGCAGTCTGGATGTGTAGTCTGGAGCCCCCTATAACAGCAGTCTGGATGTGTAGTCTGGAGCCCCCTATAACAGCAGTCTGGATGTGTAGTCTGGAGCCCCCCTATAACAGCAGTCTGGATGTGCAGTCTGGAGCCTCCCTATAACAGCAATCTGGGTGTGTAGTCTGGAGCCTCCCTATAACAGCAATCTGGGTGTGTAGTCTAGAGCCCCCCTATAACAGCAGTCTGGGTGTGTAGTCTGGAGCCCCCTATAACAGCAGTCTGGATGTGTAGTCTGGAGCCCCCTATAACAGCAGTCTGGGTGTGTAGTCTGGAGCCCCCCTATAACAGCAGTCTGGATGTGTAGTCTGGAGCCCCCTATAACAGCAATCTGGATGTGTAGTCTGGAGCCCCCTATAACAGCAGTCTGGATGTGTAGTCTGGAGCCCCCTATAACAGCAGTCTGGATTTGTAGTCTGGAGCCCCCATAAAACAGCAGTCTGGATGTGTAGTCTAGAGCCCCCCTATAACAGCAGTCTGGATGTGTAGTCTAGAGCCCCCCTATAACAGCAGTCTGGATGTGTAGTCTAGAGCCCCCCTATAACAGCAGTCTGGATGTGTAGTCTAGAGCCCCCCTATAACAGCAGTCTGGGTGTGTAGTCTGGAGCCCCCTATAACAGCAGTCTGGATGTGTAGTCTGGAGCCCCCTATAACAGCAGTCTGGGTGTGTAGTCTGGAGCCCCCCTATAACAGCAGCCTGGATGTGTAGTCTGGAGCCCCCTATAACAGCAGTCTGGGTGTGTAGTCTGGAGCCCCCTATAACAGCAGTCTGGATGTGTAGTCTGGAGCCCCCTATAACAGCAGTCTGGGTGTGTAGTCTGGAGCCCCCTATAACAGCAGTCTGGGTGTGTAGTCTGGAGCCCCCTATAACAGCAGTCTGGATGTGTAGTCTGGAGCCCCCTATAACAGCAGTCTGGATGTGTAGTCTGGAGCCCCCCTATAACAGCAGTCTGGGTGTGTAGTCTAGAGCCCCCCTATAACAGCAGTCTGGGAGTGTAGTCTGGAGCCCCCTATAACAGCAGTCTGGATGTGTAGTCTGGAGCCCCCTATAACAGCAGTCTGGATGTGTAGTCTGGAGCCCCCTATAACAGCAGTGTAGAGCCCCCATAACAGCACTGTGGAGCCCTCTATAACAGCAGTGTGGAGCCCCTATAACAGCAGTGTGGAGCCCCCTATAACAGCAGTGTGGAGCCCCCTAGAACAGCAGTGTGGAGCCCCCTAGAACAGCACTGTTTAGCCCCCTATAACAGCAGTGTGCAGCCCCCTATAACAGCAGTGTGGATCCCCCTATAACAGCAGTGTGGATCCCCCTATAACAGCAGTGTGGAGCCCCCTATAACAGCAGTGTGGAGCCCCCTATAACAGCAGTGTGGAGCCCCCTATAACAGCAGTGTGGAGCCCCCTATTACAGCAGTGTGGAGCCCCCTATTACAGCAGTGTGGAGCCCCCTATAACAGCAGTGTGGAGGCCCCCTATAACAGCAGTGTGGAGCCCCCTATAACAGTGGAGCCCCCTATAACAGTGTGGAGCCCCCTATAACAGCACTGTGGAGCCCCCTATAACAGCAGTGTGGAGCCCCCTATAACAGCAGTGTGGAGCCCCCTATAACAGCAGTGTGGAGCCCCCTATAACAGCAGTGTGGAGCCCCCTATTACAGCAGTGTGGAGCCCCCTATAACAGCAGTGTGGAGGCCCCTATAACATCAGTATGGAGCCCCCTATAACAGCAGTGTGGAGCCCCCTATAACAGCAGTGTGGAGCCCCCTATAACAGCAGTATGGAGCCCCCTATAACAGCAGTGTGGAGCCCCCTATAACAGCAGTGTGGAGCCCCCTATTACAGCAGTGTGGAGCCTCCTATAACAGCAGTGTGGAGCCCTCTATAACAGCAGTGTGGAGCCCCCTGTAACAGCAGTGTGGAGCCCCCTGTAACAGCAGTGTGGAGCCCCCTATTACAGTAGTGTGGAGCCCCCTATAACAGCAGTATGGAGCCCCCCTATAACAGTAGTGTGAAGCCCTTATAACAGCAGTGTGGAGCCTCCTATAACAGCAGTGTGGAGCCCCCTGTAACAGCAGTGTGGAGCCCCCTATAACAGCAGTGTGGAGCCCCCTATAACAGCAGTGTGGAGCCCCCTATAACAGCAGTGTGGAGCCCTCTATAACAGCAGTGTGGAGCCCCCTATTACAGAAGTGTGGAGCCTCCTATAACAGCAGTGTGGAGCCCCCTATAACAGCAGTGTGGAGCCCCCTATTACAGCAGTGTGGAGCCTCCTATAACAGCAGTGTGGAGCCCTCTATAACAGCAGTGTGGAGCCCCCTGTAACAGCAGTGTGGAGCCCCCTGTAACAGCAGTGTGGAGCCCCCTATTACAGTAGTGTGGAGCCCCCTATAACAGCAGTATGGAGCCCCCCTATAACAGTAGTGTGAAGCCCTTATAACAGCAGTGTGGAGCCCCCTGTAACAGCAGTGTGGAGCCCCCTATAACAGCAGTGTGGAGCCCCCTATAACAGCAGTGTGGAGCCCCCTATAACAGCAGTGTGGAGCCCTCTATAACAGCAGTATGGAGCCCCCTATTACAGCAGTGTGGAGCCTCCTATAACAGCAGTGTGGAGCCCCCTATAACAGCAGTGTGGAGCCCCCTATTACAGCAGTGTGGAGCCTCCTATAACAGCAGTATGGAGCCCCCTATAACAGCAGTGTGGAGCCCCCTGTAACAGCAGTGTGGAGCCCCCTATTACAGCAGTGTGGAACCCCCTATAACAGCAGTATGGAGCCCCCCTATAACAGCAGTGTGGAGCCCCCTGTAACAGCAGTGTGGAGCCCCCTATTACAGCAGTGTGGAACCCCCTATAACAGCAGTATGGAGCCCCCCTATAACAGCAGTGTGGAGCCCCCTATAACAGCAGTGTGGAGCCCCCTATAACAGCAGTATGGAGCCCTGTTGTGAAATTGGATTCTGGGCTCCCCCGGTGGCCACTTGTGGAATTGTACTTGTGTGCATCATCCCCTCTGTTCACCTGCTCCTATCAGGATGTGGGAGTCGCTATATAACCTTGCTCCTCTGTCAGTTTCATGCCGGTCAACAATGTAATCAGAAGCCTTTCTGTGCATGTTCCTGCTACTAGACAACTCCCAGCTAAGTTGGACTTTTGTCCTTGTGTGTTTTTGCATTTTGTTCCTGTTCACAGCTGCTGTTTCGTTACTGTGTCTGGAAAGCTCTTGTGAGCGGAAATTGCCACTCTGGTGTTATGAGTTAATGCTAGAGTCTTAAAGTAATTTCTGGATGGTGTTTTGATAGGGTTTTCTGCTGACCATGAAAGTGCCCTTTCTGTCTTCTTTCTATCTAGTAAGCGGACCTCGATTTTTGCTAAACCTATTTTCATACTACGTTTGTCATTTCATCTAAATCACCGCCAATATATGTGGGGGCCTCTGTCTGCCTTTTGGGAAAATTTCTCTAGAGGTGAGCCAGGACTGTCTTTTCCTCTGCTAGGATTAGGTAGTTCTCCGGCTGGCGCTGGGCATCTAGGGATAAAAAAACGTAGGCATGTTACCCGGCCACTTCTAGTTGTGCGGCAGGTTTAGTTCATGGTCAGTATAGTTTCCATCTTCCAAGAGCTAGTTCTCATATATGCTGGGCTATGTTCTCTCGCCATTGAGAACCATGACAGTTTGACCGGCCCAAAAAAAAGGGTTAAATTACTGGCTGAGAAAGGAGAGAAAAAAGAAGTCTGCTACAATTTTTTTTTTTTTTTCCCCTCTAGTTCTGAGTGTGCTCTTAATTGAATCACTTGCTAGTCTGCCTATACTGCAGCCTTCCTCTCTTTCCCTCCTTCTTATCCTTGAATGGCTCTGTGTTCACCTGTTTCAAATGGATCTTCAGAGTGTAGCTACAGGTTTGAATAATCTCGCCACAAAGGTACAAAATTTGCAAGATTTCGTTGTTCATGCACCTATGTCTGAGCCTAGAATTCCTTTGCCTGAATTCTTCTCGGGGAATAGATCTCACTTTCAAAATTTTAAAAATAATTGCAAATTGTTTTTGTCCCTGAAGTCTCGCTCTGCCGGAGACCCTGCACAGCAGGTCAGGATTGTAATTTCCTTGCTCCGGGGCGACCCTCAAGACTGGGCTTTTGCATTGGCACCAGGGGATCCTGCGTTGCTCAATGTGGATGCGTTTTTTCTGGCCTTGGGGTTGCTTTATGAGGAACCTCATTTAGAGCTTCAGGCGGAAAAGGCCTTGATGTCCTTGTCTCAGGGGCAAGATGAAGCTGAAATATACTGCCAAAAATTCCGCAAATGGTCTGTGCTTACTCAGTGGAATGAGTGCGCCCTGGCGGCGATTTTCAGAGAAGGTCTCTCTGATGCCATTAAGGATGTTATGGTGGGGTTCCCTGTGCCTGCGAGTCTGAATGAGTCCATGACGATGGCTATTCAGATCGATAGGCATCTGCGGGAGCGCAAACCTGTGCACCATTTGGCGGTGTCTACTGAGAAAACGCCAGAAAATATGCAATGTGATAGAATTCTGTCCAGAAGCGAGCGGCAGAATTTTAGACGAAAAAATGGGTTGTGCTTCTATTGTGGTGATTCAACTCATGTTATATCAGCATGCTTTAAGCGTACTAAGAAGCCTGACAAGTCTGTTTCAATTAGCACTTTACAGTCTAAGTTTATTCTATCTGTGACCCTGATTTGTTCTTTGTCATCTATTACCGCGGACGCCTATGTCGACTCTGGCGCTGCTTTGAGTCTTATGGATTGGTCCTTTGCCAAACGCTGTGGGTATGATTTGGAGCCATTGGAGGCTCCGATACCTCTGAAAGGGATTGACTCCACCCCATTGGCTAGTAATAAACCACAATACTGGACACAAGTGACTATGCGTGTTAATCCGGATCACCAGGAGGTTATTCGCTTTCTGGTGCTGTATAATCTGCATGATGTTTTGGTGCTGGGATTGCCATGGCTGCAATCTCATAACCCAGTCCTCGACTGGAGAGCTATGTCTGTGTTAAGCTGGGGATGTAAAGGAACTCATGGGGACGTACCTTTGGTTTCCATTTCATCATCTATTCCCTCTGAGATTCCTGAATTCTTGTCTGACTTTCGTGACGTTTTTGAAGAACCCAAGGTTGGTTCACTACCTCCGCACCGGGAGTGCGATTGTGCCATAGACTTGATCCCGGGTAGTAAATACCCTAAGGGTCGTTTATTTAATCTGTCTGTGCCTGAACACGCGGCTATGCGAGAATATATAAAGGAGTCCTTGGAAAAGGGACATATTCGTCCTTCGTCATCTCCCTTAGGAGCCGGTTTTTTCTTTGTGTCTAAGAAAGACGGCTCTTTGAGGCCGTGTATTGATTATCGACTTTTGAATAAAATCACGGTTAAATATCAATATCCGTTACCACTGCTTACTGATTTGTTTGCTCGTATAAAGGGGGCCAAGTGGTTCTCTAAGATTGATCTCCGTGGGGCGTATAATTTGGTGCGAATCAAGCAGGGGGATGAGTGGAAAACCGCATTTAATACGCCCGAGGGCCATTTTGAGTATTTGGTGATGCCTTTTGGTCTTTCAAATGCCCCTTCAGTCTTCCAGTCCTTTATGCATGACATTTTCCGCGATTATTTGGACAAATTTATGATTGTGTATCTGGATGATATTCTGATTTTTTTCGGATGACTGGGACTCTCATGTCCAGCAGGTCAGGAGGGTTTTTCAGGTTTTGCGGTCTAATTCCTTGTGTGTGAAGGGTTCTAAGTGCGTTTTTGGGGTTCAAAAGATTTCCTTCTTGGGATACATTTTTTCCCCCTCTTCCATCGAGATGGATCCTGTCAAGGTTCAGGCTATTGGTGATTGGACGCAACCCTCTTCTCTTAAGAGTCTTCAGAAATTTTTGGGCTTTGCTAACTTTTATCGTCGATTTATTGCTGGTTTTTCTGATGTTGTTAAACCATTGACTGATTTGACTAAGAAGGGTGCTGATGTTGCTGATTGGTCCCCTGATGCTGTGGAGGCCTTTCGGGAGCTCAAGCGCCGCTTTTCTTCCGCCCCAGTGTTGCGTCAGCCTGATGTTGCTCTTCCTTTTCAGGTTGAGGTCGACGCTTCTGAAATCGGAGCTGGGGCGGTGTTGTCGCAGAGAAGTTCCGACTGCTCCGTGATGAGACCTTGTGCTTTTTTTTCCCGTAAATTTTCGCCCGCCGAGCGGAATTATGATATTGGGAATCGGGAGCTTTTGGCCATGAAGTGGGCTTTTGAGGAGTGGCGTCACTGGCTTGAGGGGGCCAGACATCAGGTGGTGGTATTGACTGACCACAAAAATTTAATTTACCTTGAGTCTGCCAGGCGCCTGAATCCTAGACAGGCGCGCTGGTCGTTGTTTTTCTCTCGGTTTAATTTTGTGGTGTCTTACCTACCGGGTTCTAAGAATGTTAAGGCGGATGCCCTTTCTAGGAGTTTTGAGCCTGACTCCCCTGGTAATTCTGAGCCCACAGGTATCCTTAAAGATGGAGTGATATTGTCTGCCGTTTCTCCAGACCTGCGGCGGGCCTTGCAGGAGTTTCAGGCGGATAGACCTGATCGTTGCCCACCTGGTAGACTGTTTGTTCCTGATGATTGGACCAGTAGAGTCATCTCTGAGGTTCATTCTTCTGCGTTGGCAGGTCATCCTGGAATCTTTGGTACCAGGGATTTGGTGGCAAGGTCCTTCTGGTGGCCTTCCCTGTCACGAGATGTGCGAGGCTTTGTGCAGTCTTGTGACGTTTGTGCTCGGGCCAAGCCTTGTTGTTCTCGGGCTAGTGGATTGTTGTTACCCTTGCCTATCCCGAAGAGGCCTTGGACGCACATCTCGATGGATTTTATTTCGGATCTGCCTGTTTCTCATAAGATGTCTGTCATCTGGGTGGTGTGTGACCGTTTCTCTAAGATGGTCCATCTGGTTCCCTTGCCTAAGTTGCCTTCTTCTTCCGAGTTGGTTCCTCTGTTTTTTCAAAATGTTGTTCGTTTGCATGGTATTCCGGAGAATATCGTTTCTGACAGAGGGACCCAATTCGTGTCTAGATTTTGGCGGGCATTCTGTGCTAGGATGGGCATAGATTTGTCTTTTTCGTCTGCTTTCCATCCTCAGACTAATGGCCAGACCGAGCGGACTAATCAGACCTTGGAGACATATTTGAGGTGTTTTGTGTCTGCGGATCAGGATGATTGGGTTGCTTTTTTGCCTTTGGCGGAGTTCGCCCTCAATAATCGGGCCAGCTCTGCCACCTTGGTGTCCCCGTTTTTCTGTAATTCGGGGTTTCATCCTCGATTTTCCTCCGGTCAAGTGGAATCTTCGGATTGTCCTGGAGTGGATGCTGTGGTGGAGAGGTTGCATCAGATTTGGGGGCAGGTGGTGGACAATTTGAAGTTGTCCCAGGAGAAGACTCAGCTTTTTGCCAACCGCCGTCGTCGTGTTGGTCCTCGGCTTTGTGTTGGGGACTTGGTGTGGTTGTCTTCTCGTTTTGTCCCTATGAGGGTTTCTTCTCCTAAGTTCAAGCCTCGGTTCATCGGCCCGTACAAGATATTGGAGATTCTTAACCCTGTGTCCTTCCGTTTGGACCTCCCTGCATCCTTTTTGATTCATAATGTTTTTCATCGGTCATTGTTGCGCAGGTATGAGGTACCGGCTGTGCCTTCCGTTGAGCCTCCTGCTCCGGTGTTGGTTGAGGGTGAGTTGGAGTACGTTGTGGAAAAGATCTTGGACTCTCGTGTTTCCAGACGGAAACTCCAGTATCTGGTCAAATGGAAGGGATACGGTCAGGAGGATAATTCTTGGGTCACTGCCTCTGATGTTCATGCCTCCGATCTTGTCCGTGCCTTTCATAGGGCTCATCCTGATCGCCCTGGTGGTTCTGGTGAGGGTTCGGTGCCCCCTCCTTGAGGGGGGGGTACTGTTGTGAAATTGGATTCTGGGCTCCCCCGGTGGCCACTTGTGGAATTGTACTTGTGTGCATCATCCCCTCTGTTCACCTGCTCCTATCAGGATGTGGGAGTCGCTATATAACCTTGCTCCTCTGTCAGTTTCATGCCGGTCAACAATGTAATCAGAAGCCTTTCTGTGCATGTTCCTGCTACTAGACAACTCCCAGCTAAGTTGGACTTTTGTCCTTGTGTGTTTTTGCATTTTGTTCCTGTTCACAGCTGCTGTTTCGTTACTGTGTCTGGAAAGCTCTTGTGAGCGGAAATTGCCACTCTGGTGTTATGAGTTAATGCTAGAGTCTTAAAGTAATTTCTGGATGGTGTTTTGATAGGGTTTTCTGCTGACCATGAAAGTGCCCTTTCTGTCTTCTTTCTATCTAGTAAGCGGACCTCGATTTTTGCTAAACCTATTTTCATACTACGTTTGTCATTTCATCTAAAATCACCGCCAATATATGTGGGGGCCTCTGTCTGCCTTTTGGGAAAATTTCTCTAGAGGTGAGCCAGGACTGTCTTTTCCTCTGCTAGGATTAGGTAGTTCTCCGGCTGGCGCTGGGCATCTAGGGATAAAAAAACGTAGGCATGCTACCCGGCCACTTCTAGTTGTGCGGCAGGTTTAGTTCATGGTCAGTATAGTTTCCATCTTCCAAGAGCTAGTTCTCATATATGCTGGGCTATGTTCTCTCGCCATTGAGAACCATGACAGAGCCCCCTATAACAGCAGTGTGGAACCCCCTATAACAGCAGTGTGGAGCCTCCTATAACAGCAGTGTGGATCCCCCTATAACAGCAGTGTGGAGCCCCCTATAACAGCAGTATGGAGCCCCCTATAACAGCAGTGTGGAGCCCCCTATAACAGCAGTGTGGAGCCCCCTATAACAGCAGTGTGGAGCCCCCTATAACAGCAGTGTGGAGCCCCCTATAACAGCAGTGTGGAGCCCCCTATAACAGCAGTGTGGAGCCTCCTATAACAGCACTGTGGAGCCCCCTATTACAGCACTGTGGAGCCCCCTGTAACAGCAGTGTGGAGCCCCCTATAACAGCAGTGTGGAGCCCCCTGTAACAGCAGTGTGGAGCCCCCTATAACAGCAGTGTGGAGCCCCCTATAACAGCAGTGTGGAGCCCCCTATAACAGCAGTGTGGAGCCTCCTATAACAGCACTGTGGAGCCCCCTATAACAGCACAGTGGTGCCCCCTATAACAGCAGTGTGGAGCCCCCTATAACATCAGTGTGGAGCCCCCTATAACAGCAGTGTGGATCCCCCTATAACAGCAGTGTGGAGCCCCCTGTATCGGTGACTACTATTTTCCTTCCGTTATTGTTCCTGTCTTGTTCTTACATTCCGCCCCCGCTGTTGGAGACCCTCATAGACGGCACAGGAGGATGAGTGTCCGGTATTTGGTGTTGTGTCTCTGCTCGGTGCCGGATCCGGCTGCCTGTGCCGGTAGATGACGTCTGACCGCGCCTGGTTTCTGCCCTCCGAGGTGCACGGACCGGTTCTCAGGATCAGCGCTCAGTGAATGGCGCTCATCTTCGTCTTCATCTTCTTGCTGACGTCTTCTTTGCACGATGGAATCCCATTCCTTAGAAATCATGCAGAAAGCTGCGCCGCGGCCGAGCATTATGTGCAGGGACGTCGGTGTCAGACTGTTCCGGTAGCGGCGCGCTCACACAATGGCGTTACACATTGTATCTGCGTCTTGTTATTATAGCGTCTCCTGACCGTCCAGACACCCGGGGCGCCGCTACTCGCTAAGTCAACAGAGCTAAAGTCTAACTTTACTTAAAGGGATCCTGTCGGCCTGTCCTTACAGATGGCAGCCAAGCCAAACGGAAGACACCTCCAAAGGCAGAACCCTGTTTCAGGCTTTTTGCCCCTCATCAGTGCAGAGTAATGTTCTGATTGACTGGGTGAGAATCTTGGGATATTAGTCTTGGGGAGATCTGTTTCTCCTTATGGAGGCTGCCAAAGTCTCCCTTGTAAATAAGGTATGCAAATTAGCCCTATTGCAGGAGGATGAAAAAAGTGACTCTAGTGCCACCTATTGGAGGAAGCCGCCCTATAAGTCTCCTCTAAAAGGGAAGTATACCCATGTTCTGGCTGCTATTTCATGTTCGTGCAGGGATCTGATTGGCAGGTGAGAGGTCTTGGATATTGGTCTGGGGGGGTAGTATTTTGTCTTTTGGAGATGAAAAAGATCTGGCAAAGCTCTCTGGGAAGAAGACATGCAAATTAGCCCTCTTACAAGAGGAAGAAAGCTGACTCTATAGCGCCACCTATTGTAAGATGTCGCCCTACCAGCCTTGACATGACTGACGATATTGGCCAAACCATAAGGAAGAGATGTCCATCTCATGTTTCGGGTTTTTTCCCGCTCATCAGTGCAGGGTAAGCTGGTCGAGAGGACTTTTAGTGGAGGTCTATGCACTACGACACAGGATACAATCTGACGACGACGATGATGATGTCTGTGTATACCGTGTTGTTAGCAACAGTGTGCCCCCCCGGCACCAGAGATGGGGGCAGCTCTCATAAAAGCCCCCGCAGCCCCCGCTTCAGACTGCAGCGCACGAAAACAGCAATGAATCTGAGCCTGACCGGAGAGCGCTGCACTCATCATCTCTCAGAAGAATAATCACTCTCACCGTTCTCCAACATTCTCAAGATTTCCCAAAAGCCGAGCAAATAATAAGGAACAGTTCTTTCCACTGATCTCTATGTATTGTAAGATCTCCGCTTGCTGACAGTGTAAGAAGCCATTGCTGGGGAGGTTTATATCAGGTGCACAGGGCTGAGAGCTGAGGGTTTGCTACATTGTATCCAGTTTATACAATTGGTGGCACAAAATTCCTTCCTTCTGTTTGTTACAATGTATCAGTGCAGGCTGCCATCTACTCTAGGACTCTAGGACTGTGCGCACATGTTGTGTTTTTTTCAATGTCACAAACCTGAAGGGTTATCTGATTCCAGGAAACAGAATGAGAATCCTGAAGCCTCATGCACACGTTGCTTATTTTTTTCCTGTTGATTTGGTGCAGATTTATCAATTCTTTCAGCATTTTTGGTACAGATTTCACCCATATTAATGAGCAGGGGAAAAATCGGCACCAAAAACACATGTAAAAAAAAACAAACATAAAAATTGTGCCTATTTTACGCAGCGTTATTTCTGCCAAAAGATGCCAACATTTCTGTACAGAATACTTAGTGTGCACAGACCCTTATAGAAAACCCTCAGCTGTGAGAAGTGTTGGGTCGGACCATTTCCATTCACTGACAGCAAGCAGGGATAATTAATAAAGGCAATCATGAATGTCCTGGATGAGGCAGGGTAATTAAGGTACTTAGTTGTGCAGTCGCCGGTACAAAGTATAATAAGGAATCATGAATGTCCTGGATGAAGCAGGGTAAATAGGGTCCTTAGTTCTGCAGCCGCTGATGCAAAGTATTATAAGGAATCATGAATGTCCTGGATGAGGCAGGGTAATTAGGGTACTTAGTTGTGCAGCCGCTGATGCAAAGTATTATAAGGAATCATGAATGTCCTGGGTGAGGGTAATTAGGGTACTTAGTTCTGCAGCCGCTGATGCAAAGTTTTATAAGGAATCATGAATGTCCTGGATGATGTAGGGTAAATAGGGCACTTAGTTCTGCAGCCACTGATGCAAAGTATTATAAGGAATCATGAATGTCCTGGATGAGGCAGGGTAATTAGGGTACTTAGTTGTGCAGCCGCTGATGCAAAGTATTATAAGGAATCATGAATGTCCTGGGTGAGGGTAATTAGGGTACTTAGTTCTGCAGCCGCTGATGCAAAGTTTTATAAGGAATCATGAATGTCCTGGATGAGGCAGGGTAATTAGGGAACTTAGTTCTGCAGCCACTGATGCAAAGTATTATAAGGAATCATGAATGTCCTGGATGAGGCAGGGTAATTAGGGTACTTAGTTGTGCAGCCAACAGTGCAAAGTGTTATAAGAAATCAAGAATATCCTGGATGATGTAGGGTAAATAGGGTCCTTAGTTCTGCAGCCGCTGATGCAAAGTATTATAAGGAATCATGAATGTCCTGGATGAGGGTAATTAGGGTACTTATTTGTGGAGCCGCTGATGCAAAGTATTATAAGGAATCATGAATGTCCTGGATGAGGCAGGGTAATTAGGGTACTTAGTTGTGCAGCCGCTGATGCAAAGTATTATAAGGAATCATGAATGTCCTGGGTGAGGGTAATTAGGGTACTTAGTTCTGCAGCCGCTGATGCAAAGTTTTATAAGGAATCATGAATGTCCTGGATGATGTAGGGTAAATAGGGCACTTAGTTCTGCAGCCACTGATGCAAAGTATTATAAGGAATCATGAATGTCCTGGATGAGGCAGGGTAATTAGGGTACTTAGTTGTGCAGCCGCTGATGCAAAGTATTATAAGGAATCATGAATGTCCTGGGTGAGGGTAATTAGGGTACTTAGTTCTGCAGCCGCTGATGCAAAGTTTTATAAGGAATCATGAATGTCCTGGATGAGGCAGGGTAATTAGGGAACTTAGTTCTGCAGCCACTGATGCAAAGTATTATAAGGAATCATGAATGTCCTGGATGAGGCAGGGTAATTAGGGTACTTAGTTGTGCAGCCAACAGTGCAAAGTGTTATAAGAAATCAAGAATATCCTGGATGATGTAGGGTAAATAGGGTCCTTAGTTCTGCAGCCGCTGATGCAAAGTATTATAAGGAATCATGAATGTCCTGGATGAGGCAGTGTAATTAGGGTACTTAGTTGTGCAGTTTCTGGTGCAGTGTTATAAGGAATCATCAATGTCATTTTTTTAAAATTAATTGCACGCATTTTTGGCAAAAAAATAATTTTTGCCATTGAGTTTTAGGAAAAAAAAAAGGTAAAAGTGACACTGTACAAACTCCCCCATCAAAACGAGCTCACTGAAGGATTCTCTGTTGACTCAGGGGGAAAAATAGTGTAAAAGTCAAATGGTGCAAACTTTTTAATGTAACCCAATTGCAAAAAGTATTTTTAGCCCCAAATACATGCATTTAAATAAAAAAAACGGTGTGTATATCCCTTTTACATTGTCGATGATCATTCCCGATCACTGCCCAGTGTAAACATGGAATCATGCGCTGTTTATAATATTTGTGCATCGCCATAACACAGATAAGATAACGTAGTTTTACCTGCAGTCCTATGCAAAACTCCAAATAAAGAGTCTTAAGCGCTGCCAAAAAGGAGGAATTACATTGTGTGTGATTAGATAGCACCACCTGCTGGTGACTACATGTAATTACGTGAGCCTGCACATTATCAATACCTAAGACTTAAAGGGGCTGTCCAGAATTTTTTTTTTAAAACATTGTGGCTTTCTTTAAAAAAAGACCCTATAATGTCATATTCGCCTTATCCGACCCTATAGGTACGACCACGTTGTAGCAGTGTGTAATATGTGTATAATGTACAGCGCTGTACACATTATGTTATATGTCACCCCGCTCTTCCCCTATTATTACACAGATATTTCGGAGTACACGGTGGATATCGAGATCAGCTTCCCAGATGCTTCGTTTGTAAACCAGATAAAACAGTTGGTGAATAACCAGACGTTTCCCATCCTGCTCGGCGTCAGCGATGCCGAAATTAACAGTATAGAGGTGACAACAGGTAAAACGTCCTTCTGCGTGCGATCTACTGTCATAGAAATATTATCATCTATAGTCGGGTGCAAATGTATTAAAGTCGTCAGATGAATAAATAGAAGACTGCCTATTGATGACAGTTTCCAGGTAGTTCACAGAGGAAAAGCAAAATATGTGAAAAACTAAAGCAGCAGTGCCACCTAGTGGTCATATGGTGGTATAACAGTCTACACTGTGCTGTATTCCCAAAGTTCTTGGGCTCATCCATTACTAAAATACTACTGTAATGAAATAACCAAGGGTGAATATGGATAATCTTGTACATTACTTATTTTTGGAGCCAATAACTCCACCCATCTGATACAGAAACCGGGGAAATGTATGCACTCTTGGCTAAAAAAAAATATTTTACATTGACTCCGTCAGTAAGATCATCTCTCCTAAGCCGTCTTTATGGGCGCGTAGATCATAGGAAGCTGAATAAAATGATACCTTGATATCTGCGATCCGATGTCTTATTGCAGAGAAATCCACGTTTTTCTTAATATGTAAATGAGTCCTAAGATCTATAGGTGGGGCATAGTTCTCAATTGAGAATCTGCCTCCAGAGCTTATTATAAATGAGACATGTAGACGAGGAGAGCAGACTGTCAGTCATTACATGTCTCACAGTGGTAGCACCCCCTTTCATTTATAATAAGCTCCGGAAGCAGATTCTCGGGGAGATCTATGTCCGGCCCATAGATCTTAACAGCTCATTTACATATTAAGAATAATGTGTTTTTTTCTGGAATAAGTAATCAGATCTCATATATCAAGGTATCATTTTATTCAGTTATCAATGACCTGCATGCCCATATAGATGGCTTAGCATAATCGATCCTACTGATAAATTCTCTTTAAATTCATGTTTCATTAATAATTTTGGACCTTTTATATTCAGCATCCTCTATGCATCACAGTACATAACAAAATGCAGAATAACGTAGCCAGGGCATCCGTTACCTTCAATCACTATCTCTCTTCTCCTGAACTCCTCTATGCTGATTTATTATCAACTTTTATCTGGCCACAAATCGGCTTACAATTCCCAGATACCTCATTCTGCAGTCTGCTGTGCACTGTGATGCATAGAGGCTGTAGAAGACAAATAATCCAAAATTTGCTCCAAATCCCAAAAATATATGTTTTTAGGTAAAAGGTTGCCTTTAATTTGTTATCTTCGACTGCAGTTTAGTACCATAAAGGCGATCACAACAGATTCTGTGGACCCCATGGTAAAGGGGGCTCCTACATGGTAAAAGGGGGCTCCTGAGCACAGTCTGATTCTTGCACATTGCGCTGTACAATATCCCCGCGAGTGTTCACTGACCATTGTTGCTCTTTTTTTCTTCTAGCTTGTAACCAAACCGGCAGCGATGTGCATTGTTCCTGTGAGAGCGGCTACATATGGGACGACGCTGTGTGTACATCTTATGGCGCCTGCGTAGGGTACAGCACAGGCAACTGTAACTGCATCAATGGCACAAGTATCCCAGCGCAGTACTGTCAGCCCAGGCCAGGTGAGGAAGCCGCGCGCAGATGCCTCCACAATGACCTCTCGTTCATAATCTGACCTTCCGTTAATTAGCCTTCGTTAAAAAATATTCTGCCGTTTTGTGTATACAGCTCCCATACATAACTATGTGTCTCCAAGGTCACAGGCTACAAGTGTATGGGACTTATAGTCCAAAAGAATTGGTCAAGCAAATGCACCACTGCTCCATCTACATAGAGGCGTCGTAGCAATTCCCAGAGGTCAAATGCCCCAAACATCATTAAAGGGGTTGTTCACTTTTTAAAGACATGGTTTTTTTTACTTAAATGAATGCGTTTGAGGATAAAAATAACTTTTGCAATTGAGTTTCATTAAAAATGTTTGCTTTCTATAGTCTCCACGGTGCTTATTGCGGGCTGCAGAATGAGTTAACCGAGAATCCATCAGTGAGCTCGTCCTGGCAATCCAGTGGGAGGCTTTATGCGTTTTTTTTCCGAGCTCCATTCAGCTGATGATGGCCATAGACCACATCTAAGTGGAATGTGCGTTGAAACAAAGTTTGTAAAAGTCAAAACGGTGCAACATTTGTAATGATTTTTAGCCTCAAATACATACATTTAAGTGCAAAAAACTGTTCACAACAGGTGGATGGACAATCCCTTTAAGTGATGGCGTATAGTTCATCACTTATCAAGATGGGAATACCCTTTAAGTACAATACGCACCTGACTGATTGTGATTGGTTGTCCATGACCTTGCGCCTTTTCCGCCTCGGTAATATCTCCTCCGTCTTTACTGAGGACGTCATATTTGTTCTTTCCTTCCAGTCTCTATAAACATGAGCCTCCGACTTCTGGAGACATTTACAGCGGATCTCAAGGACAATACATCGGCCAAATACAAAGCCTATAAGGCGGATCTGGATTCTCAGGTACAGGACCGAGCGCTTGTTCGGGCTCATGCCCACTTGCAATGAAATCGGATGAATGCTATCCGATAAAAAATCAGATTGAATTCGGACCAATATTATTCTATGTTTGTGTCTTCATCTGCAGTTTTTTTTTCAGCTCGAATCTGAACACGATCGGACTTTGAAAAAAATTGCATCATGCAGCTCTCAGCCGCCTCACAAAAGACGAATCTCTAATATGTGCCAATTCCGGCACTTAGCCTCTCTTTTCCCACGTGCCCTGTAGTGGTGGCAAGTGGGGTAATAGTTGTGGGGTTAATGTCACCTTTGTATTGTAAGTAGTGTTGAGCATTCCGATACCGCAAGTATCGGGTATCGGCCGATATTTGCTGCATCGGAATTCCGATACCGAGATCCGATACTTTTGTGGTATCGGGTATCGGTATCGAAGCAACATTAAGGTGTAAAAGAAAGAATTAAAATAAAAAATATTGCTATACTCACCTCTCCGACGCAGCCTGGACCTCACCGAGGGAACCGGCAGCGTTGTTTGCTTAAAATGCGCGCTTTTCCTTCCTTCCGTCACGTCACGGCTTCTGATTGGTCGCATGCCGCCCATGTGGCCGCGACGCGACCAATCACAGCAAGCCGTGACGTAATTTCAGGTCCTTCTAGGCATTCAGTATTTTAAAATTACGTTCCGGCTTTGTGATTGGTCGCGTCGCGGTCACATGGGCGACGCGACCAATCACAAGCCGTGACGTCACGGGAGGCAGGAGACGCGCGCATTTTAAAATGCGCGCGTGTCCAGCCTCCCGTGACGTCACGGCTTGTGATTGGTCACGTCACCATGTTGGCCGCGACGCAACCAATCACAAAGCCGGAACGTAATTTTAAAATACTGAAGGACCTGAAATTACGTCACGGCTTTCTGTGATTGGTTGCGTCGCGGCCAACATGGCGACGCGACCAATCACAAGCCGTGACGTCACGGGAGGCTGGACACGCGCGCATTTTAAAATGCGCGCGTCTCCTGCCTCCCGTGACGTCACGGCTTGTGATTGGTCGCGTCGCCCATGTGACCGCGACGCGACCAATCACAAAGCCGGAACGTAATTTTAAAATACTGAATGCCTAGAAGGACCTGAAATTACGTCACGGCTTGCTGTGATTGGTCGCGTCGCGGCCACATGGGTGGCATGCGACCAATCAGAAGCCGTGACGTCACGGAAGGAAGGAAAAGCGCGCATTTTAAGCAAACAACGCTGCCGGTTCCCTCGGAGAGGTGAGTATAGCAATATTTTTTATTTTAATTCTTTATTTTACACATTAATATGGTTCCCAGGGCCTGAAGGAGAGTTTCCTCTCCTTCAGACCCTGGGAACCATCAGGAATACCGTCCGATACTTGAGTCCCATTGACTTGTATTGGTATCGGGTATCGGTATCGGATTGGATCCGATACTTTGCCGGTATCGGCCGATACTTTCCGATACCGATACTTTCAAATATCGGACGGTATCGCTCAACACTAATTGTAAGATGACATCAAGCCTGGCTTAGTAATGCAGAGGTGTCAATAAGACACCCTCATTACTAATCCTATAGATGGTACATGTTAAATGAAGACACAGGCAGAATAAAGTCTTTTAATGAAATAAAACACAACACAGTTTTCCCATTTTATTGTTACTCCTAATCCATGCGACGCCCTCGGTCTCCTGTAATAAAAATAAAATAATAAACCAACAGTATACCCATACATGTCTGTGGTTCTGTCCAATGCCGTAATCCATATATGGGGGTATATACAGTTTACAACCAGGACGGTGGCAAGATGTGACCGCCCTGGCTGAAGACCACTGGTGATTGAGGAGATGCTGGGAGCGGAGCTTCAGTGACTAGCGGTGACATCACTGAAGCTGCGCTACCTCACAGCCTGACCTGCGCTGAACTGTGGAGCGTGGGAAAATTGGCTGGCATTTTCCCATGCTCCAGAGTACTTTGCACCTTGACTAAACAACGATGCTGTTTGGTAAATAGTTCTGATCGCCGTTTTTGGTACACAGCTCTAATGCAGACCCAATGTGGGTTGGAGCGTCGGTAATCCCATAGTCTCATACACAATTAAGGTTATGGATATTGCAGACAGGATCGATGACATTTTTTTATGTTTTTCTTTGTGAAATTTCATTTCGAAAATGGAAATTAAAAAAAAGTGAAAATTCTGAAAAGTGAATTAATTTCTATATTCCAGATTTATAACGCTTATAAAAGCCTGAGCGGGTTCAGATCGGCAAACGTTACCGGCTTCAGGTAAGAGGGGTCCCACTGTTGGCAGTAATGTCTGTGATAACCCCTACATTGACAACTCTCGGACCCTGAGGTCGTCTCCCCCTGTGACCAATTAGAAGGGTTGTACGGGATTAGAAAAAAAAGATCGGGCCGTGCTGTACGTATTCATAGGCTGTGCCTGCAATTGTAGCTCGGCTCCATTAATAAAATGAGGCTCAGCTGCAATACCGGGCTCAGCCTCCTGACAAGGGAGGCGCTGTTTAAAAAAAAAAGTGTTTTGGCTATGGTTGTATTTTTCTACAGTCTGATTGTTTATTGTTAATTTTAGGAATGGGAGTGTTGTCGTTGATTACACGCTTGTCACCGAGCCGGCGTCTACTACTGCCATTACCACTGCCAACCAAAACCTGCTAAATAGCTTAGCAGCAACTTACAGTGTGGACCCTGTAATAAGAACTATAATAACTGGTGAGACATTTTCATTTAAAGCTTTTTATTTTAATTAGATTAATAATTTTTTTTTTGCTCAGAATTAGCGCCACTATTTGTAACAGGCTGTGCCTTGTATTGCAGCCTAATTAGGCCTGATATAATCTGCCACATTAAAGAGTAATGATGATGACGGTAACTTACTCTATTGGTTGTTTGTGAGTTCTTACTTTTTACATGTTTTGTCCAATCACATCCAGAGCTGTTTTCAAAATATTTCTAATAATCCTGAACTCCCACAATCCACTTCTCTATGGCCCCTTTTGTGACAAACATATTGTGATAGTGCAATAGTGAGTGCAGCTCTGGAGTATAATACAGGATGTAACTTAGGATCAGTAATATAATGTATGTACACAGTGACTGCACCAGCAGAATAGTGAGTGCAGCTCTGGGGTATAATACAGGATGTAACTCAGGATCAGTAATGTAATGTATGTACACAGTGACTGCATCAGCAGAATTGTGAGTGCAGCTCTGGGGTATAATACAGGATGTAACTCAGGATCAGTAATGTAATGTATGTACACAGTGACTGCACCAGCAGAATAGTGAGTGCAGCTCTGGGGTATAATACAGGATGTAACTCAGGATCAGTAATGTAATGTATGTACACAGTGACTGCACCAGCAGAATAGTGAGTGCAGCTCTGGGGTATAATACAGGATGTAACTTAGGATCAGTAATATAATGTATGTACACAGTGACTGCACCAGCAGAATAGTGAGTGCAGCTCTGGGGTATAATACAGGATGTAACTTAGGATCAGTAATATAATGTATGTACACAGTGACTGCACCAGCAGAATAGTGAGTGCAGCTCTGGGGTATAATACAGGATGTAACTCAGGATCAGTAATGTAATGTATGTACACAGTGACTGCACCAGCAGAATAGTGAGTGCAGCTCTGGGGTATAATACAGGATGTAACTCAGGATCAGTAATGTAATGTATGTACACAGTGACTGCACCAGCAGAATAGTGAGTGCAGCTCTGGGGTATAATACAGGATGTAACTTAGGATCAGTAATGTAATGTATGTACACAGTGACTGCACCAGCAGAATAGTGAGTGCAGCTCTGGGGTATAATACAGGATGTAACTCGGGATCAGTAATATAATGTATGTACACAGTGACTGCTCCAGCAGAATAGTGAGTGCAGCTCTGGGGTATAATACAGGAGGTAACTCAGGATCAGTAATGTAATGTATGTACACAGTGACTGCACCAGCAGAATAGTGAGTGCAGCTCTGGGGTATAATACAGGATGTAACTCGGGATCAGTACAGAATATGTGGTGGGATATTTACAACATGGCTGAAGTTGTTACGTATTATTAAATGGACAATTCTAATATTTTTCTGAAGCCTATATTTGTGTGTATCCCTACAGACCAGAGTAATATCACAGTCAGTCCCAGCAGTATTTTCATTAAAGACAACGTGGTGCTGACCTGCACTGTGAACATCACCTCGTTCTCAAATGTTTCCTGGTATCTCAACGACACAGAAGCCGTGCCAAGTTCTTCATATACAGCACAGGTGGTCGGCAGCTCCGTACAGTCCATCCTGACCATCAATGGTGCATCACTGAGCACGGCCGGTAAGGGCTCCTCGTCTGTGATATCTAGTGGGGGGCAGACATGAGCAGACATTGTGGGAAGACAGTTCAGCAAGTGCCTGCACAGTTGGTGTAAGTGGCAGGAGGGTTTCCATAGTACATTGCATCCTCTGCTCCGTGCATGTATTTGACACATGGACTTTTACAGGGGGTGTTGTGGGTATGCTCTGTCACCTGTGCAGTGGTCACTGTGCTGAGAGGGGAGAAGACAGGAGAGGCCGAGTCTTCCCCATTATGTCCCCCTTTCTCCAGTTTTATAGGGCTGTTACCATTCAAGATTGCCAAATGTATTCATTTTTTCTGGACAGCTTCCCAAAAAAATCACAGACAGGGAAAAAGTGTCCCAATTTTATGGACTCTCCAGGAATGTTTGGCCGGTTGGCAGCCCTGACTCTGCCCTCTGATGATATTGGGCTGCTTTTTCACCCTGTACATGGCCACACATTTCCCTAAAATACATTGACGTCCTGACTGTCCAGGTTTTATCTTTTTTGATGCTTCTAGGAATCTATCGCTGCACAGTAGACAACGGCTTGAACTCCTACCCAGCGGAGACGACGATAGCTGTTCAGCCGCTGGATGTTACCATTCTGAACACGAACATTGGCTGTAACAATGTGGAGGTTCCTGTGCTCCAGTGCTGCACACAGGGCATAAGTATGGACTATCAAATGACATGTACTGTTAACAGCGGGATGAATGGTGAGTGCTGAAAATCCCATAAATAAGCCCATGTGGCGGCATTATTTGGCTCTATGTGGTGGTATTATTGGACACTGTAGAGTGATGCGGCTGCACAGTTCTCTCTCTCCACTGCCCCCGACATAGGAGCTTCTCACTAAATTAGAATATCATAAAAAGTGACTTTATTTCAGTTCTTCAATACAAAAAGTGAAACTCATATTATATAGAGTAATTACAGAGAGATCTATTTCAAGTGTTTATTTCTGTTATGTTGATTATGGCTTACAGCCAATGAAAACCCAAAAGTCATTATCTCAGTAAATTAGAATAATTAACAAAAAAAACCTGCAAAGGCTTCCTAAGCATTTAAAAAGGTCCCTTAGTCTGTTGCAATAGGCTCCACAATCATGAGGAAGACTGTTGACGTGACAGATGTCCAGAAGGCAGTCGTTGACATACTCCACAAGGAGGATAAACCACACAAGGTCATTGCTAAAGAAGCTGACTGTTCACAGAGTGCTGTATCCAAGCATATTAATGGAAAGTGGAGTGGAAGGAAAAAGTGTGGTAGAAAAAGGTGCACAAGCAACCGGGATAACCGCAGCCTTGAAAGGATTAATTCAAACATTTGGGGGAGATTCACAAGGCTTGGTCTGCTGCTGCAGTCATTTCTTCAAGAGCCACCACACACAGACGTATCCAGGACATGGGCTACAAGTGTCACATTCCTTGTGTCAAGCCTCTCATGACCAACAGACAACACCAGAAGCTTCTTACCTGGGCCAAAGAGAAAAAGAACTGGACTGTTGCTCAGTGGTCCAAGGTTTTGTTTTCAGATAATAGTAAATTTTGCATTTCATTTGGAAATCAAGGTCTTAGAGTCTGGATGAAGAATGGAGAGGCCACAATCCAAGCTGCTGGAGGTCTAGTGTGAGGTCTCCACAATCAGTGATGGTTTGGGGAGCCATGTCATCTGCTGGTGTAGGTTCATTGTGTTTTATCAAGACCAAAGTCAGCGCAGCCGTCTACCAGGACATTTTAGAGCACTTCATGCTTCCCTCTGCCGACAAGCTTTTTGGAGATGAAAATGTCATTCTCCAGCAGGACTTGGCCCCTCTCCACACTGCCAAAAGTACCAATACCTGGTTTACAAACAACAGTATCACTGTGCTTGATTGGCAGCAAACTCGCCTGACCTTAACCCCATAGAGAATCTATGTAGTATTGTCAAGAGGAAGGTGAGACACCAGACCAAAAATACAGACGAGCTGAAGGCTGCTATCAAAGCAACCTGGGCTTCCATAACCCCTCAGCAGTGCCACAGGCTGATCGCCTCCATGCCACGCCGCATTGATGCAGTAATTGATGTAAAAGGAGCCTCTACCAAGTACTCAGTGCATTTACTGAACATACATTTCAGTAGGCCAACATTTTGGATTTTACAATCATTTTTCAAGCTGGTGTTATAAAGTATTCTAATTTACTGAGATAATAAGGCACATGACACTGATAAGAGGAGCGTGAAATTGATTGACATATGATTTTGGAAAGAGGGGCCATCTTTTTGAAGTTTAATCTCCCCTATGGATACCCCTCTTTCACTCATTCAAAGTCACTGAGGCCCAGCACCTGCTATCAGAGGTGCCGGGGGCTGATGGTCGGCCATATAACACCTCTGTATGGCCATAGCAGTGGCTTAGTGACAGCTCCAGGGGGTCACTTGCTGGATAATATCTGCTTCATTGCTTATGTCCATTTTTTGCATTGGCGCCAGGTGATAATCGCCACCAGTTTTTTCACACTGAATATGTTGAACATTTATACATTTGTCTCAATTGTTTTTTATTATATCATTTGCCCCCTCAGATTCCTTTTTTTTTTCTATTTAACAGGGATCGTAAGAAACAGTCCTCCATGTAAAACGTACCAAGTTGCGGTGGACGAAGCGAACTGTACCCGGTTAAAGACTGGCAACTACGACTGCACATGTTACACGACAAACGGGGCAAACGAGACGCGCAACGTCAAGGTGACATATCAGGCTAATTGTAAGTATTATCTGAATTTATGGAGCAGAAAAATCATGAATGGCCGTGGTAGAGTGTAGAGAGCTGTGCCATATGTAGAGAGAGGGAGGAGGTGAGCTGTCCCCATCATCTATCGTCCAGGGCTGACACTGACAGTGAAGGCCGCCGGTGCCGGACTTGAATCTATACCCAGCTCCCGTCAGATTCAGCCATCATCAACACACTCACATTATATGCATATTAACAATAGGCCCGATATAATAAAATCTGCACATGCTGATACATCCCGCATGGGGATTTCAGCATTACAGTACATGCATGTACATAGTGCATTTTTTTATTTTTTTTCCCATAAGTATCACTATTTAGTAATTTATCACCAATTTTTTACTCCAAATGCTGTAAATATTCTGTTAACTGTATTGTGCAAGTCGTCACAATTACAGGGATTCTAGTATGGCCATGTTATTTACTGGTTTGTTACATATATTTCTAAAAAGCGTATAGATGATGTGATTATTAGAATTAATTGTTTTCCATAATTATTTAATACTTTCGTAGGAAACTGAAACATCAGACTTGTATTTTGCCTCCAATATACAGGTATATAGAGATACACAGGTATATAGAGATGTATCTCTCTGTACATGAACAATATGCCTATAATGTAAAGCAATACTATTTAGACCTTTAGGCCTCGGTCACATGAGAGTATACAGCAGACCAGTGCTGTCCGATGTTTTATCAGATAGCACTCAGCCCAGTGTTATACTATGGGGCAGAGTGGAGCTGCCATTATTTTCCCATGCCGAATCGGCAATATGCTGCGAGTGCCACTAGAGTTCGGATCACATGCACCCATAAAAATCTTTAGGTGCCAGTGAAACGTTGGACTGCACTTGGATGTCATCCAATGCAGCTGATCCATCTGCACATGTGCTTTCTCGATGCCTCTTTTCCATAGCATCCAGTATTTATTTTTCCAGAGCAGTTTATCCCTTTCCTGACATAAGGCGTCCTATGTCAGACAAAGATGTAGGGAGCGCGGTATAAGGTCCTGAGCCCGCTCCATACCAGACCGGTGACGGCTGAGTTATACAACCAACACCGGCTGCTAACAGCAGCATCCAGAGAGAACTCCCATTGTCGCTGCTTAACCACTTAAATGCCACGGCCGGTCCTCATGGGTCGTGTGCTATAACTATTATTTTGAATTATTCTGAAATCCGCTGCCTCGGGGTAACTCTTGACTCTGCCCTGTCCTTCAAACCTCACGTCCAAGCTCTTGCCACCTCCTGTCGCCTCCAACTCAAAAATATTGCCAGAATCCGTTCCTTCCTCAGCCCACAATCTACCAAAACTCTTGTGCATGCTCTCATCATCTCCCGCCTCGATTACTGCAACACCCTCCTCTGTGGCCTCCCCGCTAACTCTCTTGCACCACTCCAGTCTGTCCATAACTCTGCTGCCCGGCTAATCCACCTCTCTCCTCGCTACTCCCCTGCTTCTCCCCTCTGCAAATCCCTCCACTGGCTCCCAATCCCCCAACAAATCCAGTTCAAACTACTAACACTGACCTACAAAGCCATCCACAACCTGTCCCCTCCCTATATCTCTGAACTAATCTCCCAATACCTTCCCTCACGTAATCTCCGATCCTCCCAAGATCTCCTACTCTCCTCCATACTTATTCGCTCCTCACAACTGCCTCCAAGATTTCTCCCGAATATCCCCCATCCTCTTGAATTCCATGCCTCAACACGTCCGACTATCCACCACCCTCGGATCCTTCAGACGGAACCTGAAAACCCATCTCTTCAGGAAAGCCTACAGCCTGCAATAACCGAGCCGCCGCCTCACCACCGCCAAAGCCGCCGCCTCTCCCCTACCTTCTGTCTCTTCCCCACTATCCCATAGAATGTAAGTCCGCAAGGACAGGGTCCTCTCCCCTCTGTACCAGTCTGTCATGGAAAATTTGTGTACTGTAAGGGATATCTATAACCCTGTTTGTAACCCCTTTCTCATGTACAGCACCATGGAATTAATGGTGCTATATAAATAAATAATAATAATAATAATAATATTTTGTTTTCTGTTAGTTGGAGTTTCGGTGACTTCAAAGAACAATATATCAGAAGGAAAAGAACTGACCGTAGAGTGTAATTGTAACGCCACCAATGTGGGCACCATCACCTGGTTCTTAAGCAACACCTCCATTAGCTCCACATACTACACTAGTAATATAAGCACGTGCTACTCTAAGCTGACAATCCCAAGTAATGTGACCACAGTGGCCTGGAATGGTGAGTATCAATATACAGATCAATGTCTGTCTATCTATCTGTAATGTATCTATCTATCTATCTATCTAAAAACTCATTTGTTCAGATTGGCCTACCGCCTCAACGCATTAACCTAATTATCCCTGTGTGGCCTATTAATAAAAAACAACAACATAATTACGTTCCTCCATCATGTTCTCATACACTTTATGCAGTTAATAGCCTCTGTGTCTGTACTGCTACATACTTAGGCAGTTAACTGGTTCATGCAGCTTTACATGAACACCCGAGCCTTACACTATGGCTGGTCCAAATAACTAAAGCAATTGTTACCATCCACCTCTTGTGTCTCCCCTTTTCCTCATAGATTGTAAGCTTGCGAGCAGCAGGGCCCTCATTCCTCCTGGTATCTGTTTTGAACTGTGATTTCTGTTATGCTGTAATGTCTGTTGTCTGTATAAGTCCCCTCTATAAGTTGTAAAGCGCTGCGGAATATGTTGGCGCTATATAAATAAAATTATTATTATTATTATTATTATCTATCTATTTATCTATTATCTATCTATCTATTATCTATATATTATCTATCTATTATCTATCTATTATCTATATATTATCTATCTATCATCTATCTATTATCTATCTATCTATCTATTATCTATCTATTATTATCTATCTATTATCTATCTATTAATTATCTATTATGTATCTATCTATCTATCTACTATCTGTCTTTTTATCTACTATCTAATTATCTATCTATCTATCTATCATTATTATTATTATTATAGATTATTGTTATTATCTATTATCTATTTACAGTGGGTATATAAAGTATTCAGACCCCTTTAAATTTTTCACTCTGTTTCATTGCAGCCATTTGGTAAATTCAAAAAAGTTCATTTGTTTCTCATTAATGTGCACTCTGCACCCCATCTTGACTGAAAAAAACCCAGAAGTGTAGAAATGTTGGCAAATTTATTAAAAAAGAAAAAAACTAAATATCACATGGTCATAAGTATTCAGACCCTTTGCTCAGACACTCATATTTAAGTCACATGCTGTCCATTTCCTTATGATCTTCCTTGAGATGGTTCTACTCCTTCATTGGAGCCCAGCTGTGTTTAATTAAACTGATAGGACTTGATTTGGAAAGGCGCACACTAGTCTATATAACACCTCACAGCTCACAGTGCATGTCAGACCAAATGAGAATCATAAGGTCAAAGGAACTGGCCAAGGAGCTCAGAGACAGAATTGTCACAAGGCACAGATCTGGCCAAGGGTACAACAGAATTTCTGCAGTACTCAACGTTTCTAAGAGCACAGTGTTCTCCATAATCCTTAAATGGAAGAAGTTTGGGACCACCAGAAGTCTTCCTAGACCTGGCCGTCCAGCCAAACTGAGCAATCGTGGGAGAAGAGCCTTGGTGAGAGAGGTAAAGAAGAACCCCAAGATCACTGTGGCTGAGCTCCAGAGATGCAGTAGGGAGATGGGAGAAAGTTCCACAAAGTCAACTATCACTACAGCCCTCCACCAGTCGGGCCTTTATGGCAGAGTGACCCGATGGAAGCCTCTCCTCAGTGCAAGACATATGAAAGTCCCTATAGAGTTTGCTAAAAAAACACATGAAGGACTCCCAGACTATGAGAAATAAGATTCTCTGGTCTGATGAGACGAAGATAGACCTTTTTGGTGATAATTCTAAGCGCTATGTGTGGAGAAACCAGGCACTGCTCATCACCTGCCCAATACAATCCCAACAGTGAAACATGGTGGTGGCAGCATCATGCTATGGGGTACAGGTACAGGACGACTGGTTGTCATTGAAGGAAACATGAATACGGCCAAGTACAGAGATATCCTGGATGAAAACCTCTTCCAGAGTGCTCTGGACCTCAGACTTGGCTGAAGGTTCACCTTCCAGCAAGACAATGACCCTAAGCACACAGCTAAAATAACAAAGGAGTGGCTTCAGAACAACTCTGTGACCATTCCTGACTGGCCCAGCCAGAGCCCTGACCTAAACCCAACTGAGCATCTCTGGAGAGACCTGAAAATGGCTGTCCACCAACGTTCACCATCCAACCTGAGGGAACTGGAGAGGATCTGCAAGGAAGAATGGCAATAGAAAAGCAAACCGAACGTAGCATTACCTATATCCTTAAAATTAGTATTAAAATAAATAAAAACATTTATGTATCCATAAAAGAAGGGTATAGTTGTTAAATGGAAAAATGGCAGACCATTCAGAATATATGAAAACAAGTACCACTTGCATAAATTCAATAAAATTAGCTTTATTTAGACATAAACGGAAAAACGGTAGCACTCTAGCAAAATGTGCCCATACTTGAAAAATAGGACAAATCAACAGCATCAAAAATAATTATATAAAATATATTAAAAAATATACAAAAAATATATATTTTTAAAGAAACAGAGGGCCAAAAATATATATATAGTAATAAAATTACCTAAGAACATGTATACATATCTCAAAGGTATAGAAATATTCAATAAGTACAATATACATTCCTTATGTATACATATTCTCCCTTAGATGCTCAAAAAGCTGCTTCTCACATATTGATTTGTCCTATTTTCCAAGTATGGGCACATTTTCTAGAGTGCTACCGTTTTCCGTTTACGTCTAAATAAAGCTAATTTTATTGAATTTATATAAGTTGTACTTGCGTTCTTTTTTAGGACCTTAAGTGTGGGCTGTGCTTTTTGAGGTTAAGGAAGAATGGAAGAGGATCCCCAAATCCAGGGGTGAAAAACTTGATGCATCATTCCCAAGAAGACTCATGGCTGTACGAGCTCAAAAGGTGCTTCTCAATACTGAGCAAAGGGGCTGAAGACTTATGGCCATGTGATATTTCAGTTTTTCTTTTTTAATAAATATGCAAAAATTACTACATTTCTGTTTTTTTCAGTCAAGATGGGGTGCAGAGTGTACATTAATGAGAAAAAAATGAACTTTTTTGAATTTACCAAATGGCTGCAATGAAACAAGGAGTGAAAAACTTAAAGGGGTCTGAATACTTTCCGCACCCACTGTATCCATCAAAAGTGGGGAAAATAAGGATTTGATACACTGCTGATTCTACAAGTTTTCCCACCTACAAAGAATGTAGAGATCTGTAATTTTTATCGCAGGTACACTTCATCTGTGAGAGACAGAATCTTAAAATAAAAAAAACATAAAATGCCATTGTATGATTTTTACATAATTTGCATTTTTTTTTGCATGAAATAAGTATTTGATACAATAGAAAAACAGAACTTAATATTTGGTACAGAAACCTTTGTTTGCAATTACAGAGGTCAGACTTTTCTCTAGTTCTTGACCAAGTTTGCACACCCTGCAGCAGGGAGTTTGGTCCACTCCTCCATACAGATTTTCTCCAGATCTTTCAGGTTTCGGGGCTGTCGCTGGGTAACATTGAGCTTCAGGTCCCTTCAAAGACTTTCTTTTGAGTTCAGGTCTGGAGACTGGCTAGGCCACTCCATTAGCTTGAAATGCTTCTTACGGAGCCATTGCTTAGCTGCCCTGGCTGTGTGTTTTGGGTCATTGTCATGCTGGAAGACTACGCCACGACCCCTTACTGAGGGAAGGAGGTTGTTGACCAAAATCTCGCGATACTTGACCCAATCCATCCTCCAACAATACGGTGCAGTTGTTCTGTCCCCTTTGCAGAAAAGCACCCGTAAAAGTATGATGTTTCCCCCACTATGTTTCACGGTCAGGATGGTGTTCTTGGGGTTGTACTCATTCTTCTTTTTCCTGCAAACACAGTGAGTGGCATTGATACCAAAAAGTTCTATTTTGGTCTCATCTGACGACATGACCTTCTTCCATGCCTCCTCTGGAACTATCTATCTATCTATCTATCTATCTATCTATCTATCTATCTATCTATCTATCTATCTATCTATCTCTCTATCCATTATCTATATCATATCAATCTATATACCATATGTAATTGATCTCTCTATATTCCATTTAGTTATCCATCTTTCTTTCTATCTTTCTATCTCATGGCTTTTATATCTGCAGAATTTGTTTCCACCATATTGAATGGCTTTCCAGTGTAAAATACCTTCTCCCTTCCACATTTCCCGGCCCTGGAATATTCTTGTTAGATCTTCTACAGAGCAGTTTTCCCAATAACCACTGACCCCAGATCGTCACCCAGCTTGTAATACTTGTGTTTTATTTTTCAGGAACTTACCAATGCACTGTGGACGCAGGCAGTCTTGGCGTTGTGTCGGCAAACAAAGTAATAACGGTTGTCAGACTCGCCCAGCCGTCTCAGATCAGCATTAGCCCGGTGCTCGGGAGCTTCCAGTGTAAACAGAGTATCAATTTTATCAATTTTTCATGCTGTATAAGTGATGTGACCGATTACAATAAAACGGTTTTGGAAATTTTTACAACCTCAGGAAACCAGCACACGATAGGTAATGGTCCGAATTGTGATATTGGAGTTTTGTGCGGAAAAAAAAATAAGTGGTTACAAAAATCACAAAATTCTGACAAAATTGAATTATGTGCTAGAAACTACCATTCTATATAATAGAAAGACATTTTCACCCCTTCCCCACCAAAAACAAAAATTCTGTAACACATCTCAGGCAGATATCTATCCAGCCTCTGCTTGAAGACTTCCATTGAAGGAGAGCTCACTACATAACAGCTGCTAAATGTATAATTAGTGGGGGACTCAGACCACCACGGATCCCAAAAGCAAGTCTTTGTGTTCCTGTGAGGTACAACCTGCACCTGGACCACATAGGAGACCACTGACCTTACTAATAAATTTAATATATATATATATATATGTGTGTGTGTAATACAGCTGTGTTCGTAAAAGTCTGAGTCAAAAATTATTTAACTCATGTGGTAAACTCCATGAAGAGGAGAAAAAATTGAAATGTCAGAATTGTCATTTTTGGGGGTGTAAAATACAGTAAAAAGTGATCGAAAGAACGAACGTACCACAAAATAATAACAATAAAAACGACAGCATGCCGCACGTGAAAAAAAACGCTCTCACACCGTTATATAGATGGGAAAAGTTTTGGGTTTCAGAACATGGCGACATAAAGCAAATCTTTTTCTTTTACAAGTTTTGACCACTAAAATCTAAAAAAAAAAGAAATCCTATAAGTTTACGATCTCCGTAATCGTACTAACGTGGAGAATCATTTTACGAGGTCCATTTTTTTACCTACAATGAATGCCGTAAAAACAAAACCCAAAAAATCAATGGTGGAATTGCAATTTTTTTTCACAATTTTCCTACTTTTTCCATTGTTTTTCCATTTTCAGTACATTGTATTGTAAAATAAATAATGTCGTTCAAAACTACAACTCTTCCTTCGAGAAAAAAAACCCCTCATACATCTATGTTGATGGGAAACGAAAAAAATATATTAAAAAAATCATATATGTAAAAAATATTTTTTTTTGTAAAAGCAAAGGACACTACCCAGTGGTCCATCAGGTGCTTCTGGTGTCGTCATGTGATAGATTCGTCAGAGTTTGAATTATTTTTTTCTTTGCCATGACGAAACAAAAAAACGGAAACTAGAACGTCACCTGCATTGTGTTCTGTAATGTCGTATTTTTTTTCATACCGGACGTAACCCATCTTTTCTCCTCTTCCACAGCTATGCCATTGTCTACTACAGGAGGACAGTGCTTTAAGGCTTCGTACACGCCCAATTCTACTGAATGTGTGGATTTCGTGGCTTATTGCACTCTTACTAATCAGATCTTTGATACCGTATCAAGTGAAAATATGACCCTAAAATATGTGGCAGGTATGGTATTTGTATTATTTAGGGGAGGTGATAGGACCTTGCAAAGAAAACATTCATTGCATGTGGGGGAAAGGTGAATTAGAAATCTGTATAGGAAAGGGTTCTTTACAGTTAGAGCATTCCAAACCCCTAGAAGGAGTAATAGAAGATACTATACTGTAGCAAAAAAAGGTCTGGATGCCTTTAACTAAAGAGGGTTATGATTAATTTGGACATAGTTTGTGTATGATTGATTGAGAAAGGTAGAACTTGATGGATCAGTAAATTGATTTAATGAAAAATCGAATTAATGTTGAATTTTTAGAAATTAATTGAAGTTGCTTAAATTTGAACAATATGCAATTTGCTTCTCCTACAATGGCTACACATTGAAGGAGATAGCAACAGACAGAGATGAACCACATGACAGAAGGCAGACAGCCACAGTGTAGCACAGCCAATCAGAAGGAAATATCGCTGCCTGTATAAAAGCAGAGGCAGGGAATGTAGCAGCCATTTTTGCGGTGAATCTGGATAGTGAAAGAATGTCACAGCTGAGGCATAGAGATTTGGAGATAAAGCCATAAAAAAGTGAAGAAACATGGTAAATAGTGTCTGGCGGCAGCACAAAAGCGAAGATTTGAATGTGAGGAAAAGATTCAGACTTAATTGAGAAAGAGAAAAAAAATTGGAGAGTCACTGTCTGTAAGGCAGGAGGAGGGAGGGACACGTAACTGGCAGCTGCTGCTTACCTGATCGGTGTGGTTATAGAGCTGCTGTAATTCAATCATACATACACATATACAGATATTTTTGGCTAAATTTTGCAAATCTGGCTAACTTGAGCTTCAAAAAATTGGTTGATCTCAAGACCAAGGCCTAGTTAAGGTGGCTTGCCAGGAAGACTCTCAACTGTGTGCAATCCATTAATAACTGAGAGCCACTAACAGCATTCATACGATAAAGGAAGCATATTTGTGAACAATAGGGATGGTTATGTCTCAGCCTGGAACACCCCAACATGAGCGAGACCACCCAAATCCTGGACTGTGGGCAGCAATCAAGTAACAAAGGATCCACTTGTCTTTAAGGCTCTTTGGGGTGGAATAGGATGCAATGGGACTATGCTTTAATAAAACCTTTACACGGTATAGGGCTGTAGGAAACCGCTCCCGGCCCTAGATGTATGATGGACCCTTTTACTTTCTCTTATAGATCCAAGTTGCCCATCACCTTATGTCGGAAGCATAGGTTCTGTTACCGTCGTTTCCTGTCAAGAAGAGAGTTTGACGTTAACGGGAACAAAGAATTTCACCTGCGTGAAGACTGATACTGGCGCCATATGGAATCTTACCTACTACGGCTGCGTGTCCGCAGCTCTGAACAACATTAAAAATCAACTGGCCGTAAGTCTACAAACATTCATACCAGGACAGGCAGAGCAGAAGTGCCGACCGCCTACAAATTCCTAAACAGTCCGTAAAAAATTGGGCACTATTTTCCTTGCCCGTAAAAAAAACCCCAAACATTATTTTGTCTGTGATTTTTTTGAAGTTGGAGAACCTCATACAGATTATGATTGTAATTGTAATCATCATATTTCTACAGTTAATAATGAATGCAGAGAATATTTTCATTTCTGAATAATAAGCTATAGACATATTGGTATGTCATTGATAATCGTACTGATTTATTATGGCTTTCTAATGTGTCCGTAAAAAATGTTGTCTGGCCGGCAGTTGACTTCAGCATGCGCCCTCAGTCCCGTGCACGCCGACCTCGGCTACTGGCCTCTAATTGTCTGGCAGCGCACAGGCTCGGAGAGTCCCCTGCATTGCAATAGGCTTCAACTGAATGTACATCTGAGAACGCACATCCAGTTGATGTTTGTGCCGATGTCTGCGAGCCCCCCACCCAGACAGGGCCTAGTTGCGGTAACGACCTCTGTATCCGCCATTGTTATGCCCCTGACAGTACACAATTCAAGATATTTCCACTACTCATCTGCGGGTCACCACTCAGCAGCATGGCTCTCTGTATCTGACACAGACTCTCTGCATCTGACACAGGACCTCTGAAACTGGAACTGGCTCTCTCGAAATGACACAGGATCTCTGCAACTGACACAGGCTCCCTACAAAAGACACAGACTGTCAGTAATTGAGACAGGTCCTCTGCAATGGATACAGACTCTCTCACCTTACAATGCGCACTGACAGTGCACTCTCTTGCTCTCTTGAGCAAGCGCACTGTCACTATGCATTAAAAAGAATATTGCACGGTGACAAGATCCTACTGAGTAGACGTCGGAATTGACAACCAACACATGCTCAGTACAGCAGGGACTAGCCCAACCCCTGAAACAGATGTCACTGATTACGCTTCATTTCAAGGTGGGGACAGAGGCTGTGAGAGTGATATCTCTTTTGAGTATCCCAACAAGCACTGGGGATTTTCAAATGAAATCTCATCAAAAAGGAAGTTAGTAAAAAATTAATAAATACAGCAGTTAGAGTAGAAAGGGAATAGTAGGGAACTTTGTATTAAAGTATGTTAGAAAAGCAATTAAATTATGACATTGAATAGATACCCATTTGGGATTAAACCAGTGTTAGTGTCGGACCACCCCTTTAAATCATAGACAAATGCTCTGAACATAAGTCTGTTTGAGTGCAAAAAACACACAAATCTCACAGATGAGTAGACCTGTGTATGTTCTTGTTCGAGCAAACTTGAACCCTATACCCGAACTCTATACAAGTCAATGAGGACCCGAACTTGGGTGCTGTAAAATGATCATAGTAAGGGCTAGGGGTGCTGCAACATTTTCCCTCTTTCTCACTCTAAAACGGCTTTTAACCAGACGTTCATGTTTGGAGTTCAGCATTGGACACAAGGTGTCTGTTATGAATCCTGAACTTTTCAGTTCGGGTTCGCACAACACTACTCACAGGTCATCGTCTTCCTCTTGCAATAAAAAACAATACATACTATGCAAAAGATTAAAGTAAAGTTATATAACCTACATGCCCCCATAATAAGAATCTAAATGGTAAAAGAGTGGCTAGAATCCATCTTCACCTTCTGCCATAAGCTGTACTGCGAAAAAATGGGTAAAGTATCGCACCAATCTGTGCCTAGTAATAAACACTGATAGCTGTGCCATATATTAGCGAGACTTTGTAATAAATCCCTGCAGCCTATGTAACATTCACTCAGCTCAATTATCTATCAATCTATGTTGTCTCTTTAGGCCTTGACAAGTCCCACATCTAAAGACTCGGTTCCTCTCATCCTCGGGAATCTAAGTTCTGTCGTAATTGCGCAGAAGCAATCTATAACAGCATCTGCCAATGATATAACACTCGTGGTCAACTTATTACAAAGTGTGCAAACTGCCATTGGCAAGGTGGAGACATCTGTGATGACGGTAAGACTTGACCAAACACTTCCTTTACGATAGATTGTACTAATTTATTATGTCTGTGTTATTCGGAACTTCAGAGCTGTACTCGAATGAAGCAGTGCACCAACTCCCTGCACAGTTGGTGGGCCGGGAGAACTTCTGCACAGTGCCATGATCCTTTAAAGGTCTCTGTCACATGAGCGTATAACACATGCTCTCCGATGTTTAATTCAAATAGCACCCGGCCCATTGTTATACTATGGGGCAGCGCAGATCTGATATTTTTTTTCTCATGCCGATTCAGCACGAGAAAAATCAGAAACTATTAGCAGATCCAAATCTGTGCTCAGTTTTTAGTCAAAAATTAGTTAGAGCTCTCACTGGACGTGGGAACAAAGATGAATGGATCTGCTGAGACTCGAATTTGGCAAATCACGAGGATTTAATAGGGAAATTCTATTCACAGTGAAGTTGTTCTCTGCTAATTAAATGTTCCTTATTATGTTTTGGGGTCTCTCTATACCCCAGAGCATAAAAAAAGTAGGGTGTAAAACAAAAAGAAAAAAATACATGCTCACCTCACTACTCACTTGTCCCGCTACCCCTGCAGCCGTCGGTTCTCGGCTCTTTTTTATTTCTTAACGCAGTCACACACATTCTGTTCAGATTCTTCACTCCGGGTCATGGCTTCCAATTCGACAAGGCACCTTACTGACATCACTGCGCACCATGTTGTCACTTGGACGACGTGCATAGTAATGCTGTGACGTCACTATGCTTGCCGCGTTGGTGTGGGGCACATTGAAGACCAAAGCCATGTCCAATGGAAAGCCAGGGCGTAGAGAGACAATTCAGAAGAGAATGCACACTGCGAAAGAAGAAGAAAAGAAGAGGCGCCAAGGAGTGAGTGGACAGTAGGTGGCAGGCGGGGTGCCACAGATACGTGGTATTATTTTTTTGAGGTAAAGGAAGGCCTCAATTGGCCACCATTTTGCTAAATTTTATGCAGAGCAAAATTCTTTTATAATAAATTTCCTGCTGTGTTTCAGAGAAAAACATAATTTAAAAGCCACCAGGGACCAAGCAGTGCAGAGACTTGTCAATCCAGAGCAGCAGGCAGGGAGAAGCTGGTGGGCACCCACCTGTCCGACTAGTCTCCTGTGCAGCTCGGTTTTTCTCTAAAACGCATTGTTTCAAAGTCAGACATATCTGGCTGAGATTATGCTACCAATGTAGATTTTGTATTGCTATTTTAAGACGAATTGGGGGGGAATAAAAACCAAATACGCTTAACATTTAAATTTGGAATTACTTCAACCTTTCCGAAAATACTTTTAATATTTAGAACAGACCATTAATATTTAGTCTGTGTGACCTATGGCAGCAATGCTTTGGTGAGCACCGTCATGTCTTCATTGGATACATTAGCTTAGTGCCACATTCACATTGGTGACTAACATTGTGTTTAAGTCCAATCTGAGTTGGTGACCTCATGGCAAACGGGTTTGTAGTTCGTATGGTTGATTCCCACCAATTAATGACTTATACTAGGGATGTCGCTCTTCATTTTCCCCAATAAGTATAAACCCTCAACGTTTATGCTCCTGGTAACAGTCCTTTCAGAAAAGTGTCCTTCTTAGTTTCTCAAAATTGGGACCTCTTTCTCCAAAGACCTAGTCTGACCAGATGTTGTGTATGACTCGATTTCTCACTACTTTATTATTTCTTCATAACTTTCAGAATTTTCTTCAGACGGTCAACATCGTCGTGGACAACACAACTACTTGGAATCAGGTTCCCAACAGAGTCGAACAGAGTTCAAAACTTCTTCAATCTGTGGAAAAATTTGCAGAGAAGCTGTCAATCTCTGGACCGTTCAATATTAGTAACAGCAACGTTCAACTATTTGGCAACATTATAAGTAACTTGAACGATTACACGGCAAATTTCAACTTTAGCCAAACGAACAACTTAACGGGAAATATTTTGATAAATAAAACGGCCCTAAGAGATTTCTCAGAAAATTCCACCGTCATTAGCATTGCGTATTCTACATTGAAGGACATTTTAAGCTCAACTGCCAATAACTCTTCCACATCAGGGGTCATCAATGGTCTGGTCATGACAACGACGGTGACGGGCAACTATACCAACTTCCAGATTGGGATGGATTTCAAAAAGAGCAATGACACGTTGAATAAAACTTTGTGCGTGTTTTGGAATTTTAACACCCAGGAATGGGATACTACAGGCTGCCAGGCTAAGAACAATAGTGACAGCACGATGGTCACATGCGTCTGTGATCACTTGACTTCATTCTCCATCCTTATGTCCTACGACTACAATATTAGTCGAGAAGAAGACTTCATATTGACATTAATTTCCTATATCGGGTTGGGCATCTCCATCTTAAGTCTGGTCATCTGCATCATAATTGAGGCTACGGTCTGGAAGTCTGTGACCAAGAACAAGACCTCCTACTTGCGTCACGTCTGCATCATGAACATTGCTGTGTCGCTCCTGATGGCAGACATCTGGTTTATCATTGGTAGTGCTATGTCTGACTATCGAAACGTAGATGCTTGCGTGACAGCAACTTTTTTCACGCACCTCTTCTACCTGTGTACCTTTTTTTGGATGTTAACCATGGGTCTCATCCTCTTCTATCGTCTCATGTGCGTGTTCCATGACTTAAGCAAGACAATCATGATGGGGATCGCATTCTTCTTGGGTTACGGATGTCCTATCATTATTTCAGTTATAACGGTGGCGGTCACCCAGCCCAGCAAAACGTACACCTATGGTAAAGCATGCTGGCTCAATATGAAGAGCAAGGCGTATCTGGCTTTTATTATACCGGCGCTGACCATCTTACTGGTAAATTTCATCACCTTGTTTGTGGTGATCATAAAAGTCCTCCGGCCTTCTGTAGGTGACAAGCCAAAAAAGGAAGAGAAGAGCTCCTTAAATCATATCACAAAATGTATATTGATCCTGACTCCACTTCTTGGACTCACTTGGGGCTTTGGAATAGGAGTAATGATCACCGACACCGTGGTAATGCGTGGAATCTTTTCGGCACTGAATGCTCTCCAGGTAAGGGGAACGTGGTCACTCACTTTTCTCCAATAAGAGTTGTCCCATAGACAACATTATCACCGTTTCACTATATAGAGGTATGATGGCTAGGGGTCCCACTGCTGGGACCCTTATTGTTCCTGAGAACAGTGTTCCTAAAGTCCCATGTGTGAATGAATTAGTGACCACCAAAAGACAGTGATGACTGGAGAAGTGGTCGCATATGCTCAATACTTCCCCATTCACACAGGGGATTTTGACTGACCTGTTCTCAGGAGCAATTAGGTTTCCAGCAGCGGTCTTACTCTTGTAATCTTGTGGTTCCCACCTTTGGACCTCCAGAGATCTTACATTTATCAGCTTTTGTGTGGACAACACATTATGTAGCCACTAATTAACAATAGTTTTATTACATTGTAGCACGGAACATTACAAATCTCTGTAACCTGCTTTTGTTTTGTCTTTTAGGGATTTTTTATTTTGCTTTTCGGATGTTTGATGGATAAAAAGGTAAAATAAAAAATATATCTACAGAGATTCTTATACATATCCTTGCCGCTCACATAGACATCTTTATCATATGTATTACCAATTTGTAAATCTCAGTAATGCATTTAATAGAGTGAGCCCTGCAAAAACAGTTGTCCATACGGAAAAACTGTCCCACCAGAGTAAGAGAGGATCCTCCGTTGTACCAGGCTTAGACGCTAAGGGTACAGCACGGGACTGCCTTGTTTGGAGATGTCTTTGAAGTCAATAAGTCTTCACTAGGTCCTATCACTGAATTATATATTTCCCTCCTAGTCATTTATTCTTATTGACCCAAGATAACGTAGTCTAAAATTGGTTTCCGAACACTGAATTGTTGCAGAACCAATTCTGATGACCAATATGGAAATTTGAGCCCAAAGCTAAGACTTCATCAATGACTACTGCCACCAGATGAATTTGAGATTGCACTTTTTTGATTTTACTTTTTGTCAGCAGCAGTCAAGGCCGAACCATAAAAGATGATATAGAGGTCCTTGTTTACTTGAATATTAGCCATTCATAGGTCATCTTGCTATTGATGCCAACAGAAATTATTTTTCCCCTTTGATATCCATAAGGCAAGACCTACACCTCAAAAACCCATAAATCCCCTTCATGGGTGTCAGTCACAAGGCTGATACTCATATGCTGCAAAGTATGTCCTACGAGGAACGCTTACAGGATCTAGGAATGTTTAGCTTGCAAAAATGAAGGCTAAGAGGAGACTTAATAGCTGTCTACAAATATCTGAAGGGTATAGAGGGATCATCCTTATCCTCATTTTCACATGGAAACACAAGAAGCAGGGAATGAAACTGATAGGGAATAGATACAGGTTAAATATTAGAAAAAGCTTTTTGATAGTGAGGGTGATGAATGAGTGGAACAGGCTGCCATGAGAGGTGGTGAGTTCTTCTTCAATGGAAGTCTTCCAACAGAGAGATGAGTCTGAGATGGTTTAGTGAATCCTGCATTGAGCAGGTGGTTGGACACGATGACCCTGGAGGTCCCTTCCAACTCTACCATTCTATGATTTCTAATGTTATATCCTGGAATAGTCATAGAACCACTAGTACAGTATTTTAACACCAAATCTCTCTCTTGTATGGAAAAATCCAGGTACGAGACGCCTTACTCAGCAGATTTTCAGTCTCCAGATGGTCTTCACAGCAGACAAAGGTATGGAAACTATCCACATCACGAACAAAAAAAATGGCAATTACATTTTCATAGCAATCAATGTTAGTAAGTCATCAGCTCCAGCCGCTATTGTAGATAATTGGACTTACAGGTTGTCCCATCTGGCTTCCCTTGGCCATAACAGTAAACGGTATATGGATGACAACTGAGAAGAAATAGTCCCGATCCTGGATGAGAATGGGACCGATTTTTTTTATACACTAGAGTGAGCGTACACTAAGAAAAATGTATTCCAACGTTTCCCCTATACTTTGCAATGTTCAACACTTCCAGCACATCGATGACACACGTATGTTACCCGTGTGTTGTACATGTTTTACACGGACCCATAGACTTGTATTTGCCCTTGTCATCCATGCTTCTGGTAAAAAACATAAATGTCTCCATGTAATTTGCATGGACACACAGACATGTGTGCAGCACCATAGATTGGTGTCCGTGCAAAAAATGGATACCACACGTACCGGAAACACAGACATGTGAAGGAGGCCTAACACAAAGTACAATGTGTCACAAAAAAACATCTAAATCACTGGGATATGTTGAAACATTCCAGAGTTGTTGCCACATAAAGTGACACTGGTCAGATTTTTTTAAACTTAGCCGGGTGACTAAAGGATTTAATGATTTCTCAACGTTTGCTGTATTTTCAGACATCCAATCTCAGTTCTTCAGATCCTGTGTTTTCAAAAGGGGTTATCAATTTGTTTGCCAAAAGAGGTGAGTAATAAATAGCCCCTAAAAAAGTCAAAATAGCCCCTTACCATTTTGTTTATACATCTCCTGTGCAGACCTGTGCGTCTCCATGGCAACAGACTACAAACAAGCCCTGTGTAGTCTGGTCTTGTAGTCACGCTTCAGTATGCTTTTCAAGAAATTAACCATGGAGACGCATAGGACTTATATAACTTTTCAGCTATTTGATAAATTGCTTCTTTTTTTTTTGTTTGTTTTTAGATGCAAAAAGACAATAAAAACATGGTAACCAAGGTGGGCACAGGTTTTACATTTAAATTTTAAATTTAAAGATGGCAGATATTGGCATCTTTATATTTATGTTGGTAATATAATTATATATAAATATAATTATACTTACGCTGGTAATATAAATGATCAATAGGGAAATATGCAGATGTAGTAAAGGTTATAATGACTCACAATTCAACATCTAGGGTTAGAGGGAACCCATCAGCTCCTTCTCACCACCTTTCAAACTGATCGCATCTATGTCTAGGTGAAAAGAACACAAGTGAATCCATCCATAGAGGTGATATGAAAACGGAGCTGTAAGTGCTCTGGGTGGGGCAGAGCTCTTCTACTGCCTCTGTTATCAATGCCTGCCACAGTCTAACTCCGCCTTCCTCTAGGTGATTGGCAGTTAGCGCTGCTGCAGTATTTCAGTCACCTAGGCGGAGTTAGGCTGAGAAAAGAGGCGGGAGCTGAGAGAGCAGAAGTTCTCTGTCCCGCCCAGAGCACTTGCAGGGACGTGTAATCGTCTTTGGGGAATCGGGGATAGAAGGAGCTGACTGATTCCCCATAAGACGAGTTTTATAGTATTACACAAGACAATGGCAAGAAAGATGTTGATTTTTTTTGCACCATGAAATCCCAACGATTTGAGTCAAGATAAGCTTTGTGAGATCTGTAGCTCGTTAAATGGAGTAGCTAGTTAAAGAGATTGATTGATTGATTTGTGGTTGAATTATAATCAAAAATAGATATGAAAATTATGGATAAATGGATATTAGACAGATACAAGAGAGAAGGTAAGTAAATATACTCGATCTGATCTGATTAATTGATTGGAGTTGATTTATAATTTACGATAGAGTAAATCATGTAGAATTAGATGCAGTAAATAGAAAATTGATAACTGATAATTGATTAGCTGGTATAGAGCATTATATATATATTATGGATGGGAAAAGGAAAAAGCAAAGCAGCACCAATCTACCAACGCAAGTACAAGCCTCTGGATCCACTGGCAATCAGAGCCCAAGTTACAAATAGCAAATATGGAAGCAGCTAATCATTCAATAAAATCTTCACAAAATGTTCCTCCTGTGCGTAAGGGATGGGAGGACTCGGCTCTTACACCGGGCCTTTCACAAGTGATGCTCAGTGTTAGGGCGCAGTCAGACGGCCAGATAACAAGGACAACGATTGCATCGCAGTTCATGGACTGGCCGGCGGCTCTCATGACCCAAGTGTGACGGCATGTATTTCTATGCAGCTCGGGTGAGGAGAAAGGCCGGCCAGTCCGAGCATTGCAACGCAATAGTCATCTATGTTATACTGCCATCTGACTGCTCCCTTAGAGCCGATACATGACATACATTGGCCTTGGGTATGGATTCATATTTTTCAACGTTTTTTATTGAAGGATGTTCTGCCTTCACTTTTGCTAATTAAAGTTAATTATTGATGATTGATAATTTATTAAATTGATTAACTGATTAAATATATGGATATATAGATCTGAGATAGATAATAGATATATAATAGATAGATAAGAGATAGATAGATAGATAGATAGATAGATAGATAGATAGATATGAGATAGATAATAGATAGATAATAAATAAATAGATATATACTATATATACAATGGGTATAGAAAGTATTCAGACCCCTTTAAATTTTTCACTGTTTGTTTCATTGCAGCCATTTGGTAAATTCAAAAAAGTTCATTTTTTTTCTCATTAATGTACACTCTGCACCCCATCTTGTCTGAAAAAACAGAAATGTAGAAATTTTTGCAAATTTATTAAAAAAGAAAAGCTGAAATATCACATGGTCATAAGTATTCAGACCCTTTGCTCAGTATTGAGTAGAAGCACCTTTTGAGCTAGTACAGCCATGAGTCTTCTTGGGAATGATGTAACAAGTTTTTCACCTCTGGATTTGGGGATCCTCTGCCATTCTTCCTTGCAGATCCTCTCCAGTTCCGTCAGGTTGGATGGTGACCGTTGGTGGACGCCATTTTCAGGTCTCTCCAGAGATGCTCAATTGGGTTTAGGTCAGGGCTTTGGCTGGGCCGGTCAAGAATGGTCACAGAGTTGTTCTGAAGCCACTCCTTTGTTATTTTAGCTGTGTGCTTAGGGTTATTGCCTTGTTGGAAGGTGAACCTTCGGCCAAGTCTGAGGTCCAGAGCACTCTGGAAGAGGTTTTCATCCAGGATATCTCAGAACTTGGCCACATTCATGTTTCCTTCAATGACAACCAGTCATCCTGTCCCTGCAGCTGAAAAACACCCCCATAGCATGGTGCTGACACCACCATGATTCACTGTTGGGATTGTATTGGGCAGGTGATGAGCAGTCCCTGGTTTTCTCCACACATACCACTTAGAATTATCATCAAAAAGGTCTATCTTCGTCTCATCAGACCAGAGAATCTTATTTCTCATAGTCTGGGAGTCTTTCATGTGTTTTTTTAGCAAACTCTATGCGGGCTTTCATATATCTTGCACTGAGGAGAGGCTTCCGTCGGGCCACTCTGCCATAAAGGCCTGACTGGTGGAGGGCTGCAGTTATAGTTGACTCTGTGGAACATTCTCCCATCTCCCTACTGCTATTCTCCCACGATTGCTGTTTGGCTGGACGGCCAGGTCTAGGAAGACTTCTGGTGGTCCCAAACTTCTTCCATTTAAGGATTATGGAGGCCACTGTGCTCTTAGGAACCATGAATACTGCAGAAATTCTGTTGTACCTTGGCCAGATCTGTGCCTTGCCACAATTCTGTCTCCAGGCTCCTTGGCCAGTTCCTTTGACCTCATGATTCTCATTTGGTCTGACATGCACTGTGAGCTGTGAGGTCTTATATAGACAGGTGTGCGCCTTACCAAATCAAGTCCTATCAGTTTAATTAAACACAGCTGGGCTCCAATGAAGGAGTAGAACCATCTCAAGTAGGATCACAAGGAAATGGACAGCATGGGACTTAAATATGAGTGTCCGAGCAAAGGGTCTGAATACTTATGACCGTGTAAAATTTCATTTTTTGTTTTTTATTAAATTTGCAAAAATGTCTACATTTTTGGTTTTCTTCAGTCAAGATGGGGTGCACTGCAGAGTGTACACTAATGTGAAAAAATGAACTTTTTTTGAATTTACCAAGTGGCTGCAATTAATCAAAGAGTGAAAATTTTAAAGGGGTCTGAATACTTTCCGTACCAACAGTAGATCTGAGATAATAGATAGATAATAGATAGATAGATAATAGATAGATAATAGATAGATACTAGATTATAGATAGATAATAGATAGATAATAGATACATCTAATAACTCTCCCTCTTCTCTCAGGCGTTTACAACATTTCCTCAGCCCAGGCCAGCTCCTCCAGTGAGATGTCTAACTCCTACTCCCTCCTCACCTGATTGCAGAGCTGCTCGGTTATCGCCCGGTCTGTTCAGTCTACTGTATGCACTTTACACCGTCTCCGCGACGCTGTCACTGCGTTGTAGCCGGACTCACTATGGCACATTTACCGTAATTGGTAAACCCGTGCAGCCGCCTCACCACGGCATCTGCTTCTGCTAGAAGTTTTCCAGTTTATTCCAGCGTAGAGGAAAACATTATGTAAGCTTGGAACGTTCTGTCACACATCGCTGATTATCCAGCCTGTCGATTCACATGGACGCAGTGACATTGTGCGGAATTCATCCTATAAACATGTGATGTTATTATATTAGTGTATAGGCTGCCAACCAGTCTGTAAGGAGAAAGCGTCGTCACTGAGAATACAACCTTCTTCAGTAACTAGGACAAGGTCGCTCCAGTGAACATGCTGCCTATCAATCCCTAACAGGACTTGGGGTGACTTCACTTGGCATGCCGCCCAAATTATTCACAAGATCATGGTGATATGACTGAGGAGTCGCCTTATCAATGCACAGGATGCGGTTAATTCAAAGAGGGCACTATGACATCACTGAGAGCACAGCCTATCAATGCAAAGAAATGATGACATCAATAGGAATATGACCCCCATAATTCAATTCAGCATTGTGACATCACTGAAAAGGCATCCTATTACTGTCCAGGGTGTGGTGACATCACTGAGAGGGCATCCTATTAATGTCCAGGGCGTGGTGACATCACTGTGAGGGCATCCTATTACTGTCCAGGGTGTGGTGACATCACTGAGAGGGCATCCTATTAATGTCCAGGGCGTGGTGACATCACTGTGAGGGCATCCTATTACTGTCCAGGGTGTGGTGACATCACTGAGAGGGCATCCTATTAATGTCCAGGGCGTGGTGACATCACTGAGAGGGCATCCTATTAATGTCCAGGGGTGGTGACATCACTGAGAGGGCATCCTATTAATGTACAGGGTGTGGTGACATCACTGAGAGGGCATCCTATTAACGTACAGGGTGTGGTGACATCACTGTGAGGGCATCCTATTACTGTCCAGGGTGTGGTGACATCACTGAGAGGGCATCCTATTAATGTCCAGGGCGTGGTGACATCACTGAGAGGGCATCCTATTAATGTCCAGGGCATGGTGACATCACTGAGAGGGCATCCTATTAATGTCCAGGGTGTGGTGACATCACTGAGAGGGCATCCTATTAATGTACAGGGCGTGGTGGCATCACTGAGAGGGCATCCTATTAATGTCCAGGGCATGGTGACTTCACTGAGGGCATCCTATTAATGTCCAGGGCATGGTGACTTCACTGAGAGGGCATCCTATAAATGTCCAGGGCATGGTGACTTCACTAAGAGGGCATCCTATTAACGTACAGGGCGTGGTGACATCACTGAGAGGGCATCCTATTAATGTCCAGGGCGTGGTGACATCACTGAGAGGGCATCCTATTAATGTACAGGGCGTGGTGACATCACTGAGAGGGCATCCTATTAATGTCCAGGGCGTGGTGACATCACTGAGAGGGCATCCTATTAATGTATAGGGCGTGGTGACATCACTGAGAGGGCATCCTATTAATGTACAGGGCGTGGTGACTTCACTGAGAGGGCATCCTATTAATGTCCAGGGCGTGGTGACATCACTGAGAGGGCATACTATTAATGTACAGGGCGTGGTGACATCACTGAGAGGGCATCCTATTAATGTACAGGGCATGGTGACTTCACTGAGAGGGCATCCTATTAATGTACTGGGCGTGGTGACATCACTGAGAGGGCATCCTATTAATGTACAGGGCGTGGTGACATGGTTGAATGTTTTTGGTCCACATCCGGACCTTCATCAGAACTAATTACTGGTACGGTAGATTATGTTAATGTCCTGCCGTTTGCAGATCCAACGAGGGTTTCAAAATGCCTGGATGCCGTGATGAGTCCTGTGTGTGTCAGCGCAAAGTGGTATGGGACCAAGGTCGTGGAGGGTGAGCGCCAACACACACAGGACTCATCAGGGCATCCAGGCATTTTGAAACCCTCATTGGATCTGCAAACGGCAGGACATTAACATTATCTACCGTACCAGTAATTTGTTCTGATTAAGGTCCGGATGTGGACCGAAAACATTTAACCATTTGCCTACGGATGCATATTAAATTATTTATTTTCGAGCTGCACTACCATTTGAGTGCCAAGTTTTTTTTCTAATTTTGGATATTTGGGGCTGGATACCCTACTTGAGCACCTCCCCTCCTTCAGTGTATGAGTGCCGTGTTCTACTACCTCATCACTGAGAGGGCATCCTATCAATGCACAGAACGAGGTGACATCACTGAGAGGGCATCCTATCAATGCACAGGACATAGTGACATCGCTGAGAGGGCATCCTATCAATGCACAGGACATAGTGACATTGCAGAGAGGGCATCCTATCAATGCACAGGACATAGTGACATCACTGAGAGGGCATCCTAACAATGCACAGGACAAGGTGACATCACTGAGAGGGCATCCTAACAATGCACAGGACATAGTGACATCACAGAGAGGGCATCCTAACAATGCACAGGATGAGGTGACATCACTGAGAGGGCATCCTATCAATGCACAGGACATGGTGACATCACAGAGAGGGCATCCTAACAATGCACAGGACGAGGTGATATCACTGAGAGGGCATCCTATCAATGCACAGGACATGGTGACATCACTAAGAGGGCATCCTATCAATGTACAGGATGAGGTGACTTCACAGAGAGGGCATCCTATCAATGCAAAGGACATGGTGACATCACTGAGAGGGCATCCTATCAATGCGCAGGACAGGATGACTTCACTGAGGGGGCATCCTATCAATGCACAGGACGAGGTGACATCACTGAGAGGGTATCCTATCATTGCACAGGACATAGTGACATCACAGAGAGGGCATCCTAACAATGCAGAGGACGAGGTGGCATCACTGAGAGAGCATCCTAACAATGCACAGGACGAGGTGACATCACTGAGAGGGCATCCTAACAATGCACAGGACGAGGTGACATCACTGAGAGGGCATCCTAACAATGCACAGGACGAGGTGACATCACTGAGAGGGCATCCTATCAATGCACAGGACATGGTGACATCACTGAGAGGACATCCTATCAATGCACAGGACAAGATGACATCACAGAGAGGGCATCCTAACAATGCACAGGACGAGGTGACATCACTGAGAGGGCATCCTAACAATGCACAGGACGAGGTGACATCACTGAGAGGGCATCCTAACAATGCACAGGACGAGGTGACATCACTGAGAGGGCATCCTATCAATGCACAGGACAAGATGACATCACAGGGAGGGCATCCTAACAATGCACAGGACGAGGTGACATCACTGAGAGGGCATCCTAACAATGCACAGGACGAGGTGACATCACTGAGAGGGCATCCTATCAATGTACAGGACGAGGTGACATCACTGAGAGGGCATCCTATCAATGTACAGGAAGAGGTGACATCACAGAGAGGGCATCCTATCAATGCACAGGACAGGATGTCTTCACTGAGGGGGCATCTTATCAATGCACAGGGCGTGGTGACATCACTGAAAGGACATCCTATCAATGCACAGGAAGAGGTGACATCACTAAGAGGGCATCCTATCAATGTATCAATGTACAGGATGAGGTGACTTCACTAAGGCTGGTTTCACATTTGTGGTTGTGTCCGCAGCGTTTCTGACGCATTCCATGTGCTTGCATCCTTCGGACTGCGCATTTCCAGGAACTGATTTAGACACACCCATTGAGATACGCCCTCCTGGAAATATCAAACACATGCGCATAAAAAGCGCAAACGCATGTGTAGCGCCCCCACTGCCGCAGGGCCGAGGGGTACCCGGTACCGGGCCTCTGAGTCTCTGCTTCTGGGGTTGTCACGGCGGCTAGGCCCCAGCCCGTGACCCTGCCGTGGGGCGCACAGTGAATGATAGGTGTGGATGTTGGTGGTGCAGTTGTGGGGTGCAGGTCGCGGTAAATAACGAGGACACCAGGTTGCAGTCTCTTTACCTCTTTACTGGAGATCTCTGAGTCCTCAGTCCAGAATACGGTTCACCAGGCTGCGCAAGTCCGGCCGGTCCAATGGCACCTCCAGAGTTCACTTCACAGGTGGAAATCGGTGCCTTCCTTCTTAGCGCTATGTGTTGTAGTCCTTCCCTGCTATGCTTACGGAAAGTACCCCACAACCGTTGTGTCAGTTTCTCGTGTTCCCTCACAACTCGATTAACTGATCTTCTGCTAATCTTCCGTCCCTTCCTGATGTTACAGTTAGAACGGCACCCGTTTGTCGGGTAGGCCTGGAGTTCTTCCGGGACCCTAGAGACGCCCCTCTCCCGCAATTGCCTCCCAAGACTTCATAGGTGATTTAGGTGAGACAGCCCGCCTGAGACTGACTGTCCTGCCGCTGTTTAGAGTATTGCTTGAAGCTGTCTAATGAAATACTCCCTCGGCGTTCCGGCCGCCGGTAGTGCGCCTCAGTAGGATGTTGCTCCGGTCTTACAGCACGACCCCTACTGGTATTCTCCTATTGCTTGATCTCGTTTCTCACTCAGCACAATCTATCTCGCTTCTAGTCCTTTCTTGGGTCCCGCCGCTTCCCGGAGCTGGCGTGGACCCGTTACGTTCTTTTCAATGCCAAGCCTCTGTCAGGATCCCACCCCTGACAGAGACCCTACTGTCTCTTCCTCCACAACACCCTCTGCCACCAGGTGTTGCTTCGTTCAATCCAGTCAGCTTTCTCCTCTAACTTCCTGCCTGACCCCCAGTTTACCCACTATGGTGGGGAGTGGCCTAATGAATAGAACCCTTAGCTCCCCCCGGAGGCCCGGCTGTGAAATCTATTGGTGTCTGTGATACCTGATCAGATGAACTCCTTCAGTGCCATCGGACGCACCATGGCTCCCCATAGTGGCGGAGCCACAGTACTGCAACGACCAGGACTCTGGGGCGCTGCACTCCCCCCTGGTTAAACACAGTACTCCGGGACTGGGAAGAAAACAATACAGGTTAGCAAAAAGACATACAATTTTTGTTGAGTGCAAATAATAATAAGTATACTTGAACAGAGCTTCCCTTTATGGGAGGTGAGGACACTTGAACGTTACAAACATGGTTAACATTATAAATTACAGGCTATAAATAACTCCTGTTACCCAACCGGGTATTCTACTAAGTACAAAATTGTTGAACAATAATTTAACATTGCCTTTAAGGATTCACACTCTAAATCCACTAAAGACCTTCCTATAATCACATTATAAGGTATTTTAACTTTCCCATTCGCCTTCTTTAAATCTGCAGGACCGCCTGTCCTATCGGCACCAGACCTACTGCCTCTCCTTTCTGTTACAGGACCGCCCCGTTCAGCCAGGGCCTACTGCCTTTTCAACTACTATACACAGTATAGAACATAACATTACTTTCAGTTTAAGAGCACTAAGTCATCTCTACATGACTCCTATGAGGACTCAGGGTTTACCTTCTATCCTAACTATCCATCAACATTATCTAAACATTTTCTATCGAACATTAAGCCTTCTCATTATCTTTCTTCCTTTCTTGCATGCTGGACACCACATCTATCTCTACGGGCCCACTGCATCCTTCTTCTATCTTTCACCTTTTAATTCTCAGAGCACATCATCAGTATTTCTTCACATTTAACTAATTAAACACATATAACTTTCTCGTACAAACATTATCATCACTTTTCTCTCATCAACATTATTGCTACTTGTCTTAAGCAATATTACTATCGAAACGCGACAAATGAACATCCCCTTTAAGAGGGGATCAAGTCTTTCTGAGGTAGTTCGTCTTCTCAGACTACCAGTCCATGCTCAGCAAAGGTTCCAGTGCGGTATCTTCGCAAAGAGTCTTTAAATAAAACCAGTAGGGAGCGCCTTTAATAAGGTGCAAACTATTTACAAAAAGTTCGGATCATGCACTGTTCATGATTTCAGCAGTTCTGTAAACTTTGTGCAAAAACTTGGAAAACAAACAAGAAAACAAAACAATAGGGATCCCGGGTCAACAAAGGGATCCCTTTACGAGTTTACCCTGAGCGGGTTTAGCAGCAGGAAATAGTAACTATATACATACTCATGGTATCGAGGTTTAACCTTCCAAGTCTGGGGGCGGTTTCCGCGAGTACCGCTCTCCTCCTGCCACCACATAAAGGGCGTCCGCACCCCAGATTGGGGTCTGGGTACTCACAGTTCTCCTTGGGGTGATGGTCCGCAAGCATCTGGCACACAAGGAGATCGGGGGAATGGCCGCAGGTCTTGGGGAATCATCAGGGGCTGGTAGTGTCACTTCCGGCTTGTATTTACGTACATGCAAGGCATACCACCCTTTATCTCCCCAGTGGCGGGTATACTTAACTCGGTCCCCTGGATAGAGATCCCGGCCTGGATGTCCTTCCACAAGGTGCGCCTCCACGTCCCGCCGGTTTACAAACACCTCCAAGGCAAGGCCGGACTCTTTAATGAAGCCCCAACCTCCCTGCAATCGGAAGGTGCTGATCACACCGCAGCGCTGCGGGCCCCAGTTTTCTTCAGCGGCCTGCCTGACCTGGGCTTTGAGTTGAAGGTCTTTCTCCCGCTCAGCCTGACGCCGGAGTTCCTTCTTGCGGGCCCACTCCTCTTCTTGCTGGCGCAGCTGCTGGCGGTATTCCCTCTGGCGGATGACCTCAATACTCTCCCCTTCCTCCTGGACATCCCCGGGAAACCCCATCAGGTTGGTGGTGGCCGCGCGGGTCCACTTGAAGGTGACCCATTCTCCCTGGAACTGCGGGGACTGCTTGATGGGTCGCAGGGGGCGATCGGCGGTCTGCAAGGTTTCCCAGGGCCTCTCGCACTCGATACGGCTACACACCCGTCCGGGTGGTCGTGGTGGGGGCGAGTCTACATCCACCAGCAGGGGTTCCTCAATCGCCACGTCCAAGTCGGCGCTGTTACCTGCTTCCGCCGCATCTCCGGTGCCGGCCTCCTCCGTTGTCGGCTGCGGGACCGATACCTGGTGCGGCTCCTCGCTAGGGGTGGTTGCTCGCTGGCACAGGCTCCGGAACTGCCGACACAGCTCCTCCACTTCTGCCCCGAGGATTTCCTGATTAGCGCAACCTGGTAAGGACTCCGCCGGCTCCCATTGGTAGAACCTGGCAGAGGTCTTCTCTCCCTCCCCGGGGTGACTTCCGCGCTCCATGCTGCCAATCGGATTCTGCCTCGTGGTCTCCAGAAGTTCTTGCCCCTCCCCGTCCGGAGGGCAGCCTTTCTCTCCTCCACCATCCCACACTAGGAGGCGGACCCTTCCCCTTGATGGGCATATCTTCTGAACACAGTAGTATCTGTGAGGGGTGGGTTCCATTTTCGCGCCACTCTTCCAAGCTACGCCCACGATGACACGCCCCATGTTCCCTGCGTGCCACATATTATTGTAATGGCGACGGTTTTGGCGGGGAAGGTCATAGCACAGTCTTTGCAACATAATACAGTCCTAGCACAACAAATCTCAGTTCCAAGGCACACATGACCTGATTCTTCAGGCTTAAGTAGATCCTGTTCGTGACGCCAAGTTGTAGCGCCCCCACTGCCGCAGGGCCGAGGGGTACCCGGTACCGGGCCTCTGAGTCTCTGCTTCTGGGGTTGTCACGGCGGCTAGGCCCCGGCCCGTGACCCTGCCGTGGGGTGCACAGTGAATGATAGGTGTGGATGTTGGTGGTGCAGTTGTGGGGTGCAGGTCGCGGTAAATAACGAGGACACCAGGTTGCAGTCTCTTTACCTCTTTACTGGAGATCTCTGAGTCCTCAGTCCAGAATACGGTTCACCAGGCTGCGCAAGTCCGGCCGGTCCAATGGCACCTCCAGAGTTCACTTCACAGGTGGAAATCGGTGCCTTCCTTCTTAGCGCTATGTGTTGTAGTCCTTCCCTGCTATGCTTACGGAAAGTACCCCACAACCGTTGTGTCTGTTTCTCGTGTTCCCTCACAACTCGATTAACTGATCTTCTGCTAATCTTCCGTCCCTTCCTGATGTTACAGTTAGAACGGCACCCGTTTGTCGGGTAGGCCTGGAGTTCTTCCGGGACCCTAGAGACACCCCTCTCCCGCAATTGCCTCCCAAGACTTCATAGGTGATTTAGGTGAGACAGCCCGCCTGAGACTGACTGTCCTGCCGCTGTTTAGAGTATTGCTTGAAGCTGTCTAATGAAATACTCCCTCGGCGTTCCGGCCGCCGGTAGTGCGCCTCAGTAGGATGTTGCTCCGGTCTTACAGCACGACCCCTACTGGTATTCTCCTATTGCTTGATCTCGTTTCTCACTCAGCACAATCTATCTCGCTTCTAGTCCTTTCTTGGGTCCCGCCGCTTCCCGGAGCTGGCGCGGACCCGTTACGTTCTTTTCAATGCCAAGCCTCTGTCAGGATCCCACCCCTGACAGAGACCCTACTGTCTCTTCCTCCACAACACCCTCTGCCACCAGGTGTTGCTTCGTTCAATCCAGTCAGCTTTCTCCTCTAACTTCCTGCCTGACCCCCAGTTTACCCACTATGGTGGGGAGTGGCCTAATGAATAGAACCCTTAGCTCCCCCCGGAGGCCCGGCTGTGAAATCTATTGGTGTCTGTGATACCTGATCAGATGAACTCCTTCAGTGCCATCGGACGCACCATGGCTCCCCATAGTGGCGGAGCCACAGTACTGCAACGACCAGGACTCTGGGGCGCTGCACATGTAAAAACGCATGCAAACGCTGTGTTTTTTTACTTCATGCGTATGCTGAGGCGGAAAAAAATGCTGTGTAAGCATGCGTTTGCATGCGTTTTTGCATGCGTTTGCGCATGCAGATGATACACTGCGGACTCAACCGCAAATGTGAGCCTAGCCTAAGAGGGCATCCTATCAATGCACAAGGAAAGTAGCTGAATTCTAGACGGGACCTATGACATCACTGGTAATGTAGCTTGTCAGGTTTGAGGAAACTAATGACATCACTGGGAGTTTAGCTAATAAATTGTACCAGGATTTTGTCACATTACTGAAAAAATAACCAAATGATATTGATTGAGGTCACTAAGAAAGTAGAAAGTAAATACTCCTGGGACTTATTTCTTATTTTAGATTACTATATATTTCCACCGTGTCACAAATACCTGTTATAAATAATGAGCCGACCAGCAATTTTTGTGGGGTTGTGGAAATTATTTTTCACCCCATCCACAGCTATACCCCATAGTCCAACACAATCTAGGCCTATAGGACCAGACCTTGACTATAATTAGTGGGTTAAGTTTAAGCATGTCCGCCCCAATGCAAAAATCTCCAACAGGGCCCTTAACTATCTCCAGGCTTTGATGAACTTGGTCTTCTCATATGATCCACAGAAAAGTTTTGGGACTTCCTAAACTACAGTTGGTTGCTTTGCCGACAATAGAGTTTCAGCCCTGACTTAAGATCCTACTGTTTCACAAGGATTTTCTCAGCCCGCTACAGGACCCTCCTACAGTCTTCACCATGTTTGAGCTCACCATTCACTTCTCACCCACATTGGTTCCCAACAAAGGTTGAGCCAACATAAATATTATGTAGGTCCTCCTACGACACGACTTGACTCGTCGTCCCAGAACACAGAAGGTTAGATGTTAGCTCACTGTCCTCTCCTGAAATCAATCTCCATGCTGTACTAAACAAGGCAACCAAATTGTCTTCGTGTCCACGTTGAGCACAAGTTCCAACAGGGGACCTGGTTCCTGGAGCTCTTCACAAGCCTTTCCATGATGTCTCACCACCCCTGGTCTAGTAGTCCAATCCAGATACTTTCCAGTTAATCTCTTCCTCACAATAGAAAGAAAAGGTGCCACCTTCAGTGGACAAGGTCTCAGCCACCAAGCGCTGACCAACGTTTTGTCACTTGCTCAAATCAATCGCACCCTTGTTTACCTAATTACCCTGCTCAATGACACCAAAACCTTCACAATTTCTAGGCTCCATCTCGACCTCTCCTATTAGGGCATTATCAGGCTTCATACCCTCAGCAAGCACGAGGTTCTTCAATGGCCTTGTAGGACTTTCTATAAACCTTCAAGAAACTTCTTCTACTTGTGCCAAATTACAGCAGCACTCACACAAGTCACACAATGTTCTTCCTTCTCTAGACTCTGAAAAACAGAACATATGCATTGAGCAACAAAACATATATGCATTGATATAAAACCTCTCAGCCATCTGTAGTCCTTAAAGAGGACGAGTCACTTGCTATATATAATTACCACTGTTCCGGATATATGGCGTACTCTTCCTGATATAGAAATCTAGTCTTTATAGACAACAGGGAGGGGTCCTCAAGAAGACACCCATCGAGAAGTTTTATGACCATGCCCACTTGGCTAATGGAACTAAATTTACACACAGAGAAGAAGAGGCCACATCTAAGGAACGGAGAGGCATAGGAACGAAAGAAAACATTGCTGGTATTTACATCAAGGAAAAAAAATTACATATTTATTACAAGTGACAAGTTCTCCTTAAAGGAGCAAGCAATATAACCAAGTATGCCCAGCAGTCCATATTCTGCACATGCACTTCTTACATACTGTATAAATGAACCTATTTTACGGGCACCTGTGCTGGGGCGTTTGCACTCCTAATATGAGTAATCTAGCAGCTTTTCCATATCTGCCGTGATTCCCTTGTAAAGCAGATCTCTATATAGATTTCTTCACTGTATAATATGACGTTACTCCCGCTGTATTATAAATATTGTATAACACACACAGTTTTTTTTATTACCACTTTTCCTTTAACTTATTTATTTCATGTGTGTTTTTAGTGCAAAGAATGACAGTTTAATATCAATTGTAATATAAGACTGTAGTCTGTATCCTGTATCTTCGCAGCTATTGTTAACTACGACTTCCAGCATGGCCACGGGTAATAGCAGGATTTTTGTAGAAGTCTTCCAAGTGCATTGGTGCCTAACAAAAGAGATGGTAAAATTATTTTACCATCATTACATTATACATTTTACCTAGGATAGCTTAGCGGTATTCCTGGTGGCCTAGACTGAGTTAGACTACCGGAGATTGCAGGTATTAGTCACTAAGAAAATGGGGTCAATATTGAAATATATCATGCATGGCAGTTTAGGGTGATAATAGTGTAACATCTAATATCCCTGGAGGTCCAGAAGGGTTAATATTATATAATGATAGTTTTTATATACCCAGGGCAAAATCCTTTCCTTCCATTTACCCTATAGTTACATGATGAAATTCTGTCCGCCTGCAACCGCCACTAGATGCAACTCGCTGCAAACAAATGTATAAAACTTTCAATATTTGAGCTCAACCTAGTGGCTTCAATTGGAGGATTAATATTTATTTCAATGTTTTCTCTTGAACTGCTCAGAGGGAAAGTTTCCAGATAACTCTAAGGGAATGCTGGGAGATGTAGTTTACAATAGCCAGAAATCCACAGGTTGTTGACCACTGATGTAATATATTGTTTAATCTTACATTCCGCTATCTGTTTTCCTACAAAATGTTTATTAAAATAAAGAATTTAATACAAAAAAAAACAGGTTTACATTTTATGTGTATGTGTTGGATTTAGGTGTTATTAGAAAAATTAACATCAAATAACTTTATTCTATTGAAGGACAAACAGTTAAAAAAAATTGTGCAAAAGTGACTCATCATACAAGTGCAGCCGCCGATCTTGAAGGGTTTAGGATAAGAAACTAAAGGCCTTTTCTTCTCCGCCACTGTATATGGTATTGACGGCTTAGTCTCATTCATTTGAATACAATGCCGGCATTACAGACACTACCATGGACAGGAGGGGCATCATTTCTGGGATAAAAAAGCACTTTCTTTCTAGTCTCAGAATGATGAATATACCGTAATAGACACTGGTCTTGATTGATCAGGCATAAGGCATAAAGAAAAATGTGTGAAACAAGCCAGAATGTGTGCTTAACCTTGGATTCCTCCTAGTTCCCCCAGTTACTCTGATAACAGCTTTATACCGTTTACACTGGGCACTTGTTGGCCGCTTTTCCTTCACTCTGCCTCTGTCTCATTCTGAACCACCTCTGTTGTGAATTTGGTTTTTGGGCTCCCCCGGTGGTCACTGGTGGTACTGGACTTGTGTGCTTCACTTTCTCTGTTCACCTGTTTCCATCAGGATATGGGAGTATCCTATTTAGCCTTGCTGCTCAGTTATTCTAGTGCCGGCCATCAATGTAACCAGAGCCTTTCTGTTGCATGTTCCTGCTTCTAGACTACTATCAGCTAAGTTGGACTCTTAGTCCTAAGTTTGTTTGCATTTTTGTTCCAGTTCACAGTTATGTTATGTTTCTGTAGCTGGAAGCTCTTGTGGGCCGAAATTACCACTCCGGTGTCATGAGTTGACACATGAGTCTTAAAGTAATTTCTGGATGGTATTTTAATAGGGTTTTCAGCTGACCGTGAAGTTCCCTATTGTATCTTCTTACTATCTAGTAAGCGGACCTCGCTTTGCTGAACCTACCTTCATACTGCGTATGTCTTTTCCTCTGAACTCACCGTCAATATATGTGGGGGGCTTCTGTCTCCTTTTTGGGGGAATTTCCCTAGAGGTAAGCCAGGTCTGTTTTTTCCTCTATTAGGGTTAGTTAGTTCTCCGGCTGGCGCTGGGCGTCTAGGGATAAAACGTAGGTACGTCACCCGGCCACTGTTAGTTGTGTGGTAGGTTTAGCTCACGGTCAGCTCGAGATTCCATCACCCAAGAGCTAGTCTGTTATTTAAGTTCTCTGACGTTCCCTTGCCATTGGGAACCATGACAGTATGGCCGGCCAAGGGTTAAAACCGTTGGCAGAAGAAAGGAGAGAAAAAGAAGTCTGCAGATTTTTTTTTATTTTTTTTTCTTCTGAGCTTGCTCTATAGTTGACTCAGTTGCATTTCTGCTTTAATTGCAGCCTTTGCCTCTCTCTCTCCTTCTAATCCTTGAATGGCTCTGATCTCACCTGATTAAAATGGATCCTCAGAGTTTGGCTACAGGTTTGAATAATCTTGCTACGAAGGTTCAAAATTTACAGGATTTTGTTATTCATGCTCCTATATCTGAACCTAGAATTCCTATACCAGAATTTTTCTCCGGGGATAGATCTCGTTTCCTGAATTTCAAATATAATTGTAAATTATTTCTTTCCCTGAGATCTCGCTCCGCTGGAGATCCCGCACAGCAGGTTAGGATAGTAATTTCCTTGCTGCGGGGTGACCCTCAGGATTGGGCATTTGCGTTGGTACCCGGGGATCCTGCGTTGCTCAATGTGGATGCGTTTTTTCTGGCTTTGGGGTTGCTTTATGAGGAACCTAATTTAGAGATTCAGGCTGAAAAAACCTTGATGGCCCTATCTCAAGGGCAAGATGAAGCTGAAATATACTGCCAAAAATTTCGTAAATGGTCTGTGCTTACTCAGTGGAATGAGTGTGCCCTGGCGGCGAATTTCAGAGAGGGTCTCTCTGATGCCATTAAAGATGTTATGGTGGGATTCCCTGCACCTACAGGTCTGAATGAGTCCATGACAATGGCTATTCAGATTGATCGGCGTTTGCGGGAGCGCAAACCTGTGCACCATTTGGCGGTGTCTTCTGAGAAGGCTCCAGAAAATATGCAATGTGACAGAATTCTGTCCAGAAGCGAACGGCAGAATTTTAGGCGAAAAAATGGGTTGTGCTTCTATTGTGGTGATTCAACTCATGTTATATCAGCATGCTCTAAACGTACAAAAAAGGTTGATAAGTCTATTTCAATTGGCACTTTACAGTCTAAGTTTATTCTGTCTGTGACCTTGATTTGTTCATTATCGTCAATTACCGCGGATGCCTATGTCGACTCTGGCGCCGCTTTGAGTCTTATGGATTGGTCCTTTGCCAGGCGCTGTGGGTTTGATCTAGAGCCTCTGGAAGTTCCTATACCTCTGAAGGGTATTGACTCTACACCATTGGCTAGTAATAAACCACAATACTGGACACAAGTGACTATGCGTATGAATCCAGACCATCAGGAGACGATTCGCTTCCTTGTGTTGTACAATCTACATGATGTTTTGGTGCTCGGATTGCCATGGTTACAATCTCATAACCCAGTTCTTGACTGGAAAGCAATGTCTGTGTTAAGCTGGGGATGTCAGGGGGCTCATGGGGACGTACCTTTGGTTTCCATTTTGTCATCTATTCCCTCTGAGATTCCGGAATTTTTATCTGATTATCGTGATGTTTTTGAGGAGCCTAAGCTTGGTTCACTACCTCCTCACAGAGATTGCGATTGTACCATAGATCTGATTCCGGGCAGTAAATTTCCAAAGGGTCGTTTATTTAATCTATCTGTACCTGAACATGCTGCTATGCGAGAATATATTAAGGAGTCCCTGGAAAAGGGACATATTCGTCCTTCTTCATCTCCCTTAGGAGCCGGTTTTTTCTTTGTATCTAAAAAAGATGGCTCTTTGAGGCCGTGTATTGATTATCGACTCTTGAATAAAATTACAGTCAGATATCAGTATCCTCTGCCACTGCTGACTGATTTGTTTGCTCGAATAAAAGGGGCTAAGTGGTTCTCTAAGATTGATCTCCGTGGGGCGTATAATTTGGTGCGAATTAAGCAGGGGGATGAGTGGAAAACCGCATTTAATACGCCCGAGGGCCATTTTGAGTATTTAGTAATGCCTTTTGGTCTTTCAAATGCCCCTTCAGTCTTTCAGTCCTTTATGCATGACATTTTCCGGGAATATTTGGATAAATTCATGATCGTGTATCTGGATGATATTTTGATTTTTTCGGATGACTGGGATTCTCATGTCCAACAGGTCAGGAGGGTTTTTCAGGTTTTGCGGGCTAATTCCTTGTGTGTGAAGGGTTCTAAGTGTATTTTTGGGGTTCAAAAGATTTCTTTTTTGGGGTACATTTTTTCCCCCTCTTCCATTGAGATGGATCCTGTCAAGGTTCGGGCTATTTGTGATTGGACGCAACCTTCTTCGCTTAAGAGCCTTCAGAAATTTTTGGGCTTTGCTAATTTTTATCGTCGATTTATAACTGGTTTTTCTGATGTTGCTAAACCTTTGACTGATTTGACCAAAAAGGGTGCTGATGTTGCTGATTGGTCCCCTGCTGCTGTGGAGGCCTTTCGGGAGCTTAAGCGCCGCTTTTCTTCCGCCCCTGTGTTGCGTCAGCCTGATGTTACTCTTCCTTTTCAGGTTGAGGTCGATGCTTCCGAGATCGGAGCTGGGGCGGTCTTGTCGCAGAAAAGTTCCGATTGCTCCGTGATGAGACCTTGTGCGTTCTTTTCTCGAAAATTTTCGCCCGCCGAGCGAAATTATGATATTGGTAATCGGGAGCTTTTGGCTATGAAGTGGGCTTTTGAGGAGTGGCGTCATTGGCTTGAGGGGGCTAGACATCAGGTGGTGGTATTGACCGATCACAAGAATTTGATTTATCTTGAGTCTGCCAGGCGCCTGAATCCTAGACAGGCGCGCTGGTCGTTGTTTTTCTCTCGGTTTAATTTTGTGGTCTCATACTTACCAGGTTCTAAAAATGTGAAGGCGGATGCCCTTTCTAGGAGTTTTGAGCCTGATTTCCCTGGTGATTCTGAACCTACAGGTATCCTTAAGGATGGGGTGATATTATCTGCTGTTTCCCCAGACCTGCGACGGGCTTTGCAGGAGTTTCAGGCGGATAGACCTGATCGTTGCCCGCCTGGTAGACTGTTTGTTCCTGATGATTGGACCAGTAGAGTCATCTCGGAGGTTCATTCTTCTGCGTTGGCAGGTCATCCCGGGATCTTTGGTACCAGGGATTTGGTGGCTAGGTCCTTCTGGTGGCCTTCTCTGTCTCGAGATGTACGAGTTTTTGTGCAGTCTTGTGATGTTTGTGCTCGGGCCAAACCTTGTTGTTCTCGGGCTAGCGGATTGTTGTTATCTTTGCCTATTCCAAAGAGGCCTTGGACTCACATCTCTATGGATTTTATTTCTGATCTCCCTGTTTCTCAGAAAATGTCTGTCATCTGGGTGGTGTGTGACCGTTTTTCAAAGATGGTTCATTTGGTGCCCTTGCCTAAGTTGCCGTCCTCTTCCGAGTTGGTTCCTCTGTTTTTTCAAAATGTGGTTCGCTTGCATGGTATTCCGGAGAATATCGTTTCTGACAGGGGGACCCAGTTCGTGTCTAGATTTTGGCGGGCGTTCTGTGCTAGGATGGGCATTGATTTGTCTTTTTCGTCTGCGTTCCATCCTCAGACTAATGGCCAGACTGAGCGAACTAATCAGACCTTGGAGACTTATTTGAGGTGTTTTGTGTCTGCGGATCAGGATGACTGGGTTGCCTTTTTGCCGTTGGCGGAGTTTGCCCTCAATAATCGGGCTAGTTCTGCCACTTTGGTTTCTCCTTTCTTTTGCAATTCGGGGTTTCATCCTCGCTTTTCTTCTGGTCAGGTGGAGTCTTCGGATTGTCCTGGAGTGGATACTGTGGTGGATAGGTTGCATCGGATTTGGGGACAGGTGGTGGACAATTTGGAGTTGTCCCAGGAGAAGACTCGGCATTTTGCTAACCGCCGTCGTCGTGTTGGTCCTCGTCTTCGTGTTGGGGACTTGGTGTGGTTGTCTTCTCGTTTTGTCCCTATGAGGGTTTCTTCTCCTAAGTTTAAGCCTCGGTTCATCGGCCCGTATAAGATTTTGGAGATTCTTAACCCTGTGTCCTTTCGATTGGACCTCCCGGCATCTTTTTCTATCCATAATGTCTTCCATCGGTCATTATTGCGCAGGTATGAGGTACCGGTTGTGCCTTCCGTTGAGCCTCCCGCTCTGGTGTTGGTTGAGGGTGAATTGGAGTACGTTGTGGAGAAGATCTTGGACTCCCGTGTTTCCAGACGGAAACTTCAGTATCTGGTCAAGTGGAAGGGCTACGGTCAGGAGGATAATTCTTGGGTGACAGCCTCTGATGTTCATGCCTCTGATTTGGTCCGTGCCTTTCATAGGGCTCATCCTGATCGCCCTGGTGGTTCTTGTGAGGGTTTGGTGCCCCCTCCTTGAGGGGGGGGGTACTGTTGTGAATTTGGTTTTTGGGCTCCCCCGGTGGTCACTGGTGGTACTGGACTTGTGTGCTTCACTTTCTCTGTTCACCTGTTTCCATCAGGATATGGGAGTATCCTATTTAGCCTTGCTGCTCAGTTATTCTAGTGCCGGCCATCAATGTAACCAGAGCCTTTCTGTTGCATGTTCCTGCTTCTAGACTACTATCAGCTAAGTTGGACTCTTAGTCCTAAGTTTGTTTGCATTTTTGTTCCAGTTCACAGTTATGTTATGTTTCTGTAGCTGGAAGCTCTTGTGGGCCGAAATTACCACTCCGGTGTCATGAGTTGACACATGAGTCTTAAAGTAATTTCTGGATGGTATTTTAATAGGGTTTTCAGCTGACCGTGAAGTTCCCTATTGTATCTTCTTACTATCTAGTAAGCGGACCTCGCTTTGCTGAACCTACCTTCATACTGCGTATGTCTTTTCCTCTGAACTCACCGTCAATATATGTGGGGGGCTTCTGTCTCCTTTTTGGGGGAATTTCCCTAGAGGTAAGCCAGGTCTGTTTTTTCCTCTATTAGGGTTAGTTAGTTCTCCGGCTGGCGCTGGGCGTCTAGGGATAAAACGTAGGTACGTCACCCGGCCACTGTTAGTTGTGTGGTAGGTTTAGCGCACGGTCAGCTCGAGATTCCATCACCCAAGAGCTAGTCTGTTATTTAAGTTCTCTGACGTTCCCTTGCCATTGGGAACCATGACACACCTCTATTGCAACGAGGTTGGGAGATGGTGAGGGCTGCATCATCTGACGGGGCGCTATGTCTCTCTCTTTTTTGATTGGGTAGATGTGACAGATAGAAGCTGAACTGTTGATTTTAAAAAGACTATAGCAGACAGGGAGTGGTTAGCTCAGCCCCAGGGGATACTGGGAAAGTTGTTAATGTGTCCTGGACATCCAAGAGTAAGAGGTGTGTTAGATAGTTTTCTATCAGGCTGAAGTCAGACAAGCTGTATAGACCAGTTCTTCCTGGGAAGCAATTGATGTAATCATAGAAGCAGTCAGGTCATCCAGGAGCATCTTTATTAATTCAAGATAGAAGTGAGAGAGCTACAGCACCGGACTCATCCCCCACCTCTCTGCATGAGCAAGGTACAGTTATGCTTAGGTTAAAACACTGTGTGTGAAGAGGAGTTATCTGTAAAGAGAATTTCATATATCTTGATGGAGCATTGAATGAAGAGAAGTGATTCTGTGTGATGAAAAGAAGCTTGAATAAAACCCCTGTGATCAACTTTAGCTCAGAACTGTATCATTACTGTGTGCCTGTAAACTGTTACCTCCCCTCTACTGTGAAGAATTATAATTAATGGTCGCCCTGAGTAACATTTCCCCAGGATTCCATAAAGAACTCGTTTCCATTGTATCGCCTTCATATACTGAGTGGTGTGCATGCAACATAGAGCCTGGAGAAGTGTCTGCTTTGGGTCATTATCCTGATGATGGTCTCACAAAGTGCAAACCAGATGATGGCATGTTGTTATGGGAAGTTGTGGTGGCCATACTAGGTAAGTGAACCATGAATTTGGAATAAATCATCAACAATGTCACCAGCGAAGCGCCCCTACACCATCACACCTCCCCTCCATGCTTTCTCCAGTGTCTGGTTGCTTTACCTAGAAGAATGCAGAAGATCAAGTTACCCAGCCAATTCTTGTTAACTCTCTTACGTGAGTTTGACAGTGTTTGTAGATCAATCATTCATCGCTGAAAGTATCATTATCCTCTTCCTTCTATACAAGTGCCATTCTTGCAGGTGTACCCTGCGCCGGCCGGTCGTGGAGTATGCCATGTTCACAATATAGGGTGCTAAACGTACTAATGCTATTTGCGTAGCATGGCTGAATCAACACTATGTAGTGGAGATGATTTGCAGGACCCTGGTCCAGTAGCCACATCAATAGTCAGTGAGTGCCAGAGGGGACTCGTGTGAACCTCCTTCTACTTGTCGGCATTCTGACCTTATTTGAGCAGCCATCCTGATGTGATGTCATGTTTGCATCAATGACATCACACTGTGCCTACAAATCAGAAGAGGTGCTGGTAATGCCGGCAGGTACGAGGACGTTAGCATGGCTCCCATCCTTCATAGCTGCTGGATCTAACGATCGATTATGCGAGTGGAGCACTAGGGTACAGGACGCCTGTATTCCATAGCTTGCCTGCTCTGAATGTACAGTAAATAAGCCTTTCCTGTAATGATGATGGGCCATGGGCCCATGGCACCTTCCTTACTCATTTTAAAAGAAAAAATTCCTCTGGAAGAAATAAATCATGCTCGAGTTCTTTGCATCCACTGCTCGTTGTAAGAAACACCTCCCAGTGTCGAGAAACAGAAGATATCTGATAATGGTGTATTTTACGTCCTTCACAAAACTGGACAAACCGGCTCCAACCAGGAGAGATAAAGAATGAGGAGGCCCCAGCAAAGGATGGCAAAAAAATCTCAAATCAGCATTACTGGTTTGAAAATTATATGTCTTATGGGTCCTCAATAGCAGATTATACAGTTGCATAGCCATAAATGACTAGTCTTACCTCCACTTGCTATTGACATGGAGAAAGTGATGTGCCAATGGAAACTTGATAAAGGTTCTTTGGAAGATAATTAGAGAACATTATATTGGTATACTAAATGTACCAGCTGGGCCATTGAATAGAGAACCATTACCCCAAAAAGTAAATCCAGGCCTATTGTCCCAGGAACATGTCATTCCAGGCGCTCATTGCCCCCCATCAAGACAATTTCACGGGGTCCAAATGGACTGCATAGTGTCATGCACAGTGTAGGACAGACTAAGTGCAACACAAAGGGATAAGTGGAAGGGGGGCCCAACACTAGGGAAGCGGGGAGTGGAGACCCCTAGGCAGATCTAATGTCATCCTGTCTGCCCTAAATAGGTTCCGCACCTATCACCGAGCAGGATACTTAATCCCTGCCAGACCCTAGTGGTAAGCCCTGCTTAGGGAAGGAAGGGGTGAACACTGGTCGAACCACACTAACACTAAAGACGGCTAGTATAAATGAAACAAGGGAGACCTTTAGCTTGAGTAGACTCAGAGAGAAACACCAAAGCCCTCCAAACTCCAAAGACAACGCTAGCAGACTGCTACAGCTCCACGCCTCAAAAGAGAAGTGCAAATATCACCCCCAAAGAAAAATATAAGGACTTCCAAATCAATTTAAACACCACAAAAAGAAACAACCCTCTAAAATATACCTTTTATTAATATAACTAGATGGTGGCCCGATTCTAACGCATCGGGTATTCTAGAATATGTATGGATGTGTATAGCAGCCACATAGTATATAGCACAGGCCAAGTAGTATATAGGAGCCATGTAGTATATAGCAGAGAAATACTACGTGGCCTGTGCTATATACTATATGGCTGCTATATACATACATATTGTAGAATACCCGATGCGTTAATACAGGCCACGCAATACTGTATATAACAGTGGCCACGCAGTATATAACACAGCCCACGCGCAGTATATAGCAGCCACGCAGTATATAACAGGCGACGTAGTATATAACACAGGCCATGCAGTATATAACACTGGCCATGTAATATATAGCACAGCCCACGCAGTACATAACACAGCCCGCATAGTATCTAACACTGGCCATGTAGTATATAGCAGCCACGCGGTATATAACACAGCCCATGTAATATATAACACTGCCAACGTAGTATATTGCACAGCCCACGTAGTATATTGCACAGCCCACGTAGTATATTGCCCAGCCCACGTAGTATATTGCCCAGCCCACGCAGTATATTGCACAGCCCACGTAGTCTATAGCAGTGTGGGCACCATATCCCTGTTAAAAACAATAATTAAAATAAAAAATAGTTATATACTCACGCTCCGGCGTCCAATGAAGCTGTCCTGATGTGCGCTCTGCTGCCGCCATCTTCCGTTCCCAGCATGCATTGCGAAATTACCCAGGGTCAGGCGGCACCTTCCGGTCCCAGGGTGTGATGACGTCGCGGTCACATGACCGTGACGTCATGGCAGGTCCTTCTAGCATACCATCCTTGCCACCGGAACCTGCCGCTTGCATGGAGCGGTCACCGAAGCGTCGTGAGGAGCGGGAAAGGCGGCGGAGGTGAGTAATGATTTTTTATTTTTTTTATTATTTTTAACATTAGATGTTTTTACTATTGACGCTGCATAGGCAGAATCAATAGTAAAAACTTGGTCACACAGGGTTAATAGCGGCGGTAATGGAGTGAGTTACCCGTGGCATAACGCGGTCCGTTACCGCCGGCATTAACCCTGTGTGAGTGGTGACTGCGGGGAGTATGGAGCGGGTGCCGGGCACTGACTGCAGGGGAGTAGGGAGGGACTAATCGGACTGTGGCCGTCGCTGATTGGTCGCGGCAGCCATGACAGGCAGCTGGCGAGACCAATCAGCGACTTTGATTCCATGACAGACAGAGGACGCGACCAATGAATATCTGTGACAGAAAGAAAGACAGACATACAGAAGGACAGACAGAAAGACGGAAGTGACCCTTAGACAATTATATAGTAGATTAAAGTATTCATTAAGGATGAATATAGTGACTCGTATATACACAAAAAGTCAAATGACTAATATTTAATAGTAAAGATTGGAGGGGGGAATAATTTCACCCTAGTAGGCTCTAAAAGAGGCCCTACCTGTCTGCGGAGGTTGGCACCCTAGTTGCTGACGATGTGACGCCCCTGCTCAATGTCGATGTCCCTAAAGACCCTATATCACCCTACAAAACATACCAAAAAATGGGACACACAAAAAACACACACACACAAAAGACCGAGGACAAACCCCTAATGGGGAGGCACTCAATGTCTCAGAGCGTGTTGCAAAACTTATCTCGTCGTATCTAAAGAGCTAAGTGAGCTGTCAATAAATGGTAGGGTCAGTGCCTACACTAAAATGTTGACTAAATAGTCTCCATCTACGCCTAAAAAAGCGTATATACTGTATCATTTAAAAAAAGCCCATACTGTACTAAGAATTCTGAGTCAAATTCTTGTACCCAGAGAAATATTTTATGCAAGCAGGGTATATAATGAGCTATATAGCATATAGTAATTTTTAGGCATACACTGTGTCAAAAATTGCAATATATATTCAAATATCTTCAACAAAGTATATTACTTCTCATTTCACATACATAGGCACAACGTTAACAATTTTCTTAAATGTCACCTTCTAAAATGCCTATCCACTACAGATATATCAAATTTCTGGACATAAATCTGCTAATTCTGGGAACCAGTTAGTACGTCTCCATCTATAAAATGTAGCCGATGTGTTCTCCACAGTAAGACAGCTAGTTCTAAGTGGCCCATAATTTATTTCAGAAGGAAATGACATAATTTCAAGCATTATAACAGCAGTACATTAGTAACAGCACCCCAAAAGTCACAATATATGTAAAAATCACATGTTTAAACCGGTCACATGTAATATTCATAGATAATTACTAAATAGCTTCTCCAGACAAGACTGCGGCGACCCCCCCCAAACAAAACACGCCCCACCAACCTAGGAAATCCCCTCTCCCCTACCACCCCAAAACCACCCCACTAAATAACTGGACAAGTAAAAATAGTTGATGGGTGAAGTCGGTCGCAGCTTTAATTTTAATTTTGCATATACACATTTAACAATAATAATAAACAGAAGCACTTTAAATTTTACGAAAAGACCAGTAGCCATTCTGCAGGCAAGTCAGCCTACATAGCCGCATCATTCCAGTGCTTCCTTTATTGCAAACAGCCAAGGAGGATCCTGTTTAACACTAAACAGGACTCCGACCCCCACCCATCAAGTACAATGCTCGTTCTATTCCATCCTGGACACCCGACAGCAGGATATCTACACCAATATCATTGAGGTGGACGCCGTCCTGCTTCAAAAGAGAAGAATTATCCCCTTCTAGCTGCCGATGCCTCACCACCACACCAAACTTATCCCGCACGAATTTGGCCATGCGAGCATTTACAGTACGCCTAGTACGCTCCACTGCCGCCCCATCTCGGTCACCCTGCCGCACAGCTCTGGGAACTATTTCTGACCATACTAACATGAGTTCTTGGAAAAAACTAGGAAAGTGTTCCAAGTCAGATTTCATCATCATCAATAGCTCGGCAACTTTATGAGAACATAAGACATTCCCACCCGCATGTAGGACTAAGATGACTGGACCTACAATATCCCTTCCAATATCCACGACTTCCTGAAGAACTTGAGGCCATTTCAAACCCCTAATGCCTCTCCAATTCATATCCAAACCCTGAAAACCCAAACTCCTTTCCCCTGGACGACATTCTCTCTGAGCCGTCCTGAAAATGTACGAATGTCCTAGCAGCCACACCGTTGGCCCGGGGGAACATGGAAAATTAAATTAAAGGGAACCTGTCACCCTGTTTTTTCCGTATGAGATAAAAATACTGTTAAATAGGGCCTGAGCTGTGCATTACAATAGTGTATTTTGTGGACCCCGATTCCCCACCTATGCTGCCGAAATACGTTACCAAAGTAGCCGTTTTCGCCTGTCAATCAGGCTGGTCTGGTCAGATGGGCGTGGTGTCTTCCCCCAGATCTTGCTTAGTTTTCCGTTGGTGGCGTAGTGGTGTGCGCATGCCCAAGTCCAAAATCCACTGCACAGGGGAGGGAAAATAGCGCGATCTGCGCTATTCCCCTGGTGATGCGAACTCTGCTTCAGGAAAATGGCCGCCGCAATCTCCATCTGCGCACGCGCGGCATCCCGCGGCCATTTTCCTGAGGCCCCGGGCAGCAGAGCGCTCGATCTGCGCACGCGCGGCCACAGGAAGATGGCCGCCCCCACCGATCACCAGGGGAATAGCGCAGATCGCGCTATTTTCCCTCTCCTGTGCAGTGGATTCTGGACTTGGGCATGCGCACACCACTACGCCACCAACGGAAAACTAAGCAAGATCTGGGGGAAGACACCACGCCCATCTGACCAGACCAGCCTGATTGACAGGCGAAAACGACTACTTTGGTAATGTATTTCAGCAGCATAGGTGGGGAATCAGGGTCCACAAAATACACTATTGTAATGCACAGCTCAGGCCCTATTTAACAGTATTTTTATCTCATACGGAAAAAACGGGGTGACAGGTTCCCTTTAATCATATTAGTAAATCAGGTCTAATATATCTGGCATAGCAAGCGGAACTCCCCCGACCTAACCTTTGAACCTCGGCCTCTGGCACACACTCCCTTGCAGCCTCGGTAGCGACCCCTATACAAAAAGATCACTAGAAGCCAGTAGGCATTTCTGAAAGATCGACTGGAATTTAAATTTTTTCAACGGGGAACCATCAGCATGCGCTGATGAAGAAAAAATTTACCGCTACTTCTGAAATTTAAATAATTACCAACCAGCTTGACTCGGCAAATAGGACCTGGAACTGAGCTTAGAAGAATCCTAGCCCACCTGTCTGAAGAATCTGTTTTGGACCTGCGAATACGGAGACGTATTGCATCCTCCACTACTACCACATCTTCGAAAAGTAATCCCTTATCTGTCATATGTTTAGATTTAGGGACCAATTCACTAATGTGTAAAGCCCCAAAATGCAGGATTACATACAGAATGTAGCTGAAAAAAGGGGCAGCTTCGAATTGCGAAGAGCAACTAACCAGGGTGAAAGAAACAATCTTACTCAATAAAGACATAGAAATGGGAAGTCTGCTTTCCTTACTAGGTTGGGATCTCTTCCACCCTTTTAAGGCCTGCCTGATTATGAAGGCCTACGTGACATCCGGCCAATTAAGCAATTGGAAATAAAAAGCTAGGCCCGCAAGGCATTGCTGAGCCGAAAAACCCGATATTCCAGGGTTAAACAATAAAGTCACAAAATCAACTGTTACCTCCAGTCTGGCCTGACAGCAAACATGAACTGGTCTCCCATTTATCAAACTACACCTCTCAGCCCAAGACTTAGGGTACCGTCACACAGCACCATTTACATCGCTACGACGGCACGATTCGTGACGTCGTAGCATCGTATGAGTATCGCTCCAGCGTCGTAGACTGCGGTCACACGTTGCAATCACGGCGCTGGAGCGATGCCAAAGTCCCCGGGTAACCAGGGTAAACATCGGGTTACTAAGCGCAGGGCCGCGCTTAGTAACCCGATGTTTACCCTGGTTACCAGCGTAAACGTAAAAAAAAAAAAACAGTACATACTTACATTCCGGTGTCTGTCCCCCGGCGTTCTGCTTCTCTCCACTGTGTAAGCACAGCGGCCGGAAAGCACAGCGGTGACGTCACCGCGTCACCGCTGTGCTCGCTTTCCGGCTTGCCGGCGCTCACAGTGCAGAGAAGCTGAGACGCCGGAGGACAGACACCGGAATGTGAGTATGTACTGTTTGTTTTTTTACGTTTACGCTGGTAACCACGGTAAACATCGGGTTACTAAGCGCGGCCCTGCGCTTAGTTACCCGATGTTTACCCTGGTTACAAGCGAACACATCGCTGGATCGCTGTCACACACAACGATCCAGCGATGTCAGCGGGTGATCAAGCGACGAAAGAAAGTTCCATACGATCTGCTACGACGTACGATTCTCAGCAGGGTCCCTGATCGCTGCTGCGTGTCAGACACTGCGATATCGTAACGATATCGCTAGAACGTCACGAATCGTACCGTCGTAGCGATCAAAATGGCACTGTGTGACGGTACCCTTACTGTAAGACTGCCAAATAGATGATACAACTAACGAGCGGACAAACAGCATCAGCTGTTGGCAACTATGTCCCATAGCAGCGAGGGGCAAGGTGAACCTTCCGGTTGTGCACTAGGCAGAAGCTGCCTGAAAACCTGCCAATTGAAACGTGACAGAGCATCAGCAATACCATTATCAATTCCCGGAACATGGTGAGCCCTAAACCAAATGTTCTTTTCCAGACACAGAAGAACTAAATGACGTAGTAAGCCAGTGCACCACACTGAGATTATCATACCAAAGACATATTTTCCTATTAGCAAATTGGGAACCCCATATCTCGAAGGCCGCTACAATGGAAAACAGCTCCAACAGCACCAGATTTTTGCACAACCCCTCCACTCTCCACGAATCCGGCCACGTGACAGCACACCACTGATCTCCAAATATGACACCAAAACCAGCCAATACAGCCACATCAGAAAATAATTTCAACCTCGGGCTTGAAATCTCAGAAGACATAAAGCACGTGTGGCCATTGAAAGAAATAACAAATGTTCTCCAAACCCCTAAATCAGCCTGTAAATTTTTTGTCAAGCGAATTTTATAGCTGGGAAGAGTAGCCCCTCTTTTAGCTAACGATAAACGTCTTGAAAAAACCCTACCCGCCGGTATGACTCTACAGGCAAAAACCAACAGCCCGAGTAGTGACTGCATTTGATGCAATGCAAGGTGACCTTTTTGACAGCACAAAAACCTTCAATCATGTTCAGAAGCTTCTCCACCTTCTCCCCCGGCAACCAATAAACCATACTGACAGTATCAATTTCGATTCCCAAAAAGACAGAGTCGTCACAGGACGAACCGTTTTTTCCTCTGAGGACGGGACACCAAACTGATCTGCTATATCCCTGAAAAATGTTAATAACCGCGAACAAATATCAGAGTCTTTTGGCCCTACAAACAAAAAAATCGTCCAAGTAGTGTGTGATAGATCTAACACCGGTACCTGATCTAACAACCCAATCCAAAAAGGAACTGAAGAGCTCAAAATAATAACACGATATAGAACAACCCATCGGGAGGCACATGTAATAAAAACCATCCTCCACTTGACAGCCCAAAAGGTGGAAACAGTCCGGGTGAACAAGTAAAAGACGGAAAGCGGATTCGATATTAGACTTCGCCAGGAGTGCACCAGAACCGACCTGGCGAACAAAGGCTACTGCCCTGTCAAAAGAAACGTATGATACCGATGCGTCCTCCACTGAAATTCCATCATTAACAGATTCACCCTTAGGGTAGTATAGATGGTGAATAAGACGAAACGAACCAGGGTCCTTTTCCGGAACTAGGCCCAATGAGGAGACTCTAAGGTTCCAAAACGGAGGGGATGTGAACGGGCCCGAAATCCTCCCTAACCTCACTTTTTTTTTTCAATCTTTTCCTGCAGGACTTCAGGGTGGTCAAGGGCCGAATTCAAATTGGGCACAAAGGAGGGAAACCTGTGGAATTTGAAAGGAATAAAAAATCCGTCCGAAAAACCAAATCGGAGTTAGCCCGCCGCAACTTTATTAGGATATTGGTCTAACCAAGGGCCCATCGCTACTATGCTCACCGGGGTCCTTATGCTCCCTGCTTTTGCTGCCAGAAGGCTTGGCTGTTAATTTTCCAAGGGGAGTGGGGCAGCGGGCCGCTGGGTGGGCTCCTCCGCAGGCAGAGCATTCATGTTTATATTTACACAACCCGAAGAAACGGCAATGTCCCTCGTTGAATAACCAGCAGGCTCCAGGTCTCCACACGACCACTGAGCTGTGACCTGCTGCTGCAGATTGGCTAGTGGCCGCTGATGGAAAGGGGGGCTGTTTCTGTGATAACATTAATCTGATCCATACCTCATTAGCCTTAACCCCCAACTGATTTCAGGCTGCCACCAGGCAGACCCCCCATGGGCCTTGTACTATGTATAAATCATGTCCGGGTAAATTAACAATTCAGAACATCATTCTGGCTGCTTCTGGCCCATGACGCAACCCAAAACCGTGAAAGCTTGTAACCAATTGCTCATGGTTTTGACAACCTTCTGTCTGTGCCTGTCAAAAGGTCTATCATTCATTCTCCTCTCCTTGTCCACCGTATGCTGGTCCACCGATATTAATGACCAGATGTCTATATATTTGTTAGACCATATTGTTTCTCTAGTCTCAATATCCAATTGAGACCCTAGAGGGCTAATCCCACAAGAAAGAGAATCTTTAAATATACCCGCTAGCGGTGGTTCGCTTTTCTTTTCCGGATTGCTAAGATTTACATGCTGAACACCCCTTGGTGCTGAGAATTGAACAATTAAAGCTCTCAAAGCAGACAAAAAATTGAATTACCATGGCTCCCTGCAAGAGAAAAATTGCACTCACCCATACCTGCCACAGGAGGAGGGACTCCGACCAAAGGAGGAACTCCAGCACCTGGATCAATGGATGGGTGGGTGATGGCCAGGCTGGAAGCCCTGGATGACTCCACAGGTCCCACCAGGCTTGACGCCCTGGCCGCTGTTTCCGGCTCTCGTCTCTCGCCCTGAGAACGATGCCAGTAATCGGGACTCAACGATGCGCTCGTACACTCCGACAATAACGGAGAGCGCCATCTTGAGGACCGTGACCTGCGACCCCTCCTGTGAGATCTGGACCTCTGACGTGCAAGCGAGGAATGCCTGCTGCGTCGGCATGAGGAGCAGTGTCTGTGCCGAGCTGACTCTGAGGACGATGAACTGGAACCCCGACGTCTACGCCTAGATGGCTCCACAACGTTAGTTGGATCAATAGGCAGAGAGGAAGACAACTCTTGTGGCACTGCAGGAGTTACAGCAACAGCAGCGTCATCCCTGCCAGCATCAGACATGCTGGGGACAGGAGCTGCCGGCATAAGTGATACTACACTGTCATGCTGCGCCTTATCCTGCCTAGGGTCAGAGGCATCCTCCACAGATGTAGCGGTGCTGCCTCTAGACCCCATCTTCCCTAATAGATGTGACTGCACAGGGTTGTGTGGTAGCACTTGTGGCATTAATGGTGCTGTAGTACTGGCGCCAAAACTACCGCCAGTTCCGGGATGCAGGGATGGGGAGCTGTGACAGGAAGGCTGCAGGGCTTCGCTCCCCGCTCTGCCCGATCGCGCCAGCACTGACCGATCAGACAGAGGCACAGGGAGCGTGGACTGTGCAGAGGAGCGCACCTCCAGCGTCCCGCATGGCGCGACAGAGAGAGGCCGGCGGGACGCGAAGAAAATGCAGCCGTGACAGACTCCATCATGTCCTGAGTCACCATGTGCGGAGCTACGGTGGGACGGGAAGTGGGCGGAGCTACAGCGCCCGGGTCTGAAGTGGGCGGAGCCACACTGTCCTCTCGGCTGTCCCGACACTGCCCGAACGATAAAGCGGTGGTGGGGAAGGGATTGCGGATGGGTCTGGGGCTAAGTCGGGCAGAAGGGCGGGTGCGCCTTGCAGACCCCCGGCCTCCCAAAACTGCAGCAGCAGGAGACGGTATATGAGCACTAAGCCCTGAGATCATGGCCTGCACCCACTGCTCACCCTCCTGCAATGCTCTGGCACGCAGCAACTCCAGCAGCGGATCGGCCATCTCACTCTTCGCCAGACAGTGAGTACGACGAGCACCTCCGGGACCCAACAGGGGAAGAGGAGGATCCAGGCTATTATCCCAACATATATCAGGTGAAGGAGGAGTTGGGGGCGGGGTACTAGCCCGACAGGCTACCAATTGGCCAAACCAAAAAGGGATGTACCAATAACATCCTAATGGAAAAAAGGAGGGAGAGGAGAGGGAACCACAAAGGAATGACTGGGGGAGGAAAGGGGGGCACCGCAGTCAGTGGCACGTTCCTTAACCAGTGCCATGCCATCCATACTGTCATGCTCAGTAGCACTTGGAAATAAAGCCACAATACTTATCAGCCATCAGTTGTAAACGTCCCGATGCGTTTCCCCCTCTCAGGGTAAGAGGAGGGTTCATCAGGGGAATGAAATGGGGGCTTCCATCTCCCTCAGTGGCCGAAAGAAAAATGCAATGTGCGGCACCTCTTTCAATTCTGTAGACTGTAAGCTCTTATGGTCAGCGGGGTTCCCTCTACTGTAGAGTGTAAGCTCTTATGGTCAGAGGGGTCCTCTCTCTCCTGTAGAGTGTAAGTTCTAATGGTCAGCAGGTTCCTCGCTCACCTGTAGAGTGTAAGATCTTATGGTCAGTTGGGTCCTCTTTCCTGTAGAGTGTAAGCTCTTATGTTCAGCAGGTTCCTCTCTCTCCTGTAGAGTGTAAGCTCTTATGGTCAGCGAGGTCCTCTCTCTCCTGTAGAGTGTAAACTCTTATGGTCAGCAGGTTCCTCTCTCTCCTGTAGAGTGTAAGCTCTTATAGTCAGTGAGGTCCTCTCTCTCCTGTAGAGTGCAAGCTCTTGTAGTCAGTGGGGTGCTCTCTCTCCTGTAGAGTGTAAGCTCTTATGGTCAGCAGGTTCCTCTCTCTCCTGTAGAGTGTAAGCTCTTATGGTCAGCGAGGTCCTCTCTCTCCTGTAGAGTGTATGCTCTTATGGTCAGCAGGGTCCCCTCTCTTGTAGAGTGTAAGATCTTATGGTCAGCGGGGTCTCCTCTCTCTAATTTAGAGTGTAAGCTCTTATAGTCAGCGTGGTTCTCTCTCCTGTAGAGTGTAAGCTCTTTTGGTCAGCAGGGTCCTCTCTCTCCTGTAGAGTGTAAGTTCTTATGGTCAGCATGGTTCTCTCTCCTGTAGAGTGTAAGCTCTTATGGTCCACAGGGTCCTCTATCTCCTGTAGAGTGTTAGCTGTTTTGGTCCGCAGGGTCCTCTCTCTCCTGTAGAGTGTAAGCTCTTATGGTCAGCAGGGTCCTCTATCTCCTGTAGAGTGTTAGCTCTTTTGGTCAGCAGGGTCCTCTCTCTCCTGTAGAGTGTAAGCTCTTATGATCAGTGGGGTCCTCTCTCTCCTGTACAGTGTAAGCTCTTATGGTCAGCAGGGTCCTCTCTCTCCTGTAGAGTGTAAGCTCTTATGGTCAGCAGGGTCCTCTCTCTCCTGTAGAGTGTAAGCTGTTATGGTCAGCGTGGTCCTCTCTCTCCTGTAGAGTGTAAGCTCTTATGGTCAGCTGGGTCCTCTATCTCCTGTAGAATGTAAGCTCTTATGGTCAGCGGGGTCCTCTCTCCTGTAGAGTGTAAGCTCTTATGGTCAGCAGGGTCCTCTCTCTCCTGTAGAATGTAAGATCTTATGGTCAGTGGGGTCCTCTCTCCTGTAGAGTGTAAGCTCTTATGATCAATGGGGCCATCTTTCTCTTGCCTGTAAAGTGTAAGCTCTTATTGTCAGCTGTCTCTCCTCATGTGTATTTTACAAGCAATTACAAGCTTTCCAGTATGGAAGTCCGCACAAATGTATTTGACGCAAATCAAATATATTGGAAAAATTTGGCAAATTCAAATTCAAAAGATCTGCTCATATCTACTATTCACCTATATGGTGGAGACTTACACTAAGTGGAAGTACACAGAATAATAATTTGACTGGAAAGTCCAAATGTGCTGGGTCAGGATTTTTTGATATTTTGTTTTAACACTTGGAATGTCACCTGTAATACATTGCATGTAAGTGAGAGCACCTACTGGTTGCAAAGTATGAGGAAATCAGCTACGGGGTGAATACTTCACGAGATGTGAGGAATCAGGAAACACACACTGCTAGATATCGAAGTATCACCTGTACAAGACAAACCGGCCATTAGCAACCTACGGAGAACAGCAAGAGCCACAACATAATGAAGTAACATAGAAAAGTGAGTATTGATTCATGATAGATAGATAATAGATACATGATAGATAATAGATAGATAGATAGATAGATAGATAGATAGATAGATAATGAATAGATAGAGAGATAATGGATAGATAGATAGATAGATAGATAGATAGATAGATAGATAGATAGATAGATAGATAGATAGATAGATAGATAATGGATAGATGATAGATAGATAGATAGATAGATAATGGATAGATAGATAGATAATGGATAGATAGATAGATAGATAGATAGATAGATAATAGATAGATGATAGATAATAGATAGATGATAGATAGATAGATAGATAGATAGATAGATAGATAGATAATGGATAGATAGATAGATAGATAATGGATAGATAGATAGATAGATAGATAGATAGATAGATAGATAGATAATAGATAGATGATAGATAGATGATAGATAATAGATAGATGATAGATGGATAGATGGATAGATAATAGATAGATGATAGATAATAGATCGATAGATAGATAATAGATAGATAGATAGATAATGGATAGATAATAGATAGATGATAGATAATAGATAGATAATAGATCGATAGATAGATAATAGATAGATAGATAATGGATAGATAATAGATAGATGATAGATAATAGATAGATAATAGATCGATAGGTAGGTAGATAGATAGATAATGGATAGATAGATAGATAATAGATAGATGATAGATAATAGATAGATGATAGATAATAGATAGATGATAGATAATAGATAGATAATAGATCAATAGATACAGTAGGTAGGTAGATAGATAGATAGATAGATAGATAATGGATAGATAATAGATAGATGATAGATAGATAATGGATAGATAGATAATGGATAGATAATAGATAGATGATAGATAGATAATAGATAGATAGATAACACTGGTCAACGCAATTTTTATGGCAAATGTTTTAAAACATATTTTAACCCCTTTACCCCCAAGGGTGGTTTGCACGTTAATGACCAGGCCAATTTTTACAATTCTGACCACTGTCCCTTTATGAGGTTATAACTCTGGAATGCTTCAACGGATCCCGGTGATTCTGATATTGTTTTCTCGAGACATATTATACTTCATGATAATGGTAAAATTTATTTGGTATTACCTGCGTTTATTTGTGAAAAAAAATGGAAATTTGGCAAAAATTTTGAAAATTTCGCAATTTTACAACTTTGAATTTTTATGCCCTTAAATCATAGAGATATGTCACGCAAAATACTTAATAAGTAACATTAAAATTAATAATAAGTAACATTAAAATTTGACCCGAAATTTCTCATTTTCACAACACCATTTTTTTTTAGGGACCACATCTCATTTGAAGTCATTTTGAGTGGTCTGTATGATAGAAAATAACCAAGTGTGACACCATTCTAAAAACTGCACCCCTCAAGGTGCTCAAAACCACATTCAAGAAGTTTATTAACCCTTCAGGTGTTTCACAGGAATTTTTGGAATGTTTAAATAAAAATGAATATTTAACTTTTTTACACAAAATTTATTTTAGCTCCAATTTGTTTTATTTTACCAAGGGTAACAGGAGAAAATGGACCCCAAAAGTTGTTGTACAATTTGTCCTGAGTACGCTGATACCCCATATGTGGGGGTAAACCTTTTGTTTGGGCGCATGGCAGAGCTCAGAAGGAAAGGAGCGCCATTTTACTTTTCAATGCAAAATTGACTGGAATTGAGATGGGACGCCATGTTGCATTTGGAGAGCCCCTGATGTGCCTAAACATTGAAACCCCCCACAAGTGACACCATTTTGGAAAGTAGACCCCCTAAGGAACTTATCTAGATGTGTGGTGAGCACTTTGACCCACCAAGTGCTTCACAGAAGTTTATAATGCAGAGCCGTAAAAATAAAAAATCATTTTTTCACAAAAATGATCTTTTCGCCCCCAATTTTTTATTTTCCCAAGGGTAAGAGAAGAAATTGGACCCCAAAAGTTGTTGTGCAATTTGTCCTGAGTACGCTGATACCCCATATGTGGGGGTAAATGACTGTTTGGGCGCATGGCAGAGCTCGGAAGGGAAGGAGTGCCGTTTGACTTTTCAATGCAAAATTGACTGGAATTGAGATGGGACAACATGTCGCGTTTGGAGAGCCCCTGATGTGCCTAAACATTAAAAACCCCCACAAGTGACACCATTTTGGAAAGTAGACCCCCTAAGGAACTTTTCTAGGTGTGTTTTGAGAGCTTTGAACCCCCAAGTGTTTCACTACAGTTTATAACGCAGAGCCGTGAAAATAAAAAAAAATTTTTTTCACAAAAATGATTTTTTTTAGCCCCCAGTTTTGTATTTTCACAAGGGTAACAGGATAAATTGGACCCCAATAGTTTTTGTCCAATTTGTCCTGAGTACGCTGATACCCCATATGTGGGGGGAACCACTGTTTGGGTGCATGGCAGAGCTCGGAAGGGAAGGAGCGCCATTTGGAATGTGCAGACTTAGATGGATTGGTCTGCAGGCATCACGTTGCATTTGCAGAGCCCCTGATGTACCCAAACAGTACAAACCACCTACAAGTGACCCCATATTGGAAACTAGACCTCGCAAGGAACTTATCTAGATATGTTGTGAGAACTTTGAACCCCCAAGAACTTTGAACCCCCAAGTGTTTCACTACAGTTTATAACGCAGAGCCGTGAAAATACAAATTCTTTTTTTTTCACAAAAATGATTTTTTTAGCCCCCAGTTTTGAATTTTCACAAGGGTAACAGGATAAATTGGACCCCAATAATTGTTGTCCAATTTGTCCTGAGTACGCTGATACCCCATATGTGGGGGGGAACCACTGTTTGGGCGCATGGCAGAGCTCGGAAGGGAAGGAGCGCCATTTGGAATGCAGACTTAGATGGATTGGTCTGCAGGCATCACGTTGCATTTGCAGAGCCCCTGATGTACCCAAACAGTACAAACCACCTACAAGTGACCCCATATTGGAAACTAGACCCCCCAAGGAACTTATCTAGATGTGCTGTGAGAACTTTGAACCCCCAAGTGTTTCACTACAGTTTACAACGCAGAGCCGTGAAAATAAAAAATCCTTTTTTTCCCACAAAAATGATTTTTAGCCCCCCAAATTTTTATTTTCCCAAGGATAACAAGAGAACTTGGACCCCAAAAGTGGTTGTCCAATTTGTCCCGAGTACGCTGGTACCCCATATGTTGGGGTAAACCCCTGTTTGGGCACACGGGAGATCTCGGAAGGGAAGGAGCACTGTTTTACTTTTTCAACGCAGAATTGGCTGGAATTGAGATCGGACGCCATGTCGCGTTTGGAGAGCCCCTGATGTGCCTGAACAGTGGAAACTCCCCAATTCTACCTGAAACTAATCCAAACACACCCCTAGCCCTAATCCCAACTGTAACCCTAACCACACCCCTAACCCTGACACACCCCTAACTCTAATCCCAACCCTAATCCCAACCGTAAATGTAATCCAAACCCTAACCCTAACTTTAGCCCCAACCCTAATCCTATCTTTAGCCCCAACCCTAACCCTAACTTTAGCCCCAACCCTAACCCTCACTTTAGCCCCAACCCTAACCCTAACTTTAGCACCAACACTAACCCTAACTTTAGCTCCAACCCTAGCCCCAACCCTAACCCTAGCCTTAATCCTAGCCCTAACCCTAACCCTAGCCCTAACCCTAGCCCTAAACCTAGCCCTAACCCTAACCCTAGCCCTAACCCTAGCCCTAACCCTAATGGGGAAATGGAAATAAATACATATTATTAATTTTATTATTTTTCCCTAAATAAGGGGGTGATGAAGGGGGGTTTGATTTACTTTTATAGCGTTTTTTATATCAGATTTTTATGATTGGCAGCTGTCACACACTAAAAGACGCTTTTTATAGCAAAAAAGTTTTTGCGTCTCCACATTTTGAGACCTATAATTTTTCCATATTTTGGTCCACAGAGTCATGTGAGGTCTTGTTTTTTGCGGGACAAGTTGACGTTTTTATTGGTAACATTTTCAGACATGTGACAGTTTTTGATCACTTTTTATTCCGATTTTTGTGAGGCAGAATGACCAAAAACCAGCTATTCATGAATTTCTTTTGGGGGAGGCGTTTATAGCATTCCACGTTTGGTAAAATTGATAAAGCAGTTTTATTCTTTGGGTCAGTACGATTACAGCGATACCTCATTTATATAATTTTTTTATGTTTTGGCGCTTTTATACGATAAAAGCTATTTTATAGAACAAATAATTATTTTGGCATCGCTTTATTCTAAGGACTATAACTTTTTTATTTTTTTGCTTATGATGCTGTATGGCGGCTCATTTTTGCAGGACAAGATAACGTTTTCAGCGGTACCATGGTTATTTATATCCGTCCTTTTGATCGCGTGTCAATCCACTTTTTGTTCGGCGGTATGATAATAAAGCGTTGTTTTTTGCCTCGTTTTTTTTTTTTTCTTACGGTGTTCACTGAAGAGGTTAACTAGTGGGACAGTTTTATAGGTTGGGTCGTTATGGACGCGACGATACTATGTGTACTTTTATTGTTTTGTTTTTTTTATTTAGATAAAGAAATGTGTTTATGGGAATAATATTTTTTTTTTCTTTATTTAGGAATTATTTTTTTTTACATACATGGAAATTTTTTTTGTAACTTTTTTACTTTGTCCCGGGGGGGACATCACAGATCGCTGATCTGACAGTTTGCACAGCACTCTGTCAGATCAGAGATCTGACTGACAGCGCTGCAGGCTTACCAGCGCCTGCTCTGGACCCGGAAGTAGTCCCTGCAGGACCCGGATGCAGCCCCGTGGCCATTTTGGATCCGGGGCCTGCAGGGATAGGAGGTAAGAGACGCTCGGAGCAACGCGATCACATCGCGTTGCTCCGAGGGTCTCAGGAAAGCCCGCAGGGAGCCCCCTCCCTGCGCGATGCTTCCCTATACCACCGGAACACTGCGATCATGTTTGATCGCAGTGTGCCGGGGTTAATGTGCCGGGGGCGGTCCGTGACCGCTCCTGGCACATAGTGCCGGATGTCAGCTGTGATAATCAGCTGACACCCGGCCGCGATCGGCCGCGCTCCCCCCGTGAGTGCGGTCGATCGCGCTGGACATACTATCCTGTCGGTGGTCATACGGGCCCACCCCACCTCGACGGGATAGTACGTCTGATGTCAGAAAGGGGTTAAGTCAATTTTGGCTGCTGATTACGAATTTGAACTCCGTTTTTGGCTATCACATCAGGATTTCGAGATATTTTCAATTTTTGATGAAAATTACTCCTAATGTTTTATGATAAAAACACATGATTTTCGGTACTACATTTTGTATATTTTTAATCAAGGAATAACAAAGATTACAAAATCTATGTACAGCAAATAAAATATACTTACAGAATTAAACTACAAAATGTAAAAACTCATATATATGGCAGATGAATGGCAAATGGCAGTTATTTGAACTCTCTTTTCTTGGCTGATCTGTGATTTACAGCTTCTGGGTTGTCTCTCATCAAGCTCCAGCAATAGTCAGCCATCATATGTAAGTCCCACCGGCCTGGATACCGTTCTTCCATTGTTTTAATGTCCTGATGAAAACGCTCCCCTTGTTCCTCGCTCACATCCCCAAGGTTCTCTGGAAAAAAGTCCCAATGGCCGTGTAAATAGTGAATCTTGATACTCATTCTACATACAAGATTTCGCAGACTCATTAGTAGCTCTTACACAATCTCTTCATAGTTGTCTGCTTTCTTATTCCCTAGAAAATTCTGCACCACATTACAAAATGCATTCCAAGCTTTCTTCTGTCTCATTCATTGATGTGATAACATTTGGGTCTCTCATAAGTGTTCTTATTTGAGGTCCATCAAATATTCCAGCCTTTTTCTTCTCTTCACTAAGACCAGGAAAAGTTGAACATATATTGTTAAAGCATTCTCCACTGTGATTGAGAGGTTTGACAAACTGCTTCATCAATCCAAGTTTTATGTGTAAGGGAGGAAAGACAATGTCCTTCCTATCCACTAGAGGATCATGGATGACATTCTTATCGCCAGATGCCAAACTGTCGCTGAGGCCATTCAGTTTTCACCCAATGCTCTGCTGTAGCTCTACTGTCCCAGTAGCACAGAAAACAAGGGTGTTTTGTGTACCCTCCTTGCAGACCAAAAAGAAAGTTAACCATTTTCAAATCAACACAAATTAACCACCCAAATTAAACTAAATTTACCTTAGTGAACCGTATAAACCGGCACTTTTCATACACTACTTATATTTATCATGGAATTCATGAAAATGGGCTATATACCGATAGCGCAAAAACGTGATCTGATTGAGAAATTATAAGATCAGATTTTAATTCAGCACCCTCAAATTAGTCTAAAACTGTTCTTAAAGTCCATGCCAGAAATTTTTTTTTTTTTAGATCAGTGTAATAGATAGATAATGGATAGATAGATGATAGATAGATAATAGATAGATGATAGATAGAAGATAGATAATAGATAGATAATAGATAGATAGATTGATGGATGGATGGATGGATAGATAGATAGATAGATAGATAGATAGATAGATAGATAGATAGATAGATAGATAGATAGATAGATAGATAAAAATTCAGAATTCAGGGTGCAGGGCCCTCCAAAGAAATATCCATTTATATAAATAATAAAAAAGAAAAAGGAGGCAGCAGTCCAATAGATGATGAAAAAAAGTGGACTTTATTAGCCCATATGGTGTGGTTAATAAAGATAATAGATGGATAGATAATAGATAAAAAGATAGATAAGCACATTTTTGCAACGTTGTTCAGTTTCCATTTTTTGCATAGATACATGAATAGAAACCTGAAACATACATACTGTATATAGATAAGAAGGAAAGGTAGCAAAGATATTCTATGTTTTCAATATACAGTATATGAAGCTGCAATCAAAATAATTCACCCTTATTGATGATTCGGTTTATTAGCAAAATCTACAAACTTTCTACAATAAACCAATGAAACAAGAACAATGAAAACATCTGAACACAATTATATAACAAGTGGTTTCTCTAAATTCTGGTGCAAAATGTCACATTTACTGACTACTGTAGTCTCAGAATTATTCACCCCTTCATTACAAGGGCTTCTGACTGTTATAACCTGCTGCAGACATTATGCAGAGCCAGACACCAACTTCTGGTAGCATTTTTGAAAAGTTTCCAGCCTGACATAGAGCACCAGAAGGTTTGATGGACAGGGGCAGATGGAACAAAGTCCAGACCATGGACAGGTGCGTAACACCAGAATTATCCAGGTCTTCTTCTGAAGCCAAGCCTTGGTGGAATGTGAGGTATACTTGAGATTATTTGCCAGTTGGAAGATCCGATGACACCCAAGCTTCAGCTCCCTCACAGAAGGCCTGACATCGTCTCCATAAATTTCACAAGATGCAGGCTTCCAGTGGCAGAGAAAACAAAGCAGCCCCAGAGCATCACTGAGCCACCGGCATAATTTACTGTAGCCATCACCGAGCCATCACCATGTGCTTAGTAGGTGCCTTACTGCAAGCTTAAACCTTAGTGCTGCTGTCAGTAATTCTTTCTTCAGATGTTTCACAGTCACTATGGGGAATGTGACCACCTGCCGCCTCAGGAATCTGGTGGCAGCCCGCGACAGCTTCCTCTTTATCACATGTCCAGGTAGTGTAGCTGGTGTTCCTATAACCATGAACTTGTGAACTCTGCTTCCAGTTGTATCTATAGGAGCATTCACTGGCTTTGAGCCTTCTTACATCCTTGTCCTTGTTTGAGCAATGCAATGATCCCTTAATGGGGTTGTCAAGGCTTGGGGGCTCAAGTCTGAAGTCACTCTATGCCATAGTGAGCACACTGTGAGGATTCTCCTGTGTTAGCATCGGAAGCGAGCTGCTGTGTGACAGCAAGTATGAGATTTGCATACATACGGTCATGTGCCGACTAGACATGAGCAGCCTCCCTCAATGCAAGTAAGGCTAGGCACGTCAAGTTGGAATGTGGCCAGAAGTATGCAAATGTCATACTTGCAATCACATGACTGCCCGCTTCTGGTATCAGTACCAGTGAATCCTGATTGCTCACACTGTACAAACTTGTACGGATTCACAAGACTGCAGACTTGATCCCACAAGCCTGGACAACTTTTTGGTCCACTCTTTTGACAACTCAAGAATTTTAGTGACTTACCGGCCATTGTACTGTGTCTGTGGAGTTAGCCTACACTATACATCTACTAACTTTTTCCAGTGTATACTGTAACCTTGTCATATGCCACCGTTCATGAGACAAAGATCAAAAACATGATCTTTCAGCCTCTGGTGGGTATATGCCTGCATACTGTTTGTTTCACTATATAGGAAAGCATAGCAGACGGCTCTTTCATATATAAAGGACCACTGCAGTGAAACGTATACCATGAGGTTCCCTGTGGTGGACATTTGCATCGGCATCCTCCCAGACAGTGACTACTGTTAGGCCCATATCTTCTGAGCGTATGTGTCTGAGATTGGCCACAAATACAGCGCGCACGTAGCATAAGATTCCTCAGAATCGCTGCCTGAAGCTGGTGTCTGGCTATACATCACATTTAGTGATGAGAGAGCGTGTGTATCATGAGAGTTTGGCACGTGTTTGATGAGGGGAGGAGGTTTGCAGAGCTCAGAGGCGCGGTGTGCCTCTAAAAAGTAATTTTTTTTTCTTCTAACTTTATGTATGCACATTGCGGCTACCAAAAAGGGCGCAGGAAACACCCACAAAGTCCTGACACCATGGCTTGTGTCATTGGCTGCTGAAATCACATGTCACTTTCCATGTAAAGAGCGGACATCTTGTTTTAGCGCCATTTTGATGCTAACAGTGCAGAGAGGCTGCTCCTGATGCTGGCAGTGTTAGCAGCAAGATTTTAGCTAGTTAGCTACTCGGTTGTTTCTTACTCAGATAGTTTAGTTAGGTAGTGTCCTGTGTGGCTGTGAAATTGACTTTCCAGCAATATTTTTTTTGTCATTACTGAGGTCCATAGACAAAGCCAGCAGGGCACATGTCATACAGTGTTGTGCACTGCTTCTATTGTGCACCATGCACGAGTATAGCGTTCTATATCTTATTTTTTCCTAGCTAAATGTGAAACAGCCTGCTGTATCTCACCTTGTCATTTAGTGCTGTGGTGACATTGTTCTATGATTTAAGCTGTTGTGCATGAAGAAATATTGCTACCATGATTCACCATGTCATATCTTACCTTGTTCTTTAGTGGCGGTGAAATTCCACAGTCTGCATAGCTCATGCACATTAAACATATATATATATATATATTTCTGTTGATAAATGTGATACAGCCCGCTGTATCCCACATTTTCATTTTGTGGTGGTGATATGAAGCTGTCTACAGACCTAACGCACATTAAAAAACAAAAATTATAATTTTTTCTGTTGCAAAACATGATACAGCCCGCCGTATTGTACGTTGTCATTTTGTGGCGGTGATATGAAGCTGTCTGCAGACCTAATGCACATTTAAAAATAAAAATTATAATTTGTTGCAAAACGTGATACAACCCGCCGTATCCCACGTTGTCCTTTTGTGGTGGTGATATGAAGCTGTCTGCAGACCTGACGCATGTTAAAAAACAAAAATTATGTTTTCTGTCGTAAAACGTGATACAGCTTGCCGTATTCTGCATTGTCACTTTGTAGTGGCGATATGAAGCTGTCTGCAAACCTCATGCACATTAAAATATTTTTTCTTTCTGTTGGCGTTGAAATTGTTTTGTGTGCAGAGCTGTTGCACATTCAATTTTTATTTTTTTTTACAAACATGATACAGCAGCTGAGATCTGAGTTTGACATTGTTTTGCGCCTATCTTCTAGATTATGTGCATCTTTAGCAACCAATTTCTTATAGGCATCTTTAATGCTTAGCTGAGATGCGCATATGTTATACCTGTCTTCTGACAAGCATCAAACGCTCTCTGGTAACTGGTGTTGGGTAAATGACTAATCGTTGTAGGCTGGATCCTGCCTCTCATACCTCCCATAGCTGCCCTGTTATTGATACTGTTGTACGATCCCATTCCCACTGTCATCATGTCCCTTTTCCTGATCAGTGCACCTAACGACACTTTGGCCATATTTGTCTGTCAAACCTACACCTTACCAGCAATAACTGTAGGAAAGAGGGCATTCCAACGCCATGGACAATCTTCTAGATTATACAGGCCTCATTCACACTAAACATATTTTTTTTAATGTTCCCAACGTGATACAGAACAGAGAATCTCAGTTTCAAATGGTTTTGAGCATCTAGTCAATGTTATACAGGCCTTATCGACAGGCCAAAAAAATTCTCTGTTACTAATGTAATACATTAGGGGACATCTCACTTAGAAATTGTTTGTAGCATCTAGTCAATGCTATACAGGCCTCATCCCCAGACCCCCAAAAATGTAGTTGGTTACTAACGTCATACAGTAGGGGACATCTAATTAAAAAATTGTTTGGAGCATGTCTTCTTTGTTAGAAATAAAAAAGAAAAGGGCTGACAGCACTCACTCAATGGGGCGCCCGTTCTATGTCCAGGGAACCATCTCAGGTATTCCATGAGAATTACGTTACGGCTTGTGATTGGTCGCTGAGCGGTCATGTGGGCCGCCGCGACCAATCACAATGCCGTGACGTCATCGGAAGGTCCTTCACGCGTTCATTCTTAAGAAGGAAAGCTGCCGGAAAGAAGCAGGGCGCGTACGAGGGTGAATATATACCTAATAGGGTATCCTTCTTAAGAATGAACGCGTGAAGGACCTTCCGATGACGTCACGGCTTTGTGATTGGTCGCGGCGGCCCACGTGACCGCTCAGCGACCAATCACAAGCCGTAACGTAATTCTCATGTACCTGAGAACCAGAACAGGACCTGAGAATTACGTCACCGGCTTGTGATTGGTCGCTCAGCGGTCACGTGGGCCGCCGCGACCAATCACAAGCCGTGAAGCATTCGAAAGGTCTTTCAAGCGCCATTTTTAGGAACGGAAGATGCCGGTTACCAGCGGCGATGTCCAGGCTGCGTCGGAGAGGTGAGCATATCAATATTTTTTATTTTAATTCTTTATTTTACACTTAAATGTGGATTCTGATACCGATTTCCAATATCGCAAACATATCGGAACTCGGTATCGGAATCCCGATACCAGATTCAGAAGATCGCCGACCTCATGGCCGACCCCACTCAGGGGTCGGGTTTCATGAAACCCGACTTTGCCAAAAGTCGGCGACTTCTGAAAATGGTCAACCCGTTTCGCTCAACCCTAGCCTACACCGATCCCTCACCCACCTCCTCTTAATGAGACGTTCAATTGAAAGCTGTAAATGCTGGCCAAGACCCCGATACCTCATGCCTGGCTGATTGCTGCAGTACCATGCTACAATTTCTACTATGAGTGAATTGAGGCCACTTTCCTGGTGTTTGTCCCTCATTTGATGTGTTTTGGTTGCTTTTGGGGATGATTAAAGGTGTTGTGCATGGGTTTGTTTTTGCCTCCCATTGACAGGAATGGCGTTCAGCTATGTTCGGCGAATATTCGACGAATAAATTGGCAAATATTGCAAATTTGACGATCGTAAACCAAGCCGAACATTGAAATATTTCCTCATCTCCAGTTATAACAGCTAGAAGGGCTCTTATTAAGTAGCAAAATGCTTGTCATAAGGCAGTGAATAATTCTGAGGTTGGTGTACAGTAGTCAGTAAAAGTGGCATTTTCTCCCCGATTGATGAAGAATGATGTCAGGCACAGAACTTTAAAATTACTTTTTAGGAGCTTATAAAAGGTTTAAAGTTTAGCAGCATTTTTTTCATTTTTCCCATTACCTAACAAAACCTATATTTTTAGGGATCACTTCTGCTTTGAAGTGACTTAGAGGTGCATAGATGTCAAAGACTCCCCAAAACAAGACGACCCCATTTAAAAAACTGAACACCTCAAAGTATTCAAAACCGTATTCAGGAAGTTTGTTAACCCATCAGGTGCTTTACAGGCTTTAATACAAACTTGAATGAAAAAAATGAAAGATTAGGATTTTAGCTGTTACTTTAGTTCCTAATTTTTCACTTTCACTAGGGTAACAGGAGAAATTGCACAACAAATGTGGGTCCATTTTTTCCTGAATACGAAGATACTCCATATGTGGTCAGTTTCTGACTGAAGGAGCGCTACTTGATTTTTGTAGGACAATTTTGGCTGTATTGTGGATGTCATGTCACATTTTCAGAGCCCCCAAAGTGCCAAATCAGCAGAAATCACTCACAATTAATTCCATTTTCTGAACTAAACCCCTCATAGAAATCATCTAGGGGTGTAGTGATCATTTTAGAACCACAGGTGCTTCACACAAGTTTACAATATTGGGATGCAAAAAAGCAAATGTTCCTTCTTTCTACAAAACCATTTGTTTGCTTCCGTTTTTCATTTTCACAAGGCTGACCGGAGAAAATGGACCCAACAATTTGTTGTGCAATTTCTCCTGATTACTTCTATATCCCATATGTGGTTGGACACATGGTGGGGCTCGGAAGGGAAGGAGTGCCATTTGACTTTTCCACACCAATTTTGGTGCCTGAAATAGATTATGGACATCATGTCACATTAGCATAGCCCTCAAAATGCAAAAACAGCAGAGAACCCCAAAAAGTAAACCAATTTTTGAAACTACACCACTTAAGGGATTCATCTATGGGTGTAATGAACGTTTTTAACCCACAGGTGCTTCACAGAATTTTATAACGCTAGGACATGAAAATGAAAAATTGAAGTTTTTTCCACTACAATTATGCTTTAAACCTACATTTTTCATTTTTACAAGGGGTTCTAGGAGAAAATAGACCTTGAGTTTTGTTATGTAATTTCTCCTAAAACGCGGCAACATCCCATATGTCGTCGTAAACTATTAATTTGAGTACACGACAGAGCTTTGAAGGGAAGGAACGACATTTGTCTTTTGGAGAGAAATAGTACATCGATGTGTCAATGAATTAATCTAGGAATGTAGTGAACATTTTGAATACACAAAATGTTATAATGTTCACCTGTGATACTTTAAAAGTACGTTTTTTTCTATTTAAATGTTGCTTTAGCCTCAAATTTTGCATTTTCACAAAGAGTAAGATAAGAAAAATAAATGCGTGTTTTGTAACACAATACCCCATCTGTGGTCAGAAACTACTGTTTGGGCACATGTCAGGGCTCAGTAGAGAAGATTTTGCTGAAATGGTTTGTGGTTGTCCTGGTACCGAAAGAGCTCTGCTAACGTGAATCCAAAATGCAAAATTTAAAAAAAAAATCCCCCCATTTTACAAACTACACCCTTCCGTGAATTAATCTGCATGTGTACTGAACATGTGGACACCACAGTTGTGTCACACAGAACTGTAAACCATGGAGATGCCCTCCAAAAATGCATCTTCCGCTAAGGGCTGTCCCACACGTCCAGATAATTCCGGTACCGGAATAAATCGGTACCGGAGTTATCCGTGTCCGTGTGCCTGGGAACTCACGGAGGCCATACGTGCGGCACACGTGTGCCGCCCGTATGGCGAATGGGTACCACACGGAGCGTGTGGTACCCACTCTGCATGGTGCTGAAGCTGCGATTCATATCTTCCCTGCAGCAGCGTTTGCTGTAGAGAAAATATGAAGAATAGTGTTAAAAATAAAGATCCATGTGTCCGCCGCCCCCCCACCCCCCCACCCCCTGTGCTCCCCCCCACCCCCTGTGCGCCCCCCCGCTGGTCAGAAAATACTTACCCGCCTCCCTCGCTGCTTCCTGGTCTGGCCGCGGCTTCTCCTGCATGCGGTCACGTGGGGCCGATCATTTACAGTCATGAATATGTGGCTCCACCTCCCATAGGGGCGGAGCCGACTATTCATGATTGTAAATGATCGGCCCCACGTGACCGCATACAGTAGGAGGCGCGGCCAGACCAGGAAGGAGCAAGGGAGCGGGTAAGTATTTTCTGACCAGCGGGGGGGCGCACAGGGGGTGGGGGGGCGGCGGACGCCTAAATCTTTATTTTTAACACTATTCTTCATATTTTCTCTACAGCAAACGCTGCTGCAGGGAAGATATGAATACCGGCTTCAGCACCATGTGGGGGGGACAGCGCTTACTGTAGCGCTGTCTCCTGCACGCACACGGACCCCAGACGGAGAATGTCCGTGTGAGGTCCGTGTTTTACGCGGACCCATTGACTCTATTGGGTCCGTGTAAAACGTGCGCTCCCACGAACACTGACATGTCTCCGTGTTTGGCACACGGAGACACGGTCCGCAAAAAATCAATGACATCTGAACAGATGCATTGATTTTTATGGGTCTACGTGTGTCAGTGTCTCCGGTACGTGAGGAAACTGTCACCTCACGTACCGGAATCACTGACGTGTGAAACCGGCCTAATAAGTAGTTTTATTCAAAATGTTTTCATTTTAGATGGACCCCAAAAACTGCTATATAATTTCGAATGACTGCAACAATACCCCATATGTGGTCTGAAATTACTGTTTGACCACACTAGAAATAGCAAGGGGGAAAGAAGCAAAAACTTGACTTTTGGAGCACAGATTTTTCTACAATAGCTTCCAGAACAGCAGAAAAAAATGCAAAAGTGGCCCCATTTTGGAAATTACTCCCCTCTGGGAAATCATGTATAAGTGCGGTGACTATACTGACAGCAAAGGGATTTGCCAGAAATAAGCATGAGTTTGTGTTGTAGAGTGAAAATTGCAAGTATGCCATTACAGTGCCCAATAAATTGTTGTTTTATTTTTGCCGTTCCTGGTGCAGTGTAAGCAATAATGCGGCTTTATTCATCAGGTCAGTACGATTACACAAAACCAAAATTAGATCGGTTTTATAGATTTTGCTACTTTTGCACTGTAAAACATTTTATTTTTGTATCGCTATAGCTTTTTTTTGTGGGATGAGTTGACGTTTTTGTCGGTACCATTTTGGGTTACATAATTTTGATTCTCTTTTTACTCCAATTTTTGGAGCCAGAATTAACCAACATGTAACAATTCACAAATAGTTTTATGTTTATTTATTACACCATTCAACGTGCGGTAGCTAGTTTCACATTTGCGTTTAAATCCGCAGCGTTTAATCTGCATCCGCAAGTGGTGTAAAAAATGCATATAAACACGTACAAAGGCGGCGTTTTTTAGACGCATGCGGTAACGCATGCGGTTAAAAAAACGCTGCGTTTGTATGCGCTTATATGCGTTTTTTCCACCACTTTGCGTTTTTGGTGCGCATGATGAGAAATTTCACAAGAAAAAAATCAAGATAACCAGACACCGCTAATAGGACTACAGAGGGCGTGTATTATGGGATTTCTTTATATAGACCCCTGAACAGCTGGAATCTTCAGAATTTGCTCCTGTATCCTGTGTCATGATGGATCTGCGCATGGAGAGCTTTTATTTCAACCTGGATTTAAGCATCAAGCTGTTTCTTGCCTGTGCTTTTGCTTGGGAGCAAGACAGAAATCGCGAAAGATGGAGAAGGAGACAACGTAGGCGTTTTTGGAGACACCCCATTATCGAACTACGTGAGAGCCGTGGAGCCTATCACACGCTGTATGCCGAGCTTAATGCCAACCCGGAGAAATTCCAGGAATACACAAGGATGTCACAAGACTCGTTCTGGGATTTGCTTTCTCGTGTCCAAGGAGCCATACGGAGACAGGACACCCAGCTCCGTAGAGCGATTCCACCGGAGGAACGTCTGCTGGTTACATTAAGGTACGTTCCAAATCTAAACCAATGATAGTCCAAATTTTGTGTTTTCTGACATGTATGTTTTGGGTATTTTCCTTTCTTTCTTTAGCGTAACCACACCATAAATAGAATAGATTGTAATGTTTTTTGGGTTTGTTTTTCTTACAGATTTCTGGCAACCGGAGAGAGTTTATCATCCTTCCACTTCCAATACCGGCTTGGAATATCCACCCTGTTCGGAATAGTTGCGGACACCTGCCGGGCTTTGTGGAATGTACTCCGGGAAGAGTTTATACCCCTACACACCGTCGACATGTGGCTTGAAATTGCGGAAAAATTCTGGAGTGTGTGTGATTTCCCCAACTGTTTAAGAGCGGTGGATGGAAAGCACATCCGCATTATCAAACCTGCCAGAACAGATTCGGAGTACTTCAATTACAAAAAATATTTTACTGTTGTGCTCATGGCAATAGCTGATGCGAACTGTCGCTTCATCGCCGTGGACATTTGAGCTTTTGGCCGTGGCAATGATTCCCAGACTTTCAAAAACTCGGATATGGGCCACCATGTGTATGGCAAAAATTTCAATTTTCCCCCGCCACAACCTCTCCCCAACACTCCAGGTCCACCGATGCCATTTGATATAGTTGGGGATGAGGCCTTTCAGATGTGTGAAAACCTACTGAAGCCCTATTCCAGTCGGGACTTGAACCACACTAGAAGGATCTTTCACTACAGACTGACCAGGGCCCGAAGAACTGTAGAGTGTACCTTTGGCATTCTGGTCTCTAAATGGTGCATTCTTGCATCAGCCATAAATCTAAAAGTGGAAACAGTCAACGAGGTGGTCAAAGCCTGTGTGGTTCTGCACAATTATATAATGGCTAAGGAGCAACCCAACATTGAACTGGATGAAACAGTTGCACACCCACTGCCCGATTTCCAGCATCACCCGCAGCGGTCAACTGCAGCAGTTGGTCACATGCGGGACCAATTTGCTGCCTTTTTTGATTCAGATATTGGATGTGTGTCATGGCAGGACAATGATGTGTAAATGTCCTGTTGTAATTAGATCTGTACCAGTAATTTTCTACAATGATAATAATATTTCTCACTAATAAACTTTAGTTTTGGTTGTGTTGACCGTGTCGCCTATGTTTTTCCTCTACAAACCAAGGCTGTCCTAAAACTGGCAGTATTTGGTCTGTATTTAGTATCAGTATTTGTAATCCAAAACCAGGAGTGGGTGATAAAGGCAGAGGTGCTAGTTAATATGTTAATATCATAATTTACCTCTAATTGTTCCACTCCTTGTTTTGGCTTACAAATACTGATATAAAATACTGGCCACATACTGCTAGTGTTATGGCAGCCATGTTGCTTTAGTGGTAAGCTTGTTGACGTCATTGCGTCATGATTCTGTTCTGCTGTATCCATTGGACACAGACTGAAGAGACAATGACTGTCACACTATCTATACTCATCAAGTCAGGTGTCAGAAATAATTAATTCATGATAAACATATAACAGCTTCATGAATTCACTATTTCTGACACCTGTGCAGGTGAGCATAGATATGTAGTGTGTGATCACCATCGTCCCTTCAATTTGTGTGTAATAGATTATGTATAAGGAAGAGAAAATGGAGGTTATACAAGGCAGTTCTCTACTCACCAGGTCAGGTGTCCTAACTAATGAGTTTTTTGACACCTGACCTGTTCACTAGAGTTCTGCACTGTATTTCCGCCATTTTCTCTTCTGACTGCAACACTAGTCACAGACTAAGCAGAAAGAAGAGATTATGGAGATAATACAATTATACCTTTTTTGGCCCACCTCATATCTCTATACTAAAGACACACAAAACTGCAGTCCTTTTTTTTTATAACTACTGGAGATATGATGTGGCCAAAAAATAAAGTGTGTGGCGAAGTTTCTTAGTTGGCGCACGGTGTGTGTTGCTGGCGGTGGAAGACACAATAAACCAAACATAATTGGGGCAAATCAATTTTTTTTTATTTTTTAATAACCAAAAAATGTATTTAACTGCGCCGGCTTGGGGTAGAGTGATGTAAACGGGGGGTGTGAAGTACTGAGGCCTGGCTAACAGTGGACGACGCAGAGGTGGCAGGAGAAGGGGCAATGAAACTAGTAGGGTCTGGAAGTTCGGGGATGGGGCTTGACACATGAGAGGCTTGAGACGCACTGGAAGGGTGAGACAAACCTGACATTACAGACACATTGGGAGGTGAAGGAGGAGGAATACTAAGAGTCCTCTGTTTTTTTTTTTTTGTTTGTTTTTTGGGGGGGTTTGCCGGGTTCTGGGAAGCCTTGGTGGGCTCATATGGCGTGGCGTAGTGGTGGGTGACCTGTCTGGGTCCGGCTGCACCATGACAGAGTCCATAGTGCTCGTAGAGCGTGCAGCCATGCCAGAGTCCATAGTGCTCGTAGAGCGTAAGGCCATGCCAGAGTCCATAGTGCTCATAGAGCGTGCAGCCATGCCAGAGTCCATAGTGCTCGTAGAGCGTAAGGCCATGCCAGAGTCCATAGTGCTCGTAGAGCGTGCAGCCATGCCAGAGTCCATAGTGCTTGTAGAGCGTAAGGCCATGCCAGAGTCCATAGTGCTCGTAGAACTTGCAGCCATGCCAGAGTCCATAGCACTTGTAGAGCGTAAGGCCATGCCAGGGTCCTGCTGCATCGTGGTGGTGGCGGTACGCAAGGCCATGCCAGGGTCCTGCTGCATCGTGGTGGTGGCGGTACGCAAGGCCATGCCAGGGCCCTGCTGCATCGTGGTGGTGGCGGTACGGAAGGCCATGCCAGGGTCCTGCTGCATCGTGGTGGTGGCGGTATGAAAGGCCATGCCAGGGTCCTGCTGCATCGTGGTGTCAGTGGAGGAGGTCCAAGCAGGAGCAGCGGTTGTCATAGTGGTGGGATGTCTAACTGCACTCGGCATGGTGGTGGTGCTGTAGTGGTGTCCGGCAGTGCTAGGAATTGAGGTGGCCTTGCAGTAGTATGCACCAGAGGTCGGCATTGAGGTTAATAGTGACAGTGAAGGCACAGGTGGATATGCCGCCACTGTCTGCTGGAAATACCGACTCTGCTGCATAGCCTGCACGTAAGCAGCATTGCAGGCCTGCATGACACTCAGCTGGAGATCAGGAGTAAGGTGTTCCGACATGCCCTGCTCAATTTGGTTAAAAAAATGATGTGCTGGCCTCTGGAGGTCGGCTTTCACTTGGTCAAGGCTTTTGGTGACCTCCTGGATACGTGCATTCAAGAGGTTATGTGAAACATCCATTCGGTCACCCAAAGCCTTGATTGCTTCGTGTAAAACCGAGCTCAAGTGCAAAAACTCGGGCATGAGTGACCTGTCCGAAGCCCTCTGCCGCTGCTGGGAGGAGCCCAAAAAAAAAAGGGGCAGTGGAAGAGGACTACGAAAGGGGAACACCAGATGGACCAGCTCCCTGGTTTCCAGTTAGTGTGGAAGGCCCACCTGCTGCTGCACTGCTGGATGGCTGGGACGGGTCCATGGCTGTTGGATGAAGGACTGCTCCAGAACCTGGGCCAACAGTTTTAATAAAAATTAATACCAAAAATTAACCAGACGCAAAATCCTGTAGAATAGAAAAATACAGATTATGGCAATACAATACAACCTAATGCACGTGATAAATACTTACGTTCTCTGGGCAAGGACCGGTCTTAAAAATGCCAGAACTCGATAGTATTTGTATCTTCTGATCCTTGCTCCTGAACCACTGGGAATACGGCTCTCTTGACGCAGGTCCTTGTTGAAGCGGTCCTTCATCGAACGCCAACGTGTTTTGACTTTGGCCACTGTTAAAAAAAAAAAAAATTATGGTCAGAAAAAGGACTTTTGGCCGTGCTCACACAACTGTGTGTGATGAGAGAAACTCCAGAAAGTTTCTTTCATCACACACAGTCGAGTGAGCACGGCCAAGGTCTCTGCTGCTTCACACTGCAGTGCAATACTTACCAAATGCATTTCGGACCCGAGTCAGGGCGTTGTCCCAGCCATCCCACATCTCTTTGGCCACCTCATTCCATAGGCGCCGGATCGTGACGTTGTTTGAGTGCAGTGGATCCCGGGTGTTCCACAACGGGACTCGCTCCTGGACCAGGGAGATGAGGAGGTCATTTTCAATTAGGTCATCCTCCCATTGTGGAACCTAAAAATAAAGTCATTAAAGTTTAGTGAATTAACATAAGGAAAAAAAAGAAAAAAGATGCTGAGAAATGGCATGAATAGGAAAGTCAACATACAAAAGGATTCCAGAAGAAAAAAGTTAAGAAATAGGAATGGAAAGAAAAGAAGATTCAAGAACATTGCACTGAGGATACAGTAAACAGTCAGCCTTGTATACGTACCCGCTGCCGTCTTTCCACTGAACCTTGACTCCGCTGCTCCTGCCCTGTCTCTGCCGCAGTTGAAGAAGAGCTCTAAAAAATGAAAAAATCAAATTGTCACATGTGATGTGACAGTGAATACTTACCAATGTGACGAGGCAAGTACTCACCTCACTGACATGTTCTACTTCCGACGGCCCAGGACGAAACTCCTCTTCAGAAGAAGTAGAAGACATTCTGATGCATGTAGAAAGAAAGAAATAGCATAAATTAGGACACGTAGAGACAGAATATAAAGGCATTGGCTAGGATATACTCACATTGTTCAGGGTCTTGTTTTCCTCCAAGATGTAGCCTGTGTCTCGTCTGCTTCAGTGTCTGCTGAGTAGTGACCTGCAACTGTCCACACCCTCCCTTTATCACCTTGTATGTGGGGGGTGGCTTATCAGTGTCTAGACATGTTTTTCTCTTTTGAAACGCATGCGTTCACGAATGCAACCAAACGCATGTGCTTGTAAACGCATGCGTTCATATAGACAGCAATACGTTTTTTTGCCGCAATCCTTGCGCAATCGGCCGCATGCATTTCCAGGAGGCAAATTGACGCCTCTAAAAATTACTACATGTTGCATTTCCGTGCCAAGCCGTAAACGACGAAACGACGCATGCGTCGTCAAACGCGGCAAAACGCGAACAATCAAAAACGCATGCGTCCCTAATGTTAAATATAGGAATACACAACGCATGCGGATATATGCGGTAGAAACGCTGCGGACACAACCGCAAATGTGAAACCAGCCTAACATTGATGAAAATAGTTTTTGCATCAAATATTTATATAGTGCTCAAACGTTTTTGGTTTTTTTGCTGATGGAGCTGAGTGGGAGCTTATTTTGCGATATGATGTTTTCATTGATTCCATTGCTCTCATATAATTGTTTAATTGCATATTAACTATTTTTTGTTCCGCCATATGATGAAAAAACATTTTTCCTGTACTTATTTCTTTATACTGTGTTTAAAAAATGTGGAAGATTTGTTGCCTGTGTTGTTCTGGACGCTACCCCAAGGTACCAAATATGCTTTTTTTTTGTTTAATTTTTGTTTTTAGCAAAACATTTTTTTGCTAATTTTTCTCAGTTTTTTCTTTTTTTCTTCCATTTTCACAATTGTTTTTTTTTACTTAGTCCCTGTAGATAATAGATGATAGATAGATAGATAGATAGATAGATAGATAGATAGATAGATAGATAGAGATGATAGATAATAGATGATAGATAGATAATAGATGACAGACAATTGATAGATAATATATAATAGATAGATAACAGATAATAGGTAGATAGATAGATAGATAGATAGATAGATAGATAGATAGATAATAGAAAGATAATAGATCATAGGTAGATAGATAGTAGGTAGATAGATAGATAATAGATAGATAGATAATAGAAAGATAATAGATAGATAATAGATAATAGAGAGATAATAGAAAGATAATAGATAATAGAAAGATAATAGATAGATAGATAAATAGATAATAGATAGAAACAGAAAAAAAAGAAAAAGAAAGAAATAACAAATTCCAAAATGAATTGAAAAAAATCAAACTAAGAAGCCTCTTTCTTACTTTCTATTGTGATTTTTTTCAGCTTTTATCCACAATGACATGTTTATCACCGTTTCCATACTTATTCGTTATTCATCTTTCTTTGCACATTTCCTTGGCGGTAAAGACTGAAGATCTGGAAGGTTTTTCATATCCGTCTGTAAGTGATCATCACAAATTATTCCAATAGAAGCTTTGTAAGGTTTATTACATCCTCCTGCTCTCCCCTATTGGGGCACCGCGTGCACCCGAAGGCCCCCAAATACCACTGTGGGCAGAAATCTAGCAGTGTGCGGTGGTATTACATGAAGAATTGAATTACAAGGTTAGCATTGCGTGAGCATTTTACGCATTATTGGAGTCAGAACATTTTGGACATTTAATAGGTATTATTCAATCCTTGGATGGTAGAATTCATTGAATACTAGATTGCGGTTTTATTTAGAAATGTTAATGCGGTATTATGTGTTTCGGCAATATATGGTAGTATTATTTTGGTACTATATGATATATTTTTATGTATTGTTTTGCATTAGTACTGGGCTTCAAATAGTTGCATTACATGGGCGTTGCATGGAAGTATAATTTGCCACTATCACACAGGATTTGGGTAAAAAACTAAGTGCTATATTCCTCAGTTACATGGAGTTTGAAAATGGGAGAAATAGGACCCCTTGTGAGCGGCGCAGGTCACAGCAGCGAGGTCCCTGTAATGAGACACTTATCACTTATTTTGGTCTGTGTGTTTCCCCTGCAGGGAGAATGCATTCCTTAAATTGTGGCATTTTTCAATACTTCCTCGAAATCACAAAACCAGTATGCAAGTTGTTTTTTAGAAAAACAATAAAAAACTAAAGGTTTCTTCTTTTTTTTTTTGCAAGAAATAATATTTCATGTTTTTTTTTTGTTTGTTTAATCGCGCTTGCATATTCACTTGGGAGTTTCTGGAGCCCCATCGATATTATGCCCTAAGTCCTGGAATTCCCTATTAATATTGACTGATATATATATATATATATAATATGTGAATACATACATGAATACATTAACTTTTGCTTAGAATTTCAGGATCGAAAACCGCGGATTATTGGTTCGACAGAAACGTGAAGGTAAGTAATGAATTTAGCGCATCTTACTCCAGCGCACAAATGATCAAGACCGTAGTGTAAAACATTAGTCTTTATGATTTAGAGCCTTAGTTTTCTAATGCTCTCGGTATACTCCAGACCATGTTGTTGTAAAAAAAATCATAGATCCATCGATGATTTGTAGCAAAGGGTTTGGCTTATACAAAATGGACAATTATTCCTGGAGCTCCAACCATTTATAGACCTCCTTTAGCCCCTAAATAGTCCATCCATGTTACCTTTATTCAGTTTTGATGCTAATGGACGCTCACTGTATAAGGATTCGTACAACTCCTGTTAAACTCAATGATTAGTCAGTAAACAGTGAAGTTGTAGTAGAACACACAAAAAATTCCATTTTTTTCCTGCAATGTTCATGGGTGGGGAATCCAGCAATTGGAACCACCCCCTACACTGCTCAGGGGTGGGGTTTCCAGCACAAAGGCCCACCCATAGGTTTTCTCCTACACTGCTCAGAGGTGGAATCTCCAGTACTAAGGAGCTCACCTTAAGTTTTCTCTCACACTGCTCGGGGATGGCGTTTCCAGCACTATAGACTATCCATAAGTTTTCTCCTACACTGCTCAGGGGTAGGATTTCCAGCACTAAAAACCACCCCTAGGTTTTCTCCTGAACTGCTCTGAAATGTGATTTCCAACATTAAGGACCATGACCTAGATTTTCTCCAGTACTGCTCAGGGGTGGAGTTTTCATCACTAAGGATCACCCCATAGATTTTCTCCTGCACTGCACAGGCTTGTGGTTTCCATCACTAAGGATTATCCCATAATTTTATTTCTGCACTGCCCAGGGGTGTAGTGTCCATTACTAAGGATCACCCCACAGATTTTTTCCTGCACTGCTCATGGGTGGAGTTTCCATCACTAATGATCACCCCATAGATTTTCTAATGCCTTGCTCAGGGGTGGGTTTTCCAGTACTAAAGCTCACCCCTAGGTTTCTACCTGCACTGCTCAGGGATAGCGTTTCCAGCATTAAATATAACCCCTAAGTTTCCCAATGGTTTTTAGTCCAGAATTTGACTTACCTTTGTGTTGCATTTATTGTGTCCTGATGTAAACTATTTGTGTTCTTACAGCCGCTGCAACAAATTATGAAGTTGACATTGAAATAAGTTATCCAGATGCCAGTATGGAAAAAGGCATTACAGATTTCCTGATGGCAAAAATAAGCACTTTAAATCTGGGTAGCAATACTAATTTATCAAGTTTTGATATTGCACCAGGTGAGTCCCATCAATGCTCAGGTGACCTTGTATTTACACACATCCCCAAGATCCCTCCTAAACGTTGGGTTCCGATATTTCAGTAGTGGTAGACAGAAATGTCTCCAGTGCTCGAATTACTACAATGTGTAAGCGCCGGCAAAAAAAAATCCCATTAGCCTGTATAACTAGGAGAGGATAGTCCAGACTACTGTAGATACAACTGCAACAAACCCTCCACCCTCAGACAGATTAGCTCTGTACAACCATATTTGCCAACAGTCTCATGAGCCAAAAAGGGGGGTGGGGTGTGCAGAAACCACTCTACCTCCCTTTTTGGCTTGGGTTATGGGACTACCAACAGTCTCCATATTGCCGGGAAAATCCCATAACCCAATCCAACAAGGTATACAAACTTGGCCAAAAGTGTCCCACTTAAGAACATTGGTAAGTGTAAATAATTACCGTAGTTTGGTGCAACTTTTGATTTGAGCCAAAAAAACAAACGACATTCAGGGCCAACAGCACCAATGGCACCCAGGCTAGAACTTGGAACATCTGCCAGTCATTGTGCATACCCTTCCATATATAATGTGGATATCAGCCTTTTTTTATACAGCCAGGGTCGAAGCCAATCTGGAACAGTTTAACCTTTTCGATTCGGCTGTAAATTGTGACCGTAGCATCTAAGCGGTCTGAAATGGGTGAAGGTTTCTCCTAAAGTTACAATTGATCCCTTATGATTGCAGGGTGCCGATGGCAACCTCATGGCAATGGGGTGGACCTAATAAAAGACCCCGTGTTTGCCATGTTTATGAAGCCAATCCTGTGGTTGGGCTTCATATGAAAAAGGTAATTTTACAATACGCTCCAGTGTTACAGTATTGTAGCGTATTATATAAGTCATCAATTGATCAACATCCCTAGAGGGACCAATAAAAAAAATGTTATATATATATCATAGAAAAGTTTAAATCACTACACTTTTTCCAGGAGAAAAATAAAATTTAAGAAAGCATAATTAGTATTGCAGTATGAGTACCTATTCAAATGAAAAAAAAAATACTAATACATTTATCCCATATAGTATACAGTGAAATAAAAAAAACGAAATGGCAGAATTCACTTCAGTTTCTCAAAAAGAGACTAAATAGAGATCAGACAGATATATGGATCCCAAAATAGTACCGTAATTATTAAACCTACAGATTTAAAGAACAAATAAAGATTTAAGAGAAAAATCAAGAACAAATCTATAGCAAAGAGGAGCTCACTGGGACTCTGCCTCCTTAAGTCCGCATAAACCTGCGGCTGGCCCTGACCATAGTTACGGCGTTCTACCTTGTACATGTGACTTTTTTCTCTTTTTCTATTTTTCAGGCTGCACTCTGAGTGGATCATTAGCTACGTGCAGCTGCAACAAGGGGTACGACTGTGTTGGGACTCTGGGAGCATGTACAGATACTGAGTGCATATGTCTCACCACACTTCCGCTCCAGAAATACTGCATACGTAACGGTAAGGCAAACATCACATCAGTAATTTATCATTTATTTTACCGGCTCCGCACATTTTAACTGGCTAAGAGATAATCGTCACAAGCAGTGTCCTGGAGTGAGGTTCTTTATATAATAAGCAAATTAAAGTTATAAAAGTGTCTAAACTAGACTAAGGGGGATCCGTGACCAAACTCAGTGTTACTTTGTTTCTATAACTATTTTTTATATATATATTTTACAGATTTATTATTCTGTTTGCAGTATATTGTTAAGGAGCCGTTGACAGTAACTGTATGAGGACAAAATGGCTTTTTTTTAAATTTTGATAGACAGGAAAGACCCTTCATCTCACAGCAGTACAAATACATCAGCTCTACAGTGTGAGGACCCCAATATGGCCGATATCATGGACATGGGAGTGAGCGGTGCACATGACTGACAAAGTTGATGAGTGGAGTTAGGCCTAAAGGTCAACGCTGACGGTGTTCTGATGATGACTTCTGTCTTCGGAGATAGGGTTGAGCGAAACGGGTCGATCATTTTCAAAAGTCGCCGACTTTTGGCTAAGTCGGCGTCTCATGAAACCCGATCCGACCCCTGTGCTTGTCGGCCATGCGGTACGCGACTTTCGCGCCAAAGTCGCGTTTCAATGACGCGAAAAGCGCCATTTCTCAGCCAATGAAGGTGAACGCAGAGTGTGGGCAGCGTGATGACATAGATCCTGGTCCCCACCATCTTAGAGAAGGGCATTGCAGTGATTGGCTTGCTGTCTGCGGCGTCACAGGGGCTATAAAGGGGCGTTCCCGCCGACCGCCATCTTACTGCTGCTGATCTGAGCTTAGGGACAGGTTGCTGCCGCTTCGTCAGAAGCAGGGAGAGCGTTAGGCAGGGTCCACTAACCACCAAACCGCTTGTGCTGTAGCGATTTCCACTGTCCAACACCACCTTCGGTGTGCAGGGACTGTGGAAGCTATTTTTTTTTTTTTTTCCCCTCAGCTCTGTAGCTCATTGGGCTGCCCTAGAAGGCTCCCTGATAGCTGTATTGCTGTGTGTACGCCACTGTGGAAACCAACTGCTTTTTTCAAAGCACATATCCTCTTGTTCCTTCCTTTCTGCACAGCTATCTTTTTTGTTTGTCCACACTTTTTATTTAATTTGTGCATCAGTCCACTCCTATTGCTGCCTGCCATACCTGGCTTACATTACTGCAGGGAGATAGTAATTGTAGGACAGTCCCTGTTTTTTTTTTTTTTTTGTGGGAGATTAAGATTGGCATTTCTGCTACAGTGCCATCCCTGGGTGTGCCATCTCTCACTGAGTGGGCCATAGAAAGCCTATTTATTTTTTTTTTTAAATATTATTGGGTTTCTAAAGTCTCCCTGAAAAAACAAAAAATACATAAAAAAACAGTGGGAGAGTAATATTGCCCTTTCAGCTTGTGTGCCAGTCTTGACTCCTGGGTGTGCCACCTCTCTCCCTTTCATTCAGTGGGCCATAGAAAGCCTATTTATTTTTTCCGTGATTTGTGTTCTAAATTCTACCTCAACACAAAAACACTACATCAATCAGTGGTAGAAAAATATTGGCCTCAGTCAGGGCTTGTGTGCCACTGCTGTGTGTGCTATCTCTCATTCAGTGGGCTATAGAAAGCCTATTTATTTATTTATTTTTTTTTCTTATTATTTGGTTTCTAAAGTCTCCCTGAAAAAAAAAATACATAAAAAAACAGTGGGAGAGTAATATTGCCCTTTCAGCTTGTGTGCCAGTCTTGACTCCTGGGTGCGCCACCTCTCTCTCTCATTCAGTGGGCCATAGAAAGGCTATTTATTTTTTTGGTTTTTTTAATATTATTTGGTTTCTAAAGTCTCCCTGAAAATAAAAGAAAAAAAACTTAAAAAAACAGTGGGAGAGTAATATTGCCCTTTCAGCTTGTGTGCCAGTCTTGACTCCTGGGTGTGCCACCTCTCTCTCTCATTCAGTGGGCCATAGAAAGGCTATTTATTTTTTTGGTTTTTTTAATATTATTTGGTTTCTAAAGTCTCCCTGAAAATAAAAGAAAAAAAACTTAAAAAAACAGTGGGAGAGTAATATTGCCCTTTCAGCTTGTGCGCCAGTCTTGACTCCTGGGTGTGCCACCTCTCTCTCTCTAATTGTGGGCCATAGAAAGCCTTTTTTTTTGTTTTTTTTAATATTATTTGGTTTCTAAAGTCTCCCTGAAAAAAAAAAAAACATAAAAAAACAGTGGGAGAGTAATATTGCCCTTTCAGCTTGTGTGCCAGTCTTGACTCCTGGGTGTGCCACCTCTCTCATTCAGTGGGCCATAGAAAGCCTATTTATTTTTTTTAAAAAATATTATTTGGTTTCTAAAGTCTCCCTGAAAAAAAAAAAACATAAAAAAACAGTGGGAGAGTAATATTGCCCTTTCAGCTTGTGTGCCAGTCTTGACTCCTGGGTGTGCCACCTCTCTCTCATTCAGTGGGCCATAGAAAGGCTATTTATTTTTTTGGGTTTTTTAATATTATTTGGTTTCTAAAGTCTCCCTGAAAAAAAAAAAAAAACATAAAAAAACAGTGGGAGAGTAATATTGCCCTTTCAGCTTGTGTGCCAGTCTTGACTCCTGGGTGTGCCACCTCTCTCATTCAGTGGGCCATAGAAAGCCTATTTATTTTTTTTTTTAAATATTATTTGGTTTCTAAAGTCTCCCTGAAAATAAAAGAAAAAAAACTTAAAAAAACAGTGGGAGAGTAATATTGCCCTTTCAGCTTGTGCGCCAGTCTTGACTCCTGGGTGTGCCACCTCTCTCTCTCTAATTGTGGGCCATAGAAAGCCTTTTTTTTTTTTTTTTTTTTAATATTATTTGGTTTCTAAAGTCTCCCTGAAAAAAAAAAAAAACATAAAAAAACAGTGGGAGAGTAATATTGCCCTTTCAGCTTGTGTGCCAGTCTTGACTCCTGGGTGTGCCACCTCTCTCATTCAGTGGGCCATAGAAAGCCTATTTATTTTTTTTTTTAAATATTATTTGGTTTCTAAAGTCTCCCTGAAAAAAAAAAAACATAAAAAAACAGTGGGAGAGTAATATTGCCCTTTCAGCTTGTGTGCCAGTCTTGACTCCTGGGTGTCCCACCTCTCTCTCATTCAGTGGGCCATAGAAAGGCTATTTATTTTTTTGGGTTTTTTAATATTATTTGGTTTCTAAAGTCTCCCTGAAAAAAAAAAAAACATAAAAAAACAGTGGGAGAGTAATATTGCCCTTTCAGCTTGTGTGCCAGTCTTGACTCCTGGGTGTGCCACCTCTCTCTCTCATTCAGTGGGCCATAGAAAGCCTATTTTTTTTGGGGGGGGGTTTAATATTATTTGGTTTCTAAAGTCTCCCTGAAAAAAAAAAAAACATAAAAAAACAGTGGGAGAGTAATATTGCCCTTTCAGCTTGTGCGCCAGTCTTGACTCCTGGGTGTGCCACCTCTCTCTCTCTAATTGTGGGCCATAGAAAGCCTTTTTTTGGGGTTTTTTTTTAATATTATTTGGTTTCTAAAGTCTCCCTGAAAATAAAAGAAAAAAAACTTAAAAAAACAGTGGGAGAGTAATATTGCCCTTTCAGCTTGTGCGCCAGTCTTGACTCCTGGGTGTGCCACCTCTCTCTCTCTAATTGTGGGCCATAGAAAGCCTTTTTTTTGGTTTTTTTTTAATATTATTTGGTTTCTAAAGTCTCCCTGAAAAAAAAAAACATAAAAAAACAGTGGGAGAGTAATATTGCCCTTTCAGCTTGTGTGCCAGTCTTGACTCCTGGGTGTGCCACCTCTCTCCCTCTCATTCAGTGGGCCATAGAAAGGCTATTTATTTTTTTGGTTTTTTTAATATTATTTGGTTTCTAAAGTCTCCCTGAAAAAAAAAAAAACATAAAAAAACAGTGGGAGAGTAATATTGCCCTTTCAGCTTGTGTGCCAGTCTTGACTCCTGGGTGTGCCACCTCTCTCTCTCATTCAGTGGGCCATAGAAAGCCTATTTTTTGGGGGTTTTTTTTAATATTATTTGGTTTCTAAAGTCTCCCTGAAAAAAAAAAAACCATAAAAAAACAGTGGGAGAGTAATATTGCCCTTTCAGCTTGTGCGCCAGTCTTGACTCCTGGGTGTGCCACCTCTCTCTCTCTAATTGTGGGCCATAGAAAGCCTTTTTTGGGGGGTTTTTTTTAATATTATTTGGTTTCTAAAGTCTCCCTGAAAAAAAAAAAAACATAAAAAAACAGTGGGAGAGTAATATTGCCCTTTCAGCTTGTGTGCCAGTCTTGACTCCTGGGTGTGCCACCTCTCTCTCTCATTCAGTGGGCCATAGAAAGCCTATTTTTTGGGTTTTTTTTTTTAATATTATTTGGTTTCTAAAGTCTCCCTGAAAAAAAAAAAACCATAAAAAAACAGTGGGAGAGTAATATTGCCCTTTCAGCTTGTGCGCCAGTCTTGACTCCTGGGTGTGCCACCTCTCTCTCTCTAATTGTGGGCCATAGAAAGCCTTTTTTTTTGGGTTTTTTTTAATATTATTTGGTTTCTAAAGTCTCCCTGAAAATAAAAGAAAAAAAACTTAAAAAAACAGTGGGAGAGTAATATTGCCCTTTCAGCTTGTGCGCCAGTCTTGACTCCTGGGTGTGCCACCTCTCTCTCTCTAATTGTGGGCCATAGAAAGCCTTTTTTTTGGGTTTTTTTTTAATATTATTTGGTTTCTAAAGTCTCCCTGAAAAAAAAAAAAACATAAAAAAACAGTGGGAGAGTAATATTGCCCTTTCAGCTTGTGTGCCAGTCTTGACTCCTGGGTGTGCCACCTCTCTCATTCAGTGGGCCATAGAAAGCCTATTTTTTTTTTTTTTTAAATATTATTGGGTTTCTAAAGTCTCCCTTAAAAAACAAAAAATACATAAAAAAACAGTGGGAGAGTAATATTGCCCTTTCAGCTTGTGTGCCAGTCTTGACTCCTGGGTGTGCCACCTCTCTCTCTCATTCAGTGGGCCATAGAAAGCCTATTTTTTGGGGGGGTTTTTTAATATTATTTGGTTTCTAAAGTCTCCCTGAAAAAAAAAAAACATAAAAAAACAGTGGGAGAGTAATATTGCCCTTTCAGCTTGTGTGCCAGTCTTGACTCCTGGGTGTGCCACCTCTCTCTCTCTAATTGTGGGCCATAGAAAGCCTTTTTTTTTTTTTTTTTTTTTAATATTATTTGGTTTCTAAAGTCTCCCTGAAAAAAAACAAAACATAAATTAGGTGGGAGATTAATATTGACATTAGTGCTTGAGTGACAGTCCTGCGTGTGTGTCATCTCTGTGATTTTGTGCCACAGAAAACAGAGTGTGTAACATTGTGCCTGATTTTCCTTGTGGTCTCACCAACCTGTTAAGGGATATTGAAATCATACTGAAGTTATAGCTCACCGTGTAAGTTGTTTGACAGCAACAAATAAAGTTACTTTGGTTAAGATTTTAAAACAATGAGGAAGTCTGGTGCAAGAGGTCGTCGTGGGCGTTCATTGTCAGCTGGTAATGATGGTAGTGGTAGTGGATCATCAGGTGGTCGTGGGGATAAAAATATTCCACCTAAGTCTGGAGCTGTGGAGCCAGTTTCGTCGTCAGGCTACACAAGGCCTCGAACGCTCTCTTTTCTGGGAGTAGGAAAACCGCTTTTAAAGGCGGAGCAGCAACAGCAAGTTTTGGCTTACATTGCAGACTCAGCCTCTAGCTCTTTTGCCTCCTCTTCCGAAACTGTTAAATGTAAAAGCAGCGCGTCGCTTGTGGATGTTCACGGTCAGGGACAAGTCGCTTCCTTGTCCTCCTCAGCAAAAACTACAACAAGAGAGAAGGATGCAGCAGGCGACACAACGGGTCACTCCATGGAGCTCTTTACACATACCGTCCCTGGCTTAGAAAGTGAAACATTTAACAGGCCATGCCCATTACAAGTAGATTCTGACATGGAGTGCACTGATGCACAGCCACAGCCAGAGTACTATGCTGCTCCTTTGACTCAGACCACCACATTGCCCTCTCAGGGTACAGATCCACAATCAGACCCTGATGAGACTATGTAGCCCCGCCACGAACGCTATACCACCGACCGACACAGTGACACAGACGAAGTTGCACACGAGCTCGAAGAGGAGGTAATAGATGACCCAGTTATTGACCCCGATTGGCAGCCATTGGGGGAACAGGGTGCAGGCGGCAGTAGTTCAGAAGCGGAGGTGGAGGAGGGGCCGCAGCAGGCATCAACATCGCAACAGGTTCTATCTGCCGGGCCCGTATCTGGCCCAAAACGCGTGTCAAAGCCAAAACCTGTTGGAGGACAGCGTGGCCATCCGGTTAAAGCTCAGTCTGCAATCCCTGAAAAGGGATCCGAGTCTAGGAAGAGTGCAGTCTGGCAGTTTTTTAAACAACATCCAACTGATCAGCGCAAAGTCATCTGTCAAAAATGTTCAACTAGCTTAAGCAGAGGTCAGAATCTGAAAAGTCTAAATACTAGTTGCATGCATAGACACTTAACCACCATGCATTTTCAAGCCTGGACTAACTACCAAACGTCCCTTAAGGTTGTAGCACCCTCGGCCAATGAAGCTAGTCAGCAACGCAACATCCCTTCCGTCACTGTAAGGCCACCATTTTCCGCACCACCGGCAGTATCTGTGCAGGTTTCTTTGCCAGCCAAAAGCAGTCAGGGTCAGGGAACCACCAGTTTTGTAGGAGGAAATATTGCATCTAGGGCACCGGCGGAAACTATACCGTCTCCAACCGTCTCTCAGTCTGCCATGTACACCGGCACACCCGAAAGTTCCACGATCTCCAGCTCTCCAGTCCAGCTCACCCTACATGAGACTCTGGTTAGAAAAAGGAAGTACTTATCCTCGCATCCGCGTACACAGGGTTTTAACGCCCACATAGCTAGACTAATCTCGTTAGAGATGATGCCCTACCGGTTAGTTGAAAGCGAAGCTTTCAAAGCCCTGATGGAGTACGCTGAACCACAATACGAGCTACCCAGTCGACACTTTTTTTCCAGAAAAGCCATCCCAGCCCTGCACCAGCATGTTAAACAGTGCATCGTCCATGCACTCAGGCAATCTGTGAGTACAAAGGTGCACCTGACTACAGATGCATGGACCAGTAGGCATGGCCAGGGACGTTATGTGTCCATCACGGCACACTGGGTGAATGTGGTGGATGCAGGGTCCACAGGCGACATCAATTTAGGGACAGTTGTGCCTAGCCCACGGTCTAGGAAACAGTTGGCTGTAGGCGTTCGCACCCCCTCCTCCTCCTCCTCCTCGTCCTCCTGCAGAAGCTACAGCTCTTCCACAGAACGCAGTCTGCCAACCACTCCATCGGCAGATGACACTGTTGCACACCAGTTGTCCCATTATGGGCCAGCTACTGCCAAGCGTCAGCAGGCTGTATTGGCTATGAAGTGTTTGGGCGACAACAGACACACCGCGGAAGTTCTGTCCGAGTTCTTGCAACAAGAAACGCAGTCGTGGCTGGGCACAGTAGACCTTGAGGCAGGCAAGGTAGTGAGTGATAACGGAAGGAATTTCATGGCTGCCATCTCCCTTTCCCAACTGAAACACATTCCTTGCCTGGCTCACACCTTAAACCTGGTGGTGCAGTGCTTATTGAAAACTTATCCTGGGTTCTCCGACCTGCTCCTCAAAGTGCGTGCACTTTGCTCACATATCCGACGTTCGCCTGTACACGCCAGCCGTATGCAGACCTATCAGCGGTCTTTGAACCTTCCCCAGCATCGCCTAATCATAGACGTTGCAACAAGGTGGAACTCAACACTGCACATGCTTCAGAGACTGTGCGAACAGAGGCGTGCTGTTATTTATTTGTGGGAGGATACACGGGCAGGCAGTAGGATGGCAGACATGGAGTTGTCAGGTGTGCAGTGGTCTAAGATACAAGACATGTGTCAAGTCCTTCAGTGTTTTGAGGAATGCACACGGCTGGTTAGTGCAGACAACGCCGTAATAAGCATGAGCATCCCCCTAATGCGTCTGCTGATGCAAAGTTTGACGCACATAAAGGAGCAGGCGTCTGCACCAGAGGAAGAGGAAAGCCTTGATGACAGTCAGCCATTGTCTGGTCAGGGCAGTGTACAGGACGAGGTAGCGGGCGAAGAGGAGGTGGAGGACGAGGAGGATGATGGGGATGAGTATATTTTTAATGCCGAACCTTTCCCGGGGGCACAGGAAATTGGTTGCGTGTCACGGCCGGGTTCTGGTTTTTTGAGGGACACAAGTGACGTAGATTTGCCTGCAACTGCCCCTCAACCAATCACAACCGGAGATTTGACAACTGGAACTTTGGCCCACATGGCGGATTATGCCTTACGTATCCTAAAAAGGGACACACGCATTACGAAAATGATGAACGATGACGATTACTGGTTGGCCTGCCTCCTTGATCCACGCTATAAAGGCAAATTGCAAAATATTATGCCACATGAGAACTTGGAACTAATATTAGCAACCAAACAATCAACTCTTGTTGACCGTTTGCTTCAGGCATTCCCAGCACACAGCGCACGTGATCGTTCTCACACGAGCTCCAGGGGGCAGCAGACTAGGAGTGTTAGGGGTGCACACATCAGAAGTGGCGTTGGACAGAGGGGTTTTCTGACCAGGTTGTGGAGTGATTTTGCTATGACCGCAGACAGGACAGGTACTGCTGCATCAATTGAAAGTGACAGGAGACAACATTTGTCCAGTATGGTTACTAACTATTTTTCATCCCTTATCGATGTTCTCCCTCAACCGTCATTCCCATTTGATTACTGGGCATCAAAATTAGACACCTGGCCTGAATTGGCAGAATATGCATTGCAGGAGCTTGCTTGCCCGGCAGCAAGTGTCCTATCAGAAAGAGTATTCAGTGCTGCAGGTTCAATATTAACCGAAAAAAGGACTCGTCTGGCTACCCAAAATGTTGACGATCTAACATTCATTAAAATGAACCACTCCTGGATTTCGAAATCTTTTGCCCCACCTTGCCAGGCCGACACCTAGCTTTCCTATGAAAAGCTCTTGCCTGTGAATTACTTTTCTAATGTCTAATTTGCTGCAGCTGATTGTACAGCATACGACATGTTTACACCTCCCTAAATGGCAAAACTTCCCACACGGGGCCGTGGTATCGCGACTTGGCGCAAGCACCCGTGAGACTGCTGTTTGTCTGAAGAGGTGGGTGTGCTCGCTTTTGGTTGACGGCATTGCTACTGGGTCCCTCATAGTACAATGTAGTGTCTCTGGCGGTGGTGGTGCGCACCCAACGTCAGACACACCGTTGTAACATGAGGGGCCCTGGGGCGGTCCCGCCGGCCTCAAGAGAGTTCCCCCCTACCCCAGCTCAAAATGTGCTCTACCACGTGCAAAATTATGTCGCACAGCTCCACCAATCTTTAGTCTATTCGCTGACATCATTCAATGTCTGGCACTGACAATACAAATTTGTAGACATCTATGATGCAACTTAAAGTAGTCTGTGTCTGTGTCCTATATTGGCACCATTAAATAGTTACTGCCAAATTACTATGTCAGAAACTCAGTAGATGAGCCCACCCCTGTACCTAAGTATGCCACCTTTTTTTTTGTTTTGGTTGTTTTGCGAGACATTAACATCTATTTATATTTTGGGAGTACTGGGACAGACACTCCTTGCACTACTCCTCCACTCATCACCAAGCTGCCTGTGTATCCATGTAACTGCTGTAAAGCTGCCATGAGCCTATTGTTTGTTATTTTAGGCCTTTGATAGCCTGTCTGCGGTCCCTACTTTAAATACTCCTCCACTCATCACCAGCTGCCTGCCCATGTATCCATGTAACCGCTGTAAAACTGCCATGAGCCTATTGTTTGTTATTTTAGGCCTTTGATAGCCTGTCTGCGGTCCCTACTTTAAATACTCCTCCACTCATCACCAGCTGCCTGCCCGTGTATCCATGTAACCGCTGTAAAACTGCCATGAGCCTATTGTTTGTTATTTTAGGCCTTTGATAGCCTGTCTGCGGTCCCTACTTTAAATACTCCTCCACTCATCACCAGCTGCCTGCCCGTGTATCCATGTAACCGCTGTAAAACTGCCATGAGCCTATTGTTTGTTATTTTAGGCCTTTGATAGCCTGTCTGCGGTCCCTACTTGAAATACTCCTCCACTCACCACCAGCTGCCTGCCCGTGTATCCATGTAACCGCTGTAAAACTGCCATGAGCCTATTGTTTGTTATTTTAGGCCTTTGATAGCCTGTGCATGCGGTCCCTACTTGAAATACTCCTCCACTCATCACCAGCTGCCTGCCCGTGTATCCATGTAACCGCTGTAAAACTGCCATGAGCCTATTGTTTGTTATTTTAGGCCTTTGATAGCCTGTCTGCGGTCCCTACTTTAAATACTCCTCCACTCATCACCAGCTGCCTGCCCGTGTATCCATGTAACCGCTGTAAAACTGCCATGAGCCTATTGTTTGTTATTTTAGGCCTTTGATAGCCTGTCTGCGGTCCCTACTTGAAATACTCCTCCACTCATCACCAGCTGCCTGCCCGTGTATCCATGTAACCGCTGTAAAACTGCCATGAGCCTATTGTTTGTTATTTTAGGCCTTTGATAGCCTGTCTGCGGTCCCTACTTTAAATACTCCTCCACTCATCACCAGCTGCCTGCCCGTGTATCCATGATGTAACCGCTGTAAAACTGCCATGAGCCTATTGTTTGTTATTTTAGGCCTTTGATAGCCTGTCTGCGGTCCCTACTTTAAATACTCCTCCACTCATCACCAGCTGCCTGCCCGTGTATCCATGTAACCGCTGTAAAACTGCCATGAGCCTATTGTTTGTTATTTTAGGCCTTTGATAGCCTGTCTGCGGTCCCTACTTGAAATACTCCTCCACTCACCACCAAGCTGCCTGTGTATCCATGTAACCGATGTAAAACTGCAGTATTTTGCTTATAAAAAAGAAAATACTGGAGAGATATCAAATGCAGACATTTTAACATTAAAAACAAAAACACATACAACAAAAAACTGGTACAGTACAAAAATTGGCCACCAGCTACAAAAACTTTCTCCTGCAAGTAGTTAACTGAAAGGTTTTTTTCCATTGAAAACACAGATATGGCATCCACCGAGTGTTGTCCTGTCGCGTCTTCTTTATATTATTGCCAAGAAGCTGCAACTGAATAAAGCTGAGCTTCTACCTTCTGCCTCTTATTAACTGCTTTTTTTTAATAAAATTGGCTGTTCCGGCCTACTAAAGGTGTCTGTCTGCCCCTGCCTGGTGTTGTCCTCAACTGAATAAAGCTGAGCTTCAACCTTCTGTTCCAAATTACCATTTTTAAAAATGCAATTGGCTGTACCGGCCTACTAAAGGTGTCTGTCTGCCCCTGCCTGGTGTTGTCCTCAACTGAATAAAGCTGAGCTTCTACCTTCTGTTCCAAATTACCATTTTTAAAAATGCAATTGGCTGTTCCGTCCTACTAAAGGTGAATGTCTGCCCCTGCCTGGTGTTGTCCTCAACTGAATAAAGCTGAGCTTCTACCTTCTGTTCCAAATTACCATTTTTAAAAATGCAATTGGCTGTTCCGGCCTACTAAAGGTGAATGTCTGCCCCTGCCTGGTGTTGTCCTCAACTGAATAAAGCTGAGCTTCTACCTTCTGTTCCAAATTACCATTTTTAAAAATGCAATTGGCTGTTCCGGCCTACTAAAGGTGTATGTCTGCCCCTGCCTGGTGTTGTCCTCAACTGAATAAAGCTGAGCTTCTACCTTCCGGCTCTGATTAACTGCTGTTTTTTAAAAAAATTGGTGGTTCCGGCCTACTAACGGTGTCTGTCTGCCCCTGCCTGGTGTTGTCCTCAACTGAATAAAGCTGAGCTTCTACCTTCCGGCTCTGATTAACTGCAGTTTTTAAACACATTGGTGGTTCCGGCCTACTAACGGTGTCTGCCCCTCCCTGGTGTTGTCCTCAACTGAATAAAGCTGAGCTTCTACCTTCCGGCTCTGATTAACTGCAGTTTTTAAACACATTGGTGGTTCCGGCCTACTAACGGTGTCTGTCTGCCCCTGCCTGGTGTTGTCCTCAACTGAATAAAGCTGAGCTACTACCTTCTGGCTTTGATTAACTGCTGTTTTTAAAAAAAAAATGGTGGTTCCGGCCTACTAACGGTGTCTGCCCCTCCCTGGTGTTGTCCTCAACTGAATAAAGCTGAGCTTCTACCTTCCGGCTCTGATTAACTGCAGTTTTTAAACACATTGGTGGTTCCGGCCTACTAACGGTGTCTGCCCCTGCCTTCTGTTGTCCTCAACTGAATAAAGCTGAGCTTCTACCTTCCGGCTCTGATTAACTGCAGTTTTTAAACACATTGGTGGTTCCGGCCTACTAACGGTGTCTGCCCCTGCCTTCTGTTGTCCTCAACTGAATAAAGCTGAGCTTCTACCTTCCGGCTCTGATTAACTGCAGTTTTTAAACACATTGGTGGTTCCGGCCTACTAACGGTGTCTGCCCCTGCCTTCTGTTGTCCTCAACTGAATAAAGCTGAGCTTCTACCTTCCGGCTCTGATTAACTGCAGTTTTTAAACACATTGGTGGTTCCGGCCTACTAACGGTGTCTGCCCCTGCGTGGTGTTTGTCCTCAACTGAATAAAGCTGAGCTTCAACCTTCTGGCTTTTGGCCTACAGTAGCAGATATTAAACTGCATTTGGCCTATTAGTGTGTTTGGGCCCTTAAAACAGTGTCTGCTGCTCCTGGGTTTGCTACTCCACTCAACAAAGCAATGCCACCTGTTTAGTCCTGTTACCAATTTTGAACTGCATTTAGCCTACTTTATTCTTTGGCCCTATATCTGTTTCCTCCTCATCCTGTCCACTGCCCAGCCACTGCTACATGAGTCTGCTGGTACATTGACCTAGACCACTACATTCCCCTTGCACTCTACACAGCCAGAATCTGACCCTGCTGAAAGTCAGGTTCCCCTTCCCGCATGTTATACCACCTTACACATGGACAAAGAGGAAGGTGCAGATGAAAGTGCAGGTTCCTTCATCAGGTGGGGGGGCATACTCGTTGGCGACGTCACTGGCACAGGGCCCCTCAGAGTACGCAAAAGTGTCGCTGCTGGTGGGAGGCGCCCCCGCCATGCAAACACACATCGCTGTACTTTGAGGGGCCCTGTGCCAGTGCCAATGCGAACGAGTGCCCCCCCCCTGCTTGCTCAGGATCACAGCACTTGCAACGTTGAAATACTTACCTCTCCCTGCTCCACCGCCATGACACGTAGTCCATGTTTCCTGGGCCCACTAAAACCTTGAACCAGCCCTACCCCCACAACTTTTGCCAAATGACCCCCAATTTCCAGTGCCCAACTATTATTATAAAGTTAATTAAGATTGACACGCTTCAGAAAACAAGAATGGATGTTTTTGGCAGTAAAATGTGCACTGTAGGTGTTTTCCTGGCCTCCACTCACTGCCGGCTATGCTTCCCCATTGACTTGCATTGGGTTTCGTGTTTCGGTCGATCCCCGACTTTTAGCGATAATCGGCCGACTTCACTCGACTCGACTCTGGACTAAATCGGGTTTCACAAAACCAGACTCGATCTTAAAAAAATGAAAGTCGCTCAACCCTATTCGGAGATCCTCATTGTTAGCATAACTCCTCTGACACCAAATGATATAACAGGGCTGTTATTCTGGCCCGCCCTTGATAAGTATGACATGTGAGGGTAATTTCCTATGAGTAACTTTAGTTGTATTCGCATAAACTAAAATGGTAATAGACAAGTGGCCTGCAGGAAAATACACCCCCCAACACAAGACGGGATAACACAAAGGGCTGAAGGGTTGTTTGGGACCTTTGTAAATTTAAGACAATTGCCTGGGGTTATACCTTCCTAGGATTGTGACGTCACATACTGGGACAAACATCTTAGTCAAAAAATTCAGAATTTTTGTCCCACTGCCTCAGTGTCTAACATCTGGCCCATTGCCCCCAGTGTATAACATACAGCACCATTGCTCCTGATGTATGATATCTGGACCCCTCTCCCGCTGGTGTGTAACATCCAGCCCCTCGTTCCCAGTTATAACATATGGCCCCACTACTCCTGATGTATATTATCCGGACCCCTCTCCCGCTGGTGTATAACATCCAGCCTCTCGTCCCCGGTGTATAACATACAGCACCATTGCTCCTGGTGTATATTATCCAAGACCCCTCTCCCTCCGGTGTACAGTATAACATTGAGCACCTAGTCCCCAGTGTATAACATACGGCACCATTGCTCCTGAGTCCTGATGTATATTATCCAGACAACTCTTTCCCTGGTGTATAACATCCGACCCCTTGACACCAGGGTATAACATCCGGTTGGCCCCTAGCCCTGAGGTAAAACATCCAGACCTATAGCCTCTCATGTGTAAAACATCTGGCCCCATATCCCCACAGTGTATAAAATCTGTCCCCACAGCACCCCTGTATATAACATATGCCCCATAACCCCCAGTGTATAACATCTGGCCCCATAGCCCCTATATATAACATATGGCCCCATAGCCTCCCATTGTATAACATTGGGCCCCATTGCCCCCAGTGTGTCACAACTGTCCCATCGGCCCATCACCCCAGTGTATGACCTCCGGCCCCCCAACATGCCATCTGTCTTTACTAAAGTGACAGAATGGCTGGTGGTAAAGAGCTCACCGGTAAAAGGAGCTACCGGTGGGACAAGTCTGTTCCTGGCATTTCTTCCTCCTATCTTTTCCCCATCACCTGTGAGAGATATAATTGAGAAGTGGAAGCCGGGGCCTTCATGGCCGGGAAACTGCATGCAGCCTTATATCACCAAGCACAATGTTGAGCCTCGGATGGAGTGGTGTAAAGCCGCCACTGCTGGACTCTGGAGGAAACATGTTTTGTGAAGTGACGGATAACATTTCTCTATCTGGTGTCTGATGGAGAAGTCTGGGTTTGATGAGTCCAGGAGAACATTACCTTCTGTCTGCATTGTGCTCACTGTACAATTTGGTGGAGAAAGATTAATGCTATGGGCTTGTTATCAGTGCTCAGCCTGAGTTCCAGTGATGGAAATCTTAAAGCTTTAGCACAAGATATTTTGGACAATTGTAGATTTCATCTTTGTAAGAACAGTTTGGGAAAGACCCTTTTCTGTTCCCCATCACTGTGCTCAGTGGTCAATCTATGAAGGCATGGTTAGGGACTTTTAGTGTGTAAGAACATGATCCGCCACAAAGAGCACGGACCACAATCCCATCCAACACCTATAGCATGAACTCGAACAGAGACATTGAGCCTGGCCTTTCCCCAACATCAGTGTCTGACCTGATCTCTTCATCCAGAAGATACAATAATTGTGCCCAGTGCACTAGGTCCATACAGACATAGTTTGAGAAGTTTGGTAGAAGAGCTTGACCGTCCACACACACAGTCCAGACGTCAACCGCCATCCAACACCCTTGGGATGAACTAGGTTGGAGATTGTGAGCCCAGGCTCTCCCCAACATCAGGGTCTAACCTCACAAATGCTCTTCTGGATGAAGGGGCAAACATTTCCACAGACATCTCAAAAAACATTACCAGAAGAATTGAAGATATTATCGCTCCATATTAAAGGGAATCTGTCACCCCAAAATTTGCCTATAAGCTAAGGCCACCGGCATCAGGGGCTTATCTACAGCATTCTGTAATGCTGTAGATAAGCCCCCGATGTAACCTGAAAGATGAGAAATAAAGGTTATATTTTACTCACCCAGGAGAGGTCGCGGTTTGAATTGGGTCCGATGGGCGTCGTGGTCCAGGTCCGGCGCCTCCCATCTTCTTACGATGACGTCCTTTTCTGGTCTTCATGCGGCTCCGGCGCAAGCGTACTGTGTCTGCCCTGTTGAGGGCAGAGCAAAGTACTGCAGTGCGCAGGCGCCAGGAAAGGTCAGATTCCCTTTAATGTCTATGGATGTAGCATCCAAGGTCAAAAAAGCTCTAGTTGTAATGTGGCGGGGGCAGATACTTTTCTCCATATATTGTATTTTAAAGAGGATACCCACTTATAAAATATTTTACTAGCTCTTTCAGCAGTACGGGTCAGGCTCGGTAATGCAAGGAGTTTACCAGCCTTCTAAAATTATACTATAAAAACATAACCTCACTGCAGTAAATAGATAGCAACCCATGTGAAAAAAACATAGGGTGCCTGCTTAACATTTGTGTGATCAACAAAACATAAAAACCATCCCAACGCAGCTTCCCATAGGTTTTAAACTCATCGAGGCACTGGTCCTGCTCTGCTCCCATATATTTTGAGGACTGGTTGGCACATAGCGAGATGAGCAACTAGAGTCATAAACCATCCTGATTTGCTTCACCTTGTTGTAGTGGGATGTCTTTTATGCTTTTTTGATGCAGAAAAAATAGTAAATAAGTGCCCTATGTTTTTTCACATGTGTTACAATCTACAGTAATTTCAGCAAAGAAATGAGCCAGAGTATAAGCTGGTGTATGTGCAATGTGTAGGAGCACACTCACACTGTGGCTACTTCACAGACAAAATTCAACAAAAAAAATAGCAAAAAACCTTGCATGTAGATAACATAGGATACTTTTTAGTGTCTAAGTACTAAGTACCCTATGTTATTTACATGTACTATTACTATTTACTTACTTGGGTTTTGTTAGTGAAATGGCCACAGTGTGAACGTGCTCTTACACATTGCATGTATACCAACTTATGTTCCAGCTCATTTCTTTGGTTTTGCTGTAGTATTTTGTACTTTTTTGAGCTAGGCATTTCAACTATATAGCTTCCCTTGGGCAAGTGTCTTGACAGTTGGGCGTGTGTCCTGCTCTGGCATTATCTAAATTGAGGTCAAACGACACAAGTTGAGGTTTTAATACTAGAGATTAGATAGGTCCATCTCCATTGGGTACACCTTGTCGAGGTTGGATGGATTTTTTATGGGTTTTTTTTTTTAAATTCGTGTTAACTAAGTACCTATGTTATTTAAAAGTACTATTACTATTTACATACAACAGGGTATATGCTCATTTTTATTTTTTTTCTTGGGTTTTATCGACAGTATTTATTTACTAAATCTACAAGAAATAGAACGATCATATACCCTGTTGTAACTAAATAAGTAAAAAAGCAAAAGGGCATTTTAATAACATAGGGTTCTTAGTAACACTGTTTTTCACCAAAAAAAAGCATAAAAGCTATCCCACCAGTGGCAAAGTGACCCTATTTGGGATGGTCCTACACTGTCTAATATTAAAACCTTACCGTATGTCAGAATATAGTTCAGTGTGAATAAGGGCAGATAAAGGAATGGGTCCTGAACTCTGGACACCTTAGCCTAGGGAAGAGTCCCAAAAAGGGTCACCCTGCCGCTGGTGGGATGGCTTTTATGCTTTTTTATGCATTATTTAAATGCACTTTTGCTCTTTTACTTATTTAGTTACAGCAGGGTGTATGATCATTTTCTGTCTTGTAGGTTTTGTTTGTTTAAACCCCAATGTGAACATGCGTTGCATGTATACTAACTTAAACTCCAGCTAAATGTTTCTGTTTTTTCTTAATAACTTCTTATTCTAGGTTATTTTTGTTTGCTCATGGCCACAGTGTATGTGTGCACCTGCACATTATAATTATACTAACCCATTAGCTGGCTGGTCTTTTTTGCTTTTGCTTATAAATTATGTTATATGTCTTTTTTAACATATTAATGAGGTTGTCCACAACTTTAAAACTTAACTTTAATGGACCTAGGGGGTGTGAAAAATAAAACAATTTATACTTTCCTACCAGATCGGGGCTGGTTCTCCGCACTCAGTACTCTGTCCCCCAACAATCACCTGGCATCAACAAAATCCCGAAGAGAAGCCTGTGAACTCTGCAGCGGATGCTTGTTGACAGCAAATTTCCTATTTTACATTTCTCACATCACTTTGGGTAAAGGTAACCCTTTAATGTGGTGAATGTAATATTTCACTGGGAAAAGAGTTGTTGTTTTCTTATAATACTTTAACCCCTTAGTGACAGCCAATACGTCTTTTAACTGACCTGAGATATAAGAGAATAGCCTCCCCATACAGGTGACAATCCAGCAGCTGCCGGCTGTACACTATAGCTGACAACTTGCTGTATCACCCACGATCAGTATTTGCACTTTCCAAATCTGTTTAACCCCTTAGATGCTGCTGTCAATAGTGACTACATCATTATAAATGGTTAACAGAGTGTGGGGGTTTCCTCTTTATCCAAACTGGTGCCCTCAGATCATTATTTTGTGGTCCTGATGTTTGCGATGGCAATTCATGACCAAATAGCGGCCTTACAGTCTAACAGCTCTAGTAATCTGTTCAGAAGTTAGAGGCATTTAGGTGGTAAAAATACACATTTTCATTTCTGTCATACCACTTTGCATTAATTCCTGTAAAGCACCTGAAGGGTTAATAAACTATCTGACAGCAGTTTTCAATATGTCAGGGGGTGCTGTTTTTAAAATGGTATCACGTTTGGGGGATTCTCAATATATGGGACCCCTAAAGTCACTTCAAACATGGATAAGTCCCTAAAAAAATAAATTTTGTAAATTTCCTTGAAAAAATGAAAAATTGCTGCTACATTTTTAAACCTCCTAAAATGCTAACAAAATAAAATAACATTTTAAAAATGGTGCTGCTGTAAAGCCGACATGTGGGAAATGTTATTTATTAATGGTTTGCCTTGGTATGACCATCTGGATTAAAGGGATAATCATTCAAATTTAGAAAATTGCTAATTTTTTAACATTTTTCTCAAATTTTTGTTATTTTTTATAAATAAGCACAAAACATATTGATCTAAATTTACCATTATCATAAAGTATAATGTGTCACGAAAAAACAGTCTCAAAATCACTCGGATTTGTTGAAGCGTTGCAGAGTTATTACCACATAAAGTGACACTGGTCAGATTTTAAAAAATTGGCTCCGTCACTAAGGGGTTAACATGCAGATGATAGGCAACCATTGTGAAGACGTACAGGAGCAGCTTCTAGCACTTCAAGAATTCATATTGCGATTCCAGTCTCTTGGGCCAAAAAGTGCCACCATGAGTTTTACAACAGTTTTTTTTTCTTACTTTCAATGAAAAACACAATCCAATGAAGATACAAACATCTTATCTAATAGTTATGATGCAAAACATCTTTCATTAAAGATCATGAAATTCTTCTCTTCGTTGTCTTTGCAGAAAAACCCAACATCACAGTGTCTCCAGACAAACTATTCATTGGAGACACGGCAACGATAACGTGCAGCTTCAGCGATGGATCCAATGTTTCCTGGTACCACAACTCCACGAACATTTCTAATAATGCAAAGTATTCCGCTAACGTTACTAAACAAGGACTTGTAACTTTATGTGAGCTGAAGATAAAGAATCTTCTAGATACCGATAGAGGTGAGTACAACCAACAGCTTATAGATGTCACCACCATTACCTTTTGGGCAAATTTGGTTACGATCTCGATATATGAAAACACAAATGTGATACCATATAGCAACAAGTTGGTAAAGTTGTAAAATTCTGAAGTGTTGAAATACACGTTACATCCACATTGTGGTCATACATAGACACATATAAATACCTCCCTACAGAGTATCACAAAGTTGCTAAACTTACGCTTCACATTTCAGTATATGTCTAGTCTAATTATCTGTATTACCTTGGCACAAAAAAAAATCCTTCACCAGAAAGACAGAATTTTCTGCTGATAAACACAATATGGTAAGTCAAAAGGTTGAAACTTCAGAATTCCTCCGCAGATTACATCTTATTCCTACTTGCCAACTTTCTCCTCCGCAGATTACATCTTATTCCTACTTGCCAACTTTCTCCTCCGCAGATTACATCTTATTCCTACTTGCCAACTTTCTCCTCTGCAGATTACATCTTATTCCTACTTGCCAACTTTCTCCTCCGCAGATTACATCTTATTCCTACTTGCCAACTTTCTCCTCTGCAGATTACATCTTATTCCTACTTGCCAACTTTCTCCTCCGCAGATTACATCTTATTCCTACTTGCCAACTTTCTCCTCTGCAGATTACATCTTATTCCAACTTGGCCTTCCAATTGCAGATGCGTGTGAAAGTTTTCATGTTTCCTTTTCATGCCCCCACCGTTTGGCAGACAAATTATGGTTTCTAAAAGATTTCAGGAGACTTTCTCAACACCAGGAAGATTTGTCAGCTTCCCTGGGAGTATTTCAGGGGAACCTCCTGGACATTCCGAGAGAGTTACCAACTAAGATTTTATTTCTGGGGTTTACAAATTAGTAATACTTTTTAGGTGTAATCAGTGGCATAACGTGGGGGAGTAAAAGTCCTAGGGAGGCAAAATTTTAGAAGAAAAACGGAGAGTCTGGCAGCGGCGTCTTTAGCACCAAAAATCCAGGGCAGTGCACATACTTTCGTCTCTGGGACGAGCTCCACTTTAAACTCTATCAGCATTGATATGGTGCCAATATACTGTAGTTAGATCATCTGATAAAGGAAGAAACCTAACAAACTTTGGTGGCCTTCGGCAGTAGATGCAATGAGGTCTCTGCATTGCACAACCTGCGCCGACCCCCTCTCTGTATGAAGGGAAGAAGATTACTCCATCGCTCTGAATAGATAACTGTAAACTTTATTTTTTGGGGTGGAGTGAGACATAGATGGCAATATTACCTTTGTTGGGTACACTAAGTGGAATCACTACTTTTTAAGTGGACATTAATACTTTCTAAAGGAGCAATTTAAGAGCCATTATTTATTGCAAGGGGACACTCAGGAGGGGTCATTTTAAGAGGGTCAGGAAGTTGTGACAGTGAGTCACTTCTTGTGGATAAGCCATGAGTTGGGATAGTCACGGAGTCTGAGAGGGAAGGGACAAAGGCATGGTCAGGTAAGAATCCGAGGTCAAAATACCAGGAGGATACCAGATCAGAGCAAAGAGTTTAAATAGACGGAGGGCCAAAAGAAGTCTAAGGTCAGGCAACAAAAGATCATCGAGCAAAATACTAAGCACAGAGAAAGCCAACTACACAGCTGAAGTTGCGTCTGTCAGAGGTCTTGGACTAACAGCCCAGCTAAGTACCTGGGCAATCACCTGTGACAAGGAACACCTGGAGACAGCCCAGCACATCCCAGACTGGATACTGAGCTTTCAATCAAAGTACTGACAGCTTCGGCAAGCCCCTGTTCCAGATTGAATGGCTGAGCCATCAGTAACTGCATCCCAGACACACTGAGGGGTGAAATCGTAACAGGAGTACAATTTTTGCCTTGTCCGTGGTGCTGGCGTCCCATCTTACACCACTTCTACAGTCAATTTATTACTACTTATGTTCCCTTTTCTTTACCATTATCCATTAGTGATCAGTAATTCCTCTTTAATACCCCCTGCAGGTACTTACAACTGTTCTTCTACTATAAATGGGACAACACAAACCACAGGCACCGTTCTCAATATTTCCAACATTAACATTGTTGCATCAAGTAACATTGATACCTTCTGTGATAACTCTACCTGGACTATTTATTGCTGCAGTGACAACTTTGCCCTGTTTAATGTGACGTGGCAGACAGATGGTGCAGCAGGTAAGTTACAATCTACCTCAAATGTTGGGACACTTAACAAATCTACATTCAGCGTGATTTCTTTTCCCATTCATGTCTCAAGCTAAATTCAGAATCCGGCAGGTTTTCCGATACCGAAGATCAGTGCATTGTGAGAAATGAAATGATATAGATAGAGCTCAGCGTTTCTGTAGATCAGATGTGACAACAGGAAACAGATAAACTGCTGTATGTTTTCACAAGCAACCAGAAGTATTTTGACATTAACCCTTCATGACCCAGCCTATTTTGACCTTAATGACCTGGCCATTTTTTGCAATTCTGACCAGTGTCCCTTTATGAGGTAATAACTCAGGAACGCTTCAACTGATCCTCGGATTCTGAGATTGTTTTTTCGTGACATATTGGGTTTCATGTTAGTGGTAAATTTAGGTCAATAATTTCGGCGTTTATTTGTGAAAAAAACGGAAATTTCGCAAAAATTTTGAAAATTTTGCAATTTTCACATTTTGAACCTTTATTCTGTTAAACCAGAGAGTTATGTGACCCAAAATAGTTAATAAATAACATTTCCCACATGTCTACTTTACATCAGCACAATTTTGGAAACAAATTTTTTTTTTACTAGGAAGTTATAAGGGTTAAAATTTGACCAGTGATTTCTCATTTTTACAGCAAAATTTACAAAACCATTTTTTTTAGGGACCACCTCACATTTGAAGTCAGTTTGAGGGTTCTATATGGCTGAAAATACCCAAAAGTGACACCATTCTAAAAACTGCACCCCTCAAGGTGCTTAAAACCACATTCAAGAAGTTTATTAACCCTTCAGGTGTTTCACAGCAACAGAAGCAACATGGAAGGAAAAAATGAACATTTAAAGGGAACCTGTCACCCCCAAAATGGCTGGTGAGGTAAGCTCACCGGCATCAGGGGCTTATCTACAGCATTCTGTAATGCTGTAGATAAGCCCCCGATGTTACCTGAAAGAGGAGAAAAAGACATTAGATTATACTCACCCAGGGGCGGTCCCGGTGCGGTCAGGTCGGATGGGTGTCTCCGGACCGCTCCGGTGCCTCCCATCTTCATTCCATGACGTCCTCTTTGGGTCTTTACGCCACGGCTCTGGCGCAGGCGTACTTTGTCTGCCCTGTTGAGGGCAGAGCAAAGTACTGCAGTGCGCAGGCGGCGGAAAGGTCAGAGAGGCCCGGCGCCTGCGCACTGCAGTACTTTGCTCTGCCCTGAACAGGGCAGACAAAGTACGCCTGCGCCGGAGCCGCGGCGTAAAGACCCAAAGAGGACGTCATGGAATGAAGATGGGAGGCGCCGGTGCGGACCGGAGACACCCATTTGACCAGACCGCACCGGGACCGCCCCTGGGTGAGTATAATCTAACGTCTTTTTCTCCTCTTTAAGGTAACATCGGGGGCTTATCTACAGCATTACAGAATGCTGTAGATAAGCCCCTGATGCCGGTGAGCTTACCTCTCCAGCCATTTTGGGGGTGACAGGTTCCCTTTAACTTTTTAGTCACAAAAATGATCTTTTAGCAACAATTTTTTTTGTTTTCGCAAGGGTAAAAGGAGAAACTGGACCACGAAAGTTGTTGTCCAATTTGTCCTGAGTACGCTGATACCTCATATGTGGGGGTAAACCACTGTTTGGGCGCACGGAAGGGAAGGAGCGCCATTTGACTTTTTGAATTAAAAATTAGCTCCAATCTTTAGCGGACACCATGTCGCGTTTGGAGAGCCCCCGTGTGCCTAAACATTGGAGCTCCCCCACAAGTGACCCCATTTTGGAAACTAGACCACCAAGGAACTTATCTAGATGCATAGTGAGCACTTTAAACCCCCAGGTGCTTCACAAATTGATCCGTAAAAATGAAAAAGTACTTTTTTTCACAAAAAAATTCTTTTAGCTTCAATTTTTTCATTTTCACATGGGCAACAGGATAAAATGGATCCTAAAATTTGTTGGGCAATTTCTCCTGAGTACACCGATACCTCACATGTGGGGGTAAACCACTGTTTGGGCACATGGTAAGGCTTGGAAGGGAAGAAGCGCCATTTGACTTTTTGAATGAAAAATTAGCTCCAATCTTTAGCGGACACCATGTCGCGTTTGGAGAGCCCCCGTGTGCCTAAACATTGGAGCTCCCCCACAAGTGACCCCATTTTGGAAACTAGACCACCAAGGAACTTATCTAGATGCATAGTGAGCACTTTAAACCCCCAGGTGCTTCACAAATTGATCCGTAAAAATGAAAAAGTACTTTTTTTCACAAAAAAATTCTTTTAGCCTCAATTTTTTCATTTTCTCATGGGCAACAGGATAAAATGGATCCTAAAATTTGTTGGGCAATTTCTCCTGAGTACACCGATACCTCACATGTGGGGGTAAACCACTGTTTGGGCACATGGTAAGGCTTGGAAGGGAAGAAGCGCCATTTGACTTTTTGAATGAAAAATTAGCTCCATCGTTAGCGGACACCATGTCGCGTTTGGAGAGCCTCTGTGTGCCTAAACATTGGAGCTCCCCCACAAGTGTCCCCATATTGGAAACTAGACCCCCCAAGGAACTTATCTAGATGCATAGTGAGCACTTTAAACCCCCAGGTGCTTCACAAATTGATCCGTAAAAATGAAAAAGTCCTTTTTTTTCACAAAAAAAATTTTCAGCCTCAATTTTTTCATTTTCACATGGACAACAGGATAAAATGGATCCTAAAATTTGTTGGGCAATTTCTCCTGGGTACACCGATACCTCATATGTGGGGGTAAACCACTGGTTGGGCGCATGGCAAGGCTCGGAAGGGAAGGCACGCCATTTGATTTTTTGAATGGAAAATTAGCTCCAATCGTTAGCGGACACCATGTCGCGTTTGGAGAGCCCCTGTGTGCCTAAACATTAGAGCTCCCCCACAAGTGACCCCATTTTGGAAACTAGACCCCCCAAGGAACTTATCTAGATGCATAGTGAGCACTTTAAACCCCCAGGTGCTTCACAGAAGTTTATAACGCAGAGCCGTGAAAATAAAAAATAATTTTTCTTTCCTCAAAAATGATTTTTTAGCCCAGAATTTTGTATTTTCCCAAGGGTAACAGGAGAAATTGGACCTCATATGTTGTTGTCCAGTTTGTCCTGAGTACGCTGATACCCCATGTGTGGGGGTAAACCACTGTTTGGGCACATGCCGGGGCTCGGAAGTGAAGTAGTGACGTTTTGAAATGCAGACTTTGATGGAATGTTTTGCGGGCGTCACGTTGTGTTTGCAGAGTTCCTGATGTGCCTAAACAGTAGAAACCCCCTACAAGTGACCCCATTTTGGAAACTAGATCCCCAAAGGAACTTATCTAGATGTCTGGTGAGCACTTTGAACCCCCAAGTGCTTCACAGAAGTTTATAACGCAGAGCCGTGAAAATAAAAAATCATTTTTCTTTCCTCAAAAATAATTTTTTAGCCTGCAATTTTTTATTTTCCCAAGGGTTACAGGAGAAATTGGACCCCAAAAGTTGTTTTACAGTTTCTCTAGAGTACGCTGGTACCCCATATGTGGGGGTAAACCACTGTTTGGGCACACGTCGGGGCTCGGAAGGGAGAGAGCACCATTTGACTTTTTCAACGCAAGATTGGCTGGAATCAATGGTGGCGCCATGTTGCATTTGGAGACCCCCTGATGTGCCTAAACAGTGTAAACCCCTCAATTCTAACTCCAACACTAACCCCAACACACCCCTAACCCTAATCCCAACCCTAACCACAACCCTAACCCCAACACACCCCTAACCCTAGTCTTAACCCTAATTCCAACCCTAACTCTAATTCCAACCCTAACCCTAAGGCTATGTGCCCACATTGCAGATTTGTGTGAGGATTTTTCCGCACCGCTTTTGAAAAATCTGCAGGTAAAACGCACTGCGCTTTACCTGCGGATTTACCGCGGATTTCCAGTGTTTTTTGTGTGGACTTCACCTGCGGATTCCTATTATGGAGCAGGTGTAAAACGCTGTGGAATCCATACAAAGAATTGACATGCTGCGGAAAATACAACGCAGCATTTCCGTGCTGTATTTTCCGCACCATGGGCACAGCAGATTTGGTTTTCCATAGGTTTACGTGGTACTGTAAATGTGATGGAAAACTGCTACGAATCCGCAGCGACCAATCCGCTGCAGATCCACAGCCAAATCCGCACCGTGTGCACATAGCCTAATTCTAACCCTAATTCCAACCCTAGCCCTAATTCTAACCCTAACCCTAATTGTAACCCTAATTGCAACCCTAACCCTAATTCTAACCCTAGCCCTAAGTGCAACTCTAGCCCTAAGTGCAACCCTAGCCCTAAGTGCAACCCTAGCCCTAAGTGCAACCCTAGCCCTAAGTGCAACCCTAGCCCTAAGTGCAAGCCTAGCTCTAAGTGCAACCCTAAGTGCAACCCTAACCCTAAGTGCAACCCTAACCCTAAGTGCAACCCTAGCCCTAAGTGCAACGCTAACCCTAACCCTACCCCTAACCCTAATGGAAAAACAAAAATATATATTTTCTGTATTTTATTATTGTCCCTACCTATGGGGGTGATAAAGGGGGGGGTTATTTACTATTTTTTTTATTTTGATCACTGTGATAGAACCTATCACAGTGATCAAAACGTACAGGGAACGAATCTGCCGGCCGGCATTTTCCAGGATAGCGGCGCCCATGCGAGAAGACCGAGGACACTGGGAGGGACACCGGGACTAGGTAAGTATGGGGGGGTGCAATCGGACAGCGGGAGGGCAGAGGGAAGGACGGGGGAGGGGCGGAGGGGAGAGGAAGGCGCTTAGGACAGGATGGAGGGGTACGGAACACTGACGGCAGCTGCAGATCGCCGCCGTCATTCGTGGGGGGCCAGATCGGGGTCTCCAGCCATGGTCGATGCTATTGCAGCATCGGCCATGGCTGGATTGTAATATTTTACCAATTTTCATAGGTGAAATATTACAGATTGCTCTGATTGGCTGTTTCACTTTCATCAGCCAATCAGAGCGATCGTAGCCACGGGGAGGCGAAGCCACCCCCCCTGGGCTGTAGTACCACTCCCCCTGTCCCTGCAGGTCGGGTGAAATTGGAGTTAACCCTTTCACCCGGCCTACAGGGACGCGATCTGACCCTGACGCATATGCTGCGTCACAGGTCGGATTGGCACAGGTTTTCATGACGCATACGCTGCGTCAAAGGTCGGGAAGGGGTTAAAGGATTCATTATTTTGAATGGATAATATATTTAAAGAGAAGCAAAATTATTTGTTTATTTCAATATTGATCAGACTTTGCAAAGTTAGAATATACTCCATTACCTTACCTTACCTTCTTTTTTCCCCAAAATTCAATACTGAAATTACTGTTTCAACTTCCTTGTTCATGCACTCAGAGTAGCTGTTTTGAACAGCAGGTCAAACAGATATCTGTACTCGTGTGTGTCAGCTTCTCTGCTCCTCCCCAGCATCCTCAGTGTGTAAGTAGTGTCTGACCATGGGGAACTGGGGCAGAAAAGATGACACATAGGAGCAACAAGATTTGTTAGAACTGCAGTTTAAACTAGCTATTTTAAGTGCATGAACAAGGCAGATAAAGCAGCACTTTCAGAGTGTAGTTTGGGATAAAAGGGAAGAAGAAATGGTAATGAAGTATATCACAAATATTCATAACTTTGCAAACGCTGATCAATATTTATGTTAAAAAAGACCACCCGAGAATAATGAGTGCAGCTCTGGGGTATAATACAGGATGTAACTCAGGATCAGTAATGTAATGTATGTACACAGTTACTGCACCAGCAGAATAGTGAGTGCAGCTCTGGGGTATAATACAGGATGTAACTCAGGATCAGTAATGTAATGTATGTGCACAGTGACTACAGCAGCAGAATAGTGAGTACAGCTCTGGGGTATAATACAGGATGTAACTCAGCATCAGTAATGTAATGTATGTACACAGTGACTGCACCAGCAGAATAGTGAGTGCAGCTCTGGAGTATAATACAGGATGTAACTCAGGATTAGTACAGGATCAGTAATGTAATGTATGTACACAGTGACTACAGCAGCAGAATAGTGAGTGCAGCTCTGGGGTATAATACAGGATGTAACTCAGGATCAGTAATGTAATGTATGTACACAGTGACTGCACCAGCAGAATAGTGAGTGCAGCTCTGGGGTATAATACAGGATATAACTCAGGATCAGTAATGTAATGTATGTACACAGTGACTGCACCAGCAGAATAGTGAGTGCAGCTCTGGGGTATAATACAGGATGTAACTCAGGATCGGTAATGTAATATATGTAAACAGTGATTGCACCAGCAGAATAGTGAGCGCAGCTCTGGGGTATAATACAGGATGTAACTCAGGATCAGAACAGGATCAGTAATGTAATGTATGTACACAGTGACTGCACCAGCAGAATAGTGAGTGCAGCTCTGGGGTATAATACAGGATGTAACTCAGGATCAGTAATGTAATGTATGTACACAGTGACTGCAACAGCAGAATAGTGAGTGCAGCTCTGGGGTATAATACAGGATGTAACTCAGGATCGGTAATGTAATATATGTACACAGTGACTGCACCAGCAGACTAGTGAGCGCAGCTCTGGGGTATAATACAGGATGCAACTCAGGATCAGAACAGGATCAATAATGTAATGTATGTACACAGTGACTGCACCAGCAGAATAGTGAGTGCAGCTCTGGGGTATAATACAGGATGTAACTCAGGATCACTTATGTAATGTGTGTACACAGTGACTGCAACAGCAGAATAGTGAGTGCAGCTCTGGGGTATAATACAGGATGTAACTCAGGATCAGTAATGTAATGTATGTACACAGTGACTGCACCAGCAGAATAGTGAGTGCAGCTCTGGGGTATAATACAGGATGTAACTCAGGATCAGTAATGTAATGTATATACACAGTGACTGTACCAGCAGAATAGTGAGCGCAGCTCTGGGGTATAATACAGGATGTAACTCAGGATCAGAACAGGATCAGTAATGTAATGTATGTACACAGTGACTGCACCAGCAGAATAGTGAGTGCAGCTCTGGGGTATAATACAGGATGTAACTCAGGATCTGTACAGGATCAGTAATGTAATGTATGTACACAGTGACTGCACCAGCAGAATACTGAGTGCAGCTCTGAGGTATAATACAGGATGTAACTCAGGATCAGTAATGTAATGTATGTACACAGTGACTGCACCAGCAGAATAGTGAGTGCAGCTCTGGGGTATAATACAGGATGTAACTCAGGATCAGTAATGTAATGTATGTACACAGTGACTGCACCAGCAGAATAGTGAGTGCAGCTCTGGGGTATAATACAGGATGTAACTCAGGATCAGTACAGGAACAGTAATGTAATGTATGTACACAGTGACTGCACCAGCAGAATAGCGAGTGCAGCTCTGTGGTATAATACAGGATGTAACTCAGGATCAGTAATGTAATGTTTGTACACAGTAACTGCACCAGCAGAATAGTGAGTGCAGCCCTGGGGTATAATACAGGATGTAACTCGGGCTCAGTATAGGATCAGTAATGTAATGTATGTACACAGTGACTGCACCAGCAGAATAGTGAGTGCAGCTCTGGGGTATAATACAGGATCAGTACAGGATCAGTAATGTAATGTATGTACATAGTGACTGCACCAGCAGAATAGTGAGTGCAGCTCTGGGGTATAATACAGGATGTAACTCAGGATCAGTAATGTAATGTATGTACACAGTGACTGCACCAGCAGAATAGCGAGTGCGGCTCTGAGGTATAATACAGGATGTAACTCAGGATCAGTAATGTAATGTATGTACACAGTGACTGCACAGCAGAATAGTGAGTGCAGCTCTTGGGTATAATACAGGATGTAACTCAGGATCAATACAGGAACAGTAATGTAATGTATGTACACAGTGACTGCACCAGCAGAATAGCGAGTGCAGCTCTGTGGTATAATACAGGATGTAACTCAGGATCAGTAATGTAATGTTTGTACACAGTAACTGCACCAGCAGAATAGTGAGTGCAGCTCTGGGGTATAATACAGGATGTAACTCGGGCTCAGTATAGGATCAGTAATGTAATGTATGTACACAGTGACTGCACCAGCAGAATAGTGAGTGCAGCTCTGGGGTATAATACAGGATCAGTACAGGATCAGTAATGTAATGTATGTACACAGTGACTGCACCAGCAGAATAGTGAGTGCAGCTCTGGGGTATAATACAGGATGTAACTCAGGATCAGTAATATATGTACACAGTGACTGCACCAGCAGAATAGTGAGTGCAGCTCTGGAGTATAATACAGGATGTAACTCGGGCTCAGTATAAGATCAGTAATGTAATGTATGTACACAGTGACTGCACCAGCAGAATAGTGAGTGCAGCTCTGGGGTATAATACAGGATCAGTACAGGATCAGTAATGTAATGTATGTCCACAGTGACTGCACCAGCAGAATAGTGAGTGCAGCTCTGGGGTATAATACAGGATGTAACTCAGGATCAGTAATGTAATGTATGTACACAGTGACTGCACCAGCAGAATAGCGAGTGCGGCTCTGAGGTATAATACAGGATGTAACTCAGGATTAGTAATGTAATGTATGTACACAGTGACTGCACCAGCAGAATAGTGAGTGCAGCTCTGGGGTATAATACAGGATGTAACTCAGGATCAGTAATGTATGTACACAGTGACTGCACCTTCAGAGTAGTGAGTGCAGCTCAGCTGCTGCTCATTTTGTTGATTGTGGGTGCGGTCGCTGCTGAACCTGCTGTGTGCTCCTGAGCTCCTGAGAACCACCACCTCTCCACCCGGGGACCTGCTCTCTCTCTTACCCAGGGAGAGAGTGGGTTACCTGGGATGAGTGACGGAGCCAAGTCCCAGGCTTCTGCTTCCCGGACCAGGCTGGCGGGGGGCAGAAGGAACCAGCAACCAGCCTGCACATCAGAGGATTCGGGGGTGAGACGCTCCACCAGGAGTCGCAGCAATGTGGCTCCTACTCCCCCCACGTCTGCAGAGACCCAGAGAAGCCGCAAGGCTTCCATGGAGGAGAAACCTGCTAGTGTGCAGGATGGCGGCCCTTCCGGAGGAAAGCTGAGTGCTCACGGAGGTGAGGCCGACCTCACTGAGGAGGGTTGGGCGCTGCAGAGACCCCGGGAGTCTGTGTCCACCTATGCCTCCCAGGTCATGAGCCACCTCCGTGAGAATGAAGAGGTGAGCAAGACCCTGAGAAGGCTCCAGGAGGAGCTGCGCTGCACAAGCGCAAAAGCTGCAGGCGCCTCCAGACCCAGGAAGACGCAATTCCAGGCAGAGGTAAAGAGGCTGAAGCTTGAAATTAATGACCTGGAGGTAAGAAAAGCATTTATTCGTGAAAAAAGTGGACCATTTAAAGAAAAATTGCAAAATGAAGACCGATTCAGAGAAATGGCTGATAACAGAGAGCAAAGGCAGATGGGGCTGCAGCCTGAGAGCCAGGTGGATGATGATGATGATGATGAGAAGAAGGATGACCAGCAGAAAGCCCCACCTGGCAGCCTGCTTAGTCACTCACAGGCCACGTGCAGCGAGGTCCCTGCTGGACAGGCGACAATGACATCTCGTCGCAGTTCTGCTGGCTCTGGGGACGACAGTGACAACATCGGCCAGGGAGGGGCGCTAATGGCAGAGATCAAGCTCCTGGAGTCCCCAGTGTGCCTTCAGAACTTCCATCTTGGTGATGATTTACCAGAGGAGGCACCTGGGGGCCAGAAAAAAAAAAAGGCAAAGAAAACCACCAAGCCAAAGCTGCAGGAAGCGGTAAGCTATGTGTATGCCCCCCTCCCTGTACCCCCTGAGTCGGCTGCAGGGTCAGCTCGCTGTATAAGCCCCGTTGCCCAGCCCGGGTTCTGCTGTGGATCCGGTGCAAAGGCACGGGGAGATTACAAAGCACGGTAGTGAGGCGCAGAGCTCCGTCTCTGCTTGTAGTAGCGGGGACGTAGCAGCAGGTACATCAGCCGAGAGGCTGGACAGTGAGGGCGGCCCGGCGGCAGGCGAAAAATCAGGCCACGACACTGTGGTGTGCTCCCCAGTGGGAGGGGGGAGCAGCCCGGTGTCAGGGGCAGCTCCGGTAGCCTCGGTGCCCATGAATGCTGTTGCCGCTGATCACTTAGTTGAGAAGCGGCGGCAGTGTGAGGGGGTTACCGGGGCTGGGCGTTCCGGTCCTCCCACCAAAGTCCTGTTCTGTGTTGGCGTCGCTGGTCAACAAGATGCTGATATGAAGGATCAACGGCGCGCCACAGCGGCGAAAGATCAGCGGCACCTGGTGTCAGCAGTAAAGCAGCAGAAAATATCATCTGATGATGCGGAGGGCACACGTAAGACCAGGGGTGAGGTCGCCTCCAGTTCTATGGAGGAGACTCAGCCCCCTGTGCCTGATGATGCGGAGGTCAAAATGTCACCCCCTGTTGTCACTGGTCCAGCAGGAGTGAATGTGGTGGTGGGTATGGATGAGGAAAAGTCTTTGTCTAGTGGTGTGGTTGCTGGTTTGGTAGAGGGTGAGGGGGTTATGGAGGTGGGTAATGGTGATGCTGTTGGTGTGGATGTGGTCACTGGTCCGGTTGCCCCCCCGGTGGTGGCAGCACCTGTCAGGAGTTTTGCCGCTGTCACCTCCGGGGGAAATAGGGCATCCTCCTCGTCTCTGGGCTCTGGGGACGGCATGTTGCAACGGCGTCTCCTGGAGGCTCTAAAGAAGGGAGAGAGATCACTAATGGTAGAGGGTCGAGAGGTTGATCTATCCTTCTGGATAGAGAGGCATGGCCTCGGGGCCTTCCGAGAGCAAAGAGGGGGGGATACAGTGTGGTCCCTCCCAACAGCTGGGCCAGGTAGTGTGCGTAGGAATGTGGTCCGTCTTCGGTGGAGGGGCAGTGATGCGTGCCCTCCAAGGTCTAAAGTTGTGGAGCTCCTGCTGAGGATGGGCTTCAAGGCGATTGACATCTATGCCTTGATACATCCCTATTCCACACCTGAGTTTGATGTCAGCTTTGTTCGGCCGGAGGGGCTTGAGCTCTTCTGGTCGAACTATGAGTTGGCAAAAAATGAGCCTGGCTGGCGAGACTTTACCGTTCAGGTGGTGTCTCGCCAAAACCAAGTCAAGAAAGTGACCGTGATGACTTGTAACGAGTCGCTTTCTTGTTACGACATCATGACGTGGCTTGGCCGGTATGGAGAAGTGGTAGAAATGCCAAAGAAAAACCGTGACGAGTTTGGTATCTGGTCAGGGGCCTGGACGTTTATGGTAAAACTTAAGCGTTCAGGGGGTACGGTTGCCCACATACCATCATCTGCCTTCCTGGGAAGGGATCGTATCCTGGTCTTCTACCAGGGGCAACCGAAGCTCTGTCACAGGTGCGGCGACCCCACACACTTCAGCGCAAACTGCACTGTGCAAAAGTGTGCATTGTGTGGGGATATTGGCCATCTTGCTGCATCTTGTGTGGAGATTAGGTGCCACCTGTGTGGTGAGTTAGGTCACCAATTCAGCCGTTGTCCTCGCTCCTTCGTTAACGCAGTCGTGACCCCAGTGGGAGAAAGCCGTGAGGCTGATTCTGCTGGGGAAGGGACTAGCAGGGGTGAGGGAGCTGAGGGGCCAAGGAAGAAAAGCAATAAAAAGACGCCAGCCCAGCTAAGGCGTCTAGACAAGCGCAGACAGGATAGGGAGCTGGGCGAGCCTCGGGCTACTGGGGCGGCTCCTGTCCTGGACGCCAGTCTTGCTGCTGAGGCCCCGAGGGATGATGAGTTGGATGAAGAGGTAAGGAGGATCCACAGGGAGGAAAGTGCCACTGCCTCAGAGTCCTCCCATTATGAAAGTATGGATGAGGATAATAGGCAGTGGCTAGAGAACAAGCGTAAGCTCGGCACCAAAAAGAAGAGAAAGAAGGGAGATAAAAAATCTTCTCCCGCTCTGACCAAGGTACCTAAGGAAGGAAAAACCGACTCCCCTCTGGTTGGTCTTTCTAACCGGTTCCAAGCCCTTGAAAACATCTCTTCCTCTGAGGAGGAAGCTGAGGGTGAGGTTCTGGCTTCGGCGGGGCTCACAGGGGACGCCGAGTCTCCTTCTTCGGGGAATGTAAGATCCTTGGAGGGAGGGACTGGCCCAGAGTCCGGAGACGAGGACGATAAAAATAAAAAACACATGGGAATGGATACCTCATTGTCATTAAAGAGAGGGAAGGATTCCTCCTCTGAGGCAGAGGATTAGGGTAGTGGGAAAAAGAAAGCCATCTAACTCAATCACCAATGATGGCGGAACCCACTCCGTTGACGCTGGCGTCCATTAATGTCGCCAGCATAAAGTCAAATACAGCTAGATTTGCGGCCTTTGATTTTCTCAGCCGGGTTGAAGCTGACATTTTCTTTTTGCAAGAGACCAGGCTGCCAAACATGGCAGATGTGTTTAAAGCTAAGAGGGAGTGGAGACTCGGGCCCTCCTATTGGTCTCTTGCGGCCGAGCCGTATAGCGGAGTGGCGGTCCTTTTTACCGCACCGGTGGAATGCCGACGGGTTATTGAGTTAGAAATGGGGAGGTGCCTGATCTTAGATGTCCTCATGAAGGGACAAGAGCTCCGGCTCATCAACATCTATGGTCCCCAATCTAAGTGGGACCGGAAGTGTCTCTTTATGAGGATCAAGCCCTACCTTTTTACAAGTCGGCAGGTTGTCTTTGGAGGGGACTTCAATGCTGTCACGAGGCCCCGAGATAGAGGAGGTTCCAGAGACAAGCTGACTTATGATAGCATCGCCCTTAATAGTATAGCTAGTGAGGCTCGCCTGGTGGATGTCCACATTCGGCACACCCCAGGCCACGAGGGGTTCACCTATCATAGAGGTAACTGTAGGTCCAGAATAGATAGGTTTTATTTAAAGGAGGAAGCTGTCTCTTCAGCAGTTTCTGTTGTTGAGGTGGAGTTCTCCGACCACTGTTTAATTTTGTTTTCTCTGAATGTTACAGAGACCCTCCGGGTGGGAAGAGGCTTTTGGAGGCTCAATTCCTCTCTCTTGGAAGAAGCGGAGATAAGACAGTCCTTTGACGATTTTCTTCAGAGCCAGGTACCCTTACTGGATCTTTGTAGTAGTAAGTCAGAGTGGTGGGAGATGTTCAAGGAAAGGGTGGCGAGATTCTTCCGCCAGCTCTCGAGCCTCAGGAATCTGAGCAGGTACCGCCTGTATCAGGGTCTGAGGAGGAAACTCGAACATCTTGTCTCAACTGGAGGTAGCCGCGAGGAGATCTCCAGAGTGAAATCTTTGCTTATGAGGTGTCAGTACGATAGACATGCATCTTTGGTTTTTGAGAGGGATTACGGGAAGTACCGCTCGCTCGACCCTTACAGAAACTGCAAGATGCCAGTGAATAGTAAAGTAGTTACAGGACTGGTCGACACTACGGGGTCCCTGAGGCGATCCAGATCAGGGATCCTGGAGGTTGTCAGATCCTTCTACTCGCACCTCTTGGGGAAGAGGGATCTTGATTGGGATGAGATGTCGGCTTTCCTGGCTGAAGCCGTCCCCGAACCAGGGGTAGACCCCTCTCTTGACAGTTTGACAGAAATGATCAGGGAAGAGGAAGTTCAGTTGGCGTTTGAAGGGCTTGCCCAAAAAAAATCGCCTGGTCCAGATGGCTTAACATCTGAATTCTATAAGACCTTTAAGGACGTTTTGGTTCCCGTCTTGACTGAGGTATTCAATGAGTGTCTTTCCTCGGGCACTCTGCCGAAGTCAATGAGGAGGTCTGCTCTGATCATCTTGTCAAAGGGTAAGGACCCATCTTGCATTGAGAATTGGCGTCCCATAGCGCTTCTCAATGCAGACAGGAAGGTTCTGGCAAAGGTGCTGTTTAATCGGCTGGTGAAATTTGCACCCCGACTCCTTTCGGAGGCCCAGCATTGCTCTGTTCCAGGCCGTAGCACATTTAGTGCTGTGCTCTGTGTCTGAGAGGCAGTGGAGCAGGGTAGGGCTGGTCATTGGAAGGGGTACATGCTGTCACTGGACCAGGCAAAAGCGTTTGATCGGGTTAATCACGAGTACCTCTGGTCCGTCCTTCTGAGATATGGCCTGCCGGGGGGGTTTGTTGATTGGCTTAAGACCATGTACAGTGGGGCAGAGAGTTTCCCGCTTGTGAATGGTTGGATTGGCAGCTCTTTTGAGGTTGGGTCCGGTGTTCGCCAGGGTTGTCCCTTGAGCCCGCTGCTGTACGTGTTTGCGATTGACCCTCTTGTTAGGAGGGTGGAGCGTGGACCGTTGGCCGGGATCGGGATGGACCAGGCAGCACCGGAGGCCACTCTGAGGGTGGTGGCATATGCCGATGATGTCACCGTGTTTGTTTCCTCTCACGAGGAGGCAGGGTGGCTGATGTCAGAGGTAGATCGCTACTCGGAGGCATCCGGGTCCAAGATCAACCGGGATAAGTGTGAGAGTCTCTGGCTGGGAGGAGGAGATCCTGGTTTTGATCTCCCGGACACCCTTCCAGGACCCAAAATCTCTGCAAAAATCCTTGGCATTGAATTTGGCCAGGGGGATTACCCCAAACAAAATTGGGACAGCAGGCTAGAGATCACCACTCAGAAGGTGAACCAATGGAAGGGTTGGTCTTTGACCCTAAGGGAAAGGGTAAACCTGATCAAAACTTACCTGCTCCCTTTACTGATTTATCTGGGCAGTGTGTGCATCTTGCCGGAATCTCTCTGGACTCGGGTCTACAGTTTGTTCTTCCAACTGTTATGGGGGAATAGACTGAACCTGGTCAAGAGGGAGGTTACTTACCGTACGAGGAGACTAGGAGGGTTGGGTATGGTCAACCCTGTGGTATTCCTTGTGGATACCTTCATTAAGATCAATATTGCAAACCTCTGGAAAGAGAGGGCTCCTCCGTGGGTATTCTCCTGTAGGGGATGGTTTCAGCCTTTCTTCCAGGAATGGGAGACAGGAGGGCAAGTGAAGGATCTTCGCACACCGCATGGACATCTTCCGGCTTACGCTACCTTGGTTCTGAAGGTAATTCGTCGGTGGGGTCTGGGAATGTGGGAGATCAGGACTCTGCCAAGGAAACTCCTTGACAATAGGGTTCTGTTGACCCATTTCCAGAGGCCTCTGGCGCTCAGGGACTGCCCAAGTCGGGATCTTGGGGTGGGTTTACATCTTTTGAATTCTATCCGGATCCCCTCGAAGTTTTGGGACTTGGCTTTGCGCTGCTTCCATGGGAAACTGTGTGTGAGGGACAATCTGAAGTGTAGGAGCTCTGAGGACAGGAATTGTCCTCGGGAGCATTGTGGTACCTTGCTGGAAAGCATGGACCACTTCCTGCTTCATTGTCCCTTCAACACAGAGGTGTACAACAGGGTGGGCGCCTTCATTGGCTGGTCTCGGCTTGGCCGGTCTCTCCTATGCGGAATGGGCCTATGGAGCATTCGGAGACCTTGGTGGTCGGGACCGTTGCACCTTATTTCTAGTTAGCGCAGTGGTTAGGTATCACACGTGAAACGCACGGTGCTTAGTATCGACGCAACGAAAAATCCTCCCCGTGGATGATGTGTTTAGGACCATACTCGGTGACCTGGTGAAGGTGCGCTCTCTGGAGTATGGGAGACTGGGCGCACGGAGGGCCGCTCTCCTCTGGAGGGGCTTTTCTTTTAGTGTGCCCTAGTCTGGTCATCTCCTTTCCTGGTGGTGGGCTGCTGCTGACACTGTAGATTTTTGTTTTGTTTGATCATTATACAGTGATGTAGGGCTGCAGGCGCCGAACTTGGGCTTCGTGAGTTGTGATTATTGTGGTGTGTGCTGCTGTATATATTGTATATATTGTATATGGGGATATAGATTTGGGTGTAGGTGTTAGGTTGGGTGGTGGGAAAGGGGGGGAGGTGGGTTTATCTTGTGGGACTATGGAACACTGGGTTGTTTGGGGGAAAACTGGCACTGCCTGATCTGGCCTATGGACGTTGGACATGGACTGAGGCATGAGACGCAGGACCAGCTCTCAGGTCAGTGCGGGGGGTTGGGAATGGAGGATAGCTTAGTATTGTATATATTTGTTTAAATTTGTGGCTATTTTATTTAAAACTAAAAAAAAATAATTAATAAATAAAAAAAAAGAGAAAAAAGTTTATGTATATAGTTTTTGTTTGCCATTGTTTATTTTATTTGTTATTATTATTTTGTTTGGTGACCGGACCAGAAGGTCAAAGTAGTTATTCTGTATATACTGTATAATATGTGTGAGAGGAGAGAATGAGCGGCTGGACCAGTGTTCAGTATACTGATTATTTTTTTTCTGGCTGATATATCTGTTTTGTTTCTGTTATTATTATTGTTATGTTTTTCATTTTTATAATAAAAGATCTACAGGATGTAACTCAGGATTAGTAATGTAATGTATGTACACAGTGACTGCACCAGCAGAATAGTGAGTGCAGCTCTGGGGTATAATACAGGATGTAACTCAGGATCAGTAATGTATGTACACAGTGACTGCACCTTCAGAGTAGTGAGTGCAGCTCAGCTGCTGCTCATTTTGTTGATTGTGGGTGCGGTCGCTGCTGAACCTGCTGTGTGCTCCTGAGCTCCTGAGAACCACCACCTCTCCACCCGGGGACCTGCTCTCTCTCTTACCCAGGGAGAGAGTGGGTTACCTGGGATGAGTGACGGAGCCAAGTCCCAGGCTTCTGCTTCCCGGACCAGGCTGGCGGGGGGCAGAAGGAACCAGCAACCAGCCTGCACATCAGAGGATTCGGGGGTGAGAAGCTCCACCAGGAGTCGCAGCAATGTGGCTCCTACTCCCTCCACGTCTGCAGAGACCCAGAGAAGCCGCAAGGCTTCCATGGAGGAGAAACCTGCTAGCGTGCAGGATGGCGGCCCTTCCGGAGGAAAGCTGAGTGCTCACGGAGGTGAGGCCGACCTCACTGAGGAGGGTTGGGCGCTGCAGAGACCCCGGGAGTCTGTGTCCACCTATGCCTCCCGGGTCATGAGCCACCTCCGTGAGAATGAAGAGGTGAGCAAGACCCTGAGAAGGCTCCAGGAGGAGCTGCGCTGCACAAGCGCAAAAGCTGCAGGCACCTCCAGACCCAGGAAGACGCAATTCCAGGCAGAGGTAAAGAGGCTGAAGCTTGAAATTAATGACCTGGAGGTAAGAAAAGCATTCATTCAAGAAAAAAGTGGACCATTTAAAGAAAAATTGCAAAATGAAGACCGATTCAGAGAAATAGCTGATAACAGAGAGCAAAGGCAGAAGGGGCTGCAGCCTGGGAGCCAGGTGGATGATGATGATGATGATGATGAGGAGAAGGAGGATGACCAGCAGAAAGCCCCACCTGGCAGCCTGCTTAGTCACTCACAGGCCACATGCAGCGAGCTCCCTGCTGGACAGGCGACAATGACATCTCGTCGCAGTTCTGCTGGCTCTGGGGAGGACAGTGACATCGGCCAGGGAGGGGCGCTAATGGCAGAGATCAAGCTCCTGGAGTCCCCAGTGTGCCTTCAGGACTTCCATCTTGGTGATGATTTACCAGAGGAGGCACCTGGGGGCCACAAGAAAAAGGTAAAGAAGATCAAACCTAAGCTGCAGGAAGCGGTAAGCTATGTATATGCCCCCCTCCCTGTACCCCCTAAGTCAGCTGCAGGGTCAGCTCGCTGTATAAGCCCCGTTGCCCAGCCCAGCCTGGGTTCTGCTGTGGATCCGGTGCAAAGGCGCGGGGAGATTACAAAGCACGGTAGTGAGGCGCACAGCTCCCTCTCTGCTTGTAGTAGCGGGGATGTAGCAGCAGGTGCATCAGCCGAGAGGCTGGACAGTGAGGGCGGCCTGGCGGCGGGCAAAAGGTCAGGCCACGATGCTGTGGTGCGCTCCTCTGTGGGAGGGGGAGCGGCCCGGTGTTAGGGGCAGCTCCGGTAGCCTCAGTGCCCCTGAATGCTGTTGCCGCTGATCACTTAGTTGAGAGGCGGCGGCAGTGTGAGGGGGTTGCTGGGGCTGGGAGTTCCGGTCCTCCCACCAAAGTCCTGTTCTGTGCTGATCTTTCGCCGCTGTGGGGCGCCGCTGATCCTTTATATCGGCATCTTGTTGACCAGCGGCGCCCCACAGCGGCGAAAGACCAGCTGCGCCTGGTATCAACAGTAAAGCAGCGGAAAATATCATCTGATGATGCGGAGGGCACACGTAAGACCAGGGGTGAGGTCACCTCCAGTTCTGTGGAGGAGACTCAGCCCCTTGTGCCTGATGATGCGGAGGTCAAAATGTCACCCCCTGTTGTCACTGGTCCAGCAGGAGTGAATGTGGTGGTGGGTATGGATGAGGAAAAGTCTTTGTCTAGTGGTGTGGTTGCTGGTTTGGTAGAGGGTGAGGGGGTTATGGAGGTGGGTAATGGTGATGCTGTTGGTGTGGATGTGGTCACTGGTCCGGTTGCCCCCCCGGTGGTGGCAGCACCTGTCAGGAGTTTTGCCGCTGTCACCTCCGGGGGAAATAGGGCATCCTCCTCGTCTCCGGGCTCTGGGGACGGCATGTTGCAACGGCGTCTCCTGGAGGCTCTAAAGAAGGGAGAGAGATCACTAATGGTAGAGGGTCGAGAGGTTGATCTATCCTTCTGGTTAGAGAGGCATGGCCTCGGGGCCTTCCGAGAGCAAAGAGGGGGGATACAGTGTGGTCCCTCCCAACAGCTGGGCCAGGTAGTGTGCGTAGGAATGTGGTCCGTCTTCGGTGGAGGGGCAGTGATGCGTGTCCTCCCAGGTCTAAAGTTGTGGAGCTCCTGCTGAGGATGGGCTTCAAGGCGATTGACATCTATGCCTTGATACATCCCTATTCCACACCTGAGTTTGATGTCAGCTTTGTTCGGCCGGAGGGGCTTGAGCTCCTCTGGTCGAACTATGAGTTGGCAAAAAATGAGCCTGGCTGGCGAGACTTTGCCGTTCAGGTGGTGTCTCGCCAAAACCAAGTCAAGAAAGTGACCGTGATGACTTGTAACGAGTCGCTTTCTTGTTATGACATCATGACGTGGCTTGGCCGGTATGGAGAAGTGGTAGAAATGCCAAAGAAAAACCGTGACGAGTTTGGTATCTGGTCAGGGGCCTGGACGTTTATGGTAAAACTTAAGCGTTCAGGGGGTACGGTTGCCCACATACCATCATCTGCCTTCCTGGGTAGGGATCGTATCCTAGTCTTCTACCAGGGGCAACCGAAGCTCTGTCACAGGTGCGGCGACCCCACACACTTCAGCGCAAACTGCACTGTGCAGAAGTGTGCATTGTGTGGGGACATTGGCCATCTTGCTGCATCTTGTGTGGAGATTAGGTGCCACCTGTGTGGTGAGTTAGGTCACCCATTCAGCCGTTGTCCTCGCTCCTTCGCTAACGCAGTCGTGACCCCGGTGGGAGAAAGCCGTGAGGCTGATTCTGCCGGGGAAGGGACTAGCAGGGGTGAGGGAGCTGAGGGGCCAAGGAAGAAAAGCAATAAAAAGACGCCTGCCCAGCTAAGGCGTCTAGACAAGCGCAGACAGGATAGGGAGCTGGGTGAGCCTTGGGCTACTGCGGCGGCCCCTGTCCTGGACGCCAGTCTTGCTGCTGAGGCCCCGAGGGATGATGAGTTGGATGAGGAGGTCAGGAGGATCCACAGGGAGGAAAGTGCCACTGCCTCAGAGTCCTCCCATTATGAAAGTATGGATGAGGATAATAGGCAGTGGCTAGAGGACAAGCGTAAGCTCGGCACCAAAAAGAAGAGAAAGAAGGGAGATAAAAAATCTTCTCCCGCTCTGATCAAGGTACCTAAGGAAGGAAAGACCGACTCCCCTCTGGTTGATCTTTCTAACCGGTTCCAAGCCCTTAAAAACATCTCTTCCTCTGAGGAGGAAGCTGAGGGTGAGGTTCTGGCTTCGGCGGGGCTCACAGGGGACGCCGAGTCTCCTTCTTCGGGGAATGTAAGATCCTTGGAGGGAGGGACTGGCCCAGAGTCCGGAGACGAGGACGATAAAAATAAAAAACACGTGGGAATGGATACCTCATTGTCACTAAAGAGGGGGAAGGATTCCTCCTCTGAGGCAGAGGATAAGGGGAGTGGGAAAAAGGAAGCCATCTAACTCAATCACCAATGATGGCGGAACCCACTCCGTTGACGCTGGCGTCCATTAATGTCGCCAGCATAAAGTCAAATACAGCTAGATTTGCGGCCTTTGATTTTCTCAGCCGGGTTGAAGCTGACATTTTCTTTTTCCAAGAGACCAGGCTGCTAAACATGGCAGATGTGTTTAAAGCTAAGGGGGAGTGGAGACTCGGGCCTTCCTATTGGTCTCTTGCGGCCGAGCCGTATAGCGGAGTGGCGGTCCTTTTTACCGCACCGGTGGAATGCCGACGGGTTATTGAGTTAGAAATGGGGAGGTGCCTGATCTTAGATGTTCTCATGAAGGGACAAGAGCTCCGGCTCATCAACATCTATGGTCCCCAATCTAAGTGGGACCGGAAGTGTCTCTTTATGAGGATCAAGCCCTACCTTTTTACAAGTCGGCAGGTTGTCTTTGGAGGGGACTTCAATGCTGTCATGAGGCCCTGAGATAGAGGAGGTTCCAGAGACAAGCTGACTTATGATAGCGTCGCCCTTAATAGTATAGCTAGTGAGGCTCGCCTGGTGGATGTCCACATTCGGCACACCCCAGGCCACGAGGGGTTCACCTATCATAGAGGTAACTGTAGGTCCAGAATAGATAGGTTTTATTTAAAGGAGGAAGCTGTCTCTTCAGCAGTGTCTGTTGTTGAGGTGGAGTTCTCCGACCACTGTTTAATTTTGTTTTCTCTGAATGTTACAGAGACCCTCCGGGTGGGAAGAGGCTTTTGGAGGCTCAATTCGTCTCTCTTGGAAGAAGCGGAGATAAGACAGTCCTTTGAAGATTTTCTTCAGAGCCAGGTACCCTTACTGGATCTTTGTAGTAGTAAGTCAGAGTGGTGGGAGATGTTCAAGGAAAGGGTGGCGAGATTCTTCCGCCAGCTCTCGAGCCTCAGGAGTCTGAGCAGGTACCGCCTGTATCAGGGTCTGAGGCGGAAACTCGAACATCTTGTCTCAACTGGAGGTAGCCGCGAGGAGATCTCCAGAGTGAAATCTTTGCTTATGAGGTCTCAGTACGATAGACACGCATCTTTGGTTTTTGAGAGGGATTACGGGAAGTACCGCTCGCCTGACCCTTACAGAAACTGCAAGATGTCAGTGAATAGTAAAGTAGTTACAGGACTGGTCGACACTACGGAGTCCCTGAGGCGGTCCAGATCAGGGATCCTGGAGGTTGTCAGATCCTTCTACTCGCACCTCTTGGGGAAGAGGGATCTTGATTGGGATGAGATGTCGGCTTTCCTGGCTGAAGCCGTCCCCGAACCAGGGGTAGACCCCTCTCTTGACGTTTTGACAGAAATGATCAGGGAAGAGGAAGTTCAGTTGGCGATTGAAGGGCTTGCCCAAAAAAAATCGCCTGGTCCAGATGGCTTAACATCTGAATTCTATAAGACCTTTAAGGACGTTTTGGTTCCCCTCTTGACTGAGGTATTCAATGAGTGTCTTTCCTCGGGCACTCTGCCAAAGTCAATGAGGAGGTCTGCTCTGATCATCCTGTCAAAGGGTAAGGACCCATCTTGCATTGAGAATTGGCATCCCAAGGCGCTTCTCAATGCAGACAGGAAGGTTCTGGCAAAGGTGCTGTTTAATCGGCTGGTGAAATTTGCACCCCGACTCCTTTCGGAGGCCCAGCATTGCTCTGTTCCAGGCCGCAGCGCAATTACTGCTGTGCTCAGGGTCCGAGGCAGTAGAGCAGGGTAGGGCTGGTCACTGGAAGGGGTACATGCTGCCACTGGACCAGGCAAAAGCGTTTGATCGGGTTAATCACGAGTACCTCTGGTCCGTCCTTCTGAGATATGGCCTGCCGGGGGGGTTTGTTGATTGGCTTAAGACCTTGTACAGTGGGGCAGAGAGTTTCCCGCTTGTGAATGGTTGGATTGGCAGCTCTTTTGAGGTTGGGTCCGGTGTTCGCCAGGGTTGTCCCTTGATCCCGCTGCTGTACGTGTTTGCGATTGACCCTCTTATTAGGAGGGTGGAGTGTGGACCGTTGGCCGGGATCGGGATGGACCAGGCAGCACCGGAAGCCACTCTGTGGGTGGTGGCGTATGCCGATGATGTCACTGTGTTTGTTTCCTCTCACGAGGAGGCAGGGTGGCTGATGTCAGAGGTAGATCGCTACTCGGAGGCATCCGGGTCCAAGATCAACCGGGATAAGTGTGAGAGTCTCTGGCTGGGAGGAGGAGATCCTGGTTTTGATCTCCCGGACACCCTTCCAGGACCCAAAGTCTCTGCAAAAGTCCTTGGCATCGAATTTAGCCAGGGGGATTACCCCAAACAAAATTGGGACAGCAGGCTAGAGATCGCCACTCAGAAGGTGAACCAATGGAAGCGTTGGTAGTTGACCCTAAGGGAAAGGGTAAACCTGATTAAAACTTACCTGCTCCCTTTACTGATTTATCTGGGCAGTGTGTGCATCTTGCCGGAATCTCTCTGGACTCGGGTCTACAGTTTGTTCTTCCAACTGTTATGGGGGAATAGACTGAACTTGGTCAAGAGGGAGGTTACTTACCGTACGAGGAGACTAGGAGGGTTGGGTATGGTCAACCATGTGGTATTCCTTGTGGATACCTTCATTAAGATCAATATTGCAAACCTCTGGAAAGAGAGGGCTCCTCTGTGGGTATTCTCCTGTAGGGGATGGTTTCAGCCTTTCTTCCAGGAATGGGAGACAGGAGGGCAAGTGAAGGATCTTCGCACACCGCATGGACATCTTCCGGCTTACGCTACCTTGGTTCTGAAGGTAATTCGTCAGTGGGGTCTGGGAATGTGGGAGATCAGGACTCTGCCAAGGAAACTCCTTGACAATAGGGTTCTGTTGACACATTTCCAGAGACCTCTGGCGCTCAGGGACTGCCCAAGTCGGGATCTTGGGGTGGGTTTGCATCTTTTGAATTCTATCAGGATCCCCTCGAAGTTTTGGGACTTGGCTTGGCGCTGCTTCCATGGGAAACTGTGTGTGAGGGACAATCTGAAGTGTAGGAGCTCTGAGGACAGGAATTGTCCTCGGGAGCATTGTGGTACCTTGCTGGAAAGCATGGACCACTTCCTGCTTCATTGTCCCTTCAACACAGAGGTGTACAACAGGGTGGGCACCTTCATTAGCTGGTCTCGGCTGGCCAGTCTCTCCTATGTGGAATGGGCCTATGGAGCATTCGGAGACCTTGGTGGTCGGGACCGCTGCACCTTATTTCTAGTTAGCGCAGTGGTTAGGTATCACACGTGGAACGCATGGTGCTTAGTATCGACGCAACGAAAAATCCTCCCAGTGGACGATGTGTTTAGGACCATACTCGGTGACCTGGTGAAGGTGCGCTCTCTGGAGTATGGGAGACTGGGCACACGGAGGGCCGCGCTCCTCTGGAGGGGCTTTTCTTTTAGTGTGCCCTAGTCTGGTCATCTCCTTTCCTGGTGGTGGGCTGCTGCTGACACTGTAGATTTTTGTTTTGTTTGATCATTATACAGTGATGTAGGGCTGCAGGCGCCGAACTTGGGCTTCATGAGTTGTAATTATTGTGGTGTGTGCTGCTGTATATATTGTATATATTGTATATGGGGATTAGATTTGGGTGTAGGTGTAGGTTGGGTGGTGGGAAAAGGGGGGAGGTGGGATTATCTTGTGGGTCTTTGGGACACTGGGTTGTTTGGGGGAAAAACTGGCACTGCCTGATCTGGCCTATGGACGTTGGACATGAACTGAGGCATGAGACGCAGGACCAGCTCTCAGGTCAGTGCGGGGGGTTGGGAATGGTGTGCTTGAGTGTGGGGTGGTGGTTAGCTTAGTATTGTATATATTTGCATAGTTTGTGGTTATTTTATTTATAAAAATAAATAAAAAAATAAAAAAATAATAAAAATTAAAAAAAAATTAAAATTAAAAAAATAATAAAAATAATAATAAAAAAATATATATGTATGTGTATATAGCCTTTGTTTGCTATTGTTTATTTGTTTTTGTGTGCTATTGTTTATATTGTTTGCTAATATTTAGTTTGGTGACCGGACCAGAAGGTGTAAGTACTTAATGTTAGTTATTATTAGTTATTATTCTGTATATATAATATGTGTGAGAGGAGAGGATGAGCGGCTGGACCAGTGTTCATTATACTGATTATTTTCTGGCTGATATTTCTGTTTTGTTTCTGTTACTATTATTGTTATGTTTTTCATTTTTATAATAAAAGATCTACAGGATGTAACTCAGGATCAGTGATGTTATGTATGTACACAGTGACTGCACCAGCAGAATAGTGAGTGCAGCTCTGGAGTATAATACAGGAGGTAACACAGGATCAGTATGTTATGGTATGTGCCCCATAACTCAAATTTGGAAGTTACTTAATTAGATATTAATTACATGTTGTGTAAACTATAACATATTCTTTATGTGAGCATAGACTATACTTCAGTGCTTAATGGAAACACTAAAAAGCAGAGCAAATTACCGGATCTTCACATTTCGCATCCTAAAGAAAAACTCTTTTTGGGGGGGATGGGGTAGGACTGCTCTAATATCCCCTTAATTCCAGGTATGCTTCTCTCATTATTCATGGACGGTTCCTCCTGTTACTTAAGTTTGAAAATAGACTCCTGTCCTGCATGTGCGGGGGAAAAAAAAAAAGTATTTTCACTGACGAGTTCTACCAAAACCAGCTGATCAAGAAATGTTGTACAGCTGGCAAAATGCTTCGGGCAGCAGTGCTCTTTGCCTGCACACGGTACGATAAGGGTAATATATTTTTTAATAACATGCAGCTGCTGACTGATCATTCTCCTCTTATTATCTATCACAGGAACGGAAAGCCGCAATTCTACCTGTATAATGCACACAGTGACTGCAGACAGTACAAAATGTCCATCTGCCCAGAAGCACACTTGTACATTCCAAAGAAATGAAGGCGCAACGGACTCAAAAACAATAAATATCACCTATATAACAAAAGGTAATAAAGCACAAGAATCTGTATATCTAATCTATAGTGGTTTGCAAAAGTATTCACCTTCCTTGGCATTTTTCTTGTTTTCCTACCTCACAACCTGGAATTTAATTTTTTTGTTGAAGGGTTGCATCAGTTCATGTACAGAACATGCCTACAACTGTGAACATTTGTTTTTGTTCTTTATTGTGAAGCAAACAACAAATAGCACAAAATAACTAAAAACTTCAGTGTGCGTAACTATTCAACCCCCAAAATTCAGTACTTTGTAGAGCCTCCTTTTGCGGCAATTACAGCTTCAGGTCACTTTGGATAAGTCTCTATGAGCTTTCCACATCTTGATACTGGGATTTTTGCCCATTCTTCAAGGCAAAACTGCTCCAGCTCCTTCAAGTTTGATGGTTTACTCTGGTGAACATATATCTTCAGGTCTAACCACAGATTCTCAATTGGATTAATGTCTGGGCTTTGACTAGGCCACTCCAAAACATTTTCACATTTCCCCTTAAATCACTTGAGTGTTGCTTTAGCAGTATGCTTTGGGTCATTGTCTTGTTGGAAGGTAAACCTCCATCCCAGTCTCAAAATCACTGACAGACTGAAACAGGTTTTGCTGAAGAATATCCCTGTATTTCACACCATCCATCTTCCCCTCAACTTGGACCAATTTTCCTGTCCCTGCTGCAGAAAAACATCCCCACAGCATGATGCTGTCACCACCATGTTTCACTGTGGGAATAGTGTTCTTGGGGTGATGGGTTGGGTTCAGAGGCGTAGCTAGGGTTTCAACTTAGGGGGGGCGAAACATCTGAGTGGGCCCCAAACCAGTTAACCCTGATTACAGTTACGGTTGGCACTCTAATTGTGAATATAGTGGAAACTCAGAATATGACCGCTCTGTTATTGAAAATAAATCTATATACAAAAACGAACATTGATTTTACCGCCATATTGTGACGATATGCAACTTTGATGGTCGCAATACTCTGAGTGCCCCTATAACAATACAGTAATGCTTAAGTGCCCACTTTACATTTAATAATGTCCCCTAAGTTCCCTCATGTACTGCTCCATTATACACAGTATGGTGAGCTCAAAGCTTCCAAATACACAGTATGGTGAACTCAAAGCTTCCATATACACAGTATAAGGCCCCCACAGCTCCCCTATACACAGTATGATGATTCTATAACTCCCCGATACACCGTATGATGTTCTCACTGCTCCCCTTTGCACAGTATTATGCTGACAGAGATCCACTATAGAAAGTATAATGCCCCCCCAGAGCTCCCCTATATACAGTGTAATGGTCCAACAGCTCCCATATGAACAATATGCCTTCACAGTTCCCTATACACAGTATGGTGGGTCCACAGCTCCCTTATAAACAGTATGATGGGCCTGCAGCTTCCGTCAAACAGTATGATGTCCCTCACCGTTCCCCTTTACACAGTATGATGGGGCCACAGCTTCCTTATACACAGTATGATGAGCCCGCAGCTCCCTTATACACAGTATGATGGGCCCGCAGCTCCCTTATACACAGTATGATGGGCCCACAGCTTCCTTATACACAGTATGATGGGCCCGCAGCTCCCTTATACAGTATGATGGGCCCGCAGCTTCCTTATACACAGTATGATGAGCCCGCAGCTCCCTTATACACAGTATAATGGGCCCGCAGCTCCCTTATACACAGTATGATGGGCCCGCAGCTCCCTTATACACAGTATGATGGGCCCGCAGCTCCCTTATACACAGTATGATGGGCCCGCAGCTCCCTTATACACAGTATGATGGGCCCACAGCTTCCTTATACACAGTATGATGGGCCCACAGCTCCCTTATACACAGTATGATGGGCCCACAGCTCCCTTATCACAGTATGATGGGCCCACAGCTCCGTCATGATTTGGCAGTCTGCAGTCACATAAAGTGACTGCAGACATTTATTCCAAGCCTTTATCAACTTTATAGTAATAAATTGCTTATTATTAAATTATTAAAGCACCACTCTAGCAGGGTTTTTTTTCACCGCTGGAGTGGTGTTTTAAGCGCAAGTCCCCTGCCCCAGTCATTTACTCATCCGTCGGCGTATTCACTATTTTGTGGCACTGCTGCAGTGCCGCTGCTCAAACTTGTGAGCGCAGCTTCTGACTGGCCAGAAGTGAGAAGCTATGTCACAAGCGCTCAATGTAAGACTATGAGGCTATGTGCACTTGTTGCGGATTCATGTGCGGATTTTTCCCCACCGTTTTTGCAAAATCCACAGGTAAAATGTGCTGCGTTTTACATGCGGATTTACCGCGGATTTCCTGCGTTTTTTTGTGAGGATTTTGCCTGCATTTTTACACCTGCGGATTCCTATACAGGAGCATGTGTAAAACGCTGCGGAATCCGCACAAAGAATTGACATGCTGCGGAAAATACAATGCAGCGTTTCCGTGCGGTATTTTCCACACCATGGGCACTGTGGATTTGTTTTTCTATAGGTTTACATGGTACTGTACACCGCATGGAAAACTGCTGTGAATCTGCAGCGGCCAATCCACACCGTGTGCACATAGCCTGAGAGTGAGAAAGAGGCCAGAACGAGGCTCCCACAGACTCACACTGATTAGTGACCTCTGCGCTGCTCCATGAAACACTGGAGCCTCGGACAGGCCACAAACTGCAGGAGACGGAGCCGAGCGGAGACTAAAATAGATGAAAACGCCAGAAGCGGAGTATCAGACAGGGGGCAGGGGACGCGGATTGTCAGCACCGCTCCAGCAATGAAATAAAAAATAATGCTGGAGTGGTGCTGTAAATGTGCTGCAGCTCTTGGTTACTGTATGCGGGCTCCTTATACTAATACTCATAAAAGACCCAGGTGGTACGTATCAAAAGCCCCCTACCCCCATCTCCAGCCTCCCCAGACAGCAAATATTACATGTGATGGATCACATATAATATCATAATAAAACATTATAATATTCAGCCCCCAGTGCCCTGCCCCTCCTCCCCCACTTCAGCCCCAATGCTGCCATCATCTCACATCCACCCCCTCAGTGCCCTGTCGCCCCTCACCCACTTTCAGCCCCCACAATACCCCAGTGGTCTCACATTCTCCTCACACTGACATACCTGAATTTAATAAACCTAATAAGTTCCATCCCCACTTACTGATAAAGTTTGCACTGCAGGCAGGACCAGGAAGTGTAAGTGAAATGCAAGATGTGGGCACTAGGACCCAGCGAGCCTGAGCCAATCCCAGCGTGCACAGAGTGAAGAAGAAAACTGCAGCCGGGGGGGAAAAGCTTCATGATCTCAGGTCAGACGGGCGAAACCATTCACTGCAGGGGGGAGACTGTGCAGCCGGCCACTGTGCGAGCAGCCTGCAGAGTCTCTGTCAGATAGGAGCAGACATTATACTGCTCTCCTCCTATGCGGTGCTCTGCCCTGGCTCCCGGTGGGCCCCTTCATGTGACAGGGCCCGGGGCGATGGCCCCCTCTGCCCCCCCAGTAGCTACGCTACTGGTTGTGTTGGTTTGGCACCACACATAGCAATTAAACTGTTGTCAAAAAGTTCTATTTTGGTGTCATATGACCACAGCACCTTCTTCTATACATTTGGGTAGTCTCCCACGTGTATTTGGCAAACTCAAAACAAGCCTTACAATTTGTGTGTGTAAGTAAAGGCTTTTTTTCTGCTCAATCTTTCATAAAGGCCACCTCTATGGAGAGTACGGCTTATTATCGTATCATATGGACAGATACTCCAGTCTCTGCTTGAGAACTCTACAGCTCCTTCATGGTTACCTTTGGTCTCTGTGCTGCCTCTCTGATTAATGCCCTCCTTGCCCGGGCTGAGAGTTTTGGAGGGCGGCCCTCTCTTGGCAGGTTTGTTGTGGTACCATGTTCTTTCCATTTGATGATAATGGTTTTGATGGTGCTCCGGGAGATTCATCAGAGATTGGGATATTTTTTATAACCCAACCCTGACTTGTACTTCTCAACTTTGGCCCTGACTTGTTTGGAGATCTCCTTGGCCTTCATGGTGTTGTTTGGAGATCTCCTTGGCCTTCATGGTGTTGTTTGGAGATCTCCTTGGCCTTCATGGTGCTATTTGGAGATCTCCTTGGCCTTCATGGTGTTTGGAGATCTCCTTGGTCTTCATGGTGTTGTTTGGAGATCTCCTTGGTCTTCATGGTGTTTGGAGATCTCCTTGGTCTTCATGGTGTTGTTTGGAGATCTCCTTGGTCTTCATGGTGCTATTTGAAGATTTCCTTGGTCTTCATGGTGTTGTTTGGAGATCTCCTTGGCCTTCATGGTGCTATTTGGAGATCTCCTTGGCCTTCATGGTGTTTGGAGATCTCCTTGGTCTTCATGGTGTTGTTTGGAGATCTCCTTGGTCTTCATGGTGCTATTTGGAGATCTCCTTGGCCTTCATGGTGTTGTTTGGAGATCTCCTTGGCCTTCATGGTGCTATTTGGAGATCTCCTTGGCCTTCATGGTGTTTGGAGATCTCCTTGGTCTTCATGGTGTTGTTTGGAGATCTCCTTGGTCTTCATGGTGCTATTTGGAGATCTCCTTGGTCTTCATGGTGTTTGATTAAAGGTGCCTCTTGTTAACGCTGTTGCAGCCTCTGTGGCCTTTCAGAAAAGGTAAAGTACATATACTGACAGACATCTGACACTTAGCTTGCATGCATCCTTTCACTAAGGGCCTTTATCGCAAAAGGGGTGAACACATATGCACTTGCCAATTTTCAGTTATTTGATCCCATAAATTTAATTTATTCCTATATTTTTCTCACTTCACTTCACCAACTTAGACTTTTTAGTGCTGATGCACCACTGACAAATTGGATTACAAAAATATTTAAACACAGGTTGTAAATTAAAAAAAATAGGTAAAAAAGCCAAGGGGGTGAATACTTTAGCAAGCCACTGTATCTATCACATATATATCTGTCTATCTCTTATTGGTATTAGAGCAATGTATATTTTACTCTGAAACACTACAGATAAAACATACTTCAAAAAGCCCAATGTATATGCAAAATACACTATCCAACTTACCTCTCCAGGAGAGTGCACTGGTTCACATTATATTATAAGTAAGTCGCCTATATATTATACTGTGTAGCAATGGTACTCATTTGGGAGTGATATGAGATATCAGAGGAACCGGTTCTATTTAAAAGTCCATCTGGTTTTTTTTCAGCCCTCATAATGCGCATAATAGGAAACTCAAATGCAGCCCTTGTCCAGCACAAAGTAAAACAAAAAGTCCATACAATAGTGCTGGTTAGCCTGCTTGGTGTCATGATCTGTTACGGGGTTTTGTCTTGTCTGCCCTTTTTCTGGGTGGATCATGTCAAGGGTTAACTTTGCTCTGCCTCATTCTGGGTTCAGGTTTGCTATTTAGCTCCGATGCATCCTGCTGGCGGTGTCAGCTATAGTCATGTTTTCGGCGTGTGTACCTGACTCTGGTAGATCTTGATTTGTCCTGTTGTGATACCTGACTGGCCCCGTGTCTGTTGACTCCCTCTGTCTGCCCTTTCTCAGTGTTTCCCTGTAAGTTTGTTTGATTCCCTGGTTTTGACTTGGCTTGTATTCGGACTCGCTTCTGCCTTCTGTCTTTGTCTTATCCGCTTCTGACCGTTCCTGAACCCCCTGGCTTGTTCCTGACCACGTGTACTGCTGCCACCTCTGGTACTTCTGCTTCTGACTGTTTTTAGACTCGGCTTGTCCACTATCTCACCACTTGGTGCCTGTGCTGCTGCTCTGTGGTGCTACTCTGTGTGTGCAGCCTCACTTCCCTCACAAGCTCCCCCTGGTGGAGGTTGCGCTATACTGCACTGCAGCAGCATGACATCTGGCTTAGACTTCAGCTTCTTAGTCCTTTAGCAAAGGCACTCAGTCCAGGAGATCCACAACCTCCACACACAGCCATGTGTCAGACAAACAGGTCTAATTTTACAAAGTGAACCACACCCAGGGGTGGAGGTATGGTGAGCAGCCATTCAGCTGCTCATAATCAACCTGCAATGGCCGACTAACCCCTTTTAGTCTTATATGTACTAACATATTACTCCCGACTTATCTCCTATTCATTATCTTTCCAACGCCCACCTTACAACTGATGTTATTATTTTCCCTGTTGGATATCAGCTAGTTTTCCCTTAATTAAGGTGGTTGCTGATACTTTTTTAGCTGTAACTTGTATGTGTGGGTCACATGTGTCTTTTTGAGCCACATGAACGTGTAACACTCCAGGTTCCTGGTTGTTACAGTGGTATTGCTTTCCTCCCGGGGAGGGTAATGCCATGCTTGGAAGCGAGGAAGGATCCATTTAACAGGTATTCACATACATGCCACATGTTCTGACTCCAGGCCAGAAGGGGGAGCTCTGAACCCGGTTTTCAGGGGAGCCTGTCAGTCTGTCGGAGGGAGAGACAGAGAGAGGAGTCTGTCAGAGAGACAGAGCAGAGTACAGGCAGACGGAAAGGGAAGTAAGGAGGAGTGGGGCTGTGCAGCCACATGAGGTGCTGCAGCTCCTGCAAGGAAAGAAAAAGAACTGAACAGTTGTAGAGACAGTGAAGTAGGAAAAGGAGCACAGGAGAAGTAAAGAGCTGGAGGGGTGCTTCTACTTGGCTCCTTCCATGCTGAAGCACAGATACCGGTAGCCGGAAGACCGAGGTTGTGGGGGTAACTTCATGCCCCACAGCAGAAACCGGCTGACAGATTTCAAGTCACCTGTCCACCATTAACACCCGAAGACACAGTAGCAGATAGAGCCCGGAGTCATCCTGAGAGACCCTGTAAAAAGGCTCAAGTTACCTGTCATGCGGGTTTGTGTCCTACCTAAAGGGGGCCTTGTGAGAGGCCTAAGGCAGCAAGGGACTACAACACAGAGCATAGAGGAACCCCACCCCACCTGGCTAGGGGGATCCCTGAGTCGCTTCCAAGCCAGCCAGACCATATCAGCACCTGTGATCTAGTACCCTGGACTATGGCTGCCTTGTACCAGTAAAAAGGTAAAGAGACTGCAACCCTGTGTCCTCTATTTCTTTCTACACCTTCCATCATCTGTCCCTACTACCCGGGAGCCCTGGGGACCCCAGCTTCACCTGTGGAAAGCCATACCATCCTTGCTGCAGTATCATCACTCCCCAGAGTATCCCTTTAAGCAGCGTCGGTCACCTCTGACCGAATACCACAGGTAGCGTCACAAACAAACTTTATTCAACATTCCCTTTAAAGACCGTTCCCTTTAATTTGGACACCCAGGGCCACGGACCAGGCCACTGCCACCGTGACACATCCCTTTCAGATCCAGCCCTGTACCGAGTACCCCACGGCCCTGGCGGGTGCTCCAAATGTGCTCTGAATTGGCCAGATTATGTGGGCGCATGCACACTGGCTACCTAGGGCACCCGAGGGTCTCAAGGATGCCCCTAACTTCAATAGTTGATCTTTGCACAGTGATGACACTAGGATGCCATTGTGCCTTTACATGAGCTCTTTTGATGGATTGTTACTGGTGAGCTTTTCCCAGATTAACTCCTTAAAACAGTTTTTCCACAACAAAATTATGTTTTAATCAATAGATCTTGGAATAAAAACAAGTTCCGCAATTGGAAGTTGTTGTTTTTTTCAAATGTTCCTGTGCTGAGATAATCTTATAAATGTGCCATGTACTCTAATGGCTGTGTCTGACCGTGCAGGAATATGGTCTGATCATACCACATCTCCTGGCAAGGGAGAAAGCAAAAGAGAGTATACAGACATTACAGCACGGGATCACAACTGATTCTTTATGTGAAGTAAAACATTTCACTGCATGTTTTTAACCGCTTTACTACCTTTGATGTACTTGTACGTCAAAAGTAGTGTTCCTCCCTGCCTTTGATATAAGTTAGCACCCCGAGCCCACATCTTTTCCTGAACTTGATGGCTGATATAATCAGCTATCAAGTGACACTAACTGCCACGGGTGCAGACCAAAAAAAAGCCCTAATATTTTGAAAAATAAAAATGGTCTTGGAAAATTAAATAAAAAAAAAAAACTATACATGTTTGGTATCTACATACTCGAATTGACCTGGAGAATCATATTGCAAGGTCAGTTTTACCATATAGTGAACATGGTAAATAAAAATACAGAAAAAAACTATTGTGAAATTGCACTTTTTTTTTTTTGCAATTTCAAAAGACTTGGAATTTATTTCTCCTTTTCCCCACTATATGGTAGCAAAAAAACAAAAAAACAAGCCCTTACATGGCTATATAGACAGAAAATTTTAAAAACAAAGTTATGGCTCTTGGGAAAAGGGGAGGAAAAAAGAAAAATGAAAATGGAAAATCGCCAGGTAGTGAAGGGGTTAAGCAATGTTTTACCTCACAGAAAGAATCATTAGCAATCCCCTGAGGTCCTGTCTGTATACTCTCTTTTGCTTCCTTCTGTTGGCTAGGAGATGCCCAAAGTTCAGACCCAGCCATTACACATTACATAGCAAGGAATTTTTTATTTTTTTACTTAAATGCATGTTTTTGCTATGAAAAAATATTTCTGCAATTATGTTTCATTAATAATTTATTGTGAAATAAAATGAAATCTTATGCTATCAGCAGAATGAGTTTTACTGAGAATCCATTGTTGAGGGGTTGTCCAGGCTTAGGGTTGAAGTGTGCGGTCACTCCATATGACTGTAGACTTGTGAATACTCACAGCATTGGCGGATACATAGTCAGGATTGGCTGATGCCGGCGCATACTTCTCTCCACATTCCGACTCTATGTGCTCAGTGTTGTACCATTTACTTTTATTGAGCGAGTTTGTATACATCTAATAGACACGTGACCGCATATATGCAAATCGTACATTTGCAGCCAGCGATTGCCCTCTCCCAGAACTGATAACCCTGAATGCGTGCAGTGTACACACTGTAAGGATTCACAAGTGTGCAGTCACATACAGTGATTGCAGACTTTAACCCCCCAAGCCTAGCCGACCCCTTCAAAGGAGAATTTGTAGATCTTTCATCTGTCTGTTTCCTCTCCGCTGATTGATACCAACACACAAGTTTCCAGGGGCGTAACTATGTTAGAAAAAAACTCTTGAACTAAAAAAAATACTCCCTTATAGTGATAAAAAAGATGGCAGGTGCATCTAAACCTTATCACGTGCTTAAAGAGCACCTATCACCAAGTCAAAAGTGTCAATTGTTTTGCTCCTATTTTATTAACGCTGCTCCTCTGGGTATTCTGGTTCTGTTTTTTTTTTTTATTATGACATACGGTTCCAGAGATGAGCTTTTTTATTTAATGTTCATTTTATACTGTTTCCAATGAGGCGTGGCTTAAAGAGTATTTATTCAAAGCAGACTAAAGACACGCCCTAGAGGAGCATGTAAGCCATGCTGACTTTGTATAGACCATAGAAATTAGCACTAATTAGGTTTTTGTCTATGGAACTGAATGGTGGGTGTACAAAAAAAAAAAAAAAACCCAAAATACCAAAGGAAGCAGTGGGAATAAATTAAGACGACCTCTGTAAATTATACTCTAGGTCTCAGCACTGACGGGCAGTGAATTCACATGAAGGAAACCCATCTCCTACTGTATTGTCAACTTGTCAGAAATGTATCTACAATAGTAAAGGATAAAGATGCACTTACATTTCCAAAACTTTTTTTTTTGTGATTGTCTCTTTACAGCTGACATAAACTTTCCCAAAGTGCCGCCTTCTTCTGCATATGGATCGCTAACTATAACTTGTAACACTAATATCACTGTAGATAGCATCGCGTTGGTAAAGGAAAATATTGTTCTAAAAGAATCAACTACACAGAGCGTGTCTTACACAATAGACACAACGACAACGAGGTGGTCAGGTAAGTACGAACATCCCCTTATCTAAAACCAATAATATTAAATCACTGGGTGATCTTTGAATTCCACGCCGGTTCTCCTTAATTAATCTGTTCCTTAGAAGGTCTAAAAAGTAGGTAACTACAACTTCAGATGAATAACAACACATGATAAATTACAGTGACGAGCTAAAGGGTAACAATGTTTGGAACGTTTGACTTTCAGGCTCCATATCTCACCATCCACTGCTGCTTCGGACGTGAGACTACCATAATTTTACAGACAATCATCTTGGATATTTCATACATAAATTTGCGTTGCAGCTATTTAGCATGTGATTACCGGTACTTATGCATATCCTTGTCATGTCACTGCACTGTTACTGTTTTGCTCCTAAAAATCTACATTTTTATTATTTTGTCAGTATTTTATAAATCCACCTTTGGCTTTCATTACGACCTGAATCCTTCTGGGCATGCTCTCGATCAGATTCAAGCATTTCTCGACCGAAATCTGATTCCAGATCTCTTCTACACATTCCCAAAGTTGGTGCACACTGGTCACCTCTCTTGGGTATGTATACAGTTTTTCTTCAACTCTTCCCACAAGTGTTGGAATAGGTTGAGGTCTGGGGACTGTGAGGGCCAATCCAGCACCTCTACTTCATTGTCTTTGAACCATTTCTTCACCACTCTGTATGTATTTTTCGTGTCGTTGTCCTGTTAGAACACATTTTCATACCCATAGTACTTGAGTGTGTAAAGTAACGTGTCTTGTAGGATACTCACATATAGATCAGCATTGAGATCACCATCGATCCTGGTCAAGTATCCAACACCTTAGGCTGTGAAACAACCTCATATCATCAGACTTCATTCACCGAACCTGACAGTTCCTTCAATTTCTCGATCCATTAGCCCCTTTTTCCTTATTTTTTCCAGACCCATTTGCATCCATCTGTTCATTCCAAATCACCCGTTTCCAATCCTCTACTGTCCACTTTTCATACTTTTCAAACTCAAGCTGACGCTTCTTATGACGATATTGAAGTTGAGACTTCTTCACCTTTTTTCGGGCCACCATTCCAGACTTGTGTAACATACATTGCACAGTGCTTGCATGGACGTCTGTGATCTCACTATTACAAAGCATACAAGTCACTCCAGAACTTATAGACCTTGCGATGAGCCAACTTTTTGACTCCAACATTTGCCTGGATGTCCACCTCTTGGCTTTTGAATAGATGGACAGACTTCATTTCGAATTCTTCTAACTGTCATGGCGCTGACACGAAGCAGTTTGGCAATTTCTTGGCCACAAGACTGCTATCGATGAGCTGGATGATGCTCTTTCTCTTTTATTGGGAAATTTTCTTCATGGCTGCTCCTCAATTCAAACCAGTGACTTTTTGCTTAGGAATCAACCAACTAACACACTGGGATATTACGGAATGTGAGAACAGGTTGTATTTTGTAGTGTACAGGAAGAAAAAGATTTTTCCACCACTAGGAGCAAACCAGTAGCAATGCAGTGACATGACAACAATCTGCATAAATTATCATATGCTAAATAATTACAAGTCAAATTTATGTATGAGTTAGCCAAGAGGATTGTCTATAAAATGATGGTAGTCTCACGTTCAAATCTGTAGTGGATGGTGAGATATGGAGCCTGAAAGTCAAAAGTTCAAAACATTTCTAGTTACCCTTTTGCTCGTCAGTGTACATTATTTACTTATTTACTAAACACTAAGCTAAAATGTAGAAGTAAGATTTAATAAATTAAGTACACTCCATAAATTAATAGTGTGTAGAACCAACTTTAGCAGTAATAACTTGAAGTAATCTTTTTCTAGATGTTCTTTTGCATACATCTGAATTTTATGGTGAGGATGCAGGAGAGGTTTCCTTCTGATGAGTCTTCCATGAATGCCATATTTGCGCAGGAGTCTCTAAACAGTTGAACAATCTACCACATCTCCAGAGTCTGCTAAATCTTTCTGAAGTTCTTTTGCAGTCAAGTGAGGGGTTCTGATTTGCCTCTCTAACAATCCTACGAGCATCTCTCACTGACATTTTGCTTGGTCTTACAGACCTTATTTTGACCTCCACTGTTACTGATAACTGCCATTTCTTAATTACATTTCGAACAGAGGGAAGGGTAACTTGAAAATGCTTTGCTATGTTCTTATAGCCTTCTCCTGCCTTGTGGGCCTCCAGCATATTCATTTTCATAGTGCTAGGCGGCTGCTTAGAAGAACCCATGGCTGCTGTTTTTTGGCAGAAGGTTAGAGGAGGCTGGCTTTTTATAAAGCTGGAAAATTTGCACCACCTGGCCTTTCCTAACAATGATAGTGAACAAGCTGTAATCCTAACAGCTGGAGGGGAGATATGTTTCACTGAGGTTATTGGCTTTGAAATTCTGAAATTTTGCTCCAGCGCACCAAGTGTTGAAAGGGGTTAATCAGCCATATTGTTTAAGAGCTGTTTTTTTTTTTGACAACCATAGAGTGGGTGGGAGGTTTTCCACCTTATCTCCACCCCAGAGTGTGGACTTGGGCTTAAATGGTCGGCCTCCAGAGGCATTCAGTGTTCAGCGTGTTTGGAGAGAGTAACTCCAGGAAAGTGCTTGTGTTGGTGCTAAACTGAACCATGTTTTTTTGCTAACCCTGAGCCAGTGGATCCCAGCAGACATATGAACTGTGAGATAACCTTTTTGTTTTGTTTTAGCTGTTTTGCCCAAAAGGGCTCTGTTTATTTTACTTCTCCATGATTTATGCCGCATGTACCTATGCACTTTAAGCCTTTTAGAGATCATTTCACCTTATAATCTATAATAATCTTTATTTTTTTATATATAGCACTAACATATTCCGCAGCGCTTTACATTTTGCACACATTATCATCACTGTCCCCGATGGGGCTCACAATCTTTATTCCCTATCAATATGTCTTTGGAATGTGGGAGGAAACTGGAGAACCCGGAGGAAACCCACGCAAACACGGGGAGAACATACAAACTCCTTGCTTCAGCTTGCTAAACTGTTCAGAATAACAGTAATTTTGTTCAAGGGTGCCCAAACTTTTACATGTCACTGTAAATATATATAGCACATAGCAGATGTACAGACATGTTACAAGTACCTCGGCATCCGGCAGGGATAGGGCAACCATGATGATGAGGCAAGGAAAGCAACATCTGAACCCTCTGTCTAAAAAGTGCAATGCTGGGAACAACTAAGATCCTGCGCAGAACCCTGAAACTCCCGGCCTCTGTTAGAGGACTCGAGAACGAGGAAGGTGTGAAGGAAGATATATATATATATATATATATATATATATATATATATATATATATACACATATATATTTATTGAACCTGTTCTATGCCCAGGTGGCGAGCATTTTTATTGGTACATTTTTTATTTTATGCCATTTTTTGCAGACACTAAAATGGCACCGGAGATCGCGGTATGCGCACGTGCTGACTCTGGCGTCATTTTCTTCTAACATACAAGTAATGTACAGTATTACAACAGCAATGGCGAACCTTTTAGAGACAACTCAGACAGAGCAGACATGGACAGCAGAGGCTAGATGGGGGCAGCAGATCGGGCAGGGGCAACAAAAGTGCAGCCACAGACAGGAGCAGGGGTACCAGACCACATATACAAAGGAATATTCTCTCCCATCCTGGTATATGTCCCTCCATCCTGGTATATGTCTCTCCATCCTGGTATATGTCCCTCCATCCTAGTATATGTCCCTCCATCCTGGTATATGTCCCTCCATCCTAGTATATGTCCCTCCATCTTGGTATATGTCCCTCTATCCTGGTATATGCTCCCCCATCCTGGTATATGCTCCCACCATCCTGATATATGCTCCCCCATCCTGGTATATGCTCCCACCATCCTGATATATGCTCCCCCATCCTGGTATATGCTTTCCCATCCTGGTATATGTCCCTTCATCTTGGTATGTGCTCCCCCCATCCTGGTATATGCTCCCCCATCCTGGTATATGCTCCCCCATCCTGGTATATGCCCCCCCATCCTGGTATATGCTCCCCCATCCTGGTATATGCTCCCCCATCCAGGTATATTCTCCCCCATCCTGATATATGCTCCCCCATCCTGATATATGCTCCCCCATCCTGGTATATATCCCTTCATCTTGGTATGTGCTCCCCCCATCCTGGTATATGCTCCCCCATACTGGTATATGCTTCTGCATCCTAGTATATACTCGCCCATCCTGGTATATGCCCCCCATCCTGGTATATGCTCTCTAATCCTTGTATATGCTCCCTGTTGTGAACTCTGTTTTCAGGCTCCCTCTTGTGGTCACAGGTGGTATTGTGTGACTTTTGTTTTGGGCTCCCCCTGGTGGCTTTGTTTGTTATCCTGCGGGTCTGTGGCTGATCAGCTGCCTCGTTATTCACTTGGGAGTTTCCTATTTAGCTCTGTTTCACTTCCACTTGTTGCCGGCTGCCAATGTACTCAGTGCTATTCTGATTTCTTCTGACTACCTTGCTACCAGTCTCTTCAAGAGAAGCTAGGTTTCCGTTTTGTTCATTTTTTGATCATCTGTGTTCAATATGTTTCTTGTCCAGCTTGCTAATATGTGATTTCTCAGCTTGCTGGTAGCTCTAGGGGGCTGAGTTTCTGCCCCCCACACCGTTAGTTGGTGTGGGGGTCTTGAATTCTCAGCGTGGATATTTTGGTAGGGTTTTTTGCTGACCGCACAGTTCTCTATCTGTTTTCTGCTATCTAGTATTAGCGGGCCTCATTTGCTGAATCTGTTTTCATTCCTACGTGTGTCTTTTCTCCTTACCTCACCGTTATTATTTGTTGGGGGCTTCCTATATCCTTGGGGTTATTTCTCTTGAGGCAAGTGAGGTCTTGCTTTCTCTTTAGGGGTAGTCAGTTTCTCAGGCTGCGTCGAGACGTCCAGGATTTTAGGCACGTTCACCGGCTACCTTTAGTGTGTTTGGATAGGATCAGATTTGCGGTCAGTCCAGTTACCACCTCCCTAGAGCTTGTTCTTTGCTTAGTAACTTAGCTGGTATTTCCTGTGATCCCCAGCCTCTGGGATCATAACAGCTCCCCCATCCTGGTATATGCTCCCCCATCCTGGTATATGCTCCCCCATCCTGGTATATGCACGCCCATCCTGGTATATGCGCGCCCATCCTGGTATATGCGCGCCCATCCTGGTATATGCCCCCCATCCTGGTATATGCTCTCTAATCCTGGTATATGCTCCCCCATCCTGGTATATGCTCCCCCATCCTGGTATATGCTCCCCCATCCTGGTATATGCGCGCCCATCCTGGTATATGTCCCTTCATCTTGGTATGTGCTCCCCCCATCCTGGTATGTGCTCCCCCCATCCTAGTATATACTCGCCCATCCTGCCTGCGCTGTTGTTGTTCAATACATAAAACAAAAGAAAAAAATAAACACTCCTACTCCCCTTTCCCCTTGCTCTCCTGCCGTGCGTCATCATCTTCTGAAGCCTGCAACTGGCTTCAGCATTCAAGCCACAGGGTGCATGATGTCACTGCCATGCACCCAGTCACGTGCACGCTGATGTCAGCTGCTGGCCTCTGATTGGCCAACAGCTTGTATAGCGGCGCATGGACTCTGCAAGATCATGCTCTGCGATACAGTTCAGATGCATGGGTGCCCAAGGACACACATTCAGCTGAAGGAGGGGCTGGGGTCTGCGGCGTCCCCACTACAGCGCCGTTTTATTGAAGACACTCATCAGTAAAATGGCGCCATAGTGCAGTATGCGCATGCGCTGACTCCAGCTACACACTGCTCATGCCTCTAGGCTCCGGACAGAAGGTTATATTATAGATATGATAAATGCAATTGCTTGTGGTCCCCTGATTTTATGTGCAGAGTTATTACATGCATTCTTATGTTTTCTATCCCTCTGTATTTCAAAAGGTGATTTCATGTGTAAAGCGTACCAAGGTAGTCTGACAACTTCAACGAATATAACGGTGGAAGTTGTGGCATTGCCTCAGCCCGAGGCGATACAGGTGTCTCCCCCTCAATATGTGAGATGCGAAAATGTAGCAACGCTGACGTGCTGCGTACTTGATGAAAACTATGAAAACTATACAGTATATTTCTACAATGGCTCCAAAATACTCGGTAAGAAAGTACAGCGGTAATGCACAGAAAAATAGATAGATAGATAATAGATGATAGATAGATAGATAGATAGATAATAGATAGATAGATAGATGATAAATAGATAGATAGATAGATAGATAGATAGATAGATAGATAGATAGATAGATAGATAGATAATGTGGTGATACGCTACCTGAGTGTGTTGGGGACACTCGCTTGGCATAGGATTCAAGCACTCAGGCACGGTACCTCACACAAATCTGGTCAAATCCGGTTTATTAAACGTCATAAACCACATGACATACAGTCTATTCATGCATCAGATAAACTTCTCTGCCACATATTACAGTCCCCTTGTCCAGGGTTACCTTTCAGGAGTTCCACTCCTCATGCTGACTTCACGTCAGTCCCAGGTCCTCAACACGGACTGTCCAGGTCGACGGTCTCACAGTGCTTCCAGGACTCCAGTCCACTTCAGGACAATCCAACATTGACCGTACATCAGGTCCACAGTCTCAGGTGCTTCCAGGACTCCAGTCCATACCAGGACAATCCAACACTGACCGTACATCAGGTCCACGGTCTCAGGTGCTTGCAGGACTTCATCCAATACCAGGAATTTCCAGCACCGACTGTCCAGGACCTTGCACAGGAACCTCCCAGGCACATGTGATCCACACCCTGGTCACATTACATACCTGTAATCACTCCCCTGGGTGGGAGTGTGGGTGTGTGTGGCTAGTTCGACCCTCCCATCTCTCATAACTAGCCCTGCCAATCTCCCATTAGCATTACACAACTACTTGTGAGACTACAGGTCCCAGCATACCAACCAAACTTCAGATTGACAGCACAGAGTGTCTTCCTCTGCAACACACACAGCGGACATTAACACTCCTGCCGGACTTAGTCTCATCACATTTATGCCTCCAAGCGCATCTTGAAGCACACACACAGCGCCCCCTGGCTGTAACGTGGGTCACCGCACCACATACCTCCCCCCTTTGTTCAACCCTATTGGGGTGGACACATGATATAAACCCGGGGTTCTGACACCGGGAACCCACGTCACCTTTGATAGGCCTCCCCCGCCCCCAGCGGTCAGTTTGTTGGCCTTGGGCTTCAACCCTTGAGTCACCACCTGTCTGTGTCACCAGACCCTTTTTGGCCAACCCACTTTTACTACAAGGTCTTCCAGCTATGTCACTCATCCCTGAGTCAGCTGAGGCGACACTACTTCTTTCATTAGGCTGGGTACTTCCACCCTTTTTCTTGTCCACATTTCGGGTCGAACGTGGCAGCCATCTTCCATCAACAGGGCGCAGCAGTCCTGTAAGGCTCTCCTCTGTTCCTACAACGAAGAAGGGAACCATACCCTTTTCCCGAGGCAACTGTACTTCGTGGACACCAGGTATTCTCAACCTCACCACTCCAGATTTATCCACCATTTCTTGCATGGCTTGACCATTCCTTCCAATGACTCTTTTTACCATAGAGACGGGTATCTGTATTACAGTTTCCTGACGACTCCCAGCTTTTCTCACATGCTCCAGTCATCTAGCAGCGTCTTCATTCCGCAATTGGATCATCCACTTTGTGCGCACATATCTCCAGTGCATGTCACTCAGGGTAGCTACCCTCTTAGCTGTAACATCAGTTGTGGACAGCACCACTAACTGATTAGTTTCTGGGGACCAATTCACCTTACACGCCCCCACAGCCTTCCTGAACCCTTCATGCATAGACTCCCTAGCACATGCCTCTCTCAGGTCTTCAGGTACGTCTATCATGCACTTGAACAAGGAACTCTCCTTCTCTTCTGCTGTCATTAGACACCCATCTTGTTCAGGTTTCAAAGCCAACTTCCTCTGAGTATCACCAGTTTCCAGATGTTTGGCCAGGAAAGACACCTGCCGCTCCACCTTCTCCCAGGCTGCTTTATGCACAGACTGGCTTTCTTCCAGGCGACCTCTGAGCTCCGCCACCTCTTTCTCTAAGGCACTCAGCAGCCCATCTCCGTAGCTCCTCTTGCTTCAACTCGGTTTGTACTTCAGGTCCCACTCCTTTGGTGGCCTTCTGCACATCTTCACAATGTGCAACTGGTACCATTTCTTTGCACCCTTTACGTCTCCAGCGATGGGAAGATTTTTTCTTTTGGTGGGGCTCTTCTTTACTGTACTCCTTTGCTTCCTCAGAGTCACAGTCACCCGCATAGTCTGTGTCACACCCCACAGTATGGTGAACGCCCAAGTCACTCTCTAACTGGGTGTCAGCTCCACAGGTTCTTTTTACCACATTACAAACCGTCATATTGGGGCACACATCAGGTGACATCATGTCCGTAAGTTGGGCCCATCCACGACTTCCTTTGGTCACCAGTTTATCTGACCCGTCAGTTTTGGGAGGTGTTACTGCCAAAGTCGTGTCACTAAGTTGGGCCCGTCCACCATTTTCCTTGGTCACGCCCGCCTTAGGACTGTCAACTATCGGTGGTGCATTCTCTGCAACAGTTTTCATACACAATAATCCCACAGACACTTTCCCTTTTATCCACCAGTCCCACCGGGTTTCCAAGTCTCGCCCTATTACGATAGTATACCGTAAGTCCGGGACTACCCTTACTTCATGGTACAGGGACTCCTCTGTCGTGTCAATGTAGAGGCAGGCTGTCAAATGTCGTTTAACGTCCCCACCTGTGTCATTCACTCTTGTCCCTGACCCAGGTGACACAGTGCATTCAGAAGGGGTTCTCAGTAAAGTTGCTTTACTCCCTGGGTCTATCAGTCCCACCGCACTTTCTCCATCCAAAGAAAAAGAGCACTGTCGTGGCAAAACATTAGCTGAGCAATTCACAGCATAGCCTGGACCTGGATAGCACAACTGAGCCTGGGGCCCACTGGTCTGCGCCACCCCTTTAACTTCAGGAGGCTCCACCCCCTTTTGGGCCTCGGCCCCCTTTAGGGTCACCACCCCCTTAAGGGACTCTACCCCCTTTTGGAAACCAACTCCCTTTTTGGATGCCACCCCTTTTTGGGACTCCGCCTCCTTTTGGGCAACCATCCCTTTTTGGGTTTTTCGCACCATTCTTGGGACACTACCCTATTAGGGACACCACCCCTTCCCTGGGGTACACCCCGTGGACTCCCCACAGTACTTTCAGGCCCCAGTTCACACAGTACACCAATGTGACTCTGGCCTTGCACTGGCCCTTTAAGAGTCTGCAAACTAAAAAAAATGTTTTGTTTTTTTTTCCTTCAACTCTTCACCAGCTCCTGTTGGCAATCACAAGCCGCTGCTGCTGAACCTCTTGCTGCAACTGCAGCTACGCTCCACAAGGCTCTGCACGGCTCCACCGCAAACTTCGTGGACCCGCCGATCCACAGCAAGCCGCTTGTCACCTTCGTGGACCCGCCGATCCACAGCAAGCCGCTTGTCACCTTCGTGGACCCGCCGAACCACAGCAAACTTCGTGACCTCACTGAGCCACAGCAAGCTGACTTGAGAAAACAATCTTCACAGTCTCTCACTGACCCCAGTCAGCACAGACTCCTGTCTGTTACACATGGTTCTCAGACCGTTTACTCCTCTGGCTCAGATCAGCCAGCGCTGCAACATGTGCTTCTTGGACCGTTCCCGCATTCGAAACACCAAATGTGGTGATACGCTACCTGAGTGTGTTGGGGGACACTCGCTTGGCATAGGATTCAAGCACTCAGGCACGGTACTTCACACAAATCTGGTCAAATCCGGTTTATTAAACGTCATAAACCACATGACATACAGTCTATTCATGCATCAGATAAACTTCTCTGCCACATATTACAGTCCCCTTGTCCAGGGTTACCTTTCAGGAGTTCCACGCCTCATGCTGACTTCACGTCAGTCCCAGGTCCTCAACACGGACTGTCCAGGTCGACGGTCTCACAGTGCTTCCAGGACTCCAGTCCACTTCAGGACAATCCAACATTGACCGTACATCAGGTCCACAGTCTCAGGTGCTTCCAGGACTCCAGTCCATACCAGGACAATCCAACACTGACCGTACATCAGGTCCACGGTCTCAGGTGCTTGCAGGACTTCATCCAATACCAGGAATTTCCAGCACCGACTGTCCAGGACCTTGCACAGGAACCTCCCAGGCACATGTGATGCACACCCTGGTCACATTACATACCTGTAATCACTCCCCTGGGTGGGAGTGTGGGTGTGTGTGGCGAGCTCGACCCTCCCATCTCTCATAACTAGCCCTGCCAATCTCCCATTAGCATTACATAACTACTTGTGGGACTACAGGTCCCAGCACACCAACCAAACTTCAGATTGACAGCACAGAGTGTCTCCCTCTGCAACACACACACCGGACATTAACACTCCTGCCGGACTTAGTCTCATCAAATTTATGCCTCCAAGCGCATCTTGAAGCACACACACAGCGCCCCCTGGCTGTAACGTGGGTCACCGCACCACAATAGATAGATAATATATAGATATGGGATAGATAGATAATAGATAGATAGATAGATAGATAGATAGATAGATAGATAGATAATAGATAGATAGATAGATAGATAGATAGATAAATAATAGATGATAGATAGATAGATAGATAGATAGATAGATAGATAGATAGATAGATAGATAGATAGATAGATAGATAGATAATAGATAGATAGATAATAGATGATAGATAGCTAGATTATAGATAATAGATGATAGATAGATAGATAGATAGATAATAGATAGATAAATAATAGATGATAGATAGATAGATAGATAGATAGATAGATAGATAGATAGATAATAGATAGATAAATAATAGATGATAGATAGATAGATAGATAGATAGATAGATAGATAATAGATAGATAAATAATAGATAAATAATAGATGATAGATAGATAGATAAATAATAGATGATAGATAGATAGATAATAGATGATAGATAATAGATGATAGATAGCTAGATTATAGATAATAGATGATAGATAGATAATAGATAGATAGATAGATAGATAGATAGATAGATAATAGATAGATAAATAATAGATGATAGATAGATAGATAGATAGATAGATAATAGATAGATAAATAATAGATGATAGATAGATAGATAGATAGATAGATAGATAGATAGATAGATAGATAATAGATGATAGATAGATAATAGATGACAGATAGATAATAGATAGATAATAGATAGATATATATAGATAACAGATAGATAAATAATAGATGATAGATAGATAGATAAATAATAGATGATAGATAATAGATGATAGTTAGCTAGATTATAGATAATAGATAGATAGATAGATAGATAGATAGATAGATAGATAGATAGATAGATAATAGATAGATAGATAGATAATAGATAAATAATAGATGATAGATAGATAGATAGATAGATAGATAGATAGATAGATAGATAGATAGATAAATAATAGATGATAGATAATAGATGACAGATAGATAGATTATAGATAATAGATGATAGATAGATGCAGGTAGTATCTGAATGATGACTGCAAACTATATGAAACCTGTAGAAATAACCAAAATAAAACCCCTTTTTTCGATAATGTAATGCATTTTGTTCTAGGCACCAAGACTTTACGTGTGGGAAATATGGACTGCTTTAATTACACACAGTCGGTTGGGTGTAATGCTGATTCCATCTCTGTATATTGCACAGTCACCAATGATTTGAGCGGCAGCGTCAATAGCACCAGTCCTATGATAATAAACCGGATAAAAAGTAAGATAACGATTACCTAGAGGGAAGAAAGAGAAAGGGAAGAGATGGATGGAGGGGCTGGTTTAATTGTTTACCAGTATGTGGGGGAGTATTGTTCTGTACACTAGTGAGAGGCTGCCCTTAACTCATGGATACACAGCACATACAAGTACTGTGCTTATCACTAAATTAAAATATCATCAAAAATTTATTTATTTCAGTTCTTCAATGCAAAAAGTGAAACTCATATATTATAAGTAGTGTTGAGCATTCCGATACCGCAAGTATCGGGTATCGGCCGATACTTGCGGGTATCGGAATTCCGATACCGAGATCCGATACTTTTGTGATATCGGGTATCGGTATCGAAACAACATTAATGTAAAAATGTGTAAAAGAGAGAATTAAAATAAAAAATATTGCTATACTCACCTCTCCGACGCAGCCTGCACCTTACCGAGGGAAGCGGCAGCGTTCTTTGTTTAAAATTCGCGCTTTTCTTTCCTTACGTGAAGTCCCGGCTTGTGATTGGTCGCATGCCGCCCATGTGGCGGCGACGCAACCAATCACAGCAAGCCGTGACGTAATTTCAGGTCATTCAGTATTTTGAAATTACGCTCCGGCTTTGTGATTGGTTGCGTCGCAGTCACATGGGCGACGCAACCAATCACAGCAAGCCGTGACGTAATTTCAGGTCCTTAAGGATTTTAAAATTACGTCCCGGCTTTGTGATTGGTTGCGTCGCAGTCACATGGGCGACGCAACCAATCACAAGCCGTGACGTCACGGGAGGCTGGACACGCGCGCATTTTAAAATGGGCGCGTGTCCAGCCTCCCGTGACGTCCCGGCTTGTGATTGGTTGCGGCGCGGTCAACCAATCACAAGCCAGAAGGCTGGACACGCGCGCATTTTAAAATGGCTTCCCGGCTTGTGATTGGTTGACCGCGCCGCAACCAATCACAAGCCGGGACGTCACGGGAGGCTGGACACGCGCCCATTTTAAAATGCGCGCGTGTCCAGCCTCCCGGCTTGTGATTGGTTGACCGCGCCGCAACCAATCACAAGCCGGGACGTCACGGGAGGCTGGACACGCGCCCATTTTAAAATGCGCGCGTGTCCAGCCTCCCGTGACGTCACGGCTTGTGATTGGTTGCGTCGCCCATGTGACTGCGACGCAACCAATCACAAAGCCGGGACGTAATTTTAAAATCCTTAAGGACCTGAAATTACGTCACGGCTTGCTGTGATTGGTTGCGTCGCCCATGTGACTGCGACGCAACCAATCACAAAGCCGGAGCGTAATTTTAAAATACTGAATGACCTGAAATTACGTCACGGCTTGCTGTGATTGGTTGCGTCGCCGCCACATGGGCGGCATGCGACCAATCACAAGCCGGGACTTCACGTAAGGAAAGAAAAGCGCGAATTTTAAACAAAGAACGCTGCCGCTTCCCTCGGTAAGGTGCAGGCTGCGTCGGAGAGGTGAGTATAGCAATATTTTTTATTTTAATTCTTTCTTTTACACATTAATATGGATCCCAGGGCCTGAAGGAGAGTTTCCTCTCCTTCAGACCCTGAGAACCATCAGGAATACCGTCCGATACTTGAGTCCCATTGACTTGTATTGGTATCGGGTATCGGTATCGGATTGGATCCGATACTTTGCCGGTATCGGCCGATACTTTCCGATACCGATACTTTCAAGTATCGGACGGTATCGCTCAACACTAATTATAAGGAGTCATTACACACAGAGTGATCTATTTGAAGTGTTTATTTCTGTTAATGTTGATGATTATGGCTTACAGCCAATGAAAACCCAAAAGTCATCATCTCAGTAAATTAGAATACTTTATAACACCAGCTTGAAAAATGATTTTAAAATCCAAAATGTTGGCCTACTGAACTCAATACTTGGTCAGAGCTGGCTCCTAAAACACAGTGGACCTACACCAGCAGATGACCCCATCACTGATTGTGGAAACTTCACAAAAGAGTTCAGCTTGGGTTGTGGCCTCTCCACTCTTCCTCCAGACTCTGAGACCTTGATTTCCAAATGAAATGCAAAATTTGCTTTTCAGGTAAGATGCTTCTGGCATTGTCTATTGGTCATAAGTGGCCTGACACAAGGAATGCGACACTTGTAGCCCATGTCCTGGATGCGTCTGTGTGTGGTGGCTCTTGAAGCAATGGCTCCAGCAGCAGTCCACTCCTTGTGAATCTCCCCCAAATTTCTGAATGGCTTTTTCTTAATAATCCTTTCAAGGCTGCAGTTATCCCGGTTGCTTGTGCACCTTTTAATACCACACTTTTTTTCATTCCACTCCACTTTCCATTAATCTGCTTGGATACAGCACTCTGTGAATAGCCAGCTTCTATAGCAATGACCTTTTGTGGCTTACCCTCCTTGTGGAGTGTGTCAATGACTGCCTTCTGGACATCTGTCACGTCAACAGTGTTCCCCATGATTGTGGAGCTACTGAAACAGACTAAGGGACCTTTTTAAACACTTAGGGAGCCTTTGCAGGTGTTTTTTGTTTATTATTCTAATTTCCTGAGATAATGACTTTTGGGTTTTCATTGGCTGTAAGTCATGATCATCAACATTAACAGAAAGAAGCACGTGAAATAGATCACTCTGTTTGTAATTACTCTATATAATATATGAGTTGCACTTTTTGTATTGAAGAATGGAAATAAATTAACTTTTTTATGATATTCTAATTTAGTGAGAAGCACTTGTAGTTATAGAGATTGGGGAAGCCAAAAAAACAACTCCCACATTTCATACAGACTGAAAAATGCCAGATAAGCCCATTTTGTTCTTCCACCACTTTCCCTAACAGAACAAAGTTCCATCAACTGGCCATTGTATCATAATGGTGACCATCCTCCAAGTCCATCTATAGACATATAGATTCGTGATGCCAGAGTGCAGCACAAAATCATATGAACCTGTTTTCTGTGCCTCACTTTCAGAGAGAATCTACATTAGAAAATCTGAGTGCCTTCGACCAAGGCCTATGTACTGGTGCTTGTCAAGCCAGGATCAGTCTTTGATTGACTGGAAACCCTGTGACGTTTTCTCTTGCTTCGGTGTGGGGAGTTTACTGAGAGTGGTCTGGTCAAACAAAGACACTCAACCAAATAAGATCCTATGGACTGTAATGAAATGAGGATTTAAAGAATCGTTATAATGAAGGGATCAGAGGAGAATATGAAGGATTGCCAAGATTAAGGGATCAGAAGAGAATGTGAAGGATTCTTACAATTAAGGGATGAGATGAGAAGGTGAAGAATTGTTTTGAGGAAGGGTTTTGAGGGTGCGTAGCCAGTTCCAACACCACTGTTTTCTGAGAGAAAAAGAGGCAACTCCAGTACGAAAAAGAGCTAAAAATGTATCACTGAGCAGTGGAAAAACATTGCTTGGTTGTGTGAATCCAGTTTTCTGTTGCACCATGAGGGTCAGAATTGGGAACAGGCAGCATAAATTGCTGTACCTCTCCTGTCAGTTGTCCATAGTTTAGGCTGGTGGATGAGGAAAAATGGTGCAGGGAAGATGGGGGAGGGGTGTAAGATCAGACTTGATTGGACATGATATGGATGGAAGTGGTGGTCCACTGGAGAAGGCTTCTCGTCATTGAGGTTAACCCAACTTGTTTTAAACTTTTTGGAACTCCCTGACACAGATGTTTGTTGTTGTGTTTAGGTAACACATGCTCAAAAAAGGATAATCTTCCTGAAACACCGGTTGGGTTTAACTATTCTATGCCATGCCAGAACATCGACCCATCTAAGCTAGGCAACAAAATTTATCCCTGTAATAATGATGGATCCTGGGGTAATGAAATTAATGAGTGTTATTCAGCCAAGATATTTGCGCAGCTGCTGACTGTCAAGGTATTAACTGCTAAATTTATGTTATTAAGACATGTAGGATGAATTTCTGACATATTATTATTATTATTACTACTATGTCCAAGTCACTGTATATAATGACTCCAAAAGTACATTCTAGAGGTGTTCTGTACATTATGGGTCATAACCTGCACAGGGAAAAGTAACTACTGCTGTACGTTGTTACGGACTGGGTGTTGGAACCACTATGCCGTGATCCAAGCAGAGCCCGGAATGGCGTGACTAGGTGCCTCACCAAGTCAGACCTCGGATACACGGCAGCTGACAATACTGTGATTCGAGGAGAGACGAGGGAGGTGGAACCAGGTGTTACACCAGGTCTGACCTCGGGTGGATGGCAGGTTACCCCAAGGGACAGGAGGCAGAATTGGGCAGGAATGGTAGACTTGGCAAATACTGGCTGGCATGGCTGGTAAAGTGACTGGAACGACAGACACACAGGCAAGCAAGTATTGGTGGGCACGAATGGAATCCAGGTAGGCGAGTACAGGTGAGCATGTCTTATATACAGGCAAGTGGGTACAGACAGACATGGCTGATATACAGGCAAGCAGGTAGGCATGACTGATACATAGACAGCCAGTGCTAGCATGCATGGCTGACATACAGGCAGGCGAGTACAGACAGTCATTGCTGATATACAGGCAGGCTGGTGCAGACAGGCACGGCTGAAATACAGCCAGGCATGGCTGATATACAGGCAGGCTGGTGCAGATGGGCATGGCTGATATACAGGCAGGCAGGTAGGCACGACTGATACACAGACAGGCAGGTATACTGAATACAAGCACTGGGACCTGAGAACTAGCAAGCGTGTTAGAAACAGACAAACAACGTTGTTCAATCATCTCCCATCAGGTGGAGGTGCCTTAAATAATAAGTGTCTCCCATCTATTGCCTGGGGACACTTTAGGACAGCTCGCTCTGGTGCTTTAAGAGGGAGAGACCATGTGTGAGCCCTAAGCACAGTGCCCCGGGATCTTCAAGCAGTGCACTGACCCAGGGCAGTAACAGCAGGAGATGTAGGGGGAGTGCGGGGCCGTGGAGGTGAGTGAGTTGGTGCCTCTGCTGAGGGGGAGGAAGGCAGAGTGCAGAGAAGCCGGCATTACACACGTTACTGACAGAAAAATTTACCAAAACCACACCCCATTTTCTGACATCACTTTCTACTCTGCAGCTATTGGCTGAAGTTTTATAGGGGATCAACCCTTTTTAAATTAAATATAATTAAGTAAAATAAAACCGCAACATACTCCCAGACTGGTGCTCTTCTGTTGATGACCCCCATGGCTGTCATTATGATCCTCCTGTGAAAGCCGAGTCGTGGCTGGCGTTCATAGCAGATTGTGATATTCGTTATACATAGCAGTGCAGATGAACTGCTATGTATAGCACAAGCGATCGGATGATCACAGCTTCAAGTCCCCTATGTGGACTATTAACCCCTTAATCCCCAGGCCATTTTCTTTTTTTGCGTTTTTGTTTTTTGATCCCCTTCTTCCCAGAACCATAACTTTTTATTTTTTTCGTCAATATAGCCATGGTTTGTTTTTTGCGGGACAAGTTGTACTTTTGAATGACACCATTGGTTTTAACATATCGTGTACTGGAAAGCGGGAAAAAAATTCCAAGTGTGGTGAAATTGACAAAATAGGGCAATTCCACAGTTGTTTTTGGTTTTTTTTTGTTTACCATGTTCACTAAATGCTAAAACTGCCATTATGATTCTCCGGGTCATCACAAGTTCATAGACACCAAACATGTCTGGGTTATTTTTATTTAAGTGGTGAAAAAAAAATCCAAATTTTGGTTTACAAAAAATTGTGCCATTTTCCGAGACCCGTAACGTCTCCATTTTTCGGGATCTCGGGTTGGGTTAGGGCTTATTTTTTGCGCACCAAGCTGACGTTTTTATTGATACCATTTTGGTGTAGAGATGATCTTTTGATCGCCCGTTAAGGCAGTTTATTGCACTATAGCGGCAACCCAAAAAAAGTAATTCTGGCATTTTGACTGTTTTTCTCGATACGGCGTTTCGCGATTGGGTTAATTCTTTTTTTATATTGATAGATCGGGTGATTCTCAATTCGGCGATACCAAAGATGTGCATGTTTGAATTTTTGTATTGTTTGATTTTGAATGGGGCAAATGGGGGCATTGAACTTTTATATTTTTATTTTTTTTATATTTTTAAACTTTTTTTTTTACTTTTTGAATGCTTCAATAGTCTCCATGGGAGACTAGAAGCTACAGTTGTGTGATCGGCTCTTCTTCATACAGGTGATGATCAGATCGCCTGTATGTAGCAAAAATGCTCACTTGCTACGAGCGCTGACCACCGGGCTGTACTCATGGCAATTCGGCTATGACAACCATAGAGGTCTGCTGGAGATCTCTTTTTGTCATGCCAACCCATCGGTGACCTGTGATCACATGACAGGGTCACCGATGGGCGGGATTTCCGGCGCGCTTCCGGGGAGCACAAGTTAAATGCCACTGTCAGAGATTGACAGCAGCATTTAATGGGTTACCAGCCGCGGGTGGATTGCAATTCCAACCAAACTATTAAGGCACATGTGAACTGTTTAAAACAGCTGACATGTACTGGGAAAGATGTGGGGTCAGTGCCGTAGCACACATCAAAAGGATGGATTCCGATGTGGGCTTATTATTAGGCCCAACGCCAGAAAGGGGTTAAATACAATAAAAAGTGAACAAAAAAGTTTTTACAAATATTAAAATAATAAAAAAACACAAAAGTTAAAATGATTTCCCATTTGCCCCATTATAAATAAAACAATTAAAAAAATTAAAAACACACATAAAGTAAATTAATCCGGCGTAATGATAAAAAATCAAAACGCCAGAATAACTTTGTTTTTGGCTGCTGCAAAAAGAGGCGATGAAGACATTATATCTACCCCAAGATGGTTTCAGTAAAATATTAGCTCAGTCTGCAAAAAATAAGCCCTCGCACAGCTCCATATCCCGAAAAAATGAAAACGTTATGAATCTCCACATTTTTTTCACCACTTGTATATAAAAAAAAACTATACATGTATGGTGTCTGCATACTGTACTGACCTGTAAAATTAAATTGCCAGGTAAGTTTTACTAAATAGTGAACATGGTAAATGAAAAATCCCCAAATCAATTGTGAAAGTGCCCTTTTTTTTCCAATTTCAACGTACCTGGAATTTTTTTTTCCCATTTTCCAGTGCCCTATGTGGTAGAATAAATGGTTTAATTCAAAAGTATAACCTGTCTCACAACAAAACAAACCATCATACGGCTATACGTTAACAGAAAAATAAAAAAGTTATTTCTCTGGGAAGAAGGGGAGCAAAAAAACAGAAATAAAAAAATTGCCATGTCATGAAGGGGATGAATATATGTACATGACTCATGATCTATTACAAACTGCACAGATGAAAAGAGTATGGATAGTGTTAAATATAAAATTCATAAAAGATTGTTAAATAATTAACTAATCAAAAATAAGTGCAGTCCTTGTGTACATCAGATGTCATGATGGTGCATAATGATATACGGTACTAGATTCTCCTGCTTAGTAGCTGTAACTAATAACGTGAATAAAGCCATTTAGGAAAGTAGAATGTATGCGGATAACAAGTCAAGTACATTCAGTATCCAAATATAATTATACATAATAGCAGAAAAGTGAGAGTACCAATCCAGATTGCCATCTCAGTGCCCAACGCACGTTTCGCCATTGATTCTTCTAAGGTATAGAAAATTTGCCATATCCACTATAGGCACAGCTTGACTTCAGCCATGTAAGGGGACTGAAGTTTTGGACACTCGTTATTGCTTATCTTTATGATTTGTTTCAGTAACCTTCCTTTTGTATTTATCTTCAAATAAAGGATGTAGTAGAGAGCCCAAATGTACAAGGAAACCTGCCGAAACTTCTTGAAGATATAAGAAATGTTGCGATAGACGAAAAAGTTAATATTGCAAATTCATCCAAAAATATAGACTTCATGGTCGAAATAATATCTATAGTTGCAAACCAGAGCGTCACCGTATCAACGAAAATGATGGCAGTAAGTGGAACATCCGGTTTTGGTTTCTTGTTTTTGAAATTGTCTTTTACAATTTTCTAGTTTCTACAGCACTTTTTAACCCCATCACCCCCCAGCCTGTTTTCACCTTCATGACCGGGACAAATTTTACAATTTTATGTGGTAATAACTCTGGAACGCTTCAATGGATCCCACTAGTTTTGAGACTATTTTTTCATGACCTATTGCACTTCATGATAGTGGTAAAATTCCATAGATATGTCTTGCCTTTATTTGTGAGAAAATCGGAAATTTGGTGAAAATTTGGAAAATTTTGCAATTTTCAAACTTTTCATTTTAATGCCCTTAAATCAGAGATGTACATGACTCAAAATAGTTAATAAATAAAATGTCCCACATGTCTATTTTACACCAGCACAATTTTTGAACCTTAATTTTTTTTGTTAGGGAGTTATAAGGGTTAAAAATTGACCAGCGATTTCTCATTGTTCCAACATTTGCAAAACCATTTTTTTAGGAACCACATCACATTTGAAGTGACTTTGAGGGGCTTGTATTACATAAAATACTCAAAAGTGACACCATTCTAAAGATGGAACCCCTCAAGGTGCTCAAAACCACATTCAAGAAGTATATTAACCCTTCAGGTGCTTCACGTGAATATTTGGAATGTGAAATCAAAAAATGAACATTTAACTTTTTGTTCCCAAAATTTTACTGTAGACCAACAATTTATTTTCGCAAAGGTAACAGGAAAAAATGGGCTGCAAAATTTGTTGTGTAATTTCTCCTGAGCATGCCGATACCTCATATGTGGGAGAAGACCACTGTTTGGGCACATGGCAGGGCTCGGAAAGGAGGGAGTAATTGCTGAGTTAATTAGCAGACGCCATGTGGAGTTTGGAGAGCCCCAAAGTGACAATATTATGGAAACTAGACCCTTCAAGGAACTTATCTAGGTGTGTGATGTGCACCTTGAACCCCCAGGTGATTCACAGAAGTTTAGAACAATGATCCGTGAAAATAAAAAAAATCACATTTTCCCCACAAAAAATGATTTTTTAGCCCCAAATTTTGCATTTTCACAAGAGTAACGCGAGAAATTATACCATACAGTTTGTTGTGCATTTTCTCCTGAGTGCACCAATTTTCAATATGCACAGCAGGGCTTGGAAGGGAAGGAGCACCATTTGACTTTTTTAATGCAAAATTTACTGGAATAACTAGTGGACACCATGTTGCATTTTGAGAGCCCCTGTTGTGCCTAAACAGTGGAAACCCCCCACAAGTTATACCGTTTGGGAAACTAGACCCCTTGGGGAACTTATGTAGATGAGTGGTGAGCACCTTGTACCCTCAGGGGCTTTACTAAAGTTTATAACATTGAGCTGTGAATATAAAAAAAAAATATCACATTTTACCCCAAAAAATTATTTTTAGCCCCAAATTTTGTATTTTCACAAGGGTAACAGGAGAAAATGCACCAAATAATGTGTTGGGTAATTTCTCCTGAGTATACTGATATCCCCATATATGGGTGAAATCTACTGTTTTGGTGCACAGCAGGGCTTGGAAGGGAAGGAGCTCCGTTTGACTTTTTGAATGCAAAATTTGCTGGAATAATTAGCGGACGCCTTGTTGCATTTGGAGAGCCCCTGATGTGCCTGAGCAGTGGAAACCCCCATAAGTGACCCCATTTTGGAAGTTAGACCTCTCAGGAAACATATCTAGATGTGTGTTGAGCACCTTGAACCCGGTGCTTTACAGTAGTTTATAACAATGAGCCGTAACATTTACCCCACAAAAATGATTTTTAGCCCCAAATTCTGCATTTTCACAAGGGTAATAGGAGAAATTGAACCAAACAATTTTGTTGTGAAATTTCTCCTTAGTACACAGATGCCCAAATGTGGGGGTAAAATACTGTTTAGGCTCACGGCAGGGCTCAGAAAAGAAGGAATGAAGTTTTGGAATACAGACTTTGATGGAATGGTCTGCCGGTGTCCTGTCTCTCTTCAAGAGCCCCTGATGTGCCTAAACAGTGGAAAACACTCACAAGTGACACCATTTTTTAAGCTAGACCCCTCAAGGAATGTATCTAGATGTGTGGTGAGCACCCTGAACCCCCAGTTGCTTCACAGAAGTTTATAACGTAGAGCAGTGAAAAGAAATTAAAATTCCCACAGAAAATGGACCTAAAAATTTGTGGTCAAGTGATCCCATTTTGGAAATTATACCCCTCTCTCCCACAGATCCCTCGGGTAATTTATCTACAGGTGTCGTGAAGATTTTGACTCCATTGGCATTGTTTTTTTGGGCTTTTTTTTTAATGCCGTTCCTCGTATGGTAAAATTGATAAGGCAGTTTTATTCTTCCGGTCAGTACGATTATAGCGATGCCCCATTTAAATTTTTTTTTATGTTTTGGTCCTTTTATACAATAAAAACTATTTTATAGAAAAAAAAAATTTTTGCATTGCTTTATGATGTGAAATATAGCTTTTATTTTTGTGGGAAAAGTTGATGGTTTCAGCGGTACCATTTTTATTTACATGTGTCTTATTGATTGCGTTTTAGTCCACTTTTTGGTCGGCGGTATAATGATAAAGCATAATTTTTTGCCTTTTTTTTACGGTGTTCATTAACCCCTTCCCGACCTTTGACACCACGTAGGCGTCATGAAAGTCGGTGCCAATCCAACCTGTGATGCCTATGTGGCGTCATGGAATGATCGTGTCCCTGCAGATCGGGTGAAAGGGTTAACTCCAATTTCACCCGATCTGCAGGGACAGGGGGAGTGGTGCTTCAGCCCAGGGGGGGTGGCTTCACCCCCCCGTGGCTATGATCGCTCTGATTGGCTGTTGAAAGTGAAACAGCCAATCAGAGCGATTTGTAATATTTCACCTATGAAAATGGTGAAATATTACAATCCAGACATGGCCGATGCTGCAATATCATCGGCCATGGCTGGAAAACCTAATCTGCCCCCACCGCCACCGATAGCCTCCCCAGTCCTCCTTTCTGCCCCGTACTGTGGTCTGCTCCCCTCCGTCCTCCTGTCCGCTCCCCTGTCCTCCTGTCCGCTCCCCCGTGCTTCGATCCACCCCCCGTGCTCCAATCCCCCCCCGTGCTCCGATCCCCCCCCATACTTACCGAGCCTCGCGGTGTCCGTCCGTCTTCTTCATGGGCGCCGCCATCTTCCAAAATGGCGGGGGCATGCGCAGTGCGCCCGCCGAATCTGCCGGCCGGCAGATTCGTTCCAGGTACATTTTGATCACTGTGATAAAACCTATCACAGTGATCAAAATAAAAAAAATAGTAAATGAACCCCCCTATATCACCCCCATAGGTAGGGACAATAATAAAAATAAAGAAAATATATATTTTTTTTCTTCCCCCACTAGGGCTAGGGTTAGGGTTAGGGTTAGAGTTAGGGCTAGGGTTATGGTTAGGGTTAGGGCTAGGGTTAGGGTTAGGGCTAGGGTTAGAATTAGGGTTAGAACTAGAGTTAGGGATAGATTAGACTATGTGCACACATGGTGCGGATTTGGCTCTGGATCCGCAGCGGATTGGCCGCTGCGGATTCGTAGCAGTTTTCCATCAGGTTTACAGTACCATGTAAACCTACTGAAAACCAAATCCGCTGTGCCCATGGTGCGGAAAATACCGCACGGAAACGCTGTGTTGTATTTTCCGCAGCATGTCAATTCTTTGTGCGGATTCCATTTTACACCTGCTCCTCAATAGGAATCCGCAGGTGAAATCTGCACAAAAAACACTGGAAATCCGCTGTAAATGCACAGGTAAAACGCAGTGCCTTTTACCTGCGGATTTTTCAAAAATGGAGCTGAAAAATCTCACATGAATCCGCAATGTGGGCACATAGCCTTAGGGTTGGAATTAGAGTTAGGGTTGGAATTAGGGCTAGGGTTGGAAATAGGGTTAAGATTAGGCTTGTGGTTAGGGTTAGGGTTAGGGGTGTGTTGGGGTTAGGGTTGTGGTTAGGGTTGGGATTAGGGTTAGGGTTGAGTTTAAGGTTAGGGGTGTGTTGGGTTAGGGTTGTGGTTAGGGGTGTGTTGGGGTTAGGGTTATATCTAGAGTTGGGATTAGGGTTTGGGGTGTGTTGGGGTTAGTGTTGGAGTTAGAATTGAGGGGTTTCCACTGTTTAGGCACATCAGGGGTCTCCAAACGCAACATGGCGCCACCATTGATTCCAGCCAATCTTGCATTCAAAAAGTCAAATGGTGCTCCCTCCCTTCCGAGCCCCGACGTGCACCCAAACAGTGGTTTACCCCCACATATGGGGTACCAGCATGCTCAGGACAAACTGGGCAACAATTATTAGGGTCCAATTTCTCCTGTTACCCTTGCGAAAATAAAACATTGCTTGCTGAAACATAATTTTAGAGGAATGAAAAATTATTTTTTATTTTCATGGCTCTGCGTTGTAAACTTCTGTGAAGCACTTGGGGGTTCTATGTGCTCACTACACATCTAGATAAGTTCCTTGGGGGGTCTAGTTTCCAAAATGGGGTCACTTGTGGGGGGTTTCTACTCTTTAGGCACATTAGGGGCTCTGCAAATGGAATGTGACGCCCGCAGACCACTCCATCAAAGTCTGCATTTCAAAACGTCACTACTTCCCTTCCGAGCCCCGACTTGTGCCCAAACAGTAGTTTACCCCCACATATGGGGTATCAGTGTACTCAGGACAAACTGGGCAACAACTATTCGGGTCCAATTTCTCCTGTTACCCTTGGGAAAATAAAAAATTGCTTCCTAAAACATCATTTTTGAGGAAAGAAAAATGATTTTTTATTTTCACGGCTCTGCGTTGTAAACTTCTGTGAAGCACTTGGGGGTTCACAGTACTCACCACACATCTAGATTAGTTCCTTGGGAGGTCTAGTTTCCAAAATGGGGTCACTTGTGGGGGGTTTCTACTGTTTAGGCACATCAGGGGCTCTGCAAACGTAACATGATGCCCGCAGACCATTCCATCAAAGTTTGCATTCCAAAACGTCACTACTTCCCTTCCGAGCCCCGGCATGTGGCAGTGGTTTACCCCCACATATGGGGTATCAGCGTACTCAGGAGAAACTGGACAACAACTCTTGGGGTCAAATTTCTCCTGTTACCCTTGGGAAAATTAAAAAATTCTGGGCTAAAAAAATATTTTTGAGGAAAGAAAACACATTTATTATTTTCACGGCTCTGCGTTATAAACTTCTGTGAAGCACTTGGGGGTTCAAAGTGCTCACCACACATCTAGATAAGTTCCCTTGGGAGTCTAGTTTCCAAAATGGGGTCACCTGTGGGGAGTTTCTACTGTTTAGGCACATCAGGGGCTCTGCAAACGCAACGTGACGCCCGCAGAGCATTCCATCAAAGTCTGCATTTCAAAACATCACTACTTCCCTTCCGAACCCCGACGTGTGCCCAAACAGTGGTTTACCCCCACAAATGGGGTATCAGCATACTCAGGAGAAACTGGACAACAACTTTTGGGGTCCAATTTCTCCTGTTAACCTTGGGAAAATAAAAAATTGTGGGCTAAAATATCATTTTTGAGAAAAGAAAAATTATTTTTTATTTTCATGGCTCTGCGTTATAAACTTCTGTGAAGCACTTGGGGGTTCAAAGTGCTCACCACACATCTAGATTAGTTCCTTGGGAGGTCTAGTTTCCAAAATGGGGTCACTTGTGGGGGAGCTCCAATGTTTAGGCACACAGGGGCTCTCCAAACGCGACATGGTGTCCACTAATGATTGGAGTTAATTTTCCATTCAAAAAGCCAAATGGCATGCCTTCCCTTCCAAGCCCTGCCATGCGCCCAAACAGTGGTTTACCCACACATATGGGGTATCATCGTACTCAGGACAAACTGGACAACAACATTTGCGGTCCAATTTCTCCTGTTAACTTTGGGAAAATAAAAAATTGTGGGCTAAAATATCATTTTTGAGGAAAGAAAAATTATTTTTTTATTTTCACGGCTCTGCGTTATAAACTTCTGTGAAGCACCTGGGGGTTTAAAGTGCTCACCATGCATCTAGATAAGTTCCTTGGGGGGTCTAGTTTCCAAAATGGGGTCACTTGTAGGGGAGCTCCAATGTTTAGGCACACAAGGGTTCTCCAAACGCGACATGGTGTCCGCTAATGATTGGAGCTAATTTTCCATTCAAAAAGTCAAATGGCGCACCTTCCCTTCCGAGCCTTGCCGTGCGCCCAAACAGTGGTTTACCCCCACATATGAGGTATCTGCGTAATCGGGGAAATTGCCCAACAAATTTTAGGATCCATTTGATCATGTTGCCCATGTGAAAATGAAAAAATTGAGGCTAAAAGAAATTTTGTGTGAAAAAAAAGTACTTTTTCATTTTTACGGATCAATTTGTGAAGCACCTGAGGGTTTAAAGTGCTCACTATGCTTCTGGATAAGTTCCTTGGGGGGTCTAGTATCCAAAATGGGGTCACTTGTGGGGAAGCTCCAATGTTTAGGCAGACAGGGGCTTTCCAAACGCGACATGGTGTCCGCTAACAATGGAGATAATTTTTCATTCAAAAAGTCAAATGGTGCTCCTTCTCTTCCGAGCCTTACCATGTGCCCAAACAGTGGTTTACCCCCACATGTAAGGTATCAGTGTACTCAGGAGAAATTGCCCAACAAATTTTAGGATCCATTTTATCCTGTTGCTCATGTGAAAATGAAAAAATTGAGGCTAAAATAATTTTTTTGTGAAAAAAGTACTTTTTCATTTTTACGGATCAATTTGTGAAGCACCTGGGGGTTTAAAGTGCTCACTATGCTTCTAGATAAGTTCCTTGGGGGGGGTCTAGTTTCCAAAATGGGGTCACTTATGGGGGAGCTCCAATGTTTAGGCACACGGGGGCTCTCCAAACGCGACATGGTGTCCACTAAAGATTGGAGCCAATTTTTCATTCAAAAAGTCAAATGGCGCTCCTTCCCTTCCGAGCCCTGCCGTGCGCCCAAACAGTGGTTTACCTCCACATATGAGGTATCAGCGTACTCAGGACAAATTGGACAACAACGTTCGTTGTCCAGTTTCTCCTTTTACCCTTGGAAAAATAAAAAAATTGTTGCTAAAAGATCATTTTTGTGACTAAAAAGTTAAATGTTCATTTTTTCTTCCATGTTGCTTCTGCTGCTGTGAAACACCTGAAGGGTTAATAAACGTCTTGAGTGTGGTTTTGAGCACCTTGAGGGGAGCAGTTTTTAGAATGGTGTCACTTTTGGGTATTTTCAGCCATATAGAACCCTCAAACTGACTTAAAATGTGAGGTGGTCCCTAAAAAAAATGGTTTTGGAAATTTTGTTGTAAAAATGAGGAATCACTGGTCAAATTTTAACCCTTATAACTTCCTAGCAAAAAAAAATTTTGTTTCCAAAATTGTGCTGATGTAAAATAGACATGTGGGAAATGTTATTTATTAACTATTTTGTGTCACATAACTCTCTGGTTTAACAGAATAAAAATTCAAAATGTGAAAATTGCAAATTTCTGTTTTTTTTTCACAAATAAACGCAGAAATTATCGACCTAAATTTACCACTAACATGAAGCCCAATATGTCATGAAAAAACAATCTCAGAACCGCTAGGATCCGTTGAAGCATTCCTGAGTTATTACCTCATAAAGGGACACTGGTCAGAATTGCAAAAAACGGCCAGGTCATTAAGGTCAAAATAGGCTGGGTCATGAAGGGGTTAAAGGGGTCAACTATTGGGATGATTTTATAGGTCGGGTCGTTTTGGACTATTTATTTATAGATACAATATACTGTAAAAATATTTTTAGTATTTTGTGATTTTTAAAAAACTATTTATACAACTTTTTTCACTATTTTTTGTCCTTTTTTTTTACTTAGTCCCACTATGGGACTTTCTGCAGTTTGATCGCGGTTATAAGGTATAGCAATGCTCCAGCATTGCTATACCTTATAGTCTGTCAGCACTTAAGACAGAAGTTAGTTAGATCATGCACTGCGCTTGATCTAGCTAACTTCCTAGTGCATGGTGATCCGGATGTCGTTCTGACGACATCAGGTAACCATGGCAATGGTCGTGACCCTTGATGATGTTACGGGGTCTCTGATCCAAGGCCAGAGGGGCTTTCTTCCTGGTGCGCCCCTTTGCCAGCTCGCTATATGCTGCGATCGAGTTTGATCTTAGCATTTAGGGGGTTAAAGTGCCGGGAGTAGTGTGGATCGCTCCTGGTACTGAAAGCCTGGTGTCCGCTGTCACTATCCGCTAACGCCTGGCAGCGATCGCCGGCACACCCTCTCTTTTTTGTACAAGTAAACACAATTTATTTTCCTCTCACAAACATGTTTTTGTTTTTCTTTGCATCCTAGGACTTAATCCAGACGGTAGATATTGTGGTGGATAATGTCGATATTTGGAAAAACGCCTCTAGCAATAGTTCTACAGTTCTAGAGTCCGTGGACTCATTTGCAAATTATCTTCAATTCAATGACACTATTACCATCAATAATGCAAACATATCCAACATTCAACTCTTTGGCAAAGTAGTTGACAAAGACAGCAGCTATAATGGGAGTTTTTTCTTTGCCAATCTAAGTAGTAGCGTAGCGATTGAAAATGTCCCCTTAGTAGGGGATTCAACCACAGTGATCTCCATAGCTTACTCTACCATGAACAAACTCTTGCCGCAAAACAAAACAAGTAAGGTCAATACCTTAGTCATGTCAACGGTCATAAGTAATCTCTCAAGCAAAAGCATTGATCCAAATAATTTTAACATCACCATGTCATTCCGCAAGGCTAATACAAGTCTGAAGAAAACAGACTGTGTTTGGCTAGACGGCCAGTCTTGGAACAGTACTGGATGCTCGGCTTTGAAGTCTGATGATGACAATGCGGTGAAATGTACATGCAACCACTTGACCTCATTTTCAGCCTTAATGGGAGATGAGCCTGATGAATCTCTGGCTTTAATTACATACATTGGACTTGGAATATCCGTTGCAAGTCTGGTTATCACACTGATCATTGAAGCAGTAGTATGGAGATCAGTCATCAAAAACAAGACCTCTTACATGCGTCACATTTGCCTAGTCAATATCGCCATGACGCTTTTAATTGCCGATATTTGGTTTCTAATCGGTGCTAGAGTGGAAGAATTTCCAAAGTCAGATGCATGCAAAGCTACAACGTTCTTCACCTTCTACTTCTACTTGGCCTTGTTCTTCTGGATGTTGGTCCTCGGACTTATTCTCTTTTATCGTTTGATCTACTTCCTGCATGACATAAGTAGACGAATCATGGTGATCATAGCTTTCACTTTAGGATACGGTTGTCCTCTATTGATTTCCGTTATAACCGTGGCATCTACAGCTCCGAGTGACAGTTTCACGAGTGATAAATTCTGCTGGTTGGCACACAAATCAGAAACATTCGTGGCCTTTGTCATCCCAGTTTTATCCATTGTGTTTATCAACTTTCTAATCTTGATTGTGGTTATCGTAAAGTTACTGAGGCCGAAAATTGGAGAACGACCCGGCCAAGAAGAAAGGAATAATTTTGTTGTCATTGCAAAAAGTATTGCCGTCCTAACACCACTTCTAGGAACCACTTGGATATTTGGTGTTACTTTTGCCTATATTAGTCCAGCTAATAAAGTTCTAGCAGCGATATTTTCGGCCCTCAACTCTTTTCAGGTAAATTCTATTATTCTAAATTGATATGGTCAGGGCTTGTCTTTTCATATCACCAGACAAAAAAAAAACCCTAATAACTTGTAAATGTATTAGATATGCATTAAAAAATATCTAAGTCATCCCATTATATTTACCGATGCAGGAGAGGACTGGTGCTCATTTTAAGGCCATCACACACATTAGACTAACGTTGGTTGGACCAGCCGATATCGACAGTTTCGGCCAATGGTGTAAGGTGTATGGGGGCGCCGGTCGACTGATGGTCAAGGGAGATGTCGATCGGTCATCTCCAATTTCAGCCAGCCAATCGCATTGTTCTCACTGGCCGACATGGCAGCTTTCTCATAGAGAGCAGAGGAGCGCTCCTGTGTATGGGAGAGTCAGCCAAGATGGCTGTCGGCCAAAGCGTTGTCCAGCCGACAGCCATCTATGTATATGGCTGGCTTTATTCTCCTCCTGTTACCCTTATCTCTCCAGCATAATATTCTGATGAACCTTTTCACTGTAATGGGAAACGTGTTAGGATAAGATTAAGGAGATCTTCAATGGATACGTTATTTTTTTATTTTGTGCATGCATATTTAATATTAGATGCATGCCTATGCAGCATTAGATAATTTATGGATGTTGTTATTTGCATATACTTTAACTTTTTTGGCACATTTTTTTCCATTAGTCTTTTGTTGCAGCTAACACACAAGCAGGACCACCATATCATATGTCTCCATTAGGGTGACAACATCCGCAGCAAGGCAGGGTCATGTATTAGGCCAAAGTAGGGAAAGTATTTTGTGAAGTGTTTGCTTGACATCTCTAGCCCTATCTACCTAGCAAGGGATGATAATAATAGTCTTTATTAGCATTTGTGCATTTACTATCTCATATGTCATTATTGCTAATTTAGTGAGATTGAGATTGGGGTTATGTACCTCTTAACTTCCATCTTTTGACCTTTTGCCCCCCAACCTTTATGTCCTATATACCGTATGTTTGAGAGTACATACACCAGACTCTACCCATATAGATATTTTTGGGTGCCTTTTGTTTAGTTTTTTTTTTAATATTGTTAATGCATATCTAATAAAATTACATGTTTTGTTGGGGTTTTTGTCCGTTAGTTCTAGATTCTTATGGCCGAATATTGATATACACTTTTGTTTAGCGATTTTCATATTATCACCGATGTTTTGCACCACATTGTACAACTTCGCAATACATGCACTGAGAAAGATAGCTTGGAAATACTTCAGCCTATCTGCTGCCCACTCCTTAGACCTCAAAATCAGGTCAAACCCCAAACCAGACCAATAAATTAATTTAACCCTCAGGCTTGACTCTTAAATAAATGTAGACTTCAGACCAAACCCGAATCTTAATACAGACCTCAGACCTCTAAAAAATTTCAGACTGCAGAGCAGACCCTAAAAAAAAGAATATAATGACCTCGACCAGACCTCTAAAATAATCGGGCCATACCTAAACCGTAATACAGAACTCAGACCAGATCCCTAAAATTATTACAGACTGCATAACAGACGCCTAAAAAATTCTGATCTTGAGCAGACCCAAAAATTAATACATAACCGAAAATGGGTTCCTTCTCAAACCCATCCATTACTTACCTCTTCTTGCTCCACTCACAAGGTCCGGACAGCAGTCAGCATCAAGATGTTCACTGTTGTTGAAGATCTGGTAACTGATGCTGGCATTTAGCCATTAAATTCCATTCACAAGATCCAATAGATAAGAAGGAATTTAGAAGGAAAAAAAACACTATAGTGAGGCTTCAGGGGGTGATAGCAAGCTATTTATGCATAATTGTCTGCTGGGAAAAAAATCTTCAAGTCTTCTAGGGAATTCCTGAAAAATACCAATTGTACTTCCCAGGATATAAGTTGCATCAGTTCTGTACAGATCCTGAAGAGAAATGGGAATGCAATGAGCTAAAAAATTCCATATTAGCCCAAAATTGGTGTAAATCAATATATATTGTTCCATAGAGAACCTATACTTTCAGGGCATTGGAAATCTGATTTATTTTCATATAAATTGCACATAAAGTGAATGCAATGCCAGCCCTACTCATATTTTCATTTTATTTCAGGGTTTGTTCATTTTGATATCTACTGTCTTTTTGGACCAGAACGTAAGTAGTGACAGTCAGACACATCAGACGAGCAAACATCACACGAGCACAGAGCACGTATCAGACAAGAGCATGTCACACAAGCACAGTGCACACATCAAACACAGACACGTAGCAAGCACAGTGCACACATCATACGAGCATGTCACACAAGCACAGAGCACACATCACACACAGACACGTAACAAGCACGGAGCACACATCACACACAGACACGTAACAAGCACGGAGCACACATCACACACAGACACGTAACAAGCACAGTGCACACATCACACGAGCACTGAGTACACAAGCACATGTCACACGAGCACAGAGCACACATCACACAGTGAATACACAAGCACATGTCACACGAGCACAGAGCACACATCACACAGTGAGTACACAAGCACATGTCACACAAGCACTGAGCACACATCACATAAGCACATGTCACACAAGCACTGAGCACACATCACACAAGCACATGTCTGCTGCGTACACCTCGTACACATGCAGCTCCGCTCCGTACACCTCATACACACACGACTCCGCTCCATACACCTTTCACACGCTGCTCCGCTCCATACACCTCTTACACACACGGCTCCGCTCCATACACCTTTCACACGCTGCTCCGCTCCATACACCTCTTACACACACGGCTCCGCTCCATACACCTTTCACACGCTGCTCCGCTCCATACACCTCTTACACACACGGCTCCGCTCCATACACCTTTCACACGCTGCTCCGCTCCATACACCTCTTACACACACGGCTCCGCTCCATACACCTTTCACACGCTGCTCCGCTCCGTACACCTCTTACACACATGGCTCCGCTCCATACACCTTTCACACACTGCTCCGATCCATACACCTCATACACACACAACTCCGCTCCATACACCTTTCGCACGCTGCTCCAATCCATACACCTCGTACACACACTGCTCTGCTACATCCACACTGTAAACACCTCCTGACCTCACACATACTTACCCTCGTCCAGCGCCATGACAACCAGCAGAGTCGTCTACACAGAGGTCCTCCCGATCATGTGACCCCTGACTCCTTCCATCCTGTGACCTCATCACAGGTCTGTGTGCGCACAGAGAAGCCAATATGTGGTGTGCTGCTCTGCAGGTGCAGGGACTCAGGGAGCTGAACGGGTGATATTAATACACACCTCCCAACCAGTGCGGGACAACTAATGTCCCGCCCGTGATCGCGGGGCTGACTGTCAAAATTGGGACAGTCCCGCTGGATCCGGGACGGATGGGAGGTGTGATTTATGACTGCTCAGAGATTTAGTTTTCATCCCTGCAGCTGAATGATTTACAGCTATTAGCCAGCCTGAGCACATGTGGGGGTTGCCTGGTTGCTAGGGAATCCCCACATGTAATCAAGCTGGCTAATGGATGTAAATCATTCAGCTGAGGCGATGAAAACTAAATCAGTCATAAATACTTGGAGGTCACCCGAGCATGCGCGGGAAAACCAGAGCAATGAGTATACTCGCTCATCACTATTAGCTACCTTTAATGACAGAACATAAGTACATCACCCTCTACAATACCTGAAAAGGGAAATATTACCACAATGCGAACATAATAAGGCAGCTGACAGCTCTGCTACATCTTAAAGGCCCATACAAGACATCTTTGGGTATTACATGTTCACCTACTTTAAAAGCATGCATTTCCTTTATGCATCTGGAACTTCCTACTTTGTCTACACAACGTAGAAGAGAAGGACTCAAAAATGCTAACAGTGAAATATCAGTTCATGAGTCTCTGTATTAATGTTGTAACATGGAACAAATATAACATCATCCAAAAGCCTTTGAGGACTCATCACTTCAAAGTTGCATAAAAAGAGGGATATGAAGAACATGGGGCGGTGGTATCACACAGACTCTCGTACTGGGATAATTTCACTTTTAATAAGCCTAATTAACGTTCATAAAATAAAGAAGGAACTCTGTCATTCTAGGTATCTTGCTGGCACATGGCCCTGAGTCACTCTCTGACCTCAATAAGTCACTTATGATACCTGGTGGGGGTTCATTCACAAGGAGTTCAGAGTTAAATTCAATGAGGGGTGGCTGGTACACACTGACAGCACTGGTATGTTTTTTCTAGTACCGGTAATATCCGGACATATGAAGGAGGCCTAAAACATATTAGACCACCAGACATCATTCTAGCATAGTGCACATGATAGACAACAGACAAGCACTCATCACAGAAGCACACAGAACACATAAGGCATATCAAACAGCTACAGGTCACACAAGCACAGTGCAAACATCAGACCAAGTGACCATCACAAAAGCACAGAACATACTTCACACAAGCACATGTCACACAAAAACCACACCTCCCAATCGTCCCGTATCCCGCGGGGCTGTCCCGATTTTGAGAGACTGCCCCACGATCACGGGTGGGACCGTACTTGTCCCGCTCTGCAGAGCCACATCCCTCCACTCGCAGAGAGCCGCACACCACATATATGGCTGCCGCTGCTCTGTGCGCACAGGACCTGTGATTAGGTCACAGGAGGGGAAGAGTCAAGAGTCACATGATCAAGGGCCTCCGTGTATTGCAGGACTCTGCCATGCTGTCATGGTGCTGGATGAGGGTAAGCTTATGTGTGGGGTCTGGAGGGGTTTACAGTGTGGATGTAGCAGAGCCGTGTGTGTATGAGGTGTATAGAGCAGAGCCGGGTGTGTGCGAGGTGTACGGAGCGGTGCCGTGTGTGTACGAGGTGTACAGAGCGGAGCCATGTGTGCAAGGAGTATGGACTGGAGCCGGGTGTGTACAAGGTGTATGGAACAAAGCAGTGAGTCTACGAGGTGTTTGGAGCGGAACCATGTATGTACGAGGTGTACGGAGTTAAGCCAGGTGTGTATGAGGTGGACAGACTGCAGTCACGTGTGTACGAGGTGTACGGAGCGGAGCCGTGTGTGTACGAGTTGTACGGAGCGGAGCCGTGTGTGTACGAGGTGTATGGAGTGGAGCCATGTTTGTACGAGGTGTATGGAGCGGAGCCATGTGTGCAAGGTGTACGGAGCAGAGCCGCGTGTGTAGGAGTAACTATGTGTGGCCATTATACTGTACGCAATATCATATGTGGCCATTATATAGTATGGAGCACTGTGTGGCCATTATACAGTATTGAGCATCATGTGTGGCCATTATACAGTATTGAGCATCATGTGTGGCCCTTATACAGTATGGAGCACTGTGTGGCCCTTATACAGTATGGAGTACTGTGTGGCCATTATACAGTATTGGGCATCATGTGGGGCCATTATACATTATGGAGCATCATGTGGGGCCATTATACATTATTGAGCATCATGTGTGGCCATTATACAGTATGGAGCGCTGTGTGGCCATTATACAGTATGGAGCACTGTGTGGCCGCATCATGTAGGGCCATTATACAGTATTGAGCATCATGTGATGCCATTATACAGTATTGAGCATCATTTGTGGCCATTATACAGTATTGAGCATCATGTGTGGCCATTATACAGTATGGAGCACTGTGTGTCCATTATACAGTATTTAGCATCTTATGTGGCCATTATACAGTATTGAGCATCATGTGTGGCCATTATACAGTATTGAGCATCATGTGTGGCCATTATACAATATTTACCATCATGTGGGGCCATTATACAGTATTGAGCATCATGTGGGGCCGTTATACAGTATTGAGCATCATGTGTGGCCATTATACAGTATGGAGCATCATGTGTGGCCATTATACAGTATTGGGCATCATGTGGGGCCATTATACATTATGGAGCATCATGTGGGGCCATTATACATTATTGAGCATCATATGTGGCCATTATACAGTATGGAGCGCTGTGTGGCCATTATACAGTATGGAACACTGTGTGGTCATTATACACTATGGAGCATCATGTGGGGCCATTATACAGTATTGATCATCATGTGGGGCCATTATACAGTATTGAGCATCATGTGTGGCCATTAAACAGTATGGAGCACTGTGTGTCCATTATACAATATTGAGCATCATGTGTGGCCATTATACAGTATTGAGCATCATGTGTGGCCATTATACAGTATTGAGTATCATGTGTGGCCATTATACAGAATGGAGCATTATGTGTGGCCATTATACAGTTGGAGCACTGTGTCGCTATTATACAGTATGGAGCACTGGGTGGCCATTATACAGTATTGAGCATCATGTGTAGCCATTATACAATATTTACCATCATGTGGGGCCATTATACAGTATTGAGCATCATGTGGGGCCGTTATACAGTATTGAGCATCATGTGTGGCCGTTATACCATATTGAACATCATGTGGGACCATTATACAGTATTCAGCATCATATGTGGCCATATTTTTTTGCTTATAATTATTGTTTATGAAACCGTGTGATCAGCAGTGCTAAATCGGTGTGGTTGGTACGTGGATATGGGTGTGACTAGTTATGAAATGAGTGTGGTCAGAGATGTGGCCTAAAATTTGCCGCGGACCTTGGCCTCTTTCTCTTCTTCCAAAGTTGGGAGGTATGCAAAAACACAAAAAATGTTAGACAAGCACAGATCACACAAACGCATAGTTCGCACAAGCATAGCACATACAAACACAGAAAGCACACAAACACAGAGAGCACACAAGCACAGCACACCCAAATGCAAAGATCGCACAAGCACAGCGCACACACAGAGAGCTCACAAGCACAGCGCACACAAACACAGAGAGCACACAAACACAGCGCACAAGCACAGTGCACACACAGAGTACACAAGCATAGCCCACACAAATACAGAGTACACAAGCACACCGCACACAAACACAACGCACACACAGAGAGTACACAAACACAGTGCACACAAACACAGAGCGCACACAAACACAGAGCACAAGCACAGCACACACAAACATAGAGAGTACACAAGCATAGCCCACACAAATACAGAGTACACAAGCACAGCACACACAAACACAACGCACACACAGAGTACACAAACACAGTGCACACAAACAGAGAGCACACAAACACAGCACACAAGCACAGCACACACAAACACAGAGAGTACACAAGCATAGCCCACACAAATACAGAGTACACAAGCACACCGCACACAAACAGAAAGAGCACACAAACACAGTGCACACAACACAGTGCACAAGCACAGCACACACAAACACAGAGAGTACACAAGCATAGCCCACACAAATACAGAGTACACAAGCACACCGCACACAAACACAGAGAGCACACAAACACAGTGCACACAAACACAGCGCACACAAGCACAGCGCACACAAACACAGCGAACACACAGAGAGCACACAAGCACAGCGCACAGAAGCATAGCGCACACAAACGTGGAGAGCGGACAAACACAGCGCACACAAACAGAGCGCACAAACAATGAGAGCACACAAACACAGCGCACACAAACGCAGAGCGCACACAAACACTGAGAGCACACAAACACAGCGAACACAAATGCAAAGAGCGCACAAGCACAGCGCACACAAACACAGAGAGCATACAAACACTGAGAACACACAAACACAGCGCACACAAACGCAGAGCGCACACAAGCACAGCGCACACAAACACTGAGAGCACACAAACACAGCGAACACAAATGCAGAGAGCGCACAAGCACAGTGCACACAAGCACAGCGCACACAAACACAGAGAGCACACAAGCACAGCACACACAAACGCAAAGAACCGCACAAGCACAGCGCACACAAACACAGAGAGCACACAAACACTGAGAACACACAAACACAACGCACACAAACGCAGAGAGCGCACAAGCACAGTGCACACACAGAGCACACAAGCACAGCACACACAAACATAGAAAGCACACATCAGACAAGCACGTCTTATAAGCACAGCACCCAGCACGCATCACACAAGCACAGAACACATATCAGACAAACATGTCACAAGTATAAAGCACATATCATCTAAACACTTGTCACACAACTAGAGTGCACAAATCAAACAAGCACGTCACTCAAGCACTTGTCCGTAGAGCGTCAATCACATTGTTATGAATACGTCCTGCATCCTGTCCTGATCTTCAACAAGGTCCATCGATCCTGCATGTGGGAAGCTCAACAATGACCATTATGCTCATCCCACGAAGTCCCAAGGTCAAGCTATTTTCAAGCAGACCTGTGAAAGGCGTTGTCCACTACTCATACGACCCATTTCCTATCTTCCCACCCATAAAATAATAACATTTATACTCACCTCCGGTGCCATTTCAGCAGAGGTGAGCTGGAATGTGTCGGCACCGATGGTGAGCATAGGTGTTATTATTTTAAATTGGGGGTGGGGGGACATAGGGATTGAATAGTGATCATATGTCTCCCCCTCTTTGGGATTTGAATTCAAACTTGTGATTGCAAAAATGTTGTAGCGTCCATGAACCCCAATAATATTCATGTTTCATTATTTCTAGGTAAGAAAAGCAGTGAGAAGCAGCATTTCCACATCCTACTGGAGCACGCTCCGTACCAAAGTACAGGTGAGCCAATAGTATCATAAAGACAGAATTGCTAAAGGGGTTTTTCTATTACCCCATCAGTATGAGACAGTAATCAATTCTTAAGTCCTGGCAATCTCTTTAAATGGCAGGCTGTAAAGAAGTTGGCTAAAAAAAACAGCAAAACCTGATACCTGCATTTTTGGCGCATTTTTTTCATCACTCATTCAAGTCAATGGATGAAAAATGCTGAAAAAACACTGAAATGATTGACATATTGCCCACAAAAACATGCAAAGCACAAAATACTGATGACAAAGAAAACAAGCTGTGTGCATGAGATTTCTGAAGTCTTATAGACTTTGCTGGTACCGTAAAACGCAGCTGAAATTTTTCATTAAAAAAACACTGAAAAAATGCCAAGTGTGAACTAAATAAAAATAATTCCCATTAAATAAAAAAAGATCAAATTTTTAGTTTGTGATGTGCCATACCTCTGTCACCTCTTCTTCTCTTAGATATTTTGAGATAAACTGACATCTCAAAGAGGCGTGTCTCTACATGTCTGAATCTATCAGCACCGATTGGTCAGGTCAGGATGACAGTGTTCAGAGACACATCCCCTACTAGTAACACCTATTTGTCAATTTATTCTAAAATAAGTTTCCAGGAACTAGAATGGAGGAATGCCACAATGGAGAGTTCGAAGAAAGGATAATCCACAGTTGGTAAATCTTGGAAAATACCAGTATATCCTAAAACAGCTCTGGCAAAAATTAAGAGACCACTGCAAAATTGGTCTTTTATTCTATAAACTTCTGACAACATGTCTCCGAATTTCCAAGGAATAAATTTGTATTTTTTTTCTGAAAAGGAGAAATGGTCAAAATTAAAAAAAACCCCACAGTGCTTTCAGATCTGAAATAATGCAAAGAAAACAAGCTCATAATGAGTTAGAAACAACAATACTAATATTTTACCTCAGGAAGAGTTCAGAAATCAATATTTTGTGGAATAACCATGATTTTTAATCACAGCTTTCATGCGTCTTGGCATGCTTTCCACCAGTCTTTCACACTGTTTCTGGCACAATAATGTAAGCAGTTCTTCTTTGTTTGATGGCTTGTGACTATCCATCATCCTCTTGATTGCATTCCTGAGGTTTTCAGTGGGGTTCAGGTCTGGAGATTGGGCTGCCCATGACAGGGTCTTGATATGGTGGTCTCTGTTCTGGCACCCTCAACTTTGTGCATAAGAAAAGCGAGTTGACTGACAGCTAAACTCTTTTCCTATCGATGCATTGAGGTACGGTGCAACACATCCGGGATCACCGCGCGTACAAAAGAAGGCGGCGTTTTGGGCAGAGCGGGTTTTCCGCTCCATCCAAAGCGCTTTCAATCCGGACCGTTGGCACGCACCCTTACAAGGGGAAAATAATAACTCACCGACTGTGCTATGTGGAGGTAAACAACCAGATGGGCTGAAAATCAGGGAGACATAATCAGCATGTCAGCATCCACGAGGCCAAAATGGCTGCTGGAGAAGAAGGGGGCAAGGCTAATGCAGAGACTGATGGGAAACTACGGGAGCCTTGATGAGCCTTAAAGATTAAATTGCACGGTAAGCAATGAAACAGAAAGTAAACTGTTGGATAAGTTATCACGGTACACCACAGTTCAATACACACCTAGCAAAACCGATTATATGCATTTGTATAAAGGCATGGCAGTCTCTTAATTTTGGCCAGAGCAGTATATGGAGAGCTGACGAGATCTCTCTGATGGGGTTTCCTGAAATAAATAAGCCTTTTTCAAAAGAAATGACCCAAAAAATCAGCTGATCTTTATGGTTATGTCTGCTGAGATTCCTTTCGACCAGCTGATAGTGCCATACAAAAGTCTGGGCAGTCATGGATTTATGTAGTAAATATAAGTTAACACTGTTCCTATAACTTCCTGGTCGCTGGGTGTTGGGAGCCCCAGTGTTGCTGAAAATGGGGGCTCTGGAACTCGGGAAACCCCATCTTGTTTATAGCCAAGATATGGATATTGACCTCCTCTCCATTTATTATCATTGGGACTGCGGGAGAATGCCTACCCCAGTCTCAGGATTGCTTGGGGTGCCAGTGGTTGTACCCCCAACAATCAGTAAGGTACTACCTATCCACTGGATGGTGGAAACTAACAACCTCAGCAATAACCCTACAAGCGCCATGTTAAGTCCTCCCGAGCCGAAGCTGCTCCTTCCAGGATCTCCTGCCCCTACGGCTTAATAGAACATATGGGCAGGCGAATCATGCCCCATAACAACTGATTGGACAAAAGTAACACATTGACTAATTATTATTTTTTTTGTATAGACATCGTCCTCGAATTCAACTGCAGTTTCAAAACCAGACAGGAGGCGCATCTTCAGCAAAAAAGGTTAGTACCAAAAATGAATCAGATGTCATATCCACAAGGACGCCATTAGGAGGCATGTCTGTTTGTGGCAGAAGAGGTAAACTACAGGTCCTTGATTTTCCAAATTTCCCTAACCCCCTGCTGCGTTATCTACTGTTTATACAATACCCCTTAATAAATTCAAATATCAGCCCTTATTGCAATCGGCAGGATGGAGACGCAGGCATTTTTAGTGTTCTGGATTTCATGATTTCCGTTCCACTTTCAAGAATTATGCCTTGTTAAAAAAAAAAATTCACCGAGATATTTGTCATGTGATATTATATGTTTTTTTTGCACAACACGTTTTCAATGACATCATTCATTCTACCATGTAATGCACTGGAAAATAGGGAAAAAAAATGTCAAGTGCGATGGAATAAAAAAAACTGTAATTCCATCGTCTTGGGTTATGTTTCTCCATGTTCACTGTGCAGTAAAAATGACCTGGTAACTTTGTTCTAAGGGCTATGAAAACAGATCATTTATTTAGCTTGTTTAACCCCTTAACCAACGGAGCTTTTCTCGTTTTTCCGTGTTCCTTTTTCTGCTCCCCTCCTTCCAGGAGCCTTAACTTTTTCAAATTTCCATCAATATGGCCATGTGAGGGCTTATTTTTTTGTCAGACAAGTTGTACTTTTGAACAACTCCATTGGTTTTACCATGTCGTGTACTAGAAAACGGGAAAAAAATTCCAAGTGCAGTGAAATTGCAAAAAAAGTGCAATCCCACACTTGTTTTTTGTTTGGCTTTTTTGCTAGATTCACTAAATGCTAAAACTAACCTGCCATTGTGATTCTCCAGGTCATTATGAGTTTGTAGACACCAGATATGACTAGGTTATTTATACGTTAGGAAGGAGGAGGACCTGTAACACTTATAAATTAGTAAGAGGAGAACCTGTAATAATTATACATTAATAAGTAAGAGAACCAGTTTTACTTATGCGTTAGTAAGGAAGAGAATCTGTAAAACATATATTTTAGTAAGGTGGTCAACCTGTAATACTTGTACATTAGTAAGGAAGATGACCTCTAAGGCTATGTGCACATGTTGCAGATTGTATGGAAAACGCATACACTACACAACCCGTTGAATTCAATGGGATTCTGCAGTGCTGTGCTAATGCTGCGTATTTTTCCGCGGCAGAATTGCATCATGGAAAATTACGCAGCATACTCATTCTTTGTTGCGATTCCGCACACATAGGAATGCATTGATCCGCTTACTTTCCGCATGGGGCTATGCCCATCATAGATCATGTGCAGATGGTACCCAGGGTGGAGGAGAGGAGACTCTCCTTCAGGCCCTTAAAAAACAATTAAAATAAAAAATAGTTATATACTCACCTTCTGGTGGTCCCCGGATCCAGCCCAGGCCTTAGCGATGCTACCGGCAGCTCCCGTTCCCAGTGATGCCTTGCGACAATGACCTGAGATGACGTGCGGTCTCGCGTGATGCTACATCATCTGGGGTCATTGTCGCAAGGCATCACTGGGAACGGGAGCATCGCGAGGATCGGGAAGGCTGCAATGCCGCCGGAAGGTGAGAATATCATGATTTTTTTTATTATTATTTTTAACATTATATCTTTTTACTATTGATGCTGCATATATATATATATATATATATATATCAGTGAGACACATATATACTATATATATATATATATATATATATATATATATATATATATATATATATATATATATATAGTGCCTTGCAAAAGTGTTCAGCCCCCTGGAACTTTTCAACCTTTTCCCACATATCATGCTTCAAAACATAAAGATACCAAATGTAAATTTTTGGTGAAGAATCAACAAGTGGAACACAATTGTGAAGGTGAATACATTTATTGGTTATTTTACATTTTTGTGGAAATTCAAAAACTGAAAAGTGGGGCGTGCAATATTATTCGGCCCCTTTACTTTCAGTGCAGCGAACTCACTCCAGAAGTTCATTGTGGATCTCTGAATGATCCAATGTTGTCCTAAATGCCTAATGATGATAAATATCCACCTGTGTGTAATCAAGTCTCCGTATAAATGCACCTGCTCTGTGATAGTCTCAGGGATCTTTTTGAAGCACAGAGAGCATCATGAAGACCAAGGAACACAACAGGCAGGTCCGTGATACTGTTGTGGAGAAGTTTAAAGCCAGATTTGGATACAAAATGATTTCCAAAGCTTTAAACATCCCAAGAAGCACTGTGCAAGAGATCGTATTGAAATGGAAGGAGTATCATACCACTGCAAATCTACCAAGACCCGGCCGTCCCTCTAAACTTTCATCTCAAACAAGGAGAAGACTGATCAGAGATGCAGCCAAGAGGCCCATGATCACTCTGGATGAACTGCAGAGATCTACAGCTGAGGTGGGACAGTCTGTCCATAGGACAACAATCAGTCGTACACTGCACAAATCTGGCCTTTATGGAAGAGTGGCAAGAAGATATCCACAAAAAGTGTTGTTTAAAGTTTGCATCAAGCCACCTGGGAGACACACCAAACATGTGGAAGAAGGTGCTCTGGTCAGATGAAACCAAAATCGAACTTTTTGGCAACAATGCCAAACGATATGTTTGGCGTAAAGGCAACACAGCTCATCACCCTGAACACACCATCCCCACTGTCAAACATGGTGGTGGCAGCATCATGGTTTGGGCCTGATTTTCTTCAGCAGGGACAGGGAAGATGGTTAAAATTGATGGGAAGATGGATGGAGCCAAATACAGGACCATTCTTGAGGAAAACCTTTTGGAGTCTGTAAAAGACCTGAGACTGGGACAGAGATTTGTCTTCGAACAAGACAATGATCCCAAACATAAAGCAAAATCTACAATGGAATGGTTCACAAATAAACATATCCAGGTGTTAGAATGGCCAAGTCACAGTCCAGACCACAATCCAATCGAGAATCTGTGGAAAGAGCTGAAAACTGCTGTTCACAAACGATCTCCATCAAACCTCACTGAGCTCGAGCTGTTTGCCAAGGAAGAATGGGCAAGAATTTCAGTCTCAGTACAAAACTGATAGAGACATGCCCCAAGCGACTTGCAGCTGTAATCGCAGCAAAAGGTGGCGCAACAAAATATTAAGTTAAAGGGGCCAAATAATATTGCACGCCCCACTTTTCAGTTTTTGAATTTCCACAAAAAATTAAAATAACCAATAAATTTCATTCAACTTCACAATTGTGTTCCACTTGTTGTTGATTCTTCACCAAAAATTTACATTTGGTATCTTTATGTTTGAAGCATGATATGTGGGAAAAAGTTGAAAAGTTCCAGGGGGCTGAATACTTTCGCAAGGTACTGTATATATATATATATATATATATATATATATATATATATATATATATATATATATATGTACAGTATATATGTGTCTCACTGACATATATATATATACTAGATGGTGGCCCGATTCTAACGTATCGGGTATTCTAGAATATGTAGGTAGTATATAGCACGGGCTACGTACTATATTGCACAGTGACGTAGTATATAACACAACCGACATAGTATATAACATAGCTACGTAGTATATAACAGAGCTACGTAGTATGTAACACAGCGTACGTAGTATATAGCAGAGCTATGTAGTATATAACACAGCCACGTAGTATATAACATAGCCACGTAGTGTGTTGCACAGGTATTTAGTATATTGGTCAGCCACGTAGTATATAGCACAGCCACGTAGTATATAACATAGCCACGTAGTATATTGTAGAGCCACGTAGTATATTGCACACACACATAGTATATTGCACAGCCATGTAGTATATAACACAGACACGTAGTATATTGCACAGACACGTAGTATATAACACAGTCACGTAGTGTATTGCACAGGTATGTAGTATATTGGTCAGCGACGTAGTATATAGCAGAGCCATGTACTATATAACATAGCCACGTAGTATATTTTAGAGGCACGTAGTATATTGCATTGTCAACATAGTATATGACAGAACCGACACAGCCACGTAGTATATTGCACAGCCACGTAGTATATTGGACAGTCACGTAGTATATTGCACAGCCACGTAGCATATTGCACAGTCACGTTGTATATTTCCCAGCTACATAGTATATAGCACAGAGATGTAGTATATAACAGAGCCCACGCAGTATGTAACACAGCCCACATAGTATATAGCAATGTGGGCACTATATGCGTGGTTAAAAAAGACTTAAAATAAAAAATAAACATATTCTCACCTTCCGAAGGCCCCTTGAAGTCCTGGCGCCTGTGTGCGGTGCACGCGGCAGCTTCCGGTCCCAGGGTTGGTATGAGCGCAGGACCTGTGATGACATCGCGGTGACATGACCGTGACGTCATGGCAGGTCCTTGGCACCGGAACCTGCCGCTTGCACTGCCAAGGACAGCGTCCGACCTCGGAAGGTGAGAATAACCTTTTTTTTTAATTATTCTTATGTGTAACATTAGATCTTTTTACTATTGATGCTGCATACGCAGCGTCAATAGTAAAAAGTTGGTCACACAGGGTTAATAGCTGCATTAACGGAGTGCGTAACACCGCGGTCCGTTAACGCTGGCATTAACCCTGTGTGAGCGCTCAGCGCTGACTGCAGGGCAGTAAAGCAGCGGCCATTTCGCTGCCAGACTATGGCCGTCGCTGATTGGTCGTGGCAATGGTCGTGGGTGTTTTGCCATGACCAATCAGCAACTTGGATTTCCATGACAGACAGAGGATTGCACTCGTCCGTTTTGCTTGCAAGTGAGTATGAGCCCTAAGGAGAAGAACCTGTAATAGTCCTATATTAGCATGCACCATAACATCAGGTCCCCTGCACATCTGTTAAAGTAAGGATAAAGTGAACAATGCTTTTAAATGTATGGTATTTACCACAAGTGATAAGTATTTTATGTGGGTGGATGGATAGATAGATAGATAGATAGATAGATAGATAGATAGATAGATAGATAGATAGATAGATAGATAGATAGATAGATAGATAGATAGATAGATAGATAGATGAGATTACAAATAGATTTTTAGATAGAAACCGTGGGTGCCCTGTCCTAAACTGAATATTTGTTGAAAGTTATTGAAAAAGAGAATTTCACATGTCAGATTTAAAGGGAAAGCATTAGATTTAAAGAGAAGGGCATAATGTATTTGTTTTTATTTGTACACATATTCAATTTAACAAAAAAAAAAAAATATTTCTGGAAAACCCCATGTAACGTCAGGTACCAGCCCCCAGAATGCCGTCACTGCTGCTGCACCTCACCCCGCTCTGCCTGAGGCATGATCTCCATTCCACACTTGTCTCAGCTTTAGCTTCCCCTCCGGTCACAGTCGGAGTATTTCCGCTGTCAGCCCGAACCTTCGTCACATGGTCGCTCACTATCTCTAACTGTCGGAAATTCACGTTGTGATTATAATTTGACATTATTATTGAAAACAGTGGTCAATGCTAATGTATGAGCCGCAGAAATTACGTTATCAGCAATGATTTTGCTTTATTTTTAATTGTTGTACTTTTATGACGAGTTTCTTTTTTTCCTTTTCCAGGTGGCTATGACTTATACTCGGCGCAGTCCTCATCCAACGACGCCTCAACAGACTCGTATTCTGTGCTTTCTTAGGACACATGGACCCCAATTCCTATATTTGCGGGGGGGGGGGGGGGTTAAGTCTTTTTTTTTACCTTTTCTTCATTTTGCACTGTTGGATTTTGCACCAAGTTAATTAAAATATGAGGACAGTGTTTGATGAATTCGCGGAAATTCAAAGAGGTATTGTTTTTTTCTGTTTTGCACTTTTTTTTAATGAAAAGTCACAGAATTCTTTCAACAAGCTTTAAAATGTCAGAAACGAGTTAGACAGAGTTAGACAGACTTTGTGCTCCGCTAGAGGACTAGATTACAATTATGCCAAAAACATTGCGACATTTCAAAAAGTCACAAACTGTGTATTAGTCTTAAAGCTGAACACCAACAAAAAAACTAAAAGTACAAAACCAAGTAATGTTATAAAAAAAAATTGCAAATTCAAAAATGCGCAACTAAAAAAAGTAATTATTAAATCCATTTTTACTCCAGAAAAAAAGGCAGAAAAGCAATGACAATTCGGCCCCATAGTCTTATTTGTATACATTGCAGCTGTTAAAGGGAAGCTGTCAGCAGATTCGGAAAAAGAAATACTGACAGGATCAACTATGTTTTACTATAAAAAAAAAAAAAAGCTCGACTCGCAGTGCTCACTGTTTGCCGCCAGAGATAAACAATAAAAGTTGATCTGCCTGCAGCCACCACTAGGGGGAGCTCTGGAGCTTACTGCATACTGTTCTATTATGGAATTCAATGTGTAAACAGTATACAGGAAATCTCCAATCTACATCTGGGGAGGCCAAGGACACAGCACATTTTATCATTTGACTTTGTGTCTTTGTATGGAAAAAAATATGAATGTAAAAATGATTGACCTACAAATGACATGGCGTTTAAAGGTGTAAGTTCACTTTAAAGGAGAAGCATTTGCAAAAGATGGCAAGAATCTATACAAGCAATTCAGGATGAGACAGTAGACTGGAAACTTCCTTTGTTAAAAGGTTTAGTTGCAATGCTAGTGTTAGTGAGGTATATGCAAAAAACATGTACACAACTAAGTCTAGGAGCTCCCTCTAGTGGTGGCTGCAGGTAGTCAGCATTTTATAAGAGGACGTTTCACTACACTTTTTGTATGAGCAAGACACAAGAAGTAATAGAGGCTGCAGAGCAGAATAAAACTCTTATTTTTTTTTTAACATAGACTGACTGCAGACTTGTAATCTGAGGCCAGACAACCCCTTTAAGAGTTGACAGAGCCTCAACCTATGGATGGTATTATGGAAAATACTGTAACTCTGTCTCTGGGTGAATGAGGTACACATATTGTGCATATATGGCTACTTTATGCTTCATCTTACATGGCTGAAAATAGTGACCGTGTAGTGACTGTGTCATATAGTGTAGATACATCAATATATACCTGCTTTACTGTTCCAAGTTTTTGTAAATAAAGTGTACATTGAATTTCAAAATTTATTGTAAAATTGGGATAGCTCATGCAAAAAATCATATAAAACCCAATATGTTTATTGATAAATAGTTAAAATGCCACCTAACCTGTGGCTACACCAATAAACATATTGGGTTTTATATGATTTTTTAAAGTGTACATTGTTACAAGGAGTTTCTCTCTTGTTTGTATTCTTTTTTTATTAGGTTATGTTTATGAGTTGCTTTTTTGCTGCTTTCTATTCCTGCAGCCAAAACCTGATCTCTTTGCAGTATAAAATAGCTGCAGACATACAGTACAGTAATGTATGTTTTGCTGCTTTTCTGCTTTTTGCTGCATTTTTCAGGATCCCAAAGTTCAGCTTTGCTTACACCTTGCAACCATAAACAGTACATGGTGTTAGGTCACCAACACATGGCGTATGTGAAACCATAAAACAGTTTTTTGGAAAAAGGGCTATTTGATAAAATTATTTAGTGACTATCCTGAACAAGCTAACTGGATTCAAGTATAAAGCGCAGTTGTGAGCTAAGGTTATACAAGTTCATGAAAAAATGCACGAGTACAAATGTAAAAACAGCAGGGGGAAGTAGAATTAGTCAGGCATTGTTTACCTAACGTATTGGCAGAGCAGTGAATTAGTTGGGTATTTTTCATTTTCACACATTGGTAGGGCATTGTTTACTTTTAAACATTGGTAGGGCATTGAGTTGGTCTGGAATTGCACACTTTCATACATTGTTATAGCATTGTTTACTTTTACACATTGGTAGGGCATTCAGTTGGACCGGAATTGTTCACTTTCACACATTGGTAGAGCATGGTTTACTTTTACACATTGGTGGGGCATTCAGTTGGTCTGGAATTGTACATTTTCACACATTGGTAGGGCATTGTTTACTTTTACACATTGGTAGGGCATTCAGTTTTTCTGGAATTGTTCACTTGCGTACATTGGTAGAGCATGGTTTACTTTTACACATTGGTAGGGCATTGAGTTGGTCCGGAATTGTACACTTTCATACATTGGTAGAGCATGGTTTACTTTTACACATTGGTAGGGCATTCAGTTGGTCTGAAATTGTTCACTTTCACACATTGGTAGGGCATTGTTTACTTTTACACACTGATAGGGCATTCAGTTTTTCTGGAATTGTACAGTTTCATACATTGGTAGAGCATGGTTTACTTTTGCACATTGGTAGGGCATTCAGGTGGTCCAGAATTGTTCACTTTCATAAATTGGTTGAGCATGGTTTACTTTTACACATTGGTAGGGCATTGAGTTGGTCCGGAATTGTTCACTTTCATACATTGATAGAGCATTGTTTATTTTTACGCTTTGGTGGGGCATTCAGTTGGTTCCGAATAACACTTTCACCCAATTGTAGGGCATTGTTTACTTTTACACATTGGTAGGCCATTCAGTTGGTGCGGAATTGTTCACTTTCACACATTGGTAGGGCATTGTAGACTTTCATACATTGTTAGAGCATTGATTACTTTTACACATTGGTAAGGTATTCAGTTGGTCCAGCATTGTTCACTTTCATACATTGGTAGAGCATCGCTAACTTTAACACATATCATATTGTTATTGTTTTGAGTAGGGAGTGAGTCAGCGCATAGATGTTAGGGTTCCGGGGGCTTTAGCTACAATACCTTGGCTGGTTTCACTACCATGTATAATGTTCCTCAGGCGGGCTACTCTTTCAGTAGGTAATACAGCCCCTGCTCTCCCAACCAATTTATTTCTTTGCTACATCTTGGTATCTAATTAATGGTCACAGCTGGCAGTACATTTCCCTACTGCACTTACACGTTCACGACCATGGAAGACTACTTGGTTATGTTTAATAGTCTTAATTTAGACCACATGGTTGAAACACGCTGCCTAGAATCCTGGACATGACTATTTATAAAACTATGTTTTACATGAATAATGCTGTACATTTTTATAATCTAGTGACTGAGTATTAGAGTTCTGTCTTCATTTTCATGATTACTCATGTGTCCGTGCACCCGCGATGAGATGTGAATGGGCTATGGTGATGAGTGAAAACTAAAATGCTTGAGTCCCTGATTCGAGTAACAAATATAATGGAATGAGAAATACATTTTTCTGGCAAACCCTCCCAGGAGGGCTGGGGGGCAGGAAAATTGCTGAAATGGATGGAAACAGGGCGGAAATAGAATGGGAACAGCATGGGGAAGACGCCTGGACGCATCTCTGACTTCCAGGTCGAAGCTGGGAATAATGTTAAGAGTATTACTCCACTTTTAAGGAGGGACAATAAAACATCTAAACCCAAAGATAAAATTGATTTTACAGGAAAACATGTTAGGAAACATTCTTTCATGTATAATGACTTGTATATGTCATGCCGTTCTGTCTGTATCTGGTTTTTGGCGTGACAATGCATATGTTTGCTTTAACCCTTTACTCTTTTCCCCCTAATTTGAGCTGGGATACTGGTGGCTGTTACCTGGATGGAGCCTTTTCAGTTCCCTGCTCTGCTGCGCAGCCGTACATGGATGGTTAGGTCTTTTCTATTGCATGACCTTCCTCATGTGCGGTCCCTGGTTGCCGCTGTGGAAGCTGTCTGTGGGTTGTGAGGTCATTTGCAGCTGGTGCATGACTTTCCACGTGTGTCAGTGCGTGCAGTCACAGTGCTAAGTGCATGCGTGGCCACACTGACACACGTGGAAAGTCATGCACCAGCTGCAAATGACCTCACAACCCATGGACAGCTTCCACAGCGGCAACCAAGGACCGCACATGAGGGTGTGTACTTGAAATGCTGTCCCCAGCCAATTGCTGAGGGGCAGCTCCTATATAAAGTTCCCCTGCCCTATGAGCGGGGCCTGAGCTACTCACAAAGCTCCTGAACTTTGCTATGTGTGTTTGTGTTCCTGCACCTCTCCTGTCTGTTTTGGTACCAAAGTCCTTGCCTTGATTCCTGTTTTGTCCTGTTCTGGCGCCTGTCCTGGAGGCGGTATATCCAGGCCCGAATCCTTGATCCTGTACCTGTCCTGTACCTGACCCTGTCTGAACTGTGTTTGCTGTGTTATGTTCCTGGAATCCCTCTGCGTCTGGAGCCTCACACCCAGTGACTTTGAGTCTCTTGTAACCGGTGTTTCTGCTGAGCTTCTACTACTCTGTGCTCTGACTACCATGCAGTGCTATCTCCTGGCAGGCCCAGCAATCCTGCGGTTCTAGCACCATCCCACTTGAGTTCCTTCCTAGGTCCGATGCCCGGAGCCTGACAACCGCAGTCTGGAACCTGATGACCGCTGTCTGGAGCTTGGAGCCTGATGACTGTGGTGGTGCCTGTAGGTCGTGTCGGATGTCCGGAACTGAATGACTCCTGCCTGATGTCTGCCGATGACCCTGGGTCCAGATGTCTTGATGTCCTGTCTGTACCCTGATGTCCTGTCTGTGTCCTGATGACCTCGTGTACCCTGATGTCCTGTCTGTACCCTGATGTCTTGCCTGCGTCCTGATGACCTCATGCACCCTGATATTCTGCCAGTGTCCTGATGTCCCGCCTATGTGTGCCTCGGTGATCCGTTGGTGCCTTTGGGTCCACTGGGTGGTACCCTTCTGGAGGTGTGGAATCGGGAGCTTGACATCGTCATGTTTTGTTTATGTACTGTGTGACTTTACTTTAGTAAATTTTACTTTCTCTATACCTGAAGTTGTGCGGTGTAATCAAGTCCTATGTGTCTCTTTCCTTGTCCACATGCTCAGCTGCCACAGAACCCCGGTCTCTGCCCTCCCCTAGTTCGGGTAGGCCCGGGTGATGTGAATTTGGATTCTGGGCTCCCCCGGTGGCCGCTTGTGGAATTGGACTTGTCATCCTCTTTCCTGTTTCACCTGGTTCCATCAGTAGTGGGTGTCGCTATTTAAGCTCATTTCTCTGGTGGTTTCTTGCCGGTCAACAATGTTATCTGATGCCTCTCAGTGCTTGTTCCTGCTTCTAGACAACTACTAGATAAGTTGGACTTTTGTCCATGTTTTGTTTTGCCTATTTGTTCCAGTTCACAGCTGAAGTTTTGTTACTGTGTCTGGAAAGCTCTCGTTGATCAGGGATTGCTACTCTGGCGTTATGAGTTAATGCCAGAGTTTAAGGTAATCTCTGGATGGTGTTTTGTTAGTGTTTTTCTGCTGACCATGAAAGTATACTATCTGTCTTCTGCTATCTAGTAAGCGGACCTCAAATTTGCTAAGACTATTTTCCTGCTGCGTTTGTTGTTTCATCTGAACTCACCGTCATTATATGTGGGGGGCTACTGTCTTCTTTGGAATATTTCTCTAGAGGTGAGCCAGGTCTTATATTTCCCTCTGCTAGCTATTTAGGTCTTAGGCCAGAGCTGGGCATCTAGCGATAAATAGGAAATGCTACCTGGCTATTTCTAGTTGCGCGGCAGGCTTAGTTCATGGTCAGTATAGTTCCATCTTCCGAGAGCTTGTCCCTCTATAGGCTTGCTATGATCTCTGCCTGCAGAGATCATGACAGTTTGACCGGCCAGAAACCACCAGAGAAATGAGCTTAAATAGCGACACCCACTACTGATGGAACCAGGTGAAACAGGAAAGAGGATGACAAGTCCAATTCCACAAGCGGCCACCGGGGGAGCCCAGAATCCAAATTCACATCAGTACTGTCATGATCTCTGCAGGCAGAGATCATAGCAAGCCTATAGAGGGACAAGCTCTCGGAAGATGGAACTATACTGACCATGAACTAAGCCTGCCGCGCAACTAGAAATAGCCAGGTAGCATTTCCTATTTATCGCTAGATGCCCAGCTCTGGCCTAAGACCTAAATAGCTAGCAGAGGGAAATATAAGACCTGGCTCACCTCTAGAGAAATATTCCAAAGAAGACAGTAGCCCCCCACATATAATGACGGTGAGTTCAGATGAAACAACAAACGCAGCAGGAAAATAGTCTTAGCAAATTTGAGGTCCGCTTACTAGATAGCAGAAGACAGATAGTATACTTTCATGGTCAGCAGAAAAAACACTAACAAAACACCATCCAGAGATTACCTTAAACTCTGGCATTAACTCATAACGCCAGAGTAGCAATCCCTGATCAACGAGAGCTTTCCAGACACAGTAACAAAACTTCAGCTGTGAACTGGAACAAATAGGCAAAACAAAACATGGACAAAAGTCCAACTTATCTAGTAGTTGTCTAGAAGCAGGAACAAGCACTGAGAGGCATCAGATAACATTGTTGACCGGCAAGAAACCACCAGAGAAATGAGCTTAAATAGCGACACCCACTACTGATGGAACCAGGTGAAACAGGAAAGAGGATGACAAGTCCAATTCCACAAGCGGCCACCGGGGGAGCCCAGAATCCAAATTCACATCACCCGGGTCCCCCTCTGCGGTATAAAGGGTCTGTATGGCGTCCTCAGGGGACGCGCGCCCCACGCCTTCTGAGGTCGGTTGGCTTTGGGGGCGTCTATGGGCTGGGCCGCATCAGCGGCTGCAGCTGACCGTGACAGTATATAAGGCAAAATTTAAAAAGAAGGAAAAAAACATTTCCTCCACCCCTTGGGCTATGTTCAGACGTAGCATTTTTGCAGCCTTTTTGTACCTTCTCGTTGATTTCAAGGGACAAAAAAACGCTGCAAGAATGTTAGAATTGACATGCTGCTTCTTTAAAAAATGCAGCAATTTTCCATGTCAGTCAGGAAAAAAAAATCAATTTTGTGCATGAGATTTCCGAAATCTCATAGCTTTTGCTGGTTCTCTAAAAAGCAGATTTAAAAATTTGGAGCTAGGGCCTGTTTACCCTCTCAATATTTAGAGAAAGGGACGCCTGTTTACATGCTAAAGATTTTGACAAAGGGCCTGCTAGTCACTCTCTAAAGATTTGCAGTGAAAGCCACCTGTTTACCTTCTCAAAGTTTTGGGGGAGGGCCGTCTGATGACCCTTTAAAAATTTTAAGCAAGGGCTGCAGGATGACCCTGTAAAGATTTTTAGCTTGAGCTGCCTGTTAGGTGTTCCCCAGTCTGGCGCTTTTTTAAAGAAAGTGTGGACGAAAAAAAGAATGGTTATTTACAAACTGTGCCATACCAAGATCGTCAGGGGCCTGACCACTACCAGCCTGACCACCACCAGCATGATCAGGCACGTCATCAAAGCATCTGACTAGGCGTGCCGAATGCCTGGGTCCACAACCAGTGCCCTGTGCTATGTGCTTGTCACTGTCATTTCTCCTGAAACATAATATTTTTAAATTTAGCAATGAATTATTTTTGCAACGAGTGAGTATGGGTGGCAAGTTTTCACCCTCACTCGCCAACACAGTCATGGCAGTATGGGAAGAAAATTTTATATTCAATGATGACAATTGACAACCCATTTTGTGACCACATCAAATGGTTTGGTCGTTACATAGACGACCTGCTGTTTATCTGATCGGGTCCCCAATAGGATATTCACAAATTCATTAAGTACATCAACTGTAATACTTTTAATCTCACCTTCACATATACACATCATCCATTTCTTATCATTTTTTGGATGTGATGGGGATAATGGCTCTGTCCTTGTCTCACCATACAAAAAACCCACAGACTGAAATTCCATACTTCATTCGGCTTCTTGTCTTCGTCACACCTTATCAGAAATATTCCTAAAGGAGAACTGATGCGCACCAGGCGGAATTGTACTAATAATTCTAAATATTATAACGAAACGAAACACATTAGAAATAGATTGATACACAGAGGATATAGTAAAGCAATCCTAGATAAAGCCATCAAAGAAGTCGCACACATGGACAGGGTTGACCTATTAGACAACATACAGGATGTCTCGTATACCTCACAAGTCCTCATCTAATTCTAACACTTCCAAGAACTTCATTACTTTCTCCCCACAATTCAGCACACAATATCATGATATAATATGTATCATCAAAAAACATATTCCCAAGCGTAATCAGAATACGAAATTGCACAATATTATAGAATCAAAAAACGCATGCGGAGACATCTCTCGGGTGCGGTTAACACAACTGCACTCAACATGTCTGCAGCATCAAGACAGTTTTTTCAGACACATGGTGGTGACTTAACCTCTTTCAGGTTCAAAGCCATTGAGCAGGTCTACAACTCTGCAAGAGGTGGTAACTTCAGAAGGAAAGTTCTCAACAGAGAATCATTTTGGATATTTGTACTGGATACTAGGTTCCCATTAGGAGTAAATATCAGACATGACTTGATTCTGCAATGCATGTAATATTGTTCTCCCTATGAATATTGTTTCTCTATTTGCGGTTTATTTTACATAGGTATTGAATCTCGGATTGCACATCCCTTTGTTTGAGCAGTGTTCACATTATTGTTTGTACTGTTTCTTGTTCACCAGTGTTTTTCAATGTTTAACCAGTTTTTTCCCCTTGTATATATTGATGTAATGGGTTAACATACCAACAGGTGGACTAATCAGGCATCCTGAATTGATTGACTCAGATTAGTGAGCTTGGAACACAAGCGGAAATACCAAGCCACCCACCCGCAGACCTTAACACTAAATGGGCACATTTCCAGACTGCTTGGCTTGGAAAATTTGCCGTTTAGGCTTATGGACACTATAGCTTTCCGCGGTTATAGGATATTTCGACCCCAGCAGTTTCCCCCCAGCAAACTGCTGGGGGCGAAACATCCAAATCCCGCTTTCTGCAACCTTGTGGCGGCAATCGCTCATTATTTTTAGAGGGTCATCAAGCAGGCCTGGCTCACAAATGTTAGAGAGTTTTCAGGCGGACCTCGCTCATAATTTTAAGAGAGTAAAGAGGGCCCTCACTCACAATTCTTTTTTGGGGCTACCTATTTTCTTATCAAAATTAATGGATAGTTTGCAGGTATATGGTATATACCTAATTTAAAATAAGCAAGGTGTATGGTATTGGACAGGAAAGTGGACATGCTGCTGATGGTGCACACAGCGGCCAAGGCCGTGGGCAAGGTGAATCTGTGCCTGCAGCAGGAGCACAGCAAACATGCTCACCCACAAGACCTAGCAGGGGGGGAGGGGCTAAACCCTTGAAGCCAGAACAGTATGAACGGTTGGTCAGTTGGATAGCAGATAATACTTCCAATATGCTTCCCAGCACCACCCTGTCTTTCCTATGCTCCAGTCTCACAGCCAAGGGTCTGGACCACAAAATCCTCACTCTGATCCTCCTTTTTCTCACCATGATGACTCCCAGGAATCAAGCGATCCCACATTCGAACACTCAGAGGAGCTCTTTTCATTACCATTTATTGCTTCTGGACTCTCGTCCTGCTCATTTCAAAAGGGAAATGAGGAGATCATGTGTAGTGATGCCCAAATATTTGAGCAGCCACGGTCAGAGGAAGACAACACTGAGGAATGGCAGTTAGTGTCTCAAGAGGTACATGATGATGAGACACAGTTGCAAACAATTGATGTTGTTAAGACAACTGTTATGCCTGTGTAGTCAGTCACTCGGGAATAATAGGTTAAACACTAAAAAAAATCAACTGACTAGACTAGATTTCCTGACTCCGCAGCCCCTAATGGTGCCTGTGGGTATAGTGATAGCTTTAACCACAGACTAGGAAATGGCAACTCAGACCTAACTGCCAAAAAGGCCATCAAATTGCTTCACATTCCTCCTAAAGGACCGGAGGGCAGAGCAGAGTGTGAATTACCTACAAGAGGAGAAGTGTGCTGAACAATGGACAGGTCCCAGAGTGAATAAATTAAATAATTGAATATCAAACAAAGAAATAAGCAAGTACTGTTACCAAATATATGTCCTACTTTCTAAAGATAAACGAAGACATGTGCAAGGAAACAACAAAGCAAAAACCCTTTGCTGGAAACACAGAGACTGGCTCTAAACATCAAGAGAATGTCACATTATCCAAAAGAATCTATCACCAGCAGGAAATGATAGCAGCAGCACAGAATATAAAGATGTACCCAAAAGGTGATAGACAGAGAAATGAAAACACCTGTCTTAAGTTAGACAGACTGCAGCCAGAATAGCAGAACCCAGACACCCATAGAAAAGTTGTGTCTACTGTGGTTCGGCAGAAAGAGAAGCTGACCATAGAACATAAGCTCAAGGGATCGAATCAACAAGTCAGGAGAACCAGAGTGCGGAAGTGGAAGATGAGATGATTGTCGAATGTGCCATGCAGAGTGAGGACAGCAGCACAGAGAGGGAGAGGTCCACAACAACGGGCAGGAAGAGACAGTGGGGTGGCCAGAGGGAGAAGGTGGCAACTGTTTCCCAGAGCACCTAAATGTGGCAAGTTCCCAGGCCAAAAGTTAGGTGATCCATTTTTTTCTGGTGTATTCTCATGCACTCGTTCCCACCCAAAAAAGGGTATATGGTTCATGGTTTCTTCTTTTTCTTGCCATTCTCCTTCACCATATCAACATGGTCATCATGCGGCCTTCGCTCATAATTTTTAAAGGATCATCAAGTGGCCCTCGCTGAAAATCTTTACAGCAGGAATCCCCAGCCTGTAGCTCGAGAGCCACATGTGGCTCGCAGGCGCATGATGTGTGGCTGTCTACCAGCTTGGTGCATTAGCACCAGGTGTAGCAAATAGCTATTAAGATTAGATCTCTAGATGGTGCCTTTTTTGCATAGCTGTGCAGAGGAGAGCAGATCTGATATAGATAGGACTCTCTGGAGTTTGTTATATTGCCTTGGTGTGTCTTCTGTGGAAAAGCTTTGGCTGTCATTATTGCAGCGCCCCAGAGACTGGTCGTTGCAGTAACGTCACTCTTCCGCCAGGGGGAGTGATGGTACGTCTGATGGCACTAAAAGAGTTCACCTTGCAGGTATCACAGACACGCATTACACTTCACACTCCGGCCGCCAGGGGGAGCAAAAGGTCCTATCTACTGGGTCACTCCTCACACTTGGGTAAAACTGGGGGTTGGATAGGAAGTTAGGAAGAAAGTAGCTGAGAAGAGCTCGAGAGAGGACCTGTCAGGGGTGGGATCCTGACAGAGGCCTAGAAAAGGACAGATCGTTACGGAGCCGTGCCTGTGCCTTATAGCGGCAGACTCCTAAGAAAGGACACGAAGCGAAGCATATTGTGGAGAAGTGAGAAACGGGATCACAGCACAAAGGAGGTAGAACCAGAAGGAGTCGTGCCTCAAGATCAGCTACATCCTTCTGAGGCGCGTAGCCGGCGGCCAGAACGCCGAGAAAGTAAGAGACTCCACACATTACTTTGAACTACAGCCGGGCAGTTAACTTTATGTTGGCTGTCTCACCTTTACACCTAATGAAGACAACGGAGGCAATTGTGGGAGAGGGGCGTCTCTAGGGTCCCTATAAAATAACTCCAGGCCTACCCCGTCATACGGGTCGTCCTATCCATATCATCTGGGGGACAGAGAGAAAGAACAGAACATACACGACAGTTGTGAGGACTATCCCGTGGTGCTCAGCAGGGAGGTACTACAACACACAGGCGCTGGTAGGAAGGACACTGATTTCCACCTGTAAAGGGAACTCTGGATGTGCCTTCGGACCGGCCGGTCTCAGCCAGCCCTGTTAGCAGTGCTCTGGATTGTGGATGCCGAAGCCTTCAGTAAAGAGGTAAAGAGACTGCAACCCTGTGTCCTCGTTATTTACTGTGACCTACACCACCACCTACACCTTCTATTGGGCGCCCCTTAGCAGGACCACGGACCGGGTCGGGCCACCGTGACATCCTCAGAACCGAGAGACCCGGATTCGAGTATCCCTGTGGTCCTGTGTCTGGGGGCCGCTCCATTATACCAGTAATAGGTGTGTTCTGGGTGTCACTAGTGAGAGTGGGGCAGGTGCCGGATTTGGTTTGCGCCCCTCTCACAGAGCTGAATGTGGCTAGTGACCCTCTTTCATAGCTGAATGTGGCTCTCAAGGTCAAAAAGTGTGAAAAAGGGAAGTAGGAGGGAAGATTGACAACCTGTGTTCCAATACCGAGTAGAAGGCAGGACTGGCAATAGTAGATGTAAGCCAGGCTACAAAGGTACTTAGATATAGGAGAATGTCAGAATAGGAGAATCCTTGTAGAATTGTAGGTGCTGGTTCCTTAACTAGAGTAGCAGGTCGGTGAAAGAACAGGCAGCAATGCCACAAAATGAGGGAAAGATAGGAGCGCTGCTGCGGCCGGAGGAAGCGCTCAGTACACAGAATCCAGCGGAGTACAGTGTGGCGAGCATCGCATCACCAGGTCTTATATAGACCCAATGATATGCTGCGGCCAGCCAAGTAATGCCAACAGTCAATATGGCTACAGCATTACCGTGATTGGCAGGCAATCCTCGAATATTTAGTGGCTGAAAAACAGCTCGGACTCGAGCATGTGCGTGAGCACTAGGGATACTCAATCGAGCACCGAGCAGTGGTGAGCGTGCTCATTCATCACTAATGGACTGACGTTGTGGTGAGCTAGAAGCATGTGGCTGTTATCCCCATAGTAGTAGTGCCCCCCTGTGCTTCCATATAATTATAGATCCTCCTTTGTGCCTCCCTACAGTGTTATGGACCTGGTGGTTAGGAGCACCCGGAATGACCTGATGAGTAAACTAGTAATCGGAACAAGCTCTGGGAAAGTGGGAACTCTGCTGACCGCTAACCCTACTCCTATCACACAAACTAGAAATAGCCGTGGAGCGTACCTAACTCTCCCTAGACGCCTCTTCACAGCCTAAGAGCTAACTACCCCTAAAGATAGAAATAGAAGCCTAACCTTGCCTCAGAGAAATTCCCCAAAGGCAAAGGCAGCCCCCCACATATATTGACTGTGAGTTAAGAGGAAAGTCACAAACACAGGAATGAAACAGGTTTTAGCAAAGGAGGCCAGACTTCACTAAAATAGTCAGAGGATAGCAAAGGGATCTATGCGGTCAGCACAAAGACTACAAAAAACCACGCAGAGTAAGCAAAAAGACTCCCCACACCGACTCACGGTGTGGAGGTGCCACTCTGCACCCCAGAGCTTCCAGCTAGCAAGGGAATATCATGATAGCAAGCTGGACTGGAAATTAGCAGTGCTAAGAAATATATTCAGGAAGCAGTAACAACAAATGAACTAGCAAAGACTTAGCTTCTGCTGGAGTAGACAGGTCCTCAGAGAAGTCCAAGAGAGATCTGAACCAATACTGAAACATTGACAGCTGGCATCAAGTAACGATCTGAGTGGTTAAATAGAGAAGCCAGCAAGCAATAAACGAGAGCAGCTGACAAAGCCAACCTCAGTGACCAGCAGTTCCGCTCAAAGCCACCAGAGGGAGTCCAAGAGCAGAACTAACCAAAGTACCATTCATGACCACAGGAGGGAGTCCGAGAACGGAATACACAACACTACAGTAGTTGTGCCCCATCTATGCCTTCACATGTCCCTTTTGTGCCTAAACAAGCAAAAAGGACATTTGCACGGTAATTGTGTCTCCACACATTAATTGTTTCCCCTTTCTACCTTCACATGGAAAAAGTGCCTCTAAACAGTAGTAGTGCCCCTCTGTCCCTCCACACGGTAATAGTGCCCCTGTTGGGCCTCTACAAAATTAAATTGCCCTTTTTGTGCCCAGACAGTCCAACATTTTTCTCCATACAGTTCTCCTAGGATAAACGTACCTCACTCGAGTGGTGACCATCTCTGTCTTCCTCCATCCTGCCATTTGTGACCTGATGAAGGCAACGCAATGAAGTGACGTCTTTGCTCTTCCTGACGTCCTACCAGAGCAAGTAGTGTAGCAGATGCTCTCCATTCTACATGCTGCCATTTCCTTTCATTTGTGCGGCCATACATATTGGTAAATATTTTTGGGATTAATATGGCAGCTTTACACTATTATTCTGCTTCCAAGCAATGGCAGCTGGACCCCTATACATAGTTAACCCCTTGTTGATTTGACCTTGCTTACATGTAAAAATCCCATGCCCAGAGTACCTATAGCATTGGTCTGGCAGACCCTCCGCCCCACTGTAAAACATATCAACCATTCAAATCCGTATGGAAATCCTGTGTATACAGCAGCATTGATCAACACAACCCCACAAGTGTCCGACAAGTCTCACAGGCCGGCAATGTTTAACAAGAATTAGGCTTCATTTGCTTCTAATCTTTATTAAAATCAGGGTTGTGTCATTGCAGTGAGCTCTGCGTGTAAGGCAATAGGGCAGTCATGCAGTTGGTGAACAGACCTGGACAATGGCAGGAACCAACCTCTATATATGGACCATAAGGACTGTCTGTAGTAGGAGGTGAGTGACCTTTATCCGGGTGATGTCATCCTATGCAATCCTAGAAGAACCTTGTATTGTAAACTATTACAGTTGGCCAAGTCTTACATGAGTTGTCCACTACTTTTACACACTTCCTTCCAGCTCAGACAGAATGACAAGGCTGCTGCTGATCAGTTGCAGCGTTCACTTGATTCACTTCACCCTAGTGCAAGACGTAGCCAGAAGCCCACGAGCTGGAAGAGGAAGCCAATGCCTATACATGCGTTCTTCCAGCTCGGACGGAATGTCAAGGCTGCTACTAATCAACAGCCACTGATTGGTTGCAGCAGGCACCAGAAACAATAGGGTATGTTTTCATTTTTTGTGCTTTGTTTAATATTGAAAATATATAAAAGTAGTTAACAACCCCTTTAAAATGCCAGTGCTGAAAAATGAGATATGAATAGAAATTATAAAAGTTTTCCTTTAACTTTTTGCTGAATTGGGAGAGACTCCATTTTTTTTCAATTACTTTTCCAAGGGTCTCATTGCAACAAGCAGGATAATAAAAAGTACACAGAAAGTTCATAGCATTAGTAGCCTTAGAGAAAGTGCTGCACATCTATATATATAAGAGGCATCGTGATTACTCGCTAATCCCGCCCCCTACACAGTAGCTCCGCCCCCACACATCACCACACACAATCCCACCCCCCACCACATTACCACACACAATCCCGTCCCCCCACCACATTACCACACACAACCCCGTCCCCCCACCACATTACCACACACAATCCCGCCCCCCACCACATTACCACACACAATCCCGCCCCCCCACCACATTACCACACATAATCCCGCCCCCCACCACATTACTACACACAATCCCGTCCCCCCACCACATTACCACACACAATCCCATCCCCCCACCACATTACCACACACAATCCCGCCCCCCACCACATTACCACACACAATCCCGCCCCCACCACATTACCACACACAATCCCGCCCCCCACCACATTGCCACACATAATCCCGCCCCCCACCACATTACCACACACAATCCCGCCCCCCCACCACATTACCACACACAATCCCGCCCCCCCACCACATTGCCACACACAATCCCATCCCCCCACCACATTACCACACACAATCCTGCCCCCCACCACATTACCACACATAATCCCGCCCCCCCACATTACCACACATAATCCCGCTCCCACATTACCACACAATCCCGCCCCCCACCACATTACCACACACAATCCTGCCCCCCCACATTAACACACATAATCCCGCCCCCCCACCACATTACCACATATAATCACGCTCCCACCACATTACCACACATAATCATGCTCCCACCACATTACCACACACAATCCTGCCCCACCACATTACCACACACAATCCTGCCCCCACCACATTACCACACACAATCCTGCCCCCCCACATTACCACACACAATCCTGCCCCCCCACATTACCACACACAATCCCGCCCCCCACCACATTACCACACACAATCCTGCCCCCCCACCACATTACCACACATAATCCCGCCCCCCAACATTACCACACATAATCCCGCCCCTTACCACATTACCACACATAATCCCGCTCCCACCACATTACCACACATAATCCTGCCCCCCCACCACATTACCACACATAATCCCGCCCCCCACCACATTACCACACATAATCCCGCCCCCCACCACATTACCACACATAATCCCGTCCCCCCACCACATTACCACACATAATCCACACCCCCCCACATTACCACACATAATCCCGCCCCCACCACATTACCACACATAATCCCGCCCCCCACCACATTACCACACATAATCCAGCCCCCCACCACATTACCACACATAATCCCGCCCCCCCACCACATTACCACACATAATCCCGCCCCCCCACCATATTACCACACATAATCCCACCCCCCACATTACCACACGAGGCTCCGTCCCCACACATTACCACACGAGGCTCCGTACCCCCACATTACCACACGAGGCTCCGTCCTCACACATTACAACACGAGGCTCCGTCCCCACACATTACCACACAAGGCTCCGTCCTCACACATTACCACATGAGGCTGCGTCCCCACACATTACCACACGAGGCTCCTTCCTCACACATTACCACACGAGGCTCTGTCCTCACACATTACCACATGAGGCTGCGTCCCCCACATTACCACACGAGGCTCCGTCCTCACACATTACCACACAAGGCTCCGTCCTCACACATTACCACATGAGGCTGCGTCCCCACACATTACCACACGAGGCTCCGTCCCCACACATTACCACACAAGGCTCCGTCCTCACACATTACCACATGAGGCTGCGTCCCCACACATTACCACACGAGGCTCTGTCCCCACACATTACCACACGAATCCAGTTTGCTTTTGATTTTACACTGTGAATAAAAAGTATTAGTATTATTCTGATTTTTAATTATTATTCTTATTAACTTCATTTTAAGTTAATTTACCACCTGCGTAAGCGCTATTGAATGTTGTCATTATTTACTTTAGTTTAATCACTAGCAGCGTTAATTAGATAGCAATGAGCATGCCGAGCGTTAGCTGGCTAGAAACAGCTAGTTATACTATATAGCCAAAAGTATGTGTACCCCTGAGAGCACAATTCCACTCCTGCAGTGTCTGGTGATGATGTGCCTTACACCACTGCAGCAGATGCTGGGCATTGTGCCTGGTGATCTGTGGTTTGTTTGACGCTCCTCAATCATGGAAACAAGTTTCCTGCAGGGCCAGATGCAGCCCATTCTTGTGCGGGTGTCACTTTCACACACAGTCAGTGATAGAGCAAACAATAGGTGACTTTAACATGTCATTTTCTACGACTCTGAAATATGCGTGGCCTTCTGCTACATGGCTGTGATGTAGAGTGGGGGTTATGTGATCCTTTGCTCTGAGCACCAGATTTTATGAGGGAGCAAAATTTCAACCCACTATTCTCTAACCCCACTGGGAAATTTACCACAGTTCCACTGCACTTTTCTTAGAGGGGTCCTAAGTTACAGTGACTACAGTCGTGGAAGCCAACGTGATAACAGAGCTCTCAATTCAATGAAGAAAAATTGCTGCCTATACAGAGCGCAGCAGCCTTAACTCATCACACATTCTGGGCACTATATACCCGTATATACTCGAGTATAAGCCGAGATTTTCAGCCCAAATTTTGGGGCTGAAAGTGCCCCCCTCGGCTTATACTCGAGTCACGGTCGGCGGGTGAGGGGGAGAGGGTGCTGAGGCATACTTACCTGCTTCCGGGGCTCCTTGCGCTCCCCCTGCCCATCCCACGGTCTTCGGTGCCGCAGCTCTTCCCCTGTTCAGCGGTCACATCGGACCGCTCATTAGAGAAATGAATAGGCTGCTTCCCTGAGCTATAAGCATCCTGGTCTGGAGGAGGAGTCAGGCAGTTGTACAGAGAGACAGTGAAGGAAAGCAGACATCTAAGAGAGACGTAGAGCAGAGGCTGAGCAGCCACGAGGGAGCTGCAGCCTCTGAAAAGAGTGAGAACTGAGAGAGCTGAATAGCGGAGAGCTTAGAGGGAAGAAGCACAGTGGAGGAAAAGGCTCAGGAGAGGAACAGCGGAAGGACACCCTCGGAGCCAGAGCTGTTGTGAATTCCGTTCTCGGGCTCCCTCCTGTGGTCGTGAATGGTACTTTGGTGAGTTCTGTCCTTGGACACCCTCTGGTGGCTTTAAGTGGAACTGCTGATCTTTGAGGTTGGCTTTCTCAGCTGCCCTCGTTTATTGCTGCTGCTGGCTTCCCTATTTAACTCTGCCCAGGTCGTTAGTTCATGCCAGCTGTCAATGTCTCAGTACTGGTTCAGATCTCTCTTGGATTTCTCAGATGACCTGTCTACTCCAGCAGAAGCTAAGTCCTCGCTAGTCCATTTGCTGTTCATTGGTTTTTGAATATATTTCTCAGTACATGCTATGTTTCTAGTCCAGCTTGCTATTATGATATTTCCTTGCTAGCTGGAAGCTCTGGGGGTGCAGAGCTGCACCTCCACACCGTGAGTCGGTGTGGAGGTCTTTTTGCACACTCTGCGTGGTTTTTGTAGTTTTTAATACTGACCGCATAGTTCCCTTTCCTATCCTCTGTCTGTCTAGAGAAGATTCGGCCTCCTTTGCTAAAATCTGTTTCATTCCTGTGTTTGTTACTTCCTCTTAACTCACAGTCAATATTTGTGGGGGGCTACCTTTACTTTGGGAAATTTCTCTGAGGCAAGGTAGGCTGCTATTTCTATCTTTAGGGGTAGTTAGCTCTTAGGCTGTGAAGAGGCGTCTAGCGAGAGTTAGGTACGCTCCACGGCTATTTCTAGTGTGTGTGATAGGATTAGGGATTGCGGTCAGTAGAGTTACCACTTCCTCAGAGCTTGTCCCAGGTTTTTCCATTTTAACCATCAGGTCATTTCGGGTGCTCCTAACCACCAGGTCCATAACACAGTGCGCAGAAGCCAGGTACCGGGAGCCCGAGGTCGTGTTGTTCTCCAGCACGCACGACAGAACCGGAGGGCATAGGACTTTATGTCAATTGCCTGCATTAAGTCTGAGGTGAAGCAGTAACCCTAAGAGCCGGGTCATCTAAGAGATCCTATAAACAGGCTCGAACTGCCTATCGTACAGACATCTGTCTCAGGACAGGAGAGAGGGGACTTTGCAATCCAGCTTTAAGCAGCAGGGACTCCGCCAGCTAAAGTAGCGCAAGTAGGAAAGGCTTTCGGACCTCACCTCGAAGTGGGATCTCCTATTGCCTCCAAGCCGGCCGGACCACAGCTACCCTGCACCTGGTACCCTGGACTGAGGACTGTTACCATCAGTAAACCAGGTAAAAGATGGCAAACTCTGTGTCCTTCACTTATTTGTCGGCATACACCATCCTTGCCACACACCTTGGGAAGCCCTGGGGACCCCGCTTCACCTGTGGGAAGCGTTAGCATCTTGCTGCAACTACATCACCCCAGAGGTCCCATTAAGCAGCGTCGGTCCCCACTGACCGAACACCACAGGTGGCGTCACGAACTCTATTCATAAATGTTATGATCTGGTGGCCTAGGAGCAGCATGGACGAGCACTGGAGTAGGTTGCCTCTATACTGACCGCAGACCCTGAACTTAACACCGCAACTATAAGTAGCCGTGGGATGTTCCTGTCACTCCCTCGACACCTCGTCAAAGCCGGAGGACTAATTACCCCTAAAGGAAGAAACAGGAAAACTATCTTGCCTCAGAGAAAATCCCCAAAGGAAAGACAGCCCCCCACAAATATTGACTGTGAGAGGAGAGGGAAATTACAAACGCAGACTGAAAACAGAATTTAGCAAAGGAGGCCACGCTACCTAGAAAGAAAAGACAGGACAGAGTACTGTGCGGTCAGTATAAAAAATACTACAAAAATCCACCACAGAGAATACAAAAATCTCCACACCTAACTAAAGGCATGGAGGGTAACTCTGCGACTCAAGAGCTTCCAGCTTGGCTGAATAAATCCTTACACAGACAAAGCTGGACAAGAAAAAACATAGCAATTCACTGAACTATAAAGTCCACCGCAGGTGGACTGCAAAAACAAAGCCAAGACTTATCTTTGATGATTTGGACAATCCAGCAGGAGAAACCAAGCAGAGATGTGAATCCTCCAGAAAAACAATGGACAACTGGCACTCACTAAAGGGTGAAGCCAGACTAAATAGCCCCATCCAAAGTGGAAGCACCTGATGACTGCTGTGAAGGACAAACAGCAGCACTACCACTTATAACCACCGGAGGGAGCCCAAGAGCAGAACCCACAACAGAATTCACAACAGTACCCCCCCTTGAGGAGGGGTCACTGAACCCTCACCAGAGCCCCCAGGCCGATCCGGACGAGCCAAATGGAAGGCACGAACCAAATCGTCAGCATGAACATCGGAGGCAACAACCCAAGAATTATCCTCCTGGCCATAACCCTTCCACTTGACAAGATACTGAAGCCTCCGTCTTGAAAAACGAGAATCCAAGATCTTCTCCACAACATACTCCAACTCCCCATCAATCAACACCGGGGCAGGAGGATCAACAGAGGGAACCACGGGCACCACATATTTCCGCAACAAATATCTATGAAAAACATTATGGGTGGAAAAAGAGGCTGAAAGGGCCAAACGAAAAGACACTGGATTGATAATCTCAGAAATCCTATAAGGACCAATAAACCGAGGCTTGAACTTCGGGGAAGAAACCTTCATAGGAACATGACGAGAAGACAACCAGACCAAATCCCCAACCCGAAGCCGGGAACCCACACGCCGACGACGGTTGGCAAAACGCTGAGCCTCCTCCTGAGACAACACCAAATTGTCCACAACATGAGCCCAAATCTGCTGCAACCTGTCAACCACAGAGTCCACCCCAGGACAATCAGAAGACTCAACCTGCCCTGAAGAAAAACGAGGATGAAACAAAGAATTACAAAAGAATGGTGAAACCAAGGTAGCCGAACTAGCCCGATTATTAAGGGCAAACTCGGCCAATGGCAAGAAAGCCACCCAATCATCCTGATCGGCAGACACAAAGCATCTCAAATAAGTTTCCAAAAGTCTGGTTAGTTCGCTCGGTTTGGCCGTTTGTCTGAGGATGAAATGCGGAAGAAAAAGACAAATCAATGCCCAGCTTAGCACAAAAGGACCGCCAAAACCTAGAAACAAACTGGGAACCTCTATCGGACACAATATTCTCCGGAATGCCATGCAAACGAACCACATGCTGAAAAAACAACGGAACCAACTCAGAAGAGGAAGGCAATTTAGGCAAAGGTACCAAATGAACCATCTTAGAAAACCGGTCACAGACCACCCAGATAACAGACATCCTCTGGGAAACAGGAAGATCCGAAATAAAATCCATAGAAATATGCGTCCAAGGCCTCTCAGGGACCGGCAAAGGCAAAAGCAACCCACTGGCGCGGGAGCAGCAAGGTTTGGCCCGCGCACAAGTCCCACAGGACTGCACAAAAGAACGCACATCCCGTGACAAAGAAGGCCACCAAAAGGACCTACTAACCAAATCTCTGGTACCAAAAATCCCAGGATGGCCAGCCAACACAGAACAGTGAACCTCAGAAATCATTTTACTAGTCCATCTGTCAGGAACAAACAGTTTCCCCGCTGGACAGCGATCAGGTTTATCAGCCTGAAACTCCTGAAGAACCCGTCGCAAATCAGGGGAGATGGCAGAAAGAATCACCCCCTCCTTCAGAATACCAACCGGCTCAAGAATCCCAGGGAAATCAGGCAAAAAACTCCTAGAGAGGGCATCAGCCTTAACATTCTTAGAACCCGGAAGATACGAGACAACAAAATCAAAACGGGAGAAAAACAGGGACCATCGGGCCTGTCTAGGATTCAGCCGTTTGGCAGACTCGAGGTAAATCAGATTCTTATGATCGGTCAAGACCACAATACGGTGCTTGGCCCCCTCAAGCCAATGTCGCCACTCCTCAAATGCCCACTTCATAGCCAACAACTCACGATTGCCAACATCATAATTGCGTTCCGCAGGCGAAAACTTTCGAGAAAAGAAGGCACACGGTTTCATCAAGGAACCATCAGAATTCCTCTGAGACAAAACGGCCCCTGCCCCAATCTCAGAAGCGTCAACCTCAACCTGAAAAGGAAGAGAAACATCCGGCTGACGCAACACAGGGGCAGAAGTAAATCGGCGCTTAAGCTCCTGAAAGGCAGAAACAGCCTCAGAGGACCAATTAGCTACATCAACGCCCTTCCTCGTCAAATCGGTCAGGGGTTTAACCACACTGGAGAAGTTGGCAATGAAACGGCGATAAAAATTAGCAAAGCCCAAAAATTTCTGAGGGCTCTTCACGGATGTGGGCTGGATCCAATCATGAATGGCCTGAACCTTAACCGGATCCATTTCTATAGATGATGGAGAAAAAATGAAGCCCAAAAAAGAAACCTTCTGTACTCCAAAGAGGCACTTAGACCCCTTCACAAACAAGGCATTATCACGAAGGACCTGAAATACCATCCTGACTTGTTTCACATGAGACTCCCAATCATCTGAAAAAATCAAAATATCATCCAAATATACAATCATGAATTTATCAAGATAATTCCGAAATATATTATGCATGAAGGACTGAAACTCAGATGGAGCATTAGAGAGTCCGAATGGCATCACAAGATATTCAAAATGGCCCTCGGGCGTATTAAACGCAGTTTTCCATTCGTCACCCTGCTTAATACGAACAAGATTATATGCCCCTCGAAGGTCAATCTTAGTAAACCAACTAGCCCCCTTAATCCTGGCAAACAAATCAGAAAGCAAAGGCAAAGGATATTGGAATTTGACCGTGATCTTATTCAAGAGGCGATAATCAATACAGGGTCTCAAGGAGCCATCCTTCTTGGCAACAAAAAAACCCCTGCTCCCAATGGAGAAGAAGATGGCCGAATATGCCCCTTCTCCAAAGACTCCTTTACATAGCTCTGCATGGCGGCATGTTCAGGCACAGACAGGTTGAAAAGTCGGCCCTTAGGAAACTTAGAGCCTGGAATCAAGTCAATAGCACAATCACAGTCCCTATGCGGTGGAAGGGAACTGGACTTGGGCTCATCGAAAACATCCTGGAAATCTGACAGAAACTCAGGAATTTCAGAAGAGGGGGAGGAGGAAATTGACATCAGAGGAACGTCATCATGAACCCCCAGACAACCCCAACTAGTCACAGACATAGATTTCCAATCCAACACCGGATCATGTACCTGTAACCATGGAAACCCAGCACAATAGCATCATGCAAATTATGCAACACCAGGAAACGACAATCTTCCTGATGGGCTGGCGCCATGCACATGGTTAACTGTGTCCAAAACTGAGGTTTATTTTTAGCCAATGGTGTAGCATCAATACCCCTCAAAGGGATAGGACTCCGCAAAGGCTGCAAGGGGAAACCACAACGTCTGGCAAATTCTAAGTCCATCAAATTTAAAGCAGCGCCTGAATCCACAAATGCCATGACAGAGAATGACGATAATGAGCAGATCAGGGGCACAGATAACAGAAATTTAGGTTGTACAGTACTGATGGTAACGGAATTAGCGATTCTCTTGGCACGCTTAGGGCAATCAGAAATAACATGAGCAGAATCGCCGCAGTAAAAGCACAACCTATTCTGACGTCTGAATCCTTGGCGTTCAGCTCTAGACACAATCCTATCACACTGCATAGGCTCAGGACTCCGCTCGGAAGACAATGCCATAGTGTGTACAACTCTGCGCTCATGCAAGCGCCGATCAATTTGAATGGCCAGAGACATAGAATCACTCAGACATGCAGGCGTGGGGATGCCCACCATAACATCTTTAACAGATTCAGAAAGACCCTTTCTGAAAATTGCCGCCAAAGCATCCTCATTCCACTTAGTAAGCACAGACCATTTTCTAAATTTCTGGCAATATGATTCTGCCGCTTCTTGACCCTGACACAGGGCCAACAAGGTTTTCTCAGCATGATCCACAGAATTAGGTTCATCATACAATAACCCAAGCGCCTGAAAAAAGGACTACATTAAGCAAGGCCGGATTCCCAGATTCCAGGGAAAATGCCCAATCCTGCGGGTCGCCACGCAACAGAGAAATGACAATTTTTACCTGCTGGATGGGATCACCAGAGGAACGGGGCTTCAGAGCAAAAAACAGTTTACAGTTATTTTTAAAGCTCAAAAATTTGGACCTGTCCCCAAAAAACAGATCGGGGGTAGGAATTCTAGGCTCTAAAACAGGAGTCTGCACGATATAATCAGAAATACCCTGTACTCTAGCAGCAAGTTGATCCACCCGAGAAGCAAGTCCCTGAACATCCATGTCAGCGACTAACTCTTGAGCCACCCAGAGGTGAAGAGGGAAAAAAAAAAACAACAGAGTACAGAAAAAAAAATGGCTCAGCACTTTCTTTCTCTTCTTTTGAGATGCGGTTAACTCATTGTTGGCCAGTTGTACTGTTATGATCTGGTGGCCTAGGAGCAGCATGGACGAGCTCTGGAGTAGGTGGCCTCTATACTGACCGCAGACCCTGAACTTAACACCGCAACTATAAGTAGCTGTGGGATGTTCCTGTCACTCCCTCGACACCTCGTCACAGCCAGAGGACTAATTACCCCTAAAGGAAGAAACAGGAAAACTATCTTGCCTCAGAGAAAATCCCCAAAGGAAAGACAGCCCCCACAAATATTGACTGTGAGAGGAGAGGGAAATTACAAACGCAGACTGAAAACAGAATTTAGCAAAGGAGGCCACGCTACCTAGAAAGAAAAGACAGGACAGAGTACTGTGCGGTCAGTATTAAAATACTACAAAAATCCACCACAGAGAATACAAAAATCTCCACACCTAACTAAAGGCATGGAGGGTAACTCTGCGACTCAAGAGCTTCCAGCTTGGCTGAATAAATCCTTACACAGACAAAGCTGGACAAGAAAAAACATAGCAATTCACTGAACTATAAAGTCCACCGCATGTGGACTGCAAAAACAAAGCCAGGACTTATCTTTGATGATTTGGACAATCCAGCAGGAGAAACCAAGCAGAGATGTGAATCCTCCAGAAAAACAATGGACAACTGGCACTCACTAAAGGGTGAAGCCAGACTAAATAGCCCCGTCCAAAGTGGAAGCACCTGATGACTGCTGTGAAGGACAAACAGCAGCACTACCACTTATAACCACCGGAGGGAGCCCAAGAGCAGAACCCACAACAGAATTCACAACAATAAAACCCCTAAAAGACTTTTCCTTTAATTGGGCGCCCAGGGCCACGGGCCGGGTCACAGCCACCTTGACATCCCCTTTAAGACCGGATCCGGTACCGAGTACCCCACGGCCCAGGCGGGTGACTCATATACAAAATAGGGCAAAGGTTAAGTGCTAGGGTTAGGGATAGAGTTAAGAGCTAGAACTAGAGTTAGGGTAAGAGTAATATTTAGAGTTAGAGTAGTAAAAGAATAATAATAAAAAAAAAGATTTTGAATTTAAGCAAAAAGCAGAAAGGATGAAAGGGCAAACTATAAATACTTCAGTATTTTCTTTAAAATACAATACATGTACTTGGGGATATGAGGGTCAAATACTGGACTAGTGGAAAGGACTCAGGCAGTGTTAAAGGTTCACAGCTTTCACAATATTAAAAAAGTGTAGTTGATGTACTCCTACACTCATAAAAGCTCTGAACAAAGTGCCATGAAAAAATGATAAGAAGGGTAATAGAGTCATCCATAGATACCTGAAGGCAGCAACTGGAGGGCCTCATTAAAATATTTTCAATGTGTAGTTAATGTAATCCCATACAGGCCTTGCACAAAGTGCAAAGCCAGAAAAAATTATAAGTAGGGTCATCAATAGGCTCTTGATTGCAACTCATTCAATTATTGAAGATTAAAAGCACTTTATGTGCTGCTGTCATCTGGTGGTGTGGAAATGTTGGGGCTAATCCAAGCTTTGTTCATTATTATCAGAGTATACCTGTCAGCACTTTCTGCTGACAGGCGAATGCACCTGTCTGTTTTGACCTGCCAGCGGCAATAATACCCCACTCAGAAAAGACGCTAGTGGCAGGGCAGCACAACACCTCCAAGGCATAGAGGGACAGTTCATGTTAGCTGTCCAGTTTGAGACCCAACAAATGAAGGTCGCAGAGGAATTCGGCGGTATGGTGGTTTTGTTAGCCAAGTATTGCTTGATTATATTCAAAAACTTTTCCCTCTTTGTCAAAAATACCATCAGGTCCTGGACGCTGGGAGGGTGTCATGAAATTGACCCAGTCCTTTGACTGTGTACCCAGGATTCTGCTGTACCTATTGTGTGTCTACTTAGCCTCTCCTCCTTGGTTGGGCAAAGAAGCTTGCCCTCTGCCGCTAGCATTGTTTGATGGGAATTTTTCCTATATATTTTCCCCAATGGCCTTCTGCTATACCACCAGTTTAGCAGAGGTCTCTGTTGTGAATTCCATCCTTGGGCTCCCTCCTGTGGTTGTGAATGGTACTTTTGTGAGTTCTGCCCTTGGGCTCCCTCTGGTGGTTTCGAGTGGAACTGCTGCTCCTTGAGTTTAGCTGTAGCAGCTGCTTTCACTGATCATCTCTCCTGGCTTTGCTATTTAACCTGGCTCTGGTCTTCAGTTCATGCCAGCTGTCAATGTTTCTGGTTTGGGATTCAGATCTCTCCTTGGATTTCTCTGATGGCCTGTCCATTTCAGCAAAAGATAAGTTTTTGATAGTTCTTTGTTGTCCATTTGCTTTGGACTTTATTGCTCAGCTCATGTTATGTTTCCTTTTGTCCAGCTTGTCATTATGATATATTCAGGCTAGCTGGAAGCTCTGGGGAAGCAGATTTGCCCTCCACACCGTGAGTTGGTGTGGAGATCATTTTTGTAAACTCTGCGTGGATTTTTAGTTTTTAATACTGACCGCACAGTATCTTTTCCTATTCTGTCTATTTAGATTAGTATTGGCCTCCTTTGCTAAAATCTGTTTTCATTTCTGTGTATGTTATTTCCCTCTCCACTCACAGTCAATATTTGTGGGGGGCTATCTTTCCTTTTGGGAATTTCTCTGAGGCAAGATAGCTTTCTGTTTCCATCTTTAGGGGTAGTTAGTTCTCAGGCTGTGACGAGGTGTCTAGGGAGACACAGGAACACTCCACGGCTATTTCTAGTGTTGGTGTTAGGATTAGGAACTGCGGTCAGTAAAGATACCACCTCCTCAGAGCTTGTCCCATGTTGCTCTTTAACCACCAGGTCATATCAGTGTTGCTCCTTAACCACCAGGTCATAACAGGTCTCCGCCTCAGGAAGGATGATGCAAAGTTCTCCTTGTAGCGTGGTTTTGGCAGGGTGAACAACCAGTACTCCTCAGCCTCCATGTCCTCATTGTTAACCAATCCGCGCTGAGTAGATGAGATGAGGCTTGGCTGGATAGTATCCCCCTGTCTCATGTCTTCCTCCATCACCACCTAGTCCACATGCAAAGCTTCATGTTTAATTATCAGCAGCTACTGTTTAAGTAGGCACAGAAGTGGCATCATTGCACTGATGATGGCTGTTATGATCCTAGTGGTAGAGGATCTCAGAAGTTCCAGCTAAGTCCGCAAACACAAAAACCAGCTCATAGGGAGGTGGTAACTTGGCTGACCGTATATCTAATCCTAGCACAACAACTAGAAGTAGCCGGGGAACGTACCTACGTTGATTCTAGACGTCTCACACCAGCCGGAGAACTAACTAACCCTTTCAGAGAAAATAAGACCTCACTTGCCTCAAGAGAAAGGACCCCAAAGTTATAATACAAGCCCCCAACAAATAATAATGGTGAGGTAAGAAGAAAAGACAAACGTAAGAATGAACTAGATTTAGCAAAGAGAGGCCCACTAATTAATAGCAGAAAATAGGAAGGAGACTTATACGGTCAGCAAAAACCCTGCAAAAATATCCACGCTGAAAATCCAAGAACCCCCGCACCGACTAACGGTGTGGGAGGAGAATATCAGCCCCCTAGAGCTTCCAGCAAAAATCAGGAATCACATTATGAACAAGCTGGAACAAAATAGAAGCAAAGCGAATAAACAAAAATAAGAAAGCAGGACTTAGCTTATCTTGCAAAGAACAGGAGACCAGGAGTCAGGAGCAAACAGACATAGACTGACTACATCGCTTCCAGGCACTAGACTGAGTTTCCAGGAAGTCTAAATAGGAACACCCAAGGCCTAACGAACCAGGTGGGTACCAACCTGGAGAAAGATGATCCAAGTGTAATACCGCCAGTGACCACAAGAGGGAGCCAAGAAACACAGTTCACAACAGTACCCCCCCTTTAAGGAGGGGTCACCGAACCCTCACCAAGACCACCAGGGCGATCGGGATGAGCAGCGTGAAAGGCACGCACCAAATCGGCCGCATGAACATCAGAGGCGACCACCCAGGAATTATCCTCCTGACCATAGCCCTTCCATTTGACCAGATACTGAAGCCTCCGTCTAGAGAGACGAGAATCCAAGACCTTCTCCACCACGTACTCCAACTCGCCCTCAACCAAGACCGGAGCCGGAGGGTCAACAGCAGGAACCACAGGCACAATGTACCGCCGTAACAGAGACCTATGGAACACATTGTGAATGGCAAATGACACCGGAAGATCCAAACGAAAAGACACCGGATTAAGGACTTCCAAAATTTTATAAGGACCAATAAAGCGAGGCTTAAACTTAGGAGAGGAAACCTTCAGAGGGACATACCGAGAAGATAACCAAACCAAATCCCCAACACGAAGTCGGGGACCCACACCGCGGCGGCGGTTGGCAAAACGCTGAGTGTCATGGTTCCCAATGGCAGGGACATAGGCAAAAACAGGACTAGCTCTAGGAAGATGGAATCTAAGCTGACCGCGATGCTGAACCTCACGCACAACTACCAGTGGCCGGGGAACGTACCTGCGTTTTATCCCTAGACGTCTCGCACCAGCCGGAGATCTAGCTACCCCTAATAGAGGAAACACAGACCTGGCTTGCCTCCAGAGAAAAACCCCAAAGTGATAGTAGCCCCCAACATATAATAGTTAAGAGGAAAACACATACGCAGGATGAATACAGGTTCAGCAAAGAGAGGCCCACTAACTAGATAGCAGAAAATACGAAAGTGGACTTCGCGGTCAACTCAAAACCCTACAAAATACCATCCTGAAATGACTTTAAACTCCGGTATCAACTCATGACACCGGAGTGGTCATTTCAGTTCACTAGAGCTTCCAGCAGCAAGATTCATATAAATGCACGCTGGACAAAAGGTACAAATGATCCAACTTATCTGAAACAGCAGACTTGGAGCAGGTAGCAAGTAACAGAGGAGCTCTATTAACATTGATAGCCGTCAAGTAATGACTGAGAAGCCAGACTATATAGGAGACTCCCATTTCCTGATGGGAACAGGTGCACAGGAGATAAAAGACAGAAGTCAACCAGTACCACCAGTAGCCACCAGAGGGAGCCCACAAACAGAATTCACAACAGCTGAGCCTTTTCCTGTGACAACTTCAAGTTGTCCACCACATGATTCCCAAATCCGCTGCAACCTATCCACCACGGAATCCACCCCAGGACAGTCAGAAGGTTCAACATGACCCGAGGAAAAATGAGGATGAAAACCAGAGTTGCAGAAAAATGGCGAAACCAAAGTAGCGGAACTAGCCCGATTATTGAGGGCAAACTCAGCCAATGGCAAGAAGGTCACCCAATCATCCTGATCCGCAAAAACAAAACATCTCAAATAAGCCTCCAGCGTCTGATTGGTTCGCTCCGTTTGGCCATTAGTCTGAGGATGAAAGGCAGATGAAAACGACAAATCAATGCCCATCTTAGCACAAAAAGATCGCCAGAATCTGGACACAAACTGGGATCCTCTGTCAGACACGATATTCTCAGGAATGCCATGCAAGCGAACCACATTCTGAAAGAACAAAGGAACCAGATCAGAAGAGGAAGGCAACTTAGGCAAGGGCACCAAATGGACCATCTTGGAAAAGCGATCACACACCACCCAAATGACAGACATACCTTGAGACGCCGGAAGATCTGAAATGAAATCCATGGAAATGTGTGTCCAGGGCCTCTTTGGGACGGGCAAGGGCAAAAGCAACCCGCTGGCACGAGAACAGCAAGGCTTAGCCCGAGCACAAATCCCACAGGACTGCACAAAAGAACGCACATCCCGCGACAAGGAAGGCCACCAAAAGGACCTAGCCACCAAATCTCTGGTACCAAAAATCCCAGGATGCCCCGCCAACACTGAGGAATGAACCTCGGAGATAACTCTGCTGGTCCATTTATCAGGAACAAACAGTCTATCAGGTGGGCAAGGGTCAGGTCTACCAGCCTGAAATCTCTGCAACACACGACGCAAATCAGGAGAAATGGCCGACAAGATTACTCCCTCTTTAAGAATACCAGCTGGCTCTGAGACTCCCGGAGAGTCAGGCACAAAACTCCTAGAAAGAGCATCGGCCTTCACATTCTTCGAAACCAGGCAGGTACGAGACCACAAAGTCAAAACGGGAGAAAAACAACGACCAACGAGCCTGTCTAGAATTCAGGTGCTTAGCAGACTCAAGATACATCAAATTTTTGTGATCCGTCAAGACCACCACATGATGCTTAGCTCCCTTGAGCCAATGACGCCACTCCTCAAATGCCCACTTCATGGCCAACAACTCCCGATTACCAACATCATAGTTCCGCTCCGCAGGCGAAAATTTCCTAGAAAAAAAAGCACATGGTCTCATCACAGAGCAACCAGAGCCTTTCTGCGACAAAACAGCCCCTGCACCGATCTCAGAAGCGTCCACTTCAACCTGAAAGGGAAGTGAGACATCAGGCTGGCACAAAACAGACGCCGAAGTAAACCGGCGCTTCAGCTCCCGGAAAGCCTCCACGGCTGCCGGAGCCCAATTAGCCACATCAGAACCTTTCTTGGTCATATCCGTCAAAGGTTTAACAACGCTAGAGAAGTTAGCAATAAAACGACGGTAGAAATTAGCAAAACCCAAGAACTTCTGAAGACTCTTAACAGACGTGGGTTGAGTCCAATCATGAATAGCTCGGACCTTGACTGGGTCCATCTCTACTGTAGAAGGGGAGAAAATGAAACCCAGAAAGGAAACCTTCTGCACTCCAAAGAGACACTTTGAGCCCTTCACAAACAAAGCATTATCATGCAAAACCTGAAACACCATCCTGACCTGCTTTACATGAGAATCCCAATCATCAGAAAAAAACAGAATATCATTCAGATAAACAATCATAAATTTATCTAGATACTTCCAGAAGATGTCATGCATAAAAGACTGAAACACTGAAGGAGCATTAGAAAGCCCAAAAGGCATCACCAAGTACTCAAAATGACCTTCGGGCGTATTAAACGCAGTTTTCCATTCATCTCCCTGCTTAATGCGCACAAGGTTGTACGCACCACGAAGATCTATCTTGGTGAACCACTTGGCACCCTTAATCCGAGCAAACAAGTCCGACAATAGTGGCAAAGGATACTGAAATTTGACCGTGATTTTATTCAGAAGCCGATAGTCTATACAAGGTCTCAAAGACCCGTCTTTCTTGGCTACAAAAAAGAATCCCGCACCAAGAGGGGAAGAGGATGGACGAATATGTCCCTTCTCCAAAGACTCCTTTATATAAGAACGCATTGCGGCATGCTCAGGTGTTGTGAAATTGGATTTTGGGCTCCCCCGGTGGCCACTGGTGGAATTGAACTGGTGTGCATCATCCCCTCTGTTCACCTGTTTCCATCAGGATGTGGGAGTCGCTATTTAACCTTGCTCCTCTGTCACTTCCATGCCGGTCAACATTGTAATCAGAAGCCTTTCTGTGCATGTTCCTGCTGCTAGACAACTCCCAGCTAAGTTGGACTTTAGTCCTCGTTTGTTTTTGCATTTTGTTCCAGTTCACTGCTGTAGTTTCGTTTCTGTGTCTGGAAAGCTCTTGTGATCTGAAATTGCCACTCTGATGTTATGAGTTAATACTAGAGTCTTAAAGTAATTTCAGGATGGTATTTTGATAGGGTTTTCAGCTGACCATGAAAGTGCCCTTTCTGTCTTCCTGCTATCTAGTAAGCGGACCTCAATTTTGCTAAACCTATTTTCATACTACGTTTGTCATTTCATCTAAAATCACCGCCAATATATGTGGGGGCCTCTGTCTGCCTATCGGGGAAACTTCTCTAGAGGTGAGCCAGGACTATATTTTCCTCTGCCAGGATTAGTTAGTCCTCCGGCCGGCGCTGGGCGTCTAGGGATTAAAACATAGGCAACGCTACCCGGCTACTGTTAGTTGTGCGGCAGGTTTAGTTCATGGTCAGTTTAGTTTCCATCCTTCCAAGAGCTAGTACTTATGTTTGCTGGGCTATGTTCTCTTGCCATTGAGAACCATAACAGTTTGACCGGCCTCAAAAAAGGGTTAAATTAATTGACAGAGAAAGGAGAGAAAAGAGAAGTCTGCTGAAGATTTTTTTTTTTTTTTTTCCCCTTCCCTTCAGTTCTGAGTGTGCTTGTAATTGAATCTCTTCCAAGTCTGCCTATATTGCAGCCTTTCTCTCTCTCTCTCTCCTTCTAATCCTGGAATGGCTCTGTGTTCACCTGTTTAAAATGGATATTCAGAGTTTAGCTGCAGGTTTGAATAATCTCACCACGAAAGTTCAAAATTTACAAGATTTTGTTGTTCATGTTCCTATATCTGAACCTAGAATTCCTTTGCCTGAATTTTTCTCGGGGAATAGATCTTGCTTTCAAAATTTCAAAAATAATTGCAAGTTGTTTTTGTCCCTGAAATCTCGCTCTGCTGGAGATCCTGCTCAGCAGGTCAGGATTGTGATTTCCTTGCTCCGGGGCGACCCTCAGGATTGGGCTTTTGCATTGGCTCCAGGGGATCCTGCGTTGCTCAATGTGGATGCGTTTTTTCTGGCCTTGGGGTTGCTTTATGAGGAACCTCAGTTAGAGCTTCAGGCGGAAAAGGCCTTGATGTCCCTATCTCAGGGGCAAGACGAAGCTGAAATATACTGCCAGAAATTCCGTAAATGGGCTGTGCTTACTCAGTGGAATGAGTGCGCCCTGGCGGCGAATTTCAGAGAGGGTCTCTCTGATGCCATTAAGGATGTTATGGTGGGGTTCCCTGTGCCTGCGGGTCTGAATGAGTCCATGACAATGGCTATCCAGATCGATAGGCGTCTGCGGGAGCGCAAACCTGTGCACCATTTGGCGGTGTCTACTGAGAAGACGCCAGAGAATATGCAATGTGATAGAATTCTGTCCAGAAGTGAACGGCAGAATTTAAGACGAAAAAATGGGTTGTGCTTCTATTGCGGTGATTCAACTCATGTTATATCAGCATGCTCTAAGCGTACTAAGAAGCTTGATAAGTCTGTTTCAATTGGCACTTTACAGTCTAAGTTTATTCTATCTGTGACCCTGATTTGTTCTTTATCATCTATTACCGCGGATGCCTATGTCGACTCTGGCGCCGCTTTGAGTCTTATGGATTGGTCCTTTGCCAAACGCTGTGGGTATGATTTGGAGCCTCTTGAAACTCCTATACCCCTGAAGGGGATTGACTCCACCCCATTGGCTAGTAATAAACCACAATACTGGACACAAGTAACTATGCGGATTAATCCGGATCATCAGGAGATTATTCGCTTTCTTGTGCTGTATAACCTACATGATGTGTTGGTGCTTGGATTGCCATGGCTGCAATCTCATAACCCAGTCCTTGACTGGAAAGCTATGTCTGTGTTAAGCTGGGGATGTAAGGGGAAGCATGGGGACGTACCTGTGGTTTCCATTTCATCATCTATTCCCTCTGAGATTCCTGAATTCTTGACTGAATATCGTGACGTTTTTGAAGAACCTAAGCTTGGTTCATTACCTCCGCACCGGGAGTGCGATTGTGCCATAGATTTGATTCCGGGTAGTAAATACCCTAAGGGTCGTTTATTTAATCTGTCTGTGCCTGAACATGCTGCTATGCGAGAATATATAAAGGAGTCCTTGGAAAAGGGACATATTCGTCCTTCGTCATCTCCCTTAGGAGCCGGTTTTTTCTTTGTGGCTAAGAAAGATGGCTCTTTGAGACCGTGTTGTCATGATCTCCATGGCCAGAGAACTAGCATAAGCCTATATAGGAACAAGCTCTTGGAAGATGGTAACTGTACTGACCATGAACTAAACCTACCGCACAACTAGAAGTAGCCAGGTAGCATGTCCTACTTTTTATCCCTATATGCCCAGCGCCGGCCGGAGAACTAAATAATGCTAGCAGAGGGAAATATAAGACCTGACTCACCTCTAGAGAAATGCCCAAAAAGGAGACAGAGGCCCCCCACATATATTGGCGGTGATTTTAGATGAAATAACAAACGCAGCAGGAAAATAGTTTTAGCAAATTTGAGGTCCGCTTTCTAGATAGCAGAAGACAGAAAGCACACTTTCATGGTCAGTAGAAAACCCTAACAAAACACCATCCAGAAATTACTTTAGGACTCTGGCATTAACTCATAATACCAGAGTGGCAATTCCTGATCAACAAGAGCTTTCCAGACACAGTAACGAAACTGCAGCTGTGAACTGGAACCAAAAAACAAAAACAAACAAGGACGAAAGTCCAACTTATCTAGTAGATGTCTGGGAGCAGGAACAAGCACAGAGAGGCTTCTGATAACATTGTTGACCGGCAAGCAACTAACAGAGAAGCCAGGTTATATAGCGACACCCAGATCTGATGAGAACAGGTGAACAGGGAAGATGATGACACAAGTTCAATTCCACCAGTAGCCACCGGGGGAGCCCAGAATCCAAATTCACAACAGTACCCCCCCCTCAAGGAGGGGGCACCGAACCCTCACCAGAACCACCAGGGCGATCAGGATGGGCCCTATGAAAGGCACGAACCAGATCGGAGGCATGAACATCAGATGCAGTGACCCAAGAATTATCCTCCTGGCCGTATCCCTTCCACTTGACCAGATACTGGAGTCTCCGTCTGGAAACACGGGAGTCTAGGATTTTCTCCACAACGTACTCCAACTCACCCTCAACCAACACCGGAGCAGGAGGCTCAACGGAAGGCACAACCGGTGCCTCATACCTGCGCAATAACGACCGATGAAAAACGTTATGAATAGAAAAGGATGCAGGGAGGTCTAAACGGAAGGAAACAGGGTTAAGAATCTCCAATATTTTATACGGACCGATGAACCGAGGCTTAAACTTAGGAGAAGAGACCCTCATAGGGACAAAACGAGAAGACAACCACACCAAATCTCCAACACAAAGCCGAGGACCAACACGACGGTGACGGTTGGCAAAAAGCTGAGTCTTTTCCTGGGACAACTTCAAATTGTCCATCACCTGCCCCCAGATATGATGCAATCTCTCCACCACCGCATCCACTCCAGGACAATCCGAGGATTCCACCTGACCGGAGGAAAATCGAGGATGGAACCCCGAATTACAGAAAAACGGGGACACCAAGGTGGCAGAGCTGGCCCGATTATTGAGGGCGAACTCCGCCAATGGCAAAAAAGCAACCCAATCATCCTGGTCAGCAGACACAAAACACCTCAGATATGTCTCCAGGGTCTGATTAGTCCGCTCGGTCTGGCCATTAGTCTGAGGGTGAAAAGCAGACGAAAAAGACAAATCTATGCCCATCCTAGCACAGAATGCCCGCCAAAATCTAGACACAAATTGGGTTCCTCTGTCAGAAACGATATTCTCAGGAATACCATGCAAACGAACAACATTTTGAAAAAACAGGGGAACCAACTCGGAAGAAGAAGGCAATTTGGGCAGGGGAACCAAATGGACCATCTTAGAAAAACGGTCACACACCACCCAGATGACAGACATCTTCTGGGAAACAGGCAGATCTGAAATAAAATCCATCGAGATGTGCGTCCAAGGCCTCTTAGGACTAGGCAAGGGCAACAATAATCCACTAGCCCGAGAACAACAAGGCTTGGCCCGAGCACAAACGTCACAAGACTGCACAAAGCCTCGCACATCTCGTGACAGGGAAGGCCACCAGAAGGATCTTGCCACCAAATCCCTGGTACCAAAAATTCCAGGATGACCTGCCAATGCAGAAGAATGCACCTCAGAGATGACTCTACTGGTCCAATCATCAGGAACAAACAGCCTATCAGGCGGACAACGATCCGGTCTATCCGCCTGAAACTCCTGCAAGGCCCGCCGCAGGTCTGGAGAAACGGCTGACAAAATAACTCCATCCTTAAGGATACCTGTGGGCTCAGAGTTGCCGGGTGAATCAGGCTCAAAACTCCTAGAAAGGGCATCCGCCTTAACATTCTTAGAACCCGGTAGGTATGACACCACAAAATTAAATCGAGAAAAAAATAATGACCAGCGCGCCTGTCTAGGATTCAGGCGCCTGGCGGTCTCAAGATAAATCAAATTTTTGTGGTCAGTCAATACCACCACCTGATGTCTGGCCCCCTCAAGCCAATGGCGCCACTCCTCAAACGCCCACTTCATGGCCAAAAGCTCCCGATTCCCAACATCATAATTCCGCTCAGCGGGCGAAAATTTACGGGAAAAGAAGGCACAAGGCCTCATCACGGAGCAGTCAGAACTTTTCTGCGACAACACTGCCCCAGCTCCGATCTCAGAAGCGTCAACCTCAACCTGAAAAGGAAGAGCCACATCAGGCTGACGCAACACAGGGGCAGAAGAAAAACGGCGCTTAAGCTCCTGAAAGGCCTCCACAGCATCAGGGGACCAATTAGCAACATCAGCACCCTGTCTAGTCAAATCGGTCAATGGCTTAACGACATCCGAAAAACCAGAAATAAATCGACGATAAAAGTTGGCAAAGCCCAAAAATTTCTGAAGACTTTTAAGAGAAGAGGGCTGCGTCCAATCACAAATAGCTTGAACCTTGACAGGATCCATCTCAATGGAAGAGGGAGAAAAAATATATCCCAAAAAGGAAATTCTCTGAACCCCAAAAACGCACTTAGAACCCTTGACACACAGAGAATTAGACCGCAAAACCTGAAAAACCCTCTTAACTTGCTGGACATGAGAGTCCCAGTCATCCGAAAAAATCAGAATATCATCCAGATACACTATCATAAATTTATCCAAAAAATCGCGGAAAATATCATGCATAAAGGACTGGAAGACTGAAGGGGCATTAGAAAGACCAAAAGGCATCACCAAATACTCAAAGTGGCCCTCGGGCGTATTAAATGCGGTTTTCCACTCATCCCCCTGCCTGATCCGCACCAAATTATACGCCCCACGGAGATCAATCTTAGAGAACCACTTGGCCCCCTTTATGCGAGCAAACAAATCAGTCAGCAACGGCAATGGGTATTGATATTTAACCGTGATTTTATTCAAAAGCCGATAATCAATACATGGTCTCAAAGAGCCGTCTTTTTTTGACACAAAGAAAAAACCGGCTCCTAAGGGAGATGACGATGGACGAATATGTCCCTTTTCCAAGGACTCCTTTATATATTCTCGCATAGCAGCATGTTCAGGCACAGACAGATTAAATAAACGACCCTTTGGGTATTTACTACCCGGAATTAAATCTATAGCACAATCGCACTCACGGTGCGGAGGTAGTGAACCCAGCTTGGGTTCTTCAAAGACGTCACGATAATCAGACAGGAACTCAGGGATTTCAGAGGGAATAGATGATGAAATGGAAACCAAAGGTACGTCCCCATGAGTCCCCCTACATCCCCAGCTCAACACAGACATAGCTCTCCAGTCAAGGACTGGGTTGTGAGACTGCAGCCATGGCAATCCTAGCACCAAATCATCATGTAGATTATACAGCACCAGAAAACGAATAGTCTCCTGGTGATCCGGATTAATACGCATAGTTACTTGTGTCCAGTATTGTGCTTTATTATTAGCCAATGGGGTGGAGTCAATCCCCTTCAGAGGAATAAGAGTCTCCAAAGGCTCTAAATCATACCCACAACGATTGGCAAAGGACCAATCCATAAGACTCAAAGCGGCGCCAGAGTCGATATAGGCGTCCGTGGTAATAGATGACAAAGAGCAAATCAGGGTCACAGACAAAATAAATTTAGACTGTAAAGTGCCAATGGAAACGGATTTATCAAGCTTTTTAGTACGCTTAGAGCATGCTGATATAACATGAGTAGAATCCCCACAATAGAAACACAACCCATTTTTCCGTCTAAAATTCTGCCGCTCGCTTCTGGACAGAATTCTATCACACTGCATGCTTTCTGGCGTCTTCTCAGTGGACACCGCCAGATGGTGCACTGGTTTGCGCTCCCGCAGACGCCTATCGATCTGAATGGCCATTGTCATGGACTCATTCAGACCCGCAGGCACAGGGAACCCCACCATAACATCCTTAATGGCATCAGAGAGACCCTCTCTGAAAGTAGCCGCCAAGGCACACTCATTCCACTGAGTAAGCACAGACCATTTACGGAATCTTTGGCAGTAAATTTCAGCTTCATCTTGCCCCTGCGATAGGGACATCAAAGTTTTTTCTGCCTGAAGTTCCAAATGAGGTTCCTCATAGAGCAACCCCAAGGCCAGAAAAAACGCATCCACATTGCGCAACGCAGGATCCCCTGGTGCCAATGAAAAAGCCCAGTCTTGAGGGTCGCCGCGGAGCAAGGAAATCACAATCCCAACCTGCTGTGCAGGGTCTCCAGCAGAACGAGATTTCAGGGACAAAAATAACTTGCAATTATTTCTAAAATTCTGAAAGCCAGATCTATTCCCTGAGAAGAATTCCGGCAAAGGAATTCTCGGCTCTGATACCGGAGCATGAACAACAAAATCTTGCAAACTTTGTACTTTCGTGGCGAGATTATTCAAACCTGCAGTTACACTCTGAAGATCCATTATAGACAGGTGAACACAGAGCCATTCAAAGATTAGAAGGAGAGAGAAAAAAAAGAAAGACTGCAGCATAGACAGACTGGCAAGTGATCCAATTAAGAGCACAAAAAAAAAAAAAAAAAAAACTCTCAGCAGACTTCTTATTTCTCTCCTTTCTCAGCCAAGGATTTTAACCCTTTAATGGGCCGGTCAAACTGTCATGATCTCCATGGCCAGAGAACTAGCATAAGCCTATATAGGAACAAGCTCTTGGAAGATGGTAACTGTACTGACCATGAACTAAACCTACCGCACAACTAGAAGTAGCCAGGTAGCATGTCCTACTTTTTATCCCTATATGCCCAGCGCCGGCCGGAGAACTAAATAATGCTAGCAGAGGGAAATATAAGACCTGACTCACCTCTAGAGAAATGCCCAAAAAGGAGACAGAGGCCCCCCACATATATTGGCGGTGATTTTAGATGAAATAACAAACGCAGCAGGAAAATAGTTTTAGCAAATTTGAGGTCCGCTTTCTAGATAGCAGAAGACAGAAAGCACACTTTCATGGTCAGTAGAAAACCCTAACAAAACACCATCCAGAAATTACTTTAGGACTCTGGCATTAACTCATAATACCAGAGTGGCAATTCCTGATCAACAAGAGCTTTCCAGACACAGTAACGAAACTGCAGCTGTGAACTGGAACCAAAAAACAAAAACAAACAAGGACGAAAGTCCAACTTATCTAGTAGATGTCTGGGAGCAGGAACAAGCACAGAGAGGCTTCTGATAACATTGTTGACCGGCAAGCAACTAACAGAGAAGCCAGGTTATATAGCGACACCCAGATCTGATGAGAACAGGTGAACAGGGAAGATGATGACACAAGTTCAATTCCACCAGTAGCCACCGGGGGAGCCCAGAATCCAAATTCACAACACCGTGTATTGATTATCGGCTTTTGAATAAAATCACGGTTAAATATCAATATCCGTTGCCACTGCTGACTGATTTGTTTGCTCGCATAAAGGGGGCCAAGTGGTTCTCTAAGATAGATCTCCGTGGGGCGTATAATTTGGTGCGAATTAAGCAGGGGGATGAGTGGAAGACCGCATTTAATACGCCCGAGGGCCACTTTGAGTATTTGGTGATGCCTTTTGGTCTTTCAAATGCCCCTTCAGTCTTTCAGTCCTTTATGCATGACATTTTCCGTGATTATTTGGATAAATTTATTATTGTGTATCTGGATGATATTTTGATTTTTTCGGATGACTGGGACTCTCATGTCCAGCAGGTCAGGAGGGTTTTTCAGGTTTTGCGGTCTAATTCCTTGTGTGTGAAGGGTTCTAAGTGCGTTTTTGGGGTTCAAAAGATTTCCTTTTTGGGATATATTTTTTCCCCCTCTTCCATCGAGATGGATCCTGTCAAGGTTCAGGCTATTTGTGATTGGACGCAACCCTCTTCTCTTAAGAGTCTTCAGAAATTTTTGGGCTTTGCTAACTTTTATCGTCGATTTATTGCTGGTTTTTCTGATGTTGTTAAACCATTGACTGATTTGACTAAGAAGGGTGCTGATGTTGCTGATTGGTCCCCTGCTGCTGTGGAGGCCTTTCGGGAGCTTAAGCGCCGCTTTTCTTCCGCCCCTGTGTTGCGTCAGCCTGATGTTGCTCTTCCTTTTCAGGTTGAGGTCGACGCTTCTGAAATCGGAGCTGGGGCAGTTTTGTCGCAGAGAAGTTCCGATTGTTCCGTGATGAGACCTTGTGCCTTTTTCTCGCGTAAATTTTCGCCCGCCGAGCGGAATTATGATGTTGGGAATCGGGAGCTTTTGGCCATGAAGTGGGCTTTTGAGGAGTGGCGTCATTGGCTTGAGGGGGCTAGACATCAGGTGGTGGTATTGACTGACCACAAAAATCTAATTTATCTTGAGTCCGCCAGACGCCTGAATCCTAGACAGGCGCGCTGGTCGTTGTTTTTCTCTCGGTTTAATTTTGTGGTGTCCTACCTGCCGGGTTCTAAGAATGTTAAGGCGGATGCCCTTTCTAGGAGTTTTGAGCCTGACTCCCCTGGTAACTCTGAACCTACAGGTATCCTTAAGGATGGAGTGATATTGTCTGCCGTTTCTCCAGACCTGCGGCGGGCCTTGCAGGAGTTTCAGGCGGATAGACCTGATCGTTGCCCACCTGGTAGACTGTTTGTTCCTGATGATTGGACCAGTAAAGTCATTTCTGAGGTTCATTCTTCTGCGTTGACAGGTCATCCTGGAATCTTTGGTACCAGGGATTTGGTGGCAAGGTCCTTCTGGTGGCCTTCCCTGTCTCGAGATGTGCGAGGCTTTGTGCAGTCTTGTGACGTTTGTGCTCGGGCCAAGCCTTGTTGTTCTCGGGCTAGTGGATTGTTGTTGCCCTTGCCTATCCCGAAGAGGCCCTGGACGCACATCTCGATGGATTTTATTTCGGATCTTCCTGTTTCTCAGAAGATGTCTGTCATCTGGGTGGTGTGTGACCGTTTCTCTAAGATGGTCCATTTGGTTCCCCTGCCTAAGTTGCCTTCTTCTTCCGAGTTGGTTCCTCTGTTTTTTCAAAATGTGGTCCGTTTGCATGGTATTCCGGAGAATATCGTTTCTGACAGAGGAACCCAATTCGTGTCTAGATTTTGGCGAGCATTCTGTGCTAGGATGGGCATAGATTTGTCTTTCTCGTCTGCTTTCCATCCTCAGACTAATGGCCAGACCGAGCGGACGAATCAGACCTTGGAGACATATTTGAGGTGTTTTGTGCCTGCAGATCAGGATGATTGGGTTGCTTTTTTGCCTTTAGCGGAGTTTGCCCTCAATAATCGGGCCAGCTCTGCCACCTTGGTGTCTCCTTTTTTCTGTAATTCGGGGTTTCATCCTCGATTTTCTTCTGGTCAGGTGGAATCTTCGGATTGTCCTGGAGTGGATGCTGTGGTGGAGAGGTTGCATCAGATTTGGGGGCAGGTAGTGGACAATTTGAAGTTGTCCCAGGAGAAGACTCAGCTTTTTGCCAACCGCCGGCGTCGGGTTGGTCCTCGGCTTTGTGTTGGGGACTTGGTGTGGTTGTCTTCTCGTTTTGTCCCTATGAGGGTTTCTTCTCCTAAGTTTAAGCCTCGGTTCATCGGCCCGTACAAGATATTGGAGATTCTTAACCCTGTGTCCTTCCGTTTGGACCTCCCTGCATCTTTTTCTATTCATAATGTTTTTCATCGGTCATTGTTGCGCAGGTATGAGGTACCGGTTGTGCCTTCCGTTGAGCCTCCTGCTCCGGTGTTGGTTGAGGGCGAGTTGGAGTACGTTGTGGAAAAAATCTTGGACTCCCGTGTTTCCAGACGGAAACTCCAGTATCTGGTCAAATGGAAGGGATACGGTCAGGAGGATAATTCTTGGGTGACTGCCTCTGATGTTCATGCCTCCGATCTGGTCCGTGCCTTTCATAGGGCTCATCCTGATCGCCCTGGTGGTTCTGGTGAGGGTTCGGTGCCCCCTCCTTGAGGGGGGGGTACTGTTGTGAAATTGGATTTTGGGCTCCCCCGGTGGCCACTGGTGGAATTGAACTGGTGTGCATCATCCCCTCTGTTCACCTGTTTCCATCAGGATGTGGGAGTCGCTATTTAACCTTGCTCCTCTGTCACTTCCATGCCGGTCAACATTGTAATCAGAAGCCTTTCTGTGCATGTTCCTGCTGCTAGACAACTCCCAGCTAAGTTGGACTTTAGTCCTCGTTTGTTTTTGCATTTTGTTCCAGTTCACTGCTGTAGTTTCGTTTCTGTGTCTGGAAAGCTCTTGTGATCTGAAATTGCCACTCTGATGTTATGAGTTAATACTAGAGTCTTAAAGTAATTTCAGGATGGTATTTTGATAGGGTTTTCAGCTGACCATGAAAGTACCCTTTCTGTCTTCCTGCTATCTAGTAAGCGGACCTCAATTTTGCTAAACCTATTTTCATACTACGTTTGTCATTTCATCTAAAATCACCGCCAATATATGTGGGGGCGTCTGTCTGCCTATCGGGGAAACTTCTCTAGAGGTGAGCCAGGACTATATTTTCCTCTGCCAGGATTAGTTAGTCCTCCGGCCGGCGCTGGGCGTCTAGGGATAAAAACGTAGGCAACGCTACCCGGCTACTGTTAGTTGTGCGGCAGGTTTAGTTCATGGTCAGTTTAGTTTCCATCCTTCCAAGAGCTAGTACTTATGTTTGCTGGGCTATGTTCTCTTGCCATTGAGAACCATAACACTCAGGTACAGATAAATTAAATAATCGTCCCTTAGGAAATTTACTACCAGGAATCAAATCTATAGCGCAGTCACAGTCCCTATGAGGAGGAAGGGCACTGGACCTGGACTCACTGAATACATCCTGATAATCCAACAAATACTCCGGAACTTCAGAAGGAGTAGAAGAAGCAATAGACACCGACGGGGAATCGCAATGAATTCCCTGACAACCCCAACTTGACACAGACATTGCCTTTTAATCCAAAACTGGATTATGGGTCTGTAACCATGGCAGACCTAAAACGACCAAATCATGCATTTTATGCAGAACAAGAAAACGAATCACCTCCCGATGTTCAGGAGTCATACACATGGTCACTTGTGTCCAATACTGCGGTTTATTCTCCGCCAATGGCGTAGCATCAATTCCTCTAAGAGGAATAGGATTTTTCAAAGGCTCCAGGACAAAACCACAGCGCTTGGCGAACGACAAGTCCATAAGACTCAGGGCAGCACCTGAATCCACAAATGCCATTACAGGGTAGGAAGACAATGAGCAAATTAGAGTTACAGACAAAATAAACTTAGGATGCAAATTACCAATGGCGACAGGACTAACCATCTTTGTTAGGCGTTTAGAGCATGCTGAGATAACTTGTGTAGAATCACCACAGTAAAAACACAACCCATTCTGACGTCTATGATTTTGTCGTTCAGTTCTAGTCTGAATTCTATCACATAGCATTGAATCAGGTGTCCGTTCAGACAACACTGCCAGAGGATTAGCAGATTTACGCTCCCGCAAACGCCGATCTATCTGAATGGCCAGAGCCATAGAATCACTCAGATTTGTAGGAATGGGAAAACCCACCATCACATTCTTCATGACTTCAGAAAGGCCATTTCTGAAATTTGCGGCCAGAGCACACTCATTCCATTGAGTAAGCACGGACCATTTCCGAAATTTTTGGCAATACACTTCAGCCTCATCTTGGCCGTGAGAGATAGCCAGCAACGCTTTTTCTGCCTGAATTTCAAGATTGGGCTCCTCATAAAGCAATCCGAGCGCCAGAAAAAACGCATCAATATTTGCCAATGCCGGATCTCCTGGCGCCAATGAAAAAGCCCAATCCTGAGGGTCGCCATGCAAGAAAGAGATAACAATTTTAACTTGCTGAGCTGAATCTCCAGATGAACGCGGTCTCAAAGATAGAAACAATTTACAATTATTCCTAAAATTCCCAAATTTAAATCGATCACCAGAGAAAAGCTCAGGAATAGGTATCTTAGGCTCTGACATAGGACTATTAATAACAAAATCCTGAATGCCCTGCACTCGTGCAGCAAGCTGATCCACACTAGTAATCAGAGTCTGAACATTCATGTCTGCAGCAGAGCTTCAAGCCACTCAGAGGAAAAAGGGGAAGAAGAAAAAAAAAAAACTCAGAACTTCTTTTCTTTTAATCCCTCTTCTGCAATGCAATAAATATTCACTTTTGGCCTGGAATACTGTTATGATCCTAGTGGTAGAGGATCTCAGAAGTTCCAGCTAAGTCCACAAACACAAAAACCAGCTCATAGGGAGGTGGTAATTTGGCTGACCGTATATCTAATCCTAGCACAACAACTAGAAGTAGCCGGGGAACGTACCTACGTTGATTCTAGACGTCTCGAACCAGCCGGAGAACTAACTAACCCTTTCAGAGAAAATAAGTCCTCACTTGCCTCAAGAGAAAGGACCCCAAAGTTATAATACAAGCCCCCAACAAATAATAACGGTGAGGTAAGAAGAAAAGACAAACGTAAGAATGAACTAGATTTAGCAAAGAGAGGCCCACTAATTAATAGCAGAAAATAGGAAGGAGACTTATACAGTCAGCAAAAACCCAACAAAAATATCCACGCTGAAAATCCAAGAACCCCCGCACCGACTAACGGTGTGGGGGGAGAATATCAGCCCCCTAGAGCTTCCAGCAAAAATCAGGAATCACATTATGAACAAGCTGGAACAAAATAGAAGCAAAGTGAATAAACAAAAATAAGAAAGCAGGACTTAGCTTATCTTGCAAAGAACAGGAGACCAGGAGTCAGGAGCAAACAGACATAGACTGACTACATCGCTTCCAGGCACTAGACTGAGTTTCCAGGAAGTCTAAATAGGAACACCCAAGGCCTAACGAACCAGGTGGGTACCAACCTGGAGAAAGATGATCCAAGTGTAATACCGCCAGTGACCACAAGAGGGAGCCAAGAAACACAGTTCACAACAGATGGCGTCGTCACCGCTCACCATATTTGTGTCTTCGAAGTCTTGGAGAACCATACAAATGTCAGAAATCCATGCACACTATTCAGTTGCTATGTGCAGAGGCTGACCAGAATACAGACAGGAGTGTTGGAGCTGGTATTCCATAATTGGCCTCTGCCGCTCACAAAGCTTTGCCAGCATGAGCAGTGTGGAGTTCCAGTTCGTGGTGACTTTACACACAAGTCGATGAGCTGACACTTGCATGTGCTGCTGCAGCATTACCAGAGCGGTGGCAAATGACTGACTTGTAAAAATGGCAAGTGACCAGAAGCTCTGGCAAATCTGGGTAGGTTTTCAGAAACTGCTGAATTACGAAGTTGAACACATGGGCCAAGCATGGTACGTATGTGAGCTTGCCAAGCTACACAGCCATCACTAGTTTATGGAAATTATCACACAGAACCATGTCTAGCTGTAAATTCAGCGACAAGAGCCACAGATCTGGCTGGTCTGTTATTCCTTTCAACAGCTCTGCCGTGGTGTGCGGTTTGTCTCCCAGACAAATTAGCTTTAGCAGAGCCTGTTGCCGCTTTGCTGAGGCAGTGCTGCAGAGCTTCCAGCTGATGTGGACGATGTGCTCTGAGATAGCACATGAGAGATGGAGGATGACAAAGAGCAGTAGAGGGTACAGGAACTGGTGATGGAAGAAACCCTGACAGAAGTAGGGCCAGCAATCCACGGCGTCAGTAGCACATGTGCAGTGCCAAGCAGGACTCTGCCCGGCCTCCACAATGTTCACCCAGTATGCAAAGAAATGCAGCATCCCTGGCCACAAGCCCTTGTCCATGTGTCTGTCATTAAGTGCACAATTCCAGTAACCGCATTGGTAAGACATGAGTGATATTCCTGGACATGCGCTGGTACAAGGAGGGGACGCCACTCATGGAGAAATAGTGGCGGCTGTGACCGAACATCAAGGGACCAAATTTGTACACCTGTAGCAGGCCAATTTTTGCTTTTATTTCAAACCAACTAAATTTCATTCATCCAAATCAAGTTCTACAGTATTTATGACAATAGTCCATTTTTTTTAGAACCAAATTTGTGCACCCCTTTCATGCCAATTTAATTTTTTACTTCAAACCAACGAAACTGCATACAAACCAAGTTCTATATGAAATGTATGTATGTAATGTAATGTACTGTAATGTAGTAATGTATATATTACAATAGTCAATTTTTAGAACAAAAACCAGGCCAAGCTGTTTTTAAAAATTTCAACCCACCATGATTTTACACAAAGCACGTTATGTATGGATGAATAATTGAATCCATAAAAAAAATGTTGAAGGTTTTTTTTTAGTTTTATATACCACAGTAATGTGATAAGAACCATGTTAAACTGTATGGATGAATAATTTAATCCATAAAAAAGCTACATTTTTTTCACGTTTTATATACCAAGGTAATGTAACAAAAACCATGTCAAACTGTATGGATGAATAATTGAATCCATAAAAATCTTTTGAAAGGTTTTTTGAGTTTTATATACCACAGTAATGTAAAAAGATCCACGTTCAACTGTATGGATCAATAATTGCATCCATAAAAACATTTTTGAAGGGTTTTATTTAGCTTTATATACCACTGTAATGTATCAAGAATTGCATTAAACTATGTGAATGAATAATTGAATCCATAAATATCTTTTGAAAGTTTTTTATTTGTTTATACAGTATATAACCATAATTTAACATGAAACGCATTAAACTTTTTGGATGAACAATTGAATCCATAAAAACATTTTTGAAGATTTTTTTTAGTTTTACATACCACCATAGTGTAACAAGAACTACATTATACTGTTTGGATGAATAATTAAATCCATAAAAAATCCCTTCTTTTTTGGATCACACCAACCTAGGCTCCTCAGTTCGCTCACCAGTTCCTGGATACTGGATCTCCCATCCGCTGTTCGCAAGGACCCCAGCGGTAAAGGCTGCGGCCTGGGTTCGGGCCTTGCTGGTTCTGGGAAAGCGGCCAGTTCTGGACCACAGGATCCTTACACCTCTGCTGTCCATTCACCTTGGTCCAGCTCCAATATTCCTCCATTCAGTCCTTCAAGAGTCTTAAGTGATTATGCCATCTTTGTCAGCCATTAAGCATGTGTCACAATTCATTTTGGATTCGTGGCAGCTCTCGCTCTGCTATAATTTAAATGTAGCTTTTTTCCTTTCAGGCCAGCAAGGGTTAAATGTCAGTTTCCTTGCTGGCAGCTGCTTTGATTGCTAGTCAGCTGATGTAGATGGTGACCACTTCCACCATCCTTTAAAAAGTCACATGATGCATCAGCTGACTGTCGGTGATAGATTAATTTATGTTGACCTATCCTCGAGTAAGGAACGCTCTGGTTGCAGTGGTGCTTATTCTGTGTTCGCGGAATTTGTGGTCCTGGTGCCATATCCTCAGCTGTGTGGTTCTTTTAAGTGGGGACAGTGTTAAGTTCTATTTTCCCTTTTTCTGTCTAACTTATTATTGTCCCTCTCCCTGTGTTGTTCACCATCTGCAGTGGTGAGGCTAGCGTCCTTGCCAACCAGTGCAATAGGCAGGGAATAGTGAGGAGACAAACAGGGTTTAGGCATGAGATGGCGGCTGGGGGTAAGGACCTGCATAGGGCATTAGGGGAGTTTAGGGACAGGCACAGGTTGTAGCTCAGGAGGTGTCCCATCCCTTGTTCCCTACTGTGAGAGTCTTCCTCTACCCATTCCATCCCGTTGTTGGTGTAACTTGTGTCGTCTGCTGGACTTAACTGTATTGGTTCGTGAAAGCATGTTACACACTTTTTTGGAACGTTATATAACACAGAAATGTACCACAAAGCATGTAATACTAGATGATGAGTAATTGAATCCAGAAAAAAATGTCAAAGCTTTTTTGAAGTGTTATTTGCTGCTTTTTTTTCCAGTGTTACAACGTAATGTAACAATAACAATAACTGTGCTAATCTGTATGGATGACTATTGACTAATTGAATCCAGAAAAGTTTTTGTAACGTAAATATTTTGAAAGCTTAGTTGATGTACTCCTACATTCATAAAGACTTTGCAAAAAGTTCAAAGGCAGGAAAAAAGTATAAGGAGGGTCATTCATAGACCCCTGAAAGTCAACAAATAATGGGCCACATTCAGTTATTTTAAAGTGTAATTGCTGTACTTGTACACTCATTAGTACTCATCACACACACAGTGCAAAGCCAAGAAAATAATTATTAGAAAGGAAATACAGTAATCCTCTTCAGGTGTCCACTTCTTCTTCTCCTTCCTCAGAAGGCTGGGGGAATGCCTTCAACTGCTTCCTGGAGCAAAGATCCCATGTGTATGGGTTGTAAGTGACCCAGATTTGGGTAGTGCCGGAGCCCCTAATATGTAAAAATGGGCGGCAGCTACCTGTACCATCACCTGCTCCCACATAAGAGATGAGGAACCCCAAGGACAGTCCTATCTCACGAGGTTGGTAGTAGCCCCATCTCGGTCTGCCTTGAGGAGCTTCTCCCAGACCCGTTCATTCCTCAAGAAGGGTTTATCCTGCTCCCTTCCTTCTGAGATCACACTCTGCCACATACCAGAAATGTTTACTCTCCATTTTGAGGAGCATGAAACTGGCTCCGGCCATCAGCTCTTGCAGTCTTCGAGGCAAGAGTTCCGTCTCTGTTGCCCACTGTTTGAAGGAGATGTGATGACAGCTCCCAAACTCTTCAATGGACCCCCATCTTCGCTGCCGATCATACGTAGTAACCTCCTCATGGGATGCCAACTATCGGTACCTTGTGGCTACAGGGCCCACTACCATTTCACCAGACTGTTGTTGGTTTGCCTCCTTGTCTCTCCCGATCAGCCTAGGCTCCACAGGCCACTCACCAGTTCCAGGATCCTGGCTTTCCCATCCACAGTCCACAAGAACCCCAGTCGTGAAGGCTGCAACCTGGGTGCAGGCCTTGCTGGTTCTGGGAAAGAAGCCGTTCTGGACCACAGGCTACTGCCACCTCTGCTGTCCCTCCACCTTGGTCTGGCTCCAATATTGCTTCGGTCTCTTCCTCAAGAGTCTTGCATGATTTTACCATCTTTGTTACCAACTAAGCACCTTACATTGTATGGATGACTAACTGAATTTAGAAACATATCTCAACACTTTTTTGGAGTGTTATATACCACAGAAATGTACCACAGAGCATGTAATACTTTATGGATGAGTAATTGAATCCAAATTTTTCAAAGCTTTTTTTGCTTGTTATATACCACCTAAATTTACCACAGAGCATGTAATACTCTATTGAGGAGTAACTGAATTCAGAAGAAAGTCAACACTTTTTTTTGAGTGTTATATACCACTGAAATGTATCACAGAGCATGGAATACTGTATGGATGAGTAATTGAATCCAGACATAATTTTCAATGCTTTTTTAAATGTTATTTACCACCAAACTTTAACAGAAAGCACATAATACTGTATGGATGAGTACTTGAATATAGAAAAATGATGCATATTTAGCAATGAAATGTAAAGCCCTAAGCCTTGCCTAGAGAATGTATTCTGCCACTCTCCCTGCTCCTGCAACTGTCCATCCCTAGGCTAAATGCAGAATGTATCTCATGCAAACAGCAAAGCACATATTTAGCCCTCACAAAGGCTGTTGATCTGATGGTTCACAATCAGCACCAATATTTACACCAGAGGACTCTGATTTGTTCAACTGTGCACACACAGCCCTGGACAATCACTCTCTCCCTCCAAAAAGACGTGTCCATGAGTTGTGCAACGCCGTCAGTGTGCCGAGCGTGGCAGTGTCTATCCTTTTATAACCCCTGATAATGCAATACAGCCAGCCAATCACAGTAATGCCACTAGCAAGATGGCTATGGAATTGCAGCGACTAGCAGGAAGTCCCTTCATGCTTATTGGCTGGGTAACAGGTGCCAAAGATGGTGGGTGGGGATTCGAGTTTCAAGTTCGAACACTGGCTAATGCTCACCGAATGCCGAGCGCATCGAGTACCCAGATACTTGAGTCATATCCTGGTATCACCAAGCACATTCGCTTATCCCTATTAATTACATGAAAAGATCATCAGAACCACCGTTAGTACATTAATACGTCACTGGTGCCAAGTTTTGAGCATTTGAGAAGCATTTGGACAGTTTCTGCTAAAAAAAAAATCTGTGTGAACACGCGCTAACTTAAACAGAGATTTTGGAGCAGAAACTTGCTCCTCATAATCTCAAATCTGTAAGTTTTGAGGATTTTTAAGTTTCAACATAGTCATGAAGCATGTTATGGATTGCTAAATGTGTTCAAGATCAGTACCACCGTCAGCACATGTATGCAGTGCCAGAACCACCATCAATACATGAATGCAGGTGCAGAAACACCATCACTATATATATACAGCACCAAGCTTAGTACAGCTATCAATTGCAATGTCAGATCAGCCTTATACACAATTGTATCGCATGTACCTACAACTCTCAGTATGTCCTTAACAATGGTAAGGAGATGCTGGGAGTTGCTGTTAATAGTCATCATCAAATCATCAGACTGTGCCCTACAGGAACCACAGTACTGATCAGATGCGGTCAGTATAACAAATATTTACATTCAGATCCCTTATAGGTGACATCTGTTCTGATTGAAGTAATTCACCTTCTTTTCTTCTCCATTTTGTCCAGATGCCATGATGAAATTTCATGTCCTGAGCTCGTTTCTGCAGACTTCCCTCTTCCCTATCTTCAGCAGCACATCCCGACATGGTGCCCTTAAAAATAAAAGTATCACTATACTGCCCCATAAATATCTGCTATGCTGTGTCCCTGAATAAAGAATTTCCCCTCGTTCTCCTTCCTGAACAAAATATCCCCCCACACTACATCTCTCTCTAAAATATGTACCTCCACATTGCCCTTCTCCATAATAATCCTCCCACATTGCCCTTCTCCATAATAAACCCCTTCACAGCCCCTCTCCTTAATATACCCCCTCACAGCCTCACTCCATAATATACCCCCTCCCAGCCCCTCTCCACATCTCCCCTACAATGCCTTTCTGCATATTGTCCCCACCGCCTCTCGCTATACTATGGTCAGTTTCTCAATCCGTCAATTGGCCCATAATGTTCTGCATTGCCACATGATGTACCCATAATGTCCTCCGTTTCCCCTTTATGTGCCCTTGCAGTAAACCCAAACTTTCCCTCCATCTGGCCCCCTCATCTAAAATGAAAGCACATTTCATCTTCAGCTCTGCCATGGTGTTCTAACAAGTACTCAACTTCTCCTCTGGCTGTGTGGCCCCTCTCCATAATATAACTCTCCCCATAATATTCCCGCCACACTACCCCTCTCTATACCGTCCCCCAAAGACTTTAAGCCTCTCCGTAATAACCACCAGAGTACCACTCTCTATAATATTCCCCCCCACACACTGAGCTTCTCCATAGTATGCACCCCCACAGTGCCCCTCATCATAATATCCCCCACCCACCCACAGTGACCCACTCAATAATATAACTCCCTACACTGATCCTCTCCAAAATATCCCCCCAAACTGTCCCTTTCAATAATATTCCTTTCACACTGCTGCCATCTTCATAAAGTCCACCCACCCCACTACTCCTCGCTATACTGTGCCCCATTTCACAATCCTCATAATGTACTGAGTCGCCTGCCAGGGCCTAGGGTACTCGGTACCGGGTCCCGTACTTAAAGGGGATGTCATGGTGGCGGCGACCCGGTCCATGGCCCTGGGCACCCAAGTAAAAGGGAAAGTCTTTAAAGGGGTTATGGAATAAAGTTTATGCTCGTGACGCCACCTGTGGTATTCGGTCACAGATAACCGAATTTGCTTAAAGGGGTCCGTTGGGGTGATGTTATGGCAGCTAAGATGGTATAACTTCCCACAGGTGAAGTTGGGTCCCCAGGGCTCCCGGTGTGTAGATGAGGATGGTGAGTGGTGCAGTATAGAATGGAGGACACTGGTTTGCAGTCTCTTCACCTGGTTTACGGGAGACTTCAGGCAGCCACAGTCCAGGGCACCAGATCACAGGGCAGGCAGGGTCCGGCCGGCTTGGAAGCGAGTTCAGAGTCCCCTTTACCAGGTGGAGTTAGAAGCCTTCGTACTAGCATGGTGGTGTAGTCCTTTGCTGCCTGTGGCTTCTGTCAAGGTCCTCACAGTTCTCCTTAAATTGTAGGACACTAACCTGTATGACAGGTGCCTCGAGCCTTTTTACAGGGTCTCTATCATGACTCGGGCTCTATGCGCCACTGTGTTTTCAGGTGTTAGGGTGGACAGGTGACCTGCAATCAGCTGTCATGCTGGTTTCTGCTGTGCCACTTGGAGTCGACACAACCTCGGTCTTCCGGCTACCGGTGTCTGCGTTCTGCAGAGAGGTAGCTCAGTCTCAGCTATTCTCCCCAGTTCTTTCTCTACTGTGCTCCGCTCTCCTGCACGCTCACTACAATGTATTCTTCTCTCTGTATTCTCTCTCTTCAGGAGTTGCAGCACCCTCTTGGCTGCACGGCCCCTTCAGTCCTTCCAACACTCACTGTCTGACTGCTCTCTTCTCTGTCTCTCTGACAGACTAACTAACTTTCCCTCCAGACCAGAATATATATATAGGGAAGCCACCCATAAGCTAGATCAGAGCTCTCCCTTCTGGCCTGGAGTGTGAACATGTTGTATGCTTGTGTTTACCTGATAAAGAAGATCTTCCCTCGCTTCCAAGCGTGACATCACTCTCCCCGTGAGGAAAGCAATGTCACTGTAACAACCAGGACTCTGGGGTGTTACAGTAGCCTCCCATACCCCAGCATCCTCATCTAAAATGATTACTAAACAACTGTAATCTCCAGCTTCTCTATGGAACACTTACCGAGATCTGATGTTTCGCCGCCGACAGCAGTGTGATGACGTCAGCCGCATGCTGACCTCATCACGTTGCTGCACTGCGCTGCCAAAGTCTAAGCACTGTACTGATCAAATGTGTTCGCTTCTGAAAAAGGAGGAAGGAGAGACAACATCGTTTGGGCCGTATGTTGTGCAGGCCTGTTTAAGCGTATTCTTTGTGTATGGTGCAAATGAGAATATGCGAATCGAGGCATCACATCCGCAAAATATTAGTAATGCAAAGTAAATACTTGTAAATACACATATAAAATGTGCCAATTAAATATTTACTAACCAAATATATGATGTGGATCACGAGATGACGGGTGCGGAGATATCCCCATAGTTACCCAACAGAGCACATGCTGACGTGAGTCACATAGGCACCTTCGTGATCCACATGTGCCATGTAAGGAGCCAGCTACTCATCTACAGGTGTCGTAGTGTGAAATTTACACTTGACTCTTTATATATTCACCTCTCCTATATGGCCTGTGTGACTGATACCCGGATGAAGGTCTGTGAGCAAAATGTATGTTGGGGTGAAGTATGGTTAAGAGTGGCATCTATCTATCTATCTATCTATCTATCTATCTATGATCTATCTATCTATCTATCTATAAATCTATCTATCTATGAATCTATCTATCTATCTATCTATCTATCATCTGTCTACCATCTATCTATTATCTATTTATATATCTATCTATAAATCTATTTATCATCTATCTATTATCTATCTATCTATCTATCATCTATCTATTATCTATCATCTGTCTACCATCTATCTATTATCTATCTATCTATCTATCTATCTATCATCTATCTATTATCTATCTATCTATTATCTATCATCAATCTATCATCTATCTATTATCTATCTATTATCTATCTATCTATAAATCTATCTATCATCTATCTATTATCTATCTATCATCTATCTATTATCTATCTATCTATTATCTATCATCAATCTATCATCTATCTATTATCTATCTATCTATAAATCTATCATCTATCTATTATCTATCTATCTATCTATCATCTATCTATTATCTATCTATCTATTATCTATCATCAATCTATCATCTATCATCTATCTATCATCTATCTATATATCTATCATCTATCTATTATCTATCTATATATCTATCATTTATCTATTATCTATCATCTACAGTATCTATTATCTATCGATCTATTATCTATCTACTATCTATCTATCTATCTATCTATCTATCTATCTACGGTATCTATCTATCTATCTATCTATCTATCTATCTATCTATCTATCTATCTATCATTATCTATCCATTATCACTGCGCCCCAGTCATACATCACCAAGTATAATGCAGAGTGTCAGATGCAGTTGTGTAAAGTCGCCATCACTGAACTCTGGAGAAAACATGCTCTATGCCGTGACGAATCACACTTCTCTATCTGGTGTCTGATGCGGGAACCTGGATTTGGTGAATGCCCGTAGAACGTTACCCCCTGACTGCATTTTGCCCGCTGTACTGTTTGGTGGAGGAGGATAATGATAGGGGCTGTTATCAGGGGTTGGTCTCTTTGCTCCAGTGAAGGTAAAACTTAATACTTCAGCACAAGATATTGTGGACAATTGTAACTTCCAGCTTTGTTGTAACAGTTTGGGGAAGACCCTTTTCTCTTTCCCATGACTGCCCCGTGCACAAAGTTCACACCGACATGGTTGAGGAAGTTTGTTCCTATAATGGAGATTGTGTGCTCGGTCTTTCCCCAACATCACGTCCTGACCTCACAAATGCTCTTCTTGATGAAGGGGCAAAAATTCTCAGAGACACCTCCAAAATCTTGTAGAAGATTGGGAGCTGTTCTAACTGCAGAGGTGGGGATCCATATTAATGTCTATGATTAAGAATGCAAGGTGAGAAAAACACCTAGAGGTGGAATATGGAGAGTGAGAATAGTTTTCCCCAACCCTCGATTGGTGAGGGTGCTGCCATTGGGTGGGGCAAGGGGACCCTAACACTCGACCAGGTAGTGGGACTGATTGAGTGGTATATGGCCACTCAATACTTTATATGGGACACTGCTCCACTTCGGCTGTCACATCGGGCCCCACCAACCCAGGAGCCTGGGACAAATCCACAAGCTTCTACTAGGGTCAAACAGGACCGAGCCCATACCGAGGGGGTATCCCGATGTGAGAGTGACAACAGTCCGGTTTCCCCTAAATCAGCCCCAAGGTTCAGTCGTGCCGCCGCTATTAAGTGTTGGCAGTGCCAAGGGCCCAGACATGTGCCTGCCAAATTCCCCCTGACAGCTGATCCCATGGACTGTGGGTATACTCGCCGTATGTCTATGTATGCACAGCCAGTCTGCACTACAGCTACAGGCACTGCCGCCAGCGAACCTCAACTGTGCCAGGTACTTGCCAATGGGTACCAAATGGAGGCTCTCTTGGACTCGGGGAGCTTAGTGACTCTGGTCCATTGGTCCCTTGTTGCCGGGGACAACTCCAATGGATAGAAAATAGGGGTGGTGTGTATACGTGGGGAACTCAGAGTACCCGACGGCGAAAGTTACTTTTATCACACAGTGTGGAGAAATCAAACATGTGGTGGAAGTGATGAAGACCCTTCCATATGGGAATGTGTTGGGAAGAGACTTGCCCCTATTCTAGTCCCTTTGGGAGACCAGGGTTTACCCTCCCAAGGTAAATGTTATTCCGGGAGTGGAAACTGGAGATCCCGAGTCAGGGATACCTGAGTTAGGGGTCACCAACCGAGGGACAGAGTGTAACCTCGATAAGTTTCCCCTAGCGGTATTGGCAGGAGAGGTCGAAGAGACACCACCAATCCCCGAGCTAGAAGTGTCCCCTGGTAAATTCGGGATGGCTCAACTCCAGGATCCTACTCTGGCCCAGGCACGAGAAAGGGTGATAGAGATGGATGGAGTGGCTCAGCAACCGGGTGCTGAGGCAGTTTTTCCCCACATGGCTATCCACCAGGATTTATTATACAGGGTGGATAAAATCTGGGATGAGGTGGTGGAACAGCTGGTGGTACCCCAATCCTACCGTCGGGCGGTGCTCAAAATGGCTCACACCAACATGCTTGGAGGGCACTTGGGGGCCAAAAAGACGTTGAAGAGCATACTGCAGTGTTTTTTTTGGCCTGGGATTTATGCGGAGGTCCAAAGGTACTGTGACATGTATCCGGAGTGCCAACTAACCTCACCCACTGCGAACTACCGGAGTCCATTGGTACCTCTGCCCATCATAGAGGTACCATTCGAGCGGATAGCAATGGATCTGGTGGGGCCTATAGTGAAGTCTGCCTGTGGCCATCAACATATTTTGGTCAAAGTGGACTACCCCACTCGGTAACCAGAGGCAATACCTCTTCACCACACCTCAGTGAAACTAATAGCCCACGAGCTGTATGACATGTTTTCTCGCCTTGGGCTACCAAACGAGATCCTCACAGATCAGGGGACTCCTTTCATGTCCAAGGAGATCAAGGAGCTATGTAAGCTGCTCTGGATCAAATAGCTATGCAGTGTATGCAGTGTACCACCCACAAACTAACGGGTTAGTAGAGAGATTTAATAAGACCCTTAAATTCATGCTTAAAAAGGTAGTCATGAAGGATGGGAGGGAATGGAACATGTTATTGCCCTATCTAATGTTCGCTATCCACGAGGTACCACAGACGTCCAAGGGTTTCTGATCGTTTGAGCTATTGTATGGCAGGCATCCAAGGGGGTTGCTCAATGTAGCTAGGAAATGTGGGAACAGGAGCCTAATCCGCAACAGAGTGTGATCGAGCACGTGGCAAGTATGCAACACCGGATTGCGGTAGTCAGGCCCATAGTAAAAGAGCATCTGATGGATGCCCCGGCCGCGCAGAGCCGCACGTTTTATAAAAGAGACACTGTTAGGTCTTTTAAAGAAGGGGACTGGGTGTTGGTACTAGTGCCAACCATGGACAGTACCGTAAACTCATGGCCAAGTGGCAAGGGCCAAATGAGATATGGGGGAAGTTGGGAGATGTAAATAATAGAGTGTTCCAGCTCCGAAAGAGGAAACCCGAATAACTGTACCATGTCAACCTGCTTAAAGCCTGGAGGGACCGGGAATGTTTGGTCACGGAGGCGACTCCAGTCGTACCAACGGGGAACCCTCTGGCACTGGCCAAGGATGCGGCCAGGAGTCAGAATAAAATAAATGATGCTCTTACCAAACAGCAGCGATGGGAGACTCAGTTTCTGTACAATGGAATACAGATGTATTCTCAGAGCTTCCGGGGCGGACCTCAGTGATCCAGCATGACATAGTCACCAAGCCCCGGGTAAGGGTTCAGATGAAACTGTACCACGTGCCAGAAACCCGGAGGCAAGCCATCGCTAGCGAAGTGAAGCAAATGCTTCAGTTGGGAGTCATCGAGGAGTCCCGGAGTGAGTGGGCTATCCCCATTGTGCTAATACCAAAGCCAGACGGGTTATTAAGATTCTTTAATGACTTCAGAAAATTAAATGAGGTGTCAAAATTTGATCTCTATCCAATGCCCCGGGTGGACAAGCTAATTGAGAGACTGGGGGAGGCCCAGTACTTCACCACGCTCGATCTCACCAAAGGTTACTGGCAGGTCCCATTAACAGAATCGGTGAAAGAAAAGACCGCTTTTATAACGCCAGAGGATCTCTATCATTATGTCATTTTGTCTTTTGGATGGGGCTCCAGCCACATTCCAGCGGCTGATGTGGATAGTGTTAGAGCCTCATCGGAAATACACGTTGGCTTATTTAGACGACATAGTCACCTTTAGTGCTGACTGGAATACCCACCAGTGCTGGATTCTCTCAGAATTGCTGGGTTAACAGTGAACCCAAAGAAATGTGCTATAAGACTCACGGAAGCCCGGTACTTAGGATACGTGAACGGCCGCAGGGTTATCAAATGCCAAATAAGCAAGATAAAGGCCATCCAAAACTGACCCAAGCCATTAAGTACCAAACAGGTGAGGGCGTTCCTTGGCATCATTGGGTTCTACTGCCGGTTTATACATAATTTTACTGGGAGATCGGCACCCCTAACTGACCTGTTTAAAGGTAAAAAGTCGGTTATGGTCCGGTGGAATCCTCAAGCGGAGGAAACATTCTAGTCCATGAGGTCAACGTTGTGTGGACAGCCGGTCCTTGTCAGCCCCAATTTCAGGAAAACCTTCATCGTACAAACGGATGCCTCAGAGGTAGGCCCAGGAGTGGTACTGTTGCAAGAGGTTAACAGGGAGGATCACCCAATCACCTACTTGAGCAGGAAACTGACTACGGCGGAGAAAAATTATAGCGTAGTGGAGAAGGAGGGCTTGGCGATTAAGTGGGCCTTGGAGTCCCTACGCTGCTATTTTCTCGGACCTCAGTTTTGGTTGATAACGGACCATTCACCCCTCGTCTGGATGAGCAATGCAAAATTAGTTTTTCAGTGGGACATCGGGCAGGGAAGTCGCAGGGAAATGCAGATGCCCTGTCACGGGCCCCCTGTATGTGACAAATGTTCAACCCCACAAGTTTGAACAGGTGGGGGTAGTATGTGAGGCAGCGACCGGTCCAGATGTTACAGCATAGTGGAGGGGATTTTATGAAATCCCGTCTCCACTATGCGTGCGAACACTCATCCGGCGGCTCTGCATTTACGGACATGTGTCGAGTCTTTTTAGAACGCAACATGTCTCTTTACCTTGCGGCGATGCTCCGTCGCTACGAGGTAAATAACACAGTCCTATGCATAGGGTGCGTCGATTCCAGATGTGTTTATGAACACATCCGGAATCACCGCACGTACAGAAGGGGGCGGCGCTTTGGGCGGAGCAGGATTTCCGCTCCATCCAAAGCGCCGACAATCTGGACCGTGGACACGCACCCTTAAAGTACAGAACCTTATCCCCCAAAGTTTTTAATGTTCTGAAGCATTTATATCACTCCAAGATCATTTTACAAAAGTGCAGTAAAACTCTGACAGATTGGGTAAAGAACAAAAGAATGGAAAAATACTGTTTGTTCAAGTTGGATATCTATGAGAGTTAAAGGAGTTGTTATTCCCTTTTTCTTTTAGAAGCATCAGCCAATGACAAGTTGATCAATCAGTTTGCAATCTTACAGAAAGTGTTTCAGTTTCCTGCAGCACCCCCGCAGGACAAATGAAGCATTACACACACTAAGTGAAATTGAAATTGGTAGCTGTTCTCTCTGCTCTGGCTAAAATCTCATAAGTTCGAAAATTCTACTACCAATTAATTGCTTTACTGTGCTTGAAAATTGGTTATTTAAAGTAGACAACCCCTTTAATTCATGTGTTATGTCTATAAGAAAAAGTCACAGAACTAATTTCAACAACAGCTTGCTCCCCTTAGTTAAATTTTAGGAGAGGCAGTGTGCTGGCTTTGTTGATTAGGGACACTCTTCTGGCAGTATTATTTATGGGGAACAGTTGGCGGTGCACGGCTTATACTGGAATTGCTTAGGTGGTAAGAAGCCTGCTGGCGCTATTATTAATTGCCCCTTTTCTGGGGGTTACTATTTCTAGTTTTATGTATGAGAGGCATTTTACTGAATACAGTGTTCATTTATAAAAATCCTACTTTAAGACATATTTGCTGTGATTCAGGATGAGAGTCGCTCTTTCAGCATTGATCCTGTATCTGATGATTGGAAGAAGCCAAGGTTACTGGAACAATGGAAAGCAGCAGAGTCTATCATCACACGACCAGGTAAGAAAATAATACACCGTACTTTACATGTATGACGTATACCATGCCACGTAACGTGCCGCCATATGACTGCCACGTAACGTGCCGCCATATGACTTCCACTGGTGCCTCTAAAGCAGCAAATCTCAGCAGACTATCCAGACATCCTGAGAAATGTAGTCTAGTCTGTCAACATTACATATATACGTGGTGGATTAATAAAAATTTACAGTAATCAGATTTTTACAAAATTGTTCCCACTTGCCATTTGTTACCCTTCGTGTTTTCTGTAAATTTTCATTTTGGTACTTTAATTTTTCTTCCCCTTCTTCCGAGAGTCATAACGTTCTTGTTTTTTCTGACATTTCTTGATTTTGCAAGAAAGTTGTAGCTTTGAATTACACCAATTATTTTACCATTTAATGTACTAAAAAAATGGGAAAAAAATTCCAAGAAAGAGAAATTGCGAAAAAGATGCAATTCCACCACTGTTTTTTTTCTAACTGTTATAATTACCTTCATTGTATTGTCAAAAAATGAACAGACATAACGATTCTCCCATTCAGTATGATTACAGCGATACCAAATTTTAATTTTTTTCATATATACTGTATATATGTATTAGTATAGCTCCTACTCCAGTATCACACAATTAACAGGGCGAGAAATGAGGGAACAGTCCCAAAAACCTTTATTACATGCAAAAACGAAAGGTTCATAAAACAATCCACCACACAGAGCATAAAATAGTCCAGGAACACGGACACAGGCCAGTAACAAGATAAATGATCCGGGAGATGAGAGTCACAATCCTCTGTGGTTGTGCAGCTCCAGATACTTCTCCGTATAGGCTCCTCCAGCAGTATTTCCAGGGCAATCTGGGTTTCCCCAAGTCTCTCTGGGGTGCTTGCCGTAGCCTCAGTATCCACAAAGTACCTATCTTACTTGTCTCTCTTGTAGAAGGATAGAAAATTCCTCTTTCATACCCACATTTGTATTTCAGGTCATCATCCACAGGTCAGGGGGAAGGTGTCAGGGGCTCACCTGTCATTATTTGAGTTTGTAATCAACCTGCATAGTTTGCCCTCCTCTGCCTACAGGTCAGCTTGCCACAAAGACCCATACAATGGTCAATCAACATATTATCACACATCCATTGTTCAATGATCCTGCATCCCTGTCCTGCAAAGATAAACAGTAATACCCTGTAGGAGGGGATATAAGAGGGAAACAGCAGCCATTAAAAAATATCAAAGCAAACTTTTAAAACGCACGTGACAACAGTCTATGGTTCTTCACCTACTGAAAATAGACGCCTGGATAATTAAGACTAAATGCCATGTCACCACATTAGAGGGGATACACAGAATGATACAGAGCAACAAGACAAAACTCCGAAAATCGGTAAAGATATGAACATAGACAAAATTAAAGCACACACACTATATAGTCAAGTTTGATATTGCCAAAATCACACTGAACTGGAGGATATATATAATAATTATATTACTGGAGAATATATATATATATATATTAATAATTATAAAGAATTCATAAAATTGTCAAAGAAAAATGTTGGTTAGTGTTGTCATTTTCTGAGAACTATAATTGTTTTTGCATTTTTCCATCAGAAGAGCTGTGTGACAGCTTGTTCTTTTGAATGACGAGTTTTCATTGGTATCATTTTGGGGTTTTGGTAGTTTATTTTATTGCATCTTTTGTTGGAAATGTGGTGACCAACTAGCGGCAATTCTGGCATTTTTATATTTTTTTTTGCTTTTCAGTGATCATTGCATGTGTTAAATAATTGAATACCATATTATGCAGACTATAAGACTCACCAGACCATAACACGCACCCTACATTTTTAGGATATAAACAGGTTAAAAAAAATTAATAAAATGGTGGTGCAGCGGCGGTGGAGCAGGACGCACAGTCGCTGCTGCAGGAACCTGGTGGCAACGGCAGCAGGAGTGGGGTGATGCTGTGGGCCCCGGATTGGGAGGAGGGGTTGTCCTGGCGGTGCCCTCCTGCCGACCCTGAGCTTTCAGAAAATGTCGGCAGTGGGCAGAGTCCTCGCACCTCCCATTGATTTTCCTGCAGTGACTTTGGGATAATGGATGCGGCACATGCGCATATTGAGACCTCAGGAGATGAGATCTTGGAAGTTGAGATCTCAATCTGTGCATCTGCCATTTTTCCAAAGCTACTGCAGAGATATTAATGGGAAGTGCGCCGACATTTTCTGAAAGCCCAGCACCTGTACCTGTATTTCTAGGGCTTTATAGGAACACAAAGAAAATGATAATGAGGGTCTTCAAAAAGCCACCCATCGGGTCAAAGAGCAGCCGCATCTGCTCATCACCGGGAACGGTATCAGATTATGACAGCAGTGATCGGAGCTAATTCTGATCTCTGTTAGAGAACAGTTAACACATAATTTGTATAAGAATGAAAAAACTAATTTGGTGGAAATGCAGCAACAGAAAGAAGATATAAAGGTGTCAAAGGATTTCGTTTTCAAACACCTCTATGCTCTATGCTCTATATGTAGTACGAGGAGGTTTATCTTACTGACAGATTTCCTTTAAAAAGCCCAATTACCTTTTCCATATGGTTCTCATGAACAAATAACATTTCTAATAATATTGCCATACACTGCTAAATAATAGCAGGTTTCTTTAGTTTGCAGCTTCCTACAACCTACCTTGACAATAGTGGTAAATATCAGGAAGGTCACCACACTGGTGAGTTAATAGTAGTGTAGACTAAACTGGATTTTGCTGTGACTCACAATAGACCGCGGTTCTAACAAAAGGCTCAAATTAATCCTTATATTTTATTTATTTTTATTTTTGAACAGAAAGAATTTGGTAAAGAGAGAGTTCCAAGGGCGGTGTCTTGTAAGTATTTTCATACATTTTTCTAAATCAGAAAAGTGTAGAATAAATGAATATGAATCAGATAAAAGGATATTACATTTTTTTCAACCTTTTTTTGTCAATCAGGTCCTGTTTTTGACTAGGGAATTATCAGGGATGGAGGCAAATGCTGAGGGACTCCTGTGAAAAGTGAAGCATTAAAGGGAATCTGTCACCACATTTTTGCTACCTTGTCTGAGAGGATCATGATGAAGGGGCAGAGACCCTAACTCCAGTAATGTGTCACTTACTGGGCTGCTACATGTAGTTTTGATATAATCACTGCTTTATCAGCAGGAGATTATCACAAGAGGACTAGAAAACCTGCAGCCTGGTTGTCCAACCCACCACCACCACTGATTGATAGTTTTCTGCCTATACACAGAATGCATAAAGAAAACTGCTAATTAGAGATGGGCAAACCCTACTGTTCAGACACGGACACCGACTACAGACTTCACCAGGAAGTCCATGTTACTGCTCGGGTTCTGCCCACCCGAACACAGGGTGTTTGTCACGATGTCATGTGCATAACAGCAGCTCAAATACCACTTCAAAATCACCACTTCAGCCTGGATGGTCACATCTTGGCACTGTCCAGGCTGAAAACTGTTAATCCCCATACATGGATTATGGAATGGAACAGAACTACAGATAATTGAGGGATATTGTTGTTTTTTATTTTTGTTTTATTACAGGAGACGAGGGCTTCGGTGGAATAGGCATTAGGTCAGTATAACTGTGTTTGTTATTTTAAAATAAAAAAGGAAAAGTGTGTTTTGTTTTAATTTCAAATAAAGGACTTTATTCTGGCTGTGTGTATTTACAATACAACTAAAGAATTAGTAATGGATAGGTGCCTTATAGACGCCTCTCGATTACTAAGCCGTGGGCTTGATGTCACCAGAAAATGCAAAGGTGACATCAACCCCACAAATATGGACCCCACTTGCCACCACTACAGGGCAAGTGGGAAGAGCTGGGCAAAGCAACAGAATTGGTGCATCTAATAGATGTGCCTTTTCTGAGCGGCTGCGGGCTGCTATTTTTAGGGCAATATCCATGGTGGGGCAATATCTATGGCCCTTTACCAGCCCCCAGCTGTCTGCTAAAGTTTGTCTGGTTATCAAAAATGGGGGGGACCGCACGCATTTTTTTTTAAATTATTTATTTTAAAAAGTTAAAAATACGTCATGGGGACCCCTCTATTCTTGATAACCAGCCTTGCTGAAGCTGGCATCAGCGGGTTGCAGCCCCCACCTGTGAGTTTTGTCCGGTTGGTTATCAAAAATACAGGGGAACCCATGCAGGGTTTTTTTTTTAATTATTTATTTACAGCGCAGGAGTCAGCTAATGAATACACCCATCAGCCGTTCCTGCTCTCACTGTTATTAGCGGCAGCAGTCGTCGGCTGATGGATGCAGTAGTCCCATCAGCTGACACCAGTGGCCAGAGGTAAACTTTATAACTCTGATCACAGCTGAGCGCTCATGCTGTCTTTTGAGGACCGTGGCTCTCGAGATGATTTTACTGCTGATCATAAGCGGTGTTTGCCGCTCTGTTATGACAGCGTGGCAAACACTGGATGTTCGGGCCCACCATCCAAGTGAATTGGGTCTGGGTTCGGGTCCGGGTACTGTTCTGGTACCCAAACCCAAACTTTTTGTAACAGTTCGGCCGAACTTGCCAGACCCGAACATCCAGAGGTCCGCCCATCTCTACTGCCAATCAGTGAAGTGGGCGGGGTTATACACAGCTCAACATTCAGAGAACTTGTACATCTGCAGCAGAGATTTAATCAAAACTGCCCAGCAAGTGTCACATCGCTGGAATCACGATCTCTGCACCTACATCATACTGCTCTCAAATGTGATTGAGACAATAACAGATAAATAATGGAGCCTATATACCCCAATGATAGCATAAAAAAATATAAAAAACTAATTCTTATCAAATATATACATTTTATTGCCAGCGCCGATCGTGGGCATTTAACCCCTCTGATGCCGCTGTCAGTAGTGACAGCGACATAGAGGGTCATCGCGCAGGGACGGGGGCTCCCTGCACTTTCCCACCAGAACTACGCGATGCGATCGCGTTGTTCCAGTGTTCCGGAAGGAGTCCCCGGATCCAAGATGGCTGCGGGGCTCCTTCCGGGTCCTTCGCTGAGGTGGCTAGCCTTCTGCAATGCCTGTCAGATCGCTGATCTGACACAGTGCTATGCACAGCATCAGATCAGCGATCTGATCTAATATAGTGATGTCCCACCCTGCGACAATGTTAGAAAGTTAAAAAAAAAAATAGAATGTACAAAAAAAAAATCCCCAAATAAAGAAAAAAAAATATTTCCCAATAAATCCATTTATTTATGTAAATATAAATATATATTAATGTAAATAAAAAACGAGGCAAAAAACAACGCTTTATTATCATACCGGTGGACAAAAAGTAGAATAACACGCGATCAAAAAGACGGATATAAATAACCATGGTACCGCTGAAAACGTCATCGTGTCCCGCAAAAAAAAGCCACCATACAGCATCATCAGCAGAAAAATAAAAAAGTTATAGCTCTCAGAATAAAGCGATGCAAAAACAATTATTTTTTATATAAAATAGTTCTTATTGTGTAAAAGCGCCAAAACATTAAAAAAATGATATAAAGGAGGTATCGCTGTAATCGTACAGACCTGAAGAATAAAGCTGCTTTATCAATTTTACCACACGTGGAACAGTATAAATGCCCCCCCCCAAAAAAAAGAAATTCAGGAATTGCTGGTTTTTGTTTATTCTGCCTCCCAAAAATCGGAATAAAAAGTGATCAAAAAATGTCATGTGCCCGAAAATGGTACCAATAAAAATGTTAACTCGTCCCGCAAAAAACTAGACTTCACATGACTCTGTGGGCCAAAATATGGAAACATTATAGCTCTCAAAATGTGGTGATGCAAAAACTATTTTTTGCAATAAAAAGCGTCTTTTAGTGTGTGACGGCTGCCAATCATAAAAATCAACAAAAAAACCACTATAAAAGTAAATCAAACCCCCCTTCATCACCCCCTTAGTTAGGGAAAAGTAATAACATTTAAAAAAATGTATTTATTTCCATTTTCCAATTAGGGTTAGGGCTAGGGTTAGGGTTAGGGCTAGGGTTAGGGTTAGAGTTGGGGTTAAAGTTAGGGTTGGGGTTAGGGTTGGGTCTAAAGTTAGGGTTGGGTCTAAAGTTAGGGTTGGGGCTAAAGTTAGGGTTTGGATTACTTTTACGGTTGGGATTAGGGATTGGGGTGTGGTTAGGGTTATGGTTGGGATTAGGGTTAGGGGTGTGCTTGGGTTAGGGTTTCAATTAGAATTGGGAGGTTTCCACTGTTTAGGCACATCAGGGGCTCTCCAAACGCGACATGGCGTCCGATCTCAATTCCAGCCAATTCTGCGTTGAAAAAGTAAAACAGTGCTCCTTCCCTTCCGAGCTCTCCCGTGCACCCAAACAGGGGTTTACCCCAACATATGGGGTATCAGCGTACTCAACAAATTTTCGTGTCCAATTTCTCCTGTTACCCTTGGGAAGATACAAAACCGGGGGCTAAAAAATAATTTTTGTGGAAAAAAAAAAGATTTTTTATTTTCACGGCTCTGCGTTATAAACTGTTGTGAAACACGTGGGGGTTCAAAGTTCTCACATCACATCTAGATAAGTTCCTTGGGGGGTCTAGTTTCCAACATGGTGTCACTTGTGGGGAGTTTCTACTGTTTAGGTACATCAGGGGCTCTGCAAATGCAACGTGACGCCTGCAGACCATTCCATCTAAGTCTGTATTCCAAACGGCGCTCCTTCCCTTCCGAGCTCTGCCGTGCGCTCAAACAGTGGTTCCCCCCACATATTGGGCATCTCCGCACTCAGGAGAAATTGGACAACAACTTTAGTGGTCTAATTTCTCCTGTTACCTTTGGGAAAAAAAATTGCGGGCTAAAAGATCATTTTGTGGAAAGAAAAAATTATTTTTTAATTTTCACGGCTCTACATTCTAAACTTCTGTGAAGTACTTGGGGGTTCAAAGTGCTCACCACACATCTAGATTAGTTCCCTAGCGGGTCTACTTTCCAAAATGGTGTCACTTGTGGGGGGTTTTAATGTTTAGGCACATCAGGGGCTCTCCAAACGCGACATGGTGTCCGATCTCAATTCCAGCCAATTTTGCATTGAAAAGATCAGCGTACTCAGGACAAATTGCACAACAACTTTTGGAGTCCAATTTGTCCTGTTACCCTTGGGAAAATAAAAAATTTGGTGCAAAAAGATCATTTTTTGTGAAAAAAAATATGATTTTTTTTTATGGCTCTACATTATAAACTTCTGTGAAGCACTTGGAGGTTCAAAGTGCTCACCACACATCTAGATTAGTTCCTTAGGGGGTCTACTTTCCAAAATGGGGTCACTTGTGGGGGGTTCAATGTTTAGGCACATCAGTGGCTCTCCAATCGCGACATGGTGTCCGATCTCAATTCCAGCAAATTTTGCATTGAAAAGTCAAATGGCGCTCCTTCCCTTCTGAGCTCTGCCATGTGCCCAAGCAATGGTTTACCCCGACATATGGGGTATCAGCGTACTCAGGACAAATTGTGCAATGATTTTTGTGGTCCAATTTCTCCTGTTACCCTTGGTAAAATAAAACAAATTGGATCTGAAGTAAAAATTTTGTGAAAAAAAGTTAAATGTTCAATTTTTTTTTTAAACATTCCAAAAATTCCTGTGAAGCACCTGAAGGGTTAATAAACGTTTTGAATGTGATTTTGAGCACCTTGAGGGGTGCAGTTTTTAGAATGGTGTCACTTTTGGGCATTTTCTATCATACAGACCCCTCAAAGTCACTTCAAGTGTGAGGTGGTCCCTAAAAAAAATGGTTTTGATAATTTTGTTGTAAAAATTAGAAATCGCTGGTAAATTTTTAACCCTTATAACTTCCTAACAAAAAAATTGTTTCCAAAATTGTGGTAATGTAAAGCAGACATGTGGGTAATGTTATTTATTAACTATTTTTATAAGGTATTACTGTCTAATTTAAGGGCATAAAAACTAAAAGTTTAAAAATTGCTAAATTTTCAAAATTTTCGCCAAATTTCCATTTTTTTTCACAAATAAACGCAAGTCAAATCAAAGAAGTTTTACCACTAACATAAAGTACAATATGTCACGAGAAAACAATCTCAGAATCACCAGGATCCGTTGAAGCGTTTCAGAGTTATGACCTCATAAAGTGACAGTGGTCAGAATTGTAAAAATTGGCCTGAAGGGGGTTAATGACAGCACAAATAGGCGATTAGGCTACGTTCACACTAGCGTTGTGCGCCGCTGCGTCGGCGACGCAACGCACAATGCACGCAAAAACGCGGCAAAACGCACGCAAAAACGCTGCGTTTTGCGACGCATGCGTCGGTTTTTGCCGAAAATCGGACGCAAGAAAAATGCAACTTGTTGCGTTTTCTTGGTCCGACGCTTGCGGCAAAAAAGACGCATGTGTGGCACAACGCAACAAAAAAAAACGCATGCGTCCCCCATGTTAAGTATAGGGGGCGCATGACGCATGCGTCGCCGCTGCGTCGCCGACGCAAATCCGACGCACATTAGCTTAACGCTAATGTGAACGTAGCCTTAGTAATTAATGGCACAAGAGAAACTTCACATGTATAATTATATGCAACACACTAGTCGAATGTAGTGGCAGTGGGTAACAATCAGTGATCATTCCGGATAGAGGATACTAAAGAAAGCACTGGGAAAATGCCAAACGTGAGATAGATGTAATTATTGTGTAATAATGGGAAATCCCATGTAAAAGAGTATATTTATGCTCATAAAGGAAATGCCAAATGAATCACATGCTGTGGCAAGAATGGACATATACATTGCTATAAAACCCACACTGCTACATTGTTGTGATTTTGCTTTTTGCTCCCTCTAGTGGTCATTAGTGATTTGACTCTGGAGCTTCTGTCTTTTCCTATATCCTCACCTGGGCCGTTAGTTCAGGGGCGTTGCTATATAAGCTCCCTGGACCTTCAGTTCAATGCCTGGCATCGTTGAAATCAGAGCTAATCTGTTGTGCTCTTGTCCTATGATCCTGGTTCCTGTATTTCAAGCTAAGTCTGCTTCCTTGCTTTTTGCTTTTGTTTTGTTTGGTATTTTTGTCCAGCTTGTTCCAATCTGTATCCTGACCTTTGCTGGAAGCTCTAGGGGGCTGGTGTTCTCCCCCCGGACCGTTAGACGGTTCGGGGGTTCTTGAATCTCCAGCGTGGATTTTTATAGGGTTTTTGTTGACCAGATAAGTTATCTTGCTATATTCTGCTATTAGTAAGCTGGCCTCTCTTTGCTGAACCTGGTTCATTTCTGTGTTTGTCATTTCCTCTTACCTCACCGTTATTATTTGTGGGGGGCTTGTATCTTGCTTTGGGGTCCCTTTCTCTGGAGGCAAGAGAGGTCTTTGTTCTCTTCTCCTAGGGGTAGTTAGATTCTCCGGCTGGCGCGAGTCATCTAGCGATCACCGTAGGCATGATCCCCGGCTACTTCTAGTGTTGGCGTTAGGAGTAGCTATTTGGTCAACCCAGTTACCACAGCCCTATGAGCTGGATTTTTGAATCTCGCAGACTTACACGTTCCTCTGAGACCCTGTCCACTGGGGTCATAACAGTATGCCAGGCCAGTATTAAATGTTTAATGCATTGCAGAAGTGGGATTATAAGAAAGAAAATTTTGAGTTTTTTTTTTCCCTCTCTCATTTTTTTTTTTTTTTTTTTTCTTTTCCCCTTTACCTCAGAGTGGCTTAAGCTTGCTGCAGACATGAATGTCCAGACCTTGATTACAAGTGTGGATCAGCTTGCCGCTCGTGTGCAGGGTATACAAGATTATGTTACCAGAAATCCTAGGTCTGAACCCAAGATTCCGATTCCTGAACTGTTTTCAGGAGACCGATTTAAGTTTAGGAATTTCAGGAATAATTGTAAATTGTTTTTGTCCCTGAAACCTTGTTCGTCTGGAGACTCTGCTCAACAAGTAAAAATTGTTATTTCATTCTTACGGGGTGACCCTCAAGATTGGGCTTTTTCGTTGGCGCCAGGAGATCCGGCATTGGCTGATATTGATGCGTTTTTTCTGGCGCTCGGTTTACTTTATGAGGAACCCAATCTTGAGATTCAGGCAGAGAAAGCCTTGCTGGCTATGTCTCAGGGCCAGGACGAGGCTGAGGTGTATTGCCAAAAATTTCGGAAATGGTCCGTGCTGACACATTGGAACGAGTGTGCACTGGCCGCTAATTTTAGAAATGGCCTTTCTGAGGCCATTAAGAATGTTATGGTGGGTTTTCCCATTCCCACAGGTCTGAATGATACCATGTCCCTGGCTATTCAAATTGACCGGCGGTTGCGGGAGCGCAAAACCGCAAATTCCCTCATGTTGTTGTCTGAACAGACACCTGATGTGATGCAATGTGATAGAAAAACCGCAAATTCCCTCATGGTGTTGTCTGAACGGACACCTGATTTGATGCAATGTGATAGAATCCTGACTAGAAATGAGAGGAAAATTCATAGACGCCGGAATGGCTTGTGCTACTACTGTGGTGATTCTACACATGTTATCTCAGCATGCTCTAAACGTATATCTAAGGTTGTTAGTCCTGTCACCGTTGGTAATTTGCATCCTAAGTTTATTCTGTCTGTAACTTTGATTTGCTCACTGTCATCTTATCCTGTCATGGCGTTTGTAGATTCAGGTGCTGCCCTGAGTCTTATGGATCTCTCATTTGCTAAGCGCTGTGGTTTTATTCTTGAACCATTAGAAAATCCTATCCCTCTTAGGGGTATTGATGCTACGCCATTAGCAGAAAATAAACCGCAGTATTGGACACAGGTTACCATGTGCATGACTCCTGAACACCGCGAGGTGATACGTTTTCTCGTTCTACATAAAATGCATGATTTGGTTGTTTTGGGGCTGCCATGGTTACAGACCCATAATCCAGTCCTTGACTGGAAGGCTATGTCAGTGTCTAGTTGGGGCTGTCGTGGTATTCATGAGGATTCCCTGCCTGTGTCTATTGCTTCTTCTACGCCTTTGGAAGTTCCGGAGTATTTGTCTGACTATCAGGATGTCTTTAGCGAGTCCAGGTCCAGTGCATTGCCTCCTCATAGGGAATGTGACTGTGCAATAGATTTGATTCCAGGCAGTAAATTTCCTAAGGGGAGACTGTTTAATCTGTCGATACCTGAACATACCGCTATGCGTTCATATATCAAGGAGTCTCTGGAGAAAGGACACATCCGTCCGTCTTCTTCCCCTCTTGGTGCGGGATTCTTTTTTGTGGCTAAAAAGGACGGATCTTTGAGGCCTTGTATTGACTATCGGCTTTTAAATAAGATCACTGTCAAATTTCAGTATCCTTTGCCGCTGTTGTCTGACTTGTTTGCCCGGATTAAAGGTGCCAAGTGGTTTACCAAGATAGACCTTCGTGGTGCGTACAACCTTGTGCGCATTAAGCAAGGGGATGAATGGAAAACCGCATTCAATACGCCCGAAGGTCATTTTGAGTACTTGGTGATGCCTTTTGGGCTCTCTAATGCCCCTTCAGTTTTTCAGTCCTTTATGCATGACATTTTCCGGAACTATCTGGATAAATTTTTGATCGTTTATCTGGATGATATTCTGTTTTTTTCTGATAATTGGGACTCGCATGTGGAGCAGGTCAGGATGGTCTTTAAAATTTTGCGTGAAAATTCTTTGTTTGTCAAGGGCTCAAAGTGTCTTTTTGGTGTACAGAAGGTTCCCTTTTTGGGGTTCATTTTTTCCCCTTCTGCTGTGGAGATGGACCCAGTCAAGGTCCGAGCTATTCTTGATTGGACTCAGCCCTCGTCAGTTAAGAGTCTTCAGAAGTTCTTGGGTTTCGCTAACTTCTACCGTCGTTTTATCGCTAACTTTTCTAGCATTGTGAAACCTTTGACGGATATGACCAAGAAGGGCTCCGATGTGGTTAATTGGGCTCCTGCTGCCGTGGAGGCTTTCCAGGAGTTGAAACGTCGGTTTACTTCGGCGCCTGTTTTGTGCCAGCCTGATGTCTCGCTTCCCTTTCAGGTTGAGGTGGATGCTTCAGAGATTGGAGCAGGGGCCGTTTTGTCGCAGAGAGGCCCTGGTTGCTCTGTTATGAGACCTTGCGCCTTTTTCTCTAGGAAGTTTTCGCCTGCGGAGCGAAATTATGATGTGGGCAATCGGGAGTTGTTGGCCATGAAATGGGCATTTGAGGAGTGGCGTCATTGGCTCGAGGGTGCTAAGCATCGTGTGGTGGTCTTGACTGATCACAAAAATCTGATGTATCTCGAGTCTGCTAAACGCCTGAATCCTAGACAGGCCCGCTGGTCATTGTTTTTCTCCCGTTTTGACTTTGTTGTCTCGTATTTACCAGGTTCAAAAAATGTGAAGGTCAATGCTCTTTCCAGGAGCTTTGTGCCTGATGCTCCTGGAGTCGCTGAACCTGTTGGTATTCTTAAGGATGGTATTATCTTGTCAGCTATTTCTCCAGATCTGCGACGTGTGTTGCAGAGATTTCAGGCTGATAGGCCTGATTCTTGTCCACCTGACAGACTGTTTGTGCCTGATAAGTGGACCAGCAGAGTCATTTCCGAGGTTCATTCCTCGGTGTTGGCAGGTCACCCAGGAATTTTTGGCACCAGAGATCTGGTGGCCAGATCCTTTTGGTGGCCTTCCTTGTCTAGGGATGTGCGGTCATTTGTACAGTCCTGTGGGACTTGTGCTCGAGCTAAGCCTTGCTGTTCTCGTGCCAGCGGGTTGCTCTTGCCCTTGCCTGTCCCTAAGAGACCTTGGACACATATCTCCATGGATTTCATTTCTGATCTTCCGGTGTCTCAAGGCATGTCTGTTATCTGGGTGATATGTGATCGCTTCTCCAAGATGGTCCATTTGGTTCCTTTGCCTAAGCTGCCTTCCTCTTCCGATCTGGTTCCTGTGTTTTTCCAGAACGTGGTTCGTTTGCACGGCATCCCTGAGAATATTGTGTCAGACAGAGGATCCCAGTTCGTTTCCAGATTCTGGCGATCCTTTTGTAGTAGGATGGGCATTGACTTGTCGTTTTCGTCTGCTTTCCATCCTCAGACTAATGGACAGACGGAGCGAACTAATCAGACTTTGGAGGCTTATTTGAGGTGTTTTGTCTCTGCTGATCAGGACGATTGGGTGACCTTCTTGCCGTTGGCTGAGTTTGCCCTTAATAATCGGGCTAGTTCCGCCACCTTGGTTTCGCCGTTTTTCTGCAACTCTGGTTTCCACCCTCGTTTTTCTTCGGGTCATGTGGAACCTTCTGACTGCCCTGGGGTGGATTCTGTGGTGGATAGGTTGCAGCGGATCTGGAATCTTGTGGTGGACAACTTGAAGTTGTCACAGGAGAGGGCTCAGCGCTTTGCCAACCGCCGCGGTGTGGGTCCCCGACTACGTGTTGGGGATTTGGTGTGGCTTTCTTCCCGCTTTGTTCCTATGAAGGTTTCCTCTCCCAAATTTAAACCTCGTTTTATTGGTCCTTACAAGATATTGGAAATCCTTAATCCTGTATCCTTTCGCCTGGATCTTCCTGTGTCGTTTGCTATCCACAACGTGTTTCATAGGTCCTTGTTGCGGCGGTACGTTGTGCCTGTGGTTCCTTCTGCTGAGCCTCCTGCTCCGGTGTTGGTTGAGGGCGAGTTGGAGTACGTGGTGGAGAAGATCTTGGATTCTCGTCTCTCCAGGCGGAGGCTTCAGTACCTGGTCAAGTGGAAGGGCTATGGTCAGGAAGATAATTCCTGGGTGGTCGCCTCTGATGTTCATGCGGCCGATTTAGTTCGTGCCTTTCACGCCGCTCGTCCTGATCGCCCTGGTGGTCGTGGTGAGGGTTCGGTGACCCCTCATTAAGGGGGGGGTACTGTTGTGATTTTGCTTTTTGCTCCCTCTAGTGGTCATTAGTGATTTGACTCTGGAGCTTCTGTCTTTTCCTATATCCTCACCTGGGCCGTTAGTTCAGGGGCGTTGCTATATAAGCTCCCTGGACCTTCAGTTCAATGCCTGGCATCGTTGAAATCAGAGCTAATCTGTTGTGCTCTTGTCCTATGATCCTGGTTCCTGTATTTCAAGCTAAGTCTGCTTCCTTGCTTTTTGCTTTTGTTTTGTTTGGTATTTTTGTCCAGCTTGTTCCAATCTGTATCCTGACCTTTGCTGGAAGCTCTAGGGGGCTGGTGTTCTCCCCCCGGACCGTTAGACGGTTCGGGGGTTCTTGAATCTCCAGCGTGGATTTTTATAGGGTTTTTGTTGACCAGATAAGTTATCTTGCTATATTCTGCTATTAGTAAGCTGGCCTCTCTTTGCTGAACCTGGTTCATTTCTGTGTTTGTCATTTCCTCTTACCTCACCGTTATTATTTGTGGGGGGCTTGTATCTTGCTTTGGGGTCCCTTTCTCTGGAGGCAAGAGAGGTCTTTGTTCTCTTCTCCTAGGGGTAGTTAGATTCTCCGGCTGGCGCGAGTCATCTAGCGATCACCGTAGGCATGATCCCCGGCTACTTCTAGTGTTGGCGTTAGGAGTAGCTATTTGGTCAACCCAGTTACCACAGCCCTATGAGCTGGATTTTTGAATCTCGCAGACTTACACGTTCCTCTGAGACCCTGTCCACTGGGGTCATAACATACATAGGGCAAGAATTGCTGTAGGACAAGTGATAGGCATAAGCCAAGAATGTAGATGCTCACCCATAAAGTGCATAAACGCCTGTGCGAGTCAAAAAGCCCCAACTCGCGTTTTGCATAGGCTTCCTCAGGGGGCCTATGTGTTGTGTGAGGTAGTGTATATATGCACGGTATACCTGGTTCAACAGGTGTAATAGGTGAACACCACATCATGTGGGCGCATGTGGGTGGAGCTTCCACCGCCATCCTCGTCAGTGACACGCAACGCTGCATACTGATGCCTTCACAACAGAGGCGAACAGGAGCATTCATGCACATGCGCACCCAGCGGAGATCATGTATGAAAGATAAGTATAGTATGCATATTAGGTTTCTCTTGTACCATTAATTACTGATCGCCCCTTTGTGCTGTCTTACATCTTGTGTCTTTCCCAATTTTTAAACCGTTTACTGATTTCTACAAACATGGGATATTGACATTTATTTTTTAATATGTTCAATAAAATGTATAGATTTTTTAAAAATTAGGTTTTGACATTTTTCTATACAATCATTGGGGTAAATAGGCTCAATTTTTCTATATTATTGTCTCAGTTGCATTGGGAGTTCCCCATATGGACTATGGTCTGTACTATTATCTATGGCTCTAGCAAATTCTCTATGCTCTCAACTGTGGTAACAAAAACTTGGACAGATTCCCTTTAAAAGGTATACATATCTTATTAGGGCTTATGCCGGCCTTGCATGGGGTGGAGGGTCTTCTGATCGTGACTCTTTCTATGAGCCAGATGTCTGACATGCAGCTATTTTTTGGGGGTATTGTGTTCTCTGCAGCAGCTCACTACTCTAATAGAGGTGGATTCAATCATGAGATCTCACCTTCCCCTAATAGGACATATAGAAAAAGAGTGTTGAAGGCAGGGAAACCTTTTAAAGGGAACCCACCACCATCTGGTCAGTCCCAGGGATTTCCCATCTGCCACCATAGCACTCACGAGATCACTTACATTTCCTTCACGTTTTTCCCCGTCCAGCTTCCTCTGTATGGAAGTAATTAAGGCACACTCCTCAGTGCCTAGTTCGGGCCATAGGCCCCGAATGTTGCAGGAATTTCTGCAGGAAGCCTGATACGACCTCATGCTGTTAGAACGATATGTACTCACCCTGCTTCCAGCCCACTGAACACTGAACTTCACACAAACCTCACACTAAAAGCAAAGCAAAGTCTAAGAGACTTTAGAAATCTTAAGCACAAACATTGGTTTTATTTTCCTGACTGATTTGGAAAAATGCTGCGTTTTTGCAAACTGCAGCATGTAACTTATTTCAACATTTTTTCTGCGTTTTTTTCATCCATAAGAAACAGTGGGTAAGTGCAAAAACCCAGCAAAAAAAAAAAAACGCAGGTATCAGCTTTTGGCACATTTTTGGTGCAAAAAAAACAAACAAACAAAAAGGAAGTTAATTCAGACTTTTATGGGCCACTAAACTTTATCAACATGCACAAATGACAACAAAAATGCAGCAATAAAAATGCAGCCGAAACTCAGCAAAAAAATGCAGCAAAACCTGCTTTTTGTAAGCAGCTTCTTTACTGCCTCCGGACAGAAAAAAAATGCAGCAAAAATGCAACGTGTGAACATGGCCTTAAAGGGTTAATTGTGTCTTCATAAATGGACATTGTCGGATAGCGCTGGTAAAAATACCACTTGTTAAAATTTTCAACCGTTCTTGAGATATTAGCACTTTTTTTACAGCTATTGTCTTCTAGAGCGACCACAGATGCTAAAATACGCACAGCGCTTACAAGCTCTTTTCTAATGAGCTTGTAAGCACATGTTTTGAAGCTGAAGCGCACTGTTACCTCCTAATCTGGGCCAACTTCATCGCAGTGTTTTGTTTACGCGCTAGATAGCAGCGGTGGTCGGTTTCTAAGGCAATAAGATGTAAACAGAAGGAAAAAAAAGTGTTAATATCTCAAGAACAGCTGCAAATTTTAAGACACGGTAAATTGTAAAACTGCTTGTTTTTAGAAGTAGCATGCGACAGTAGGCGTCTATGAAGAAGGGAATAAAGGGATTAACCTATTACTGAGCATGTATTATCCCATTTATGTTTATTGCAGCTGCGCAGACTGTATATCAGTATGTGTATTACACGGACCTCACCCTGGAAGGATACGCCAGCGCCGCGGCCGAAGCTTCTTTTATGAGCCCATCGACAGTACCGCTCACAGTCTACTTCAATTCTACATTAAGCATGAGCCTGACGAAGCTCGCCATCGCCACCGGTAACAACTTGTATGCTTTATCTGAAATGATAAATCGGTCAATATATAAATCAGCTGTAATCCGAAAGAAGGTTACTACAATGATGGAGTCATGAATGGTGGAAATGGAAACTGGTACCGGGCAGAAAACTGATCTTTATAAATCAATAAAGGAGGAACAAATGGAATTGATTATATTGGGTGTGTCATATCTGTAATAGCTCTTGTTAAAAAAAAAAGGAAATCAGGTCTAAGAAGCTTCATGGGAATCTGTCAGCAGGTTTTTGCTATGAAATCTGGAAGTAGCGTGATGTAGGGGCAGAGACCCTGATTCCACCGATGTGTCACTGTCCTATGTTTTTGTTTCAATACGATTAGGGCTGAGCAGACCGGTGGAAGTTCGGGTTCTGGCATCTGACCCAATCTTTATTCCAAAGTTCATTTTGAGTACCAGAACTTGAACCACAACCCAAACCCCTTTAAAAAAAATGGAGACCCAAACTTATGACCTGTAAAATATTGCCGCTTTCTCTCTTTCTGTCTCACACAGTGGAACTATAATACTAACTAGATGGGCATTTCCTGAAGGAAATACATGGTGCTTGAACAGCACTGCCAGCTGCCAATGAACCTCAGGAGCAAGTCTGGCATGCAGGGCCCTGCCCCTGGGTATCCAATTTGGCCCCTTGGTAGCCACTTTGATGTGCGGGGCCCCTTGTTAGCAACTTTGGCCCCTTGGTAGAAACTTTGATGTGCGGGGCCCCTTGTTAGCAACGTTGGCCCCTTGGTAGCCATTTTGGCATGCAGGAATCCTTGGTAGCCATTTTGGCATTTAGGAATCCTCGGTAGCCACTTTAATCGGAGGCCGGGGACCCTCGGCCTCCGATTTGGAGGCCGGGGACCCTCGGCCTACGATTTGGAGGCCGGGGACCCTCGGCCTCCGATTTGGAGGCCGGGGACCCTCGGCCTCCGATTTGGTGGCCGGGGACCCTCGGCCTCCGATTTGGAGGCCGGGGACCCTCGGCCTCCGATTTGGAGGCCGGGGACCCTCGGCCTCCGATTTGGTGGCCGGGGACCCTCGGCCTCCGATTTGGAGGCCGGGGACCCTCGGCCTCCGATTTGGAGGCCGGGGACCCTCGGCCTCCGATTTGGAGGCCGGGGACCCTCGGCCTCCGATTTGGAGGCCGGGGACCCTCGGCCTCCGATTTGGAGGCCGGGGACCCTCGGCCTCCGATTTGGTGGCCGGGGACCCTCGGCCTCCGATTTGGTGGCCGGGGACCCTCGGCCTCCGATTTGGAGGCCGGGGACCCTCGGCCTCCGATTTGGTGGCCGGGGACCCTCGGCCTCCGATTTGGAGGCCGGGGACCCTCGGCCTCCGATTCGGTGGCCGGGGACCCTCGGCCTCCGATTCGGTGGCCGGGGACCCTCGGCCTCCGATTTGGTGGGCGGGGCCGGGGGGGCACTTACTTTTCACACACGGGGCCGGGGGGGCACTTACTTTTCACACACGGGGCCGGGGGGGCACTTACTTTTCACACACGGGGCCGGGGGGGCACTTACTTTTGACACACGGGGCCGGGGGGGCACTTACTTTTCACACACGGGACGAGAGGGTGTCATATTCACTTTATTCTGATGTTTGACTGTGATAAATGATCATGTCCTAAAATGGACACCGTACATTTGCATAGCTGCCATCTTTGGAAGGTCAAGCTGGGGGTAATGGAAAGTTCGCCATTATTTCCTATGGGAAATTTTTTTTTTTAAATGCGATTTAAATAAAATCTACATATCGGATCGACTATAAAAGTCATAGCACACCTGTCCCCACCGAGGCCTTCGAAACGCCGCCTGAACGGGGTCTCTGCGCCGAGCGGTTCGGGCCGCATTAATTGCGGAAAACGCGGAGAAGAAGAAGAACTAGATGGGCATTTCCTGAAGGAAATACATGGTGCTTGAACAGCGCTGCCAGCTACCAATGAACCTCAGGAGCATTTCTGGCATGCAGGGTCCTGCCCCAGAGTAGCCATTTTGGCATGCAGGAATCCTTGGTAGCCACTTTGGCGCACACAGCTTCTCGGTAGCCACTTTGGCCACATCCCCCTATATACAAACACCACTCATATATACAGATATCCCCTTATATTCAGACATCCCCCTTATATTCAGACATCCCCCTTATATACAGACATCCCCCTATATACAGACATCTCCCTTATATATAGACATCCCCTTATATACAGTCATCTCCCTCATATATAGACATCCCCCTTATATACAGACATCCCCCTATATACAGACCTCCCCCTTATATACAGACATCCCCCTATATACAGACATCTCCCTTATATATAGACATCCCCTTATATACAATCATCTCCCTTATATACAGACATCCCCCTTATATACAGACGTCCCCCTTATATACAGACATCCCTCTATATACAGACATCCCCCTTATATACAGACATCTCCCTTATATACAGACATCCCCTTATATACAGACATCCCCTTATATACATATATCCCCCTATATACAGACATCTCCTATATACAGACATCTCCTATATACAGACATCCCCCTTATATACAGACACCCCCTTATTTACAGACATTCCCTATATACAGACATCCCCCTCATATACAGACATCCCCCATATTTATAGACATCCCCCTATATACAGACATCCCCCTATATACAGGCATCCCCCTTATATACAGACATCCCTCTATATACAGACATCCCTCTATATACAGACATCCCTCTTATATACAGACATCCCCCTTATATACAGACATCCCCCTATATACAGACATTTCCCTTATATACAGACATCCCCCTCATATACAGACATCCCCCTTATTTACAGACATCCCCTATATACAGACATCCCCCTCATATACAGACATCCCCCATATTTATAGACATCCCCCTATATACAGACATCCCCCTTATATACAGACATCCCCCTATATACAGACACCCCCCTTATATACAGACATCCCCCTATATACAGACATCCCCACTATATACAGACATCCCCCTATTTACAGACATCCCCCTTATATACAGACATCCCCCTATATACAGACATCCCCACTATATACAGACATCCCTCTATATACAGACATCCCCCTTATATACAGACATCCCCCTATATACAGACATCCCCCTATAAACAGACACCCCCCTTATATACAGACATCCCCCTATATACAGACATCCCCCTTATACACAGACATCACTTTATATACAGACATCCCCCTTATATACAGACATCTTCCTTATATACAGACATCCCCCCTATATACAGATATCCTTCTTATATACAGACATCCCCCTATATACAGACATCCCCCCATTACTTATCACACACAGGATGGGGGTGCACTTACTTTTGCACACACGGGGCCGGGGGTGCACTTACTTTTCACACAGGGGACCGGGGGATGCACTTACTTTTCACACAGGGGACCGGGGGGCACTTACTTTTCACACAGGGGACCGGGGGGCACTTACTTTTCACACAGGGGACCGGGGGGCACTTACTTTTCACACATGGGACCGGGGGGCACTTACTTTTCACACACGGGGCCAGGGGGCACTTACTTTTCACACATGGGACCGGGGGTGCACTTACTTTTCACACACGGGGCCGGGGGGCACTTACTTTTCACACACGGGGCCGGGGGGGCACTTACTTTTCACACATGAGGCCGGGGGGGCACTTACTTTTCACACACGGGGCCGGGGGGGCACTTACTTTTCACATACGGGGCCGGGGGGCACTTACTTTTCACACAGGGGACCGGGGGTGCACTTACTTTTCACCCACGGGACCGGGGGTGCACTTACTTTTCACACACGGGGCCGGGGGGGCACTTAATTTTCACACAGGGGATCGGGGGTGCACTTACTTTTCACCCACGGGACCGGGGGTGCACTTACTTTTCACACACGGGGCCGGGGGGCACTTACTTTTCACACACGGGGCCGGGGGGGCACTTACTTTTCACACAGGGGATCGGGGGTGCACTTACTTTTCACACACGGGGCCGGGGGGGGGGCACTTACTTTTCACACACGGGGCCGGGGGGCACTTACTTTTCACACACGGGGCCGGGGGGGCACTTACTTTTCACACAGGGGACCGGGGTGCACTTACTTTTCACACAGGGGACCGGGGGTGCACTTACTTTTCACACACGGGGCCGGGGGGCACTTACTTTTCACACAGGGGACCGAAGGTGCACTTACTTTTCACACAGGGGACCGGGGGTGCACTTACTTTTCACACGGGGCCGGGGGTGCACTTACTTTTCACACACGGGGCCGGGGGTGCACTTACTTTTCACCCACGGGATCGGGGGTGCACTTACTTTTCACAAACGGGGCCGGGGGGCACTTACTTTTCACACAGGGGACCGGGGGTGCACTTACTTTTCACACATAGGACCGGGGGTGCACTTACTTTTCACACAGGGGACCGGGGGTGCACTTACTTTTCACACAGGGGACCGGGGGTGCACTTACTTTTCACACAGGGGACCGGGGGTGCACTTACTTTTCACACAGGGGACCGGGGGTGCACTTACTTTTCACACAGGGGACCGGGGGTGCACTTACTTTTCACACACGGGGTTGGGGGGGCACTTACTTTTCACACAGGGGACCGGGGGTGCACTTACTTTTCACCCACGGGACCGGGGGTGCACTTACTTTTCACACACGGGGCCGGGGGGCACTTACTTTTCACACACGGGGCCGGGGGGGCACTTACTTTTCACACACGGGGCCGGGGGGCACTTACTTTTCACACACGGGGCCGGGGGGCACTTACTTTTCACACAGGGAACCAGGGGTGCACTTACTTTTCACACAGGGGACCGGGGGTGCACTTACTTTTCACACACGGGGCCGGGGGGCACTTACTTTTCACACAGGGGACCGGCGGTGCACTTACTTTTCACACATGGGACCGGGGGTGCACTTACTTTTCACACAGGGGACCGGGGGTGCACTTACTTTTCACACAGGGGACCGGGGGGCACTTACTTTTCACACAGGGGATCGGGGGTGCACTTACTTTTCACCCACGGGACCGGGGGTGCACTTACTTTTCACACACGGGGCCGGGGGGCACTTACTTTTCACACATGGGGCCGGGGGGCACTTACTTTTCACACAGGGGACCGGGGGTGTACTTACTTTTCACACAGGGGACCGGGGGGGCACATACTTTTCACACAGGGGATCGGGGGTGCACTTACTTTTCACCCACGGGACCGGGGGTGCACTTACTTTTCACACACGGGGCCGGGGGGGCACTTACTTTTCACACAGGGGACCGGGGGTGCACTTACTTTTCACCCACGGGACCGGGGGTGCACTTACTTTTCACACACGGGGCCGGGGGACACTTACTTTTCACACACGGGGCCGGGGGGCACTTACTTTTCACACAGGGGACCGGGGGTGCACTTACTTTTCACACAGGGGACCGGGGGGGCACTTACTTTTCACACAGGGGATCGGGGGTGCACTTACTTTTCACCCATGGGACCGGGGGTGCACTTACTTTTCACACACGGGGCCGGGGGGGCACTTACTTTTCACACACGGGGCCGGGGGGGCACTTACTTTTCACATACGGGGCCGGGGGGCACTTACTTTTCACACAGGGGACCGGGGGTGCACTTACTTTTCACCCACGGGACCGGGGGTGCACTTACTTTTCACGCACAGGGCCGGGGGGCACTTACTTTTCACACAGGGGATCGGGGATGCACTTACTTTTCACCCACGGGACCGGGGGTGCACTTACTTTTCACACACGGGGCCGGGGGGCACTTAGGGACCGGGGGGGCACTTACTTTTCACACAGGGGATCAGGGGTGCACTTACTTTTCACACACGGGGCCATGGGGCACTTACTTTTCACACACGGGGCCGGGGGGCACTTACTTTTCACACACGGGGCCGGGGGGGCACTTACTTTTCACACACGGGGCCGGGGGGCACTTACTTTTCACACACGGGGCCGGGGGGGCACTTACTTTTCACACACGGGGCCGGGGGGGCACTTACTTTTCACACAGGGGACCGGGGGTGCACTTACTTTTCACACACGGGTCTGGGGGTGCACTTACTTTTCACACACGGGACGAGAGGGTGTCATAGTCACTTTATTCTGATGTTTGACTTTGATAAATGATCATGTCCTAAAATGGACACCGTACATTTGCATAGCTGCCATCTTTGGAAGGTCAAGTTGGGGGTAATGGAAAGTTCGCCATTATTTCCTATGGGAAATTTTTTTTTTAAAATGCGATTTAAATAAAATCTACATATCGGATTGACTATAAAAGTCATAGCACACCTGTCCCCACCGACGCCTTCGAAACGCCGCCTGAACGGGGTCTCTGCGCCGAGCGGTTCGGGCCGCATTAATTGCGGAAAACGCGGAGAAGAATAATAACTAGATGGGCATTTCCTGAAGGAAATACATGGTGCTTGAACAGCGCTGCCAGCTGCCAATGAACCTCAGGAGCAAGTCTGGCATGCAGGGCCCTGCCCCTGGGTATCCAATTTGGCCCCTTGGTAGCCACTTTGATGTGCGGGGCCCCTTGTTAGCAACTTTGACCCCTTGGTAGAAACTTTGATGTGCGGGGCCCCTTGTTAGCAACTTTGGCCCCTTGGTAGCCATTTTGGCATGCAGGAATCCTTGGTAGCCATTTTGGCATTTAGGAATCCTCGGTAGCCACTTTAATCGGAGGCCGGGGACCCTCGGCCTCCGATTTGGTGGCCGGGGACCCTCGGCCACCGATTTGGAGGCCGGGGACCCTCGGCCTCCGATTTGGAGGCCGGGGACCCTCGGCCTCCGATTTGGAGGCCGGGGACCCTCGGCCTCCGATTTGGAGGCCGGGGACCCTCGGCCTCCGATTTGGAGGCCGGGGACCCTCGGCCTCCGATTTGGAGGCCGGGGACCCTCGGCCTCCGATTTGGAGGCCGGGGACCCTCGGCCTCCGATTTGGAGGCCGGGGACCCTCGGCCTCCGATTTGGTGGCCGGGGACCCTCGGCCTCCGATTTGGAGGCCGGGGACCCTCGGCCTCCGATTTGGAGGCCGGGGACCCTCGGCCTCCGATTTGGAGGCCGGGGACCCTCGGCCTCCGATTTGGAGGCCGGGGACCCTCGGCCTCCGATTTGGAGGCCGGGGACCCTCGGCCTCCGATTTGGTGGCCGGGGACCCTCGGCCTCCGATTTGGAGGCCGGGGACCCTCGGCCTCCGATTTGGAGGCCGGGGACCCTCGGCCTCCGATTTGGTGGCCGGGGACCCTCGGCCTCCGATTTGGAGGCCGGGGACCCTCGGCCTCCGATTTGGAGGCCGGGGACCCTCGGCCTCCGATTTGGAGGCCGGGGACCCTCGGCCTCCGATTTGGAGGCCGGGGACCCTCGGCCTCCGATTTGGAGGCCGGGGACCCTCGGCCTCCGATTTGGAGGCCGGGGACCCTCGGCCTCCGATTTGGTGGCCGGGGACCCTCGGCCTCCGATTTGGAGGCCGGGGACCCTCGGCCTCCGATTTGGTGGCCGGGGACCCTCGGCCTCCGATTTGGAGGCCGGGGACCCTCGGCCTCCGATTTGGAGGCCGGGGACCCTCGGCCTCCGATTTGGAGGCCGGGGACCCTCGGCCTCCGATTTGGAGGCCGGGGACCCTCGGCCTCCGATTTGGAGGCCGGGGACCCTCGGCCTCCGATTTGGAGGCCGGGGACCCTCGGCCTCCGATTTGGAGGCCGGGGACCCTCGGCCTCCGATTTGGAGGCCGGGGACCCTCGGCCTCCGATTTGGTGGCCGGGGACCCTCGGCCTCCGATTTGGAGGCCGGGGACCCTCGGCCTCCGATTCGGTGGCCGGGGACCCTCGGCCTCCGATTTGGAGGCCGGGGACCCTCGGCCTCCGATTCGGTGGCCGGGGACCCTCGGCCTCCGATATGGTGGCCGGGGACCCTCGGCCTCCGATTCGGTGGCCGGGGACCCTCGGCCTCCGATTCGGTGGCCGGGGACCCTCGGCCTCCGATTCGGTGGCCGGGGACCCTCGGCCTCCGATTCGGTGGCCGGGGACCCTCGGCCTCCGATTTGGTGGGCGGGGCCGGGGGGGCACTTACTTTTCACACACGGGGCCGGGGGGGCACTTACTTTTCACACACGGGGCCGGGGGGGCACTTACTTTTCACACACGGGGCCGGGGGGGCACTTACTTTTGACACACGGGGCCGGGGGGGCACTTACTTTTCACACACGGGACGAGAGGGTGTCATATTCACTTTATTCTGATGTTTGACTGTGATAAATGATCATGTCCTAAAATGGACACCGTACATTTGCATAGCTGCCATCTTTGGAAGGTCAAGCTGGGGGTAATGGAAAGTTCGCCATTATTTCCTATGGGAAATTTTTTTTTTTAAATGCGATTTAAATAAAATCTACATATCGGATCGACTATAAAAGTCATAGCACACCTGTCCCCACCGAGGCCTTCGAAACGCCGCCTGAACGGGGTCTCTGCGCCGAGCGGTTCGGGCCGCATTAATTGCGGAAAACGCGGAGAAGAAGAAGAACTAGATGGGCATTTCCTGAAGGAAATACATGGTGCTTGAACAGCGCTGCCAGCTACCAATGAACCTCAGGAGCATTTCTGGCATGCAGGGTCCTGCCCCAGAGTAGCCATTTTGGCATGCAGGAATCCTTGGTAGCCACTTTGGCGCACACAGCTTCTCGGTAGCCACTTTGGCCACATCCCCCTATATACAAACACCACTCATATATACAGATATCCCCTTATATTCAGACATCCCCCTTATATTCAGACATCCCCCTTATATACAGACATCCCCCTTATATACAGACATCCCCCTATATACAGACATCTCCCTTATATATAGACATCCCCTTATATACAGTCATCTCCCTCATATATAGACATCCCCCTTATATACAGACATCCCCCTATATACAGACCTCCCCCTTATATACAGACATCCCCCTATATACAGACATCTCCCTTATATATAGACATCCCCTTATATACAATCATCTCCCTTATATACAGACATCCCCCTTATATACAGACGTCCCCCTTATATACAGACATCCCTCTATATACAGACATCCCCCTTATATACAGACATCTCCCTTATATACAGACATCCCCTTATATACAGACATCCCCTTATATACATATATCCCCCTATATACAGACATCTCCTATATACAGACATCTCCTATATACAGACATCCCCCTTATATACAGACACCCCCTTATTTACAGACATTCCCTATATACAGACATCCCCCTCATATACAGACATCCCCCATATTTATAGACATCCCCCTATATACAGACATCCCCCTATATACAGGCATCCCCCTTATATACAGACATCCCTCTATATACAGACATCCCTCTATATACAGACATCCCTCTTATATACAGACATCCCCCTTATATACAGACATCCCCCTATATACAGACATTTCCCTTATATACAGACATCCCCCTCATATACAGACATCCCCCTTATTTACAGACATCCCCTATATACAGACATCCCCCTCATATACAGACATCCCCCATATTTATAGACATCCCCCTATATACAGACATCCCCCTTATATACAGACATCCCCCTATATACAGACACCCCCCTTATATACAGACATCCCCCTATATACAGACATCCCCACTATATACAGACATCCCCCTATTTACAGACATCCCCCTTATATACAGACATCCCCCTATATACAGACATCCCCACTATATACAGACATCCCTCTATATACAGACATCCCCCTTATATACAGACATCCCCCTATATACAGACATCCCCCTATAAACAGACACCCCCCTTATATACAGACATCCCCCTATATACAGACATCCCCCTTATACACAGACATCACTTTATATACAGACATCCCCCTTATATACAGACATCTTCCTTATATACAGACATCCCCCCTATATACAGATATCCTTCTTATATACAGACATCCCCCTATATACAGACATCCCCCCATTACTTATCACACACAGGATGGGGGTGCACTTACTTTTGCACACACGGGGCCGGGGGTGCACTTACTTTTCACACAGGGGACCGGGGGATGCACTTACTTTTCACACAGGGGACCGGGGGGCACTTACTTTTCACACAGGGGACCGGGGGGCACTTACTTTTCACACAGGGGACCGGGGGGCACTTACTTTTCACACATGGGACCGGGGGGCACTTACTTTTCACACACGGGGCCAGGGGGCACTTACTTTTCACACATGGGACCGGGGGTGCACTTACTTTTCACACACGGGGCCGGGGGGCACTTACTTTTCACACACGGGGCCGGGGGGGCACTTACTTTTCACACATGAGGCCGGGGGGGCACTTACTTTTCACACACGGGGCCGGGGGGGCACTTACTTTTCACATACGGGGCCGGGGGGCACTTACTTTTCACACAGGGGACCGGGGGTGCACTTACTTTTCACCCACGGGACCGGGGGTGCACTTACTTTTCACACACGGGGCCGGGGGGGCACTTAATTTTCACACAGGGGATCGGGGGTGCACTTACTTTTCACCCACGGGACCGGGGGTGCACTTACTTTTCACACACGGGGCCGGGGGGCACTTACTTTTCACACACGGGGCCGGGGGGGCACTTACTTTTCACACAGGGGATCGGGGGTGCACTTACTTTTCACACACGGGGCCGGGGGGGGGCACTTACTTTTCACACACGGGGCCGGGGGGCACTTACTTTTCACACACGGGGCCGGGGGGGCACTTACTTTTCACACAGGGGACCGGGGTGCACTTACTTTTCACACAGGGGACCGGGGGTGCACTTACTTTTCACACACGGGGCCGGGGGGCACTTACTTTTCACACAGGGGACCGAAGGTGCACTTACTTTTCACACAGGGGACCGGGGGTGCACTTACTTTTCACACGGGGCCGGGGGTGCACTTACTTTTCACACACGGGGCCGGGGGTGCACTTACTTTTCACCCACGGGATCGGGGGTGCACTTACTTTTCACAAACGGGGCCGGGGGGCACTTACTTTTCACACAGGGGACCGGGGGTGCACTTACTTTTCACACATAGGACCGGGGGTGCACTTACTTTTCACACAGGGGACCGGGGGTGCACTTACTTTTCACACAGGGGACCGGGGGTGCACTTACTTTTCACACAGGGGACCGGGGGTGCACTTACTTTTCACACAGGGGACCGGGGGTGCACTTACTTTTCACACAGGGGACCGGGGGTGCACTTACTTTTCACACACGGGGTTGGGGGGGCACTTACTTTTCACACAGGGGACCGGGGGTGCACTTACTTTTCACCCACGGGACCGGGGGTGCACTTACTTTTCACACACGGGGCCGGGGGGCACTTACTTTTCACACACGGGGCCGGGGGGGCACTTACTTTTCACACACGGGGCCGGGGGGCACTTACTTTTCACACACGGGGCCGGGGGGCACTTACTTTTCACACAGGGAACCAGGGGTGCACTTACTTTTCACACAGGGGACCGGGGGTGCACTTACTTTTCACACACGAGGCCGGGGGGCACTTACTTTTCACACAGGGGACCGGCGGTGCACTTACTTTTCACACATGGGACCGGGGGTGCACTTACTTTTCACACAGGGGACCGGGGGTGCACTTACTTTTCACACAGGGGACCGGGGGGGCACTTACTTTTCACACAGGGGATCGGGGGTGCACTTACTTTTCACCCACGGGACCGGGGGTGCACTTACTTTTCACACACGGGGCCGGGGGGCACTTACTTTTCACACATGGGGCCGGGGGGCACTTACTTTTCACACAGGGGACCGGGGGTGTACTTACTTTTCACACAGGGGACCGGGGGGGCACATACTTTTCACACAGGGGATCGGGGGTGCACTTACTTTTCACCCACGGGACCGGGGGTGCACTTACTTTTCACACACGGGGCCGGGGGGGCACTTACTTTTCACACAGGGGACCGGGGGTGCACTTACTTTTCACCCACGGGACCGGGGGTGCACTTACTTTTCACACACGGGGCCGGGGGACACTTACTTTTCACACACGGGGCCGGGGGGCACTTACTTTTCACACAGGGGACCGGGGGTGCACTTACTTTTCACACAGGGGACCGGGGGGGCACTTACTTTTCACACAGGGGATCGGGGGTGCACTTACTTTTCACCCATGGGACCGGGGGTGCACTTACTTTTCACACACGGGGCCGGGGGGGCACTTACTTTTCACACAGGGGACCGGGGGTGCACTTACTTTTCACACAGGGGACCTGGGGTGCACTTACTTTTCACACAGGGGACCGGGGGTGCACTTACTTTTCACACACGGGGTTGGGGGGGCACTTACTTTTCACACAGGGGACCGGGGGTGCACTTACTTTTCACCCACGGGACCGGGGGTGCACTTACTTTTCACACACGGGGCCGGGGGGCACTTACTTTTCACACACGGGGCCGGGGGGGCACTTACTTTTCACACACGGGGCCGGGGGGGCACTTACTTTTCACACACGGGGCCGGGGGGCACTTACTTTTCACACAGAGGACCGGGGGTGCACTTACTTTTCACACAGGGGACCGGGGGTGCACTTACTTTTCACACAGGGGACCGGGGGTGCACTTACTTTTCACACAGGGGACCGGGGGTGCACTTACTTTTCACACACGGGACCGGGGGTGCACTTACTTTTCACACACGGGGCCGGGGGGCACTTACTTTTCACACACGGGGCCGGGGGGCACTTACTTTTCACACACGGGGCCGGGGGGGCACTTACTTTTCACACACGGGGCCGGGGGGGCACTTACTTTTCACATACGGGGCCGGGGGGCACTTACTTTTCACACAGGGGACCGGGGGTGCACTTACTTTTCACCCACGGGACCGGGGGTGCACTTACTTTTCACGCACAGGGCCGGGGGGCACTTACTTTTCACACAGGGGATCGGGGATGCACTTACTTTTCACCCACGGGACCGGGGGTGCACTTACTTTTCACACACGGGGCCGGGGGGCACTTAGGGACCGGGGGGGCACTTACTTTTCACACAGGGGATCAGGGGTGCACTTACTTTTCACACACGGGGCCATGGGGCACTTACTTTTCACACACGGGGCCGGGGGGCACTTACTTTTCACACACGGGGCCGGGGGGGCACTTACTTTTCACACACGGGGCCGGGGGGCACTTACTTTTCACACACGGGGCCGGGGGGGCACTTACTTTTCACACACGGGGCCGGGGGGGCACTTACTTTTCACACAGGGGACCGGGGGTGCACTTACTTTTCACACACGGGTCTGGGGGTGCACTTACTTTTCACACACGGGACGAGAGGGTGTCATAGTCACTTTATTCTGATGTTTGACTTTGATAAATGATCATGTCCTAAAATGGACACCGTACATTTGCATAGCTGCCATCTTTGGAAGGTCAAGTTGGGGGTAATGGAAAGTTCGCCATTATTTCCTATGGGAAATTTTTTTTTTAAAATGCGATTTAAATAAAATCTACATATCGGATTGACTATAAAAGTCATAGCACACCTGTCCCCACCGACGCCTTCGAAACGCCGCCTGAACGGGGTCTCTGCGCCGAGCGGTTCGGGCCGCATTAATTGCGGAAAACGCGGAGAAGAATAATAACTAGATGGGCATTTCCTGAAGGAAATACATGGTGCTTGAACAGCGCTGCCAGCTGCCAATGAACCTCAGGAGCAAGTCTGGCATGCAGGGCCCTGCCCCTGGGTATCCAATTTGGCCCCTTGGTAGCCACTTTGATGTGCGGGGCCCCTTGTTAGCAACTTTGACCCCTTGGTAGAAACTTTGATGTGCGGGGCCCCTTGTTAGCAACTTTGGCCCCTTGGTAGCCATTTTGGCATGCAGGAATCCTTGGTAGCCATTTTGGCATTTAGGAATCCTCGGTAGCCACTTTAATCGGAGGCCGGGGACCCTCGGCCTCCGATTTGGTGGCCGGGGACCCTCGGCCACCGATTTGGAGGCCGGGGACCCTCGGCCTCCGATTTGGAGGCCGGGGACCCTCGGCCTCCGATTTGGAGGCCGGGGACCCTCGGCCTCCGATTTGGAGGCCGGGGACCCTCGGCCTCCGATTTGGAGGCCGGGGACCCTCGGCCTCCGATTTGGAGGCCGGGGACCCTCGGCCTCCGATTTGGAGGCCGGGGACCCTCGGCCTCCGATTTGGTGGCCGGGGACCCTCGGCCTCCGATTTGGAGGCCGGGGACCCTCGGCCTCCGATTTGGAGGCCGGGGACCCTCGGCCTCCGATTTGGAGGCCGGGGACCCTCGGCCTCCGATTTGGAGGCCGGGGACCCTCGGCCTCCGATTTGGAGGCCGGGGACCCTCGGCCTCCGATTTGGAGGCCGGGGACCCTCGGCCTCCGATTTGGAGGCCGGGGACCCTCGGCCTCCGATTTGGTGGCCGGGGACCCTCGGCCTCCGATTTGGAGGCCGGGGACCCTCGGCCTCCGATTTGGAGGCCGGGGACGCTCGGCCTCCGATTTGGAGGCCGGGGACGCTCGGCCTCCGATTTGGTGGCCGGGGACCCTCGGCCTCCGATTTGGAGGCCGGGGACCCTCGGCCTCCGATTTGGAGGCCGGGGACCCTCGGCCTCCGATTTGGTGGCCGGGGACCCTCGGCCTCCGATTTGGAGGCCGGGGACCCTCGGCCTCCGATTTGGAGGCCGGGGACCCTCGGCCTCCGATTTGGAGGCCGGGGACCCTCAGCCTCCGATTTGGAGGCCGGGGACCCTCGGCCTCCGATTTGTAGGCCGGGGACCCTCGGCCTCCGATTTGGAGGCCGGGGACCCTCGGCCTCCGATTTGGAGGCCGGGGACCCTCGGCCTCCGATTTGGTGGCCGGGGACCCTCGGCCTCCGATTTGGAGGCCGGGGACCCTCGGCCTCCGATTTGGAGGCCGGGGACCCTCGGCCTCCGATTTGGTGCCCGGGGACCCTCGGCCTCCGATTTGGAGGCCGGGGACCCTCGGCCTCCGATTCGGTGGCCGGGGACCCTCGGCCTCCGATTCGGTGCCCGGGGACCCTCGGCCTCCGATTTGGAGGCCGGGGACCCTCGGCCTCCGATTCGGTGGCCGGGGACCCTCGGCCTCCGATTCGGTGGCCGGGGACCCTCGGCCTCCGATTCGGTGGGCGGGGCCGGGGGGGCACTTACTTTTCACACACGGGGCCGGGGGGGCACTTACTTTTCACACACGGGGCCGGGGGGCACTTACTTTTCACACACGGGGCCGGGGGGGCACTTACTTTTCACACACGGGGCCGGGGGGGCACTTACTTTTCACACACGGGGCCGGGGGGCACTTACTTTTGACACACGGGGCCGGGGGGCACTTACTTTTCACACACGGGGCCGGGGGAGCACTTACTTTTCACACACGGGACGAGAGGGTGTCATATTGACTTTATTCTGATGTTTGACTGTGATAAATGATCATGTCCTAAAATGGACACCGTACATTTGCATAGCTGCCATCTTTGGAAGGTCAAGCTGGGGGTAATGGAAAGTTCGCCATTATTTCCTATGGGAAATTTTTTTTTTTAAATGCGATTTAAATAAAATCTACATATCGGATCGACTATAAAAGTCATAGCACACCTGTCCCCACCGAGGCCTTCGAAACGCCGCCTGAACGGGGTCTCTGCGCCGAGCGGTTCGGGCCGCATTAATTGCGGAAAACGCGGAGAAGAATAATAATAATAACTAGATGGGCATTTCCTGAAGGAAATACATGGTGCTTGAACAGCGCTGCCAGCTTTACAGCTGCACTTCACACACCAGGGGAGCACTTACTTTTGCACACCCGGGACCGGGGCGCACTTACTTTTGCACACGGGGCCGGGGGCGCGCTTACTTTTGCACACGGGGCCGGGGGCGCGCTTACTTTTGCACACGGGGCCAAGGGCGCCATTACTTTTGCACACGGGGCCGGGGGCGCCATTACTTTTGCACACGGGGCCGGGGGCGCCATTACCTTTGCACACGGGGCCGGGGGCGCCATTACTTTTGCACACGGGGCCGGGGGCGCTATTACTTTTGCACACGGGGCCGGGGGCGCCATTACTTTTGCACACGGGGCCGGGGGCGCCATTACTTTTGCACACGGGACCGGGGGCGCCATTACTTTTGCACACGGGGCCGGGGGCGCCATTACTATTGCACAAGGGGCCGGGGGCGCCATTACTTTTGCACACGGGGCCGGGGGCGCCATTACTTTTGCACACGGGGCCGCCATTACTTTTGCACACGGGGCCGGGGGCGCCATTACTTTTGCACACGGGGCCGTGGGCGCCATTACTTTTGCACACAGGGCCGGGGGCGCCATTACTTTTGCACACGGGGCCGGGGGCGCCATTACATTTGCACACGGGGCCGGGGGCGCCATTACTTTTGCACACGGGGCCGGGGGCGCCATTACTTTTGCACACGGGGCCGGGGGCGCCATTACTTTTGCACACGGGACCGGGGGCGCCATTACTTTTGCACACGGGGCCGGGGGCGCCATTACTTTTGCACACGGGGCCGGGGGCGCCATTACTTTTGCACACGGGGCCGGGGGCGCCATTACTTTTGCACACGGGGCCGGGGGCGCCATTACTTTTGCACACGGGGCCGGGGGCGCGCTTACTTTTGCACACGGGGCCGGGGGCGCGCTTACTTTTGCACACAGGGCCGGGGGCGCGATTACTTTTGCACACAGGGCCGGGGGCGCGCTTACTTTTGCACACGGGGCCGGGGGCGCCATTACTTTTGCACACGGGGCCGGGGGCGCCATTACTTTTGCACACGGGGCCGGGGGCGCCATTACTTTTGCACACGGGGCCGGGGGCGCCATTACTTTTGCACACGGGGCCAGGGGCGCGCTTACTTTTGCACACGGGGCCGGGGGCGCGCTTACTTTTGCACACGGGGCCGGGGGCGCGATTACTTTTGCACACGGGGCCGGGGGCGCGCTTACTTTTGCACACGGGGCCGGGGGCGCCATTACTTTTGCACACGGGGCCGGGGGCGCCATTACTTTTGCACACGGGGCCGGGGGCGCCATTACTTTTGCACACGGGGCCGGGGGCGCCATTACTTTTGCACACGGGGCCGGGGGCGCCATTACTTTTGTACACGGGGCCGGGGGCGCCATTACTTTTGCACACGGGGCCGCCATTATTTTTGCACACGGGGCCGGGGGCGCCATTACTTTTGCACACGGGGCCGGGGGCGCCATTACTTTTGCACACGGGGCCGGGGCGCCATTACTTGTGCACACGGGACCGGGGGCGCCATTACTTTTGCATAGGGGGCCGGGGGCACGCTTACTTTTGCACACGGGGCCGGGGGCGCGCTTACTTTTGCACAGGGGGCCGGGGGCGCGCTTACTTTTGCACACGGGGCCGGGGGCGCGCTTACTTTTGCACACGGGGCCGGGGGCGCGCTTACTTTTGCACACGGGGCCGGGGGCGCGCTTACTTTTGCACACGGGGCCAAGGGCGCGCTTACTTTTGCACACGGGGCCGGGGGCGCCATTACTTTTGCACACGGGGCCGCCATTACTTTTGCACACGGGGCCGGGGGCGCCATTACTTTTGCACACGGGGCCGGGGGCGCCATTACTTTTGCACACGGGGACGGGGGCGCCATTACTTTTGCACACGGGGCTGGGGGTGCCATTACTTTTGCACACGGGGCCGGGGGCGCCATTACTTTTGCACACGGGGCCGGGGGCGCCATTACTTTTGCACACGGGGCCGGGGGCGCCATTACTTTTGCACACAGGGCCGCCATTACTTTTGCACACGGGGCCGGGGGCGCCATTACTTTTGCACACGGGGCCGGGGGCGCCATTACTTTTGCACACGGGGCCGGGGCGCCATTACTTTTGCACACGGGACCGGGGGCGCCATTACTTTTGCACAGGGGGCCGGGGGCGCGCTTACTTTTGCACACGGGGCCGGGGGCGCGCTTACTTTTGCACAGGGGGCCGGGGGCGCACTTACTTTTGCACACGGGGCCGGGGGCGCGCTTACTTTTGCACACGGGGCCGGGGGCGCGCTTACTTTTGCACACGGGGCCGGGGGCGCGCTTACTTTTGCACACGGGGCCAAGGGCGCGCTTACTTTTGCACACGGGGCCGGGGGCGCCATTACTTTTGCACACGGGGCCGGGGGCGCCATTACTTTTGCACACGGGGCCGCCATTACTTTTGCACACGGGGCCGGGGGCGCCATTACTTTTGCACACGGGGACGGGGGCGCCATTACTTTTGCACACGGGGCCGGGGGCGCCATTACTTTTGCACACGGGGCCGGGGGCGCCATTACTTTTGCACACGGGGCCAGGGGCGCGCTTACTTTTGCACACGGGGCCGGGGGCGCGCTTACTTTTGCACACGGGGCCGCCATTATTTTTGCACACGGGGCCGGGGGCGCCATTACTTTTGCACACGGGGCCGGGGGCGCCATTACTTTTGCACACGGGGCCGGGGCGCCATTAGTTTTGCACACGGGACCGGGGGCGCCATTACTTTTGCACAGGGGGCCGGGGGCACGCTTACTTTTGCACACGGGGCCGGGGGCGCGCTTACTTTTGCACAGGGGGCCGGGGGCGCGCTTACTTTTGCACACGGGGCCGGGGGCGCGCTTACTTTTGCACACGGGGCCGGGGGCGCGCTTACTTTTGCACACGGGGCCGGGGGCGCGCTTACTTTTGCACACGGGGCCAAGGGCGCGCTTACTTTTGCACACGGGGCCGGGGGCGCCATTACTTTTGCACACGGGGCCGGGGGCGCCATTACTTTTGCACACGGGGCCGGGGGCGCCATTACTTTTGCACACGGGGCCGGGGGCGCCATTACTTTTGCACACGGGGACGGGGGCGCCATTACTTTTGCACACGGGGCTGGGGGCGCCATTACTTTTGCACACGGGGCCGGGGGCGCCATTACTTTTGCACACGGGGCCGGGGGCGCCATTACTTTTGCACACGGGGCCGGGGGCGCGCTTACTTTTGCACACGGGGCCGGGGGCGCGATTACTTTTGCACACGGGGCCGGGGGCGCCATTACTTTTGCACACGGGGCCGGGGGCGCCATTACTTTTGCACACGGGGCCGGGGGCGCGCTTACTTTTGCACACGGGGCCGGGGGCGCGCTTACTTTTGCACACGGGGCCGGGGGCGCCATTACTTTTGCACACGGGGCCGGGGTCGCCATTACTTTTGCACACGGGGCCGGGGGCGCCATTACTTTTGCACACGGGGCCGGGGGCGCCATTACTTTTGCACACGGGGCCGGGGGCGCCATTACTTTTGCACACGGGGCCGGGGCGCCATTACTTTTGCACACGGGACCGGGGGCGCCATTACTTTTGCACAGGGGGCCGGGGGCGCGCTTACTTTTGCACACGGGGCCGGGGGCGCGCTTACTTTTGCACAGGGGGCCGGGGGCGCGCTTACTTTTGCACACGGGGCCGGGGGCGCGATAACTTTTGCACACGGGGCCAAGGGCGCGCTTACTTTTGCACACGGGGCCGGGGGCGCCATTACTTTTGCACACGGGGCCGGGGGCGCCATTACTTTTGCACACGGGGCCGGGGGCGCCATTACTTTTGCACACTGGGCCGGGGGCGCCATTACTTTTGCACACGGGGCCGGGGGCGCCATTACTTTTGCACACGGGGCCGGGGGCGCCATTACTTTTGCACACGGGGCCGGGGGCGCCATTACTTTTGCACACGGGGCCGGGGGCGCCATTACTTTTGCACACGGGGCCGGGGGCGCCATTACTTTTGCACACGGGGCCGGGGGCGCGCTTACTTTTGCACACGGGGCCAAGGGCGCCATTACTTTTGCACACGGGGCCGGAGGCGCCATTACTTTTGCACACGGGGCCGGGGGCGCCATTACTTTTGCACACGGGGCCGGGGGCGCCATTACTTTTGCACACGGGGCCGGGGGCGCCATTACTTTTGCACACGGGGCCGGGGGCCCCATTACTTTTGCACACGGGGTCGGGGGCGCCATTACTTTTGCACACGGGGCCGGGGGCGCCATTACTTTTGCACACGGGGCCGGGGGCGCCATTACTTTTGCACACGGGGCCGGGGGCGCCATTACTTTTGCACACGGGGCCGGGGGCGCCATTACTTTTGCACACGGGGCCGGGGGCGCCATTACTTTTGCACACGGGGCCGGGGGCGCCATTACTTTTGCACACGGGGCCGGGGGCGCCATTACTTTTGCACACGGGGCCGGGGGCGCCATTACTTTTGCACACGGGGCCGGGGGCGCCATTACTTTTGCACACGGGGCCGGGGCGCCATTACTTTTGCACACGGGACCGGGGGCGCCATTACTTTTGCACACGGGGCCGGGGGCACCATTACTTTTGCACAGGGGGCCGGGGGCGCCATTACTTTTGCACACGGGGCCGGGGGCGCGCTTACTTTTGCACACGGGGCCGGGGGCGCGCTTACTTTTGCACACGGGGCCAAGGGCGCGCTTACTTTTGCACACGAGGCCGGGGGCGCCATTACTTTTGCACACGGGGCCGGGGGCGCCATTACTTTTGCACACGGGGCCGGGGGCGCCATTACTTTTGCACACGGGGCCGGGGGCGCCATTACTTTTGCACACGGGGCCGGGGGCGCCATTACTTTTGCACACGGGGCCGCCATTACTTTTGCACACGGGGCCGGGGGCGCCATTACTTTTGCACACGGGGCCGGGGGCGCCATTACTTTTGCACACGGGGACGGGGGCGCCATTACTTTTGCACACGGGGCCGGGGGCGCCATTACTTTTGCACACGGAAACGGGGGCGCCATTACTTTTGCACACGGGGCCGGGGGCGCCATTACTTTTGCACACGGGGCCGGGGGCGCCATTACTTTTGCACACGGGGCCGGGGGCGCCATTACTTTTGCACACGGGGCCGGGGGCGCCATTACTTTTGCACACGGGGCCGGGGGCGCCATTACTTTTGCACACGGGGACGGGGGCGCCATTACTTTTGCACACGGGGACGGGGGCGCCATTACTTTTGCACACGGGGACGGGGGCGCCATTACTTTTGCACACGGGGACGGGGGCGCCATTACTTTTGCACACGGGGACGGGGGCGCCATTACTTTTGCACACGGGGCCGCCATTACTTTTGCACACGGGGCCGGGGGCGCCATTACTTTTGCACACGGGGCCGGGGGCGCCATTACTTTTGCACACGGGGCCGGGGGCGCCATTACTTTTGCACACGGGGCCGGGGGCGCCATTACTTTTGCACACGGGGCCGGGGGCGCAATTACTTTTGCACACGGGGCCGGGGGCGCCATTACTTTTGCACACGGGGCCGGGGGCGCCATTACTTTTGCACACGGGGCCGGGGGCGCCATTACTTTTGCACACGGGGCCGCCATTACTTTTGCACACGGGGCCAGGGGCGCCATTACTTTTGCACACGGGGCCGGGGGCGCCATTACTTTTGCACACGGGGCCGGGGGCGCCATTACTTTTGCACATGGGGCCGGGGGCGCCATTACTTTTGCACACGGGGCCGGGGGCGCCATTACTTTTGCACACTGGGCCGGGGGCGCCATTACTTTTGCACACGGGGCCGGGGGCGCGCTTACTTTTGCACACGGGGCCGGGGGCGCCATTACTTTTGCACACGGGGCCGGGGGCGCCATTACTTTTGCACACAGGGCCGGGGGCGCCATTACTTTTGCACACGGGGCCGGGGGAGCCATTACTTTTGCACACGGGGCCGGGGGCGCCATTACTTTTACACACGGGGCCGGGGGCGCCATTACTTTTGCACACGGGGCCGGGGGCGCCCTTACTTATGCACACGGGGCCGGGGGCGCCCTTACTTTTGCACACGGGGACGGGGGCGCCATTACTTTTGCACACGGGGACGGGGGCGCCATTACTTTTGCACACGGGGACGGGGGCGCCATTACTTTTGCACACGGGGACGGGGGCGCCATTACTTTTGCACACGGGGACGGGGGCGCCATTACTTTTGCACACGGGGCGCCATTACTTTTGCACACGGGGCCGGGGGCGCCATTACTTTTGCACACGGGGCCGGGGGCGCCATTACTTTTGCACACGGGGCCGGGGGCGCCATTACTTTTGCACACGGGGCCGGGGGCGCAATTACTTTTGCACACGGGGCCGGGGGCGCCATTACTTTTGCACACGGGGCCGGGGGCGCCATTACTTTTGCACACGGGGCCGGGGGCGCCATTACTTTTGCACACGGGGCCGCCATTACTTTTGCACACGGGGCCAGGGGCGCCATTACTTTTGCACACGGGGCCGGGGGCGCCATTACTTTTGCACACGGGGCCGGGGGCGCCATTACTTTTGCACATGGGGCCGGGGGCGCCATTACTTTTGCACACGGGGCCGGGGGCGCCATTACTTTTGCACACTGGGCTGGGGGCGCCATTACTTTTGCACACGGGGCCGGGGGCGCGCTTACTTTTGCACACGGGGCCGGGGGCGCCATTACTTTTGCACACGGGGCCGGGGGCGCCATTACTTTTGCACACAGGGCCGGGGGCGCCATTACTTTTGCACACGGGGCCGGGGGAGCCATTACTTTTGCACACGGGGCCGGGGGCGCCATTACTTTTACACACGGGGCCGGGGGCGCCATTACTTTTGCACACGGGGCCGGGGGCGCCCTTACTTATGCACACGGGGCCGGGGGCGCCCTTACTTTTGCACACGGGGCCGGGGGCGCACTTACTTTTGCACACGGGGCCGGGGGCGCTCTTAATTTTGCACACGGGGCCGGGGGCGCACTTACTTTTGCACACGGGGCCGGGGGCGCACTTACTTTTGCACACGGGGCCGGGGGCGCACTTACTTTTGCACACGGGGCCGGGGGCGCACTTACTTTTGCACACGGGGCCCGGGGCGCACTTACTTTTGCACACGGGGCCGGGGGCGCACTTACTTTTGCACACGGGGCCGGGGGCGCATTTACTTTTGCACACGGGGCCGGGGGCGCACTTACTTTTGCACACGGGGCCGGGGGCGCACTTACTTTTGCACACGGGGCCGGGGGCGCACTTACTTTTGCACACGGGGCCGGGGGCGCACTTACTTTTGCACACGGGGCCGGGGGCGCACTTACTTTTGCACACGGGCCCGGGGCGCACTTACTTTTGCACACGGGGCCGTGTGATAAATGATCATGTCCTAAAATGGATACCGTACATTTGCATAGCTGCCATCTTTGGAAGGTCAAGTTTGGGGTAATGGAAAGTTCGCCATTATTTCCTATGGGAATTTTTTTTTTTAAAATGCGATTTAAATAAAATCTACATATCGGATCGACTATAAAAGTCATAGCACACCTGTCCCCACCGAGGGCTTCGAAACGCCGCCTGAACGGGGTCTCTGCGCCGAGCGGTTCGGGCCGCATTAATTGCGGAAAACGCGGAGAAGAATAATAATAATAATAAGAAAATATAAGAAATCGGATTACAATATGTTGCTTGAACCTAGGAGGTTCAAGCACCATAACTAGATGGGCATTTCCTGAAGGAAATACATGGTGCTTGAACAGCGCTGCCAGCTTTACAGCAGCACTTCACACACCAGGGGAGCACTTACTTTTGCACACCCGGGACCGGGGCGCACTTACTTTTGCACACGGGGCCGGGGGCGCGCTTACTTTTGCACACGGGGCCGGGGGCGCGCTTACTTTTGCACACGGGGCCAAGGGCGCCATTACTTTTGCACACGGGGCCGCCATTACTTTTGCACACGGGGCCGGGGGCGCCATTACTTTTGCACACGGGGCCGGGGTCACCATTACTTTTGCACACGGGGCCGGGGGCGCGCTTACTTTTGCACACGGGGCCGGGGGCGCGCTTACTTTTGCACACGGGGCCGGGGGTGCCATTACTTTTGCACACGGGGCCGGGGGCGCCATTACTTTTGCACACGGGGCCGGGGGCGCCATTACTTTTGCACACGGGGACGGGGGCGCCATTACTTTTGCACACGGGGCCGGGGGCGCCATTACTTTTGCACACGGGGCCGGGGGCGCCATTACTTTTGCACACGGGGCCGGGGGCGCCATTGCTTTTGCACACGGGGCCGGGGGCGCCATTACTTTTGCACACGGGGCCGGGGGCGCCATTACTTTTGCACACGGGGCCGGGGGCGCCATTACTTTTGCACACGGGACCGGGGGCGCCATTACTTTTGCACACGGGGCCGGGGGCGCCATTACTTTTGCACACGGGGCCGGGGGCGCCATTACTTTTGCACATGGGGCCGGGGGCGCCATTACTTTTGCACACGGGGCCGGGGGCGCCATTACTTTTGCACACGGGGCCGGGGGCGCCATTACTTTTGCACACGGGGCCGGGGGCGCCATTACTTTTGCACACGGGGCCGGGGGCGCACTTACTTTTGCACACGGGGCCGGGGGCGCCATTACTTTTGCACACGGGGCTGGGGGCGCCATTACTTTTGCACACGGGGCCGGGGGCGCCATTACTTTTGCACACGGGGCCGGGGGCGCCATTACTTTTGCACACGGGGCCGGGGGCGCCATTACTTTTGCACACGGGGCCGGGGGCGCCATTACTTTTGCACACGGGGCCGGGGGCGCCATTACTTTTGCACACGGGGCCGGGGGCGCCATTACTTTTGCACACGGGGCCGGGGGCGCCATTACTTTTGCACACGGGGCCGGAGGCGCCATTACTTTTGCACACGGGGCCGGGGGCGCCATTACTTTTGCACACGGGGCCGGGGGCGCCATTACTTTTGCACACGGGGCCGGGGGCGCCATTACTTTTGCACACGGGGCCGGGGGCGCACTTACTTTTGCACACGGGGCCGGGGGCGCACTTACTTTTGCACACGGGGCCGGGGGCGCACTTACTTTTGCACACGGGCCCGGGGCGCACTTACTTTTGCACACGGGGCCGTGTGATAAATGATCATGTCCTAAAATGGATACCGTACATTTGCATAGCTGCCATCTTTGGAAGGTCAAGTTTGGGGTAATGGAAAGTTCGCCATTATTTCCTATGGGAATTTTTTTTTTTTAAATGCGATTTAAATAAAATCTACATATCGGATCGACTATAAAAGTCATAGCACACCTGTCCCCACCGAGGGCTTCGAAACGCCGCCTGAACGGGGTCTCTGCGCCGAGCGGTTCGGGCCGCATTAATTGCGGAAAACGCGGAGAAGAATAATAATAACTAGATGGGCATTTCCTGAAGGAAATACATGGTGCTTGAACAGCGCTGCCAGCTTTACAGCAGCACTTTTCACACACGGGACCAGGGGGGCCACTTACTTTTCCACACCCGGGACCGGGGAGCACTTACTTTTCCACACCCGGGACCGGGGCGCACTTACTTTTGCACACGGGGCCGGGGGCGCACTTACCTTTGCACACGGGGCCGGGGGCGCACTTACTTTTGCACACGGGGCCGGGGGCGCACTTACTTTTGCACACGGGGCCGGGGGCGCACTTACTTTTGCACACGGGGCCAGGGGCGCACTTACTTTTGCACACGGGGCCGGGGGCGCACTTACTTTTGCACACGGGGCCGGGGGCGCACTTACTTTTGCACACGGGGCCGGGGGCGCACTTACTTTTGCACACAGGGCCGGGGGCGCACTTACTTTTGCACACGGGGCCGGGGGCGCACTTACTTTTGCACATGGGGCCGGGGGCGCACTTACTTTTGCCCACGGGGCCGGGGGCGCACTTACTTTTGCACACGGGGCCGGGGGCGCACTTACTTTTGCACACGGGGCCGGGGGCGCACTTACTTTTGCACACGGGGCCGGGGGCGCACTTACTTTTGCACACGGGGCCGGGGGCGCACTTACTTTTGCACACGGGGCCGGGGGCGCACTTACTTTTGCACACGGGGCCGGGGGCGCACTTACTTTTGCACACGGGGCCGGGGGCGCACTTACTTTTGCACACGGGGCCGGGGGCGCGCTTACTTTTGCACACGGGGCCGGGGGCGCGCTTACTTTTGCACACGGGGCCGGGGGCGCGCTTACTTTTGCACACGGGGCCGGGGGCGCGCTCACTTTTGCACACGGGGCCGGGGGCGCGCTTACTTTTGCACACGTGGCCGGGGGCGCGCTTACTTTTGCACACGGGGCCGGGGGCGCGCTTACTTTTGCACACGGGGCCGGGGGCGCGCTTACTTTTGCACACGGGGCCGGGGGCGCGCTTACTTTTGCACACGGGGCCGGGGGCGCGCTTACTTTTGCACACGGGGCCGGGGGCGCTCTTACTTTTGCACACGGGGCCGGGGCACACTTACTTTTGCACACGGGGCCGGGGGCGCACTTACTTTTGCACACGGGGCCGGGGGCGCACTTACTTTTGCACACGGGGCCGGGGGCGCACTTACTTTTGCACACGGGGCCGGGGGCGCACTTACTTTTGCACACGGGGCCGGGGGCGCACTTACTTTTGCACACGGGGCCGGGGGCGCACTTACTTTTGCACACGGGGCCGGGGGCGCACTTACTTTTGCACACGGGGCCGGGGGCGCACTTACTTTTCACACACGGGGCCGGGGGCGCACTTACTTTTCACACACGGGGCCGGGGGGCACTTACTTTTCACACACGGGGCCGGGGGGGCACTTACTTTTGCACACGGGGCCGGGGGCGCACTTACTTTTGCACACGGGGCTGGGGGCACACTTACTTTTGCACACGGGGCCGGGGGCGCACTTACTTTTCACACACGGGACGAGAGGGTGTCATAGTCACTTTATTCTGATGTTTGACTTTGATAAATGATCATGTCCTAAAATGGACACCGTACATTTGCATAGCTGCCATCTTTGGAAGGTCAAGTTGGGGGTAATGGAAAGTTCGCCATTATTTCCTATGGGAATTTTTTTTTTTTAAATGCGATTTAAATAAAATCTACATATCGGATCGACTATAAAAGTCATAGCACACCTGTCCCCACCGAGGCCTTCGAAACGCTGCCTGAACGGGGTCTCTGCGCCGAGCGGTTCGGGCCGCATTAATTGCGGAAAACGCGGAGAAGAATAATAATAATAATAAGAAAATATAAGAAATCGGATTACAATATGTTGCTTGAACCTAGGAGGTTCAAGCACCATAATAACTAGATGGGCATTTCCTGAAGGAAATACATGGTGCTTGAACAGCCAATGAACCTCAGGAGCAAGTCTGGCATGCAGGGCCCTGCCCCTGGGAATCCAATTTGGCCCCTTGGTAGCCACTTTGATGTGCGGGGCCCCTTGTTAGCAACTTTGGCCCCTTGGTAGCCATTTTGGCATGCAGGAATCCTTGGTAGCCACTTTGGAGCACACAGTCTCTCGGTAGCCACTTTGGCCACATCCTCTTATATACAGACATCACTCCTCTATACAGACACCACTCCTATATACAGACACAACTCCTACATACAGACATCCCTCTATATACAGACACCACTACCATATACAGAGATCCCTCTATATTCAGATACCACTCCTATATACAGACATCCCTCTATATACAGACACCACTACAATATAGAAGACATCCTTCTATATACAGACACCACTCCTATATACAGACATCCCACTATATACAGACATCCCCCTATATACAGACACCACTCCTATATACAGACATCTCTCCTATATACAGACATCCCTCTATATACAGACACCACTCCTATATACAGACACCACTCTTATATGCAGGCACCTCTCCTATATACAGATATCCCTCTATATACAGACACCTCTCCTATATACAGACATCCCTCTATATACAGACACCACTCCTATATACAGACATCCCTTTTTATACAGACAGCACTCCTATATACAGACATCCCTCTTTATACAGACACCACTCCTATATACAGACATCCCTCTATATACAGACACCACTCCTATATACAGACATCCCCTATATACAGACACCACTCCTATATACAGACATCCCTCTATATACAGACACCACTCCTATACACAGACATCCCTCTATATACAGACACCACTCCTATGTACAGACATCCCTCTAAATACAGACACCACTCCTATATACAGACATCCCTCTATATACAGACACCACTCCTATATACAGACATCCCCTATATAAAGACACCACTCTTATATACAGACATCCCTCTGTATACAGACACCACTCCTATATACAGACATCCCTCTATATACAGACACCACTCCTATATACAGACATCCCTCTATATACAGACATATCTCCTATATTCAGACATCCCCCTATATAGAGACACCACTCCTATAAACAGACATACCTCTATATACAGACAACACTCCTATATACAGACATCCCTCTATATACAGACACCACTCCTATGTACAGACATCCCTCTATATACAGACACCACTCCTATATACAGACATCCCTCTATATACAGACACCACTCCTATATACAGACATCCACCTATATACAGACACCACTCCTATATACAGACATACCCCTATATACAGACACCACTCCTATACACAGACATCCCTATATATACAGACATCTCTCCTATATTCAGACATCCCCCTATATACAGACACCACTCCTATATACAGACATCCCACTATATACAGACACCACTCCTATATACAGACATCCCTCTATATACAGACATCTCTCCTATATACAGACATCCCTCTATATACAGACATCCCCCTATATACAGACACCACTCCTATATACAGACATCCCCCTATATACAGACACCACTCCTATATACAGACATCCCTCTATATACAGGCACCACTCCTATATACAGACATCCCTCTATATACAGACACCACTCCTATATACAGACATCCCTCTATATACAGACACCACTCCTATATACAAAAATCCCCCTATATACAGACACCACTCCTATATACAGATATCCCCCTATATACAGACACCACTCCTATATACAGACATCCCCCTATATACAGACACCACTCCTATATACAGACATCCCTCTATATACAGACACCACTCCTATATACAGACATCCCTCTATATACAGACATCTCTCCTATATACAGACATCCCTCTATATACAGACACCACTCCTATATACAAACATCCCCCTATATACAGACACCACTCCTATATACAGACATCCCCCTATATACACACACCACTCCAATATACAGACATCCCTCTGTATACAGGCACCACTCCTATATACAGACATCCCTCTATATACAGACACCGCTCCTATGTACAGACATCCCTCTATATACAGACACCACTCCTGTATACAGAAATTCCCCTATATACAGACACCACTCCTATATACAGATATCCCCCTATATACAGACACCACTCCTATACACAGATATCCCTATATATACAGACATCTCTCCTATATTAAGACATCCCCCTATATACAGACACCACTCCTATATACAGACATCCCTCTATATACAGACACCACTCCTATATACAGACATCCCTCTATATACAGACATCTCTCCTATATACAGACATCCCTCTATATACAGACACCACTCCTATATACAAACATCCCCCTATATACAGACACCACTCCTATATACAGACATCCCCCTATATACAGACACCACTCCTATATACAGACATCCCTCTGTATACAGACACCACTCCTATATACAGACATCCCCCTATATACAGACACCACTCCAATATACAGACATCCCTCTGTATACAGACACCACTCCTATATACAGACATCCCTCTATATACAGACATCTCTCCTATATACAGACATCCCTCTATATACAGACACCACTCCTATATACAAACATCCCCCTATATACAGACACCACTCCTATATACAGACATCCCCCTATATACACACACCACTCCAATATACAGACATCCCTCTGTATACAGGCACCACTCCTATATACAGACATCCCTCTATATACAGACACCGCTCCTATGTACAGACATCCCTCTATATACAGACACCACTCCTGTATACAGAAATTCCCCTATATACAGACACCACTCCTATATACAGATATCCCCCTATATACAGACACCACTCCTATACACAGATATCCCTATATATACAGACATCTCTCCTATATTAAGACATCCCCCTATATACAGACACCACTCCTATATACAGACATCCCTCTATATACAGACACCACTCCTATATACAGACATCCCTCTATATACAGACATCTCTCCTATATACAGACATCCCTCTATATACAGACACCACTCCTATATACAAACATCCCCCTATATACAGACACCACTCCTATATACAGACATCCCCCTATATACAGACACCACTCCTATATACAGACATCCCTCTGTATACAGACACCACTCCTATATACAGACATCCCCCTATATACAGACACCACTCCTATATACAGACATCCCTCTGTATACAGACACCACTCCTATATACAGACATCCCTCTATATACAGACACCACTCCTATATACAGACTTCCCTCTATATACAGACACCACTCCTATATACAGACATCCCCCTATATACAGACACCACTCCTATATACAGACATCCCTCTATATACAGACACCATTCCTATATACAGACATCCCTCTGTATACAGACACCACTCTTATATACAGACATCCCTCTATATACAGACATCTCTCCTAAATACAGACATCCCTCTATATACAGACACCACTGCTATATACAGAAATCCTCCTATATACAGAAACCACTCCTATATACAGTCATCCCCTTATATACAGACACCACTCCTATATACAGACATCCCTATATATACAGACATATCTCCTATATTCAGACATCCCCCCTATATACAGACACCACTCCTATATACAGACATCCCTCTATATACAGACACCACTCCTATATACAGACATCCCTCTATATACAGACATCTCTCCTATATACAGACATCCCTCTATATACAGACACCACTCCTATAAACAGACATCCCCCTATATACAGACACCACTCCTATATACAGACATCCCCCTATATACAGACATCACTCCTATATACAGACATCCCTCTGTATACAGACACCACTCCTATATACAGACATCCCTCTATATACAGACACCACTCCTATATACAGACTTCCCTCTATATACAGACACCACTCCTATATACAGACATCCCCCTATATACAGACACCACTCCTATAAACAGACATCCCTCTATATACAGACACCACTCCTATATACAGACATCCCTCTGTATACAGACACCACTCCTTTATGCAGACATCCCTCTATATACAGACACCACTGCTATATACAGACATCCCTCTATATACAGACACCACTCCTATATATAGACATCCCTCTATATACAGACATCTCTCCTATATAGAGACATCCCCCTATATACAGACACCACTCCTATATACAGACAACACTCTATATACAGACACCACTCCTATATACAGACATCCCTCTGTATACAGACACCACTCCTATATACAGACATCCCCCTATATACAGACACCACTCCTATATGCAGACATCCCTCTGTATACAGACACCACTCCTATATACAGACATCCCTCTATATACAGACACCACTCCTATATACAGACTTCCCTCTATATACAGACACCACTCCTATATACAGACATCCCCCTATATACAGACACCACTCCTATATACAGACATCCCTCTATATACAGACACCATTCCTATATACAGACATCCCTCTGTATACAGACACATCTCCTTTATACAGACATTCCTCTATATACAGACACCACTCCTATATACAGACATCCCTCTATATACAGACATCTCTCCTATATACAGACATCTCTCTATATACAGACACCACTCTTATATACAGACATCCCTCTATATACAGACATCTCTCCTAAATACAGACATCCCTCTATATACAGACACCACTGCTATATACAGAAATCCTCCTATATACAGAAACCACTCCTATATACAGACATCCCCTTATATACAGACACCACTCCTATATACAGACATCCCTATATATACAGACATATCTCCTATATTCAGACATCCCCCTATATACAGACACCACTCCTATATACAGACATCCCTCTATATACAGACACCACTCCTATATACAGACATCCCTCTATATACAGACATCTCTCCTATATACAGACATCCCTCTATATACAGACACCACTCCTATAAACAGACATCCCCCTATATACAGACACCACTCCTATATACAGACATCCCCCTATATACAGACACCACTCCTATATACAGACATCCCTCTGTATACAGACACCACTCCTATATACAGACATCCCTCTATATACAGACACCACTCCTATATACAGACTTCCCTCTATATACAGACACCACTCCTATATACAGACATCCCCCTATATACAGACACCACTCCTATAAACAGACATCCCTCTATATACAGACACCACTCCTATATACAGACATCCCTCTATATACAGACACCACTCCTTTATGCAGACATCCCTCTATATACAGACACCACTCCTATATACAGACAACACTCTATATACAGACACCACTCCTATATACAGACATCCCTCTATATACAGACACCACTCCTATATAGAGACATCCCCCTATGTACAGACACCACTCCTATATACAGACATCACTCTATATACAGACACCACTCCTATATACAGACATCCCTCTATATACAGACACCACTCCTATATACAGACATTCCTCTATATACAAACACCACTCTTATATACAGACATCCCTCTATATACAGACACCACTCCTATATACAGACATCCCTCTGTATACAGACACCACTCCTATATACAGACATCCCTCTATATACAGACACCACTCCTATATACAGACATCCCTCTTTATACAGACATATCTCCTATATTCAGACATCCCCCTGTATAGAGACACCACTCCTATATACAGACATCCCCCTATATACAGACATCACTCCTATATACAGACATCCCTCTATATACAGACACCACTCATATATACAGACATACCTCTATATACAGACACCACTCCTATATACAGACATCCCGCTATATACAGACACCACTCCTATATACAGACATCCCCCTATATACAGACACCACTCCTATATACAGACATTCCCCTATATACAGACACCACTCCTATATACAGACATCCCTCTAAATACAGACACCACTCCTATATACAGACATCCCTCTATATACAGACACCACTCTTATATACAGACATCCCTCTATATAGACACCACTCCTATATACAGACATCCCTCTATATATAGACACCACTCCTATATATAGACATCCCCTATATAGAGACACCACTCCTATATACAGACATCCCTCTATATACAGACACCACTCCTATATACAGACATCCCTCTATATACAGACACCACTCCTATATACAGACATCCCTCTATATACAGACACCACTCCTATATACAGACATCCCCCTATATACAGACACCACTCCTATATACAGACATCCCCATATATACAGACACCACTCCTATATACAGACATCCCCCTATATACAGACACCACTCCTATACACAGATATCCCTATATATACAGACATCTCTCCTATATTCAGACATCCCCCTATATACAGACACCACTCCTATATACAGACATCCCTCTATATACAGACACCACTCCTATATACAGACATCCCTCTATATACAGACATCTCTCCTATATACAGACATCCCTCTATATACAGACACCACTCCTATATGCAGACATCCCCCTATATACAGACACCACTCCTATATACAGACATCCCCCTATATACAGACACCACTCCTATATACAGACATCCCTCTATATACAGACATCTCTCCTATATTCAGACATCCCCCTATATACAGACACCACTCCTATATACAGACATCCCTCTATATACAGACACCACTCCTATATACAGACATCCCTCTATATACAGACATATCTCATATATACAGACATCCCTCTATATACAGACACCACTCCTATATACAGACATCCTCCTATATACAGACACCACTCCTATATACAGACATCCCCCTATATACAGACACCACTCCTATATACAGACATCCCTCTGTATACAGACACCACTCCTATATACAGACATCCCTCTATATACAGACACCACTCCTATATACAGACTTCCCTCTATATACAGACACCACTCCTATATACAGACATCCCCCTATATACAGACACCACTCCTATATACAGACATCCCTCTGTATACAGACACCACTCCTATATACAGACATTCCCCTATATACAGACACCACTCCTATATACAGACATCCCTCTGTATACAGACACCACTCCTATATACAGACATCCCCCTATATACAGACACCACTCCTATATACAGACATCCCTCTATATACAGACACCATTCCTATATACAGACATCCCTCTGTATACAGACACCACTCCTTTATACAGACATCCCTCTATATACAGACACCACTCCTATATACAGACATCCCTCTATATACAGACATCTCTCCTATATACAGACATCCCTCTATTTACAGACACCACTCCTATATACAGACATCCCTCTATATACAGACATCTCTCCTTTATACAGATATCCCTCTATATACAGACACCACTCCTATATACAGACATCCCCCTATATACAGACACCACTCTTATATACAGACATCCCTCTATATACAGACACCACTCCTATATACAGACATCCCTCTATATACAGACACCACTCCTATATACAGACATCCCTCTATATACAGACACCACTCTTATATACAGACATCCCTCTATATACAGACACCACTCCTATATACAGACATCCCCCTATATACAGACATCACTCCTATATACAGACATCCCTCTATATACAGACACCACTCCTATATACAGACATCCCTCTATATACAGACACCACTCCTATATACAGACAATCCCCTATATACAGACACCACTCCTATATACAGACATTCCCCTATATACAGACACCACTCCTATATACAGACATCCCTCTAAATACAGACACCACTCCTATATACAGACATCCCCCTATATACAGACTCCTATATACAGGTCAGAGTTGTGGGTCACTTACTTTTCACACACGGGGCCAGGGGGGGCACTTACTTTTCACACACGGGGCCGGGGGGCACTTACTTTTCACACACGTGGCCGGGGGGCACTTACTTTTCACACACGGGGCGGAACTTAGTTTTCACACACGGGGCCGGGGGGCACTTACTTTTCACACACGGGGCCGGGGGGCACTTACTTTTCACACACGGGGCCGGGGGGCACTTACTTTTCACACACGGGGCCGCACTTACTTTTGCACACGGGGCCGGGGGCGCACTTACTTTTGCACACGGGGCCGGGGGCGCACTTACTTTTGCACACGGGGCCGGGGGCGCACTTACTTTTGCACACGGGGCCGGGGGCGCACTTACTTTTGCACACGGGGCCGGGGGCGCACTTACTTTTGCACACGGGGCCGGGGGCGCACTTACTTTTGCACACGGGGCCGGGGGCGCACTTACTTTTGCACACGGGGCCGGGGGCGCACTTACTTTTGCACACGGGGCCGGGGGCGCACTTACTTTTGCACACGGGGCCGGGGGCGCACTTACTTTTGCACACGGGGCCGGGGGCGCTCTTACTTTTGCACACGGGGCCGGGGGCGCACTTACTTTTGCACACGGGGCCGGGGGCGCACTTACTTTTGCACACGGGGCTGGGGGCGCACTTACTTTTGCACACGGGGCCGGGGGCGCACTTACTTTTGCACACGGGGCCGGGGGCGCACTTACTTTTGCACACGGGGCTGGGGGCGCACGTACTTTTGCACACGGGGCCGGGGGCGCACTTACTTTTGCACATGGGGCCGGGGGCGCACTTACTTTTGCACACGGGGCCGGGGGCGCACTTACTTTTGCACACGGGGCCGGGGGCGCACTTACTTTTGCACACGGGGCCAGGAGGGCACTTACTTTTCACACACGGGGCCGGGGGGGCACTTACTTTTGACACACGGGGCAGGGGGGGCACTTACTTTTCACACACGGGGCCGGGGGGCACTTACTTTTCACACACGGGGCCGGGGGGGCACTTACTTTTCACACACGGGACGAGAGGGTGTCATAGTCACTTTATTCTGATGTTTGACTTTGATAAATGATCATGTCCTAAAATGGACACCGTACATTTGCATAGCTGCCATCTTTGGAAGGTCAAGTTCGGGGTAATGGAAAGTTCGCCATTATTTCCTATGGGAAATTTTTTTTTTTAAATGCGATTTAAATAAAATCTACATATCGGATCGACTATAAAAGTCATAGCACACCTGTCCCCACCGAGGCCTTCGAAACGCCGCCTGAACGGGGTCTCTGCGCCGAGCGGTTCGGGCCGCATTAATTGCGGAAAACGCGGAGAAGAAGAAGAATAAAATATAAGAAATCGGATTACAATATGTTGCTTGAACCTAGGAGGGTTCAAGCACCATAATAATAATAAGAAGAAAATATAAGAAATCGGATTACAATATGTTGCTTGAACCTAGGAGGTTCAAGCACCATAACTAGATGGGCATTTCCTGAAGGAAATACATGGAGCTTGAACAGCGCTGCCAGCTGCCAATGAACCTCAGGAGCAAGTCTGGCATGCAGGGCCCTGCCCCTGGGTATCCAATTTGGCCCCTTGGTAGCCACTTTGATGTGCGGGGCCCCTTGTTAGCAACTTTGACCCCTTGGTAGAAACTTTGATGTGCGGGGCCCCTTGTTAGCAACTTTGGCCCCTTGGTAGCCATTTTGGCATGCAGGAATCCTTGGTAGCCATTTTGGCATTTAGGAATCCTCGGTAGCCACTTTAATCGGAGGCCGGGGACCCTCGGCCTCCGATTTGGTGGCCGGGGACCCTCGGCCTCCGATTTGGAGGCCGGGGACCCTCGGCCTCCGGACCCTCGGCCTCCGATTTGGAGGCCGGGGACCCTCGGCCTCCGATTTGGAGGCCGGGGACCCTCGGCCTCCGATTTGGTGGCCGGGGACCCTCGGCCTCCGATTTGGAGGCCGGGGACCCTCGGCCTCCGATTTGGAGGCCGGGGACCCTCGGCCTCCGATTTGGAGGCCGGGGACCCTCGGCCTCCGATTTGGAGGCCGGGGACCCTCGGCCTCCGATTTGGAGGCCGGGGACCCTCGGCCTCCGATTTGGAGGCCGGGGACCCTCGGCCTCCGATTTGGAGGCCGGGGACCCTCGGCCTCCGATTTGGAGGCCGGGGACCCTCGGCCTCCGATTTGGAGGCCGGGGACCCTCGGCCTCCGATTTGGTGGCCGGGGACCCTCGGCCTCCGATTTGGAGGCCGGGGACCCTCGGCCTCCGATTTGGTGGCCGGGGACCCTCGGCCTCCGATTTGGAGGCCGGGGACCCTCGGCCTCCGATTTGGAGGCCGGGGACCCTCGGCCTCCGATTTGGAGGCCGGGGACCCTCGGCCTCCGATTTGGAGGCCGGGGACCCTCGGCCTCCGATTTGGAGGCCGGGGACCCTCGGCCTCCGATTTGGAGGCCGGGGACCCTCGGCCTCCGATTTGGAGGCCGGGGACCCTCGGCCTCCGATTTGGAGGCCGGGGACCCTCGGCCTCCGATTTGGAGGCCGGGGACCCTCGGCCTCCGATTTGGAGGCCGGGGACCCTCGGCCTCCGATTTGGAGGCCGGGGACCCTCGGCCTCCGATTTGGTGGCCGGGGACCCTCGGCCTCCGATTTGGAGGCCGGGGACCCTCGGCCTCCGATTTGGAGGCCGGGGACCCTCGGCCTCCGATTTGGAGGCCGGGGACCCTCGGCCTCCGATTTGGAGGCCGGGGACCCTCGGCCTCCGATTTGGTGGCCGGGGACCCTCGGCCTCCGATTTGGAGGCCGGGGACCCTCGGCCTCCGATTTGGTGGCCGGGGACCCTCGGCCTCCGATTTGGAGGCCGGGGACCCTCGGCCTCCGATTTGGTGGCCGGGGACCCTCGGCCTCCGATTTGGTGGCCGGGGACCCTCGGCCTCCGATTTGGAGGCCGGGGACCCTCGGCCTCCGATTTGGAGGCCGGGGACCCTCGGCCTCCGATTTGGTGGCCGGGGACCCTCGGCCTCCGATTTGGAGGCCGGGGACCCTCGGCCTCCGATTTGGAGGCCGGGGACCCTCGGCCTCCGATTTGGTGGCCGGGGACCCTCGGCCTCCGATTTGGAGGCCGGGGACCCTCGGCCTCCGATTTGGAGGCCGGGGACCCTCGGCCCCCGATTTGGAGGCCGGGGACCCTCGGCCTCCGATTTGGAGGCCGGGGACCCTCGGCCCCCGATTTGGAGGCCGGGGACCCTCGGCCTCCGATTTGGAGGCCGGGGACCCTCGGCCTCCGATTTGGTGGCCGGGGACCCTCGGCCTCCGATTTGGAGGCCGGGGACCCTCGGCCTCCGATTTGGAGGCCGGGGACCCTCGGCCTCCGATTTGGTGGCCGGGGACCCTCGGCCTCCGATTTGGTGGCCGGGGACCCTCGGCCTCCGATTTGGAGGCCGGGGACCCTCGGCCTCCGATTTGGTGGCCGGGGACCCTCGGCCTCCGATTTGGTGGCCGGGGACCCTCGGCCTCCGATTTGGAGGCCGGGGACCCTCGGCCTCCGATTTGGAGGCCGGGGACCCTCGGCCTCCGATTTGGTGGCCGGGGACCCTCGGCCTCCGATTTGGAGGCCGGGGACCCTCGGCCTCCGATTTGGAGGCCGGGGACCCTCGGCCTCCGATTTGGTGGCCGGGGACCCTCGGCCTCCGATTTGGAGGCCGGGGACCCTCGGCCTCCGATTTGGAGGCCGGGGACCCTCGGCCTCCGATTTGGTGGCCGGGGACCCTCGGCCTCCGATTTGGAGGCCGGGGACCCTCGGCCTCCGATTTGGAGGCCGGGGACCCTCGGCCTCCGATTCGGTGCCCGGGGACCCTCGGCCTCCGATTTGGAGGCCGGGGACCCTCGGCCTCCGATTCGGTGGCCGGGGACCCTCGGCCTCCGATTCGGTGGCCGGGGACCCACGGCCTCCGATTCGGTGGGCGGGGCCGGGGGGGCACTTACTTTTCACACACGGGGCCGGGGGGGCACTTACTTTTCACACACGGGGCCGGGGGGCACTTACTTTTCACACACAGGGCCGGGGGGCACTTACTTTTCACACACGGGGCCGGGGGGGCACTTACTTTTCACACACGGGGCCGGGGGGCACTTACTTTTGACACACGGGGCCGGGGGGCACTTACTTTTCACACACGGGGCCGGGGGAGCACTTACTTTTCACACACGGGACGAGAGGGTGTCATATTGACTTTATTCTGATGTTTGACTGTGATAAATGATCATGTCCTAAAATGGACACCGTACATTTGCATAGCTGCCATCTTTGGAAGGTCAAGCTGGGGGTAATGGAAAGTTCGCCATTATTTCCTATGGGAAATTTTTTTTTTTAAATGCGATTTAAATAAAATCTACATATCGGAACGACTATAAAAGTCATAGCACACCTGTCCCCACCGAGGCCTTCGAAACGCCGCCTGAACGGGGTCTCTGCGCCGAGCGGTTCGGGCCGCATTAATTGCGGAAAACGCGGAGAAGAAGAAGAATAATAACTAGATGAGCATTTCCTGAAGGAAATACATGGTGCTTGAACAGCGCTGCCAGCTGCCAATGAACCTCAGGAGCAAGTCTGGCATGCAGGGCCCTGCCCCTGGGAATCCAATTTGGCCCCTTGGTAGCCACTTTGATGTGCGGGGCCCCTTGTTAGCAACTTTGGCCCCTTGGTAGCCATTTTGGCATGCAGGAATCCTTGGTAGCCACTTTGGAGCACACAGTCTCTCGGTAGCCACTTTGGCCACATCCTCTTATATACAGACATCACTCCTCTATACAGACACCACTCCTATATACAGACACAACTCCTACATACAGACATCCCTCTATATACAGACACCACTACCATATACAGAGATCCCTCTATATTCAGATACCACTCCTATATACAGACATCCCTCTATATACAGACACCACTACAATATAGAAGACATCCTTCTATATACAGACACCACTCCTATATACAGACATCCCACTATATACAGACATCCCCCTATATACAGACACCACTCCTATATACAGACATCTCTCCTATATACAGACATCCCTCTATATACAGACATCTCTCCCTTATACAGACATCCCCCTATATACAGACACCACTTCTATATAAAGTCATCCCTCTATATACAGACACCACTCCTATATACAGACACCACTCTTATATGCAGGCACCTCTCCTATATACAGATATCCCTCTATATACAGACACCTCTCCTATATACAGACATCCCTCTATATACAAACACCACTCCTATATACAGACATCCCTTTTTATACAGACAGCACTCCTATATACAGACATCCCTCTTTATACAGACACCACTCCTATATACAGACATCCCTCTATATACAGACACCACTCCTATATACAGACATCCCCTATATACAGACACCACTCCTATATACAGACATCCCTCTATATACAGACACCACTCCTATACACAGACATCCCTCTATATACAGACACCACTCCTATGTACAGACATCCCTCTATATACAGACACCACTCCTATACACAGACATCCCTCTATATACAGACACCACTCCTATATACAGACATCCCCTATATAAAGACACCACTCTTATATACAGACATCCCTCTGTATACAGACACCACTCCTATATACAGACATCCCTCTATATACAGACACCACTCCTATATACAGACATCCCTCTATATACAGACATATCTCCTATATTCAGACATCCCCCTATATAGAGACACCACTCCTATAAACAGACATCCCTCTATATACAGACAACACTCCTATATACAGACATCCCTCTATATACAGACACCACTCCTATATACAGACATCCCTCTATATACAGACACCACTCCTATATACAGACATCCCTCTATATACAGACACCACTCCTATATACAGACATCCCCCTATATACAGACACCACTCCTATATACAGACATACCCCTATATACAGACACCACTCCTATACACAGACATCCCTATATATACAGACATCTCTCCTATATTCAGACATCCCCCTATATACAGACACCACTCCTATATACAGACATCCCACTATATACAGACACCACTCCTATATACAGACATCCCTCTATATACAGACATCTCTCCTATATACAGACATCCCTCTATATACAGACACCACTCCTATATACAGACATCCCCCTATATACAGACACCACTCCTATATACAGACATCCCCCTATATACAGACACCACTCCTATATACAGACATCCCTCTATATACAGGCACCACTCCTATATACAGACATCCCTCTATATACAGACACCACTCCTATATACAGACATCCCTCTATATACAGACACCACTCCTATATACAGAAATCCCCCTATATACAGACACCACTCCTATATACAGATATCCCCCTATATACAGACACCACTCCTATACACAGACATCCCTATATATACAGACATCTCTCCTATATTCAGACATCCCCCTATATACAGACACCACTCCTATATACAGACATCCCTCTATATACAGACACCACTCCTATATACAGACATCCCTCTATATACAGACATCTCTCCTATATACAGACATCCCTCTATATACAGACACCACTCCTATATACAAACATCCCCCTATATACAGACACCACTCCTATATACAGACATCCCCCTATATACACACACCACTCCAATATACAGACATCCCCCTATATACAGACACCACTCCTATATACAGACATCTCTCCTATATACAGACATCCCTCTATATACAGACATCTCTCCCTTATACAGACATCCCCCTATATACAGACACCACTTCTGTATAAAGACATCCCTCTATATACAGACACCACTCCTATATACAGACACCACTCTTATATGCAGGCACCTCTCCTATATACAGATATCCCTCTATATACAGACACCTCTCCTATATACAGACATCCCTCTATATACAGACACCACTCCTATATACAGACATCCCTTTTTATACAGACAGCACTCCTATATACAGACATCCCTTTTTATACAGACACCACTCCTATATACAGACATCCCTCTATATACAGACACCACTCCTATATACAGACATCCCACTATATACAGACATCCCCCTATATACAGACACCACTCCTATATACAGACATCTCTCCTATATACAGACATCCCTCTATATACAGACATCTCTCCCTTATACAGACATCCCCCTATATACAGACACCACTTCTATATAAAGTCATCCCTCTATATACAGACACCACTCCTATATACAGACACCACTCTTATATGCAGGCACCTCTCCTATATACAGATATCCCTCTATATACAGACACCTCTCCTATATACAGACATCCCTCTATATACAAACACCACTCCTATATACAGACATCCCTTTTTATACAGACAGCACTCCTATATACAGACATCCCTCTTTATACAGACACCACTCCTATATACAGACATCCCTCTATATACAGACACCACTCCTATATACAGACATCCCCTATATACAGACACCACTCCTATATACAGACATCCCTCTATATACAGACACCACTCCTATACACAGACATCCCTCTATATACAGACACCACTCCTATGTACAGACATCCCTCTATATACAGACACCACTCCTATACACAGACATCCCTCTATATACAGACACCACTCCTATATACAGACATCCCCTATATAAAGACACCACTCTTATATACAGACATCCCTCTGTATACAGACACCACTCCTATATACAGACATCCCTCTATATACAGACACCACTCCTATATACAGACATCCCTCTATATACAGACATATCTCCTATATTCAGACATCCCCCTATATAGAGACACCACTCCTATAAACAGACATCCCTCTATATACAGACAACACTCCTATATACAGACATCCCTCTATATACAGACACCACTCCTATATACAGACATCCCTCTATATACAGACACCACTCCTATATACAGACATCCCTCTATATACAGACACCACTCCTATATACAGACATCCCCCTATATACAGACACCACTCCTATATACAGACATACCACTATATACAGACACCACTCCTATACACAGACATCCCTATATATACAGACATCTCTCCTATATTCAGACATCCCCCTATATACAGACACCACTCCTATATACAGACATCCCACTATATACAGACACCACTCCTATATACAGACATCCCTCTATATACAGACATCTCTCCTATATACAGACATCCCTCTATATACAGACACCACTCCTATATACAGACATCCCCCTATATACAGACACCACTCCTATATACAGACATCCCCCTATATACAGACACCACTCCTATATACAGACATCCCTCTATATACAGGCACCACTCCTATATACAGACATCCCTCTATATACAGACACCACTCCTATATACAGACATCCCTCTATATACAGACACCACTCCTATATACAGAAATCCCCCTATATACAGACACCACTCCTATATACAGATATCCCCCTATATACAGACACCACTCCTATACACAGACATCCCTATATATACAGACATCTCTCCTATATTCAGACATCCCCCTATATACAGACACCACTCCTATATACAGACATCCCTCTATATACAGACACCACTCCTATATACAGACATCCCTCTATATACAGACATCTCTCCTATATACAGACATCCCTCTATATACAGACACCACTCCTATATACAAACATCCCCCTATATACAGACACCACTCCTATATACAGACATCCCCCTATATACACACACCACTCCAATATACAGACATCCCCCTATATACAGACACCACTCCTATATACAGACATCTCTCCTATATACAGACATCCCTCTATATACAGACATCTCTCCCTTATACAGACATCCCCCTATATACAGACACCACTTCTGTATAAAGACATCCCTCTATATACAGACACCACTCCTATATACAGACACCACTCTTATATGCAGGCACCTCTCCTATATACAGATATCCCTCTATATACAGACACCTCTCCTATATACAGACATCCCTCTATATACAGACACCACTCCTATATACAGACATCCCTTTTTATACAGACAGCACTCCTATATACAGACATCCCTCTTTATACAGACACCACTCCTATATACAGACATCCCTCTATATACAGACACCACTCCTATATACAGACATCCCTCTATATACAGACACCACTCCTATACACAGACATCCCTCTATATACAGACACCACTCCTATGTACAGACATCCCTCTATATACAGACACCACTCCTATATACAGACATCCCTCTATATACAGACACCACTCCTATATACAGACATCCCCTATATAAAGACACCACTCTTATATACAGACATCCCTCTGTATACAGACACCACTCCTATATACAGACATCCCTCTATATACAGACACCACTCCTATATACAGACATCCCTCTATATACAGACATATCTCCTATATTCAGACATCCCCCTATATAGAGACACCACTCCTATAAACAGACATCCCTCTATATACAGACAACACTCCTATATACAGACATCCCCCTATATGCAGACACCACTCCTATATACAGACATACCCCTATATACAGACACCACTCCTATACACAGACATCCCTATATATACAGACATCTCTCCTATATTCAGACATCCCCCTATATACAGACACCACTCCTATATACAGACATCCCCCTATATACAGACAGCACTCCTATATACAGACATCCCCCTATATACACACACCACTCCAATATACAGACATCCCTCTGTATACAGGCACCACTCCTATATACAGACATCCCTCTATATACAGACACCGCTCCTATGTACAGACATCCCTCTATATACAGACACCACTCCTATATACAGAAATCCCCCTATATACAGACACCACTCCTATATACAGATATCCCCCTATATACAGACACCACTCCTATACACAGATATCCCTATATATACAGACATCTCTCCTATATTAAGACATCCCCCTATATACAGACACCACTCCTATATACAGACATCCCTCTATATACAGACACCACTCCTATATACAGACATCCCTCTATATACAGACATCACTCCTATATACAAACATCCCCCTATATACAGACACCACTCCTATATACAGACATCCCCCTATATACAGACACCACTCCTATATACAAACATCCCCCTATATACAGACACCACTCCTATATACAGACATCCCTCTATATACAGACATCACTCCTATATACAAACATCCCCCTATATACAGACACTACTCCTATATACAGACATCCCCCTATATACAGACACCACTCCTATATACAGACATCCCTCTGTATACAGACACCACTCCTATATACAGACACCCCCCTATATACAGACACCACTCCTATATACAGACATCCCTCTGTATAAAGACACCACTCCTATATACAGACATCCCTCTATATACAGACACCACTCCTATATACAGACTTCCCTCTATATACAGACACCACTCCTATATACAGACATCCCCCTATATACAGACACCACTCCTATATACAGACATCCCTCTATATACAGACACCATTCCTATATACAGACATCCCTCTGTATACAGACACCACTCCTTTATACAGACATCCCTCTATATACAGACACCACTCCTATATACAGACATCCCTCTATATACAGACATCTCTCCTATATACAGACATCTCTCTATATACAGACACCACTGCTATATACAGAAATCCTCCTATATACAGAAACCACTCCTATATACAGACATCCCCTTATATACAGACACCACTCCTATATACAGACATCCCTATATATACAGACATATCTCCTATATTCAGACATCCCCCTATATACAGACACCACTCCTATATACAGACATCCCTCTATATACAGACACCACTCCTATATACAGACATCCCTCTATATACAGACATCTCTCCTATATACAGACATCCCTCTATATACAGACACCACTCCTATAAACAGACATCCCCCTATATACAGACACCACTCCTATATACAGACATCCCCCTATATACAGACACCACTCCTATATACAGACTGTTGTGGATTCTGTTGGTGGGCTCCCTCTGGTGGTTACTGCTGGTACTGGGTGACTTTGGTGGGTTGCGGTCTTTGGTTTCCACCTGTCCATCAGAGGCTGGGTGTTTCCTATTTTACCTGGCCTTTCTGTCATTTCCCTTGCCGGCTATCAATGTGTTCAGATGTGCTCTGTTTGGTTCCTGCCTACCTGCTCCCAGATCTTTCAGGATAAGCTAAGTGCTGATTTTCAGTTGTTTGGTTTTTGGTCCAGCTTGCTTATTATGTCTCTATGCTAGCTGGTTGCTCTAGTGGACTGAGGTTCTCCCCATGTGCCATGAGTTGGCACATGGGTTCTTGTAATCTCAGGATGGTTTTTTTGATTAGGGTTTTTTGCTGACCGCTCAGTCCCCTTTTGTATCATTCTGCTTTCTAGTTTTCAGAGGGCCTCTATTTGCTAAAGCTATATACATCATCTCTATGTGTGTGCCTTCCTCTCATTTCACCGTCAATATATGTGGGGGGCAACTATACCTTTGGGGTTAATTCCTCTGGAGGCAAGTGAGGTCTTGTTTTCTCTGCAGTACTAGTTAGCTCTTAGGCTGGTGCGTGGCGTCTAGAACCAACGTAGGAACGCTCCCTGGCTATCTCTATTTGCGTTTGTCAGGCGTAGGGCAGCGGTCAGCCCAGGTTCCATCACCCTAGAGCTCGTCCGATATTTGTTATACTTTGCTTGTCCTGTGCTATCCCTAGCCATTGGGGATTCATGACAGTATAGCCGGCCCACAAAGTGTTAATTGTTTGGGCTGAAGCAGGAGGAAAAGAAGTGTTCAAGGAAAATTTTTTATTTTTTTTTTTTCCTTCAGAGTTTTGCTGCCTAGCCCTTAATTGCTGTCTAGCTGCTTCTTACCTCCTCTTAACCCTTGAATGGCTCTGATCTTAACTGTTTATCATGGATGTCCAGAGTTTGGCTTCCAGCCTGAGTAATCTCGCGGCAAAGGTTCAAAACATACAGGATTTCGTTGTTCACACTCCCATGTCTGAACCTAGAATTCCTATTCCAGAGTTTTTTTCTGGAGATAGATCTACCTTCCTGAATTTCAGGAACAATTGTAAATTGTTTCTCTCTTTGAAATCTCGCTCCTCTGGAGACCCTGCTCAACAGGTCAAGATTGTTATATCGTTCCTACGGGGCGACCCTCAGAATTGGGCATTTGCATTGGCACCAGGGGATCCTGCGTTGCTCAGTGTGGATGCGTTTTTTCTGGCATTGGGATTGCTCTATGAGGAACCTAACCTAGAGATTCAGGCTGAAAAGGCTTTATTAGCTCTCTCTCAGGGGCATGATGAAGCGGAAATTGTCAGAAATTTCGGAAATGGTCAGTGCTTACTCAGTGGAATGAGTGCGCCCTGGCTGCAAACTTCAGAAATGGTCTTTCTGAGGCCATTAAGGATGTTATGGTGGGGTTCCCTGCGCCTACAGGTCTGAATGAGTCTATGGCTATGGCCATTCAGATTGATCGGCGTTTACGGGAGCGCAAACCCGTGCACCAGTTGGCGGTGTCTTCTGAACAGGCACCTGAGACTATGCAATGTGATAGAATTCAGTCCAGAAGTGAACGGCAAAGTTATAGGCGGAAAAATGGTTTGTGTTTTTATTGTGGTGATTCAGCTCATGTTATATCAGCATGCTCTAAACGCACAAAGAGGGTTGATAAATCTTTTGCCATTGATACTCTGCAGTCTAAGTTCATTTTGTCTGTGACTCTGATTTTTTCACTGTCTTCCATTTCCGTCGATGCCTATGTGGATTCAGGCGCTGCCCTGAGTCTTATGGATTGGTCATTTGCTAAACGCTGCGGTTTTAGTCTAGAGCCTCTGGAAGTTCCTATTCCTCTGAAAGGAATTGATTCTACACCATTGGCTATGAATAAACCGCAGTATTGGACACAAGTGACCATGCGCATGACTCCCGTTCATCAGGAGGTGATTCGCTTCCTTGTACTGTATAATTTACATGATGTATTAGTGCTTGGTCTGCCATGGTTACAAACTCATAATCCTGTCCTGGACTGGAAAACAATGTCTGTGCTAAGCTGGGGATGTCAGGGGGTTCATGATGATGCATCTCCGATTTCTATCGCTTCATCGACTCCTTCGGAGATCCCTGCGTTTTTGTCAGATTATAAGGATGTTTTTGAGGAGCCTAAGCTCAATTCGCTCCCTCCTCATAGAGAGTGTGACTGTGCTATAGAATTGATTCCTGGCAGTAAGTTCCCTAAGGGTCGTTTATTTAATCTGTCACTGCCAGAGCATACTGCTATGCGGAATTATATTAAGGAGTCCTTGGAAAAGGGACATATTCGTCCATCTTCGTCCCCTCTGGGAGCAGGTTTTTTTTTCGTGGCAAAAAAAGATGGTTCCCTGAGGCCTTGCATAGATTATCGCCTTCTGAATAAGATTACAGTCAAATACCAGTATCCATTGCCATTATTTACTGATTTGTTTGCTCGCATTAAGGGGGCTAGGTGGTTCACTAAAATAGATCTTCGTGGTGCGTATAATCTGGTGCGGATAAAACAGGGTGATGAGTGGAAAACCGCATTTAATACGCCTGAGGGCCATTTTGAGTATTTGGTAATACCTTTTGGACTCTCCAATGCTCCGTCAGTCTTTCAGTCCTTTATGCACAATATTTTCCGTGAATATCTGGATAAGTTTATGATTGTGTATTTGGATGATATTTTGGTGTTTTCTGATGACTGGGAGTCTCATGTTCTACAGGTCAGGAAGGTGTTTCAGGTTTTGCGGGCCAATTCTCTGTTTGTGAAGGGCTCAAAGTGTCTCTTCGGAGTCCAGAAGATTTCTTTTTTGGGGTACATTTTTTCTCCTTCTACTATTGAGATGGATCCCGTTAAGGTTCAGGCTATTTGTGACTGGACACAACCTACATCTGTTAAGAGCCTTCAGAAGTTCTTGGGGTTTGCTAATTTTTATCGTCGGTTCATTGCTAATTTTTCCAGTATTGTTAAACCTTTGACTGATTTGACTAAAAAGGGTGCTGATGTTGCTGATTGGTCTCCTGCGGCCGTGGAGGCCTTTCGGGAACTTAAGCGCCGGTTTTCTTCTGCTCCTGTGTTGTGTCAACCAGATGTTTCACTTCCTTTTCAGGTGGAGGTTGATGCTTCCGAGATTGGAGCGGGGGTGGTTTTGTCACAGAGAAGTTCTAATGGCTCGGTGACGAAGCCATGTGCTTTCTTCTCTAGAAAATTCTCGCCCGCCGAGCGCAATTATGATGTGGGTAATCGGGAGCTTTTGGCCATGAAGTGGGCATTTGAGGAGTGGCGTCATTGGCTTGAGGGTGCTAAACATCGCGTGGTGGTCTTGACTGATCACAAGAATCTCATTTACCTTGAGTCTGCCAGGCGTTTGAATCCTAGACAGGCTCGTTGGTCATTATTTTTTTCTCGTTTCAATTTCGTGGTTTCATACCTGCCAGGTTCAAAAAATGTGAAGGCAGATGCTCTTTCCAGGAGTTTTGTGCCTGATTCTCCTGGAGACACTGGGCCTGCTGGTATCCTTAGGGATGGGGTAATATTGTCCGCCGTATCCCCAGACTTGCGACGCGCATTGCAGGAGTTTCAGGTGGATAAACCGGATCGATGTCCTCCAGAAAGACTGTTTGTTCCGGATGATTGGACCAGTAGAGTCATCTCCGAGGTCCATTCTTCTGTGTTGGCTGGTCATCCTGGAATATTTGGTACAAGAGATTTGGTGGCCAGGTCTTTTTGGTGGCCTTCCTTGTCTAGGGATGTGCGTACCTTTGTAGTCTTGTGAAGTGTGTGCTCGAGCTAAGCCTTGCTGTTCACGGGCTAGTGGGTTGTTGTTATCTTTGCCCATCCCGAAGAGGCCTTGGACGCACATTTCCATGGATTTTATTTCTGATCTCCCGGTTTCACAGAAAATGTCCGTTATCTGGGTTGTGTGTGACCGCTTTTCTAAGATGGTTCATTTGGTGCCCTTGCCTAAGTTACCCTCCTCCTCTGAGTTGGTTCCTTTGTTTTTTCAGAACGTGGTTCGTTTGCATGGGATTCCGGAGAATATCGTTTCTGACAGGGGATCCCAGTTTGTGTCTAGATTTTGGCGGACGTTTTGTGCCAAGATGGGCATTGATTTGTCTTTCTCGTCTGCATTCCATCCTCAGACGAATGGCCAGACGGAGCGAACTAATCAGACCTTGGAAACTTATTTGAGGTGTTTTGTTTCTGCTGATCAGGATGACTGGGTTGCTTTTTTGCCACTGGCCGAATTTGCTCTTAATAATCGGGCTAGTTCTGCCACGTTGGTCTCTCCTTTTTTTTGTAATTCGGGGTTTCATCCTCGTTTTTCCTCTGGTCAGGGGGAATCTTCGGATTGTCCTGGAGTGGACGTGGTGGTGGACAGGCTACATCAGATTTGGAATCAGGTGGTGGACAATTTGAAGTTATCCCAGGAGAAGACTCAGCAGTTTGCTAATCGCCGTCGCCGCGTGGGTCCCCGACTTCTTGTTGGGGACTTGGTGTGGTTGTCTTCTCGTTTTGTCCCTATGAAGGTCTCTTCTCCTAAGTTCAAGCCTCGGTTCATCGGTCCTTATAGGATCTCGGAGATTCTTAACCCTGTATCTTTTCGTTTGGATCTCCCAGCATCGTTTGCTATTCATAATGTGTTCCATCGGTCGTTGTTGCGGAGGTATGAGGTGCCCGTTGTTCCTTCGGTCGAGCCTCCTGCTCCGGTGCTGGTGGAGGGAGAATTGGAGTATGTTGTTGAAAAGATCTTGGATTCTCGTGTTTCCAGACGCAAACTCCAGTATTTGGTTAAGTGGAAGGGTTATGGTCAGGAGGATAATTCTTGGGTGGTCGCCTCCGATGTTCACGCGACTAATTTGGTCCGCGCCTTCCATAGAGCTCACCCTGATCGCCCTGGGGGTTCTCGTGAGGGTTCGGTGACCCCTCCTCAAGGGTGGGGTACTGTTGTGGATTCTGTTGGTGGGCTCCCTCTGGTGGTTACTGCTGGTACTGGGTGACTTTGGTGGGTTGCGGCCTTTGGTTTCCACCTGTCCATCAGAGGCTGGGTGTTTCCTATTTTACCTGGCCTTTCTGTCATTTCCCTTGCCGGCTATCAATGTGTTCAGATGTGCTCTGTTTGGTTCCTGCCTACCTGCTCCCAGATCTTTCAGGATAAGCTAAGTGCTGATTTTCAGTTGTTTGGTTTTTGGTCCAGCTTGCTTAGAATGTCTCTATGCTAGCTGGTTGCTCTAGTGGACTGAGGTTCTCCCCATGTGCCATGAGTTGGCACATGGGTTCTTGTAATCTCAGGATGGTTTTTTTGATTAGGGTTTTTTGCTGACCGCTCAGTCCCCTTTTGTATCATTCTGCTTTCTAGTTTTCAGCGGGCCTCTATTTGCTAAAGCTATATACATCATCTCTATGTGTGTGCCTTCCTCTCATTTCACCGTCAATATATGTGGGGGGCAACTATACCTTTGGGGTTAATTCCTCTGGAGGCAAGTGAGGTCTTGTTTTCTCTGCAGTACTAGTTAGCTCTTAGGCTGGTGCGTGGCGTCTAGAACCAACGTAGGAACGCTCCCTGGCTATCTCTATTTGCGTTTGTCAGGCGTAGGGCAGCGGTCAGCCCAGGTTCCATCACCCTAGAGCTCATCCGATATTTGTTATACTTTGCTTGTCCTGTGCTATCCCTAGCCATTGGGGATTCATGACAACAGACATCCCTCTGTATACAGACACCACTCCTATATACAGACATCCCTCTATATACAGACACCACTCCTATATACAGACTTCCCTCTATATACAGACACCACTCCTATATACAGACATCCCCCTATATACAGACACCACTCCTATAAACAGACATCCCTCTATATACAGACACCACTCCTATATACAGACATCCCTCTGTATACAGACACCACTCCTTTATGCAGACATCCCTCTATATACAGACACCACTGCTATATACAGACATCCCTCTATATACAGACACCACTCCTATATATAGACATCCCTCTATATACAGACATCTCTCCTATATAGAGACATCCCCCTATATACAGACACCACTCCTATATACAGACAACACTCTATATTCAGACACCACTCCTATATACAGACATCCCTCTGTATACAGACACCACTCCTATATACAGACATCCCCCTATATACAGACACCACTCCTATATACAGACATCCCTCTGTATACAGACACCACTCCTATATACAGACATCCCTCTATATACAGACACCACTCCTATATACAGACTTCCCTCTATATACAGACACCACTCCTATATACAGACATCCCTCTATATACAGACACCATTCCTATATACAGACATCCCTCTGTATACAGACACCTCTCCTTTATACAGACATCCCTCTATATACAGACACCACTCCTATATACAGACATCCCTCTATATACAGACATCTCTCCTATATACAGACATCTCTCTATATACAGACACCACTCTTATATACAGACATCCCTCTATATACAGACATCTCTCCTAAATACAGACATCCCTCTATATACAGACACCACTGCTATATACAGAAATCCTCCTATATACAGAAACCACTCCTATATACAGACATCCCCTTATATACAGACACCACTCCTATATACAGACATCCCTATATATACAGACATATCTCCTATATTCAGACATCCCCCTATATACAGACACCACTCCTATATACAGACATCCCTCTATATACAGACACCACTCCTATATACAGACATCCCTCTATATACAGACATCTCTCCTATATACAGACATCCCTCTATATACATACACCACTCCTATAAACAGACATCCCCCTATATACAGACACCACTCCTATATACAGACATCCCCCTATATACAGACACCACTCCTATATACAGACATCCCTCTGTATACAGACACCACTCCTATATACAGACATCCCTCTATATACAGACACCACTCCTATATACAGACTTCCCTCTATATACAGACACCACTCCTATATACAGACATCCCCCTATATACAGACACCACTCCTATAAACAGACATCCCTCTATATACAGACACCACTCCTATATACAGACATCCCTCTGTATACAGACACCACTCCTTTATGCAGACATCCCTCTATATACAGACACCACTGCTATATACAGACATCCCTCTATATACAGACACCACTCCTATATATAGACATCCCTCTATATACAGACATCTCTCCTATATAGAGACATCCCCCTATATACAGACACCACTCCTATATACAGACAACACTCTATATACAGACACCACTCCTATATACAGACATCCCTCTATATACAGACACCACTCCTATATAGAGACATCCCCCTATGTACAGACACCACTCCTATATACAGACATCACTCTATATACAGACACCACTCCTATATACAGACATCCCTCTATATACAGACACCACTCCTATATACAGACATCCCTCTATATACAAACACCACTCTTTTATACAGACATCCCTCTATATACAGACACCACTCCTATATACAGACATCCCTCTGTATACAGACACCACTCCTATATACAGACATCCCTCTATATACAGACACCACTCCTATATACAGACATCCCTCTTTATACAGACATATCTCCTATATTCAGACATCCCCCTGTATAGAGACACCACTCCTATATACAGACATCCCCCTATATACAGACATCACTCCTATATACAGACATTCCTCTATATACAGACACCACTCATATATACAGACATACCTCTATATACAGACACCACTCCTATATACAGACATCCCGCTATATACAGACACCACTCCTATATACAGACATCCCCCTATATACACACACCACTCCTATATACAGACATTCCCCTATATACAGACACCACTCCTATAAACAGACATCCCTCTAAATACAGACACCACTCCTATATACAGACATCCCTCTATATACAGACACCACTCTTATATACAGACATCCCTCTATATACAGACACCACTCCTATATACAGACATCCCTCTATATACAGACACCACTCCTATATATAGACATCCCCTATATAGAGACACCACTCCTATATACAGACATCCCTCAATATACAGACACCACTCCTATATACAGACATCCCTCTATATACAGACACCACTCCTATATACAGACATCCCTCTATATACAGACACCACTCCTATATACAGACATCCCGCTATATACAGACACCACTCCTATATACAGACATCCCCATATATACAGACACCACTCCTATATAGAGACATCCCCCTATATACAGACACCACTCCTATACACAAATATCCCTATATATACAGACATCTCTCCTATATTCAGACATCCCCCTATATACAGACACCACTCCTATATACAGACATCCCTCTATATACAGACACCACTCCTATATACAGACATCCCTCTATATACAGACATCTCTCCTATATACAGACATCCCTCTATATACAGACACCACTCCTATATGCAGACATCCCCCTATATACAGACACCACTCCAATATACAGACATCCCCCTATATACAGACAATACTCCTATATACAGACATCCCTCTATATACAGACACCACTCCTATATACAGACATCCCTCTATATACAGACACCACTCCTATATACAGACATCCCTCTATATACAGATACCACTCCTATATACAGAAATCCCCCTATATACAGACACCACTCCTATATACAGATATCCCCCTATATACAGACACCACTCCTATACACAGACATCCCTATATATACAGACATATCTCCTATATTCAGACATCCCCCTATATACAGACACCACTCCTATATACAGACATCCCTCTATATAGAGACACCACTCCTATATACAGACATCCCTCTATATACAGACATATCTCCTATATACAGACATCCCTCTATATACAGACACCACTCCTATATACAGACATCCTCCTATATACAGACACCACTCCTATATACAGACATCCCCCTATATACAGACACCACTCCTATATACAGACATCCCTCTGTATACAGACACCACTCCTATATACAGACATCCCCCTATATACAGACACCACTCCTATATACAGACATCCCTCTTTATACAGACACCACTCCTATATACAGACATCCCCCTATATACAGACACCACTCCTATATACAGACATCCCTCTATATACAGACACCATTCCTATATACAGACATCCCTCTGTATACAGACACCACTCCTTTATACAGACATCCCTTTATATACAGACACCACTCCTATATACAGACATCCCTCTATATACAGACATCTCTCCTATATACAGACATCCCTCTATTTACAGACACCACTCCTATATACAGACATCCCCCTATATAAAGACACCACTCTTATATACAGACATCCCTCTATATATATAGACACCACTCCTATATACAGACATCCCTCTATATACAGACACCACTCCTATATACAGACATCCCTTTATATACAGACACCACTCCTATATACAGACATCCCTCTATATACAGACTCCTATATACAGGTCAGAGTTGTGGGTCACTTACTTTTCACACACGGGGCCGGGGGGGCACTTACTTTTCACACACGGGGCCGGGGGGCACTTACTTTTCACACACGGGGCCGGGGGGCACTTACTTTTCACACACGGGGCGGAACTTACTTTTCACACACGGGGCCGGGGGGCACTTACTTTTCACACACGGGGCCGGGGGGCACTTACTTTTCACACACGGGGCCGGGGGGCACTTACTTTTCACACACGGGGCCGGGGGCGCACTTACTTTTGCACACGGGGCCGGGGGCGCACTTACTTTTGCACGCGGGGCCGGGGGCGCACTTACTTTTGCACACGGGGCCGGGGGCGCACTTACTTTTGCACACGGGGCCGGGGGCGCACTTACTTTTGCACACGGGGCCGGTGGCGCACTTACTTTTGCACACGGGGCCGGGGGCGCACTTACTTTTGCACACGGGGCCGGGGGCGCATTTACTTTTGCACACGGGGCCGGGGGCGCACTTACTTTTGCACACGGGGCCGGGGGCGCACTTACTTTTGCACACGGGGCCGGGGGCGCACTTACTTTTGCACACGGGGCCGGGGGCGCACTTACTTTTGCACACGGGGCCGGGGGCGCTATTACTTTTGCACACGGGGCCGGGGGCGCACTTACTTTTGCACACGGGGCCGGGGGCGCACTTACTTTTGCACACGGGGCCGGGGGCGCACTTACTTTTCACACATGGGGCCGGAGGGAACTTACTTTTCACACACGGGGCCGGGGGCGCACTTACTTTTGCACACGGGGACGGGGGCGCACTTACTTTTGCACACGGGGCCGGGAGGGCACTTACTTTTCACACACGGGGCCGGGGGCGCACTTACTTTTGCACACGGGGCTGGGGGCGCACTTACTTTTGCACACGGGGCCGGGGGCGCACTTACTTTTGCACACGGGGCCGGGAGGGCACTTACTTTTGACACACGGGGCCGGGGGGGCACTTACTTTTGACACACGGGGCCGGGGGGGCACTTACTTTTCACACACGGGGCCGGGGGGCACTTACTTTTCACACACGGGGCCGGGGGGCACTTAGTTTTCACACACGGGGCCGGGGGGCACTTACTTTTCACACACGGGACGAGAGGGTGTCATAGTCACTTTATTCTGATGTTTGACTTTGATAAATGATCATGTCCTAAAATGGACACCGTACATTTGCATAGCTGCCATCTTTGGAAGGTCAAGTTCGGGGTAATGGAAAGTTCGCCATTATTTCCTATGGGAAATTTTTTTTTTTAAATGCGATTTAAATAAAATCTACATATCGGATCGACTATAAAAGTCATAGCACACCTGTCCCCACCGAGGCCTTCGAAACGCCGCATGAACGGGGTCTCTGCGCCGAGCCGTTCGGGCCGCATTAATTGCGGAAAACGCGGAGAAGAAGAAGAATAAAATATAAGAAATCGGATTACAATATGTTGCTTGAACCTAGGAGGGTTCAAGCACCATAATAAACTAGATGGGCATTTCCTGAAGGAAATACATGGTGCTTGAACAGCGCTGCCAGCTGCCAATGAACCTCAGGAGCAAGTCTGGCATGCAGGGCCCTGCCCCTGGGTATCCAATTTGGCCCCTTGGTAGCCACTTTGATGTGCGGGGCCCCTTGTTAGCAACTTTGACCCCTTGGTAGAAACTTTGATGTGCGGGTCCCCTTGTTAGCAACTTTGGCCCCTTGGTAGCCATTTTGGCATGCAGGAATCCTTGGTAGCCATTTTGGCATTTAGGAATCCTCGGTAGCCACTTTAATCGGAGGCCGGGGACCCTCGGCCTCCGATTTGGAGGCCGGGGACCCTCGGCCTCCGATTTGGTGGCCGGGGACCCTCGGCCTCCGATTTGGAGGCCGGGGACCCTCGGCCTCCGATTTGGAGGCCGGGGACCCTCGGCCTCCGATTTGGAGGCCGGGGACCCTCGGCCTCCGATTTGGTGGCCGGGGACCCTCGGCCTCCGATTTGGAGGCCGGGGACCCTCGGCCTCCGATTTGGAGGCCGGGGACCCTCGGCCCCCGATTTGGAGGCCGGGGACCCTCGGCCTCCGATTTGGAGGCCGGGGACCCTCGGCCTCCGATTTGGAGGCCGGGGACCCTCGGCCTCCGATTTGGAGGCCGGGGACCCTCGGCCTCCGATTTGGAGGCCGGGGACCCTCGGCCTCCGATTTGGTGGCCGGGGACCCTCGGCCTCCGATTTGGAGGCCGGGGACCCTCGGCCTCCGATTTGGAGGCCGGGGACCCTCGGCCTCCGATTTGGTGGCCGGGGACCCTCGGCCTCCGATTTGGTGGCCGGGGACCCTCGGCCTCCGATTTGGAGGCCGGGGACCCTCGGCCTCCGATTTGGAGGCCGGGGACCCTCGGCCTCCGATTTGGAGGCCGGGGACGCTCGGCCTCCGATTTGGTGGCCGGGGACCCTCGGCCTCCGATTTGGAGGCCGGGGACCCTCGGCCTCCGATTTGGAGGCCGGGGACTCTCGGCCTCCGATTTGGAAGCCGGGGACCCTCGGCCTCCGATTTGGAGGCCGGGGACCCTCGGCCTCCGATTTGGTGGCCGGGGACCCTCGGCCTCCGATTTGGAGGCCGGGGACCCTCGGCCTCCGATTTGGAGGCCGGGGACCCACGGCCTCCGATTTGGAGGCCGGGGACCCACGGCCTCCGATTTGGTGGCCGGGGACCCTCGGCCTCCGATTTGGAGGCCGGGGACCCTCGGCCTCCGATTTGGAGGCCGGGGACCCTTGGCCTCCGATTTGGTGGCCGCGGACCCTCGGCCTCCGATTTGGAGGCCGGGGACTCTCGGCCTCCGATTTGGAGGCCGGGGACCCTCGGCCTCCGATTTGGTGCCCGGGGACCCTCGGCCTCCGATTTGGAAGCCGGGGACCCTCGGCCTCCGATTCGGTGGCCGGGGACCCTCGGCCTCCGATTCGGTGGCCGGGGACCCTCGGCCTCCGATTCGGTGGCCGGGGACCCTCGGCCTCCGATTCGGTGGCCGGAGACCCTCGGCCTCCGATTCGGTGGCCGGGGTCCCTCGGCCTCCGATTCGGTGGGCGGGGCCAGGGGGGCACTTACTTTTCACACACGGGGCCGGGGGGGCACTTACTTTTCACACACGGGGCTGGGGGGCACTTACTTTTCACACACGGGGCCGGGGGGGCACTTACTTTTCACACACGGGGCCGGGGGGCACTTACTTTTGACACACGGGGCCGGGGGGCACTTACTTTTCACACACGGGGCCGGGGGAGCACTTACTTTTCACACACGGGACGAGAGGGTGTCATATTGACTTTATTCTGATGTTTGACTGTGATAAATGATCATGTCCTAAAATGGACACCGTACATTTGCATAGCTGCCATCTTTGGAAGGTCAAGCTGGGGGTAATGGAAAGTTCGCCATTATTTCCTATGGGAAATTTTTTTTTTTAAATGCGATTTAAATAAAATCTACATATCGGATCGACTATAAAAGTCATAGCACACCTGTCCCCACCGAGGCCTTCGAAACGCCGCCTGAACGGGGTCTCTGCGCCGAGCGGTTCGGGCCGCATTAATTGCGGAAAACGCGGAGAAGAATAATAATAATAAAATATAAGAAATCGGATTACAATATGTTGCTTGAACCTAGCAGGTTCAAGCACCATAAATATAAGAAATCGGATTACAATATGTTGCTTGAACCTAGGAGGTTCAAGCACCATAATAAAATATAAGAAATCGGATTACAATATGTTGCTTGAACCTAGGAGGTTCAAGCACCATAATAATAAACTAGATGGGCATTTCCTGAAGGAAATACATGGTGCTTGAACAGCGCTGCCAGCTACCAATGAACCTCAGGAGCATTTCTGGCATGCAGGGTCCTGCCCCAGAGTAGCCATTTTGGCATGCAGGAATCCTTGGTAGCCACTTTGGCGCACACAGCTTCTCGGTAGCCACTTTGGCCACATCCCCCTATATACAAACACCACTCATATATACAGATATCCCCTTATATTCAGACATCCCCCTTATATTCAGACATCCCCCTTATATACAGACATCCCCCTTATATACAGACATCCCCCTATATACAGACATCTCCCTTATATATAGACATCCCCTTATATACAGTCATCTCCCTCATATATAGACAGCCCCCTTATATACAGACATCCCCCTATATACAGACCTCCCCCTTATATACAGACATCCCCCTATATACAGACATCTCCCTTATATATAGACATCCCCTTATATACAATCATCTCCCTTATATACAGACATCCCCCTTATATACAGACGTCCCCCTTATATACAGACATCCCTCTATATACAGACATCCCCCTTATATACAGACATCTCCCTTATATACAGACATCCCCTTATATACAGACATCCCCTTATATACAGACATCTCCCTTATATACAGACATCCCCCTTATATACAGACACCCCCTTATTTACAGACATTCCCTATATACAGACATCCCCCTCATATACAGACATCCCCCATATTTATAGACATCCCCCTATATACAGACATCCCCCTATATACAGACATCCCCCTATATACAGGCATCCCCCTTATATACAGACATCCCTCTATATACAGACATCCCCCTTATATACAGACATCCCCCTTATATACAGGCATCCCCCTTATATACAGGCATCCCCCTATATACAGACATTTCCCTTATATACAGACATCCCCCTCATATACAGACATCCCCCATATTTACAGACATCCCCTATATACAGACATCCCCCTCATATACAGACATCCCCCATATTTATAGACATCCCCCTATATACAGACATCCCCCTATATACAGACATCCCCCTATATACAGACATCCCCCTATATACAGACATCCCCCTATATACAGACATCCCCCTTATATACAGACATCCCCCTATATACAGACACCCCCCTTATATACAGACATCCCCCTATATACAGACATCCCCACTATATACAGACATCCCCCTATTTACAGACATCCCCCTTATATACAGACATCCTCCTATTTACAGATATCCCCCTTATATACAGACATCCCCCTATTTACAGACATCCCCCTCATATACAGACATCCCCCTCATATACAGACTTCCCCCATATTTATAGACATCCCCTATATACAGACATCCCCTTATATACAGACATCCCCCTTATTTACAGACATCCCTCTATATACAGACATCCCCCTTATATACAGACATCCCCCTATAAACAGACACCCCCCACACACGGGACCGGGGGTGCACTTACTTTTCACACACGGGGCCGGGGGGCACTTACTTTTCACACAGGGGACCGGGGGTGCACTTACTTTTCACACATGGGACCGGGGGTGCACTTACTTTTCACATAGGGGACCGGGGGTGCACTTACTTTTCACACAGGGGACCGGGGGTGCACTTACTTTTCACACAGGGGACCGGGGGTGCACTTACTTTTCACACGGGGCCGGGGGTGCACTTACTTTTCACACACGGGGCCGGGGGGCACTTACTTTTCACACAGGGGACTGGGGGTGCACTTACTTTTCACACAGGGGACCGGGGGTGCACTTACTTTTCACATGGGGCCGGGGGTGCACTTACTTTTCACACATGGGGCCGGGGGTGCACTTACTTTTCACCCACGGGACCGGGGGTGCACTTTTCACACACGGGGCCGGGGGTGCACTTACTTTTCACACACGGGACCGGGGGTGCACTTACTTTTCACACACGGGGCCGGGGGGCACTTGCTTTTCACACAGGGGACCGGGGGTGCACTTACTTTTCACACATGGGACCGGGGGTGCACTTACTTTTCACACAGGGGACCGGGGGTGCACTTACTTTTCACACAGGGGACCGGGGGTGCACTTACTTTTCACACAGGGGACCGGGGGTGCACTTACTTTTCACACATGGGACCGGGGGTGCACTTACTTTTCACACAGGGGACCGGGGGTGCACTTACTTTTCACACAGGGGACCGGGGGTGCACTTACTTTTCACACGGGGCCGGGGGTGCACTTACTTTTCACACACGGGGCCGGGGGGGGGGCACTTACTTTTCACACAGGGGACCGGGGGTGCACTTACTTTTCACACAGGGGACCGGGGGTGCACTTACTTTTCACACGGGGCCGGGGGTGCACTTACTTTTCACACACGGGGCCGGGGGTGCACTTACTTTTCACCCACGGGATCGGGGGTGCACTTACTTTTCACACACGGGGCCGGGGGGCACTTACTTTTCACACACGGGACCGGGGGTGCACTTACTTTTCACACACGGGGCCGGGGGGCACTTACTTTTCACACAGGGGACCGGGGGTGCACTTACTTTTCACACATGGGACCGGGGGTGCACTTACTTTTCACACAGGGGACCGGGGGTGCACTTACTTTTCACACAGGGGACCGGGGGGGCACTTACTTTTCACACAGGGGATCGGGGGTGCACTTACTTTTCACCCACGGGACCGGGGGTGCACTTACTTTTCACACACGGGGCCGGGGGGCACTTACTTTTCACACAGGGGACCGGGGGTGCACTTACTTTTCACACAGGGGATCGGGGGTGCACTTACTTTTCACACAGGGGACCGGGGGTGCACTTACTTTTCACACAGGGGACCGGGGGTGCACTTACTTTTCACACACGGGGTTGGGGGGGCACTTACTTTTCACCCACGGGACCGGGGGTGCACTTACTTTTCACCCACGGGACCGGGGGTGCACTTACTTTTCACACACGGGGCCGGGGGGGCACTTACTTTTCACACACGGGGCCGGGGGGCACTTACTTTTCACACAGGGAACCGGGGGTGCACTTACTTTTCACACAGGGGACCGGGGGTGCACTTACTTTTCACACACGGGGCCGGGGGGGCACTTACTTTTCGCACACGGGGCCGGGGGGGCACTTACTTTTCGCACACGGGGCCGGGGGGGGGCACTTACCTTTCACACAGGGGACCGGGGGTGCACTTACTTTTCACACAGGGGACCGGGGGTGCACTTACTTTTCACACAGGGGACCGGGGGTGCACTTACTTTTCACACACGGGGCCGGGGGGCACTTACTTTTCACACACGGGGCCGTGGGGCACTTACTTTTCACACAGAGGACCAGGGGTGCACTTACTTTTCACACAGGGGACCGGGGTTGCACTTACTTTTCACACAGGGGACCGGGGGTGCACTTACTTTTCACACAGGGGACCGGGGGTGCACTTACTTTTCACACACGGGGCCGGGGGGGCACTTACTTTTCACACACGGGGCCGGGGGGCACTTACTTTTCACACACGGGGCCGGGGGGCACTTACTTTTCACACACGGGGCCGGGGGGGCACTTACTTTTCACATACGGGGCCGGGGGGGGCACTTAATTTTCACACAGGGGACCGGGGGTGCACTTACTTTTCACCCACGGGACCGGGGGTGCACTTACTTTTCACGCACGGGGCCGGGGGGCACTTACTTTTCACACAGGGGATCGGGGATGCACTTACTTTTCACCCACGGGACCGGGGGTGCACTTACTTTTCACACACGGGGCCGGGGGGCACTTAGGGACCGGGGGGGCACTTACTTTTCACACAGGGGATCAGGGGTGCACTTACTTTTCACACACGGGGCCGGGGGGCACTTACTTTTCACATACGGGGCCGGGGGGGCACTTACTTTTCACACACGGGGCCGGGGGGCACTTACTTTTCACACACGGGGCCGGGGGGCACTTACTTTTCACACACGGGGCCGGGGGGGCACTTACTTTTCACACACGGGGCCGGGGGGGCACTTACTTTTCACACAGGGGACCGGGGGTGCACTTACTTTTCACACACGGGTCTGGGGGTGCACTTACTTTTCACACACGGGACGAGAGGGTGTCATAGTCACTTTATTCTGATGTTTGACTTTGATAAATGATCATGTCCTAAAATGGACACCGTATATTTGCATAGCTGCCATCTTTGGAAGGTCAAGTTGGGGGTAATGGAAAGTTCGCCATTATTTCCTATGGGAAATTTTTTTTTTTAAATGCGATTTAAATAAAATCTACATATCGGATTGACTATAAAAGTCATAGCACACCTGTCCCCACCGACGCCTTCGAAACGCCGCCTGAACGGGGTCTCTGTGCCGAGCGGTTCGGGCCACATTAATTGCGGAAAACGCGGAGAAGAATAATAATAATAAACTAGATGGGCATTTCCTGAAGGAAATACATGGTGCTTGAACAGCACTGCCAGCTGCCAATGAACCTCAGGAGCAAGTCTGGCATGCAGGGCCCTGCCCCTGGGTATCCAATTTGGCCCCTTGGTAGCCACTTTGATGTGCGGGGCCCCTTGTTAGCAACTTTGGCCCCTTGGTAGCCATTTTGGCATGCAGGAATCCTTGGTAGCCATTTTGGCATTTAGGAATCCTCGGTAGCCACTTTAATCGGAGGCCGGGGACCCTCGGCCTCCGATTTGGAGGCCGGGGACCCTCGGCCTCCGATTTGGAGGCCGGGGACCCTCGGCCTCCGATTTGGAGGCCGGGGACCCTCGGCCTCCGATTTGGAGGCCGGGGACCCTCGGCCTCCGATTTGGTGGCCGGGGACCCTCGGCCTCCGATTTGGAGGCCGGGGACCCTCGGCCTCCGATTTGGAGGCCGGGGACCCTCGGCCTCCGATTTGGAGGCCGGGGACCCTCGGCCTCCGATTTGGAGGCCGGGGACCCTCGGCCTCCGATTTGGAGGCCGGGGACCCTCGGCCTCCGATTTGGAGGCCGGGGACCCTCGGCCTCCGATTTGGAGGCCGGGGACCCTCGGCCTCCGATTTGGTGGCCGGGGACCCTCGGCCTCCGATTTGGAGGCCGGGGACCCTCGGCCTCCGATTTGGAGGCCGGGGACCCTCGGCCTCCGATTTGGAGGCCGGGGACCCTCGGCCTCCGATTTGGTGGCCGGGGACCCTCGGCCTCCGATTTGGAGGCCGGGGACCCTCGGCCTCCGATTTGGAGGCCGGGGACCCTCGGCCTCCGATTTGGAGGCCGGGGACCCTCGGCCTCCGATTTGGAGGCCGGGGACCCTCGGCCTCCGATTTGGTGGCCGGGGACCCTCGGCCTCCGATTTGGAGGCCGGGGACCCTCGGCCTCCGATTTGGAGGCCGGGGACCCTCGGCCTCCGATTTGGTGGCCGGGGACCCTCGGCCTCCGATTTGGAGGCCGGGGACCCTCGGCCTCCGATTCGGTGGGCGGGGCCGGGGGGGCACTTACTTTTCACACACGGGGCCGGGGGGGCACTTACTTTTCACACACGGGGCCGGGGGCACTTACTTTTCACACACGGGGCCGGGGGGCACTTACTTTTCACACACGGGGCCGGGGGGGCACTTACTTTTCACACACGGGGCCGGGGGGCACTTACTTTTCACACACGGGGCCGGGGGGCACTTACTTTTCACACACGGGGCCGGGGGGGCACTTACTTTTCACACACGGGACGAGAGGGTGTCATATTCACTTTATTCTGATGTTTGACTGTGATAAATGATCATGTCCTAAAATGGACACCGTACATTTGCATAGCTGCCATCTTTGGAAGGTCAAGCTGGGGGTAATGGAAAGTTCGCCATTATTTCCTATGGGAAATTTTTTTTTTTAAATGCGATTTAAATAAAATCTACATATCGGATCGACTATAAAAGTCATAGCACACCTGTCCCCACCGAGGCCTTCGAAACGCCGCCTGAACGGGGTCTCTGCGCCGAGCGGTTCGGGCCGCATTAATTGCGGAAAACGCGGAGAAGAATAATAACTAGATGGGCATTTCCTGAAGGAAATACATGGTGCTTGAACAGCGCTGCCAGCTTTACAGCAGCACTTTTCACACACGGGACCAGGGGGGCCACTTACTTTTCCACACCCGGGACCAGGGGAGCACTTACTTTTCCACACCCGGGACCGGGGCGCACTTACTTTTCCACACCTGGGACGGGGGCGCACTTACTTTTGCACACGGGGCCGGGGGCGCACTTACTTTTGCACACGGGGTCGGGGGCGCACTTACTTTTGCACACGGGGCCGGGGGCGCACTTACTTTTGCACACGGGGCCGGGGGCGCACTTACTTTTGCACACGGGGCCGGGGGCGCACTTACTTTTGCACACGGGGCCGGGGGCGTACTTACTTTTGCACACGGGGCCGGGGGCGCACTTACTTTTGCACACGGGGCCGGGGGCGCACTTACTTTTGCACACGGGGCCGGGGGGCGCACTTACTTTTGCACACGGGGCCGGGGGCGCACTTACTTTTGCACACGGGGCCGGGGGCGCACTTACTTTTGCACATGGGGCCGGGGGCGCACTTACTTTTGCACACGGGGCCGGGGGTGCACTTACTTTTGCACACGGGGCCGGGGGCGCACTTACTTTTGCACACGGGGCCGGGGGCGCACTTACTTTTGCACACGGGGCCGGGGGCGCACTTACTTTTGCACACGGGGCCGGGGGCGCACTTACTTTTGCACACGGGGCCGGGGGCGCACTTACTTTTGCACACGGGGCCGGGGGCGCACTTACTTTTGCACACGGGGCCGGGGGCGCACTTACTTTTGCACACGGGGCCGGGGGCGCACTTACTTTTGCACACGGGGCCGGGGGCGCACTTACTTTTGCACACGGGGCCGGGGGCGCACTTACTTTTGCACACGGGGCCGGGCGCGCACTTACTTTTGCACACGGGGCCGGGGGCGCACTTACTTTTGCACACGGGGCCGGGGGCGCACTTACTTTTGCACACGGGGCCGGGGGCGCACTTACTTTTGCACACGGGGCCGGGGGCGCACTTACTTTTGCACACGGGGCCGGGGGCGCACTTACTTTTGCACACGGGGCCGGGGGCGCACTTACTTTTGCACACGGGGCCGGGGGCGCACTTACTTTTCGCACACGGGGGGGGGGCACACTTACTTTTCACACACGGGGGCGGGGGGGGCACTTACTTTTCACACACGGGGCGGGGGGGCACTTACTTTTCACACACGGGGGCGGGGGGGCACTTACTTTTCACACACGGGGCCGGGGGGGCACTTACTTTTCACACACGGGGCCGGGGGCGCACTTACTTTTGCACACGGGGCCGGGGGCGTACTTACTTTTGCACACGGGGCCGGGGGCGCACTTACTTTTGCACACGGGGCCGGGGGCGCACTTACTTTTGCACACGGGGCCGGGGGGCGCACTTACTTTTGCACACGGGGCCGGGGGCGCACTTACTTTTGCACACGGGGCCGGGGGCGCACTTACTTTTGCACACGGGGCCGGGGGCGCACTTACTTTTGCACACGGGGCCGGGGGTGCACTTACTTTTGCACACGGGGCCGGGGGCGCACTTACTTTTGCACATGGGGCCGGGGGCGCACTTACTTTTGCACACGGGGCCGGGGGCGCACTTACTTTTGCACACGGGGCCGGGGGCGCACTTACTTTTGCACACGGGGCCGGGGGCGCACTTACTTTTGCACACGGGGCCGGGGGCGCACTTACTTTTGCACACGGGGCCGGGGGCGCACTTACTTTTGCACACGGGGCCGGGGGCGCACTTACTTTTGCACACGGGGCCGGGGGCGCACTTACTTTTGCACACGGGGCCGGGGGCGCACTTACTTTTGCACACGGGGCCGGGCGCGCACTTACTTTTGCACACGGGGCCGGGGGCGCACTTACTTTTGCACACGGGGCCGGGGGCGCACTTACTTTTGCACACGGGGCCGGGGGCGCACTTACTTTTGCACACGGGGCCGGGGGCGCACTTACTTTTGCACACGGGGCCGGGGGCGCACTTACTTTTGCACACGGGGCCGGGGGCGCACTTACTTTTGCACACGGGGCCGGGGGCGCACTTACTTTTCGCACACGGGGGGGGGGCACACTTACTTTTCACACACGGGGGCGGGGGGGGCACTTACTTTTCACACACGGGGGCGGGGGGGCACTTACTTTTCACACACGGGGCCGGGGGGGCACTTACTTTTCACACACGGGGCCGGGGGCGCACTTACTTTTGCACACGGGGCCGGGGGGGGAGCACTTACTTTTCACACACGGGACGAGAGGGTGTCATAGTCACTTTATTCTGATGTTTGACTTTGATAAATGATCATGTCCTAAAATGGACACCGTACATTTGCATAGCTGCCATCTTTGGAAGGTCAAGTTGGGGGGTAATGGAAAGTTCGCCATTATTTCCTATGGGAAATTTTTTTTAAAAAATGCGATTTAAATAAAATCTACATATCGGATCGACTATAAAAGTCATAGCACACCTGTCCCCACCGAGGCCTTCGAAACGCCGCCTGAACGGGGTCTCTGCGCCGAGCGGTTCGGGCCGCATTAATTGCGGAAAACGCGGAGAAGAAGAAGAATAAAATATAAGAAATCGGATTACAATATGTTGCTTGAACCTAGGAGGTTCAAGCACCATAAATATAAGAAATCGGATTACAATATGTTGCTTGAACCTAGGAGGTTCAAGCACCATAAATATAAGAAATCGGATTACAATATGTTGCTTGAACCTAGGAGGTTCAAGCACCATAATAAGTAACAAATGGTGAAATAAAGAACCGATCCAGCGTTTTTCTTCAAGTAATACAATCTGCCATGATATGATGAATCGCTGATGAATGTCTTTTTTTCAGAATTTTCTCTTCTCTCTTACTGTGTCTTTGCTTTCTCTCTTCTCTCATTGTGTGTCTCTCTCTCGTTTCCCGGACTCCCCCCAGAACTCCAAATGTTACAACAGACTTCCGGGAGACGTCAGTGTTCGGCAATTGGCATCAAACAAACTGTCTGGTACGAACCCCGAACTTTTGCATTTGGGTTTGTGAGTCGCCCCGTGGGCTAGGGGTACTCGGCACCGGGTCCTGCGGTTCACAGGGGGATGTCGCGGTGGCTGCAACCTGGTCCGTTGCCCTGGGCACCCATGTAAAAGGGAAAGGTCTTTAAAGGGATAGAGTTTATGTTCGTGACGCCACCTGTGGTATTTGGTCAGGGTGACCGACGCTGCTTTAAGGGGTCCTCTGGGGTGATGTTATGGCAGCTAGATGGTATACCTTCCCACAGGTGAAGTATGTCCCCAGGGCTTCCCAGTGTGTAGATGGTGGTATGGTGAGAGGTGCAGAGAAGATGAGGACATAAGGTTGCAGTCTCTTTACCTTTACTGAAAACTTCAGCATCCACAGTCCAGGGCATCAGACCACAGGGCAGGCAGAGTCCGGGTAGTCCAGAGACAAGCAAGTTCCCCTGGGTAAGTCAGGTGGGAGCCTACCACTCTGCGCTTTCTGTCTCTAAGTCCCTGCTGCCACTATGTGTCTCAACAAGGTCTGTAATCGTTCTGCTGTCCTAGGACAGGTACCTGTATGGGTGCAGCTCGGGGTCTGTTCTCGGTGATTCCAGGCTCCTAGGTGCTGCTGTGCCACAGGTAATTATGGGCAAAGTCCTTGTAGAACAATACCCTCCGATTCTGCTCTGTGTTTTATAATCCACAAAAGCCTCGGGCTCCCGGTACCCGGATTCTTGCGCTGATACTCTTCAGAGGCCTGCTCACAGCCTCCTGGAGCTTTCACTTTCCTCTGTGCTCCACTCCTGTCTGTCCTCGCACACAGACTTCTACTACAAACTGAGCTGTCTCCGCCTCCAAACCAGGATCTTTATTGAGGGAAGCTGCCCTAAAACAGGGCTTGGAGCTCCCCCTCCTGGCCTGGAAGTGGAAGGTGTTGTGTGTGTGTAAACCTACCAAAGGAAATCTCACTTGTCTCCAGACATAGCACTATCCTCCCCGTGAGGAAGACAGCACTACTGTGGTACCTGAACTCCTGCGGTGCCACATTTGCTCATCTCTAAATACAAGCAGTGTTTTATTAGCAGGAGATTATCACTACAGGACTAGGTGTAGTGTGCCTCCTAGTCCTGCTCTGTATAACCCCACCCACACTAGTGATTAGTATCTATCTGTCAATACACAGTGAACACAAAAAGCAGCCAATCATTGATGTGGGCGGGGTTATACACAGCTCAGCATTTGAGCTCTGCATTGAAGAAAATTGTGTTTATCACAACACCTGCATCCAGTACACTAAGTGATACATTGCTGGAATCAGAATCTCTGCCTCTACATCATGCTGATGTCAGATTATATGGTAAAATAATCTGCTGACAGATTTTTTTTTCGTTGTTCTCGTTTCTTGGGTCCAGCACTGAGTCCCAGGACTGTTATTGTCACATCAAAAGCACCGAGGTCATATCGAAAACGCTGCAGCCAATAAATAACCTCAGGTTCTGCCTGCAGTGCTGTCAATGTGATGGCAACCCTGCAGACAATATTGGATACCAGGAGCAGCGGCAGAGACTCAGAGCTGGACCTGGGGAGGATGAGAAAAGATCACTGTGGGTTTTTTAACAAATTGAAGGCAGGAAGCAAGGATCTCATGATACTGGAAAGCTCCTTTAAGGCTATGTTCACATGGAGACTGTTTGCAGAGTTTTTGGAGTGGAAACCCTAAACTAGACTGTGACGACTGTGACAGATACCTAGGGGTGTGTATCGGTTTTTGCTTAGTTTTGGTGCAGAAACTCCGTAGATACGCAAGGAGCTCAAAAACCACAAGTTTTGATTAGTTAGAGAGTTTCAAGTCCAAAAACACAGAAAAAAACTCACTGTAAGGCCGGCCTCACACTAGCGAGTTTTACGGACGTATGAGCGCATAAACTACGTCCGTAAAATTCGCATTACACATGGCCCAATGAATCTCTATGGCCCAGCTCCTATCTGCCGTATATTACGCATACGTAATATACGGTCTTGTACGGCTGTAGAAAATCGCAGCATGCTGCGTTTGTCACCGTATTGTGCAAAAAAATCGCCAATGAAAGTCTATGGGGGCGAGAAAAATACGGATTCCACACGGACCAGCAGTGTGACTTGCGAGAAATACGCAGCGGTGTTAGTGAAAAGTCGGTAATTCAATTGCCGGCTTTTCATTTCTCCTTCCCAAACCCGACATGATATGAGACATGGTTTACATACAGTAAACCATGTCATATCCCTTTTTTTTTGCATATTCCACACTACTAATGTTAGTAGTGTGTATGTGCAAAATTTGGGCGCTGTAGCTGCTGAAATAAAGGGTTAAATGGCGGAAAAAATTGGCGTGGGCTGCCGCTCAATTTTCTCCGCCAGAGTGGTAAAGCCAGTGACTGAGGGCAGATATTAATAGCCAGGAGAGGGTCCATGGTTATTGGCCCCCCCGTGGCTACAAACATCTGCCCCCAGCCACCCCAGAAAAGGCACATCTGGAAGATGCGCCTATTCTGGCACTTGGCCACTCTCTTCCCACTCCCGTGTAGCGGTGGGATATGGGGTAATGAAGGATTAATGTCACCTTGCTATTGTAAGGTGACATTAAGCCAGATTAATAATGGAGAGGCGTCAATTATGTCACCTATGCATTATTAATCCAATTGTATGCAAGGGTTAAAAAAACACACACACATAATTACAAAGTCCTTTAATGAAATAAACACACAGGTTGTTTTAATATTTTATTGCTCTCTCAATCCACCCGAAGACCCTCGCTTGGCAAAATAATAAACCAACAATATACATACCTTCTGATGAACTGTCACGTCCCACGAAGTAAATCCATCTGAAGGGGTTAAATCAATTTACAGGCAGGAGCTGTGCTAAAGCACTCGCTCATGCCTGTAAACCCCGGGTGCTGAAAGGAAAGCTGGGTGATCTGTACTTACATTGAGTCGCGGTGAGGCGCCCTCTGCTGGATGAACTCACATGAACTCGAGCGTGGGAACTTTTCTGGGGTGGCTGGGGGCAGATGTTTGTAGCCGGGGGGGGCCAATAACCATGGACCCTCTCTAGGCTATTAATATCTGCCCTCAGTCACTGGCTTTACCACTCTGGCAGAGAAAATTGCGCGGGAGCCCGCGCCAATTTTTTCCGCCATTTAACCCTTTATTTTAGCAGCTACAGCGCCCAAATTTTGCCCATACACACTACTAACATTAGTAGTGTGGAATATGCAAAAAAAAAGGGGATATGAGATGGTTTACTGTATGTAACCATGTCTCATATCCTGTCGGGTTTGTGAAGGAGAAATGAGAAGCTGGCAATTGAATTACCGGCTATTCACCTATATCGCGCATAATTAAATATAAATACAGAATATATATATATGTGTCTCAATGACATTATATATATATATATATATATATATATATATATATATATATATATATATATATACTGTATATATTTTTTAACAAACATTTGAGCACATAAATCCATTAGATGTCGGTTTTGCAAGCCTGCGAGAAAATATCGCAGTACGGATGCCATACGGATTACATACAGAGGATGCCATGCGCAAAATACGCTGACACACCCTGCCTACGGATGACATACGGACCACAATTTTGGGGACTTTTCTGCGTATTACGGCCGTAAAAAACGGACCGTATTTTTATACGCTGAGTGTGAGGCCGGCCTAAAAGTGACATCAAAGGCTTTCATACTAAGAAAAAAACAAACAAACAAAGCAATATACTGTTTTTATTTTAATTATTTGTATACTGACCTGAATAATGCTAAAAGGACACCTTTTTGGAGACTCTGCCTCACAGAGAAGACCTATGAACATGTTTTGCTCAAAAATCAGGAGCTGTCCTGGTCTACACTCCTAGTCTGCACACTAAGGCTATGTTCACATGTGGCATTTTTGCTGTGGTTTGTCTCTGCAGCGAAACTTGTTCTCTTGGCAGTAAAGAAGCTGCAGAAAATAGCAGGTTTTGCTTGATTTTTCTTGCATTGTTTGCTGTCTTTTTGCCATGGTACATTTGTCTCTTGTGCATGATGATAAATACACAGTAGCAACAAAAAAATCATATTCTTCTTCATAAGGCTTTGGCACACAAAAAACACAGCAAAACCTGATGCCTGCCTTTTTTCAGTGTTTTTTCACCACCCATTACTTTCAATGGGTGAAAAATGCTGAAAAAAAAGCTGAAAGAAGTAGCTCTCTAGTCTGCAAAAAAGCAAAAAAAGCACAAAATACTGAGGACAAAAAAGAACAAGCTGTGTGCATGAAATTTCTGAAATCTCATTGACTTTGCCGGTACTGTAAAACGCAGCTGAAAATTTGCATTAAAGAAAAATGCAGCAGAAACGCCACGAGTGATCACACCCTTAATTATAAAAAAAACCTTGAACTGGACTAAGTCTGTACATAAATGATTAAAAGTCACGTCTTTTTTTTTCAGTAAAGTTAAAATATTTCCCTAATAATTTACCAAAACCTTTTTTTAAAGGGATTGTCCAGACATTTGATAATAATGGCATATCTTTAAAATAGGTTATTTTACGACATGAGCTGATCAATCAGGAAAGGATCAACTGTGAGTTGAATTTCTTGTGAATCGCAGGTCCCAGGGAATTAGAACACTGCGATTCACAAAAAAAGAATGCCCAATGCCATTTTACAACCCGCTGAAGCATCAGCCAGAGGGCTAATGACATCTAAAGAGGCAATGTGGGCTTTCCTCTAATACCCTGCAACAATAGAATCACATAGTTGTAGGTGTCTTGGGACCAGGGTCTCCTTCCTTGTCCCTAGCACTAGGGGCGCCCTAGCTCGTCCCATGTTCCCTGGATTACTTCTGATGGTGAAGACGCCGGGGCCACGTACCATGTCTTAGCTCCTGAATCCACCCTCAGTCTGTAACCTTCTCTCACCCAGAGAAGAGTGGAGTAGTAGTGTACCATAATACATCAACCAGACTAACAAGGTAATACGAACAGGGGTAACAAAAAATAACAAACATACAAATATACACACACATATAACAGGGATGTACCGGGCAGTGGAGGATGGGGTTAAACCAAAGTAGGATAAGAAAGGGAAATATCACAAACTCAAAACCAAGCAACAATCACAGCTAAATCCACCAAACGCCTTCTCCAATAACCACCACCAACAACCTCCAGCCATGCAGCATAAGCTACTCTAACAATGAGTGCTAGCCAGGGCCCAGATTATACAGGAGTGGCAAACAGTGCACAGCTGAGAACCTTAATGCAGGAAAGCTTCCAGGAGCTCTCAACTCAGCAGATTAACCCCTGCACTGCTAAAATAAAAAAAATCTTACACTATTTAATATGGAGGTAAAGTGCTTCTAATCTGTGCAGGAGTAGGAGAAATCAGAATCTGGCTTCTCTCTGTCGCAGTAAACCCTTGACAGCAGTCAATTATGGGGTCCATTCCAGCATAAAAGATAAGTGCTGGCCAAGCAATGCTATTTTATGCATTTGAAGTGAAGGGTTAGGAGAGCTTTTTCCATTTTATGTTAGGTTCTGTCTATTAAATGGCCACAGTGTGAACACATAATTATGCATTGCACTTATACTAACATATGCTCGGGCTCATTTTTTTAACTTGTTCAGAAGCAGCATCGATGTGCAGCATCACTAAGCTGTGTGACTGTGAGTCCAGCACTGAAGTGAGATACACATTTGCCATAAGCTGCAGAAGATCTGCCTTCGTCTACCTGGCCTCTCACAGTGCTGAATGCTCCTTATTCTCCCCACCACTCCATAAAATTTAATAATCATCTATAACCTGATTCCTTAGTGAGCTGTCGGTACATTTTGCTTTGCCAAAAATGGATTTCAACTATTTTTAATAAGAATACTTAATAATCAGTTCAGAAGGTGAAAGGTGGAGAAGAAGTGGCTTATAGTGAAGAAAGAAACATATTTCTCACTTAAGATATATTATATTACTGACGACAGCAACCCTTTAAATCTTCTCTCCTGTGCTGTTTGTTTGTTACAATGTATCAGTGTGGTTACATTTGGTGTCCCCACTCTTTTAGCTTACAGAGGATTGCCTAAACTGGATGCAATAGTAGCAAACCTTCAGCTGTAGGTAGAAATAGGCCAGCATGTTTTTCTATTCACTGAGAGCAAACGGAGATCCAAGAATGACTTATGTTAAAATCTTAAAGATATTAAAAAATATCTAAAGTGATGTAAAAGTTACAGAAATAGTGAAGGTATCTATTAGTGATGAGTGAACGTGCTAAGGTCTTATCACCCGAGTGACTGTGGCGTGCTCGAAAAATATGTTCTAATCACGCGCTTGCATGTCTCGCAGCTAACAAACAGGCAATCCCTGCATGTGCTGCAGCTGTCAAACTGCGGGGAGACATGCAGCCGCGGGGACTTGGACATATTATTCGAGCACGCTGAAGTCACTCGGTTAGCACCGGAGCATGCTCAGATAACGCCTTATCCCAGCCCGTTCGCTCCTCACTAGAATCTATACATTGTGGGGGAATCGGTACCACGGCGCAGGAAAGGAAATCCTCAATGATCTGACTGTTTCTTGATCTAGAGTGTAATGTGACGGATACGGGGAAGACGTGCGCCTGTAAGACCGGATACACATGGAACATCACTGTCTGCTACACCTATCATCCCTGCAGCAATTCCTCCGCTTTCTGTTCGTGTCTGATTGTCCCGGATGACAATATTCCCTACTGTGAGAGTCCTAAAAACATCTCCGACTACAGAGGTAAGTCAGTACATGGCACAACTACCATCAGAGCATAAAACTATACTTTTTGTCTAAAGGATTCATTGTTTATGAGAAGGTAAACTTAGATTTAGGTGGATTTAAAGGGGTTGTCCACTACTCGAACAACCCCTGCTCAATCAGTATATTTCCTCCTTGTAAAATAATAAAACCTACAATCACCTCCGGTGCTGGCATTATTCAGCAGTGTTGGCATCACCGGATCTCTTGTGGATCACCAGTGGCCAGTAAGTGGCCACTTAACTCTCCCCTTCCTACGGACTTAGTTGACATCTGGAGAAAGTATGAGCTGTGGCTGCCCTGATTTCTCTTAAGGCAGGGTAAGTGAAGCGGTCTTTGGTTGGCTGCAACAAGGATTGTAAGACATAACAATGTCAAGCGATTCTCGGGAGACCCAGTGCCAACACCGCTGGAACAGCGCCGCCTCCGCTGGAACAGCACCGCAAATGAGTATTAGTGGTAGTATTGTACAAGGGGGAAACATAGAAGCTGAGACAGAATTGTCAGAATAGTTTTCAACCCCTTTAAACTCTTATGGACTGGTCCATTTTTCATTTTTGCATTTTTCCTTCTATCTTCCCCTTCCTCCAAAAGGCATATATATATATATATCTTTTTTTTTATGTTTCCATGGACATAGCCATATGAGGTCTCTTTTTTTTTTTTTGCATGACAAGCTGTAGTTTTTAATGACACAGTTAATTTGCCATTCAAGGTACTAAAAAATAGGGAGAACAATTTCCATGTCTCGTGAAATTGAAGAAAAACTGAAAAGTCTCCCTTTTTCAAATAGTTTAAAAGTGTTTTTTAGTTTTGGAAAATCTGTTCCCCTGCTGCAGTTTTAAAAATCTAAAAAAAAATAAAAACTGTTCTGTCCTGTTGACAGAGCAGCAGCCAATCAGTGAGCTCAACGGCTCTGCCTGAGCTGATGGCAGGAGCCGCTGGGCTCATTGATTGGCTGCAGCTCTCTTGACAAGACATCAGTGCTGCAGACAATTATGAAAACCGGGAGCCACAACTGGAATCCAGCTCTGGACCTGGGGAGGGTGAGTAGAAGACAATTTGACTTTTTAAAACACACTGCAGCTAAGGGACAGGAATTTTCCCAAAAAAAGAATAAACTTTCCCAAAGAAATTTGGGCTGCATTCGTGATATTTTGTGATGTGTCATTTTTTTAAATTTTGTTTTTTTGCAGAAAGAGCTGAAGTTTTTATTGGAACCATTTTGGTGTCCATACGACTTTCTGATCTCTTTTTATTCCAATTTTAGGGGCATACAACCCTACAGAAAGACAGGGATTTTGCCATCTAAATTTTTTTAGCCAAGATGATTGTATATAAAATGATGGCAGTCTGATGTTCGAAGCAGCAGTTGATGGTGAGATATGGAGCTTGAAAGTCAAAAGTTCAAAACGTTGTTACCCTTTTGCTCGTCAATGTAAATGCATGGCTAATACTAAATAACACAACCCAAGGACTTTATTTAAAGTCAAACTTTAGACCACCAACAATTGAAAAAAATAAAATCAGAAGCCTTGGGGGAAAAAAGTACAATAGGATAAAATAGGAGACTTGTTCTGGGGGTTTCCTATAAGAGAGTGTATCAAAGTCAGACCTCAAAAATGATTATGGACCATCTTACCCCCTTCAGTTGCTATCCAGTCTCTAGAATACCTGACAAAGGACTACTATGATACCATCCATTGTACCTGGTATAACACAAGGTCTGTATGTCGATACATGCAAATAAGATTTACTGACGACCTAAGGAACGACAGCCTCCAATAAACATTTGTTCAGATTGCTTTGCAATATTTTTTTTTACATTTTTCATATACGTCAACTTGTATTTTTTTACTTCTCCAGTTGACATAAAGGGGTCCATTACCCTGAATGAAACCTTCACAACAGATCTCCTAGACCCAACCTCGGTAAAGTACCAAGGGAAATCAACCAATATAACTCTTTCCGTAAGTATCGACTCTGATACCAGGACTTGTTGGTGCAAAAACGCCAAATTTGTGCCACCTACAAGGTAGCCTTCTCACAGTATCACCAAGGCAAAGTCAGACATGAGGACCAGACATGGGAAAGTTTTGATGGCTGAGGTGTTGATGTAAATTCATCAGTTGTCTACAATTTTTAACATACAATATTATACTTTTGCTAAACTAAAGAGTTTAACATACTATAGTAGACATGTTCACATTTCTTAAAGGGATTTTCCATCAAAAGGAATTTTTTAGAAAAATCTGTTTAAAAGTATAACATATGTATGACTTCTGCCAAGTTGTTTTTAGCAATATCTCTAAAGCCAGGGCATATGCCAACGGTCCAACAGTATAGATTTTGCCTGAAGAATCTCACCAATTTGGCTAGGAGGATTCATGCAAATCTACCCTCAAAGTGTCCATTCTTGGGGTCATTCCATGAGGATGGACATGAAATGTTGGGATTTGTTTTTTCGCACGTATAAAAGTCTGGTTGCTCAAAATTCTTTTCATTAAAATGGCCAGAATTTGCAATGTTATTCTTAAATAGTTTTATTATTTTACAATATTTGTTAATTATTGGACATTCCAATATGGAAAAAGTTTAATTTAGACAAATTAGGGAATGAAGAGATTCTAAAAGGCAACATCCTTGGGGTGTGGTTTGGACACTGCTCATGTAGACAGCATAACCTAGAGCACCTGATGTCAAACCTCAAAGTGACTGATGTACCAACACCAAGAAGGAAAAAATTACACCTACAGTGCTCGGGAATCTCTAAGGAATCTTAAGATGTCCTCAGCCAGAGATAAAAAGGAGGCAGCAGAGAGGGACCTGACACAAAGCAAGACGTGTGATAGAATGACAGAGAAATGAAAAGGACATGAATCCCGCCATGGCTCCATGAAAGCAAGAGACACAGAAACTAAGTCAGACAATGGCTCTCCCTCTCCCTCAAAAATCCCAAATAAGCAATGTCCCAGATGGGACAAAATAAAAGAATTTTAAACATGAGAACAAAGTCAACCAGCTCTTAAAGGCAAGTGACAATATCACCATCGATCAATACTCTCTAAAAAGAGCAGATCAACACCCTGAGGTATAAGACAGAGGAATTAGAGGACCGCAACAGGCGTAAGAACATCAAACTGATGGAGATCCCTGAAAGTGCACCACAGAGCAATTTGTTGAAATTTGTCAAGGACTTACTAAAAAAAGCTGTCCTTGATATAAAAGACCTGGATCCCACAATTGACAGAATCTATTGCACTTAATTTTAACGGAAATTCCTAGGAACGTGATGCTAAGACTCAACTTCTTCCAGACAAAAGAACTCCTCAGCTCTTACATTAACGAAAATGGCCATCCAACAGCACCATTTGAGAAGATTAGAGTTTAGGAAGATCTTTCTGAAGAAACCATTTTCCTAAGGAAAACGTTCTACCCTGTTCACACTATGCTATGGATAAATGTATTCATAATATTAAAATAAACCACTACTACTACAACAACAGGCCATCTAAAATGAAGCAACATCTTAAACTTGGAAAAGTATGTAAAGACCACCTTTACAGATGAGGAATGGTCAAAAAGCTTTCCTCATACCCTACAAATCAATTGCCTGCCATTTATTACACGAGACTCATTACAGAGTAGCATCTAGGTGATACTTCATACCTATTAAAGGCCATAAAACCTTCTGAAATCAATTCTACCGATGTTTTGGCCATCAAAAAGGAGTACGTGTTGAGCGATACCGTCGGAAAGTATCAGCCGATACCGGCAAAGTATCGGATCTGATCCGATACCGATACCCGATACCAATACAAGTGAATGGGACTCAAGTATCGGAAGGTATCCCTGATGGTTCCCAGGGTCTGAAGGAGAGGAAACTCTCCTTCAGGCCCTGGGATCCATATTAATGTGTAAAATAAAGAATTAAAATAAAAAATATTGATATACTCACCTCTCCGACGGAGCCTGGACCTTACCGCTGTGAACCGGAAGCCTTCTTTGCTTAAAATGAGCGCGTTCAGTACCTTCCATGACATCACGGCTTCTGATTGGTCGCGTGCCGCTCATGTGACCGCCACGCGACCATTCACAAGCCGCGACGTCATCCCTCAGGTCCTAAATTCCTAGAAGGGAATTTAGGACCTGAGGGATGACGTCGCGGCTTGTGATTGGTCGCGTGGCGGTCACATGAGCGGCACGCGACCAATCAGAAGCCGTGACGTCATGGAAGGTGCTGAACGCGCTCATTTTAAGCAAAGAAGGCTGCCGGTTACTACCAGGGCACGTCCGAGGGTGAGTATATCCCTATTTTTTATTTTAATTCTTTATTTTTTACATGGATATGGATCCCAGGGCCTGAAGGAGAGTTTTCTCTCCTTCAGACCCTGGGAACCATACACTGGGAACTTCCGATTCCGATTCCCGATACCACAAAAGTATCGGATCTCGGTATCGGAATTCCGATACAGCAAATATCGGCCGATACCCGATACTTGCGGTATCGGAATGCTCAACACTAAGTACTGCACATTTTCTGGGAATGCCCAGCTCTCAATACCCTCCATATCAAAACTGATCACGAGACTAACAAAAAACATGATAAAACTCTCTCGACAAATGGTTCTTCTCTACATGATTCTTAAACACCTGCCAAAAATATCTAAATGATTCACTGTACATTGTAGTGCAGCGGTAGCACCCTATGCAGTGATGAGGCAGTGACCCAGCAAATTTCCAACACAAAAGTCTCTTTAATGTTCAACTCACAGCATTAATGTCCAACTCACAGCACTACACAGTACACGATATCCTCCGGATCACAGTCGGGAACCATATCCTCCAGTCTGCAGCCGATAAACACGGCAGTCCACCTCTGAGAACAGTTGCCGTGGGCGACTGCACCGCTGTGTATGCTGTGGGTACCAGGCCCCTGAGCTGCCTTGTCTGATTGGCTTCATTGCCTGTGTTGCCTTACACAGCTGGAGCTCTGCAGAGCCTTCTGCTCTGTATCCCTCCAAACAGCAGACTGACAATGACTCTGAACCTGACACACCCAAACCCTATAGTGCAGGGTTTTTAACTGGAATCTGTGATCTTCAGCCACATGGAAAACCCGGCCAGGAATGAAACGGACTGCATGACTACCATCCTGCAGTCTATTTCAAAACACAAAAGCCCAGAGCAGGTTTTCCCTGACTCTGCCTTGGATAAACAGCATGTCCAAGACCTATACTCACTTTTATTCTGCATTTCAATCACAGCTACACCTGTGACTTCAATGTATTCCCATGGCCGTAACACACCTCCATGCGCCTCCTGGGGGAACTCACAGCGACCCCTACATGTAACACTGGTCCCTGCCTCACATATCCCCCCCTTTGTTCAAACCTGTGGGGTTGAACACTTGTCACTCCACATGGGCACGTGACAGGGCATCTGCATGAACCTGTGACATCACCGCCCAACTCTGTACTGAGAAACCAAAGTAGGGACCGGAACCATCAGTTGACGCATGCCTCCCTCCCCTTTGCGTTTCTCCTCCATACTTCCTTACCCAACCAACCACCTCCCTGTTCTCTATTGCAGACTACATGCCCTCTTTCCTGACTAACAGTAGATTTGGGCCAGTTTTGGGTGGTCTCGACTTTATTTATTATGGGTTCACTAACCCCACAGCTCATCCCATGACCTAAGTACCTGCCTTCGGGCACTTAGTACCATTTCCTCCATACCCTCCATGCCTCAGTGACTATGTCACGCTTAAACCATGTCGCACCTGAACCCGAGCCTCCCAATGCTGCTGTCTAGCTGTCAATTCTTTTTACCCTGACCCCCGGCCACATCCTTGGCCAATGCCAGAGGGTTCCTCATGCGTATGTCCCTAGTCATCTCTGTGACCATGCACTCCCGGTTCCTTCGGGCTTTTTTTTATTCTCACGTTTCTGCGTGGGTCCCTGGAACTGAGCTGTCCCGAACTTACCAGAGGACATTTCCAGCTCAGGGTGCGGTGGAGTTTCCCTGACTTCTCCTGCCACAACCTCTAGGGGGAACCTATCGGGGTTACACACTGTCCCTAGGTTGGCGACCCTTATGGCAGGTATCCCTGACTTGGGATCTTCGAGTTCTATACCCGACACAACATTTAACTTGGCAGGGTCTTCACATGTTTAAAGTCCCCACATGGTGTGGAAAAATTAACCTCCGCAGTCGGGTATTCTCGGATTTCCCCATGGATACTCATCATCTCCACTTTTCATCCTTTAGGGTTATCCCCGACAACAAGGGACCCATGGACTAAAGTCACTATGCACCCCGAGTCCAGGAGAGCCTCCGTTTGGTACCCGTTCACGAGTACCTGGCACAGCTAGGCATCGCCGTCTGTAGTGCTCGTAGTGGCGGTACAGGCTGACTGGCCATACATAGACACCCTGCAAGCATACCTGCAGTCCATGGACTCAGATTTCTGGTTGCAGTTGGCAGCCACATGTCCAGGCCCTTGGCACCGCCAACACTTAATCGCTGTGGCACGACTACACTTTGAAGCCGTTCAAGGGGAAACGGGACTTTTGTCACCCTCACTTCGGGTTACCCCCTCATCACAGGCTCGGTCCTGGTTAGCCCCAACAGAGGTTTGTGGACTTTTCCCATGCTCCTGTACAAAGTCCTGAGTGGCTGTATACCGCTCAATCCAACTTATTAGCTGGTCCAGAGTGTCCAGGTCCCCTTGCCACACCCAACGCTGCATGGCAGCCGTCAAAGCCCTCGCCAGCCGCTCCACCACCACCCTCAACAAACTGCCGTAATTCTCTATCAACGGAAAAATAAAAAAGTTATAGCTCTCAGAATAAAGCGATGCAAAAATAATGATTTTTTCTATAAAATAGGTTCTATTGTATAAAAGCGCCAAAACATTAAAAAAAGATAGAAATGTGGTATCGCTATAACGTACTGACCCAAAGAAGAAATCAGCCTTATCAATTTTATCAAACACGGAACAGCATAACCCCACTCCCCGCCTCAAAAGAAATTCCTGAATTTCCTGGTTTTTGTTCATTTTGTCTCCTAAAAATTGGAATAGAAAGCAATCCAAAAATATTATGTGCCCGAAAATGATACCAATAAAAACGTCAAATCGTCCTGCAAAAAACAAGACCTCACATGACTCTGTGGGCCGAAATATGGAAAAATTATGGCTCTCAAACTGTGGTGATGACAAAACTATTTGTTACAATAAAAAGTGTCTTTTAGTGTGTGACAGCAGCCAAACATAAAAACCCGATAAATCTGGTATCACTGTAATCGCACCAACCCCAAGAATAAAGTTGCCTAATCACTTATACTGCATGAGAAATGGCATAAAAAATAAATAAAATCATTTGTTCACATGCTGTTGATTTTTTCATTCTGCCTCCCAAAGATCGCAGTAAGGCTCAACGCACATTTATCATGCTCTCTGTGCTGAGGGCTTAGGGTGGTTTCACATTTGTGTCTCTGTGCACAGCGTATCATCCGCACAGATCCGCATGCGTCATGCGTACCTATCTTTAACATGGTGTATGCAGGGACATGCGTTTGCATCAGTTCGCATGCGTCTGCTTACACATGCATCGTTTCTCGGTTTCTCGGTTGCATTTTTGGATTAGTCAAAAATCCGTCAAATATGTGCAGGCATGCAGATGAGTGCGTTAAAAAAACGCATTACTGTCTATGGGACCGCATGCGTACGCATGTCCTTGGGTGCGCATGCGTTCGATGCGCTTGCGTATTTCGGACTGCGCATGTCCAGGACACGCCCATTGAGACACGTCATCCTGGAAATATTGAACGCATGCGCATAGAAAACGCAAACACAGGCACATGCATATGCAGCGGGTTTTTTTCCGTCATGCGTAAGCTGATGCGGATAAAAAACGCTGCGTAAGCATGCGCTTGCAAGCGTTTTTGCATGCGTTTGTGCATGTAGATGATATGCTGCGCACATATACCCAAATGTGAGCTTCCACTTACACTGTGGTTTCCATGCAAATCTCTGAAATATGTAAATCAGACGGAACCCCAGGCAGAAGATTCCTTAAAGTGAGGCAGATGGAGGCATTGTGGATGCCGTCTGACCTGTGATCCGGCGGTGTCTATCTTTTTAGGATTGCATAAAACTGCCGTTGGCCACAGTTCTGTGCACTTCTGAAAAAAAGGACACTGCTGAACAGAGGCCAGACGGAGTCCAGAGTAACTCTGCTGCCTCATTATACTGAATGGATCCCTCGGGGGTTTCATCTGAATCACGTTACTCAGAGATTTAGATGAAAACCCCAAAGTAAGTGCTCAGCATAGAGCGCCGGATAAATGTGATCCCAAACGTTATATGAAATGTTCCCAATAAGAGCTTCAACTCAATCCACAAAAAAGCAAACCCTCACTCAGGTCTGTCATCTGTTAATGGAAATATAGGGGCTTACATGCCCTTTCCCTTCTGAAACCCACAGTGTGCCTAAACAAACTTACTTCTCATCTCTCATATCCTCCCTGTCTCACAAGCCTAAACAGCTTTTCAACAGTTTCAATTCTCTACTCTGTCCCCCAGCACCTCCCCCCACTCCTCTCATTTCTTCTGAAGACTTCGCCTCTTTCTTTAAGCAGAATATTGATACTATCAGAGAAAGCTTTGGCCCGCAGCCCCCAATGCCCCTCTTAGCTGCTCAACCCTGTCCCTCCAAAACCAACTTCTCCACCATGACAGAAGATGAGCTCTCCACCCTCCTGTCAAGATCAATTCTCACCACTTGCACGCTTGACCTGCTCCGGTCCCACCTCATCCCTAACCTCGCCACAGTCTTCATCACAACCCTAACACACCTCTTCAACCTCTCACTCACAACTGGTGTCTTCCCCTCATCCTTCAAGCATGCCTCGATCACACCCATCCTCAAAAAGCCCTCCCTCAACCCATACTCTGTGTCTAGCTATCGCCCAATATCTCTTCTCCTTTACTGTATGCCTCAAAACTACTGGAACAGCATGTCCATCTTGAATTGTCCTCCTTCCTCTCCTCCTGCTCCCTCTTTGACCAGTTACAATCTGGCTTCCGACCGCATCACTCAACTGAAACTGCCCTAACTAAAGTCACCAACGACCTACTAACTGCCAAGAGCAAGCGACACCACTCTATCCTCCTTCTCCTGGACCTGTCTTCTGCCTTCGACACTGTCGACCATTCCCTCCTGCTACAGATTCTCTCATCTCTTGGTATCACAGATTTGGCCCTATCCTGGATCTCGTCATGTCTAACAGACCGAACATTCAGTGTCTCCCTCTCCCACACCACTTCCTCACCTCACCCCCTGTGTGTCGGTGTTCCCCAAGGCTCAGTCCTAGGGACCTGTCATGATCTCAATGGCAAGAGAACATAGCATCAGCATATATAGGAACTAGCTCTTGGAAGATGGGAACTGAGCTGACCATGAACTAAACCTAACACACAACTAGCAGTGGCCGGGTAGCATGCCTACGTTGATTCTAGATGCCCAGCACCAGCCGGAGGACTAAATAATGCTAGCAGAGGAAAATAAGTCCTAGCTCACCTCTAGAGAAATACCCCGAAAGGAGACAGAGGCCCCCCACATGTATTGGCGGTGAATTAAGATGAAATAACAAAACGTAGTATGAAAATAGGTTTAGCAAATTTGAGGTCCACTTACTACATAGCAGAAGACAGAAAGAACACTTTCATGGTCAGCTAAAAACCCTATCAAAACACCATCCAGAAATTACTTTAAAACTCTGGCATTAACTCATAACACCAGAGTGGCAATTCCTGTTCACAAGAGCTTTCCAGACACAGTAACGAAACTACAGCTGTGAACTGGAACAAAAATGCAAAAACAAACATGGACAAAAGTCCAACTTATCTAGTAGTTGTCTAGGAGCAGGAACAAGCACAGAGAGGCTTCTGATAACATTGTTGACCGGCAAGCAACTAACAAAGCAGCAAGGTTATATAGCGACTCCCACATCTTGATGGGAACAGGTGAACAGAGAAGATGAAGACACCAGTTCAATTCCACCAGTAGCCACCGGGGGAGCCCAGAATCCAAATTCACAACAGTACCCCCCCCTCAAGGAGGGGGCACCGAACCCTCACCAGAACCACCAGGGCGATCAGGATGGGCCCTATGAAAGGCACGAACCAGATCAGAGGCATGAACATCAGATGCATTCACCCAAGAATTATCCTCCTGGCCGTATCCCTTCCACTTGACCAGATACTGGAGTCTCCGTCTGGAAACACGAGAGTCTAAGATTTTCTCCACAACGTACTCCAACTCACCCTCAACCAACACCGGAGCAGGAGGCTCAACGGAAGGCACAACCGGTACCTCATACCTGCGCAATAATGACCGATGAAAAACGTTATGAATAGAAAAGGATGCAGGGAGGTCCAAACGGAAGGAAACAGGGTTAAGAATCTCCAATATCTTATACGGGCCGATGAACCGAGGCTTAAACTTAGGAGAAGAGACCCTCATAGGGACAAAACGAGAAGACAACCACACCAAATCCCCAACACAAAGCCGAGGACCAACACGACGGTGGCGGTTGGCAAAAAGCTGAGTCTTCTCCTGGGACAACCTCAAATTGTCCACCACCTGCCCCCAGATCTGATGCAATCTCTCCACCACAGCATCCACTCCAGGACAATCCGAAGATTCCACCTGACCAGAGGAAAATCGAGGATGAAACCCCGAATTACAGAAAAACGGGGACACCAAAGTGGCAGAGCTGGCCCGATTATTGAGAGCGAACTCCGCCAATGGCAAAAAAGCAACCCAATCATCCTGGTCAGCAGACACAAAACACCTCAGATATGTCTCCAGGGTCTGATTAATCCGCTCGGTCTGGCCATTCGTCTGAGGATGGAAAGCGGACGAAAAAGATAAATCTATGCCCATCCTAGCACAGAATGCCCGCCAAAATCTAGACACGAATTGAGTCCCTCTGTCAGAAACGATATTCTCAGGAATACCATGCAAACGAACAACATTTTGAAAAAACAGAGGAACCAACTCGGAAGAAGAAGGCAACTTGGGCAGAGGAACCAAATGGACCATCTTAGAGAAACGGTCACACACCACCCAGATGACAGACATCTTCTGAGAAACAGGCAGATCTGAAATAAAATCCATCGAGATGTGCGTCCAAGGCCTCTTAGGAATAGGCAAGGGCAACAATAATCCACTAGCCCGAGAACAACAAGGCTTGGCCCGAGCACAAACGTCACAAGACTGCACAAAGCCTCGCACATCTCGTGACAGGGAAGGCCACCAGAAGGACCTTGCCACCAAATCCCTGGTACCAAAAATGCCAGGATGACCTGCCAACGCAGAAGAATAAACCTCAGAGATTACTCTACTGGTCCAATCATCAGGAACAAACAGTTTATCAGGTGGGCAACGATCAGGTCTATCCGCCTGAAACTCCTGCAAGGCCCGCCGCAGGTCTGGAGAAACGGCTGACAATACCACTCCATCCTTAAGGATACCTGTGGGCTCAGAGTTACCAGGCGAGTCAGGCTCAAAACTCCTAGAAAGGGCATCCGCCTTAACATTCTTAGAACCCGGTAGGTATGACACCACAAAATTAAACCGAGAGAAAAATAATGACCAGCGCGCCTGTCTAGGATTCAGGCGCCTGGCGGTCTCAAGATAAATCAAATTTTTGTGGTCCGTCAATACCACCACCTGATGTCTGGCCCCCTCAAGCCAATGGCGCCACTCCTCAAAAGCCCACTTCATGGCCAAAAGCTCCCGATTCCCAACATCGTAATTCCGCTCAGCGGGCGAAAATTTACGGGAAAAGAAGGCACAAGGCCTCATCACGGAGCAGTCAGAACTTTTCTGCGACAACACTGCCCCAGCTCCGATCTCAGAAGCGTCGACCTCAACCTGAAAAGGTAGAGCAACATCAGGCTGACGCAACACAGGGGCAGAGGAAAAACGGCGCTTAAGCTCCCGAAAGGCCTCCACAGCATCAGGGGACCAATCAGCAACATCAGCACCCTTCTTAGTCAAATCGGTCAATGGCTTAGCAATATCCGAAAAACCAGCAATAAATCGACGATAAAAGTTAGCAAAGCCCAAAAATTTCTGAAGACTCTTAAGAGAAGAGGGCTGCGTCCAATCACAAATAGCTTGAACCTTGACAGGATCCATTTCAATGGAAGAGGGGGAAAAAATATATCCCAAAAAGGAAATCCTCTGTCCCCCAAAAACACACTTAGAACCCTTCACACACAAAGAATTAGACCGCAAAACCTGAAAAACTCTCCTGACTTGCTGGACATGAGAGTCCCAGTCATCCGAAAAAATCAGAATATCATCCAGATACACAATCATAAATTTATCCAAATAATCGCGAAAAATATCATGCATAAAGGACTGGAAAACTGACGGAGCATTTGAAAGACCAAAAGGCATCACTAAATACTCAAAGTGGCCCTCGGGCGTATTAAATGCGGTTTTCCACTCATCCCCCTGCCTGATTCGCACCAAATTATACGCCCCACGAAGGTCAATCTTAGAGAACCACTTGGCCCCCTTTATGCGAGCAAACAAATCAGTCAGCAACGGCAATGGGTATTGATATTTAACAGTGATTTTATTCAAAAGCCGATAATCAATACATGGTCTCAAAGAGCCGTCTTTTTTTGACACAAAGAAAAAACCGGCTCCTAAGGGAGATGACGATGGACGAATATGTCCCTTTTCCAAGGACTCCTTTATATATTCTCGCATAGCAGCATGTTCAGGCACAGACAGATTAAATAAACGACCCTTTGGGTATTTACTACCCGGGATTAAATCTATGGCACAATCGCACTCTCGGTGCGGAGGTAACGAACCAAGCTTGGATTCTTCAAAGACGTCACGATAGTCAGACAGGAACTCAGGAATTTCAGAGGGAATAGATGATGAAATGGAAACCACAGGTACATCCCCATGAGCCCCCTTACATCCCCAGCTCAACACAGACATAGCTCTCCAGTCGAGGACTGGGTTGTGAGATTGCAGCCAAGGCAATCCTAGCACCAAATCATCATGTAGATTATACAGCACCAGAAAGCGAATAATCTCCTGGTGATCCGGATTAATACGCATAGTTACTTGTGTCCAATATTGTGGTTTATTATTAGCCAATGGGGTGGAGTCAATCCCCTTCAGAGGAATAGGAGTCTCCAAAGGCTCTAAATCATACCCACAGCGTTTGGCAAAGGACCAATCCATAAGACTCAAAGCGGCGCCAGAGTCGACATAGGCGTCCGTGGTAATAGATGACAAAGAGCAAATCAGGGTCACAGATAGAATAAACTTAGACGGTGAGGTGCAAATGGAAACAGATTTACCAAGCTTTTTAGTGCGTTTAGAGCATGCTGATATAACATGAGTAGAATCACCACAATAGAAACACAACCCATTTTTACGTCTAAAATTCTGCCGCTCGCTTCGGGACAGAATTCTATCACACTGCATACTCTCTGGCGACTTCTCAGTGGACACCGCCAGATGGTGCACTGGTTTGCGCTCCCGCAAACGCCTATCGATCTGAATAGCCATTGTCATGGACTCATTCAGACCCGCAGGCACAGGGAACCCCACCATAACATCCTTAATGGCATCAGAGAGACCCTCTCTGAAAGTCGCCGCCAGGGCGCACTCATTCCACTGAGTAAGCACAGACCATTTACGGAATCTTTGGCAGTAAATTTCCGCTTCATCTTGCCCCTGAGATAGGGACATCAAAGTTTTTTCTGCCTGAAGCTCCAAATGAGGTTCGTCATAAAGCAACCCCAAGGCCAGAAAAAACGCATCCACATTGAGCAACGCAGGATCCCCTGGTGTCAATGAAAAAGCCCAGTCATGAGGGTCGCCCCGGAGCAAGGAAATCACAATCCTGACCTGCTGTGCAGGGTCTCCGGCAGAGCGAGATTTCAGGGACAAAAATAATTTGCAATTATTTCGAAAATTCTGAAACCCAGATCTATTCCCCGAGAAAAATTCCGGCAAAGGAATTCTCGGCTCAGATACAGGTGCATGACAAACAAAATCTTGCAAATTTTGTACCCTCGTGGCGAGATTATTCAAACCTGCAGTTACACTCTGAAGATCCATTACAAACAGGTGGACACAGAGCCATTCAAGGGTTAAGAGGAGGTAAGAAGCAGCTAGACAGCAATTAAGGGCTAGACAGCAAAACTCTGAAGGGAAAAAAAAAAAAAAAATTTCCCTTAAACACTTCTCTATCTCCTGCTTCAGCCCAAACAATTAACACTTTGTGGGCCGGTCAAACTGTCATGATCTCAATGGCAAGAGAACATAGCATCAGCATATATAGGAACTAGCTCTTGGAAGATGGGAACTGAGCTGACCATGAACTAAACCTAACACACAACTAGCAGTGGCCGGGTAGCATGCCTACGTTGATTCTAGATGCCCAGCACCAGCCGGAGGACTAAATAATGCTAGCAGAGGAAAATAAGTCCTAGCTCACCTCTAGAGAAATACCCCGAAAGGAGACAGAGGCCCCCCACATGTATTGGCGGTGAATTAAGATGAAATAACAAAACGTAGTATGAAAATAGGTTTAGCAAATTTGAGGTCCACTTACTACATAGCAGAAGACAGAAAGAACACTTTCATGGTCAGCTAAAAACCCTATCAAAACACCATCCAGAAATTACTTTAAAACTCTGGCATTAACTCATAACACCAGAGTGGCAATTCCTGTTCACAAGAGCTTTCCAGACACAGTAACGAAACTACAGCTGTGAACTGGAACAAAAATGCAAAAACAAACATGGACAAAAGTCCAACTTATCTAGTAGTTGTCTAGGAGCAGGAACAAGCACAGAGAGGCTTCTGATAACATTGTTGACCGGCAAGCAACTAACAAAGCAGCAAGGTTATATAGCGACTCCCACATCTTGATGGGAACAGGTGAACAGAGAAGATGAAGACACCAGTTCAATTCCACCAGTAGCCACCGGGGGAGCCCAGAATCCAAATTCACAACAGGGACCCTGCTCTTCTCCATCTACACCTTCAGCCTGGGACAGCTCATAGAATCCTCATGTCCTTACTGACCAAAATTCCACAATGTCTGTCTGCTATTACAGCTTTCTTTTCTGCTTGCTTTGTAAAACTGAACATGGACAAAACAGAATTCATCATCTTTCCCCATCTCACTCTGCCCCTTCACAAGATCTATCCATCAATGTCAATGGCTGCTCACTTTCCCCAGTCCCGCATGCTCAGTGCCTCGGGGTGATCCTCCACTCTGCCCTCTCTTTCAAGCCTCATATCCAAGCCCTTGCCTCCTCCTGCCATCTCAAACTCAAAAATATTTGTCGGATCTGTGCATTCCTTGACCATGGAACCACAAAAACGCTAGTGCACATCCTTATCATCTCCCGCCTCGATTACTGCAACCTCCTACTCTCTGGCCTCCCCTCTAGGATTCTGACACCACTCCAATCCATCCTACACTCTGCTGTCTGACTGATCCACCTGTCTCCTCATTATTCCCCAGCCTCTCCTCTCTGCTATGCCCTTCACTGGCTTCAAATTATCCAGAGGCTCCAGTTCAAAACCCTAACTGTCATGTTCTCAATGGCAAGAGAACATAGCTTCAATATATATAGGAACTAGCTCTTGGAAGATGGGAACTGAGCTGACCATGAACTAAACCTAACGCACAACTAGCAGTGGCCGGGTAGCATGCCTACGTTGATTCTAGATGCCCAGCACCAGCCGGAGGACTAAATAATGCTAGCAGAGGAAAATATTAGTCCTAGCTCACCTCTAGAGAAATACCCCGAAAGGAGACAGAGGCCCCCCACATGTATTGGCGGTGAATTAAGATGAAATAACAAACGTAGTATGAAAATAGGTTTAGCAAATTTGAGGTCCACTTACTAAATAGCAGAAGACAGAAAGGACACTTTCATGGTCAGCTGAAAACCCTATCAAAACGCCATCCAGAAATTACTTTAAAACTCTGGCATTAACTCATAACACCAGAGTGGCAATTCCTGTTCACAAGAGCTTTCCAGACACAGTAACGAAACTACAGCTGTGAACTGGAACAAAAATGCAAAAACAAACATGGACAAGAGTCCAACTTATCTAGTAGTTGTCTAGGAGCAGGAACAAGCACAGAGAGGCTTCTGATAACATTGTTGACCGGCAAGCAACTAACAGAGCAGCAAGGTTATATAGCGACTCCCACATCTTGATGGGAACAGGTGAACAGAGAAGATGAAGACACAGTTCAATTCCACCAGTAGCCACCGGGGGAGCCCAGAATCCAAATTCACAACAGTACCCCCCCCTCAAGGAGGGGGCACCGAACCCTCACCAGAACCACCAGGGCGATCAGGATGGGCCCTATGAAAGGCACGAACCAAATCAGAGGCATGAACATCAGATGCATTCACCCAAGAATTATCCTCCTGGCCGTATCCCTTCCACTTGACCAGATACTGGAGTCTCCGTCTGGAAACACGAGAGTCTAAGATTTTCTCCACAACGTACTCCAACTCACCCTCAACCAACACCGGAGCAGGAGGCTCAACGGAAGGCACAACCGGTACCTCATACCTGCGCAATAATGACCGATGAAAAACGTTATGAATAGAAAAGGATGCAGGGAGGTCCAAACGGAAGGAAACAGGGTTAAGAATCTCCAATATCTTATACGGGCCGATGAACCGAGGCTTAAACTTAGGAGAAGAGACCCTCATAGGGACAAAACGAGAAGACAACCACACCAAATCCCCAACACAAAGCCGAGGACCAACACGACGGTGACGGTTGGCAAAAAGCTGAGTCTTCTCCTGGGACAACCTCAAATTGTCCACCACCTGCCCCCAGATCTGATGCAATCTCTCCACCACAGCATCCACTCCAGGACAATCCGAAGATTCCACCTGACCAGAGGAAAATCGAGGATGAAACCCCGAATTACAGAAAAACGGGGACACCAAAGTGGCAGAGCTGGCCCGATTATTGAGAGCGAACTCTGCCAATGGCAAAAAAGCAACCCAATCATCCTGGTCAGCAGACACAAAACACCTCAGATATGTCTCCAGGGTCTGATTAGTCCGCTCGGTCTGGCCATTCGTCTGAGGATGGAAAGCGGACGAAAAAGATAAATCTATGCCCATCCTAGCACAGAATGCCCGCCAAAATCTAGACACGAATTGGGTCCCTCTGTCAGAAATGATATTCTCAGGAATACCATGCAAACGAACAACATTTTGAAAAAACAGAGGAACCAACTCGGAAGAAGAAGGCAACTTGGGCAGAGGAACCAAATGGACCATCTTAGAGAAACGGTCACACACCACCCAGATGACAGACATCTTCTGAGAAACAGGCAGATCTGAAATAAAATGCATCGAGATGTGCGTCCAAGGCCTCTTAGGAATAGGCAAGGGCAACAATAATCCACTAGCCCGAGAACAACAAGGCTTGGCCCGAGCACAAACGTCACAAGACTGCACAAAGCCTCGCACATCTCGTGACAGGGAAGGCCACCAGAAGGACCTTGCCACCAAATCCCTGGTACCAAAAATGCCAGGATGACCTGCCAACGCAGAAGAATGCACCTCAGAGATGACTCTACTGGTCCAATCATCAGGAACAAACAGTTTATCAGGTGGGCAACGATCCGGTCTATCCGCCTGAAACTCCTGCAAGGCCCGCCGCAGGTCTGGAGAAACGGCTGACAATACCACTCCATCCTTAAGGATACCTGTGGGCTCAGAGTTACCAGGCGAGTCAGGCTCAAAACTCCTAGAAAGGGCATCCGCCTTAACATTCTTAGAACCCGGTAGGTATGACACCACAAAATTAAACCGAGAGAAAAATAATGACCAGCGCGCCTGTTTAGGATTCAGGCGCCTGGCGGTCTCAAGATAAATCAAGTTTTTGTGGTCAGTCAATACCACCACCTGATGTCTGGCCCCCTCAAGCCAATGGCGCCACTCCTCAAAAGCCCACTTCATGGCCAAAAGCTCCCGATTCCCAACATCATAATTCCGCTCAGCGGGCGAAAATTTACGGGAAAAGAAGGCACAAGGCCTCATCATGGAGCAGTCAGAACTTTTCTGCGACAACACTGCCCCAGCTCCGATCTCAGAAGCGTCGACCTCAACCTGAAAAGGTAGAGCAACATCAGGCTGACGCAACACAGGGGCAGAGGAAAAACGGCGCTTAAGCTCCCGAAAGGCCTCCACAGCGTCAGGGGACCAATCAGCAACATCAGCACCCTTCTTAGTCAAATCGGTCAATGGCTTAGCAATATCCGAAAAACCAGCAATAAATCGACGATAAAAGTTAGCAAAGCCCAAAAATTTCTGAAGACTCTTAAGAGAAGAGGGCTGCGTCCAATCACAAATAGCTTGAACCTTGACAGGATCCATTTCAATGGAAGAGGGAGAAAAAATATATCCCAAAAAGGAAATCCTCTGTACCCCAAAAACACACTTAGAACCCTTCACACACAAAGAATTAGACCGCAAAACCTGGAAAACCCTCCTGACTTGCTGGACATGAGAGTCCCAGTCATCCGAAAAAATCAGAATATCATCCAGATACACAATCATAAATTTATCCAAATAATCGCGAAAAATATCATGCATAAAGGACTGGAAAACTGACGGAGCATTTGAAAGACCAAAAGGCATCACTAAATACTCAAAGTGGCCCTCGGGCGTATTAAATGCGGTCTTCCACTCATCCCCCTGCCTGATTCGCACCAAATTATACGCCCCACGAAGGTCAATCTTAGAGAACCACTTGGCCCCCTTTATGCGAGCAAACAAATCAGTCAGCAACGGCAATGGGTATTGATATTTAACAGTGATTTTGTTCAAAAGCCGATAATCGATACATGGTCTCAAAGAGCCGTCTTTTTTTGACACAAAGAAAAAACCGGCTCCTAAGGGAGATGACGATGGACGAATATGTCCCTTTTCCAAGGACTCCTTTATATATTCTCGCATAGCAGCATGTTCAGGCACAGACAGATTAAACAAACGACCCTTTGGGTATTTACTACCCGGGATTAAATCTATGGCACAATCGCACTCTCGGTGCGGAGGTAACGAACCAAGCTTGGATTCTTCAAAGACGTCACGATAGTCAGACAGGAACTCAGGAATTTCAGAGGGAATAGATGATGAAATGGAAACCACAGGTACATCCCCATGAGCCCCCTTACATCCCCAGCTCAACACAGACATAGCTCTCCAGTCGAGGACTGGGTTGTGAGATTGCAGCCAAGGCAATCCTAGCACCAAATCATCATGTAGATTATGCAGCACCAGAAAGCGAATAATCTCCTGATGATCCGGATTAATACGCATAGTTACTTGTGTCCAGTATTGTGGTTTATTATTAGCCAATGGGGTGGAGTCAATCCCCTTCAGAGGAATAGAAGTCTCCAAAGGCTCTAAATCATACCCACAGCGTTTGGCAAAGGACCAATCCATAAGACTCAAAGCGGCGCCAGAGTCGACATAGGCGTCCGTGGTAATAGATGACAAAGAGCAAATCAGGGTCACAGATAGAATAAACTTAGACGGTAAGGTGCAAATGGAAACAGATTTATCAAGCTTTTTAGTGCGTTTAGAGCATGCTGATATAACATGAGTAGAATCACCACAATAGAAACACAACCCATTTTTCCGTCTAAAATTCTGCCGCTCGCTTCGGGACAGAATTCTATCACACTGCATACTCTCTGGCGACTTCTCAGTGGACACCGCCAGATGGTGCACTGGTTTGCGCTCCCGCAAACGCCTATCGATCTGAATAGCCATTGTCATGGACTCATTCAGACCCGCAGGCACAGGGAACCCCACCATAACATCCTTAATGGCATCAGAGAGACCCTCTCTGAAAGTCGCCGCCAGGGCGCACTCATTCCACTGAGTAAGCACAGACCATTTACGGAATCTTTGGCAGTAAATTTCCGCTTCATCTTGCCCCTGAGATAGGGACATCAAAGTTTTTTCTGCCTGAAGCTCCAAATGAGGTTCGTCATAAAGCAACCCCAAGGCCAGAAAAAACGCATCCACATTGAGCAACGCAGGATCCCCTGGTGTCAATGAAAAAGCCCAGTCTTGAGGGTCGCCCCGGAGCAAGGAAATCACAATCCTGACCTGCTGTGCAGGGTCTCCGGCAGAGCGAAATTTCAGGGACAAAAATAATTTGCAATTATTTCGAAAATTCTGAAACCCAGATCTATTCCCCGAGAAAAATTCCGGCAAAGGAATTCTCGGCTCAGATACAGGTGCATGACAAACAAAGTCTTGCAAATTTTGTACCTTCGTGGCGAGATTATTCAAACCTGCAGTTACACTCTGAAGATCCATTACAAACAGGTGGACACAGAGCCATTCAAAGATTAGAAGGAGAAAAAAAAAAAAAAAAAAAATCTCAGCAGACTTCTTATTTCTCTCCTTTCTCAGCCAAGGATTTTAACCCTTTAGTGGGCCGGTCAAACTGTCATGTTCTCAATGGCAAGAGAACATAGCTTCAATATATATAGGAACTAGCTCTTGGAAGATGGGAACTGAGCTGACCATGAACTAAACCTAACGCACAACTAGCAGTGGCCGGGTAGCATGCCTACGTTGATTCTAGATGCCCAGCACCAGCCGGAGGACTAAATAATGCTAGCAGAGGAAAATATTAGTCCTAGCTCACCTCTAGAGAAATACCCCGAAAGGAGACAGAGGCCCCCCACATGTATTGGCGGTGAATTAAGATGAAATAACAAACGTAGTATGAAAATAGGTTTAGCAAATTTGAGGTCCACTTACTAAATAGCAGAAGACAGAAAGGACACTTTCATGGTCAGCTGAAAACCCTATCAAAACGCCATCCAGAAATTACTTTAAAACTCTGGCATTAACTCATAACACCAGAGTGGCAATTCCTGTTCACAAGAGCTTTCCAGACACAGTAACGAAACTACAGCTGTGAACTGGAACAAAAATGCAAAAACAAACATGGACAAGAGTCCAACTTATCTAGTAGTTGTCTAGGAGCAGGAACAAGCACAGAGAGGCTTCTGATAACATTGTTGACCGGCAAGCAACTAACAGAGCAGCAAGGTTATATAGCGACTCCCACATCTTGATGGGAACAGGTGAACAGAGAAGATGAAGACACAGTTCAATTCCACCAGTAGCCACCGGGGGAGCCCAGAATCCAAATTCACAACACCTAACTATGACATACAAAGCCATCCACAACCTGTCTCCTCCATACATCTGTGACATGGTGTCCCGGTACTTACCCACACACAGCCTTCGAGATCCTCTCAAGATCTCCTTCTCTACTCCCCTCTTATTTCTTCTTTCCACAACCGCATGCAAGACTTCTCCTGTGCCTCCCCTATACTCTGGAACTCTCTACCCCAACACATCAGAATCTCGCCTACCATAGAAATCTTCAAAAAAACCTGAAGACCCACCTCTTCTGACAAGCCTACAAGCTGCAGTGTTCCTTTGTCTGCTGAACCGCCACACAACCAGCTCTACCCTCTCCTAGTGTATCCTCACCCATCCCTTGTAGACTGTGATCCCTCGCGGGCAGGGTCCTCTCTCCTTCTGTACTTGTGTGTGCCTTGTTTTGCTCATGCTTATTGGGCTTGTCTATATCTGCCCCTTTCACATGTAAAGTGCCATGGAATAAATGGCGCTATTAAAATGTATAATAATAATAATAATAATAATAAACTGCCTATTGCATCCACGTTTGGCATTTCTGAAGTGTTGAAAGCCTACCAAACTTATGGGGCATGCCTCTAGAAGCACCGGTTGGGCATAATGTACTGGTGACTGCAACGTACTGGTGACTGCAATGTACTGATCACTACAGCGTACTGGTCACAACAATGGCAATTTCCAATTTTCACTCGGCAACATTCATTGCTGCTTATTTCTGGAAAATACCATGTAACTACAGGTGTAGATAACTTCCCCAAGGGGTATAATTTCCAAAATGGGGTCACTTGAGAGGGGATTCTGCTCATCTAGCAATTAGGGGCTCTGTATATGGTGTCCGCAAACTTTTCTAGGAAAATCTGCCGTCCAGGAGACAGTGTTCCATTCCTCCCGAGACTCTCCGTATGGCTAAGTAATACTGTACAGCCACATATGGGGTATTGCCACGTTCAGTAGAAATTGTGGGACACATTTTGGTGCCATTTTACCCACTTCGTCTGTGAAAATGTAAAATCTGGGGATAAAACAAAATGTTGGTGGTAAAAATTTAGTTATTTTGTTTTCACTGCCCAATGGTATAAAATTCTGCGATCCCCCCCATGGTGTCAATGTGATCACTGCACCCCTAGATGAATTCATTGGGGAGTGTTGTTTGTAAAATGAGATCCCATATAGGGGGTTTCTGTTGTTGTGGCACCTCAGGGGCTGCCAAGGTGACATGGCACCCTCAAACCATTCCAGCAAAAGCTGAACTCCAATATGGCGCCTCTTCCCTTCTCAGCTTTGCTCTGTGCCTCAAAAGTAGTATTCCCCCATGTATGGGGTATCTGCGTACTCAGGAGAAATTGCACAACAAATTGCATGGTGCAATTTCTCCTAATATCCTTAAGAAAAAACAAAATTTGGGGCTAAAATAACTTTTTTTGTGAGGAAAATGTGATTTTATTATTTTCACAGCTCAAACTTATAAACTTCTGTGAAGCACCTGGGGGTTGAAGGTGCTTACCATGCATCTAAATACATTGCTTGAGGTGTCTAGTTTCCAAAATGGGGTCACTTGTGGGGAGTTTCCACTGTTTAGGCACATCAGGGGCTCTCCAAATGGGACATGACATTCGCTAATGATTTCAGGAAATTTTACATTCAAAAAGTCAAATGGCGCTCCTTCCCATCCGAGCCCTGCCGTGCGCCCAAACAGTAGTTTTCTCGCTCATATGGGGTATCGGCATACTCAAGAGAAATTGCACAACAAATTGTATGGTGCAATATCTCCTGTTACCCTTATGAAAATGCAATATTTTGTGCTAAAAACATAAAAGCATATTTGTGGGGAAAATTTGATTTTTTTTTATCTTTACAGCTCAACGATATAAACTTCTGTGAAGCACCTGAGGGTTCGATGTGCTCAACACACATCTAGATCAGTACCCAGAGGGGTCTAGTTTCCAAAATAGTGTCAATTGTGGGGGATTTTCACTGTTTAGGCACATTAGAGGCTCTCCAAACACGACAATTGTTCCAGCAAATTTTGCTTTCAAAAAATCAAGTGGCGCTCATTCCCTTCCGATCTCTGCCGTGCATCCAAACAGTGGTTTTCTCCCTCATATGGGGTATCAACGTGCTCAGGACAAATTGCACAACAAATTTTGGGGTCCATTTTTTCCTGTTACCCTTGTCAAAATAAAAAAATTTGGATCTGAAGTAAAATTTTTGTGAAAAAAAGTTCAATGTTCATTTATTTTCCACATTCCCAAACTTCCTGTGAAGCACCTGAAGGGTTAATAAACTTTTTGAATGTGGTTTTGAGCACCTTGAGGGGTGCAGTTGTTAGAAGATACCCAAAAGTGACACCATTCTATCATATTCTACGTTGTTGTAAAAATGAGAAATCGCTGGTCAACTTTTAACCCTTATAACTTCATAACAAAAAAAATGATGGTTCCAAAATGGTTCTGATGTAAAGAAGACATGTGGGAAATGTTACTTATTAAGTATTTTGTGTGACATATTTTGTGTGATTTAAGGGCATGAAAATTCAAAGTTGGAAAATTGGGAAATTTAATTTTTTTTTGATAAATTTAAATTTTTGCATTTTTAATGCAAGTCATATCAAAGAAATGTTACCACTATCATGAAGTACAATATGTCATGAAAAAACAATCTCAGAATCACGGTTTCCGTTGAAGTGTTCCAGAGTTATAACCTCATAAAGGGACAGTGGTCAAAATTGTAAAAATTGGCCCGGTCATTAACGTGCAAACCACCCTCGGGGGTAAAGGGGTTAACTGTTGCATGCTGTTATCCATAGCAAATGAATTGTAATTATTGGCGTCAGACCTTACTTTACTGTTACCTTTACCCGAACCTTACTATTTCTTTGCTTATTCTGTCTACCGTATCCCCCTTCTACAATTGAATCCCACCTCGTTTCCTGCTTCTTATTAAAATCAATAAAAGTTAATGCAAAAATAAAAGGCAACACCTAACCAGTGGTCCACGAATACTGATTAATCATGACCCTGGCTTCTCTTACAGCTTCTGAATGCCTATACAAAGATATGCAATCCCCTAAATGTGTCCATGCTGGGCTTCAGGTAAAAAAAATAAAAAAAATAAAAAATGCCTCACAAAAAGTTAATTGCTGTTGTTTAAAGATGTATTCTTCTACTGTTCTAAGTCCAGGAAGCGTAGTTGCAAACTATTGGATGCTGGTTTCAGGTGCACTGTCCGCGTCTCAGTTGTCATCAAGCAACACTATGGTTATGCAAGCAATTCCAGGTGCCATTTCATCACAGCTCTTAACAGAAGGTAAAAACCACAGATCATAGGAACTAATAACGCTTCAATTTCTCCTATGAACTAATTCACTAACCACTTTTCAAAAATAATATTACTTCACATCACTCATATATTACTACCTAGTATGTACATAAATAGAACTACAATACTGTGTCTATATGCAAGAATATATCTATTATAATACTGCCCCTATGTTCAGGAATATAACTAATATAATACTGGTCCCTATGTACAAGCATAAAACTACTATAATAATGCCCCTATGTACAAGATTATACTGTAACTACTATAATACTGCCCCTATGTACATGAATATACAGTAACTACTGTATTACTGCTCCTATGTACAAGAATGTAACTACTATAATGCTTCCTATGTACAAGAATATAACTACCATAATACTACCATATGTACAAGAATATAACTGCTATAATACTGCTCCTATGTACAAGAATATAACTACTATAATACTACCCGTATGTACAAGAATATAACTACTATAATACTGCTCCTATGTACAAGAATATACCTACTATAATACTGCTCCTATGTACAAGAATATAACTACTATAATACTGCTCCTATGTACAGGAATATAACTACTATAATAGTGTCCCCTATAAACAAGAATATAACTACTATAATACTACCCATATGTACAAGAATATAACTACTATAATACTGCTCCTATGTACAAGAATATAACTATTATAATACTGCTCCTATGTACAAGAATATAACTACTATAATACTGCCCCCTATGTATAAGAATATAACTACTATAATACTGCTCCTATGTACAAGAATATAACTACTATAATACTGCCCCCTAGGTACAAGAATATAACTAGTATAATACTGCCCCTATGTACAAGAATATAACTACTATAATACTGCCCATATGTACAAGAATATAACTACTATAATACTGCTCCTATGTACAAGAATATAACTACTATAATACTGCCCCTATGTACAAGAACATAACTACTATAATACTGCCCCTATGTACAATAATATAACTACTATAATACTGCTCCTATGTACAAGAATATAACTACTATAATACTGCCCCTATGTACAAGAACATAACTACTATAATACTGCCCCTATGTACAAGAATATAACTACCGTACTATAATACTGCCCCTATGTACAATAATATAACTACTATAATACTGCCCCTATGTACAATAATATAACTACTATAATACTGCTCCTGTGTACAAGAATATAACTACTATAATACTGCCCCCTATGTACAAGAATATAACTACTATAATACTGCCCCTATGTACAAGAATATAACTACTATAATACTGCCCATATGTACAAGAATATAACTACTATAATACTGCTCCTATGTACAAGAATATAACTACTATAATACTGCCCCTATGTACAAGAACATAACTACTATAATACTGCCCCTATGTACAAGAATATAACTACTATAATACTGCCCCTATGTACAATAATATAACTACTATAATACTGCTCCTATGTACAAGAATATAACTACTATAATACTGCCCCTATGTACAAGAACATAACTACTATAATACTGCCCCTATGTACAAGAATATAACTACTATAATACTGCCCTTATGTACAATAATATAACTACTATAATACTGCTCCTATGTACAAGAATATAACTACTATAATACTGCCCCTATGTACAATAATATAACTACTATAATACTGCCCCTATGTACAATAATATAACTACTATAATACTGCTCCTGTGTACAATAATATAACTACTATAATATTGCTCCTATGTACAAGAATATAACTATTATAATACTGCTCCTATATACAAGAATATAACTACTATAATACTGCTCCTATGTACAAGAATATAACTACTATAATACTGCCCCTATGTACAAGAATATAACTACTATAATACTGCCCCTATGTACAATAATATAACTACTATAATACTGCCCCTATGTACAAGAATATAACTACTATAATACTGCTCCTATGTACAATAATATAACTACTATAATACTGCTCCTGTGTACAAGAATATAACTACTATAATACTGCCCCCATGTGCAGGAATATAAAGTACCTATGATAAGATCTATCACATCCTTGACTAAAGGTAAGCTCTGATTTTTTTTTGCAGGAGTTTCATATATGGAGACTAGTAACCTGGAAGTAAAATACTGGGACCCCATCCAGCTTATCTGTCAAATTAATGAATCAATCAGTGCCGTGAACTGGTCTCTGACCACTAGTAATATCACCAATGTAATTTATAGTGGTGGAAAGAACGTGAACATCACAATGCAGGTCCAGATAGATAAGACCGTCTCTGTTCTCATCATTAATAAGGTGGATCAATCGTGGGAAGGTCAGTGGCTTCACTGCATTTTTTTACTCCCGACCCAAATTTCAATTATACTGTATAAAAAGCATCTGGTTGACCATAAACGTGAACATCAAAGGTAAGTTCAGCAAGCTTATTAGGACTACCAAATTGACATAGGTTGATATAAGACATAGGTCCATCGCAATCAACCTTTCATCACAAGTTTTTTCTATTTCTATTGCTAGCAATGCTAGATTATCTATAACCCACAATGCCATTTGTCGTGAGAAAAGCATCCAGCCCTTCTATAAATACTGATATAGTATCTACCATTACTACCTCTTGTGGTAGGGTATTCCACCTTCTGACTGCTCTAACTGTAAAGAACCCTTTCCTATTTAGAAGCCAGATTAGCTTTTCCTCCACATGTAATGAATGTCCCCTGGTCCTGTGTAAGATCCTTAGAAGGAATAAATCATGTGTTGTCCTTTGCATCGACCATACATGTATTTATACATATAAATGCGATTCCCTCTGTGCATCCTTTTTCGCTAAGCTAAGTACCGTAAGTCCAGCTTTTCCAACCTCTCATTATAGAAGAGGCTTTCCATCCCTAATCTGCCTCCTTTTGAATTGACTCTAGCTTCCCAATATTGTTGTTTTTAAAATGTGTCCAAAACTGGATTCTATATTCACAAGGGACCTCTTGAACGATTTCTTTATTTGAGGGGTAATAATACATTTAAATAACAGGACTTTCTCTGTGTTTTCTAATACACCCTTAAATCTTGTTTGCTTTAGCAGCTGCAGTCTGACATTGAGTACTGCTGTTTAGCTGACTTGTAACCAGAATACCCAAGTCCTTCCCCTTAGATTTTCTAGGTGTCATTTAACAAGTGTATTTCACTAAATATGTGGCGGTGCCTAAATACAGTCCCACAACTTAAATTGCGGAATCACCTTTTCCTACACCCAAAATGTCCAAGAAGAAAAAAGTTGGCTATCTTGTGCCATTTATTGAAATTAGCTACCGTAAACTTCTTGGACTAGTCATTAAAGACATCTATTCCCACGCTGGCTTTTTAAAGAAAACTCAGAAGCATTTCAGAAAACAACATCCACGGCTTCAAAAGGTCTAATTCGTGTTTCTTTATCGCTTCACTGGGGGACACAGGTAATCATGGGTGTATGCTGCTGTTGCAAGGAGGCTGTCACTAGGCAAAAAAAAACGAAAATAGCTCCTCCTCCACAGTATACACCCACCAACTGGCACAAAGCTCGTCAGTTTTAGCTTAGTGTCAGTAGGAGACAGACCTGGTTCTGATCTCAGATCCGTCTTTTCCTTTTCAGGTCACCTGTTGTGTTTTTATTAATCTTTTCCCTTTATCTTCCAGGTTGTTTCTTCTTCTACAGAGTAACAGGTTGTAATCCTCACCCTGTTTTCCCACAATTTTGTGACTGAGAGAGAAGTGTGGTGTTACCCACATCGCCCACTCTCAGACCCACAAGGCAGGACCTGATCCCTTGTCACTTCACAGTGCTTCAGGGCGATTCCTGGTGGCCGGACCTAGCCTTTTCCTCACCCCAACCCTCTCCTTGGGGTGGGCTGGGAGGAAGATGGTGGTCACCGGTGGTGGCCTTCCCCCTTCTTGTAAAGGGTTGTTACTATCTTCTGCACCGTCCGGACCCAAAACGGAAGGAGGATGCCATATCCCAGTGACCCTCATCTACCCGGGGGCACCTGACGTCATCCTCAAGGGTAAAGAAGAATTCGGAACCCATTTTGAAGTATGTCCCTGTCCTCCACGTGGTCTCCTTCACAAGCTTTCTTTGTCCTCCCGTGGGCCCCCTTTACAACGCTCTGCCACGGTACCTCCGTGTAGATCCTGTCGCGGCAGGCGCCGATGCACTGCGATGTCCTCCGGCCCTCCTTTTTCTAATTTAGTCCCTGGCTCGGGCCTTCTCTCGGCACAGCCACCATCTTGCTTTTTTTATGTTGTGCCCCCTTCCCGGCTTGCTGGTCAATCAACGTGTGCCTTCCGATGAGCACACTGTTTTTAATCCAGTGAGACAGATCTCTCTCCCTCGTCTCCTTCTGCACTGGGTCATGCCCCTGCCATGTTCATCACTGTTTGTGCGAGTTGTTATCGCACGCTTTTCAAGTCTATCACAGGGCCTCTTCCTTTATCCCAGTCCACTCCCTCAGCGGGACGACCAATCAGTAGCCTCGCACATACACTACCCGGCCCGTGCAACTGCCGACTTACCAGCACCAGCTCTCATTATACCTCCAGGTGTGATGGAAGCGCCAGGCCCTGGTTCTTTTCCCAGCTCCAGCTCTCATCAGACAGCCTGCACGCAGTTCTGCTTCTCATCACAGCGACGGATCTATAACTATACTGTTGCTGATATTGGGTAGATCCTGTCATAACTGTTCCTACACCTCTCTTTCTTCTCAGGAGATTAACCATTTACAGCAGCACCTTCATTTAAAGGCAGCTCCTGCCTGCACTGCTTCTATTTTAATACTCTTCGCCTGTGCCCTCTGTATAAATTGGTGCCTTTAAGCCAGTCTTCAATTTGTTCTGCCAGACTTGCAGCCTATTTTCTATCATCTCTGCATCACGGGAGATCCCTGCTTTTCAGGATGAGAGCACACCCCCTCCCCCCCCCCCCCCGAGTGGGCTGTTGCTACGTCACAATCAGTTCTTTCTGACCTGACCACAGTGTCACAGTCCCTGATACAGGTTCTAGGACACTTAACAAATCGCCCACCGCCACCAGTGCTCCGAACACCTCCCATGGTGATTCACATGCACTTGACCATCACACCCAGAAGGACAAATCAAGGACCATGTCCAGTATGCTGGTCACACTCCAGCTCAACTCGACCACCACTACCAGTGCTCAGAATGCCTCCTATGGTGATTCGCATGCACTTGACCATCACACTCAAAAGGGCAGATCAGGGACTATGTCCAGTATGCTGGCCACACTCCAGCTCAACTCGTCCACTGCCAACAGTGCTCCAAACACCTCCCACAGTGATTCACATGCACCTTACCATCACAATCAGAAGGGCAGATCAAGGACTACGTCCAGAACGCTGGCCACACTCCAGCTCTTCATCCAGCGATCTGGGTCCCTCTAGATCCTCCAGGATGCCTTTGTTATCCCATGCCTCCTCATCCGAGGTGGCTCTGGGGTCCAACCCTGATTCCCAGTCAGTGTCCGATCTCAAAGGGGACCATAACTCCAAAACTCCAGGATATCAATGACAAGTATCATTTTGTCTGTTAAACAGACCTTTAATATTAGGGACGATGAGGTCTCCCTCATGGCCTCTCCATCTCATTCAACAAGGAAAGATGTACTTCCCGAACGTTTTTTCCAATCAAAAGGAATTTCAGGAAATCTTTGTCAAACATTGGAAACATCCAGAGAAACCTTTCTCCGGTAGGAAACATCTAGATATTTATCAGGGTAAAACTTCTATGGCAAGGTATTTATTGGCAACACCTTCTGAGGGCTTACTGACCTTGCAGAACAGGTCACGCATGCTGACAAATATTTTCGGACAGCGGTTTTGGTCACCGCCAGTTGGCGGTTTTCTCTTTGGTTGAGGGCCTTGAATCTGAATCCATCTTCCAAGAAGTCCCTTACCTATCTCCCTTTCCAAAATTTTAGGCTGTTTCAGGTGCAGGTTGGTCCAGAAAATCTCAAACACTACCGGCGGTATGGGCACTTTCCTTCCTCAGCCTAACCCAAGATGCCCCTTCACCAGGAGAATCTCTCTAGTTTTGTTCCTTTCGCCCTTTTTTCCCTCCCGGAACCTTCTTTCATCAGGACCTTTCTTCAGCCCACAGGGAGAGGAGAGGACTGTCCTGCATACCAGCTCCTCACTGGCATCCAAAAGGTCGATCCTTGAAGTCCTCAGGGTCTCTTTCCAACAGTTTTATTCTCTACATGATCGGTCACACCCACCTGGGATTATCCCTGAGTGGGGGGCCATTTTTTTCTCTCTTTCCGGGATGCTTAGTTGTTGGTGGATGACAATGCCTTGGTCAGAAGAATTGTTACCTCAGGTTACAAGATCAAATTTTCTTCCCCACCAGGCAGACGTTCTTTTCCAGTCTTGTCCACAAGATTCTCGACTTAGGTCACAGGCTTCTTCAAGCTATTTCCTTCCTCCTTCAGACAAGGGTAATTGTGACTGTTCCCTCTCACGAACACCTTTCAGGGTTTTATTCCAGTCAGAATCTTCAGTCTTCTCTGGATACTATCGACCGTCTCAGCTGCATAGCCAATAAGGAAAAGTCTTCCCTTACCCCATCTCACCATCTGGTGCTTTTGGGCATGCTCTGAGACAAAGCTTGTGCCAAGGACCTTCTTCCAGAAGAAAGGATCTCATCTCTTTTTCTAAGGATCTGTTACCTGAGACGTCCATCTCCACATCCCTTTTGGCTCTGCATGAGAGTACGAAAAAAGATGATTGCCACCATAGAAGTCGTACATTTTGCCCAGTTCCATGCCCTTTTCTTTCATCAGTCTCTCCAGTCAGCTTAGGACAAGAGGTTTCCTTCTAGGCAATATCCCATTCGGCGACCACTGTGGGTGTGACAGTCTCTGACATGGGAGACCCTCTCCACCTCCGTCCTACTTGGAAAATCATTTTCCTTACTATCCGCTGGACACCACATTCCAGCCATATTCTTGGAGGCGGACAATTGCTCCGCCGTCTTCCTGAGTCGTCAGGGTCTCGCCTCGGGCAAGCGGTCTCTCATCACCATCATCTGTCAGTGATGAGGAACCCCGGACATCAGTCTGATGGCCACTTAATCATACAGATATTAATGCACAGCACTTCATGGAAAAATAGGATCAACAGTACTCAAGGTTGAAGCGCACATCACCTCCAAGGAGAAATTTTCGGAACACTTGCAAATGCCAAGTGCTTGATAAAGATCTCTTTTGATCGAAACGTCGCAACTGGAGGCGGAATAAATGTGATGCAAATTTACCAACTTGTGAGGCGCTGTCCTTATTGATTTCTTGGCATTAATCTGAAGGCATCTTGGACAAATCACAAGGTGTCTTGTTTCGTAGCCTGGTCCCGTGAACCTCAACTTTCAACTGTTATTTGTTTTTCCTTCTTCTTTCCCTGATTCTGACAGTTATATAGGAAATCAGGGCGGAGGGGGTTCCGGTAATTCTGGTAATTCCGGATTGGCCCAGAAGGGTATGGTACACAGTGTTGGTATGCCTACTCATGGTCATCCCCTGGAGGCTTACAGACTGTCAAGACCTACTCTCACAGGACCCTCCCTTTCAGCATAGTTCTCGGTCTCTGAATATCTTTGTCTCAAAATTTTAATGGTATGCCTACTTAGGTCACCAAATCTGAGGGAAGCCAGGTTGTTTCTCCCCAGGCTATACAGATCAAGATATATCAAAAACGCCCACGTCCTCGTATTTTTTTCCATAGATATTTTTTATTTTATTTATTTAGTTTACTCATTTATATAGCGCCATTAATGTCACTGCGCTTTACACACATTATTGAAACTGTCCCCATTGTTGCTCACAATCTAGAATCCCTATCAGTATGTCTTTGGAATTATTATTATTTATTATTATTATTATACATTTTTATAGCGCCATTTATTCCATGGCGCTTTACATGTGAAGGTGGGAGGAAACCAGACTACCCGGAGTAAACCCACGCAAACACGGAGACAGCATACTAACTCCTTGCAGATGTTGTCCTTGGTGGGATTTGACCCCAGCGCTGCAAGGCTGCAGTGCAAACCATTGAGCCACCATGTATTAGAAGGTCTTCGGTCTCTTCTATAGTCTGGCCTTGATTGCAGTCTCGCCCTCAATACTCTTAAGGGTCGGGTCTCCACGCTTTCAGTTCCTTTCCAGTGTAATCTCGCCTCTGGTCCCCAGGTCAAGAACTTCCTTCAGGGCGTCGCTCACCTGGATTCCCCATATCGTCTCCCGGTAGAGCCGTGCGATCATAATGTCATACTAGGCGTTCCTTAGTAACCATCTTTCAAACCCATTCAGAACATTATGTTCTCCCTCTTTTCTTGAAAGGTTGCCTTTTTTTTGATAATTCAGATCCATCATGAGAGTCTCTGAGCAGGCAGCTCTTTCTTGCCGCTTCCTGTTTTCTCTTTTTTTGTTCAGACCTGTTCTTTCATCCCTGCCTAAGGTAGACATTAATGTAAAGATCATTTCACCTTCTCTCTGTCTTTTTCAGTCCATCCCTGGAGAAGTCTCTTCTCAAGCTGGATTTGTTCATAGCCCCTTGTTTCTATCCTTCAAGAACCGCTTCTTTGTGCCAGTCGGTGGGTGTATATTGTGGAGGAGGAGCTATTTTGCTTTTTTTGCATAGTGTCAGCCTCCTAGGGACAGCAGCATACACCCATGGTTACCTGTGTCCCTCAATAAGGGCTCCAAGAAAGAGAATTTACAGTGAGTACCAAAAATCCATCTTTACCGTGGTTCAGACAGCTTGAGTCTCCAAAAATTTCCCTTGTAAAATGATTATGGATAATTGGTAAACCAAAGCCTTCTTCAGTAGGAAAAGATACCCATCTGGAGACAGCTGTTTAGGATTCTTGTCCCTTGTCAGTGCACAGCCTAGCACTTACTGGTTGGCTGCATGAGAGGCCTTTGGTGAGGTCTAGGAGGCCATCTCACAATGAAAGTCTTATAATCTAGGCAATGCTCTTTGAGAAAAAGGTATGCAAATTAGCACTACTCCAGGAGTACCCTGATACCCAGGGCCCTTGGACCCTGAAAAGATTCCTAACACAGCTATCTATTAGTTGGTGTATTTTGCTTTTGGCAAAGACTCTAGCTTGGAAAATATACTGTATATAGCCATGATAACTCATTAAGTCTTAGATACTATCTTATAAGGTTGGACTACTGAGAAAATTTTCTTCCTCATCCTTCATTTTTCATGTAGCTAATCTTCAAGGAGTTACTTTTTTCAATGGAAGATCTTCCACCAGTCCCTTATGCATGAGCACAACCTAATCTCTATGGTCACTTAATATTTGAACTTCTGAATTCTGCCCTTGCATAAATTGGTTTTGTGTTCTTTAAAATTGTAACATATGAGTCATAAGATTCTGGCTTGTTCCAGGGATTTATATTTGCCAGTTTTTCAACGGCACTCTGGTATATGAAGCAAAAGCATTGGTCAATGTAATCTTACTCCCAAGTGAAATCATTGTCAACCCAATCCAGAAGACTTTGACCTCACAGGACACTTCCAGGTTGGTGCTGGAATGTTGTGTAGCATTCGATGGTGAAGAGTACAACATATCCTGGACTTATGATAATATAACACTGGGTGTACAGCCAGGTGAGTAAACAACATTACCAGTCCATTAATTTGAGGTTAGTGAGTCTCAGCCGGCAAAATATCCATTCTACAAGTTAAGTAGTGGATGTAGGACGAACATGTCTCTGTCTGTGATGCACAAGGTGTTGTTCTTCATCTTCCAAATGGTTATCTGAAGTGATCTCTTGTTAAAGTTTGGTAAGTCTCCTACTTCAATAATGAAATAGAGCATCGTCTCCCTCATCCAATCAGTAGCTCTTTGAGAGACCATTTATCATTCCCCCAAATTTTTTAAAGGAACAGGCAATACTGAGTTTCTACTGGATTTTGTTATGGCGTATACACCAACTAATTGTCAATAGCTTGATGTAGGTATTTATTTTACTCACTTATATAGCATCAATAATATCCACAGCGCTATATAAATTGATCATCAATTATCCCATTGGGGTTCTCAGTTTAAATTCCCTATCAGTGTGTTTTTGGATTGTGGGAGGAAACCAGAGAACCCAGCGGCAACCAATGCAAACTTTTTGAAGATGTCCTTGTTAGCATTTGAACACAGGTCCCCAACACTGTAATGTGACAGTACTAGTCACTAAGCCATCTTACTACCCATGTATCAATGGAATATTCACCCCTGATCACGGCGTATCAAAGTCAAGCATTCATGTGCAAGGCATAAGTGGGAATATTAATTGGTGGCCAATGGATTCTACATACAGCTTTTAAAGGAGACCCTAAAGGCATAAGTCATGGAGAGTTGGTAATGTCAGTGTCATCTACAAAGATGGCAAGAACTTAAAAAATGGAAATATTGTATAATGTAAAATCATAGAATATATGGATGTTTCGAAATCCTGCTAATCAGTCATCAATTCATGGGCATTAGATATGTACAATAATAACTTTTATCTCGACAGGTGGAACAACGGACTTGATATGTTACTCGTTGTTTCCTCCACGGCCAACTAATGACACTAACTACACCTGTACATTTACAAATAAAGCTGGACAGAAAAAAGAGTCCATGATCCCAGTGACTATAATCCAAGGTATGTACCCTGGATCATGGGAAAGGTAGAACGGGCGCTGTAGTGAGAGGTGGTCCTCACCAGATGGGACAATAACGCTTCTTTTCTTGAAAGTCATATACAGCTTTGAAAGATCGTTGGGAGCTACAGTATACTGTATGTGGAGAAACTGTTGAAATCCCCTTTGTGCATCTTTGAAAGTTATAACCTCTTGAATATCTCCTTATAACGTAATAATATTTCAAATGCCCTTGTATAAAGTAATAATGCCCCGAGTGATGTCTTAGAAAGTAATAATGGCCTAAGCCCCCCTATAAAGTACTTGTGCCCTTTTATGAAATAGTAATACCGAGTGTCCCCATATAAAGTAATAATCGCCCAAGAGACCCATTATAAGGTAGAAATTCCATGAGTACTTCTCAAAAAGCAATAATGCCACAAGTGCCTTCTTTGAAATTAATGATGTCCTGAATGGCCCCTTATGAGTAATAATTACTTTATGTCCCAACTTAAAAAGTAGAAATGATCTCAGTGCTGCTAATAAAGTAATAATATCTTTTCAATGCCCATTAGAAAGTGGCAATGAGTGAGCAGACAGCCGCAAAGCCACACATGAAGGGCCCATGAACCACATATGATTCTGGAGCTACAGGTTGGGTACTCTGACATAAAGGAACCTTTATTATGTGGTAACTAAGACCTTTCAGAGGCCAAACATTAAAACTGGGGACTTTACCTAGTACCAACAAAAGTGTCTCCATAACCAAATACTTTACTTGGAATCAATGACCGTGGACACAAAGAACAAAAAAAAAAAAAATGGAACCACGGGTCTGGATAATTACGCCCAAGATTGTCTCCACCAGGGTTGCCAAATTGACTTTTTATTTTTTCTGGACAGCTTATCAAAAAATCACGGACAGAAAATATTTTTTACATACACATTGGAAAATTATAATAAATCATTAAGATTAGAAGTGATCCACTTCATTAGCTAGTAAATCTGATATTGTAACATGAGCTGTATTCACTGTAAATTTAAAATGTAAAAGTTAAAATAATCTGTATACATTTTTTCAGCTTCAAAAAAAATTACGAACGTCTGAAATTTTTTTATTGACACAGAAAAAAATTGGCCTATTTTTACGGATTGTCTGTAAATTTCTAGACGGTTGGCCACCCTAGTCTTCACATCCTACTTAACCCTCATATTGCGGCTTGAATTTCCTATGACAAAGTCCTTTCTTCAAAGAAAGGCATGACAGTCCTGAAGAACATCTAGGACAGATGAACTATCCTTTTCTGTTAAAACAAATGTGTCTACAGATCTTCTCAGACCCATAAATCGCTGTCGTAACAGGCAACAACTTGGATTGATTCTTTTTCTGCAATTATTGTCCCTTTCATCTATTCAGAAGATAAGTTTATGGGTTAGATTTCTAAAACGTAAGAAACAGATGAAAGACTGTGGAATCAGACTACAGCGGAATTGTTTGTAGTCTGCTACCATGGTAATGCACTAGGTTTACATTGAAGCTGTAGGTTCTGAATTGATTTTGAGGTGTGAAGACTTCAGCTTTAATTATTTGGGATTTTAGAGTTAAAATAAAATGTGGGGTCTGACTTAATTCAGGGGTCTTATGAAAGGCTATGTGCAATTCTGATTATTCGTTGTCATTTAGAATTTACTGTAAAGTTTTGAAATGTAAACTTTTTTTATTCTTTAGAACAAGATAAATTTTGCAGTATTAACATGAATTATGGGGTGACCTGGAATATTACGAAAGCTGGCATGTCCGCTACTGCAACCTGCCCTTCTGGGAAATTTGGATATCTGACCCGGGATTGTACAGCAGATGGAGTGTGGCTGATGGTACAGGACAACTGTATAAACCAGATCTTGCAGATGGCTTTAGATAATGCTCAGGTACCAACATCATCATTACCTTAAACACCAGAACGTATGGAAAAAACGATGTTACTAACTGTTGTAAAAATTTTAGATATTTGGTTTGGAAAATGTATTTTCAAATACCCTCTGAGGAATTTCTGAGTTAATAGACGGGGTCAATGAGAAGGTCAGCTATGAGAATCTCCAATGTGAAAGGCTGACCATACATGAAACAGCTGTCAGCTAGAGATCTTTCCTGACTCTTCCATAAACATAAGCGCTCAACTCTTGTGTCTTCAATGAGTGGAGAGAAGAAAACCTTTACCAGACACTTCTGGAAACAAAAGGGTTGGGCATTAAACTCCCCAATCCTTCTCACCCCCCATATCTTCTGTTGGAAGGCCCCCATACACATGAGATGGTCAGTTAATCCTGCACGGCGGGTTCAGCTGACTATCATCTAACGTGTATAAGGGCACTAACCATTATTTAGAGGACTCAAATTTTCCATACATTATAAAAGCATCACATTTTAATAAGCATTGTATGTACCCATATTGTATGTACCCAAAAGGCTTCAATGATCCATATGGGGATACATTTATTAGAATGTATAGATGTCACGGTGTGACTGTGGAATAGTAAATGGGCTCTTATATTGTTCCTCAAGCTAGAGGTTCCCTAGCTATCCCTATCTCCAGGATTACCCCTGATAGTGGGGATGCATGGGTCTCATTTCTCACTATACTCCTGAGTAGCACTAATCTGTTAAATGTATGGGGAGAACACAAACAAGACAGACAGGACAAAACAGAAGCACAGTCACACAGCAGCCTCACAGGAAAAAACACTAAGGAACAAAAGTGTAAAGCCTGTGATGCAACAAAGTAAGATAAAGACACCAAGGAAAAAGGAAAGGTTTCACCAAACTCCACCGGCAACAACTTTGGAATAACCACCAGTAAATCTGGATGTGGCCACCTCTCCAGACAAGGTTAGACTAACTATAGCTGGCAGTACCTGCATAACAAAGCCATCATTTATAGAAGGAGAGCAGACATGGCTGGTTCACCCACAGCATGTGACTAAAGGAGACTAACAATCCCAGTCTAGCAAAGATTTAACTCTTGCTAACCTGCCTTAGAGCTGCAACTCTTAGAGTCGATGCCCGAGTCATCCTGCGCTGATCATAGCTATCAAAGGAGTTAAAAGAAAGAATGTAAGAATCTCTGGATTACACAGAATGACAGTTGGTGATACTTAAAGCTTAATGTTTTTTTTTTCAGGCACTGGAGGAAGGGCTAGGAAGTTCGGATGTAAAAGTACCAGAAATAATCCAACAGATGTCCAACAGCAGTGGAGCATTCATTAACAATACAGCAGAGGTGTCCGCAGTGGTCAACATACTGAGCACCATCTCTAGAATAGCATCAGCTCTCAACAACACATTTGATTCTGATGTGGTTACTGTAAGTTCAGAAACTATTTTTCTTTTGTCCATTAAACACCTAAGATCATGCTTTCCCACCCCAATTGTTGTAAAAAACAATTACTCAATCTAATCTATTCCTCAACCCTCTTAATTTTAAGACACTGCAAGGGTCAGGGACCACTGGGAGAACCTTCACGCCCAGGTTTGGCTTGCCCCTAATGAAAGTAGCAATCCTAAAAGTCATTATCAACCCTTTAACGAGCCTTGCAATATGACTTAGGATAAAAGTCTCTCATCAGTACAAAATATGAGATCTGATTTGGCTCTCACCCAGCCAAATCAGATCTCATACTTTGTACTGAATACTGATGAAGACCAATACTTCAAAACATTGTGTCTGGAAATTGAGATTCTGATTAGGCTTTTATCCTAAATCATATTGCAAGGCTCATTAAAGGGTCAATAATGACTTGTAGGATTGCTACTTCCAATAGGTGGCACTAGAGTTCAAGTTCTCTTCCTCTCTGAAGAGACAATTTGCATATTTGATTTCACAGTAAAATATTTCAAAGGCTGCTTTAAAGACCAAAAAAAAATTAATTACTAAAACCCTTAGAGCTCCAACACTGCCTCTCCACTGTTCTCTGACAGTCTTTTTTGACAGGACTACGGCAGTGATATCCCATTGATAGCACACGACCTCTACAATCAATCACTGGGCTCAACAGTCTTGTCATATTTTCAATTCTCCTATATATCATGCCTACCATCTTTTTCGAGAAGACAACCTCTCTAGGAGAACTACATTACATGATAATTTTAGGTGTCTGTCTATAAAGGGAATCACTGTATAAGATAAAGTGAATTCTACATGTGCCTCAGTGTTAAAACCTCATTTATCCCATTCTTTTGCTTCTAGGGTTTTCTTACTTTGGCCAGCAACCTCACAAACCCCAGCTATACATCTCTGTGGAGAGACTCCAAAAGTCCTCCGGCTTCTAGAGTGCTTCTATCTGTTGAGCTGTTTAGCCAGCTTCTTCGTGCAGACAATGGCTCCTTTGAAATTGATCTAGAATATATCCAGTTAAAAGGCAAAGTATATGAAATGGGCCAAGTTGGGCAAGACTATAAGAAGACCTTTGGAAAACTTGGTGTGAGCATGGTAATTGATGAGCAAGCTATATCCTCACTTCTGCAAAAAGGCAATGTCAAGATCACCAGTGTAGCCTTCAACACCATTGGAAGCCTCTTACCAAGTACCACTGAAAAGTTTAATGACTCACAATTGAATAGCTATGTGCAATCTACTTCTATACGACTATCGGATTCTACCTCAGCTTCTTGTAATATCCTAATGTCTTTCAAGACAAACACGTCGGATAATAGATATTCTCAACATTGTGTTTTCTGGGATTTCTCTCTACAAGGTTCTGGTGGGGCGTGGTCAGATGTTGGCTGCACGTCAATGGAAGAAGACAATGTAACCTACTGTAGTTGCAGCCACTTGACCTCATTCGCTGTTCTTATGTCTATAAAGGCAGAACCTTTGGCTCTAATCGAGGAGATAACCTATGTTGGACTTGGTGTTTCCATATTTTCACTCTGTATCTGTGTCCTGATTGAGTGGTATGTATGGAAAGCCGTAGTGAGGACAAATATCTCGTACTTTCGACACATCTCCTTGGTCAACATTGCAATGTCTCTACTATGTGCAGACATCTGCTTCTTGTCTTCAGCATTTCCTTCTGTCATCACCAAGAAGCTCATTTGCTTCTCGATAACATTTTTAAACCATTTCTTCTACCTAGCCCTATTCTTCTGGACCTTTGCCCAGAGTGTGATGCTCTTGCATCAATTAATTTTTGTCTTCCACCATTTAAGAAAGAGGGTTTACGTTACCCTGTCATTTATCGTTGGATATCTGATCCCAGCCATCATAGCTGCTGGCACATTTTTATATTTCTACCCTAAAGGTAGATATAGGCATGAACAACTATGTTGGTTGAATCCAGGGAGCGGTGCCATTTATGCATTCGCCATACCAGCCGGATCTATCATCGTATTCAACTTTCTTACTCTTCTGGTTGTCATCTCCAAGTTATCTCGTCCTTCTGTTTCTGATAAGAACCATCCCGAAGACCGAGATACAGCAAAGAGCATCTTGAAGGCCATAGTGGTTTTAACCCCAGTTTTTGGATTAACTTGGTCCTTTGGATTTGCACTATTGACTGATCTTGATGACTTGACCAAACAGATATTCACATATGGATTTGCTACAATGAATGCTTTCCAGGTAACAAAACTAATGTCTAGTTTATATAGATATATAACACTAAATAGTATATTTATATAGTATAAAATGGTTTACCATCTATGAATACAAAGTGCTGCCCAATTTCTCATCAGACCAAAAAAGAGTTTCATGGGTATTTTCACACATCCATGAAAATCACAGATCCAAGTGTGAGATCTGTGAGACTCAAAAGATACTCAATGGATCAGCAACCTGTCTGAAAAAGAAATCGGACAGGCGGCACACCGACACTACACATGGAAGTGTGAATGTTGCTTTATGTGAATGGAGAGGCAATGATCATGTGTCTCCACCATGCCACTGTTCATGGAATTGACAGAGTTACAGCTCAGCTACACATTTTGTGAGAAGGTTCCTTTAACCAGTTCCTGACCAGTCACATTTTCAGGATATTTCATATGTGCCGTTTAAAGAGTTCCACATTTTTTTCTCATTCTTATTTTGAAGTAGTTTTTGTTTGTTTTGTTTTGGGGTTTTTTTTTGTAATGCATGAGCTAATTTTTTATGTCATTGTTATATTCCCTTTTTTCTGATATTGGGCGACATCAGGGGGAAAATAAAGTAAATAAGTGTCCTTATTTTCCTTTTTTTAATGACCACAAAAAACACTAAAACATATTTAAAAAATTATTTTCAATTTTGTAATAATTATTTTTAAATAATAAACACTATTTCTTTGCTGGTCGGGATAGTAGCTGGGATTTAGTTTGACAGTTGCATTTTTATTTATTACCTATTCATTATGTTTTTCATTTATTTTACACATTGTGTCCCCGATAAGGTCATAAAAGACCTTTGGGAGTAGGGCGGGGGGAAGGGGGGCATTTCAGTATTTAAATGGTTTCATTTTCTTGTGATTTCCCCTGTAACTGGGGCTGGCACATTAGCCCCAGTTACAGGGGAAATGCAGTCTCTTGACTGCTTCACAGAGCTGCCTGGATCTCCTATGACCCAGCAGCTCCTGTTCCCTGATCACTTGACCGTTGTGTATGGACGAGGAAACGCCACCAGCATTTCCTATTACTGCATACAGAGCACTTGTTTAATCCTGTGCCTACAATGAGAGAGAAGACACAGACGGTAAAAAATTGTGCCTTCTCTATGCAGATGCCCATGTCGCTGCGCTACTGTGCAGTGACGTTTTAAAACATCACTGCAAAGTACAAGAAGGACCGCCCGGACATTTAAAGTCTATGAACAATCCCAAAGCGGTTAACCAGTTGGTTTCTGGGCTTCATAGGAGAACAGTAATTTTGCCATAAACTGCTGTAAGTATAGAACTATATACTGTAGTACAAACACTCATAAGTTCAGAACTAAAAAATAAAATAAAATTATATAAAAAAGTGTCTTAGAAATATTACAAAATAAAAAAAATAAGAAAGTTTCAATCATTCACGTTGTTCAAATTAAAAAATAAATTAACATATTTAGCATCGTCACTTCCAGAAAAGACTGATATATACAAATACAAATGCAACCCCTTCCCAACGTGGCCAATTACTGTTTTTGCATTTTCGTTTTTTACCTCCCATACTTCTTCTAAGGACCATAACTTTTTTATTTTTCCATTCTTATAAAAGTATAGTATTAGGGCTTGTTTTTTGTGGGATGGGCTGTACTTTTCAATGATACCATTCATTTTACCACATACTGTACTGGTAAACGGTAAAAATTCCAAGTGTAGTGATATTGAGAAAAAAACTGCAATTCGGATTTTATATTCTGGGAATTGTTTTCACGACGTACATTTTGAGATAAAAATAACCTGGCAGTATGATTCTCCTTGTCAGTACAATTACGGCGCTCGCAAAACTTTTCCAGTTTTTTTATTATTTTTCATTATTTAGTGGTGAAAAAAAATTATATATTTGTAAAAAAAAAAAAATACTTATGTACATTTTCTCAGACCAATAATGTTCTCATTTTTTGGGTCGATGGAGTTATGCAAGGGCTTATTTTTATTGATACCATTTTGAGATAGATATGACATTTTGATCACTTCTTATTGCATTTTTTGTGGTGTTGCGGTCACCAAAAAAACCGCAATTTTAGAGTTTTTCTTTTCTTCTGTTTACATTGTTTGCAGATCGGGTTAATTAATTTTATAGTTTGATAGATCAGACTTTTCCGGTCAGGGTGATACCAAATTTGTGTATTTTTTAAAAAATGTTTAAATCTTCATTTTTAACCCCTTCACAACATATGACGTAAAGTTATGTCATCTGTTGCGTCCCAGCCTTTAATGCGTCCTTGCACGCTGAGCTCACATATCAGCGCATGATGGCTGATTTCATAAGTCATTGTGTTTCTAACAGCCACAGCAGCGGCATTTAACAAGCGTCGGAAGGAAGCGCATCATTCTGTGGTCCTAGCGGTGCACCCGTGACATGATCGCAGGGTGCCCATGGCCTCTCATGACAGTCGGGCGTCATTCTGATTCTCCTGTGAAAGCCAGTGGTTAGCTGTTGTTCATAGAGTACCGTGATTTTTTCTATACATAGCATCGTATCTACCCCAAAATGATATCCGTAAAAAGTCAGCTTAGGGCAAAAAAAATAAGCCCTCTCCGAGCACCAGAGCCTGGAAAATTAAAGCATTTCGGATATCGGAAAATGATGACAAAAGCAAAAATGTTTTTTACAAATTTTCAAATTTATTTTCACCATTTACTTATAGTGGTTACGGAAAGTATTCATACCCCTTTAAATTTTTCACTCTTGGTTTCATTGCAGCCATTTGGTAAATTCAAAAAAGTTCATTTTTTTCTCATTAATGTACACTCTGCACCTCATCTTGACTGAAAAAAAAACAGAAATGTAGTAATTTTTGCAAATTTTATTAAAAAAGAAAAATTGAAATATCACATTGTCATAAGTATTCAGTATTCTCACGGTGATCTGCTGTGAAGACACTGAGCTTGAACTGCAGTGACCTCATCACTGGCTTTTTCCCACGGTCCTGAGGTCACCGCAGTTCAGCCCGGCTGGGAACCTCAATGATGTCACCGCTGGTCAATGATGCTGCGCTCACAGCAGCTCATTCATTAGTGGTTCTCAGCCTGGATGGTCGCATCTTGGCACCGTCCAGGTTGAAAACTATTTAGCCCCTAGACATGGATTACGACGTGGGACAGAATGACCGACAGGTATGGTATATTGTTGTTTTCTTATTTTATTTTTATTACAGAAGAACGAGGGCTTCAGTGGAAATAGCCATTTGGTGAGTATAACTGTGTTTGTTATTTTTAAATAAAAAAAGGAAAACTGTGTTTTGTTTTACTTCTAATAAAAGACTTTATTCTGTCCATGTCTTTATTTACCATGTAACTATAGGATTAGCAATGGAGAGGTGTCTTATAGACACCTCTCCATTACTAAGCTGTTGGTGTGATGTCACCTTACAATACAAAGGTGACATCAACCCCGCAAATATGAATCCCACTTGCCACCGCTAAAGGGCAAGTGGGAAGAGCCGGGCAAAGCGCCAGAATTGGTGCATCTAATAGATGCGCCTTTTCTGGGCAGCTGCAGGCTGCTATTTTTAGGCTGGGGAGGCCTATATCCATGGCCCCTTACCAGCCTGAGGATACCAGCCCCCAGCTGTCAGCTTTAGCAAGGCTGGTTGTCAAAAATGGGGGGAACTCCACGCCTTTTTATTTAAATTATTTAAATATTTTTTTTAAAAAAAACAGCTTGGGGACCCCTCTATTCTTGATAACCAATCTTGCTGAAGCTGACAGCTGAGGGTTGCAGCCCCCAGCTGTGAGTTTTGCCTGGCTGGTTATAGAAAATAGGGGTAACCCACGCCGGGTTTTTCATTCATTTATTTAGTTATAGCACAGGCGGCAGGTGAGGAATACCCCCATCATCCGCTCCTGCTGTCACTGTTCTTAGCAGCAGCAGATTTAGGTTGATGAGAGTAATAGTCCCAAAATATAATAATAATTATAATATAACTCTCATCATTCTCCCCTGCTCGCACCGATCACCGGCAGAGCAGGAGAGTATGATGAGAGCGTCTTCAGCATCTGCTGTCGTGGAACAGCGCTTACGGTACTTACAGTAGCGCTTCTTCCCCAGTGCCGATGCGTGTCACACGGATGACATCAATATGTGTTCTCCGTTTGCACATGTGCGGGACATTTTGCGGCCTGTGTTGACGGTAAAAAACAGACATGTCAGTGTGTTTTACCAACTGACACAAGGTCCGTGGAAACACACTGGCATATGCACAGACCCATTAATTTGACTGGGTCTACGTGTGTCAGTGTCTCCGGTATGTGTGAAAACTGGTCACCACACATACCAAAGACACGGATGTGTGAAAGAGGCCAAAAAAATATACACTCCTCAAAGTTGAGATTGCAACACTAAGAAGGAATAGTTGTAGAATAATGGAAATTACAGGATGAAAAGACATGCTATTGATCTGCAAATGATGAAATAAACAAAATTTTCAAAACTTCTTGATTTATTCAGTCTGGAGTATGAGTTCCAAGTACAGAAATCCCCGCACTTACAGCCTCGGCTACTAACAGTGAGGTTATTAATGTTCATCTGAGGAATGTTCAGCCACGCTGTCCCACTGTGATCATAGGAAAGTCGGGTAGGGGACACTCTATACTGTCCCTTAATCTGGGTGGGCCCTAGGCTATCCCTAAACCTAGGGTTACCCCTGTCAGTGGAGATGCCCAGGTTTCATACCATACTTCTGTTAGTTCCTATGAAATCCTATGCAGCTCGGTGCAGTATTAGTGGGACTGCAGTTGCTAGAAAAGGCTAAGCAGTATGGGCAGGTCGCTCATCTTGTGCCAGCTTATTGTGTGGGCTAACGCCTTCAGAACCAGTACGAAACGGCTGAGGGAGTCCCCAAACGGAGTGAGGCTGAGGAGAGAGGACGCTGAGGGATCGAAAGTTACGGTCCATCCCAGAAGCGAGCTTAGCAACAGAGAGAGAATGACAGGGACAGAAGAGGAGTTGCACATTGTGAAACCTGATGTTGATGCTGGAAAAAATGTGAATATGCTGCGTACCGAACCAAGTAAAGCTGTTGTTGTTAAAGTTGAGCTGGACTGTGTCTCCCTTTCTGCGGTACCATCTACAAAGAACCTCCGGCGGCCCAGGGTGGACCCTGATGGCATGGAGACCCAGAACACAGGTATGCAGAAGGAAAGACATTACTGTATTGTGAGTGGAGGCCAAGGTGTGATACAGGGTTTGCTCTCAGCCATGACTACCGCCCTGGCCCACTCTGACACTCCTAAAAAAAACATGCAGCTCTCACCCTCCCCCCAGGGGGCAAAGGGACAGGAGTAAAAGGGTAACGTCAGCTGGACAGACAGGGGGAAACCAAGGCACAATCAAACAACAGACACATAGGATAAAATACAAAAGGAAAATGGGTACACAGTAAAAAGGCAGAAAAGCAACACGAAAGAATGCCAGATGGGGAAGGTAGAGTTATTCACAACAAACCACATGCAACAATCTCAAGACGACAAGAGAAAATCTCCATAACACTTTATCCAATGAAGCCAGAAACAGAATGAAGATTCTATTGCCCACATGGAGGGAAGCCAGACACAGGTTTATATAATAGAAAGGTGTTGTTCCAATAAGCAGCACAGCCAACAGACCACAAGGAATTCCAAACCCTTTCCATGCCACAAGAAACCTGCTAACGCATGAATGGCCGTGTACATTTAAAGGGGACCTGTGCTCCGTTAATTGCTGCAATCTTCTATTCTCAGATTACCACAGGTCCCAGCAGAATGTGGCACACTCATGACAGTATCCCCCTTCTACAAGGGCCTACAGGACCAGATTTATCCAGGTGTGCTATATGGAAAGCACTAATTAATCTACCAGCATTAACTTCGAATGCGGATACCCGTGTTCTCTCTTCCGGACCAAAACATTTCCAGTGCACCAGGAACTGGAGACAGTGTCGAAAAAGATGAGAGTTGACAATTCTAGCAACTTGAAATTTTAACTTGCCATTTACCATAGCCAGAGGTGGAGGCACCGCTTCAGACGACACCATAAATTTTTGGGGCAATGACCTATGAAAAACATTGTGGATTTTAAGTGCTAGTGGCAACTCAAGAAGAAAAGCCACAGATTAATGATGGCAGTTAGCTTATACAGACCAATAAACCTGGGACCAAGTTTCCAGGAAGGAACCTTCAACTTAATGTTCCTGGTTGCAACCACACACAGTCATTTACACAAAGGTCAGGACCTGTCATATTTTTTTTATCAGCAATGCATTTGTATCTGCAGCGCCCCAGAGTTCTGGTCATTGCAGTAATGTCATTCTTCCACCAGGGGGAGTGATGTTACGTCTGAAGGCAATAAAGGAGAACTTCTCATTAGGTAACAAAATGCATGCAACATGTTCACACTCCAGACCAGAAGGGGGAGCTCCGAGCCTGTTTAAGCTGAACTCCCCTATATAACATCCTGATCTGGAGGGAAAAGGTGTCCAGAGTTCAGTTCCTGTCAGGAGGACAGAGGGAGAGGAGCTCTGCTGGCATGAAGTGCTGCAACTCCTGGGAAAAGACACTAAAGTGAACAGATTGCAGAGAGTGTGCAGGAAAGCAGAGCACAGGAGAGGAATATCAGAGGGAGATCAGCCAGCAACAAGCTGCTTCCCTCTGAGGCGCAGTAATCCGGTAGCCAGCATACCAAGGGAGCAATCATCTCCAAGTCTTGCTTCAGAGACTGGCAGGACAGTTAATTCCACGTTGGCTGCTCGACCTACACCCAGGAGGCACGGTGGCAACTTGTGGGGGCTGGGGCATCTCTAGGGTCCCTGTAAAAAGCCGCAGGCCACCAGTCATACGGGTTTGTCCTATCCATACCATCTGGGGGACAGAGAGGAAGACATAACATCTAGAACATCTACAACAGTTGTGAGGACCTTACAAGCTCAGCAGGGAGGTACTACAACACACAGGCGCTAGAGGAAGGCTACTGATTTCCACCTGGATAAGGGGACTCTGGATTTGCCTTCAGACCGGCCAGACTCTGCCTACCCTGTGGTCTGTACCTTGGACTGTGGACACGGAAGCCTTCGGTAAAGGTAAAGAGACTGCAACCTTGTGTCCTCATTATTCACTGCGCCTCTCACCATCCACTATCTACACTCTGGGAAGCCCTGGGGATACACTTCACCTGTGGGAAGGTATACCATCTAGCTGCCATTACATCACCCCAGCGGACCGCTAAGCAGCATCGGTCACCCTGACCGAACTACCCCTTTAAAGACCTTTTCTCAAAACCATAAAAACTCTTTTCTTTATTGGATGTCCCTCAAAGGGCCATGGACCGGGTCGGCCACCGTGACATCCCCCAAACCGAAGGACCCGGTACCGAGTACCCCATTGCCCTTACGTGGGGGCGCTCCATATCTATCTCCTATCACCTTCAAGTTTTCCTGTACACCTTGCCAGAGAGTGACGAAGAGAAATGTTCTTCCCAGGAATCCCGGAAGCCTCTTGCCTACTAAAAAGTACAGAACTGCAGGTGAAATCTGTGTGCACCTAGGAAAAATGATGACCAATCCTCCTGATTCTCCAAAATTAAATATTTAAGGTATGTTTCAAGGCTTTGGTTCATACATTTGGTCTGACTGTTCGATATACAGTAGTACAAAATGATGAGGAAAAGGATAGATGCACTCCTATGCAAGAACAAAAAGCCCTCCAAAATTTAGAGACAAACTGGGTCCCCCAATCTGAGACCACATCGGAGGGAACTCGTGAAGCTTCTCAGTCTCACTGATAAACACTTGAGCCAACATTTCAGCATTCGGTAGATCCAGTAAAAGAAGAAAATGTGCCATTTTGCTAAACATATCCACCACCACTAAAATCACCATTTTACCTGCTGATGGTGAAAGGTCGGTAATAAAATCCATGGATAAATGAGTCCATGGTCTAATAGGTATAACTAAAGGTAAGGGAGATCCGGACAGATGAGTATACAGGATCTTAGAAAGCGCAGAAGTATTACAGGTAGACACAAAAGTAATAACATCCTGACCCAGCCTAGGCCACCAGAAATGATGAGAAACAAGATCCACAGTACCTGGGTGACCCGAAAGAACTGAGTGATGATGTTCTCCTAACATTTTTAAATGTAAATGTAATGGCACAAATAATTTCCCTGATGGACAGGAACCAGGAGTATCCCCCTTAGCCTTCAATACCTCACCCTCAAGATCTGAACATATGGCAGAAATAACCACTCCCTCTTGCAGAATCCTGAATACTACCTCCCCCAGGGAAACTTTGGGACAAGGCATTAGCCTTTTCATTTTTAACCCCAGGAGGATAACTAACGTAGAAAATTAACCTAGTAAAAACATTAAAGACCATCTCGCTTGTCTCGGAGCGAGACGTTTTGCAGATTCTAAATATAACAAATTTTTATGGTCAGTAATTACCATGACAGGGAGAGTTGCCCCCTCCATAAAATGACTCCACTCCTCAGAGGCCAACTAAATGGCCAAAAGTTCTCTATTACTTATGTCATAATTTATTTCGGCTGGTGACAGTTTCTTTGAGAAAAATAAGCACCAGCACCATTTCCCAGGAGATGATTCCTGTGATAAGATGACCCTAACTCCCTCCTTCACAACAAACTGCTATGAAACATCGGGCTGAATGAGCACTGGAGCTGAGGAAAAACTTTTTTTTAGAGCACTAAATGCCTGGTCAGACCAGACAGAGAAATCTGTACCCTTTTGGTTATGTTCGTGAGTGGTTTGACAATGGTTGAGAAGTTTCAGATAAACTTCTGATAATGATCACACCCGGAAACTCATTATACTCACCCGGGAGCCGGTCCTGTGCGGTCCGGGTGTCGCAGGTACGGGTCTGGAGCCTCCCATCATCTTGCACCGCCGCCCTCCTGCTTCTTCATCGCTCCCCGGCATCGCGCTCCTGTGCAGGCATACTTCTCTGCCCTGTTGAGAGCAGAGTAAAGTACTGCAGTACGCAGACGCTGGGCCACTCTACCTTTCCCGATGCCTGCACACTGCAGTACTTTATGCTGCCCTCAACAGGGCAGAGAAGAACGCCTGCGCAGGAGCAGCGATGCTGGGGAGCAATGAAAAAGCGGGAGGGCAGCATCGCAAGAAGATGGGAGGCCCCGGAACTGGACCTGCGACACCTGTCGGACCAGAACCCCCCCGGGCGAGTATAATATAACTTATTTTTCTTCACTTGCAGGTCGGACTGGGGTCTTATCTACAGAATTATAGAATGCTGTAGATAAGCCCTGAAAGGCAGTGGCCACACCTTATAGCGGCAAAGTCTGCTGACAGGTTCCCTTTAAGAGACATCCCGGTTGTATTTATTGCTGCCGAATGTATATACATTGTATGTCTGTGTAATATATATATTTATGTTATACCATTGTACTGGTACGGTGAGTGTAGTACCCAAAGTTAGCCACATGATGGGTTACACCATAGGTGTAGTTGTAGCATTGTGGTAGTTAAATAGGAGGGGCACAGTGCATAAGGCAGGAAAGCCTTCCTTGTAGATCTGAGTTGGGCCAGGGCACCCGTGTAGCTCACTCTGGCTAACTAACTCTGGGCAACACCGTGCCACGCAAACATTGGAGAAGTATAAGGCCCAGCCATATAGCATCCCTGGCCAGGACCTCAACAGAAGGAGCAACAGCAACGGTGCTAGTGGTGCAGTATTAGTGGGACTGCCGTTGCTAGAAAAGGCTAAGCAGTACGAGCAGGTCGCTCATCATGTGGCAGCTTATTGTGTGGGCTAACACCTTCAGAACCAGTGCAAAACGGTTGAGGGTGTCCCCAAACGGAGTAAGGCTGAGCAGAGAGGACGCTGAGGGATCGAAAGGTATGGTCCGTCCCGGAAGCGAGCTTGGCGACAGAGAGAGAAGGACAGGGACAGAAGAGGAGTTACACATTGTGAAACCTGATGTTGATGCTGGAAAAAATGTGAATATGCTGCGTACCAAACCAAGTAAAGCTGTTGTTGTTAAAGTTGAGCTGGACTGTATGCACAAGGAAGAACATTACTGTATTGTGAGTGGAGGCCAGGGTGTTATACAGGGTTTGCTGTCAGCCCACTCCAACACTCCTACAAAATCCTACGCAGCTCTCACCCTCCCCCCAGGGAGGAAAGGGACAGGAGTAAAAGGGTAACACCAGCTGGACAGACAGGGGGAAACCAATTCACAATCAAACAACAGACACACAGGATAAAATACAAAGGGAAAATGGGTACACAGTAAAGAAACAGAAAAGCAACAGGGTAGAATGTCAGAAGGGGAAGGTATTCATATAAACAAACAACATGCAACAATCTCAAGACAACAAGAGTGACTCTCCAGAACATTTCCTCCAATGAAGCCAGGAACAAAATGAAGATTTTATTGCTCGCATGGAGGGAAGCCAGACACAGGTTTATTTAATGGAAGAGTGTGGTTCCAATACGCAGCAAAGCAGATAGACCACGAGGAACTCTAAACTCATAAATGGCTGTGTAAATATAAAGAAGGCCTATGCTCAGCTATTCGCGGCGATCTTCTAATCGTAGATGTGGAGCGCCCCCACTGCCGAGGGGTACCCGGTACCGGGCCTCTGAGTCTCTGTTCTGGGGTTGTCACGGTGGCTAGACCCGGTCCGTGACCCTGCTGAGGGGCGTCCAGTGAAAGGTGGTGGTAAATGGTGGTGATATTGCGGTGCAGTGTAGGTCGTAGTAAATAACGAGGACACCAGGTTGCAGTCTCTTTACCTCTTTACTGAAGGTTTAAGAATCCTCAGTCCAGAGCGCTGTCAACAGGGCTGTCAGAGACCGGCCGGTCCAAAGGCACATCAGGAGTTCTCTTTACAGGTGGGAATCAGTGTCTACCTTCTAGCGCTGTATGTTGTAGTCCTTCCCTGCTGAGCTCCCGGGATAGTCCTCACAACTGAGTCTGTCTGTCTCTGATGTTCGTTCTCTCCGTCCCCCAGATGATATGGTAGGACGCCCCCGTATGACGGGGTAGGCCTGGAGTTCTTCCGGGACCCTAGAGTCGCCCCTCTCCCACAGCTGCCTCCGTTGTCTGCTTAGGTGATTTGTGTGAGACAGCCAACCTATAATTGGCTGTCCGGCCGTGGTTTGCAGTAGTACTTAGAGTCTCTTACTTGCTCGGCGTTCCGGCCACCAACTGTTTGTGCCTCAGAAGGATGTTGCCTCGGTCTAACAGCATGACTCCTTCTGGTCCTAATGCCTCTTTTCTGACTTCCCGTTGTTCACTGGTTAGTTCTGCTCTTAGGAGTCTGCCAGGATCCCATCCGACAGGTCCTCTCACTAGCTCTTCCCAGTTACTTCTCTCCCTGTCTTCCTGTCCAACCCCCAGTTTTACCAGAGTGTGAGGAGTGGCCTACTAGATAGAACCACCCCCCCTGGTGGCCGGAGTGTGAAGTGTAGTGTGAGTGTTACCTGGTCAGAGAAACTCCTTTAGTGCAATCAGACGTAACATCACTCCCCTTAGTGGCAGAGCGACATTACTGCAACGACCAGGACTCTGGGGCGCTGCAGATGTACCACAGGTCTCAGCAGAATGCAGCACATTCATGACGCGTGCTGAATGCAATTGGGCAAATCATCAAGATCCACTGCTGGCAGCTCCTGTGTAAGCACCGACCAAAGACGTCTCCGATGAAACTCCTTTAGTGCAATCAGACATAACATCACTCCCCTTAGTGGCAGAGCGACATTACTGCAACGACCAGGACTCTGGGGCGCTGCACTCCCCCCCGGTTAAATCCAGTACTCCCGGACTGGGAAAACAAGAACAACAATACATGTTAACAGAAAACACACAAAATTTTGAAATAGCATAAACAATTAAACATAACAGTGCTTCCCTTTATGGGAGGTGAGGACTCTTGAATGTTGCGAAAGTGAGGTCATGCACAGTTTATGACTCTCAGTTCAGTGGTTGAAACAGCGGGGACCCCGGGTAAACAAAGGGGTCCCCCTTTTGAAAGTTTTTGAGCAATTCACCGTCCATTACTCTATTGTCCATTTTAAAACCTGTAACAAAAGATATGCACACAAACATTTTTAATTAAATAGCAGCCCTTATTAATACCTCCAAGTTTTGTAGCGGAGGGGAGTTTGGTTCTGAGTGCTGCGTGTGGACCTTCGCAGCGCAGGGGTTGCTATTGGCCTAACAGGGCCCGCTATGCTTGCTACCGCTGGTGTAGTGCACTGTCTTCTAGCTACACTTCTAGTGAGTCTGGGTAGCACTGGCAGGTTGGGGCTCTCAGAGCTACTGCTATCAACAGTGGGTACAGCAGATTCACTGATAGCAGAGGGAGGATTTGCCGGTTCAACGGTTGGCATGGCATCTTCAGGTAGGGCTTGTTGAGGTTGCGGGGCCGGATGATCTGGTACCACCATTGCTTCTGGTGGGTCCGGCTGTTGAAACATTAGAACAGGTACCACGATGGCCTGATTTATCTGAGTCCAGGACTGGGGAAAGTCACCAAGGACGGTATGGATCATCTTCTCCTTTTCCACCGGCGGGGAGATTCCTGGGGCCGTGTCCCTCTCTCTCAACTTATCAGGGCAGACCTTAAGGTGATCCCTGGATACCGCTGTCGAGGTCTCCCCTCTGTCCTTGCTGATGAGACAGACTTTCGTGTTATCGAAATCGGATGGCAGGATGGTATACGGTTCCGCTTCCCATTGGTCATCGAGCTTGTGTAGTCTCCTCTTTCATTTAAGTACTTGCTCACCAGGTGACAGGGGAATGGCAGGAGCGTGCTGGTTGTAGTCCCTTTCTTGTTTTTGCCTAGCCTGGGCGAGACTTCTTTCCACGCACTCCTGTACTTTGCGGTACCTTCGCTGCCTTTCTGTATCCCAATCTGCATCCGGCGAGGTATCTTCGGGGACTAGGACCCCCATGTCCAGATCAACGGGTAACTGGCTAGGCCTTCCCCTCATTAGGTACGCTGGAGTACAGTTGGTGGAATTTACTGGGATGTGATTGTAGATATCCACCAAGTCAGGCAATTTTGTCGGCCACAGGTTCCGTTCCTCTACGGGCAAGGTCTTCAATAAGTCGATCACCACCTGGTTCATCTTTTCGCACATCCCATTGGTTTGAGGATGGTACGGCGTGGTTCGGATCTTCTTACACCCGTACAGTTGGCAGAACTCTTGGAACACTTCTGCTTCGAATGCTGGTCCCTGATCGGTCAGTACCTTCTCCGGGTAGGCATGGGGCCTACAAAAGTACTGCTGGAAGGCCTTGGCGGCAGTCCTGGCCATTAGATCCTTGACAGGTACAACCACCAAAAATCTGGAGTAGTGATCTACGATGGTAAGAGCGTAGATATAGCCTGACCGGCTAGGTGTCAACTTCACATGATCCAGCGCGACCAGTTCGAGCGGCCGTTTGGTGATGATAGGCTGCAGGGGAGCCCGTTGGCTGCCACGGTCCTTCCTGCGTAGGTTACATGGACCGCACTCCCGACACCACTTCTCAATGGCTCTCTTCATGCCAATCCAATAGAACCTCCCTCGGAGTAGCCTCTCTAGCTTCCTCCATCCGAAGTGTCCGGCTCCATCGTGGTAGGCTCCCAGAACCATGGGCGCATCTCGCATTGGCACCACTATCTGCCACACCAATTCATGAGTACGTGGGTCGATGCTCCTCCTGCACAGCTTGCCATCATGGATAAACAGTTTGCTTCTCCCCTTCCACAGCTGTTGGGTTTCCTGTGGATCATCTGGGCCGGGATGCAACCCTGCCTGCGTCAAGAGCTCTTTCACCCGACGGACCGCGGGGTCACCATCCTGGGTTTCTGCCCACCCGTGATGGGGCAGGGGATTCAGCGTGGCATCCGGTTGGTTCCTGCGCCTGTTCTTCACATGATGAGAGTTCTGAGTGGCTTTTGGGCGATGGAATGCAGGTAGCTCCACCTCTTCAAGTGCCTCCGGGTCTTCTCCCGTTTCTGGCAAATTGGGCATTCGGGACAAGGCATCGGCATTGGCATTCTTGTGTCCTGCCCGGTACTTGATGGTGAAATCGTAGTTAGACAGCCGGGCCATCCACCACTGTTCCAAGGCCCCGAGTTTGGCAGTATCCAGATGCGTTAGCGGATTGTTATCCGTGAAGACGGTGAATTTCGCGGAGGCCAGGTAGTGTTTGAACCTCTCTGTTACTGCCCAGATGATGGCAAGGAATTCCAGCTTAAAGGAACTGTAGTTGTCAGGGTTTCTTTCCGTGGGACGGAGTTTCCTGCTGGCGTAAGCGATCACCCTTTCTTTGCCTTTCTGGACCTGGGACAGCACGGCTCCCAATCCCACATTGCTGGCATCTGTGTACAGCACAAACGGTTGGTCGTATTCGGGGTAAGCCAGTACCTCTTCTCCCGTCAGTGCCGACTTCAAACAAGCGAAGGATTCCTCCAGCTCCTCGTTCCAATCAAAGGGGGTGTTCCTCCCCTTGGTCTTCTTTGGTTGGCCCACCAACAGGTTTTGCAAGGGTGAGGCCTTCTTAGTAAAGTCCTTAATGAACCTCCGGTAATAGCCTACCAGCCCGAGGAACTGCCGGACTTCGTGAAGGTCACTGGGCCTTGGCCAGTCCTTGATCACCGTGACCTTGTCGGGGTCTGGGGCCACTCCCTCAGCGCTCACCACATGGCCCAGGTACTGCACTTTAGGTTTCAGCAGATGACACTTGGACGGTTTCACCTTTAAGCTGAAGTTGGACAGGGCTTCAAACACCTCGGCCAGGTGCTTCAGATGGTCTTCGTAGGTCTTAGAGAAGACAATGACATCATCCAAATACAGCAGCACGGTTTCGAAGTTCATGTGTCCCAGGCAGCACTCCATCGTCCTCTGGAACGTCCCGGGAGCATTGCACAATCCGAAAGGCATGTAATTGAATTCGCAGAGACCCATTGGGGTCGTGAAGGCCATCTTCTCTTTGTCCGCCTCCGCTACAGGAACCTGCCAGTACCCACTGGTGAGATCTAAGGTAGAGAAGTAGTTAGCAGATTTTAAGGCAGCCAGAGACTCCTCTATCCTGGGCAGTGTGTATGCGTCCTTATGTGTAATGCGATTCAACTGCCTGTAATCAACACACATCCTCATTGTACCATCTTTCTTTTTAACAAGGACTAAGGGAGCTGCCCAGGGGCTACAGCTGTCTCTCACCACCCCAGCCTCCTTCATTTCCCGCAACATGTCCTTGGCACACTGGTAATGAGCTGGGGGTACAGGGCGATATCTCTCTTTTATGGGTCGGTGATCTCCCGTGGGGATATGATGTTGGATCCCTTTCACCTGCCCAAAATCTAAGGGGTGTTTGCTGAATACCTGCTCGTACTCGTGTACCACCCTGTAGGCCCCCTGTTTTTGATGGGATGGGGTAGAGTCAGTGCCCACATGCAATTCCCGACACCAATCTTTCGAGTGCTCTGCAGAACCGTTGTCCTCCGCCACGTTTGACGGGACCAAGGGTTCAGGTGTCTGTATCACACTATTATTAACAGTGAACAATTTGGCGAGCGTGGCATACTTGGTGAGGTGAACCTCTTCCTCCCCACAATTGAGGACACGTACGGGCACTCTCCCCTGGCGAACGTCGACCACCCCCCGGGCTGTCAGAATAGTAGGCCTATTGTCTGAATATACGGGTTCTACCAAGGCCTGGTAGTCCTTTCCCCTGAGGCCTATGGCTGCCCGACACCATATTAACATTTCACTCCTGGGGGGTATCGCGATGGGGTTTGAATCACTCACGGTGACACGACCAATCTCACCACCAGTCAGCTCTACCTGCTGTCTCTGCATCAGAGCTCTGATTTCCTTCTGCAGGGCACGTTGCTCACTGTGGCCAGCGGTTTCTGCCACCTGTTGCAACAAAACAATAACTTCTGCAAGACAATTTTCTATAACATTAGTACCAAGAGTCATCATGGGATTACATTCTCGACGATCAATATCAACAATCACAATCCCTTCGGCTTTCAATTCCACCCGCCCCATCTTGATGGTGACCTCCTTATACCCCACTTGTGGCAATGGCTGACCATTACTGGCTATTATGCTGAAATCATCGTCAGGGCCACGAGTAATATCGGTGTCCTCCCAATACCGTTTATAAAGCACGTAAGGTATAGTCGTCACCTGAGAACCGGTGTCCAGCAAAGCGTTCAAGGGGATTCCATCAACCACTACAGGGAGAACTGGTCGTCCTCCAATGTACTTGGTTCTCCAATGCTGCGGGGCTGACCGTCCTACTCCTGGGGGTTGGCCCTTTGCCCCAGGGGTTGCTCGTTTAAAGGACAGTACCTTGCAAGGTGGCCCACCTGGTGACAGCGGCGGCAGATGGGTCGTCCGTCCTGGTGGAAGTGCAGCGCCCCAGAGTCCTGGTCGTCGCAGTACTGTGGCTCCGCCACTAAGGGGAGCTATGGTACGTCTGATGGCACTGAAGGAGTTCTTCTGACCAGGTATCACAGACACCAATACATTTCACAGCCGGGCCTCCAGGGGGAGCTAAGGGTTCTATTCATTAGGCCACTCCTCACATACTGGTAAAACTGGGGGTCAGGCAGGAAGTTAGAGAGAGAGCTGACTGGGTTGGAACCAGGCAACACCTTGTGGCAGAGGGTGTTGTGGGGAAAGATTCGGTAGGGTCTCTGTCAGGGGTGGGATCCTGACAGAGGCCTGGCAATTGGAGAGAACGTAACAGGACCGTGCCTGCTCAGTATAGCGGCGGTGCCCAAGGAAGGATTTGAAGCGAGATAGATTGTGCTGAGTGAGAAACGAGATCAAAGCAACGAGGAGAATACCAGTAGGAGTCGTGCTGTGAGACCGAGGCAACATCCTACTGAGGCGCACAACCGGCGGCCGGAACGCCGAGGAAATATTTATAAACCTAGCTTCAAGCAATACTGCAAACCAACGGCAGGACAGTCAGTCATAGGCGGGCTGTCTCACCTAAAAAGACATAGGGGGCAACTTGTGGAGAGGGGCGACTCTAGGGTCCCGGAAGAGCTCCGAGCCTACCCGTCATATGGGTGCCGTCCTAACCGCAACATCAGGGAGGGACGGAAGATTAGCAGGACATCATCTAATCGAGTTGTGAGGGAACTTGAGAAACAGACACAACAGTTGTGGGGACTTTCCGTAAGCACAGCAGGGAAGGACCGCAACACATAGCGCTAGCAGGAAGGCACAGATTTCCCCCTGCAAAGAGAACTCTGGAGGTGCCATTGGACCGGCCGGACTTGCGCAGCCTGGTGATCCGGAATCCAGACTGAGGACCCAGAGATCTTCAGTAAAGAGGTAAAGAGACTGCAACCTGGTGTCCTCGTTATTTCGCTGCGTCCGGCACTACACTGCATCACCACCACCATCCGTATCTATCATTCACTGTACGTCGCCTCCCTACCAGCAGGGTCACGGACCGGGCCTAGCCACCGTGACAACCCCAGAGCAGAGACTCAGAGGCCCGGTACCGGGTACCCCTCGGCCCTGCGGCAGTGGGGGCGCTACAGAAGCGATCGTCGTTCCGGCCTCTGGTCGGCGGAGTCCTCCTCTGTCGCATCCAAGGGACATCCTCTGGTCTGGAGGCCAACTGGATCTTCTCCTTGGGGGCCTCCTGTAGGGACTGCACCGTCCGGGCCAGGGCAGCAACGCTCTTGGTTAGCTCCTGCATCTGGAGGCGAAGTCCTGCAGGGGAGTCGTCCTCTAGGCTCTGGGCATCGGCCTCGGCGGCGACTGGGGCATCCGACGCCACCTCCTGGTGGTATGTGAGAGCGGGACGCCGGGGAGGTGCTGCACGGCTGGGCTGTCGCTCCTGCAATGCCTGGATAGCTTTATCTTTGAATTGCACAAAAGTCAAGTCTGGATTTTGCATGGCCAGGAAGTGCAATTGGCCCCGCTGGTGACTGCACAGGAGCCCCTCAATGAACCGCTCCTTCAGGAGTTTATCCTCATCCTGCATGCTGCCGGGGTCACTCTGCTTAATGGCCCGCATCGCCTCCTGGAGATTAAGGGCATAGTCCCGTAAGCTATCCTGCGGTCTCTGTTTGCATCCATAGAAAGTCAGTTTAATTTCTGTAGCAGTGCGAGTATCGAAGGTGGCTTTAAGCTTTGCAAAAATCTGCTGTGCAGTTCCCTTATCCTCGGTGGGCCAGGACTTCAATTCTCTCAGAGCCGCCCCAAAGAGTTGGCCGGTTATCATATGAACCTTCTGAGGCTCTGTCAGGGGATAGAACTCGAGCAGGCTGCAGAGCCCTTCCTTAAAGTCAGTGAATGTATGCGACTCCTCAGAGTATCGTGGGAGCCAGGCCGGTCCGGGCAGGTACGGCATAGAGAAGGGCATTATGGCTTTTGTGTTAGCGGCAGCGTCTGATTGGCTGAGGGGAACAGCGGGTTCGGCGGCAACCGGTGGTTGTATTAGGGCCGCGGCTTCGCCCGCTGCGGGGCCCGGAGGTGCCCCTGCGTCCCCGGCTGCGGCCTCTTCCTCCGCTCCTCCCGACTCGGACATGGCTGGCCCTTCCTCCACTAACCTGCAGGAGATCGGAGTTCCTCTTCCGGGATCGGCACGTTACCGCGCTTTCTCGTTCCGCGCTTCTTTTTGGCCGGTCCCGCCCACGAAGCTGAGGCTCCTCCCTCCGCACACTGCGATGGCGAATCGTGGCGGGAACTCCTGGCGGCAATTGTCAACGCACAGTCTTCGCAATAAGTTACAGTCCAAGCACAATAAATCACAGTTCCAATGCACACATGACCTGATTCTTCAGGCTTAAGTAAATCCTGTTCGTGACGCCAAAAATGGAGCGCCCCCACTGCCGCAGGGCCGAGGGGTACCCGGTACCGGGCCTCTGAGTCTCTGTTCTGGGGTTGTCATGGTGGCTAGACCCGGTCCGTGACCCTGCTGAGGGGCGTCCAGTGAAAGGTGGTGGTAAATGGTGGTGATATTGCGGTGCAGTGTAGGTCGTAGTAAATAACGAGGACACCAGGTTGCAGTCTCTTTACCTCTTTACTGAAGGTTTAAGAATCCTCAGTCCATAGCGCTGTCAACAGGGCTGTCAGAGACCGGCCGGTCCAAAGGCACATCAGGAGTTCTCTTTACAGGTGGGAATCAGTGTCTACCTTCTAGCGCTGTGTGTTGTAGTCCTTCCCTGCTGAGCTCCCGGGATAGTCCTCACAACTGAGTCTGTCTGTCTCTGATGTTCGTTCTCTCCGTCCCCCAGATGATATGGTAGGACGCCCCCGTATGACGGGGTAGGCCTGGAGTTCTTCCGGGACCCTAGAGTCGCCCCTCTCCCACAGCTGCCTCCGTTGTCTGCTTAGGTGATTTGTGTGAGACAGCCAACCTATGACTGACTGTCCGGCCGTGGTTTGCAGTAGTACTTAGAGTCTCTTACTTGCTCGGCGTTCCGGCCACCGACTGTTTGCGCCTCAGAAGGATGTTGCCTCGGTCTAACAGCACGACTCCTTCTGGTCCTAATGCCTCTTTTCTGTATTCCCGTTGTTCACTGGTTAGTTCTGCTCTTAGGAGTCTGCCAGGATCCCATCCCTGACAGGTCCTCTCACTAGCTCTTCCCAGTTACTTCTCTCCCTGTCTTCCTGTCCAACCCCCAGTTTTACCAGAGTGTGAGGAGTGGCCTACTAGATAGAACCACCCCCCCTGGTGGCCGGAGTGTGAAGTGTAGTGTGAGTGTTACCTGGTCAGAGAAACTCCTTTAGTGCAATCAGACGTAACATCACTCCCCTTAGTGGCAGAGCGACATTACTGCAACGACCAGGACTCTGGGGCGCTGCAGATGTACCACAGGTCTCAGCAGAATGCAGCACATTCATGACGCGTGCTGAATGCAATTGGGCAAATCATCAAGATCCACTGCTGGCAGCTCCTGTGTAAGCACCGACCAAAGACGTCTCCGATGTCCTCAATGGAAGACAACTCAAAACCTCAGGTTCCATGATTCTGTAGCGCAAGTGAAATTGAAAGTCAAGCTTAAGGCATTATACCATATCTACACAAACCATCAGAAAGCATAAGGAGTTTGCACCACATTGGGCTACAAGCCAGACATCCGGCCAGAGGTATTACATTGACCTCATGCCACCGCTCTTAAAGGCTATCATGGTGCAGAGAATGATGGGAATGGAGGTCTATCCTCTTCCGTGATGAGTCTCATCAATGATAGCAGGAGACAAGTCTGGAGACCACTTGTGAAATGCCAGGAAGAGGCTTTCACAACGGAACATCACACAGGTTAAACCCTGGGATTATGGTGTGGAGTGGAATAATGTACGATAGTTGGATCTTTCTAGTCTTCATTCATCTTCACTACAGGTACACTGATTTGGTTGTGTAACCAGGGTATGACCATTTCATAAAAATGTCCCAGGAGCAATTTTTCAATACAAGAAAGCCAGGCCGCATCATGTTCGTGATGCTGAGAGCAGCCTACATGACCTAAATGTAATGCCATTGCCTGCAGCATCTCCAGACTTGTCTACTATCAAGCACATTGGTCAGTGATTACGCATGGTGCTGCCAGTAGTGGATCTTTATGATTTGCCCAATTACATTCAGAGCAGTGATGCATTCCTTAGACAACCATTATTAACCTAATTAATAGCAGCATCGGCTGTAAGTGCCGGGATTTCTGCATGTGGCTCATACTCCAGACTGAATAAATCGAGAAGTTTTCAAAACTTTGTTTGCATTTTTTCATCAGTAGCATATCAGTAATATGTCTATCCACCTTGTGATTTCCATCATTCCACAACCTTTATTTCTTGGTGTTACAGTTTCATTGTTGAGGAGCATATATCTCCCTAGCATTGAAAGGAAGACCTTAATGGATTGTATGACTTCTTTCCCCAGTTCTCTTGTTGTCTACTAGCTGTGTTTAGTCTGGTACTGCAGCATATTTTTTTCTGTTTTCTATTAGGCCTCTATTCACATCTGTATCATGGTTTCTATTTATAAAGGAAATCACAACACAGTATCGGATCTATAACATGATGTCTACCATCAGACAGACTCCAATGTCTTATTTCTAGAGGACCATCGGTTTCTCACTTACATCCAATGCAGATGTAAACCGAGCTTTAACTATATTATTTTATACATCTGTTATAGTTTAATCTGTATGTATTTTTGCAGGGCTTCTTTATACTTCTAACTTGCATCACAGAAAGAAAGGTAAGTTATTACATTATTAAATTTTATAGATTGGATTGTCTTGAAAAGATTTAGCGTGGGCTTATGTTCAGTCATAAAAGCCCATATACCGTAATAATAATAATAATAATTTATAATAATTTTATTTCTATAGCGCCAACATATTCCGCAGCACTTTACAATTAAGCGGGGACTTGTACAGACAATAAAACAAATATAATGTGACACATCTCAGCAGTTACAGGAGGAGTGAGGGTCCTGCTCGCAAGCTTACAGTCTTCAATGAAATATGGGGACATAAAAGGTAGAACATGGTGTTGTGGTCCAGCCATCATTGTCATAATAAGGGTTTTCATATTAGGCTGCAGGATCTGAACATCAACCAGGATCAGGCTGGTTTCACACTTGCGTTTTGATCTGCATGCGTTTTTGAAAAAACGCATGTGTTGAAAAAACGCATGTAATCGCGGCAAAACGCCGCGTTTTTTAGACGCATGCGGTTTTTTTTGTTTGTTTTTTTTCCATGAAAAAATCAACTAGAAAATCCACTAATAGTAGAATTAGCTAGGGTTAGGGGTAGCTTTTTATTAGAAGAATGTCCTGGTCACCCTAACCCTACCCCTAACCCCTAAACGTAACTGAAATACGTGGCACTGAAATACGTGGCACTGAAATACGTGGCACTGAAATACGCGGCACTGAAATATGTGGAACTGATATACGTGGTACGTGGCACTGAAATACGTGGCACTTAAATATGTGGCACTGAAATACGTGGCACTGAAATACGTGGCACTGAAATACGTGGCACTGAAATACGTGGCACTTAAATACGTGGCACTTAAATATGTGGCACTTAAATACGTGGCACTGAAATACGTGGTACGTGGCACTGAAATACGTGGCACTGAAATACGTGGCACTTAAATATGTGGCACTGAAATACGTGGCACTGAAATACGTGGTACGTGGCACTGAAATACGTGGCACTTAAATATGTGGCACTGAAATGCGTGGCACTGAAATACGTGGCACTGAAATACGTGGTACGTGGCACTGAATACGTGGTACGTGGCACTGAAATACGTGGCACTTAAATATGTGGCACTGAAATACGTGATACGTGGCACTGAAATACGTGATACGTGGCACTGAAATACGTGGCACTGAAATACGTGGCACTGAAATAAGTGATACGTGGCACTGAAATACGTGATACGTGGCACTGAAATACGTGGCACTGAAATACGTGATACGTGGCACTGAAATACGTGGCACTGAAATACGTGGCACTGAAATAAGTGATACGTGGCACTTAAATACGTGGCACTTAAATACGTGGCACTATGACTGTCAGAAAATGTTCATTAAACGGTTAGGGGTGAGGTTAGGGGTAGAGTTAGGGTTAGGGTTTGGATCCCTTTATCACCTTGATGGTGGTGGGTGGCTTTTCAGTCTGTTTTCTGGGTTTTTTCTATAAAAACGCATGCGTTTACATAGACAGCAATGCATTTTCTTGCCGCAAAAAAACGCCGCTAGAAAATACTACAGCGAGTAGAAAAACGTGGTAACTCCAGCTCCGATAGAAACGGCACAAATCTTTATTCATCCAAAATTATTAAAAAAGGAGGATAATCCTTACATATGACGGACAATGGTGTACAAAGCAGAGGATAACGGCAACGCGTTTCGATCAGTAGATCTTACTCATGCCTATGACATATGCAAACTAAGAGATATACATATAGTATTATTCCTCCTATCACAGGATTGCAATTAGTCACATGTTTGATCTTAAGGTCCTGTTCAGACAAAATTTACCTGATTACATGATTGAACAGAAAGGTCCTATAACAACATATTTACAAATAAGATATAAATACATAAAAAACTGTGTGCATTCAGCAGTAATGGTATAAAATTTCATTTCTTTTATTTAAGCCTGCGGGGAAACGGGTATTAAGGTTATATATCCAAAACGCCTCCCTTGTGTGCTTGCAGTTCAGTCCACAATATAATCAAATTAAAAAAATCATAAATAAAAGATTACCTGTTTTGTTTGAAGATGAGACGCTCAATAATATCTTACAAGATGGAGTGAATATAGTGGCGAGAAGAGCCCAAACAATTGGGGACATCATTGCTCCTAGCACATATATGCATAAATCTAAATCGAACACTTGGCTCGAGTGTAAGGGCTTTTTCAAGTGCGGGACTGCAGCTTGCAGTACGTGCGCACACTCTCGTCCTGGGAATACATTTCAAAATTCGGAGAGAAATAAGAGCTATAACATTAATAGTTTTATTAACTGCCATACTAAAAACGTAGTCTACAAAATAGACTGTGAGGCATGCCAAATTTCATACATAGGATGCACAACTAGAAAATTAAAAACTAGAATCACGGAACACCTTAGAGATGCCGGTAATTGTAATGCAATAAGTAGGAATGTTCTATTATTTCTGTTCAATCATGTAATCAGGTAAATTTTGTCTGAACAGGACCTTAAGATCAAACATGTGACTAATTGCAATCCTGTGATAGGAGGAATAATACTATATGTATATCTCTTAGTTTGCATATGTCATAGGCATGAGTAAGATCTACTGATCGAAACGCGTTGCCGTTATCCTCTGCTTTGTACACCATTGTCCGTCATATGTAAGGATTATCCTCCTTTTTTAATAATTTTGGATGAATAAAGATTTGTGCCGTTTCTATCGGAGCTGGAGTTACCACGTTTTTCTACTCGCTGCTGCTTGGCGTCCAGGTCAGGACGAATCTCCGTGCCCTGTCTACAACGGTCTGGTTGGTGAGCTGGCTGCGGCTTTTTTGGCCGCTTTTTTTTCCGAGAAAATACTACAGGTTGCATTTCTGCAAATGAACGCACGCATCAAAAAACGCATGCGTTGCCGACAACGCGTCAAAACGCATGCGAAAAAACGCATGCGTTTTTAATGTTAAGTATAGGAAAAAAGGCATGCTTTTTTTGCGTTTTTTTAGCGCTAAAACGCAGCTTACAAAAACGCAAGTGTGAAACCAGCAGTGCAGTTACCCTGTTCTATTGGGTGCATGGAGGATGTGGAGACAGATGAATAGGAGGGAGCAGATTATGATTAACATTTAAAAAGAGGGGAGAGTAAGGTTAGTGAGGAGAAGTGATAGACATCTAAACATGTGGGTTTTTAAAGCAGGCTTAAAAACATTGGAACTAGATATCAGTCGGATCGTTTGGGGTAGTGCGTTCTAGTAGACTGGGGCAGCACGAGAGAGGCCTTGGAGATGGAGGTGAGAGGTTCAGATTATGGAGGTTGTTAGTCTTAGATCAGTTGCAGAATGAAGAGTATGGGTGTGGGTGATAGAAAGAAATGGAAGAGGAGATATAGGGAGGTGCAGAACTGTGAAGAGCTTTGTGGGTCAGAGAGATGAGTTTATATTGGATTCTGTAGCGAATGGGTAACCAGTGCAATGACTGGAACAGGATGGAGGCATCGGTGAAGCAACTGGACAAAAATGTGACCCTGGCTGCCGCATTCAGGATGGATTGTAGAAGAGAAAGTTTGGTTAGAGGGAGACCGATCAGAAGAGAGTTGCATTAGTACAGTTTCACAAAAGCGATAGTTTTGCAGCTTCAAAGGTGAAAAAAAGTTGGATTCTCGAGATGTTTTTAAGATGCAGGAGACAAGAGCGAGTGAGTGACTGGATCAGGGGCGGACCTACCGCCGGTTCAAGCGGTGCAGCCGCACCGGGGCCCGGAGGTGGAGGGGGGCCCTTGCAGGCAGGGACATACAGGGGCCCGGCTGTCTGCTGCTGCAGTAGATCGGTGCACGGGTGCAGGCCCCGCACTGTATTAGGGTGGTTTCACACTTGCGTTTTTGTAAGCTGCGTTTTAGCACTAAAAAACGCAAAAAACGCATGCGTTTTTTCCCTATACTTAACATTAAAAACACATGCGTTTTTTCGCATGCTTGACGAGTTTTCGGCAACGCATGCGTTTTTGACGCGTGCGTTCATTTGCAGAAATGCAACCTGTAGTATTTTCTAGCGGCGTTTTTTTTGCCGCGAAAAAACGCATGCGTTTTTTCGCGGGAAAAAATGCATTGCTGTCTATGTAAACGCATGCGTTTTTAAGCATATGCGTTTGTTTGCGTTAAAAACGCATGCGTTTTTATAGAAAAACCCCAGAAAACAGACTGAAAAGCCACCCACCACCATCAAGGTGATAAAGGGATCCAAACCCTAACCCTAACTCTACCCCTAACCTCACCCCTAACCGTTTAATGAACATTTTCAGTCATAGTGCCACATATTTAAGTGCCACGTATTTAAGTGCCACGTATCACTTATTTCAGTGCCACGTATTTCAGTGCCACGTATTTCAGTGCCACGTATCACGTATTTCAGTGCCACGTATTTCAGTGCCACGTATCACGTATTTCAGTGCCACATATTTAAGTGCCACATATTTCAGTGCCACGTACCACGTATTCAGTGCCACGTACCACGTATTTCAGTGCCACGTATTTCAGTGCCACGTATTTCAGCGCCACGTACCACGTATTTCAGTGCCACAAATTTAAGTGCCACGTATTTCAGTGCCATGTATTTCAGTGCCACGTATTTAAGTGCCACGTATTTCAGTGCCACGTACCACATATTTCAGTGCCACGTATTTCAGTGCCACGTATTTCAGTGCCACGTATTTCAGTGCCATGTATTTCAGTGCCACGTACCACGTATTTCAGTGCCACGTATTTCAGTGCCACGTATTTAAGCGCCACATATTTCAGTGCCACGTATTTCAGTGCCACGTATTTCAGTGCCACGTACCACGTATTTCAGTGCCACGTATTTCAGTGCCACGTATTTCAGTGCCACGTATTTCAGTGCCACGTACCACGTATTTCAGTGCCACGTATTTCAGTGCCACGTATTTCAGTGCCACGTATTTCAGTGCCATGTATTTCAGTGCCACGTATTTCAGTGCCACGTACCACGTATTTCAGTGCCACGTATTTCAGTGCCACGTATTTCAGTGCCACGTACCACGTATTTCAGTGCCACTATTTCAGTGCCACGTATTTCAGTGCCACGTATTTCAGCGCCACGTATTTCAGTGCCATGTATTTCAGTGCCACGTATTTCAGTGCCACGTATTTCAGTGCCACGTACCACGTATTTCAGTGCCACGTATTTCAGTGCCACGTATTTCAGTGCCACGTATCACGTATTTCAGTGTCACGTATTTCAGTGCCACGTATCACGTATTTCAGTGCCATGTATTTCAGTGCCACGTATTTAAGTGCCACGTATTTCAGTGCCACGTATTTCAGTGCCACGTATTTCAGTGCCATGTATTTCAGTTAATTTTAGGGGTTAGGGTTAGGGGTAGGGCTAGGGTGACCAGGACATTCTTCTAATAAAAAGCTACCCCTAACCCTAGCTAATTCTACTATTAGTGGATTTTCTAGTTGATTTTTTCATGGAAAAAAAAAACGCATGCGTCTAAAAAACGCGGCGTTTTGCCGCGATTACATGCATTTTTTCACCACATGCGTTTTTTCAAAAACGCATGCAGATCAAAACGCAAGTGTGAAACCTAAGGCCATGTGCACACGTTAAGTATTTTTCGCGTTTTTTTCGCGTTTTTTCGCTATAAAAACGTGATAAAAACGCGAAAAAAACGCTTACATATGCCTCCCATTATTTTAAGTCTATTCCGCATTTTTTGTGCAAATGTAGCCTTTTTTTCCGCGAAAAAATCGCATCGCGGAAAAAAAAGCAACATGTTCATTAAAATGCGGGATTGCAGGGGATTCCGCACACCTAGGGGTCCATTGATCTGCTTACTTCCCGCACGGGGCTGTGCCCACGATGCGGGAAGTAAGCAGATTGTGTGCGGTTGGTACCCAGGGTGGAGGAGAGGAGACTCTCCTCCATGCACTGGGCACCATATAAGTGGTCAAAAAATAAGAATTAAAATAAAAAATAGTCCTATACTCACCCTCGATGTCTTCCCGCCTCCACTGCACGCTGTCGCTTCGGTTCCTGTAGCTGGTGTGCGGTGAAAGACCTTGCCGATGACGTCACTGTCCTGTGATTGGTCGTGACCGCTCACGTGACCGTGACGTCACGGAAGGTCCTGCGCGCACAGACCAGCTATAGGAAGAGGAACGGACGCCGCTGAGGAGATGTCTGGGTGAGTATAACCTTTTTTTTTATTTTTTTTATTATTTTTAAACATTCTATCTTTTACTATTGATGCTGCATAGGCTGCATCTATAGTAAAAAGTTGGTCACACTTGTCAAACGCTATGTTTGACAAGTGTGACCAACCTGTCAGTCAGTTTTCCAAGCGATGCTACAGATCGCTTGGAAAACTTTAGCATTCTGCAAGCTAATTACGCTTGCAGAATGCTAAAAAAACGCGAAAAAAACGGAAAAAAACCGCAAAAAAAAAAATGCGGATTTCTTGCAGAAAATTTCCAGTTTTCTTCAGGAAATTTCTGCAAGAAATCCTGAACGTGTGCACATACCCTTAGCACTGTACAAGTGCCGGCTGGCATCTTCCTATTGCAGACACAGCAGGAGCCTGTGTGTCTGCTGATCTGACGTCACCTGCGCGCCGGAGAGGAGAGATGAAGTTTTAGCCATGGGGTCCCGGGCAGGAGGTATGTGACGGGCTTCATCTCACTCCTGCTTTCTTATCTGCTTTCTGTAGAGGATCTCTCTGTACTGTGAGATTTATTGCACCACCTTATAAAGGTACCGTCACATTAAGCGACGCTGCAGCGATAGCGACAACGATGCCGATCGCTGCAGCGTCGCTGTTTGATCGCTGGAGAGCTGTCACACAGACCGCTCTCCAGCGACCAAGGATGCCGAGGTCCCCGGGTAACCAGGGTAAACATCGGGTTGCTAAGTGCAGGGCCGCGCTTAGTAACCCGATGTTTACCCTGGTTACCAGTGTAAAACATCGCTGGTATCGTTGCTTTTGGTGTCAAACACAACGATACACGGCGATCGGACGACCAAATTTATTCAGCGACCAGCGACATCACAGCAGGATCCTGATCGCTGCTGCGTGTCAAACTAAACGATATCGCTAGCGAGGACGCTGCAACGTCACGGATCGCTAGCGATATCGTTTAGTGTGACGGTACCTTAAGTTTACATACAGATAAGGTCCCGGCTCCAGCGTCACCCGATCTGCATGTAAGCTGAAGCTGCAGCAAAAGTCACAGTGATCCTCACCCTGCACTGTGTGACCCTGAGCCCGGCTACAGGACATCCCACATTATATATCAGATATATATTTGTTGTACTATGTGCACATATATAGTGTTATATGCACTGAGCACTGACCAGGCTGCAGGAACTCACATTATAATATAGTATATTGTAATGTGAGTTCCTGCAGCCTGGTCAGTGCTCAGTGCATATAACACTATATATGGGCACATAGTACAGTGCACAGTATATACAGTATGGAGCATCATGTGCGGTCAATATACAGTATGGAGCATCATGTGTGGTCATTATACAGTATGGAGCATCATGTGCGGTCATTATACAGTATGGAGCATTATCTGCGGTCATTATACAGTATGGAGCATCATGTGCGGTCAATATACAGTATGGAGCATCATGTGCGGTCATTATACAGTATGGAGCATCATGTGGGGTCATTATACAGTATGGAGCATCATGTGCGGTCATTATACAGTATGGAGCATCATGTGGGGTCATTATACAGTATGGAGCATCATGTGCGGTCATTATACAGTATGGAGCATCATGTGGGGTCATTATACAGTATGGAGCATCATGTGCGGTCAATATACAGTATGGAGCATCATGTGCGGTCATTATACAGTATGGAGCGTCATGTGCGGTCAATATACAGCATGGAGCATCATGTGCAGTCATTATACAGTATGGAGCATTATCTGCGGTCATTATACAGTATGGGGCATCATGTGGGGTCATTATACAGTATGGAGCATCATGTGCGGTCATTATACAGTATGGAGCATCATGTGCGGTCATTATACAGTATGGAGCATCATGTGCGGTCATTATACAGTATGGAGCATCATGTGCGGTCAATATACAGCATGGAGCATCATGTGCGGTCATTATACAGTATAGAGCATCATGTGGGGTCATTATACAGTATGGAGCATCATGTGCGGTCAATATACAGTATGGAGCATCATGTGCGGTCATTATACAGTATGGAGCGTCATGTGCGGTCAATATACAGCATGGAGCATCATGTGCGGTCATTATACAGTATGGAGCATTATCTGCGGTCATTATACAGTATGGGGCATCATGTGGGGTCATTATACAGTATGGGGCATCATGTGGGGTCATTATACAGTATGGAGCATCATGTGCGGTCATTATACAGTATGGAGCATCATGTGCGGGCATTATACAGTATAGAGCATTATCTGCGGTCATTATACAGTATGGAGCATCATGTGTGGCCATTATACAGTATTGACCATCATATGTGGCCATTATACAGTATGGAGCACTGTGTGGCCATATTTTTTTGTTTATAATTATTCTTTATGAAAGTGTGATCAGCAGTGCTAAATGGGTGTGGTTGGGACGTGCATATGGGTGTGACTAGTTATGAATGGGTGTGGCCAGAGGCGTGGCCTAAAATTTGCCGCGGCGCGCGTTGTGCGCCGCAAGCTTTACCCCTCTTTCCCATCTTCAAAATTTGGGAGGTATGATGCTGGGCAGGGAGGGGGGCCCAGACACATTTCTTGCACAGGGGCCCAAAGCTGTCAGTGTCCGCCACTGGACTGGATATAGGGAATAAAGGAAAGTTTTGTGTCAAATATGACCCCAAGACAGCAAACTTGCTCCTTGGGAGCTATGGTTGCACTACTCAAGCAACATGAGAAGTCGGGTATCGGAAGGGTAATAGAAGAAGAGAGACACAGTTCAGTTTTGGAGAGTTTCAGTTTCAGATAGAGGGAGGACAAGATGCTAGAGATTGCCAACAGTCAATCCCTGTTATTTTGTGTTAAAGAGGGGTGATGTCAGGTTAAAAGGTGTATAATTGTGTGTCATTAGCATAGAGATGATACTGGAAACCAAATCTACTGATGTTTTGACCAATAGGAGCAGTATATAAGGAGAAGAGGACTGGGCCTAGGACTGAGCCTTGAGTAACCTCAATAGTAAGGGGAAGAGTAGAGAAAGAAGAGCTGGCAAAAGATACTGTGAAGGAGAGGTTAGAGAAATAGAAGGAGAACCAATAGAGGACGATGTCCTTGAGGCCGACAGAGCGGTGCATGGTGGGGAGCAGATGGTGATCCACAGTATCGTATGTTGCAGAGAGATCCAAGAGAAACAGCAGGGAGTAGTGACCTTTGGATTTTGATTTCAATAGGTCATTAGAGACTTTAGTAAGGGCAGTTTCAGTAGAGTGTGAAGGGCGGTAACAGATTGTAAAGGGTCGAGAAGAGAGTTTTCTGAACAATAGTGGATGAGACTGGAGTAGACCAAGCGTTCCAGGAGTTTGGAGATAAGAGGAAGATTAGAGACTGGTCTGTAGTTTGCAGCAAAGTTCTGGTCCAGGGATGGCTTTTTAAGTAAAGGGGTACCTGAAGGAAAAGAGTGGTGAAATATTTTAGTTAGGTGGGTAGTGACATCTGGGGAGAGGGACTGAAGGAGTTGTGAGGCAATAAGGTCACTGGTGTAGGTTATAGGGCGAGGAGCCTGGTCACTTGTTCTTCTGCGACAGGCTCAAAGATGGAAAGTGAACTAAAGGTGCGGGTGGAAAAAAGATCCAGGCTCTGATGGGAATGTGCAAAAATGTCTTATTGGATCCACTTCATTGTTTTTGTAGGAAATAAGTGGCCAGATCATCAGTGCTGAGGTTGGTGACGGGGTCCTGTATTTTAGGGTTCAGGAGGGAGTAAAAGGTTTCAAAGAGTTATTTTGGATTGCTGATTAGTGATGTGATGATAGTGGTGAAGTATACTTATTTAGCCAGATGGAGCACAGAGTTTTGAGCACAAAGTACTTATAGTGGATGAAGTCTTCTGTTGAAAGTGATTTCCTACACAGACGCTCGGCACACCTTGAGCAGCGCTGGAGAAATTGTGTTTGCAGCATGTGCCAGGGCTGCTGTTGTAAATGGAGGGTAATTCTGTGTGTAATAGGTGGTGCTTCATCTGGAGCACTCTGCAATGTATTGTTGTAATGTGACAATGCTGAGTCTAGACAGGTGCGGGAGGAGATGGGAGCTAAGGATAACTGTACATTGTTCATAAGCTGCTGGATATTGATGGCATGTAGATTCTGTATTTACGGTAAGTAGGAGTGTCCTGGGTGTGGAGACAGTTCCCGACGGAGACGTAAGGAAGAGTTGGGAGAAGACCAGGTCCAAAGTATTCCCATCTTCATGTGTAGGAAAGTTGGAAAGCTGTGAAAGGCCAAAGGAGGACATTAGAGGCAAAAGATGAGAGGCAGATGGGAAGAGCGGCTCATCAATGGAGATGTTAAAATTCCTCATGAAGAGAGTGGGAATATCACAGGATAGTGCGGCGCGCCCCCACACCGCCGCAGGGCCGAGGGGTACCCGGAGCCGGGCCTCTAGTTCTCAGTCTCGGGGTTGTCACGGTGGCTAGACCCGGTCCGTGGCCCTGTCCGTCAGTGGGGGACGTCCGGTGTAATAGGTGGTAGTAATGGTAGCGATGGAGCGGTGCGGTTGTGGGGTGTAAGTCGCGGTAAATAACGAGGACACCAGGTTGCAGTCTCTTTACCTCTTTACTGGAGATCTCTGAGTCCTCAGTCCAGAACACGGTTCACCAGGCTACGCAAGTCCGGCCGGTCCAATGGCACCTCCAGAGTTCTCCTCTCAGGTGGAAATCTGTGCCTTCCTTCTAGCGCTATGTGTTGTAGTCCTTCCCTGCTGTGCTCACGGAAAGTAACCCCACAACGGTTGTGTCTGTTTCTTAAGTTCCCTCACAACTCGATTTGATGTTCCTCTGTAATCCACCCCTTCCCTGTATTCAGGTTGGAATGGCACCCGTTTGTCAGGTAGGCCTGGAGTTCTTCCGGGACCCTAGAGTCGCCCCTCTCCCGCAATTGCCCCCCAAGACTTCATAGGTGATATGTGGTAGACAGCCCGCCTGAGACCGACTGTCCTGCCGCTGTTTGGAGTATGGCTTGAAGCTGTATTCTAATCCACTCCCTCGGCGTTCCGGCCACCGGTATTGCGCCTCAGCAGGGTGCTGCCTCTTTCAACAAAACCCCTGCTGGTATTCTCCTTCTGCTTGATCTCGTTTCTCACTCAGCACAATCTATCTCGCTTCTAGTCCTTTCTTGAGTCCCGCCGCTTCCAGGAGCCTGCGCGGACCCGTTACGTTCTTTCAATGCCAAGCCTCTGCCAGGATCCCACCCCTGGCAGAGACCCTACAGTCTCTCCCTTCACAACACCCCCTGCCACAGGGTGTTGCTCCGTTCAATCCCGTCAGCGTTCTGTCTAACTTCATGCCTGACCCCCAGTTTACCCACTATGGTGGGGAGTGGCCTAATGAATAGCACCCTTAGCTCCCCCCGGAGGCCCAGCTGTGAAACATATTGGTGTCTGTGATACCTGATTGGAGGAACTCCTTCGGTGCCATCGAACGTACCATGGCTCCCCTTAGCGGCGAAGCCACAGCACTGCAACGACCAGGACTCTGGGGCGCTGCACTCCCCCCTGGTTAAACACAGTACTCCGGGACTGGGAAGAAAACAACAATACAGATTAGCAAAAAGACATACAATTTTGTTGAGTGCAAAACGATAAGTATACTTGAACAGGCTTCCCTTTATGGGAGGTGAGGACACTTTTAACGTTACAAACATGGTCAACATTATAAATTACAGGCTATGCATAACTCCTGTTACCCAACCGGGTATTCTACTTAGTGCAAATTCTGGAACAATAAATTAACATTGCCTTTAAGAAACATACACTCTTAGTTTACCAAAGGCCTTCCTATAATCACATTACAGGGTAAGGTAACTTCACATTCTCCTACTTTGAACCTGCAGGACCGCCTGTCCCTATGGCACCAGACCTACTGCCTCTCCTTTCTTTTACAGGACCGCCCCGTTCAGCCAGGGCCTACTGCCTTTCGCTACTATACATAGTATAGACATAACATTCCTTTCGTTTAAAGAACTCTGAGCCCGCTCTACTCGGCTCCTTTAAGGACTCACTCTCTAACCCCTACGGGTTCGCCTTCTGTCCTTAGTAACAAAGTAACTTTCTATGGGGACGCAGGGTTGACCTTCTATCCTCACCTTCATCATTATTTCCTTACTTTCAGCTATGCAGATCTCTATCTCTACCCCTACGGGCTCTCTGCATCTTTTTTTTCTGCAAAACATTATTTAGATTTCACATTTCAACAAATTCAACACATATAACTTAGCATGTAAAACCGTTACATTTCTTTTTCAAGCTTCATTATCACATTACTGTTCTGCAACAGTATCTTTCTCAAGTTCAATTTCACACATCCCCTTTAAGAGGGGACCAAGTCTTTCTGAGGTAGCTCGTCTTCTCAGCCTACCAGCCCACGCAAAGGTTCCGGTATGGTATCTTCGCAAAGTGTCTTTAACTAGAACCGGTAGGAAAGGTATCTTCACAAAGTGTCTTTGGCTCAAACCAATAGGGCAAATATCTTCGCAAAGTGTCTTTGGCTAAAACCAGTAGGGAGCACCTTTAAGAAGGTGCAAACTATTTACAAAAGAAAGTTCGAATCATGCACAGTCCATGATTTCTGCAGTTTGTGTAACTTGGTGCAAAAACTTCAAGAAAAAGAAAAACAAACAAAGGGGATCCCGGGTCAACAAAGGGATCCATTAACCCTGGACAGGTTTAGCAGCAACTTAAAAGAACAAACAGTAACTATTTACATTTTCATGGTATCGAGGTTTATTCTTCTTCTGGTGGCTTGGGTTCTGGGGCCCCGGTCACTGCAGCGCCAGCATCCGCGGTTCGAACATGCAGATGAACCCGACTGGCCAATTCCGGGGCTGCTACTAGGCGTACCGTTGCGATGGTGACAAGTTCGGGTGCCCCCGGGACCAGGTCTGGGGCTGCAGGTGCCGCAGGTCCAGACATACACCGCCGAACATTCCGTGCATACCACCCAAGTGGGTTCAAGTGGCGGCTGTAGGTCACAGGATCCCCCTTCTGTAACGGTTCTCCGCTTCGGCCACAACAGGGAGCCCTCACGTTACAATGCGCAACGAAAACATCAGTATCCAGTCCCGGCTCGTGTATGAGGCCCCACCCCCTTTTTACATGGTAGGCCAACACAGTGCCCCGCCTTACCGCGTCTCCGTCATCCCATGCCGGGGGGGGTTGTTGTACTTTCGATGGGCCCATCGACTCAGCTCCTTTCCGTCCTTTCCACTGCAGAATCAAGCACTGTCTATATTGCTCCCATGTAAGCACCGCAAGGGTGGACCCGTTCTCCCGGGATCCATCTGCTCTAAACCAGGGGGTGTCCCACCGAAGAACTACTCCATCTAAGCTCACATCCACGGGCTTCCCCACTCCGGTCGACAGCGGTGGCACCATCCTCCCCAGATCATCGGGGGATAGCACCATTAGCCCTGCCGAGATAAGTCGCTCCCTACTGAGATGGAGGTGGGTCATAGAAGCGGGCTCGTGAAGGGGAGCAGGGACGTCGGCCATACCTGCGCCTAATGTGGTTCCATCGGTGTCGCTCTGGTCCGTTAACGAGGACGCTGGAGTCGGCTGCAGCCCGGACCGGGGCTCCTCCAATGGGATGCTCGGACTCCGCTCCGCTTGCTGTGGTTCCTCCTCCTCTAACTCCGAGGTCGGGATTGGTGGACGTAGCTTCGCTGTCGGATCCGCAGGCTTCCGGTCCATCTCCGGTGAAGAAAGGCAGGCCTGAACCGCTTCTTCCTCGCTCAGGCACTCGCCGTTCATCATCGCCACCTGATAGTCGCTGGCAGTGCATGCACCTAACTCCGCCATTTCTCTGAGGTCGGGCTTCTCCGTCACCAGCCTCTCGCCGTTGCATATCAAGGGGTGTTTCTCTTCTGCTTTGGGGCAGGTCATTCCTCTGCAGCCAGAAGTGCAGGGGGCGGTAGCCATTTCTCGCGCCACACTGGGAGTCTCCGCCCATAACACGCCCTCCTTCCCCTTGGGTGTAGCAATGGCGGCGCCTTTTGGCGGGAACTTTTGGCGGCTAATGGCGCAGCACAGTCTTACAATAAAGTACAGTCCAAGCACAACAAATCACAGTCTCTAGGCACACATGACCTGATTCTTCAGGCTTAAGTAGATCCTGTTCGTGACGCCAAGTCTGCGGCGCGCCCCCACACCGCCGCAGGGCCGAGGGGTACCCGGAGCCGGGCCTCTAGTTCTCAGTCTCGGGGTTGTCACGGTGGCTAGACCCGGTCCGTGGCCCTGTCCGTCAGTGGGGGACGTCCGGTGTAATAGGTGGTAGTAATGGTAGCGATGGAGCGGTGCGGTTGTGGGGTGTAAGTCGCGGTAAATAACGAGGACACCAGGTTGCAGTCTCTTTACCTCTTTACTGGAGATCTCTGAGTCCTCAGTCCAGAACACGGTTCACCAGGCTACGCAAGTCCGGCCGGTCCAATGGCACCTCCAGAGTTCTCCTCTCAGGTGGAAATCTGTGCCTTCCTTCTAGCGCTATGTGTTGTAGTCCTTCCCTGCTGTGCTCACGGAAAGTAACCCCACAACGGTTGTGTCTGTTTCTTAAGTTCCCTCACAACTCGATTTGATGTTCCTCTGTAATCCACCCCTTCCCTGTATTCAGGTTGGAATGGCACCCGTTTGTCAGGTAGGCCTGGAGTTCTTCCGGGACCCTAGAGTCGCCCCTCTCCCGCAATTGCCCCCCAAGACTTCATAGGTGATATGTGGTAGACAGCCCGCCTGAGACCGACTGTCCTGCCGCTGTTTGGAGTATGGCTTGAAGCTGTATTCTAATCCACTCCCTCGGCGTTCCGGCCACCGGTATTGCGCCTCAGCAGGGTGCTGCCTCTTTCAACAAAACCCCTGCTGGTATTCTCCTTCTGCTTGATCTCGTTTCTCACTCAGCACAATCTATCTCGCTTCTAGTCCTTTCTTGAGTCCCGCCGCTTCCAGGAGCCTGCGCGGACCCGTTACGTTCTTTCAATGCCAAGCCTCTGCCAGGATCCCACCCCTGGCAGAGACCCTACAGTCTCTCCCTTCACAACACCCCCTGCCACAGGGTGTTGCTCCGTTCAATCCCGTCAGCGTTCTGTCTAACTTCCTGCCTGACCCCCAGTTTACCCACTATGGTGGGGAGTGGCCTAATGAATAGCACCCTTAGCTCCCCCCGGAGGCCCAGCTGTGAAACATATTGGTGTCTGTGATACCTGATTGGAGGAACTCCTTCGGTGCCATCGAACGTACCATGGCTCCCCTTAGCGGCGAAGCCACAGCACTGCAACGACCAGGACTCTGGGGCGCTGCAATAGGAAGTGTGGAAGTCAGGTAGTAAAGTGATCCAGAAACTGACAGGAGGAGCGTGGAGGGCGATACACAATGGCCACTTGCAGAGAGAGGGATTTGAAGAGTCTAACGGTGTGGACTACAAGTTGAAGTTCATATGGTCCAGTAGCTGACAACGCTCCCGAAGGACAACCTATAGTTAACAGAACATGTACACATCCACTATTACAGGGGTTCTCCATTAGTTTTAAAGTTAATCTTAATGGGCCAGGACAGTTTAAGAAAACACCACTGTTCTACACTCTGTACCGTGGCCTCCAGTGGACTTATGACATCAGCTTCCAGCGGGTGGATTGACAACTTTCACATTCCGAACATTTTCTTTCTAGTGGGCAGCTTTCAAATGTCTTCTGCTTTAATTTTTGGCTTCATAATTGTGTCACAGAATGGACTCATTCAAGGATTACGTGGTTTTCTAATGGGCCAGTCCAACCCTAAAATCAAATAATTTATCAGTCATTTTATCGTTGTGTATAATGATAACAGTTTATGATTCAATGAAATTGTACATGGACCAGTTCTTTATAGCTATAAGATGGAAAGTCCCTGAAACTAACTTTCTCTGTTGCCTCCAACATACCCTCCTCAACCCCCATACCATGATTCTCTATAGTTGGGTGTCAAACATTCGACCCATCTGGTAATATTTTCTCTTAGACCTTTTATATAACAAATTCTTAACGAGCTTCCAGCAATTGATCTTTTCAACGTCTAAACTGGATGCCACTAAACAATTGGTCCCTTCCCTTTTCTTAGTGGATTGTTGTATGCCTATGTGAAATCACTCCATATTGAGGTAAATGAGCATTCCAGAAACCTAAATGTCACATCAATCATGGGATTGGCGAGAATTCTACATGACTAAAAATGTAACACTGTTTAATGCCTTATACATGGAGATGAGTAATTCTATATATATTATTTGATGCAACTTCTACTGATATCAGTAATGCAATGTAACTGTGCAATCTACATTTAGGTGCGGGAGGTGCTCTTCAACAAGCGATCGTCATCGGTGAGTCTCGTTTTCTGTTACTATTGTTATTGGGATATTTACCCATATTATTACCCATTATATTCATTGGTTAAAGGAGATGATTTTGAGATTTGTTGAGGTTTTGCTATTGTTGTATCAGATATTGACAATCTCCTGGATTCCAGATTTATATATTTTACCTACAGTGAAGCTGGACAAGAGATAGATTTATCTCCTTGGTGCACATAGAATCGTCTGGACAGGGTATAATTTTACTAAGCCATCACCTGAGTGAATTATCAACAGGGGTCCACAGGTGATACATGTGTAACCTCTGGGGGTCTGATCTTCACCAATCATGAGATTGAGGGTTGAATTAAACATTACTGAGCATGTGCAGCCACTTCCCTATTATCTGTCCAATAATTGTTTATAGATGTCAGGAAATGGGGTAGTTTTTGCACATGCTCAGTAGCACTCTCACATGAACACCTTATTTTGGGATAGGTGGGGCTCTCAGCAGCCAGGCTATAGTACTTTTATGATCTATTCTGTGATAAATGTTGTTTATGGGTCATCTTTTTTAAAATATTTGAACTAGAAAATCCCTTACTTTGACGGTCTATCAAAATCCTGAGATAGTTTCAGTTTCTAGATATTGATCACTTAACAAGCGAGCATGGCCACATGCCCACAAGTTCATGGGTGGGTGTATGAATGTAAGTGCCCTAATACATTCTGGGCATATTTCCAAAACAGCAGACTCGAAATATTGATCTTCCAAAAAGCACCAGTGCCTGTATATTGGTTGAATCTGGTAATGCAGCTAAGCTTTATAGGGATAAGTTGCAGTATTAGACTCAACCTCTGGACAGGGATGGAAATGGCATGGTGTGGCGCGCCCCGACTGCCAAATTCTAAGATGGCTCAAAATTTACCCTCAGGCCCCCAGACCCAATCTCAAATGATTTAGGAAGACCTGAGCTGGAGAATCTCCTTGGGTAACTTGCCAGTGGCAGCTTGAGAGTTCATTGAGTGCTCAGCCAATGACCGGTGAACTGAATAAGGCTACTTTCACACATCAGGTTTTTTGTATCAGGTACAATCCGGCGAATTTAAAAAAAAACGGATCTGTTTTTTTTTTTCCACCGGATCCATTATTTCTCATAGAATTGTATTAGCGCCGGATTGCCCAACGTTTCATCCATTTTTTGCCGGATCCGTCACAAATTAGTTTTCCGGCGGACGGAGAAAACGTCCAGATGAATGTTTTTTCTGTCTGGCGGAAAACCACACAGTGACTTATCCGGCCAAAAACGTATGAATCACAGGTAGAAATGGCCGAATCCGGCGACCGGATCCAGTGTTTTACAGAAGTCATGCATTTTCCATTTTTTGAATCTCTCTCTCTCTCCGGATCAGGAAGTCACTGTATTCCCAGGTGAAAAACAAAACCGGATCCAGCAGAAAAACGGATACATCGCATCAGTTTTTCACTATTTGCGACGGATCCGTTTTTTTTTAAATTAGCTGGATTGTGCCTGAAACAAAAAACCTGATGTGTGAAAGTAGCCTAAGCAAAGCAGTCAGATGTTTCTTTGTTGTCTTGGTTGCTACAGCCAGTTCCTATGTGAGAGGATAAACTTGCTAGAACCGTCCCAAATTTTAAAAAAGTGTCTCCAGTAGAATAAGCACTTATTATGATGCATTTTACTTTTTTTTTTACACTTGTTAAAGCTAGAATTAGGAGTAGACCAAGAGTTAGAGGCTAGGGTTAGGTTTAGGGCTAAGGTAATAAAACACAAAAAATGTAATAAAAAGTGAAAACAATATGACAGTGCAGTTCTCTTCATTGTATGACTTTTATGTTGGATTTCAGCAAAACAAATTTATTATTATATCAGTAATTTCTTAAAATAATAAAAAATACAATATATGAGATCGGGGGACCAAGAAGTCAGTTCTGCACTCAGAGAGTGAAAACAGGATCTTGGGTTATAGGGTGCAAAATGTTTGCCTTAATTCAAAGCGCTGGCAAACTACGGTACACCACTAAAGAGTGGAGGTGTCTTTGTAAGAAAGCCATGTTTTTCTTATTTTGGGAATAATTGTAAAACGCATGACTAATACCTTATACATATCAGATAATCAATGGACGAATAGTCCAGAAAATCTGATACTGATCCTTTGGCTTCTGGACTATTGTGCTGTTACTGTTGTAAAGAGCATATGTGGTAGGGTTAATAGTATATGTATGTTAGCGAATGGATAAAAATTAACCTTTATTAGATACTCTTAAAAGCCAAATAATGGCACACTGAGAAATGGACAAGACAAAAAACTAAGTGATTGGTGCCCTATAATGTATCACAGTGATACATTATATTTAGTATATTGCCATAAAAGACACACCATATTACCATTCATGTATGTATACATACTAGAAAGTGCCATATATTAGATTGGAGCCTTGTCAGTATAAGTTGGCAGCACCAATACCCAACCTATGAAGTTGCCAAATCCTCATGGTAACCCATCCATAAATCTATGGGATACATGTATTTCTCATTTAAACTTCTATGAGTGTTCCCAGATGGGTTAACTTTATGGCACCCTAAAGGGTTAGTATAGATGAGATGTTATAAAAAATGCTGGGATGTATGCGATCACATAAATATATTATTCCCATATGTATGGGTGGATCTCACCGCATTTTCATCATCTCCAGCCTTTCATCTATCACCATCCACCTCGTATCCGACCCTGGTGTATGGGTATTGTGCTCTAGAAAGCGTCATGGCAGCAGCATTCTCCCCTGATGATTCTATAAAGAAGAAACGCATCGGGAGACGCTTTCTAGAGCACGAAATATTGCAGTAACTCTCGTATTTACGGGCTTGATGGCAGTTAGCCTGTGGAAACAATAGCCACGATTATAGATTATAGATTGGAAGCCATTTCAATACCACCAGTGTTGGTTTGTTTGTTACTTGTTGTGTGTTGTCCCCCCTTTTCTGTGAAGTTAATAGGGCACCAATCACTTAGTTTTTCGTCTTGTCCATTTTTCAGTGTGCCATTATTTGGCTTTTAAGAGTACCTAATAAAGGTTAATTTTTATCCAGTCGCTAACATACATTAATTCATTCTGTTGGATAAGTACACCAAGCTTATAACTTAATAGTATATGTGACTACTAATATGCAATTGATGAATATTTTTATTTAACAGCCCACATCCACAACCGCAACCACGATGTCTACATCTGAAGCCCCCAGCAAAATGACGGCCTCAATAAAGAAGAAGAAATGATGAACGGCATGGCAGCTCTTCTCTCCCTTATCTGTTAAATAACTTCAAACAGTAAAGTTAGAAATAAATTACATATAATGTGTATTCTCATCCCAAGAAGTCTTCATTAAGTGTTTTTCATAAAATCAGTGCAATATACAGTATATAAAAAAAAATCTATTTCTATCTGAAAGCCAACAACGAGCTGTTGTTGACAGATATCACTCATCAAAGGAAATACTTTTGTACTAGTCCATGGAGGAAGGGAGGAAGTCTCTGTTTCTTCATGTACTATTATATTGGCACTACCCACTTGTGTATGTGTGTGTAGTCACCAGTGGGAGCTTAGCCGAAATAAAAATCACACCTAGAGGCCAGAGAGGAAGAGTGTAGGAACACAAAACAAGTGTTAATTAGTCTTCAGTCTGTGAATAAAGAAAGTATTATTTTACTCCAATGAGATCTGCATCGTACATTGTGTGTGGTTGAATCATACATTCTGATCTGCAGCTGATCAAGGCCAAGACATGATAGCGGGGGCTGATGTCATTATGGAAAACCCTGACTGGGCTGATCACACGTTTGAAAATCTGCCCACGCGGGGCGGACACTGGCCATGTGATTCTAAAACTAAATCATGTTATGTTTAAATGACCGAGGGTAGAGTTTTGGACTCACAGCCAGTTGTACCATTTTAAATAGAAGTTGCCCATGCATTATCCATCTATCTATCCATCTATCTATCTATCTATCTATCTATCTATCTATCTATCTATCTATCTATCATATATCTCATATCTATTTATCTTTCACTCCCCATTCAGATGAGACTGGTCTGGAACATAGAGAAGTAGGTCATTTAGTGGCTTGGACTATCCATATTAAAAGGTCACCTTGACGTGGTGGGAGGCTTTTGCTCTTATTGGTCAAAACATGCAGAAGAGAAAAGGCATCAAGCTATGTAAAGAGGACCACCACTTAAATATAATAATATAAATTTTATTCAACAACTAGACAAGCAGAAACACCACTCTATTAAAAACAATTAAAACCAAAACCAAAGTGAGCCGTGGGTTCCATATCAGGAACCTACCCCCCTGAACATGTGTGATGGGACTAAATGAGTATGCAGATAAACAAATGTACAGATGGTCTTCTAATGGTACACGTATTGTTAACAATAATATGTTTGTCCTAGATGGATAAATCACTGATGCAGCTAGGAGAATACCACCGTAAGATATACAAAATTGGCACAATTTGCAATATGAGTGGCACAATAAGATGACAATAATAAATATTTACAAATAACAGTGGCACAATGGGATGACAGTGATAAATATTTGCAAATAACATATCCAGGCTGCAACTGCTAAGACATATATAACATAATATGTAGCAAAAAAACATATATATATATATGTATTGTGATGCTCACAAATAGGAGAGAATGTCCTATGCTGCACAGGTGTAGCAATGTATAGATATGCCACCTGAAAAGGGAAATAGATAGCCCTCCCAAGATGTTAATAGATATGAGCAGCCCACTGTGCCATAATGTGGCCACACTGTCTCCAGCTCCTTAGCACACAAGAGCGCGCCTAAGACACACATGTACCATAATTAAATAGAATGTAAAGTACATAGACTAAGTAAAGTTACCTTCACACGAAACGACTTTACAACGAGAACGACAACGATCCGTGACGTTGCAGCGTCCTGGATAGCGATCTCGTTGTGTTTGACACGCAGCAGCGATCTGGATCCTGCTGTGATATCGCTGGTCGGAGCTAGAAGTCCAGAACTTTATTTGGTCGTCAGATCGGCGTGTATCGTCGTGTTTGACAGCAAAAGCAACGATGCCAGCAATGTTAAACATGGCACTGAAATACGTGGTACGTGGCACTGAAATACGTGGCACTTAAATATGTGGCACTGAAATGCGTGGCACTGAAATACGTGGTACGTGGCACTGAATACGTGGTACGTGGCACTGAAATACGTGGCACTTAAATATGTGGCACTGAAATACGTGATACGTGGCACTGAAATACGTGATACGTGGCACTGAAATACGTGGCACTGAAATACGTGATACGTGGCACTGAAATACGTGGCACTGAAATACGTGGCACTGAAATAAGTGATACGTGGCACTTAAATACGTGGCACTTAAATATGTGGCACTATGACTGTCAGAAAATGTTCATTAAACGGTTAGGGGTGAGGTTAGGGGTAGAGTTAGGGTTAGGGTTTGGATCCCTTTATCACCTTGATGGTTGTGGGTGGCTTTTCAGTCTGTTTTCTGGGTTTTTTCTATAAAAACGCATGCGTTTACATAGACAGCAATGTATTTTCTTGCCGCAAAAAAACGCTGCTAGAAAATACTACAGGTTGCATTTCTGCAAATGAACGCACGCATCAAAAAACGCATGCGTTGCCGACAACGCGTCAAAACGCATACGAAAAAACGCATGCGTTTTTAATGTTAAGTATAGGAAAAAAGGCATGCGTTTTTTTGCGTTTTTTTAGCGCTAAAACGCAGCTTACAAAAACGCAAGTGTGAAACCAGCAGTGCAGTTACCCTGTTCTATTGGGTGCATGGAGGATGTGGAGACAGATGAATAGGAGGGAGCAGATTATGATTAACATTTAAAAAGAGGGGAGAGTAAGGTTAGTGAGGAGAAGTGATAGACATCTAAACATGTGGGTTTTTAAAGCAGGCTTAAAAACATTGGAACTAGATATCAGTCGGATCGTTTGGGGTAGTGCGTTCTAGTAGACTGGGGCAGCACGAGAGAGGCCTTGGAGATGGAGGTGAGAGGTTCAGATTATGGAGGTTGTTAGTCTTAGATCAGTTGCAGAATGAAGGGTGTGGGTGATAGAAAGAAATGGAAGAGGAGATATAGGGAGGTGCAGAACTGTGAAGAGCTTTGTGGGTCAGAGAGATGAGTTTATATTGGATTCTTTAGCGAATGGGTAACCAGTGCAATGACTGGAACAGGATGGAGGCATCGGTGAAGCAACTGGACAAAAATGTGACCCTGGCTGCCGCATTCAGGATGGATTGTAGAAGAGAAAGTTTGGTTAGAGGGAGACCGATCAGAAGAGAGTTGCATTAGTACAGTTTCACAAAAGCGATAGTTTTGCAGCTTCAAAGGTGAAAAAAAGTTGGATTCTCGAGATGTTTTTAAGATGCAGGAGACAAGAGCGAGTGAGTGACTGGATCAGGGGCGGACCTACCGCCGGTTCAAGCGGTGCAGCCGCACCGGGGCCCGGAGGTGGAGGGGGGCCCTTGCAGGCAGGGACATACAGGGGCCCGGCTGTCTGCTGCTGCAGTAGATCGGTGCACGGGTGCAGGCCCCGCACTGTATTAGGGTGGTTTCACACTTGCGTTTTTGTAAGCTGCGTTTTAGCACTAAAAAACGCAAAAAACGCATGCGTTTTTTCCCTATACTTAACATTAAAAACACATGCATTTTTTCGCATGCTTGACGCGTTTTCGGCAACGCATGCGTTTTTGACGCGTGCGTTCATTTGCAGAAATGCAACCTGTAGTATTTTCTAGCGGCGTTTTTTTTGCCGCGAAAAAAACGCATGCGTTTTTTCGCGGAAAAAAATGCATTGCTGTCTATGTAAACGCATGCGTTTTTAAGCATATGCGTTTGTTTGCGTTAAAAACGCATGCGTTTTTATAGAAAAACCCCAGAAAACAATGTGACGGTACCTTTAGCCATGGGGTCCCGGGCAGGAGGTATGTGACGGGCTTCATCTCACTCCTGCTTTCTTATCTGCTTTCTGTAGAGGATCTCTCTGTACTGTGAGATTTATTGCACCATCTCAGCGTCACCCGATCTGCATGTAAGCTGAAGCTGCAGCAAAAGTCACAGTGATCCTCACCCTGCACTGTGTGACCCTGAGCCCGGCTACAGGACATCCCACATTATATATCAGATATATATTTGTTGTACTATGTGCCCATATATAGTGTTATATGCACTGAGCACTGACCAGGCTGCAGGAACTCACATTATAATATAGTATACTGTAATGTGAGTTCCTGCAGCCTGGTCAGTGCTCAGTGCATATAACACTATATATGGGCACATAGTACAGTGCACAGTATATACAGTATGGAGCATCATGTGCGGTCAATATACAGTATGGAGCATCATGTGTGGTCATTATACAGTATGGAGCATCATGTGCGGTCATTATACAGTATGGAGCATCATGTGTGGCCATTATACAGTATGGAGCATCATGTGCGGTCATTATACAGTATGGAGCATCATGTGGGGTCATTATACAGTATGGAGCATCATGGAGCTAACGACCTGTGAGAACGATAAGTGCGTCACCGCTACGTCACAGGATCGCTCCTGCGTCGTTCTGGAGCTGCTGTGTTTGACATCTCTACAGCGACCTAAACAGCGACGCTGCAGCGATCAGATCGTTGTCGTTCTCGTTGTAGAGTCGTTTCGTGTGAAGGTACCTTAAGCCTTAAAGTGCCTATGAGAAGGGGCCCCAGAGATAACTAAGCCCAGTAATGAAAGATACAGACAAACCCAGGCTACCAAGTTGCAAGAGAATAGTCTTGCTAAACGAACATGACCAAGATACCCATCACCACAAATGTCCAGGGGGCACGGAGCTCTTATTGGTCAAAAAACGCTAAGCAAGTACCTGCAAACCTGCAGTATTGTATGGATATTTTTCATTATGTTTCACTTTATGCCGGACAAGGGCTGTATCTGAGCTTTTCTTGTGATGCGGTTTATGAGGAATGAAATAAACCAACCAAACTTTTACATAGAAATGGTTCATGTGATACCTCATCCCGCCCCAAGTGAGTAGCATTACTATCTATCTATTATCTATCTATCTATCTATCTATCTATCTATCTATCTATCTATCTATCTATCTATCTATCTATCTATCATCTATATATTAATGTATCTATCATCTATCTATCTCCTATCTATCATCTATCTATTAATGTATCTATCTATCATCTATCTATCTATCTATATATATATATCTTTTTTAACCATTATTACCCTCTCCTCTCCAGTGCTGTGGCTGGACAGCCTGTACAGTATGTGACACTGAGGATTTACTTTCCCTCCTTCTGTATAAAGTAAATTTGCTTTGGCTTTACCTGGCATAAAGCAAATCAGCCTTTATTGCCTGCAGAGCTGGATGTTAGTTTATGGAAATGCTGCGATCTCGGCCAACACTGCAAATATTAGTTCATGAACCTCACTTTTCATATGACGAGTGAATGTGAAATATCAATCATCTCACCTGTTTGGTGCTCGGCAGTTTGTGTTGTCATTTTCCGAGACCAGTAATGTTTTCAATTTTCAGTCGATGGGGGCTTGCTTTTTGTGTCCTGAGCTGATATTTTTACTAATACTATTTTGGATAGATACGATATTTTGAATGAGTGCTTCTTTTTTCATTATTGTGCTTCATTGTGGTGCCGCAAAATGACAATTCTGGCATTTAGATTTTTTTACAGATTAATTTCTTATCTTGATAGCTCAGGCTTTAATGGATGTAGTGATGCTACATACAGTAGGTTTATTTTTTATACATTTTTATTTATTTTTAATGTCAACTGTAAATTCACATTTAACATCTCATGTTAGAGAGACAAATGATGGCTGAATAACACAGCCATCATCTGCCGGCAAAGATGAGAAATGAGCCCCTAAGTCTGCATTAAAAAAATATACCCTTCTTATGACGTACCAATATGTTATATATTGACAAGGGGTTAAATCAGAACTACGGGATGGGAGATATTCAAAATTAAAATCCAAAAAGCTTCTTTATGAATCAAGGCTCTTCTCAAACTTCCTCCCCACATTGGTCTCTTAACTCTTTCGACAGCGTAAAGTCAGATTGCAGAATAAACCGCCTTACAGGTTATGAACTAATATATTTTATAAATGTTATTGTCAATAATTTCTCAGATTTCTGTAGTTTTAACGACAAACCTTCAGCATGGACATTTATGACCGCCACATTTAGTGGAAACCATTGCATTTTAAGCAGTATACTTTACGATTATTCTTTTTAATTAAATGAGGTGAAAGTAAATTACTTAGTGTAGGGGCTTTCCTAGAAGATGTTAAAACCTGCCCTAGGTATACCAGGCTTCACGCTCTTCTCCTGGGTTCGCTGCCCTCTGTTGTGCTTCATGTCTGGTTTTGTAGGTTGCTCGGTGTGGATCAATGACATGATCTGCCATGAGACCTATTTAGACTCATTGACTCACGCACCTGTGTCTTGGGATTGAGACTCTAGACCTATATGTTTTGTTTGCGCCACCTTCTGTGCATACTGTGGTTTACTTGCTTCCATCACTGCAATCATAAGGTCCAATGGCTGGATGTTCTAAAGGACAAAAATGTCCAAGAAGGATGATAAATTTTGCTAAACGAAATTCTCACTGCAGAATCAATAACAATCCCGAAAAGAAGAAGGAATTGGAAGCATTTAAAGAGACCAAGGTGGATTAACACATAATTTAAACCCTTGTTAAAAAGGAAAAAATAAATGTATATCAAATGAAGGGAATGCAGGGCAAGCGTTGAGAGATCTAAAGCCAGTAATGAAGTAAGACTTGCAAGGGAGACCAAAAGCAGCAAAAAAGGATTTGGAGGTATATCAAAAGCAAAATAAAAATCAAAGGATTTTTACAGGATGAAAAGGGTGAAGTGGTCAAAAATTGTGTTCAGAAGACAGAACTTTTAAATTCCCATTTTGCATCTGTGCTTTCAAAGAAAGCAATTGTAACATCAACTAATTTTCACGGTGCCATCGAAGGAATAAAATAATCCACACTATCTATAGACAGAGAGATGGTGAGGGAACACATAGCTAATTTAAATGAATTTAATTCTCCTGGTCCAGATGAATTACAGCATGTCGATCTCCGAAAGGAGAAATGCTACTTCTTGGATAACGGTCTGACGCCTCTCACACAGCCAAACCAGATCTCCGCTTTGCACTGACGAGGGGTAGTACCCCGAAACACAGTGTCTGCAAATTGAGATTCTGGTTTGGCTATTATCCTAAGTCATGTGCCAAGGCTCGTTAAAGGGTCAACATTGACTTGTAGGATTGCTACCTTCCAAAAGGTGGCACTAGAGTTCTAGCTCTCTTTCTCTCTAAAGAGACAATTTGCATAATTAGCATCCTAGAGTACTGAAAGAGATAGCAGAGGAAATTGCAGAACCACTAGCCAGAATCTTTGAAAAATTCTGGAGAACAGGAAAAGTACCAGAAAATTGGAGAAGGGGAAATGTCCCTATCTTCAAAAAGGGAAAGAAGATAGAGGCAGGAAATTACAGGCCAGTGAACCTTACTTCTATACCAGGAAAGATCTTTAAACAAATTATTAAACAGCATGTAAGAATACAGTAATTAACTAGAGCCAGCATGGGTTTGTAGCAAACAAGTCATGCCAGACTAATCTAATTTCCTTCTGTGAGGAAATCTCTGACTGGATGGATCAGGGATGTAATATGCTGCCTGGTGTAGTAGAGAGGCAGCCTAAGGGGGCGCTAGCAGGAGCGCAGGGAGAGGGAGGAATGGGGCACGCAGTGCACACAGGACCTGAACTGGGCAGGTCACGTGATCACTGCAGGGGGGATGGGGGTGGAGCTATCACACAAAAATGGAGGGTCTATCAAAAACGCAGGACACAGAGTTCTAAGACAGAGAAATAGTCAAAGTACAAGCCGAGGGTCGGGAGCCAGATGGGAGCAAGGTACCAAGGGGCAAAACAGCAGATTAGTCAGAGACAAGCCAAGGGGTCAGAAAGCCAGGACAGACAGAGAAGTACCAAGCAGAAAACAGGGGCAGTAGTGAGGGGGTAAACTGGGTCATACACAGCAAGGCACACACGCAAAGAGGCACAACGATTACAGACGAATAACCTGGGTCAGCTATCTCAGTCCAAGTAGACGGAAGTATAACCGACTCAGAACCCAGGAACTACCAGCATTAAATAGCTGCCCCAGAACCAAAGAGAGGCGGACTGATTTAACCCAGACCTAACCAGGAAGGAGCCAGAACCAACCCATCATGACAACCCATCATGACAATACCCCCCTCTCAATGGGGGCCACCGGACCCCCAGATACCTCAGGAAACTGTGCATGAAAAGACCGAACCAGATGGTCGACATGAACCCAAGAATGATCCTCAGACCTATACCCTTTCTAGTGCACCAGATACAGGAGAGTGCGACAGACCATCTGAGAATCCAAGATGCGCTCCACCTCGTACTCCTCCTGACCATCGACCAACACGGGTGGTGGGGGACCCTATGACCCCTCATCCACGGCCCCCAAAGGTTTCAGCAGGAACCTATGGAACACATTGGAGATCTTATAGAACGAAGGGAGGCGCAAACGAAAAGCCACAGGATTGACCACTTCCATGATTTCATAGAGGCTAATAAACTTAGGTCCCAATTTCGCCAAAGGAACCCTAAGCTTAATGTTCCTGGTAGTCAACCACACATTATCCCCAACCTGGAGAGAAGGTACCGCAGCCCGTCTCCTGTCTGCAAAAACCTTAAACTTCCTCTGAGTCTCCTCAATCTTCCTTTGGACCTCCGCCATAAATCCCTCAACCGCTGTACAGCAACATCAGCCCCAGGGCACCCAGAGTCCAAATGAGAGAACTACCCGAAGTGTGGATTGAACCTGTAGTTGCAGAAGAAAGGGGAGATACCTGTGGAGTGATTCACATTGTTATTAAAAGGAAACTTGGCTAACAGCAAGACATCACACCAAGTTCCACTTTCAATAATAATTTGAAGATTGAGGAAGACAGTACCTGAGGGTCGGGGCAGCCTCCTCGGCAGCTACCCAGACTTAGGCATTTCCCGAGACCTTGGAAACCGGCAGACAGGAGGAGCAGTCTCTTCTCCAATGGCCCAGAGCTCCACAATAAAAACAGAGATTTTTCTCCCTTCGGTGTTGCCTTTCCCTTTCCTTTGTAAATCTCAAGCTAGGTGGAGAACATTCTGAAACCCTTGGTGAGGTGCACACCAAGCTATATCCAGGACACCATGGATATTCTCTGCAAATTGGTAGCCCTGGGCCTACTTCTGGAGGACACAATACTAGCCACTATGGATGTAGAGTCTCTCTATTCCAACATTCCTCATGCAGTCCCCTGCCCTCCGGATTTAGCTGCCGGAACTTCAGTGCCTACGCAACCACAGACTTCAGTATCCGGTTCCTAGCACTCAGCTCTGGGGCGAGTTTAATCACAGCTCCACTCCCCAGGTTCTGCTTTACTTCTCTCCTACTGACAGCTGGTGGCAACCGGACTCCTGGGGTGCCACACTGCTGTAATAGCTCTTAAATGTTGTGCCCTTTTCTTATTAATTCATTTGTAATCCTGCGTGAAGAAGGAGCCTCTGTGCTCTGAAAGCTGCAAACATATATTATTTTCTGGTTAGACAAAAAGGTATCACCCCGAGAATACTTTTGTCATCATTGGGCATAAAAGTATTCACATCTATCCGGTGACAAAAGAAGTCACTGGAAAGTACGCAGGGTTTCATTTTATGATTGAGACCGGGGGGAGCGGATCTTTGCAGTCTTCTATGAAATCCTTCCCCTGATGAACCCCTGAACCTCAAGGGAGGGAAACGCATCAGAAAAATGGTTTTGGAGAAACCTTCAAGCTAAGTACTACTTCCTTTACTGGGAATTACTTTCATGTCTAGGCTGCCTATTACATGAGCTTCACATTCATCTTTTGTGTTAACCATGTATCTCATTATGTTAACCATGGATTGCAGACATTCTTGACATTTGTTATATCTCTTGCCAATAATTATTGACATCAGGTATTTATTCCTATTAATAATACGTGTAATATATATTGGTTTACACATCATTAGTGGAATTACATTTTCCTCCCCTTTTCTGTTGGAATACGTATTATGTGTCTGCATCCAGTGATGCATTGCAAAATTACCCAGATGACTTAGCGGTCTCGCAAGACTGCTAAGTCTTCTGGGTAATTTCGCAATGCATCTCTGGGAACGGAAGCCGGTGGCAGCCGCGCGCGCATTGGCGGACGACGGAAGGTGAGAATAGCAGGATTTTTGGTTTTTTTTATTATTTTTAACATTAGATCTTTTTACTATTGATGCTGCATAGGCAGCATCAATAGTAAAAAGATGGTCACACAGGGTTAATAGCAGCGTTAACGGAGTGCGTTTCCCGCGGCATAAGCGGTCCTTTAACGCTGCCATTAACCCTGTGTGAGCGCTGACTGGAGGGGAGTATGGAGCGGGCGCCGGGCACTGACTGGACGGAAGTAGGGAGGGACTAATTCTCAGCCAGACTAGCGGCCGTGACCAATCAGCGACACGGGATTTCCGTTACAGACAGAAAGACAGAAGTGACCCTTAGACAATTATATATATAGATTATTATTATTATTTTCATATGATTTGTGCAGATTGTCTGCTACTTACTTGTTGTACTAATCTCCAGATATTAAGCTATAAATGTTCAAGATATTCTGAGCTTATAAGACCTTGGTGGTATTTGGTCAAGCAATCTCTCACTAGCTTCATAACCGGTTGGTAAGTGAAGCTGAGGACGCCATTGGGTAGTGGTGGCACAATGTCAGGGGCATAGGTAGTAAGGATCTCCTGGAGTAGTGCTAACAACTGCTCCAGTTGTCTTGTGTTTGAAGGTTGCCTTTTCCAGACGCCATGTTTCAGCTCTTTCCAAAGATGCTCAATAGGATTTAGGTCAGGTCTCACAGAAGGCCACTTCAGAATAGTCCAATGTTTTCCTCTTAGCCATTCTTGGGTGTTTTTAGCTGTGTGTTTTGGGTCATTATTCTGTTGCAAGACTCATGAGTCATGACCTGCAACTGAGACCAAACTTTGTGACACTGGGCAGCATATTTCTCTCTAGAATCCCTTGATAGTCTTGAGATTTCATTGTACCCTGCACAGATTCTAGACACCCTGTGCCAGATGCAGCAAAGCAGCCCCAGAACATAACAGAGCCTCCTCCATGTTTCACAGTAGGGACAGTGTTCTTTTCTTGATATGCTTCATTTTTCCATCTGTGAACATAGAGCTGATGTGTCTTGCAAAAAAGTTCCATTTTTGTCTCATCTGTCTTAAGGACATTATCCCAGAAGCTTTGTGGCTTGTCAACATGTAGTTTGGCAAATTCCAGTCTGGCTTTTTATGATTTTTTTTCCAACAATGGTGTCCTCCTTGGTTGTCTCCTATGAAGTCCACTTTGGCTCATACAATGACGGATGGTGCGATCTGACAATGATGTTCCATGAGCTTGAAGTTCACCTTTAATCTGTTTAGAAGTTTTTCTGGGCTCTTTTGTTACCATTCGTATTATCCGTCTCTTTGATTTGTCATCAATGTTCCTCCTGCGGCCACGTCCAGGGAGGTTGGAGACAGTCCCATGGATCTTACATTTCTGAATAATAAGTGCAACTGTAGTCACAGGAACATCAAGCTGCTTGGAGATGGTCCCATAACTTTTACCTTTAACATGTTTGTCTATAATTTTCTTTCTAATCTCCTTAGATGACTCTTTCCTTCGCTTCCTCTGGTCCATGTTGAGTGTGATACACACCATGTCACCAGACAGCACAGCGAGTATCTGTAGCCCTATATACCGGCCACGCACCGATTCTAGGATTGTAGACACCTGTGATGCTAGTTAGTGGACACACCGTGATTTAACATGTCCCTTTTGTCACATTATTTTCAGGTGTACCATCATTTCTGTCCAGGCCTATTTCATGAGTTTTATTTTATTTTTTTAATTCTGTGGAAGCATGGTTGAAAAGCAATGTCTGACTTTCATTTGTTCATTTTCATAGATATTTTATTTATCATTACTTTTGTCAGATTCAAGATTTTTCTGTGACAATTGTGGGTTTTTCTGTCATTAAACAAGGGGTACCAACAATTTTGACCACGTGTGTACCTTGAGCTGCAATATTATTATTGAAAGAAACCTCTGGTGCACTATTATTATTAGGCATATTGTTCTGTAGTGGCATGGAGGGGACACTATTACTGTATGGACTACAAAAGCAGGAAGCTTTTTCTGTGTAGCGCACAGAGGGGGCATTATTACTATCTAAGGCAGGGGGTGGCAATTAATTTTCTCGATGGGCCACGTGGGAGACAATGATTATGGTAGAGGGTCAAACCAACGGCCTGAAATTAATTCTGCTCAATATTAATATATTAATTATAATTATTATTTTATATCAATATCACTAAATATTAAGCAGAATTAAGTATGCTGATATCTCCCTATACACCGTATGAGCCCGCAAACAGCCCCTATTTACAGTATGAGCTCCACAAAGTCCCCTCCATATAGCATGAGCCCCCACATAGCCCCTCTATATACAGTATGAGCCCCACATAACCCCTCTATATATAGTATGGGCCTCCCATAGACTCTCTATATACAGTATGAACCCTCATATAACCTCCTACATACAGGATGAGCCCCACATAGCCTCCTATATACAGTATGAGCTCTCACATAGACCCAAACATACAGTATGAACTCCCACATAGACTCTCTTTATATAACATGAGCCCTCATATAACCAGCTTTATACAGTATGAGCCCCCACACAGCCCTCCACATATAGTATTAGCCCCTATATGCATTATCAGCCCTACATGGCCTGCTGTATACAGTATGAGCCCCCACATAGCCTCCTGCGTACAGTATGAACTCCCACATAGCCTCTTAAATACAGCATGAGCCTCCACATAGCCTCCTATATACATGCAAACCTCCCATATACATATGAAATTCCCATTCCCCAGGCGATATGTCTGCCTCTTCAGAGACAAGTGACGGATGGACGATGTGGTTATGGTGGTGTGGTCTGAATGAAAAAGAAAAGGGAAAGTGAACAACTATGATCAGAGAGAATGTGCAGAACATCATACACGTAATTACCTGCACATTTATAGTCTGTAGAGTACTGGAACTGATATCTAGCATTACACCGCTACATGGTGATAATATCAGTGCTTATACTGTTAATAATCAGTATGGTGTATCATCACAATAGTACATGTTGGTAATATGTTGCTATGGTCTGGCGGTATTATTTATGTCATATTGTAGTATTGATGGTAATATTGGGTTTCGTACAATCAGGATGGTAATGATCAGTACGGTGGCATTATTTTAGCACTATGTGGTGGTATTAGGTGGTCCTAGCTTGGTAGGATTGTTTACCCTTATATAGTTGTATTATTGGTATTAGTATATATTGATTTTCTGTCAGGCAGGGTCATATTTGCAATAAAGACCCAAATATTGGGGAGTGGGTGTGGGAGAACAACATGGGCCTTCAAGTGCAAGGGTGGATTTCAGGCCCAGTCCGGCCCTCAGGGAGGCTTTTTGGAATTTAACATTGAATACTTCCCATTCTATAAAGCTGAATCATAGGTCGGATTAATTATTTTATTACTAGAACATTGACCATAACTGCAAAGCTCAACATTGAAATTGCAACACTGAGAAGGAAAAGTGGGGATATGGCAATCACAGGATGGATAGCCATGTTATTGATCTGCAAATGATGAAAAAATGGATACAACATCTCGACTTATTCAGTATCGAGTATGATCCCCATGCACAGAAATTTGCACACTTTCAGACTTGGGCCCTGTTTTTACTATACTGTACTCATATTAGCAAATACCTCCAATTAGAAATATAGTATCTTTTTTTTTATTAACTACAGTATGTCTCTTTCCTCATGTGCAGACGTTGCAGGACGTTTAGTAGCTGTTGCATGCAATGCACGCCACTCAGGATATGAGGGCGATACAAAGGAAACATGAGTTCTTGTTGGAATCCTAAGGAAATGTTACTCAGGGCGACCATTAATTATAATTCTTCACAGTACAGGGGAGGTAACGGTTTAGAGGCACACAGCTATGACACAGTTCTGAGCTGAAGTCGATCACGGGGGTTTTATTCAAGCTTCTTTTCATCACAGAGAATCACTTCTCTTCATGCAATGCTTCATCAACATATATGAAAGTCTATTCACAGATAACTTCTCTTCACAGATAACTTATCGTCACACACAGTGTCTTAACCTGACTAGAACTGTACCTTACTCATGCAGTGAGGTGGGGTGAGGGGATGAGTCCGGTGCTGTAGCTCTCTCACTTATATCTTGAGGTAAAAAAGGTGCTCCTGGCTGTCCTGACTCCTTCTAAAATTACAGCAATCACCTCCCAGGAAGAACTGGTCTATACAGCTCGTCTGATTTCAGTCTGACAGGAGAGTTTCTAGCACACGCCTTATTCTTGGATGTCCAGGACACAATAATACTAACTTTCCCAATATCCTCTATGGCCGAGCTAGTCATTCCCTATTTGCTATAACCATTTTAACCCCTATAGTAGCTGGATGATTCTAAATCAGTTCAGCTGCTATCTGTCACATATCCATCCAGTTAAAAGAATCAGGAACCATATAACACATTGACTGGGTCTGGCAAACCTTTCTTGCTGTTTTTAACCTAAAAAAAGCTCAATGGTCCTAAAAATAGACTATAAAAGATTACAGCCCTTTAGGTGCAGCATCGCATAACAGATCATATTACATAGGTGAAACATTAATGGAGGATTCCTTTATTTACATATAGAGGAAGACACTGCTGTGTGGGTATATAGAGATCTTTATTTTCCTACATACACAGTATTTATTTTCTGCCGATTATGGCAAGGACAGCTACAGTCATAGCCATGGTCCCGGCCACTCCTCCGATGATCATCCCAATAACATTTCCGTGTAACTGTGCAGTTTCACAACGTTCTCCAATGTACATGAAGGCCCGGCTGGATGCGCACCTACCGTATAAAAAAATAGTATTATACTACATGGGAAAAAGAGAGCTGTTTCCAAGAATTGTGAAACTCACAGTTCATTTTGCAACTTTATTATTATTATTATTATTATTATTTTAAGTAATCTAAAATTGTTAAAAAATGCAACTTTACAAATATTTTTTGTTTTGTTTCTACTGTTCCTAAGCAGAATTTTTGGTCCTCTCCACGGTAACAGACAACAAACATAGCCTACGTAGCCTGGTCCTGCAGTCACATACATATCCATCTGCCCCCTTATACACTAGCAAAACATAGGAGGCAGATGAAAGAGAGGCACACATCACTGCAGGATCGGTCACCACCCCCTGAGGAAGCTGGTCTCCACCAGCAATAACCAAAGGAGTTAATTGACCCACATGGACTTCATTTTTTGGAACGTCATCTGTGGTCTAACTTTATTACTATACTATGTTACACATCCTGACCGCTTCTTTATTGTAGAATTTTTCTTCTATTTCTATATTTTTATTTGCTATTTGTTTTAGTATTTATAATTAGGGTGGTCTTTTGGGATGAATTATGGGTCGTAGGAGAACTCTGTGTAAAAACACTGCTGTTCCGTTTATCCGCTTACGTTGTATTGGTCCATGTGGTACCATGATGGCTTTGAGAACACAATGCACACCAACAAGGCAGGATTCAACGAAACTCTGCCCAGAAGCATAAAATGGGTAATTAAAAAACGTTTAAAGGATAAAAACATATATGACGCATTTCAGAGCTGGACTAGCTCCTACCTCAAGTATATTACTCCAGCTCTGAAACGTGTTGTGTGCTTCTATGTATCAAAAGGGTTGTCCAGGCTTGGGGTTCAAGTCTACAGTCACTCCATGTGATGCACACTTGTGGATCCTCACAGCCTGCGCAGTTCGCACTTTCAGGATTCTCTGGTGCCGGCATACATCTGGTCACATGCCGACTAAACAATGCAAATGAATTGATCAAGGCCGGATACCGTCTAGTCAGAATGTGGCTGGAAGAATGCATATTGCATACTTGCAGTACATTGACTGCCCAGTCCCTGCACCGGAGAATCCTGACAGTGCACGTTGTGAACGTTGTGAGTATTCACAAATCTGCAGACTTCAACGCCAAGACAACCCCTTTAAATACTTTTTAATTGCCTACTTTGCCTTTGTGGACAGCACTACATTGAATCCTTCCTTTTTGGTGCGCATTGTCCTCAATCGACTCTGATTTGGCAGGTGGAGCGACAGCCCAATGACTGACGTAACACCCAGGCTTCAGTGTTGTGCCTATACTTGCACCACTTCAATCGGTTGGCAGATAAGTCCTTTCTCAAAGATTTACACAATGGAGCGATTTAAAAAAAAAATAAAAATTGCAACATGCTGGCTGTATTGTGAGTTACAGCTACGTTGTTTTCCACGTAGATTTTTGTTGTACTTTTGGGGGGTTTTTTTTAAATGTTTGACTCATATACATTAATTATGTGTCCAGATAATTATTTCCACATAATTATCTATGACATTTTGGATGTGCCATTTTATTTCAGGGAGCACATTCTTCTCTTTTGAGTACATCACTCAACATGTTACCAGAATTGACCGTACACGCTCGTTCCGTTGACAGATTTTCTTCTAGACCACTCAAGACTTTCACGTGATCTCATAAGAACTAAAGGTTGAAAATCAAAATGGGCAAAATTTTCCATCAATCAGGGTTAAAGATTGGATCATCTTCCGTATGGTCCCGCCATAATCAGCAGTGTCAAAAGACATTCATCTAACGAACTGCCACCTTCTCTCCAACTCTAGGTCTCGGCAATATTAAGGAAACCAAGTAATGTCACATACTGTCCATCTTGGTGATGACTTGTGAGGATAAGACTAGCCCAAAAATTACTTGTTAGCAAATCTGATGGAATCCCTGGTGAATATTTAGACAAGAGAAACTCTACTTTAAGATTTGAACATTTTCCTGACGTTCTTTGGGAAAAAATGGTGAGCACACATCATAAAAAGTCCATGAGGTTATTTGGAAATCACCTCATTACAAACAACTCGATCCTTTTGGTCCTAATATTAGGGCTAGTATTGAGTTCCCAGAGGATAGTCTATTACTCTGGTCGGACAGTCTGACTCTGTAGAGTTTTATTTTAACTGTACTGGGACCCTGGAGATGTGGACTGACCACATGGTACAATTACCAATATCTGAGTCCTAAATCACAGGAGAGTTTAAACCGTCAGCAGGGAACGGCCACCCTCTTCCAAAGTGCCTAATCTTGCCTAAGCCCAACCATTTTGCTTTCCAATCTTCAGGACTTTTGGCATCTCCTCAGTCTCCAAGTCTCTTTGATCAGAATGAGCCTTCAGCAGATCATTATTATTAGAGCTATTGAGGCTACTAAGGGGCCGATGACCATTATTGTTCAGCTGCAAGACCCTTTCGTTTTGGTTGTCTACCTTCCTGGGCAATAGATACAACAAGACTTCAAATAAGGAGTTTTTACTTTGTAAGTTCCTCAATCTATTTAATTTGAGAATTTTTGCTTGCAGAGATATCACCATTGAAATCCATGCTACTGGCGTTAGCAGCTATATCAATCTATAAGCGTGGCAAGTTTATGTTTTTTACATGCTACATCCATAATATATTGCACCTGCAGCTTGCTCTGCTTCCCTCCATCACACAGACGCCTCCGTTCAGACACAGGCTGTCATCACATTGGGTGGCCATTGGTTGGACTTTGTAATCATCCCAGGGTTTCTCCAAAGAACGCTTCTGCCTCCCATATATCTCCTCCTCCTCTGCCCTAGATGAAGAAGGTTGGATGGGAACTTCTGTCTTTATAAGGTGGGTGAGATCTGTAGAACAGAATGGAATTATACTTAGTAACATAAAACCCCCACTACTCAGATGCACTTGTTCTAGTAGAACTTACATTTACCCATCAGAGACAGATGCCAACATCACAGTATAAAAGCCTAAGAATACATGCTATAAATGCCACCATCTGTGAGTAAAAGCCACAGATTTCTCCATCACTGTGCACAAGCCACAGACGCCACCATCATTGCACATAAGCCACAGATGCCACCATCACCATGAACATACCAAAGATGCCACCATCATCATGTACCTGCAACAAATGCCACCATCACAGTGTATATGCCACATATGCCATCATCACAGTGTACATGCCACAAATACCACCATCACTATATGCAAGCCAAACATACCACCATCACAGTGTACAAGCCACAAATACCACCATCAATGTATACAAGCCACAGATGTTTCCATCACCATGTACAACCCATCGAAACCTCCATTACTGTGAACGATCCCCAGATGCCATCATAACTTTGTACACACAACAGTTACCACCATCACCATGTATAAGCCACCGATGCCCCCATCAACGTGTACATACCAAAGAAACCTCTTTATTACACAGTGTTAATTTTGCAATTGATTGCTGTAATAAAGTATTGCAATGGTTGTAATTTTTATTGTACTTCTGGCTTGAAAAAGGCCCTTTTGGGCCGAAATGTTCCTTCACTCATCTACCTCAATTGTATTTCATCATGTGATTTTTAAGGATGGAATAATGGAATAAAGGTTATGTTTTATCCGCATTTTCGCTTTGTGCCCCGGAATCTTGGATTTTATAAAGTATTGCAATGTTATAAAATCCATCATATGACTACAGGTAAAAAACCACCAGATGGGCTAAAAAAAATGTAAAAAAGATTGAAAAAATTATTTTAAAAAATTTACAAAAATCATAAAAGTTCAAATCACCCCCAATTTACCAGTGCGTATATGAGAAAAAAACAAATTTGGTATCTAAAAATCCAGCTTTGCTGTTAATTGTCACTTTGCTGCCCTAAAAAAATGAATAAAAGGCAAATGAAAAGTGATATGTACTCTGAAATTGATTTTATCAGTGCAGTCTATAGCTCTCCCCACAAAGATTGACCTCTCAAACCACTTCATTGATAGAAAAAAAAATAAGTTATGGGTCTCAAAAAAATGTTGAAATTTAAAAAAAAAAAAAATTAACAAAAAAAATACATATAAATTTGGTATGGCTGCAATTGTACTGATCTGGAGAGTCATGATACCAAGTTTTTTTTTAACCACATGGAACAATTTTGAATGTGTTTTTTTTCCAATATTCACTATTGTTCGACGCCCCACATATTTTTTTTTCTTATTTTTCAGTATATTAAATGGTAAATGCAATGGTGTCATTCAAAATTACAACTAATCCTGCCAAAAAAGGTCTTAGAAGGTTTTGTCAATGGAAGAAGGGGAAAAAAAAGCGAAAAAAATGAAAATTGAAAAAACGAAGAAAAATTTAAAATTTCTACAGAGAGAAGATGATAAGAGAATATTACACTTATTGGTTTGTCGATAGTATTCTAGAGAACGGCAAGTCTTGGACACCCTTCTTCTTGGAGCCTTAGTACATATTAGTTATATTTTATACTGATTCACTTCTCAGATAATATAGGATAATATTCACATACCCACAAAATCCACAAACACGATCAGATCATCATTTTTCAGAAAACTCCTGCGCCGTAAATTGAAGTGAGTGATGAACGTATACCAGCCATAGTCTGTGGTCCTGAAGCAGTTGCAGGACGAATCCCAAGTGCCAATAGTGGAAGGTCTCTCCCATCGGGAAATGTTCGATGCTATTGAGAAGGAAATCGGTCAGAGAAGACTTGCCATCGTAGATGGTTTATTTGTCACACTTGCAAATATCAACGAAACTCCAGCTATTATTTCACAAAAGATCCGTAGCGATCAGCTGGGGTTTGTGAGGAACCTAGTAATAAGTGTTACTTTTCCCTGCAGTGCCCCCACAGGAGATATTAAGCATTACACAGTTTTCATTTATATCAGTGGGATGGCTTTGTAATGCAGGATAGGACGGGTCCTCCAGAGCAATAAAATCAGTCTTTGTAATCACTCGCAATTCTGGCCAAGACATGAGAATGCCGAATAGTGGACGCGCTCTACTAAAGAAGCTTCTTGGTAAACGGTAAAAAATTGCAAAGTGCTTGAAAAAACAAGCAACTTTGTAAATTACCTTTTATTAAAAATAATGTTTGGAGGGATTTTTAATATCATAGTAGCTAGTTGGCTAGGTTACCGGCCACCTCTTCAGTCAATCTGCGGTTGCTGGTCTCCTAGGCAAGGAGTGCAGCACTTACAAGCTCTTTACTTTAGCGCTTACAAGCGTTGCTCTGAAGATGGTGGCCACATAGCTGAATCCAGACAGCTTCAGTGACCCTACTTGCAGCATCGGAGTGAACACAATTCGGACTAGAAACTCAACCAAGCTACTGCTATGAACTGTCAATCAGAAGCGAACAGCTCCCCGGCAAGCAAGGATCAGGAGGCTGGGGAGCTCTGCGCTCCTGAAGAATAAAGCTGAGAAAAGCACTTTAACTCCGGATTCACTAATAAGGTATAGTAGAATGTGTTTTATAAATTGGACAATTCCTTAAAGTTGGATAAAATTTAGGGAAGCAAACAAGAAAATGGAGTTAGCGCATTATAAACCAATTTGTAGAACCAATGCCAGGAAGCTGCTGTAAAGGCCTTAAAGTGATTGGATGTATAAAAAAGGATTCAGAAGCACAGGTATAAATTTGTAAAGTTTAAGGCCCAAAATGATATAAATTATATAACAGAGCAATATTAGGTTTAGAGTCTTGTGACATTATGAATTAGTGGTTGCAGTATTAGGAGGGTTTAAGTAGTTTAGATTTATGGGTGACCTAAATACTGTGTAAATTTTATCGATGGTCAAAGATATAAAGATCTGCCAGTATAAAGACCAAGGTTCTTTTGTTTTGATACAGTAGGAATAAACCACAATAGGGTTCACCAAAGAACCACAAAAGGATTCTTCACTGTAACAGCATTAGATTAGAAATGCAACGGTGACAACAGTTATGTAGCATCGGAGTCTATGTACAGTTTGTAATGCACTATACTTACGAGATAATATCTGATCTTCTAATGTTGTGAAGCTTCGGCTAGAAGACATCCTTAGACGGATATCTGGATCTTGATCCAAGACTGTGATAATAGCCTGATGGTTTAACACCGGCCAATGTAAAACTGCATCATCTTCCCCACTGCACAGGTGGAATGATATTCCGGTGTATCCGGTGTAAGTGGATGCGTTTTGTCCATGGGGATACAGACCAATTCCATATCTGTAGCCTTCGGGGCTAGTGAAACAAGGACTGACAAGCCGATGTCCTTTGACGGTGTCAGTAAGGACCTGGCTGTAGTTTCTGATGGTCCATACGGCATTGGGACACGGGAGTTCTGATAGTGTGATGTCATCGATAAGAATACCGCCACTGGTGGTTGTATTATCACCTTGAACACCTTGGAACAAGTAGCGGAATTTTACATTTGCGTTTAGGGTCACATGTGCGATCTTCCAGTTCTGGTCACTGTCACCTGGAGTGGGACACAAATATGATCATTCATTCATCGGACCACAACCAACTCCACCTAACTTACCCATAAATAATACTTTACCATAAATCGTGTGGATTTTCTTCAACCTTCTAACTTCTCCAGTGCCATCATCTAGACGGAGCCAGATGGTCAGTTTATCCTGGGGGCTTCCATCCATTCGGTAAAAAAACTGCAGACACTGCTCCGTTCTTTTAGGATACAGAATGCGGGACTCCAGGACTGCGGTGCGGCCAATGGGTCCAGTGTCGGTATTGAAGTACATAAAATAACCTGAATCTGTCAAAAAAAAAATGAATAAAATAAAACTCTGTTATATGTGTAGGGGCACTCAGTACTATAAGATTCAGCCTCATTGTTTTGCTTATTCCAGGGGTCTTAGAGGTCAAGTCAGTCCTTCGTTGATGATACATTGATGTAGTATGTAGGCCCTTTTACGCAATGGGTTACTCCACAAGGCTATTCCTGACCGTCCAACTGCTGGGGCTTCCACCGATCACAAGAATGGATCTCGTAACCTTGAATGAAGAATGAAAAATAGGTCTCGGAACCTTCTCTGTTAGAATACTATGACATAGCTGAGCACACAAATAATGTGGCATGTCATAGCCAATTATGTAGATCGGTGGTGGTCTCATCAGTAGGACCCCATTGGATGGAAACAATTATTTAAGGAGTGTCCTATAGGATGAGTATAGATTTAGACACCGGATAATTTTAGTCTTCTGAATCCGGCTTTGGGTTTGGCCCATCCTGAGAAAAAAACCTTTTTCATAAGTCACTTGGTGGCTCCTCTATTGTCTAAAGAGGAGCGTCACCGCAGGGCTCAATGCTAATTTATATCACATGGTCTCCTATTCAATATTGTCAAAACTTTTATGTCCAGTATGTTGCGTCCATAGTCTGGAAGCGGTAAAAATTCATGTTCTGCATTCTTCTTTTAATTATCTGAGCAGTAAACAAGGTAATTGACCCTTGACATGAGCAATGAGTGTACAACTTGTGTTTACACCTGCTGATAAGTCAGGACACGTGGCTTTTACATAAAGGTTGACCTCCTGATTATGGAAGACTCAGCAGTTGGAATATCGTACCTCTGCATCGACCATTTAGAGTGTGATCGCTAAATGGACCCGAAGAACCCAACTCGTGGCTCCAGTCCGCATCATCGGTGGTTGATTGCACCATTCCACAAATGTTAATAAACTCGAAGGTACACTGATCCAGAAGTATGAGCGGTGCGGCTGTGAAAGAAACACTGAAATCAGCTAAAACTGATGATATTCAGAAAAATGCATCCAATGGTGGAACAATTGTTTCATTCTTTAAACTGAACATTTAATTTTGGTGAGCCATTTTACCTCCTAACCTAGTCAACCTCTTCAATATGAGGCCATTGGGTTTCTTTACTGTAAGAGCAGTGAGACGTGGAACCTTGTGCCATACAATGCTGTCATAGGTCAATCATTACCCAAGATCAGGAAAGGCCTGGATGCCTTCTAAAAAGATATAATATACGGTAACCAGGTTATGTACACTAGATTTCTGGAGATTGGTCATATCAACAGGGAGTCGATAAGGAAGGATTTTCCCTATAATGCTTAGTTTAGAAAAGGATCCTCAGTAGTGATAAGTGCAAGTGCTTGTTACTCGAGTTTCCCCTGGGTGCTCGAGTATGGACCAAGTATCGCGGGTGCTTGAGTGACATTTTCAATTCCCCACGGCAGCATGTTTCGCGGCTGTTAAACACTCACACAACATGCGGAGATTGCCTGACAAATACGAACAACCCCCGCATGTTTTGTCCCTGTCAAACAGTTGCGAAACATGCATCTGCAGGGATTCAAACATGTCACTCAAGCACCCGCAATACTCGGTGCAATTCCGAGCACCCAGGGGAAACTCGAGTAACGAGCACTTGTGGTCATCACTAATCTTCAGTGCATCATAAATGATGGTTGTAAAATTGCTTAAGTTTCAACCTCTGTCCATGAGTGTGAACGTGAACAAAGCTTGAATCATGCAGCAGTTTTTCAGCCGTCCTTTGTGACCCTATTTACATGTCGCCAGGTGAAAAGTATCCGTTTTTTGCTTTTACTTTATTTCCGCTGTTATCCTGAGTGTTCTGTTTTTTTGTTTTTCTCTTTTCAAATCCATCATGGAATTCTAAAGGTACCATATCACTGGAACTGTATGGTGGACTATAAAAAAAATGGAAAACTCAGAGGAGAAGCAGGAATAAAATAAGCAGTATATAATAGATTTTTATATTTCCTTAGGCTGGACATATCAGATCCTTTCGTTATTTCGACTATCCACCGGAGTCAAAGGTCTGGCCTTAGTAGGAAATTACAATTTTGGACGAGTCAGTGTAATTTTTCTTTTTCTACTTTCACATGTGCAATTAGTATCTGTCTGCTCAGGGTCTTTGTCTTCCTTTGGATCAAAAATGTAGGATTATACATCAGAATCGATTGATTTTTTTCAACCATATCATCTATGATTGGGACTTCTTTTCATTAAGGAGGCAAGTTCTGAATGGAGTCTAGTTGGCAATGCTCCATGGGAAAAAAAATGCAAATTAGTTTTCCCTCAGAAAGTAACAAACCCAGTGATACCTAAATAGTGCAACTATATGTAACTGTATCATCAGTATCCAACTATTCCAGAGCAGGAGCAACCCATAATAAGAAACCATCAATGGCAACCAAGAAAAAATATGTGCGATATATGTTTGTCACAGCCTGTTCAAGATATCTCTTCTTGGAAGTGGCTGATAATGGGGCAGAATGGGCATTTACTCACTTTCTTCAGTTGGGTCCAGTGATCAGTCTCTACGTGGCTCATACATATTTACCAACCCATGGCTTAGTAAGAAAGGGATATTTAAATCCTACCCAAGAGCAGCTGTGGTCATGCTCCAAGCTGAACAAGGACACCCAGTTTGGACCATTTTTTCAGACTGGGTGTCACAGGTGTGTCAGATGTAACAGACTGTCGATCTGCATCTTGCTGTAGAAGGTCATTACTGACCCTCCTTAATCCTTCTGACTCTTGGACCCAGTGGCAACCTCCCTCCAGCTCTAGTTGACACACCTGAACCTGGGGGTTTATATATTCCCAGACTGCTACAGAGAGTTGCTGGTGATATTCACATTTTTCCCTTGTGAGGCTTGGAGCTATAGCAGTCGGCTAACTTCCTCTCTGGAGCCATTTGAGGACGTTTGGTGTTACCGCTCTGAGTCTGCTCAAGCGCAGTTCATTACCCTTGTCTACCTTTTAAGTTTCCTGCTCAGCAATTGCTGAGGAACCAATTTAGGGATGGTAGGGCAGAAAGGGTGTGATTAGATCTGCATAGGAGTCTCCACTCACCCTTTCCCTAGAGTCTGGGCTTCCTTCCCCTCATCCCTTCGTGTTTCACTTAGTCTTTCCCACACTGTGCATGACACTGGAACATATCTAAGTTTATCAGAATTGATTCCCAAAAGTCAGGATTGTCTTGCCATCTATGCTGATACAGTGAGGATGGTGGAATGGTGAAACTTGTATAAGGTGGACAAGGGCTAAATAGCCTTTCTGTTCTCCCTCTAATGCAACCCTTGGCTATAAAGTGATAGGCATGCATAGTATATTTAGGTGATGGTTTGCTGGTTATACATACTGCAGTTGTACATCCTGTTCAGACATTCCAAGTCTATGGAAGAAAAGTCAAAACGCTGTCCGATGATGTCATTAAACGCGGTTATTTTAGCGGTGATGGTTGGGACTCCGGCGTCTTTGTTGAAGGAGTATGGACCATAATGCATGACAGACTCGTAGTCATAAGGAGTGTTCAGATCGGTTATTTCATTGTCACTATAAGTGTTGAAGTTGTGCGCCATGCCTGTAAAAAGTATTCAACATGAAACTATCTATGTGTGTATGATGATCTCTAAACATATACAGAGGAACAGAAGTTGACAATTATACATTGTGAGGTTCTGCTGCAAATGGCACAAGACATGTACTATATAACATAGGTTGCAGTTGACGAAGAACTTCTTTTGCAAAGGTTCAGACAACAGAATATAATTTGTTGCTTTCAATCGGCCTTTGGGTTACAATCTGGACTCCATAGTTTGATTGATAGAAGATTCCTTTATTTAAGAACCCAAGTTACCTCAAAATCACTAATATAGTTTGAACACCGGAGAGAAGATCTGACAAAAAACTGACCGTCCGTGATCTCATCCCACCAGATTTGCACGTAGTCATCTCGGTCACTTCTTGACTGTTCGTGATAGAATCCCAGAGCGTGAAGAATCTCATGTTCCACAATAGCTTTATGGTCACAGCCACTATCTATGGAGAGGTTCTGACCTGTGCCGAAGTCTCCAACATAGGACCAGCAGCTTTAAGAAACAAAATAAACTCTGTATATATAAATATATTGACATAATACAGTTGAGGTGAACATTATTGGCACCCCTGAACATTATGAATACCATTTAAAATCTCTCCTGCTCGGATAGATAGAAACTTCATTGATACATGGAAAAACTAGACAAAAAAAAAATTACAAACTACCTTGTCAGGGAGAAAGGATATCAAACTGAAAACAATTTGATATCCTTTGTCCTTTGTCAGTGCTCATATGACTTAATTTCTAATTATCCTATGAATCTAATTTTCCTATGAATATTGGCCTTGAAACTCAGACAGGACAGTTTTATTCCCTGCCCTTATTCACAGTGGCAAAAATAAGAGAACAACTGTACAGGTCTGAATTGTTATCTCCAAGCACAAGCAGTCTAAAGGGTACAAAGAACTTGGCATACTGGCTTCAACAGTTCAGAATGTTATTAAGATGTTTGCTACTCGTGGTAAAGTCAAGAACCTTCCAGAATGTGGTGGAAAAAGGAAAGTGATGAGAGAACTCAAATATTATCAAAAGGTTTACTACTCATCTAATGGTCAAGAACCTTTCCAGAATGTGGTGAAAACAGGAAAAGTGATGCAAGACCTCAAATATTATCAAAAGGTTTACTACTCATGTAACGGTCAAGGACCCTTCGAACGAGGTGGAAAGGAAAGTGATGAGAGAACTCAAATGTTATCAAGATGTTTTCTACTCATCTAAAGGTCAAGAACCTTCCAGAATGTGATGAAAAAAGGAAAGTGATGAGAGAACTCAAACGTTATCAAAAGGTTTACTACTCATCTAATGGTCAAGAACCCTTCCAGAACGAGGTGGAAAAAGGAAAGTGATGAGAGAACTCAAATGTTATCAAAAGGTTTACTATTCATCTAATGGACAAGAATCCTTCCAGAATGAGGTGGAAAAAGGAAAGTGATGAGAGAACTCAAATGTTATCAAGAGGTTTTCTTCTCATCTAACGGTCAAGAACCCTTCCAGAATGTGGTGTCAACAGGAAAAGTGATGAGCGAACCCTACTAAGGTTGGTTAGAAATGTGACAAAAAATACAAAATACAACATAAATACAACTTCTAACTGAGGTGGAGACATCTGGAGTGATTGTTTCAACCTGTACCATGCCGTGCATTGAACAAAACAGGGCTGTTTGTGTAAAGGCCAAGAACAACCGAACTGCTTAAAGAAAGGCATTGAAAACTTTGACAAAAGTTATCGATAAACCTTCATTTTTCTGGAAAAATATTTGTTGGACAAATTCCACCCAACTAAAGTTCTTTCTCAAACTATACCAGCATCATGCTAATAGATGACATGAAGCCTAAAAAGAAAATTGCCCCCTACTTACAGTGATAGATGGTACAGGATCCGTAAAGTTGGGTAGTTTCTATGATGCCTCTGGGGGCCTTGAACATGTTACAGGAACAATGAAAACTGAGGATTATCAGAGAATTATAGAGCAAGATGTGCAACAAAACTACAAAATGGGTCCTCCAACAGGGTAGTGAACCTGTCATGTAGTCCATGAAATCAGATCTGTGGACAGCATGGCATAGAGAAGGAGAAGCTGAGTATAACTTGCACTGTATTCATTGAAATCCCTGGTGTTTGTATGCTAATGAGTCCAATGGACGATCCTTCTCGGGGATTCACAGCTCACTCATTGCATGCATAGTCACACAGGAAAGACTGTCAATCACTGAATAGGACCGCCCACTGGACTCACATTCATACAAACACCAGGGACTTTTATTATTAAAATATAAAGTTTGCTGAAACTTTTCCCGCAAAAATGTACATCGATCTGATCAGCTCCTCCTGCTCTATAACATCCTGCCTGCAGATTAGAGACTATTTTCAATAAAACAAGTAGGGACAGCAAAAGTTAGTGATTGGGACAAGCCCAGAGTGGGATAGACTAAACTGGATGTAAAGAGACACCTCCTGTCAGAAAGGCCCTAGTGTGCGTAGAGAAAAATCCTAAAGTCTAATGTGAGCAGCACCGCATGAAGTGCTTGTCCCTAGCAAGAAAGGAGGATAGCAAGATCCTAGCAGAGACTAAGAAAAGAAGTGACTGAAGAACAGAGTGATAAAGAGGAGATGGGTCCTGGGTCAGGACACCTAGCAGTAAGCCTAGAGTTTATAACTCCCAGATGTAATGGGCCTAAATGGAACAGAATATGTAAGACGAACAGAGTTCCAGAAAAGATATGTACCGGCCATACTGGCAGTATAGTTCCCTAGAGGAGAAGGAAGAAGGAAGAAAGGGAACCGCAGGTTGAGAATAGGACTCTTACAAACAGGACCATAGTACTGAGCTGCCTTGTGGTTTAGTAAAGAGGAACATTGAGGATAGAGGATAAGTGAGCGAAGAGGAAGGAATTGAGATTGTATGTGGAAAACGCTCCGTATTGTAGAGGAAACATTCATCAAGTTGTGTACCCGCTATCTACTGATTATAATCCCTACCAAGTTGTCGTTGAGTAAGAAGTTTATTTTTGACCGGTGGTCTCCGTCATTGAGCTGTCGAACACATTGTCCTGGCCAACCAACATCATGGGAACATGCGGCCTGCAAGGGCGTAGCGCCCCCACAGCACGAGCCAACACACCCAGCCAGGACCCACAACTTCATGTAACGTGCCGGAGCGCAAGAGATGAGTACCGCGCCCACGGCTACCGCCCCGCGCCATGTTACACATGTTATAATGTTATATACTAGGTATCTTTTTTATTTCTTTTTTGAAATGACTGACTTTACGATAACATGTCAACTTTCTTGCAGAATGTATTTGGACATGCTATTAAAATACTCTAGAGACAGCCAGCCATTCCACAGCCACTTGTTTCTGAAGATATTGTCTGTTTCATATTGAAAAATTAGGGGTTCCAATGAAGTTGATTACAAATGAAAATTGCTTTAACTAAATTATTAGCCCAGGATTCAGAATGGCAGCCTCCTCCAGAGGACGGCGGAGGTTGTAAAGACAACTGAACCCTGGGATGGGCTACCACATTACAATGGGACTTCGGAGGATTAAACCAAAAATCAGCTAAGGTTTTCATGCACAGGAAAAAAATATTTAGTATATTTTAGTAAAACATTGTAAATGGGATCCTTACATAAATTATTAGAAAAAAATTAATAACACAACTTTGTGTTAAGCAGTTTATTTGATACATTTGTTTCAAACTGGTTGCTATGGATACACTTCTTTTAGAACTGGCCCTAGCAACAAGTCTGCCTCAATTTTTAGCTATAAGCTCAATTTGCCCAAAAATGAAGTGACATGGAGGCTTGAGACTATTTTCTATCCCACTCGGCATTACTAATCAGATTTTTATAAACTTCCTGCTAAATGTTTCATACAGATCATCTGGCAAAAATGAGAGTTTACAAACCGAGCATAGTGCCAAGTTCTCACATCAATACATAGTTAGACTTAAGAGTGCTGAACAGGAAAAGTTTGGAAGAGGAAATGAACATTAGTGCCACGTATTGGATGTAGCTACCCTAAAAGTCAAGGATGCCACGTGACTTAGAATTAGAACCTAAATCAAACATTCCATTTGCAGACATGTTTCAGGGTGTTTACCCCTCATCAGTGCAAAGCAGCAGATCTGATTTGGCTAGGTCAGAGACCTTGTCTAAAGGTACCTTCACACAAAACGACTTTGTAACGATATCGCTAGCGATCCGTGACGTTGCAGCGTCCTCGCTAGCGATATCGTTTAGTTTGACACGCAGCAGCGATCAGGATCCTGCTGTGATGTCGCTGGTCGCTGAATAAAGTTCAGAACTTTATTTGGTCGTCCGATCGCCGTGTATCGTTGTGTTTGACACCAAAAGCAACGATACCAGCGATATTTTATACTGGTAATCAGGGTAAACATCGGGTTACTAAGCGCAGGGCCGCGCTTAGTAACCCGATGTTTACCCTGGTTACCAGCGTAAAATGTAAAAAAAACAACCAGTACATACTCACATTCGCGTGCCCCGCCGTCTGCTTCCCACACTGACTGAGCGCCGCAAAGTGAAAGTGAAAGCACAGCACAGTGGTGACGTCACCGCTGTGCCCTGCTACTGCCGGCGCTCAGTCAGTCAGTCAGTGCAGGAAGCAGACGCCGGGGGACGCGCAGGTGAGCATGTACTGTTTGTTTTTTTTACATTTTACGCTGGTAACCAGGGTAAACATCGGGTTACTAAGCGCGGCCCTGCGCTTAGCAACCCGATGTTTACCCTGGTTACCCGGGGACCTCGGCATCGTTGGTCGCTGGAGAGCGGTCTGTGTGACAGCTCCCCAGCGATCAAACAGCGACGCTGCAGCGATCGGCATCGTTGTCGCTATCGCTGCAGCGTCGTTTCGTGTGAAGGTACCTTAAGTGTGTAAGGGGGAATATTAGACGTTAAACGTAGCGCCAGAAACCCAATCCTTTTTTCTCTCTGAATAGGCTAATTGCATGTTTACTGCAAATACCCAGACAAGCACCGCATGGCCTATAAGTCTCCTTACACCATCTAAGCAATCTCCACAAATAGAAACGTTTCCCCACAGACCCTCCTTCATAGCTCCTGCTATGCACTCATGAGGAGGTAAACACCTCGAAACACTGTGTCTGTAAATTTAGATTTTGGTTTGGCTTCTTATCCTAAATTATGTGGTAAAGGATGATATTGATTTTTAAGATCACAACTTCCAATAGGTATCACTAGAGTTTCTAGGCCTCTTCCTCGCAATTTGCATTAATAATACAGATAATATATTGGAAAATTTTAATGTCGCATGCAGCAGAATTTAGCACAATCTGTGCCTATTCTCTGGCTGAATTGTATGGAACTATGATGTTCTTAAAAACCAAGTGTTAATTATAAATTCCATACAAATTGTAAAGACAACTATATGTTTTGTGACTTACCCTCCAAATTTCTGAAAATGTAGAAAGGTGGAATCTCCTGCATAAGGCTTAAAATCCACACAAGATTTCAGACGGAACATCTCAAATCCTTTAAGAATCACCCCCTTAGCGTTCAGGTCTAAAATCACCAACGGAAATCAAATACAAATCTGTTAGTAGATTAAGTTAAAAGATAGATAGATAGATAGATAGATAGATAGATAGATAGATAGATAGATAGATAATAGATAGATAGATAGATAGATAGATAGATAGATAGATAGATAGATAGATAGATAGATGATAGATAGATAGATAGATAATGGTAGACTATGATAGATAGATAGATAGATAGATAGATAGATAGATAGATAGATAGATAGATAATAGATAGATAGATAATAGATAGAGAATAAATAGATAATAGATAGATAGATAATAAATAGATGATATATAATAGATAGATAATATATAGAGAATAGATAATAGATAGGTAGAGAATAGATAGATAGATAGATAGATAGATAGATAATAGATAGATAGAGAATAGATAGATAATATAGAGAATATATAATAGATAGATAGAGAATAGATAGATATAATAGATAGATAGATAATAGATAGATAGATAATAGATAGATACATAGATACTGTAGATAATAGATAGATAGATAATAGATAGAGAATAGATATATAGATGGATAGATAGATAATAGATAGATATAATAGATAGATACTGTAGATAATAGATAGATAGATAGATAGATAGATAATAGATGGATAGATAATAGATAATAGATAGATAGATAATAGATAGAGAATAGATAATAGATAGATAGATAATAGATAGATAGATAATAGAGAATAGATACAGTGCCTACAAGTAGTATTCAACCCCCTGCAGATTTAGCAGGTTTAATAAGATGCAAATAAGTTAGAGCCTTCAAACTTCAAACAAGAGCAGGATTTATTAACAGATGCATAAATCTTACAAACCAAAAAGTTTTGTTGCTCAGTTAAATTTTTATAAATTTTAAACATAAAAGTGTGGGTCAATTATTATTCAACCCCTAGGTTTAATATTTTGTGGAATAACCTTTGTTTGCAATTACAGCTAATAATCGTCTTTTATAAGACCTGATCAGGCCGGCACAGGTCTCTGGAGTTATCTTGGCCCACTCCTCCCTGCAGATCTTCTCCAAGTTATCTAGGTTCTTTGGGTGTCTCATGTGGACTTTAATCTTGAGCTCCTTCCACAAGTTTTCAATTGGGTTAAGGTCAGGAGACTGACTAGGCCACTGCAACACCTTGATTTTTTGCCTCTTGAACCAGGCCTTGGTTTTCTTGGCTGTGTGCTTTCGGTCGTTGTCTTGTTGGAAGATGAAATGACGACCCACCTTAGGATCCTTGATGGAGGAGCGGAGGTTCTTGGCCAAAATCTCCAGGTAGGCCGTGCTATCCATCTTCCCATGGATGCGGACCAGATGGCCAGGCCCCTTGGCTGAGAAACAGCCCCACAGCATGATGCTGCCACCACCATGCTTGACTGTAGGGATGGTATTCTTGGGGTCGTATGCAGTGCCATCCAGTCTCCAAACATCACGTGTGTGGTTGGCACCAAAGATCTCGATCTTGGTCTCATCAGACCAGAGAACCTTGAACCAGTCAGTCTCAGAGTCCTCCAAGTGATCATGAGCAAACTGTAGACGAGCCTTGACATGACGCTTTGAAAGTAAAGGTACCTTACGGGCTCGTCTGGAACAGAGACCATTGCGGTGGAGTACATTACTTATGGTATTGACTGAAACCAATGTCCCCACTGCCATGAGATCTTCCCGGAGCTCCTTCCTTGTTGTCCTTGGGTTAGCCTTGACTCTTCGGACAAGCCTGGCCTCGGCACGGGAGGAAACTTTCAAAGGCTGTCCAGGCCGTGGAAGGCTAACAGTAGTTCCATAAGCCTTCCACTTCCGGATGATGCTCCCAACAGTGGAGACAGGTAGGCCCAACTCCTTGGAAAGGGTTTTGTACCCCTTGCCAGCCTTGTGACCCTCCACGGTCTCTGATGGCCTTGGAATGCTCCTTTGTCTTTCCCATGTTGACCATGTATGAGTGCTGTTCACAAGTTTGGGGAGGGTCTTAAATAGTCAGAAAAGGCTGGAAAAAGAGATAATTAATCCAAACATGTGAAGCTCATTGTTCTTTGTGCCTGAACTACTTCTTAATACTTTAGGGGAACCAAACAGAATTCTAGTGGGTTGAGGGGTTGAGTAATAAATGACCCTCTGAAAAAACTTTTCACAATTTAAAAAAAAAATAAACAAAGAAATAACATTTTTTTTTGCTGCAGTGCATTTCACACTTCCAGGCTGATCTACAGTCCAAATGTCACAATGCCAAGTTAATTCCAAATGTGTAAACCTGCTAAATCTGCAGGGGGTTGAATACTACTTGTAGGCACTGTAGATAATAGATGGATAGATAGACACATAAATAAATAGACGGACTGTGCATTGATATTACCCAAGTTATCAGCCAATATATACGGAATAGGAAACTTCCACCGGTAGATTTCATCACGCAGAGCATTTCGATCACGTTTCTGCAGACAGAAAACACAAATGCTCAGTACACGTGCCCGGCTATGAAAGCACCATGACCCTTAGTTATTTCCTATGCCCCATAAATGCTTTTAGGTGCAAACCCTGTGCCATGGTCTCGGCAGGGGGATGAGAGTGATACATGGTGCAGTATATGTTGGTCTATAAGCAGGCATGTAATACATGGGGTGTAGAGAATAAGGTTGCACTTGGGCCATGAGCTTGACTAAGGATGCACGGTGCTCTGTGAGGTTTGTTCCCTTTACACCCCTCCTACAATTTATATACAAATAAGATATTATACAGTGTAAATTATACAAGGAATAAAGTATGGTGCCCACATAACGGTGCCGTTCTTTAGCCAAAAAATAGCTGCTTAATAAACACAACTATACAGTGTTGACACCAAATAATACACCAATACACCAATACAGTGACCAAATGAATACTGTCATACAGCGCTCACATATAAACATTATACAGTGCCCAAATAAATACCGATTTACAATTGTGACTGTACAGTGCTCAAATAAATACAACCATACAATTCTCATGAATCATCAAAATACAGTGTTCGAATTAATACTGCCATTCTGTGCTTTCATATTAACACTATACAGTGCCCAAATAAATACCATTCTAACACCTGGATACGTTTATTTGTGAACCATTCCATTGTAGATTTTGCTTTATGTTTGGGATCATTGTCTTGTTAGAAGACAAATCTCCGTCCCAGTCTCAGGTCTTTTGCAGACTCCAACAGGTTTTCTTCAAGAATTATAGAAACTTGATTCCAGCTCACCCAGTTGCTCATTATGCTTATTACCTGGGTCTCAGACACCGGCCTCGTCCTGGCTTCACATCAAGGAAAATAGAAAAAATTGGAGTCCAGCTCAACAGGACTGGATTTTCCTTTTCTTTTTCTTTTTCAAAAAAAAAATATAGTGCATACAAAAGAAAAATTTACAAGGTCGACATGACCCAGTCAATGCGTTTCGACTGCACTAGGCAGTCTTACTCATGATTGAGGCAGTCTTATTCATGAGTAAGACTGCTTAGTGCAGTTGAAACGCGTCGACCAATCGAGAATTTGTCGACCATGTAAATTTTTCTTTTGTATGCACTATATTTTCTTTTGAAAGGAAAATCCAGTCCTGTTGAGCCGGACTCCAATTTTTTCTATTTTTCTTCAAGAATGGTCCTGTATTTGGCTCCATCCATCTTCCCATCAATTTTATCCATCTTCCCTGTCCCTGATGAAGAAAAGCAGGCCCAAACCATAATGCTGCCACCACCATGTTTGACAGTGGGGATGGTGTGTTCAGGGTGATGAGCTGTGTTGCCTTTACGCCAAACACATTGTTTGGCATTGTTACCAAAAAGTTTGATTTTGGTTTCATCTGACTAGAGCACCTTCTTCCACATGTTTGGTGTGTCTCCCAGGTGGCTTGTTGCAAACTTTAAATGACACTTTTTATGGATATCTTTGAGAAATGGCTTTCTTCTTGCCACTCTTCCATAAAGGCCAGATTTGTGCAGTGTACGACTGATTGTTGTCCTATGGACAGACTGTCCCACCTCAGCTGTAGATCTTTGCAGTTCATCCAGAGTGATCATGGGCCTCTTGGCTGCATCTCTGATCAGTCTTCTCCTTGTCTGAGATGAAAGTTTAGAGGGACGGCCGGGTATTGGTAGATTTGCAGTGGTATGATTCTCCTTCCATTTCAATATGATCGCTTGCACAGTGCTCCTTGGGATGTTTAAAGTTTTGGAAATCATTTTGTATCCAAATCCGGCTTTAAACTTCTCCACAACAGTATCACGGACCTGCCTGTTGTGTTCCTTGGTCTTCATGATGCTCTCTGTGCTTCAAACAGAATCCTGAGACTATCACAGAGCAGGTGCATTTATACGGAGACTTGATTACACAGAGGTGGATTATATTTATCATCATTAGGCATTTAGGACAACATTGGATCATTCAGAGATCCACAATGAACTTCTGGAGTGAGTTTGCTGCACTGAAAGTAAAGGGGCCGAATAATATTGCACGCCCCACTTTTCAGTTTTTGAATTTCCACAAAAATGTAAAATAACCAATAAATTTCCTTCAACTTCACAATTCTGTTTCAGTTGTTGTTGATTCTTCACCAAAAATTTACATTTGGTATCTTTATGTATGAAGCATGATATGTGGGAAAAGGTTGAACAGTTCCAGGGGGGCAAATACTTTCGCAAGGCACTGTACTAGGGATGTTGAGGTAAGAAGAGGCTGCTCACACTGCTGTCCACACTGTCTATCTGTATAATGCTGGAGCTACCAGGGGACTGGTACTGAGTTACACTGACGAGCATAAGGGTAACAATGTTTTGAACTTTTAACTTTCAGGCTCCATATCTCATCGTCCACTACTACTTCGAACATAAAACAATTTATAGACAATCATCTAGATTTCAATTGCAACTATCTAGCATGTGATTAGTTATGCAGATTCTGTCAGACAGCCTGCTTGGAAAGACAGCAAAAATTAGCATTAAAAATCTTTTGAACCTTATGGTGAATTAAAAAAAAAAAGGATACTCGGGGAGTAACGGTAATAAATAAAAGCAGAAACTGCCCACTTTACATCTGCTGACAGATCAGTTGAGCTTTAAGTTGATCATGGCTAATGCTCAGATACATGAAGGTTGGAGGAGTAAGTATGGTCTTTATAAACTGTACTTACTACCATCCCAATCACATTGCCCGTTAATAAAAAATTGCGTTTCTCACCGAAAGCTTGATGTCTCCTTGGAACAGGTCCTTGTCTATAAATGATATAAGATAAAGTTTTAGTTTATAGATAGATAGATAGATAGATAGATAGATAGATAATAGATAGATGATAGATAATAGATAGATAGATAGATAGATAGATAGATAGATAGATAATAGATAGATAGATAATAGATAGATAATAGATAGTAGATAGATGGACAATAGATAATAGATAGATAGATAGATAGATAGATAGATAGATAGATAGATAGATAGATAGATACATACATAAATAGATAGAGTGGTATGTAAAAGTTTGGGCACCCCTGGTCAAAATTACTGTTATTGTGAACAGTTAAGGAAGTTGAAGATGAAATGATCTCTAAAGTGTCTAAAGTTATTTCCTTAGTATTTTAGCCAAAGAAATATATATATTGTAATTTTTTACATTTTAAAAATTACAAAAAGGAAAATGGATCAATGCAAAAGTTTGGGCATCTAAAGAGATTTGTATTCTCAAATAAATTTGACTAAGGTTTCACACCTTAATTAGGCTGTTAGGGTTATGGCTTGTTCACTATCATCATTAGGAAAGGCAAGGTAATGCAAATTTCCCAGCTTGATAGATACCCGACCTCCTCTAACCTTGTGCTAAAAAGCTGCAGCCATGGGTGCTTCTAAGCAGCTGCATAGCACCCTGAAAATGAAAATGGTGGTGGCCCACAAAGCAGGAGAAGGCTATAAGAAGATAGAAAAAGCATTTTCAAATTGCCCTTTTCTCAGTTCGAAATGTAATTAAGAAATGGCAGTTAACAGAAACAGAGAGGTTAAGATAAGGTCTGAAAGACCAAGCACATTTTCAATGAGAGCTTCTAGTAGGATTGCTACAGAGGTAAATCAGAACTCCTCTCATGACTGCAAAAGACCTTCAGATTTATGTGTGGAGAAAAAAAAAGGCACAGAATTTCAGAAAAAGAACATCTCGCCAACCAATAAGCATGGGGTAGATCAATCGTGCTTTAGGGTTGTGTCAGCCAGTGGCATAGGGAACATTTGACAGGAGTGGCATAGGGAACATTTGACAGGTAGAAGGAAGAACGGATTCAATTAAATTTCAAGAAATTCTTCATAAAAAGATAACATCATTTGCAAAAAACTGAAGTTGAAAAGAGGATGGCTTCTGTTATGATCCCAGTGGCAGAGGATCCGAAAACCTGACCTGCTAAGTACTAAACAATAGACCAGCTCTGGGGTGGTGGTAACTGGACTGACCGCATACCTGATCCTAACCACACACAACTATAGGTAGCCGTGGAACGTGCCTAAAATCCTAGACGTCTCGTCACGGCCTGAGAAACTGACTACTCCTAGAGAGAAAGCAAGACCTCCCTTGCCTCAATGGAAATGATCCCCAAAGATATAGAAAAGCCCCCCACAGATAATAACGGTGAGTTAAGGGGAAATTACAAACACAGAGATGAATCAGATTTAGCATAGGAGGCCCGCTAATACTAGATAGCAGAAAATAGAAAGGGATCTATGCGGTCAGTAAAAAAACCTCTAAAAAATCCACTCAGAGAATGCGCGAGCCCCTCACACCAGCTAACGGTGTGAGGGGAGCAAGTCTGAACCCCAGAGCTACCAGCAAGCAGGAAATCACATGTTAGCAAGCTGGATTAAACTCATCATACACAGAGCACATATTGATAACTGATGAGAAAACAAAACTGAAAAGCAAAACTTAGCTTGTCTTGGAAAGACTGAGACCAAACGTAGTCAGATGAAATCAGAATAGGTCTGAACACATTGACAGCAGGCAACAAGTGAAGTTGCAGCTGAGCTAAATAGAAAACCTCACTGGTGGATAACGAGACAGCTGATCCTGCCTCAAACCCACAGGAAGATAAACAAAACCACCAGAGGGAGCCCAAAGACAACACTCACACAGTACCAGTTGTGACCACAAGAGGGAGCCCACTAACAGAGTTCACAACAGGCTTCTACAAATGGATAATGATCCGAAACACACGTCAAAATCCACAACAGACGACCTCAAAAGGCGCAAGCTGAAGGTTTTATAATGGCCCTCACAGTCCCCTGATCTGAACATTCTTGAAAATCAGGAATCTCACAGAGCAGGAAGAATTGTGTAAGGAAGAATGGCTGAAAATCCATTAAACAAGAATTGAAAGACTCTTGACTACCTACAAAAAGTGTTCACAAGCTGTGATACTTTCAAAAGGGGGTGCTACTATTTAATAACCATGCAGGGTGCTCAAACATTTACATCAGCTCATTTTGCATTTGGTAATTTGTAATTTTAATTAAATGACAATATATATAGAGATAGACATGGGAGGGATAGATAGATAGATAGATAGAGTAAGAATAGAAGATTGTCTATCATATCTAGGAAGATGTGGCACTATTCTCATACACCAATGTGAAAAACTTGGCGCACATTCTACCTGTCCGTCTTAGGCTGTGCATACATAGGACAATTATAAGACATGTACCCCATTACATATGACGTACCCTTGTTGATCTCAGGGATATCTATGAATCCTCCGGCCTCACCGTGGTCTCCTGTTGTGGATAATAGAAAGTTACATCATTTATAAATGGAAATTTATCAACATTTCATTAGAATTTTGCATATAAAGTTTTGTAACTTCACAGGTGTGTACAATAGAGTCACTGTTCTCTAATCACTTTTGCAAGCATTGTGCCCCTATAGCACCTACGGATGTATTGATTTTAGTACCAATTAGGCAGATTATTATAATTTTTAAATGCATTTAAATGCTGTTGTCGATGCACGGGGGCACCGGATCCCATCACCCCTATACAACCCAACTGCGGGGGGCCTATGAATTGTCAGGGTAGCCAGGGGAGATACTCAAGATCCGCTTGGCTGTCATCTCTGTGCCTGGGCTTCATAGGATAATGTAATGATGTCTATATATTGCACTAACATTGTATTACACTATATGGAATAAGTGATGAAATGATTGCAGATTCACTTTCCCTAAACAAAAATAATAAAGTTAAAAATTAAATAAAAAAGATATAAAAATGAAATCTAAAAATGTACTTTTACTCCATTAAAAAAATAAAGAAAAAAATTAATTAAACATATAAGCATATTTGGTGTCAAAAGTACGATCTATCAAAATATTACATTAATACTCCCAAACAATAAAAAGAAAAAAATGTTGAATGTCGGAAATTAGGTTTTCTGGTCTCCACACCTCCCTAAAAAACTACAACAAAGGTGATTAAAATTTATTTAACCCAGAATTATATCGCTAAAAACTTCAGCTCCATCAAAACAAGTTTCAGAAAATGGCGTCATAAAATGTTATTTTCCAAATTTCTGATTTTTTTAAAAATTAATTACTTAAATAAAAAATAGCCTACTGTAAATCAATTTGGTGTTGCCGTAATCATACTGACCTGGGAATCATTTTGCACAATGCAAACCATAAAAATTGTGTTGATTTTGCTTCTGTTTTCCTTTTTTTCTCCTATTTTCCAGTATCGTATATACTCGAGTATAAGCCGACCCGAGTATAAGCCGACCCCCCTAATTTTGCCACAAAAAACTGGGAAAACTTATTGACTCGAGTATAAGCCTAGGGTGGGAAATGCAGCAGCTACCGGGTAACGTCAAAAATAAAAATAGATATCAATAAAAGTAAAATTAATTGAGACATCAGTAGGTTAAATGTTTTTGAATATCCATATTGAATCAGGAGCCCCATATAATGCTCCATGCAGTTCATGATGGGCCCCATAAGATGCTCCATATTAAAATATGCCCCATACAATGCTGCACAAAGGTTAATAATGGCCCCATAAGACGCTCCACACATTGTGGCCCCATGAGATGCTTTTCATATATGGCCCCATGACATGCTCCACATATATGGCCCCATGACATGCTCCACATATATGGCCCCATGACATGCTCCTCATATATGGCCCCATGACATGCTCCACACATTATGCCCCATACATTTGCCCCATTTGCTGTTGCTGCGATTAAAATAAAAAAATCACATACTCACCTCTCTTCGCTCAGGCCCCCGGCACTTGCGATAGTCACCTGTCCACCGTTCCATCGCTGCGCGCTACTCTGTCTTCCATCCTCCGCACTGACTGTTCAGGCAGAGGGCGGCACGCACACTAATCGCGTCATCGCGCCCTCTGACCTGAACAGTCACAGCCAGAGGACGGAAGACAGAGCAGCGCGCAGCGATGGAACGGTGGACAGGTGACTATCGCGCAATGCTCCCCCTCCCCCGTCATACTCACCTGCTCCCGGCGCGGTCCCTGGCAGCGTCTCACTGTCAGATGGTCTCCGGGAGCCAGCAGCGTCTTCCTATGTTCAGCGGTCACGTACCGCTCATTAAAAGTAATGAGCGGTACCACGTGACCGCTGAACACAGAAAGATACCGCCGGCTCCCGGAGACCATCGGACATGCAGGGACCGCGCTAGGAGCAGGTGAGTATGTCACCGCGCCGCTCCCCCTCACCCGCCGACCCCCCCGCAGACACTGACTCGAGTATAAGCCGAGAGGGTCATTTTCAGCCCAAAAAAGTGGGCTGCAAATCTTGGCTTATACTCGAGTATATACGGTACATTGTATTGTCAAATTAAGGCCTCGTTCACATCATCAGTATTTGGTTACATCAGTATTTGTAAGCCAAAACCAGGAGTGGAACAATTAGAGGAAAAGTATAATAGAAACATATGCTCCACTTCTGCATTTATCACCCACTCCTGGTTTTGGCTTATAAATACTGATGTGACCAAATACTGAAAATGTGAACTTGGCCTATTAGGGTCTCATTCAAAATTACAACTTGGCCTATAAAAAAAACAAGCTCTCGTATGGTTGGTTATGTCAATTGAGGAATTAAAAATGTTATGGCTCTTAGAAGAAGGGAACAAAAAGACTAAAGTATAAAAGTTAAAACTGGGGTTAAATACTGACAGATGATTAGATTTGGGGTAAATCATATAAAGAAGAATTTTACGTGAGTGCATCAGAACATTAGAAATATTTTTAGGTTTCCTCTTACCAGTTTCTTGTGGCAGATAGTGAATCTGTAAAATAAAAAATCAGAAACAAAATGTGATTACAGTAAAGGGAACACCATGTGGTACCATGAATCGCAACATCCTACTAATTCCGAAAACCCTTCAACTGCTCTTCCATGTAATATAGACCTCAACGTATGGTGGAAACTGAAGTTTTAGTAGGCCCTTACAGACTCCAAATTAACCCCTTTTTAACATTGGACGTATTAGTACACCGATGTCGGACTCCCTCCCTTTGATGTGGGCGCCAGCACTGAGCCCGCATCTTTCCTGGCACATGTCAGCAGTTTTGAACAGCTGACATGTGCCTCTAACAGCTGTGGGTGGAATCGCGATCCACCCGCAGCTGTTAACCCGTTAAATGCTGCTGTCAAACTCTGACAGTGGCATTTAACATGCTCTTCCGGCAAGCGCACCAGAAATCCCGCCCATCGGCACCTGTGTTGGCATGACAACCAGAGGTCTCCAGAAGACCCCTATGGTTGTCACTGCCGGATTGCTATGAGCGCCGCCCGGTGATCAGTGTTCATAGCAAGTCAGCAATTCTGCTACATACAGATGATCTGATCACCTCCTGTAGGTAGCAGAGCTGATCGGGTTATGACAGCTTTTAGTCTGCCATGGAGATTATTGAAGCATGCCAAAAGTAAAAAAAATAGTTTTAAAAAATATTAAAAAAATAAAAAAATCCAAATCACCCCCCTTTTTCCCCATTCAAAATAAAACAATAAAAAAAAATCAAACCTACACATATTTGGTATAGCAGCGTTCAGAATCGCCCGATCTATCAATATAAAAAAATAATTAACCCGATTGCTAAACGGATTAACAAGAAAAAAAGTCAAAACGCCAGAATTACGTTTCTTTGGTCGCCGCAACATTGCATTAAAATACAATAACAGGCGATCAAGAGATTGTATCTGCATGAAAATGGTATCTTTAAAAACGCCAGCTCGGCACGCAAAAAGTAAGCCCTCACCCGACCCAGGATCACGAAAAATGGAGACGCTACAGGTATCGGAAAATAGCGCAATTTTTTATTTTTTTTAACAAACTTTGGAAAAATTTTTCACCACTTAGTTAAAAAATAATCTACACATGTTTGGTGTCTATGAACTCGTAATGACCTGGAGAATCATAATGGCAGGTCAGCTTTAGCATTTAGAGAACCTAGTAATAAAGCAAAACAAAAAACAATTGTGGGATTGAACTTTTTTTTTTAATTTCACCGCACTTGAATTTTTTTCCCATTGTACATGATATGTTAAAACAAATGGTGTTGCTCAAAAGTACAACTCGTCCTGCAAAAAATAAGCCCTCATATGGCTATTTTGACCAAATAAAAATGTTATGGCTCTGGGAAGAAGGGGAGCAAAATATGAAAACGCAAAAGCGAAAATACCTCCGGGGGTTAAGAGGTTAGGCTGTGTGCACACGTTCCGGATTTTTCGAGTTTTTTCGCTATAAGAACGAGAAAAAACGCGCAAAAAATGCATCCATTAAGCATCCTATTAAATAGAATGCAATCCGCAATTTTTGTGCATATGTTGCATTTTTTTCCGCGAATAAAACGCATCGCGGAAAAAAACGCAGCATGTTCATTAATTTTGCGTATTTTTTGCGGATTTCCCTCTATTTGGAAGCTCCAGAAAAAAGCATGAAAAATCCGCATAAAAAAACGCATGCGGATTTCCTGCGGAAAAAGTCCGGTTTTGTTCAGGAAATTTCTGCAAATTATCCTGACGTGTGCACATAGCCTTAAAGAAAAAGCTGAGACTTGTAGTTTTTCTGGCATTGAAGAGCCACAAGCGGCGGTAAAGGGCTGTAGTCAGGATTACTTACTGTGTAGGCATTAGAGCGGGTAATGATGGCTACGAGGCAGAGTAGCCCCAGAGGTGCCCAGGACACCATGGTGGACACGAGGAGAATGCTCGCTGACAACGGCCCCTCCGCACGGCTTATATGCGATGTTTGAACTTTGCACAATTTTCCAAGTTCATGTTAACTAGTATAACTATTATCACATATATTATCACAGCTACAAGTAACATAAGAAGTTTATCATGAGTTTACCCTTATCTTCAAATTGGCCATAAACTAATCACTAACGCTCAGAGATCCTCAGGAATGAGCGCAATATTAACTTTTATTCTTTCCATGGGTATCCATTTACCTTATTAACCCTCACATTATCGTTATGTTTTAAAGCAGCGGTGTAGATATTCTACCAGTGGGACTTCATTTAGAATTTTTGTTTTGTTGAAAAATTGCACTTTTTTCATGGTGTCTCCCATGCTCAGAAACTATCCTGTTTCTCATGCTTTGTAACTTCCTAAATAGAGATGGGTGAACCCAAACAGTAAAGTTTGGGGTCCGTACCGCACACCTACTGTTCAGGTACGGACCCCAAAACACAGACTGCACCAGGAAGTCCATGTTACTGTTTGGGTTTGGCACCCCACCCCAAACAGCGGGTGTTTCTCGCGCTGTCATGTGCATGACAGTGCTAGAAACACCGGCGGCTCTGATCGGCGGTAAGATCATTCCCAGCAGTCAGAGTGCTGCGGCTCCTATGCTGTCAGATGACTGCGTGAACCAGCAGCTGTGACTGAAGGTAAAAAGTTTACCCACGGTCACAGACATCGGCTGATGGGACTACTACTCCCATCAGCCTATGCCTGCTGCCTCAAATACTTTTCCTTTCCCTCACTTTTCAGCATGCCTTATGTGATGAGAAGTGTGAGGCTGGACAGTTAAGAGGTCCAAGATCAAAAGCCAGAAGGGTACATTATAGACAGAGGGGTGAGAAAAAAGTGGAGTCAAGAAACAATCCGAGGTCAGAATTCCAAGAAGGTAGCGGATCACGACAAAAGGGCTAGGTAAACGGATGGTCAAGCTAAATCCAAGGTCGAGCAGAAAAGATCAGAATACAAAACTAGGAGCACAGAGCAAATACACACACCTTTTGAGCAAAGCTACAATTGGCAGCAATCTAAGGCAGAGAGCTGGCTAAATAGCCAGGTAATTACGCTGAACAGGAGACACATGAATGAAGCACCCTGGTCCTGATTGGACAGCTGAACTGTCACTCAAGAAACTGACAGTTGAGCATGCCACAGAATCCGATTGGACGGTCGAGTTATCAATCACCATACTGACAGTTCAGTATGCCCGTATCCTAGATTGGACAGCAGAACTGTCAATCACTGCATCCAGAAACACCGAAAATTCCTATGCTTTAGGTGCCTCTCAACGCCAGGTACAATGTTGCATAGCTTGGTGGGATTGCCCAGGCAGAGCAGCATTGTGGCAGGATGTATTCTCACTTTATGAGGTCCTGTGTTACACATAAAGCCAGAGATAGCCCTTTTAATTTTTCATGGTTCCATTTGAAAGACTAAAGAGGGCATTTGAGATATTGTGTACTGGCTACCAGGTAGATTACCCCTAGTAAAGGGAAGTAGACATTTTCTCCAACCATATCCTGAGTTGGGACAGTGGTGCATCCTCTAGAGGAAAGGTTTCATTATAATCACATACACAGATTCTTTACTGTAAAAGCAGCGAGCTAATGGAGGTCTCTGCCACGTGATGTTGTAATGGTTGATTCACTACTAAAATTCAACATGGGCCTAATTGCCTTTTGTGATAATTGCAATATTACAGGTTATGGGCACCAGATTCTGTGATGGGGCATTGATCCAGGGAACCGGTCTGATTGCCATATGTGGAGTCAGGATGGAATTTTACCCCTATTATGAAGCTCTTAGTGTCTACCCCATGGGGTTTTTGCCTTCCTCTGGATCAACATGTTAGCCTATAGATTGATCTCGATGGACTTAAGTACCTGGGTTCTTTTTAACTTAACTCAGATAAGTTCACAACAAAGTGTGAGGCAAATAAACAGAAATAATGAGAAATTATGACCTCTGATGGTCAATATACATAAGCATACATGATAAATGAAATGATGCATAATAACGAGTAATAACGCCCGGAAAGTGGGGGACTGAAACTCCAACACCATTTTATGTTGACACCCAGGAACAAGTTCACTTCATTGGGAACTTATCTGAGTCCACTTGGACCAGTTTTTACTATTAATTTCATTCTATTTGTTTGATTTAATTTTTGCTTCCTTGCCCAATATCCCATTGTTGGTGAATCCAGGTCTACTTGGACCACTATATGTATGCACTTGCACTTTCTTTCCTAATCAGGTGGATTTTACCACCATAGAATGTCGGATGTTGGTCTACCTCTGACTTATTTGAACATTTCTATAACGTAGTAAAGGGTTTTCTGCTTGTTATTCTGCCTTTACGATCTTAACTTATCTTATCGTAATTGTCTACTTTTTATCCTAATAAAGTTTATGTTTTTCTTACATGGGCAGTTGTGACTTCTCATTTATTTGGTATTTCTTGTTTTTTGGAAGTACTTTGTATTTTGGATTGGCCGCATGTAGGTTCTTCTTTTTCGCTTAGTTTATGTTGTCTCAATTTTGCGACTCAATTATAGCAAAATCCAGTCTTTGGAAAAACCAACCTACCACAAATTAGTAATTTTTGGGGTGCATTGGAACAACACAAAAAAAACAGAGAAAAAAAGGCAAATTAGACATAGTTTCACACAAAACCCCAAAAATGGGCCGGACAAAATTGTTGGCACCCTCAACTTAATCTTTGATTGCCCCCCGTTTGGAATAAATAAACTGAAATCAATCTCTTATTTTAACCATCAACAATCTTCTTACACCTCTCAACTGGAATCTTGTACCACTGTTCTCTTGCAAAGTGCTCCAGGTCTCTCATATGTGAAGGCGTTGACTCCCAACAGCAATTTTAAGATCTCCCCACAGGTGTTCAATGGGATTTAGATCCAGACTCATTGCCACCACTTCAGAACTCTCCAGCGTCTTGTTTCCATCCATTTCTGGGCGCTTCTTGAAGTATGTTGAGGGTCATTGTCCTGCTGGAAGATCCATGACCTAGGACACAAACCCAGCTTTCTGACACTGGGCACTACATTGCAATCCAAAATCCTTTGGTAATGTTTAGATTTCACGATGCCTTGCACACAGTCAAAGCACCCAGTGCCAGATGCAGCAAATCAATCCCAAAACATGTCTGAACCCCCACTATATTTGACTGTAGGTACTGTGTTCTTTTCTTTGTATGTGTCATTCTGTTTTTGGTAAACAGAAGAATGATGTGCTTTACTGAAAAGCTCTATCTTGGTCTCATTTGTGCACAATACCTTTTCCCAGAAGTATTTTGGTTTACTCATGTACATTTTGGCAAACCACAGTCTAGATTTTTTATGTCTCTGTGTCAGCAGTGGGATCTTCCTGAGTCTCCTGCCATAGCGTTTCATTTCATTCAAATGTCATTGGATAGTTTGCGCTGACACAGATGCACCCTGAGCCGGCAGGACAGCTAGAATTTCACAGTATTTTATGCAAGTGCTGTGCTAATAAGGTGCAACAACACCAAAAATGAATTAATAAAAAATGTAACAGTCTCCCCCAAAATAGTAGCCCATGTAGGTCCTGGGGATGTCCATTAATGATCCTTATGAGTACATGTGGGGGGTTGGGTGGGGGGAATCCATTGACAACCACAAATTACTCCAAATAATGATACTCATGCTCGCATCTACTCTCAATGCAATTCTTTATCCCGCGTTATCAGGGGAGATTCTTTATCGTTAAATGCAGCATAAATGGCTGGACAGAATTCATCTATATGAATATAGGGACTTCCCTGCTTTCTCTACTTTAAGGAACCTACTAACTTAACTCCTTACCTTACCCTATCAGTTACCACAATCTTAAAAAGATATATTTTTCTATTATAATTTGTGGACGCACTAAATATTATGTGTCTATTGCCGCGGAAAGTTTCTTTCACTCTTGCCTTTATGTATGTCTTCTTCATGTTCACTAAGATTTTAATAACTAATGTAAAAATGCCAGCAAAATATATTTAAAAATGTAATAAAATCACACTTTAAAAGCAAAATGTCACGAATTTAAGTTTTTTTTAAAGTTTTTTTTAAAGTCATTTTATTTTTGTTACCTTTATCTTTTCCGGTGCTACTGTGGTCCTACACCAGTGTCTGTGCCTCCTTAGCTGGCCGGACAGGCATGCCACCATTTCAGCCCATTACTGGATGCAGTTGTGTCTTACACGGGTCTATGGATTGGTTGCATGAGTCGCATGGATATATAGAGACTGGCGTGAGTTCCTGGCAATGTCGTAGGAGGAATGGAGGGGAAAAAGAAAGGTAGCCACTTACATTCTTTTATAGTAATTCTGGCATGCGTAAGAAAAGAAAAATCAGGGGCTGAACGCTGAACATTAAGGGGAAAACTGTGTCATGCTTACTGCGCGGTCTGAGAGTAGATAGGATGGAATGCAGTATGTTGATTCTGTATTCTTAAGGCCACATCCACACATTCAGTATTTGGTCAGTATTTTACTTCAGTATTTCTAAGTCAAAACCAGAAGTGGAACAATCAGAAGAAAAGTATAATAGAATCACGTCACCACTTCTGTATTTATCACCCACTCCTGGCATTGGCTGACAAATACTCATGTGAAATACTGACCAAATACTGAATGTGTGAATGTAGCCTAACGCCACCATGTACATTACACTAATGTTAGTCAAACTCGCCAATATTGGCTAGTTCCGCCAACAGTCTAATGTGTATGGGGCATCGGGTGACTGATTGTCGAGGGAGAAGTCGGTCATGTACTTCCAATTTTAGAGGGTAAATGCAGTCTTGCACTGTGCCCATAAAGCTCAGTAGGTAAGTAATGTGTCTCCTAATAACATGGTCATGATGAGTCGCGTTACCCAAAGTGCATAAGGGTTTGACTCCACTTAAAGGTCATCCTATTGTTGCCGGGATTGGCTCCATCACTCAGAACTCGGAACTATACATAGAAAATATCTTATCTATATATAGATAAGATAGATAAGATAAGCTCTTCCACAGCCTACAATCTGGCTTCCGTCCCCACCATGCCACTGAGACTGCCCTGACCAAACTTACTAATGACTTACTTACAGCCAAAGCTAACAGACAATTCTCTATTCTCCGCCTTCTTGACCTGTCCTCTGCCTTCGACACAGTTGACCACTGGCTACTACTACAGATCCTCTCTTCCTTTGGTGTCAAAGACCTCACCCTATCCTGGATCTCCTCATACCTTACCAACGGCACATTTAGCGTTTCCCACTCCCATACTACCTCCTCATTTTGCCTTCTATCTGCTGGTGTCCTAGGACCCCTTCTCTTCTCAATCTATACCCTTGGCCTGGGACAAGTCATAAAGTCCTATGGCTTTCAGTACCATCTATATGCTGATGACACTCAGATCTACCTCTCTGGCCCAGATGTCACCTCTCTGCTGTCCAGAATCCCAGAGTGTCTATCAGCCATATCCTTCTTCTCCTCTCGCTTCCTCAAACTCAATGTGGACAAATCTGAACTAATTATCTTTCCTCCATCTCGCATATCTTCCCTACCTGACCTATCTATCGCAATAAATGAAATCACATTTTCCCCTGTCACGGAAATTTCCTGCCTCCGAGTAACCTTTGACTCTGCCCTGTCCTTCAAACCGCACATCTAATCTCTCTCCACCTCCTGTCACCTCCAGCTCAAAAATATTTCCAGAATCCGTCCTTTCCTCAACCCTCACTCTACCAAAATGCTTGTGCATGTCCTAATCATCTCCCACCTCGACTACTGCAACATCCTCCTCTGTGGCCAACCTTCTAACCAGTAGTAACCACCCAGCCGCTACGGGGCCCCTGAGCAGGCGAGGGGGCCCGGTGCCAGCAGTGGGCCGCCCGCCATCATCGGAAGATCGGCTGTACCGGCATTTAGCCGATACAGCTGATCACATTGATGGGAGAAGGAGCTCTGCGCTCCTTCTCCCATCATCCCCTTGATGATGACGTCACTGCCCGGCGCCCGCTGTCAGGAGATCAACGGGAGCAGCGCAGGAACCAGGATGAAGAGAGGTGAGTTTTTGTGTTTTTTTTAATGGGTGCTGCCTTATTACAGGGTCTGCCTGTGGGGGCTGCCTCATTACAGGGTCTGAGAGCAATGAAGATTATCACAGTTATTAGTCCTTTTTGCCACCTAGGGACACACACTTCTCCCATCTGTAAACACCTCGCTTGTAGAAGTTGACAGGCTGCTCCAAAAGCCACATTTTGACTTCGGAAATCAGAGTCTCATCATCTGGAAAATGCTTGCTCATCAAAAATAACTTCATTGTTGGAAAGAGGTGGATGTCCGATGGTGCGATGTCGGGTGAATAAGGGGGATGCGGTAGAATTTCTGAGCCACTGAATGCTTCCATTTGGGCAATGTGAGTTGTGAACTGATGCATTGTCTTGCATTAGGCGGACATGTGTGGTGAGCATGCCACGTCTCTTGGTTTTGATGGCCTCCAGCAAGTTCTGCAGCAGTAAAGCATAGTATGCCCCAGTGATCATGGTACCTTTGCTGGGAAATCAATCAATACTCTGTGCTGGTACCAAAATACTGTGAGCATGACCTTGCCTGCCGAGGGTTGGGCACGTGCCTTCTCTGGAGGCGGTGAGTCATGATGCTTCCATTGCATCGACTGGACTTTAGTCTCAGGATCACAGTGATGGACCCGGCTTTCATCCTGTGTGATCAGTCTGTTGGAGAAGTCCTCCTGGTCTCCATGGCATATCGTAATAGAGCCTGAGAGCCTTCGACTCGTTCCTGCTTCTGGAAAGGTGTGAGCAGCCGGGGAACCCAGCAAGCGGATGCCTTATGCATGTGAAGATGGTCTGGGATGATTTTTCCCACAGACCCCACACTAATCTTGACATTTTGGGCTAGGTGGCAAATGGTTATGCAGCGATTTTCCAAAATGGCGACCTCCACTAGATGGTGTGTTCATCAATGACAGAGTGGGGTCGCCCTGGAATTGGAGCTGTTTGCACCGAAGTCAGACAACATTTGAATTGACGATGCCAGTTCTTGACTCCATCATATGATGAGGAATCATCACCATAAACCTCTTTCATCTCATCGAACGTCTTCTTTGGTGTGTGGCCTTTGAATTAAAGGAACCTAATGACTGCTCTGTATTCCACTGGGTCCATTATCAAACCTCACACCACTTCAGCACCTGGAAAATCAAGACCGTTATCAGTTCTGAGTTGCAAATTGGCTCCTAACCTATAGAGACTTATAGCATTACACATGGGCAGTGTCAGCATCCTGTGATAAATAGAAGTGGGTCAGGGGAAATCTTTAATGAACGCCCCAAGTATATCCCTATGTTTTTAGATATAGCCGCTGATGCAGGACAGCCTCCTGATGCTATAAAATCATCGGCTGATTGCCAAATTACATTGGGGTGTTTGGATTTGGGGAGAGGTTACAATAAAACCTACCCGGTATGGAAGCAAGCATGACGCAGGCGCATGGGTAACCGCATCTGCGTTACAGCAGCACGGAGTGAAATTCCCCAGAAAATGTGCAAAACGATACTCGGAACCACAGTTGCCTTCCACCAGCACAGGAAATGGATGCCGGGATTACCTGGAAGTACCTTGTGTTAATGCCTCAAATGAAGGAGGGGCAGCAGTGAGATGTGAGCATGGCGGACACTGATTACTTGACTCATGCGGATGGGCACCATTTCTACACTGTCTCTGTTCTGTGTACTATGAAGACATAAGATAAGTCCTGATCTTTTTATGGATCTATCCCAGTATGTCCTCCTGATGAACCAAATGGTGGCGAAACGCGCCGAGAATGATAATATGCATACTGGGCTCTCTATGTATGTAATGACAGTAATAGGGGAATGGGAATCCTATAATGCTATAATTGCTTGGAATTTGGGGATAGGTGCAATAGGAGTATGAAACCAGGCTACCAATATACACAAAACCCCCTTGGTTACATATATTAATTACATTGCCTTCTTGACTTAGGATTCCAACACCCTATCTGGGACTATGTGCAATGTTGAATATTGATACCTGCCTGTATCTTATAAATGACTTTCTCTGTGCTATTCTTAAATTAATATATAATCACAATTTATGGAAATGATTATCTCTATATACATACAGTATGTTTTTTTCTCCTACACTCCCTGACAGAAGTTATGTCGCTTATATATGGTATGTAAATAAAAGCTTATAACCTGACGGTAAATTCATCCATTGGTTGTATAAATTATTCTTTGGAAAGCTGAAACCATCCGAAATGTGGTTTAGGTTAAGAAAATAAATTGGCATTAATGCAGAAATATTGATCAGTTAATGGACAATTAACTGGGGGGGAGGGTATTCATTTTATAGGAGGGGAAGATAGGGCAGATAGAGACCTGGGCACAAATAAGGAAGTTGGGGGTGGCGGTGGCATGGGGGGTGGGGTTAGAACAGTTAGTAATTTAAGAAAGATTAGAGGTACAGAGAGGAACATCAAGTGCATGTATACTAATGCCTGAAGCCTCGCCAACAAAATGGATGAATTAGAACTAATGTTGTTGGAGCATAATTATGACATGGTGGGGATATCTGAGACGTGGCTGGATGAGAGCCATGACTGGGCTGTTAACTTGCAGGGCTATAGCCTGTTCAGAAATGACCGTACAGATAAGCGAGGGGGAGGGGTGTGTCTATATGTAAAATCGTCCTTAAAACCCATCCTGCGTGATAATATAGGTGAATTTAATGAAAATGTAGAGTCCCTGTGGGTGGAGATAAGGGGAGGGGGAAAAAATAATAAATTACTGATAGGGGTTTGTTATAAATCTCCAAAAATAATGGAAGCAATGGAGAATATCCTCGTAAAGCAAATAGATGAAGCTGCGACTCAAGGAGAAGTCATTATTATGGGGACTTCAACTACCCTGAAATAGATTGGGGAACAGAAACCTGCAGTTCCAGTAAAGGTAATCAGTTTTTGACAACTATGAGAGACAATTACCTTTCACAACTGGTTCAGGATCCAACAAGGGGGGCACTGCTAGACCTAATATTAACCAACAGGCCAGACCGCATATCAAATATAAGGGTTGGGGGTCACTTGGGGAATAGTGATCACAAAATAATAAGTTTTCATGTCTTCTTTAATAAGATGTGTAGTAGAGGGGTGACAAGGACACTAAACTTCAGGAGGGCAAATTTCCAACGGATGAGAGAGGATCTTGGTGCAATTAACTGGGACGATATCCTGAGACATAAAATTACACAAAGTAAATGGGAGACGTTTATTAGCATCCTGGATAGGACCTGTGCACAGTATATACCGTATGGGAATAAACATACTAGAAATAGGAGGAAACCAATATGGCTAAATAGAGATGTAAGGGGCGCAAAAGGGACAAAAAGAAAGCATTTAGAGAATTAAAGGAAGTAGGTAGTGAGGAGGCATTAAATAAATACAAAAAATTAAATAAATTCTGTAAAAAGCAAATCAAGGCAGCAAAAATTGAGACAGAGAGACACATTGCCAGAGAGAGCAAAAATAATCACAAAATATTCTACGTAAATAGTAAGAAACTAAAAAATGAAAGTGTTGGCCCCCTTAAAAAAAGTCTGGGTGAAATGGTGGATGAGGATGAGGAAATAGCCAATATGCTGAATGACTTTTTTCATCAGTATTTACAAAACAAAATCCCATGGCAGACAATATGACTAGTGATAACAAAAATTTCCCATTAAATGTCACCTGCTTAACCCAGCAGAAAGTATGGCGGTGTCTAAAAATTACTAAAATTGACAAATCTCTGGGCCCGGATGGGATACACCCCCGAGTACTGCAGGAACTAAGTACAGTCATTGATAGACCATTATTTTTAATCTTTAAAGAGTCCATAATAACAGGGTCTGTACCACAGGACTGGCGTATAGCAAATGTGGTGCCAATATTCAAAAAGGGGACAAAAACTGAACTCGGTAATTATAGGCCAGTAAGTTTAACCTCTACTGTGGGTAAAATCCTGGAGGGCATTCTAAGGGATGCTATACTGGAGTATCTGAAGAGGAATAACCTCATGACCCAGTATCAGCACGGGTTTACTAGGGACCGTTCATGTCAGACTAATTTGATCAGCTTCTATGAAGAGGTAAGTTCCGGACTGGACCAAGGGAACCCAGTAGATGTAGTGTATATGGACTTTTCAAAAGCTTTTGATACGGTGCCACACAAAAGGTTGTTACATAAAATGAGAATAATGGGGATAGGGGAAAATATGTGTAAGTGGATTGAGTGCTGGCTCAGGGATAGGAAACAAAGGGTGGTTATTAATGGAGCATACTCGGACTGGGTTGCGGTTAGCAGTGGGGTACCACAGGGGTCAGCATTGGGCCCTCTTCTTTTTAACATATTTATTAATGACCTTGTAGGGGGCTTTCAGAGTAGAATTTAAATATTTGCAGATGACACTAAACTCTGCAGGGTAATCAATACAGGGGAGGACAATTTTATATTACAGGATGATTTATGTAAACTAGAAGCTTGGGCTGATAAATGGCAAATGAGCTTTAATGGGGATAAATGTAAGGTCATGCACTTGGGTAGAAGTAATAAGATGTATAACTATTAGCTTAATTCTAAAACTCTGGGCAAAACCGTTAATGAAAAAGACCTGGGTGTATGGGTGGATGACAAACTCATATTCAGTGGCCAGTGTCAGGCAGCTGCTACAAAGGCAAATAAAATAATGGGATGCATTAAAAGAGGCATAGATGCTCATGAGGAGAACATAATTTTACCTCTATACAAGTCACTAGTTCGACCACACTTAGAATACTGTGCACAGTTCTGGTCTCCGGTGTATAAGAAAGACATAGCTGAACTGGAGCGGGTGCAGAGAAGAGCGACCAAGGTTATTAGAGGACTGGGGGGTCTGCAATACCAAGATAGGTTATTACACTTGGGGCTATTTAGTTTGGAAAAAGGAAGGCTAAGGGGTGATCTTATGTTAATATATAAATATATGAGGGGACAGTACAAAGACCTTTCTGATGATCTTTTTAATCATAGACCGGTGACAGGGACAAGGGGGCATCCTCTACGTCTGGAGGAAAGAAGGTTTAAGCATAATAACAGACGCGGATTCTTTACTGTAAGAGCAGTGAGACTATGGAACTCTCTGCCGTATGATGTTGTAATGAGTGATTCGTTACTTAAATTTAAGAGGGGACTGGATACCTTTCTGGAAAAGTATAATGTTACAGGGTATATACACTAGATTCCTTGATAGGGCGTTCATCCAGGGAACTAGTCTGATTGCCGTATGTGGAGTCGGGAAGGAATTTGTTTCCCCATTGTGGAGCTTACTCTTTGCCACATGGGTTTTTTTTGCCTTCCTCTGGATCAACATGTTAGGGCATGTTAGGTTAGGCTATGGGTTGAACTAGATGGACTTAAAGTCTTCCTTCAACCTTAATAACTATGTAACTATGTAACTATGTGACACAGAACGGTCAGATTTTGGCAAGACAAAAGTTTTGTCGCCCACAGAAAGTAATGTGATATTCAAACAAATAATTAACTTAAAATACAAATATGTGTTGCATAACATTGGTGAATGAAGTTGTGGTGCTATTAGTGTCATATTTAATATTTTGTGTGACTTCCATGAGCTTGAAGGACTGCATCCATGCGGTTCAACAATGATTCATACAATTTATTAATGAAGTCATCAGGAATAGCAAAGAATGCAGTCTTTCGTGCCTCCCAGAGTTCATCTAGATTCTTTGGTTTTGTCTTCCAAGCTTCCTCTTTTATCCTACCCCAAACATGCTCAATGATGTTCATGTCTGGTGACTGGGCTGGCCAGTCCTTGAGCACCTTGATCTTTTTTTGCCTGGAGGAACTTTGTTGTAGAGATGGATGTATGAGATGGAGCACCATCCTGCTGCAGAATTTGACCCCTTTTATGATTTGGAATATAAGAGGTAGCTAATACTTCTTGATATTTTAGGCTATTGATATTGCTTTGCACCTTGCAAATGTTTCGCACACCCCCATACTGAATTAACCCCAGACCATGATCTTTCCACCACTAAATTTAACTGTTTTCTGGGTGTATTTTGGATCCATATGGGCTCCAATAGGTCTCCTGCAGTATTTGCAGTAATTCTACTGAAGATTCATCAGAGAAATCCACCTTCTGTGTTATGACCCCAATGGCAGGGGGTCTCAGAGACAATAGCGAAGTCTGCAAACATAAAACCCAGCTCATAGGGCAGTGGTAACTGGGCTGACCATATACCTGAACCTAGCACTCAAATAACAGCAGCCGGGGAACGTACCTACGTTGATTCTAGACGTCTCGCGCCAGCCAGAGAACTAACTAACCCTAGCAGGGAAAAGAAAGACCTTTCTTGCCTCCAGAGGAAATACCCCAAAAAGTTGGATACAAGCCCCCAACAAATAATAACGGTGAGGTAAGAAGAAAAGACAAACGCAAGAAATGAACTAGGTTTTAGCAAAGAGAGGCCCGCTAACTAATAGCAGAATATAGGAAGATGACTTATATGGTCAGCGAAAACCCTCACAAAAAACTCCACGCGGAATATTCAAGAACCCCCGAACCGTCTAACGGCACAGGGGGAGAACATCCGCACCCTAGAGCTTCCAGCAATATCAGGAATCACATTTAGTACAAGCTGGACAAAAATAAGAGCACAGAAAATAACCAAAAACAAGAAAGCAGGACTTAGCTTAATTTTGCATAGAACCAGGACCAGCAGATAAGAGCAAACAGAAGGATCTGATTACAACGATGCCAGGCACCAGACTGAAAATCCAGGAAGTTCAAATAGCGACACCCCTGGACTAACGAGGCCAGGTGGGTACCAAGCAAGGGAAGGAATATCAAAGTGTAATATCACTAGTGACCACAAGAGGGAGCCAAAAGGTCAATTCACAACAGTACCCCCCCCCTTAAGGAGGGGTCACCGAACCCTCACCAGGACCACCAGGGCGATCAGGATGAGCAGCGTGAAAGGCACGAACCAAATCGGCCGCATGCACATCAGAGGCGACCACCCAGGAATTATCCTCCTGACCATAGCCCTTCCACTTGACCAGATACTGAAGCCTCCGCCTGGAGAGATGAGAATCCAAGATCTTTTCCACCACGTACTCCAACTCGCCCCCAACCAACACCGGAGCAGGAGGCTCAACAGAAGGAACCACAGGCACAACGTACCGCCGCAACAAGGACCTATGGAACACGTTGTGAATGGCAAACGACACAGGAAGTTCCAAGCGAAAGGACACTGGATTAAGAATTTCCAAAATCTTATAAGGACCGATGAAGCGAGGCTTAAATTTAGGAGAGGAGACCTTCATAGGAACAAAGCGAGAAGACAGCCACACCAAATCCCCAACGCGAAGTCGGGGACCCACACCGCGGCGGCGGTTGGCAAAACGCTGAGCCTTCTCCTGTGACAACTTCAAGTTGTCCACCACATGATCCCAAATCCGCTGCAACCTATCCACCACAGAATCCACCCCAGGACAGTCAGACGGCTCCACATGTCCCGAGGAAAAACGAGGATGGAAACCAGAGTTGCAGAAAAATGGCGAAACCAAGGTAGCGGAACTAGCCCGATTATTAAGGGCAAACTCAGCCAACGGCAAGAAGGTCACCCAATCATCCTGATCTGCAGAAACAAAACATCTCAAATAAGCCTCCAGAGTCTGATTTGTTCGCTCAGTTTGGCCATTAGTCTGAGGATGAAAGGCAGATGAAAACGACAAATCAATGCCCATCCTAGCACAAAAGGATCGCCAGAACCTGGAAACAAACTGGGATCCTCTGTCAGACACGATATTCTCAGGAATGCCGTGCAAACGAACCACATTCTGAAAGAATAACGGAACCAGATCAGAAGAGGAAGGCAGCTTAGGCAAGGGCACCAAATGGACCATCTTGGAAAAGCGATCATATACCACCCAGATGACAGACATGCCCCGAGACACTGGAAGATCCGAAATGAAATCCATGGAAATGTGTGTCCATGGCCTCTTCGGGACAGGCAAGGGCAAAAGCAACCCGCTGGCACGAGAACAGCAAGGCTTAGCCCGAGCACAAGTCCCACAGGACTGCACAAATGACCGCACATCCCGTGACAAGGAAGGCCACCAAAAGGACCTAGCCACCAAATCTCTGGTGCCAGAAATACCCGATGCCCTGACAACACCGAGGAGTGAACCTCGGAAATGACTCTACTGGTCCATTTATCAGGAACAAACAGTCTGTCAGGTGGACAAGAGTCAGGTCTATCAGCCTGAAATCTCTGCAACACACGTCGCAAATCCGGAGAAATGGCCGACAAGATTACTCCCTCTTTAAGAATACCAACTGGCTCTGAGGCTCCAGGAGAGTCAGGCACAAAGCTCCTAGAAAGAGCATCAGCCTTAACATTCTTCGAACCAGGCAGGTACGAGACCACGAAGTCAAAACGGGAGAAAAATAATGACCAACGGGCCTGTCTAGGATTCAGGCGTTTAGCAGACTCGAGATACATCAGATTTTTGTGATCAGTCAAAACCACCACACGATGCTTAGCACCCTCGAGCCAATGACGCCACTCCTCAAATGCCCACTTCATGGCCAACAACTCCCGATTGCCAACATCATAATTCCGCTCAGCAGGCGAAAATTTCCTAGAAAAAAAAGCACATGGTCTCATTACTGAGCAACCAGGGCTTCTCTGCGACAAAACGGCCCCTGCACCGATCTCAGAAGCATCCACTTCAACCTGAAAGGGAAGCGAGACATCAGGCTGACACAAAACAGGCGCCGAAGTAAACCGGCGCTTCAGCTCCTGAAAAGCCTCCATGGCTGCAGGAGCCCAGTAAGCAACATTAGAACCTTTCTTGGTCATATCCGTCAAAGGTTTAACAACGCTAGAAAAATTAGCGATAAAACGACGGTAGAAGTTAGCAAAACCCAAGAACTTCTGAAGACTCTTAACCGACGTGAGCTGAGTCCAATCATGAATAGCTCGGACCTTGACTGGGTCCATCTCCACAGCAGAAGGGGAGAAGATAAAACCCAAAAAGGGAACCTTCTGTACTCCAAAGAGACACTTTGAGCCCTTAATAAACAAAGCATTCTCACGCAAAACCTGAAACACCATCCTGACCTGCCTTACATGGGAGTCCCAATCATCAGAAAAAAACAGAATATCATCCAGATAAACAATCATAAATTTATCCAGATACTTCCGGAAGATGTCATGCATAAAGGACTGAAACACTGAAGGAGCATTAGAGAGCCCAAAAGGCATCACCAAGTACTCAAAATGACCTTCGGGCGTATTAAATGCAGTTTTCCATTCATCTCCCTGCTTAATGCGCACAAGGTTGTACGCACCACGAAGATCTATCTTGGTGAACCACTTGGCACCCTTAATCCGGGCAAACAAGTCTGACAACCGAGGCAAAGGATACTGAAATTTAACAGTGATTTTATTCAGAAGTAGTGTTGAGCATTCCGATACCGCAAGTATCGGGTATCGGCCGATACTTGCGGTATCGGAATTCCGATACCGGGATTCCGATACTTGCCGCGTATCGGATACCGGAATCGGAAGTTCCAAGATTCAAAATGCAGAAATTCAGCCAATGAGAATGATTCCAAGTGTGGGCACATCCTGTTTAGCATGGAGGGCATGAAACTACTGGCAAGGCTGTGATTGGCTGCTGAAATGATGTCATGATGCAGTTTAAAAGTCGCTGGCGCCATTTTGCGATCACTCTGCTGTGAATTCAGTTAGTGACAGGACGCTGTTTGCTGACTGAGGGACAGTTTAGAGATAGCGATTTGCTTCTTTGTGCTTTCCAAAGGCTAATTTAGCAACCGCTGTGTTCACCTACTATTCACCTTGCTTTTGCCTTGTAGCGCTGTTTTCACAGCGATCTGCAAGGTCTGTGTGTGTGTGTGTGTGTGAGTGCAGCCCACTCTCTAGTCTGAGTGCAGCCACATAGGCCATCCATAGCTGGTTGTATTCAGTTCAGGGAGGGTGGTTCATTGCCTCATACTGTTCTTTTTTTTTTTTTTTTTTTTCCAAGTAGTGTAGTCTGCTGCTAATTTATTCAAAAAAATCCTATTAGTGTCTTTCCACCCGTCTCCAGCTAATTTGTGGAAAAACACTACATAGGATAACGTAGAGGAGGGTTTTTGGGCCTTGCAGCGCCGTTTACGGCTGTCTGCACGGTCTCCGTGTGATTGCAGCTCGCCCTGTAGTCTGTGAGCAGCCATAGCCTGGTTGTCTCTAGCTCAGGGTTGTTCACTGCGTCATACCGCCAAATCAATTTTCATTTTGTTTTAAGTAGTGCAGGCTGCTGCACATTTTTTCAAAAAATTCCTATTAGTGTCTTTCCACCCGTCTCCAGCTAATTTGTGGAAAAACACTACATAGGATAACGTAGAGGAGGGTTTTTGGGCCTTGCAGCGCCGTTTACGGCTGTCTGCACGGTCTCCGTGTGACTGCAGCTCGCCCTGTAGTCTGTGAGCAGCCATAGCCTGGTTGTCTCCAGCTCAGGGTTGTTCACTGCGTCATACCGCCAAATCAATTTTCATTTTGTTTTAAGTAGTGCAGGCTGCTGCACATTTTTTCAAAAAATTCCTATTAGTGTCTTTCCACCCGTCTCCAGCTAATTTGTGGAGAAACACTACATAGGATAACGTAGAGGAGGGTTTTTGGGCCTTGCAGCGCCGTTTACGGCGGTCTGCACGGTCTCCGTGTGACTGCAGCTCGCCCTGTAAGCAAAGTATGAAGGTGGCTGACAGCTTGAAAGAGACCAACATATGGTCGAAACGTCGCTTTGATGCTTTATGGCTGAATAAAGATTTCTTTGGATTATTACACCCGGTGGAGCGCTGTTCTTTTGTGAGAATCTGCAGCTCGCCCTGTAGTCTGTGAGCAGCCATAGCCTGGTTGTCTCCAGCTCAGGGTTCTTCACTGCGTCATACCGCCAAATCAATTTTCATTTTGTTTTAAGTAGTGCAGGCTGCTGCACATTTTTTTTAAAAAATCCTATTAGTGTCTTTCCACCCGTCTCCAGCTAACTTGTGGAAAAACACTACATAGGATAACGTAGAGGAGGGTTTTTGGGCCTTGCAGCGCCGTTTACGTCTGTCTGCACGGTCTCCGTGTGACTGCAGCTCTATCCGTTGTCAGTTCAGCCCCCAAAAAATAAATAAATAATAAAGTTCACCAAACACACCAGTTACACCACTTTACATTTGTGTAGGCCACATTAGCTCATATTAAAGTCTAGTCCACACTTTAGAAAATTAGTGTTTCTTATACCTGTTAGGAGGAGTTGCTCAGGAATAAGCACACAAAGCCGTTAGTACTTTTCTGCTTATCTTTATCAGTCAACCAAGATGAAGAAGGCAGTGAGTAAGGCACGTGGGCGTGGGCGTGGGCGCGGAGCAGGGAGGGGACGTGGGGATTCTGTGCCTGCTGCGGGCACCGGTGACTCATCAGCACCCACTTTCACCAGGCAACAGTCATTCATGCGCAGCTTTGTGTCAGAGCGCCGTACACCGCTGCTGCGTGAAGAACAAATTGAAGCCGTTGTCGGATGGATGGCAGCTAATGCATCAACTTCAATTAGTGCCACATCCTCTCAGACACAGAGCACTGGAGAGCAGCCATCTGTCTCTTCACCACCTGCCAAATTGCCCAGGCAGACAGAGAGCCCAGGACAGGAGCCGTCTCTACTTCTGTTCTCTGAATCTCTTGGCTTGGAAACAGGGGGCCAGCCAAGCAGCATTGGAGAAATGGAAGAAGAGGCAGGGTGCAGTGATGCCCAACAGCTTTTTCTCTCTTCCTCTGAAGAGGCGGGTGGGCCAGTGGCTCCGGTCACCACATCGCAGGCCGCATCAGCTGATGATGACACTCAGGTGCCACTTACTGGTGCGTGCTCTGCTGCTGAGACTACCCAGGAGGAGCAGTTGGGGGCACAGGGTAGTGTAGTTGATGAGGTCCTTGACCCATCTTGGCGTGAGGGACAGGAAGGTGGTGGGAGCAGCTCTGAGGAAGAGATTCCCCGTACGGCCCAAAGAGGGAGAGAGAGGGGGAAGACTGCGGATCCTGCAGCCTCCTCTTTGGCACCCGTTAGGAGCATGTCTCTTCCAAAAGCCAAAAAGGGCGCTCCCAAGACTTGCAGTGCCTGGTCCTTTTTTGACACAGTTGCAGATGACATTTGCTATGTCAGATGCAAGGTGTGTCATCAAAAAGTCAAAAGAGGTCGAAATGTCAGCAACCTCAATACCTCCAACATGTGGAAACATGTGCGCAACAGGCACCCGGCGGAGTTAGAAAAACACACTGAAGAGCTAGGCCAACCAACAGCGGCAGCTACCACCTCTTCAGCTCGTGTTGCCTCTTCCTCTAGCTCACACGCAGCTGGTTCGGCTTCCTCCCAGGATCGCCGTGGAAGAACCTCTGGCCCTGTTGTCCAGAGACCCGCTGTAATTCCACCGGCAGCACCACTTTCCCAGTCATCCACACACTCCCAGCCCAGTCTACAGCCATCGGTAGTACAGGCATGGGAGAAAAGGCGGCCTTTCTCGTCAAACCACCCACGAGCACAGGCTCTGACTGCAGGCATTGCCAAACTTCTGTCACTGGAAATGCTGTCATTCAGGCTGGTGGAGACTGACAGCTTCCGTGACTTGATGTCATTGGCAGTCCCACAGTACAATGTGCCCAGCCGCTTTTACTTCAGCAGGCAAGCCGTCCCTGCCCTGCACAAGCATGTGGAGGGACACATAAAACACGCGCTACTGAACGCCGTCAGTAGCAAGGTCCACCTCACCACCGATGCGTGGCCCAGTCAACATGGACAGGGGCGATACCTTTCCCTCACTGCCCATTGGGTTAATGTCGTTGAGCCGGGTACAGACCGTGCGAGTGGCGCAGGATGTGTCCTGCCCACTCCAAGGATTGCAGGAATCCATTCTGTATGCATTGACTCCTCCTCTTACACCAGTTCCTCAGAATCATCGCTGCAGGAGCCGTCACAGTCCACCTCCACATGGACCCGTGATGAACGTGTACCTGTTACGACCGACATGAGCACAGCCGTGGCCAAACGTCAACAGGCCGTCTTGAAATTAATTTTTTTGGGGAATCGTAGCCACACAGCGCAGGAGCTCTGGAATGCCATCAAGCAGGAGAGCGATGTGTGGTTTGTGCCAGCGAATCTCCAGCCAGGCATGGTAGTGTGTGATAATGGCCGAAATCTGGTGGCAGCTCTGGGCCTCGGCAACCTCACTCACATCCCATGTCTGGCACATGTGCTCAATTTGGTCGTGCAGAGCTTTTTGAGGGACTATCCGGATCTTGATGCACTGCTGCACAAGGTCCGCCTAGAGTGTGCTCACTTGCGGCGTTCCAGCACGGCAAAAGCGCGCATTGCGGCTCTGCAGCGCCGACACCGCCTGCCGGAACATCGCATCATATGTGACCTACCTACCAGGTGGAATTCCAAGTTACATATGTTGGAGCGGTTGTGTGAGCAGCAGCAAGCTGTAATGGAGTACCAGCTGCTTCAGGCGCAAAGAAGTCGCAGTCAGCGCCGTACAGACTTCACAACCACAGAGTGGGCCACTATGAATGACGTCTGCCAGGTTTTGCGTCCCTTTGATTATTCCACGCGGATGGCGAGTGCAGATGATGCACTAGTCAGCATGACTGTCCCCCTTATCTGCCTGCTTGAAAAATCACTGCAAGCGCTAAGGGATGATGTTGTGGAAGAGGTGGAGGATGAGGATTCACCATTTCCATCATCTTCTGGACAGTCAGCGCCACGTGGTTCCTCACAAACGCGTAGGCAGGGGACAGTTTGTGAGGAGGATGAGGAGGAGTCAATGGAGGAGGAAGACATCCGTCCAGAGGAGGGAGTTACCGAATTGTCCAGTACTCAGTGTGTACAGCGAGGGTGGGGTGATGACGAGTGGGCAGATATCACGCCTCCAGCAGGGGACAGCGTTTCTTGGGCAGTTGGCAGTCTGCAGCACATGGTGGATTACATGCTGCAGTGCCTGAGAAACGACCGCCGCATCGCCCACATTCTCAACATGTCTGATTATTGGGTGTTCACCCTCCTCGATCCTCGCTACCGGGACAACGTAGAAAGCCTCATCACACCGTTGAACCGGGAGCAAAAAATGCGGGAGTACCAAGACACACTGGTCAATTCCATCATCTTCTCCATTCCAACTGAGAGAAGTGCTGCTAGTGCATTCCAAAGCAGCTCAGTGCGTCCAGGCAGTGGTGGAGGCTCTGCACAAAGAGGGAGCAGAAGCAGTGCCTCTGCCCAAGGCAAGACCAGTATGGCCCAACTGTGGCACAGTTTTCTGTGCCCCCCACAAAAGTCTACACCATCACAGACGGCTCCAGTCAGCAGGAGGCAACGGTTCCGTCAGATGGTGACAGACTACATGTCTTGCCCTCTTGCTGTACTCCCAGACGGCTCTTCCCCCTTTCAAGTTTTGGGTCTCAAAGCTGGATACATGGCCAGAGCTAAGCCAGTATGCATTGAAGGTGCTGTCTTGCCCTGCGGCCAGTGTATTATCGGAACGTGTCTTTAGTGCTGCAGGTGGTGTACTAACTGACCGTCGCATGCGACTATCCTCCGATAACGTTGACCGGCTTACTTTCCTGAAAATGAACAAGGCCTGGATCTCGCAGGAATTTGCCACTCCTCCTCCTGATTAAATAATTAGGTCACTGTATACGTTATCCAGGTCTCCTGTTGTGTTCATCTTTCTACCACCTGAACTTAAATTCCTGGGCTCCAACACCGCCAGTTGAGGCTCAGAAGTGCCGTCTGCACAGTCAAAACATACGACCCAGTGTTATTGGGTTTCAGTAACGTCAGCTGATCCCCAGCTGTGTAGCCGGCAATGTGTCATGCGACCGCCACGCTGACACAACAACTGAAATGTAAGGGAATCTGTCCCCCCCCCCCCAAGGCGTTTGTTACTGAAAGAGCCTCCTTGTGCAGCAGTAATGCTGCACAAGGAAAAGGTAGCTATTTTGGTTTAGCTCCTTGCACACGCAGAACTTAACACTTATAAAATGTGTCCACTGATACCGTAAAACCGTCCCGGAGGTGGGACTTTCCTTCGTAATATGACGCAGCACAGCCGTCATTCCTCCGCCCCCGGCGCCGCGCCCCGGCTCCTCAGCGTTGTTTGATTCCGTCCCGGAGCCTGCGCTGTTATGTTATCCCGTGGCCAGGCACACTTAGCGCTGCCCGTCTTCTGGCATCATTTGGTGTCAGGATGGCTGCGCCTGTGCGGCCGCGCTGGCCGAGAGCCCGCCTCGCAGTGTCTTCTGATTTAATCCCACTGGGGGCCTGGGATCCATGGACATGCGCAGTGCATATCTGAACCTCCACCTCTCACTCATCTCCCTATGGCTTCTTCAGACTGTTCGGTGTCAGCTGGTCCCTAATAGCATGCCACGGCCGTGACACCGCACAGTCTTAAGAAGCCGTAGGGAGGGGAGTGAGAGGCGAGGATATGCACTGCGCATGGCCATGGATCCCAGGCCCCCAGTGGGATAAAATCAGAAGACACTGCGAGGCGGGCTCTCGGCCAGCGCGGCCGCACAGGCGCAGCCAGCCTGACACCAAATGATGTCAGAAGATGGGCAGCGCTAAGTGTGCCTGGCCAAGGGATAACATAACAGCGCAGGCTCCGGGACGGAATCAAACTACGCTGAGGAGCCGGGGCGCGGCGCCCGGGGGGGAGGAATGACGGCTGTGCTGCGTCATATTACGAAGGAAAGTCCCACCTCCGGGACGGTTTCACGGTTTCAGGGGACACATTTTATAAGTGTTTAGTTCTGTGTTTGCAAGGAGCATGATGAAAAGAGCCACCTTTTCCTTTTGCATCTTTTGTGCTGCACAAGCTGGCTCTTTCAGCTACAAACGCCTTGGGGGGGGGGTTAAAGGTTCCCTTTCGACTTTCTCAGGCTTCGGCCTACATTGTGTTCCTCTGCTTTTCCACCTGTCCCTGGGCTCCAACACCGCTAGTTGCCGTCCAGAAGTGCTGTCCGCACAGTCCCAACAGTCGCTCCTCTGTTATTGGGGTTCAGTAACGTCAGCTGTTCCCCTGCTGTGTGTGTGGCAATCCCTCCTACCTCCACCACCTCCTCCTCCTCCACCTCCTCCTCCTCCACCTGTCCCTGGGCTCCAACACCGCTAGTTGTTGCCTGGTAGTGCTGTACGCACAGTCCCAACAGTCGCTCCTCTGTTATTGGGGTTCAGTAACGTCAGCTGTTCCCCTGCTGTGTGTGTGGCAATCCCTCCTACCTCCTCCACCTCCTCCTCCTCCACCTGTCCCTGGGCTCCAACACCGCTAGTTGTTGCCTGGTAGTGCTGTACGCACAGTCCCAACAGTCGCTCCTCTGTTATTGGGGTTCAGTAACGTCAGCTGTTCCCCTGCTGTGTGTGTGGCAATCCCTCCTACCTCCTCCACCTCCTCCTCCTCCACCTGTCCCTGGGCTCCAACACCGCTAGTTGTTGCCTGGTAGTGCTGTACGCACAGTCCCAACAGTCCCTCCTCTGTTATTGGGGTTCAGTAACGTCAGCTGTTCCCCTGCTGTGTGTGTGGCAATCCCTCCTACCTCCTCCACCTCCTCCTCCTCCACCTGTCCCTGGGCTCCAACACCGCTAGTTGTTGCCTGGTAGTGCTGTACGCACAGTCCCAACAGTCGCTCCTCTGTTATTGGGGTTCAGTAACGTCAGCTGTTCCCCTGCTGTGTGTGTGGCAATCCCTCCTACCTCCTCCACCTCCTCCTCCTCCACCTGTCCCTGGGCTCCAACACCGCTAGTTGTTGCCTGGTAGTGCTGTACGCACAGTCCCAACAGTCCCTCCTCTGTTATTGGGGTTCAGTAATGTCAGCTGTTCCCCTGCTGTGTGTGTGGCAATCCCTCCTACCTCCTCCACCTCCTCCTCCTCCACCTGTCCCTGGGCTCCAACACCGCTAGTTGTTGCCTGGTAGTGCTGTACGCACAGTCAACAGTCCCTCCTCTGTTATTGGGGTTCAGTAATGTCAGCTGTTCCCCTGCTGTGTGTGTGGCAATCCCTCCTACCTCCTCCACCTCCTCCTCCTCCACCTGTCCCTGGGCTCCAACACCGCTATTTGTTGCCTGGTAGTGCTGTACGCACAGTCCCAACAGTCGCTCCTCTGTTATTGGGGTTCAGTAACGTCAGCTGTTCCCCTGCTGTGTGTGTGGCAATCCCTCCTACCTCCTCCACCTCCTCCTCCTCCACCTGTCCCTGGGCTCCAACACCGCTAGTTGTTGCCTGGTAGTGCTGTACGCACAGTCCCAACAGTCGCTCCTCTGTTATTGGGGTTCAGTAACGTCAGCTGTTCCCCTGCTGTGTGTGTGGCAATCCCTCCTACCTCCTCCACCTCCTCCTCCTCCACCTGTCCCTGGGCTCCAACACCGCTAGTTGTTGCCTGGTAGTGCTGTACGCACAGTCCCAACAGTCCCTCCTCTGTTATTGGGGTTCAGTAACGTCAGCTGTTCCCCTGCTGTGTGTGTGGCAATCCCTCCTACCTCCTCCACCTCCTCCTCCTCCACCTGTCCCTGGGCTCCAACACCGCTAGTTGTTGCCTGGTAGTGCTGTACGCACAGTCCCAACAGTCGCTCCTCTGTTATTGGGGTTCAGTAACGTCAGCTGTTCCCCTGCTGTGTGTGTGGCAATCCCTCCTACCTCCTCCACCTCCTCCTCCTCCACCTGTCCCTGGGCTCCAACACCGCTAGTTGTTGCCTGGTAGTGCTGTACGCACAGTCCCAACAGTCGCTCCTCTGTTATTGGGGTTCAGTAACGTCAGCTGTTCCCCTGCTGTGTGTGTGGCAATCCCTCCTACCTCCTCCACCTCCTCCTCCTCCACCTGTCCCTGGGCTCCAACACTGCTAGTTGTTGCCTGGTAGTGCTGTACGCACAGTCCCAACAGTCCCTCCTCTGTTATTGGGGTTCAGTAACGTCAGCTTTTCCCCTGCTGTGTGTGTGGCAATCCCTCCTACCTCCTCCACCTCCTCCTCCTCCACCGGTCCCTGGGCTCCAACACCGCTAGTTGTTGCCTGGTAGTGCTGTACGCACAGTCCCAACAGTCGCTCCTCTGTGATTGGGGTTCAGTAACGTCAGCTGTTCCCCTGCTGTGTGTGTGGCAATCCCTCCTACCTCCTCCACCTCCTCCTCCTCCACCTGTCCCTGGGCTCCAACACCGCTAGTTGTTGCCTGGTAGTGCTGTACGCACAGTCCCAACAGTCCCTCCTCTGTTATTGGGGTTCAGTAACGTCAGCTGTTCCCCTGCTGTGTGTGTGGCAATCCCTCCTACCTCCTCCACCTCCTCCTCCTCCACCTGTCCCTGGGCTCCAACACCGCTAGTTGTTGCCTGGTAGTGCTGTACGCACAGTCAACAGTCCCTCCTCTGTTATTGGGGTTCAGTAATGTCAGCTGTTCCCCTGCTGTGTGTGTGGCAATCCCTCCTACCTCCTCCACCTCCTCCTCCTCCACCTGTCCCTGGGCTCCAACACCGCTAGTTGTTGCCTGGTAGTGCTGTACGCACAGTCCCAACAGTCGCTCCTCTGTTATTGGGGTTCAGTAACGTCAGCTGTTCCCCTGCTGTGTGTGTGGCAATCCCTCCTACCTCCTCCACCTCCTCCTCCTCCACCTGTCCCTGGGCTCCAACACCGCTAGTTGTTGCCTGGTAGTGCTGTACGCACAGTCCCAACAGTCGCTCCTCTGTTATTGGGGTTCAGTAACGTCAGCTGTTCCCCTGCTGTGTGTGTGGCAATCCCTCCTACCTCCTCCACCTTCTCCTCCTCCACCTGTCCCTGGGCTCCAACACCGCTAGTTGTTGCCTGGTAGTGCTGTACGCACAGTCCCAACAGTCCCTCCTCTGTTATTGGGGTTCAGTAACGTCAGCTGTTCCCCTGCTGTGTGTGTGGCAATCCCTCCTACCTCCTCCACCTCCTCCACCTCTCCCTGGGCTCCAACACCGCTAGTGTTGCCTGGTAGTGCTGTACGCACAGTCCCAACAGTCCCTCCTCTGTTATTGGGGTTCAGTAACGTCAGCTGTTCCCCTGCTGTGTGTGTGGCAATCCCTCCTACCTCCTCCACCTCCTCCTCCACCTGTCCCTGGGCTCCAACACCGCTAGTTGCCGTCCAGAAGTGCTGTCCGCACAGAGCCAAACACCTCGCCAATGTGTTAGTGGGGTTCAGCACCGCCAGCTGTTCCCCTGCTGTGCAGCCGGCAACGTGTACTGCGACCGCCACGCAGGCACGACAAGTTAAATTTAAGGGAACCTGTCCCCCCCCCCCCAGGCGTTTGTTACTGAAGGAGCCACCTTGTGCAGCAGTAATGATGCAAAGGGAAAAAGTGCCTCTTTTCGTGGTGCTCCTTGCACATGCTGATCCTAACACTTATGAAAAGTGTCCCCTCCTACCGTGATACCGTACGGTTGGTGGAACTTTCCTTTGTGATGTGACGCAGCACAGCCGTCATTCTTACCCCCTTGGAGCCGTGCGCCGCCTCCTCAGCGTTGTTTGAATCAGTCCCGGAGCCTGCGCTGTTAGGTTAGCCCTTGGCCATGCACACATTTTGCGCTGCCCGTCTTCTGACATCATTTGGTGTCAGGCTGGCTGCGCCTGTGCGGCCGCGCTGGCCGAGATCCCGCCTCGTACTGTCTTCTGATTTCATCCCACTGGGGGCCTGAGATCCATGGACATGCGCAGTGCATATCTGAACCTCCACCTCTCACTCATCTCCCTACGGCTTCTTCAAACTGTGCGGTGTCAGCTGGTCCCTAATAGCATGCCACGGCCGTGACACCGCACAGTCTGAAGAAGCCGTAGGGAGGGGAGTGAGAGGCGAGGATATGCACTGCGCATGGCCACGGATCTCAGGCCCCCAGTGGGATTAAATCAGAAGACAGTACGAGGTGGGATCTCGGCCAGCGCGGCCGCACAGGCGCAGCCAGCCTGACACCAAATGATGTCAGAAGACGGGCAGCGCAAAATGTGTGCATGGCCAAGGGCTAACCTAACAGCGCAGGCTCCGGGACTGATTCAAACAACGCTGAGGAGGCGGCGCACGGCGCCAAGGGGGTAAGAATGACGGCTGTGCTGCGTCACATCACAAAGGAAAGTTCCACCTACCGGACGGTATCACGGTAGGAGGGGACACTTTTTATAAGTGTTAGGTTCAGCATGTGCAAGGACCATAATTAAAAGAGCTAAGTTTACCTTTTCCAGCATTAGTGCTGTACACGATGGCTCTTTCAGCTACAAACGCCTGGGGGGGGGGTTAAAGTTTCCCTTTCAACTTGCTCCAGTGCAGGCTTCGGCCTACACTCTGCTCCCTCTCCTCCTCCTGCTGACCCTGGGCTCTAACACCGCCAGTTGGGGCCCAGATGTGCTAGCTGCACAGAGAAAAACACCAGCCAATGTGTCAGTGGGGTTCAGCACCGCCAGCTGTTCCCCTGCTGTGCAGCCAGCAACGTGTCCTGCAACAGCCACGCAGACACAAGAACTGGAATTGAAGGAAACCTGTCCCCCCTCCCCCAGGTGTTTCTACGTTTTACAGCCACCTTGTACGACAGTAATGCTGCATGTGTGCAAGGTGGCTCAGAAACTTATTCTCCTTGCCCATGTTGAACTGAACACGTCTAAAATGAGTCCTCTGCGACCATTAAAACGTCCCTCAGGTGTGATTTTCCTTTGTATTGACACGCAACAAGCTCCTTGGTAGCGCTGCCCGTCTTCTGGCATCATTGTTTGGCTGCCTGCGCCTCTGCGGCCGCCTTGCCCCACACAACGCCCCTCGGTGTCTTATTTATTTGGACTGCGAGGGTGTGATTGATGGGCATGAACGGTGCATTTCTTCGCCTGTCCCTCATCTCCTTCCGCCTTCTTCGGACTGTGCGGCTTCATGGCCGCGGCATGCGATAAGGGATCAGCTGACGCCGCATAGTCTGAAGCGGGTGTAAGAACCCAAGCGAGAGGCGAACATATGTACTGCACCAGGCCATGAATCCCAGCCCCGCAGTGTTTTAACAATGTTAAGACACTGCGGGGCTGGGATTCATGGTCATCGCAAACCGCAACGGCCGACATTACATGATGTCAGAGGATGGGCAGCGCTAACAGCGCAAGGCTAAGGGATAACACGACAGCGCAGACTCCTGTGCAACAAATAACGATGCCCAGGAGGCCGCGCCAAGCACCAAGGTGGCATTTTTGCCAGCTGTACTGCGTCTCTTTACGAAGGGAACTCACGCCTCAAAATCAGTTTGACTGTGTAAGGGCCTAAATGTTATTCGTGTTCCTTTCAGCGTGTGCAAGGAGCAAAATTAAAAGAGCAACCTTTGACTTGTGCAGCATTACTGCTGCATAAGCTGTGGCTCTTCTACTTTGTAACCCCTGAGGGGGGGTTAAAGGTTACCTTTGAAATTGGTTCAAGTAGGCTTCGGCCTACACTCTGCTCCCCCTGCAGAGCCCGGGCTCCAACACCGCCAGTTGGGGCCCGGTACTGCTAGCTGCACAGAGCCAAACACCAGCCAATGTGTCAGTGGGGTTCAGCACCGCCAGCTGTGCAGCCGGCAACGTGTCCTGCAACTGCCACGCAGGCACAACAGACCCAAAGCTGCCGCCAGTGCAGGCTTCGGCCTACACTCTGCTCCATCTCCTCCTCCTGCTGACCCCGGGCTCTAACACCGCCAGTTGGGGCCCGGTACTGCTAGCTGCACAGAGAAAAACACCAGCCAATGTGTCAGTGGGGTTCAGCACCGCCAGCTGTTCCCCTGCTGTGCAGCCGGCATCGTGTCCTGCAAAAGCCACGCAGACACAAGAACTGAAATTGAAGGGAACCTGTCCCCCCTCCCCCAGGCGTTTGTACGTTTTTAAGGCCACCTTGTACAGCGGTAATGCTGCATGTGTGCAAGGTGGCTCATAAACGTATTCTCCTCGCACATGTGGAACTGAAAACACGTCTAAAATGTGTCCTCTGTGTGACCATTTAACCGTCCCGGTGGTGTGACTTTCCTTTGTAATGACACGCTGCAACCCCCTTGGTAGCGCTGCCCGTCTTCTGGCATCATTGTTTGGCTGCCTGCGCCTCTGCGGCCGCCCTGACCCACACAACGCCCCTCGGTGTCTTATTTCTTGGGACTGCGAGGGTGTGATTGATGGGCATGAGCGGTGCATCACTTCGCCTGTCCCTCATCTCCTTCCGCCTTCTTCAGACTGTGCGGCTTCATGGCCGCGGCATGCGATAAGGGATCAGCTGACGCCGCACAGTCTGAAGCGGGTGTAAGGACCCGAGTGCGAGAGGCGAACATATGTGCTGCGCCAGGCCATGAATCCCAGCCCCGCAGTGTTTTAACAATGTTAAGACACTGCGGGGCTGGGATTCATGGTCATCGCGAACCGCACCGGCCGACATTAAATGAGGTCAGAAGATGGGCAGCGCTAACAGCGCTAGGCCAGGGGATAACACGACAGCGCAGACTCCTGTACAGCAAATAACAACGCTCAGGAGGCTGCACCCAGCACCAAGGTGGGATTCTTGACATCTGTGCTGCGTCTCATTACAAAGGGAACTCGCGCCTCCAACACAGTTTGACTGTATAAAGGGCTAAATGTTATACGTGTTTCATTCAGCGTGTGCAAGGAGCGAAATTAAAAGAGCAACCTTTGACTTGTGCAGCACTACTGCTGCATAAGCTGTGGCTCTTCTACTTTGTAACCCCTGAGGGGGGGTTAAAGGTTACCTTTGAAATTGGTTCAAGCATACCTCCCAACTTTAGGGGAAGGGAAAGAGGGACAAAGTCAGCGGCGCGCGTAGCGCGCGGCGGCAAATTTTAGGCCACACCCATTTCACAACTAGCCACGCCCCAACCACACCCATTTAGCACTTCTGATCACAATGTTTCGTTAACAATAATTATGAACAAAAAAATATGGCCACACACGACGCTCCATACTGTACAATGGCCATTGGCCACATTATGCTCCATACTGTATAATGGCCCCACATGATGCTGCGTACAGTATACTTGCCCCACGTGATGGTCCATACAGTATAATGGCGCCACATGATGCTTTGTACAGTATAATGGCCCCACACGATGCTGGGTATAGTATAATGGCCACACATGGTTACCCCACCCCCATCATTGCCTTCTCCATCAGTACACACAAACACCTTTCACCGCGCTCCCTCGCAGCAGCCGGCAGCTTCCACTCCCACGGCGCTGAATGGTGTCATCCAGCTGCGCCGCTGACTGCTGTATCCAGCATTACAGCTCAGTCCCCATAGAATGTAATACAGCACAGCCCCATAGAATATAATGCTGCACAGCCCCCATAGAATGTAACGCAGGCAGGTGGCAGCCCCCATAGAATGTAACGCAGGCAGGTGGCAGCCCCCATAGAATGTAACGCAGGCAGGTGGCAGCCCCCATAGAATGTAAGGGGTGCTGCACCAGGTACCAGGGGGAGAGTGGGAGCGGGGTGCGCGCACCATGGGGAGACAAAGTTTAGTTTGTCAGTCCTCCTATGCTGTCAGAGTCTCTGCTGTAACCGCAGCAGGGCAGCGCTGCATGGAGAGGGGGAGAGACACATACATTCACTTACAGTCTGGAGATCCGCTCGCTGCTCCCGCGGTCACACAGACACGGAGTGTCTCACAACTCTGCCCCCGTGCCAGAAACCAGTCCGGGTGCTGCCGCTCTGTCCTCAGAGTCCGCCCACGTCTATAGTTGAGGAGGAAGCCGGAGGCGGGCGGTGAGGCAACTCAAGGGGGCGTGGCTACAACGCAGTCCCAGGGAACGGAACGAACAGCGGGTACTAATCGGGCTCTCTCTACGTCCCGGAAGTGGGCGGGGCTTCACCGGCGGCCGCAAATTCGGGATTTTAAATGCCCGAAGCGGGACAGCGGGACCCCGGTGCCAAAGCGGGACTGTCACGCTGAAATCGGGACGGTTGGGAGGTATGGTTCAAGTAGGCTTCGGCCTACACTCTGCTCCCCCTGCAGAGCCCGGGCTCCAACACCGCCAGTTGGGGCCCGGTACTGCTAGCTGCACAGAGCCAAACACCAGCCAATGTGTCAGTGGGGTTCAGCACCGCCAGCTGTTCCCCTGCTGTGCAGCCGGCAACGTGTCCTGCAACTGCCACGCAGGCACAACAAACCCAAAGCTGCCGCCAGTGCAGGCTTCGGCCTACACTTTGCTCCATCTCCTCCTCCTGCTGACCCCGGGCTCTAACACCGCCAGTTGAGGCCCGGTACTGCTAGCTGCACAGAGTAAAACACCAGCCAATGTGTCAGTGGGGTTCAGCACCGCCAGCTGTTCCCCTGCTGTGCAGCCGGCATCGTGTCCTGCAAAAGCCACGCAGACACAAGAACTGAAATTGAAGGGAACCTGTCCCCCCTCCCCCAGGCGTTTGTACGTTTTTAAGGCCACCTTGTACAGCGGTAATGCTGCATGTGTGCAAGGTGGCTCATAAACGTATTCTCCTCGCACATGTGAAACTGAAAACACGTCTAAAATGTGTCCTCTGTGTGACCATTTAACCGTCCCGGTGGTGTGACTTTCCTTTGTAATGACACGCTGCAACCCCCTTGGTAGTGCTGCCCGTCTTCTGGCATCATTGTTTGGCTGCCTGCGCCTCTGCGGCCGCCCTGACCCACACAACGCCCCTTGGTGTCTTATTTCTTGGGACTGCGAGGGTGTGATTGATGGGCATGAGCGGTGCATCACTTCGCCTGTCCCTCATCTCCTTCCGCCTTCTTCAGACTGTGCGGCTTCATGGCCGCGGCATGCGATAAGGGATCAGCTGACGCCGCACAGTCTGAAGCGGGTGTAAGGACCCGAGTGCGAGAGGCGAACATATGTGCTGCGCCAGGCCATGAATCCCAGCCCTGCAGTGTTTTAACAATGTTAAGACACTGCGGGGCTGGGATTCATGGTCATCGCGAACCGCACCGGCCGACATTAAATGAGGTCAGAAGATGGGCAGCGCTAACAGCGCTAGGCCAGGGGATAACACGACAGCGCAGACTCCTGTACAGCAAATAACAACGCTCAGGAGGCTGCACCCAGCACCAAGGTGGGATTCTTGACATCTGTGCTGCGTCTCATTACAAAGGGAACTCGCGCCTTCAACACAGTTTGACTGTATAAAGGGCTAAATGTTATACGTGTTTCATTCAGCGTGTGCAAGGAGCAAAATTAAAAGAGCAACCTTTGACTTGTGCAGCACTACTGCTGCATAAGCTGTGGCTCTTCTACTTTGTAACCCCTGAGGGGGGGTTAAAGGTTACCTTTGAAATTGGTTCAAGTAGGCTTCGGCCTACACTCTGCTCCCCCTGCAGAGCCCGGGCTCCAACACCGCCAGTTGGGGCCCGGTACTGCTAGCTGCACAGAGCCAAACACCAGCCAATGTGTCAGTGGGGTTCAGCACCGCCAGCTGTTCCCCTGCTGTGCAGCCGGCAACGTGTCCTGCAACTGCCACGCAGGCACAACAGACCCAAAGCTGCCGCCAGTGCAGGCTTCGGCCTACACTCTGCTCCATCTCCTCCTCCTGCTGACCCCGGGCTCTAACACCGCCAGTTGGGGCCCGGTACTGCTGCTGCACAGAGAAAAACACCAGCCAATGTGTCAGTGGGGTTCAGCACCGCCAGCTGTTCCCCTGCTGTGCAGCCGGCATCGTGTCCTGCAAAAGCCACGCAGACACTTGCTCTTGTACCTTCTGCTCCCCATCCTGGTTCCAGTACCGTCAGCTGGTTCTGGGCAGAGCCTTTGGCTTAGGTGCCTCCCTCTGGGTATCCGAGTTCCACCAACGTCAGGTGGTCCTTGGTAGTGCTTTCAGGCACGGGTACCTCCTGCTTAGTAACCGGGTTCCAGTAACGTCAGCTGGTCCTCGGTAGTTCCATTGGCTCTTGGACCTTCGGCTACCCATCCGGGTTCCAGCACCGTCAGCTGGTTCTCGGCAGTGTCTTTTGCTCTTGTACCTTCTGCTCCCCATCCTGGTTCCAGTACCGTCAGCTGGTTCCGGGCAGAGCCTTTGGCTTAGGTGCCTCCCTCTGGGTATCCGAGTTCCACCAACGTCAGGTGGTCCTTGGTAGTGCTTTCAGGCACGGGTACCTCCTGCTTAGTAACCGGGTTCCAGTAACGTCAGCTGGTCCTCGGTAGTTCCATTGGCTCTTGGACCTTCGGGTAGCCATCCTAGTTCCAGTTCCATCAGCTGGTTCTCGGCATTTTCTCAGCCTTCTTGTACCTTCTGCTACATTTCCAAGTTCAAGAGACTAAACACGATGACCCGGAAGACCACCCCTAAGATGACGACGACACCAGAGACGACAACCACCGTGATGACGACGACCCTGGAGACGATGACCCTGAAGACCACCCCGATGACGACGACCCCGGAGACGACGACCCTGAAGACCACCCCGATGACGACGACCCCGGAGACGACGACCCTGGAGACGACGATGACCTGGAAGACCGAGAAGCAGAAGAACAAGAGGCTGCAGAACAAAGAGCAGAAGAACATTAAGCATAACACTAAATATCAGAGCAAAAAATATTATCTAAATTATAAGCAGAAGAAGACTAAGCAGTGTATGGGGGTGAGTCCGTTCCTCCTCGTGGCGCCCCTGGATAAAGCCTGATGCTGCAGGCCAAACTGAACGCGGACAAATGTAACTCTTTTGTGACAGGCAGAACGGAAGGTGTAATCTTCAAACTTTTATAGATAACAACTACGGGAATGCCTGTCACAAATAAGAATATGATGAAGAAGTAGAATATGATGAAGATAAAAGTAAAATAAAAAGAATATGAACAATGTAACCAAAAAAATAATAGGTAGAAGATGAAGAAGAAGATGAATAAGGTGAAGAAGTTGATGTCAAAGAAGCTGATGATGAGGATAATGAAGAAGAAAGTGTGGGAGAAGTAAAAAAGAAGGTGAAGGGCGTGGAAGTAGTGAAACATCAATATCTGACAAAATAAAAAAAAAAATAACATAGTCAAAATCTTTCTACCGCCGAACGTCATAAAAAAAACAAAATCCTGCTATTCTATTACATTGGGCTAAACCTCTGTGCCTTTAATGTCTCCGCCACGTCCCCCAATACATCCTACATTATTCTTAGTTGTTTTCCTTCATGTAGAATGAACCTACAAGTTTATAAAGGGTTTATTTTAATTCCGATATTTTCGTCCCATTGACTTGCATTGGGATCGGGTATCGGTATCGGATTAGATCCGATATTTTGACGGTATCGGCCGATACTTTCCGATACCGATACTTTCCGATATCGGAAAGTATCGCTCAACACTATTCAGAAGTCGATAGTCTATACAAGGTCTCAAAGATCCGTCCTTCTTGGCCACAAAGAAAAATCCCGCACCAAGAGGGGAAGAGGATGGACGAATATGTCCCTTCTCCAGAGACTCCTTAATATACGAACGCATTGCGGTATGCTCAGGTACAGACAGATTAAATAATCTTCCCTTAGGAAACTTACTACCTGGAATCAAATCTATAGCGCAGTCACAGTCCCTATGAGGAGGAAGAGCACTGGACCTGGACTCGCTGAATACATCCTGATAATCAGACAAATACTCAGGAACTTCTGAAGGAGTGGAGGAAGCAATAGACACCGACGAGGAATCGCAATAAATTCCCTGACAGCCCCAACTTGACACAGACATTGCCTTCCAATCCAAGACTGGATTGTGAGTTTGTAACCATGGCAGACCCAAAACGACCAAATCATGCATTTTATGCAAAACAAGAAAACGAATCACCTCTCGATGTTCAGGAGACATGCACATGGTCACCTGTGTCCAAAACTGCAGCTTATTTTCCGCCAATGGCGTAGCATCAATACCTCTCAGAGGAATAGGATTAACCAAAGGCTCCAGAACAAAACCACAGCGCTTGGCAAACGACAGATCCATAAGACTCAGGGCAGCACCTGAATCCACAAACGCCATAACAGGATAGGAAGACAATGAGCAAATTAAAGTCACAGGCAAAATAAATTTAGGTTGCAAATTACCAATGGCGACCGGACTAACCACCTTTGTTAAGCGTTTAGAGCATGCTGATATAACATGTGTAGAATCACCACAGTAGAAACACAACCCATTCTGACGTCTATGATTTTTCCGTTCAATTCTAGTCTGAACTCTATCACATTGCAATAACTCAGGTGTCTGTTCAGACAACACCACCAGGGAATTAGCGACTTTGCGCTCCCGTAAACGCCGGTCAATTTGAATAGCCAACGCCATGGAATCATTCAGACTTGTAGGAATGGGGAAACCCACCATCACATTCTTAATGGCTTCAGAAAGGCCATTTCTGAAATTTGCAGCCAGAGCACACTCATTCCACTGAGTAAGCACGGACCATTTCCGAAATTTTTGGCAATAAACTTCAGCTTCATCCTGGCCCTGAGAGATAGCCAGCAAAGCTTTTTCTGCCTGAATTTCAAGATTGGGCTCCTCGTATAGCAACCCAAGCGCCAGAAAAAACGCATCAACATCTGCCAAAGCCGGATCGCCTGACGCCAACGAGAAAGCCCAATCCTGAGGGTCGCCCCGTAAGAAAGAGATAACAATTTTTACTTGCTGAGCTGAGTCTCCAGACGAACGAGGTCTCAGAGATAGAAACAATTTACAATTATTCCTGAAATTTCTAAATTTAAATCGGTCTCCAGAGAACAATTCCGGAATAGGTATTTTAGGTTCTGACATTGGACTGCTAGTAACAAAATCTTGAATACTCTGCACACGAGCAGCAAGCTGATCCACACTAGTAATCAAGGTCTGGACATTCATGTCTGCAGCAAGGCTCCAGCCACTCTGAGATAAAGGGGAGGAAAGAAAGGAAAAAAAAAAAAAAACTCAGAATTTCCTTTCTTATAATCCCACTTCTGCAATGCATTAAATATTCACTTATGGCCTGGCATACTGTTATGACCCCAATGGCAGGGGGTCTCAGAGACAATAGCGAAGTCTGCAAACATAAAACCCAGCTCATAGGGCAGTGGTAACTGGGCTGACCATATACCTGAACCTAGCACTCAAATAACAGCAGCCGGGGAACGTACCTACGTTGATTCTAGACGTCTCGCGCCAGCCGGAGAACTAACTAACCCTAGCAAGGAAAAGAAAGACCTTTCTTGCCTCCGGATGAAATACCCCAAAAAGTTGGATACAAGCCCCCAACAAATAATAACGGTGAGGTAAGAAGAAAAGACAAACGCAAGAAATGAACTAGGTTTTAGCAAAGAGAGGCCCGCTAACTAATAGCAGAATATAGGAAGATGACTTATATGGTCAGCGAAAACCCTCACAAAAAACTCCACGCGGAATATTCAAGAACCGTCTAACGGCACGGGGGGAGAACATCCGCACCCTAGAGCTTCCAGCAATATCAGGAATCACATTTAGTACAAGCTGGACAAAAATAAGAGCACAGAAAATAACCAAAAACAAGAAAGCAGGACTTAGCTTAATTTTGCATAGAACCAGGACCAGCAGATAGGAGCAAACAGAAGGATCTGATTACAACGATGCCAGGCACCAGACTGAAAATCCAGGAAGTTCAAATAGCGACACCCCTGGACTAACGAGGCCAGGTGGGTACCAAGCAAGGGAAGGAATATCAAAGTGTAATATCACTAGTGACCACAAGAGGGAGCCAAAAGGTCAATTCACAACACTTCTGGCACTTTTCCAGCATCCATCTGTTTAGCAGGCTGTGGGACTTTGCAAATGCCACATGGTTTTTTATTGCCTTTTGTTTAGTACTGGCTTCTGGACACTGATTTGACCATGGAGGCCATTTTGAGACAGAATCCTACAAACTGTTCTAGTTGACATAGGGACTTGATGTGACCAGGCCTGTTGGAGCTCTGCTGCAGTGCAAGAGGGGCTTGCTTTGGATTTTCTAACCAACAAACGTTCCTCCTGAGCAGTTGTCTTGTGGGGTCTGCCGGACCTGCGCTTGTCAAACACATCTCCAGTCTCTTCAAATCTTTTTTTAATTCTTTGTACTTGACGCTGAGACACATTAAAGGTGCCAGCCACCTCTGCAGTGGATCTGGTCTTCAGCCTCTTGATAATCCAGGCTTTGGTCGCAGGGTGGATTTTTGGCATGTTGTCAGAGCTCAAGTTGCAGTTCAAGTGAAGGTCTGGGGTGCTGGGTGTGTTGTTCAGTTTATCCTGATAGACTTTCAGCCATACATGGACATTTTTGTAATGGTAATATACTCAGTTCTATCATCTATTGTATTTGTTATACTTTGCTGCCATCTACTGGTTATTGCTGTATTACACTGTAATATTTTGTTATCGTACATTCCCATAATACCTATCTGTCTATAGCTCCTCCTATCTTTTTCCTTCTCTTCCTGTTTTTGTACTCTGTGCCATCTTGGAACACACATGTGCTGCAGGGCTGGAGAAAGGATTCTCTTGTTACCTCCAACCTGGAGCTTCTATTATCTCTAACCTGGAGCTTCTATTATCTCTAACCTGGAGCTTCTATTATCTCTAATCTGGTGCTTCTATAACAGCTCTAACCTACAGTCCTCACTCCTACCTCATCTTCATTCCTTCATCTTCCCTGACGTCTCATCTCATCAAGGTACTGTAAATAAAGTCTGTTGAATTTATCACTGCATCATCCTTCCGGATCACCACGCGCAGCTGTTAGAGACTGGGAGCACAGGTTGGCGAGTAACGCTGTCCGCCATTGTTTATACAGAGATTCGTGATCACATCCCTCAGACACATCTCATCCACGTATATCGGTGGCAGAATACTGGGTTTCTTTTTATACACACACACTAATTAACCGATCATTTACTGAGCACAGGTGAGGATGTAAACTAGGATTGGGTGCATTATATGACCAGGCGACAAAACTTTTGTCTTGCCAAAATCTGACCATTCTGTGTTGTATTTCTGCATTGATGCCAATTTATTTTCTTAACCTAAACCACATTTTGGAGGGTTTCAGCATTCAAAAGAATAATTTATACAAGCAATGGATAAATTTAATGTCAGGTTATAAGCTTTTATTTACATAACTTCAGTCAGGGAGTGTAGTATAACCACAATTTTTATACTGTTTTGAAACTATTTTTGTCTGTTTCTCGGCTGTATAAGCCTTCCCTCTCTGATACAGTGCATGTACAATACACTCACTGGCCACTTTATTAGGTACACCTGTCCAACTTCTTGTTAACACTTAATTTCTAATCAGCCAATCACATGGCGGCAACTCAGTGCATTTAGGCATGTAGACATGGTCAAGACAATCTCCTGCAGTTCAAACCGAGCATCAGTATGGGGAAGAAAGGTGATTTGAGTGCCTTTGAACGTGGCATGGTTGTTGGTGCCAGAAGGGCTGGTCTGAGTATTTCAGAAACTGCTGATCTACTGGGATTTTCACGCACAACCATCTCTAGGGTTTACAGAGAATGGTCCGAAAAAGAAAAAAAATCCAGTGAGCGGCAGTTCTGTGGGCGGAAATGCCTTGTTGATGCCAGAGGTCAGAGGAGAATGGGCAGACTGGTTCGAGCTGATAGAAAGGCAACAGTGACTCAAATCGCCACCCGTTACAACCAAGGTAGGCCTAAGAGCATCTCTGAACGCACAGTGCGTCGAACTTTGAGGCAGATGGGCTACAGCAGCAGAAGACCACACCGGGTACCACTCCTTTCAGCTAAGAACAGGAAACTGAGGCTACAATTTGTACAAGCTCATCGAAATTGGACAGTAGAAGATTGGAAAAACGTTGCTTGGTCTGATGAGTCTCGATTTCTGCTGCGACATTCGGATGGTAGGGTCAGAATTTGGCGTAAACAACATGAAAGCATGGATCCATCCTGCTTTGTATGGAGCATCTTTGGGATGTGCAGCCGACAAATCTGCGGCAACTGTGTGATGCCATCATGTCAATATGGACCAAAATCTCTGAGGAATGCTTCCAGCACCTTGTTGAATCTATGCCACGAAGAATTGAGGCAGTTCTGAAGGCAAAAGGGGGTCCAACCCGTTACTAGCATGGTGTACCTAATAAAGTGGCCGGTGAGTGTATATGTCAGAAACAGGGTGCCACGTTGACCTGATAATAATAACAAATGGTAACATACTGTTTGAGTCCTCTGCACCCTATCACTCTACAGCAGGATTATGCAGGGAGAGAGAGGGATAGCTGCTGACGAGTGGGTGCGTCACTGCACCGGAATAGGGTGCCAACCTCCGCTGGTAGGCAGTGAGACAACAGTAGAATATTAGGGTGAATCTTTCTCTCCTTCCCCTCCACAATACAGACATTTAATTGGGCTATCTGAGTCATGATTATGTATTTTGACATATATGTGCACAATGCTTTTAACATTTAATATTAAAGGATATGTTTTATATGGTTTATTTCCCCCAAAATTGGGTACTTTCTGTGATTCAGCAATAATTTTTGGTACTTCTCTATTTGACATACGGTGATTTTTTTGAGATTCCATGACGAGTCCATCCAAACAGAAACTGCTCTTTAGGTGACGTTAGAGTAGTATAGCATATTTTTGACATCCAAATGGACAAGGGGTGATCCAGATTTTGAAGATGCAAAAGAGTTAGACCACATTGGTCAATTCCATTTTTATTACAAGGGTCGCTCAAAAATAAGCTGCTATCAGATCTACAGCGACCAGCTGTTATCTGTAGGACAGCTTTTAACAAATGTTCAATGCTATTATAGCGCCACCACCGGGGAACTAAAGTATTACATGATACCCATTGCAATTAATGGGCTTTTTGTGTACTACGTGGACTGGTAACATCTTCTAGGGAGAGAGACTCACGACAGCCTCTCGGGTCCAGTTTATTGATGAAGATCTTGAATAAGAGACTCCTTCTGTTAATGCAAGGAAACCAAGAACGATTGTGACCAGGACAAAGTCTTGTTCTCTCCTGATTTCAGTCTGTTATCACTGTTCTCTCTTCCGGTCGTCATCTGAACTTTGGCCAGCGGAGGTTTATGACAAGGCACATTTTTTTATTTGTAATTAGTGAGAATTATATTTTCAAGAAACTAAATAATCAGAAAAATTACAATTAGGCATTTATTATCTGAGCTTTCACATCATAAAGCCTTCACTGCACATATCAGATCACCGATGTCCGTATGATTATATAGTTGTATTTGTTGTTTGCTTTGAGTTAAAACTATGTTTGAAAGGTCTCTGAACAAAAAGGTGGATCACAAGATGTCCTACTACCAAAATCACCGCAATCATTTGTGATCTGTGCTGGAATCTATCTGCAAGTGTTCAATTCCTCTACAGCATTGTCACAGGACAAATGTGACATTGCATGGAACTTCTTAATGCTCGGTCCTCCAAAGTTTAGGCCTCTTTCACACTTCTGTCTTTGTAGTCCCGTCGAAATACGTCGTTTTTTGAGTAAACAGGATCCCGCAAAAAAATTTCCAGGATCTCATAGACTTGTATTAGCGACGTATCGCGATGGATGACCACACGTTTCGTCCGTCGTGCACTGGATCCTGCGGAATTTGACGGCCCGTCTTTTCCAAAAAACGTACCATGAAACGTTTTTTTGTCTACAGTGGAAAAACGTTCCCCGACGCCTCCTGCAGCATACGTCGTTCCACAGAATGGGAGCCTATGGACACTGGATCCTGCGCACACTGTGAAACGCAGGAATCCAGTGACGGATGCAGTTTTTACTTCTGAGCATGCCTGGAAGCATATTCCAACCCGGGGAAAAGTTCTCCCTCTCTCTCGTCCCGGAAATTTCTCCATTGAAATTCAGGCAACAACGTGTGTAACGCATCCGTCAAAACACTGGATGCGTTACACTCGTTTTTCACTATTTCCACGACGTCCGTCGATACGTCACAACAACGCAGTACAACCCTGGACAGCAGACGGCAGTGTGCAAGAGGCCTAAAGGACATTCTTTGCAACAGTTCCCTGCTCTGCTTTTTCCTGAAAAAGTATTAAAATTGGCTTTTTTTACAATAGAAATGATAGGCTCACCAGTCGAAGTGGCTCACCTAAGCCTTAGGTAAGGGTGGGCACACGAACCCTGGGCGTTTATGCAGAAAGCAGGCAGGTACATGAGCAGTATGGACTTGGTAGACACCAGAATCTCAGGAGCAACAGGACGATAACATGAAACCCAGCAGAAATAAATGCAGTCACAAACACAAAAACCACAAATGGTGGAGAAGCCCAAACGTAGGACTAGAGTCTCAATCCCAAGACACAGGTGGGTGTCTAAATAAGCCTTCAAGAGGTTTTCCCACCAACAAAGATAATCAACATTTTAATCAATAGATCTTGGAATAATAAGTTCTTCAATTGGATGTTTTTTTAAAAAAAATGTTCCTGTGCTGAGATAATCTTATAAATGTGCTCCTGCTGTGTACTGTGTAATGGCTGCGTCTGACCGTGCAGGAACATGGTCTGATCATACCACAGGTCCTGGGCAGGGGAGGACACAAAAGAGTATACAGACATTACAGCACGGGATCACAACTCATTCTTTCTTTGAGGTAAAACATTGCTTCAAAACAGGCAGTGGAATGTTTAACTTCACAAAAAGAATCAGCTGTGATCTCCTGCTGTAATGTCTGCATTCTCTATTGCTTCCTCCCCTCCCAGGAGCTGTGATATGATCAGACCATGTTCCTGTACGGTCAGACACATCCATTACACAGTACACAGCAGGGACATATTTATAAGACTATCTCAGCACAGGAACATTTTTTTTTTAAGCATCCAATTATGGAACTTATTATTATTCCAAGATCTATTAATTACTTTCACTTTGTGAAAACCTCTTTAAACAGGTTTAGGAAGATGATGTCATTGATCCACTCTGGGCAATTTGAAAAACTTGACGTGGAGAACAGCAGAGGGCAAGAGACCTGGGGGAAGGATACAGAGCCTGGGATACCCGGGACAAGTGTGTAACATGAAAACTGCTGAAAACACGTAGCAGGTACTAAAACTTCTCCATCCTCTTACCCTACATTTGCTTATTCTCCCTACCTCTACCACCTAGAAGCCAACGCTTCATTTTATGGCATTCCGTTTTACATCGCCCTCCGGCTTCTGCAGTGAATGTCATTGATCTAGAAGGCCATCATACATTGTATGCCATCACTTGCACCTAAACATGAAACACTACACAACCTGGCCTGACATGGAGGCTACCGAATGGTGAGGACCCCCACAAATCTATAAAGCATAGTTCTTCACCTATCTTTCTGTTTACGTCCTGAGGAAACCGGAGAGGTCACTACGTTCAAAACACAGAGCTGGAATTCCGGTGTGAAATCATAAGGGTTAATAATTAAGGTCTATTACAGGCGTTTGCACTATGATCCGCAGCCATGAGTTCAGCAGGTTGTATTGCAGCATGGAAGGAGGGGGGAATGATGAGCGAGAAAAGACCCGAATATACGGTGTCCTGTATAATGCAGCAGGAGAGAGATCACAATCTGAGGGAATTACACATCAGGGAGAATTTATGACTTTATAAGCCCGGAACATGATGATATCAGTGCTCCTCTCTGTGGTCATCATACACAGGCCATCTACTAGGGATATAAGTGAAAAATCAATGTACTTGAAGCTACGATAAAACGGGAAATGGAAACATTTTTAAAACAACTCGATTTATTCAGCGTAGGGTATGAGCCCACTTACAGCATTGACTCCAATCAGTGAGATTATTAATGGTCGACTGAGGAATGTTCTGCTGCATACACTTGGGCAAATCATCAAGATCCGCTGCTGGCAGCTTCTTTTGTAATTGCCGACCAATGAAGTTCTACATGTAGTTGATTGGAGACAAGTCTGCAGACGCTGCAAGCGATGGGATCACGTTTAGGCCATGCAGGCTGCTCATATAAGCATGAGCAACGAGTGGCATGGCAATGTTGAAACATTGTTCCTGGGTCACTTGGGGTATAAAATAATTATACTGACACTCAGGGTACATGATAATGACGCTGACACTTGGGGTACAAGTTCTCTTTGAAGGTTTCGATGGTAGGCGAGAGTCTGATGTGTTGTGGTAGAGAGTTCCAGAGTAGGGGTGATGCGCGAGAGAAATCTTGTATGCAATTGTGGGAAGAGGAGATAAGAGGGGAGTAGAGAAGGAGAACTTGTGAGGATCGGAGGTTGCGTGTAGGAAAGTACCGGGAGACGAGGTCACAGATGTATGGAGGAGACAGGTTGTGGATGGCTTTGTACGTCATGGTTAGGGTTTTGTACTGGAGTCTCTGGGCAATGGGGAGCCAGTGAAGGGATTGACAGAGTTGATAGGCGGGGAATAGCGGGGGGACAGGTGGATTAGTCGGGCAGCAGAGTTTAGAAGAGAATGGAGGGGTGCGAGAGTGTTAGAGGGGAGGCCACAGAGCAGGAGGTTACAGTAGTCAATGCGGGAGATGATGAGGGCATGGACCAGGGTTTTTGCAGATTCTAGGTTGAGGAATGTATGAATCCGGGAGATATTTTTGAGTTATAGTCGGCAGGAGATGGAAAGGGCTTGAAAATGTGGTTTAAAGAAAAGAGCCTAGTCAAGGGATACCCCAAGGCAGAGAGCTTGCAGGACTGGGGAGAGATCAGCCATTGATTTTGATGGGTAGGTCTGTTGAGAGAGATGGGAGAAAGATGATGAATTCTGTTTCATCCATGTTAAGGTGTATAGAAAGCGTCATGTACTGTGGTGTGCAGGCAGGACAATAACAGTAGTGGTTGCCGTTATATCTGGTCCTATATGTATATGATTCTACTGAACATGTATACAGTTCTGAGACACAATATCTGTACGATGTCTCCACCTGGTGGAGAAGAGCAGAGTAGCAAGTATCAGTATAATGGATGCCTTCATGACTTTGCTTTCCTTTGCCTTCGCACATACGAGGAATGTAATGACTTTCTTGCTGTCGCTTGCTGGATAATCATTGACCTTAAGAAAAGTTTTTCTTGATTCGTTGTGAAATGTTTATTTTTTGTCCTGAGCTGAGAGTTTAGAAGCTCTGACTTCTTAACCTCCCAATCTTCATCTATCTCATCCAAAGGGTTATCTTCCAGTGCTGCCGCTAGACGATAATCTCTGCATTCTACTTCAGCCCTGCGAAATGAAATCACATTCATTAAAATACCTCCAAAAGACAAAATATTGCATGTATTTTTAGATTTATCGGCCAAATACAGCGAGGATTTACAACACAATAGACAAACTTGAAAACTGCAATACCCTAATACCACCAACAGGGGGATGTGTTGAGCTATGTACAGCACCAAAGGCTACATTACCCTTACCATATCAGGACATATTAACCCCCTGGCTACACAGAAATTTTTTTTTTCCTTTCAAGAGCTTTCCTTTTATTTATTAATTTTACCAAATAAGGTGCCGAAAATTTAAAAAAAAATTCCAAGTGGGATGGAATTGAAAAAAAAAATATTTTTTCTTTTAGATTTAGGTGTTTTTAACCTTCAACATTGGGGTAAAAAAAAACTTCTTGTAACTTAAACAGGTCAGTACGGATTTGGTGATATCAAAATGTTAGACTTTAAAAATTAGTTTTAGTCCCATATTCTGAGCATTATAAGGTTATTTAATTTTTAGTAGATCCAACGGGTTGAAGGTCAGTCTTAAGATCCATACGACTTTTGTTTTTGTTTTTAATTCAGGAGGGTGAAATTTTGGTTGTTGTCCATTTTGGTGTTCAACTGCACAATATAAGCTTGAGCAAAGGGCACATCAGGCCTTCATCCTCGCCGGTGGCAGCAGGGTTCTTCTTTGTGAAGAAGAAAGATGGCGGATTACGCCCGTGTTTTGATTTCAGGGAGTTGAACCAAATTACGGTTCGTGATCCATACCCTATGCCTCTGATACCAGATTTGTTCAACCAGGTGGCAGGTGCTAAGTGGTTTACCAAGCTTGACCTCAGGGGGGCGTCAAGGTGATGAATGGAAGACGGCTTTTAATACCCCTGAGGGTCATTTTGAAAATTTGGTGATGCCTTTTGGGTTGACAAACGCACCTGCAGTGTTCCAACATTTCATCAATGATGTGTTCTCGCATGTTTTGGGGAAATTCGTTATCGTGTACCTAGATGACATTCTCATATATTCTTGCGACTGTGAGGCTCATTTAGATCATGTCAGGCAGGTGTTACAGCTTCTCAGAGAGAATAAGATGTATGCTAAACTTGAGAAATGTGTATTTTCTGTTCAAGAGTTGCCTTTCTTGGGTTATATTGTGTCCGCTTCTGGTTTTAAAATGGACGCCGCTAAGGTGCAGGAGGTGCTGCATTGGGAACGTCCTGATAACCTGAAAGCACTTCATCGGTTCCTTGGGTTTTCTAACTACTATAGGAAATTTATCAAGGATTTTTCCATCATTGCTAAACCGCTAACTGACATGACTAAAAATGGTACCAATTTCTCCGTTTGGCCTGAGGCTGCTGTGCGCGCATTTGAATTTCTTAAAGGGAACCTATCACCCCGTTTTTTTCGGTATGAGATAAAAATACTGTTAAATAGGGCCTGAGCTGTGCATTACAATAGTGTAGTTTGTGGACCCCGATTCCCCACCTATGCTGCCGAAATACGTTACCAAAGTAGTCATTTTCGCCTGTCAATCAGGCTGGTCAGGTCGGATGGGCGTGGCTTCTTCCCCCAGATATTGCGTAGTTTTCCGTTGGTGGCGTAGTGGTGTGCGCATGTCCAAGGTCCCCAATCCTGCACGGGGGGGTGAAAATAGCAGCGATGTCCGTTATTCCATTGGTGGTCGGTGGGCGCGGCCATCTTCCTTTGGCCGCGCGTGCGCAGAAGCGGCGCTCTGCTGGCCGCGGCTTCAGGAAAATGGCCGCGGGATGCCGCGCGTGCGCAGATGGAGATCGCGGCGGCCATTTTCCTGAAGCCGCGGCCAGCAGAGCGCCGCTTCTGCGCACGCGCGGCCAAAGGAAGATGGCCGCGCCCACCGACCACCAATGGAATAACGGACATCGCTGCTATTTTCACCCCCCCGTGCAGGATTGGGGACGTTGGACATGCGCACACCACTACGCCACCAACGGAAAACTACGCAATATCTGGGGGAAGAAGCCACGCCCATCCGACCTGACCAGCCTGATTGACAGGCGAAAATGACTACTTTGGTAACGTATTTCGGCAGCATAGGTGGGGAATCGGGGTCCACAAACTACACTATTGTAATGCACAGCTCAGGCCATATTTAACAGTATTTTTATCTCATACCGAAAAAAACGGGGTGATAGGTTCCCTTTAAGAACAGTTTTGTTTCAGCCCCCATTCTTGTGCAGCCAGACGTATCTAAACCCTTTGTTGTGGAAGTCGATGCGTCTGAGGTTGGTGTGGGGGCGGTACTATCTCAAGGCTCATCTTTGAGTGATTTACGTCCGTGCGCCTATTTCTCCAAGAAACTGTCGTCCGCCGAACGTAACTACGATATCGGCAACAGGGAGTTGTTGGCTATTAAGTTGGCCTTTGAGGAATGGCGACATTTCTTGGAGGGGTCGTTACATCAGGTAACTGTTATTACCGATCATAAGAATCTGCTGTATTTGGAGTCAGCCAAGCGTCTGTCCCCCAGGCAGGCTCGCTGGGCATTGTTTTTCACGGGGTTCAATTTTGTTGTCACTTATAGACCGGGGTCTAAAAACACTAAGGCGATGCTCTGTCCAGGTGTTTTCCGGGGGGAGAACCTCGGGAGGATCCAGTACCCATCCTCCAAAAGGGTGTTGTGGTTTCGGCTCTCACTACCGAGGTTGAGGCTGAGATTGCCGAGGCCCAGGAGGAGGTACCATCTGAGCTTCCCATCAACAAATCTTTTGTACCACTTCATCTCCGCCTAAAGGTTTTGGCGGAGCATCATGATGCTGTCCTGGCTGGTCACCCAGGGGTTAGAGGTACCTTGGAGTTGGTGTCACGTCGGTTTTGGTGGCCCAAGATCCGACAGGACGTGGTCTCATACGTGTCAGCTTGTACCACGTGCGCTAGGGCTAAGACGCCTCGCTCCCGTCCTGTTGGCACACTACTTCCTCTTGAAGTACCTAGTAAGCCATGGATGGAAATCTCCATGGATTTCATCACTGATTTGCCCTCATCAGCTGGGAACACGGTCATCTTGGTGATTGTTGATCGGTTTTCTAAAATGTCGCACTTTGTGTCTTTGCCTTCGTTGCCTAACGCTAAGACTCTGGCTCAGGTATTTGTGCAGGAGGTGGTCAGACTTCATGGGGTTCCGTCTGACATCGTGTCTGATAGGGGGTCTCAGTTTGTGGCAAAATTTTGGAGAGCATTTTGCTCACGGCTGGGGATCAAGTTATCTCATTCTTCAGTGCTTCATCCTCAGTCAAATGGTCAGACTGAGCGTATGAACCAAAATTTGGAACAGTACCTACGCTGCTTTGTCTCTGATAACCAGGAGGAGTGGTCTACCTTTCTTCCTTTGGCTGAGTTTGCCATCAATAATCACCGTCAGGAGTCATCTGGGGAGTCTCCGTTTTTTTGTGTTTACGGGCTACATCCCCAATTTTGTACTTTGAGTCAGAGGGGCTCTTCCGGCGTTCCGGAGGAGGACCACTTAGGAGCACAATTGTCGTCAGTCTGGAAGAGAGTTAAACAGCGCCTGTTGAGTGTGGGTGCTAGGTACAAACGTGTGGCTGACAGTAGGCGTGTGCCAGGTCCGGACCTGAGTGTGGATGACTGGGTGTGGTTATCCACAAAAAACATAAGACTCAAAATACCGTCCTTTAAATTGGGTCCACGGTTTATTGGTCCATTTAGGGTCACCGCCGTCATTAACCCAGTAGCGTACCGATTGGAGCTCCCTACGGTGTATAAGATACACAACGTGTTCCACAGGTCTCTTCTAAAGAAGGTGGTGGGTTCTGTGGACGCGGCGCCTATGCCACCTCCAGTCTTGGTGGATGGTAATTTGGAGTTTGAAGTCTCCAAGGTGGTTGACTCTCGTGTAGCGCTTCGCACTTTACAGTACTTGGTACACTGGCGTGGTTATGGGCCTCAGGAGAGGTCCTGGCTACCAGCCTCGGACATTCATGCGGATTGGCTGGTCAGGTTTTTTCATCGTCACCATCCAGACAAGCCAGGTCCTATAAGCCGTGAGGGCCCTGGGGTCCCTCGTAGAAGGCGGGGTACTGTCATGTCGGACGCTGTTCAGACCAGGTCGTCTGACAGACAGCGGTAATTCCACTTTTGACCACTATTTGCTCATTGGCGTCAGCTAGATTTTATCTAGCTGTTCCGGGGTTAATTTACCTGATCCTCGGATTGGAAGCTGGGCCATTCCCATTGCCTTTAAATAGTTCTCCTGATCATTGGGTGTCGCCGATTATAGCTTCTGTCTTGTGCGTTGTTATCTCGGTCTGGAGTGGAGAGCTGGTTGTTGGAGATTCGTTGCTGGTGGTGTATTTTCCTCTGTCTTATTTACTCCTTCCTATATTTGTATTTATTTTGCCCTGCACATTTATAGTGTATTCCTGAGTGACTGCAGCGTGGTGTATATTTTCCTTTATCCTTGTCTGTGCTAACTGTGGGTATTGGAATATTACCTCTTCACTGGGTGGTGGGCGGAGGTATCAGCCTAGGGTTGGAACAGGAGACAGGGTGAGGTTCGAGGCCTGGACATGCACACCATCAGTGTAAACTCTAGGTAGAGGGTCAGTCAGGATTTCCCTAGTCCGAGGGAAACTGCAGGGGCCCGGGTTATTAGCTCTCGCTCTCCTAGTCTCCCCGTGACATATAAATAGTTAGATTTTTTATTAGTTCGGGTAATTAAAGGGAACCCGATAGGTTCCCCAATTACCCCAATGCGCCACCATGTGTTAACACTCTGCCTGACATGCCCTTTGTACAGTATAAGTGGGGCGTTGGTTTCCCCAGACTAGTTGTCCCTCTAATCATGTTACTTCGCCCAGTTTGGGAGGCATATGACACCAGACAGATCATATCAATAGCAAATATATTACTTTCTTAGATTTTTTTACAATTTGACATTTATGTTTTTGGATAGATAGATTATTTCATCTTTTATATTTTGCAGAGTTTATATATATATATATATATATATATATATATATATATATATATATATATATATATATATATTTTTTTTTTAAATCTTATTTACCTTTTTAATTAGTCCCCTTCGGGGACTTAAACCTGCAATGGCTTGGTTGCCCCATATGATACACAGATATACTGTAGTATTGCACTGTACTGAAAAATAGAAGATCTCGTATGAAGCCCAACTACAGGCTGGGCTTCACTGGAGTACTAAAATGGAGGACATGGGGGCGTTCACTTCGCATACGCTGACAGGGGTCGTGATGGAGACATAACTGTTTGGAAACATGTTAAATGCCACTGTCATACATAAGAGTGGTATTTAAACGTTAAGGGAATGGAGCCAATTGTGATTCCAGCAGGTGCCGGCTGTGTATCCCAGGCAGCACTCGCGTTATGCAGCTCTGGAGCCCGTTACCCACAAGCGGTGCGACATACATGTACAGCAGATGTCTCCAAACGGTTAATGGCAGCATATACGGTGATTTGTACAAAACCTTCATATACCATTCCTCTGTATGTATGCCAGGCCCATAACTAAGGCCTTGGCATCATTTGTAGTGCCCATCGCCCAAAACCCCAGATTACCTGAGAAACCATCATCCGTTACCTCCGACAAGGATGCCCCCTGACCCCAGGGCTCACCCAATCCCAAGATTATTGCCTGCCCAAGCACATGGGTAAAGCAGCAGGACAGCAAGAAGAGCCGCCTCCAGGACACTTGCCTATTTTACTAGGAGTCCAGGAGGTGTCACCTTTTAACATAAGTTTCCAAGACATGCTGGGAGACGTGCTTACTTACATCTCCAGAAACTTGACACAGTCTTTGTGGCCGTAAATCTCTGCGATTCTCCTGGGCGAGTCTCCATGAAAATCGGTGGCATCAATAGGTGCGTGCAAGGAGTGCAGGGTACGGAGGACGCTTAGCTTTCCTGATTCTGCAGCAAAATGTGCAGGTGTCCATCCGATGTCCGTCCTCAGACAGGGCCGGGCCCCATAATCCACTAATAGCTTCACTGTGTCCGACTGCCCTGCTGGAAGCAAGGAAGGGCATTCAGAGGTAATGTAATGTATGATTCTTGGACCTTAAAGAAATTGGTACATGGAGAAGGTAGAATCGGTGCATGCACAACAATTATATACAGCCTTGACCTGAACCCCTTTCTGACATCGGGCTGAATAGTACGCCAATGTCGGAGTCCCTCCCTTTGGGCTCATTTCCATATGCGAGGCACACATCCGTATCTCGCATGTGGAAACCAAGCTCTGGCGCCGGCACTTTGGAGCGGAGCTGTGCAGCTCCATGTGTTCCTATGCGGCCGCACGCTCCGCTCTGGAGTGCCGGCTCCACAGCTTGGTTTCCACATGCGAGATACGGATGTGAGCCTCGCATGTGGAAATGAGCCCTTTGATGTGGGCTCCGGCTGCGAGCCCACATCTTTTCTGACACATGTCAGCTGTTTTGAACAACTGTCATTTGCCTCTAACAGCTGCGGGTGGAATCGTGATCCACCCGCGGCTGTTAACTAGTTAAATGCATTTAACACGTGCTTCCGGCAAGCGTGCCAAAAATCCCGCCCATCGGCGCCCATGTACCATGACCGTGGGTCTCCAATGTGTTAGCATGACAACCAGAGGTCTCCAGCAGACCTCTATTGTTGTCACTGCTGAATTGCTATGAGCGCCGCCCGGGGGACGGCGCTCATAGCAAGAGAGCAATTCGCTACATACAGGTGATCTGATCACCACCTGTATGTGGCAGAGCCAATCGGGTTATGGCAGCTTCTAGTCTCCTATGGAGAATATTGAAGCATGTCAAAAGTAAAAAAAAAATGTTTTTAAAAATATTAAAATAATACAAACTTTAAAATCACCCCCCATTCAAAATAATACAATAAAACAAAAGTAGTGCACCCATAACAGTGTCAGCTTCTACAACATACACATATTTGTGATCGCCGCATTCAAAATCGCCCAATCTAGCAATATAAAAAAAGAATGAACCCGATCACTAAATGGCGTAACGAGAAAAAAAGTGACTGCAACATTGCATTAAAATGCTATAACGGTCGATCAAAAGATCATATCTGCACCAAAATGGTATCATTACAAACATTAAAAACGTCAGCTCGGTATGCAAAAAAATAAGCCCTCAACCAAACCGAGATCACGAAAAATGGAGACGCTATGGGTATCGGAAAATGGAACACTTTTTTTTAACAAACTTTGGAAAACAACTCTGGGATTTCACTTTTTTTGCAATTTTACCACACTTGGATTTTTTTCCCCATTTTCCAGTACACGACATGGTAAAATCAATGGTGTCATTCAAACGTATAACTCGTCCCGCAAAAAAAAAAGTCATTGTATGGCCATATTGACCAAAAAGTAAAAAAGTTATGGCTCTGGAAAGAAGGGGAGCAAAATTTGAAAGTGCCAAAACAAAAATACCTCTGGTCGTTAAGGGGTTAAATACCTGAGATATATCTCTACAATTCCTGGTCAGTCTATAATATTATGCCAACCAGAGTACCCTATGGCAGCGACAGTTTTGGGGTACCCATAACATTACAGTCAGAATTCCCCATACAAATGCCAGCCACAGTGCACCCATAACAGTGTCAGCTTCTACAACAGTGCCAGTCATAGTGCACCCATAACAGTGTCATATTCTATAACAGTGGCAGTCATAGTGCACCCATAACAGTGTCATATTCTATAACAGTGCCAGTCATAGTGCACCCATAACAGTGTCATATTCTATAACAGTGGCAGTCATAGTGCACCCATAACAGTGTCATATTCTATAACAGTGCCAGTCATAGTGCACCCATACCAGTGTCAGCTTCTACAACAGTGCCAGTCATAGTGCACCCATAACAGTGTCAGCTTCTACAACAGTGCCAGTCATAGTGCACCCATAACAGTGTCATATTCTATAACAGTGCCAGTCATAGTGCACCCAAAACAGTGTCAGCTTCTACAACAGTGCCAGTCATAGTGCACCCATAACAGTGTCATATTCTATAACAGTGCCAGTCATAGTGCACCCAAAACAGTGTCAGCTTCTACAACAGTGCCAGTCATAGTGCACCCATAACAGTGTCATATTCTATAACAGTGCCAGTCATAGTGCACCCAAAACAGTGTCAGCTTCTACAACAGTGCCAGTCATAGTGCACCCATAACAGTGTCAGCTTCTACAACAGTGCCAGTCATAGTGCACCCATAACAGTGTCAGCTTCTACAACAGTGCCAGTCATAGTGCACCCATAACAGTGTCAGCTTCTACAACAGTGCCAGTCATAGTGCACCCATAACAGTGTCATATTCTATAACAGTGCCAGTCATAATGCACCCATAACAGTGTCAGCTTCTACAACAGTGCCAGTCATAATGCACCCATAACAGTGTTAACTTCTACAACAGTGCCAGTCATAGTGCATCCATAACAGTGTCAGCTTCTACAACAGTGCCAGTCATAGTGCACCCATAACAGTGTCATATTCTATAACAGTGCCAGTCATAGTGCACCCATAACAGTGTCAGCTTCTACAACAGTCACAGTCATAGTGCACCCATAACAGTGTCATATTATATATCAGTGCCAGTCATAGTGCACCCATAACAGTGTCATATTCTATAACAGTGCCAGTCATAGTGAACCCATAACAGTGTCATATTCTATATCAGTGCCAGTCATAGTGCACCCATAACAGTGTCATCTTCTATAACAGTGCCAGTCATAGTGCACCCATAACAGTGTCAGCTTCTATAACAGTGCCAGTCATAGTGCACCCATAACAGTGTCATATTCTATAACAGTGCCAGTCATAGTGCACCCATAACAGTGTCATATTCTATAACAGTGCCAGTCATAGTGCACCCATACCAGCGTCAGCTTCTACAACAGTGCCAGTCATAGTGCACCCATAACAGTGTCAGCTTCTACAACAGTGCCAGTCATAGTGCACCCATAACAGTGTCATATTCTATAACAGTGCCATTCATAGTGCACCCATAACAGTGTCAGCTTCTACAACAGTGCCAGTCATAGTGCACCCATAACAGTGTCAGCTTCTACAACAGTGCCAGTCATAGTGCACCCATAACAGTGTCATATTCTATAACAGTTCCAGTCATAGTGCACCCATAACAGTGTCAGCTTCTACAACAGTGCCAGTCATAATGCACCCATAACAGTGTCAGCTTCTACAACAGTGCCAGTCATAGTGCACCCATAACAGTGTCAGCTTCTACAACAGTGCCAGTCATAGTGCACCCATAACAGTGTCATATTCTATAACAGTGCCAGTCATAGTGCACCCATAACAGTGTCAGCTTCTACAACAGTGCCAGTCATAGTGAACCCATAACAGTGTCATATTCTATAACAGTGTCAGTCATAGTGTCCCCATAACAGTGTCATATTCTATAACAGTGCCAGTCATAGTGCACCCATAACAGTGTAAGCTTCTACAACAGTGCCAGTCATAGTGCACACATAACAGTGTCATATTCTATAACAGTGCCATTCATAGTGCACCCATAACAGTGTCAGCTTCTACAACAGTGCCAGTCATAGTGCACCCATAACAGTGTCAGCTTCTACAACAGTGCCAGTCATAGTGCACCCATAACAGTGTCAGCTTCTACAACAGTGCCAGTCATAGTGCACCCATAACAGTGTCATATTCTATAACAGTGCCAGTCATAGTGCACTCATAACAGTGTCAGCTTCTACAACAGTGCCAGTCATAATGCACCCATAACAGTGTCAGCTTCTACAACAGTGCCAGTCATAGGGCACCCATAACAGTGTCAGCTTCTACAACAGTGGCAGTCATAGTGCACCCATAACAGTGTCATATTCTATAACAGTGCCAGTCATAGTGCACCCATAACAGTGTCAGCTTCTACAACAGTGCCAGTCATAGTGAACCCATAACAGTGTCATATTCTATAACAGTGTCAGTCATAGTGTCCCCATAACAGTGTCATATTCTATAACAGTGCCAGTCATAGTGCACCCATAACAGTGTCAGCTTCTACAACAGTGCCAGTCATAGTGCACCCATAACAGTGTCATATTCTATATCAGTGCCAGTCATAGTGCACCCATAACAGTGTCATATTCTATAACAGTGCCAGTCATAGTGAACCCATAACAGTGTCATATTCTATATCAGTGCCAGTCATAGTGCACCCATAACAGTGTCATCTTCTATAACAGTGCCAGTCATAGTGAACCCATAACAGTGTCAGCTTCAACAGTGCCAGTGATAATGCACCCATAACAGTGTCAGCTTCTACAACAGTGCCAGTCATAGTGCACCCATAAGTGTCAGCTTCTATAACAGTGCCAGTCATAGTGCACCCATAACAGTGTCAGCTTCTATAACAGTGCCAGTCATAGTGCACCCATAACAGTGTCATATTCTATAACAGTGCCAGTCATAGTGCACCCATAACAGTGTCATATTCTATAACAGTGCCAGTCATAGTGCACCCATACCAGCGTCAGCTTCTACAACAGTGCCAGTCATAGTGCACCCATAACAGTGTCAGCTTCTACAACAGTGCCAGTCATAGTGCACCCATAACAGTGTCAGCTTCTACAACAGTGCCAGTCATAGTGCACCCATAACAGTGTCAGCTTCTACAACAGTGCCAGTCATAGTGCACCCATAACAGTGTCATATTCTATAACAGTGCCATTCATAGTGCACCCATAACAGTGTCAGCTTCTACAACAGTGCCAGTCATAGTTATAGAATATGACACTGTTATGGGGACACTATGACTGACACTGTTATAGAATATGACACTGTTATGGGTTCACTATGACTGGCACTATTGTAGAAGCTGACACTGTTATGGGTGCACTATGACTGGCACTGTTATAGAATATGACACTGTTATGGGTGCACTATGACTGGCACTGTTGTAGAAGCTGACACTGTTATGGGTGCACTATGACTGGCACTGTTGTAGAAGCTGACACTGTTATGGGTGCATTATGACTGGCACTGTTGAAGCTGACACTGTTATGGGTGCACTATGACTGGCACTGTTATAGAATATGACACTGTTATGGGTGCACTATGACTGGCACTGTTGTAGAAGCTGACACTGTTATGGGTGCACTATGACTGGCACTGTTGTAGAAGCTGACACTGTTATGGGTGCACTATGACTGGCACTGTTGTAGAAGCTGACACTGATATGGGTGCACTATGAATGGCACTGTTATAGAATATGACACTGTTATGGGTGCACTATGACTGGCACTGTTGTAGAAGCTGACACTGTTATGGGTGCACTATGACTGGCACTGTTGTAGAAGCTGACACTTATGGGTGCACTATGACTGGCACTGTTGTAGAAGCTGACACTGTTATGGGTGCACTATGACTGGCACTGTTGTAGAAGCTGACGCTGGTATGGGTGCACTATGACTGGCACTGTTATAGAATATGACACTGTTATGGGTGCACTATGACTGGCACTGTTATAGAAGCTGACACTGTTATGGGTGCACTATGACTGGCACTGTTATAGAAGCTGACACTTATGGGTGCACTATGACTGGCACTGTTATAGAATATGACACTGTTATGGGTGCACTATGACTGGCACTGATATAGAATATGACACTGTTATGGGTTCACTATGACTGGCACTGTTATAGAAGATGACACTGTTATGGGTGCACTATGACTGGCACTGTTATAGAAGCTGACACTTATGGGTGCACTATGACTGGCACTGTTATAGAATATGACACTGTTATGGGTGCACTATGACTGGCACTGATATAGAATATGACACTGTTATGGGTTCACTATGACTGGCACTGTTATAGAAGATGACACTGTTATGGGTGCACTATGACTGGCACTGATATAGAATATGACACTGTTATGGGTTCACTATGACTGGCACTGTTATAGAATATGACACTGTTATGGGTGCACTATGACTGGCACTGATATAGAATATGACACTGTTATGGGTGCACTATGACTGGCACTGTTGTAGAAGCTGACACTGTTATGGGTGCACTATGACTGGCACTGTTATAGAATATGACACTGTTATGGGGACACTATGACTGACACTGTTATAGAATATGACACTGTTATGGGTTCACTATGACTGGCACTGTTGTAGAAGCTGACACTGTTATGGGTGCACTATGACTGGCACTGTTATAGAATATGACACTGTTATGGGTGCACTATGACTGCCACTGTTGTAGAAGCTGACACTGTTATGGGTGCCCTATGACTGGCACTGTTGTAGAAGCTGACACTGTTATGGGTGCATTATGACTGGCACTGTTGTAGAAGCTGACACTGTTATGGGTGCACTATGACTGGCACTGTTATAGAATATGACACTGTTATGGGTGCACTATGACTGGCACTGTTGTAGAAGCTGACACTGTTATGGGTGCACTATGACTGGCACTGTTGTAGAAGCTGACACTGTTATGGGTGCACTATGACTGGCACTGTTGTAGAAGCTGACACTGTTATGGGTGCACTATGAATGGCACTGTTATAGAATATGACACTGTTATGTGTGCACTATGACTGGCACTGTTGTAGAAGCTTACACTGTTATGGGTGCACTATGACTGGCACTGTTATAGAATATGACACTGTTATGGGGACACTATGACTGACACTGTTATAGAATATGACACTGTTATGGGTTCACTATGACTGGCACTGTTGTAGAAGCTGACACTGTTATGGGTGCACTATGACTGGCACTGTTATAGAATATGACACTGTTATGGGTGCACTATGACTGGCACTGTTGTAGAAGCTGACACTGTTATGGGTGCACTATGACTGGCACTGTTGTAGAAGCTGACACTGTTATGGGTGCATTATGACTGGCACTGTTGTAGAAGCTGACACTGTTATGGGTGCACTATGACTGGAACTGTTATAGAATATGACACTGTTATGGGTGCACTATGACTGGCACTGTTGTAGAAGCTGACACTGTTATGGGTGCACTATGACTGGCACTGTTGTAGAAGCTGACACTGTTATGGGTGCACTATGACTGGCACTGTTGTAGAAGCTGACACTGTTATGGGTGCACTATGAATGGCACTGTTATAGAATATGACACTGTTATGGGTGCACTATGACTGGCACTGTTGTAGAAGCTGACACTGTTATGGGTGCACTATGACTGGCACTGTTGTAGAAGCTGACACTGTTATGGGTGCACTATGACTGGCACTGTTGTAGAAGCTGACACTGTTATGGGTGCACTATGAATGGCACTGTTATAGAATATGACACTGTTATGGGTGCACTATGACTGGCACTGTTGTAGAAGCTGACACTGTTATGGGTGCACTATGACTGGCACTGTTATAGAAGATGACACTGTTATGGGTGCACTATGACTGGCACTGATATAGAATATGACACTGTTATGGGTTCACTATGACTGGCACTGTTATAGAATATGACACTGTTATGGGTGCACTATGACTGGCACTGATATAGAAGCTGACACTGTTATGGGTGCACTATGACTGGCACTGTTATAGAAGATGACACTGTTATGGGTGCACTATGACTGGCACTGATATAGAATATGACACTGTTATGGGTTCACTATGACTGGCACTGTTATAGAATATGACACTGTTATGGGTGCACTATGACTGGCACTGATATATAATATGACACTGTTATGGGTGCACTATGACTGGCACTGTTGTAGAAGCTGACACTGTTATGGGTGCACTATGACTGGCACTGTTATAGAATATGACACTGTTATGGGTTCACTATGACTGACTGTTGTAGAAGCTGACACTGTTATGGGTGCACTATGACTGGCACTGTTATAGAATATGACACTGTTATGGGTGCACTATGACTGGCACTGTTGTAGAAGCTGACACTGTTATGGATGCACTATGACTGGCACTGTTGTAGAAGCTAACACTGTTATGGGTGCATTATGACTGGCACTGTTGTAGAAGCTGACACTGTTATGGGTGCACTATGACTGGCACTGTTATAGAATATGACACTGTTATGGGTGCACTATGACTGGCACTGTTATAGAATATGACACTGTTATGGGTGCACTATGACTGGCACTGTTGTAGAAGCTGACACTGTTATGGGTGCACTATGACTGGCACTGTTGTAGAAGCTGACACTGTTATGGGTGCACTATGACTGGCACTGTTGTAGAAGCTGACACTGTTATGGGTGCACTATGACTGGCACTGTTGTAGAAGCTGACACTGTTTTGGGTGCACTATGACTGGCACTGTTATAGAATATGACACTTATGGGTGCACTATGACTGGCACTGTTGTAGAAGCTGACACTGTTTTGGGTGCACTATGACTGGCACTGTTATAGAATATGACACTGTTATGGGTGCACTATGACTGGCACTGTTGTAGAAGCTGACACTGTTATGGGTGCACTATGACTGGCACTGTTGTAGAAGCTGACACTGTTTTGGGTGCACTATGACTGGCACTGTTATAGAATATGACACTGTTATGGGTGCACTATGACTGCCACTGTTATAGAATATGACACTGTTATGGGTGCACTATGAACATGGAACTTTACCCTAAATCATCATAGGATCCTAATAAAGCCATTTAGGCAGGGCCGGATTTAGACACAGTGGGGCCCTGGATAAAAGTTTAAAGTGGATCCCCAAATGGTCACATATTGCACATCACACAGAAACGTTTCTGCTGTATTTACATGCGCTGAGTTCAGGCTGTTAAACGAGTGTGAGCGACAATATTGAAGTCGTTCAATGCTTGTTTCCTGGCCTCTTTACTCCGGCTGAGGAAAACGATGGGGACAGATAGTCCTCGATACAGTATACTGCAGGTCCCATATAGTACAGATAATATAATGCACTGACCATGGTCCTATATACTGCAGCCCCCCTCAGAGTATACTGTATTCCCCCTCATAGAGTATAATGCACCCATAACAGTGTCAGCTTCTATAACAGTGCCAGTCATAGTGCACCCATAACAGTGTCAGCTTCAACAGTGCCAGTGATAATGCACCCATAACAGTGTCAGCTTCTACAACAGTGCCAGTCATAGTGCACCCATAACAGTGTCAGCTTCTACAACAGTGCCAGTCATAGTGCACCCATAACAGTGTCAGCTTCTACAACAGTGCCAGTCATAGTGCACCCATAACAGTGTCATATTCTATAACAGTGTCAGTCATAGTGCACCCATAACAGTGTCAGCTTCTACAACAGTGCCAGTCATAGTACACCCATAACAGTGTCAGCTTCTACAACAGTACCAGTCATAGTGTTTTTTTTCTTCCTTGTCTAAAAATAGGATGTGCTTTTATTATGTGCACATTTTGTGCCTTTCCATGGTTTCATGCTTTTGCTTAAATCTTTTTGTCTTTTGACTCCTGGCCATTATAATATGGATCATATGTGCACTTCACTGCATGCATTGCATTTATTTTATCACCATCACATGTGTTCCTCTCTCCTGTCCAGCCACAGGTTCCAACTTATAGGCGTTGACTTTGTTCTAACCTATTGTAATTGTCCTTTTGTTTAGACAATGTGTTTATGTTGGATTGTTATACTTATGCATCAGTTATCCTATGACTAAGGCCATGTGCACACGTTCAGGATTTTTAGCGTTTTTTTCGCGTTTTTTCGCTATAAAAACGTGATAAAAACGCAACAAAAACGCTAACATATGCCTCCTATTATTTACAGTGTATTCCGCATTTTTTGTGCAAATGTTGCGATTTTTTTCGCGAAAAAATCGCATCGCGAAAAAAAAAGAAACATGTTCATTAAAAATGCGGAATTGCGGGGATTCCGCACACCTAGGAGTCCATTGATCTGCTTACTTCCCGCACGGGGCTTTGCACACCATGCGGGAAGTAAGTAGATTATGTGCGGTTGGTACCCAGGGTGGAGGAGAGGAGACTCTCCTCCACGGACTGGACACCATATAATTGGTCAAAAAAAAAAGAATTAAAATAAAAAATAGTCCTATACTCACCCTCGATGTCTTCCCGCCTCTCAGCTGCATGCTGCCGCTTCGGTTTCTGTAGCTGGTGTGCGGTGAAGGACCTGCCGATGACGTCACTGTCTTGTGATTGGTCGTGAGCGGTCATGTGACCGCTCACGTGACCGCTCACATGACCGCGACGTCATGGAAGGTCCTGCGCGCACAGCAGCTATAGGAAGAGGAACGGACGCCGCTGAGGAGATGTCTGGGTGAGTATAACCATTTTTTTTATTTTTTTAATTATTTTTAAACATTCTATCTATTACTATAGATGCTGCATAAGCTGCATCTATAGTAAAAAGTTGGTCACACTTGTCAAACAGTATGTTTGACAAGTGTGACCAACCTGTCAGTCAGTTTTCCAAGCGATGCTACAGATCGCTTGGAAAACTTTAGCATTCTACAAGCTAATTACGCTTGCAGAATGCTAAGAAAAACGCGAAAAAAAACGCAAAAAAAAAATGCGGATTTCTTGCAGAAAATTTCCGGTTTTCTTCAGGAAATTTCTGCAAGAAATCCTGAACGTATGCACATGGCCTAAGGGCTCATACCCATTTGCAAGAAAAAAAACGGTCCGATATCTGGACTGAAAAAACGGACGAGTGCTATGCGAGTGTCATGCGAGTGTAATGCGATTTCCGTGCGATTTTTCCAAGGAACATCCGTATGACATGCGATTTTAACATGAGGTTTTACATACAACAGTTCTCTCTATGTAAAAGCTCATGTTAAAATCGCATTGTAAAATACAATTGTACACATCATTTTAATACAAAATAATCTTCAAAACATATAGATAGATAGATAGATAGATAGATAGATAGATAGATAGATAGATAGATAGATAGATTAAAAGCCGGCAGATTCTGTGTACAGTATAGAATAGAATAGGTTAGAATAGGATAGAATAGAAATATACACATAGTACTTACAGTAATAATACTACATAACATCTGTTACTTTAATAAGTATTACTTAACTATCACCTAACAAAGATTACTTTTATGACTTGTTAAAAAGGGAATGGGTCTTTAGTGCTGCTAAAATTAAGAATAATTTTCCCTCTCAGATTATTTTTCGCCTCTAGCGATTCATTTTTTGAGGGTTTCTCTATCAATGTACTGTACTCATTGCATGTACCAGTTTCCTTTCATACTACTGAACATCAGGGGAGGTCACCTAAATGCAGGGCTGACATGAAGGGCAGGCAGACCAGGCAGCTGCCTAGGGCCCCAGCTTCTCAGGGGCCCCCAGCCAGTGGCATGCCACACGGCCTCTATGGGGCTCGTGAGTAAGAGGGGCCTGGCGCCGGCCCCCACATCGTGCATTCAACTCATCGGCATCACAGATACCGATACAGTTGAGAGCAGTGATGGAGGAGAGAGAGCGTCAGATGATGCTTCCTCTCCCATCACTCTGCCTGAGACAGCGTGTACCAGCAGTGGAGCTGATGAGACCCTCTGCAGAAGCTAAAGCAGCACTGGAACGAGGAGAGACAAGTATTGTATGTGTGTGTATGCATTATAGTGTGGTGTGGGGGGGCTGCATTATACTGTATGTGGGGGGGCTGCATTATACTGTGAGTGGAGGGACTGCACTATACTGTGTATGTGGGGAGGCTGCATTATGTGTGTGGGGCTGCATTATACTGTGTGTGGGGAGGCTGCATTATACTGTGTATGTGGGGAGCCTACATTATACTGTGTATATGTGGGGAGGCTGCATTATACTGTGTGGTGGGGGGCATAACTATGCTGTGTATGTGGCGAGGCTGCATTATACTGTGTGGGGGCTGCATTATACTGTGTATGTAGGGAGGCTGCATTATACTGTGTGGGGGCTGCACTATACTGTGTGTGGGGGGCTTCATTATACTTTGTGTAGGGGGACTGCACTATATTGTGTGTGGGGGCTGCATTATACTGCATGTGGGGGGCTGCATTATACTGTGTGTGGGGGGACTGCACTATACTGTGTATGTGTGGAGGCTGCATTATACTGTGTGTGGGGCTGCACTATACTGTGTTTGGGGGGCTGCATTATAGTGGGAGTGAGGGGGCTGCACAATACTGGTTGTGGGAGGCTGCATTATACTGTGTGTGAGGGCTGCATTATACTGTGTGTAAGGTGACTGCACTATTCTGTGTGTGTGGAGGTGCTGCATTATACTGGGTGTGTGGGGCTGCATTATACTCTGAGGGGCCTGCATTTTCCTCTATGAGGGGGCTGCATTATACTCTATGAGTGGGGCTGCATTATACTGTGTGTGGGCTGCATTATACTCTATGAGGGGGTTGCATTATACTTTATGAGGCGGCTGCATTATACTCTCTGAGGGGGGCTGCAGTATACTCTCTGAGGGAGTCTGCATTATACTCTCTGAGGTGGGCTGCATTATACTCTATGAGGGGGAATACAGTATACTCTGAGGGGGGCTGCAGTATATAGGACCATGGTCAGTGCATTATATTATCTGTACTATATGGGACCTGCAGTATACTGTATCGAGGACTATCTGTCCCCATCGTTTTCCTCAGCCGGAGTAAAGAGGCCAGGAAACAAGCATTGAACGACTTCAATATTGTCGCTCACACTCGTTTAACAGCCTGAACTCAGCGCATGTAAATACAGCAGAAACGTTTCTGTGTGATGTGCAATATGTGACCATTTGGGGATCCACTTTAAACTTTTATCCAGGGCCCCACTGTGTCTAAATCCGGCCCTGCCTAAATGGCTTTATTGGGATCCTATGATGATTTAGGGTAAAGTTCCATGTTGGAACATTTCCTTAATGTGCTTGGGATTGCTGTACAATGTGGATCTACCTTTGGCTGCTGCCCAATGAAGTGCGGTCCTGTCGTTCCAGTCAATATCTTTGTGATTTGGGTCATGAAGACCTTTCTTCAAGATCTCAGAGACCAAATCATAATCCCCAAGAGCAGCCGCTTGGTGGAGCTCAGTGACGTCTGCCATCTTGTAAATTTCTAGTTTCAAAGAGAAAAAAATCTAATATAAACATTACTATATTTTACTATGCATTGCTTATATAGCATTATCATATTCTGCACCGCTTTACATACATTATTATTGCTGTCTCCAATGGGACTCGCAATCTAAATGACCTCAGGGACTGGAAGGAAACCCACACAAATACGGGGAGAACATACAAACTCCCTGCAGATGGTGTCCTTGGTGGGATTTGAACTCAGGACTCCAGTGCTAACCACTGAGCCACCGCGCTGCCCATATGTATAGAAATACACTATATTGACAAAACAATTTTGCTCCCTCCATATTACACCTACAGAAGCTTTTCTGACCTCCCATACTTAGACATTAACATGTAGTCGGCCCCTCTGCAGATATAACAGGTCCCACTCATCTGGGAAGAATTTCTACAAGATTTAGGACTTGTTTGTGGGAAGTTTTGCCCTTTCATCCAAAAGAGCATTTGAGAGGTCAGACCCTGATGTTGCAGAGAGGCCGGGCTCACAGTCTCCTTCTAGTTCATCCCAAATGCCTTGGGTGGTGTTGAGGTCCAGGCTCTGTGCAGCCGCTCATCTTCTTCCGTCAAACTCCCCCAACCACGCTGTTATCGACCTTGTGTGCTGGGCACAGTCCTGGGGAACAGAAAAGGGTCTTCTCCAAACTGTTCCCAAAAAGCCAGAAGGTACAATTGTCCACAATGTCTTGTGCTGAAGTATTAAGATTTAATTTCACTGGAAGAAAAGGGCCGAGGCCGACCCCTGAAAAACAAGCCAATAGCATTATCCCTCCTCCACCAAACTGTACAGTGGGCACAATGCAGTTGGGGGTAACGTTCTGACATTCACAAAACCCAGACTCCTCCATCAGCCGCCAGATAGAGAAGTGAGATCCGTCACTGCACAGAACACGTTTTCTCCAGAGTCCAGTGGTGGCGGCTTTACACCACTCCATCCGATGCTCGGCATTGTGCTTGGTAATGTAAGGCTGCATGAAGCTGCTCGGCCATGAAGTTCCCAGCCGGGGCGCAGCGTTTGTGTTGATGTTAATACAAGAGGAGGTCTGGACTCTGCCGTTATGGAGTCAGCAGGGCGGTAGTGACATTCCTGCCCTCTGCTCCTCAGCGCACGGTGACCCCGTTCTGTAATGTTACGTGGTCTCCACTTTATGGTTGAGTTGCTGTGATTTCTGCAGCAGAATTTCCAACTTGATTTTTTATATATTGTAGGACAACTAGTCCAAAAATAACATAACTGGAGCCATCAGTTTAGCAGGAGAAGGTGGCACTGGGCGGGTAATAGAGCTGGAGTGACAAAGGCTTCAGATCTACAAATAGCTTTTCTACCTCATTTGAATATCTTTAAAAACCCTGATTTATCAGTAACAGAGGAACAGACTGGTCATATAAAGGTATTGCTGGACTTGTCTTTGGAAGATCTACATGCTCATATAAATAGTTTGGGGGTGAAATCCTGCTGGCAGATTCCCTGTAAGTTACTGGTACATACAAGTTTTCAGCTGATACTACTAACCTGAATACCTTGGGAGCATTTACTGTGATCTGTAAAATGATAAAAATTGCAGTCATGGTATTCTGTACAAAATTGTTTAAAAAAATTCATAGACTCGCCCTATTTTTACAGACCCCTGTGAAATCGTGAACAGCTGGTAACCCTTTCCTAAACACAGGTGACGGGGAACATTTACAAGGGAAGAAATGTACAGACTTCTTACCCCGATGTCTCCAATTTCTGGACCGCGGTGGTATCGGTGCGCTATTTCAGAAGATATTACCTACAGTATGTCATGGGGGTCTACATTAAATTACCGGTGTATATGAGGCTGTTGGTTCTGATCGTCAGACGTATGGTCAGGAATTTCGGTTGTAAAGCAGAAAATATTTGGTTGATCAAAACCTTCACTGAGGTCAAGAAAGCATCATAGAGCGAGTCCAGAATAGTGAATTGAGTTTTCCGAAGAATACAAGCGCAAGGAAGGTAAGAATGAACCATACATATTAGATTGTTAGTGGCTGCGAGATCTGCCGATAAATATCAGTCTTATAGGGATTACACAGTAAATCAATATTATATTTCTCGGTTAGATTTTGCACAACATGATAACTTCTCAACTAGAGTAATTAAAAAAAGAAGATCTGCTGTCTTGATTGGGAGGTTTTGCTAATTTAGAAGTTAGGACTGAACTATACTGAGCATGTGTGACCACCTGCGCTAAGCACATAAGGAGGACGTTCTGAGACAGAATCAGAAGAACAGCAGAGGGCGTCATGACAGGAGGAAGGTCATGGAGCGCCCCCAGACGCAGGGCAATGGGGTACTCGGTACCGGGTCCCTCTGTCTCGGTTCTGGGGATGTCACGGTGGCCCGACCCGGTCCGTGGCCCTGCTAAGGGGCGTCCAATTAAAGGTGTAGTTGGTGGTGGTTTAGGTTGCGGTAAATAACGAGGACACAAGGTTGCAGTCTCTTTACCTTTTACTGTAGACTTCGGCATCCACAATCCAGAGCACTGCTAACAGGGCTTGCTGAGACCGGCCGGTCTGAAGTCACATCCAGAGTTCCCTTTGCAGGTGGAAATCAGTAGCCTTCCTACTTGCGCCTGTGTGTTGTAGTACCTCCCTGCTGAGCACCACGGGATAGTCCTCACAACTCTTGTATCTGTTTCTGATGTTCTCTCTCTCCGTCTCCCAGTTTGGATAGGACGCACCCATATGATGGGGGTAGGCCTGGAGCTATTTTATAGGGACCCTAGAGACACCCCTCTCCCACAATTTGCCTCCGTTGCCTGCTTAGGTGAAAAGGTGAGACAGCCAACCTAAAGTCAACTGCCCTGCCGTGATTGAAGTAAAGCGTAGAGCCAGTACTCCCTCGGTGTTCCGGCCACCGGCTACACGCCTCAGAAGGATGTTGCCACGATCTTAGGGCATGACTCCTCCCGGTATTATCTCCTTTGTTGCTGTGATCCCGTTTCTCACTTCTCCACAATATACTTTGCTTCTTGTCCTTTCTTAAGATACCGCCGCAATGAAGTGCAGGCGCGGCTCCGTAACGATCTGTCTCTCGCTAGGCCTCTGTCAGGATCCCACACCTGACAGGTCCTCCCTGGAACTCTCCCAGGCTGCTTTCTCCCTAACTTCCTATCTAACCCCCAGTTTTACCCAAGTGTGAGGAGTGGCCTAGTAGATAGGACCTTTTGCTCCCCCTGGTGGCCGGAGTGTGAAGTGTAATGTGTGACTGTGATACCTGTCAAGGTGAACCCTTTTAGTACAATCAGACGTACCATCACTCCCCCTGGTGGAAGAGCGACGTTACTGCAACCACCAGACTCTGGGGCGCTGCACTCCCCCCCCCGTTAAATCCAGTACTCCCGGACTGGGAAAAGAAGAACAACAATACATGTTAGTAAAAGACATACAAATTTTTTTAAATGCTATGAACAAGTAAATATAACAGTGCTTCCCTTTATGGGAGGTGAGGACACTTGAACGTTGCGAACATCTTGGTCATGCACAGTTCATGATTCCCAGTTCAGTGGGTGCAAACTTTGAAACAGCAGGGATCCCGGGTAAACAAAGGGATCCCTTTTGAAAGTTTTTGGAGCAATTCACTGTCCATTACTCCATTGTCCATTTTAAATCTGTAACAAAGATATATATACACAAACATTTTTAACCAAACAGCAGCACCCGTTAATATTTCCAAGTTTTGTAGCAAATTGGGGTTTGATTCTTGGTGCTACGTGTAGACCTCCGCAGTGCAGGGGTTGCTAATGACCTAACAGTTCCCGCTGTGCTTGCTATCGCTGGTGTGATGCACTGTCTTCTAGCTACACTTCTGGTGAGTCTGGGTAGCACTGGTATACTGGAGCTCTCACGACTGCTGCTACTAATTGTGGGCATGGCAGGTTCACCGATAGCGGAGGGGGAACCAGCCGGCTCATCTATTGGCATGGTATCCTCTGGTGGAATCTGCTGTGACTGAGGCTCCGGATGATCCGGCATCACATTTGGTTCCGGCGGCTTCAGCTGGCGAAACGTTAAAACAGGTACCACGATGGCCTGATTGATTTGAGTCCAAGACTGGGGAAAATCGCCAAGAACAGTGTGTATCATCTTCTCCTCTTCCACGGGCGGAGATGTCCCTGGGTCTGTTTCCCTATCTCTCAACTTATCAGGGCATATTTTGAGGTGGTCTCTGGATATTGCCGTTGAAGTCTCTCCCCCATCTTTGCTGATGAGACAGACCTTTGTATTGTCAAAATCGGATGGCAGGATGGTATATGGTTCCGCCTCCCATTGATCGTCAAGCTTATGTAATCTTCTCTTCCATTTGAACACTTGCTCACCGGGTGACAAGGGAATTGCAGGAGCATGCTGGTTGTAGTCCCTTTCTTGTTTTTGTCGGGCTTGGGTTAAACTTCTTTCCACGCATTCCTGTATTTTGCGGTACCTTTGCTGCCTTTCTGTATCCCAATCTGCATTTGGCGAGGTGTCTTCGGGGATTAGGACCCCCATGTCTAGGTCAACAGGTAATTTGCTAGATCTCCCTCGCATGAGGTAGGCTGGAGTACAATTGGTGGAATTCACCGGGATGTGGTTGTACATATCTACCAAGTCAGGCAACTTGGTTGGCCACAAGTTCCGTTCTTCCACAGGTAATGTCTTCAGTAAGTCGATTACCACTTGGTTCATCTTCTCGCACATCCCGTTAGTCTGTGGGTGATACGGCGTTGTTCTGATCTTCTTACACCCGTATAAACTGCAGAATTCCTGGAATACCTCCGCCTCGAATGCTGGCCCTTGATCGGTCAGCACCTTCTCCGTGGACCCATGCGGCCTACAAAAGTACTGCTGGGAGGCTTTGCCAGCCGTTCGGGCTGTCAGATCTTTGACCGGCACAACTACCAGGAACCTAGAGTAGTGGTCCACGATGGTAAGAACGTAGACATAGCCTGACCGGCTGGGTGTTAGTTTCACGTGGTCTAGCGCGACCAGCTCAAGCGGCCGTTTGGTGATGATAGGCTGCAAGGGAGCCCTTTGGCTGTCATGGTCCTTCCAGCGTAGGCAACATGGGTCACACTCTCGACACCACTTCTCGATGGCTTTCTTCATACCAATCCAGTAGAACCTCCCGCGGAGTAGACCCTCCAACTTCCTCTATCCGAAGTGTCCTGCCCCATCGTGGTACGCTCCCAGAACCATTGGCGCATCTTGCTGTGGGACTACTATCTGCCATACCAACTCATGAGTGCGTGGGTCGATGCTTCTTCGGCACAACTTACCATCGTGAATAAACAGTTTGCCTCTCCCCTTCCACAGTTGTCGTGTCTCTTGTGGATCATCTGGGCCGGGATGCAAACCTGCCTGCGTCAGGAGCTCTTTCACCCGACGGACCGCAGGGTCACCGTCCTGGGTCTCTGCCCATCCGTGGTGGGGTGGGGGATTTAGTGTGGCGTCCTGCTTGTTCTTGCGCCTATTCTCCACATGATGGGAACACTGGGTGGCCTTGGGGCGATGGAACGCGGGCAACTCTATCTCTTCAAGTGCTTCCGAGTCTTCTCCCGTTTCCGGCAAGTTGGGCATCCTGGACAATGCATTCTTGTGCCCTGCCCGGTACTTGATGGTGAAGTCAAAATTGGACAACCGGGCCATCCACCGCTGTTCCAAGGCGCCAAGTTTTGCTGTGTCCAGGTGTGTTAGGGGGTTATTGTCCGTGAAGACGGTGAATTTCGCTGAGGCCAGGTAGTGCTTGAACCTCTCCGTCACTGCCCAAACTATGGCGAGGAACTCCAGCTTAAAGGAACTATAGTTGTCAGGGTTCCTTTCAGTGGGACGAAGCTTCCTGCTGGCGAAAGCAATTACCCTCTCCTTGCCTTTCTGGACCTGGGACAACACGGCTCCCAATCCCACGTTGCTGGCATCCATGTACAGCACAAACGGTTGGTCATATTCAGGGTAGGCCAGTACCTCTTCTACCGTTAGCGCCGACTTTAAACAAGTAAAGGATCCCTCCAGTCCATCGTTCCAGTCAAATGGGGTATTCCTACACTTGGTCTTCTTGGACTGGCCCACCAACAGGTCTTGCAATGGCGCGGCTTTCTTGGTGAAGCCCTTTATAAATCTCCTGTGGTAGCCTACCAACCCGAGGAACTGCCGGACTTCATGGAGGTTGCTGGGCTTCGGCCAGTCCTTGATCACAGTAACCTTGTCGGGGTCTGGGGCCACTCCTTCAGCACTCACCACATGGCCCAGGTACTGCACTTTGGGTTTTAGCAGATGGCATTTGGACGGTTTCACCTTTAAGCCAAAGTTGGACAGGGCTTCAAACACCTCGGCCAGGTGCTTCAGATGGTCTTCATAGGTCTTGGAGAAGACAATGACATCGTCCAGATATAGCAGCACGGTTTCAAAGTTCTTGTGTCCCAGACAGCACTCCATCATCCTCTGGAACGTTCCCGGGGCGTTGCACAGCCCGAAGGGCATGTAGTTGAACTCGCAGAGACCCATCGGCGTCGTGAAGGCCGTCTTTTCCTTGTCCGCCTCTGCCACGGGAACCTGCCAGTACCCACTGGTGAGATCCAAGGTAGAGAAGTAGTTAGCAGATTTTAAAACAGCCAAGGACTCCTCTATCCTAGGTAGCGGGTATGCATCCTTATGTGTAATGCGATTTAGCTGCCTATAATCAACACACATCCTCATTGTGCCATCCTTCTTCCTAACGAGGACTAATGGAGCTGCCCAGGGGCTACAATTGTCTCTCACTACCCCAGCCTCCTTCATGTCTTTGGCACACTGATAATGAGCTGGGGGTACAGGACGGCATCTCTCTTTTATAGGTGGATGGTCTCCTGTGGGGATATGATGTTGAATCCCTTTTACCTGTCCAAAATCTAGGGGGTGCTTGCTGAATACCCGCTCATACTCATGAACCACCCTGTAGGCCCCCTGCTTCTGGTGTGATGGGGTAGAATCAGTGCCCACGTGCAATTCCCGACACCAATCTACCGTTGGCCCTGCAGAGCCATTGTTCTCCGCCTGGTTGGACGGAACCAAGGGTTCTGGTGCCTGTACTGCATTATTACCAACAGTAAACAGTTTGGCAAGTGTGGCATATTTGGTTAGGTGGACCTCTTCCTCTCCACAGTTAAGGACACGTACTGGCACCCTCCCCTTGCGGACTTCAACCATTCCCCTGGCGGTCAGGAGGGTAGGCCTATTATCCGAATATACGGGTTCTACCAGGGCCTGATAGTCTTTACCCCTGAGGCCTATTGCTGCTCGACACCATATTAACATTTCACTCCTGGGGGTATTGCAATGGGGGTTGAATCACTCACGGTGACACGACCAATTTCACCACCAGTCAGCTCTACCTGTTGTCTCCGCATTAGAGCCTGGATTTCCTTCTGCAGGGCACGTTGCTCACTGTAGCCAGCTGTTTCTGCTACCTGCTGTAACAAGACAATAACTTCTGCAAGGCAATTTTCTATGACATTAGTACCAATGGTCATCATGGGGTTACATTCACGCCAGTCAATATCAACAATTACAATCCCTTGGGCCTCCAATTCTACCCATCCCACTTTAATGGTGACCTCTTTGTACCCCACTTGTGGCAATGGCTGACCATTACTGGCTATTATGGTGAAATCATCATCGGGGCCACGAGTGATGTCGGTGTCCTCCCAATAATGTCTATAAAGGATGTAAGGCATAGTTGTCACCTGAGAACCGGTGTCCAACAAAGCGTTCATGGGGATACCGTCGATCACAATGGGGAGAACTGGTCGTCCTCCAATGTATTTGGCTCTCCAATTTTGCGGGCCTGGTCGTCCTACTCCTGGGGGTTGGCCCTCTGCCCCAGGGGTTGTTCGTTTAAATGACAGTACCTTGCAACATGGCCCACCTGGTTGCAGCGGCGGCAGATGGGTCGTCCGTCCTGGTGAAAGCGATCGCGTCTGGTTGGCGGAATTCTCCTCTGTCGTTGCCAGGGAACATCCTCCGGCCCGGAAGCCAGCTTGATCTTCTCCTTGGGGGCCTCCTGTAGGGACTGGACGGTCCGGGCTAAGGCAGTAACGCTATTGGTCAGCTCCTGCATCTGGAGGCGTAGTCCGGCAGGGGAATCGTCTTCTAGGATCTGGGCATCGGCCTCGGCAGAAACTGGAGCATCTGATGCCATCTCCTGGTGGTACGTGAGAGCTTGACGCCTAGGAAGTACTGCACGGCTGGGCTGTCGCTCCTGGAGCATCTGGATGGCTCTGTCTTTAAATTGCGCGAAGGTCAGGTCAGGGTTCTGCATAGCCATGAGGTGCAGTTGGGCCCTTTGGTGACTGCACAGGAGCCCCTCGATGAACCGCTCCTTTAAGAGTTTATCCTCATCTTGCATGCCGTTTGGATCATTCTGCTTGATGGCCCGCAAAGTCCTCTTGGAGATTAAGGGCATAGTCCCGTAAGCTATCTCTGCTTGCACCCATAGAACGTCAATTTAATTTCTGTGGCGGTGCAGGTGTCAAAGGTGGTTTTAAGCTTTGCAAAGACTTGCTGCGCAGTTCCCTTATCTGCAGCGGGCCAGGACTTTACTTCTCTCAGGGCCGCTCCAAATAGTTGGCCCGTTATCATGTGAACTTTCTGATGCTCTGTCAGGGGATAAAACTCAAACAGGCTGCAGATCCCTTCTTTAAAGTCAGTTAGTGTATGCGATTCTCCAGAGTATCGCGGGAGCCAGGCTGCTCCAGGTATGTATGGCATGGAGAAGGGCATTATGGCCGACGTAGCTGCGGCAGTGTCCGGCTGGCTGATGGGAGCGGCAGGCCCTGCGGGACCCGGTGGCGGTACCAGGCCCGCGGCTGCGCCTACCGCGGGGCCCAGAGGGGCTTCTGCATCTGCGGCTGCGACCACCGCTGCCTCCCCTCCCGGGTCGGACATGGCCGCTCCTCGCTTCTGCTAACCTGGTAGAAGTAGGGGGTCCCTTCGGGGTCAGCACTCCACTGTGTTTCCACTTCCAGCTTTCCAGGTGGCAGCACGGCACCCGTCTTCCCGCTTCGCGCTCTTTGCGGCCGGTTCCGCCCACGAAGCTGTGGCCCCTCCCCTCGCGCTCCGCACGGCGCGGCAATGGCGGATTTTGGCGGCAAATGGCAGTACACAGTCTTTGCAATAAATCACGATCCAAGCACAATTCAGTCACAGTTCCAAGGCACACATGACCTGATTCTCAGGCTTAAGTAGATTCTGTTCGTGACGCCAAGTTTGGAGCGCCCCCAGACGCAGGGCAATGGGGTACTCGGTTCCCGGGTCCCTCTGTCTCGGTTCTGGGGATGTCACGGTGGCCCGACCCGGTCCGTGGCCCTGCTAAGGGGCGTCCAATTAAAGGTGTAGGTGGTGGTGGTTCAGGTTGCGGTAAATAACGAGGACACAAGGTTGCAGTCTCTTTACCTTTTACTGTAGACTTCGGCATCCACAATCCAGAGCACTGCTAACAGGGCTTGCTGAGACCGGCTGGTCCGAAGGCACATCCAGAGTTCCCTTTGCAGGTGGAAATCAGTAGCCTTCCTACTTGCGCCTGTGTGTTGTAGTACCTCCCTGCTGAGCACCACGGGATAGTCCTCACAACTCTTGTATCTGTTTCTGATGTTCTCTCTCTCCGTCCCCCAGTTTGGATAGGACGCACCCGTATGACGGGGGTAGGCCTGGAGCTATTTTATAGGGACCCTAGAGACACCCCTCTCCCACAATTTGCCTCCGTTGCCTGCTTAGGTGAAAAGGTGAGACAGCCAACCTAAAGTCAACTGCCCTGCCGTGATTGAAGTAACGCGTAGAGCCAGTACTGCCTCGGTGTTTCGGCCACCGGCTACACGCCTCAGAAGGATGTTGCCACGATCTTAGGGCACGACTCCTCCCGGTATTATCTCCTTTGTTGCTGTGATCCCGTTTCTCACTTCTCCACAATATACTTTGCTTCTTGTCCTTTCTTAAGATACCGCCGCAATGAAGTGCAGGCGCGGCTCCGTAACGATCTTTCTCTCGCTAGGCCTCTGTCAGGATCCCACACCTGACAGGTCCTCCCTGGAACTCTCCCAGGCTGCTTTCTCCCTAACTTCCTATCTAACCCCCAGTTTTACTCAAGTGTGAGGAGTGGCCTAGTAGATAGGACCTTTTGCTCCCCCTGGTGGCCGGAGTGTGAAGTGTAATGTGTGACTGTGATACCTGTCAAGGTGAACCCTTTTAGTACAATCAGACGTACCATCACTCCCCCTGGTGGAAGAGCGACGTTACTGCAACCACCAGACTCTGGGGCACTGCAGTCATATTTATCCATGGGAGAATTCTTTTAATTTAGCTATGAATTAATTGACACTGACATCTTCCAATTAAGTGCCACTTAAGCAGTCGTTCCCAACCTGGATACAAACATTTTGACACAGTAAGATGTGCTGACCTTTTTATATTTGATGGACTGAGCTGTGACCTATTTCTTGCTTGACTGACAAGATCACTGGGGACACATAACTAAAAATCATCTACACAATTATAATGGACAACATGGTGTTTTTGGAGAGTAGCCATTATTTTAGAGAACTTCATGCTTCCCTCTGCCGACAAGCTTTTTGGAGATGGAAATGTCATTCTCCAGGAGGACTTGGCCCCTGTCTACACTGCCAAAAGTACCAATACCTGGCTTAAAAACAGTATCGTTGTGGTTGATTGGCAGCAAACTCGCCTGACCTTAACCCCATAGAGAATGTAAGGGGTATTGTCAAGAGGAAGATGAGAGACACCAGACCCAACAATGCAGACGAGCCGAAGGCTGCTATCAAAGCAACCTGGGCTTCCATAACCTCTCAGCAGTGCCACAGGCTGATCGCCTCCATGCCACCCCGCATTGATGCAGTAATTGATGCAAAAGGAGCTCCGACCAAGCATTGAGTGCATTTACTGAACATACATTTCAGTAGACCAACATTTTGGATTTTGAAATCATTTTTCAAGCTGGTGTTATAAAGTATTCTAATTTACTGAGATAATGACTTTTGGGTTTTCATTGGCTGTAAGCCATAATCATCAACATTAACAGAAATAAACAGGTGAAATAGATCACTCTGTGTGAAATGACTCTATAGAATATAGGAGTTTCACTTTTTGTATTGAAGAACTGAAATGAATTAACTTGTTGATGATATTCTAATTTAGTGAGAAGCACTTATAGACACAGCAGCATAGGGATTCAGAAAACCTGCAAAGAAAGATGTTCCTTACTGTGTCCTGCAGTTGTAGAGAAGCATTATGATGTTTCCACACAGATTTTCAGAGTGACGAGAGGAGAACAGTACAGAAGTTCAGGGAGGGCGTCTTTTGTTGTTGGAGGCCACCATGGAAACTCTCTCCTCCCTATTGTGTGACTGCCGCCTCTCAATGCTGCTCTGCTCTTGTGGAAATCTCTGTAAACAATTGCATAAACTTCCATGTTAAGGAAAGATGGTAATTGCTAGATTATCAGATAATTATCCTGGATGATCAAACATTTAAAATATGTCTATACATCCGCATACATTTTTCCTGGCAGTTCACATAATATTGTCTATGATATCCCTGTCCCAATTCTCTAATAAATGTAACTGGACAGGGGGGGTTGACAACATTCTGTAAGTGGCAGGAAATTTATGAAATTATTTGCCTCCTCCACAAGTGGGTTTCCTTTGAAAAAAAATGGAGACAGTTCTGCATTTCCTGCAGGGCTTTATTGCCACAAGTTCTGCTTTGCATAGCGACGTGATTTTCTAATTCTGCTTTTTATGACTCGGTCATGAAAGTGCATTATACAGACAAGTGCTGTGTGTAAAAATCGGACAGCCCCAAAGGGGCGGATATACCATTGGTACAACCTGTGCAGCAGAACATGGGCCCAAAAGGTAAGGGGGCCTCTACCATCCGCAAAGCATGAGGAATTGTGCATTATGATGAGCTATTAGACTGCAAAGGGCCCTTATAAAGCTCTAGCACTAGGACCAATGTAACTCCAATAAAGCTGTTAAGATGACAGTCCTTCCACATGCACCAACTGTCCATGTGAAAAAAAATCACAGCATGCACACTGCCATTATTAACATAAAAAGTGGCATCTGATCATATATAAAATACGGACACATGCTTGCCACACAAATGAAAACATTTTTTTATAGGTTCATTTGGACCCGGCCTTAAAGGAGTCACTCTATGTGACTGTAGACTTCTGAGTTCTTACAGTGTGCACACCATGCAATGTCATGGTTTGCCGGCGTTACCGGTGAGAGCAGGCAGTCACGCGACTGCAAGTCTGCAATTTGCATGCTTCCAGCCACATTCCAACTAGACGTTGTCAACCTCACTTAAAACATATTGCATGGGTTCAGCTCTTTGGTAGCTGCTTGGATAGAACCCAGCACAGAGTTTTTATATCAAAACAGCATAAAGTTTATTGTCCGTCATAACCTTGACAGCTAAAAACTAAAACAGCTGTTCTTCAGTACAAGCAGGGCCGTATTTGCCACTAGGCACCTGAGGGCACGTGCCTAGGGCGGGACGATGCGGGGGGGGGGGGCACCCGAGCAAGGTTTGTTTGTTTTTTTTTGTTTTTTTAATTTAAGTCCTGGGTCACCTCCTGACCGACCGCCCCCCCCCGGCCGCCCGCCCGCCTGCCTGCCTACCACCCACCCTCATTGAAGACGTCATACTCACCCTGCTCCAGCGATGCCTGGTCTCAGCGTCTGCACAGCTCGTCCTGAATGAGCGGTCACGTGGTACCACTCATTAAGGTCATGAATATGGGCATATTCATGACCTTAATGAGCAGTACCACATGACCGCTCACGCAGGAAGAAGGTGCTGCGCCGGGAGTCGGGACAGAGCTAGAGGGATGTTCGGCGCGGCCGTGCGGTGTGGGAAAGGTGAGTATGAGGGACGGGGGAACAGGGGACGGGGGGATGAAGGAGGATGGGGAGCCAAGCCATGCACGATGGGAGCGGGAGCAGGAGCGGGGGGGTTGAGAGATGAGCCATGCATACAGGGGGGAATATGAGCCATGCATACAGGAGGGGGGGTGGAATATGAGCCATGCATACAAGAGGTGGGCGGGAATTATGAGCCATGCATACAGGGGGGGGATTATGAGCCATGCATACAGGAGAAGGGGAATATGAGCCATGCATACAGGAGGAGGGGGGGAATATGAGCCATGCATACAGGAGGGGGGAATATGAGCCATGCATACAGGAGGGGGGAATATGAGCCATGCATACAGGAGGGGGGGAATATGAGCCATGCATACAGGAGGAGGGGGGAATATGAGCCATGCATATGGGATGGGAGGGAGATGAGCCATGCATACAGGAGGGGGGGAATATGAGCCATGCATACAGGAGCAGGGGGGAATATGAGCCATGCATATGGGATGGGAGGGAGATGAGCCATGCATACAGGAGGGGGGGATATGAGCCATGCATACAGGAGCAGGGGGGAATATGAGCCATGCATATGGGATGGAAGGGAGATGAGCGATGCATACAATACAATACAATACAGTATTGAACATCATGTGGGGTCATTATACAGTATGGAGCACCATGTGTGGCCATTATACAGCATGGAGCATCATGTGTGGCCATTATACAGTATGGAGCATCATGTGTGGCCAATGGCCATTATACAGTATTGAGCATCATGTGTGCCCATTATACAGTATGGAGCATCATGTGTGGCCATTATACAGTATAGAGCATCATGTGTGGCAATTATACAGTATGGAGCATCATGTGTGGCCATTATACAGTATTGAGCATCATGTGTGGCCATTATACAGTATGGAGCATCATGTGTGGCCATTATACAGTATTGAACATCATGTGGGGTCATTTTACAGTATGGAGCATCATGTGTGGCCATTATACAGTATGGAGCATCATGTGTGGCCATTATACAGTATGGAGTATCATGTGTGGCCATTATACAGTATGGAGCATCCTGTGGGGCCATTATACAGTATTGAGCATCATGTGTGGCCATTATACAGTATTGAGCATCATGTAGGGCCATTATACAGTATTGAACATCATGTGGGGTCATTATACAGTATGGAGCATCATGTGTGGCCATTATACAGTATGGAGCATCATGTATGGCCAATGGCCATTATACAGTATTGAGCATCATGTGTGGCCATTATACAGTATGGAGCATCATGTGTGGCCATTATACAGTATTGAGCATCATGTGGGGTCATTATACAGTGTGGAGCATCATGTGTGGCCATTATACAGTATGGAGCATCATGTGTGGCCATTATACAGTATGGAGCATCATGTGTGGCCAATGGCCATTATACAGTATTGAGCATCATGTGTGGCCATTATACAGTATGGAGCATCATGTGTGGCCAATGGCCATTATACAGTATTGAGCATCATGTGTGGCCATTATACAGTATAGAGCATCATGTGTGGCCATTATACAGTATGGAGCATCATGTGTGGCCCTTATACAGTATTGAGCATCATGTGTGGCCATTATACAGTATGGAGCATCATGTGTGGCCATTATACAGTATTGAACATCATGTGGGGTCATTTTACAGTATGGAGCATCATGTGTGGCCATTATACAGTATGGAGCATCATGTGTGGCCATTATACAGTATGGAGTATCATGTGTGGCCATTATACAGTATGGAGCATCCTGTGGGGCCATTATACAGTATTGAACATCATGTGGGGTCTGTCATGATTCTCAATGGCGAGAGAACATAGCCCAGCATATATGAGAACTAGCTCTTGGAAGATGGAAACTATACTGACCATGAACTAAACCTGCCACACAACTAGAAGTGGCCGGGTAGCATGCCTACGTTTTTTATCCCTAGATGCCCAGCGCCAGCCGGAGAACTACCTAATCCTAGCAGAGGAAAAGACAGTCCTGGCTCACCTCTAGAGAAATTTTCCCAAAAGGCAGACAGAGGCCCCCACATATATTGGCGGTGATTTTAGATGAAATGACAAACGTAGTATGAAAATAGGTTTAGCAAAATCGAGGTCCGCTTACTATATAGCAGGAAGACAGAAAGGGCACTTTCATGGTCAGCAGAAAACCCTATCAAAACACCATCCAGAAATTACTTTAAGACTCTAGCATTAACTCATAACACCAGAGTGGCAATTTCCGCTCACAAGAGCTTTCCAGACACAGTAACGAAACAGCAGCTGTAAACAGGAACAAAATGCAAAAAACACACAAGGACAAAAGTCCAACTTAGCTAGGAGTTGTCTAGTAGCAGGAACATGCACAGAAGGCTTCTGATTACATTGTTGACCGGCATGAAACTGACAGAGGAGCAAGGTTATATAGCGACTCCCACATCCTGATAGGAGCAGGTGAACAGAGGGGATGATGCACACAAGTACAATTCCACAAGTGGCCACCGGGGGAGCCCAGAATCCAATTTCACAACAGTACCCCCCCCTCAAGGAGGGGGCACCGAACCCTCACCAGAACCACCAGGGCGATCAGGATGAGCCCTATGAAAGGCACGGACAAGATCGGAGGCATGAACATCAGAGGCAGTGACCCAAGAATTATCCTCCTGACCGTATCCCTTCCATTTGACCAGATACTGGAGTTTCCTTCTGGAAACACGAGAGTCTAAGATCTTTTCCACAACGTACTCCAACTCACCCTCAACCAACACCGGAGCAGGAGGCTCAACAGAAGGCACAGCCGGTACCCCATACCTGCGCAACAATGACCGATGAAAAACATTATGAATCGAAAAGGATGCAGGGAGGTCCAAACGGAAGGACACAGGGTTAAGAATCTCCAATATCTTGTACGGGCCGATGAACCGAGGCTTAAACTTAGGAGAAGAAACCCTCATAGGGACAAAACGAGAAGACAACCACACCAAGTCCCCAACACAAAGCCGAGGACCAACACGACGACGGCGGTTGGCAAAAAGCTGAGTCTTCTCCTGGGACAACTTCAAATTGTCCACCACCTGCCCCCAAATCTGATGCAACCTCTCCACCACAGCATCCACTCCAGGACAATCCGAAGATTCCACTTGACCGGAGGAAAATCGAGGATGAAACCCCGAATTACAGAAAAACGGGGACACCAAGGTGGCAGAGCTGGCCCGATTATTGAGGGCGAACTCCGCCAAAGGCAAAAAAGCAACCCAATCATCCTGATCCGCAGACACAAAACACCTCAAATATGTCTCCAAGGTCTGATTAGTCCGCTCGGTCTGGCCATTAGTCTGAGGATGGAAAGCAGACGAAAAAGACAAATCTATGCCCATCCTAGCACAGAATGCCCGCCAAAATCTAGACACGAATTGGGTCCCTCTGTCAGAAACGATATTCTCCGGAATACCATGCAAACGAACAACATTTTGAAAAAACAGAGGAACCAACTCGGAAGAAGAAGGCAACTTAGGCAAGGGAACCAGATGGACCATCTTAGAGAAACGGTCACACACCACCCAGATGACAGACATCTTCTGAGAAACAGGCAGATCCGAAATAAAATCCATCGAGATGTGCGTCCAAGGCCTCTTCGGGATAGGCAAGGGTAACAACAATCCACTAGCCCGAGAACAACAAGGCTTGGCCCGAGCACAAACGTCACAAGACTGCACAAAGCCTCGCACATCTCGTGACAGGGAAGGCCACCAGAAGGACCTTGCCACCAAATCCCTGGTACCAAAGATTCCAGGATGACCTGCCAACGCAGAAGAATGAACCTCAGAGATTACTCTACTGGTCCAATCATCAGGAACAAACAGTCTACCAGGTGGGCAACGATCAGGTCTATCCGCCTGAAACTCCTGCAAGGCCCGCCGCAGGTCTGGAGAAACGGCAGACAATATCACTCCATCTTTAAGGATACCTGTGGGCTCAGAATTACCAGGGGAGTCAGGCTCAAAACTCCTAGAAAGGGCATCCGCCTTAACATTCTTAGAACCCGGTAGGTAAGACACCACAAAATTAAACCGAGAGAAAAACAACGACCAGCGCGCCTGTCTAGGATTCAGGCGCCTGGCAGACTCAAGGTAAATTAAATTTTTGTGGTCAGTCAATACCACCACCTGATGTCTGGCCCCCTCAAGCCAGTGACGCCACTCCTCAAAAGCCCACTTCATGGCCAAAAGCTCCCGATTCCCAATATCATAATTCCGCTCGGCGGGCGAAAATTTACGGGAAAAAAAGGCACAAGGTCTCATCACGGAGCAGTCGGAACTTCTCTGCGACAACACCGCCCCAGCTCCGATTTCAGAAGCGTCGACCTCAACCTGAAAAGGAAGAGCAACATCAGGCTGACGCAACACTGGGGCGGAAGAAAAGCGGCGCTTGAGCTCCCGAAAGGCTTCCACAGCATCAGGGGACCAATCAGCAACATCAGCACCCTTCTTAGTCAAATCAGTCAATGGTTTTACAACATCAGAAAAACCAGCAATAAATCGACGATAAAAGTTAGCAAAGCCCAAAAATTTCTGAAGACTCTTAAGAGAAGAGGGTTGCGTCCAATCACCAATAGCCTGAACCTTGACAGGATCCATCTCGATGGAAGAGGGGGAAAAAATGTATCCCAAGAAGGAAATCTTTTGAACCCCAAAAACACACTTAGAACCCTTCACACACAAGGAATTAGACCGCAAAACCTGAAAAACCCTCCTGACCTGCTGGACATGAGAGTCCCAGTCATCCGAAAAAATCAGAATATCATCCAGATACACAATCATAAATTTATCCAAATAATCGCGGAAAATGTCATGCATAAAGGACTGGAAGACTGAAGGGGCATTTGAAAGACCAAAAGGCATCACCAAATACTCAAAATGGCCCTCGGGCGTATTAAATGCGGTTTTCCACTCATCCCCCTGCTTGATTCGCACCAAATTATACGCCCCACGGAGATCAATCTTAGAGAACCACTTGGCCCCCTTTATACGAGCAAACAAATCAGTAAGCAGTGGTAACGGATATTGATATTTAACCGTGATTTTATTCAAAAGTCGATAATCAATACACGGCCTCAAAGAGCCGTCTTTCTTAGACACAAAGAAAAAACCGGCTCCTAAGGGAGATGACGAAGGACGAATATGTCCCTTTTCCAAGGACTCCTTTATATATTCTCGCATAGCCGCGTGTTCAGGCACAGACAGATTAAATAAACGACCCTTAGGGAATTTACTACCCGGGATCAAGTCTATGGTACAATCGCACTCCCTTGTGCGGAGGTAGTGAACCCACCTTGGGTTCTTCAAAAACGTCACGAAAGTCAGACAAGAATTCAGGAATCTCAGAGGGAATAGATGATGAAATGGAAACCAAAGGTACGTCCCCATGAGTTCCTTTACATCCCCAGCTTAACACAGACATAGCTCTCCAGTCGAGGACTGGGTTATGAGATTGCAGCCATGGCAATCCCAGCACCAAAACATCATGTAGATTATACAGCACCAGAAAGCGAATAACCTCCTGGTGATCCGGATTAACACGCATAGTCACTTGTGTCCAGTATTGTGGTTTATTACTAGCCAATGGGGTGGAGTCAATCCCTTTCAGAGGTATCGGAGCCTCCAATGGCTCCAAATCATACCCACAGCGTTTGGCAAAGGACCAATCCATAAGACTCAACGCAGCGCCAGAGTCGACATAGGCGTCCGCGGTAATAGATGACAAAGAACAAATCAGGGTCACAGATAGAATAAACTTAGACTGTAAAGTGCTAATTGAAACAGACTTGTCAGGCTTCTTAGTACGCTTAAAGCATGCTGATATAACATGAGTTGAATCACCACAATAGAAGCACAACCCATTTTTTCGTCTAAAATTCTGCCGCTCGCTTCTGGACAGAATTCTATCACATTGCATATTTTCTGGCGTTTTCTCAGTAGACACCGCCAAATGGTGCACAGGTTTGCGCTCCCGCAGACGCCTATCGATCTGAATAGCCATCGTCATGGACTCATTCAGACTCGCAGGCACAGGGAACCCCACCATAACATCCTTAATGGCATCAGAGAGACCTTCTCTGAAAATCGCCGCCAGGGCGCACTCATTCCACTGAGTAAGCACAGACCATTTGCGGAATTTTTGGCAGTATATTTCAGCTTCATCTTGCCCCTGAGACAAGGACATCAAGGCCTTTTCCGCCTGAAGCTCTAAATGAGGTTCCTCATAAAGCAACCCCAAGGCCAGAAAAAACGCATCCACATTGAGCAACGCAGGATCCCCTGGTGCCAATGCAAAAGCCCAGTCCTGAGGGTCGCCCCGGAGCAAGGAAATTACAATCCTGACCTGCTGTGCAGGGTCTCCGGCAGAGCGAGACTTCAGGGACAAAAACAATTTGCAATTATTTTTAAAATTTTGAAAGTGAGATCTATTCCCCGAGAAGAATTCAGGCAAAGGAATTCTAGGCTCAGACATAGGTGCATGAACAACAAAATCTTGCAAATTTTGTACCTTTGTGGCGAGATTATTCAAACCTGTAGCTACACTCTGAAGATCCATTTGAAACAGGTGAACACAGAGCCATTCAAGGATTAGAAGGAGAGAAAGAGAGGAAGGCTGCAGTATAGGCAGACTAGCAAGTGATTCAATTAAGAGCACACTCAGAACTAGAGGGAAAAAAAAAAAAAAATTGTAGCAGACTTCTTTTTTCTCTCCTTTCTCAGCCAGTAATTTAACCCTTTTTTGGGCCGGTCAAACTGTCATGATTCTCAATGGCGAGAGAACATAGCCCAGCATATATGAGAACTAGCTCTTGGAAGATGGAAACTATACTGACCATGAACTAAACCTGCCGCACAACTAGAAGTGGCCGGGTAGCATGCCTACGTTTTTTATCCCTAGATGCCCAGCGCCAGCCGGAGAACTACCTAATCCTAGCAGAGGAAAAGACAGTCCTGGCTCACCTCTAGAGAAATTTTCCCAAAAGGCAGACAGAGGCCCCCACATATATTGGCGGTGATTTTAGATGAAATGACAAACGTAGTATGAAAATAGGTTTAGCAAAATCGAGGTCCGCTTACTAGATAGCATGAAGACAGAAAGGGCACTTTCATGGTCAGCAGAAAACCCTATCAAAACACCATCCAGAAATTACTTTAAGACTCTAGCATTAACTCATAACACCAGAGTGGCAATTTCCGCTCACAAGAGCTTTCCAGACACAGTAACGAAACAGCAGCTGTGAACAGGAACAAAATGCAAAAAACACACAAGGACAAAAGTCCAACTTAGCTAGGAGTTGTCTAGTAGCAGGAACATGCACAGAAGGCTTCTGATTACATTGTTGACCGGCATGAAACTGACAGAGGAGCAAGGTTATATAGCGACTCCCACATCCTGATAGGAGCAGGTGAACAGAGGGGATGATGCACACAAGTACAATTCCACAAGTGGCCACCGGGGGAGCCCAGAATCCAATTTCACAACAGGGGTCATTATACAGTATGGAGCATCATGTGTGGCCATAATACAGTATGGAGCATCATGTGTGGCCATTATACAGTATGGAGCACTGTGTGGCCATATTTTTTTTTGTCTATAATTATTGTATATGAAACAGTGTGATCAGCAGTGCTAAATGGGTGTGGCTGGGATGTGGATATGGGTGTGACTAGTTGTGAAATGGGTGTGGTCAGAGGCGTGGCCTAAAATTTGCCGCGGCACACTACGCACACCGCAAACTTTATACCTCTTTCCCTTCTTCAAAAGTTGGGAGGTATGGTACCACATTTGACAGATCACGGCAAGTGCCGCAAATCCCATAGGGAATGAATGAGGCCAAACGCAGCGTTGCCGTAAGTGATCCGTTACACAGCAGATGCAGAAAACCTGCTGGATCTGCTGCAAAAGGCTACTTTCACATCAGCGATTCTTGCCAAAGTCACTGCCGATAGTGTCATGCTCACCAAAAGGGGGAGGCAGCACTAAAAGTGCCTAGGGCAGCAGAAACTCTAAATACGGCCCTGCCTATATGGCTACAGCTTCTGGACAAAGCCATTTACTGTGTGCCGTGCAGTTCTTAGAACTGCAGCTTTCACTCGATGGGTTAAATTAATCAGTCGCATTGCAAAATCTGTATCCCAGGCCTAACTGACAACTAGGGATCACCATTCCCCTCCTAAATAAGATGCGTCCATACAGTCTGATACTGTCAGCAGTGATCAGCCAAGATTAGACTGGTAGGGACACACAGATGAATGGTGTCAGCCATTTGTCAATTTATTCATACATTTAGTGAAGATGGCAGAAAGGTCCTTATTACCTCTCCCAAGAACAGGCTCATCAGTGCTCTAGACTCTTGTAAAGTCCACCTGCTATCTGAGCACAATATGGCCACTTTATGGGGGTAGAATTGGTTATATTAGGGTATACTTATCTCTGACTAAAGTACAGGTGTATGTCTGTATATCTTGACCATGTAATTAGAACGTTCCCTGTCCCATCAGGGATATTTATGGCATATTGATGGGGTATATAATCTATGTTACATACATAAATGTCCCACCAGGGTCATTCAGAAATTTTCGCAGTTCCTATAGAAATGAATGGAGAGAATGGCACATGCGCTGTCATCTTCCTTTTCTGGAAGCCACCGCTGGGTCTCAATTTTTTCCGTTCAACAGTAGAACATTAATCTGACATACACTATGTGGCAGATCCTTTCAGTTCGTCATTATTATCTGTTTATTATATGGTGGTAATATTTTGTCTGGACATGGTGTGGTGGTGTTTGTCCCTTGTATGTAGTATTATAGGTCATTGTGTGGTGATAATATGTGGTCCGGTCATGGTGTGGCGGTATTTGTTCCTTGTATGTGGTATTATTTGTTCATTATGTGATAGGCAAATTTTCTCGGGTTCCCTCTTATTTAGCAAGCTTCCTGGATAGAGCGGGCCATTCAGCTGATCGGCTTCACAGCTGCATGTGTCACAGCTGTGTCACAGTCAAGAGACAGCGGTGAATTTAAACGTGAGCACTGCTGGCGTAGGTGCACGGGTAGGCTCCCACACCCTATAACTAGTCAATGTAACAAACCCGGCACTCAACTTCAGTATGGATGCTGTAAGGTTTATTGTGTAGTATGAACAATAAAACGTTTCGGTCCTGTGGACCTTCCTCAGTTACTACATAGTGAGAACAACAAAAAAATAAACATAATGATGCAACAAAAGAGAAAAACTCAACAAAAAAACATAGGTATATACAACAATATGTACAAGGCATAGATGTGGTCATGTATCAAGGGAACATATACAGTACAACGCTTAGAGACCAAAGCATACCTATTTGTGAGGTGAGTAGAGAGTAAGCTTCTTTGCCAATAGATCCCTATTGGTATAACTAAAAAGAAGAAGGAGGATAGGGGTGACTTTATTGTGCTGCGGTCTAGTGTGGTTCAGTGATCCGTATGCACTAGCCCCATAGTGAGTACCTTAATATCCAGAAACGCTCCTGGTTCCAGCTTTAAAGCTGGAAAATAATAAAGGACAAAGTCCTTGTAAGTCGGAGGGCGCCATATGGCGGAGTCCGGTGGGCGTGGTTTATTGCCGGTATAGTGGGGCCACTAACACGCTGCGCTGATTACCTGTGTTGTGTCCGGGTATGGACGCGGTGTCCACCGCTAGTCTCAATCCTCTACCGGAGTGAAGTGGACCGGTGTGTGCGCTCTTTTGTGTGAGCGGCGTGGAGCGCCGGAAGTGACGCCCCGGAAGTGCGTCACCGGACTGTCGTGACTGGCAGTAAAAAGGCGCCCAATGGGAAAAGCCTGGAGCGTGGTTATGGGCGGGACTATGGGTGAATGTGGTTGCCCAGCAGTTAGTAAATAGAAGGAAAAGTCCGGTGTAGTAGGCGGAGCTGTGACCAAAACATTGCACAATAGATAGTAGTGGATCCTAGGAGTATAGCGATGAGAGGTGCTCTTAAGGTGGTGATCAAGTGGTGTCCATCTCAGTGGTGAGAGGCGAGGTCTCAGTATAGGCGGCTCTAGGAGAATAGACAATGGTATTAGTAGGGTGTCCTTATATTCGTAAACCATTATAGAAAACCGCAATTACATACAATTCCATGGTAAGCAATGTGGTACAGTATGATATTAACACGTATACAGAGAGGTAACCTGAAAAACCACAAACCAGGTGGCAAGAAGAGCACAATTGCAGGGATAATGCAGTCCCTTATTCAAACCGGGATGTTATTTGACATCACAATACAGAGAGCTGCGAATACAAACAATCTGGTGATGAACATTGTGGTACAGTATTAAGTTATAGCATATACAAATAGGTAGACACACTACAGATAGCAGGAGGTACTAATTACAGAAATAATGCAGTCTCTTTATTGGAACAGGGATAAGATGCAATCTTGAGTTTGTAGTCCCCAGTAACCCAGAGGGCCTGCTATTAGTGGGTTTTGACTTGAATTTATTGAGTGAAAGCCAAGAGGTCATAGTCTCTATTAAGACCTTTAGGGTGTAGGGTATCCAGAGTGTGGATCCAAAACGCCTCCCGGCGTTTGAGAATGGCTATCCTGTCCTCCCCTCTCCTTGGTGTCTCCACCTGTTCTATTATTAAGAATTTAAGTTGGGAGATGTTATGTCCCATAGTGATGAAGTGTTGTGGGATTGGTAACAGTGTATTCCTGCATCTGATGGTCGACTTATGTTTAGAGATCCGTTCTCGTATCCGCTGAGCACAGACCTTCATACAAAGGACACAGACCGCAACAGCCTACTCCATTATGATAGTCTGCATCCGCAGGCTGTCAAAAGGTCTATCCCTAGATCTCAGATCCAGAGGGTATCCCACATCGTGTCGGATGAGAACCTGCGGGCACAACGGGTCTCTGAAATAAGAACTAAGTTCCGCACTAGGGGCTACCCAACATCCATCCTGGATGACACAGAAGGAACCCCTAGTGAAAGGAGACAGAAAAAAGACCGAATTCCATTTGTGCATTCCTTCCACCCATATGCTTACATATTACACAGGAAAATCCGCCAGCACTGGCACCTTCTGGCCACCGCCCATCCCAACATCAGGGAATTTAGGGAACCCTTTCTTCCCTGTTTTAGGAGGGCAAGGAACATCAGAGATACTCTGATTCGAGCAGACTTGGGAACAGGTAAACAACACCCCAAACAACGGTTCTTACAAAACCCGAAATATGGCACTTTCCCATGCCTTCACTGAGCCCAATGCAGTAATGTACTCAGGGGTAGTTCCTTTAACCATCCACACTCGGGCAAGAATTTCCCTATTAAACAGTACTATACGTGTGACTCCACACACGTTATTTACCTTATCAAATGTCCATGTGGACTAATGTACGTGGGGGAGACCACTCAGCGGATACGAGAACGGATCTCTAAACATAAGTCGACCATCAGATGCAGGAATACACTGTTACCAATCCCACACTTCATCACTATGGGACATAACATCTCCCAACTTAAATTCTTAATAATAGAACAGGTGGAGACACCAAGGAGAGGGGGGGACAGGATAGCCATTCTCAAACGCCGGGAGGCGTTTTGGATCCACACTCTGGATACCCTACACCCTAAAGGTCTTAATAGAGACTATGACCTCTTGGCTTTCACTCAATAAATTCAAGTCAAAACCCACTAATAGCAGGCCCTCTGGGTTACTGGGGACTACAAACTCAAGATTGCATCTTATCCCTGTTCCAATAAAGAGACTGCATTATTTCTGTAATTAGTACCTCCTGCTATCTGTAGTGTGTCTACCTATTTGTATATGCTATAACTTAATACTGTACCACAATGTTCATCACCAGATTGTTTGTATTCGCAGCTCTCTGTATTGTGATGTCAAATAACATCCCGGTTTGAATAAGGGACTGCATTATCCCTGCAATTGTGCTCTTCTCGCCACCTGGTTTGTGGTTTTTCAGGTTACCTCTCTGTATACGTGTTAATATCATACTGTACCACATTGCTTACCATGGAATTGTATGTAATTGCGGTTTTCTATAATGGTTTACGAATATAAGGACACCCTACTAATACCATTGTCTATTCTCCTAGAGCCGCCTATACTGAGACCTCGCCTCTCACCACTGAGATGGACACCACTTGATCACCACCTTAAGAGCACCTCTCATCGCTATACTCCTAGGATCCACTACTATCTATTGTGCAATGTTTTGGTCACAGCTCCGCCTACTACACCGGACTTTTCCTTCTATTTACTAACTGCTGGGCAACCACATTCACCCATAGTCCCGCCCATAACCACGCTCCAGGCTTTTCCCATTGGGCGCCTTTTTACTGCCAGTCACGACAGTCCGGTGACGCACTTCCGGGGCGTCACTTCCGGCGCTCCACGCCGCTCACACAAAAGAGCGCACACACCGGTCCACTTCACTCCGGTAGAGGATTGAGACTAGCGGTGGACACCGCGTCCATACCCGGACACAACACAGGTAATCAGCGCAGCGTGTTAGCGGCCCCACTATACCGGCAATAAGCAACGCCCACCGGACTCCGCCATATGGCGCCCTCCGACTTACAAGGACTTTGTCCTTTATTATTTTCCAGCTTTAAAGCTGGAACCAGGAGCGTTTCTGGATGTTTAGGTACTCACTATGGGGCTAGTGCATACGGATCACTGAACCACACTAGACCGCAGCACAATAAAGTCACCCCTATCCTCCTTCTTCTTTTTAGTTATACCAATAGGGATCTATTGGCAAAGAAGCTTACTCTCTACTCACCTCACAAATAGGTATGCTTTGGTCTCTAAGCGTTGTACTGTATATGTTCCCTTGATACATGACCACATCTATGCCTTGTACAAATTGTTGTATATACCTATGTTTTTTTGTTGAGTTTTTCTCTTTTGTTGCATCATTATGTTTATTTTTTTGTTGTTCTCACTATGTAGTAACTGAGGAAGGTCCACAGGACCGAAACGTTTTATTGTTCATACTACACAATAAACCTTACAGCATCCATACTGAAGTTGAGTGCCGGGTTTGTTACATTGAACAGTCAAGACACATGCATGGATGGCCTGTTTGTTGTGCTCTTCATGCATGTGTCGTGACTGTCACACAGCCGGGACACATGCAGCTGCTGAGCCGAACATCTGATTGGCCCGCAGGTTCCCTCTGCAGCATGCCAAATAAGAGGTAACCTGAGCAAATTTACTTATCTCTAATGGTAATACTGTATGTGGACTTGTCATGGTGTGACAGTATTTGTCTCTTGTATATGGTATTATTGTTCATTTTAAAAAATGTATGTGACACATTCCCTTGAATAAAAATATACCTAAAAAGAGTATTGGATATTTAAATACATTTTTAATAGGTTAGAGTATTACTGTCCCAAAAGAGTCTACCTTGCCGTGGTGGCGTATGAAAAAATCTTTTGGCCAAAACAAAAGCTGTTGGTTATATATGTGATCTGATATTCGATGGGAACTGATAATTTGTGATTGGTGAAGACACGGTGCAGAAGTTTTTCCAAGGGTGGGCAGTGGGATTGTGGAAGATTGGATGGGTGGAGGCGGAGCTGAGGTGTAGCCTGGGCGGAGTCTCAAGGGGGCCCTGAAAATTTTGCCAGTATGGGGCCCTGAAATTCCTGGTGGCAGCCCTGGGCGCAGGGCTGCCATCAGAGTTTTACAGCTCTGACTACTGTATGGGGCAGAAATGGGTGCTGTACCTTTAAGCAGCAGCAGGCCCAAGTGCATCATGGTCCTGACGCCGGTCATGTGACACGCTGCGCGCTCTTCTTAATGTAGGAGCACTGGAGCAGACTGCAGAGAAGCAGGTCATGTTTGTGGGAGAAGCTACTGAAGTCGGCGGTGAGCAAGGAGAGGAGGCGGGCAGTGTGTGAGGACTCAGAGGAAGCTGCAGAGAGGAGCGAGGTGAGAGAGGAGACGGGAGTCTGCTGATGTGAGTGAGGAGAGGGGAGGTTGCTAAGGTGAGGAGATGAGAGGCAGGAGAGAAGGTGAGAGGCTGGTAAGGAGAGGAGATGAGTCTGGTAAGGAGAGGAGATGAGAGGCTGGAAAGGAGAGGGGATGAGAGGCTGGTGAGGGGAGGCTGCTGAGGAGAGGAGATGAGAGGCTGCTGATGTGAGTGAGGAGAGGGGAGGCTGCTAAGGGGAGGATATGAGAGGCTGGTGAGGAGAGGGGATGAGAGGCTGGTCTCATGCAGTATATAGGGAGGCTGTGTGAGGCTCATGCTGTATATGGGGAGGCTGTGTGGGGCTCATGCTGTATATGGGATGGCTGTGTGGGGCTCATGCTGTATACAGGGAGGCCGTGTGGGGCTCATGCTGTATACAGGGAGGCTGTGTGGGGCTCATGCTGTATATAGGGAGGCTGTGTGGGGCTCATGCTGTATATATATGGAGGCTGTGTGGGGCTCATGCAGTATATAGGGGGGGCTGTGTGGGGCTCATGCTGTATATGGGGGGCTGTGTGGGGCTCATGCTGTATATAGGGAGGCTGTGTGGGGCTCATGCTGTATATATATGGAGGCTGTGTGGGGCTCATGCTGTCTATGGGGGGCTGTGTGGGGCTCATGCAGTATATGGGGAGGCTGTGTGGGGCTCATGCTGTATATATATGGAGGCTGTGTGGGGCTCATGCTGTCTATGGGGGGCTGTGTGGGGCTCATGCAGTATATGGGGAGGCTGTGTGGGGCTCATGCTGTATATGGGGAGGCTGTGTGGGGCTCATGCAGTGTATATGGGGAGGCTGTGTGGGGCTCATGCTGTATATAAGGGGCTGTAGGGGGTTTAAAGATATATAGCGGGTGTCAGCATACTTATTTCTGCTCAATATTAAGTGATACAATTAATATTAATTAATATTGAGTAGAATTATTTTCATGCTATTGGTTCGGCCTCCACAACAGTCATGGTCTTTCATCTGGCTCCTCGGGAAAATAAATTGCTCACCCCTGATCTAGAGACATGGAGGGAGAAGCCCACAGACGATAGCAACAGATTAGTCCGTTCTCTCACTAAATTACCCATCCAGCTCTTCACACTATTCTCTGTGAAACGTCCGAGCATTGCAGAGATAAACGTCCCTGTTTGCAGTCTGACTGATGCTGCCCGTGGTGTTGGTAGTATGAATCGACTGACAGGTTCCCCTTAAAAATCTGTCAGCCAAACCGTGCAACCGTGGCAGAATCAACTGCCCATGTACAGTGTATGAGATTCACCAGATTCTCACATGACAACTAATGGAAAGGTTTGCTAAGGCTCCTTTCACATCAGCGATTTTCTCCGTTCGCGGCTGATACTGCAGTTTTTCCTCATCTGTCGCGTAACATATCACTTACGGGCCGGCAACTCTGCGTCCGGCCTCATTCATTCCCTATGGGACTTGTGGACATGTGCAGCACTTGAGGTGAGACAAAAAAAGCACTGCTAGCAGCATTTTTTTTTTCCTGTTTTCCCGCATTTCCCGGATCGCAGCAAAACCGCAAGTGCCGCAAGTCCCATAGGGAATAAACGAGGCCGAACACAGTGTTGCCATAAGTGATCCATTACGGATGCGGAAAAACTGCCGGATCTGCCACAAATGTCAAAAATCGCTGATGTGAAAGTAGCCTAAGTCACTGCCGATAGTGTATGCATTAGTCATACTCACCAATGGGGGAGGCAGCATGAAAAGTGCCTAGGGCAGCAGAAACTCTAAATACAGCCCTGCTTGACGTGGATATTTTGGGCAAATATATTGACCAATAACTAATGTATTTTATACATCATCGATAACCTTATTATTGCATGTTTCCATCTTTCATACAAAACATCCAGCTGATATAATTAGGCTTGTAGGTCCCAGGCTGGATTATGGGAACGACCTTTTCCATTCAGACACTTTTGGTTGCTCCTAAATCCAGGACCCAACTTCTAGTCAAATTAAAACTCTCTTAATAACATAGTGTTACCCGTACAGACCTTACTTTGCAGAGGCCAACCACCTCTGTGGCACATATCTGCCATCCAGGACCTTACCTTTTGCTTTTTTACAATGTGCATTGAGCAAGTTAGTCAAACACCCTCTCACGAGATTAATACTGGAGAATCCTAACGGCATAGTAAGCACACTGTGAGGTTTGAGAACTTTGCAGTCATATAGAGTGACTGCAGACATTTATCAGTCCGCCAAATAACCCCTTTAAGCTCGCCGTACAACAGCAATGACCTGAAATGACTTCAGTATATGTATAAAAGTTTACGCATCAATTGTAAGGGGAAGTTCAGATGCAAGGTTGTGGTCACATAACATAGCAGCGAGTTGTAAACTTATTTGTGACAACTTCTGTGGTATTTGTCTATCCCAGTGTGTGGATTGTTTTAGTGACATATTTGGATATGTGTAGCTTGCATAAATGTAAGCTGTTCAATAGTAATAATAAATGATGATACTGTGAAGCAGACATTATCATCACACTACCTCTTCCCATACAGTAGCATCCCTGTGTTTACACTGTGTGCAGAATTATTAGGGAATTTATAATTTTGATGATAAATGTTAGTATTGAACAGCTACCTTGGTGATCGCTGGAGCCTCTGATGGTGAGGTCAGACTTGTGCGGCAGTCAGCTGCCAGGTACTACTCCAGGGCGGTGTCTGGCTGTGGCAGCTGATCCCACTGAGGGACTAAACACTAGTAACAGGTGGGAACAGGTATGGATGAGCACGACTGGTACTTTGCCGGGCACAGCTGGCACTCTGGCAGGCAAGCGGGCACGGCTGGCACTCTAGGCAGGCGGGTGGGCACGGTTGGCACTCTAGGAGGGCACGGCTAGTGGGACTGGAACTGGTTTGGGTAGGACAGGAACATAGGCAGGCACGAGTAGGGAACAGATAAGAACCAGTTCAGACTGGAGGGACAGGAACTGTTAGGAACCAGTTCAGACTTGAGGGACAGAAACTGCTTCAGGAGACATGGGAACACAGGCTGGAATGAGTAGGATAAGGGAGCAGGTAGGAACCAGCACAGACTGGAGGGACAAGGACACACAGGGCGCAGAGCGGGAGCAGAGCAAAGCCGCATGATGCGGAGAGCAGGACAGGGCCGCAGGAGGCGAGAAGGGAGTAGAGGAGAACCGCAGGAGGCGGAGCAAAGAGCAGAACCACAGAACGCGGAGCAAAGAGTAGAACCGCAGGAGGCAGAGCAAAGAGTAGAACCACAGGAGGTGGAGCAATGAGCAGCACCGCAGAAGGTGGAGCAAAGAGCACAGCCGCAGGAGGAAGAGCAAAGAGCAGAGCCGCAGGAGGCGGAGCAAAGAGCAGAGCCACAGAAGGCAGAGCAGAGAGCAGAAGGAGTGAACACAAGGAAACACACAGCGGAATAGGAAAGGCTACAGATAGGGATACCAACGGACACAGGTATAGAACTAAGTTCAGACAGGGTCAGGAATGGGACAAGGCACAGAAACAAGTAATCAGACCAGGGTACGAAGCCCCCTGGGTGGCGGAAACAAGAGACACAGGGCACAGGTACAGGCCAGGGTACGAAGCTCCCCTGGGTGTCTGACATGAGAGATAAAGCAAGACAGGACCTGGCAACTCAGCAGCAAGTCACTAACTGAGTAAATACATTGCTCAGGCATCCCCCTAGGGGTGGGAATGCCTTAAGTACCTGATGCTTCTTGGCAATTGGCAGGGGACACCTTAGGAAGGTGCACACAGTCAATATAAGAAACAAGAGGTCCCGGGGCCGCTACCCTAAGCATACAGCCAGGAGGTATGCAACAAGCAAGGACATGAGGCCCAGAGCATGGAGCCGGCAGAGGACAGAACTAACAGCATGGCCCGGAGTGGTGAGTAAGAGGGGAGATGGGAAGCCATGTAGTGATGCTGGCTGGGATGTTACAGATTCCTTCACATTACTGTGTTTATTATCCCTGTACTTAGACATCACGGTGTTTATTACCCCTGCACTGTGACATCACTGTGATTATTATCCCTGTCGTTTGACATCACTGCGTTTATTTCCCCTGTACTGTGACATCACTGTGTTTATTATCCCCTGTACTGGACATCTTTATGTTTATTATCCGTGTACTGTGACATCACTGTGTTTATTATCCCCTGTACTGTGACATCACTGTGTTTATTATCCCCTGTACTGTGACATCACTGTGTTTATTATCCCCTGTACTGGACATCATTGTGTTTATTATCCGTGTACTGTGACATCACTGTGTTTATTATCCCCTGTACTGTGACATCACTGTGTTTATTATCCCCTGTACTGTGACATCACTGTGTTTATTATCCCTGTACTGTGACATCACTGTGTTTATTATCCCTGTACTGTGACATCACTGTGTTTATTATCTCTGTACTGTGACATCGCTGTGTTTATTATCCCCTGTACTGTGACATCATTGTGTTTATTATCCCTGTACTGTGACATCACTGTGTTTATTATCCCTGTACTGTGACATCACTGTGTTTATTATCACTATACTGTGACATCACTGTGTGTATTATCACTGTACTGTGACATCACTGTGTTTATTATCCCTGTACTGTGACATCACTGTGTTTATTATTTCTGTACTGTAACATCACTGTGTTTATTATCCCCTGTACTGTGACATCACTGTGTTTATTATCACTGTACTGTGACTTCACTGCTTATTATCTCCTGTACTGTGACATCACTATGCTTATTATCACTGTACTGTGACTTCACTGTGTTTATTATCCCTGTACTGTGACATCACTGTGTTTATTATCACTGTACTGTGACATCACTGTGTTTATTATCCTGTACTGTGACATCACTGTGTTTATCACTGTGCTGTGACATCACTGTTTATTATCCCTGTACTGTGACATCACTGTGTTTATTATCACTGTACTGTGACATCACTGTGTTTATTATCACTGTACTGTGACATCACTGTGTTTATTATCCCTGTACTGTGACATCACTGTGTTTATTATCCCTGTACTGTGACATCACTGTGTTTATTATCACTGTACTGTGACATCACTGTGTTTATTATCACTGTACTGTGACATCACTGTGTTTATTATCCCTGTACTGTGACATCACTGTGTTTATTATCACTGTACTGTGACATCACTGTGTATATTATCACTGTACTGTGACATCACTGTGTTTATTATCACTGTACTGTGACATCACTGTGTTTATTATCCCTGTACTGTGACATCACTGTGTTTATTATCACTGTACTGTGACATCACTGTGTTTATTATCACTGTACTGTGACATCACTGTGTTTATTATCCCTGTACTGTGACATCACTGTGTTTATTATCCCTGTACTGTGACATCACTGTGTTTATTATCACTGTACTGTGACATCACTGTGTATATTATCACTGTACTGTGACATCACTGTGTTTATTATCTCTGTACTGTGACATCACTGTGTTTATTATCACTGTACTGTGACATCACTGTGTTTATTATCCCTGTACTGTGACATCACTGTGTTTATTATCACTGTACTGTGACATCACTGTGTTTATTATCACTGTACTGTGACATCACTGTGTTTATTATTTCTGCACTGTGACATCACTGTGTTTATTATCCCTGTACTGTGACATCACTGTGTTTATTATCCCTGTACTGTGACATCACTGTGTATATTATCACTGTACTGTGACATCACTGTGTTTATTATCTCTGTACTGTGACATCACTGTGTTTATTATCCCTGTACTGTGACATCACTGTGTTTATTATTTCTGCACTGTGACATCACTGTGTTTATTATCCCTGTACTGTGACATCACTGTGTTTATTATCCCTGTACTGTGACATCACTGTGTATATTATCACTGTACTGTGACATCACTGTGTTTATTATCTCTGTACTGTGACATCACTGTGTTTATTATCCCTGTACTGTGACATCACTGTGTTTATTATCCCTGTACTGTGACATCACTGTGTTTATTATCACTGTACTGTGACATCACTGTGTTTATTATTTCTGTACTGTGACATCACTGTGTTTATTATCCCTGTACTGTGACATCACTGTGTTTATTATTTCTGTACCGTGACATCACTATATTTATTATCCCTGTACTTTGACATCACTGTGTTAATTCTCTCTGTAATGTCACATAACTATAAAAACTGATTGTGTGTGGTGACAACCCTCTGTGCATTTTCAGGGGTTGATAATTGATGGTGCACCTGGGAACTGGTGACCAGGAGGACCAAACAATCCCCTCCCTACTACTAAGATAGCAGTATCATAAAATTCAGTTGGTAGACAAATACAAAATCTGAAAGGCCTAGTTACCTCAAAATACTGCACCAAAACTCATAAATATAAGTATTATCAAAATCTTTCCCATCTAATCATGTGCAAAAGCCAGGTGGTTTCTTCATAACCCATCTGAATGCATTAATGGGTGATAAATATAGAAATTCAGGTCTTTCCCAGGTTATAGATGGTTTATAATGAATTCCGTTTATCTGTGGTATTTACCTATTCTAGTATATGGAGCCCCAAGCAATGCCGCCTTCTTCTATCTTTTTGAGTATCACCTACCTGATACTTGTTGTATTTTCTAAACACGTAACCACATGATTCTACAGAATAAGCAGAGTAAGAAGGCCATATAACTATGGAAAATATTAGTTCTTGAGTCACAAGATCAGTGTCACTCCACAATTCTCAGGAACTCACAAGTTGCAGTTGCCGGCATATGTTCTCTGTAAATATTTGTTATGACTCAGGATAATCAGTTTCCATGTAGTGCTCAATAGACAGAAGCTGAATCATACAAAATCTGAAAGGAACGATTGTGCAATAGTAATTTGCCAAAAGTTGGGCACGGTTCACTGGAAGAAGACAGCAAAACGTTTCCTTATTGTCTTTTCCTAAAAGAAAGCGTCCAGACAGAAACGCCATTTAGATCTCCAGGAAAGTTGAGTGATCGATGGATGCAACTATTTAACCCCTTAGTGACAGAGCCAATTTGGTACTTAATGACGAAGCCAATTTTTACAATTCTGACCACTGTCACTTTATGAAGTTATAGTTCTAGAACGCTTCAACATATCCTACTGATTCTGAGATTGTTTTTTGTGACATATTGTACTTTATGTTAGTGGTAACATTTCTTCAATATAACTTGTGTTTATTTATTAAAAAAACGGAAATTTGGCAAAAATGTTGAACATTTGCAATTTTTGTACAATTAAATGAGAGAGTGGCGTCACACAAAATAGTTAATAAATAACATTTCCCACATGTCAACTTTTACATCAGCACAATTTTGGAAACAATTTTTTTAGTATGTTATGAGGGGTCACATTTGAAGTGATTTTGCGGGGTCAATATAACAGAATATAACAGAAAATACCCAAAAGTGACACCATTCTAAAAACTGCACCCCTCAAGTTGCACAAAACCACATTCAAGAAGTTTATTAACCCTTTAGTTGCTTCACGAGAACTAAAGCAATGTGGAAAGGAAAAATTAACATTTTACTTTTTTTCACAAAAAAATTACTTTAGAACCACATTTTTTTATTTTCATAAGGGTATCAGGAGACAGTGGACCACAAAATTTGTTATGCAATTTCTCCTGAGTACGCCAATACCCCGTATGTGGGAGAAAGCCACTGTATGGGCGCATGGCATGGCTCAGAAGGTAGGGAGCACCGTTTGACTTTTTGAACTCAAAATTGCCTGGAATCAATGGTGGCACCATGTTGCGTTTGGAGACCCCCTGATGTTCCTAAACAGTGGAGCCCCAATTTTAACTCCAACAGTTACCCCAACACACCCCTAACCCTAATCCTAACCCTAACCATAACCCTAACCACCAACCTAACCATAATCCCAACCATAACCACAACCCTAGCCCAACCCTAACACTAGCCCAACCCTAACCCTAGCCCAACCCTAACCTTACCCTAACCCTAGCAGAACCCTAACCCTAACTTTAGCCCAACCCTAACCCTTATGGAAAAATGGAAATAAATACATTTTTTTAATTTTATTATTTTTTACCTAACTAAGGGGGTGATAAAGGGGGTTTGATTTACAATTTTTTTTATTTTAATCACTGTGATAGACTCTATCACAGTGACCAAAATGAACCGTTAGGAAAAATGTCCTATTGTTTCCGGGTGCCGGCCGGCAGAGCTCAGCAAGCACACTGCGCATGCGCCCTCCATTTTCTTCCTGGAAGGAGATGCCGCCGGCTGGGAGACATCACGGAGGGATGCAGGAGGATCCAGGGACACCGGAGGCACCGGGAAGGGGAAATCAGGGGACCCCATTTCTCTCATCTCTTATGTGTGATGACATCAGATGAGAGAGAAATTAAATGGGAAATCAGACTTTTTTTTTGCAGTCGCCATTGTTCCATTAATAACAGTGATTGCAACACTGGGGTCGGTAAAAACTGACCCAAATCATGTTCTCTGGGGTCTCAGATACTCCCCAGTAGCCAAGACCCCAGAGAAATTTAGACGCTGGGGGCACTATACACTTATTTCTCAGCGACATTAAAAAGTGAGGCTAAGGCAACAGCAGCCGTTAAAAGGCGTATCGGCGGTCGTTAAGGGGTTAATAATCTAGCAATGAATTATAAAGTGCTGATGGCAAAATGTATTACTATACAATCAACAAGCCCCTGGCAGAGCTCATGCGCTGAGCATATTTACCTGTTTGAATGGCAACATTATCAACAGCCTCAACAAGCCCATCTAACTGAAGGGATGGCATCGAGGTGAAACCATCAACCAACATTGGTAATGGAAATGCTGAGTAAGATAATTAAAGGGGTTGCTCAGTCCAAATCGATAAATCTGCAGTCACTCTGTGCCCGTTTCTGAGATGGTAATCACCCTTCTGGATTACTGGAGGAAGAGCGGTTTTCATTTTCCATTTCTCCCATATGGCAGGGGATGACTAATAATTTGTGAAAGATAGGTTCCAAATATAAGAGTGTGGCTGATCGGAGATGGTGGGTCCAGACCTGTGTGTTGGTAACTTGGTGTGGTAACTTTGTGTGGCTGTCCTCGAGGAACATTATGCTGAAGGTTCCGTCTTGGAAACTGGATCCCAGGTTTATTGGTCCTTATAAGATCATAGCCATCATCAATCCGGTAGCATTCTGCCTTGCTTTATCATCTACCTTTAGGATCCATAATGTTTTTCATCCTTTGATTCTCAAGAAGTGGTATCTGCCGTACCTTCGCCTCTGCTACCTTCTCCTGTCATTATTGATTGTGATCTGGAGTTCCAGATAGCAAAGGTCTTAGACTCTCGTCTTGTTTATTGGTCGCTTCAATATATGGTGTAACGGGGTCTACCAAGCTGGGGTACCTCTTTCAGTACCACCCCGTGTTTCAGGAGGTCCACTTTGCTTTGGCTGGAGTCTGAATGAAGGACGCTGGCTGGAATTCCTTGAACACATGAGAGCATATAAAAGCTGACTGCTTCTCCACGTATTTCCAGTCTCACAACCCTTTATTCACAGGACACAAAATATATTACACAGAGACAGAGGGCAGGCCAATAGAAAAGCAGCAGGCCAGACATACATTACAATAGCTGCAGGGGGCCGGAGCCTGCTGATATAAGGTGGGGGGAGGACAGAAGGGGGATATCTTGTCCCTTCTGCCCAGGGGCACAGCCTGTGGGCTGATGCATCTCACATGGAACCTATTATTCATATAACTGCACAACATATTCTGGGTGCTAGGTGGTTACGTAACACGGCTCCCCTTTTCAGCGACGCGATCGGCATACACAGTCTGATCCTTAACGGATCGGTTTGGGGATGACCGAAGTTTATGGGGTTGGTACAAGTTCCGTTCGACTTAGTCCATCGGCGTTACCATTTTGTTTGCTGGGTCTGTAGTGGATGGTGAAGTCCAGAGGTTGTAGGGCTAAACTCCACCGCAGTAATCTGGCGTTGTCTCCGGAGACCCAATTAAGCCAGACTAGGGGATTATGGTCCGTTAGGAGGGAAAACTGTCATCCATACAAATATGGTTGCAACTTTTTGAGTGCCCATACTACCGCCAGGCACTCCTTCTCGATGGCTGCATAGCTTACTTCACGGGGCAGTAGTTTCCGACTCAGGTAAGCTACCGGGTGTTCTTGGCCGTCCGTCCCGACTTGGCTCAGTACTGCCCCCAATCCAAACATAGAAGCGCCTGTGTGAACAAGGAAACGTTTAGTTGGATCGGGTGCGGCCAATACAGGGGTATTGGTGAGGGCGTCCTTTAGCTGGCGGAAGGTTTCCTCACACTCTGAGGTCCAGGTTACCTGGCGGGGTTGGTTCTTATGGGTCAGATCAGTGAGGGGCTTGGCTACGCTGCTGCAATTGGGAACGAATTTCCTGTAATACCCTGCTGTCCCTAGAAACGCCATGACCTGGGTTTTAGTGCATGGGGTGGGCCATTTGGCTATGGCCTCAATCTTGGCTGGTTCTGGTCGCTGTTTCCCACTTCCCACCCAATGCCCTAAATACTGAACCTCTGCTTTGCCCACGTGACACTTGTTTGGGTTCAGGGTGATTCCGGCCTTGTGGATCCTGTCCAATACTGTCTCTATGTGATTTAGATGCTCTTCCCATGTCACGCTGTAGATGGCGATGTCATCCAGGTAGGCACAAGCATAGTCCTAGAGACCATCCAGAAGCCGGTCAGCCAGCCTCTGGGATGTCGCCGGGGCATTCTTCATCCCGAATGGCATAACTCGAAACTGGAATAAGCCGAACGGGGTGACAAATGCCGACTTGGGAATAGCGTCAGGACTAAGGGGAATCTGCCAGTAGCCTTTGCATAGATCGATGGTGGTCAAATACTTTGCCCCCGCCAGCCGGTCTAACAACTCATCCACACGCGGCATGGGATACGCATCGTCACTGTTTTCTCATTGAGCTTACGATAGTCTACACAAAACCGTGTAGTCCCATCCTTCTTGGGCACTAACACTACGGGGGATGCCCAGGGACTATCTGACCCTTCAATGACCCCTAAACGCAACATCTCTTGTCGCATCCCTTCTCATACAGACTCAGGGACGCGGAAGGGGGGTTGTTGCACGGGGGTCTGATCCTGGGTCTCAACCTTGTGTTGTGCCAGGCGAGTGTACCCTGGTCTCCCCGAAAACATCCTCTGTCGCTGCCTCAACAACTCCTCCGCCTGCTGTCTCTCCCAGGGGCCTAGGTCTTCACCCAAGTGTACCTGGTCCCATGTTTCAGACTGAGTCCTTTCCCCTAAGACATCAGGCAAGGGAAGTCCGGCTAAATCCTCTGCTTCAGGTGCACAGATGGCCACTACATCTTCAGGGCGCTCCCGGTAGGGCTTCAGCATATTCACGTGGAACATGCGGATAACCCTGGGGTCGTCACAATCGGAGACATTATAGGTGGTGTCGGCTATTTTCCCCACTACCTGGTAGGGCCCCTGCCATGCAGCTTGGAAATTGTTCTGCCTAGTGGGCTCTAACACCAGGACCTTCTGCCCTATTTCCAAGGTGCGCTCTCTGGCCCTCCGATCGTACCATACGCGCTGGCGCCGCTGGGCCACCTGCATGTTCCCACGCACAGTCTGGGTCAGCTCCTGTAGGCGGTCCCGGAATTCCAGCACATAGGGTACAATAAGTACCCCTTCTATGATGCCCTCCCCTTCCCAGTGTTCTAGCACTAAGTCTAGGGGTCCCCTTACCCGTCTCCCGTATACCAATTCGAACGGGGAGAACCCCGTGGATTCTTGGGGCACCTCCCGATAGGCAAACAGGAGGTGAGGCAAGAATTTCTCCCAGTCCCTGTAGGTCCTGGTAAAAGTCGCAATGAGTTGTTTTAACATCCCGTTAAAGCGTTCTCACAACCCATTGGATTGCGGGTGGTACGGGGCGCTTCTAATGGACTTTACGCCGCCCAGCTTCCACAGTTGGTTGGTCACCTCTGCTGTAAACTGGGTACCCTGTTATGATCCTAGTGGCAAGGATCGCAGGTCGGACTAGCTAAGTAACTGAACAGACAACTAGCTCTGGGGAAGTGGTAACTAGATTGACCGCAACCTGATCCTATCCGCACACAACTATAGGCAGCCGTGGAACGTTACCTGAAAATCCTAGACGTCTCTTCACGGCCTGAGAAACTGACTATTCCTGGAGGGAAAGAAAGTCCTCTCTTGCCTCAGTGGAATGACCCCAAAGATATAGAATAGCCCCCCACAAATATTAACGGTGAGTTAAGGGGAAAGCACAAACGCAGAGATGAAATTAGATTTAGCAAATGAGGCCCGCTAATACTAGATAGCAGAAAATAGGAAGGGAACTGTGCGGTCAATAAAAAACCCTATTCAAAATATCCACGCAGAGATTGCTCGAGCCCCCGCACCAACTAACGGTGCGGGGGAAGCAACTCCGTACCCCAGAGCTTACCAGCAACAAGAAATCACATATTAGCAAGCTGGACTAGACTCATCATACACAGAAATCATATTGCAGGCAGATGAGCAAAAAATATTCAAACAGAACTTAGCTTATCCTGAAGAGGCAGAAAGCGAGATAATCAGGAGTAATCAGAATAGCACTGAATACATTGACAGCCGGCAACAAGTGGAAGTGAAGCAGAGCTAAATAGGAGCCTCCCTGGTGAATAACGAGGCAGCTGATCCAGCCAGACCCGCAGGATAATAAACCAAACCACCAGGGGGAGCCAAAAAACCAAAGTCACACAATACCATCTGTGACCACAAGAGGGAGCCTGAAAACGGAGTTCACAACAGTACCCTGGTCCGAGATAATCTCCCGGGGAAATCCAACCCGTGAGAAAACCTGGAGCAGGGCAGCCGCCACCGTCTCTGCCAGTATGTTAGGTAGCGCAACTGCCTCTGGATACCGTGTGGCATAATCTACCACTGTCAATATATACCTTTTCCCTGACGGACTGGGTTTTGCTAACGGCCCTATCAGATCGATCGCTACTCGGCTAAATGGTTCCTCCACAATGGGGAAGGGGCGTAATTTGGCCTTGCATCGATCTCCCCTCTTGCCAATGCGCTGGCTACTGTCACAGGTCTGGCAGTACTGACGAACATCATAGGTTACCCCTGGCCAAAAGAAGTTTTGTGTCAGACGATGCCTGGTGCGACTGACGCCGAAGTGCCCGGCCAAGGGTATGTCATGAGAGATTCGCAGTAACTCCTGCCTATACTTCTTTGGAACTACCAGCTGTCGTTTTATAGTGGGGCTCGGCCCTGTGTGGTGCTGCTCTGTGATCCGGTAGAGGAGTCCCTGCTTCCATATAAACTGTTCCCCTTCCAGTACCCCTCTCCCCTCCTGTGCCTTCCCACGATATCCCTCCAATGAAGGATCCTCAAGTAATGGGCTCTTAAATTCATCTGGGGTGGCCCAAGAAATGTGTCTGGCTATGGGAATAAGTATAGGGCTGGGATGTCTTACCTGGGCCTCCTCTGAGTGTGATTCCGCCTCCGCAGCTCGAGCTTGTCTCCGGGTGGTCACAGGATATGTCTCAGCCAGAGGGGCAACCGAGAAGGCAGACAACATGGGCCCCAAGTCATTTCCCAGCAAGACGTCTGCAGGCAAATCCTCCATCAAGCCGACCTCAACAAGGCCATCCCCGACTCCCTAGTTCAGGTGAATCCTGGCAGTGGGCAGACGAGATGAGGCTTCACAAGGGTCAAAGTTGCTCCGGAATCTCTTAGTCCCTGCATGCGTTTCCCATTAACCCACACGACCTGTCGATGCTGTTGTCGATTATCTGCCCGGGCTGCCTGCACGGGGTCTACTTCATGCAGCACTTCCTCCATTTCTTCCACCCCTTGGTAAGTTGTAGCCCCCAATGCTGGGTCAGCTTCGCCTTGGTAGCAGTGTACAGCGGCCCGGCTGAAGGTAGCTGTTCCTGCCTTTGGCCACTGGGTATGCTGAGTCCGGTTGGGACATTGTCTTTGCAGGTGGCCCAGCTGATGGCAGGTGTGGCATTGCGCCCCAGGGGAACTGTGGTAGGCCGGGTTTCTAGCTGGTCCCTCTACAATCTTCGGTGGTTTGGGGCCCTCCAGGTCCATGGGCGGACCCTTAGAGACCATCTTTGATCCGGACCATTCCTGTGTCTCGCGGTTAGTCCATTAAAGAATCGTTCTAACAAGAAGAGCTGGAGGATGTCCTCCTTAGTGGTTGCTTGGCTCCCTTGTACCCACTGTAGCAGTGACCACCATAATTTACAGGCCCATTCAGCGCGGGTATCGGTTACGCATTTTATAAGTCCGTGGAACTTTTGGCGGTATGCCTCTGGTGTCAGCGTATACCGGGCCAAGATCACTTCTTTGATCCGCTCATAGTCCATACAGTCCTCATCAGCTACCGTGCGATAGGCGTCCGCTGCCCGGCCTGTCAGCTTGCTGGCCAGAATCTGAACCCGTTCCTCCAGCTTCACTTGATGAAGGGCACATTGCTGCTCAAAGTCCTGCAGAAAGCCATCAATGTCTTCCTCTGCCTCCCCCAACTGTCGGAAGGCATTATACTGGATCTTTTTGTGGCTTACTGTTGAAGGTACCTGGGCGGAGGTCAGAGCTCCCCCTGCTCGCTGACTCTCCTCTCTCCGCTCTGCCATCTCCATCTTCGCCAGCTCCACTTTGGTCCGCTCTGCCATCTCCATCTTGGTTAGCTCTATTCTGGTCCGCTCGGCCATCTTTTCCTTCAGATCAGTACGCACATCAGCCATCACCTCTCGTATGATCTCTACTGCAGGGTTTGGGCCACAGAACGCCAGTCTGTCCTTTACCTCCCTCTGGAATTCAGTCTCCTCCACGTTCACATTGGGGGACGCTGCACTGTCGTGTTCCATGATGGCTGCTATCAAATCCGCTTTTGTTTTGTTGCTGGCGATTAACCCTCGGGCTTCCACCAGATCTTTTAATGTAGTCCTCTTTAACTTCTGGTAGTTGTTTTCCATTCATTCCTTTCCTCCTGTAGAAGGGGTATCACATCCCGCTGTCTGCCACCAGTGTAACGGGGTCTACCAAGCTGGGGTACCTCTTTCAGTACCACCCCCTGTTTCAGGAGGTCCACTTTGCTTTGGCTGGAGTCTGAATGAAGGACGCTGGCTGGAATTCCTTGATTACATGAGAGCATATAAAAGCTGACTGCTTCTCCACGTATTTCCAGTCTCACAACCCTTTATTCACAGGACACAAAATATATTACACAGATACAGAGGGCAGGCCAATAGAAAAGCAGCAGGCCAGACATACATTACAATAGCCGCAGAGGGCCGGAGCCTGCTGATATTTACTGTGGGAATTACAAAGGTGGGGGGAGGACAGAAGGGGGATATCTTGTCCCCTCTGCCCAGGGGCGCAGCCTGTGGGCTGATGCATCACACATGGAACCTATTATTCATACATATAACTGCACAACATATTCTGGGTGCTGAGTGGTTACTTAACATATGGTACATTAGAAGGTGTACTGTTCTGAGGAGAGGATGTGGGTACCAGCTTCTGACATTCATGCAGCTAGACTGGTTTGGGCCTTTCATGTGGCACACCCTGATAAACCTGGCCCTGAGGTTCTTTTTAGAAAAGGAGGTACTGTCACGGGGTTACCACAATGAAGCGGAGCCAGAAGACTGCAGTGTCTGGTTGCTCCTACTCCGCCGGTGAGAAGAAGCACTTCTCCGGTTTATTATACGAGTTTATTTGTTCCAGCAGAACAGGGATTAATTGGCCAAGTGTTCAGCTTGTGTCCAGCTGTTGCCTGTTAGCCACTCCATTTCCATATAAAATATGGGCACTATTACCAAGTCCTTGTCAGAGTTAGCTTTTGCTGCATGACAAAGGGAGGGAGAGAAGTTGGTATGAGAAGGAGTGTGTGTGTGGAGTTTTCAGTTTCCCCTTGTCTTTGTTGCCCTGTTTGTCGGGTTGGTGTACTGCGCTGCACAGTAGCTTCCCCTCTTCCCTGGGTAGGGGAAGGGGACAGACGAAGGGCTAACTTAGGAGATAAGGCAAGTGCGGAAGCCGCTCCATCTCTGCCATCTGAAGAATCCTGGGGAACAGGGCGAGCTAGGGTGCCCCCTAGTGGTAGGGCCAGGAAATGAGCCCCTGGTCTCAGGTCACTTGACAGCTGTGTCATGACAGATACTGAAAATCAAAGTGGTAAATGAAATTACAGGCTGAAGCAACTTCAGTGGAAATGATGTTCTGTAGTGTGTGTGTATGGCCTCCTCATGCCTGTATGACCCCCCTATAATGCCTGTGCATGTTCCTGATGAGGCAGATATTCTCCTGAGCGATCTCCTCCCATTCATCATGCAAAAACTGCTGATACACTTCAGCCACATGATTCCTAGCATTGTCATGCATCATGAGGAATCCGGGGCTCACTTCATCTGTATATGTTCTCACAATGGGTCTGAGGATCTCATATACCTAATGTCAGTTAGGGTACCTCTGGCTAGAGCTGTGTGGCCCTCCAAAGAAATGCCTTCCAACTCCATTACTGACCAACTGTCAAACCGGTGACACTGGAGGGTGTTACAGGGAGCATAACGCTCTCCGCGTCGTCTTTCTTATACCCAAATTTTAATAAAATTTCACACAAAGCAGGTTCTACAAATAAATATGACAATAATCAATTTTTTGGTCAAAAATATTTTGTGAACTGTACTAGGCCAAGCTGTTTTTAAAAATTTTAACCCACTGTAGTTTTACACAAAGCATGTTAAACTGTATGCATTAATCATTGAATCCATAAACATTTTTGGAAACTTTTTTTTTATTACAGTTTACCAGGTATGTATGATCCTTCAGAAATATTGTCATGTACTTTTGTGTAACAATATCCTTAAGAAACATCTACCAAAGTATCCCCCTATGACCTTCAGAAGGTTTTGTAATTTCAGAGACCTTCTGGTGCATAGCCCTCATCAAACAAATAAAGTACCCTCAATCTTCAGATCCAGAAGCCCAAAATTGGGTAGTTCACCATGTGGCTACTGTGTGGTCCGTCCTAATATGATTACGGCCACAGAATTACAAAATTCAGAAGGAACTCGCACTTATCAATTTACACATGCAAGTATCTGCAGTACAAGTGGCATTGTGAAGGAACAAATTATGAAAGGTTCTCCATTTTGTGCTAGATTCTCCATTTTGTGTTTTTGACTCCATTTTCTTGTTGCTTAAAGATAAATTCTGTTATTTAATTAGGTAAAAGGTTACAGCTGCCATGAAGTAATTTTATCTTGTTGTTCACAAGCCTGGTATGCAACTAGGCTATGGTTCATAATTGGTATAAAGACCTTGAGTCTTCTGACTTGAGCCAGATAATAGATTCGGGGGTGTATCACTACACAAGACTAAGGCATCTGTTAGAAAAACACATACTATGCCAAAAAGACATGACCATATCTGTAGTTTCCATTTTTCCTGTATCCTCATGGGTTAAGTTTTTCCTGCATTCTTATAGGTTAAGAACTGTGAGCGTGTTCTTATGCTGATTGGTTGAAGTATAATTTCTATGACTATGAAAACTCATACACAATAAATGGGGCCAGAGATCTGCTCGATCCCCCATACAGAGGCACACGTCTCCGTCTGGTCATTTTCAGTTGCCAGCAACACCTTGTATATTAATTTGGAAATCACTGAGTTAACCATGAAGGATCAATTTAGATCCTCCCTCAACAGTTGGCGCCCGAGAACGTGGGGCCCCAAGCAGGAACGCCTCTGCCCCCCGGAGGACAACAAGACAAAGGACCCTCGGACCGGACACAGGCACTGGAAAATTGGGACTGATCATCCCCCACAACAACCACGGTAAGTTGGCAGTTATACTGTCCAGACTGACCGTTTGGTGTGGTTTTCCTGTGTTTATTGCTGCAAAGAGGATCTGAGGTTTGTCCCCGAAGGTGGGATGATTTTTGGGTGGAATCATATAGAGGTGTAGTTCCGTTGGGAGCCCAGTGCTCGAACCGTACCTCATAAGGGACGGACACCCCGGATTGACCAGTGATGTAATTCTCTTTACAGTCAAAATATCCTGAATTCCTGATCACTGTTAGAATCAGGCGCGGTGAGGTGATCGAAGATTGGGTAGGATGCGTAACTCAGGTATATATTGATTTAAATATATCCAGAGGTGTCCGGAGGGTTTAGTCTGAGACGCCCTCCTCCTTTCACTGAGTACCGCGTTTTTGGGTTGTCCCAGCGGGGGACAGAGACCCAGTGGAATAAAACCGTAAGGCCATCGGTATTATGCACGACTAAGTAAGGGTATTTAGCTCTAAAGGAGAATCAGTTTCCGTGGAAGAAGAAGAAGATTTTGAATTGTGTGATGAATTTGATATTGTTAGCCCAAAGATGGGGAAAGAAATCTGTCAGGAATGCAGGGAAAATATTCTCAATTATTGTTTTTTTCCTAAGGTGTTCTGGTATGTGAATTGTGCGATGAAGATTTTGTAGAAATTAATTAAGTCTGAGAACTGCTGTATTCCGTTTCTGTGTTTATCTCTAAAATATCCGATGGGAGGGGTCGAGCAGCTGCGCTGTTGCTTTCTCCCTTCTGCGCTGAGGAATGCTGTGATTTTCTTATCTATGCTGTGTTTCTGGTGTGGAGGGGGCACGCACGTGGCTGCGCTCTTGAGTTTCACTGTATTTTCTTGGTGTAGTACGCGCTGGTAGATCTGTGTTTTGTTTAAGGCGACAATATTGTTTTGAAGTACAAAGAAATATTGTAAATTGAAAGTGAAATCTAGTGCCTAGTTTTAGAAGGAAACTTGCAAGTGATTGTTTGGTTATCAGTGTGATTGAAAGATTGGTAAAAGATTCACCTGTTTCAAGTCGAGTGGTTGATATATAGCAAATTGAGGATCAACAGAGGAAGTGAATTCTGATTGTTTTTGCTATGTTGAAAAGGGAAAGTTGTCTATTACTATGACAAAAAACTGGATGTTTTGTGGTACCAGAAGGAACTGAGAAAGTGATTGAGGGTAATGTGTTAGAAAGACAAATAATTAAAAATAATAATCTGAAACAGGGGGGCTCCCTGTTAGATGATATGGTCCCTCCCCAGGAAATCAAGCCTCTCCTCCTAACTGTAAGTTCCGTGCCCCTCAATCCCAAAGCACCAATATATACTGGGTTGCCAAAACTTAATGCGCCCCCACCCTATGATCCTGCCGGGTGGATTTGTGATGTATGCGGAGTTACTAATTCTCAGTGTAGAGAGGTCTGTTACAATTATGGAGCGAGGAGATCCGGGGTCGTAGCCCCCACCTTTCCCTTGCTAAACGCTGACGGCACCTATTATCGGCCACCGCCAGCACTAGCTCCTGTTATGCCTAGTATTGCTAGTGGTTATGAGTATCCGCCCCCACCTACCTCAGTCACTCGGTCAGAGACAGGATATACAGAGGAGATAGAAGATTTCCAGGAAATGTATTCTAATGTTATTCCTGGACCCTACCGTCATGATGTGCTCTTTAGGATAGGGACAGGGGATCTCACAAAACAATATGTTGGGGCCATAGTAAATTCCGCAAATAATCAACTCCACCATGCTGGAGGACTGGCTGCAGTGATTTCACAGAAAGGTGGACCCATGATACAGGAAGAATCTAATTCATATATACAAACTTATGGCCAGGTAGAAACAGGACAGGTCGCAGCAACCAGAGCAGGACAGCTGCCGTGTCAATATGTAATACATGCAGTGGGGCCACGGTATAATCCTACCAACATTCCCAGGTCCCAACAGTTGCTTACTGAGGCTGTCCAGAACGCAATCCTGTATGCCTCTTCCGTTCCTCCCGGTACGATGCCTCAACGTACAATGGCCATACCATTAATCTCTGCCGGTATCTTCCAATATCCCAGGAAGGATGCCGCCATGGTTATAGTATCAGCAATAGAGCGCTGTATACAGGAAAACCCCATAAAATTGGAGGAGGTCCGATTTGTCCTTGATAGCTGCCTAACGGCCCATTAGGCAATACAATCTCTAACTGTAACAGAGCCTCCTGCCCCGCTTCCGCAGCAGATGCCTCTTGTGCCCGTACTACCACCACCTCCTCCCGCCCCCGAGTCAGTAATATCAGAGTTTGAAGAAGATGATGTGAAAACTACTCCTGACAGGCCAAAGTATACCCCCTTTTCTCCATCGCAGATAGACACCCTTTGTAACCAATTACCCGACCCAGAAACCTCCCCATGGCCTTCTATAGACAAATAGCAGCGAATCGAGAGATTTATTCCACTCCCCGGAGAAGTCTGTTACACTTACTCCAAGTGAAGGCTGGGGAGGGGTATTTTCCAATTATTGAGGGTGGCATAATGTATAATGTGAACCTGGATGGGGGAACATATGAGAGTGGTGTTGATTTCTGTAATGCTTTAAAAGTTTGGGCACAAGATAGATTAGCGGACCTAGCTACCTCCCTCACAGATGTCACACAGGACAAGGGGGAGACTGCCGAGAAGTTTTATGGGCGTTTTATGGTAGTGTTTAAAGATTTGGGATTCTCATTGTATAACTGTTGTGATTTTGCTTTTTGCTCCCTCTAGTGGTCATTAGTGATTTGACTCTGGAGCGTCTGTCTTTTTCTATATCCTCACCTGGGCCGTTAGTTCAGGGGCGTTGCTATATAAGCTCCCTGGACCTTCAGTTCAATGCCTGGCATCGTTGAAATCAGAGCTAATCTGTTGTGCTCTTGTCCTCTGATCCTGGTTCCTGTTTTTCAAGCTAAGTCTGCTTCTTTGCTTTTTGCTTTTGTTTTGTTTGGTATTTTTGTCCAGCTTGTTCCTATCTGTATCCTGACCTTTGCTGGAAGCTCTAGGGGGCTGGTGTTCTCCCCCCGGACCGTTAGACGGTTCGGGGGTTCTTGAATCTCCAGCGTGGATTTTTATAGGGTTTTTGTTGACCAGATAAGTTATCTTGCTATATTCTGCTATTAGTAAGCTGGCCTCTCTTTGCTGAACCTAGTTCATTTCTGTGTTTGTCATTTCCTCTTACCTCACCGTTATTATTTGTGGGGGGCTTGTATCTTGCTTTGGGGTCCCTTTCTCTGGAGGCAAGAGAGGTCTTTGTTTTCTTCTCCTAGGGGTAGTTAGATTCTCCGGCTGGCGCGAGTCATCTAGCGATCACCGTAGGCATGATCCCCGGCTACTTCTAGTGTTGGCGTTAGGAGTAGCTATTTGGTCAACCCAGTTACCACAGCCCTATGAGCTGGATTTTTGTATCTTGCAGACTTACACGTTCCTCTGAGACCCTGTCCACTGGGGTCATAACAGTATGCCAGGCCAGTATTAAATGTTTAATGCATTGCAGAAGTGGGATTATAAGAAAGAAAATTTTGAGGTTTTTTTTTCCCTCTCTCATTTTTTTTTTTCTTTTCCCCTTTACCTCAGAGTGGCTTAAGCTTGCTGCAGACATGAATGTCCAGACCTTGATTACAAGTGTGGACCAGCTTGCCGCTCGTGTGCAGGGTATACAAGATTATGTTACCAGAAATCCTAGGTCTGAACCCAAGATTCCGATTCCTGAACTGTTTTCAGGAGACCGATTTAAGTTTAGGAATTTCAGGAATAATTGTAAATTATTTTTGTCCCTGAAACCTTGTTCGTCTGGAGACTCTGCTCAACAAGTAAAAATTGTTATTTCATTCTTACGGGGTGACCCTCAGGATTGGGCTTTTTCGTTGGCGCCAGGAGATCCGGCATTGGCTGATATTGATGCGTTTTTTCTGGCGCTCGGTTTACTTTATGAGGAACCCAATCTTGAGATTCAGGCAGAGAAAGCCTTGCTGGCTATGTCTCAGGGCCAGGACGAGGCTGAGGTGTATTGCCAAAAATTTCGGAAATGGTCCGTGCTGACACATTGGAACGAGTGTGCACTGGCCGCTAATTTTAGAAATGGCCTTTCTGAGGCCATTAAGAATGTTATGGTGGGTTTTCCCATTCCCACAGGTCTGAATGATACCATGTCCCTGGCTATTCAAATTGACCGGCGGTTGCGGGAGCGCAAAACCGCAAATTCCCTCATGTTGTTGTCTGAACAGACACCTGATGTGATGCAATGTGATAGAAAAACCGCAAATTCCCTCATGGTGTTGTCTGAACGGACACCTGATTTGATGCAATGTGATAGAATCCTGACTAGAAATGAGAGGAAAATTCATAGACGCCGGAATGGCTTGTGCTACTACTGTGGTGATTCTACACATGTTATCTCAGCATGCTCTAAACGTATATCTAAGGTTGTTAGTCCTGTCACCGTTGGTAATTTGCATCCTAAGTTTATTCTGTCTGTAACTTTGATTTGCTCACTGTCATCTTATCCTGTCATGGCGTTTGTAGATTCAGGTGCTGCCCTGAGTCTTATGGATCTCTCATTTGCTAAGCGCTGTGGTTTTATTCTTGAACCATTAGAAAATCCTATCCCTCTTAGGGGTATTGATGCTACGCCATTGGCAGAAAATAAGCCGCAGTATTGGACACAGGTTACCATGTGCATGACTCCTGAACACCGCGAGGTGATACGTTTTCTCGTTCTACATAAAATGCATGATTTGGTTGTTTTGGGGCTGCCATGGTTACAGACCCATAATCCAGTCCTTGACTGGAAGGCTATGTCAGTGTCTAGTTGGGGCTGTCGTGGTATTCATGAGGATTCCCTGCCTGTGTCTATTGCTTCTTCTACGCCTTCGGAAGTTCCGGAGTACTTGTCTGATTATCAGGATGTCTTTAGCGAGTCCAGGTCCAGTGCATTGCCTCCTCATAGGGACTGTGACTGTGCAATAGATTTGATTCCAGGCAGTAAGTTTCCTAAGGGAAGACTGTTTAATCTGTCGATACCTGAACATACCGCTATGCGTTCATATATCAAGGAGTCTCTGGAGAAAGGACACATCCATCCGTCTTCTTCCCCTCTTGGTGCGGGATTCTTTTTTGTGGCTAAAAAGGACGGATCTTTGAGGCCTTGTATTGACTATCGGCTTTTAAATAAGATCACTGTCAAATTTCAGTATCCTTTGCCGCTGTTGTCTGACTTGTTTGCCCGGATTAAAGGTGCCAAGTGGTTTACCAAGATAGACCTTCGTGGTGCGTACAACCTTGTGCGCATTAAGCAAGGGGATGAATGGAAAACCGCATTCAATACGCCCGAAGGTCATTTTGAGTACTTGGTGATGCCTTTTGGGCTTTCTAATGCCCCTTCAGTTTTTCAGTCCTTTATGCATGACATTTTCCGGAACTATCTGGATAAATTTCTGATCGTTTATCTGGATGATATTCTGTTTTTTTCTGATAATTGGGACTCGCATGTGGAGCAGGTCAGGATGGTCTTTAAAATTTTGCGTGAAAATTCTTTGTTTGTCAAGGGCTCAAAGTGTCTTTTTGGTGTACAGAAGGTTCCCTTTTTGGGGTTCATTTTTTCCCCTTCTGCTGTGGAGATGGACCCAGTCAAGGTCCGAGCTATTCTTGATTGGACTCAGCCCTCGTCAGTTAAGAGTCTTCAGAAGTTCTTGGGTTTCGCTAACTTCTACCGTCGTTTTATCGCTAACTTTTCTAGCATTGTGAAACCTTTGACGGATATGACCAAGAAGGGCTCCGATGTGGTTAATTGGGCTCCTGCTGCCGTGGAGGCTTTCCAGGAGTTGAAACGTCGGTTTACTTCGGCGCCTGTTTTGTGCCAGCCTGATGTCTCGCTTCCCTTTCAAGTTGAGGTGGATGCTTCAGAGATTGGAGCAGGGGCCGTTTTGTCGCAGAGAGGCCCTGGTTGCTCTGTTATGAGACCTTGCGCCTTTTTCTCTAGGAAGTTTTCGCCTGCGGAGCGAAATTATGATGTGGGCAATCGGGAGTTGTTGGCCATGAAATGGGCATTTGAGGAGTGGCGTCATTGGCTCGAGGGTGCTAAGCATCGTGTGGTGGTCTTGACTGATCACAAAAATCTGATGTATCTCGAGTCTGCTAAACGCCTGAATCCTAGACAGGCCCGCTGGTCATTGTTTTTCGCCCGTTTTGACTTTGTTGTCTCGTATTTACCAGGTTCAAAGAATGTGAAGGCCGATGCTCTTTCCAGGAGCTTTGTGCCTGATGCTCCTGGAGTCGCTGAACCTGTTGGTATTCTTAAGGATGGTATTATCTTGTCAGCTATTTCTCCAGATCTGCGACGTGTGTTGCAGAGATTTCAGGCTGATAGGCCTGATTCTTGTCCACCTGACAGACTGTTTGTGCCTGATAAGTGGACCAGCAGAGTCATTTCCGAGGTTCATTCCTCGGTGTTGGCAGGTCACCCAGGAATTTTTGGCACCAGAGATCTGGTGGCCAGATCCTTTTGGTGGCCTTCCTTGTCTAGGGATGTGCGGTCATTTGTACAGTCCTGTGGGACTTGTGCTCGAGCTAAGCCTTGCTGTTCTCGTGCCAGCGGGTTGCTCTTGCCCTTGCCTGTCCCTAAGAGACCTTGGACACATATCTCCATGGATTTCATTTCTGATCTTCCGGTGTCTCAGGGCATGTCTGTTATCTGGGTGATATGTGATCGCTTCTCCAAGATGGTCCATTTGGTTCCTTTGCCTAAGCTGCCTTCCTCTTCCGATCTGGTTCCTGTGTTTTTCCAGAACGTGGTTCGTTTGCACGGCATCCCTGAGAATATTGTGTCAGACAGAGGATCCCAGTTCGTTTCCAGATTCTGGCGATCCTTTTGTAGTAGGATGGGCATTGACTTGTCGTTTTCGTCTGCTTTCCATCCTCAGACTAATGGACAGACGGAGCGAACTAATCAGACTTTGGAGGCTTATTTGAGGTGCTTTGTCTCTGCTGATCAGGACGATTGGGTGACCTTCTTGCCGTTAGCTGAGTTTGCCCTTAATAATCGGGCTAGTTCCGCCACCTTGGTTTCGCCGTTTTTCTGCAACTCTGGTTTCCACCCTCGTTTTTCTTCGGGTCATGTGGAACCTTCTGACTGCCCTGGGGTGGATTCTGTGGTGGATAGGTTGCAGCGGATCTGGAATCTTGTGGTGGACAACTTGAAGTTGTCACAGGAGAGGGCTCAGCGCTTTGCCAACCGCCGCCGCGGTGTGGGTCCCCGACTACGTGTTGGGGATTTGGTGTGGCTTTCTTCCCGCTTTGTTCCTATGAAGGTTTCCTCTCCCAAATTTAAACCTCGTTTTATTGGTCCTTACAAGATATTGGAAATTCTTAATCCTGTATCCTTTCACCTGGATCTTCCTGTGTCGTTTGCTATCCACAACGTGTTTCATAGGTCCTTGTTGCGGCGGTACGTTGTGCCTGTGGTTCCTTCTGCTGAGCCTCCTGCTCCGGTGTTGGTTGAGGGCGAGTTGGAGTACGTGGTGGAGAAGATCTTGGATTCTCGTCTCTCCAGGCGGAGGCTTCAGTACCTGGTCAAGTGGAAGGGCTATGGTCAGGAAGATAATTCCTGGGTGGTCGCCTCTGATGTTCATGCGGCCGATTTAGTTTGTGCCTTTCACGCCGCTCATCCTGATCGCCCTGGTGGTCGTGGTGAGGGTTCGGTGACCCCTCACTAAGGGGGGGGTACTGTTGTGATTTTGCTTTTTGCTCCCTCTAGTGGTCATTAGTGATTTGACTCTGGAGCGTCTGTCTTTTTCTATATCCTCACCTGGGCCGTTAGTTCAGGGGCGTTGCTATATAAGCTCCCTGGACCTTCAGTTCAATGCCTGGCATCGTTGAAATCAGAGCTAATCTGTTGTGCTCTTGTCCTCTGATCCTGGTTCCTGTTTTTCAAGCTAAGTCTGCTTCTTTGCTTTTTGCTTTTGTTTTGTTTGGTATTTTTGTCCAGCTTGTTCCTATCTGTATCCTGACCTTTGCTGGAAGCTCTAGGGGGCTGGTGTTCTCCCCCCGGACCGTTAGACGGTTCGGGGGTTCTTGAATCTCCAGCGTGGATTTTTATAGGGTTTTTGTTGACCAGATAAGTTATCTTGCTATATTCTGCTATTAGTAAGCTGGCCTCTCTTTGCTGAACCTAGTTCATTTCTGTGTTTGTCATTTCCTCTTACCTCACCGTTATTATTTGTGGGGGGCTTGTATCTTGCTTTGGGGTCCCTTTCTCTGGAGGCAAGAGAGGTCTTTGTTTTCTTCTCCTAGGGGTAGTTAGATTCTCCGGCTGGCGCGAGTCATCTAGCGATCACCGTAGGCATGATCCCCGGCTACTTCTAGTGTTGGCGTTAGGAGTAGCTATTTGGTCAACCCAGTTACCACAGCCCTATGAGCTGGATTTTTGTATCTTGCAGACTTACACGTTCCTCTGAGACCCTGTCCACTGGGGTCATAACAATAACAAAGCCCATTCACACCTTTTTGTGGCAGCTTTAATGTCCGGCCTTAAATCTGAATTGAAAGAGGCAATAATGTCATTAAAAAAAATGCATTAAAAGTAATTAAAAGTTTTCAGAAGAATTTAGCATGTTCTGCATCAACAGGGAAATCAAGGGTTAAAACTGTAGCTGCAGCAATCTCTGCTCCAATTCCAGCCCCCACCCCAGGTACAAGCACGCAGCTGGTTCCTTATCAGTGGCCTGCCAAGCAGCAAACTCTAGTTCCAGCCCTCCCACCTTACACGAATCCAGTCTCATACTCCAATACCCCTTTTTAACCCTGTATGGGAATCTCACTCCCTCTCAAGCCCCGTCATGTCAATTCTCAGACCAAGAGTTTGTTTTAATCGGTGTAGATGGCAGACCTAATAAATATACTCTTATAAAACCTATCCCTGTGGGACCCTTTCCCTGAAGTTACGGCTCAGTTCGTAATCTCTCCTATATGTCCGGTAAATTTACTGGGGGCAGATTTATTATCACAGTTCCGCTCCAGAATATAATTCCAAGATGATGGTCAGATGGTCCTTACGTTATATAACCCCTATGCAGATGAATATAATGTAGCTGATCTTTTGTGTGTGCACAAACAGAGCAGGAAGCCATTGCTGCCACTGTTGGACTCCTCAAGTATCTGGCAGATCTGAACTGTCGGGTTTCGGCCTCGAAACTTCCGTTCTGCCTTGGTCAAGTGATATTTTTGGGTCACTGTCTCCTTCAGGGTGTCAGACACCTCTCAAAAGAAAGAAAAATAGCCATCAGCTCCCTTCCTTTTCCAAAAGATGAGACTGAACTCCAGCGTTTTCTTGGACTATGTATTTATTGTTGTCAGTGGATACCGGACGCATCCCGTATAATGCAACCTTTCTACAATGCCCTGAAAGACGGTTCAAGATATGCTGATGATTTGGCAGATTCCACCCGGATACGCTGTTGCAGCGCCCCCACTGCCGCAGGGCCGAGGGGTACCCGGTACCGGGCCTCTGAGTCTCTGTTCTGGGGTTGTCACGGTGGCTAGACCCGGTCCGTGACCCTGCTGAGGGGCGTACAATGATAGGTGTGCGGGATGGTGGTGATGTTGTAGTGGTGCGGTGCAGGTTGCAGTAACTAACGAGGACACCCGGTTGCAGTCTCTTTACCTCTTTACTGAAGGCTTCAGGATCCTCAATCCGGAATACGGTTAACCGGGCTGCGCAAGCCTGGCCGGTCCGATGGCACATCCAGAGCTCCCTTTGCAGGTGGAAATCTGTGCCTACCTTCTAGCGCTTGTGTGTTGTAGTCCTTCCCTGCTAAGCACCACGGGATAGTCCTCACAACTGTTGTGTCTGTTTCTCGTGTTCCCTCACAACTCGATTCTGATGTTCTTCCACGTCCCCCAGATCTTATGGTTAGGACGCACCCGTATGACGGGGAGGCTCGGAGCTCTTCCGGGACTCTAGCGTCGCCCCACTCCTGTTGTTACCCCCCTTGTGTCTTCCTAGGTCAATTGGGTGAGACAGCCCGCCTATAACTGACTGTCCTGCCGTAGGTTTGAAGTTTGGCCTGGAGCTCTATACTTCCTCGGCGTTCCGGCCACCGGTTATGCGCCTCAGTAGGATGTTGCCTCGTCTTACAGCACGACTCCTACTGGTATTCTCCTTGTTGCGTTTCTCAACTAACTTCCTGCCTAACCCCCAGTTTTACCAGATTGTGAGGAGTGGCCTAATAAATAGAACCCTTAGCTCCCCCTGGAGGCCAGACCATGAAATGTATTGGTGTCTGTGATACCTGGTCAGATGAACTCCTTCAGTGCCATCAGACGTACCATAGCCCCCCTTAGCGGCGGAGCAACAGTACTGCAACGACCAGGACTCTGGGGCGCTGCACTGTTACTACGGAAGATACTGTAGTGCACGGAGCTGCACTCCCTCCCTCCCTCACTGTCAGCATAAGAAGCAGAATTTCAGGCTCTGTCTACTGCATGTGTTCTGACCAAAGACAGGCGGGCTAATATATACACGGACTAACAGTATGCATTTGGTATTGCTCGTGATTTCGGAGTCCTGTGGGCCAATCGAGGGTTTATTACCACCGCCGGGACTCCAGTGAAGAATGCTGAAGCTGTTAAAACCCTCATGGACTCAATCAAATTACCTACCCAGGTGGCCATTATCAAAATTAAGGCGCAAGGTCCTAGGAAAAGTCCACAGACTGTTGGTAACGTCTTTGAGGATATGCAAGCAAAAGCTGCTGCTTTCCTACCCGTTGAACTGAACATACCAACTATGGTGACCACACGCTCTCAGCGTAAACAGTTACAAGAAACACTGACTCTACAGGAACCTGATGATCCACGACAGACTGAGGTTTTCTGTCGGACCCCGCGAGACCACTTAATGACGATGCAGAGAATGTCCCCAAAAGGAAGAAGTGAAGCAGTGGAAGGCTGATGGAGCACGTATGGACAATGGTCTCTGGAAAAAGGATCAACTTGTGTGTCTCCCTAAGCAGATGTACCCTGCTATTGCCACGTGGGCACATGGGCCCACACATCGAGGAAAAAAATGTACAAAAATTCTACTGGGCTCCAGGTATTTCTACTGTGCTGACAGCACACATCCGTGCATGTAATATCTGTCAGACCTGCAATCCCAGTCAACTTCAATGTGTACCCCCGAAGCATCTTGCTAAGCCCGACTATCCTTTCCAAAGGCTCCAAGTGGACCATATCACGTTGCCTAAGTTTGGAAGGTATGAATATTGTCTGGTGGTTGTCGACATGTTCTCCAGTTGGCCTGAAGCATTCCCCATTACCAACGTGACTGCAAAGACTACAGCGAAGAAACTGGTGATGGAAGTTATATGCAGATATGGTGTTCCAGAAGTCGTCGAAAGTGACCAAGTTCCGGCCTTTTCTTCTCATGTGTATCAGGAGGATCTGACAAGGTTTGGATCCACTGTAGCCCTCCATACTCTATACTATCCACAATCCAGTGGGAAAGTTGAGAGGCTGAACGGCACACTGAAGGGACAATTGACCAAAATGATGCAGGAGACTACGGCTCCATGGCCAGAGCTCCTACCCATTGTACTGTACCACATTCGTACTACCCCTAAGGCAAAACATGGCCTGTCCCCATATGAGATATTGTTTAGTGCTAGGCCCTGCAAATTTCTAGCCTCAGTAGTTATCAGAGGAAACTGACCGTGCTGTTCAATATGTTATTCAGCTTAGTAAAAATCTTGCTAACATCTATGTTTTAGTTTTTTCTTCCCTTCCAGATTCAGCAGAAACCGAACACTTGTCACAATTTAAAGTCTGGTGGTTTCGTGGTCGTGAAAAGGCATGTCAGAAAACACGGACTAGAACCCTTGTATGACGGTCCTTACCAAGTCCTCCTTATCACTCCTATGTCAGTAAAGCTGGAAGGAAGGCCGACGAGGATCTACGCATCGCACTGCAAGCTGGTCAAACAGACTAGTAGCAAATAAGGGGACATAATGTTTTGGTTTTTCGTATTTCCATATAATAATATTGGTAACCGCATGGGACAGCCTAAATTCCCCAAGATCCTTGAATAATAAGTTTGTACAATATCATGAAAGATTAGTAGTACAGATGGGTATAGCCAATAAAATTGTCAGTTCTATTTTCATTTACCCTATGATTACACAAATGTGGGATACATTGGTTAGGGCCACAGACTATCTAGATGATCAAATTTGGGATATATTGGATATACTTAATACTACTATTGTTGTCCAAAACCAACTTATCATAGTCATCAATCAACATACTGTAGTACTGAATTATTTAACAGCAGCACAGGGTGGTATGTGTCAGGTTATTGGACCCGCATGCTGTCATTATTTAGATCCCAATAGCACAATGAAGTTAAAGTTAGAAGATATTCAAAGACTCAGAGATTAATATAATAAAGACAATGACCATAATAAGGACAGTTGGTGGGCAGACACCTTCTCCTTTCTTAATCCAGCAAATTGATTTAAGGGATTTGGGGGCTGGATAGCTGGAATCTTGCAAAGTTTGTTATATATTGTTGCCTTTATCCTTGTTATGTATGTAATACTAAAACTTGTTTTTTAGTGTATTTCTGTATGTATTAGGAAATTCTGCACTAAGACAATTAATGATGGAACCAAAAGCGTTGCCACCCCTGCTCTTCTCTGCACCGATTTCACAAAGTTATCTGAGGAAGATGTTGAAGCCAAGTGCATGGCTATCTTCAAAAGATCCCCACTACTGTTATCAATAATTGTTATTCGTAAATTCTAGTATACAGGGGGGACGGGTACGCCGCAACAGCCATGGCTGGTAACATGGCACCAGTCATGTGAAGACCAGTACCCCTCGAGATTAGAGCTTGGGATAGTACCTCTGATGCTGGACATTAATTAACAAAATTTATCTAGGGGGGAATGTGAAGGAACAAATTATGAAAGGTTCTCCATTTTGTGCTAGATTCTCCATTTTGTGTTTTTGACTCCATTTTCTTGTTGCTTAAAGATAAATTCTGTTATTTAATTAGGTAAAAGGTTACAGCTGCCATGAAGTAATTTTATCTTGTTGTTCACAAGCCTGGTATGCAACTAGGCTATGGTTCATAATTGGTATAAAGACCTTGAGTCTTCTGACTCGAGCCAGATAATAGATTCGGGGGTGTATCACTACACAAGACTAAGGCATCTGTTAGAAAAACACATACTATGCCAAAAAGACATGACCATATCTGTAGTTTCCATTTTTCCTGTATCCTCATGGGTTAAGTTTTTCCTGCATTCTTATAGGTTAAGAACTGTGAGCGTGTTCTTATGCTGATTGGTTGAAGTATAATTTCTATGACTATGAAAACTCATACACAATAAACGGGGCCAGAGATCTGCTCGATCCCCCATACAGAGGCACACGTCTCCGTCTGGTCATTTTCAGTTGCCGGCAACACCTTGTATATTAATTTGGAAATCACTGAGTTAACCGTGAAGGATCAATTTAGATCCTCCCTCAACAGCATAATCTATTACGCAACATACCCCTGCAACATAATATATGTAGGCATGACCTCAAGGGAACTTAAGAGAAGAATACGAAAACACATATGAGATATAAGACTGGCGAAAGAGGCAACCACATGTTCAGAACTGAAACCCATCCCCAGACATTTCTGGCTCACACATTGATGTGATGAGTAGTGTTGAGCATTCCGATACCGCAAGTATCGGGTATCGGCCGATACTAGCGGTATCGGAATTCTGATACCGGGATTCCGATACTTGCCGCGTATCGGATACCGGAATCGGAAGTTCCCAGATTCAAAATGCAGAAATTCAGCCAATGAGAATGATTTCAAGTGTGGGCACATCCTGTTCAGCATGGAGGGCATGAAACTACTGGCATGGCTGTGATTGGCTGCTGAAATGATGTCATGATGCAGTTTAAAAGTCGCTGGCGCCATTTTGCGATCACTCTGCTGTGAATTCAGTTAGTGACAGGACGCTGTTTGCTGACTGAGGGACAGTTTAGAGATAGCGATTTGCTTCTTTGTGCTTTCCAAAGGCTAATTTAGCAACCGCTGTGTTCACCTACTATTCACCTTCCTTTTGCCTTGTAGCGCTGTTTTCACAGCGATCTGCAAGGTCTCTCTGTGTGTGTGTGTGTGAGTGCAGCCCACTCTCTAGTCTGAGTGCAGCCACATAGGCCATCCATAGCTGGTTGTATTCAGTTCAGGGAGGGTGGTTCATTGCCTCATACTGTCCTTTTTTTTTTTTTTTTTGAAGTAGTGCAGGCTGCTGCACATTTTTTCCAAAAATTCCTATTAGTGTCTTTCCACCCGTCTCCAGCTAATTTGTGGAAAAACACTACATAGGATAAAGTAGAGGAGGGTTTTTGGGCCTTGCAGCGCCGTTTACGGCTGTCTGCACGGTCTCCGTGTGACTGCAGCTCGCCCTGTAATCTGTGAGCAGCTATAGCCTGGTTGTCTCCAGCTCAGGGTTTTTCACTGCGTCATACCGCCAAATCAATTTTCTTTTTTTTCAAAGTAGTGTAGTCTGCTGCTAATTTATTTTAAAAAATCCTATTAGTGTCTTTCCACCCGTCTCCAGCTAATTTGTGGAAAAACACTACATAGGATAAAGTAGAGGAGGGTTTTTGGGCCTTGCAGCGCCGTTTACGGCTGTCTGCACGGTCTCCGTGTGACTGCAGCTCGCCCTGTAGTCTGTGAGCAGCCGTAGCCTGGTTGTCTGCAGCTCAGGGTTTTTCACTGCGTCATACCGCCAAATCAATTTTCTTTTTTTTCAAAGTAGTGTAGTCTGCTGCTAATTTATTTTAAAAAATCCTATTAGTGTCTTTCCACCCGTCTCCAGCTAATTTGTGGAAAAACACTACATAGGATAAAGTAGAGGAGGGTTTTTGGGCCTTGCAGCGCCGTTTACGGCTGTCTGCACGGTCTCCGTGTGATTGCAGCTCTATCCGTTGTCAGTTCAGCCCCCAAAAAATAAATAAATAATAAAGTTCACCAAACACACCAGTTACACACCACTTTACATTTGTGTAGGCCACATTAGCTCATATTCAAGTCTAGTCCACACTTTAGAAAATTAGTGTGTCTTATACCTGTTAGGAGGAGTTGCTCAGGAATAAGCACACAAAGCCGTTAGTACTTTTCTGCTTATCTTTATCAGTCAACCAAGATGAAGAAGGCAGTGAGTAAGGCACGTGGGCGTGGGCGCGGAGCAGGGAGGGGACGTGGGGATTCTGTGCCTGCTGCGGGCACCGGTGAGTCATCAGCACCCACTTTCACAAGGGAACAGTCGTTCATGCGCAGCTTTGTCGCCGAGCGCCGTACACCGCTGCTGCGTGAAGACCAAATTGAAGCCGTTGTGGGATGGATGGCAGCTAATGCATCAACTTCCATTAGTGCCACATCCTCTCAGACACAGAGCACTGGAGAGCAGCCATCTGTCTCTTCACCACCTGCAAAATTGCCCAGGCAGACAGAGATCCCAGGACAGGAGCAGTCTCTACTTCTGTTCTCTGAATCATCTCTTGGCTTGGAAACAGGGGGCCAGCCAAGCAGCATTGGAGAAATGGAAGAAGAGGCAGGGTGCAGTGATGCCCAACAGCTTTTTCTGTCTTCCTCTGAAGAGGCGGGTGGGCCAGTGGCTCCGGTCACCACCTCGCAGGCCGCATCAGCTGATGATGACACTCAGGTGCCACTTACTGGTGCGTGCTCTGCTGCTGAGACTACCCAGGAGGAGCAGTTGGGGGCAGAGGGTAGTGTAGATGATGAGGTCCTTGACCCATCTTGGCGTCAGGGACAGGAAGGTGGTGGGAGCAGCTCTGAGGAAGAGATTCCCCGTACGGCCCAAAGAGGGAGAGGGAGGGGGAAGACTGCGGATCCTGCAGCCTCCGCTTTGGCACCCGTAAGGAGCATGTCTCTTCCAAAAGTCAAAAGGGGGGCTCCCAAGACTTGCAGTGCCTGGTCCTTTTTTGACACAGTTGCAGATGACATTTGCTATGTCAGATGCAAGGTGTGTCATCAAAAAATCAAAAGAGGTCAAAAAGTCGCCAACCTCAATACCTCCAACATGTGGAAACATGTGCGCAACAGGCACCCGGCGGAGTTAGACAAACACACTGAAGAGCTAGGCCAACCAACAGCGGCAGCTACCACCTCTTCAGCTCGTGTTGCCTCTTCCTCTAGCTCACACGCAGCTGGTTCGGCTTCCTCCCAGGATCGCCGTGGAAGAACCTCTGGCCCTGTTGTCCAGAGACCCGCTGTCATTCCACCCGCAGCACCACTTTCCCAGTCAACCACACACTCCCAGCCCAGTCTACAGCCATCGGTAGTACAGGCATGGGAGAAAAGGCGGCCTTTCTCGTCAAACCACCCACGAGCACAGGCTCTGACTGCAGGCATTGCCAAACTTCTGTCACTGGAAATGCTGTCATTCAGGCTGGTGGAGACTGACAGCTTCCGTGACTTGATGTCATTGGCAGTCCCACAGTACAGTGTGCCCAGCCGCTTTTACTTCAGCAGGCAAGCCGTCCCTGCCCTGCACAAGCATGTGGAGGGACACATAAAACACGCGCTACTGAACGCCGTCAGTAGCAAGGTCCACCTCACCACCGATGCGTGGACCAGTCAACATGGACAGGGGCGATACCTTTCCCTCACTGCCCATTGGGTTAATGTCGTTGAGCCGGGTACAGACCGTGCGAGTGGCGCAGGACGTGTCCTGCCCACTCCAAGGATTGCAGGAATCCATTCTGTACGCATTGACTCCTCCTCTTACACCAGTTCCTCAGAATCATCGCTGCAGGAGCCGTCACAGTCCACCTCCACATGGACCCGTGATGAACGTGTACCTGTTACGACCGACATGAGCACAGCCGTGGCCAAACGTCAACAGGCCGTCTTGAAATTAATTTTTTTGGGGAATCGTAGCCACACAGCGCAGGAGCTCTGGAATGCCATCAAGCAGGAGAGCGATGTGTGGTTTGAGCCAGCGAATCTCCAGCCAGGCATGGTAGTGTGTGATAATGGCCGAAATCTGGTGGCAGCCCTGGGCCTCGGCAACCTCACTCACATCCCATGTCTGGCACATGTGCTCAATTTGGTCGTGCAGAGCTTTTTGAGGGACTATCCGGATCTTGATGCACTGCTGCACAAGGTCCGCCTAGAGTGTGCTCACTTGCGGCGTTCCAGCACGGCAAAAGCGCGCATTGCGGCTCTGCAGCGCCGACACCGCCTGCCGGAACATCGCATCATATGTGACCTACCTACCAGGTGGAATTCCACGTTACATATGTTGGAGCGGTTGTGTGAGCAGCAGCAAGCTGTAATGGAGTACCAGCTGTATCAGGCGCAAAAAAGTCGCAGTCAGCGCCGTACAGACTTCACAACCACAGAGTGGGCCACTATGAAGGATGTCTGCCAGGTTTTGCGTCCCTTTGATTATTCCACGCGGATGGCGAGTGCAGATGATGCACTAGTCAGCATGACTGTCCCCCTTATCTGCCTGCTTGAAAAATCACTGAAAGCGCTAAGGGATGATGTTGTGGAAGAGGTGGAGGATGAGGATTCACCACTTCCATCATCTTCTGGACAGTCAGCACCACGTGGTTCCTCACAAACGCGTAGGCAGGGGACAGTTTGTGAGGAGGATGAGGAGGAGTCAATGGAGGAGGAAGACATCCGTCCAGAGGAGGGAGTTCCCGAATTGTCCAGTACTCAGTGTGTACAGCGAGGGTGGGGTGATGACGAGCGGGCAGAGATCACGCCTCCAGCTGGGGACAGCGTTTCTTGGGCAGTTGGCAGTCTGCAGCACATGGTGGATTACATGCTGCAGTGCCTGAGAAACGACCGCCGCATCGACCACATTCTCAACATGTCTGATTATTGGGTGTTCACCCTCCTCGATCCTCGCTACCGGGACAACGTAGAAAGCCTCATCACACCGTTGAACCGGGAGCGAAAAATGCGGGAGTACCAAGACACACTGGTCAGTTCCATCATCTTCTCCATTCCAACTGAGAGAAGTGCTGCTAGTGCATTCCAAAGCAGCTCAGTGCGTCCAGGCAGTGGTGGAGGCTCTGCACAAAGAGGGAGCAGAAGCAGTGCCTCTGCCCAAGGCAAGACCAGTATGGCCGAACTGTGGCACAGTTTTCTGTGCCCGCCACAAAAGTCTACACCATCACAGACGGCTCCAGTCAGCAGGAGGCAACGGTTCCGTCAGATGGTGACAGACTACATGTCTTGCCCTCTTGCTGTACTCCCAGACGGCTCTTCCCCTTTCAAGTTTTGGGTCTCAAAGCTGGATACATGGCCAGAGCTAAGCCAGTATGCATTGGAGGTGCTGTCTTGCCCTGCGGCCAGTGTATTATCGGAACGTGTCTTTAGTGCTGCAGGTGGTGTACTAACTGACCGTCGCATGCGACTATCCTCCGATAACGTTGACCGGCTTACTTTCCTGAAAATGAACAAGGCCTGGATCTCGCAGGAATTTGCCACTCCTCCTCCTGATTAAATAATTAGGTCACTGTATACGTTATCCAGGTCTCCTGTTGTGTTCATCTTTCTACCACCTGAACTTAAATTCCTGGGCTCCAACACCGCCAGTTGAGGCTCAGATGTGCCGTCTGCACAGTCAAAACATACGACCCAGTGTTATTGGGTTTCAGTAACGTCAGCTGATCCCCAGCTGTGTAGCCGGCAATGTGTCATGCGACCGCCACGCTGACACAACAACTGAAATGTAAGGGAATCTGTCCCCCCCCCCCCCAAGGCGTTTGTTACTGAAAGAGCCACCTTGTGCAGCAGTAATGCTGCACAAGGAAAAAGGTAGCTATTTTGGTTTTGCTCCTTGCACACGCAAAACTGAACACTTATAAAATGTGTCCACTGATACCGTAAAACCGTCCCGGAGGTGGGACTTTCCTTCGTAATATGACGCAGCACAGCCGTCATTCCTACCCCCCCGGCGCCGCGCCCCGGCTCCTCAGCGTTGTTTGATTCCGTCCCGGAGCCTGCGCTGTTATGTTATCCCGTGGCCAGGCACACTTAGCGCTGCCCGTCTTCTGGCATCATTTGGTGTCAGGCTGGCTGCGCCTGTGCGGCCACGCTGGCCGAGAGCCCGCCTCGCAGTGTCTTCTGATTTAATCCCACTGGGGGCCTGGGATCTATGGACATGCGCAGTGCATATCTGAACCTCCACCTCTCACTCATCTCCCTATGGCTTCTTCAGACTGTTCGGTGTCAGCTGGTCCCTAATAGCATGCCACGGCCGTGACACCGCACAGTCTGAAAAAGAAGCCGTAGGGAGGGGAGTGAGAGGCGAGGATATGCACTGCGCATGGCCATGGATCCCAGGCCCCCAGTGGGATTACATCAGAAGACACTGCGAGGCGGGCTCTCGGCCAGCGCGGCCGCACAGGCGCAGCCAGCCTGACACCAAATGATGTCAGAAGATGGGCAGCGCTAAGTGTGCCTGGCCACGGGATAACATAACAGCGCAGGCTCCGGGACGGAATCAAACAACGCTGAGGAGCCGGGGCGCGGCGGCGGGGGGGTAGTAATGATGGCTGTGCTGCGTCATATTACGAAGGAAAGTCCCACCTCCGGGACGGTTTCACGGCTTCAGGGGACACATTTTAAAAGTGTTTAGTTCTGTGTTTGCAAGGAGCATGATGAAAAGAGCCACCTTTTCCTTTTGCATCTTTTGTGCTGCACAAGCTGGCTCTTTCAGCTACAAACGCCTTGGGGGGGGGGTTAAAGGTTCCCTTTCGACTTTCTCAGGCTTCGGCCTACATTGTGTTCCTCTGCTTTTCCACCTGCCCCTGGGCTCCAACACCGCTAGTTGCCGTCCAGAAGTGCTGTACGCACAGTCAACAGTCGCTCCTCTGTTATTGGGGTTCAGTAACGTCAGCTGTTCCCCTGCTGTGTGTGTGGCAATCCCTCCTACCTCCTCCAACCTCCTCCAACCTCCTCCTCCTCCACCTGTCCCTGGGCTCCAACACCGCCAGTTGCCGTCCAGAAGTGCTGTACGCACAGTCAACAGTCCCTCCTCTGTTATTGGGGTTCAGTAACGTCAGCTGTTCCCCTGCTGTGTGTGTGGCAATCCCTCCTACCCCCTCCAACCTCCTCCAACCTCCTCCTCCTCCACCTGTCCCGGGGCTCCAACACCGCCAGTTGCCGTCCAGAAGTGCTGTACGCACAGTCAACAGTCCCTCCTCTGTTATTGGGGTTCAGTAACGTCAGCTGTTCCCCTGCTGTGTGTGTGGCAATCCCTCCTACCCCCTCCAACCTCCTCCAACCTCCTCCTCCTCCACCTGTCCCTGGGCTCCAACACCGCCAGTTGCCGTCCAGAAGTGCTGTACGCACAGTCAACAGTCCCTCCTCTGTTATTGGGGTTCAGTAACGTCAGCTGTTCCCCTGCTGTGTGTGTGGCAATCCCTCCTACCTCCTCCAACCTCCTCCAACCTCCTCCTCCTCCACCTGTCCCTGGGCTCCAACACCGCCAGTTGCCGTCCAGAAGTGCTGTACGCACAGTCAACAGTCCCTCCTCTGTTATTGGGGTTCAGTAACGTCAGCTGTTCCCCTGCTGTGTGTGGCAATCCCTCCTACCCCCTCCAACCTCCTCCAACCTCCTCCTCCTCCACCTGTCCCTGGGCTCCAACACCGCCAGTTGCCGTCCAGAAGTGCTGTACGCACAGTCAACAGTCCCTCCTCTGTTATTGGGGTTCAGTAACGTCAGCTGTTCCCCTGCTGTGTGTGTGGCAATCCCTCCTACCTCCTCCAACCTCCTCCTCCTCCACCTGTCCCTGGGCTCCAACACCGCCAGTTGCCGTCCAGAAGTGCTGTACGCACAGTCAACAGTCCCTCCTCTGTTATTGGGGTTCAGTAACGTCAGCTGTTCCCCTGCTGTGTGTGTGGCAATCCCTCCTACCCCCTCCAACCTCCTCCAACCTCCTCCTCCTCCACCTGTCCCTGGGCTCCAACACCGCCAGTTGCCGTCCAGAAGTGCTGTACGCACAGTCAACAGTCCCTCCTCTGTTATTGGGGTTCAGTAACGTCAGCTGTTCCCCTGCTGTGTGTGTGGCAATCCCTCCTACCCCCTCCAACCTCCTCCAACCTCCTCCTCCTCCACCTGTCCCTGGGCTCCAACACCGCCCGTTGCCGTCCAGAAGTGCTGTACGCACAGTCAACAGTCCCTCCTCTGTTATTGGGGTTCAGTAACGTCAGCTGTTCCCCTGCTGTGTGTGTGGCAATCCCTCCTACCTCCTCCAACCTCCTCCAACCTCCTCCTCCTCCACCTGCCCCTGGGCTCCAACACCGCTAGTTGCCGTCCAGAAGTGCTGTACGCACAGTCAACAGTCCCTCCTCTGTTATTGGGGTTCAGTAACGTCAGCTGTTCCCCTGCTGTGTGTGTGGCAATCCCTCCTACCCCCTCCAACCTCCTCCTCCTCCACCTGTCCCTGGGCTCCAACACCGCCAGTTGCCGTCCAGAAGTGCTGTACGCACAGTCAACAGTCCCTCCTCTGTTATTGGGGTTCAGTAACGTCAGCTGTTCCCCTGCTGTGTGTGTGGCAATCCCTCCTACCCCCTCCAACCTCCTCCAACCTCCTCCTCCTCCACCTGTCCCTGGGCTCCAACACCGCCAGTTGCCATCCAGAAGTGCTGTACGCACAGTCAACAGTCCCTCCTCTGTTATTGGGGTTCAGTAACGTCAGCTGTTCCCCTGCTGTGTGTGTGGCAATCCCTCCTACCTCCTCCAACCTCCTCCAACCTCCTCCTCCTCCACCTGCCCCTGGGCTCCAACACCGCTAGTTGCCGTCCAGAAGTGCTGTACGCACAGTCAACAGTCCCTCCTCTGTTATTGGGGTTCAGTAACGTCAGCTGTTCCCCTGCTGTGTGTGTGGCAATCCCTCCTACCCCCTCCAACCTCCTCCAACCTCCTCCTCCTCCACCTGTCCCTGGGCTCCAACACCGCCAGTTGCCGTCCAGAAGTGCTGTACGCACAGTCAACAGTCCCTCCTCTGTTATTGGGGTTCAGTAACGTCAGCTGTTCCCCTGCTGTGTGTGTGGCAATCCCTCCTACCCCCTCCAACCTCCTCCAACCTCCTCCTCCTCCACCTGTCCCTGGGCTCCAACACCGCTAGTTGCCGTCCAGAAGTGCTGTACGCACAGAGCCAAACACCTCGCCAATGTGTTAGTGGGGTTCAGCACCGCCAGCTGTTCCCCTGCTGTGTATACGGCAACGTGTACTGCGACCGCCACGCAGGCACAACAAGTTAAATGTAAGGGAACCTGACCCCCCCCCCCCCAGGCGTTTGTTACTGAAGGAGCCACCTTGTGCAGCAGTAATGATGCAAAGGGAAAAAGTGCCTCTTTTCGTGATGCTCCTTGCACATGCTGAACCAAACACTTATGAAATGTGTCCCCACACAGCGTTAAACCGTCCGGTAGGTGGAACTTTCCTTTGTCGTGTGACGCAGCACAGCCATCATTTTTACCCCCTTGGCGCCGGGCGCCGCCTCCTCAGCGTTGTTTTAATCTGTCCCGGAGCCTGCGCTGTTAGGTTAGCCCTTGGCCATGCACACATGTTGCGCTGCCCGTCTTCTGACCTCATTTGGTGTCAGGCTGGCTGCGCCTGTGCGGGTGCGGTGGCCGAGATCCCGCCTCGCAGTGTCGTCTAATGTAATCCCACCGCGGGCCTGTGATCCGTGCCCGTGCGCAGTGCATATCCTCTCCTCTCACTCCCCTCCCTACGGCTTCTTCAGACTGTGCGATGTCAGCTGGTCCCTAATAGCATGCCACGGCCGTGACACCGCACAGTCTGAAAAAGCCGTAGGGAGGGGAGTGAGAGGAGAGGATATGCACTGCGCACGGGCACGGATCACAGGCCCGCGGTGGGATTACATTAGACGACACTGCGAGGCGGGATCTCGGCCAGCGCACCCGCACAGGCGCAGCCAGCCTGACACCAAATGAGGTCAGAAGACGGGCAGCGCAACATGTGTGCATGGCCAAGGGCTAACCTAACAGCGCAGGCTCCGGGACAGATTCAAACAACGCTGAGGAGGCGGCGCACGGCGCCAAGGGGGTAAAAATGATGGCTGTGCTGCGTCACACGACAAAGGAAAGTTCCACCTACCGGACGGTTTAACGCTGTGAGGGGACACATTTCATAACTGTTAGGTTCCGCATGTGCAAGGACCATAATTAAAAGAGCTAAGTTTACCTTTTCCAGCATTAGTGCTGTACACAATGGCTCTTTCAGCTACAAACGCCTGGGGGGGGGGGGGTTAAAGGTTTCCTTTCAACTTGCTCGAGTGCAGGCTTCGGCCTACACTCCGCTCCCCCTGCTCCTCCTGCTGACCCTGGGCTCCAACACCGCCAGTTGGGGCCCGGTACTGCTAGCTGCACAGAGAAAAACACCTCGCCAATGTGTCAGTGGGGTTCAGCACCGCCAGCTGTTCCCCTGCTGTGCAGCCGGCATCGTGTCCTGCAAAAGCCACGCAGACACAACACACCCAAAGCTGCCGCCAGTGCAGGCTTCGGCCTACACTCCCCTCCCCCTGCTCCTCCTCCTCCTGCTCCTCCTCCTGCTGTCCCTGGGCTCTAACACACCGCCAGTTGGGGCCCAGATGTGCTAGCTGCACAGAGAAAAACACCAGCCAATGTGTCAGTGGGGTCCAGCACCGCCAGCTGTTCCCCTGCTGTGCAGCCGGCAACGTGTCCTGCAAAAGCCACGCAGACACCAGAACTGAAATTGAAGGGAACCTGTCCCCCCTCCCCCAGGCGTTTTTACGTTATCCAGCCACCTTGTACAGCGGTAATGCTGCATGTGTGCAAGGTGGCTCAGAAACGTATTCTCCTCGCACATGTGGAACTGAAAACACGTCTGCAATGTGTCCTCTGTGTGACCATTTAACCGTCCCGGTGGTGTGACTTTCCTTTGTAATGACACGCTGCAACCCCCTTGGTAGCGCTGCCCGTCTTCTGGCATCATTGTTTGGCTGGCTGCGCCTCTGCGGCCGCCCTGACCCACACAACGCCCCTCGGTGTCTTATTTATTGGGACTGCGAGGGTGTGTTTGATGGGCATGAGCAGTGCATCAGTTCGCCTGTCCCTCATCTCCTTCCGCCTTCTTCAGACTGTGCGGCTTCATGGCCGTGGCATGCGATAAGGGATCAGCTGACGCCACATAGTCTGAAGCAGGTGTAAGAACCCAAGCGAGAGGCGAACATATGTACTGCGCCAGGCCATGAATCCCAGCCCCGCAGTGTTTTAACTATGTCAAGACACTGCGGGGCTGTGATTCATGGGCATCGCGAACCGCACCAGCCAACATTAAATGAGGTCAGAAGATGGGCAGCGCTAGGCCAGGGGATAACACGACAGCGCAGACTCCTGTACAGCAAATAACAACGCTCAGGAGGCTGCACCCAGCACCAAGGTGGGATTCTTGACATCTGTGCTGCGTCTCATTACAAAGGGAACTCGCGCCTCCAACACAGTTTGACTGTATAAAGGGCTAAATGTTATACGTGTTCCATTCAGCGTGTGCAAGGAGAAAAATTACAAGAGCAACCTTTGACTTGCGCAGCACTGCTGCTGCATAAGCTGTGGCTCTTCTACTTTGTAACCCCTGAGGGGGGGTTAAAGGTGACTTTTGAAATCGGTTCAATTAGGCTTCGGCCTACACTCTGCTCCACCTGCAGAGCCCGGGCTCCAACAACGCTAGTTGCTGTCCGGAAGTGCTGGCTGCACAGAGCCAAACACCTCGCCAATGTGTCAGTGGGGTCCAGCACCGCCAGCTGTTCCCCTGCTGTGTAGCCGGCAACGTGTCCTGCAAAAGCCACGCAGACACAACACACCCAAAGCTGCCGCCTGTGCAGGCTTCGGCCTACACTCCCCTCCCCCTGCTCCTCCTCCTCCTGCTCCTCCTCCTGCTGTCCCTGGGCTCTAACACACCGCCAGTTGGGGCCCAGATGTGCTAGCTGCACAGAGAAAAACACCAGCCAATGTGTCAGTGGGGTCCAGCACCGCCAGCTGTTCCCCTGCTGTGCAGCCGGCAACGTGTCCTGCAAAAGCCACGCAGACACCAGAACTGAAATTGAAGGGAACCTGTCCCCCCTCCCCCAGGCGTTTTTACGTTATCCAGCCACCTTGTACAGCGGTAATGCTGCATGTGTGCAAGGTGGCTCAGAAACGTATTCTCCTCGCACATGTGGAACTGAAAACACGTCTGCAATGTGTCCTCTGTGTGACCATTTAACCGTCCCGGTGGTGTGACTTTCCTTTGTAATGACACGCTGCAACCCCCTTGGTAGCGCTGCCCGTCTTCTGGCATCATTGTTTGGCTGGCTGCGCCTCTGCGGCCGCCCTGACCCACACAACGCCCCTCGGTGTCTTATTTATTGGGACTGCGAGGGTGTGTTTGATGGGCATGAGCAGTGCATCAGTTCGCCTGTCCCTCATCTCCTTCCGCCTTCTTGAGACTGTGCGGCTTCATGGCCGTGGCATGCGATAAGGGATCAGCTGACGCCACATAGTCTGAAGCAGGTGTAAGAACCCAAGCGAGAGGCGAACATATGTACTGCGCCAGGCCATGAATCCCAGCCCCGCAGTGTTTTAACTATGTCAAGACACTGCGGGGCTGTGATTCATGGGCATCGCGAACCGCACCAGCCAACATTAAATGAGGTCAGAAGATGGGCAGCGCTAACAGCGCTAGGCCAGGGGATAACACGACAGCGCAGACTCCTGTACAGCAAATAACAACGCTCAGGAGGCTGCACCCAGCACCAAGGTGGGATTCTTGACATCTGTGCTGCGTCTCATTACAAAGGGAACTCGCGCCTCCAACACAGTTTGACTGTATAAAGGGCTAAATGTTATACGTGTTCCATTCAGCGTGTGCAAGGAGAAAAATTACAAGAGCAACCTTTGACTTGCGCAGCACTGCTGCTGCATAAGCTGTGGCTCTTCTACTTTGTAACCCCTGAGGGGGGGTTAAAGGTGACTTTTGAAATCGGTTCAATTAGGCTTCGGCCTACACTCTGCTCCACCTGCAGAGCCCGGGCTCCAACAACGCTAGTTGCTGTCCGGAAGTGCTGGCTGCACAGAGCCAAACACCTCGCCAATGTGTCAGTGGGGTCCAGCACCGCCAGCTGTTCCCCTGCTGTGTAGCCGGCAACGTGTCCTGCAAAAGCCACGCAGACACAACACACCCAAAGCTGCCGCCTGTGCAGGCTTCGGCCTACACTCCCCTCCCCCTGCTCCTCCTCCTCCTGCTCCTCCTCCTGCTGTCCCTGGGCTCTAACACACCGCCAGTTGGGGCCCAGATGTGCTAGCTGCACAGAGAAAAACACCAGCCAATGTGTCAGTGGGGTCCAGCACCGCCAGCTGTTCCCCTGCTGTGCAGCCGGCAACGTGTCCTGCAAAAGCCACGCAGACACCAGAACTGAAATTGAAGGGAACCTGTCCCCCCTCCCCCAGGCGTTTTTACGTTATCCAGCCACCTTGTACAGCGGTAATGCTGCATGTGTGCAAGGTGGCTCAGAAACGTATTCTCCTCGCACATGTGGAACTGAAAACACGTCTGCAATGTGTCCTCTGTGTGACCATTTAACCGTCCCGGTGGTGTGACTTTCCTTTGTAATGACACGCTGCAACCCCCTTGGTAGCGCTGCCCGTCTTCTGGCATCATTGTTTGGCTGGCTGCGCCTCTGCGGCCGCCCTGACCCACACAACGCCCCTCGGTGTCTTATTTATTGGGACTGCGAGGGTGTGTTTGATGGGCATGAGCAGTGCATCAGTTCGCCTGTCCCTCATCTCCTTCCGCCTTCTTCAGACTGTGCGGCTTCATGGCCGTGGCATGCGATAAGGGATCAGCTGACGCCACATAGTCTGAAGCAGGTGTAAGAACCCAAGCGAGAGGCGAACATATGTACTGCGCCAGGCCATGAATCCCAGCCCCGCAGTGTTTTAACTATGTCAAGACACTGCGGGGCTGTGATTCATGGGCATCGCGAACCGCACCAGCCAACATTAAATGAGGTCAGAAGATGGGCAGCGCTAACAGCGCTAGGCCAGGGGATAACACGACAGCGCAGACTCCTGTACAGCAAATAACAACGCTCAGGAGGCTGCACCCAGCACCAAGGTGGGATTCTTGACATCTGTGCTGCGTCTCATTACAAAGGGAACTCGCGCCTCCAACACAGTTTGACTGTATAAAGGGCTAAATGTTATACGTGTTCCATTCAGCGTGTGCAAGGAGAAAAATTACAAGAGCAACCTTTGACTTGCGCAGCACTGCTGCTGCATAAGCTGTGGCTCTTCTACTTTGTAACCCCTGAGGGGGGGTTAAAGGTGACTTTTGAAATCGGTTCAATTAGGCTTCGGCCTACACTCTGCTCCACCTGCAGAGCCCGGGCTCCAACAACGCTAGTTGCTGTCCGGAAGTGCTGGCTGCACAGAGCCAAACACCTCGCCAATGTGTCAGTGGGGTCCAGCACCGCCAGCTGTTCCCCTGCTGTGTAGCCGGCAACGTGTCCTGCAAAAGCCACGCAGACACAACACACCCAAAGCTGCCGCCTGTGCAGGCTTCGGCCTACACTCCCCTCCCCCTGCTCCTCCTCCCCCTGCTCCTCCTCCTGCTGTCCCTGGGCTCTAACACACCGCCAGTTGGGGCCCTAGGAAGACAAGCTTGAATAGGTCCCCATCCGGGTTCCAGTACCGTCAGCTGGTTCTCGGCAGTGTCTTTTGCTCTTGTACCTTCTGCTCCCCATCCTGGTTCCAGTACCGTCAGCTGGTTCCGGGCAGAGCCTTTGGCTTAGGTGCCTCCCTCTGGGTATCCGAGTTCCACCAACGTCAGGTGGTCCTTGGTAGTGCTTTCAGGCACGGGTACCTCCTGCTTAGTAACCGGGTTCCAGTAACGTCAGCTGGTCCTCGGTAGTTCCATTGGCTCTTGGACCTTCGGCTACCCATCCGGGTTCCAGTACCGTCAGCTGGTTCTCGGCAGTGTCTTTTGCTCTTGTACCTTCTGCTCCCCATCCTGGTTCCAGTACCGTCAGCTGGTTCTGGGCAGAGCCTTTGGCTTAGGTGCCTCCCTCTGGGTATCCGAGTTCCACCAACGTCAGGTGGTCCTTGGTAGTGCTTTCAGGCACGGGTACCTCCTGCTTAGTAACCGGGTTCCAGTAACGTCAGCTGGTCCTCGGTAGTTCCATTGGCTCTTGGACCTTCGGGTAGCCATCCGAGTTCCAGTTCCATCAGCTGTTTCTCGGCATTTTCTCAGCCTTCTTGTACCTTCTGCTACATTTCCAAGTTCAAGACCCGAAAGACGATGACCCGGAAGACCACCCCTAAGATGATGACGACACCAGAGACGACAACCACCGAGATGACGACGACCCTGGAGACGATGACCCTGAAGACGACCCCGATGACGACGACCCCGATGACGACGACCCCGATGACGACGACCCTGGAGATGACGACCCTGGAGATGACGACGACAACCTGGAAGACCGAGAAGCAGAAGAACAAGAGGCTGCAGAACAAAGAGCAGAAGAACATTAAGCATAAGACTAAATATCAGAGCAAAAGATATTATCTAAATTATAAGCAGAAGAAGACTAAGCAGTGTATGGGGGTGAGTCCGTTCCTCCTCGTGGTGCCCCTGGATAAAGCCTGATGCTGCAGGCCAAACTGAACGCGGACAAATGTAACTGTTTTGTGACAGGCAGAACGGAAGGTGTAATCTTCAAACTTTTATAGATAACAACTACGGGAATGCCTGTCACAAATAAGAATATGATGAAGAAGTTGAATATAAAAAAGATAATAGTTAAATAAAAAGAATATGAACAATGTAAAAAAAAAATATATATATACGTAGAAAAGAAGAAGATGAATAAGGTGAAGAAGTTGATGTCACAGAAGCCGATGATGAGGATAATGAAGAAGAAAGTGTGGGAGAAGTAAAAAATAGGGTGAAGGGCGTGGAAGTAGTGAAACATCAATATCTGACAAAATAAATAAAAAATTAACATAGTCAAATTCTTTCTAACGCCGAACGTCATAAAAAAATTAAAAATACTGCTATTCTATTTGATTGGGATAAACCCCTGTGCCTTTAATGTCTCCGCCACCTCCCCCAATACATCCTACATTATTCTTAGTTGTTTTCCTTCATGTAGAATTAACCTACAAGGAAAGAAAGGGTTTATTTTAATTCCGATATTTTCGTCCCATTGACTTGCATTGGGATCGGGTATCGGTATCGGATTGGATTCCGATACTGTGATGGTATCGGCCGATACTTTCCGATACCGATACTTTCCGATATCGGAAAGTATCGCTCAACACTAGTGATGAGACATTATTGAAAATATGCATTATTGACCGGATATTGACATCAAATTGTGGTGGTGATTTGAAGAGACGTTTAGCCCAAAAAGAAGTGGAGTGGACCGACAAACTAAAAATGCAGAATCCACAGGGGTTGAACGAATACACCTTGTGCGTTATCAATTTAACAGGTTTTATTTCTGTTTTTATAGTTTTATTTTGCATTTCTCTCTATATATGGTTTTTTAGTCTTAATGACCATGCTTGCCTGGTTAGCACAAACTACATATTTGTTGCTTACATATAATCTGCTGTCTTCCTTCTTTTACAGCTTTTATTTCACTTACACTACCATACCACTTTGGAATATGGATTTATTATCTATTTTCTTTACATATCCAATGGCAACAGAGCCAGTGTTAGGGGCAGGCAGACTAGGCATCTGCCTAGGGCCCCCAGCCAGTGATGTGCCCCTAACAGGCAGACCACGCAGCCGCTATGGGGCTCGTGAGTCATTCGGGCCCGGTGCCAGTGCCCCCCTGAAATTAGTATTTCATGACAGTGATGAGCTCACCTACTACAGGTGAAATAGTAATTTCTTCCCTTGGTATGTGTTAATTTTACTTTACTACTACTATTGATTACTATATACCGATGGGATATTTGTACATATAACTCTATCAGCCAAATATATTAAACATTTTATGTTCATGCATACAAGCACTTACTTACTATTATAGGATCATACTTTTTTGATCACCTGTGATAGTGCTTTCCTTGTACACATGTACTGGTGAAATTTCTATGATTAACTCACCTACCACATACACACTGTGAGGGGTTGACACGCTTAGCTGCTCCTTGAGATAGACGCAGGCACAAGTGAGGTTAACGTCTCTGGGTGGTTTATTGCATCATAAACCCAAAAAATGGTAACAGAAAACAGCCTGTCCAGCTCAAATGAAAAGAAACACTTCATACACTGTGCTGCCTAGGTCCTCTGGGACAACACATATGGCAGCTGTCTCAGGAGCTAACAATCAGGAGGCTTGCTTTCCTCCACACACATAGACAGAGGGGAAAAAACTGGCTGGACATTTAACTCCCTCCAGCCACACCCTGGAGGTGGATATATGGTGGGTAGGCATCCCGCCCATCTCTGACCTACCCACCATAAAAGCCATGCCCAGATAGCGACTGGATTGCTCTCAGCACATATAATGCTGGAGATAACAATTAGGGCTTTTACATCACGCAGGAAAGCAACCTTTGTGACACATATCTCCCCTTAAGTATTACACCAGTGACTCTGTCACAACACTTATGGTTATATCTATACACATGAATGTATGTACAATATAACTTTGTTTAAGGTGTCTCTGTTTGTCTTTTTGTGTTTGCTGTAATAATTTTGCATACACATGTTCTTAATAAATTTATACAATAAAATGTTACTTTTTTAAATGATTCTTGTCATATATTTCATCTCTGGCATCATCTTTTTCTTTCCTAGGTTATCTAATTACATTTGTGTGCCACATGGGTAAGAGCTATACCTTTAGGTTTTGGCTACTTTCACACTAGCGTTAACTGCATTACGTCGCAAATCCGTTTTTTGCCGAAAAAACGGATGCGTCAAAAAAGTGAAAAACGTATGCAACGCATACAGCATTTCGATGGATCCGTCGCAAATCCGCTAAACGTTTCCGTCGAAAATACTGGATGCGTTGCATACGTTGCATCCGTTTTTACCATCCGTTGCATCCGTTTTTACGACGGATCCGTTTTTAAAATGGGAGGCTCCCAAATTTGATTGGCTACTGGAAAATATGGAAAACTATATAGTTACTGTTTTTACAGCCCATCTTTGAGGGTTTTAGTTTTGTGGCAGCGATGGAAGGTGTTCTTGTGAGGATTGCTAGTTTGGTTACCGACGTTATCTTTGAGACGAATCGCCTGGATATCATAGTGCGGGAGAAGGAGGCGGCAGCGGAAAGACGTAGGATGCTTCTGCAGCAACGGAGACGGAGACGACTGTGGATTCATCCGATTAATGAACTACGGATGATGATAAAGGGATCCAAACCCTAACCCTACCCCTAACCTCACACCTAACCGTTTAATGAACATTTTCTGACAGTCATAGTGCCACGTATTTCAGTGCCACGTACTATAAATACTATAACTACGTGGTTATATGTGGCACTGAAATATCGTGGCACTTAAATACGTGGCACTTAAATACGTGGCACTTAAATACGTGGCACTTATATACGTGGCACTTAAATATGTGGCACTTATATACGTGGCACTTATATACGTGGCACTTATATACGTGGCACTTATATACGTGGCACTTAAATACGTGGCACTTATATACGTGGCACTTATATAAGTGCCACATATATAAGTGCCACGTATATACGTGGCCATATATGTGGGGTTGAAGGCCCAGGCCAGGTTTATATAGATTTGGGGGTGTCTGGCCAATTGGCAACAAAATCCAGCTTCTGAGCATGCTCAGTGTAAAAAAACGTATTGCAGCGCTGCATTGCGTCGTACGACGTGTCCCGACGCATCCGTCGCTCATAGGCTTCCATTGTAGCCAACGGCGCATGCCGCAGGATGCGTCGCGACACGTTTTTTAGGCGGAGACAAAAAACGCTACAAGCAACGTTTTTTGCCGACGACGTATCGCCAAATTTCGACGCATCCGTCGTAAAACGTACACGACGTATGTCAATCCGTCGCAATCCGTCGCCAATACAAGTCTATGGGGAAAAAACGCATCCAGCTAAAACTTTTGCTGGATGCGTTTTTTCGAAAAAAAAGACGTTTTGAGACGTAATGCAGTTAACGCTAGTGTGAAAGTAGCCTTATTGAGACATATTGGTAAATAGTTTAAATATACCAGCGAAATGTAACAAGAGCCACGTTACTGTGTATGGATGAATCATTGTGTTCTGTCCCCACATGAGGTGAATGGAGATGTAGTTAACTAATAAGGGTTGTAAGAGAATCGTACCTTCAGTTTTCCTCACTGAAGGGCAGACAGGACCAATGCTGTTCAGTGTCCGGAGAGATGATGCACACCAGGGATTGTGAAATCCAGACTTGTTTATTTGGAAATCTGGACATACAGCGTAGGATGGTCTACAGTAACTTCTCCAGAGTTGAGCCAGGTACAGCGAGTGTATTAGTGACAGCGAGTGAGCAGCAAGAAGTCGAAAGACTGATGCCTTCCTAAGCCCGGTTCAAGCGTGTCCTCTCAAAACAGCAAGTAAACTAAAAATGAAATGGCTGCCAGAGTAAGAGAAGACTTGACCCCTGAACCGGACATGGAAGACATGCCCACATGACTTAATTATAACAAGCTGCCATATGGAAAAAGTCCATTGGGTGGCAGCAGAGCAGAAATGTAAGAACATACATAGCATACAAGTATAACTGAGCACGTTATTTCCCTCATCCCTAGTTATAATGTATACTAGATGGTGGCCCGATTCTAACGTATCGGGTATTCTAGAATGTAGGTAGTATATAGCACAGGCTACGTGCTATATTGCACAGTGACGTAGTATATAACACAACCGACATAGTATATAACATAGGTACATAGTATATAACAGAGCTACGTAGTATGTAACACAGGCACATAGTATATAACATAGCCACGTAGTGTATTGCACAGCTACGTAGTGTATAGCACAGGCCACGTAGTATATAGCAGAGCCACGTAGTATATAACATAGCCACGTAGTATATTGCACAGGCGCGTAGTATATTGCACAGCCACGTAGTATATAACACAGTCACGTAGTGTATTGCACAGCTACGTAGTGTATTGCACCGCTATGTAGTATATTGGTGAGCGACGTAGTATATAGCAGAGCCACATAGTATATAACATAGCCACGTAGTATATTGTAGAGGCACGTAGTATATTACATAGCTACGTAGTATATTGCACAGCCACATAGTATATAACAGAGCCACGTAGTATATTGCAGTCGACGTAGTATATAACAGAACCGACACAGCCACATAGTATATTGCACAGCTACGTAGTATATAACACAGAGCACGTAGTATATTGGACAGTCGACTTAGTATATAACACAGAGCACGTAGTATATTGCACAGCCATGTAGTATATTGGACAGTCACGTTGTATATTGCCCAGCTACATAGTATATACGTAGCACAGATGTAGTATGTAACAGAGCCCACGCAGTATGTAACACAGCCCATGTAGTATATAGCAATATGGGCACTATATGCGTGGTTAAAAAAGACTTAAAATAAAAAATAAACATATACTCACCTTTCGAAGGCCCCTTGAAGTCCTGCCGCCTGTGTGCGGTGCACGCAGCAGCTTCCGGTCCCAGGGTTGGTATGAGCGCAGGACCTGTGATGACGTCGCGGTCACATGACCGTGACGTCATGGCAGGTCCTTCTTGCATAGCATCCTTGGCACCGGAACCTGCCGCTTACACTGCCGAGGACAGCGCGTGACGTCGGAAGGTCAGAATAACCTTTTTTTATTATTATTATTAGTAGTAACAGTAGATCTTTTTACTATTGATGCTGCATACGCAGCATCAATAGTAAAAAGTTGGTCACACAGGGTTAATAGCTGCGTTAACGGAGTGCGTTACACTGCGGTCCGTTAACGCTGGCATTAACCCTGTGTGTGCGCTCAGCGCTGACTGCAGGGCAGTAAAGCAGCGGCCATTTCGCTGCCAGACTATGGCCATCGCTGATTGGTCGTGGCAATGGTCGTGGGCTTTTTGCCATGACCAATCAGCGACTTGGATTTCCATGACAAACAGAGGCCGCGACCAATGAATATCCGCGACAGACAGACAGACGGAAGTACCCCTTAGACAATGATATAGTAGATGATATCCATTTAAGGAATAACAAATGCTTTATTCAGTTATATTTGTTCTGTATTGTAATGTTTGGAAAATTTTTGAAAAAAAAAGATATTTGGAAAAAACAAAAACACTTGCTAATCGCTGAAACAAAAATAAAATGCCAAAATTGCATCCTTTAAAGGGATTTCGAATAAAGTTTGTGTTCGTGACGCCACCTGTGGTATTCGGTCAGTGGGGACCGACGCTGCTTAAAGGGGTCCACTGGAGTGATGTTAAGGCAGCTGAGATGGTTTTGAACAGCTGACATGTGCCCGTAATAGCGGCGGGTGGAACATGATCCACCCGCCGCTATTAACTAGTTAAATGCCGCTGTCAAACGCTGACAGCGGCATTTAACTAGAGCTTCTGGCCATTGGGCTGGAAATGAGCGCATCGCTGACCCCCGTCATGTGATCAGGGGTCAGCGATGTTTCGGTATGACAACCAGAGGACTATTGAAGACCTCTATGGTTGTTGATGCCGGCTTGCTGTGAGCGCCACCCTGTGGTCGGCGCTCATAGCAAGCCTGTAATTCAGCTACATAGGAGCGATCTGATGATCGATCCTATGTAGCTGAGCCGATCCAGTTGTGCCAACTTCTAGCTTCCCATGGAGGCTATTGAAGCATGGCAAAAGTAAAAAAATTAAATAAATAAATAAATAAAATATATATATAAAAGTTTAAATCACCCCCCTTTCGCCCCATTCAAAATAAAGCAATAAAAAAAATCAAACTTACACATATTTGGTATCGCCGAGTTCAGAATCGCCCGTTCTATCAATAAAAAAAAAGGATTAACCTGACCACTAAACGGCGTAGCGAGAAAATAATTCAAAATGCCAGAATTACTTTTTTGGTCGCCGCGACATTGCATTAAAATGCAATAATGGGTGATCTAAAGAACATATCTGCACCAAAAAGGAGACGCTACGGATATCGGAATTTTTTTTAATTTTTTTAGCAAAGTTTGGAATTTTTTTTTTACCACTTAGATAAAAAAGAACCTGGACATGTTTGGTGTCAATGAACTCGTACTGACCTGGAGAATCATAGTGGCAGTCAGTTTTAGCATTTAGTGAACCTAGCAAAAAAGCCTAACAAAAAACAAGTGTGGGATTGCACTTTTTTTTTGCAATGTCACCGCACTTGGAATTTTTTCCCCGTTTTCTAGTACATAACATGCTAAAACCAATGATGTCGTTCAAAAGTAGAACTTGTCCCGCAAAAAATAAGCCCTCACATGGCCACATTGACGGAAAAATTAAAAAGTTATGGCTCTGGGAAGGAGAGGAGCGAAAAACGAAAACGAAAAAAGCTAGGGTCTTGAAGGGGTTATATAAGTGTTACACATCTATGACGTGTAGTTTCACCACACTTCCTGATAGGTGCAGCAAATGTTTTTATCAGGGTGTATTAGGAAATGAGTGAGCTCATTATGTGCGTTCATAGCTCAGAGAGTTTACAGACATGACTTATGCCCCAGTAATTCGCACCATGATCTAATGTGAACTTCAAAGAAAGAAAAGTTCAGTCCCTCCCCCAGTCACCAATGAAAAACTTCAGGAAAGAACTTGTACCCTCCCCTCTGATGCACAGTACAAGCCCTGCCTGAGTCAGCTGGAGGCTCACAACACAATATAGCACAATGGTGCTGGAGCAGTGAGAGCCAGGCCAGGATTACAGCTGCAGCTGCGAGGACAGTCCCTGCCAAGTCTGCTGTCAAGGTTTGTAAAAAAAACTTTTCTGATATACTTCTACACATACAGCAGATCAGGAAACTACTCACTGCCATGCTGTGTAAATGCAGACCCTTAAGTCCTGAACCTGTGGCTATCCTGATGTTCTTGAACTATGCTCCAACTCCTAGCTTGCCTGACTGCCTGCAGCGGAATGTAGATGTATCAGTGGCAGCTCTGCTACATTTTACTTTGGAGAAGGGAAGGGTAGTAGTATTTATTTTCTTAGTGTCACTACTTTGATATTTACTTTCCTCCAATGGCTAGAACACCGCCGATCTGAGGATATCCTGCATGTGCCATGAAACGCTTTTGATCACTTTTATTCTTTTCTTATCAATTAGACAGGTCACAATAATATGAAGGGTGTGATCTAATTACTAAAACACTCTTCTTTTACTGAGATGTCTTATTTTACATAGTTGTTATAGTTGAAAAGAGAGGCTTGTGCACAGTGTCCAACCTATAAACCTGATGTCTTGATCCGAAGGAAGGCAAAAATCCCATGAGGAAGATGCTAATTGCTAGAGTTGGTGCAAATCGATTTGCAGGACCAGGTCCATTGCCCTCATCAGTAATCTGTGGCTGCTAGATGGGAGCCCTGAGAACCACCTCCTGCCTTACATGCATTTGTCGCTCGTCCTTAGATTACTCGACTTGGTGCTACATCATCGTTGTGGCGTAATGCTCATTTCACATCGCGCCAAGACAATCAAAAGAAGAGCCGCAGATTGTCAGGTAGACCGTGACCCCTTAAAGCTTTTGTCAAGCAGTCAGAGATTACTGACATAGCGGAGTCAATTAAAAGCCACTCTACTGATTGCTCAATATTAAGATAATAAGAAAAAATAGGAATGATATAAATAAATCACTGTATCATTTCATCACAGACTCTATTACTCATGACCTGTACTATTAGATTTATTGAGCGGCATCCAGGCCCTGCTCAAACTTTAGAAACGCAGCCATTACATGTTGTGGCAAAGAGTTCAATAGTCTCATTCATTGCTTGCACTGTTGATGATTAAACTTTCTTTCCTCTAATCGTAGAGGATTCCGTCTTATCGTCATTGCAGTAAAAATATCTTTAAAAAGATCTCTATACTGTCCTCTCATATATAAGTATACTGTAATTAGATTGACCCTAAACTGACTATCACAAAGTTTGATAACCTGTCTCCTGCTGTTTACCCTTTCCCTTAACAACCTTGGTTGCTCTCCTCTGAACAAGCTCTAGTTCAGTTATGTCCTTAGGCCGGTTGCACACGATCCGGAAGTTGCATCATTTTGGACACGGGTGAATCCACATGTGTTCACTGAACCATCAGATTCACCACAAGACAAATTGACATGCTGCGGTCTGAAAAGACGCACTGCATGTCAGTCTCCGCAGGTGAGCCACGGGCGTCTGTGGACATGGGATTTCTAGAAATCCAATCCGTCATGCTGTAACATCTGGCTGCTGCAGTTTTGATGCTGCATAAATATGTAGCGTCAAACCCATAGCAATAACTGGTCATGTGCACATACAACCCTTAGACACTGTAGACCAAAACTCTACAAAAAAAAAACCTGTGTGGTCGCACTTGTGACTTGTCTGAAAGAAAAACTATGTCCTTGTCATCTATGCCTCTTTATCACGTATCTTGGCAGCAGCTGCCTGGTACTGCTCACTAAAGTAGAATTTGCTGTCTACCAATACCCCCAAATTCTTTTCAGTGATAGGTTTCGCCAATGTCTTTTAACATTCAATACATAATTTAGTATTGACCTCATACTTATATACATTAAACCTGATTACAATTTCTTAGCCCAAGCCCACAGCTACCCTATACTTCTCTCTAAGGCTAGGGTCAGACTAGCCTATATTTTCTCATCCGAGAGACTCGGGTCAATTATGCTAATCACACGGTTGAGAAGACAGAAAAAAAACTCTCTGTCTTCTCCATTCTGTCAATCTGTGAAAATAGTACTGCACTGAGATGTCATCCGAGTGCAATCCAGTGGTTTACACTGACTTATTGATTTGCATAGTGGAGTATGATCTGAGCATCAGATCCTTCTTAGGCTTGCCGCAATTTTTTTCTTCTGACTCGGGGAAAAAAATCGGAGTTTTGCACGACAACGTAGAATATCATGAGTGCACTGCAATATTTTGTGAGATAGCACTCGTGCTGGTAATGCAGGTCTCTTCACAAGCCCTAATAATAAACTATTACAGTGGGTACTGGAAAGTATTCAGACCCCTTTAAATTTTTCACTCTTTGTTTCATTGCAGCCATTTGGTAAATTCAACAAAGTTCATTTTTTTCTAATTAATGTACACTCTGCACCCCATTTTGACTGTAAAATAAAACAGAAATCTGGAAATTTTTGCAAATTTATTAAAGAAACACTGAAATATCACATGGTCATAAGTATTCAGACCCTTTGCTCAGACACTCATATTTAAGTCACATGCTGTCCATTTCCTTGTGATCTTCCTTGAGAATCTACCCTTTCATTGGAGTTCAGCTGTGTTTAATTAAACTGATAGGACTTGACACCTGTCTATATAAGACCTCACAGCTCACAGTGTATGTCAGACCAAATGAGAATCATGAGGTCAAAGGAACTAGCCAAGGAACTCAGAGATAGAATTGTGGCAAGGCACAGATCTGGCCAAGGTTACAACAGAATTTCTGCAGTACTCAAGGTTCCCAAGAGCACAGTGGCCTCCATAATCCCTAAATGGAAGAAGTTTGGGACCACCAGAAGTCTTCCTAGACCTGGCCGTCCAGCCAAACTGAGCAATCGTGGGAGAAGAGCCTTGGTGAGAGAGGTAAAGAAGAACCCCAAGATCACTGTGGCTGAGCTCCTGAAATGCAATAGGGAGATAGGAGAAAGTTCCATAAAGTCAACTATAACTGCAGCCCTCCACCAGTCGGGCCTTCATGGCAGAGTGGCCCAACGGAAGCCTGTCCTCAGTGCAAGACATATGAAAGTCCCCATAGAGTTTGCTAAAAAACACATGAAGGACTCCCAGACTATGAGAAATAAGATTTTCAGGTCTGATGAGACGAAGATAGACCTTTTTGGTGATAATTCTAAGCGATATGTGTGGAGAAAACCTGGCACTGCTCATCACCTTCTCAATATAACCCTAACAGTAAAACGTGGTGGCAGCATCATGCTATGGGGGTGTTTTTCAGCTGCAGGGACAGGACGACTGGTTGTCATTGAAGGAAAAATGAATGCGGCCAAGTACAGAGTTATCTTGGATTAAAACCTCTTCCAGAGTGCTCTGAACCTCAGACATGGCCGAAGGTTCATCTTCCAGCAAGACAATGACCCTAAGCACACAGCTAAAATAACAAAGGAGTGGCTTCAGAACAAATCAGTGACCATTCTTGACCGGCCCAGCCAAAGCCCTGACCTAAACCCAACTGAGCATCTCTGGAGAGATCTGAAAATGGCTGTCCACCAATGTTCACCATCCAACCTGACGGAACTGGAGAAGATCTGCAAGGAAGAATGGCAGAGGATCCCCAAATCCAGGGGTGAAAAACTCATGGCTGTATTAGCTCAAAAGGGTGCTTCTACTCATTACTGAGCAAAGGGTCTGAATACTTATGACCATGTGATATCTCCAGTTTTTCTTTTTTAATAAATTTGCAACAATTTCTACATTTTTTTTTCAGTCAAGATGGGGTGCAGAGTGTACACTAATGAAAAAAAAATGATTTTTTTTAATTTGCCAAGTGGATGCAATGAAACAAAGAGTGAAAAATTTAAAGGGGTCTGAATACTTTCCTAACCAACTGTATTATTATTAGTGATGACCTTACAGAACTTAGTATCCTCTAATGATTTTTGACAGTCCTATTATTTACTTCAGCCGAGAACAAGAACGTGGAGTTCTAATCTATAATTGGCTGAAAAATGTTCTCTGGGAGTTAAATAGTGAAGCCTATTTTGGGGGGCATGACAAATCTTGGGGGGAATTCATATAAAACTTCTTTTATGCAGCTTCCCCAGACCACACAACCTTTTTTCCAAGAGAGCAGGGTGCAACCACATGGTCTGCTCTCAGTCAATCAGTAAAAGAGGTCTTTGTTTTTGTGTATTACTTCTGGAACCCAACAGCAGCTCCTACGGTTGCTCTGTACTCTGATCAGTGGGTGCAATAGCCCACACTTACATACTGGGAATATTTCAGAGTTGGTATTATAACTGCTAAACCCAGAACCTTAACCAAATGTTTTGTGAGCCTGAAATCCCTATTATGAACATAAAACTTCAAGGAAAGCATGTAGGATGGTGATGTAGGAGTATCTGTGTGATTAATAACACTGTATTACTCTAAGCAATCTTCCTTGTATAGATGTCATTTCCATGTATCATCATCGTCTCCGTGATTCACAGCATTACACAATTCATCCTTTGGGATACGTAAATGGAATTACATAAACAGTCTGCAGATTTCAGTGCTTGGTGGTTGCCAATTTAGTTGCAGGACAGGATTTCATATTAAAAGGAAAGGGATTGCCTAATTCTTTTGTATTAATTTATCCTCTTCAAGATCTCTGACATAAATGTATGTCAAAGGTCATATCCCTGACTTTGATGCAGGCTTCTTTTCAAATACAGCTTTTTTTTTTTTTTTTTTTTACAGCAATCCTACGAGCAGCTCTCACTGAAATTCTACTTGGTCTTACAGACCTTATCTTCACCTCCACTGTTCCTGGTAATCGCCATTTCTTAATTACATTTGAACTGAGGAAAGGACAGCTTAAAAACGCCTTGCAAGTTTCTTATAGCCTTCTCCTGCTTTGAGGGGCTCCACAATTTTCATTTTTTGAGTGCTAGGCAGCTGCTTAGAGGTTGGGTTTTTATAAAGCTGTGAAATTTCCATCACCTGGCCTTTCCTAATGATGAAAGTGAACAAGCCATTACCCTAACTGGCTAATTAAGGTCTGAAACCTTGGTCAATTATCTGAGCACACAAATCTCCAAGGGTTCCCAAACTTCTGCATCAGCCCATTTTTCATTTTGTATTTTTAACTCCTTCACGACCTTGGACGTACTCAGTACATCCTGGTTAGGAATTGCTTTTTGGCCTTGGATGTACTGAGTATGTTTTATGTATGTATGGGTTTTTTTTGTTTTTTTTTTTCTCTCACAGAGGCTGTGTGTGTGCGGTCGCTGCCGGGTGTCAGCTGATTATCACCTTAACCACCTAAATGCTGCGGTGGTACATTGCAATGCATTAGGACTGCGATCAACCTACAGAATGCTAAAGTCCTATAGTGGGACAAAGTAAAAAAAAAAAGCTACTATGCAGCTCAATCAGCGAAAAAATTAAAAAGTTATAGCTCAGAATAAGGTGATGCATAAATATATATATATATATATATATATATATATATATATATATATATATATTATATAAAATAGTTTTTGTGTGAAAGCGTCAAAATAAACTATATAAATGTGATGTCAATGTAATCTTACTGACCCAAAGAATAAAGCTGCCTTATCAATTTTAACACACGTGGAACGGCATAAAAAAAACCCCATTCCTGAATTACTGGATTTTGTTCATTCATTCCCAAAAATCAGAATAGAAAGCAATAAAAAAATGCAATGTGCCCGTAAATAGTACTAATAACATCAACTTGTCCTGCAAAAAACTAGCCCTCACATGACTCCGTCGGTTGAAATATGGAAAAATTATAGCTCTCAACATATGGCGATGAGGGAAAAAAAAAAGCATTTTTTAGTGTGTGTGACAGCAGCCAAACATAAAAAAACTATATAAATCTGTTATTGCTGTAATCGCACCGACCCAAAGAATAAAGTTGTCTAATTACTTCACCCCTTAACGACCGCCGATATGCCTTTTAACGGCGGCAGTTAAGGGTACTTAAACCACAGCGCTGTTAATTAATGGCGCTGTGGAAAAAGTGTTTAGAGCCCCCCCAGAGTCAGATTTTCTCTGGGGTCTCTGCTGCCGGGGGTAGCCGAGACCCCAGAGAACATGATTCGGGTCGTTTTCTACCGACCCCCGAGTTGCAATCGCCGGTAATTAACCGTTAACCGGCGGTCGCAAAAAAAAAAAAAAAAAAAGGGGTCCCCAATCGCCCCCCGATGCTGCTCGTGGCTCCCCATGGGCGCCGCCATCTTCTTCCGGCAAAAAAAAATGGCAGGCAGTGCGTCCGCCGGCCGGCACCCGGAAGATCTTTGGGGTCTCGGCTGCCGGGGGTAGCCGAGACCCCAAAGAATATGATCGGGGTCGGTTTTTACCGACCCCTGTTTTGTGATCGCCAATAAATAACCGTTTACCGGCGACCACAAAAAAAATGCGGTGTGTTTATTCTCTGATGTGATCGCACATCAGAGGACAGAAAATAGGGGGATCGGGGACCCTGTTATACTTACCGGAGTCCCTGGGTCCTCTTCTGGCCACTGGCATCTTCCTCCGGGAAGAAAATGGCGGACACATGGGCAGTGCGCCCGCCGTGATGTGTCGGCCAGCAGAGGAAGATTCTACCTCTTGTTTTATTTTGGTCACTGAGATCCTATCACAGTGATCAAAATTAAAAAAAATAGTAAATACCCCCCCTTAGTTAGGAAAAAATAATAAAATTAAAAAAAATTATGTATTTCCATTTTCCAATTAGGGTTAGGGCTAGGGTTAGGGTTGGGGCTAAAGTTGTTGTTGTTATTATTATTATTCATTTTTATAGCGCCATTTATTCCATGGCGCTTTACATGTGAAGTACGGGGCAAATCTAGACAAACACATTAAACAGGAGCAAAAACAAGGCACACGGGTACATAAGGAGGGAGGACCCTGCCCGCGAGGGCTCACAGTCTGCAGGGGATGGGTGAGGATACACTAGGAGAGGGTAGAGCTGGTTGTGCGGCGGTTCAGTAGGTTCAGGATCACTGCAGGCTGTAGGCTTGTCGGAAGAGGTGAGTCTTCAGGCTCTTTTTGAAAGTTTCTATGGTAGGCGAGAGTCTGATGTGCTGGGGTAGAGTTCCAGAGTATGGGGGAAGCACGGGAGAAGTCTTGGATGCGGTTGTGGGAAGAAGAGATGAGGGGGGAGTAGAGAAGGAGGTCTTGAGAGGATCGGAGGTTGCGTGTTGGTAGGTACCGGGAGATCATGTCACAGATGTATGGAGGAGATAGGTTGTGGATGGCTTTGTAGGTCATTGTGAGGGTTTTGAACTGGAGTCTCTGGGCGATGGGAAGCCAGTGAAGGGCTTGGCACAGGGGAGAGGCTGGGGAATAGCGGGGAGACAGGTAGATTAGTCGAGCAGCAGAGTGTAGGATGGATTGGAGTGGTGCCAGAGTGCTAGAAGGGAGTCCAGAGAGTAGGAGGTTGCAGTAGTCAAGGCGGGAGATAAGGGCATGCACTAGTGTTTTTGCGGTGTCGCGGTCAAGGAATGTGCGGATCCGGGAAATGTTTTTGAGTTTGAGGCGGCAGGAGGAGGCAAGGGCTTGGATATGTGGCTTGAAAGAGAGGGCAGAGTCGAGGATCACCCCAAGGCACCGGGCGTGTGGGACTGGGGGAAGTGAGCAGCCATTGACATTGATGGATAGGTCGGGTGGAGGGGTGGAGATGGGGGAAAGATGATGAATTCTGTTTTGTCCATGTTCAGTTGTAGAAAGCGAGCAGAAAAGAAGGCTGAAATAGCAGACAGACAGTGCGGGATTTTGGTAAGTAAGGAGGTGAGGTCAGGTCCGGATAAAGTTAAAGTTTAGCATTTCTGTAGCGATGAGAGCCCACCTAATTTACAGGTGGATGTCTCCAGAAGCATGAGCTGGGCATAACATAGTGGTGACTACAACGTATTGGTGACTACAACGGCAGTTTTCAATTTTCACTCTGCAACATTCATTGCTGCTTGTTTCTGGAAAACACCCATGGAGTCAAAATAGTCACTACAACTCTAGATAAATTCCCAAAGGGTTATAATTTCCAAAATGGGGTCACTTGAGGGGTAATTCTGTTCTTCTAGCACATAGGGCCTCTGTATATGGAGTCCCCAAACTATTTTAGGAAAATCTGAGCTCTTTGAGGAAAATAGTGCTCCATCCCTCCCGAGTCTCTCCGCATGGCTAAGCAGCACTGTACAGCCACATATTGGATATTTCTACATTCAGCAGAAATTGTGGAACACATTTTGGTGCAATTTTTACCAATTTCTCAGTGAAAAAATTTTAAATCTGGGGCTAAAACAAAATTTTGGTGGTAAAGATGTAATTTTTTTCTTCTTCTTCACAGTCCAATGGTATAAAATTCTTTGATGCACCTATGGTGTCAATATGATCACTGCACCTCTAGATAAATTAATTGATTTAGTTTGTAAAATGGGATCTCTTATAGGGAGGGTTCTGCTGTTACGGTACCTCAGGGGCGCTGCCAATGTAGCATGGCACCAGTCCAGCAAAATCTGAATCTCCAATATGGTGCTTCTTCCCTTCTGAGCTTTGCACTGTGCCTCAAAATAGTTTTTGATCACATATGGAGTATTGGTATTCTCAGGAGAAATTGCACAACAAATTCTGGGGTACATCTACTGTTAGCTTGTGACAATAAAAAAAATAACATTTTAGGGGTAAATATTTGATTTGCTTAGTTTCACGGCTCGACATTATTCACTTTTGTGAAGCACCTGAGGGTTCAAGGTGCTCAGCACACATTTTGAAAAGTTACCTGAGGGGTCTAGTTTCAAAAATGGTGTCACATGTGGAGGACTTCCACTGTTTAGGCAAACCGGGGCACTCCAAATGCAACATGGCATCTGCTAATCATTCCAGAAAATTTTGCATTCAAAAAGTCAACTGGCGCTCCATCCTTCCAAGCCCTGCTGTGTGCCCAAACAGTAGCTTTCCTCCACATATTGGGTATTGGAGTGCTCAAGAGAAATCGCACAACAAAGTTTGGGGACCGTTTTTTCCTGTTACCCTTCCAAAAATAAAAAAAATTGGGTCTAAAGTAAAATTTTAGTGAAAATAAAGTTCCTTCCACATTCCAAAAATTCCTGTAAAGCACCTGAAGGGTTAATAAACTTCTTGAGTGAGGTTTTGAGCACCTTGAGGGGTGCAGAATTTAGAATGGTGTAACTTGTGGGTATTTTCTGTCATATACAGGTCCTTCTCAAAAAATTAGCATATAGTGTTAAATTTCATTATTTACCATAATGTAATGATTACAATTAAACTTTCATATATTATAGATTCATTATCCACCAACTGAAATTTGTCAGGTCTTTTATTGTTTTAATACTGATGATTTTGGCCTACAACTCCTGATAACCCAAAAAACCTGTCTCAATAAATTAGCATATCAAGAAAAGGTTCTCTAAACGACCTATTACCCTAATCTTCTGAATCAACTAATTAACTCTAAACACATGCAAAAGATACCTGAGGCTTTTAAAAACTCCCTGCCTGGTTCATTACTCAAAACCCCCATCATGGGTAAGACTAGCGACCTGACAGATGTCAAGAAGGCCATCATTGACACCCTCAAGCAAGAGGGTAAGACCCAGAAAGAAATTTCTCAACAAATAGGCTGTTCCCAGAGTGCTGTATCAAGGCACCTCAATGGTAAGTCTGTTGGAAGGAAACAATGTGGCAGAAAACGCTGTACAACGAGAAGAGGTGACCGGACCCTGAGGAAGATTGTGGAGAAGGACCGATTCCAGACCTTGGGGAACCTGAGGAAGCAGTGGACTGAGTCTGGTGTGGAAACATCCAGAGCCACCGTGCACAGGCGTGTGCAGGAAATGGGCTACAGGTGCCGCATTCCCCAGGTAAAGCCACTTTTGAACCATAAACAGCGGCAGAAGCGCCTGACCTGGGCTACAGAGAAGCAGCACTGGACTGTTGCTAAGTGGTCCCAAGTACTTCTTTCTGATGAAAGCAAATTTTGCATGTCATTCGGAAATCAAGGTGCCAGAGTCTGGAGGAAGACTGGGGAGAAGGAAATGCCAAAATGCCTGAAGTCCAGTGTCAAGTACCCACAGTCAGTGATGGTGTGGGGTGCCATGTCAGCTGCTGGTGTTGGTCCACTGTGTTTCATCAAGGGCAGGGTCAATGCAGCTAGCTATCAGGAGATTTTGGAGCACTTCATGCTTCCATCGGCTGAAATGCTTTATGGAGATGAAGATTTCATTTTTCAGCACGACCTGGCACCTGCTCACAGTGCCAAAACCACTGGTAAATGGTTTACTGACCATGGTATTACTGTGCTCAATTGGCCTGCCAACTCTCCTGACCTGAACCCCATAGAGAATCTGTGGGATATTGTGAAGAGAAAGTTGAGAGACGCAAGACCCAACACTCTGGATGAGCTTAAGGCCGCTATTGAAGCATCCTGGGCCTCCATAACATCTCAGCAGTGTCACAGGCTGATTGCCTCCATGCCACGCCGCATTGAAGCAGTCCTTTCTGCCAAAGGATTCCCGACCAAGTATTGAGTGCATAACTGAACATTATTATTTGATGTTTTTTTTGTTTGTTATTAAAAAACACTTTTATTTGATTGGACGGGTGAAATATGCTAATTTATTGAGACAGGTTTTTTGGGTTATCAGGAGTTGTATGCCAAAATCATTAGTATTAAAACAATAAAAGACCTGACAAATTTCAGTTGGTGGATAATGAATCTATAATATATGAAAGTTTAATTGTAATCATTACATTATGGTAAATAATGAAATTTAACACTATATGCTAATTTTTTGAGAAGGACCTGTAGACCCCTCAAGTAACTTCAAATGTAAAAAAAAAAATATGGTTTTGTAAATTTTAACCCTTGTAACTTCCTAACCAAAACAAATTATGATTGTGATGATGTAAATTAGACATGTGGGAAATGTTATTTATTAACTATGCTGTATGATATACCTCTCCGAATTAGGGGCCTAAAATGTAAAAGTCTGAAAATTGCTATATACTAGATGGTGGCCCGATTCTAACGCATCGGGTATTCTAGAATATGTATGTATGTATGTATGTATGTAGCAGCCACATAGTATATAGCGCAGCCCATGTAACACAGACAGCCACGTAGTATATAGCTCAGCCCACGCAGTGTATAACCAAGGCTGCATCAACAGTAAAAAGTTTGTCACAAAGGGTTGATAGCAGCGTTCACAGACTGCGTTACACCGCGTTATGCCGCGCCGTAACGCAGTCGGTTTAACGGACTGCTACAACGCTATGTGGGTGGCAGGCGCTGACGGGGGGGGGGGGGGGTTGGAGGGTATGGAGGGGGCACTGACTGCAGGGGAGTAGGGAGCGTGCCATTTCGCGGCCGGACTGTGCCCGTCCCTGATTGGCCGCGGCCAATCAGCGACTTGGGATTTAGAGACAGACATACAGAAAGACGGAAGTGACCCTTAGACAATTATATAGTAGAATCGGGCCACCATCTAGTCTAACGCATCGGGTATTCTAGAATATGTATGTAGTTTACAGCCACGTAGTATATAGCACAGCCCACGTAGTATATAGCACAGTCCACGTAGTGTATAGCAATGTGGGCACCATATCCCTGTTAAAAAAAAAAAAGAATTAAAATAAAAAAATAGTTATATACTCACCCTCCGTTGGCCCCCTGGATCCAGCCGAGGAGTTTACCGATGCTCCTTGTGACGCTCCGGTCCAAGAGTGCATTGCGGTCTCGCGAGACTGCTACGTCATCATCTCGCGAGACCGCAATGCACTCTTGGGACCGGAGCGTCGCGGTCTCGCGAGATGAAGTAGCGGTCTCGCGAGACCGCTACGTCATCTCGCGAGACCGCAATGCATGGACCGGTCACCGGAGCGTTACGAGGAGCGGGAAAGTCCTCGGCTAGATCCGGCGGGGGCCCACGGAAGGTGAGTATATGATTTTTTATTTTTTTCATTAGATCTTTTTACTATTGATGCTGCATAGGCAGCATCAATAGTAAAAAGTGGGTCACACAGGGTTAATAGCAGCGTTAACGGACTGCGTTACACCGCGGCATAACGCGGTCCGTTACCGCCGCCATTAACCCTGTGTGAGCGCTGACTGGAGGGGAGTATGGAGCGGGCGCCGGGCACTGACGGCAGGGGAGTAGGGGGTGGCCATTTTGCCGCTGGACTGTGCCCGTCGCTGATTGGTTGCAGCAAAACGGCCAATCAGCGACTTGGGATTTCCGTGACCGAAAGACAGCCAGAAAGATGAACAGACAGAAGGACAGACAGAAAGACGGAAGTGACTCTTAGACAATTATATAGCAGATATATAAAATACTACACAAGCATGGGATCTCCGTACTCCTACTGACCAGGAGAATCATACAGACAGCTCATTTTTACCGCCCAAGGAATGTTCTAAAGAGAAACCCTCCCATCCCATCAAAGAATCAAAGTGTTTTCTATTATTTCATATGATTTGGGAGTTATCAACATTTTTCAGTACATTATATAGTAAAATGAACGGTGTCACTCAAAGATACAAGTCATCCAGCGAAATAAGCCATGCGGATAGAAAAATGTAACTTGTGTCACTACTGCAGCCATTGCCTCATACTCGGCCCCTCAGGCGGCTCCCTCCCTCACAGCCCCCACACTGTATCGGCTGAGGGTCGCTGTGGCTTCCTGTGGTTACCTAATGGCTGCTCTATGACACTGCACAGGAAGCCCCATCACACACTTCCTATCTCCCGCCCTGTGTCAGCCCTGTGCCTGTGTGAGGTGGTCTCTGTGCTCAGCACCCAACGCGCCGCCCTCCCTGATGCCCCCGCTGTGAGGTTACGGTAATTATAGTAATCACCTGGGCGAGTAGTGACAGGATTGGGCGGGAAATATATAGTGACGTCATGGTCGTGTGTAAACGGGGCTCCCCACAGCAGTCCGCAGGGACTAGTGTGTGATGATGTACGATGAGAGATACATACAATACACAGTGTGCACAGTACTGCATAATATGTGTAATGTGCTGTGTGTAATAGTGTGTATTCCTATGTAATACATCACGCTGTACAGTATACACAGCACGCTGCAGTATAATATGTGTAATGTGCTGTAATAGTGTGTATATAGTCATGTAATATATCACTGTACACAGTGCACTACAGTATATGTGTAATGTGCTGTGTGTAATAGTGTATATTCCTATGTAATATATCACGCTGTACAGTACACACAGCACGCTGCAGTATAATATGTGTAATGTGCTGTAATAGTGTGTATATAGTCATATGTAATATATCACACTGTACACAGTGCACTACAGTATATGTGTAATGTGCTGTATGTAATAGTGTATATATTCCTATGTCGCACACTACACTATACACAGTGCACTACAGTATGTGTATTGTATAATATTTGTCATGTGCTGTATGTAATATTGTGTGTATATTCCTGAATATGTAATATATCACACTACAGTATAGTATGTACTGTATATACATATGTGTATGTAATGTGGGTCTGTGTGTAAGGTCCTGTATGTAATATAGTGTATAATGTGCTGTGTGTGATATACTGTATAGTGTATAAATTACATTGTGTATTACATAATCTCTATATGGGTGCGCTGGTTGAATTGTATATAGGTTTCATGTACTATGTGTGGTATATAGTGCATGTTTTATATACAGCAGTGTGTAATGTGTACTGTTTATATTACATAGTGTATCTTGTGCGGTGTGCTTGTATAATGGGCTGTTTACATTCTATAATGTGTGCATATTATATCAGTATGTATGTTATGTAGCATGTTGTGAGCACCATATAGTGTGTTGTGCATTGTCTTTATTATGGAGTATAACGTACTGTGTGGTTTTGTGTGTAATTAAAATATATATATATATATATATATATATATATATATATATATATATATATATATATATATATATATATATATATATATATATATATATATATATATATATATATATATATATATTTATTTGTCTAAGGGTTTTTCCGTCTGTCTTTCTGTCTTTCTGTCTGTCTGACTTTCTGTCTGTCTGTCTGTCCTGGAAATCCCGCGTCTCTGATTGGTCGAGGCCTGGCGGCCTCGACCAATCAGAGACGGGCACAGCATGGCGACGATGATGTCATAAAGGTTGCCTCGACCAATCAGCGACGGGCACATTCTGCCGCGAATTCGCCTTGACCAATCAGCGACGGGCACAGTATCGACGTAGATGTCATAATGGTTGCCATGGCGATGATGTCATAAAGGTTGCCTCGACCAATCAGCGACGGGCACAGTCTGCCGCGAATTCTGGAATCATCATTGACCATATACTACGGGGACATGCATATTCTAGAATACCCGATGCGTTAGAATCGGGCCACAATCTAGTGTATATATATATATATTACACCTCTCATCTGTTCCTGCACGGAAGGTAGAGCACACAGTCCATGAAAAAAAATAAATAAAGTGGGATAAATCCAGCAGGAAGTTTAAGTAAAATTTTCTGTTTATTTCTTCATGTTAAAAATAGTTATAATGGTAAACCATTTAAAAAATGGCAGATGATATTCTCTCACAGCATGAAGCACAAAAGTTCGTGGTATAGCAGCGTGAAAAGCGTCAGAATAACGCTGCTATACCACAAACTTTTGTGCTTCATGCTGTGAGATATTATCTTCCATTTTTTTGAGTGGTTTACCATTATAAGTATTTTTAACATGAAGAAATAAACATAAAATTTTACTTCAACTTCCTGCTGGATTCATCTTATTTTTTTTTTTTTTTCCAAGTAAATTAAACTTCTGTGAAATCAAACTGTCCACTTAGGAAGCAACACTGATTGACAATCAATTTCACATGCTGTCGTGCAAATGGAATAGTCAACATATGGAAATTATTGTCAATTATCAAGACATAGGGCCCTCCTAAATAAAGGAGTGGTTCTGCAGGTGGGGCCACAGACCACATCTCAGTACCAACGCTTTCTGGCTGATGGTTTGGTCACTTTTGAATGTTGGTTGTGCTTTCACACTCGTGGTAGCATGAGACAGACTCTACAACCCGCACAAGTGGCTCAGGTAGTGCAGCTCATCCAGGATGGCACATCAATGCGAGCTGTGGCAAGAAGGCTTGCTGTGTCTGTCAGCATAGTGTACAGAGGCTGGAGGAGCTACCAGGAGACAGGCGAGTACACCAGGAGACGTGGAGGGGGCCGTAGGAGAGCAACAACCCAGCAGCAGGACCGCTACCACACCTTTGTGCAATGAGGACAGAAGGAGCACTGCCAGAGCCCTGCAAAATGACCTCCAGCAGGCCAGAAAATGTGCATGTGTCTGCACAAACTGTTTAGAAACCGACTCCATGAGGATGGTCTGAGTGCCCGACATCCACAGATGGGAGTTGTGCTCACAGCCCAACACCGTGCAGGACGCTTGGCATTTGCCACAGAACACCAGGATTGGCAAATTCGCTACTGGCACCCTGTGGTCTTCACAGATAAAAGCAGGTTCACACTGAGCACATGTGACAAAAGTGACAGAGTCTGGAGATGCCATGGAGAGCGATCTGCCTGCAACATCCTTCAGCATGACCGGTTTGGCAGTGGGTCAGTAATAGTGTGGGGTGGCATTTCTTTGGAAGGCCGCACAGCCCTCCATGTGCTCGCCAGAGGTAGCCTGACTAACATTAGGTTCCGAGATGAGATCCTCAGACCCCTTGTGAGACCATATGCTGGTGCAGTTGGCCCTGGGTTCCTCCTAATGCAGGACAATGCCGGACCTCATGTGGCTGGAGTGTGTCAGCAGTTCCTGCAAGATGAAGGCATTGAAGCTATGGACTGGCCTGCCCGTTCCCCAGACCTGAATCTGATTGAACACATCTGGGACATCATGTCTCGCTCCATCCACCAAAGTCACATTGCACCACAGACTGTCCAGGAGTTGGCAGATGCCTTAGTCCAGGTCTGAGAGGAGATCTCTCAGGAGACCATCCGCCGCCTCATCAGGAGCATGCCCAGGCATTGTAGGGAGGTCATACAGGCACGTGGAGGCCACACACTACTGAGCATCATTTCCTTGTCTTGAGGCATTTCCACTGAAGTTGGATCAGCCTTCAATTTGATTTTCCACTTTGATTTTGAGCATCATTCCAACTCCAGACCTCCGTGGGATATTAGTTGTGATTTACGTTGATCATTTTTAGGTTTTACTGTTCTCAACACATTCCACTATGTAATGAATAAAGATTTACAACTGGAATATTTCATTCAGTGATATCTAGGATGTGGGATTTTAGTGGTCCCTTAATTTTTTTAAGCAGTGTATATGTGTGTGCACAGTTCGGCAGAGTCTTTAGAACACAGGTGGCGCAGTTCCCATGAAATCACATCGACTTTGCTTGGACAACTAACCTGTAGAATTTCGGTGCAAAAAAAAAGCAGCAGAAAATAAGCCGCATTTACTCTACATGGGAACATGGTCTAAATTTATTAGCAAAGTGGATGTACTTTCGTGAAATCTTCGCTATCTAAAGTCTGAGGACTGCTGTACTCTGCAGTTTTTCTCGATAGTCTTCTTCTGAAAAAAGCGCATGAAAAAAAATGCTGTTGCATTTTTAATCCCAGAATCAAAGCTTTTCTGTATCTGTACTATTAAAATGCATTATTATATGGTGTGCAATATATAGCGTATTGTGTTCTGTGTGTGCATTATGTTGTGTGTTCTCTGTGTGTGCTATCTAGCACATTGTGCGCTGTATTATGGTGTATAACGTACTGTATGGTTTCATATACTATATAATGTATGTTGTGCATATTATATAGTGTGATGTTTTGAATAATACATAGGTGTAATGTTCTTTGTTTATTAAATAGTGTTATATTGTGCACTGTGTATATTTTATTAATGTGTCGTATTCTGTGTTAAGTCTGTTTTGTACTGTTTTGTGTGTGTATTATGTAGCGTGGTGTGTGTGTGTGTGTGTGTGTGTGTGTGTAAATCTAATATGCAGGGTGTGAATTATATTAGCATGTCATGTTCTGTGTATGTGCTACGTGTGTGTACTATATAACTTGTATTGTGGTGTATAACATGTACTCTATGATTTTATATAATATACAATGTGTTGTGTGTATTATACAGTGTGCTTTTTGCATTATATAGATGATGTTCGTGGTGTATTACATATATTATATAGTGTGCTTGGTGTGTAATATATAGCACTCTGTGCGTGTATTGTATTAGTGTATGCTAGTCAGTATATGTGTATTATATAGTGTTATGTTTTGTGTATTACGGTATATTAGTGTGATGTCACATACCTGGTCTAGCCATGATTTCCTCGGACAGAACATGTACCCAGCATAATCTATGGTGCTATACCCTTTTTTTTTTTTTTTTTTTGTAGACCATTTGGCCATAAAAAAATCAGAGACATGTCTTGTTTTTGACATGAGTTATGGATCAAAATTTCTCCTACAAGTCTATGGATCTGTGAAAATCACAGACAGCACCCTGATGACATCTGTGTGTTGCCCATAATGTATAGGAGGAACATTGTAATTCATTTTTTTTCATATGTGAAAATTATTAATGAATCACGGATGGTAAAATCCGACACGCTGATGAGTCAGACTGTTTTTTGCCGCCATGAAAAATCACTGATGCCTGAATGATGCTTTATGGTGAATATCATCTACTGTATGGTTTTATACCCTGCACAAAGCCTTGTGTGTCGTGCTTTATATAACGTGACCTTCTGTTTACTACACATTATACCACGTCACTTCTCTCTCCATTCTTTTCAGTGTAGTTACCCATCTTCTCTTGTGGGAGTTGCTCTGTGCTTCTGCTTTTGATTTTAATCATTTTAAAGGGAATCTGTCAGTAGGATCAATCCTTCTAAGTTTTCTATATGTGCACGTAGGTCATAGATAACTGAATAAAATGGTACCTTGATATCTGCTATCCGATGTAAATGAGCTGTTGAGATCTATGGGCGGGACACAGATCTCCCTGAGAATCTGCCTCCAGAGCTTATTATAAATGAAAGGTGGCGTTACCGGTGTGTGACATGTAATGACGGACAGTCTGCTCTCCTGAACTACATATCTCACATTGGTAACGTAACTTTTCATTTAATACAAGCTTTGGAGGCAGATTCTCAGGGAGTTCTATTCTCCGCCCATAGATCTTAACAGCTCATTTACATATAAGAAAAAAATGTGGTTTTCTCTGGACAAAGACATCGGATCACAGATATCAAGGTATCGTTTTGTTCAGCTTCCTATGACCTGCATACCCATAAAGACGGCTTAAAAGGGTTGATCCTATTGACAGGTTCCTAGTGGTCTCATCAGCACTACCATATAATGCCACAATATGGTTTCAAGGCTTCATGTGTATATCATGAGCATGGGCGGACATATCATTAGTGCAACCTGTGGGACCCATTTCAATTTCCAGAGAAGAAAGAATTGTGAATTATAATGAGCTATTGGAGGTCAAAGGGCCCATGCATTGTTCCTTCTCAGCGGCCCTTTTCTGTCTTTGTCCGCCTGTCATGAGAGCACAATTAGTTGTCACATGGCCAGCACTATGTTCTCTTGTGTTTGTTTCTTGTGGTCTCTGAATGCCAAGATGGACTCCGAGGATGTAATAAGCTCTGAGCTGTGTACACTAATGATAGTCTTTATCGAGTCTCGTGAGAGCAGTCCGCAAGATTACAAGCCGTTCAGTGTATTCAAAAATAGTTACAGGCCATGCGTAATCTTCTGATATCGAGAAAGAAGAGGCGCTGCTGCCTGCTAGGTTGTCAGGTGTCGGGGCAATCATCTGATGCCAGGCAAATATTGTGTACTTGTTCAATTAATATCCTGACTGTACTGCCCAGCATGCCACAGTGTCTCCCACCTGTGGAAGTCAATTCGTGACCAAAAACCAGATCACAAAATGGCTGCATTTTGCCGTAAAATGGGCGGTCTCACTATGCGGCACAAATTAGTGCCATTTAGCAAGTGTAAAAGCGCCCACAGTGACCTCACAAAGTCTACATGTAGCCCGGTCTACAGACAGATGTCCTTTTCAGACCTCACATACCTGCCTAATTTCAATGCATGTAGAAAGCCGCGGATACACCATGACGTGTTTCTCAACGCAAGCAATGAATAGCCAGGTCTTTCACCCTTATGTTTATTGCCTAATTTCAATGTCAGGAAAGATGGACAAGTGCTGCACCTCCCCTCCACATCGTATGAGGCGACACAATGGTCCCACACACACACACACGCATTATGATGACCCCCAGACACGTAGTCCTGTGCCCCTCATACATTATAATGCTCCCACAGTGCTTCTCGTAAAACATGATGCCTGCACAATGAGCTTAGCTGTCCCACGCTGCTCTATGGCATGGTGCCAACCTTGCAGAACGGCTCCCCAAATCTGGGCATGTCCCACTGGATCCGGGAAGCTTAAGAGTGATTATAATTTTACTGTTCACCCAGATAGGACTTAAAAATGGCTGAATGAGGTTTTTCAAATTTCCTGAACATAATGTTTTCTGGACCCTGCCTGGTATGACGGCTCTGTGCACACAGCTGCTGATGTGTAAGGTCCGGTCTACGCTCTCCATGTTACTGGCAGATTAAGCTTTTTTTACTGTTCAGCTTTATGTTGTGTTTTGTTCAATATGAATGCACAGGCCGGGCCCTTTAAACCTCACACCATTGTGTTCACAATCTATAATGTTCTTTTCCTGACCAAGCACATTTACATTGATGGAGGCTACATTTAGCTGTCTAGTGCGTGAAACAAGCCATGGATATAGAAGTACCCAAAATCAGAAAACCATATGTATTAACACAAGACATACCTTCCATCAGAAACTCTCCTGAGTATATATTTATTTCCTTGACCAAAAACGCATTGACTTTTAAATGAACGAAAATGAATGGATCCCGATAAAGGATATGGACACACAGGATAGGTCAAAACATCTTTATCGGTGGAGTTACCAACCGATCGGCAGAATGGGGGATTATTACTCACCTTAGGGCGCAGGCAGACCACCTCATAAATTGGGCGGAGATCAGAACGCTATTCGTGAACTGGTCAGCAGCTCTACCAACCTGAGAATCACAGCTACATAGAAATACATGAAGCTTTCACGCTCTGGTAGGGAGAGCCGCCGGCCAGTCCATGCACTGTGTTCTGATCTTCGGCCAATTTATACAGCCCTTAGAATGAAGAGTGTAGGGGTTGCTGTGTTTTTATTTTTTTTTATTCTGGCAGGACCATGAAGCGGCAGTTGGACGTCCAACTTGCCATGCCATTATGTAACTGGATAAACATTTCCCAATCAATGCAGATTCCATTGTTGGGCAGCAAGTTATCACCGATCCTACGGTGACTATGGTGTGTCAGAAGTTCAGCATACACATACATGGATTCTGCATATAAAAACAAAAAGTTGTTCACTGCACTCCTGATGTGAATAAACAGGAATTTGCAGTTACGTTTAGTAAGCTTCCGAACAATGTAACGGAAGAACAGAACATTCCGGGATTATGAGTTTATTATTACGGTGTTTTTTAAGTTTTCAACATGGACTGATGAGTTTTAATAACACAGGATTTGCAAATAAAACCAGTTTGGCGGCATTACCCAGCATGGCTCATCTTCCACGACTGCATTCCTTAGACGTGTATTATATAATTATTATATAATGTCAATATTTTTTTTTCTACTGAACATTTCAAAATTAGCAGATGAATTTACAGCCATAATTATTGGTCTATCTGACCTATATAGAAGCTGGTCACTTCTTCTGTTCCGGATCGGCCTCCTACACTAGTCTATGGGGAGAAAGGAAAATTGTGCACTATGAGATTTTTAATTAAAAAAAATGTAAACATTAATACTTTACACTTTTTTTTTTTTTAATTATTGAAAAAAAATTTTGGGGGGGCAAATTCCCTTTTACCCCTTCCTGACATGGGCCGTATAATATATGGCACCATGATCGCACAGGCTCATGCTGAGAGCAGTCACTATTGAGTGCATGTGACGGCTCTATGTGAGAGCTGACACCCTGCAGTGACGCCCACCATCGGTACTAGTACCTCTGTGATACCGATGTCAATAGTGACAGCGACATTGCAGGGCATCGCAGAGGGAGGGAGCTTCCACTGCCCATAATAATAGATAAAAATCATACAGGGGGTGACAGATTCCCTTTAAGGATAAAAAAGCGTTTCAGACTGAGATTTTGAGCCCCTTAAAAATAGTATAGCTGACAAGAAGTCGCTTCAACAAACAGTTGATCAGACCAGAAAGATTGCACAGAAATTATGGAAAATTGCTTTTGTAAAATTTTTTTTTTTTTACTGTGGCTAGTAGAAGGGGGTTTTAAGCAGGAGCATATGAGACAACCCTTTTATTTTTCACCTGGAGGTATCCTAACTAAATTGTGAAACTCTCTGCTCTGCATTGCAATATGAATGCTTGGTGATGATGTAGCTGTTTTTTTGCAATCAAGGGCTCATACCCATGTCATGGTAACTGGCACATGTCATGTTGCATTATAGGAGCACCTGTCATGCTAGCCTTGTACATGAACTGATACAGTAGACTGGGTGAAGAGTGTGTTTGGAATGGTCCATATCACAAGGTTCTCGCGACCTTTGATCAGTGTCTTCCGAATCATTCATTGGGTGAGAATTTGTGTTTTTCATAATTACTATTTAACATTTATCTGCCTTTTAATACAAAATCTGTAAAAAAGCATGGTCTTGCTTGGTTTTGCTGCACTAAACTCCCACATTAAATTAAAACTTCTTTTGGAGCATATACCCGTCTAATATATCCAGAAAGTGTACAATTCTCATACTCACCATTTACTCTTTTTCAGTGGTCGGATCCTCTTTATCAACATTCTGTCAGTACTATAGGAGCTGGAACCTCCCAGCATGTGCTACACTTGCCATTGTCCAATGACGTTCCTGTCCTAAACTGAAAGCCTGCCTCTGTGTCTGTATGCAGTTTGACAGACAGGAAAGCGACAGACTCCCATTCACTATTTTCTGTAGAGAGATAAAGACCCGCCCCCGCTTCCTGTAGGGGGGCAAAGACCCGCCCCCGCTTCCTGTAGGGGGGCAAAGACCCGCCCCCGCTTCCTGTAGGGGGGCAAAGACCCGCCCCCGCTTCCTGTAGTATATTCATTGTCTTGCACCAACTACTAAATCTTTCTGTAAGGAAATAACTTTGTGTAAGTAAAGGCATATTTTCTAAAACAGTTTAATATTTTTTTTTTTCCAGGCTCGGGAGAAATCTCCAGCCACTAGCTTTGTGACACACCAGACAGCGCAAGCGATGGGGAGTTACAGTAGCGTCCAGTTCTGCGGGATACCCCAAGGAAAAGGACCCCATACTGTAGGCTGCACTGACCTGATGACCGACCACACCATTCAGGTAAAACATATAACCTTTTGCGTTCCTTTTATGGAATTAATTATTACAAACTACTAGTAGCATAACTACCGGAGGGGGCAGAGGGGGTGTTACCCCAGGACCTGTCACATGAAAGGGCCCACCCAGAGCCACGGATGCTTTTTCTTCATAAGGAAGGTGGCCCTCTGAGGTGTCAGGGAGAGAGCAGCAAAATGCCTCATCCCCTGAGAGAGACCCTGCACATTGGCTAGCATAGTCTCAGTCTGCGTAGTACAGGGCTATTCTCTGGTTGACGCACGCTGGACCCCCCTTGGTTCCTAGTGCCCACTATAGATTTGCCATAGACCTTATCTTATGCTCTTTGCTTGCCCCAGCAAGTTGGATGACAAAATTGCCAGTGCTACCTATTAACTACCTGACTGCAACCTTCAGCTGAGGGTGGCCCGAATTTATTGGGTTAATTAAATTCAGGTAATCCATGTAAATGTGAGAGGATGGGGGTATCGTGTGAGCTGAAGGGGTGGTGGAGGGAGGACCGGGAGCTGGGGGCCTTATTATACTTATTATTAGTGTCAGTCAGTGGGCGGGGAGAAGTCACCGGGAACCCAGCTGTACGACTAGTCTACAGCGCAGCTCAGTCCCCAGTAGATATTAAAAGTTTTTTGTTTTTTTTCTGAAATGCCACAGCGTTATAAAGGCAACCACAAAAAAAGGCAGCACACTGTTGGGCCATAGCATATATCAAAATATAACATTAACCTGTATAGTAAGTGCCATAAAAATAAAAAAAAAGCACCAGAAAAGCAATCAAAACGTTGTATGTACCAAAAATGGTATCGATAAGAACACGGGCTCGCCACGTAAAAATCCTTGCGCTGGTCCATCCTAAAACTAAAAAAGAAATGGATCCCAAAAAATGGCGACACAGATCAAATTATAATTCATTTTTAAAAATTTGAAAATGGCCTCTTCAAAAGGGAAGATTTCCCCCCTAGGCCACATTCAAATGTTAGAGTTGGGTCAGTATTTTACCTCAGTATTTGTAAGCCAAAATCAGGAGTGGAACAATCAGAGGAAAAGTATAATGGAAACACGTCCCCACTTCTGGATTTATCACCCACTCCTGGTTTTGGCTTACAAAGACTGATATAAAATACTGATCAATGACTGAACTTGTGAACGTGGCCTTAGACTCCCTATCGGAGACCTCTCACACAACCAAATCGGTTCTCCTCCTTCTTTGCACTGATGAGGAGAAAACACTCCAGAACATGTCTGCAAATGGAGTTTCTAGTTTGGCTTCTTGTCCTAAATCAAAGTGATTAAGTTACCAGGTCTTTGTTGCTGCACAATAAAGAACATAAAAACAAAAATAAAAAAATGATTGCAGACTTTTGGAATTTGTTTTCACGGAAGAATAAAAAGTTTTGATTCTTGACAGAAGAGAGAGAAAAATTTAAAATTTACGAGTGAAGAATTTGTTTGTCACATGGCCCCTTCTCCTCTATGCACGCTTTTTCACATACACTATGTCCTTACCATTGTGTAGTCCTAAGTTTTACTTACATAATCTTGTTGCTCAATTATTAGGTAATTCATTTACAACCAATTATAAAAGAACGAGGAAGAGAATGACAACAAAGGCCACATGCCAATGAAAGAAACATTATTACCTGAACTTAAAACATCAGTGAATGTACATATCCTTACATAGGGTACCGTCACACAGTACCATTTTAATCGCTACGACGGCACGATCCGTGACGTCGCAGCGATCGTATGATTATCGCTCCAGCGTCGTAGACTGCGGTCACACGTTGCAATCACGGCGCTGGAGCGATGCCGAAGTCCCCGGTAACCAGGGTAAACATCGGGTAACTAAGCGCAGGGCCGCGCTTAGTAACCCGATGTTTACCCTGGTTACCAGCGTAAACGTAAAAAAAACAAACAGTACATACTTACATTCCGGTGTCTGTCCCCGGCGTTCTGCTTCTCTCCACTGTGTAAGCGCCATAGCCGGAAAGCGAGCACAGCGGTGACGTCAGACGTCACCGCTGTGCTCGCTTTCCGGCTGGCAGACGCTCACACAGTGCAGAGAAGCTGAGACGCCGGGGACAGACACCGGAATGTAAGTATGTACTGTTTGTTTTTTTTACGTTTACGCTGGTAACCACGGTAAACATCGGGTTACTAAGCGCGGCCCTGCGCTTAGTTACCCGATGTTTACCCTAGTTACAAGCGAACACATCGCTGGATCGCTGTCACACTCAACGATCCAGCGATGTGAGCGGGTGATCAAGCGACGAAAGAAAGTTCCAAACGATCTGCTACGACGTACGATTCTCAGCAGGATCCCTGATCGCTGCTGCGTGTCAGACACTGCGATATCGTAACGATATCGCTAGAACGTCACGAATCGTACCGTCGTAGCGATCAAAATGGTACTGTGTGACGGTACCCATACCCAATGTGTAGTACATTGTGTACTACCCATTGTGTAGCTTTTCCGTTATATAACACCTTTTTTTTTTTTTTTTTTTTTTTTACAATGGATGGACGCCAAAAGCCACAATGGCAGGCATTTAAGTAAAAGAAAAAATTTCACCAGAGGTCAACAACACCCTTTATAGACTGCTTAAAAAAATAAATTTTATGAGAAATCCACACTGCTGTTCATAAGGTGAAATGTTTTCCTTTTTTTTTTTTCTTCTTCTTCAAGAAGTTTTGAAAAACTTCTGGTGGAAAAACAATGGCTTGCCACATATTTGATGCAGAGTCAATGTTCGATTAAACGGCTGCAAAGAATGATTCCGGAAAAGAGACATTTTTCAAAAACTCTGAAAAAGAAAACGTCCACGAAAAGGAGTGTTTCTTGAAAAATTGTATGAAAAAACACTTGTGGGTTTCACAACCTATATAGTTAAAAACTGGGGGTTAAATGAACTGGCCCAGAGAATCCTAAAATGAATCGTAAAATTAAAAAAAAAAAACAATTTCCCAATTGCGCTTTTTTTTTGCTATTTTATCAAACTTGGATTTTTTTCTTTGCTTTAACGTACATCACATAATAAAATCGATGGTGACATTCAAAAGTACAACCCGTCCCGCAAAAAAAGCCTTCAAACAGCTATGTTGACCAACAAATTAAAAGGTTATGGCTCTTAGAATCAAGGAAGGAAAAAACGAAAGATCAAAAAAAATAAAATCGCCCTTTCCTTAGGGGGTAAATTTCTTCAAAATGGGGGAAAAAGTGGTGATGATGATCATTTTTAAAGCTTAATTTTATTTTATTCATTTTCACTTTTTTTTTTTTTTTTTTTTACTTCCCTGCAGTTTTTTTGATCACTTGTGTGGTAGACTTCAAGACCCCAGGTTGGGATTCAGGGGAGTACAAAGGTGGTGGCAATGTTGGACCTTCATTGGTCCCCTGGATGCCCTCGTAACACATCGGTACCCTACAATATAGTTGCAGACGGGTGGATTGGGCACTCATACACATAACGATATAGATGCCATTGTCGGAGATTGACAGTGGCATCTAAACAGTTAAACAGCATTTCTAGCTTTGTACGGTTAGTCAGTACCTACCATGAATGGAGCAGGCTTCCAAAAACAGCGCCATGACGGTGTACAGGTTGTGGACGGCATTGCGGCTCATCCCGATTCAATGGATCCCTACACACAGTGGAGCTAAGCTGCAATACCAGACATGACCTGTAGGTGGGTGTTGTACTTATCCGAGCACGTCCGTGCATCACTATTAATAACCAGATAAACAGTGTAGGGGATGGCGGCACTGATTGTTGGTGCGTCTGCTTCTTCCGCAGGGAAGCTTCCTCCGGTTATTTTACCCATGTGTGGACAGTGATGAGTATGAAGAGGCCGTGTGGATCCCGAGGAGAGAGTACTACCTGGGAATAGCGGACATGATAAAGCTCAACCGTACAGTGATGGATGCTATCTTCAGCTACTATTTTGGTAGGTTTTCCTAGACGACACTTATTGTTTGTGTCACTTCTTATTTTGTCTTATAAGTTAAGGGTCTGCTCTTCACTAAACACTAGGATACGTATTATATAGCAATTTTCTAATATTCGTATCACAGACAAAGGCCTATAAATAATTATTAAAGATCTGGGTGCTGATACCAAAGGATGTCTGAACTTTGCAGTTATAGAGTCAGCAGAACGGTGGTGACTTTTCTGCCCTCTGCTCCTCAGCACCCGGCGTTCCACTCTGTAACATTACGGGGTCTACACTTCGTGGCTGAATTGCTGCAGTTTTTTCCACTTCTCAATAATATCACTTACAGGCAATGAGGGAAGATTTAGGAGTCATGAACAGACTTGTTACCCCAGTGGCTTCTATTACAGGACTGTGCTGGTATCAGTGAGATCTGCACCACCAGCCATTGTGTCACATGTTGGTAAAGGCAGGCAGCATGGTCGGGGGCCGGAGGTTATACATCGGGGGCAGGGACTGGATGTTATACATTAGGGGAGAGAGGCCGGACATTATATACCAGGGGCCATAGGGCCGGATGCTATACACGGGGAGGGGGGGGCCAGATGCTATACACCGATGGAGAAGGGCCGGACATTATGCACCGGGGGCCATAGGGACGGATGTTATACACGAAGGTGGGGGGAGGGTGCCTGATGCTATATACACCGATGGAGAGGGGCTGGATGCTATACACAAGGGGCGGATGGCCGGATTTTGGATTTTATACACCGAAGAGGGACCAGATGCTATACACCGGGGAAGGGGGGCCGGATGCTATACACGGGGGGGGAGAGGGGCCGGATGCTATACACCAGCATTTTCTAGCAATTGCTCAAATGCAGAAATGATTGCTTCTATATTTGGGAGCTTGGTACAGATGATTTGTAGAGGTTTTTTTAGTAAATGGGAACCGATTATTTCAATTCCCTACCACAGTGCACTTTTAGCCTCTAAGTGCTGCAGCTCGTTCCTGCAGATTGTGGTGTGTGCACAGACAGGAGAACTCTCATCAGCGATATCACCCATCAATCAGATGATTTCTCTTGGCTTCTCTAATCCCTGATGATTCGCTGTTATTGGAATTTGCTTCTAGCCCAACATTTGCACAAGACCTAAAAAATATCAGTAGTCATTACACATAATGTCTGGACTGTCCGGCAGAACCAAGGATGGCAACAGCAGTCCTAGGTGGTCCCTATTTACTATCCCCCCAGTAATGATGTCCCTAATTAAGCATATGGAGAGGGGTTGTCTTCATTATTGCTCCCTTGTTCTGCTCATGGAGGTGGTTACAGCAAGTTCTACATATAATCTGTTCTCTCTCTTACGTAGGATCAGTAAAGTGTCCTGCAAAGATGAACGCACCTTTCCATCCCGGAGAGAAATATCCTTTGGTTATATTCTCCCACGGCCTTGGGGCTTTCAGGTAATCCATCATGCGCTCCTCCTGGAGAATTATATAGGACATTTTCGGAGATTTTCCTCCATGTTGACATGACGGCATAAGATGTAGAAACTCTGCAGAGATGGTTGACTGAAAGGGGTACTTTTATTTTAAAAGATATGGAACATTTTCTCTGTATTTAAATATATGTATTTTAGATTGAAAATAATTTTGATATATAGTCCCTAAAACAAATAAATGCATGTTTAGTGTTCTGATTGCTGCCTCCTTTTAAAAAGAAATACATGTCCATATCCTTTGAGCATTTATGGCATAGCTAAAGTTAATGCCATACGTTTTCGGATGTAACGTGGCTGTAACATTCTCCATACATCCACGGAGAGGTGGACTCGCCTGCATGCAACCTTGCCCATTGACACCAATGGGAGTCACACAGAGAGCAGAGCAAACGGAGCAGATCACCCCTCACCATTGAACTGTATGCAGACAGTGGTCCCAGGGGTGCTCACTCATCCATCAAACATTTGCAGGGGATCCCTCTGTTTAGCTTGGCTGTGCGTTGCCTTCTTCATTTTGTGCCCTTTTTCTCTGCAGGACATTGTATTCCACCATCTGCATCGCGCTGGCCTCGCAGGGATTTGTAGTTGCTGCGGTGGAGCACAGGTAAATATGGGGGCGCACAGTTTGCAGCTAATTTTAATTCCACAAGTAGATCAGGTGTGGGTGTATGGGGCAGGCCTCAGTAAACAATTGCTGATGTGCAGCAATAAGGTCAAAATTTAATCTATTATAACAAATAACCTAAATTCATTTATTTATTGATGAAATTGATTAAAAACTTCAATTTTTATTGTACCTCAGTTAAAACCATGACACAACTACAACAGATAGACACATAAAACACATAACCGTGCTCTCTATTCTGACCCTACGATGGGGCTTCTATGTCATGCACTGCCTGACAGCGGAGGTTGGCACCCTAAACATAAAAACGAGATTGGCGCCCCCACTCGTCGGCGGCTGACCCTAGTACTCCTGCAAATGGCTCTAAATAAAGTGCTTCAGGCTCACTCTCACTTGTAACCAACAGGAAATTGATAGAGTAACTAGAGGAGCTGATTAAATCTGTATGTGTTGCACGGAGCTCTTTTTTACAGGGTGAGAGACACGGACTAAGACAATAAGTGAAAAATCAAAGAAAAATGTGCTCGTGCTCAAAAAAGAAAACAACTCACTCAACCTGACCCCTATTGATAACAAGCCTGCCTGGCTGTGGGGGTTGGCACCCTACTGTGCAGCGGATATGGCGCCCCCACTCACCGACGGCTCACCCTAAACTTGCCCTATTGATAATGGGCTAATAGGAAATGCCATAAAAACATGCCGATAACACCCCAGGCAGTAGACAATAATTGCCAATACATACAAAAACCTGTGACCCTCAACCGAGGACTTCACAGCGATATTTGCAAACAAATGGGTAGGGAGTGAGAGTAGTTGATACTTATCAGAAAAGTAGATAGACTGAACGCCTCATTGGCAATTATTGTCTACTGCCTGGGGTGTTATCGGCATGTTTTTATGGCATTTCCTATTAGCCCATTATCAATAGGGCAAGTTTAGGGTGAGCCGTCGGTGAGTGGGGGCGCCATATCCGCTGCACAGTAGGGTGCCAACCCCCACAGCCAGGCAGGCTTGTTATCAATAGGGGTCAGGTTGAGTGAGTTGTTTTCTTTTTTGAGCACGAGCACATTTTTCTTTGATTTTTCACTTATTGTCTTAGTCCGTGTCTCTCACCCTGTAAAAAAGAGCTCCGTGCAACACATACAGATTTAATCAGCTCCTCTAGTTACTCTATCAATTTCCTGTTGGTTACAAGTGAGAGTGAGCCTGAAGCACTTTATTTAGAGCCATTTGCAGGAGTACTAGGGTCAGCCGCCGACGAGTGGGGGCGCCAATCTCGTTTTTATGTTTAGGGTGCCAACCTCCGCTGTCAGGCAGTGCATGACATAGAAGCCCCATCGTAGGGTCAGAATAGAGAGCACGGTTATGTGTTTTATGTGTCTATCTGTTGTAGTTGTGTCATGGTTTTAACTGAGGTACAATAAAAATTGAAGTTTTTAATCAATTTCATCAATAAATAAATGAATTTAGGTTATTTGTTATAATGGGTGTATGGGGCAGGCTCAGGAGCCGAGCCCGCTCCATACATGGCTGATGTCGGCTGTGTGACTCAGCATCTGCTAGCTCTTTGTTACTGTTTACCCCTTTATATGTTGCTGTCAGACTCTGGCTGCGGCACTTGAACGGTTTGAAACTGTGCTGGCATTTGTTCAGACACCCATTCTTTCCCCCTTGGTACGATTACAGGGTACTGATGATGTGATGGGTTATCATGTCCGGCATGGGCCTAATGAAGGTGCTTCGATGAATATTTATATTGTAGTATATTGTAAAAATAACAGTCTTGATATAATACAAGCAATGAAAGGATTGCAGGGTCTAGTCCACTAATGGGTGTGGGGAGGGTTTATTTAAAAAAAAAAAAATGTAAAAAATATATGTAAGAATATACACAAATGTGAAGCTTGACTCCCACTCCCACTTTTTCTAATCCAAAAAAATTTATAAATAAAGTGAATAAACATATTGGTATCACCGAAAAAAGTCCAATCTATGAAAATATAAAATTAAAGAGGTTGACCACTACTCGGACAACTTCTTCTCAATCTGCATGTTTGCCCCAAGTAAAATAATAACACTTAAACTCACCTCTGGCGTCTTTCCATCGGTGTCGGCACTTTCTTTCCCAGGGATCTTGTGACATTGTCATGCAATCCCTGCTGCCAAACAAATCCCATACATCTGGAGGAAGTAAGATCAAATCCCATATGTCTGGAGGAAGTAAGATCAAATCCCATATGTCTGGAGGAAGTAAGATCAAATCCCATACGTCTGGAAGAAGTGAGAGCTGCTGGAATGGTACTGGAGGTGATTGTAGATGTTTTTATTTTTTAAGGGGCAAACATATGGACTGAGAAGGGGTTCTTTGATTAGTGGACAACTGCTTTAATTAACCTATAATATAAACAATGAAAATAGAAAAAAAAAAAAGTAATTTTGGTGTTTCAATTTTTTAATCACTACACTTCTCCAAAATATGCAATACGAAGCAATCAAAATATGTTCCTCAAAACACACAACACCCAAAAACAGGTAGTCGCACAGCTCCATCGACAGGAAAAATGTTAGTTATGAGACACCGAAGTGATGATACTAGCCAAAATTTAAGAAGGGAATTTTTTTTTTTTTATTAAAGCAGTAAAATTAAGAAAAAGATATGAATTTGGTATCGATATAATCATTCATATTTACTGAACGGTGAACATGGAGAAAAAAAAACAGAATTGTGGGTTGGTTCAATTTTTTTTTTTTTTTTTTCATTTTTCAGTCCATGATATGGTAAAGTAAATGGTGAACTGGTGTCATCCAAAGCTACAACTACACCTCATATGGGAAAGGAAAAGTAAAAAACATTATGGCTCTTGGATTAAAAGTAGGGAAAAAACAAAGGGCAAAAGTGAAAAATGGCTGCTTCTTTCGGGGTTAAAATTATTTGGTGGATTTCCAGCATTTCATACACTATATAAGAATGAATTAGAATCTTATGGTCCATGAAAATGTATTCCATGTGGAATTTCTATAGAATTACTGAGGTTGCAATCTGCTACAATTTTGCATCAAAATCCACATGAAATATGTCACAATTTTTGCGGATTTGTCAGGGGCATAAAATTTCAGCCTGTGCAACCCAGCTCTAAGATGTTTTTATTTTTTACATTGTTTGCTTTCGACAGAGATGAATCTGCGTCTGCCACATTTTACTTCCGAGAGAGCTCCTCCGCTGACACCTGTCAGGGGGACGAGGAGCGTGAACCCCTGGAGGAGGTTTGGCTGTACAAAAAGACTCCAAAACCAGGAGCGGACGAGTTTCCTCTTCGATATGAACAGGTATCAACTATTTGGGTCTGTTTGGGTTCTGTTCACATCTATGGTGCACATTCATTCAGAGCCTTCATTGCAGAATCTGTCAGACACCTATCAGACCTTATTGGTCAGTGGATCTCTGATTGTTTCCACCATTTTATTTTTCGGTTCCTATGATTTTTTTTTATCTGTAGGTCCAGAAGAGAGCGGATGAATGTTTACGAGCCTTAGAGCTCATGCTGGACATCAATGCTGGGAAACCAGTCACCAATGCATTGCCGTCCAACTTTGACTGGTCATTATTAAAGGTGGGTACAGAAGAAGAACACATTCTACAGATGCATTCAAAATTGTTCATTTCCCATTACAAATTTGGCTTATTTGCAAAATTTCAAAACTTTCTGATGTTTGCAAAAAAAAAAATCAAACAGGAACAATGAATATGACAAGTGGCTTCTCCAAATTCTACACAAAATTCCACTGTTACGGACGACTTCAGTCTCAGAATTATTCACTCCTTCATGACTTAGTAGATTTCCTCTGGCTGTTATGACCTGCTGCAAACAAGATGTGTAGTCAAGACACCAAGTTGTGTCAGCATTCATGGGGGATTTTATCCCATTCCTAATGAGCAATGGCCTCTGGTTTTCTAAAATTCTAGGGTTTGCTGCAATTGCCTTCTTCAAATCCCACCAAAGATTTTCCGCAGGGTTTAAGTAAGGTGATGGTGATGGCCGCTCCACAATCTTTTAGGGCTTCTTTTGAAACCAAGGCTTGGTGGACTGTGATATGTATGCTTTGGATCACTGTCCTGGTGGAAGGTCCAATGACACCGAGACTTCAGTTTCCTTATAGAAAGCATGACATTTACTGCAAGGATTTCCTGATACTTATTTAATCCATATTGCCCTCCACAAACAACAGGTTTCCAGTGCCAGAGGAAATAAAGCAGCTCAAGAGCATTGCCAAGCCACCGCCACATTTAACTGTAGGCACCAATGAGCTTTTTCCATACTTCACTGTAGATATCACCAAGCCACCAACATATTTACTGTAGACCTCACAGAGACACTGCCATGCTTCACTGTAGGCATCACTGAGCCACCACCATGCTTTACTGTAGACATCACGGAGCCGCCACCACCATGCTTCACTGTAGGCAGCACTGAACCACCACCATGCTTCACTGTAGGCAACACTGAGCCACCACCATTCTTCACTGAACTCATCACTGAACCACCACCATGATTTGCTGTACAGTAGGTAACACTGAGCCACCACCATGCTTCACTGTAGGCAATCACCGAGCCCTCATAATGCTTCTCTGTAGCCATTACTGAATCACTACCATACTTAACTGCAGACATCATTTTGTCACTGCCATCCTTCATTGTAGATATAAACAAACGCCAACTTTGCTTCATTATAGGTATCACTGAGCCATCGCCGTGTTTGACTTTAGGCAACACTGAGAAACTACCATGCTCTTCTGTAGGCATCAGCAAGCCACTGCCATGGCCAAGCCGCTGCCATTCTTTACTGTACGCATCACTAAGCCTCTTCCATGCTTTGCTGTAGTTATTATTAGACATAGGTGAAACCGAACAGTAAATTGCCCTACTGTTCGGGCACGGACACTGAACACAGACTTTTCTGGTTTTGCCCCCTGAAAATCTGGCTTTTGTCATGCTGTAAAGTGCATGAAAGCACAGCAAACACTGCCTCTGATTGGCGGTAAAATCATCAACACCTGACAGACAGTCGCGGTTCCCATGCTGTCAAAAGAGAGCTTGAGCTTGCAGCTATGATCAGAGGTATAAAGTTTACCTCCGGTCATTGGTGTCGGCTCCCATCTGCCGACGCCTGCTGCCGCTAATAACAGAGCAGGAGCAGCTGATGGGAGTATTCATCAGCCGGGTCCTGCACTGTAAATAAAAAAAAAAATGGCGTGGGTTCCCCTGTATTTTTGATAACCAGCTAGGCAAAACTCGCTGCTGGGGGCTGCAACCCTCAGCTGTCAGTGTTGGCAAGGCTGGTTATCAAGAATAGAAGGGTCCGCACGCCGTATTTTTTAATTATTTAAATAAATTATTTAAAAACACGGTGTGGGGTCCTCCCCATTTTTGACAACCAGCTAAGCTGAAGCAGACAGCTGGGGGCTGGTATGCTCAGGCTGGTAAGGGTCCATGGATATTGTCCCCCCCAGCCTAAAATAACAGCCCGCAACCGCCCAGAAAAGGCACATCTATTAGATGCGTCAATTCTGGCGCTTTTCCCAGCTCTTCCTACTTGGCCAGTAGCGGTGGCAAGTGGAGTTCATATATGTCGGGTTAATGTCAAATTTGTATTGTCTGGTGACATCAAACCCACGGCTTAGTAATGGAGAGGTGTCTATAAGGCACCTATCCATTGCTAATCCTATAGTTATATGGTAAATAAAGACACAGCCAGAATAAAGTCTTTTATTTTAACCCCTTCCCGACCTTTGACGCATACGCTGCGTCATGAAAGTCGGTGCCAATCCGACCTGTGATGCAGCGTATGCGTCATGGAGGGATCGCGCTCCTGCAGATCGGGTGAAAGGGTTAACTCCAATTTCACCCGATCTGCAGGAACAGGGGGAGTGGTGCTTCAGCCCAGGGGGGGTGCTTCACCCCCTCGTGGCTACGATCGCTCTGATTGGCTGTTGAAAGTGAAACTGCCAATCAGAGCGATTTGTAATATTTCACCCAAAAAAGCGGTGAAATATTACAATCCAGCCATGGCCGATGCTGCAATATCATCGGCCATGGCTGGAAAACCTAATCTGTCCCCCCCCACACCCACCGATCTCCTCCCCAGTGCTCCGTTACGTGGTCCCCCCCTAAGTCGTCCTGTCCGCTCCTCCTGTCCGCTCCCCCCGTGCTCCGGTCCCCCCTCCCTGTGCTCCGGTCCCCCCCCCCCGTGATCCGATCACCCCCCTTCATACTTACCGGGCCTCCCAGTGTCCGTCCGGCTTCTCCATGGGCGCCGCCATCTTCCAAAATGGCGGGCGCATGCGCACTGCGCCCGCCGAATCTGCCGGCTGGCAGATTCGTTTCAGATGTATTTTGATCACTGCGATATAGCCTATCACAGTGATCAAAATAAAAAAAATAGTAAATGACCCCCCTTTATGACCCCCATAGGTAGGGACAATAATAAAAGTAAATAAAATATATATTTTTTCTTTTTCTACTAGGGTTAGGGTTAGAACTAGGGTTAGAATTAGGGGTAGGGTTAGGGGTAGGGTTAGGGCATGTGCACACAGTGCGGATTTGGCTGCGAATCCGCAGCGGATGGCCGCGGATCCGCAGCGGATTGGCCGCGGATCCGCAGTGGATTGGCCGCTGCGAATTCGTAGCAGTTTTCCATCAGGTTTACAGTACCATGTACACCTATGGAAAACCAAATCCGCTGTGCCCATGGTGCGTAAAATACCGTGTGGAAACGCTGTGTTGTATTTTCCGCAGCATGTCAATTTTGTGCGGATTCCGCAGCGTTTTACACCTGTTCCTCAATAGGAATCCGCAGGTGAAATCCGCACAAAAAAACACTGGAAATCCACTGTAAATCCGCAGGTAAAACGCAGTGCCTTTTACCTGCGGATTTTTCAAAAATGGTGCAGAAAAATCTCACACGAATCCGCAAAGTGGGCACATAGCCTTAGGGTTAGGGTTGGAATTAGAGTTAGGGTACCGTCTCACAGTGGCACTTTGATCGCTACGACGGTACGATCCGTGACGTTCCAGCGATATCCATACGATATCGCTGTGTCTGACACGCAGCAGCGATCAGGGACCCTGCTGAGAATTGTACGTCGTAGCAGATCGTTTGGAACTTTCTTTCGTCGCTGGATCTCCCGCTGTCATCGCTGGATCGTTGTGTGTGACAGCGATCCAGCGATGCGTTCGCTTGTAACCAGGGTAAACATCGGGTTACTAAGAGCAGGGCCGCGCTTAGTAACCCGATGTTTACCGTGGTTACCAGCGTAAAAGTAAAAAAACAAACAAACCGTACATACTCACATTTCGGTGTCCTTCAGGTCCCTTGCCGTCTGCTTCCCGCTCTGACTGTCTGCTGGCCGGAAAGTGAGAGCACAGCACAGCAGTGACGTCACCGCTGCGCTCTGCTCTCACTGTACGGCGGCACTCAGTCAGAGCGGGAAGCAGACGGCAAGGGACCTGAAGGACACCGAAATGTGAGTATGTACGGTTTTTTTTTTGTTTTACTTTTACGCTGGTAACCACGGTAAACATCGGGTTACTAAGCGCGGCCCTGCGCTTAGTAACCCGATGTTTACCCTGGTTACCCGGGACCTTGGCATCGTTGGTCGCTGGAGAGCGGTCTGTGTGACAGCTCCCCAGCGACCACACAACGACTTTCCAACGATCACGGCCAGGTCGTATCGCTGGTCGTGATCGTTGGTAAATCGTTATGTGAGACGGTACCCTTAGGGTTGGAATTAGGGCTAGGGTTGGAAATAGGGTTAAGATTAGGCTTGTGGTTAGGGTTAAGGATAGGGTTAGGGTTGTGTTGGGGTTACAGTTGTGGGTAGGGTTGGGATTAGGGTTAGGGTTAGGGTTGGAATTAGGGTTACGGGTGTGTTGGGGTTAGGGTTGTGGTTAGGGGTGTGTTGGGGTTAGGGTTGTGATTAGGGTTATGGCTACAGTTGGGATTAGGATTAGGGGTGTGTTGGGGTTAGTGTTGAAGTTAGAATTGAGGGGTTTCCACTGTTTAGGCACATCAGGGGTCTCCAAACGCAACATGGCGCCACCATTGATTCCAGCCAATCTTGCGTTCAAAAAGTCAAATGGTGCGCCCAAACAGTGGTTTACCCCCACATATGGGATACCAGCGTACTCAGGACAAACTGGGCAACAATTATTGGGGTCCAATTTCTCCTGTTACCCTTGCAAAAATAAAAAATTACTTGCTAAAACATAATTTTTGAGGAAAGAACAATTATTTTTTATTTTCACGGCTCTACGTTATAAACTTATGTGAAGCACTTGGGGGTTGAAAGTGCTCACCACACATCTAGATAAGATCCTTTTGGGGTCTAGTTTCCAAAATGGGGTCACTTGTGGGGTGTTTCTACTGTTTAGGCACATCAGGGGCTCTGCAAATGCAACGTGACGCCCGCAGACCATTCCATCAAAGTCTGCATTTCAAATGTCACTACTTCCCTTCCAAGCCCTGACGTGCGCCCAAACAGTGGTTTGCCCCCACATATGGGGTACCAGCGTACTCACAACAAACTGGGCAACAAATATTGGGGTCCAATTTCTCCTGCTACCCTTGTGAAGAAAAAAAATTGCTTCCTAAAACATCTTTTTTGAGGACAGAAAAATGATTTTTAATTTTCACGGCTCTGCGTTGTAAACTTCTGTTAAGCACTTGGGGGTTGAACGTGCTCACCACACATCTAGATAAGTTCTTTGGGGGGTCTAGTTTCCAAAATGGGGTCATTTATGGGGTGTTTCTACTGTTTAGGCACATCAGGGGCTCTGCAAATGCAACGTGACGCCCGCAGACCATTCCATCAAAGTCTGCATTTCAAATGTCACTACTTACCTTCCGAGCCCTGACGTGTGTCAAAACAGTGGTTTACCCCCACATATGGGGTATCAGCGTACTCAGGAGAAACTGCACAACAACTTTTGGGGTCCAATTTCTCCTGTTACCCTTGGGAAAATAAAAAATTGTGGGCTAACAAATTATTTTTGAGGAAAGAAAAATAATTTTTTATTTTCATGGCTCTGCGTTATAAACTTCTGTGAAGCACTTGGGGGTTCAAAGTGCTCACCACACATCTAGATTAGTTCCTTGGGAGGTCTAGTTTCCAAAATGGGGTCACTTGTAGGGGAGCTCCAATGTTTAGGCACACAGGGGCTCTCCAAACGCGACATGGTGTCCGCTAACGATTGGAGCTAATTTTCCATTCAAAAAGTCAAATGGCGCGCTTTCCCTTCCGAGCCTTGCCGTGCACCCAAACAGTGGTTTACCCCCACATATGAGGTATCGGCGTACTCAGGAGAAATTGCCCAACAAATTTTAGGATCCATTTTATCCTGTTTCTCATGTGAAAATGAAAAAATTGAGGCTAAAAGAAATTTTGTGTGAAAAAAAAGGACTTTTTCATTTTTACGGATCAATTTGTGAAGCACCTGAGGGTTTAAAGTGCTCACTATGCATCTAGATAAGTTCCTTGGGGGGTCTAGTTTCCAAAATGGGGTCACTTGTGGGGGAGCTCCAATGTTTAGGCACACGGGGGCTCTCCAAACGCGACATGGTGTCCGCTAAAGATTGGAGCCAATTTTTCATTCAAAAAGTCAAATGGCGCTCCTTCCCTTCCGAGCCCTGCTGTGCGCCCAAACAGTGGTTTACCCCCACATATGAGGTATCAGCGTACTCAGGACAAATTGGACAACAACATTCGTGGTCCAGTTTCTCCTTTTACCCTTGGAAAAATAAAAAAATTGTTGCGAAAAGATCATTTTTGTGACTAAAAAGTTAAATGTTAATTTTTTCCCTCCATGTTGCTTCTGCTGCAGTGAAACACCTGAAGGGTTAATAAACTTCTTGAATGTGGTTTTGAGCACCTTGAGGGGTGCAGTTTTTAGAATGGTGTCACTTTTGGGTATTTTCAGCCATATAGAACCCTCAAACTGACTTTAAATGTGAGGTGGTCCCTAAAAAAAATGGTTTTGTAAATTTTGTTGTAAAAATGAGAAATCACTGGTCAAATTTTAACCATTATAACTTCCTAGCAAAAAAAAAATGTTTCCAAAATTGTGCTGATGTAAAGTAGACATGTGGGAAATGTTATTTACTAACTATTTTGTGTCACATAACTCTCTGGTTAAACAGAATAAAAATTCAAAATGTGAAAATTGCAAAATTTTCAAATTTTTCGCCAAATTTCCGTTTTTTTCACAAATAAACTCAGAAATTATCGACCTAAATTTACCACTAACATGAAGCCCAATATGTCACGAAAAAACAATCTCAGAACCGCAAGGATCCGTTGAAGCGTTCCTGAGTTACCTCATAAAGGGACACTGGTCAGAATTGCAAAAAATGGCAAGGTCATTAATGCCAAAATAGGCTGGGTCATGAAGGGGTTAAATAAAACAAAACACACTTACTTTTTATGTAGAAATAACAAACACAATTATTCGGAATATATACTATAAGTTATAAAGAGAGAACTTTTTTATTTTAGCATCATGATTTAGTTATGTTTTTCTGCAGGTTTGTTCTTTTACAGCTTTTCTTCAGTTTGTGTTTATTTTATTTTCTATTACCTTTCTTCTTCTATTTATAGGATTCTATTGATGTTCAAAAAGTAGCAGTCGCCGGACATTCATTTGGGGCAGCGACTGCGATTAAAGCTCTGGGGAGAGATTCACGATTTAGGTAAGAATCTATATAAAGATCAGGAATAATCTATGTTAGCAAAATAATTATGTCCCACGTACACAACACAGGAGGCAGTATTATAGTAGTTATATTCTTGTATATAGCAAGCAGTATTATAGTAGTTATATTCTTGTACATAGGGGCAGTATTATAGTATTTCTATTCTTGTATATAGGAGCAGTATTATAGTAGTTATTTTCTTGTACATAGGGACAGTATTATAGTAGATATATTCTTGTACATAGGAGCAGTATTATAGTAGTTATATTCTTGTACATAGGAGCAGTATTATAGTAGTTATATTCTTATACATAGGGGGCAGTATTATAGTAGTTATATTCTTGTACATAGGAGCAGTATTATAGTAGTTATATTCTTGTACATAGGAGCAGTATTATAGTAGTTCTATTCTTGTATATAGGGGCAGTATTCTAGTAGTTATATTCTTGTACATAGGGGCAGTATTATAGTAGTTATATTCTTGTATATAGGAGCAGTGTTATAATAGTTATATTCTTGTACATAGGGGGCAGTATTATAGTAGTTATATTCTTGTACATAGGGGGCAGTATTATAGTAGTTATATTCTTGTACATAGAAGCAGTATTATAGTAGTTATATTCTTGTACATAGGGGCAGTATTATAGTAGTTATATTCTTGTACATAGGGGCAGTATTATAGTAGTTATATTCTTGTATATAGGAGCAGTGTTATAATAGTTATATTCTTGTACATAGGGGGCAGTATTATAGTAGTTATATTCCTGTACATAGGGGCAGTATTATAGTAGTTCTATTCTTGTATATAGGGGCAGTATTATAGTAGTTATATTCCTGTACATAGGGGCAGTATTATAGTAGTTATATTCTTGTATATAGGAGCAGTATTATAGTGGTTATATTCTTGTACATAGGAGGCAGTATTATAGTAGTTATATTCTTGTACATAGGGGCAGTATTATAGTAGTTATATTCTTGTACATAGGGGCAGTATTATAGTAGTTATATTCTTGTACATAGGGAGCAGTATTATAGTAGTTCTATTCTTGTATATAGGGGCAGTATTATAGTAGTTATATTCTTGTACATAGGGGCAGTATTATAGTAGTTATATTCTTGTACATAGGGAGCAGTATTATAGTAGTTCTATTCTTGTATATAGGGGCAGTATTATAGTAGTTATATTCTTGTACATAGGGGCAGTATTATAGTAGTTATATTCTTGTACATAGGAGCAGTATTATAGTAGTTATATTCTTGTACATAGGAGCAGTATTATAGTAGTTATATTCTTGTACATAGGGGCAGTATTATAGTAGTTATATTCTTGTACATAGGGGCAGTATTATAGTAGTTATATTCTTGTACGTACATAGGGGCAGTATTGTAGCAGTTATATTCATCAAAGGGTGCAGTAAAACTGTGCTTAATGCTGAGTATTATATGAGCTCACCATGTATGATGTGTCGGTGTTAGGTGTGGGGTGGCCCTGGATTCCTGGATGTTCCCTTTGAGAGATGAGATATTTTCCACTATCCATCAACCTGTTTTATTCGTCAACTCTGAGAAGTTCCAGTGGGTGGATAATATTCTACTCATGAAGAAGATGGATTCCACCAGCCTAGAGAGAAAGATGATCACAATCAAGTAAGTGTATACTCGCTCTAGTCACTATCTATCTGCAATATGTGCATGTTGGGTATACTAGTAATATACATGCAGAAGACTCCCCTTTATAAATGATATTTTGGCATTTATTTTAGAGGTGAACTTCATATAACTCACATAAGTAAAGAATCTTCTGTGTAGAATATTTGTATGTTTATTTGCACAATGCTGTACAATGCATGTGTATGATAGGTGACTACTTATTGATCGGGGTCAGATTGCTGTAACCTACTCCGGTTGGCAGAATGGGGAACTTTTCCTCCATTAGCGCAGAGCGGCGGAGCATTGCAATAGACTTTTTGTGGCAGCTTCACAGAGAATTTCTGCCGACTGGTTCCAGTCTCAGCAGTGGAACACCTACAGATCAGTAAGTTATCGCCTATACATGATCCTTTTTTTTTTTTAATGGACAACCCCTAAAAAGCTTACATATTAGGTTTTGTTAATGGTGATCTTATTTATTTGTTGTTGTTTTTCTCTGTAGGGGCAGTGTTCATCAAAGCTTTCCAGACTTCACCTTTCTGACTGGTTACTTGATAGGGAAAATATTCAAGTTGAAGGGAGAAATTGACCCGTACGTGGGGATGGACATCATTAATAATGTCACATTAGCCTTTCTACAGCGGCATCTAGGTGAGTACCCGAATGGCGTAGGGGGGAACAGCAAGGCCACTTACACAATCTGAGCACAAACTGACCACGAGCTTCCTGACCTAAACTTCTACTGAGGGAGGAACGTCAGGAGGACCCCCATACATCAGATGGTCGACGACATCCCTATGATGCGTTTGGACGTCTATAGCTTAAAGGGCAATTATTTTAGGCTCATAAAAGGGTTGTGTGGCTCCACTCACTGACACATTGGAAGGTGAGTGATGATGATGATCATGATGTTGCATCGGCCAGGACACATTCGCGACCGGCAGGTATCATAAACATGTCCTAATTTCTAGGATTAGTTGATCATGCATGTGTCCTGGTAGACATATACAGGCACGTTCACGTTTCAATTGGAAATCAGAGGCAGAAGATGCAAACATAGGCTGGACCGACATCTGTCTGAGATGGTTTAGTGAATCCTGTATTGAGCAGAGGGTTGGACATGATGACCCTGGAGGTCCATTCCAACTCTAACAATCTATGATTCTGAGGCATCGAACATCCCTTTCTAAGGTCTAGTTTTATTTTTTCCACTTAGGGCTCCAGAAAGATTTTAACCAGTGGGACCCTCTCATCGATGGAGTAGGAGAATTTGTCATTCCTGGAACCAACATCGATCTACCTCCGGCACAAGCCAAGTCCTCCAAGTGACCTCCCAACAGTTTCCGATCACCAGTGTTGTAACCTATCTGCCATCAGAGGCGCGGAGCCTGCACGTCACAAGTGGACAACACGAGCTGAGACTACGTCCTTCATTTTACAAGGGATGGGAAAACGTCCTGGATCCATTTCTTTACAATGTTTGTTCTTCCTGGATGGTTACAGACTGTGGGGTCTGAACATTTGGATAGGTGTAGAAGTGTGTGATCCCCGTAATCTCCTACAAACTGCACTTTTTATGATTCTGGGAACCTGTATATACTTGAAGCAGAAGTGAGTTACTAACATGAGTATTGCTGTAATCCACATTCTGCCTCCGCAAAGGTCAAAGGTGCTGCTCTACGCCTCCCCTGTTCTTTACACTGCAGCTCTGCTTTGTCAGACTGAGTGCTGTGTTTAAGCAGAAGCTCGGCAGTGCATTGAGGGATGATTTCCATTACAGCAGGAACAGATTGAACTATAAGCCAATAATTGCTGTAAAGATAATGGGGAAATCAGCCTTAATAACTGGGGAAGCCGGAGATCTGACAAAGATAAATAAGCACAATGATTGCAGAGACTACAAGACTAGCAGGACCACCATGGACCAATGGTGCTTTATATAATGTATACATATTCCAGGTGCCTGTTATTAAGAGTGTAAATTATGAAGATTTGGTATAAAACACTACTGCGTTCATGACGGCTTTGCCAGCAACTCGTGGCTGAACACCGATTCCTGTGATGTTTGCACTATTATTATTAAGATTACAATAGAATATTACCTGTTTCTGATAATGTCATAAAATGTGCATATAATAGCTCCAGTCTAGGAGTATTCTATAACAGCTCACCGCTGCAGGGGATACTGGTTAGTAAGGATGCACTGGACCTCACAGGTGAGGCCGAGAGTCCATTGGTTTCCCTACTTAACGGACCGCCCATGTCTTGCGCCATCAGTTTTATACTTGATGCAGAAGACTTGGCATGATCATAAGTGAGGCTACACCTGAAAAACACCACTTAAATGGTTGATCTAGAACTTTTCCTTTTTTCCTTATGGAGCTAAAAACTACCTCCCTGTTCTGCCCTGCGACAATGTCTCTATACCCGTCCCCCCTGTATACTAGAGTTTACGAATAACAATTATTGATAACAGTGGTGGGGATCTTTTGAAGATAGCCATGCACTTGGCTTCAACATCTTCATCAGGTAACTTTGTGAAATCGGTGTAGAGAAGAGCAGGGGTAGCAACGCTTTTGGTTTCATCATTAGTTGTCTTAGTGCAGAATTTCAGTGCGATGCGTGGATCCACGTCGACCTTCCTTCCAGCTTTACTGACATAGGAGTAATGAGGAGAACTTGGTAGGGACCGTCATACAAGGGTTCTAGTCTGTGTTTTCTGACATGCCTTTTAACGACTACAAAAGCACCAGACTTTAAATTGTGACAAGTGTAGGTTTCTGCTGAATCTGGAAGGGAAGGAAAAAACTAAAACATAGGTGTTAGCTAGATTTTTACTAAGCTGAATAACATTGAACAGCACGGTCAGTTTCTTCTGATAACTACTGAGACTGGACATTTTCAACTGGGGGCCTAGCACCAAACAATATCTCATATGGGGACAGGCCATGTTTTGCCTTAGGGGTAGTGCAAATGTGGTACAGTACAATGGGTAGGAGCCCTGGCCATGGAGCCCTAGTCTCCTGCATCATTTTGGTCAATTGTCCCTTCAGTGTGCCGTTCAGCCTCTCAACTTTCCCACTGGATTGTGGAGAGTATGGAGGGCTACAGTGGATCCAAGCATTGTCAGAACCTCCTGATACACATGAGAAAAGGCCAGACCTTGGTCACTTTCGACAACTTCTGGAACACCATATCTGCATAAGACTTCCATCACCAGTTTCTTTGCTGTGGTCTTTGCAGTCATGTTGGTAACGGGGAATGCTTCAGGCCAACTGGAGAACATGTCGACAACCACCAGACAATATTCATACCTTCCAGACTTAGGCAACGTGATGTGGTCCACCTGGAGCCTTTGGAAAGGATAGTCGGGCTTAGCAAGATGCTTCGGGGGTACACGTTGAAGTTGACCGGGATTGCAGGTCTGACAGATATTACATGCACGGTTGAATGCTGTCAGGACTGTAGAAATACCTGGAGCCCAGTAGAATTTTTGTACCAGGGCTTGGGCCTGTTTTTTGTTTTTTATTTCCTTGATGTGTGGGCCCATGTGCCCACGTGGCAATAGCAGGGTACATCCGCTTAAGGAGACACACAAATTGGTCCTTTTTCCAGAGACCATTGTCCATACATGCTCCATCAGCCTTTCACTGCTTCACTTCTTCCTTTGGGGACATTCTCTGCATCGTCATTAAGCAGTCTCGCGGGCTCCGACAGAGAAAACCTCAGTCTGTTGTGGATCATCAGGTTCCTGTAGAGTCAGTGTTTCTTGTAACTGTTTACGCTGAGAGCGTGTGGTCACCATACCTGGTATGGTCAGGTCAACGGGTAGGAGAGCAGCAGCTTTTGCTTGCATATCCACAAAGGCGTTACCAACAGTCTGTGGACTGTTCCTAGGACCGTGCGCCTTAACTTTGATAATGGCCACCTGGGTAGGTAATTTGATTGAGTCCATGAGGGTTTTAACAGCTTCAGCATTCTTCACTGGAGTCCCAGCGGTAGTAATAAACCCTCGATTGGCCCATAGGGCTCCGAAATCATGAGCAATACCAAATGCATACTGTGAGTCCGTGTATATATTAGCCCGCCTGTCTTTGGCCAGAATACATGCAGTAGACAGAGCCTGAAGTTCTACTTCTTGTGCTGACAGTGAGGGAGTGCAGCTGCGTGCACTATACCGTATCCAGTGTGGAACCTGCCAAAATCATCAGCATATCTTGAACCGTCTTTCAGGGCATTGTAGAGAGGTTACATTATGCGGGATGCGTCCAGTATCCACTGACGACAATAAGTACATAGTCCAAGAAAACGCTGGAGTTCAGTCTCGCCTTTCGGAAAAGGAAGGGAGCTGACGGCTATTTTTCTTTCTTTTGTGAGGTGTCTGACACCCTGAAGGAGACAGTGACCCAAAAATACCACTTGACCAAGGCAGAACCGAAGTTTCGAGGCCGAAACCCGACAGTTCAGATCTGCCAGATACTTGAGGAGGCTAACAGTGGCAGCAATGGCTTCCTGCTCTGTTCGTGCACACAACAAAAGATCAGCCACATATTTTTTGCAAACTGATTGGGACTATTTTGGGCCCATTGTGGCATAAATGTCCACGTCAATTGTCGTCCCTGATAAGTGAATGCAAACAGAACTGGTAATTTGGGTGTAATGGAATGCTGAAGAAGGCATTGGTGAGGTCGATAACTGAACCAAGCAGCATCCTGAGATATCTGGGACAAAAGAGTATGGTTCTACAGGCATTATTGGGGGTGGATCTGGGCCTATCAGGGCCATCATAACCGTAGGAAGGGCATGTAGGATACAGGGGTAATATAATATAAGAACCAGCTGACCATCATCTTGGAATTGTATTCTGGAGCAGAACTGTGATAATATATCTGCCCCCAGTAAATTTACCGGACATATAGGAGAGATTACGAACTGAGCAGTAACATCAGGGAAAGGTCCCACAGGGATGGGTTTTGTAAGAGTATATTTATTGTGTCTGCCATCTACTCTAATTAAAACAAGCTCTTGATCTGAAAATTGACATGGCGGGGCTGGGGAGTGAGATTCCCAGACATAGGGTTAAAAGGGATATTGGAGAACTGAATTTGTGTAGGGTGGGAGGGCTGGAGCTGAAGTCTGTTACGTGGGCCACTGATAAGGAACGGAGCTGCGTCCTTGCAGCTGTGGGGGGGGGGGCTGAGATTGGAGCAGAAATCGCTGCGGCTACTGATTTAACCTTTAATTTCCCTGCTGATGCAGAACGGGCTAAGTTCTTTTGAATACTCTTTACTACTTTTAATGCATCATCCGGAGTGGAAGTCTCGATATCAGGTCTAACTGACATTATTGCCTCTTTCAATTCAGATTTAAGGCCGGACATTAAAGCTACTACAAAAAGGTTGTGAATGGGCTTTATTTTACAATGAGAATCCCAGATCTTTAAATACTACCATAAGACACCCATAGAACTTCTCGGCAGTCCAGGATATATTGGTGCCTTGGAGTTAAGGAGCATAGGGTTTACAGTCGGGCGTAGAGGCTTAATTTCCTGGGGAGGGACCATATTTCACTTTCAACTTACAATATTTCTTTATACTGCAAAACAATATTGTCGCTTTAAACAAAACACAAATCTCCCAGCGCGTTCTACACCAAGGATAAAAAATACAGAGAAACTTAGAACGCAGCTACGTGCCCTGTTATGAACTGGTGGTTTAGGAGCAACATGGGACGTGCTCTGGAGGAGGTGGTACCTGTACTGACCGCAGTTCCTGAGCTAAACACAACACTAGAAGTAGCCGTGGGATGCTCCTGTCACTCCCTAGACACCTCGTCACAGCCGGAGGACTAACTACCCCTAAAGATAGAAACAGGAAAGCTATCTTGCCTCAGAGAAAATCCCCAAAGGATAGGACAGCCCCCCACAAATATTGACTGTGAGTGGAGAGGGAAATGACATACGCAGAATGAAACCAGGATGTAGCAAAGGAGGCCAGTCTAGCTAGATAGATAGAACAGGACAGAATACTGTGCGGTCAGTATTAAAAACTAGAAAAATCCACCACAGAGTTTACAAAAATCTCCACACCTGACTAAAGGTGTGGAGGGTAAATCTGCTTCCCAGAGCTTCCAGCTTAACTGAATAAATACATAATGACAAGCTGGACTAGAAAAAAAACATAGAAAGTGCAGAAAGATTAAGTCCACAACAAGTGGACTGCAAAAGAACAAAGCAAGGACTTATCTTTGCTGAACTGGTCAGAATATCAGGGAAATCCAAGCAGAGATGTGAATCCAACCAGGAACCATTGACAACTGGCACAGGCTGAAGGATGGAACCAGGCTAAATAGCTGAGCCAGAAAGACAATCAGTGGAAGCAGCTGCTGACTACTAAATCCAAGGAGGAGCAGTACCACTTAAAACCACCGGAGGGAGCCCAAGAGCAGAACTCATAAAAGTGCCTCTTACAACCACCGGAGGGAGCTCAAGAGCGGAATTCACAACAGTACCCCCCCTTGAGGAGGGGTCACCGAACCCTCACCAGAGCCCCCAGGCCGATAAGGACGAGCCAAGTGAAAAGCACGAACCAAATCGGCGGCATGGACATCGGAGGCAACAACCCAAGAATTATCCTCCTGGCCATAACCCTTCCACTTGACAAGATACTGAAGTGTTATGGTTCGGTGGTTAGGAACACATGAACTGACCTGATAGTTAAACCAGAAATAAAGGACAAGCTCTGAGCCACCAGAGGGAGCCCAAAAACAGAACTCACAAAGTACCACTCATGACCACAGGAGGGAGCCCGAGAACGGAATTCACAACACTGAAGCCTCCGCCTCGAAAAACGAGAATCCAGAATTTTCTCTACCACATATTCCAACTCCCCATCAACCAACACCGGGGCAGGAGGATCAACAGAGGGAACAACGGGCACCACATATCTCCGCAACAAAGATCTATGGAAAACATTATGGATGGCAAAAGAGTCTGGAAGGGCCAAACGAAAAGATACCGGATTGATAATCTCAGAAATCTTATAAGGACCAATAAACCGAGGCTTGAACTTAGGGGAAGAAACCTTCATAGGAACATGACGAGAAGATAACCAGACTAAATCCCCCACCCGAAGCCGGGGACCAACACACCGACGGCGGTTAGCAAAACGTTGAGCCTTTTCCTGAGACGTCAAATTGTCTACCACATGAGTCCAAATCTGCTGTAACCTGTCCATTACAGAATCCACACCTGGACAATCAGCAGGCTCAACCTGCCCCGAAGAAAAACGAGGAAGAAAACCAAAATTACAAAAGAAAGGCAAAACCAAAGTAGCCGAACTAGCCCGATTATTAAGGGCAAACTCGGCCAACGGCAAGAAAGCCACCCAGTCATCCTGGTCAGCAGACACAAAGCATCTCAAATAGGTTTCCAAGGTCTGATTAGTTTGCTCAGTTTGGCCATTTGTCTGAGGATGAAACGCCGAAGAAAAAGACAAATCAATGCCCATCCTAGCACAAAAGGCCCGCCAAAACCTAGAAACAAACTGGGAACCTCTGTCAGACACAATATTCTCCGGAATGCCATGCAAACGAACCACATGCTGAAAAAACAATGGAACCAAATCAGAGGAGGAAGGCAATTTAGGCAAAGGTACCAAATGGACCATTTTAGAGAACCGGTCACAAACCACCCAGATAACAGACATCTTCTGGGAAACGGGAAGATCCGAAATAAAATCCATGGAAATATGCGTCCAGGGCCTCTCAGGGACCGGCAAAGGCAAAAGCAACCCACTAGAAAGGGAACAGCAAGGCTTGGCCCGGGCACAAGTCCCACAGGACTGCACAAAAGAACGCACATCCCGCGACAAGGAAGGCCACCAAAAGGACCTAGCAACCAAATCTCTGGTACCAAAAATCCCAGGATGACCAGCCAACACCGAACAATGAACCTCAGAAATTACCTTACTTGTCCATCTATCAGGAACAAACACCTTCCCCACAGGACAGCGGTCAGGTTTATCAGCCTGAAATTCCTGAAGCACCCGCCGTAAATCAGGGGAGATGGCAGAAAGAATCACCCCTTCCTTAAGAATGCCAACCGGCTCAAGGACTCCAGGAGAATCAGGCAAAAAACTCCTAGAGAGGGCATCAGCCTTAACATTCCTAGATCCCGGAAGATACGAGAACACAAAATCAAAACGGGAGAAAAAGAGGGACCATCGAGCCTGTCTAGGGTTCAACTGCTTGGCCGACTCGAGGTAAATCAGATTCTTATGATCGGTCAAGACCACAACGCGGTGCTTGGCTCCCTCAAGCCAATGTCGCCACTCCTCAAATGCCCACTTCATGGCCAACAACTCCCGATTGCCGACATCATAATTGCGCTCCGCTGGCGAAAACTTTCTGGAAAAAAAGGCACACTGTTTCATCAAAGAACCATCAGAACTCCTCTGAGACAAAACGGCCCCTGCCCCAATCTCAGAAGCGTCAACCTCAACCTGAAAAGGAAGAGAAACATCCGGCTGACGCAACACAGGGGCAGAAGTAAATCAGTGTTTAAGCTCCTGAAAGGCCTCAACAGCCGTAGAGGACCAATTCGTCACATCAGCGCCTTTCTTTGTCAAATCGGCCAGGGGCTTAACCACACTGGAAAAGTTGGCAATGAAACGGCGATAAAAATTAGCAAAGCCCAAAAATTTCTGAAGACTCTTCACAGATGTGGGTTGAATCCAGTCATGAATGGCTTGGACCTTAACAGGATCCATTTCTATAGACGAGGGAGAAAAAATAAAACCCAAAAAAGAGACCTTCTGAACTCCAAATAGGCACTTAGACCCCTTCACAAATAAAGCATTATCACGAAGGATCTGGAATACCATCCTGACCTGCTTCACATGAAACTCCCAATCATCGGAAAAAATCAAAATATCATCCAAATACACAATCATGAATTTATCAAGATAATTGCGGAAAATATCATGCATGAAGGATTGAAATACAGAAGGAGCATTAGAGAGCCCGAATGGCATCACAAGGTATTCAAAATGGCCTTCGGGCGTATTAAATGCAGTTTTCCATTCGTCACCCTGTTTAATACGAACAAGATTATATGCCCCTCAAAGGTCAATCTTAGTAAACCAACTAGCCCCCTTGATCCGAGCAAACAAATCAGAAAGCAAAGGTAAAGGGTATTGGAATTTGACCGTGATCTTATTAAGAAGGCGATAATCAATACAGGGTCTCAAGGAGCCATCCTTCTTGGCAACAAAAAAGAATCCCGCTCCCAATGGTGACGAAGACGGCCGAATATGCCCCTTCTCCAAAGACTCCTTAACATAACTCCGCATGGCGGCATGCTCTGGCACAGACAGATTGAAAAGTCGGCCCTTAGGGAACTTACAGCCAGGAATCAAGTTAATAGCACAATCACAGTCCCTATGTGGAGGAAGGGAACTGGGCTTGGGCTCATCAAATACATCCTGGAAATCCGACAAAAACTCAGGAACTTCTGAAGAGGGGGAAGAGGAAATTGACATCAAAGGAACGTCACTATGTACCCCTTGACAACCCCAACTAGTCACAGACATAGATTTCCAATCCAGCACCGGATTATGTCCCTGTAACCATGGAAAACCCAGTACAACAACATCATGCAAATTATGCAGCACCAGAAAACGGCAATCTTCCTGATGTGCTGGAGCCATGCACATGGTCAGCTGAGTCCAATACTGAGGTTTATCCTTGGCCAACGGTGTAGCATCAATGCCCCTCAAAGGAATAGGGCTCTGCAAAGGCTGCAAGGAAAAACCACAGCGCCTGGCGAATTCCAAGTCAATCAAGTACAGGGCAGCACCTGAATCCACAAATGCCATGACAGAAAAGGACGATAATGAGCAAATCAAGGTCACAGATAAGAGAAATTTAGGCTGTACAGTACTGATGGTAACAGACCTAGCGACCCTCTTAGTACGCTTAGGGCAATCAGAAATAACATGAGCTGAATCACCACAGTAAAAACACAGCGTATTCTGGCGTCTGAATCCCTGCCGTTCTGCTCTAGTCAAAATCCTATCACATTGCATAGGCTCAGGACTCTGCTCAGAGGATACTGCCATATGGTGCACAACTTTGCGCTCGCGCAGGCGCCGATCAATCTGAATGGCTAGAGACATAGATTCGCTCAAACCAGCAGGCGTGGGGAACCCCACCATAACATCTTTAAGGGCTTCAGAAAGACCCTTTCTGAAAATTGCTGCCAGAGCCTCCTCATTCCATTTAGTGAGCACAGACCATTTTCTAAATTTCTGGCAGTATACTTCTGCCACTTCCTGACCCTGACACAGGGCCAACAAGGTCTTTTCTGCATGATCCACAGAATTAGGTTCGTCATACAATAATCCGAGCGCTTGAAAAAATGCGTCTACATTAAGCAATGCCGGATCCCCTGATTAAAGGGAGAATGCCCAGTCCTGAGGGTCACCACGCAGCAGAGAGATGACAATTTTAACCTGCTGAATGGAATCACCAGAGGAACGGGGTTTCAAGGCAAAAAACAATTTGCAGTTATTTTTAAAGTTCAAAAACTTGGATCTGTCCCCAAAAAACAAATCAGGGGTTGGAATTCTAGGCTCTAAAGCCGGAGTCTGGACAACATAATCTTGGATACTCTGTACTCCTGCAGCAAGATGATCCACACGAGTAAACAAACCCTGAACATCCATGCCAGCACCAAAATCCTGAACCACCCAGAGATTAAGAGGAAAAAAAGACAAAACAGACTGCAGAAAAAAAAATGGCTCAGAACTTCCTTTTCCTTCTTTTGAGATGAATTTAAATCATTTTTGGCCAGTTGTACTGTTATGAACTGGTGGTTTAGGAGCAACATGGGACGTGCTCTGGAGGAGGTGGTACCTGTACTGACCGCAGTTCCTGAGCTAAACACAACACTAGAAGTAGCCGTGGGATGCTCCTGTCACTCCCTAGACACCTCGTCAAAGCCGGAGGGCTAACTACCCCTAAAGATAGAAACAGGAAAGCTATCTTGCCTCAGAGAAAATCCCCAAAGGATAGGACAGCCCCCCACAAATATTGACTGTGAGTGGAGAGGGAAATGAAATACGCAGAATGAAACAAGAATGTAGCAAAGGAGGCCAGTCTAGCTAGATAGATAGATAGAACAGGACAGAATACTGTGCGGTCAGTATTAAAAACTAGAAAAATCCACCACAGAGTTTACAAAAATCTCCACACCTGACTAAAGGTGTGGAGGGTAAATCTGCTTCCCAGAGCTTCCAGCTTAACTGAATAAATACATAATGACAAGCTGGACTAGAAAAAACATAGAAAGTGCAGAAAGATTAAGTCCACAACAAGTGGACTGCAAAAGAACAAAGCAAGGACTTATCTTTGCTGAACTGGTCAGAACATCAGGGAAATCCAAGCAGAGATGTGAATCCAACCAGGAACCATTGACAACTGGCACAGGCTGAAGGATGGAACCAGGCTAAATAGCCGAGCCAGAAAGACAATCAGTGGAAGCAGCTGCTGACTACTAAATCCAAGGAGCAGCAGTACCACTTAAAACCACCGGAGGGAGCCCAAGAGCAGAACTCACAAAAGTGCCACTTACAACCACCGGAGGGAGCCCAAGAGCGGAATTCACAACAGTGCCCCCTCCATACCAGAGACACAGAGATAAGAAAATCGCAGCATTCCTCAGCACAGAAAGAAGAAAGCAATAGCGCAGCTGTTTGACCCCTTCCATCAGGTATCTTAGAGATTTCACACAGAAACGGAATACAGCAGTTCTCAGACTTAATTAATTTCTACAAAAACTACATCACACAATTCATGTGCCAGACCACTTTAGAAAAACCTATGATTGAGAATATCTTTCCCCATCTTTGGGCTAACAGTATCAGATTCATCACACAAATTCAAAGTCTTCTTTTTCTTCCACGGAAACTGATTCTCCTTTAGAGCTAAATATCCTTAATTAGTCGTGCACAATACCAGAGCGGCCGTATTAGTTTGTTCCACTAGGTTTGCCTGTCCCCCGCTGGGACAACCCAAAATCGCGGTACTCAGCGAAAGGAGGAGGGCGTCTCAGACTTTCCCTCCGGATACCCCGGAAATACACATATATATCTATATATTCCTGAGTTACGCATCCTACCCATCTTCGATCACCTCACCGCGCCTGATTCTAACAGTGATCAGGAATTCAGGATATTTTGACTATAAGGAGAATTACATCACTGGTCAATCCGGGGTGTCCGTCCCTTATGAGGTACAGTTCGAGCACTGGGCTCCCAACGGAACTACACCTCTATATGATTCCACCCAAGAATCACCCCACCATCGGGGACAAACCTCAGATCCTCTTTGCAGCAACAAACACAGGAAAACCACACCAAACGGTCAGTCTTGACAGTATAACTGCCAACTTACCGTGGTTGTTGTGGGGGATGATCAGTCCCAATTTTCCAGTTCCTGTGTCCGGTCCGAGGGTCCTTTGTCTTGTTGTCCTCCGGGGGGCAGAGGCGTTCCTGTTTGGGGCCCCACGTTTTCGGGCACCAACTGTTGAGGGAGGATCTAAAGTGATCCTTCACGGTTAACTCAGTGATTTCCAAATTAATCTACAGGACGTTGCCGGCAACTGAAAATGACCAGACGGAGACGTGTGTCTCTGGGGGGGGATCAAGCAGATCTCTGAGCCCCCATTTATTGTGTATGACTTTTCATTTTCATAATCATAGAAATTATACTTCAACCAATCAGCATAAGAACACGCTCACAGTTCTTAACCTATAAGAATGCAGGAACAGTCTGTGCGTCAAAGTCTAATAGAACAATACACTCTCAGTCTCATGTCCTGTCTAGATTGCAACAATCAAGGTGTCATAACAGCTGTAAACTTTAGCCTAGTAACAAAATTTATTTTAGAACAGCAAAATGGAGTCGAAAAGCACAAAATGGAGAATCTTTCTTAATTTGTCCCTTCACAATACTATAGCACACAGGAGAGCAGACAGATCCTCTATATACTACTCCACACAGAAGAGACGACAGATCCTCTATATACTACACCACACAGGAGAGCCGACAGATCCTCTATATACTACACCACACAGGAGAGCCGACAGATCCTCTATATACTACACCACACAGGAGAGCTGACAGATCCTCTATATACTACACCACACAGGAGAGCCGACAGATCCTCTATATACTTCACCACACAGGAGAGCCGACAGATCCTCTATATACTACACCACACAGGAGAGCCGACAGATCCTCTATATACTACATCACACAGGAGAGCTGACAGATCCTCTATATACTACATCACACAGGAGAGCCGACAGATCCTCTATATACTACACCACACAGGAGAGCCGACAGATCCTCTATATACTACACCACACAGGAGAGATGACAGATCCTCTATATAATACACCACACAGGAGAGCTGACAGATCCTCTATATACTACACCACACAGGAGAGCTGACAGATCCTCTATATACTACACCACTCAGGAGAGCTGACAGATCCTCCATATACTACACCACACAGGAGAGCTGACATATCCTCTATATACTACACCATACAGGAGAGATCCTCTATATACTACACCACACAGGAGAGCGGACAGATCCTCTATAATATAAAGGATATGTCAGCTCTCCTGTGTGGTGTAGTATATTGAGGATCTGTCAGCTCTCCTGTGTAGTATATAGAGGCTATATACTGCACAGGAGAGCTGACAGATCCTCTGTGTTACACCACACAGAAGAAACAACAGATCTTTCAGCAGTCAGGGTGCAAACAATCCGGACGTGTCAGCGCTTTGGATGTAGCTCATGATCGCACAGTCCAAAGCGCTGCCGTCAATGAACGCAGGTGAACCTGCATGTGTTCACTGAACCATGCGGATTCACGGGGTCCAATACATGCTTTTGGTGAAATTTATCTTGTGGAGACTAGCATCTCCGCAAGAGAAACGGATATGCTGCGGTGCCTCAGGACACACAGTGGACATGGGATGTCTTGAAATCCTATCCACTATGCTCTTACGTCTAGCTGCTGTGGGTTGGATGCTGCACAAATATGCAGAGTCCAACTCGGAGAGTTTACTGATAGTGTGCACATACCTTAAGATACAGATGTTAGTTAGGCCAGTACATTAAGCCTAAGGCCGGGGTCACACTTGTGAGTTCAATGTGAGAAACTCGTGAGAGTCTCTCGCATCAAGTCCCGGCACTGCCGCCGGCACTCGGGAGCAGAGCGTGCGGCTGCAGAAATACATGCAGCCGCAAACTCCGGTCTCGAGTGCCAGCGGCAGTGCCGGGATTTGATGCGAGAGACTCTCACGAGTTTCTCGCATTGAACTCGGAATTGTGACCCCGGCCTAAGGGTATGTGCACACGTTGCAGATTTGCCTGCGGATTTTTCTGCACTAAATCCGCAGCTCTTGGCAGAAAACGCAGGTGCAGTTTTGGTGCGTTGTTGATGCGGTTTTCAGTGACGTTTTTAATGCGGTTTTCCCTGCAGATTGTCTGCATTTTTGGCACCAAATAAAGCTTTGGAAACTTGACAAATTTCAGTAAGAAAAAAAAAAAATGATGTCATTTCCTTGTCCAACCCCTTCTTCCATCCTCCATTTTGTGAAAACACATCACAATGAGCGGAAGTATTTTCAACCATGACAGCGCTCAGCAGAGCGTAGACAAAATCTCAGGCCGCAGATACAGCTACGCAGGTCACACCGGATTCTAATGCTGGGGTTGCTGCTGCAAATACTGAATCATCATAGACAGCAGGTAAGCTAAAGTGCATGTTTTTTTTTATATAGCGCTAACATGTTCCGCAGCGCTTTACAGACATCTTTATTTTTTAAATATTTTTCACAGTGTTGTGTTCTAAAAAATATATATACACTCACTGGCCACTTTATTAGGTACACCTGTCCAACTTCTTGTTAACACTTAATTTCTAATCAGCCAATCACATGGCGGCAACTCAGTGCATTTAGGCATGTAGACATGGTCAAGACAATCTCCTGCAGTTCAAACCGAGCATCAGTATGGGGAAGAAAGGTGATTTGAGTGCCTTTGAACGTGGCATGGTTGTTGGTGCCAGAAGGGCTGGTCTGAGTATTTCAGAAACTGCTGATCTACTGGGATTTTCACGCACAACCATCTCTAGGGTTTACTGAGAATGGTCCGAAAAAGAAAAAAAATCCAGTGAGCGGCAGTTCTGTGGGCGGAAATGCCTTGTTGATGCCAGAGGTCAGAGGAGAATGGGCAGACTGGTTCGAGCTGATAGAAAGGCAACAGTGACTCAAATCGCCACCCGTTACAACCAAGGTAGGCCTAAGAGCATCTCTGAACGCACAGTGCGTGGAACTTTGAGGCAGATGGGCTACAGCAGCAGAAGACCACACCGGGTACCACTCCTTTCAGCTAAGAACAGGAAACTGAGGCTACAATTTGTACAAGCTCATCGAAATTGGACAGTAGAAGATTGGAAAAACGTTGCTTGGTCTGATGAGTCTCGATTTCTGCTGCGACATTCGGATGGTAGGGTCAGAATTTGGCGTAAACAACATGAAAGCATGGATCCATCCTGCCTTGTATGAAGCATCTTTGGGATGTGCAGCTGACAAATCTGCGGCAACTGTGTGATGCCATCATGTCAATATGGACCAAAATCTCTGAGGAATGCTTCCAGCACCTTGTTGAATCTATGCCACGAAGAATTGAGGCAGTTCTGAAGGCAAAAGGGGGTCCAACCCGTTACTAGCATGGTGTACCTAATAAAGTGGCCGGTGAGTGTATTTGTTTTTATTTTAGAGGCAGCAGCAGCAGAGAAGATGTGCGCGAAAAAGACTCTGGGTGCACCCTCTTGTAGCCGAACGCACACAAAAGGGGCACTTTTATGTCCTTTACAACGATTTGATGAAGTAAGCTGAAATACATGGAAAGATTAAACTCTTTTTCCAAGAAGGTTATGATATTTTAAGTAACCTTTTTTTTTTCTTTTTAAATTTTCAGATATCCAGAAAAATTTATATCCTTCTGCCGTATCTCCATTCCGGCTTTCGACAGACTTCTGACAATACTGTCACCCCATCTGACACTGAATGACACAGTGATGAGGAAGGCCATCTCTGCTGAGGAAAAGCTGCTCATCACCTTGCGGTAACTAATTTTTTGTTTGAATGTCACGTCAGTGTGTCCGGTACGTGTGATGAAAGTTTTCACATGTCCCGGAGACACTGAAACTTAGACCCACTCATCTCTGCACATGTCAGCATGCTTTCGGCGGCCATGTGTCCGTGGGCAAAACACGCTGACATGCGTGATTTTTCCATTTGCACGTTCCACAAAGTGTCCCGCACACGGAGAACACACATTGATGTCCTCTGTGTGACACGCATTGCACTGGTGAAGCAGCGCTACAGAAAGCGCTGTTCCTGGCGGCAGGTGATGAAGATGCTGATATCATTCTCCCCTGCTCTGCAGGATTTCAGCGCCATCAGGGAAGAATGGGATTTGTCTTCACCTGACACCGCTAACTGCACTTACTGTAGCGCTGTTATCCCTGCTAGCCATCCTGGTGGGAAGGATTCAGCACATGGACCGCACACGGTTGCCTCAGGTATGCCGCACACACACATGGACATGGATATCTCTGGTACAGTGTTTTATGGTACCGGAAATACGTTTAAAACATGCCAGGAAACTGTAACCATTTTTGGTTGCTAGCAGATGCGCCCACTGTATTTTACGGCTTATCTACAGCATTCTATAATTAAGGCCCCGGGTCGGTGGAGATAGATCAGAAGAATTAGACACATAATTTTGATTATACCCGTGTGTGGGGTGTTATCGTGTGATGTTATCCTATCGCTGTGTCCAGGTCCTGCACCTCCCTTCTTGCAATACCACTCTCCTGCTCTACTGCGCAGACATACTTTATTGTCCAGAGCAAAGTGCGCAGATGTGCATGCGCTGGGCCTCTTACCTTTCCTTGCGTTCGCTCACTGCAGGACCTCTGCCCTCAACAGGCCAGATTTATGCGTTGAAGCAAGCAGGAGGGCGGCGGCGTTGGCTAAACATTGGAGTGTCTGGACACGGACCTGCAAGTCCCGTCTGATGTGACTGCCGGTTAATTTTTTTATACCCTTTGTGTCGTGCCGGGTTGCTAAGGCCAGCATTATAGAATGCTTTAGATAAGACATGATAGGTGCTGGACGCATATTATAGCGCCCATAACTGCTGACATGTTTCCTTATATTTTTGTGTGACATTTCTAATATTCTTTTTTGTTTCTTTGCAGATTTTTGGCCACAGGAGAGAGCTATACATCCCTGCACCTCCAATTTAGAGTTGGTAAATCCACCATCACTAAAATTGTGAGGTGTACATGTACCGTCATCTGGCAGAAGTTGCAGCCCATCGTGATGTCTTCCGCATAGGTGCAGTCGATGGCAAACATGTAAGGGTTCAGCAGCCACCACGATCAGGATCACACTTCTTTAATTATAAGAAGTATTTTTCTGTGGTCCTAATGGCGGTGGCTGATGCCCATTACAAACTTGTTGCCATTGATGTTGGTGCCTATGGCAGTACTGGGGACTCTTGGGTGCTGCGAACGTCACAGATTGGGCTGCAAATTCTTCAAGATGGCGGAACGCTCCCAGCCCCACGACCTTTGCCGGGTTCCACACATCCAGTGCCCTTTGTGATGGTATCGGATGAGGCGTTTCCCTTAATGACAACCCTGCTGCGCCCATACCCACGAAGGGGACTGAATGCCCGGCGGAGGATTTTTAATTATCGGCTGAGCCGTGCACGCAGATATGTGGAATGCACCTTTGGGATCATGAGTAGTCAGTGGAGGATCTTTCACACTGCCATGCAGTTGGACACAGACACCGTTGACGCTGTGATTAAGGCTTGCTGTGTACTCCACAACTATGCTCTTGGGTACAGCACTGACGTAGATGTGGAGTACCAGCAGCCTGTATTTAATCCAGTGGTCAACGTGGGTCTGGGAAGGCCCTCCAACTCGGGTGTGCGTGTGAGAGAAACCTTCACTGACTACTTTATGAGTCTAGAAGGTGCCGTGCACTGGCAATACTCCTGTGCTGGTGTTGGGCAGCCTGAACAGCAGTCAAGATCCCTATGAATTGAATTCAAAATCAATATACAATTGTGTTTTCTGATTTATTTTTTTTTGAAAAAAAAGTCAATTTGGATTTCTGGTTCATAAAAAAAATTCTTTGTTACTTTCATGTTGTTATTTTTCTATATAATAAGTGTTGTTTGTAGAAAAAAATTTATGATTCTTCTCCATCCCATAGTCCTGTGCCCATATACCCATCACACAACCTCCATCCCAGTCCAGTGCCCATACACCCATCACACAACCTCCATCCCATAGTCCAGTGCCCATACACCCATCACACACCCTCCATCCCACAGTCCAGTGCCCATACACCCATCACACACCCTCCATCCCAGTCCAGTGCCCATACACCCATCACACACCCTCCATCCCACAGTCCAGTGCCCATACACCCATCACACAATCTCCATCCCATAGTCCTGTGCCCATACACCATCACACAACCTCCATCCCACAGTCCTGTGCCCATACACCCATCACACAACCTCCATCCCACAGTCCAGTGCCCATACACCCATCACACAACCTCCATCCCACAGTCCAGTGCCCATACACCCATCACACAACCTCCATCCCACAGTCCAGTGCCAATACACCCACACACCCTCCATCCCATAGTCCTGTGCCCATACACCCACCACACACCCTCCATCCCAGTCCAGTGCCCATACACCCATCACACACCCTCCATCCCACAGTCCAGTGCCCATACACCCATCACACAATCTCCATCCCATAGTCCTGTGCCCATACACCATCACACAACCTCCATCCCACAGTCCAGTGCCCATACACCCATCACACAATCTCCATCCCACAGTCCTGTGCCCATACACCATCACACAACCTCCATCCCACAGTCCTGTGCCCATACACCCATCACACAACCTCCATCCCACAGTCCAGTGCCCATACACCCATCACACAACCTCCATCCCACAGTCCAGTGCCCATACACCCATCACACAACCTCCATCCCACAGTCCAGTGCCCATACACCCATCACACAACCTCCATCCCACAGTCCAGTGCCAATACACCCATCACACACCCTCCATCCCACAGTCCAGTGCCCATACACCCATCACACACCCTCCATCCCAGTCCAGTGCCCATACACCCATCACACACCCTCCATCCCACAGTCCAGTGCCCATACACCCATCACACAATCTCCATCCCATAGTCCTGTGCCCATACACCATCACACAACCTCCATCCCACAGTCCTGTGCCCATACACCCATCACACAACCTCCATCCCACAGTCCAGTGCCCATACACCCATCACACAACCTCCATCCCACAGTCCAGTGCCCATACACCCATCACACAACCTCCATCCCACAGTCCAGTGCCCATACACCCATCACACAACCTCCATCCCACAGTCCAGTGCCAATACACCCATCACACACCCTCCATCCCAGTCCAGTGCCCATACACCCATCACACAATCTCCATCCCATAGTCCTGTGCCCATACACCATCACACAACCTCCATCCCACAGTCCAGTGCCCATACACCCATCACACAACCTCCATCCCACAGTCCAGTGCCAATACACCCATCACACACCCTCCATCCCACAGTCCAGTGCCCATACACCCATCACACACCCTCCATCCCAGTCCAGTGCCCATACACCCATCACACAACCTCCATCCCACAGTCCTGTGCCCATACACCCATCACACAATCTCCATCCCATAGACCAGTGCCCATACACCCATCACACAACCTCCATCCTATAGTCCAGTGCCCATACACCATCACACAACCTCCATCCCATAGTCCTGTGCCCATACACCATCACACAACCTCCATCCCATAGTCCTGTGCCCATATACCCATCACACAACCTCCATCCCAGTCCAGTGCCCATACACCCATCACACAACCTTCGTCCCATAGTCCTGTGCCCATACACCCATCACACAACCTCCGTCCCATAGTCCTGTGCCCATACACCCATCACACAACCACCGTCCCATAGTCCTGTGCCCATACACCCATCACACAACCTCCGTCCCATAGTCCTGTGCCCATACACCCATCACACAACCTCCGTCCCATAGTCCTGTGCCCATACACCCATCACACAACCTCCGTCCCATAGTCCTGTGCCCATACACCCATCACACAACCTCCGTCCCATAGTCCTGTGCCCATACACCCATCACACAACCTCCGTCCCATAGTCCTGTGCCCATACACCCATCACACAACCTCCGTCCCATAGTCCTGTGCCCATACACCCATCACACAACCTCCGTCCCATAGTCCTGTGCCCATACACCCATCACACCGTCATAGAGGCCTTGTCCCCTTACGCTAAAGTATATAAAAATCAGATGATATTTTTAAACTTTATTTTCCAAACAATAAAGAAATTATGACAAACATTGTAATTATTTTTTTCAATATAAAAAAAAAAAATGAAGTGGGCCTTTTCTTGCCAACATGCAACTTGCCCTGTCAAATTTTAAATTCTTGCAGACAGTTTTGCATATTAACCCCTTCATGACCCAGCCTATTTTGGCCTTAATGACCTTGCCGTTTTTTGCAATTCTGACCAGTGTCCCTTTATGAGGTAATAACTCAGGAACGCTTCAACAGATCCTAGCGATTCTGAGATTGTTTTTTCGTTACATATTGGGCTTCATGTTAGTGGTAAATTTAGGTCGATAATTTCTGAGTTTATTTGTGAAAAAAAACGGAAATTTGGCGAAAATTTTGAAAATTTCGCAATTTTCACATTTTGAATTTTTATTCTGTTAAACCAGAGAGTTATGTGACACAAAATAGTTAATAAATAACATTTCCCACATGTCTACTTTACATCAGCATAATTTTGGAAACAAATTTTTTTTTTGCTAGGAAGTTATAAGGGTTAAAATTTGACCAGTGATTTCTCATTTTTAAAACAAAATTTACAAAACCATTTTTTTTAGGGACCACCTCACATTTGAAGTCAGTTTGAGGGTTCTATATGGCTGAAAATACCCAAAAGTGACACCATTCTAAAAACTGCACCCCTCAAGGTGCTCAAAACCACATTCAAGAAGTTTATTAACCCTTCAGGTGTTTCACAGCAGCAGAAGCAACATGGAAGTAAAAAATGAACATTTAACTTTTTAGTCACAAAAATGATCTTTTAGCAACAATTTTTTTATTTTCCCAAGGGTAAAAGGAGAAACTGGACCATGGACGTTGTTGTCCAATTTGTCCTGAGTACGCTGATACCTCATATGTGGGGGTAAACCACTGTTTGGGCGCACGGCAGGGCTCGGAAGGGAAGGAGCGCCATTTGACTTTTTCAATGAAAAATTGGCTCCAATCTTTAGCGGACACCATGTCGCGTTTGGAGAGCCCCCGTGTGCCTAAACATTGGAGCTCCCCCACAAGTGACCCCATTTTGGAAACTAGACCCCCAAAGGAACTTATCTAGAAGGATAGTGAGCACTTTAAACCCCCAGGTGCTTCACAAATTGTTCCGTAAAAATGAAAAAGTACTTTTTTTTCACAAAAAAATTATTTTAGCCTCAATTTTTTCATTTTCACATGGGCAACAGGATAAAATGGATCCTAAAATTTGTTGGACAATTTCTCCTGAGTACACCAATACCTCGCATGTGGGGGTAAACCACTGTTTGGGCACATGGTAAGGCTCGGAAGGGAAGGAGCGCCATTTGACTTTTTGAATGAAAAATTATCTCCATCGTTAGCGGACACCATGTCGCGTTTGGAGAGGCCCCGTGTGCCTAAACATTAGAGCTCCTCCACAAGTGACCCCATTTTGGAAACTAGACCCCCCAAGGAACTTATCTAGAGGCATAGTGAGCACTTTAAACCCCCAGGTACTTCACAAATTGATCCGCAAAAATGAAAAAGTACTTTTTTTTCAAACAAAATTTCTTTTAGCCTCAATTCTTTCATTTTCACATGGGCAACAGGATAAAATGGATCCTAAAATTTGTTGGGCAATTTCTCCTGAGTACGCCGATACCTCATATGTGGGGGTAAACCACTGTTTGGGTGCACGGCAAGGCTCGGAAGGGGAGGCTTGCCATTTGACTTTTTGAATGGAAAATTAGCTCCAATCGTTAGCGGACACCATGTCGCGTTTGGAGAGCCCCTGTGTGCCTAAACATTGGAGCTCCCCTACAAGTGACCCCATTTTGGAAACTAGATCCCCCAAGGAACTTATCTAGATGCATAGTGAGCACTTATAAACCCCAGGTGCTTCACAGAAGTTTATAACGCAGAGCCGTGAAAATAAAAAATAATTTTTCTTTCCTCAAAAATGATTTTTAGCCCAGAATTTTTTATTTTCCCAAGGGTAATAGGAGAAATTGGACCCCAAATGTTGTTGTCCAGTTTGTCCTGAGTACGATGATACCCCATATGTGGGGGTAAACCACTGTTTGGGCGCACGGCAGGGCTCGGAAGGGAAGGCACGCCATTTGGCTTTTTGAATGGAAAATTAGCTCCAATCATTAGCGGACACCATGTCGCGTTTGGAGAGCCCCTGTGTGCCTAAACATTGGAGCTCCCGCACAAGTGACCCCATTTTGGAAACTAGACCTCCCAAGGAACTAATCTAGATGTGTGGTGAGCACTTTGAACCCCCAAGTGCTTCACAGAAGTTTATAACGCAGAGCCATGAAAATAAAAAATAATTTTTCTTTTCTCAAAAATGATTTTTTAGCCCACAATTTTTTATTTTCCCAAGGGTAACAGGAGAAATTGGACCCCAAAAGTTGTTGTCCAGTTTCTCCTGAGTATGCTGATACTCCATATGTGGGGGTAAACCACTGTTTTGGCACACGTCGGGGTTCGGAAGGGAAGTAGTGACGTTTTGAAATGCAGACTTTGATGGAATGCTCTGCGGGCGTCAGGTTGCGTTTGCAGAGCCCCTGATGTGCCTAAACAGTAGGAACTCCCCACAAGTGACTCCACTTTGGAAACTAGACCCCCAAGGGAACTTATCTAGATGTGTGGTGAGCACGTTCAACCCCCAAGTGCTTCACAGAAGTTTACAACGCAGAGCCGTGAAAATAAAAAATCATTTTTCTTTCCTCAAAAAAGATGTTTTAGCAAGCTATTTTTTATTTTCACAAGGGTAACAGGAGAAATTGGACCCCAATATTTGTTGCCCAGTTTGTTGTGAGTACGCTGATACACCATATGTGGGGGTAGACCACTGATTGGGCATATGCCGGGGCTCGGAAGGGAAGTAGTGGCATTTGAAATGCAGACTTTGATGGAATGGTCTGCGGGCGTCACATTGCATTTGCAGAGCCCCTGATGTGCCTAAACAGTAGAAACACCCCACAAGTGACCCCATTTTGGAAACTAGACCCCCCAAGGAACTTATCTAGATGTGTGGTGAGCACGTTCAACCTCCAAGTGCTTCACAGAAGTTTACAACGCAGAGCCGTGAAAATAAAAAATAATTGTTCTTTCCTCAAAAATTATGTTTTAGCAAGTAATTTTTTATTTTTGCAAGGGTAGCAGGAGAAATTGGACCCCAACAGTTGTTGCCCAGTTTGTCCTGAGTACGCTGGTACCCCAAATGTGGGGGTAAACCACTGTTTGGGCGCACGTTGGGGCTTGGAAGGGAGGGAGCACCATTTGACTTTTTGAACGCAAGATTGGCTGGAATCAATGGTGGCGCCATGTTGCGTTTGGAGACCCCTGATGTGCCTAAACAGTGGAAACCCCTCAATTCTAACTTCAACACTAACCCCAACACACCCCTAATCCTAATCCCAACTGTAGCCATAACCCTAATCACAACCCTAACCCCAACACACCCCTAACCACAACCCTAACCGCAACACACCCATAACCCTAATTCCAACCCTAACCCTAACCCTAATCCCAACCCTAACCACAACTGTAACCCCAATACACCCCTAACCCTATCCGTAACCCTAACCACAAGCCTAATCTTAACCCTATTTCCAACCCTAGCCCTATTTCCAACCCTAACTCTAATTCCAACCCTAACCCTAAGGCTATGTGCCCACGTTGCGGATTCGTGTGAGATTTTTCCGCACGATTTTTGAAAAATCTGCAGGTAAAAGGCACTGCGTTTTACCTGCAGATTTACAGCAGATTTCCAGTGTTTTTTTGTGCGGATTTCACCTGCGGATTCCTATTGAGCAACAGGTGTAAAACGCTGCGGAATCCGCACAAAGAATTGACATGCTGCGGAAAATACAACGCAGCATTTCTGCACGGAATTTTCCGCACCATGGGCACAGTGGATTTGGTTTTCCATAGGTGTACATGGTACTGTAAACCTGATGGAAAACTGCTACGAATTCGCAGCGGCCAATCCGCTGCGGATCCGCGGCCAAACCGCTGCGGATCCGCGGCCAATCCGCTGCGGATCCGCAGCCAAATCCGCACTGTGTGCACATGCCATAACCCTAACCCTACCCCTACCCGTAACCCTAACCCTACCCCTAGTTCTAACCCTAACCCTAGTGGAAAACGGAAAAAAAAAAAATATATATTTTCTTTATTTTATTATTGTCCCTACCTATGGGGGTGATAAAGGGGGGGGTTTATTTATTATTTTTTTTATTTTGATCGCTGTGATAGAACCTACCACAGCGATCAAAATGTACTTGTAAGGAATCTGCCGGCTGGCAGATTCGGCGGGCGCACTGAGCATGCGCCCGCCATTTTGGAAGATGGCGGCGCCCAGCGAGGAGACGTACGGACACCGGGAGGATCGGTAAGTATGAAGGGGTGGTGGGGGGGTGGATCGGAGCACAGGGGGGGTAATCGGACCACAGGGGGGGTGAATCCAAACAAGGAGGGAGCGGACAGGAGGACGGGGGAGCCGGCAGGCGGACGGAGGGGACCGGACCCCATAACGGAGGACTGGGGGGGCGATCGGTGGGTGTGGGGGGGGTCACTTCAGTATTTCCAGCCATGGCCGATGATATTGCAGCATCGGCCATGGCTGGATTGTAATATTTCACCAGTTTTTTAGGTGAAATATTACAAATCGCTCTGATTGGCAGTTTCACTTTCAACAACCAATCAGAGCGACCGTAGCCACGGGGGGGTGAAGCCACCCCCCCGGGCTGAAGTACCACTCCCCGTCTCTGCAGATCGGGTAAAATGGGAGTTAACCCCTTCACCCGATCTGCAGGGACGCGATCATTCCATGACGCCACATAGGCGTCATGGGTCGGATTGGCACATGTTTTCATGACGCCTACGTGGCGTCATGGGTCGGGAAGGGGTTAATGCAAATATGTATAGTCCTGACAATACCCATAGGAGGTAGATGGGTCTGTTGTGAAATTGGGAGTCGGTGATGGTCCCAGTCGTTGGGTATTTCCTCCTTCAGAATAAGTGCTGCCAGACCGGTTGTATGAGTAAGCAGGATCTCTTGGTTTTGTTTCCCTTAAGTGTGGTTTAGGTCGGGGCCGAAACAGTCCAAACACCCCCATCAACACCTCGTCATAAGGCAGAATTGGAGCAGGGTCCTCCAAAGCGGTGAGGGACATTTGCACCATAGACATAAAAAGTGACTGCCTATCCGGTGGCAGTGAGCGACTCTTGCGAGCAATTATAAATGCGAACAAATCGCAATGGTCCTCAGTTGAGTATTATTTTAGTAAATCTAGGGTATCATTGGCAATCTGTACCGTTTTATCCTCCCGGATAGGCAGCTCTCTTCTCCGTTACCACAGCTTCTGCGGAACCAGATGATCCAACAGCTGCTGAAGTTGATGTGCCTGCAGCAGCTGCTGAACATGTGGCACCAGCAGAAGCTGTGGTAATGGATGGAGACATGGTCCCTCCCGCTCCAGAGGAACTGCCTGCTCCATCTTCTGAGGTGTCATCCACAGGAGGCTCAGGGAGAAATGTTGCCTTCAGTCCTGTGTGAAAAAAAGAAAACAATAATTATGACGGCTGTGGAGGAGCAACGTTTTGGGCGCAGCAAAAAGGCCGCTCCGTCCAAATTGCTGTCGACTTTTTTGCTTGTGTGGTGATAACACGTGTTATATGAAAACATGAGTTATCACCACATGCTATCAATACAATGTGCTAGTTATCTTGCGGAGTCAAAGCGCCACAGCAAGATAAATAGACATGGTGTGGTGTCAAGAGACGCAACACGTGTGTGGTGCCGTAGGTCTGACAACTCCATCTTTGGAAGCATAGTGCAGACGGGATTTCTGAAAATCCTCTCTTCACTATGGTATAACATCTGGATGCTGCGTATTGAACAGGACACTGTGCTACACCACATGGAAACATTGATGAGGCTACATATATATTAGTGGTTTATAAAATACCTCCGCAATGTCCGGCTTGTGATCAGGAACTGTAGCTCATCATAGAAAGGGAATGTTCTCCGGCTGGGGGAAGATTCACATGAGATAACATATTTATGGAACCGGTCCCTGACCGACCCCCATCTTTGCTTAACCCCTTCACCCCCAAGGGTGGTTTGCACGTTAATGACCAGGCCAATTTTTACAATTCTGACCACTGTCCCTTTATGAGGTTATAACTCTGGAACGCTTCAACGGATCTTGGCGATTCTGACATTGTTTTCTCGTGACATATTGTACTTCATGATAGTGGTAAAATTTATTCGATATAACTTGCGTTTATTTGTGAAAAAAACAGATATTTGGCGAAAATTTTGAAAATTTCGCAATTTTCCAACTTTGAATTTTTATGCCCTTAAATCACAGACATATGTCACGCAAAATACTTAATAAGTAACATTTCCCACATGTCTACTTTACATCAGCACAACTTTGGAACCAAATTTTTTTTTGTTAGGGAGTTATAAGGGTTAAAAGTTGACCAGAAATTTCTCATTTTTACAACACCATTTTTTTTTAGGGACCACATCTCATTTGAAGTCATTTTGAGGGGTCTATATGACAGAAAATACCCAAGTGTGACACCATTCTAAAAACTGCACCCCTCAAGGTGCTCAAAACCACATTCAAGAAATTTATTAACCCTTCAGGTGTTTCACAGAAATTTTTGGAATGTTTAAATAAAAATGAACATTCAACTTTTTTTCACACAAAATTTATTTCAGCTCCAATTTGTTTTATTTTACCAAGGGTAACAGGAGAAAATGGACCCCAAAAGTTGTTGTACAATTTGTCCTGAGTACGCTGATACCCCATATGTGGGGGTAAACCACTGTTTGGGCGCATGGCAGAGCTCGGAAGGAAAGGAGCGCCATTTGACTTTTCAATGGAAAATCGACTGGAATGGACATGGGACGCCATGTTGCGTTTGGAGAGCCCCTGATGTGCCTAAACATTGAAACCCCCCACAAGTAACACCATTTTGGAAAGTAGACCCCCTAAGGAACTTATCTAGATGTGTGGTGAGCACTTTGACCCAACAAGTGCTTCACAGAAGTTTATAATGCAGAGCCGTAAAAATAAAAAATCATATTTTTTCACAAAAATGATCTTTTCGCTCCCATCTTTTTATTTTTCCAAGGGTAAGAGAAGAAATTAGACCACAAAAGTTGTTGTGCAATTTGTCCTGAGTACGACGATACCCCATATGTGGGTGTAAACCATTGTTTGGGCGCAGGGCAGATCTCGGAAGGGAAGGAGCGCCATTTGACTTTTCAATGCAAAATTGACTGGAATTGAGATGGGACGCCATGTTGCGTTTGGAGAGCCCCTGATGTGCCTAAACATTGAAACCCTAGACAAGTGACACCATTTTGGAAAGTAGACCCCCTAAGGAACTCATCTAGATGTGTGTTGAGCACTTTGACCCAACAAGTGCTTCATAGAAGTTTATAATGCAGAGCCGTAAAAATAAAAAATCATATTTTTTCACAAAAATGATCTTTTCGCCCCCATTTTTTTATTTTCCCAAGGGTAAGAAAAGAAATTATACCACAAAAGTTGTTGTGCAATTTGTCCTGAGTACGACGATACCCCATATGTGGGGGTAAACCACTGTTTGGGCGCATAGCAGAGCTCGGAAGGGAAGGAGCGCTATTTTACTTTTCAATACAAAATTGACTGGAATTAAGATGGGACACCATGTTGCGTTTGGAGTGCCCCTGATGTGCCTAAACATTAAAACCCCCCACAAGTGACACCATTTTGGAAAGAAGACCCCCTAAGGAACTTATCTAGATGTGTTTTGAGAGCTTTGAACCCCCAAGTGTTTCACTACAGTTTATAACGCAGAGCCGTGAAAATAAAAATTCCTCTTTTTTTCAGAGAAATGATTTTTTAGCCCCCAGCTTTGTATTTTTACAAGGGTAACATAATAAATTGGACCCCAAAAGTTGTTGTCCAATTTGTCCTGAGTACGCTGATACCCCATATGTGGGGGGGAACCACTGTTTGGGCGCATGACAGAGCTCGGAAGGGAAGGAGCGCCATTTGGAATGCAGACTTAAATGGATTGGTCTGCAGGCATCACGTTGCATTTGCAGAGCCCCTGATGTACCCAAACAGTAGAAACCCCTCACAAGTGACCCCAAATTGGAAACTAGACCTCCCAAGGAACTTATCTAGATGTGTTGTGAGAACTTTGAACCCCCAAGTGTTTCACTACAGTTTATAACGCAGAGCCGTGAAAATAAATTTTTTTTTTTTTTTTCACAAAAATGATTTTTTTAGCCCCCAGTTTTGTATTTTCACAAGGGTAACAGGATAAATTGGACCCCAACAGTTGTCCAATTTGTCCTGTGTACGCTGATATCCCATATGTGGGGGTAAACCACTGTTTGGGCGCATGGCAGAGCTCGGAAGGGAAGGAGCGCCATTTGGAATGCAGACTTAGATGGATTGGTCTGCAGGCGTCACGTTGCATTTGCAGAGCCCCTGATGTACCTAAACAGTAGAAACCCCCCACAAGTGACCCCATATTGGAAATTAGACCCCCCAAGGAACTTATCTAGATGTGTTGTGAAAACTTTGAACCCCCAAGTGTTTCACTACAGTTTACAACGCAGAGCCGTGAAAATAGAAAATCTTTTTTTTCCCACAAAACTTATTTTTTAGCCCCCAGTTTTGTATTTTCCCAAGGGTAACAGGAGAAATTGGACCCCAAAAGATGTTGTCCAATTTGTCCTGAGTACGCCGATACCCCATATGTTGGGGTGAACCCGTTTGGGTACACGGGAGAGCTCTGAAGGGAAGGAGCACTGTTTTACTTTTTCAACGCAGAATTGTCTGGAATTGAGATTGGATGCCATGTCCCGTTTGGAGAGCCCATGATGTGTCAAAACAGTGGAAACCCCCCAATTATAACTGAAACCCTAATCCAAACACACCCCATACCCTAATCCCAACGGTAACCCTAACCACACCCCTAACCCTATTCCCAACCGTAAATGTAATCCAAACCCTAACCCTAACTTTAGCCCCAACCCTAACTGTAGCCTTAACCCTAGCCCCAACCCTAGCCCTAACTCTAGCCCTAACCCTAGCAATAACCCTAACCCTAGCCCTAACCCTAGCCCTAACCCTAGCAATAACCCTAGCAATAACCCTAGCCCTAACCCTAACCCTAATGGGAAAATGGAAATAAATACATTTTTTTTTAGTTTTTTATTTTTCCCTAACTAAGGGGGTGATGAAGGGGGGTTTGATTTACTTTTATAGCGGGTTATTTAGCGGATTTTTATGATTGGCAGCTGTCACACACTGAAAGACGCTTTTTATTGCAAAAAATATTTTTTGCATTACCACATTTTGAGAGCTATAATTTTTCCATATTTGAGTCCACAGAGTCATGTGAGGTCTTGTTTTTTGCGGGACGAGTTGACGTTTTTATTGGTAACATTTTCGGGCACATGACATTTTTTGATCGCTTTTTATTCCGATTTTTGTGAGGCAGAATGATCAAAAACCAGCTATTCATGAATTTCTTTTGGGGGAGGCGTTTATACCGTTCCGCGTTTGGTAAAATTGATAAAGCAGTTTTATTGTTCGGGTCAGTACGATTACAGCGATACCTCATTTATATCTAACATAGTAACATAGTAACAGTTAGTAAGGCCGAAAAAAGACATTTGTCCATCCAAGCCTATATTCCTATATTCCATCATAATAAATCCCCAGATCTACATCCTTCTACAGAACCTAATAATTGTATGATACAATATTGTTCTGCTCCAGGAAGACATCCAGGCCTCTCTTGAACCCCTCGACTGAGTTCGCCATCACCACCTCCTCAGGCAAGCAATTCCAGATTCTCACTGCCCTAACAGTAAAGAATCCTCTTCTATGTTGGTGGAAAAACCTTCTCTCCTCCAGACGCAAAGAATGCCCCCTTGTGCCCATCACCTTCCTTGGTATAAACAGATCCTCAGCGAGATATTTGTATTGTCCCCTTATATACTTATACATGGCTATTAGATCGCCCCTCAGTCGTCTTTTTTCTAGACTAAATAATCCTAATTTCGCTAATCTTTCTGGGTATTGTAGTTCTCCCATCCCCTTTATTAACTTTGTTGCCCTCCTTTGTACTCTCTCTAGTTCCATTATATCCTTCCTGAGCACCGGTGCCCAAAACTGGACACAGTACTCCATGTGCGGTCTAACTAGGGATTTGTACAGAGGCAGTATAATGCTCTCATCATGTGTATCCAGACCTCTTTTAATGCACCCCATGATCCTGTTTGCCTTGGCAGCTGCTGCCTGGCACTGGCTGCTCCAGGTAAGTTTATCATTAACTAGGATCCCCAAGTCCTTCTCCCTGTCAGATTTACCCAGTGGTTTCCCGTTCAGTGTGTAATGGTGATATTGATTCCTTCTTCCCATGTGTATAACCTTACATTTATCATTGTTAAACCTCATCTGCCACCTTTCAGCCCAAGTTTCCAACTTATCCAGATCCATCTGTAGCAGAATACTATCTTCTCTTGTATTAACTGCTTTACATAGTTTTGTATCATCTGCAAATATCAATATTTTACTGTGTAAACCTTCTACCAGATCATTAATGAATATGTTGAAGAGAACAGGTCCCAATACCGACCCCTGCGGTACCCCACTGGTCACAGCGACCCAGTTAGAGACTATACCATTTATAACCACCCTCTGCTTTCTATCACTAAGCCAGTTACTAACCCATTTACACGCATTTTCCCCCAGACCAAGCATTCTCATTTTGTGTACCAACCTCTTGTGCGGCACGGTATCAAACGCTTTGGAAAAATCGAGATATACCACGTCCAATGACTCACCGTGGTCCAGTCTATAGCTTACCTCTTCATAAAAACTGATTAGATTGGTTTGACATGAGCGATTTCTCATAAACCCATGCTGATATGGAGTTAAACAGTTATTCTCATTGAGATAATCCAGAATAACATCCTTCAGAAACCCTTCAAATATTTTATCAACAGTAGAGGTTAGACTTACTGGCCTATAATTTCCAGGTTCACTTTTAGAGCCCTTTTTGAATATTGGCACCACATTTGCTATGCGCCAGTCCTGCGGAACAGACCCCGTCGCTATAGAGTCCCTAAAAATAAGAAATAATGGTTTATCTATTACATTACTTAGTTCTCTTAGTACTCGTGGGTGTATGCCATCCGGACCTGGAGATTTATCTATTTTAATCTTATTTAGCCGGTTTCGCACCTCTTCTTGGGTTAGATTGGTGACCCTTAATATAGGGTTTTAATTGTTTCTTGGGATTGCACCTAGCATTTCATTTTCCACCGTGAATACCGTGGAGAAGAAGGTGTTTAATATGTTAGCTTTTTCCTCGTCATCTACAACCATTCTTTCCTCACTATTTTTTAAGGAGCCTACATTTTCAGTTTTTATTCTTTTACTATTGATATAGTTGAAGAACAGTTTGGGATTAGTTTTACTCTCCTTAGCAATGTGCTTCTCTGTTTCCTTTTTGGCAGCTTTAATTAGTTTTTTAGATAAAGTATTTTTTTCCCTATAGTTTTTTTTATGTTTTGGCGCTTTTATACGATAAAAGCTATTTTATAGAAAAAATAATTATTTTGGTATCGCTTTATTCTCAGGACTATAACTTTTTTATATTTTTGCTGATGCTGTATGGCAGCTCGTTTTTTGCGGGACAAGATGACGTTTTCAGCGGTAGCATGGTTATTTATATCTGTCTTTTTGATCGCGTGTTATTCCACTTTTTGTTCGGCGGTATGGTAATAAAGCGTTGTTTTTTGCCTCGTTTTTTTTTTTTTTTCTCACGGTGTTTACTGAAGGGGTTAACTAGTGGGGCAGTTTTATAGGTTGGGTCGTTACGGACACGGCGATACTAAATATGTGTACTTTTATTGTTTTGTTTTTTTATTTAAAGAAATGTATTTATGGGAATATTTTTTTTTTCTTTATTTAGGAATTTATTTATTTATTTTTTTACACATGTGGAAACATTTTTTTTTTACTTTGTCCCAGGGGGGGACATTACAGATCGGTGATCTGACAGTGTGCACAGCACTCTGTCAGATCGGCGATCTGCTGTGCAGGGCTGCAGGCTTACTAGCGCCTGCTCTGAGCAGGCACTCGGTAAGCCACCTCCCTCCCTGCAGGACCCGGATGCCACGGCCATCTTGGATCCGGGACCTGCGGCGAGGAGGGAGGTAGAAGACCCTCGGAGCAACGCGATCACATCGCGTTGCTGCGGGGGTCTCAGGGAAGCCCACAGGGAGCCCCCTCCCTGCGCGATGCTTCCCTATACCGCCAGTACACCGCGATCATGTTTGATCGCGGTGTGCCGGGGGTTAATGTGCCGGGGGCGGTCCGTGACCGCTCCTGGCACATAGTGCCGGATGTCAGCTGCGATATGCAGCTGACACCCGGCCGCGATCCCCCCGTGAGCGCGGCCGATCGCGTATGACGTACTATCTCGTTGGTGGTCATACGGGCCCACCCCACCTCGACGGGATAGTACGTCAGATGTCAGAAAGGGGTTAATATCTTTCTGTAAAAAAAACCCATTATCAATCAAAGTACATTTTTAATAAACTCTAATATGAATTGGTAAATAACATTATAATTATCAATTTGCAATTGCCTGGCACTGGAAAACGAATCCCACTCTGGATAAAGGTCCCTAAAAATCTTTGTCCAGCAATGGTCCCGATAGTACTTGTCCTTATAGGACCGACCCATCAGCGGTGTCCCAAATGGCAGGAAAATCACGAACCTACAATGAATAGAATAGTGTCATTAGATACTATATCCAACAGCGAAGTAATCTTTAAGGGAACCTGTCACCTCCAAAATGGAAGTTGAGCTAAGCCCACCGGCATCAGGGGCTTATCTACAGCATTCTGTAATGCTGTAGATAAGCCCCCGATGTATCCTGAAAGATGAGAAAAAGAGGTTAGATTATACTCACCCAGGGGCGGTCCGATCCGATGGGCGTTGCGGTCCGGTCCGGGGCCTCCCATCTTCATAGGATTATGTCCTCTTCTTGTCTTCATGCTGCGGCTCCGGTGTACTTTGCCTGCCCTGTTGAGGGCAGAGCAAAGTACTTCAGTGCGCAGGCGCCGGGCCTCTGACCTTTCCCGGCGCCTGCACTCTGCATTGGATATTTGACCCCCGCCCCCCCCCCGGCTACAAATACCAGGTCACAGCTGCCCCAGAAAGATGCGCCAATTCTGGCACTTAGCCCCTCTCTTCCCACTCCCGAGTAGCGGTGGGATATGGGGTAATAAGGGGTTAATGTCACCTTGCTAATGTAAGGCGACATTAAGCCCGGTTAATAATGGAGAGGAGTCAATAAGATGCCCATCCATTATTAATCCTAGTAAGCTGAAAATAAAACACAGACAATTGAAAGTATTTTAATGAAAAAAATGACACACACTTTTTGACAATTCCTTTATGCTATGCTTAATCCACCTGAAGACCCTCGACCTGCAAAAAAAAACAAACCAAATTCATACTCCCTGTCTGCAGATATCCCATAATGAGTGTCCCATGACGATCTGCCATGGAGAACAGATACATCAGGAGATGCATCTGCTCTCCACAGCTACAGCAACACACTGACAGGAGCTACGGCTCCTGCAGTGTGTAACTGCGCATGCGCGAGAGTTTACCGGAGTTCATTGACTTCGACTCTCGCTTTACGGCACTGCTGCGTGGGAAATTTCTCACGCAGCTCTAGTGCCGTAAAACTAGAGACCGGAGCTGCAAAACTCCGGTAAACTACGCGATACCCTGCTAGGAGCTTCGCTCCTGGTAGTGTATCGCCGGAGAGCAACCGATCGGCGTGGGACACTCGTTGGGATATCTGCGGACACGGAGTATGGATTTGTTTTATTTTTTGGGGACTTTTTCCTAGGGGACCAAGGGCTTCGCGTACCTCTATGTGCTGTATGGTGAGTATGTATTCTATGTTATATGGTGTATGTAATGTCTGTCATGTATGTTACATGGATGTATGTTTTATGTGTTTTACTTGCAATTGTACTGAGTCGCCGGACACAGGGACTACTCTCCCATCCTAATACCAGATAGGAGCAGTAGTCCCATAGTGCGACCTAATTGTACTAAGTTGATGTATCGTCGCATGGGGACAGACGCACACAGACAGACAGACTTCACACACATACAGACACACACACATACATACCAAATCAATCACGCACGACATCAATCCCCATGCGACGATAGGACTCCATGAAGGTGACTTACGACTTCCACTCCGCCCACACACTTCCTCCCGCCTGACATCACTTCCCACTGCAGCGTTTTTGACACACAAATCCGCAGCAAAACCGCTGATCTTTTTTCTATCTGTGGTTTTGCTGACACAATGCAAATCTATGGGTGCAGAAACGCTGCAGTTCCGCACAAAGGATTGACATGCTGCGGAAAAAACAACGCTGCGTTTCCGCACGTTTTTTTTCCGCAGCATGTGCACAGTAGATTTGGTTTTCCATAGGTTTACATGGTACTGTACACCGCATGGGAAACTGCTGCGGATCGGCGGTAAAAACCGCAACGTGTGAACATGGCCTAATAGTTCGTTTGGTAAAGCTGAACTGTCTGCTCTCCTGACATGTTTGTTTTAGTTGCAATCTTCCATGAACAAATCTTAAAAGGTACATTTAGAAGAATTGAGCATTGCTGAATGAACGCTCACTCCAAATTATCGGCCTGTAGGAACAAAAGCTAGTATGTCAAGTAGTTAGATGATTTTTATTGGCAAAAGCAAATTGTCATAAGCAGCCCATCATCCCACGTTGTTTCGATACTGGTGTATCAATGCTGGAATCCAGTGGCTGGAGCACAAGCAAAAAAACACTTGTAGAAGCAAGGGCGTACATAGAAATCATGGGGCCCCATAGCAAAAGTCTGAATAGGGCCCCTCCACCCCCCCATAAAAAAAATTCACCTCCAGGCCCATCTCACCGTCTTGCATTTCCACACAGCCTCAGCTCCTCACGCTCCGCCTCCAACAGCCGGTAGCCGCCCTCACATTTGCAACTACTTCCGGCCGGGCCCAGCATACACTGCTCTCTCTCACTGGAAAGCTATGTCAGCCAGGAGGCGTGGCATCCTTATGCAAATCCAGCCAGAGTTCAAGCGGGAGCAGAGCAGGACTATAAAGGAGGAGTTAGGAGGAGCCAGGTACAGAGTGACGGCGGCGCACACATTTAATTAAAGACACAAGGCACAGCCCAGGGGCAGACACTGACAGCTTGGGGCCCCTGTGCAAGTAATGTGTCTGGGGCCTCCTCCTTTTATGGCGACAAAGCTACGAATATATAAATATATATATCCACACACACATACATGTATCATTGCCTATTCCACCACCTCCATCATTTCCTCCTCCCCTATCACCCCCATCATTGTCCTTTCCACTACCACCAGTAAACAATCCGGAAAGAAGAGAGAACAATCTGAGCAAAAAAAAAAGTGCAGGAGATGAAGAATGTGGAACTAGACTAACTGCTAGACACAGTAATAATTAAGTAATGAGTGAGGGATCTATGTGGCTTTAAGTAGGTCCAAACAGGAAACAAGATAGATTCCACAGCTTCAAAATCTGCAAAACAGGCAGAACACAACAGCAACCTCCAGTGGTAAGGAGCGGAAATACAGCACAATTTTCAAGATAAACAATAGCAGCCACCTGGAAGACTTGGTGTGGTAAATTGAACCATGAATTCTGCTGTCTACCAAAATATCCTGAATGATAATATCCGGCCATCTGTTCATGACCTCAAGCTGAAGCGCACTTGGGTTATGCAGCAGGACAATGATCCAAAACACACCAGCAAGTCCACCTCTGAATGGCTTAAGAAAAACAAAATTAAGACTTTGGAGTGGCCTAGTCAAAGTCCTGACCTTAATCCAACTGAGATGCTGTGGCATGACCTTAAAAAGGCGGTTCATGCTTGGAAACCCTCCAATGTGGCTGAATTACAACAATTCTGCAAAGATAAGAGGTCCAAAATTCATCCAAAGTGTTGTAAAAGACTCATTGCCAGTTATCGCAAATGCTTGACTGCAGTTGGTGCTGCTAAGGGTGGCCCAACCAGTTATTAGGCTTAAGGGGCAATCCAACAGAGCCCTGTAGGTTTGGATTTCTTTTTCCCTTAAAAATACTTAATTTAAAAACTGCATTTTGTGTTTACTTCTGTTATCTTCATCTATTTGAATTTGGTAATCTGAAACATTTAAGTGTGGCAAACATGCAAAAGAATAGAAAATCAGAAAGGGGGTAAACACTTTTTCACACAACTATAGGTTGGACACTGGCGCTACCTTAGGATCAAGGGAAGAGTCAAAAATGCTACAGGATTAAAAGGGTGAAAGTGGTCAAAAATGATGTTGAGAAGGCCCAACTTTTAAATTCCTACTTTACATCTGTGTTCCCTAAGAAAGCAATTGTAACATCAACTGATCTTCACGGTGCCATCGAAGGAATAAAACAATCCACACTATCTATAAACAGAGAGATGGTGAGGGAACACATAGCTAATTTAAGTGAATTTATGTCTCCTGGTCCAGATGAATTACATCCTCAGGTGCTTAAGGAGGTAACAGAGGAAATTGCAGAAACAGTAGCCAGAAGATTGGAGAAGGGTAAATGTTGTCCTCATCTTCAAAAAAGGCAAGAAGATGGAGCCAGGATCTGACAGGCCAGTGAGTCTTACTATTTGACCAGGAAAAATCCTTGAACAAATTATTAAACAGCATATATGTAAGTACTTTGATACGAATACAGTAATTAACCGGAGCCAGCATGGGTTTGTAGCAAACAATTCAAGCCAGGCTAACCAAATTTCCTTCAGGAGAACCTGTTGAAGGAAGGAGGTACCTGGTCTGGACGTGATACCGGCTCCTTCTTCACAGTACAGAAGACAGCACCAGGAGCCCAAGCCAGATGAGGGGTAGCGGAGATGGGTACATCTTCCTTCCTGAACTATCTTGGTTCCAGAGAGTGGATAAGACAGCATAAGGAGCCTCTGGTGGGGTCACTGAGAAAAAGGTCTTCCTTCTGGCACCGTCTAGCTATGGAAAACAAGCAGGATGAGGATGGGGTGACAAGGGCCATACACCATGGCGGCCCCGAGATACTTTTGATGTTAGGGATCCTGCTTCACAGACCAGAGATAGTACGATGTGGATCAGACCACACTGTTCTCTCAGTCTGTTAGTTGGGAAGACAAGGTGAGTGGTTACACCCTATGGCCCGAGGAGAAGAATGTGAAAAACAAAAGGAAAAAATGAATACAACACAACAAAGGAAACTAAGGGTAAAAACGGGTCTTCCTCGTACTGACACTAAGCTAAAACTGCTTTGAGCCAGTTGGTGGATTTATCTTGCTGAGGAGACTTTTTTATTTTTCTAATTTCAAGATACTAGCAGCATACACACGTGGTTATTGAAGCAATAGAGAGACTCACTGTGTATAAAGTACCAATCCAATATATTAAGACATTCTCTTCCTACTTTTATGACTGAGCTGTAAGCTCTGACATCCTCTCTCTCTACTGAATCACCCTAACAAGGCTGCTGCATTCCTTGCCTCAACTTTTATACATGCTTCGATAGTCCCTTCTGAACTAGCTACACTATACCATGTGATGTGATGTCTGGAAAGCATTACAGGAAAATAGAAAAAAATGAAGTCTGGCTCAACAGGACTGGATTTTCCTTTTCTTTTTCAAAAGATATTACAGTGCATACAAAAGAAAAATTTACATGGTCGACATGACCCAGTCGACGCTTTTCGATTGCACTATTTTGAAAAAGAAAAAGAAAAGGTAAATCCAGTCCTGTTGAGCCTAACTCCAATTTTTTCTATTTTCCTTGATGTGAGGCAAGGGCGAGGCCGGTGTCTGAGCCCCAGGTGGATAAGCATAGGGCAACTAGGTGAGCTGGAATCAAGTTTTTATAATTGTTACAGGAAAATGGTCATGTGAGCCTTCTCTTAATGATGCAATCTTGTGCCTTCACTAGGACCTGTACATTTCATAAAATTCGACAAATTTGATTTGCATGGAATTGAGTTGCTCATCTCCAATCCAATGTCAGAATAGGTTAATGCCTATGGTTCAGGCATGCAATGTTGTGGGAGAGGATTGGACATACTAATGGCCGCAGTACATGTTCTTCACAGATCCAATGATTAAATCTAAAACACAACTTTACTGAAATAACATCTTTTTAATTAAATACAACACAAAATCTACAGAGCCTCAAATCTCCATTTTCTTTAAGGCATTTTACTAGCAAAAGTCAGGTGTTCTTATCAAGAAGGATCGCAGGATCTTCTCTGATCCTATTAAGTGCTAATTACAGGGACGACTAAATATCAAAGAAAAATAAACACAAACTATAAGAAAAGTACAAGGTGCAAGAAAACGGCAGTCAGATATGTGGCATCTAACCAAGGGCTTATATCTAAACTAAGAAATTCTATCACAGGAAGGAATCCGGGAACACATTTTCTGTAGCTTGTGATAGTGGTCTTCAAAGCTTATTTATTTCCTTCTTCTGCAGCTGCCGCTGTTTCAGGGGACGGTTCTGCTTTGATAGACTCTGTGACATCTCTCTGGGATTCAGTAGCTGCAACAAAACCAGTCCAAAGAAATAAACATAAAAAAAGTCAGTTTCACACAAGTATAATAAAGGTAAAGTGTAAACTAAAGCTTCTGCCAATTAGCAGTAGCAAGATGAGTGGTCAGCTGAGGTCCCAAAAGAGAAGCTGAAAACAGAAAAATATAGATCGAATGTCTAAGGAGTGTTCCTCTTATCAGGTTTTATCCCGTTCTGCAAGACCCAAGCTTCCTTTTGGTTCATGACAGGTACGACAAGGCGACAGGCGTTGGGGGTATAATGGTCATCATAGCTGCCTTCCAAGCAGTTGACCCGGGTTTGTTCGATTCCCGGCCAACACATTGCTTCTTGATGAACCTGGAGGTCCTTTGCAATTCTAACATTTTATGACATGGTCTCCAATTAACACCGCGACTGGGTCGCTTTCTATATTACCTGGTCCACTATGCTTTCTAATGTACTCTTGTTCTGCCAAGTGTGAAGTTGGTCTACCTTGTGTATATCAATACCTTCCAGTCGATTAACTAGCAGCGCTGACATGTCGCTCCGATTACCTAATCCTCCAAGACAAGGTGGTGCTTCATATCGTTCTATCAATCCTAACCAAGGTCGTTTCTTCCTAACATGTAAATGAGGATATTGTCTTGCCATTTTTCTACCCATCCATCCTCCACAATTTCACTGTTATTCAGGCCTCGTGACTCTACCAGTCTCTACATCTTTCTTCCACCCTTTCGATCCCCCTTTCTGCTATTTTGGAGCTTAGCATCAGCCGCGATGGAAGTAGCCTATACCCAAGGTGTCTGTGTGTTTTACGGTGCATATAAATTCCCTGTACTGTGAATTTCTAAATGTAAAGAATAAAACTTTCTGAAGTAACTATGCTATATTTTTTCACTTGTACAGTTTACCTTTAATAAAACTAAAAAAAGGAAAAAAAAACAAAACAGAGCAAAAATGATTTTGGTAAGTAAGGACCATTAAAGGGAATCTGTCAGCAGGTTCTTGCTATGTAATCTGACATTAGCATGATGTAGGGGCTGAGTCCTGATTCCAGCTTTGTGTCACTTACTGGGCTGCTTGCTGCAGTTTTGACATAATCCCAGCTTTTTCTGCTGTAGCTGTGCTGACCTCTGTATAACTCACATCACTGATTTGCAGCTTCCTGTGTACACGGTCAGCAAGGAGCCAATCAGTGGTGGGGGAGGGGTTACAGATTAGCTGGACTGCCTGGCATGGGACATCTAGTCCTGCAGTGATAATCTTCTGCTGATAAAATACAGATTGTATTGAAACTACAGCAAACTACTGAGCAAGTGACACATCCCTGGAATCAGGCTCTTTGCCTGTACATCATTTTGTGCTCAGATTACATAGCAAAAGCTGCTGACAGATTCCCTTTAAACCATTAAATCACCACACAGCGCAGAAAAAGTAAAAAAATAAAAATATCTAATCATTAAGAACCAAAATATTTTATTAACATTAACAGTTAGTGTGTACAGGTCCCAAATATAGAAATAAATGTTATATACACTATATTCATCAACCCATTATAGTAGATAAATGGAGATATGGATTTTTACTGCACTGCTGGAGGCACCAATGGATTCCTTGGTGCATATGATGAAAGTTTCCAGGAAGCAAAATAATTGACTGAGGTTTTTAGTGGTCAAAGTGTTTCGAAGTACACAAACTTCTTCATGAGGACAAACCACATCCAGAGTGCGATTTTTCCTGATGAAGAAGTCTGTATACTTTGAAAAGCATTGACCAATAAAGAACGCAGTCAATAATTTCGCCTCCTGGATACTTTCATCATATGCACCGAGGAATCCACTAGTGCCCCCGGCAGAGCAGTGAAGATCCACATCTCCAATTACAGTGACGAGCAAAAGGAAACAATGTTTGGAACTTTTGACTTTCAGGCTCCATATCTCACCATCCACTGCTGCTTCGAACAAGACTATCATCATTTTAGACAATCATCTTGGATATCTCATACCTAAATTTGACTTGCAGCTATTTAGCATGTGATTAGTTATGCAGACTTTTGTCATGTCGCTGCATCGTTACTGTTTTGCTTCGAAAAATCCAATTTTTTATTATTTTGTTAGTATTTGTAAATCCACCTTTGGTTTTTTACCACTGCCCGACTCCTTTTGGGCATGTTCTTGATTAGATTCATACATGTCTCCACCGAAATCTGATCCCAGGTCTCTTCTACACATTCCCAAAGTTGCATAGCAGTCGCCTCATTTGAGTATGTATATAGCTTTTTCTTCAACTCCAGCAACAAGCATTTGATTGGGTTGAGGTCTGGGGACTTTGAGGGCCAATCCAGCACTTATACTTCATTGTCATTTAACTATTTGCTTGCCAATCTCAACGTATGCTTCGGATTGTAATCCTGCTGGAATACCGTCATCCCTTTCATACCCATAGTACTCGAGCGTATAAAGTAACTCATCTTGTAGGATACTCACTTATAGCTCAGCATTGAGACCACCATCGTTCCTTGTCAAGTATGCAATGCATTTGGCTGTGAAACAACCCTATATCATCAGGGATCGTCCACCAAACTTGACAGTTCCTTTAATTTCTTGATCCGTTGGCCTCTTTTCCCTTGTTTCTTCCAGACCCATTTGCATCTATCAGAGCCTAGTCTAATGACTTTTTCCTCATGGCTACAAATCACACGTTTCTAATCTTTTACTGTCCACTTTTCGTACTTTTTAGCCAACTCCAGCCAACGCCTGGAAAAAGTCATTTAGTATATTGGCTTTTTCCTCATCCTCATCCACCATTTCACCCAGACTATTTTTAAGGGGGCAAACACTATCATTTTTTAGTTTCTTACTATTTATGTAGTTAAAGAATATTTTGGGATTATTTTTACTCTCTCTGGCAATGAGTCTCTCTGTCTCAATTTTTGCTGCCTTGATTTGCTTTTTACAGAATTTATTTAATTTTCTGTATTTATTTAATGCCTCCTCACTACCTACTTCCTTTAATTCTCTAAATGCTTTCTCTTTGTCACTTATTGCGCCCCTTACAGCTCTATTTAGCCATATTGGTTTCCTCCTATTTCTAGTATGTTTATTCCCATACGGTATATACTGTGCACAGGTCCTATCCAGGATGCTAATAAACGTCTCCCATTTTCTTTGTGTATTTTTATGTCTCAGGATATCGTCCCAGTTAATTGCACCAAGATCCTCTCTCATCCATTGGAAATTTGCCCTCCTGAAGTTTAGTGTCCTTGTCACCCCTCTACTACACATCTTATTAAAGGAGACACGAAAACTTATTATTTTGTGATCACTATTCCCCCAGTGACCCCCAACCCTTATATTTGATATGCGGTCTGGCCTGTTGGTTAATATTAGGTCTAGCAGTGCCCCCCTTCTTGTTGGGTCCTGAACCAGTTGTGAAAGGTAATTGTCTCTCATAGTTGTCAAAAACCGATTACCTTTGCTGGAACTGCAGGTTTCTGTTCCCCAATCTATTTCAGAGTAGTTGAAGTCCCCCATAATAATGACTTCTCCTTGAGTCGCAGCTTCATCTATTTGCTTTACGAGGATATTCTCCACTGCTTCCATTATTTTTGGAGATTTATAACAAACCCCTATCAGTAATTTATTATTTTTTCCCCCTCCCCTTATCTCCACCCACAGGGACTCTACATTTTCATTAAATTCACCTATATTATCACGCAGGATGGGTTTTAAGGAAGATTTTACATACAGACACACCCCTCCCCCTCGCTTATCTGTACGGTCATTTCTGAACAGACTATAGCCCTGCAAGTTAACAGCCCAGTCATGGCTCTCATCCAGCCACGTCTCAGATATCCCCACCATGTCATAATTATGTTCCAACAACATTAGTTCTAATTCGTCCATTTTGTTGGCGAGGCTTCTGGCATTAGTATACATGCACTTTATGTATCTCTCTGTACCTCTATTCTTTCTTAAATTATTAACTGTTCTAACGCCACCGCCACCCCCAAGTTTCTTATTTGTGCCCAGGTCTCTATCTGCACTATCTTCCCCTCCTATAAATTGAATACCCTCCCCCCAATCCCTAGTTTAAACACTCCTCCAACCTTCTAGCTATTTTCTCCCCAAGTACAGTTTGTGGAGTATTTCTTGGCCGACAGACCACCATCGATGAGCTGTATGATGCGGTTTCTCGTTTCCTGGGAAATCTTCATGGATGCTCCTCGATTTGAACAGGTGACTTTTTGCTGCGGAAGCAACCTAATAATACGCTGAGCTATTAGGGAATGTGAGAACAAGTTGTATTTTGTAGTATTCCAGAAGAAAAAGATTTTTCCACCACCAGGAGCAAAACAGTAACAATGCAGTGACCTGACAAGAATCTGCATAACTAATCATATGCTAAATAGGTGCAAGTAAAAAAGGTGCAAGTAATGAGATAGTCAAAATGATTGTCTATAAAATGATGGTCGCCCCGTGTTCAAAGCAGTAGTGGATGGTGAGAGATGGCGCCTAAGAGTCAAAAATTCAAAACATTTGTTACCCCTGTGTTCATCACTGTATCTACCAATGAATATCGCTCCGTGGATCTGCAGCAGACGCTCGTAATTCAGCCCGTACAGTGTTGTGGAAATACAATCCTGCCAGGTATGCACATCCCTGCTGTGTCTTCCTCCATCCGATACTGGGTAAGACTCTATATTGCGACATTATTTTCCAGTGCTTCCTTCTGCACATCAACCCAATATGATATTTTCTATAACTGAGACTGTGATCCTCAAAAAGAGGCACACATAAAAAACTAAGTGCCAATCAATATGGCCTCTATTACTGCAACCACAGAAGCCGTCACTCAACTTTATCAGGTTCCCGAGTGGCGGTTCTGCACAGCATTGTTCACACTTACCTTGACCTCGGTGGTCACCTAAATCTTTTTCTTCTGTATCACAATCGTCAGTTTGGGATATGCTCTCAATTAAAGTGTTTTCCCCACACTCCTCAATATCTGCAGAGAAGATATGTTACACTATAGGGTGCACTGCTGTGTAGCAGTATTAATAACGCAGGGCAATCAGGAGTACAACAAATCTGAAATTAACACCTAAGGCCGGTTTTATGCATGCTTTACGGTGCGAGTAACCACCGTGATGTAAGGACGGTCCCGTGGGTCTACCGGCCTGACGTCAAAATATTTATACATGCCTCTGAGGCTGCGTAGTAAGGGTCAGATCTGCAGACAGCCCATAGACGGATGTGTACAGCTTTATTCTCAGAGAAAAGTAATCCTGTCATAGTATCCAACAACCTGATACTTTATTTATAGCAGAATTAAGGTCCATTTAGGCAGGCCATCAATTGAATAACGAGCTGGCATAAAAACCTTCGCTCTGAGCAGCACATTGACCTGTGTAAAAGGGCCATGTGCTGCCGATAACATCATTATCTACACAAACACAACTATCATATTAACGATCATTCTTTGTGCAAAGAACATTTGTTGGGAGGTCTAAACAAGCCAATAACTGAGCGCCGATCAGCTTGCATATAGCTCATCGCTGGTCGTTTAATGGATGCATTCAGCATGTGTAAATGAGCAGGTGAAATTTTCCTGCAAACCGTGATGGGGGACCTAAGAGTCAACATTAAATCTGCATGGTCAGTAATTTTGTTGGGACTCCCCAATGAACTAGTGCTGTAGTGCAAGGAACCTACAAACATCAGCATAGATTTTAGCTTCAAGCGGACCCTTATTAGTTTAATCTGCAATCTAAAAATATATTCACCACTGCCATCCTCCCCTTATTTCATATTGTTTATTTGCAAAACTCACAAACTTTTTGCTATTTGCAATAAACCAATCAATGTAAATAATGCAACACAACTAACATAAGTGGTTCTCTAAATTTAGCACAAAATGCCACTAATACGGACTACTGCAGTCTCAAAAGTGATTCACTTCATTAACAAGCGTCTTTAATAGTAGAGAAAGAAATAGCCAGCTTACCACCTCGGTGTGTAACAGCACGGACTCCAAGCGGACCACTTGAGCGTTGAATGAAAAAAAAAAAAAGCAGGATGAGTCCAGCTGATAAAAAAAGCTTGTCTTTATTCCAAATTCGTATAAAATAGTGACATGGCACCCATATGTGCAGCTACGCGTTTCGAACACGAGCTGTGTTCTTTGTCAAAGCTTTGACAAAGAACACAGCTCATGTTCGAAACGTGTAGCTGCACATATGGGTGCCATGTCACTATTTTATACGAATTTGGAATAAAGACAAGCTTTTTTATCAGCTGGACTCATCCTGCTTTTTTCATTTAATAGTACCCACCAGCTGTTATGACCTGATGCACATGTGAAGTGTAGCCAGACACCAACTTCTGGCAGACTTCCCGAGTAAGGTGCATTCTAAAAGCTGAAGGTCTATCAGTGTTATGTCTGGTAGAGGAAGAATGAAGCCTACAATGAAAAGAACAACCAGCCTGCAGTGAAGCACAGCGGTGGCTCAATAACACCTGCAGTGAAGAATGGCAGTAACTTGGCAATGACTGCAGTGAAGCATGGTGGTGACTGGGAAACACCTGAGGTGAAGTATGGTGGTGGCCCGGTCATGCCTGCAGTGAACCATGGTGGTGGCTCAGTAACAACCACAGCGAAGCATGGTGGAGACTTGGTAATGTCTAGGATGAAGCAGGACGGTAGCTTGAAGATGCCTCCAGTGAAGCAAAACTTCCAGAGACTGGTGTATGGCTGTGTCACGTTTGCAGCAAGTCATATAAGCCAGAGAAGCTCTACTAAGTACTCAAGATGGTTGACATGAGGGGGGTGAATAATTCTGAGCCTGCAGTAGTCAGTAAAAGTGGCATTTTGTGATGAATGTCCAGAAACTACTTGTTATATTAAATTGTGTTGAGCTATTTACGTTGTTATATTGGATTGGTTTATTGCAAAGAGCAAAAAGTTTGGAAATTTAGATAATAATCAGCATTTACCAAGGTGGTGTGGAGTTGAATAATACTGCTTGCAACTGTACATGTTTCCAACTTTCCCCATAATGTTTCCATAATTATGGGAAGGGAGGTTCTTACCTTCAGGCTCTTCATTTTCTCTGACAGAAAATCTTGGCTCGCTGAAGTAGCTCCAGAGCTGAACTTTAGTGAAGCCTCCTGGGCCGTGACACTCTGAGAAAATACAACATCATGCTATAATTCTGCATGCAACCAGAAGGAAGGAGGGCATCTTAAATTGCGATATGGCACCCCAGCAGTGGTTTCCCTAGTATTGCCCTGATTGATTCCTTTCTACAGTAGTGAGTGTATGATAAAGGTGATCTACAAAAATGTGTGCTGCAACATAGTATCAGCATCACTGGTAGAAAGCAAGTACCTGTAAGCATTACTAAATATAAAGGATGAATGCAAGATCCCCATTATGTATTTTCATTTGCATCTTGTCCCTTTTAAATAAAAACAAAACGTTCCAATGCGCTTCACCTCAGAGTCTAGCGGTTCATCAGGGGGCATTAGGCAGTAAAACCAGCAAAGGACTAGTGATGAATGCTATCTTCATGTTCCTCCACACAATGGCGTATGGCTATCTGCCAAAACAACCTAGCCATTTAAATGCCACTGTCAGTGACTGACAACAGCATCTAAATGGTTAAAGGGGCTATCCGAGACTTTGCTATTTTGTCCTATAGGGCCAAGAACTTACAGGCAGGTAAAGTCATGGACCGCTCCTGCTGGCAATTTTGCTTCATTTGACAAGATGTCAACAGAGCAGCTCTTCCTTTTCCGCTCTGTTGACGGGGGGCATCCCTGCTGACATCATGCTGATTGACAGCCGGATCCTTGCAGTTCTGGCTGTTAATCAGCATGACACTCCAATGACAGAGAAAACCGGAAGAGAAGCTGCTGTGTTGACATAATGTCAGTGGAAGCTGCAGAATCACTGGCGGAAGAAGTCTGTGACCAATCTGAGCTGGCAGAGATCTGTGCCGGGCAGACCAGGCGGGTAGATTTATTTTATCTGCCTGTAAGTTCTTCGCCCCATATGTAAAAATAAGCAAAGCCCCAGATAACTCCTTTAAGCAGCAGCGTTCGTAGTTGGCAAATAAGTAGTGTGAAAATGTAGCGGTCTCTGCCCAGTATCACAAATCACCTTCGCTCTCGCTGTCCGTCTCCTCCAGGGGGTCATTATGGTCGCTTTCGTATATGCTGTCCATACTCTCGAGTAACTTGGGGCACTCTCTGTACTTGCTGAAGCTGTCTGGCTGCTTACCTGCGGGACCAGATCATGGAAACGCTGGATGTCTGGGCCTAAATGTCACACATCACTCCATTTCTCCACGATGGGTATATTAAAGGTCCCAAGATTAACTCTTGCAATCGATAAAACCCCTCAATCAGCAAAAATATTGCTGAGATCAAGAGGCCCTTCGTTCCCCAGAGTAGGACGAGCAGCCCCGAAACTTCTCCGATACCAAACTAGTCCAGTGGTTTTTTTCAACTATTAGTGATAAAAAAAAGGCAAAAATTTGTAAAAGAAAAAGAAAAACAGGGAATTTTGTGTACTCACCGTAAAATACTTTTCTCCGAGTCACTCACTGGAGGACACAGGACCATGGTGTGTATGCTGCTGCCACTAGGAGGCTGACACTAAGTGAGTATAAAAAAATTAGCTCCTCCTCTGCAGTATATACCTACCACTGGCTCCAGCCCGAACCAGTTCAGTGACAAAGCAGTAGGAGATCATAACCATCAAATACAGGTACAACATGTCAAACCAAAGAACAAATATAGCCAAAAGGTTGGGTGCTGTGTCCCCCAAAGAGTGGCTCGAAGAAAAGGATTTTACGGTGAGTACACATAAATCCCTGTTTCTCCTTCGCCACATTGGGGGACACAGGACCATGGGGCGTCCTAAAACAGTCTCTCGGTGGGAAAACAACATAACGGATCAGACCCCATGTACCAACTGTCTAGAGATGCACTACAGCAGCCTGCAAGATTCGTCTACCCAGGCCCGCATCCGCGGAAGTTCCGAGACCCGCCTGATTAACGTCACCACTACAAGAAAGGCAACCTTCCAGGAAAGGTAGGTCAGCGAGGCGTCCTGCAGAGACTCGAAAGGCGTCTTCTGTAGAACACCCAGGACCAAGATAAGGTCCCAGGCATCCAACGGCATTTTATAGGGGAAGAATCACATGGGAGACTCCCTGGATGAAAGTCCTCATTTGTAGATTGGAAGCAATCCTGCGCTGGAACAAAACGGATAGAGCAGAGATCTGGCCCTTGAGGGAACTAAGCGCCAGACCTAAATCCAAACCGGTCTGGAGGAACTTCAAAATGGTTGGAATGGAGATGGCAAGAGGAAGACAACCGCGAGCTCTGCACCATGAGAAAAAGGCTTTCCAAGTGCGGTGATAGATGCACCCTAATGAAGGCTTTCGGGCGCTGATCATGGTGCAAACCACCGGTTGGGAGAAACCAGCTTGGGCTAGGACCAAGGATTCAATGGCCAAGCCGTTAAACACAGGGCCCCTGAGTTCCGGTGGCAAATTGGACCCTGGGAGAGCAGATCTAGTCGATTCTGCAGCTGCCAGCGAACATCGGCAACGAGCTGCACCAACTCCGCATACCACGCCCTGCGTTGCCAGTCTGGAGCGACTAGGATCACTGGAACACCCTCCGCACTGATCTTCCTGATGACCTTCGGGATCAACAGAAGCGGGGGAAATATGTATGGAAGATGAAACTGACGCCATGGAAGGACCAGTGCGTCTGCCCCGATGGCTTCTGGATCCCGGGACTGAGCTACGAACTCTGGGACTTCGGACGTGGATCTGATGGCTTCGAAATTAAACGCCAGAGTCCCCCAGCGAAGATAGATCTCCAGATAGGGAGACCCTGGTGGCTGAGGAAGTCTGCCCAGTTTTCCACGCCCGGGATGTGAACTGCTGAAATGACAGAATGGTTCTTTTCGGCTCAGCGGAGAATGTGAATCACCTCTCGCATTGCCGCCCTGCTGCGGGTGCCCCCCTATGACTCATATGCCACAGCCGTGGCATTGTCCGATTGAATCCGGACGGGGCGCCCCTCCAGAAGATGATGGAACCGCCCCAGGGACAACCGGACTGCCCAAATCTCCAGTACATTGATCGGAAGGTGCGCTTCCCGAAGAGACCAGCGCCCCTGGGTAGTGTGGTGACGGAAGACAGCTCCCCAGCCGAGGAGACTGGCGTCAGTAGTGAACACCAGCCATTGAACCAGAAGAAAGATTTCCCCTGATTGAGGGAATACCGCAATGTCCACCACCCGAGCGCCTGTCTGACCCACACTGACAGGCGGCACAGCCGGTCGAGGGAGAAGGGGCTCCTGTCCCAGGCTGCCCGAAGCGCATGTTGCAGAGGACAGAGGTGCAGCTGAGCGAAGGGAACGGCTTCCATTGCTGCCATCATCTTGCCCAGGATCCTCATGCCGAATCGGATGGAGTGAGGACCTGGGCGATAAAGTACGTGGACTCACTGTTGAAGGGCTAAGACCTTGTCTTGAGGGAGAATCACCAACCCTCGGGAGGAGTCCAGGGTCATGCCTAGAAATAAAATCTGCTGAGCTGGGACGGGGGAAGACTGCTGGTGCATTGCCGCTGTGGTGGTGGTCAATGCAAGGCTCCGCTCCGTTAGAGCGATAGGACCCACTACAAGATTTGCCGTGACGTGGCAGTGGGCTTCATACAGTCTGATCAGAATGTTAAACTAAGAACCTCATGTTCAGTTATATAAATTTTGCCTAGCGGCTTTAGATCAACGTATGATTTTTAGAGGTGCGGTTCATGCTGTTTTTTGGTGCGAAGACTTGTTCAAGTTCATCAGCCAGCCCAGGTGAGAAAGTGTATCCAACGTAATACGAACGCACTCCCCGCAGGCTTGGAGGGACAGCCCGTTGATCAGTAGGTCATCTAGGTAAGGCAAAATGTCCATGCCCCGAGAGTGCAGAATGGGCATGACGGCCACCATGACCTTTGTGAACACTCTGGGAGCAGTGGTGAGACCGAAGGGCAAGGCTGTGAACTGAAAATGTTCCTCATGGACAGCGAAGCGCAGGAACCTCTGGTGAGTGGGAAAGATCAGGATATGATGGCAAGTATCCCGGATGTCGATGGATGCTAGGAACTCCCCCTTCTCCATCGAGGAAATAACAGAGCGGAGGGACTATCCTGAAGTTCCAGACCTTGACAAATTTGTGTAGGTGTTTTAGGTCCAGAATGGGTCTCACCGTTCCATCCTTCTTTGGAACCACGAATAGGTTCGAGTAGAACCCCTTGAACCTCTCATTTTCTGGAACCGAAGTAATGACCCCGTCTTGGCGAAGAGAATTGATGGCTCAGTAAAAGGACTGTGCCTGTGCTTCCGTTTTGGGGGGGCGAGAGGGGAAGAACCATGCCGGGGGACGGGCTGCAAATTCTATTTTGTATCCGGAGGACAGCAGGTCCCTGACCCAATCGTCGTGAACGACAGAGAGCCAGGCATGGCGAAACCGGAGTAGGGGACTGCCTACTCTGCTGGTGTCGACCAGATAATGCCACGAGTAATTTGGCCGAGAATTTATGGGACCTGGGTCCCTTAGATCTGGACTGCTTGGATCGGCCCTTACAGGACTGGTTGGTCGTATATGAGACCTAGGGACCCTTGTCCCCCTGAGGGGAGCGCCCTGATCTGGAAGAGTTTGCTGTGGCAGACCAACCGGATTGGTGCGAAAGGACCGGAAACGTGTCTGCTGCTGGCGGCGAAAGGGTCGCCTAACTGTCTGCTGGGGAGGAATTTACTCTTCCCTCCTGTGGCGTCAGAGATCAGCTGATCCAGCTTCTCTCCGAACAAATGACTGCTCTGGTAAGGCAGGGAGGTAAGGGACTTCTTGGATGCAGAGTCCGCTCCCCATTACCTGAGCCATAGTTTCCGCCTTATAGAGACGGTGTTTGAGGCTGCAAGCACAGAGTAGTTAGCCGTATCCAGGGATGCGTTTACCAAATAATCCCTGGCCAAGGAGATCTGATTGGCCAGATCCACTACCTCCGGGGGAAGATCACTACCCTATATGGTGCTACTCAAAGTATCTGCCCAGGAGACTATGCCTTTGGCTACCCATGTCGCGGCAAAGGAGGGAGAGAGTGCCGAACCCGAGGCCTCAAAGACAGAACAGGCAGGGCTCTCAATCAGACAGTCTATGGGATCTTTAATGGAGGATCCATCCAGCAAGGATAGGAGGGTTTTGGAGGCCAAGCAAGATACAGGTGGATCTACCGAAAGAGATTCCGCCCATTGCTTACACAGATCAGATGAAAATGGGTATCTCGCCTCAAGAGGCTTCTGCCCTGAAAAGTGTTTTTTTCCGGCCATTCTCTATGCCGTTGTACTATGTCCTGAAATTCGGGGTGATTAGCAAACACCCTATGAAGGCATTTGGTCTTTTTGAAGGACACCGTGTGGTCTGGGATAGAGGTAGATTCCTCGTCAACCTTTAAAGTCTGGTTGACAGCCTCTATGAGACTATCCACTGATGCCAGATAACCTGGCGAGTCCAGGTCGAGGGGCCCGTCAGACTTGTACTCAGAGCTCTTTTCGCTGCAAACCCCTGGTGAGGGAGAGCGAGAAACGGAGCTCACAGATGCCGAGGCACGAGAAGGCCCGGGAGACGTGCTATGGGTCCGTTTTCTAAATGCCTGTGTATCTTGACAGAGCGACCCCTGCAGGCCGACTGTTCCCATGTGGTAGAGGAACCCTCTAAAACAGGCAGACGGATGCACCTACCCATGGAGGGATCATGAAGGGACTCAATCGCTTTAGCTAGAGAAGCCATGGACTGAGACAGTGAGGTAGCCCACTCAAGGGAACTAGGTACACTGGGATGGGTTGTGGCGGGGGGGGGGGGGGGGGGGGCTCATGAGCGTGTTTGGGATCACAGGCTTCGCAGAGTGGAGTATTCTGTCCAGGTGGCAACGAAGTCTGACAGGTGGTATATGAGGTGAAAAACACTGTATGTGTTTTATTAGCCCTCTTGGATGTTCTGGAGAGAGACATAATGTACCCCTGACTTAAAATATACTGCAGAGAATGGCTAAAGTATATGGCAATGCAGCTCTGCAGAAAAAAAGGGCCAGTGAGTATATAGCAGCACATCTATTACCCAGGTCCTGTGGCCCTGTGAGCGTTCCTCCCGGTGCCAGGGATCCGCCGTGAAAGATGAGAGCACACTTGCAGCAGTGTAGGGAATCCGGTCACGAAAGGCTCCCAAAGAGACGGCAGGTGAGAGATGATCCAGCTTCTCTCCATGTGTAAAAATAGCAGCCAGGGTCAGGAAAGGCACTCTCACACTGGAGAAGTGCCAAGCAGGTGGACGGAGCCGCCGGCGTGACGCAAGCGAGGAGGTGACGCTACCGGCCTGTGGCCTAGTACAGGCCGAAGCCAGGGACTAAATTTCCAGGACTGCACCCAGGGTGCCGCGACGCGCTCTGCAGGAGCCCTCTAGCCACCCAGGTACTCACCTCTTCGTGGGAGGAGAAGAAACGCAGAGCTACCACTCTGCCTACAGGTCAGGGGGCTGCAGTATGGACGGTGCATGAACCCACAATCCACCATCCCTCATCATCAGTGGTGATGTAGTGGGGGCCGCGCAGATGCCATCGGTGCCTCTGTGTATCCTAGGGTTTCATTACCTCAGGATGGAACAGGGCTATTTGTCCGGCTGTAAGCATGGCTGCAGAAGGGGGTACATGGAGGCGACACTCCATGTTCCCGTCTGTTGCTGGTGCGGGGAGAGCAGTACACTGAAGAGTCCCTTCACCCCTAAAATAGCTCACGCATGGCTTGAACGGTGCAGGAGGGGGTAAGTGGAGGCGACACTCCACGTTCCCGCCTGTTGTTGGTTTGGGGAGATCGGAACCCTGAAGGGATTCGTCGCCTCTGTAACCCACAGAAAAACAATAGTAAAAGGTAAAAAATTAAAATAAAATAAAAAATTGTGGTCTGAAGACCAGACCAATGTGCCTCCTACGAACATTAAGCATGAACTGCTTCGCGCTGGAGCCAGCGGTGGGTGTATATTGCAGAAGAGCTAATTTCTTTATTCACATAGGGTCGGCCTCCTAGTGGCATACACCATGGTCCTGTGTCCCCCAATGTGGCAAAGGAGAAAAAAAAGTTTTTGATTGTGTTGTCATTTTGTAAGACCATTAGCGTTTTCATGTTAAGGTCAATGGAGTTTTGTGAGGGTTTATCTTTTGCGGTTGAGATGTTTTTAATCGATAGCATTGTGATACTTTGATCACATTTTACTTTATTTTTTGAGGTGACAAACGCAATTTTGCCATTTTGAATTTTTTTTCTGTTTACGGGGCTAAGTGATTGAGTAAATTATTTTTATATTTTAATAGATCTTACTTTTCTGGATGCAAGCAATACCACATGTATATTTTAAATATTTTTTTAATGAGGTAAAGGCGTGATTATTTGGATTTCTGTCTTATTTTTTTTTCACATTATATGCCGTGTATGTTGCAGGATCACCCCATGAGAACATTTCGTACACCCACTCCTGACCTGTGTACAGCGACTCAAATCAAAGTTATTTATAATAAATTAATAACTAAAAAAACAATTAAAAAAAAAGACCTACACAAGCTTGGGATCGCCATAATCATACTGAAGTGGAGAATCGTGTTGCCGGATCACTTTTACCACACAAAGAACACCCAAGAACACAATGGCGGATTTTCGTATATTTCATACTTGTAGGAATTTTTTTTCCCCCGTTAAGTACATTATATGAAAAAATAACCGTGTTAATCAAAACTACAACTCGTCCTGCAAAGACAAGACATCATACGGCTGGAAAATTAAAAGAGATATGGCTCTTGGAAGAAGTAGAGGAAAAAATAAAAGTGCAAAAACAACAAATTAATAGGAAGCTTGCTAAAGAAATATTTGAAAGGGACTTCACAAGGATTTTGGAGTAAAATCCGCTCCAAAGGCATTCGATTTGGCCACGGTCCAGGCTCTGTGTGGACGGTCATGTTCTCTCCCCCTCCATATCTGCATGGACCTTGTGCACAGTCATGGGGAACAGAAAATGGCCTTCCCAAATTTTTCCAACAAAGCTAGAAGCTAATTGTCCACAATGTCTTGTGCTGAAGTATTAAGATTTCTCATCACTGGAACTAAGGGGCCGAGGCCGACCCCTGAAAAATAGATCATAGTATTATCCTACTACACCAAACTACAGTAGGCACAACCCAGTAAGGTGGGTAACGTTCTCCTGGCATTCACCGAACTTGGAGTCTTCCATATGATGCCAGATAGAGACGTATGATCTGTCACTGCACAGAACACGTCTCCTCCAGAGTCCAGTGGTGGCGGCTTTACACCATGCCATCAGACACTCGACACATTGTGCTTGGTGATGTAAGGCTGAACACGCAGCTGCTCGACCATGAAGCTCCTGGCAGGGATGCAGTGTTTTTGCCGATGTTAATACCAGAGGACTTTGCAGTTATGGAGTCAGAGTGGTGGTGACTATTCTGCCTTCTGCTCCTCAGCATTTAGCCCCCTACTCTGTAACGTTACATTAATAGGCGATGGGGGAAGATTTAGGAGGGGAGAAATATCATGAAGGGGCTTGTCACCTCGGAGGACAGTGCTGTAGGTGACAGAGAGCTCTTTAGCAGAAGCCGTTCTGTCACGTTAGTAAAGCCAGTGGTTTATATTGCTGCTCACTGCAGTTTTCACTCCCTCATCAAGCCCAAAATCGCCAAAACGTACTTAAGTTCTTCTAACAGCCTAAAGTCCACCGAGAAGCCACTCACACTTAACCATGAAGAATGTAATTTGTATTGACCAGCTGGAATTAAATCCAAGAACAAGCATGGAGTGGACAGATGCTAGCAGACTCACCATCCCGTTCTGTCGTCTCAACCTTAGCGGCCAACTCCAACACATCCTCTGCAGTGATCCCAGCCGATGCTTGCTCTGCAGGGGAGATAATCATTCACATGTACCTGCTCAACTATATTCTGCAATTAAACAGTAAAAGCTTAAAACAAAACAAAACATGCAAAATACTTTAGCTTCCTGCAAGAAGATGCAAATAAATGAATAAAAAAATAAAAATACATACAACAGGCACCAACAATCAAGTCTTTCACAGTAAACACTGTAAAACAAACAAAAAAAAAGAAAACATCAGAATTGTCATTTTTGGTCACCTCACTTCCATGAAAAAAAAAAGTAATAAGAGACTATTAAAAACTCCACCCAAAATAACTATGGGTGCTCAGTCACCTGAAACGCGTCGATTCGCTTATCATGTAACTTACATCTTGTATTCTGTTTTATCCTCCACTGATCTCTTTGGGTGAACAAAGAAAGAAGTTTGTTCACAAGTTCGTTGAGCTGGATTTTCTCCTGCTTATGTGATCGCTCTACGCCCTGACGCAGCGTTTCCTGTTCTCCGAACACCTAAGGATGTCTATTACGGTGAGGTGGACCTATATTAGTATGTCAGTGTCCCTGCATGGAAGGGGAGTCATGCAGGAGGGCTGGCAATAGTGTTACAATGCTGTTCACGTTTTGACATCATGAGACCAAGACGACACCTAACAATTCACCAAAGTGTCAAATCAGACCATTCACAGCAGCGTGGTGGTCTGAAAGTTAGATGACCTGCAATGGTATCTGACCACACCACCAGGCAAAGGCGTCATCGTCTTGCATGGGTCAGGGTGCATCTATGCTGGACTAGGGGGACCAATGGGCTCTAGTGCTGTTCACTGATGAAAGTCGATTCACGCTGAACAGAACTGATGGCAGCCAACAATGTTGGAGACATCAGGGAGAGCGCTATGTATCAGCCACTGTTGTTCCCAGACAAGTCTTTCGTAGTGGTGGTGTAACAGTGGGGGCAGGTGCGTCTAGTCAATACAGAACTGTCCTACACTTTGTGAATGGTTCAGTGACAAGCCCCTACTACTGGAATAACATCATTAATCCAGTCATTGAGCCTCTGCACGAACACAGGCCTAATTTCATCTTCATGGACAACAATGCGCACATCATTAGGGAACGGCTGCTGGAGACTGGGAGACCTCAAATGGAGTGGCTGCACTTTCTCCAGACCTGAATCTCATAGAAAACCTATGGGATCAGCTGAGCCAGTGTAGAGGCTCATAACTCTGTACCCGAGAACATCAATGATCTGAGGGCCACCCTTCAAGAAGAGAGGTATGCCATGCCCCAACAGACAATAACACAACTTGTGAACAGCATGAGACGTTGTCGTCAAGCTGTAATTGATGCTCAAGGCCACATGACAAGTTGACTTTTGTTTCAATAAACTTTTCACATGAGGAAATCACCATGGCATGCTTCTACTTAAATGCCCTACTTTCGTGATAAAATATCACTGTAGTGTAAACTTTTTATGTTTTCCATAAATCTCATCTGAAATATCCCTTTTTGTGAGTAGTGTATATATCAATATACACACACATATACAGTCATATGAAAAAGTTTGGGCACCCCTATTAATCTTAAGCTTAATGTTTTATAAAAATTGTTTTTTTTGCAACAGCTATTTCAGTTTCATATATCTGGTAACTGTTGGACACAGTAATGTTTCTGCCTTGAAATGATGTTTATCGTACTAACAGAAAATGTGCAATCTGCATTCAAACAAAATTTGACAGGTGCATAAGTATGGGCACCCTTATCATTTTCTTCTTTTAAATACTCCTACCTACTTTTTACTGACTTACTAAAGCACTTTTTTTGGTTTTGTAACCTCATTGAGCTTTGAACTTAATAGCCAGGTGTATGCAATCATGAGAAACACTACTTAAAGTGGCCACTTGCAAGTTGTTCTCCTGTTTGAATCTCCTCTGAAGAGTGGCATCATGGGCTCCTCAAAACAACTGTCAAATGATCTGAAAACAAAGATTATTCAACATAGTTGTTCAGGGGAAGGATACAAAAAGCTGTCTCAGACATTTAACCTGTCAATTTCCACTGTGAGGAACATAGTAAAGAAATGGAAGAACACAGGTACAGTTCTTGTTAAGGCCAGAAGTGGCAGGCCAAGAAAAACATCAGAAAGGCAGAGAAGAAGAATGGTGAGATCAGTCAAGGACAATCCTCAGACCACCTCCAGAGAGCTGCAGCATCAACTTGCTGCAGATGGTGTCACTGTGCATCGGTCAACTATACAACGCACTTTGCACAAGGAGAAGCTGTATGGGAGAGTGATGCGAAAGAAGCCGTTTCTGCAAGCACGCCACAAACAGAGTCGGCTGAGGTATGCAAACGCACATTTGGAGAAGCCAATTTCTTTTTGGAAGAAGGTCCTGTGGACTGATGAAACCAAGATTGAGTTGTTTGGTAATACAAAAAGGCGTTATGCATGGCGGCAAAAAAACACAGTGCGCTGTATAGTTGACCGATGCATCCATCACCATCTGCAGCAAGTTGATGCTGCAGCTCTCTGGAGATGGTCTGAGGATTGTCCTTGACTGATCTCACCATTCTTCTTCTCTGCCTTTCTGATGTTTTTCTTGGCCTGCCACTTCTAGCCTTAACAAGAACTGTACCTGTGTTCTTCCATTTCCTTACTATGTTCCTCACAGTGGAAATTGACAGGTTAAATCTCCAAGACAGCTTTTTGTATCCTTCCCCTGAACAACTATGTTGAATAATCTTTGTTTTCAGATCATTTGACAGTTGTTTTGAGGAGCCCATGATGCCACTCTTCAGAGGAGATTCAAACAGGAGAACAACTTGCAAGTGGCCACTTTAAGTAGCTTTTCTCATGATTGCATACACCTAGCTATGAAGTTCAAAGCTCAATGAGGTTACAAAACCAAAAAAAGTGCTTTAGTAAGTCAGTAAAAAGTAGGTAGGAGTATTTAAAACAAGAAAATGATAAGGGTGCCCATACTTATGCACCTGTCAAATTATGTTTGAATGCAGATTGCACATTTTCTGTTAGTACAGTAAACATCATTTCAAGGCAGAAACATTACTGTGTCCAACAGTTATTAGATATATGAAACTGAAATAGCTGTCGCAAAAAAAACAATTTTTATAAAACATTAAGCTTAAGATTAATAGGGGTGCCCAAACTTTTTCATATGACTGTATATTTACAGTATACACATACTGCTTTTCAAAAATTCAGAACTTTATTTTTTTTTTTTAAATTTGGTTTGTGCTGATATCTGAGACTCGTATATAAAGTTGTGCAATTACTTTGGTTGTAGTAGTTGTAGCTTTTATTGGAATCATTTTGGTGTAGCTATGACTTTTAGATAGTCTCCTTTTCCATTTTTTTTTTCAGGAAGGTGAGGTGGCTAAAAATGGCAATTTTGTCTTTCTTTTCTACAGTGTTTATTATACATGATAAATAATGTTTTATTTCATAAGACAATTTTTTTTTTCTTTTACGAATTGGGTAATACCAAATATGCTCGTTTTATTTTCAAAATCGATGACTATTTTAACTTTTAGATTTTTAATTTTATTTAATAAGAAAAAAACCTATTTTATACATATAGAGATTGGCAGTGGCCTGTCACTCCAATCACTACTGTTTGAGGCTGTAATATCGTCTAACAGCCTAAAGGTATAAAATTATTTGATTCAAATACCTTGATCTGCTTCTTGCAGTTTCATATCGGTATTATCTGCTGGTATTGGTTGTTCACTCTGGGTGAATTCACCCCTACCACAATCCACAACATGATTGCCACTTTCCATGAATCCATGAAGCTCTTCGTGGTCATTTGCAGACAGAGATTCAGATATGAAATCCTCGAAAGATGCAGCTTCTCTTTCTAGTTCTTCTTTGGCTACAAACTTTTCACATATGTCTTTGAGTTTCATGTCTTCACCAGATACTAGTTCTTCACTTCCGCTAGCCACAAAATCTTGGCTGAAGTCAGTCAGTGAACCTTCAACAATGGTAGACTCAAACTCTTCAAAGCTTGTGCCAGCTTCTTTAATCACTCCTTCTCGAAGTACAATGTCTCCATCCACCTGAATCCCTTCTTCATATTCTTTAGTTGTCATATCTCCACACTCAGTGATGTCGAAGCTGACTGAATCCTGTTCACCTTGTCCACAGTCTTCGTAAGTTATATTCATTGCATATTCAATAGATACCTCAACAGATACTGTCTCTTCTTGTCCACTGAAGACTTCAGCATAAATTGTCTCATAGTCTACACAATCTTCACTACCTGGACCTGCTTCACCTTCAGTCCCAGCTACACTGTCAAAAGAGTCTTCAATTTTGGCCATATCTACGTGACCTAAAACCAGAGGCATATCATCTTGACTGATATTTAGCCCACCATAGCTTTCCACACCTTCTTGGATGGCGGCATCAATTAAACTTGAGACAACTTCAGGTTCAATCTCTAGAAGTCCTGCAGACACTATGCTGTCTACAATATCTTCTCCAGTAATGTCTTCATTGGGAATGGCTACCTTGTTTTCCTTGTCATATTCAATAGCAACGATGGTGTTTTCCATCTTGGGGTCAATTTTGGCCATGTCTACGTGACCTAAAACCAGAGGCATATCATCTTGACTGATATTTAGCCCACCATAGCTTTCCACACCTTCTTGGATGGCGGCATCAATTAAACTCGAAACACCTTCAGGTTTAATCTCTAGAAGTCCTGCGGACACCATGCGGTCTACAATATCTTCTCCAGTAATGTCTTCATTGGGAATGGCTACCGTGTTTTCCTTGTCATATTCAATAGCAACGATGGTGTTTTCAATCTTAGGGTCAAGTTTGGCCAGGTCTACGTGACCTAAAACCAGAGGCATATCATCTTGACTGATATTTAGCCCACCATAGCTTTCCACACCTTCTTGGATGGCAGCATCATTTAAACTCAAAACACCTTCAGGTTCAATTTCTAAAAGTTCCGCGGACACCATGCTGTCTACAATATCTTCTCCAGTAATGTCTTCATTGGGAATGGCTACCTGGTATTCCTTGTCATATTCAATAGCAACGATGGTGTTTTCCATATTGTGGACATCTCCTATCAACAAAGGTACGATTTCATCAGCAATTTGAATGTTTTCTATCATTGTGCTTTCTTGGGTCAGTATGCCGACGGCAGCATCTCCAGCTTCTTTAATCGCTCCTTCTCCAAGTACAGTGTCTTCATCTACCGGTATCGCTTTTTCAGATTCTTTAGTTGCCATTTCTCCACACTCAGTGATGTTTAAACTGGTTGAATCCTCTTCACTTTCACTGGTTATAGTCAAAAAATATTCAGTAGATACCTCACCAGATCCTGTATCTTCATGTCGACTTAAGTCTTCGGCACGGCTTGATTCAATGTCTCTGAAATCTTCACTAGATGGACCCTTTTCATCTAATGTCCCAGCTACACTAACAAAAGAGTCTTCCATTTTGACCACGTCTACATGATCTGAAACCAGAAGCACATCATCAGCACAGATACTCAGCCCACTGTAGTCTTCAATATCTTCTTGGATGGGTTCATCTTGTAAAATAAAAACATCTTCAGGTACAATCTCTAGAAGTTTTGCAGACACCTTGCTATCTACAATATCTTTGGTAATGTCTTCACAGGGTATGGTGGCCTTGCCTTCCTCGTAAGCATCAATGGCTAAAAATGTGTCAGTTACTTCAACTTTTTCATTTGTGATGTTTTCCTTGTTTTTAATTTTGATGGTTTCCATCATTGTGCCTTCTTGAGTCGCTATGCTGAGAGCCACCTCTCCAACTTTGTCCAAGCCTTCAATGTTTTTGTCTAAAGATTTACTTCTGTGGGTGTTCGTACATTCATTCAGCTCTTCACTAGTTACAGCGATTTCACTAAATGCGGACCTTTCCATCCATTTGTTGCTATGGGGTGTTTCTGTGCTTTCTAATACAGCAATGGTGGTAAGGAGGGCTTTACTTTCCATATGGCATTCACTGGGCTCATAAACCGCTTCCTTCAAGCCAAATTCTTGCTTTGTTTCATCTGGAAAATATACAAAAATGCTCAATGTTCACATGCAAAAATAGGATTTTTGTACTCCTCATTAAATCCATTTTTCATTGAATACATTGGGAACCATAGGACCGTGGGTATACACCCTGCCACTAGAAGCTTTAACACTGAAATAAAATAAAGTTTTGGCGCCACCTGGTTGGCTATACTCTCTCCTAGGAGACTAGACAGGTCAGTTGACAGCCAAAACCAGTATGAAAGCAACCACAAAAAATAAAACTTCTGTAATAATAAACAGCCAGGAACCAACATGTATTAAACCAAGAGAGGAAAATACAATAATTACAGGAAGTCAGTACTGACCGGGACAGGAAAATTATGAACAGGGCTGGAGAGGTGTCCTCCCAAGCATGCAACGAGAAAGTTAATTTCCAAATGCAGTCCAAACCGACTTCTAGAAAGGGCAGATACAGTCATCGCCAAAAGTGTTGGCATCCTTGAAATTGTTCCAGAAATTGATGTATTTCTAACAGAAAATCATTGCAATTACAAATGTTTTGTTATACACGTGTATTTCCATTATGTGTATTGGAAAAACATGAAAAAAAGGAAAATTGGACACCACTTCACACAAAACCCCCAAAATGGTCTGGACAAAATTGTTGGCACTCCCTTTGGAATAAATATCTGCAATCAATCTCTCCCAATAACCATTAACAAGCTTCTTACATCTCTCAACTAGAATTTTTGACCACTCTTCTTTTGCAAACTGCCCCGAGTTTGAAGGCACCTTCTCCCAAGAGCAATTATAAGATCTCTCCACAGGTATTCAATGGGATTTAGATCCAGACTCATTGCTGGCCACTTCAGAACTCTCCAGCACTGTTTTTACATCTATTTCTGGGTGTTCCTTGAAGTATGTTGATGTCATTATCCTGCTGGAAGACCCATGACCTAAGACACATACCCTGCGTTTTGACACTGGGCACTACATAGCTAACTAAAATCCATTGGTAATCTTCAGATTTCACGATGCCTTGCACACAGTCCAGGTACACAATGCCTGAGGCAGCAAAGTAAACCCAAAACATTTTTGAAACTCCACCATATTTGACTGTAGGTACAGTATTCTTTTCTTTGTAGGCCTCATTCGGTTTTCGGCAAACAGTAGCATGATGTGCTTTACCAAAAAGATTTATCTTTGTCTCCTCTGTCCACAAGACCTTTCCCCAGAAGGTTTTTGGCTTATTCACGTACATTTTGGTAAACTGGAATCTAGCTTTTTTATGCCTCTATGTCAGCAGTCGGGTCTTTCTGGGTCTCCTGCCATAGCGTTTCATTTAATTCAAATGACGATGGATAGTTCGTGCCGACAACTGATGCATCTTGAGCCTGCAGGACAGCTTGAATTTTTTGGGAACTTCATTGGGCTGTTTGTTCACCATCTGTACTGTCCTGCGTTCCATCCTTTCATCAATTCTTCTCTGCTGTCCACGTCCAGGGTGATTCTCTACAGTGCCTTGGGTTGCAAACTCCTTGATTTTGTTGTGCCCCGTGGACAAAGGAACATCAAGATCTCTGGAGTTGGACTTGTAACTTTGAGATTGTTGATATTTTTCAACAATTTTGGTTCTCAAGTCCTCAGACAGTTCTCTTCTCTTTCTGTTCTCTTCTCTTTCTGTTCTCCATGATTAGTGTGGCACACAAAGACACACAACGCAAAGATTGAGTCAACTTCTACCCTTTATCTCTGATTTCAGGTGTGATTTTCATATTGCCCACACCTGTTACTTGGCACAGGTAAGTTTGAAAGAGCACCACATGCTTGAAACAAAGTTGTTTACCTACGTTATTTTGCCAACAATTTATCTCATTTATTCATTTTTTGTTTGTTTTGTGAAATTATGTCCAATTTGCCTTTTTTTCTGTGTTGTTCTAATAGACATAAAGGAAATAAACATGTGTATAACAAAACATTTGTAATTCCAATAAATATCTGAGAGAAACGTATCATTTTCTGGAACAATTTCAAGGGTGTCAACACTTTCGGAAATCCCTGAATTTACCCTTGGCCTTTTGGGGTTGCAAAATAGCTGACCAGATCCACAAATAAATCGTAGTCTTGGAGGTTGTCAGGCCCTTGCGTGGTCCGTTAGGAATCACAAAGAGAGAATCAGAACTGGTAAGCTCCTTAACATAAAGGTAAGCAATAATGGCTCTGACCAGATCTAGAAGGTGGAGAAGAATTTTCCTGGGAATGTATAAGAGATGGGCAAAAGTATGGGAGAGAGATGTCCTTGTTGATATGGAAGGTCAACACCACCTTTGCAAGAAAGGGTTGCAGGTGTAAGACTATCTGGTCATGATGGATAAAAAGAAAGCTCTGCAGGAAAGGGCAACAATATCAGACACTCTGCAAGTGTAGGTGACTGACACCAGAAATTACTTTTCAGGAAACTTTGCTACTTGCTTGTGGTCTAAGGGGTAACGTTTCTCCTTGTGGAGAGTGACACGTCAAGCCTGGCTCAGTGAGGAGACCTAAAAGCGATGCATACTCCTTTGAAAAATTAAATAATGTGAATTGCCTCTTCAGAGAGGAAGAGGACTTGTACTCTAGAGCCAACTATTGGAAGTAGCAATCATAAAATCCAATATGACCCTTCAATGAGTCTTGCAATGTGACTTAGGATAAAAGCCAAACCAGAACCTTAATTTGCACACATAGTGAGTAGTTAGAAGTAGCATTGCGGCTTAAAAGTCTCCTCACCTTGGCATGTCAGACTTGAGGAGAAATGTTACCCCTTGGGTCCTGGTCAGACGCCTTTCAGCCAGCTAATCCAGTTCTCACAATTTGCAATGAAAAGGGGCAGTACCCCGAAAACCAGTGTCTGCAAATTGAGATTTTGGCTTTTATCCTAAGCCATGTGACAAGACTTGTTAGACAGTCGATATAGACTTTTAGGATGGCTACTTCCTATAGGTGTCAATCACCGAAACAAAAATACTCCAATATTCTATGTTAAAATATAACCTTTAATGTTTAGAAAAAAATGATCCAATAACGTGACTAATCCAAATACCACAACCAAAGTGTCAAAAGACACTCAATGAAAAAACTCGGGAGGTGCCTACCCTACGATATCCTGTAGTTCCCTACCTGACTGCAGAAGGACGCCCCTGCTCGTCGACGGCTCACCCTGCTGGCCCTATCGGCTCTGTTGTGGGGCGGTCGAAAGAAAAAATGGCAGACAGAATGAAAAGGTAAGTGATTTAGTATATAATGTATCTGAATAACAGAGGTCCAGTCATTTGTCGATTGTGGACAGATTGTCTATGTGGACATGTTTATGATAAACTTACCCCTAATCTTAAACTGTCTGAAAAAGGGGGGTTGACGCCCTACATGAGACGAGAGTGGCGCCCCGCTACTTGATGGCTAATCCTTCTATGCCTAAATAGATGAAGATTGGCATAATAGAAAGGAGAAGGTAATACATAAAGTGCTTTGTGCCGGAGATGAAGGAGGCATAGTGATTGCCACACGTGGTTGGCTTCTGGATAGCACCATAGACTTAAAGTGAGTAACAGATGAATGGTCTATGGAGATATTATACCCGATCACATGCAACCACCAAGATATAGAATACTCGCCTACATAATACAGTTTAGTCCATACAGAATTGGTGACTGACCTGCGACAGCAACAAAAGTCACTTACATGGACAGGGCTGAGATAGAGGATACACAGCCTTGTACTAGCCTCCGACTAACTAGAAACAATATAAAGCCCTATTATTTCCTGTATTTCAGTAAAGTGCTTCGTGCCTTACAGGTAGATAGAGGGTAGATACACTCGGTATATTAGTAGGGTAACTTGTAAGAAGCATATGCCAGTGGAACCATGATGGCCAATTAATGGCAGTAAGCAGACAATCCTGTGTTTGCTGATGGAAAGCGCTCACCTGACATTCTTATATATCAAATACACGGTGCAGTGTTATCTGCATAAAAGTAGATCTATCAAATAGTCAATGGGTTAATGAATAAGCACCGCAAAGATGATAAACAGCGCTATAATTCACTTAAGCTCTAGTAGTTACTATCGTCCCCTAACAGAGCGCATTAGTGCCTTATATGCAGATAATCATATACTCCTTTCAGGGACAATTGCACAATAATAAAGATGAATGTATTAGTACTACAAAGATGGTAAACAGCGCTATAATTCACTTAAGCTGTAGTAGTTACTATATTCCCCTTGGTCAAATAAAGTGCTTAGTGCCTTATATGCAGATGATCATATCCTCCTCTCAGGGGCAATTGCACAGTAATAAGATGATTCAATAATAGAGGGTTCAGCATATGCCAGGAAAACAATATTCAGCCGTCTGTGACAGCCGCAACAACGTACCATGAGCCGTACCATGTGCGCCTCAAAGGAGCACTGAGCATAACCAGAAAAAGGTCATGCGATCCAGTTGTGTTCCACAGCGGCATGTTATTGTGCATGACCGGAAGTGGAGGGGGATGATGCGTGTCAGCATTCAGAAGGGAACAATGATGTCTTATGCATTCCCACTTAGAACGAACATTAAATCATCCAGGTATAATGGACATGTTTATGTTGATATAAAATTCTCGTAATAGCAGATCATTTATCAAGAAACAAACAAATAAACATGTTTACGGTAAGTATGTAGGAGGACGTGGTTTGACAAAACGATGGCCACAAACAAGGATAGAAAACTGGAGATAATGGGGAGGTTTATCATTAGAAGGTAAGTTCTACCACCAGGTCAGGGGCACAGGCACGGGCAGCCCCTGTACCCCCAAATACGCCAAACTGCTACTGGGCTGGTGAAAGACACCGTGGTTTTGGGGGAAGATAGATCCTCCTGGTTGAGTTCCCATTTAATTTTCTGGGGTTCATATATTGATATTTTGATTTTTTTGGTCAGGGGATGTCCCCACCTTCAACAGCTTTATCCCAGAGCTGAATGTAAACAACATAGTACGTCCGAGGTCAGATCCCCCGCTTTGATACGGGCTCCGGCAGTGAGCCTGCATCAAAGCCGGGACATGTCAGCTGTTTTGAACAGCTGACATGTGCCCGCAATAGTGGCGGGTGAAATCGCGATTCACCCCCCGCTATTAACTAGTTAAATGCCGCTGTCAAACGCAGACAGCTGGAATTTAACCGGCGCTTCCAGCTATCGGGCCGGAAATGAGCGCATCGCCGACTCCCGTCACATGATCGGGGGTCAGCGACGATGCGTCCGCATAGTAACCATAGAGGTCCTTCAGACCTCTATGTTTACTGATGTCGGTTTGCTGTGAGCGCCACCCTGTGGTCGGCGCTCATAGCAAGCCTGCAATTCAGCTACATAGCAGTGATCTGATGATCGTTGCTATGTAGCAGAGGTGATCGTGCTGTGCCAGCTTCTAGCCTCCCATGTAAACTATTGAAGCATGGCAAAAGTAAAAAAAAAAAAAAAAAGTAAAAAAAAATGTGAAAAAAATAAAAAAAATATAAAAGTTTAAATCACCCCCCTTTCGCCCCATTCAAAATAAAACAATAAAAAAAAAAAATCAAACCTACACATTTGGTATCGCCACGTTCAGAATCGCCCGATCTATCAAAAAAAAAAGCATTAACCTGATCGCTAAACAGCGTAGCGAGAAAAAAATTTGAAACGCCAGAATTATGTTTTTTTGGTCGCCGCGACATTGCATTCAAATGCAATAACGGGAGATAAAAAGAAAGTATCTGCACAAAAGTGGAATCAATAAAAACGTCAGCTTGGAACGCAAAAAATAAGCCCTCACCTGACCCGAGATCACGAAAAATGGAGACGCTACGGGTATCGGAAAATGGTGCAATTATTTTTTTTAGCAAAGTTTGGAATTTTTTTTTTCACCACTTAGATAAAAGAGAACCTAGACATGTTTTGTGTCTATGAACTCGTGCTGACCTGGAGAATCATAATGGCAGGTCAGTTTTAGCATTTAGTGAACCTAGTAAGAAAGCCAAACAAAAAACAAGTGTGGGAATGCACTTTTTTTGCAATTTCACCGCACTTGGAATTTTTTTCCCGTTTTCTAGTACACGACATGGTAAAACCAATGATGTCGTTCAAAAGTACAACTTGTCCCACAAAAAATAAGCCCTCACCTGGCCATATTGATGGAAAAATAAAAAAAGTTATGGCTCTGGGAAGGAGGGGAGCGAAAAACGAATACGAAAAAACGGAAAATCCCAAGGTCATAAAGGGGTTAAAGGGCCAATATCTAAGGGTAAAAAGGAACTGTACAGATACATCAGGTTTCTACATAAAAGCCAAGGAACTCCAAAAAAGGTTTCTAGATAGAGGTTCCCAAATAAAGTACTCCATGATGCTTTCAAAAATGAGGAATCACGAACCCGGAGGAGTCTATTACAACCAAAAGCAAAAGAAAGATTATCATCTATTGTGATCGATAGGCAACTTTGATAATTGTTCCCATGAGGTTAGGGACATCATCAGGAAACATTGGGGTATTCTCAGAGCCCACACTAAAATAAGTGATTTTTTTACCAGCTGAACCAGCTATAGGAAAACCAGGTCTGTGGGGGATCAATTAGGCCACAGCCCCTTTATCCCCCACAAAAAAACTGGGCACTTGGCTTGAAAATAGACAGTTGGGAACATTCAGATGTGGTGGCTGCTCCTTCAGGTTCCTGGAGGTTGGAAAAAAGTTTGAAAGTGTTACTAATGACAGGATTTATGACAACTGACACTTTGCAAACTGCAAGACTGTGGGTGTCATAATACAGTGAATACAGTGGGGGGTACAGAAAGTCTTCGGACCCCTTTAAATTTTTCACTCTTCATTTCATTGCAGCTATTTGGTAAATTAAAAAAAGTTCATTTTTTTCCTCATTAACCCCTTCACCCCCATGGGTGGTTTGCACGTTAATGACCGGGCCAATTTTTACAATTCTGACCACTGTCCCTTTATGAGGCTATAACTCTGGAACGCTTTGACGGATCTTGGCGATTCTGACACTGTTTTCTCGTGACATATTGTACTTCATGTTAGTGGTAAAATTTATTCGATATAACTTGCGTTTATTTGTGAAAAAAATGGAAATTTGGCGAAAATTTTGAAAATTTCGCAATTTTCCAACTTTGAATTTTTATGCCCTTAACCCCTTCATGACCCAGCCTATTTTGGCCTTAATGACCTTGCCGTTTTTTGCAATTCTGACCAGTGTCCCTTTATGAGGTAATAACTCAGGAACGCTTCAACGGATCCTAGCGATTCTGAGATTGTTTTTTCGTGACATATTGGGCTTCATGTTAGTGGTAAATTTAGGTCGATAATTTTTGAGTTTATTTGTGAAAAAAACGGAAATTTGGCAAAAAATTTGAAAATTTCGCAATTTTCACATTTTGAATTTTTATTCTGTTAAACCAGAGAGCTATGTGACACAAAATAGTTAATAAATAACGTTTCCCACATGTCTACTTTACATCAGCACAATTTTGGAAACAATTTTTTTTTTTGCTAGGAAGTTATAAGGGTTAAAATTTGACCAGTGATTTCTCATTTTTACAACAAAATTTACAAAACCATTTTTTTTAGGGACCACCTCACATTTGAAGTCATTTTGAGGGTTCTATATGGCTGAAAATACCCAAAAGTGACACCATTCTAAAAACTGCACCCCTCAAGGTGCTCAAAACCACATTCAAGAAGTTTATTAACCCTTCAGGTGTTTCACAGCAGCAGAAGCAACATGGAAGTAAAAAATGAACATTTAACTTTTTAGTCACAAAAATGATCTTTTAGCAACAATTTTTTTATTTTCCCAAGGGTAAAAGGAGAAACTGGACCAGGGACGTTGTTGTCCAATTTGTCCTGAGTATGCTGATACCTCATATGTGGGGGTAAACCACTGTTTGGGCGCACGGCAGAACTCGGAAGGGAAGGAGCGCCATTTGACTTTTTGAATGAAAAATTGGCTCCAATCTTTAGCGGACACCATGTCGCGTTTGGAGAGCCCCCGTGTGCCTAAACATTGGAGCTCCCCCACAAGTGACCACATTTTGGAAACTAGACCCCCCAAGGAACTTATCTAGAAGCATAGTGAGCACTTTAAACCCCCAGGTGCTTCACAAATTGATCCGTAAAAATGAAAAAGTACTTTTTTTTCACAAAAAAATTATTTTAGCCTCAATTTTTTCATTTTCACATGGGCAACAGGATAAAATGGATCCTAAATTTTGTTGGGCAATTCCTCCTGAGTACACCAATACCTCACATGTGGGGGTAAACCACTGTTTGGGCACATGGTAAGGCTCGGAAGGGAAGGAGCGCCATTTGACTTTTTGAATGGAAAATTATCTCCATCGTTAGCGGACACCATGTCGCGTTTGGAAAGCCCCTGTGTGCCTAAACATTGGAGCTCCTCCACAAGTGACCCCATTTTGGAAACTAGACCCCCCAAGGAACTCATCCAGAGGCATAGTGAGCACTTTAAACCCCCAGGTGCTTCACAAATTGATCCGCAAAAATGAAAAAGTACTTTTTTTTCACACAAAATTTCTTTTAGCCTCAATTCTTTCATTTTCACATGGGCAACAGGATAAAATGGATCCTAAAATTTGTTGGGCAATTTCTCCTGAGTATGCCGATACCTCATATGTGGGGGTAAACCACTGTTTGGGTGCACGGCAAGGCTCGGAAGGGGAGGCGTGCTATTTGACTTTTTGAATGGAAAATTAGCTCCAATCGTTAGCGGACACCATGTCGCGTTTGGAGAGCCCCTGTGTGCCTAAACATTGGAGCTCCCCTACAAGTGACCCCATTTTGGAAACTAGACCCCCCAAGAAACTTATCTAGATGCATAGTGAGCACTTATAACCCCCAGGTGCTTCACAGAAGTTTATAACGCAGAGCCGTGAAAATAAAAAAATAATTTTTCTTTCCTCAAAAATGATTTTTAGCCCAGAATTTTTTATTTTCCCAAGGGTAATAGGAGAAATTGGACCCCAAATGTTGTTGTCCAGTTTGTTCTGAGTACGATGATACCCCATATGTGGGGGTAAACCACTGTTTGGGCGCACGGCAGGGCTCGGAAGGGAAGGCACGCCATTTGGCTTTTTGAATGGAAAATTAGCTCCAATCATTAGCGGACACCATGTCGCGTTTGGAGAGCCCCTGTGTGCCTAAACATTGGAGCTCCCGCACAAGTGACCCCATTTTGGAAACTAGACCTCCCAAGGAACTAATCTAGATGTGTAGTGAGCACTTTGAACCCCCAAGTGCTTCACAGAAGTTTATAACGCAGAGCCATGAAAATAAAAAATAATTTTTCTTTTCTCAAAAATGATTTTTAGCCCACAATTTTTTATTTTCCCAAGGGTAACAGGAGAAATTGGACCCCAAAGGTTGTTGTCCAGTTTCTCCTGAGTACGCTGATACCCCATATGTGGGGGTAAACCACGGTTTTGGCACACGTCGGGGTTCGGAAGGGAAGTAGTGACGTTTTGAAATGCAGACTTTGATGGAATGCTCTGCGGGCGTCAGGTTGCGTTTGCAGAGCCCCTGATGTGCCTAAACAGTAGGAACTCCCCACAATTGACTCCATTTTGGAAACTAGACCCCCAAGGGAACTTATCTAGATGTGTAGTGAGCACTTTGAACCCCCAAGTGCTTCACAGAAGTTTATAACGCAGAGCCGTGAAAATAATAAATGTGTTTCCTTTCCTCAAAAATATTTTTTTAGCCCAGAATTTTTTATTTTTGCAAGAGTAACAGGAGAAATTGGACCCCAAAAGTTGTTGTCCAGTTTCTCCTGAGTACGCTGATACCCCATATGTGGGGGTAAACCACTGTTTGGGCACATGCCGGGGCTCGGAAGGGAAGTAGTGACGTTTTGGAATGCAGACTTTGATGGAATGGTCTGCGGGCATCATGTTACGTTTGCAGAGCCCCTGATATGCCTAAACAGTAGAAACCCCCCACAAGTGACCCCATTTTGGAAACTAGACCCCCCAAGGAACTTATCTAGATGTGTGGTGAGCACGTTCAACCCCCAAGTGCTTCACAGAAGTTTACAACGCAGAGCCGTGAAAATAAAAAATCATTTTTCTTTCCTCAAAAAAGATGTTTTAGCAAGCAATTTTTTATTTTCACAAGGGTAACAGGAGAATTTGGACCCCAATATTTGTTGCCCAGTTTGTTGTGAGTACGCTGATACCCCATATGTGGGGGTAAACCACTGTTTGGGCACACGTCAGGGCTCAGAAGGGAAGTAGTGACATTTGAAATGCAGACTTTGATTGAATGGTCTGCGGGCGTCACATTGCATTTGCAGAGCCCCTGATGTGCCTAACCAGTAGAAACACCCCACAAGTGACCCCATTTTGGAAACTAGACCCCCGAAGGAACTTATCTAGATGTGTGGTGAGCACTTTCAACCCCCAAGTGCTTCACAGAAGTTTACAACGCAGAGCCGTGAAAATAAAAAATCATTTTTCTTTCCTCAAAAAAGATGTTTTAGCAAGCAATTTTTTATTTTCACAAGGGTAACAGGAGAATTTGGACCCCAATATTTGTTGCCCAGTTTGTTGTGAGTACGCTGATACCCCATATGTGGGGGTAAACCACTGTTTGGGCACACGTCAGGGCTCAGAAGGGAAGTAGTGACATTTGAAATGCAGACTTTGATGGAATGGTCTGCGGGCGTCACATTGCATTTGCAGAGCCCCTGATGTGCCTAACCAGTAGAAACACCCCACAAGTGACCCCATTTTGGAAACTAGACCCCCGAAGGAACTTATCTAGATGTGTGGTGAGCACTTTCAACCCCCAAGTGCTTCACAGAAGTTTATAACGCAGAGCCGTGAAAATAAAAAATAATTGTTCTTTCCTCAAAAATTATGTTTTAGCAAGTAATTTTTTATTTTTGCAAGGGTAACAGGAGAAATTAGACCCCAACAGTTGTTGCCCAGTTTGTCCTGAGTACGCTGGTACCCCAAATGTGGGGGTAAACCACTGTTTGGGCGCACGTCGGGGCTTGGAAGGGCGGGAGCACCATTTGACTTTTTGAACGCAAGATTGGCTGGAATCAATGGTGGCGCCATGTTGCGTTTGGAGACCCCTGATGTGCCTAAACAGTGGAAACCCCTCAATTCTAACTTCAACACTAACCCCAACACACCCCTAATCCTAATCCCAACTGTAGCCATAACCCTAATCACAACCTTAACCCCAACACACCCCTAACCACAACCCTAACCGCAACACACCCGTAACCCTAATTCCAACCCTAATCCTAACCCTAATTTCAACCGTAACCCTAATCCCAACCCTAACCACAACTGTAACCCCAACACACCCCTAACCCTATCCGTAACCCTAACCACAAGCCTAATCTTAACCCTATTTCAAACCCTAGCCCTAATTCCAACCCTAACTCTAATCCTAACCCTAAGGCTATGTGCCCACGTTGCGGATTCGTGTGAGATTTTTCCGCACGATTTTTGAAAAATCTGCAGGTAAAAGGCACTGCGTTTTACCTGCGGATTTACAGCAGATTTCCAGTGTTTTTTTTGTGCAGATTTCACCTGCGGATTCCTATTGAGGAACAGGTGTAAAACGCTGCGGAATCCGCACAAAGAATTGACATGCTGCGGAAAATACAACGCAGCGTTTCTGCACGGAATTTTCCGCACCATGGGCACAGCGGATTTGGTTTTCCTTAGGTGTACATGGTACTGTAAACCTGATGGAAAACTGCTTCGAATTCGCAGCGGCCAATCCGCTGCGGATCCGCTGCCAATCCGCGGCCAATCCGCTGCGGATCCGCGGCCAATCCGCTGCGGATCCGCGGCCAATCCACTGCGGATCCGCTGCCAATCCGCTGCGGATCCGCGGCCAATCCGCTGCGGATCCGCGGCCCATCCGCTGCGGATCCGCGGCCGATCCGCTGCGGATCCGCTGCGGATCCGCTGCGGATCCGCTGCCGATCCGCTGCGGATCCGCTGCGGATCCGCTGCCGATCCGCTGCGGATCCGCGGCCGATCCGCTGCGGATCCGCGGCCGATCCGCTGCCGATCCGCTGCGGATCCGCTGCGGATCCGCGGCCGATCCGCTGCCGATCCGCTGCGGATCCGCGGCCAATCCGCTGCGGATCCGCGGCCAATCCGCTGCGGATCCGCTGCCAATCCGCTGCGGATCCGCGGCCAATCCGCTGCGGATCCGCGGCCCATCCGCTGCGGATCCGCGGCCGATCCGCTGCCGATCCGCTGCGGATCCGCTGCCGATCCGCTGCGGATCCGCTGCGGATCCGCTGCGGATCCGCTGCGGATCCGCTGCCGATCCGCTGCGGATCCGCGGCCGATCCGCTGCGGATCCGCGGCCGATCCGCTGCGGATCCGCGGCCGATCCGCTGCCGATCCGCTGCGGATCCGCTGCGGATCCGCGGCCGATCCGCTGCCGATCCGCTGCGGATCCGCAGCCGATTCCGCTGCGGATCCGCGGCCAATCCACTGCGGATCCGCTGCCAATCCGCTGCGGATCCGCGGCCAATCCGCTGCGGATCCGCGGCCCATCCGCTGCGGATCCGCGGCCGATCCGCTGCGGATCCGCTGCCGATCCGCTGCGGATCCGCTGCCGATCCGCTGCCGATCCGCTGCGGATCCGCTGCGGATCCGCTGCGGATCCGCTGCCGATCCGCTGCGGATCCGCGGCCGATCCGCTGCGGATCCGCGGCCGATCCGCTGCCGATCCGCTGCGGATCCGCGGCCGATCCGCTGCCGATCCGCTGCGGATCCGCGGCCGATCCGCTCTGTGTGCACATGCCATAACCCTACCCCTAACCCTAACCCTACCCGTAACCCTAACCCTACCCCTAACCCTACCCCTAGTTCTAACCCTAGTTCTAACCCTAACCCTAGTGGAAAAAGAAAAAAAAATATTTTCTTTATTTTATTATTGTCCCTACCTATGGGGGTGATAAAGGGGGGGGTTTTATTTATTATTTTTTTATTTTGATCGCTGTGATAGAACCTACCACAGCGATCAAAATGTACCTCTAATGAATCTGCCGGCCGGCGGGCGCACTGAGCATGCGCCCGCCATTTTGGAAGATGGCGGCGCCCATGATGGAGGCGGACGGGGACCGGGAGCCTCGGTAAGTATAAGGGGGGGAGATCGGGGCACGAGGGGGGCGTCGGAGCACGGGGGGGTGACATAGGAGCAGGGGGGGAGCGGGCAGGAGGACGGGGGAGCGGACAGCAGGACGGGGGAGCCGGCAGGTGGACGGAGGGGACCGGACCCTATAACGGAGCACTGGGGGGGCGATCGGTGGGGTGTGGGGGGGTCACATTAGTGTTTCCAGCCATGGCCGATGATATTGCAGCATCGGCCATGGCTGGATTGTAATATTTCACCAGTTTTTTAGGTGAAATATTACAAATCGCTCTGATTGGCAGTTTCACTTTCAACAGCCAATCAGAGCGATCGTAGCCACGGGGGGGTGAAGCCACCCCCCCCTGGGCTGAAGTACCACTCCCCCTCTCCCTGCAGATCGGGTAAAATAGGAGTTAACCCTTTCACCCGATCTGCAGGGATGCGATCTTTCCATGACGCCACATAGGCGTCATAGGTCGGATTGGCACGGGTTTTCATGACGCCTACGTGGCGTCAAAGGTCGGGAAGGGGTTAAATCACAGACATATGTCACACAAAATACTTAATAAGTAACATTTCCCACATGTCTACTTTACATCAGTACAATTTTGGAACCAAAATTTTTTTTTGTGACGGAGTTATAAGGGTTAAAAATTGACCAGCAATTTCTCATTTTTACAACACCATTTTTTTTTAGGGACCACATCTCATTTGAAGTCATTTTGAGGGGTCTATATGATAGAAAATACCCAAGTGTGACACCATTCTAAAAACTGCACCCCTCAAGGTGCTCAAAACCACATTCAAGAAGTTTATTAACCCTTCAGGTGTTTCACAGGAATTTTTGGAATGTTTAAATAAAAATAAACATTTAACTTTTTTTCACACAAAATTTATTTCAGCTCCAATTTGTTTTATTTTACCAAGGGTAACAGGAGAAAATGGACCCCCAAAGTTGTTGTACAATTTGTCCTGAGTACGCTGATACCCCATATGTGGGGGTAAACCACTGTTTGGGCGCATGGCAGAGCTCGGAAGGAAAGGAGCGCCATTTTACTTTTCAATGCAAAATTGACTGGAATTGAGATGGGACGCCATGTTGTGTTTGGAGAGCCCCTGATGTGCCTAAACATTGAAACCCCCTACAAGTGACACCATTTTGGAAAGTAGACCCCCTAAGGAACTTATCTAGATGTGTGGTGAGCACTTTGACCCACCAAGTGCTTCACAGAAGTTTATAATGCAGAGTCGTAAAAATAAAAAATCATATTTTTTCACAAAAATTATCTTTTCGCACCCAATTTTTTATTTTCCCAAGAGTAAGAGAAGAAATTGGACCCCAAAAAATGTTGTGCAATTTGTCCTGAGTACGCTGATACCCCATATGTGGGTGTAAACCATTGTTTGGGCGCATGGCAGAGCTTGGAAGGGAAGGAGCGCCATTTGACTTTTCAATGCAAAATTGACTGGAATTGAGATGGGACGCCATGTTGCGTTTGGAGAGCCCCTGATGTGCCTAAACATTGAAACCCCCTACAAGTGACACCATTTTGGAAAGTAGACCCCCTAAGGAACTTATCTAGATGTGTGGTGAGCACTTTGACCCACCAAGTGCTTCACAGAAGTTTATAATGCAGAGTCGTAAAAATAAAAAATCATATTTTTTCACAAAAATTATCTTTTCGCCCCCAATTTTTTATTTTCCCAAGGGTAAGAGAAGAAATTGGACCCCAAAAAATGTTGTGCAATTTGTCCTGAGTACGCTGATACCCCATATGTGGGTGTAAACCATTGTTTGGGCGCATGGCAGAGCTTGGAAGGGAAAGAGCGCCATTTGACTTTTCAATGCAAAATTGACTGGAATTGAGATGGGACGCCATGTTGCGTTTGGAGAGCCCCTGATGTGCCTAAACATTGAAACCCCCCACAAGTGACACCATTTTGGAAAGTAGACCCCCTAAGGAACTTATCTAGATGTGTTTTGAGAGCTTTGAACCCCCAAGTGTTTCACTACAGATTATAACGCAGAGCCGTGAAAATAATTTTTTTTTTTTTCTCAAAAATGATTTTTTAGCCCCCAGCTTTGTATTTTTACAAGGGTAACAGAATAAATTGGACCCCAAAATTTGTTTTCCAATTTGTCCTGAGTACGCTGATACCCCATATGTGGGGGGGAACCACTGTTTGGGCGCATGACAGAGCTCGAAAGGGAAGGAGCGCCATTTGGAATGCAGACTTAAATGGATTGGTCAGCAGCCGTCACGTTGCATTTGCAGAGCCCCTGATGTACCCAAACAGTACAAACCCCCCACAAGTGACCTCATATTGGAAACTAGACTTCCCAAGGAACTTATCTAGATGTGTTTTGAGAACTTTGAACCCCTAAGTGTTTCACTAAAGTGTATAGCGCAAAGCCGTGAAAATAAAACATCTTTTTTTTCCCACAAAAATGATTTTTAGCCCCCCAAATTTTTATTTTCCCAAGGATAACAAGAGAACTTGGACCCCAGAAGTTGTTGTTCAATTTGTCCCGAGTACGCTGATAACCCATATGTTGGGGTAAACCCCTTTTTGGGCGCACGGGAGAGCTCGGAAGGGAAGGAGCACTGTTTTACTTTTTCAACGCAGAATTGGCTGGAATTGAGATTGGACGCCATGTCCCGTTTGGAGAGCCCCTGATGTGCCTGGACAGTGGAAACTTCCCAATTCTACCTGAAACCCTAATCCAAACAGACCCCTAGCCCTAATCCCAACGGTAACCCTAACCACACCCCTAACCCTGACACACCCATAATTCTAATCCCAACCCTAATCCAAACCGTAAATGTAATCCAAACCCTAACCCTAACTTTAGCCCCAACCCTAACTTTAGCCCCCACCCTAACCCTAACTTTACCTCCAACCCTAGCCCTAACCCTAACCCTACCCTAACCCTAAACGTGACTGAAATACGTGGCACTGAAATACGTGACACTGAAATACGTGGCACTGAAATACGTGGCACTGAAATACGTGATACGTGGCACTGAAATACGTGGCACTGAAATACGTGGCACTGAAATACGTGGCACTGAAATACGTGGCACTGAAATACGTGATACGTGGCACTGAAATACGTGGCACTGAAATACGTGGCACTGAAATACGTGATACGTGGCACTGAAATACGTGGCACTGAAATATGTGGCACTGAAACACGTGGCACTGAAACACGTGATACGTGGCATTGAAATATGTGGCACTGAAATACGTGGCACTGAAATACGTGGCACTGAAATACGTGGCACTGAAATACATGGCACTGAAATACGTGGCACTGAAATACGTGATACGTGGCACTGAAATATGTGGCACTGAAATATGTGGCACTGAAATATGTGGCACTGAAATACGTGGCACTGAAATACGTGGCACTGAAATACCTGATACGTGGCACTGAAATACGTGGCACTGAAATACGTGGCACTGAAACACGTGGCACTGAAACACGTGATACGTGGCACTGAAATATGTGGCACTGAAATACGTGGCACTGAAATACGTGGCACTGAAATACGTGGTACTTAAATACGTGGCACTAAAATATGTGGCACTGAAATATGTGATACGTGGCACTGAAATACGTGACACTTAAATACGTGGCACTGAAACACGTGGCACTGAAATACGTGATACGTGGCACTGAAATACGTGGCACTGAAATACGTGGCACTGAAATACGTGGCACTGAAATACGTGGCACTATGACTGTCAGAAAATGTTCATTAAACGGTTAGGGGTGAGGTTAGGGGTAGAGTTAGGGTTTGGATCCCTTTATCACCTTGGTGGTGGGTGGCTTTTCAGTGTGTTTTCTGTTTTTTTTTCGATAAAAACGCATGCGTTTTTAACGCAAACGCATGTGCTTAAAAACGCAAGAAAATACTGCAGGCTGTATTTCTGAAAATGAACACATGCAGAAAAAAAACGCATGCGTTTGAAAACGCGACCAAACGCGTACAAAAAAAGCATGCATTTTCAATGTTAAATATAGGGAAAAAACGCATGCGTTTTTTTGTGCAAAAAACGCTGCAGACAAAAACGCAAGTGTGAAACCAGCGACGCTTTTTATAGCAAAAAAGTTTTTGCGTCTCCACATTTTGAGACCTATAATTTTTCCACATTTTGCTCCACAGAGTCATGTGAGGTCTTGTTTTTTGCGGGACGAGTTGACGTTTTTATTGGTAACATTTTCGGACACGTGACCGTTTTTGATCACTTTTTAGTCCGATTTTTGTGAGACAGAATGACCAAAAACCTGCTATTCATGAATTTCTTTTGGGAGAGGCGTTTATACCGTTCCGCGTTTGGTAAAATGGATAAAGCAGTTTTATTCTTCGGGTCAGTACGATTACAGCGATACCTCATTTATATCATTTTTTTATGTTTTGGCGCTTTTATACGATAAAATCTATTTTATAGAAAAAATAATTATTTTGGCATCGCTTTATTCTCAGGACTATAACTTTTTTATTTTTTTGCTGATGATGCTATATGGCGGCTCGTTTTTTGCGGGACAAGATGACGTTTTCAGCGGTACCATGATTATTTATATCAGTCTTTTTGATCGCGTGTTATTCCTCTTTTTGTTCGGCAGTATGGTAATAAAGCGTTGTTTTTTGCCTCGTTTTTTTTTTTTTCTCTCTTACGGTGTTTACTGAAGGGGTTAACTAGTGGGGCAGTTTTATAGGTTGGGTCGTTACGGACGTGGCGATACTAAATATGTGTACTTTTATTGTTTTGTTTTTTTTATTTAGATAAAGAAATGTATTTATGGGAATAATATATATATATTTTTTTATTATTTATTTAGGATTTTTTTTTTTTTTTTTTACACATGTGGAAAATTTTTTTTTTAACTTTTTTACTTTGTCCCAGGGGGGGACATCACAGATCGATGATCTGATAGTGTGCACAGCACTCTATCAGATCACCGATCTCACTTACATCGGTGCAGGCTTACCAGCGTCTGCTCTGAGCAGGCGCTCGGTAAGCCACCTTTCTCCCTGCAGGACCCGGATGCCGCGGCCATCTTGGATCCGGGACCTGCAGGGAGGAAGAAGGTAGAAGACCCTCGCAGCAACGCAATCACATCGCGTTGCTCCGGGGGTCTCAGGGAAGCCCGCAGGGAGCCCCCTCCCTGCGCGATGCTTCCCTATGCCGCCGGTACACCGCGATCATGTTTGATCGCGGTGTGCCGGGGGTTAATGTGCCGGGAGCGGTCCGTGACCGCTCCTGGCACATGGTGCCGGATGTCAGCTGCGATATGCAGCTGACACCCGGCCGCGATCGGCCGCGCTCCCCCCGTGAGCGCGGCCGATCGGCTATGACGTACTATCCCGTCGAGGGTCAGATAGGCCCAGGTCACCTCGACGGGATAGTACGTCTAAGGTCACAGAGGGGTTAATGTACACTCTGCTCACCATCTAGATTGAAAAAAAACAGAAATGTAGCATTTTTTACAAATTTATTAAAAAAGTAAAAATGAATGGTCATAAGTATTCAGACCCTTTGCTCAGTATTGAGTAGAAGCCCCTTTTGAGCTAGTACAGCCATGAGTCTTCTTGGGAATGATGCAGCAAGTTTCTCACCCCTGGATTTGGGGATCCTCTGCCATTCTTCCTTGCAGATCTTCTCCAGTCCCATCAGGTTGGATGGTGATTGTTGGTGGACGCCATTTTCAGGTCTCTCCAGAGATGCTCAATTGGGTTTAGGTCAGGGCTCTGGCTGGGCCGGTCAAGAATGGTCACAGAGTTGTTCTGAAGCCACTCCTTTGTTATTTTAGCTGTGTGCTTAGGGTCATTGTCTTGTTGGAAGGTGAACCTTCTGCCAACTTTGAGGTCCAGAGCACTCTGGAAGAGGTTTTCATCCAGGATATCTCTGTACTTGACCGCATTCATGTTTCCTTCAATGACAACCAGTCGTCCTGTCCCTGCAGCTGAAAAACACCCCCATAGCATGATGCTGCTACCATCATGTTTCACTGTTGGGATTGTATTGGGCAGGTTATGAGCAGTGCCTGTTTTCTTCACACATACAGCTTAGAATTATCACCAAAAAGGTCTATCTTCGTCTCATCAGACAAGAGAATCTTATTTCTCATAGTCTGGGAGTCCTTCACGTGTTTTTAACGTGTCTCTCACGGACCGCACCCGGCACTTAAACTCCCGGAACACTGCGATCAAACGAGATTGCAGCGTTCCAGTGGCATAGAGAAGCATCGCGCAGGGAGGGGGCTCTCTGCGTGCTTCCCTGAGACCTTCAGAACAACGCGATCACATGGCGTTGTTCCAAGGGTCACCTCCCTGCAGGTTCCCAGATCCAAGAAGGCCGCGGGGTCCTTCCGGGTCCTGCAGGGCGGTGGCTTGTCAGTGCCTGCTGAGAGCAGGAGCGGAGAAGCCTCCTACACTGCCTGTCAGATCGCTGATCTAACACAGTGCTGTGCAAAGTGTCAGATGAGCGATATGACTTCATACAGTGATGCTCCACCCTGGGACAATGTAAAAAAAAGTAAAAAAAAAAAAAAAATTAACATGTGTAAAATATATATTTTTTTAAATTCCTAAATAAGGAAAAAAATATTTTTTTTTTCAAAAAAATACATCTTTATGTAAATAAAAAAAAAACAATAAAAGTACGCATATTTAGTATCGCCACGTCCGTAACGACCCGTCCTATAAAACTGTCCCACTAGTTAACCCCTTCAGTGAACACCGTAAAAAAAAATTAAAAAAACGAGGCAAAAGCAATGCTTTACCACCATACCACCCAACAAAAAGTGGAACACGCGATCAAAATACGGATATAAACATAGTACTGCTGAAAACGTCATCTTGTCCCGCAAAAAACAAGACGCCATACAGAGTCATCAGCAAAAAATAAAGTTATAGTCCTCAGAATAAAGCGATGCAAAAATAATCATTTTCTATATAAAATAGTTTTTATTGTATAAAAGCGTCAAAACATAAAAAAGGAGATTTTTGTGTACTCACCGTAAAATCTTTCTCTTAGCCTCTGATTGGGGGACACAGGACCATGGGTGTTATGCTGCTGTCCACTAGGATGCATAATCTGAAAAAGATTAACAGTGGCTCCTCCTCTGCAGTATACACCCCTGGACGGCATCAGCCTTCTCCAGTTTTGTGCAAAAGCATTAGGAGGAACGCAACCATGCCTATAAGAAGGCAACTATGTACGAGCTCAAGAAAACAATATGAGAACTTAACAGTAACAACGGCCCGGAAAGGGCAATAGGGTGGGTGCTGTGTCCCCCAATTAGAGGCTAAGAGAAAGATTTTACGGTGAGTACACAAAAATCTCCTTTACTCTGTCGCCTCATTGGGGGACACAGGACCATGGCACGTCCCAAAGCAGTCCCTGGGTGGGAAGCAGTGGACGAATATTGTGTAGACAGGCCCCTACACTTGGGGCACCGCCGCCTGCAGAACACATCTACCCAGGCTCGCGTCCGCTGAGGACTGGGTATGAACTCTGTAGTGTTTAGTAAACGTGTGTAGGCTAGTCCAAGTGGCCGCCTTACACACTTGTTGTGCCGAAGCCTGGTGCCGAAAGGCCCAGGAGGCCCTTACCGCCCGTGTAGAGTGTGCCCGTAATACCGTGTAATACCGTCAGGAAGAGGAGAATTTTTAAGGCGGTAGGCCTCTTGTATGGTGGATTTGATCCACCTGGCAAGGGTAGCTTTGGAAGCTGGCAGACCCTTGCGGCCGCCTTCCGGAAGAAGGAAAAGAGAAACAGCCCTCCGGAAGGACGCAGTCCTAGACACATATATACGCAATGCCCTGACAAGGTCAAGCGTACGCGTATGAACCAGGACCAGACAAAGGGAAGGCAGAGAAATTTCCTCATTGAGGTGGAAGTTGGACCAGACCTTTGGTAGGAAGGATGGGACCGTACGGAGGACTACCTTGTCCTGGTGAAAAGCCAGAAAGGGCCGTCTGCAGGAGAGTGCTGTCAGTTCAGACACCCTGCGTATCGAGGTGATTGCCACCAGGAAAACCACCTTCTGGGATAGAAGGTGGAGCAGGACCTCCTTAAGGGGTTCGAAGGGTGGTTCCTGCAATGCTGTCAGGACCAGGTTGAGGTCCCACGATTCTAGTGGTCGTCTGTAGGGGGAACCAATCGGGAAACCCCCTGAAGGAATGTCTGTACTTGTGGCTTGGTAGCAATGCGCCTTTGAAAAAAGCACTGAGAGGGCTGACACCTGGCTCTTAAGCGAGCCCAGGGACAGCCTGGCCTCCAGACCCGATTGGAGAAAACCAAGTAGTTTGGGGAAGGAATAAGGGAATGGGGTCTGGCCACGAGATTAGCACCAGGTAAAGAAAGCTTTCCAAGTACGGTAATAGATCTTGGCAGAGGCTGGCTTCCGTGCCCCGATCATGGTCCTAATAACGTCCGGCAAGAGCCCTGCCTGGGTTAGAACCCAGGTTTCAAGGGCCACGCCGTCAAATTGAGGGCCCCTGAGTTCTGGTGGTAGAACGGGCCTTGTGATAGAAGATCCGGGCGGTCGGGGAGGCGCCAGGGGGATTAGAGTTAGGGGTGTGTTTGGGTTAGGGTTGGAGTTAGAATTGGGGGGTTTCCACTGTTTAGGCACATCAGGGGCTCTCCAAACGCGACATGGCGTCCGATCTCAATTCCAGCCAATTCTGCATTGAAAAAGTGAAACGGTGTTCCTTCCCTTCCGAGCTCTGCTGTGCGCCCAAACAGCGGTTTACCCCAACATATGGGGTATCAGCTTACTCAGGGCAAATTGGACAACTTTTGTGGTCCAATTTCTCCTGTTACCCTTGGGAAAATAAAAATTTGGGGTTTAAAAAATTATTTTTCTGGGAAAAAATGATTTTTTATTTTCACGGCTCTGCGTTATAAATAGTGATGAGCAAGTATACTCATTGCTCAGGTTTTCCCAAGCACACTCGGGTGATCTCCGAGTATTTGTTGGTGCTCGGAGATTTAGTTTTTGTTGACGCAGCTGCATGATTTACGGCTGCTAGCCAGCTTGCGTACATGTGGGGGTTGCCTGGTTGCTAGGGAATCCCCACATGTAATCAAGCTGTCTAACAGTCGCAAATCAAGCAGCTGCTGCAACTAAAACTAAATATTCAGCACTAACAAATACTCAGAGACCACCCGAGTGTGCTCGGGAAAACTCGAGCAACGAGTAAACTCGCTCATCACTAGTTATAAACTGTACTGAAACACTTGGGGGTTCAAAGTTCTCACAACACATCTAGATAAGTTCCTTGGGGGGGTCTAGTTTCCAATATGAGGTCACTTGTAGGGGTTTCTACTGTGTAGGTACATCAGGGGCTCTGCAAACGCAACATGACGACTGCAGACCATTCCATTTAAGTCTGCTTTCCAAAACGGCGCTCCTTCCATTCCGAGGTCTGCCATGCGCCCAAACAGTGGTTTACCCCCACATATGGGGCATCAGCGTACTCAGGACAAATTGCACAACAACTTTTGGTGTCCAATTTCTCCTATTACCCTTGGTAAAATAAAGCAAATTGGATCTGAAGTAAATTTTGTGTGAAAAAAAGATAAAATGTTCATTTTTTTAAAAACATTTACAAAAATTCCTGAGAGGCATTAATAAACTTCTTGAATGTGGTTTTGAGCACCTTGAGGGATGCAGTTTTTAGAATTGTGTCACTTTTGGGTATTTTCTATCATATAGACCCCTCAAAATGAGTTCAAATGTGATGTGGTCCCTGAAAAAAAAAAATGGTGGTGTAAAAATGAGAAATCGCTGGTCAAATTTCAACCTTTATAACTTCCTAACAAAAAAAAATTTTGCTTCCAAAATTGTGTGATGTAAAGTAGACATGTGGGAAATGTTATTAGGTATTTTGTGGGACATATCTCTGTGATTTAAGGGCATGAAAATTCAAAGTTGGAAAATTACAACATTTTTAAAATTATCGCCAAATTTCAATTTTTTTTCACAAATAAACGCAGGTAATATCAAATAAATTGTCCTATGTCATGAAGTACAATATGTCACAAGAAAACACTGTCAGAATCACCGGGATCCGTTGAAGCGTTCTTTATTACCTCATAAAGGGACAGTGGTCAGAATTGTAAAAATTGGCCCAGTCATTAACCCCCAAACCACCCTTGGGGGTTAAATAAACACAGCTGGCCTCCAATGAAGGAGTAGAAGCATCTCAAGGAGGATCACAAGGAAATGGATCACAGCATCAATCACCAGCGGAGACATCATGCATGGTATTTTCCCACGGTCCTGAGGTCACCGCAGTTCAGCCCGGCCTCGATGATTTACCGGAATTGGCGTATCCCAGAGATGCGCCTTTTCTGGGGCGGCTGAGTGTTAATGTTTTTAGCTGGGGGGGGGGGACAATATCCATGGCCCCTTCCTAGGTTATTATTATCAGCCCGCTGTCTGCATGGCCTTTGCTGGTTATTAATTATAGGGGAACCCCACGTCATTTTTTTTTTTGGGTTCCCCCATTTTAATAGCCAGTAAAGGCTAAGTGTACAGCTGTGAGCTGATATTAATAGCCTGGGAAGCTCCATGGGTATCACCCCCACAAATATGAACCCCAATTGCCACCGCTACAGGGCAAGTGGGAAAAGCCGGGCAAAGCGCCAGAATTGGCGCATCTAATAGATGTGCCTTTTCTGGGCAGCTGCGAGCTGCTGTTTTTAGGCTAGGGGGACCTATATCAATGGCCCCTTACCAGCCTGAGAATACCAGCTCCCAGCTGTGAGCTTTAGCAAGGCTGATTGTCAAGAGTGGGGGGACCTCATGTCGTATTTTTTAATTATTTATTTAAATAATTTAAAAAAAACAGCGTGGGGACCCCTCTATTCTTGATAACCAACCTTGCTGAAGCTGACAGCTGAGGGTTGCAGCCCCCAGCTATGAGTTTTGCCTGGTTGGTTCAAGAAAATAGGAGGGAACCCATGTCGGGTTTTTCATTCATTTATTTTGTTATATCGCAGGCTGCAGATGAGGAATACCACGATCGCTAAGACCCAGAAGACCGCTAAGTCTTCTGGGTAATTTCGCAATGCATCTCTGGGAACGGAAGATGGCGGCAGGCGCGAGCGCATAGTCGGACGACAGAGGGTGAGAATAGCAGGTTTTTCGTTTTTTTATTATTTTTAACATTAGATCTTTTTACTATTGATGCTGCATAGGCAGCATCAATAGTAAAAAGTTGGGGACACATAGGGTTAATAGCATTACCTGCGGCATAACGCGGTCCATTACCGCCGGCATTAACCCTGTGTTAGTGGTGACCGGAGGGGAGTGTGGAGCGTGCGCCGGGCACTGACTGCAGGGGAGTAGGGAGGGACTAATCGCACTGTGCCCGTCGCTGATTGGTCGCGGCAGCCATGACAGGCAGCTGGCGAGACCAATCAGTGACGCAGGATTTCCGTGACGGAAGTTGCCGACAGAAAGACGGAAGTACCCTTAGACAATTATATATATAGATAATAATAATTTGATTTATATAGCGCCATCATATTCCGCAGCACTTTACATTATAGAGGGGACTTGTACAGACAATAGACATTACAGCATAACAATAATCACATAGATCAAAACAGATACCAGGAGGAATGAGGGTCCTGCTCGCAAGCTTACAAACTATGAGGAAAAAGGGGAGACACGAGAGGTGGATGGTAACAATTGCTTTAGTTATTCGGCCTAGCCATAGTGTAAGGATCGGGTGTTCATGTAAAGCTGCATGAACCGGTTATCAGCCTAAGTATGTAGCATTACAGACAATTAGGGCTATTAACTGCATAAAGTGTATGAGAACATGATGTGAGGAACCTGATTATGGTTTTTAAGTTTTTTGAATGGGCCACACTGGGATAGTTAGGTTAATGCGTTGAGGCGGTTGGCACACTTAAAATGGTGGGGATTGGGGATTAATTTTATTAACCTGGGTAGTGCATTCCAAAGAATTGGTTGCAGCAAGTGAAAAGTCTTGGAGATGGGAGTGGGAGGTTCTAATTATTGAGGATGTTAACCTCAGGTCATTAGCAGAATAGAGGGCACGGGTAGGGTGGTAATCTGAGACCAGGGAGATGTAGGGTGGTGCTGAGCAATGGTACCGGAACCAAATCTACTAATTGTTTGTCCAATAGGGGCAGTATACAAAGAGAAGAGGAGGGGGCCTAGGACTGATCCTTGAGGAACAGTCCCCAACAGTAAGGGGAAGGTGAGAGGAGGAGGAACAAGCAAAACATACAGTGAAGGAGAGGTCAGAGAGATAGGAGGAGAACCAAGAGAGAACGGTGTCCTTGAGGCCGATGGAGCGGAGAATAGTGAGGAGGAGCTGATGATCCACAGTGTCGAATGCTGCAGAGATCCAAGAGAATTAGCATGGAGTAGTGACCATTAGATTTGGCTGTTATTAGATCATTAGAGACTTTAGTGAGGGCGGTTTCAGTGGAGTGTAAAGAGCGGAAACCAGATTGAAGAGGGTCGAGAAGAGAGTTATCTGAGAGCTAGCGGATAAGGCAGGAGTGGACCAGGTGTTCGAGGAGTTTGGAGATGAAGGGAAGATTAGAGACAGGTCTATAATTAGCGGCACAGTTTTGGTCGAGGGATGGTTTTTTAAGTAATGGATGTATGAAGGCATGCTTAAATGAGGAGGGAAAGATACCGGAAGAGAGAGAGAGGTTGAATATTTTTGTTAGGTTTGCATATTGGGTATACAGTGGGGCAAAAAAGTATTTAGTCATTCAGCAATAGTGCAAGTTCCACCACTTAAAAAGATGAGAGGCGTCTGTAATTTACATCATAGGTAGACCTCAACTATGGGAGACAAACTGAGAAAAAAAAATCCAGAAAATCACATTGTCTGTTTTTTTATCATTTTCTTTGCATATTATGGTGGCAAATAAGTATTTGGTCAGAAACAAAATTTCATCTCAATACTTTGTAATACATCCTTTGTTGGCAACGACAGAGGTCAAACGTTTTCTGTAAGTCTTCACAAGGTTGCCACACACTGTTGTTGGTATGTTGGCCCATTCCTCCATGCAGATCTCCTCTAGAGCAGTGATGTTTTTGGCTTTTCGCTTGGCAACACGGACTTTCAACTCCCTCCAAAGGTTTTCTATAGGGTTGAGATCTGGAAACTGGCTAGGCCACTCCAGGACCTTGAAATGCTTCTTACGAAGCCACTCCTTCGCCCTGGCGGTGTGCTTTGGATCATTGTCATGTTGAAAGACCCAGCCACGTTTCATCTTCAATGCCCTTGCTGATGGAAGGAGGTTTGCACTCAAAACCTCACGATACATGGCCCTATTCATTCTTTCATGTACCCGGCTCAGTCGTCCTGGCCCCTTTGCAGAGAAACAGCCCCAAAGCATGACGTTTCCACCACCATGCTTTACAGTAGGTATGGTGTTTGATGGATGCAACTCAGTATTCTTTTTCCTCCAAACACGACAAGTTGTGTTTCTACCAAACAGTTCCAGTTTGGTTTCAGACCATAGGACATTCTCCCAAAACTCCTCTGGATCATCCAAATGCTCTCTAGCAAACTTCAGACGGGCCCGGACATGTACTGGCTTAAGCAGTGGGACACGTCTGGCACTGCAGGATCTGAGTCCATGGTGGTGTAGTGTGTTACTTATGGTAGGCCTTGTTACATTGGTCCCAACTCTCTGCAGTTCATTCACTAGGTCCCCCCGCGTGGTTCTGGGATTTTTGCTCACCGTTCTTGTGATCATTCTGACCCCACGGGGTGGGATTTTGCGTGGAGCCCCAGATCGAGGGAGATTATCAGTGGTCTTGAATGTCTTCCATTTTCTAATTATTGCTCCCACTGTTGATTTCTTCACTCCAAGCTGGTTGGCTATTGCAGATTCAGTCTTTCCAGCCTGGTGCAGGGCTACAATTTTGTTTCTGGTGTCCTTTGACAGCTCTTTGGTCTTCACCATAGTGGAGTTTGGAGTCAGACTGTTTGAGGGTGTGCACAGGTGTCTTTTTATACTGATAACAAGTTTAAACAGGTGCCATTACTACAGGTAATGAGTGGAGGAAAGAGGAGACTCTTAAAGAAGAAGTTACAGGTCTGTGAGAGCCAGAAATCTTGATTGTTTGTTTCTGACCAAATTCTTATTTTCAACCATAATATGCAAAGAAAATGATAAAAAAACAGACAAAGTGATTTTCTGGATTTTTTTTTCTCAGTTTGTCTCCCATAGTTGAGGTCTACCTATGATGTAAATTACAGACGCCTCTCATCTTTTTAAGTGGTGGAACTTGCACTATTGCTAACTGACTAAATACTTTTTTGCCCCACTGTATATGCAATTAAGTGACTCCTCGTGAGTACATGAGCACATCCACATCCACTAAACCAAAGGGGATCTAATTTTGGATGTCCTTTATCGTATGGACCTCATGCCCTCTTGTCCACATCATCTGATGTCAGATAAGTTTATTATCTTTATTCACACTTCCATCTCACTCCTGATGAACCTCAAGAGAAGAGAAACGCGTTGAGTGTAATGTGTGTTTTTCTTTTGGTTAGTGAACACAGGACCGTTGTTGCGGCTGTCACAGACGGCTGAATATTGTTTTCCTGGCATATGCTGAACCCTCTGTTATTGAATCATCTTATTATTGTGCAATTGCCCCTGAGAGGAGGATATGATCATCTGCATATAAGGCACTAAGCACTTTATTTAACCAAGGGGAATATAGAAACTACTACAGCTTAAGTGAATTATAGCGCTGTTTACCATCTTTGTAGTACTAATACATTCATCTTTATTATTGTGCAATTGTCCCTGAAAGGAGTATATGATTATCTGCATATAAGGCACTAATGCGCTCTGTTAGGGGACGATAGTAACTACTAGAGCTTATGTGAATTACAGCGCTGTTTATCATCTTTGCGGTGCTAATTCATTAACCCATTAACTATTTGATAGATCTACTTTTATGCAGATAACACTGCACCATGTATTTGATATATAAGAATGTCAGGTGAGCGCTTTCCATCAGCAAACACAGGATTGTCTGCTTACTGCCATTAATTGGCCATCATGGTTCCACTGGCATATGCTTCTTACAAGTTACCCTACTAATATACCGAGTGTATCTACCCTCTATCTACCTGTAAGGCATAAAGCACCTTACTGAAATACAGGAAATAATAGGGCTTTATATTGTTTCTTGTTAGTCGGAGGCTAGTACAAGGCTGTGTATCCTCTATCTCAGCCCTGTCCATGTAAGTGACTTTTGTTGCTGTCGCAGGTCAATCACCAATTCTGTATGGACTAAAGTGTATTATGTATGCGAGCATTCTATATCTTGGTGGTTGCATGTGATCGGGTATAATATCTTCTTAGACCATTCATCTGTTACTCACTTTAAGTCTATGGTGCTATCCAGAAGCCAACCACGTGCGGCAATCACTATGCCTTCTTCATCTCCGGCACAAAGCACTTTATGTATTACCTTCTCCTTTCTATTATGCCAATCTTCATCTATTTAGGGATAGAAGGATTAGCCATCGAGTAGCGGGGCGCCACTCTCGCCTCATGTAGGGCGTCAACCCACCTTTTTAAAAAAGTTTAAGATTAGGGGTAAGTTTATCATAAACATGTCCATATAGACAAATGACTGGACCTCTGTTATTCAGATACATTATATACTAAATCACTTACCTTTTCATTCTGTCTGCCATCTTTTCTTTCCCCTGCTGCACAACAGGGCCGATAGGGCCAGCAGGGTGAGCCGTAGACGAGCAGGGGCATCCTTCCGCAGGATTTTGGGTGCCAACCTCCGCACGCAATCAGGTAGGGAACTACAGGATATTATAGGGATAGGCACCTCCCGAGTTCTTTATTGCCTTTCCACACTTTGGTGGTGGTATTTGTATTAGTCACGTTATTGGATAATTTTATTCTAAACATTAAAGGTTATATTTTAACTTAGAATATTGGAGTGTTTTTGTTTCGGTGATTATCAAATTGATATAGATACTCTTCTACCTTCTTTTTCTGTGAATTCCTACAGGTGGCACTAGAGTTCTAGTCATCTTCCTCGCTGAAGTGACAATTTACATATTTCCAAGAGGAGCATTGCAGCTTAAAAGTCTCCTCACCTCGGCATGTCAGGCTTGACATGTCACTGTCCGCAAGGAGAAACGTTACCCCTTGGATCCTTGTGGAGAGTGACATGTCAATGGCTGATTCCAATAGGTGGCGCTAGAGTTCAAGTCCTCCTCCTTCTGAAGAGAGAATTTGCATATTTACTTGCTTGTGACAAGCCAGCACACACTGAAAGAGGATGGAGAGGGCAGAAACCTGAGCCTTCAAGGAGGCAAGGCTGAGGCCTGATTTCATACGAGACTGAAAGATAGCAAGGAATCCTAAGAATGGAGGAACCATGAAATCGCAATTCTGATATTTGCACCAATGTCTGTAGACCTTTTAAGTGCAGTGGTAGAACTTGGCAGACTAGAGCTTAAGACCCTTCAGCTTGTTAGAGACTATTAGAACTTAGAACCTTGGCTTCAACAGCCATGCCGTTTAAGATTTGGCGTTAATCTGCAGGTTAATAGTGTTACTAACCTGCCCGATGCCTGCACGTAGTTGAACACTGCGTGGAGAAAATGAACTTTACTCTTCCCGGTAGCATTCGGTTTCAGTAACATGGGTGGCGCAGGTTCAGTCACTGTCTGACTCTGGCTCTGCATTGGGGGTTGGCTGCCAGTCAGGGTTTGGGCGCAGTTACAGCCAGTGCTAGCGCCGCATCCGTGACTTAAACCAAATTCTGCCAAGAAGAATAAAGCTCCTTTTCTATCCACAGCGTTCGGCTACGTTCAGGTTAGTAACGCTATTGACCTGCAGATTAATCCCATATCTGAGGGATGATAACTTTATTTCTGGTGACAGGTTCCCTTTGACAGCCAAGGTGTAGGAGTGGTTAACAGGACCTTGTGAAAAATGGTTGGGGTGCAGAGGGAAAGGGCGTTTAGCATCTGTAACCAACTGGATGAGACTGAAGTAATCAGCGAGGCCAGTCCAAAACTATACGGATCGCCAGATCACCCTCCGCCTTGACTTGTTTGAGAACATGGGGGAAGAGGACGAAGAAGATAGAGTAAACCAAGGAGTGACCAGAGGCCGTTACAAAGGCCCTCCGGTCCCAGGACCTGGCAACTTAGGCTGGTACCTCCTGATTGATACGAGACACAAAAAGGTGTAGGAAAGCCGGGATCGACTGGGCTAATCTCTAGCACTGCAGGTCTTAATTAGATGCAATTGGCTATCTATATCTAGAGAACAAGACTTGATGTTCACTTATCAAGTCAGCTGGGAAGCTGAGCCGTCTGGTGTTAGCGAGGAAAAAAGACAGTTTAATGGTGGACAGTCTACCAGAGCCTGAGAGATGTTGGGGTTGGTGAGTAACCAATGAATATGAAGCACATGGAGCTTGGTGAGAAACCTGAACTGCTGTCTGAAAGAGATTATGGCATGGTTTAGCCAGCAATGAGAGAAGGACTGAATTCTGAACAGGCAAACCTGTTGTGGTGGTCATTACCTCCTGATGAATTAACGGTTTATTTGCCGTTATACCTTTGTGCCCAGTAGAGACAGTTTTTGGTTTTGAATCCCTTGGAGGAGTTTTATGGAAGTAATAAAACTTCTCACGTTTGGACCAAACAGCATTGCCTGTGTGAATGCTACCTAATGCCCACCTGAGAGCATGAATCTCTACAATTGGTGTTTTGGATGCAGGCAGCAAGTCTTAAAGAGTATAGTTGATTGTAGTGTAAAGACTGAAAGTCTTGGGAAAAGGCAGCAGCATTGTAAACGCAGTCAGTCTGAAAGCATGGAGGAGCTTGTTCAGCAACTGATCCAGGCCAAAATGCTGCTGCAGCAGCAGGCCTAACAGGAAGCCAACAAATTCTTGATTCAGCAGTTGCATCAGCAACAGATGAATCTCTTGGAAGAAACTGTCCAGGTCAGAGAGACGGTCCTCCCCACCAGCCAAAGTGACGGTAACAGTGTGAGGCGAAGAGTACAAGATGCTGTGCCAAAAATTACTCTGGAGGACAACATCAAGGCATTCCGACTTATTGCATGATATTGTTATGGAACGTTAACTTTCCGTTGTTCTAGGTCTTATGGGCTAGAGCTGTAGCAACCAGTACTGCAGTATGCCATCAGGAGTCGGCTATGGTAACAAAGTCACATGATGTAAATGCCATGGTGTATGTCCTTTCACTGTACTGGCTAGAGGATGAGGAAGCCTCCTCTGAAGCCAATATCCCTGACCTGGAGGAGACCACGGATAACTTTGGGGCTGCCCAGCAATTGGCAAGGAATAATGATCTGTTGTGTCGACCAAAGTGAAGGGACAGGTAAAAAAGGGCCTCCTCAAGGCTCAAGAGGAAAAATCCAGGGCGGGAGTGAAACAATTTAAGCCTAGGGATCGCGTACTTGTGTTAGGCTCCAAAGTAGAAGGCAAGTTCTTTACTTAGTGCAGGGACCCCATATGGTGGTAGGAAAGCCGGGAAGGACTTGGTAAAAATCTACCACTGCAAGTCTTAATAAGATGAAGCTGGCTAGCTATGTCTAGAGAGCCAGGCTGGACATTCACTTGTCAGTCAGCTGGGAAGTCTGTAGTGTCAGCGAGGGAAAAAGACCATTTAATGGTGGGCAAGCTACCTGAGCACCTCAAGGTGTTTGGGCTGGTGAGTAACCAGTGAATCTGAAGCACACTGAGCATTGTGTGGAACCTGAATATGCTGGCATGGTTTAGATAGCAGCGTGAGACTTATTTCTGAACGGGTGAGCCTGCTCTGGTAGGCATTACCTGCTGGTGCATAAACTATTTATTTGCTGTTATACCTTTGTGAAGAGACTGTTTTTTTTGTTTCGAATTGCTTGTAGTTTTATGAAAGTAATGAAACTGAATGCGTTTGGACCAAACCGCAGTGTCAGTGTGAATGCTATCTAATGCCTAGCTGAATGTGTAAATCCCTACAAGGTCTATATCAGGGTACACCAGCAAAGACAGCTAGTTGAAGACTTTTGACAGGAGAGCTCACACTCCTGGATCCAGAGCTTCTCAGTGCAGTTTTCCACACTGGAATTGTGGGCCTCAGAGTGCTGGAACATGAAGAATCTTGCTGGTTTCCCTCACTGTCGAGGAGTCCCTGGTTCATCTTTATGGTTCAAAGAGGCCTCCACAGTCGAGTCGAGTAATCTGTCCACACTCTAAGTGGACAGTCATTGAGAAAAGAGAACAAGTGGGAGAGCCATAAAAAATACTCAATTCCAGAAGGTTGATCTCAAGGTTGAATTCTGCAGACAAGAAACCCCCCTGAGTGGTGTGATGGTTGAACACCACTCCCCTAGCCAAGAGACTGAGGTGTGTCATCACCAACAGCCACTGGAGGGGAAGGAAGGATCTGCTGCAAAGTTGGGTGGACACTGTTAACCAACAAAGATCTTTGTGAACTTGAACAGGGGGATGCATGTGATAATCTAAGGTGTTCACTGACTTGTCCCAGAGAGAGAATGGAAAGTTGTAGCTGGAATGAGCAGATGTGAAATTGGGAGGCAGATATGTCCTTGAAAACTGAGATAATCCTACCCAGAACTCTCCAGCAGAAACGGATGGTGAACAAGTTCTCTAGCCACAAATAAAACACTGACTCAAAGAAGGAAGTTTGTCAGGGAGAAGGAAGACCCAAAACGAGTGGGTGCCGAATGTCATGCGGAGAGATGCCAGGAGCTGTGATAGTGACAGACATGATTTCTGTCAGATAAGGAGAATTCCAAGGAATACAAGGCGATTTAAAGAATGGACAGATTCTCCATAAGATCATCCAGATAAAAGAGGATTGCCACCCTTCTAGCATGGAGAACTGATATGAGGGCAGTGAGAACTTTGATGAAGACCCTCAGAGTTGTTTGAGGGGGAGTATGACAAACTGGAAATGAAGAGAGCCAACAGCGAAGCGAAGGAATCATTGGTGGAAGTTAGCGTTTGGAGTGTGAAGATACACGTCACATATGTTTAATGAAGAGAGGAATTCTCCTGGCTCCATAACTGTAGATTTCGGGTGCTGCATGCAAAATCTTTGGACAAGTTTCTTTAAATCCAGAATGTGCCTGACAAAGCTGTCCTTTTTGGGCACTGTGAACAGGTCAGAGCAGTATTCTTGGAACCATTCTGTGTCTAGAACTGCAACAATGGGAGTGAATTGAAAAAACCCATTTGGGTGCAGAAAGGCAAACCATCTCCTTTGACCCAGAAGTTTTCCACACGAGTCATCCAAACCTCTCTGAAAAAGTAAAGATGTCATTCCACCCAAGATGTTTTGAGTGGGGAGTGGAAGAGATTCTTGAGGTGGAGGATTGGGAAATGGAGGGGTCCGTGGCCTTGGTGCGGGTGTTCAAGGAAGGCTTCGGCCTATATAAAAGCTGTCTGGAGTGGGAGGTGTTTCCGCTACTTGACAAAAAGATAATTAAGTCTTTATGTTTGGCAAAAGAGAATTGTTGCTGGCAGTGTCAACGGAAGGAAATGGTATTCTGGGATTGAAAGGTGAAGCCATCCTTAACTTTGAAAGTGCCCCTTACCACTTGTATACTGTCAGAGGCAAGCTTTGTATCCTGCTTGTACACTAAAACAGAGTCAGAGGAGACCTCTCCCCAATCCAACTGGGCAGGGAAAGAAGCAGTTAATCTGCAGTGGCTTGGTCTGGGCAATGGTCTGAGGATGCCGAAGGACTTCTTTGGGAAGAGATCCTCTACATTAGAAGGGTCTTTCGGTCCTGATTGGGTGAGAGCACTGACGGGTGATCTGGGACAGCAAACACTTCCAAGGATTCAACCATTGACTGGGAGAAAGGCGACCTACGGCCTAGGTCAAACACTTGACCTATGCCGAAGAACACCTTTCTGAGGGAAATCCAAAGGATCCTGGATGGATGGTGGTGTTAAGGCACCAGGCACAGAGGGAGTCTGGCTCTGGAGCATACGAAGTGAGGACTGCGAAGGAAACTCATGAAGGCTTGAGGTGAAAGCAGCCAAGGAGAATGAAATGGCCCCCAAAAAATGAATAAAATGAGGCCACTAAGAGTGACCCGCTATGAAAGAGGAATATGACAAAACAAGGAAGGGCAGGGGGAATTAGTCACCTTTTGGACATTTTCGCATTTCCTCAATACATAATGAATTAATTTACCCTAGACCTAGACCATTATTGAACCAAATATTTATCCCTACACTTCCCAAGACCACTAAGTCTTAATTAGGCTTTGTTATTCTAGTATGTTCAAGACTTTGTTACAAACAGTCCCACCACGGCCCAAAACAAAATCTTACCTGCAAATCTCCCTCTATACCACTGGCAGGTTCCCTGACAGTTTACATGCCTTCTCCAATGGCAGGCACATCATGCAACCACTGCAGTCAGTCAGTGCACATCAGTTCACAGAAGTGAACAATGAGTTGGCGGCGACTGGTTGAAGTGGTCACATGATGTCCCGAAGAGAAGTCAACAAAGGATCTGGATGGGGATTTGCAAGTGAGAATGTGTGTATTTTTTTTTTTTTTACTATGCTTGAGCAGTATCTGGGAGATGTCTTGGGATAAAACTATAATGAAAAATAAAACCGATAAACCTTCTGTGCAATCTTCAAATTTTTCGTCAATGTCCACATCAGGTACAGTTATTATTTCCTCAAAGATTTCACTTTGTGTTCTAACCTCTGCAAGAAAGAGAAATAATATGTAACTGGGCTGTGTCAAATATTTAGATTACAGGAAAAAATATAATCTAGCACAACAACACAATACGAAACTACGACTAAATCACATTAATGTGCAAAAGTGAAGTAGGGGGAGACGAATTGGCGCTCCAGCTCCACGTCAACTAAACCTGTCTGACCCCGAAGGGAATCCCTCACCAAGCAAACACCCATAAAGTGCTTATCGGATACAGAACCTAATGATTAGCTCTTTACTCACTGAGTGTTGAATAAACAGTAATAAAGTGCTGGCTTAAATTTAGTTTTTTTACCTCCTGGATAGATATAGAGTTTGCTGACCGGTTCCAAGAAAACACATAGGTCTCTAGATTACTTAGTGGAGTCTCTAGATACCATTGATATATACAGATCATATGACCTCAGGCACTGTTTAAAGATGATCATGCAGATAAAGAACCTCAGTGACTGCCACTGTTACCATAAAAATAGAGTCAAGAAATATTACCAGCCAAAATATATGCAGAAGGTATGTTATCATAATAAATCGAGACACTTCAAGAGCACTGAAAAATGTATATAAGAGCTCACTGTAAATATCGAGCTGACATGGTCATGATAGGCAATCTAATAAACACCCCACTGAAAAGCATTTTTCATAAGTCTTGGTGGTAAATTAGTTGGTGCAAGAACCATCACATTCCGACGCGTTTCACCCCCCTGCAGGTCAAGTCAGGGGATTAGAGGACAGGGGCTCCTTGTCATTCAGACTGCATGCCATCAGGTCTTGTGTGCGTCTGTGTGTACATACCAGTACTGCTGTCCTATTTGAAGGGGTGCTGCCAAAAAAGATCGGAAGCATGGGAGGTTCGGTCGTATCATAACACCGTTCCAATGGAACGCACGCCGCACTGCAGGGGCGGACTGCAAGCGTGTGACCGGAAGTGATAAAAAGCCGGCCACGATTGCTGTAGTGGAGGTGTCCAAGTGGAGCGCAGGATGGGCTCCACCGAGCCTGGAGTACTGAATGTGACCGGAAGCGATGTCAGCCCGGTCACATCAGCACAATCACTTAACAAGTAGTTGGCGGTTAGTGGAAAGCAGGATGCGCTCCACCACCAAAGCAAAAGATATAAAGCCAATGTTATGGTAAAAAACCTTTATTATTTGTTAATGACAATATTAAGAGGGCGATACCTCAATCTATATCAATATATACTAGCATGATGGATACACAAGATGCTGATATTCTAGGGTATAATGTTATAAACAGGCCATAGTGTTATGGCTCTCCAGCTCCTTATCAAAAAGGACAATAAATGGAACAAACATAGTAAATCCACCCAGAAATACGCAAACAAGATGTATAGGGAAGGTGTATGGGTATATACAGTCCACATTGGGACTAGAAAAAAGGTTATATGGCACTATACCTTAGGGATAAATATGTCAATGCTAGTTTAACCATATAGTGGACAGATGCGCAAACACAAAATCATATGTAGCTGGCGAAGCCGAGTTGTTCATTGATCCCCCCTGGATTCATGGACTCAAGCATGGAGATCCAACGTGTCTCCCTCTGTGGGATCCTTCTGTCCCAATCACACATTCTCAGGGACTGGGGTACCGTTTTGATCACACCAAAGGAAAATGATTTCAATTCTCCCTGATGAACACTGATCAAATGAAAAGCTAATGGCGTATCCCTTTTATGGTTTATATCGCAAATATTCTCTCAAATCTTGACTTTTAGGGGCCTCTTGGTCTTCCCCACATAGTTTTTGAGGCACGTACATGTACAAATATCTACAACCCCTGCAGTTTTGCAGTTGGCAAAATCCCTGTTTTTGTTAAGTTCTGCATGTAACTGCACTGGTAAAAACTTTAGATACGTTGATGACTCAACAAAAACTGCCAGAGCCACACCGGTATGTGCCAACACCCCTACGATTGAGCCAAGTGCCCGTCTTTTTTGGGGGGTTATAGTGACTGTGGACCAAGAGATCACGCACAGACCTGCCTCTCCCAAAAGTGACCGATGGGTATAGATGGTATCTGATCAGAGATATTGGGGTCCGCCAAAAGAATATCCCAATGTTTGCGCAGTATGGACATGACCCTTTCATTCTGATTGTCAAAGGTGCCAATAAGGCATGTGCCCTTATGAGGAGAATCCCAGTTTCCCTGGTTATCGGAGTCAGCAGGCCTGAGCGGTTACTACCCCATGCATGTGTGTAACCAGCATTGATTGCCTCTGCTAGATATCCCCTACTGGTAAACCTCTTTTTTAGGTTCGCAAGTTGCAATTTTTCAGCATTTTCTTTCTGCAGGCAAAACATTTTTGCTTTTTTTTTTTGTGTGTGTGTATTTTTGCTGCTGTTTGTTGACGAATATTATATGTGGGCACATCTATATGGAATGTGGCTGAAAGTATGCATATCACAAAGGCCCATAGAGAATCATCAGAGCGCAAGATACGCACGTTGTAAGGACTCACAAGGTGGAAGTCATATAAAGCTACTGCAGATTTTCATCACAAAACTGGACAACCCCTTCAAAGACTACAAGACCAGTAAAGATTGTGCCCTGTGTATAAGAGAAAATAGGATTGAAGATCTACAATAGAAGGAAATATACCAAGTCCTCACTAAAAAGCTTCAGCAAGTGTTCAGGGTTGTGGAGCAGCGCTTGAAGAAAACTCACTAACCGCAACGTTCACATTCAAGTAGGCCCTCACCACTGCTAAAGAGGACTACTTCACCAGCCTCGTATATGCTTTTTTCCTACAACCCCAAACAGTTATTGAACAGTTTTAACTACCTCCTCTGCCCACTACTGCCCCCCTCCGACCTCCCTCATCTCCGCAGAAGCCTTTGCTGCACATTTCAAAAATAAGTCTTCACTGCTTAACCACCACAACCACTCCATATAAGAGGCCAATGTCCTTCCCCCATAACCTTCCTCCCAGCATCAGTGAAACAGATTACTCATCTTCTCTCTAAATCACACCTCACCACTTGTACACTTGACCCCATCTCATCACACCACCTCCCAACCTCACTACCACACTTTTCCCAGTCCTAACCCATCTCTTTAACCTATCCTTAAAGTCTGGCACCTTTCCCTTCTGCTTTCAAACATGCCACGGTCACACCCATCCTGAAGACACTATCCCTTGACCCAACTTTAAAGTCCAGCGACGGTCCCATTTTGCTGCTCCCGTTTACCTAAAAACTCATCAAAAGGCATTGTCCATGTTGAACTTTCCGCTGACCTCTCAGATAAATCACTCTTTGACAACCTACAATGCGGCTTCCATTCCCACCGAAACTGCCGTAACCAATATTACTAATGACTTCCTGCCAAACAACAGACAATTCTCTACACTCCTCCTTTTAGACCTATCCACTGCCTTCTACACAGTCGATCACTCCCTCCTACTAGAGAAATTCTTTTCCCTTATCATCAAACACCTTGCCCTCTTCTGGATCTCCACATACCTTTCCATCTGCACATTTATAAAACTAGAACACAGCAATACCACAAATACAGAGAATATACCAATATATATATATTATTCCCAATCTTAAAAATTCACCAATTCTTGGTATACTGTGTAGATTGGCGACACCCGCCACCCAGTGGAAACAAAAACCCAAACACCTTCCTATGGATCACCAGAGAGTACCAAAACAAGGAATTATATTTAGAATATACTTTATTCAATATACACAGCAATAACAACATATAATAATTAATATCATTAAATTGTATCATGTTAAAATCAATGACTGTATCCAAACACAGGACAAAAAATTAAATGCATATAATACGCCGGCCAATTTGCATAGGTAGTCCCTTATCCTCACTGCTCATATATAAAAACTTGTGTAAATTTTTTTTTATTTATATATATATATATATATATATATATATATATATATATATATATATATATATATATATATATATATATATATATATATATATAAAGTGCAAAAAAAGTGCTACAAATATGTATATCACAAGAGAATATAATTAATAAAGCACCGTGCAGTGTGCTAGGACCGCATTCAACAGCAATATGCTGAAAGTGCAGTAGTGCTCAGAAATATATATAATTATATATGAGCAGTGAGGATAAGGGACTACCTATGCAAATTGGCCGGCATATTATATGCATTTAATTTTTTGTCCTGTGTTTGGATACAGTCATTGATTTTAACATGATACAATTTTAATGATATTAATTATTATATGTTGTTATTGCTGTGTATATTGAATAAAGTATATTCTAAATATAATTCCTTGTTTTGGTACTCTCTGGTGATCCATAGGAAGGTGTTTGGGTTTTTGTTTCATCTGCACATTTAGCATCTCCCACTCCCATATTATCTCCTAATCCCACCCTCTTTCTCTGTTGGTATCTCTCAAGGCTCTGTCCTGAGACCCCTACTCTTTTTAATCCATACTTTCGGCCTGGAGCACCTCAAAGTTCCATGGCTTCCAGTACCATCTATATGCAGATGACACTCAGATCTACCCCTCTAACCCAGATGTCACCTCTCTGCTGTCCAGAATCCCAGAGTGCCTATCAACCATATCTTCCTTCTTCATTTCTTGTTTCCTAAAACTCAGTGTTGACAAAAATGAACTCATCATCTTTCCTCCATCACACCTATCTTCCCTACTCGATCTATCACAAGAAATAACACCACATCTTTCCTTGTACAGGAAGTTCATTGCCTAGAATAACCCTTGACTATGCTCTGTCTCTCAAACTGCACATCCAAGCTCTTCCCACCACCAACTCAAAAATATTTCCAGAATCCGTCCTTTCATCATCAATCTACTAAAATGTTCGTCCATGCACCCATCATCTCCCGCCTCAACTACGGCAATTTCCTCCACTGTGGCCTTCTTGCTAACACATGTGCTCCTTTAAGTCCTTAACTCAGCTGCCCAAAGTATTTACCTCTCTCCTCACTACTCCTCCGCTTCTGCCCTCTGTAGATCCCTTCATTACAGTAGTTCCAATTCCCCAACGTATACAGATTAAACTACTAAAATCAGGGTGGATTGATTTAAATCACGCCGATTTAAATCATGATTTAAATCACAATTTAAATCAAAAGATTTTTTTCTATTTAAATCGGATCGATTTAAATCATGATTTTAATCATGATTTAAATCACTGATTTAAATCAAAAGGTTTTTTTTTAATATAAATCACGATTAAAATGAGAAGTGAGAGCAGTGCGCATGTGCGCCCATAGTTACACGGACGAAACTAGGGGCAACGATCTAACGCCAGGGTGAGGGGGGGACCCCAAAGTAAGTAAAAATCTTTTTTGTTTTACTATATGGCAATAGGTAGGTGTTTAAAAGCAGCATGTCTTAATTGTATAAACTATTAATAGCCTCCACATTTTGTTCATACTGCCCCTTTAATTCCACACTTCTAGCTTGGTTTCACTTTTGGTTTAGTTTCTTTTTCCATTCAGTTGACATGCCCAAACTTGTTGGATAGTCAGCAGTACTTGGCTGTAGTAACAATCAAACTTCATAAGTGATCTGTGTGAGCCATGGCAGGTCGTAAGAGAGACCCTATTTGGGTTCATTTTGTTGAGATGCCAGCAGCAGATCTTGGAAAGAAAGGTGCAAGAGCAAAGTGCAAATACTGTCAAAAGGATATCCAAGGACTTGTTTGCCGTTTAAAATCACATTATGAAAACTGCAACCAGAAGGGAAATGAAGATGTTGATAGTGAAGTGTTTCTTTGGTCATCTTCATCACCGCACTTCTCATGATGTTGCCTCATTCACGCCACCAGGCCTTGCATCTCTTTGTTGCATCGTTTGCATTTTGCACGCATGCCTGCCTTACCGATAGGCGAAGGAGCTTCATTAAAATATTCCCAAACTGGGTCTCTTTTATGGCCTGCTGCCATTATAAGGAAAGAATGTAATAAACCTCAGATCGTACACACAAACAGATCCAGACTTGTCTGTCTGTGGCTATGCTGCAGTATTGTGCTCAAAGTTTCACTTTCATTTTTTTGTCTGCTTGCCCTTCCTCCTCAAAACACTTAGATTCACATTCTTCTTGTGTTGTGCAGATCTATTCCACTCCAAACAATCAGAAACATATTGTCTAACTTCTTGGACTTGGCACTGAAGGGGTTGATTCTGTATTCATAGGTTTGTAGAACAATAGGATTAAGGTCTTTTTCTCAACTCTGTTCATGTTGTAACATTTTTGCCATGAAGAAGAGGCTGGGACCTCTGCGGAGTCAAATTCAGTTTTGAGAACTGCGTAAGTAAAGCGAGCGTCTGTTATAATATAGGAGAGAAACTGCCCACTAATCCTACAGAAACCTCTGGAAGAGCATGGCATTGTGAATGTTACACATATACAGCCTTTATTCTACTGAGTTAAACAACTCGGCTTTATCTCATGATGGAAGAACCTTTGGATGGTAAAATATTTTCCTCAAAAAGCAGTTTATTGAAAAAAATCCGATTTAAATCAAAAAAATCCGATTTAAATCAAAAAAATCCGATTTTTTTGATTTTTTTTTAAAAAACATTGATTTTTATCCACCCTGACTAAAATTAACCTAAAAAGTCACCTATAATAATCTGTCTCCACCGTACATCTTTGAACTAATCTTCCAACATGTAATCTTAGGTCCTCCCAAAACCTCCTTCTCACCTCCACGCTTAAACATTCCTCAACCAATCACCTCCAAAACTTCTCCTGAGTATCCGCCATGCTCTGGAATTCTGTGCTTCAACATGTCCGATTATCTGCCACACTCTGAATTTTCAGAAGGAACTTGAAAATGCATCGCTTCAAGAAAGCTTAGTCTGCAATAACCCACCTCACCATCACTGGAGCTGCTGCAACCCCCCAGCCTAATGTTTTCTTCCCCTTACCCTCTAGATCAGGGGTCTCAAAAACACAGCCCACGGGCCGCATGCGGCCCGAAGCACTGTAGACACCTTGATCATCGCAACACGATCCAAGGGCCACCGACATTAGCCTTGTAAATCAGTTGAATGTTTGTCCATGGACTCTCAATTCTAAATATTTTTCTATCTACTGGCTAACACGGTACCAAGATATAGACCTTTCCTGCGTCCATGGAAGCACATTCAGCTGAAATGTATTGACAAACAGAGACCAGCTCTCTGCACGGCAATACCAATGCCAGTCGCAGGCCATCCAGATGCTAGCAGCAGACATCGGCATGCCGGCTTATGACGTCACTGCCAAGCGTCGATGTCACCTGCTGGCTCCTGACTGACCGGCAGCGGATATTGGTATTGCTGTGCAGAGAGCCACGATCGTCAACAGGTCTACAGTGCCTGCGGGCCGCATGTGCAGAAAGGACACCGAGGGAACGGAGGACAGGTTAGAAGAATCTTTTTTTTATGTGTATAGGAACAAGAATGAGAGATTACCATAAGAAGGGGAGCAGGAAGGAGTCTTACTATAAGGGGACCAGGATGGATGGGGCCTTATTATGAGATGAGAACTGGGATGGGGCATCACTATAACATGAGGACCAGGATGGGACATTATTATAAGAGGAGGACTAGGATGGGGCATTACTATAAGATGATAACTAGGATGAGGCATTAGGACCAAGATGGCGCATTACTATAAGAGCAGGATCAGTGACCTGTCATAAGCCAATACAGATCCATATGTAAGCAGAGCACCACATAAAGCCCCGCTCACAGGCCGTTGCAAAGCATGAGAATCTCATTAATTGAAAACTGCAAATACAGACTAAATAACCACCACAAGACCGATTTCATCAACCCAGGTATCATTTTAATCAGTATAACGGTGCCGACCTGACACTGTCTGACAGGTTTGCTTTAAGGTCAAAATTGGCTTGGTCACTAAGGGGTTAAAGCAAAACAACAGACTTGGAAACAATAGCAACAAGCTGCCAGAACACTGATGTTTTCATGGTTGGTGGGTGTGCATCTTACATAAAGTACCTTCCTTGGCAGCATCATCTGAAATTGCTCCTTTATTCATTAGACCCAATTTCTCATTGAAGTAAATAATCAGACTCTCGACGGACTCAGGAGTGTCCTGGAATGGTTCTAAAAGAAGTGCAGGAAAATGAAGTATGGTTACTGGGCAATATAAAAGAAACAAGGTCAAACTCCTGTATATGTTCAAGCATAGTTTGTTTCTTCCCAATAATCTGAAGTGAACCATGGGCAGGAAACCCGGACAAGCTACTCAATTACAGATAGCTATATTTTATTCTGAAAATAACAACAAAGAATTTGAAAAATGAATAGGGCGTGGGAAAAAGTGTCTGCTAAGCCACTCGCTCTGATTTCTCCTTACCCTGCCCAGGTCCCTCAGACTTATCCCTAACGAGTTTCCTCTGATATCTCCCTGTCCAGCTCCCTTGACTTATCCCTACCTGCCCATGTCCCTCTGACTTCATGCTGCCAAGGTCCCTCCAACTTCTCCCTACCTGCCCAGGTCCCTCTGATTTCTCCCTGCCAAGCTCCCTCCAACTTCTCCCTACCTGCCCAGGTCCCTCTGATTTCTCCCTGCCAAGCTCCCTCCAACTTCTCCCTGCCGAGTTACCTCTGACATCTCCTTACCCAGCTCCCTCTGACTTCATGCTGCCAAGCTCCCTCCAACTTCTCCCTACCGAGATACTTCTGACATCTCCTTGCCCAGCTCCCTAGACTTATCCCTACCTGCCCAGGTCCCTCTGACTTCATGCTGCCAAGGTCCCTCCAACTTCTCCCTACCTGCCCAGGTCCCTCTGATTTCTCCCTGCCAAACTCCCTCCAACTTCTCCCTGCCGAGTTACCGCTGACATCTCCTTGCCCAGGTCCCTCTGACTTCATGCTGCCAAGCTCCCTCCAACTTCTCCCTACCGAGATACTTCTGACATCTCCTTGCCCAGCTCCCTCTGACTTCTCCCTACCTGCTCAGGTCTCTCGGATTTCTCCCTACCAAACTCCCTCCAACTTTTCTCTGCCGAGTTAACTCAGACATCTCCCTGCCCAGCTCCCTCTGACTTCATGCTGCCAAGCTCCCACCAACTCCTCTCTGCCCAGCTCCCTCTGACTTCTCCCTACCCTGCCTGGTTTCATTGACAGGCCCCTCCTTATTTAAATAATGTGCTATATACAATCCAAAATGAATATAGTGAAAACAGCAGAATGGTAACACTAGATTACACATACAGTATGACCACCTTAATACAAATTATAATAAAAAAGGTGTTTTTAAAAAACAACTGCAGATTCCTTTGAAGCATATGGAATACATAAGACATGCCCGCATGTCATATACACGTGAAGTAATTTCTGTGTGCATGAGCCCTTAATTACGCAGATTTTTAGGTTAGTGTAAAGTATGGCCGGACCAACAATCGGCGTGGGCAAGTCACTTGTGACTGATAGAAATCTGAGTCACCAGTCAGAAATGTATTCCAGTCTTCTCTCTTTGTCATCTACCAGTGCTGAGGTCATAATGGTTTGCACAAAACAAACACCCACGTTAGTATTGGAAAAACAATATGTGAAGAGTACGTGCTGTACATAAATTTTTTTTTTGCAATTGCATTGAAATTTAAATAAAAACAGGTATTTGATCATTTCCTATCCACCTATATAAATGCTAATCCCAATCCATAATTGCCAATCCAAAATGTGTAACTTCTAACGAGATACGTCGCAAAATTTTTTGGTTGTGTGTACAGGAAAGATATATATCTTGGTACCGTGTTAGCCAGTAGATAGAAAAATATTTAGAATTGAGAGTCCTCAGTGGTGGATACCTTTTAATGGCTAACTGAAAAGATGGTAAATTGCAAGCTTTCGAGACTACTTAGGTCTCTTCATCAGGCAAAGACTAAAGCAAATTCTGAAGAATCACATATTTATGTACAATACAACCCAGAAAAAAATGGCGTAGATAAGACAGGTGACGTGAAGCAGAACTACCATTATGTGAGAGTGCTAAAATGTTTATGTCCATAAATATCGGAACAGTTCATAGATAAGGAGTGTGAATGTTTTATTGTCCTCTGATTGGGGTCTGGTTCTTTGTTATGATGTGGAATCTTTGTACTCTAATATCCCACCCCAGGATGGACTAAATGCCTGCAAATTCTTCCTGGAAAACACAGTGACTGATGCTGATACTTAGCTGAAACTTATAAAATTCATCCTCACCCACAATTACTTTGAATTTGACAACAAGATCTATCGACAGGAGACTGGCACAGCAATGGGAAGTAAAATGGCCCCACAGTATGCAAATCTTTTCATGGCCAAGCTTGAAGGCAACTTTTTGTCCTCATGTCCCACCAGGCCTCTGGCGTACTACCGCTACATTGATGATATTTTAATCATCTGGACAGAGTCTGAGCTACAGCTAAAGAGGTTCCATGAACAGTTTAATCAATTTCATCCCACCATTAACTTAACACTCAACTACTCCTGCACTGAAATTAACTTTTTGGACACCATCATTAAGCTGCAGAACAATGAAACAGAGACATCCCTGTATCAGAAAACAAACGACCGCCCAACATACCTTAAATGGGACAGTTTCCATCCAAAACACATAAAAAACACTCTACAGCCAAGCCATCAGATACAACTGTATATGTTCCAACACGATGGATAGAGATGAACACCTTGGTAATCTCAGAAAGGTCTTTTTGAATCAGGGCTACCATCCAAGAACAATTCAAAACCAAATTACAAGAGCAACTAGAATATCAAGGAATCACCTGCTACATTACAAAACTAAAGAAGAAAATAACCGGGTACCTCTATTAGTTACCTACAATCCAAATCTGGAGGTGCTAAGGGGAGCTGCACGGAAATTACAACCTTTACTACAAAAAGATGCCCGATTACGATCCATTTTTCCAGACCCCCCGCTACTGTGTTTTAGGCAGCCCCCAAATCTAAGAAGTATCATTGTCAGAAGCTCCCTGTCCTCTCCAACAGCTGCAGGAACCGTTCCTTGCAATCAGAAAAAATGTAAAACCTGTCCATTTATAATGACCACGGACAAGATAATGATCCCCAATTCACATCTGGACTTCAAGATCCCAGGTACTTTCAGCTGCGACACTTCTAATGTGGTGTACCTACTTATTTGTACTAAATGTCCAACTGGGGGTCTGTATGTGGGGGAGACAGGGCAGAAACTGAGAACATGAATGAATAAGAGAAAAAAGAATGGATCTACCTGTGGCAATACATTTTTGTCTCCCAGATCACAGCATTATGGACATGAAATTACTTGTATTAAAAGGTAGCTTCAAATCTCAGGAGAGACAGAAGAGTCTGGGAATATAAGCTGATGATGACCTTTGACACACTCAGTGCAGGAATGAATGTGTCGCATGGATTTATGTCTTTTTACATCAATTAAAGAATTTGCTCCTCAGACAGTGTAGGGGAATCATAAAGAACCAAACCCCAATCAGAGGACAATAAAACATTTACACTCCTTATCTATGAACTGTTCCAATATTTATGGACAAACATTTTAGCACTCTCACATAATGGTAGTTCAGCTTCACTTCACCTGTCTTATCTACGGTATTATTTCTGGGCTGTATTGTGCATAAATGTGATTCTTCAGAATTTCTTTTAGTCTATGCTTTAAGAGACCTAAGTAGTCTCGAAAGCTTGCTATTTGTTACCATCTTTTCAGTTAGCCATTAAAAGGTATCAACCACTGAGGACTTTCATCATGCAAACAATCTGTGCACAACAATATTTCTGACAGGTGAAAACGTATTACAAATTTTTCCCCTATTTTATACATATTAGTCCAAGAATTTACAGAGAACTCATTCAAAACTATGGTACACCAGAATGGGCCTGCCAAATAATTAGTCAGGCCACAGAATGTTCAGTTCAAACAAATAATTTATTTATACATAAGAATAGAAAGTTCATCACTTTAACAAATACAATTTTCATAATATACAGAATACCTCCAATCCAAAAACTGGTTTCATGTGTAGTGCAAGTATAAAACAATAACCCAGTTATGGTGTATAATGAGGTAAGTCTAAATAGCTTATTCCTCAGTTATTGTTGACCAAATCAATAGGTGTTATGTCGAATGAGTTGCCTGAGAGAAAGAATTTAAGCTATATTAAAGAGCCAATGTGCATAATTGTGTAATTACTTTGCCTCAACAGCCTATAAGGCTTGTATGGTGATATACATCACAAACTGTCCATCATGGATGTAGCAAAGACTATTAAAATACTAAATAGCACCCAAGCTTCAATACTTAACCAAAAATGGTCAGACACAGACCGCAACTGCGGCATACTCATAGGATCATAGCTACCTCTTGTGCACTCACACGGAACCAGCAAGAAACCCCTACGCGCGTTTCGATAAGTTCTTCTTCCGGGGGCGTATTTAGACTTCCCTCATTATACACCATAACTGGGTTATTGTTTTATACTTGCACTACACATGAAACCAGTTTTTGGATTGGAGGCATTCTGTATATTATGAAAATTGTATTTGTTAAAGTGATGACTTTTCTATTCTTATGTATAAACTAGATGGGTATTTCCTGAAGGAACTACAGATAGTGCTTTGGAATGGTGCCCGGGCTGCCCCTGCAAGACTTTCACACTTGGGTGCCCCTCAGACGCTGGTTTGGTAGTTGAGGATTTGGTGGGCGGGGCCACTCTGGGTCCGATTTGGTGGCCCGGGTCACTCTGGGTCCGATTTGGTGGCCCGGGTCACTCTGGGTCCGATTTGGTGGCCCGGGTCACTCTGGGTCCGATTTGGTGGCCCGGGTCACTCTGGGTCCGATTTGGTGGGCCGGGTCACTCTCCGTCCGATTTGGTGGCCCGGGTCACTCTCCGTCCGATTTGGTGGCCCGGGTCACTCTCCGTCCGATTTGGTGGCCCGGGTCACTCTCCGTCCGATTTGGTGGCCCGGGTCACTCTCCGTCCGATTTGGTGGCCCGGGTCACCCTGGGTCCGATTTGGTGGCCCGGGTCACCCTGGGTCCGATTTGGTGGCCCGGGTCACTCTGACTGACAGCAGGACAAGGGAATGGCTGATAACAGAGAAAAAGACTGACAGCAGGATGGGGGAATGGCTGATAACAGAGAGAATAGACTGACAGCAGGACGGGGAATGGCTGATAACAGGGAGTATAGACTGACAGCAGGACAGGGGAATGGCTGATAACAGAGAGAAATAGATGGGTATTTCCTGAAGGAACTACCGATAGTGCTTTGGAATGGTGCCCGGGCTGCCCCTGCAAGACTTTCACACTTGGGTGCCCCTCAGGCGCTGGTTTGGTAGTTGTAGCCCTTCAGGGTTGAGGCCACTCTGGGTCCGATTTGGCGGGCGGCGCCACTCTGGGTCCGATTTGGCGGGCGGCGCCACTCTGGGTCCGATTTGGCGGGCGGCGCCACTCTGGGTCCGATTTGGCGGGCGGCGCCACTCTGGGTCCGATTTGGCGGTCACTTTAAGAGTTGATATTATCTGGCAAAACTGTGTCTTGGTACAGTTCGCAGGCGTTGGCATAGTAACTGAGTCTGACTGCGCATATCAATGAGCTAATCAGCCAGGTGGCAGTTATTTTTAGAAATTGCCTCAGAAATCAGGCCCATTATAAACGTTTGGGAAAATTTCCCTATTGAAATGCATTGAAACACTTTTTTCAAACGCAAATTGCGCCAAAACTACAAATCCGATCGACACGAAAAATACTTAGCACACCTCTTGGGGACGCTGGCTTCGAAATGACACCTCACTGGAGTCTGTGAGTGAAGCGGTTCGGGCCGCATTAACTGCGGACTGAATAATAATAAGAAGAAGTTAACCACGATGGAATAACAGTATAGTGCTTTGTTCCAAAGGACTATAATAAATAATTTGTTTGAACTGAACATTCTGTGGCCTGACTAATTATTTGGCAGGCCCATGCTGGTGTACCAAATTTTTCTCCTATCAAATTATTAGCAACGCAACTACAACGCTTGTTGCATGCTTTGTTGCATGCCGTGTTAGAAATGTCGTCTCTTCTAAACGAGAGTACAGCTCCTTCAGGAGGCATACGGAATGCACAATACATACACATGTGTCAATGCTCAACTCATTTCTGTGCGCAGGAGGCCTTATTTACAAAGATTTCTATGTGGTAGTAGTGTATAGAGATGGTCCATCCAGACAACCGATGTGGAAACCGGACAGAAATCTGCTCCCCCGGCACATTCTTCTCTATTCATCATGTAGTACCACTTCTCGAGGCATAGGGGGGTGTTACGAAACATTAAGTTAGGACTGGGATATGAACGGTGTAATATGTATAAACTTTATTAAGAAGTGTTTTTGTGAGCGACGAGATTGGTTAGTGCCATTTAATTGACTCATCATCCGGTTTCCATCGAATAATCTGAAGTCATCGCCTGACGTCATTACTGCTTGTGTAAGGACATGAACAGAAGCCATAACGCTCTCCTGAATTTGTCTTATGACGGACGGCATTGCTGCCTTAATATGAGATCAGTTAGGTCTCCTCATTTTGACAGGAAAAATAGAAGTGCACATGGCATAATTTTTAATGACAAATCTGCCAATAAAAAAATAAAAACAAAGTCTTTCACGGCAGAGATAAGTGAAGCTTGACAAAAGGAAAAAAAGGCTTTATTAAAAATCAAAGCGTACAAAGACACACAATGATTCACTAGACAAGGGACTCAGTACTCGGTGTTACGTTGCTGTGAACTTTACTAGTTGTACAATTTAAGATATTATAACGCTTCGGTCCTACACACAGGCCTTCATCACACTAATGGATTTTTCATGGGTCATGCCTATGGCGATCACTTCTAGGTTTTAAAATCTTGAAGGCACCGAGAGCTGCAAGTTTTAATGTTTTTGTATCAAAGTCCAACCTTATATTCGTGGGTACAGAAACGCTTGTCTGCCCGGGCACGTGGGCTACGGCAAAGCCAGGTGATATTTACGACATTAAAGAGGCTGTCCACTCTTCCAAGAAAGCCTTCTCAAGTACTACACTGCTCAACAGAATATAAATCCAAGTAAATCAAACTTCTATGAAATCAAACTGTCCAATTAGGAAGAAACACTGATTGACAATCAATTTCACATGCTGTTGTGCAAATGGAATAGACAACAGATGGGAATTATTGGCAATTATCAAGACACACTCAGAAAATGAGTGGTTCTGCAGGTGGGGACCACAGACCACATCTCAGTACCAATGCTTTCTGGCTAATGTTTTGGTCACGTTTGAATGTTGGTTGTGCTTTCACAATCGTGGTAGCATGAGACTGACTCTACAACCTACACAAGTGGCTCAGGTAGTGCAGCTCATCCAGGATGGCACATGAGCTGTGGCAAGAAGGTTTGCGGTGTCTGTCAGCGTAGTGTCCAGAGGAGCTACCAGGAGACAGGCCAGTACACCAGGAGACATGGAGGGGGCCATAGGAGGGCAACAACCCAGCAGCAGGACCGCTACCTCAGCCTCTGTGCAAGGAGGAACAGGAGGAGCACTGCCAGAGCCCTGCAAAATGACTTCCAGCAGGCCACAAATGTGCATGTGTTAGAAACCAACTCCATGAGGATGGTCTGTGTGCCCGACGTCCACAGATGGGGGTGGTGCTCACAGCCCCACACTGTGCAGGATGCTTGGCATTTGCCACAGAACACCAGGATTGGCAAATTCACTACTGGCGCCCTGTGCTCTTCACAGATGAAAGCAGGTTCACACTGAGCACATGTGACAGATGTGACAGTCTGGAGACACCGTGGAGATCGATCTGCTGCCAGCAACATCCTTCAGCATGACCGGTTTGGCAGTGGGTCAGTAATGGTGTTGGGTGGCATTTCTTTGGAGGGCCGCACAGCCCTCCATGTGCTCGCCAGAGGTAGCCTGACTGCCATTAGGTACCAAGATGAGATCCTCAGATCCCTTGTGAGACCATATGCTGGTGCAGTTGGCCCTGGGTTCTTCCTAATGCAAGACAATGCCAGACCTCATGTGGCTGGAGTGTGTCAGCAGTTCCTGCAAGATGAAGGCATTGAAGCTATGGACTGGCCCGCCCGTTCCCCAGACCTGAATCCGATTGAATACATCTGGGACATGAGGTCTCGCACCATCCAACATCTGTTGCACCACAGACTGTCCAGGAGTTGGCAGATGCTTTAGTCCAAGTCTGGGAGGAGATCCCTCTGGAGACCATCCGCCGCCTCATCAGGAGCATGCCCAGGCATTGTAGGGAGGCCACACACAATACTGAGCATCAGTTCCTTGTCTTGAGACATTTCCACTGAAGTTGGATCAGCCTGTAACTTCATTTTCCACTTTGGTTTGAGCATCATCCCAACTCCAGACCTCCGTGGGATATTAATTGTGATTTACGTTGATCATTTTTAGGTTTTATTGTTCTAAACACATTCCACTATGTAATGAATAAGGATTAACAAATGTAATAATTCATTCAGTGATATCTAGGATGTGGGATTTTAGTGTTCCCTTTATTTTTTGAGCAGTGTATATTCCTCCATGTAAAAATAAAAAGTGTGTACTGCTGTCATCATTCTAGAGATGTCAGTGCAGAGGCTCCCGATGGTCATCTGACATTATATCATGTGAGCCCTGAGGCCAATCAGCCGCTGCTTTCTTCAAATGAAACAGATATCTTGAGAAAAGCCAAAGAGCAACACCAGCTCTTACTTCTTCCAGATGTCCATTTTGTCCAAATGAATAAAAGCTGAATTGCCTCATTAATGACCTCTGTTTGGCAGCAGGTCATGCAAGCCCTGGCGCAGACAACACTGGAATGGCACCATCAACAAATACAATCCATTTTTATTTTACATGGCAAAATAATGTACGGTAATTGAGAAGACTAGTGGACGAGAAGACTAGTGGACAACTCCTGTAAGACAAGAGTGGTTCAGATCGCGTCAGCATTCCAGTGTGTGCAATTCTAAGCAGTAAAGAAATACATGGAAGAGAGATCAAGGCTTTCCAAACTTATTGACGTTTTAGGCCAACAGTAACAGCCAAAAGTGTTGGCACCCTTGAAATTGTTCCAGAAAATGAAGTACCATATTTCTCACAGAAAATTATTGCAATTACACACGTTTATTTCCTTATTGTGTATTGTAGCACAAACAAAAAAAAAAAAAAAAAAAAAGCAAAAGGCAAATTGGACAAAATTTCACACAAAATCCCGAAAAAGGCCTGGACAAAATTGTGGGCAAACAACTTAGTTTTATTAATGTGATGCTTGTTCAAACTCACCTGTAGCAAGTAACAGGTGTGGGTAGAAGTTTACACAATCTTTGCATTGTGTGTCTGTGTTTACCACATTAAACATGAGAGAACAGAAAGAGGAAGGAAAAGAAAACTGTCTGAGGACTTTAGAACCAAAAATGTTGAAAAATATCAAGGTTACAAGTCCATCTTCAGAGATCTTGATGTTCTTTGTCCATGGTGCGCAATATAATCAAGAAGTTTACAACTCATGGCACTGTAGGGAATCTCCTTGGACATGGACGTCAGAGAAAAATTGATGAAGGGTTGCAACGCAGGATAGTCCGGATCGTGGATAGGATTGAATGAAATGAAACGCTACGGCAGGAGACCCAGGAGGACCCCACTGCTGACTGAGACATAAAAAAAGCTAGACTGCAGTTTTCAAAATGTACGCGAGTAAGCCAAAAACCTTCTGGGAAAGGGTCTTGTGGACAGATGGAACCAAGATAGAGCTTTTGGTCAACCATATTCTACTGTTTACCAAAAACAGAATGAGGCCTAGAAAGAAAACACCACAGTACCTGGAGACGCAAAGATGTTTTGAGGTTGTCTTGCTGCCTCTGGCACTGGGCGCTTTGACTGTCTGCAATGCATGATGAAATCTAACTTTGGAAAAATGGCCGCCCCCCGGCGCAGATGGAGATCTCGAGACACCCCCCCCCCCCCCCCAAAGCAGCACCGGACACCCGCAGCGGTGCACTGCACATAGGAACATACCCTCATCCCAGCCTGCGGCGTCACCCACTCCTGCCTCCTCCAGCAGCGACCCTGGGACCCCGCTTCACCGCAGCCACTACCCCTGGTAAGCAGTAAGACGCATGTATTATAAGAAGCACCACCATTTTAATAAAAATTAAAAAAAGTCCCCATTTTCTCCTCAAAATTTGGGGTGCGTCTCGTAATCCGGAGCGTCTTATAATCTGAAAAATACAGTACGTCATTTTCTGGAACAATTTCAAGGGTGCAAACACTTTCGGTCATGACTAACTAATATACAGTTGAAACTAGAAGTTTCCATCCACTATATAAAAAGACACATCTGCATGATTTTCTCAATTATCTGCCATGAAATCAGAAGAAACCAGTTAAGATATCAGAAAGAGAACTTGCACAAGTCTGGCTTATCCTTGGGTACAATTTCAAGAGACGGTTCTGTGTCCCAGAGATGAACGTGCTTTGGTCTGACATGTGCATATCAACCCAAGTACAAAAGCAAAAGACCTTGTGAAGATGATGGTGGAAGCTGGTAAGATTGTGTCAATATCCATAGTGAGACGAGTACTGTACCAACATGGGCTGAAAGGCAGGAAGGAGCCATTACTCCAAAAGAAACTGGGGTGCCCACATCTCTCCCTGCAGTCCCTCTCTCCCTGCAGAGACACCAGCGTACTCACCGCCGAGGCTCTCATCCTGCTGCTTTCGGGTCTGCTGCTGCCTGGGGTGCATGCACTCCTAGCAGGTCTCCAGGCACTGTGCTTAGGGCGCACACACTTCCCCTTTCTTAAAGGGACAGCGTGCATTCCTCTAAAGTGTTCCCAGCCAATAGTAGCCGAGCCAGCAGCACCCGCCAGTGCTCACCTCAAAAGCAGCAGAGCCAGCAGCACCCGCCAGTACTCACCTCAAAGGCAGCCGAGCCTGCTGCACCCGCCAATGCTCATCTCTCTGTCAGACTGTCCTGTCTGCATCTGCGGTTCCTGTCATCTTCTCTGCTTGCATCTGTTGGACATTCCCCCGGGCCTTCGCCACCAACCATTCCTAGGGATCAGCTGCCATCTATCCAAGGTCAGTCCTGGAGTAGCACCTGGATCACCTCCCTTGTCTCTCCACGGACCTCGGCATCATTAGTTGCTGCATGTCAGTGGTCAGATTACGTGAGGCTCCTAGTCACACCCCTCCAGGTCTTCCTTGGGCATTGGCACAGTGGTTCCACCACCGAGCCAGATTAATGTATGCAAATGCCAACAGGAACAAAGACCTTCATCATCATATTGTGGGGTTGTTTTGCTGCAGGTAGAACTGGGGCACTTCACAAAAAAAAAAAAAAGCCTCATGAGAAAAGAAGATTATGTGGCAATACTGAAGGAACATCTCAAGACATCAGCCAGAAAGTTAAAGCTTGAGCGGAACTGGGTCTTCCAAATGACCAAAGCATACCGCTAAAACGGTAAAAAAGTGGCTTAAAGATAACAAAGCCAATGTTTTGGAGTGGCCATCACAAAGCCCTGATCTCAATCCTATTGAAAATTTATGAGCAAAGCTGAAAAGGCTGGTGCGAACAAGGCGACCTACAAACCTGGATGAGTAAGGCTATGTGCACACGATGCGGCTTTGCTGCGGATCTGAAGCGGATTCTTCCACGCAGAAACGCTGCAGATCCACACTGTTATGTACAGTACAATGTAAATCAATGGGATAAAAAAAAATAGCTGTGCAGATGGTGCGGAAAAATCAGTGCGGAATTGCTGTGGATTTCAAAGAAGTGCATGTCACTTCTTTTATGCGGATCTGCAGCGTTTCTGCACCACTCCATGTTAAAAATCCTCAGTGGTAAAATCCGCAGAAAATCTACACAAAATCCGCTTAAAAACTGCGGCAAATCCGCAGCTGCGGATTCTGCCAGGAGATACGGATTTTGTGCAGAAAATTCTGCACTTCTTTTCCTACATGTGCACATAGCCTTACACCAGTTTTGTCAGGAGGAATGGGCCCAAATTCCAACCAACTATTGTGAGAAGCTTGTGGAAGGAGATCCAAAATATTTGACCCAAGTCATTCAGTTTAAGGGCAATGGTACCAAATACCAATGAAGTGTATGTAAACTTTTGCCTTTGCAGGAAGTAATAAAAATGCCTTAAAACATTCTCTCTCTCATTATTCTGGCTTTTGGCAAATAATTCTGGTAATCATAACGGACCTAAAATGGGAAAGGTTTATTCTGATTTCATGTCTTTTTATATAGTGTATGTAAACTTCTGCTTTCAGCTGTATATATATGCGAATGTACAGGAGAGTAAGCTGAGATGATACCTTTACATATAGTTACCAACTGTCCTTGATTTACTGCGACTACAGGGCTGAAAGGGAGCAGGGGTTCTGTACACTGACCAAAACGTAGTTGTTCCGGATAGGTAAGGGCTTAAGTTTCCCTTGAATGTTGACAGCTATGACTTTATAGATATTATCCCAGACCTAGTCAACTGTGCCACTAGATCAAGAAATAGACTCGATGCCTCAAATCATCATAGATAAAATTGCCCTATGGAAACCATCTCTTGGTCTACAGCAAAATAAATGGGTAAAACAGTATGGACACCTTCTGTTCCTAATGTAGATCCATGGTTGACTATCGAAAGGAAACGTTACAAAAAGAAGAATGCATACATTACTCATTGAAAGGAAAGGAGCAATCATGTTACACATGGTTATGCCAAGTCTTCCAGAGCAGATCCCCTGACGGTAGCATCCATACTCCCCAATTTCATAGTTGCACTGTGGAGACAACCCCCATTTCATGCAGAATTAGTACAAGCCGATGTAACCAATCATGGACTGACAACCTAAACGCAACGTAGGAAAGTATTAATGAATAGATGGAGGAGCCACAGTTGTGGGCAACCAAATCTTCGGGTAGAGTAAAAGCAAGAAAAGTTTCAATCCAGGGTGTAGCTCCGGCGAGAGCCATTGAGGTGGTCTTTGATGCTAAAGTGCTTTCTCTACACATAACCCTCTTTTATCGACGGCTGTAGCAGCAGACTCGATTATTTGAAAAATTGTAAGTATAGAACATTTTCCCTGACTGTAGGAAAGCAAACAACATGCTACTCACTGTGAACACAGCCAGGACCCCCAAAATAGGGTTCCCTTAGCCGTGTATGAATAGAGCGGGATTTATCTTTGTGCTCGGCAATCTCCGGCTGTCCCCAGATCACAAAGACGCTGCATCCAAATTTTATAAAAGTGATATCCCGGCTGTTCGACCACTGGGCTCCTCACTGAATGTGGCTCTGTTAAAGGGAATCTGTCACCCCCAAAAACGATGGTGAGGTAAGCTCACCGTCATCAGGGGCTTATCTACAACATTCTGTAATGATGTAGATAAGCCCCCGATGTTACCTGAAAGGGTAGAAAAAGACATTAGATTATGCTCACCCAGGGGCGGTCCCGCTACGATGGGCGTCGCAGTCTGGGGCCTCCCATCTTCATTCCATGACATCCTCTTCTAGTCTTCACACCGCGGCTCCGGCGCAGGCCCGCCTGCGTTACTCAGGGCGACTATGTACTGCAACTTCCTCAGGCACAAGATGGATCCACTTGCTCACACATATACAATTGATAAGTATCCTCATGAACAGTGTAGTTTAATGTCACAGCACATCCAGTACAATTCAAGTCTCTAAAGCACAGGCTTCATAAACAGGACAGCTGCTTCTTAGAGGCACATTGACTAACAGTCTCTTAGTAGCACAGTTCAGCACAGATCAAGACTCTTTACAAAGGCACAGTAGCACACAGCATTCCTTCTAGCACAGTGTAATGGAGGAGGGGGGGGGGGGTTTGCTGAGGGAGATTATCCCTGTAACAACTTCTTCCAGTGCTTATCTTCCTGCTCCTGATAGACTTTCGCAACTAGAGTACAGGGGGTTAGACCAACCCCACGCTGTATTGGAATCCTGTGTCCCTATGGTTCACTTGCCATAGCTTTTGTGAGAGAGCACACGCCACTCATCCCTTTGGCTGCTGCCAGAACAGTAAACAAGTTTCCCACAATCCCCCTGGGGCTCTGCTAACCACTCTGTCTCTTGTGACTGTTAACCCCTCCAGTTGCTGGATGCTTTTGAAGAACAGCATTTAGCACTACTTCTGCATGTCACACAAACCTCAAACTCCTCAATTTCCATGATACCGACTCCAACTCTACAGACCTGCTAACTACTTGCCTTTTGTACCTGATGCCGAACTCTACCAGCCCAAAGCAGTGACAGATGGTCCCTGCCAGCCTCTCTCTGGCTTCCACTGACATCACATCGACAGACAAGTGGCTTCTCTTCCGCTCTGTCAACAGTGTGTGACTGCCCAGATCATGCTGGTTGACAGCTGGCTCCCTGCTACCTAAATGACAACCAGCATGATTTTGTCAGTCATGCCACATCGACAGAGCAGCCTGGAAGTAGGGCTGCTTTGTTGACGTGAAGCAACTGAAATGCAAGCACGAATGGTCAGTGACCACTAGGAGCCAATGTCTGGTAGAACAGGTAGGTACCGTAATTGCCTCTGTTAGCAAGTACTTGCCCATTAGCTTTTAGGCCCAAGAAAAATAAAATGGTCATGGACAACCCCTTTAAACCATTATGGAAAGATATTGTGGGGAGTACGTGTAATCATTGAATAATTGAGGTGTCGTCCAGTACTCGTGCAAACGTTATAAAAAGATTCTTTATTTAGTCCACAAAAAGTACATGACAAAATAAAGGGATAATATGCAAGAAAACAAACTAACGTGTTTCAAATGGATCGACCTGCCTAAGGTCTCTGTGTTATAGATGACGTATCGACGGACGTCACGACAATAACGAAAAACGTGTGTGACGCATCCAGTGTAATGAGGGAGAGAATTTTTTTTTCCAGGACTGAAAATATTTCCGGCCATGCTCACAATGAAAAACGGGATCCGACGCTGGATTCCTGCCAGATCCTGCATCCATAGGCTTCCATTGTAGCCGACGACGGACAGCGCAAGACCCGTCGCTGAACGATTTTCCGATGTGGACAAAAAACGTTCCTCTGAACGTTTTTTGTTCACGACGGACCGCTATTTTGCGACAGATCCAGTGCACGACGGATGAAACTGATGACCATCCGTGACAATCCGTCGCTAATTCAAGTCAATGGGAAAAAACAGGACGACGTATCTCGACGGGACACTGCCGACGGAAGTGTGAAAGAGGCCTATTACTTGTACGGGGTCCTTTGTACCTGGATTGTATTTTAGTCATTGAAGGACAGGTGTTTAGAGCCCTTTTTTTTCTGACCCTCACATATAAAGATTGCCTTTATAAATGGGATAAAGGGTCCCTTTTCCTATGTATTTAACCATGAGAAAGTCTGCTCTATCCACTTGAAACGATTTTTTTTCTTGAATTTTGCCCCCCTTTTTGTCATATGCTGTTTATGGACTAATTATATAAAGAAGAATTTTTACAAGATGTGTTGACTGTTGAGTGCTGAATCACACCTCTATTGTCCTACTGCTTGCCTGTGAAGCCAGCCCTGTCTCTCAGTCCGTGCACCCGAGACATTTGTTCCAGCAGCATCGACATACATGGAACTGGTGAGCATAAATCTATGGCGCTGTACGCCTCACCACGAAAATCATCCACAACAGCGTGTTTCATTCACAGGTCATTCAGCTGCACATACAGTTCCTTCTCAAAAAATTAGCATATAGTGTTAAATTTCATTATTTACCATAATGTAATGATTACAATTAAACTTTCATATATTATAGATTCATTATCCACCAACTGAAATTTGTCAGGTCTTTTATTGTTTTAATACTGATGATTTTGGCCTACAACTCCTGATAACCCAAAAAACCTGTCTCAATAAATTAGCATATTTCAACCGTCCAATCAAATAAAAGTGTTTTTTAATGACAAACAAAAAAAAATCAAATAATAATGTTCAGTTATGCACTCAATACTTGGTCGGGAATCCTTTGGCAGAAATGACTGCTTCAATGCGGCGTGGCACGGAGGCAATCAGCCTGTGACACTGCTGAGATGTTATGGAGGCCCAGGATGCTTCAATAGCGGCCTTAAGCTCATCCAGAGTGTTGGGTCTTGCGTCTCTCAACTTTCTCTTCACAATATCCCACAGATTCTCTATGGGGTTCAGGTCAGGAGAGTTGGCAGGCCAATTGAGCACAGTAATACCATGGTCAGTAAACCATTTACCAGTGGTTTTGGCACTGTGAGCAGGTGCCAGGTCGTGCTGAAAAATGAAATCTTCATCTCCATAAAGCATTTCAGCCGATGGAAGCATGAAGTGCTCCAAAATCTACTGATAGCTAGCTGCATTGACCCTGCCCTTGATGAAACACAGTGGACCAACACTAGCAGCTGACATGGCACCCCACACCATCACTGACTGTGGGTACTTGACACTGGACTTCAGGCATTTTGGCATTTCCTTCTCCCCAGTCTTCCTCCAGACTCTGGCACCTTGATTTCCGAATGACATGTAAAATTTGCTTTCATCAGAAAAAAGTACTTGGGACCACTTAGCAACAGTCCAGTGCTGCTTCTCTGTAGCCCAGGTCAGGCGCTTCTGCCGCTGTTTATGGTTCAAAAGTGGCTTTACCTGGGGAATGCGGCACCTGTAGCCCATTTCCTGCACACGCCTGTGCACGGTGGCTCTGGATGTTTCCACACCAGACTCAGTCCACTGCTTCCTCAGGTTCCCCAAGGTCTGGAATCGGTCCTTCTCCACAATCTTCCTCAGGGTCCGGTCACCTCTTCTCGTTGTACAGCGTTTTCTGCCACATTGTTTCCTTCCAACAGACTTACCATTGAGGTGCCTTGATACAGCACTCTGGGAACAGCCTATTTGTTGAGAAATTTCTTTCTGGGTCTTACCCTCTTGCTTGAGGGTGTCAATGATGGCCTTCTTGACATCTGTCAGGTCGCTAGTCTTACCCATGATGGGGGTTTTGAGTAATGAACCAGGCAGGGAGTTTTTAAAAGCCTCAGGTATCTTTTGCATGTGTTTAGAGTTAATTAGTTGATTCAGAAGATTAGGGTAATAGGTCGTTTAGAGAACCTTTTCTTGATATGCTAATTTATTGAGACAGGTTTTTTGGGTTATCAGGAGTTGTAGGCCAAAATCATCAGTATTAAAACAATAAAAGACCTGACAAATTTCAGTTGGTGGATAATGAATCTATAATATATGAAAGTTTAATTGTAATCATTACATTATGGAAAATAATGAAATTTAACACTATATGCTAATTTTTTGAGAAGGACCTGTATTCAGGTAGGAAGACATGCTCTCCTGGAACTGTGAAATATGGATTTTCAGGCTGATGCTGATTTATCACCTCCAAAGCCCAAAAACTTCTTAGGGAAAGGTCTAGCAATGTGCATGGTAACCTGTGTCCTGAAGAAGAGACCGGGAGCAAGAAAGAGACCAAGAGAGACCATGCGTAAGAAAGAGATGGGGCGCAAGAAAGCTACAAGGAGTGACGGGGGCGCAAGAAAGCGACAAAGACGGGGCACAAGAAAGAGACAAAGAGACCGGGGCGGAAGAACGAGACAAAGAGAGACCAGGGTGCAAGAACGAGACAAAGAGAGACCGGGGCGCAAGAAAGACAGAGAACGGGGCGCAAGAAAGAGACAAAGAGAGACCAGGGCACAAGAACGAGACCGAAAGAGACCAGAGAAAGGGAGCAAGAAAGACTCCAAGCAAACGAGAGAGACAAGGAGAGAGAAAGAAAGAAAGAAAACAAAGACAGCATGAGAGAAGAGAAAGTTCTGAAAGAATGACATTCATCAGCCCAGCGAATCATCATCATCTCATGGCAGACTGTACTACTTAAAGGGAATCCGTCACCCCAAAAATGTCATATAAACTAAGGGTACTGTCTCACAGTGGCACTTTGATCGCTACGACGGCACGATCCGTGACGTTCCAGCGATATCCATACGATATCGCTGTGTCTGACACGCGGCAGCGATCAGGGACCCCGCTGAGAATCGTACGTCGTAGCAGATCGTTTGGAACTTTATTTCGTCGCTGGATCTCCCGCTGTCATCGCTGGATCGGTGTGTGTGACACCGATCCAGCGATGCGTTCGCTTGTAACCAGGGTAAACATCGGGTTACTAAGCGCAGGGCCGTGCTTAGTAACCCGATGTTTACCCTGGTTACCAGCGTAAACGTTAAAAAAAACCAAAAAAACAGTACATACTCACATTCCGGTGTCCGTTAGGTCCCTCGCCGTCTGCTTCCCGCACTGACTGTGTCAGTGCCGGCCGTACAGCACAGCACAGCGGTGATGTCACCGCTGTGCTCTACTTTCACTTTACGGCCGGTACTCAGTCAGTGCGGGAAGCAGACGGCGAGGGACCTGACGGACACCGGAATGTGAGTATGTACTGTTTGGTTTTTTTTACATTTACGATGGTAACCAGGGTAAACATCGGGTTACTAAGCGCGGCCCTGCGCTTAGTAACCCGATGTTTACCCTGGTTACCCGGGGACTTCGGCATCGTTGGTCGCTGGAGAGCTGTCTGACAGCTCTCCAGCGACCACACAACGACTTACCAACGATCACGGCCAGGTCATATCGCTGGTCGTGATCGTTGGTAAATCGTTTTGTGTAACGGTACCCTTAGGCCATTGGCATCAGGGGCTTATCTACAGTATTCTGTAATGCTGTAGATAAGCCCCTGATGTATCCTGAAAGATAAGAAAAACAGGTTAGATTATACTCACCCAGGGGCAGTCCCTGTTATGATCCTGGTGGTTAGGATCACAAAACTGACCTGACCGGAATATTAGGACGAGCTCTGGGGATGTGGGAAACTATACTGACCGCAACACTAATCCTATCAACACACACTATAGGCAGCCGTGGAACGTTCCTACAAATCCTAGACGTCGTTTCACAGCCTGAGAAACTAGCTACCCCTAGAGAGAAAGTAAAGCCTCACTTGCCTCAGAGAAATAACCCCAAAGTTTAGACAGCCCCCCACAAATAATAACGGTGAGGTAAGGAGAAAACACAAACGTAGGAATGAAAACAGGATTTAGCAAATGAGGCCCGTTAACACTAAATAGAAAGAAGATAGCAAGGAATCTGTGCGGTCAGTATAAAATACTATCAAAAACCATCCACGCAGAGAATGCAAGAACCCCCACACCGACTACGATATGAGGGGAGCAACTCTGCGCCCCAGTGCTTCCAGCAAGCGAGAAAATCACATATAAGCAAGCTGGACTAAACTCATCATATACTGAGACATATTTTCAAAAGAATAATGAGCAAACATGAACTAGTAAGACTTAGCTTCTCCAGAAGGAGACAGGTCACAAGTGCAGTCCAGAGAGATCAGAACCAGTACTGAATACAACGACAGCAGGCAACCAGTAAAGGTCCAGGTGGCATTAAATAGGAGGCCAAACTAGCAGATTACAAGGCAGCTGAGCCCAGCTACCAACCAGCAGTATCGCTAAAAGCCACCAGAGGGAGCCCAAGAACAGAACTCACACAGTACCACTTGCGACCACAGGAGGGAGCCCGAGAACGGAATTCACAACAGGTCCCGGTGTGGTCCGGTCCGATGGGCGTCGCGTCCAGCGCCTCCCATCTTCATAAGATCACGTCCGAAGATGGGAGGCGCTGGACCCGGACCGCAGCAGGACCGCCCCTGGGTCAGTATAATCTAACCTCTTTTTCTCATCTTTCAGGATACATCGGGGGCTTATCTACAGCATTACAGAATACTGTAGATCAGCCCCTGATGCCGGAGGGGTGACAGATTCCCTTTAAAAAGAACCTGCTGGATTGGTTCTTTATTTTGCCATTTGTTACTTATCAGTAATATTAGGTCCAGTGTGTGCGCTCATTAAAATAATAATTGTTGGTCGATGTCTTCTGCCGTTTCCAAGCGCGGCTCCTGTCCTCTCTCAGATCCACATAAGCAGCTACCAACCAGCAGTTGTGACCATCCGACTCAGATCGTTTTTTATGTGTAGACCGCAAGTAAATCATCAAAGTAAGTTTATGAGACTCAGAACAAGGCTCTTCTAGGAGTATATTAAAAAAATATAAATAAATTAAAAAAAAAGACACTAACGGTCCGTGATGTGAGACACTAAAGGTACCTTCACACTAAGCGACGCTGCAGCGATATAGACAACGATGCCGATCGCTGCAGTGTCGCTGTTTAGTTGTTGTGTGGTCGCTGGAGAGAAGTCACACAGACGGCTCTCCAGCGACCAACGATGCCGAAGTCCCCGGGTAACCAGGGTAAACATCGGGTTACTAAGCGCAGGGCCGCGCTTAGTAACCCGATGTTTACCCTGGTTACCAGTGTAAATGTAAAAAAAAAAAAAAAAACACATACATTCCGGTGCCCGGCGTCCGCTTCCCTGCACTCCTCCTGCATCCTGTGTCAGCGTCGAACATCTCCGGCATCTCCCACAGAGCACAGCGGTGACGTCACCGCTCTGCTTTACGGCCGGCACTTACACAGGATGCAGGAGGAGTGCAGGGAAGCGGATGCCGGGCACCGGAATGTATGTGTTTTTTTTTTTACATTTACAATGGTAACCAGGGTAAACATCGGGTTACTAAGCGCGGCCCTGCGCTTAGTAACCCGATGTTTACCCTGGTAACCAGTGAACACATCGCTCGATCGGTGTCAAACACACCGATCCAGCGATGACAGCAGGAGATCCAGCGACGAAATAAAGTTCTGGACTTTCAGCAACGACCAGCGATCTCACACTGGGATCCTGATCGCTGCTGCGTGTCAAACACAACAATATCGCTAGCCAGGACGCTGCAACGTCACAGATCGTTGTCGTTCTCGCTGCAAAGTCGCTTAGTGTGAAGGTACCTAAAGTCAGAGCTGTAGTCACATGATCCAGAAAAGGAATCAAAAGAAGAGCTGGAAATGGCGTAAGATGTGGACTGCTCAGTACTTTATGCACACACTGAACACACATTACTGATAGTTAGTGCATGGGAAATGGAAAAAAAAAAAGCTGGAAAACGACTTCAACAACTCATGAAAAGTTAAGCGGACAAATCTGTGAACCGTGCCCTTATATATGCGGTCGAGATGCCATGCAGACCTGTTGACGCGCTTCACACCAGGCCGGCATTCTGTCCATTATACAGTAGGTGATTCTTATTACCAACAATACAAAATTCCATTTATTTAGAAAAAGATACATTAACTCCAAGAATAAAAAAGGTGTGCAGCTTGTGAAATCAACATGCCAAATCTACAAAAGGGCTTTACAATCAAGGAAATGGAACGAATCATGAATAACCTTGTTGACGAGAGGACTTCAGGTCAGGGAACTGATCGTAGGTTCCACAAGAAGAGTGGTCCGACTCAACGTCATCACCTAGTAAAACAGAACAGAGACTTAACATGGAACTACTCTTTGAAAAAGCCACCTGGCGAAACGTACGTGGGAGTACTGGGGTTTCTTATTCTGTGTTATTCCCTGTTCCTATGGTATGTCTGGTGGTTTGATATTTGCTTATACTTATTTATTTATCCTCTTGGATTTTTTTTTTCTATATTTATATTTAACTAGCTGTACTACCCGGCTTCGCCCGGGTTAATGACTGCTGTTAGCAAAATAGAATGTGTTAACAAAAATTTATTCTGCACACAAAAACCACAAAACAAATAGATAGAAATGTAATTATTAAAAGGCAAAAACTAAGCAAATAGAAGCATTTCACAACATATATTAGCTTTGTTATACTGAGAATGTCTTTGTTGCCTATATTAACCAATCAGAGCTCAGGTTAATTAACTGTAGCAAAATAGAAGCTGAGCTGTGATTGGTTGCTATTGGCAGCCTGATAAATCCCCAGCCAACAGGAAGCCCTCCCCCCTGGCAGTATATATTAGCTCACACATACACATAATAGACTGGTCATGTGACTGACAGCTGCCGTATTTCCTATATGGTACATTTGTTGCTCTTGTAGTTTGCTTATTAATCAGATTTTTATTTTTGAAGGACAATACCAGACTTGTGTGTGTTTTAGGGCGAGTTTTATGTGTCAAGTTGTGTGTGTTGAGTTGCGTGTGGCGACATGCATGTAGCGACTTTTGTGAGATGAGTTTTGTGTGGCGACATGCGTGTAGCAACATTTTGTGTGTTGAGTTGCATGTGACAGGTTAGTGTAGCAAGTTGTGTGCAGCAAGATTTGTGCATGGCGAGTTTTGCGCGTGGCGAGTTTTATGTGTGGTGCATTTTGAGTATGTGCAAGTTTTGTGTGAGGCAACTTTTGCATGTGGTGCAACTTTTGTACATGTGGCAATTTTTCTGTGTGTGCAAGTTTTGCATGAGGTGAGTTTTCCATGAGGTGAGTTTTGCACGTGTGGCGAGTTTTGCGTGAGCCTAGTTTTGCATATGGCGAGTTTTGCATGTAGCGAGTTTTGAGTGGTGACTTTTGTGTTTCGACTTTTATGTGGCGAGGTTGGTGTGTGTGTGTGGTGAAATGTGTGCTGAGGGTGGTATATGTGTTCAAGCACGTGGTAGTGTGTGGCGCATTTTGTGTTTGTGTTCATATCCCCGTGTGTGGTGAGTATCCCATGTCGGGGCCCCACCTTAGCAACTGTACGGTATATACTCTTTGTCGCCATCGCTCTCATTCTTTAAGTCCTCATTGTTCACATCTGGCAGCTGTCAATTTTCCTCCAACACTTTTCCCTTCACTTTTTCCCCATTATGTAGATAGGAGCAAAATTGTTTGGTGAATTGGAACGCGCGGGGTTAAAATTTCACCTCACAACATAGCCTATGACGCTCTCGGGGTCCAGACGTGTGACTGTGCAAAATTTTGTGGCTGTAGCTGCGACGGTACAGATGCCAATCCCGGACATACACACATACATACATACACACATTCAGCTTTATATATTAGATATACCTGTATGTAATCTCCTGTATATAGTATATACCTGTGTGTCATCTCACCTATATATAGTATATATCTGTGTGTCATCTCCTGTATATAGTATATACCTGTATGTCATCTCCTCCTATACATAGCATATACCTGTGTCATCTCCTCCTGTATATACTATATACCTGTAGGTAATCTGCTCCTGTATATAGTATATACCTGTGTGTCATCTCCTCCTGTATATAGTATATACCTGTATGTCATCTCCTCCTGTATGTAGTATGTACCTGTATGTCATCTCCTCCTCTATATAGTATATACCTGTGTGTCATCTCTCCTGTATATAGTATATATCTGTGTGTCATCTCCTCCTGTATATAGTATATACCTGTGTGTCATCTCCCCTGTAAATAGTATATACCTGTGTGTCATCTCCTGTATATAGTATATAGCTGTATGCCATCTCCTCCTGTATTAGCCCTCGTTCACACGTTATTTGGTCAGTATTTTTACCTCAGTATTTGTAAGCTAAAATGGCAGCCTGATAAATCCCCAGCCAACAGTAAGCCCACCCCCTGGCAGTATATATTAGCTCACACATACACATAATAGACTGGTCATGTGACTGACAGCTGCCGGATTCCTATATGGTACATTTGTTGCTCTTGTAGTTTGTCTGCTTATTAATCAGATTTTTATTTTTGAAGGATACCAGACTTGTGTGTGTTTTAGGGCGAGTTTCGTGTGTCAAGTTGTGTGTGTTGAGTTGCGTGTGGCGACATGCATGTAGGGACTTTTGTGAGATGAGTTTTGTGTGGCGACATGCGTGTAGCAACTTTTTGTGTGTCGAGTTGCATGTGACAGGTTAGTGTAGCAAGTTGTGTGCAGCAAGTTTTGCGCATGGCGAGTTTTGCGCGTGGCGAGTTTTATGTGTGGTGCCTTTTGAGTATGTGCAAGTTTTGTGTGAGGCAACTTTTGCATGTGTTGCAACTTTTGTGCATGTGGCAATTTTTCTGCGTGTGGCAATTTTTCTGCGTGTGCAAGTTTTGCGTGTGGCGAGTTTTGCACGTGTGGCGAGTTTTGCATGTGGAGAGTTTTGCGCGTGGCGAGTTTTGAGCGGCGACTTTTGTGTTTCTACTTTTATGTGGCGAGGTTGGTGTATGTGTGGTGAAATGTGCACTGAGGGTGGTATATGTGTTCGAGCACGTGGTAGTGTGTGGCGCATTTTGTGTGTGTGTTCATATCCCCGTGGTGGTGTGATTATCCCATGTTGGGGCCCCACCTTAGCAACTGTACAGTATATACTCTTTGGTGCCATCGCTGTCATTCTTTAAGTCCCCCTTGTTCACATCTGGCAGCTGTTAATTTGCCTCCAACACTTTTCCTTTCATTTTTTCCCCATTATGTAGATAGGGGCAAAATTGTTTGGTGACTTGGAAAGCGCGGGGTTAAAATTTCACCTCACAATATAGCTTTGACGCTCTCAGGGTCCAGACGTGTGACTGTGCAAAATTTTGTGCCTGTAGCTGCGACGCCTCCAACACTTTTCCTTTCACTTTTTCCCCATTATGTAGATAGGGGCAAAATTGTTTGGTGAATTGGAAAGCGCGGGGTTAAAATTTCACCTCACAACATAGCCTATGACGCTCTCGGGGTCCAGACGTGTGACTGTGCAAAATTTTGTGGCTGTAGCTGCTACGGTTCAGATGCCAATCCCGGACATACATACATACATACATACATACACACACACACACATTCAGCTTTATATATTAGATGATCCTGCTGCTATATCTATATACAGACTCCATTTCATTTTGGGAAGATAAAAATGTTATTATACCCGCTCTATTTCACTGTAAAACTTTCCTTGTGTATAGCCCCCTCTCTCCCCATATATATCTTTTCAAGTGTTTTTTTTTTTTTGACATGTCCCCGCAATAGCGGCGGGTGAAATCGCGATTCACCCGCCGCTATTAACTAGTTAAATGCCGCTGTCAAATGCTAACAGCGGCATTTAACTGGCGAGTCCGGCCATCGGGCCGGAAATGAGCGCATCGCTGACCCACGTCACATGATCGAGGGTCAGCGATGGGTCTGCATAGTAACCATAGAGGTCCTTGAGACCTCTATGGTTGCTGATGCCGGATTGCTATGAGCGCCACCCTGTGGTCGGCGCTCATCGCAATGCAGGAATTTAGCTACATAGGAGCGATCTGATGATCGCTGCTATGTAGTAGAGCCGATCGAGTTGTGTCAGCTTCTAGCCTCCCATGGAGGCTATTGAAGCATGGCAAAAGTTAAAAAAAAAATGAAAAAAATAAAAAAAATAAAAATATATAAAAAAAGATTAAATCACCCCCCTTTCACCCCATTCAAAATAAAACAATAATAATGAAAACAAATAAATAAACCTACACATATTTGGTATCGCCGTGTTCAGAATCGCCCGATCTATCAATAAAAAAAAGAATCAACCTGATCGCTAAACTGCAGCGAGAAAAAACTTTGAAACGCCAGAATTACGTTTTTTGGGTCGACGCAAAATTGCATTAAAATGTAATAACGGGCGATCAAAAGAACATATCTGCACAAAAGTGGTATCATTAACCCTTTCACAAAATGCGCAGTAATAGTACGGCGCATGTCGTGTCTCCCCCTTTGATGTGGGCTCCGGCGGTGAGCCCACATCAAAGTCGCGACATGTCAGCTGTTTTGTACAGCAATAGCGGCGGGTGAAATCGCTATTCACCCGCCGCTATTAACCTGTTAAATGCCGCTGTCAAACGCAGACAGCGGCATTTAACTACCGCTTCCGGCCGGGCGGCTGGAAATGAGCGCATCGCCGACCCCCTGTCACATGATCGGAGGTCGGCGATGTGTCAATACAGTAACCATAGAGGTCCTTGAGACCTCTATGGTTACTGATGCCGGCCTGCTGTGAGCGCCCCCCTGTGGTCGGCGCTCACAGCACACCTGCATTTCAGCTACATAGCAGCGATCTGATGATTGCTGCTATGTAGCAGAGCCGATCAGCCTATGCCAGCTTCTAGCCTCCCATGGAGGCTATTGAAGCATGGCACAAGTAAAAAAAAATATATATGTTTTTAAAAATATGAAAAAAAAATATAAAAGTTTAAATCACCCCCCTTTCGCCCCATCCTAAATAAAATAAAAAAATCAAACCTACACGTATTTGGTATCGCCGTGTTCAGAATCGCCCGATCTATCAATAAAAAAAAAGCATTAACCTGATCGCTAAATGGCGTAACGAGAAAAGAAAATCCGAAACGCCAGAATTACGTTTTTTTTGGTCGCCGCGACATTGCATTAAAATACAATAACGGGCGATCAAAAGAACGTATCTGCACCGAAATGGTATCATTAAAAACATCAGCTCGGCACGCAAAAAATAAGCCCTCACCCGACCCCAGATCATGAAAAATGGGGACGCTTTGGGTATCGGAAAATGGCACTTTTTTTTTTTCACCACTTGGGATAAAAAATAACCTAGACATGTTAGTTGTCTATGAACTCGTAATGACCTAGAGAATCACAATGGCAGGTTAGTTTTAGCATTTAGTGAACCTAGCAAAAAAGCCAAACAAAAAACAAGTGTGGGATTGCACTTTTTTTGCAATTTCACCTCACTTGGAATTTTTTTTTCCTGTTTTCTAGTAAAAGACATGGTAAAACCAATGGTGTCGTTCAAAAGTACAACTTGTCCCGCAAAAAATAAGCCCTCACATGGCCATATTGACGGAAAAATAAAAAACGTTATGGCTCTGGGAAGGAGGGAAGTGAAAAACGAAAACGCAAAAAGGGCCGCGACTTGAAGGGGTTAAAAAAGTCAGCTCGGCACATAAGGGCCCTCACCCGCCCCGAGATCACGAAAAATGGAGACGCTACGGGTATTGAAAAGTTGCGCAATTTTTTTTCTTTTAGCAAAGTTTGGAATTTATATTTACCACTTAGATAAAACGTGACCTAGACATGTTTGGTGTCTACGAACTTGTAATTACCTGTAAAATCATAATGGCAGGTCAGTTTTAGCATTTAGTGAACCTATCAAAAAGGCCAAACAAAAAACAAGTGTGGGATTGGACTTTTTTTTGCAATTTCACCGCACTTGGAATGTTTTTCCCGTTTTCCAATACACGACATGCTAAAACCAATTATGTAGTTCAAAAGTTCAACTTGTCCCGTGAAAAAAAAAAATCCCTCACATGGCCAAATTGACAGAAAAATAAAAAAAGTTATGGCTCTGGGAAGGAGGGGAGTGAAAAACGAGAATGCAAAAACGGAAAAGGCACTAATAAAAGGATATATTTTTAATCAAGAAAACCTTTTTTGGTTTGTGGTTGTTGACGTTTATTGTTATGATATAGTATTTGTATAGTGAATATCCACATATGCAATATTATGTTAATCTTTTTTTGGTGGTGTATTTACAGATTATACATTACCTTGCTCTCTTGGAACATGGACAGGAAGATTTGGAGACACCTCGTCCGCCATTTTGTTATTCACCGCACCTGCGCCTAGAATAAAAAGTAAAAAATACCATGCCATTACCTTATGATTTAATTAAAAAGTGGCCTTTTTACTCATGAAGGAGAAAGAAAAAAAATAAAAAAATAATAAGAGGGTTCGTTAGAAAATAGCGTCACTGCAGCAGTACAAAACAAGTTGTAGTCCATTTCTCCGAGTCCATGATCTGTAGCCGCTGTACGGGAGTCCTAAGAACCACCTCCTACCTGATGGCATCCGCGGCTCTTCATTTGATTGGTTGGCCTGGAGCGTCATCACGCAGCAATAATGATGTTGCACCAGGCCGGATAATCAAGAGAAGAGCTCTGGATGCCTTCAGTTAATAGGACACATGCTGTCAAAACCAGCAGCACAGATGACTAGTTAAGAAGGCAAGTCCCCGGCGGCTTCTCCCTGCCCACTCCTTTGGAAAAGTTGCAGTAAAATCATACAGCCAGTGCCGGATATGTGCTACCCATGGATCAGATGGCATGTATAGTTGTCAGTTTCCCTTTAAGAGGCAGATCTCAGGGCTCCAAACAGATCACTGACGTGGCCGGTGGAGCGGGTTTTGCAAAACTATTTGCCCCGATGTCATGTGGAAAGATTACCGGCAGTGACACTCGGGTCAGGTATACGATCGCCTAAACTACCGTTTGAACATTGTTCCTAAACATTGCCACTTGCACAGTAGGGCCGGCGCTCAGTGACAGACCAGAGTTGTCTTCTCATGGCATCTTTTATAAGGGCACACAAATGTCTGCTCGCTCCCTCGTGTTACCAGAGAATGTGCAGTACACACACTGCGAGCTGGCAGGATTCTCCGGAGCCAAGAGCAAGTGGCCACATTCTGACTAGACGTTTCCAGCCTCACTTCATTCACTTGCATTGAGTGAGGTCACGATTGTATAATCGGCACGTGACCGCGTGTATTGCTACCTCCGATACCGGAAAATCCTGACAGTGCACAAGGTACACGCTTTGAGGATTCACAAGTCTGCAGTCACAGAGGAACTACACAATTGAACCCCAAGCCTGGATAACCCCTAGAATTTACAGATGAATTTGTGGGTCTGATCACTGGGACCCCCACGGATTCCAAAATCACATCACACCACCATCTCATTCAATGAATATGATATTTATGGAATATATATGTTGCGCTGGGATATTTATGTTGCGCAGGCTAGGTCATGAGTATAGTAAAAAAAACATAAAAATAAAAAAGGACAACCCCTGTAAAAAGCTGCTTCTCTTCCGCCATATTCCTTTCTTAAAAGTATTACACAATGCTCATTAACATTGAGAAGTACCGTGCTACCTCTCCTTTACACAGATGTCCCGATCTACAGTACTAAGTGTTCTAGTTGGCCATATGCTAGTTTGGCCAACAGCGTTTTCTCTCGACTCCACATTATATACAGTGGGGCAAAAAAGTATTTAGTCAGTCAGCAATAGTGCAAGTTCCACCACTTAAAAAGAGGAGAGGCGTCTGTAATTTACATCATAGGTAGACGTCACCTATGGGAGACAAACTGAGAAAAAAAATCCAGAAAATCACATTGTCTGTATTTTTAACATTTAATTTGCATATTATGGTGGAAAATAAGTATTTGGTCAGAAACAAAATTTCATCTCAATACTTTGTAAAATATCCTTTGTTGGCAATGACAGAGGTCAAACGTTTTCTGTAAGTCTTCACAAGGTTGCCACACACTGTTGTTGGTATGTTGGCCCATTCCTCCATGCAGATCTCCTCTAGAGCAGTGATGTTTTTGGCTTTTCGCTTGGCAACATGGACTTTCAACTCCCTCCAAAGGTTTTCTATAGGGTTGAGATCTGGAGACTGGCTAGGCCACTCCAGGACCTTGAAATGCTTCTTACGAAGCCACTCCTTCGTTGCCCTGGCGGTGTGCTTTGGATCATTGTCATGTTGAAAGATCCAGCCACGTTTCAACTTCAATGCCCTTGCTGATGGAAGGAGGTTTGCACTCAAAATCTCACGATACATGGCCCCATTCATTCTTTCATGTACCCGGATCAGTCGTCCTGGCCCCTTTGCAGAGAAACAGCCCCAAAGCATGTTTCCACCACCATGCTTTACAGTAGGTATGGTGTTTGATGGATGCAACTCAGTATTCTTTTTCCTCCAAACACGACAAGTTGTTTTTCTACCAAACAGTTCCAGTTTGGTTTCATCAGACCATAGGACACTCTCCCAAAACTCCTCTGGATCATCCAAATGCTCTCTAGCAAACTTCAGACGGGCCCGGACATGTACTGGCTTAAGCAGTGGGACACGTCTGGCACTGCAGGATCTGAGTCCATGGTGGCGTAGTGTGTTACTTATGGTAGGCCTTGTTACATTGGTCCCAGCTCTCTGCAGTTCATTCACTAGGTCCCCCCGCGTGGTTCTGGGATTTTTGCTCACCGTTCTTGTGATCATTCTGACCCCACGGGGTGGGATTTTGCATGGAGCCCCAGATCGAGGGAGATTATCAGTGGTCTTGTATGTCTTCCATTTTCTAATTATTGCTCCCACTGTTGATTTCTTCACTCCAAGCTGGTTGGCTATTGCAGATTCAGTCTTCCCAGCCTGGTGCAGGGCTACAATTTTGTTTCTGGTGTCCTTTGACAGCTCTTTGGTCTTCACCATAGTGGAGTTTGGAGTCAGACTGTTTGAGGGTGTGCACAGGTGTCTTTTTATACTGATAACAAGTTTAAACAGGTGCCATTACTACAGGTAATGAGTGGAGGAAAGAGGAGACTCTTAAAGAAGAAGTTACAGGTCTGAGAGCCAGAAATCTTGATTGTTTGTTTCTGACCAAATACTTATTTTCCACCATAATATGCAAATTAAATGTTAAAAAAACAGACAATGTGATTTTCTGGATTTTTTTTTCTCAGTTTGTCTCCCATAGTTGAGGTCTACCTATGATGTAAATTACAGACGCCTCTGATCTTTTTAAGTGGTGGAACTTGCACTATTGCTGACTGACTAAATACTTTTTTGCCCCACTGTAAATGAAAGCAATATGCGGATGGCGGACACCTTTGGAGCCAGCGAGTCTCCAAAGAAAACAAAGGAGCCTGAGAATTTTCAAATTACAGACAGCACAACTCTTTCTTCGCATGACATCCGCCATCTGAGGAAAGACGTAGTGGACCGCTGATCATCTAGTGTGTCTGCACCTTAAGGGGGCTCTATGGGCATTTGGTATTACCCTGTCTATCTATACCAGATCGGTGGGGGTCCAACACCCAGAACCCGCAACAATCAGATGTTATTAGCTCCGCAGCTCTGTTCAGTATGTGGCGTCCACTGCCAGGTACTGCTGAATAGCGCCGTTGTTTTGAATAGGGATTGATCAGCAGTACATGTCAGTGGCCGCTGTTTATTGAAAGGTTCACATTCAACCTCCACCGACGCAGTATGTAGCACTGTAAATGGACATCAAGTGCCAGGAGTCGGACCTCTTACCCAACCTAACCAGAGAAGCCCTCCATTAGAACAAACAAAGCAAAACAAAACTGAAAAGGACATTACCAAAGTCCTCTTTGCCCTGTGGTGCCCCATCCCTCAGAGTGGCATGATCCAAGACTTCTTCATCCAGGTCATCATGTTCTTCACAACACAAGTCCATGGTGTCTGTTACAAAACACAAATCAATATAATACAAAAAGTGGAACTAAATTTATGTTGTATTAGTAAACCTAAAATCTCTACTTTATAAAGCTTTCATGGATAGATGATAGTAAATATTAGGTACATATATGTACAGGGATTTTTTATTTTTTTTTAGGATAAGTGCTTGCGGGCAGCTATTTTTTTTTTTTGCTTTCAGTCAAAATCTGAATTAACAAATACTAGTCAGCTTCTGCCCAAAACTGAAATGACTGATAACAGGGAATAAGTGAGAAATATATACACTTTAGGGTATGTTCAAACTTTGGGAACCCCAACAAATCCAGGGATACTGCAGCTTGGCATTCTTTGGCAGTCCCATTGAGGATGAATGGAGCACAGTTGCACATAACAGCCCTCCATTCACACGGGGGTCTAGTAAGCCGACTTTGGTGGGAATTTCTTACGATAGGAGATGGTACTAATCTGTACCCAGAGTGTATACTACAGTTTAAATATACAAAAAAAAACAACCTAGAAGGCAAGTTAGGATTAGTTTACAAGAGCCAGTTCATCTCACCTTTAAACCCACCTGTTACACTTTCTTGTTCTTCGCCATGATGGGGGCAGACGTCATCGCACATTATATCCTTTGGTATGGGGTGGTCTTCTCCAGCAAGACTTGTTTGAGGCTCATTGGTTTTCATTAAGTCATTGGATCTCAGGTCGTCCGGCTCTAGGTCCATACTGTGTAGGCCTTGCCAAAAGTTTTTCATTTCTTCGATGATATTTAGCTCTTTATATTTAATGGTCACAATTGCCATTGGTATCTGGCACCATCCGCTTTCTTGCACTTCACAAACAGTTAATTCCAGCGCATCTTCGGTAAACCTCTCATAAAAATATTGTTTGCCTTCTGAACTCCAGCTTCCCTCTTTCATATCGAAGTTCGCAAGGCAGCACAAGAAAGCTTGGGGAGGCAAGTTTACCAAGGATTCAGGAAGTTTCTGGATTTGGTCTCGCCCCACCGAGTCTTCATTACCGTAGTCGATAAACCTGACGGTCACCAGATCTGCCTCTATTTTGGTAACTATAGCCCTGTACCAGTTGTGATCCTCGCTAAACATGACATTGCAAGGGCTGCCGATCTTAAGTGTACCAATAAACTCGTCATTCTTGACATACTGTTCTCCAGCCATTTGGACTTGTGATGCTAAAGCGTCCATATCCGCCGAGAACGGCTGACACCAGAAACAATCGGGGCTATCTGCTGTACTGATATACACTTTTATGGATTCTCCAGTCAGTGGCAAATTCCAAGCAAAGGACTTAACAGAAGTTTCCTCCTCCCTCACAATCTTCATGACCATTCTGCTCGCCTCCTCGACATTTTTCTGCTCTCCAACCAGCAGATCATTAATGCAACCCAGGTCGTCTTTAAGAATAACATTCCACTTCAGATCATCTTGTTTCACAAACTCACAATCTAGAATATCGCTGGTTCTTTTGGAAAACTCTGCCAGCAGCTCCTCCAGGTTGGTTGTAGACATTGCATTCTCAGGTTTATTTAATGAGCATTGAATGCTCATTATGGGAAAGGAGAGACACTTTTCTGGGAGTCTGTAGTTCTTACAGTCAGAGATAACAGAAACGTTCCCGTAGTCTATGTACTCTACGCATAACCCTTGCTTGGTCGTTCCTTTCACCACTCCTCGATAATACAGTCCATCATCAGGAAAATAAGCACAAATAACATTTCCCATGCGCACATCATCATCCCCGAGGACCTCAAATGAACTAATTTTGCTGTTCAAAATGTCAGATATCTCATCCAGCCTTTTGTCTTCAGCAACCTGCACATAAAAGTTAAAAATAGAGTTGATCTGGGAAACATACACACGTTCCTTCATTCCTGGGAAAATTTTTCTAATGGGAATATCCCTTAATGTCACCACAGGCATTTTTACTTGAGATTTGTTTTCAGTTGATGCAAGGGTTGAGACCTGTTTTTCTGAAGAGGTCTTGTTTCCACTTTGTTTGCGGTCTCGCCCTTGATAAGAACTGTTGGTTGAAATTCTAGGAACATTTTCTGGCTTTTTTTGAGAACTCAAGTCATTAAAACGTGAATTGCAATCTTTATTTTCCACTTTATTTTGAACAGTTGGCTTCCTTCTGTAACTTGGTGGTTCCGGTTCTCGACCCATCTCCGAATGGCTATGAAAATTGGATTCTCTGCTTTTAACAGTTTTACTTACAGATACAGAATTTCTTTCTTGGTTTCTTGCCTTATCAGGCAATTTTGTGAAATGATCCTGCTGGAATGTCACGAACTGATCAGGTGCCAGATGATCAGACTTCTCTTTTGGAATCTTCAAACCCAATTTGCTTTTGAGGGTGGCGTTAATTTGCCTGTTACCATCATACAGTTCTACCGATAAATTTCCAGCAGAATCTTTGGAAACAACCCGTGCCCTCAAGGCTTTATCCAAAACGACATCTTTAAACCAAGACACAATTTCTGTAGGAATCTTCGTTGGGATATCTGACAAAGAACATTTTATTGCCTGCATTGGCACCATTAAAAGTTCGCATTCAGTAGATGGAATCGGTAACAGGTACTTACTTGAAACTTTTTCAGTGTTTCCGAAGTCAACAAAGAATATCTGGTTACTTTCATCCTTAGACAGGATAAGACCGCGATACCACCGCTGGTCCCGGGACTTCGCCAGACACAAAGCTCCATTGATAGGGGGCAGTTTTCTCTTTTGTGCTTTGTCTATAAACTTTGTAATATTCGATGAAATCTGTTTTATGGTTTTGCCGCTTCTGGTTAGCTGAACGTAAAACATTAAAGAAGAGTTGACATGCCTGATATAGATCTCCTCGTCAGTCCCATACTTAATGCCGTGCATTGAATAGTAGTAGGAGTGAAGCTGTACCAATGGTGCCAAGCTTGCGTGATGAAGATGTGTTGCATAACCACTTTTCACCAAGGTATCGCAAGCACTGGAAAATGGGGTTGTCAGATCCACGATATTAAACAGCTCATTATCCAGGTTGGCAGTTGCGTAAACTAAACAGTGGAATTCGGCCCCCTTGGAGGCATTATTAACAAAATCCAGAAAAACCTTAGTGGCTTTATTATCCCAAACAAAAGGATTGTTCCCAGAAGGGGTAATAATGTTGTAGACACTACATCTAAAAGCCTGGGCCTTTAACAAGAAAAATTTGCTGTTTAAGGCACGGAGATTCGCAACAGGGACTGTTTCTCGATTGCCATAGTCCACATATAAGACCTCAACGGTAGATGCTTGTGACAGGTTTACCAGATCCTCGGTGATGAATGCTCTGTACCATATTCTATTCCACGTACTTTTTGCCAGGCAGGCAAAAGAGTCGCCGCTATACGGACTATTTGTTGACGCGCAATGGCTCTGTATAGCGTTCATCAAAGCATGAAGCTCTTGTTCAGAGGCGGCATCCTGACACCAAAAATATCCAGGATGGTCAACATTTGACACCACAATCTCGATTGTTCTGCCAGGTTCAAATAACTGTTCTTCAAAGGGAGAATATAGCAAAGTCTCTGCATTTTCTTCATTGGGATCCTCTGCAGCGGTCTCCTGAACCTTGGACACGTGATCTGATGCAGTCGGATTTAACGCAGTCTTACTCGACTCAACTTGTACATCATTCCCGTTGCCGGCATGGTTGCGAACGGAATCAATTTCCTCGAACCTTGCAAGTCCTACTTTTGCAAGTATTTTTCCCACGCTGGTCTCCCGAACCCTGGATTGGTCCATGACCTCTATGGTATACTCATCCGCATCTTTTGATACCACGTAAATGACTAGTTTTTTGTCAGTGACTGCTACTTTAAAAGCTAAAATGGCATCCTGACTCCAAGCATTTTCTAGAGGGTATGTGTCGGCAAGGCAGCACCTATTAGCCAATGCTGGAAGTTTAGAAAATCCTGCAGGCAGTTCTTTAATGTTGTACCATTCCACTGTCTCCAGCATCCCATTATCCAGAAAATATACTTTCACCTGCTTCTTAGTATCGATGGATATTACTTCAGCGCGGTAGTACAAATCTTGATACCGAACGCAGCATAGCTGTCCTGGTTTTGGCTCAGTTATGATACCTTCCAATTTGGAGGCTTGGGAATACAGACTTGTCATCCCGGTGATCATTTCGTTATGTTTTGCCGCAAATTTTTCAATCCGAACCCAAAAATTGAAGGGGTTGATGACGAATTCCACTACCGCGTCTTCAAAGATGTCGGCCTTTAGTTCCACCGGAGGATATCTGGGATTATAGGGAGTAAGTTGTGGTTTTTTTGCAGGAATTTTCATATTACTCTCAGGTGGCAGCTCCGTTGTTCCGGTTATGTTAACCTGGCTTGATTTAAGGATCTGCGACCGCATCCTAACTAAGCCATTGAGGTTCATGCCATCTTCAGCAAACAGGTCGACCACGTACAAGTGTTCAAATGAATTGTAGCACTCGATCTTGGCGACCACATGCCTTTGGAGAAGCAAAGCTCGCACATCAGATACGAGCATCGGATCCCAGTTGCCGTCGCCGTTGGAAATGCCGTACATCGTGCAAGGGATCGTAAACACGGGCAAACGGAAGAAATCGGGGGCGAGGTTGCGCAGGCGGTTCGCCGATACAACTTCTTTTTTACCCCAGTCGACGTGGATGACCAAAGCTTGCTGTTTTTCCGGGAAGAACTCCTGCAGCAACGAGCGGTGCCATCGTCCATCTTCGCCGCAGGACGCACACGGCTGCCCTAACGCCAGCGAGAATCGCGACGCTTGGTCTCCGCAGCTTTTTTGCTGGACTTCGTAATAGTGGTGCATGCTCTCCGAGAGGCGCTGGATTTCGTGAGACATGCTCCGGAGCTGACAAAAGAGGCGATGAGGGTCCAATACCTGGGTCACCAGCACCGGCTCGGAAACGCCGATCTCAAGACGTGGGCAGAAGTATTCCATGGTCACCATGGTGGGAGGCGGGCGTGGATTAGCTGGCGGGCCGGACAGGAAGCCTTCGGGCCGTGTCAGTAGCGGAGTTACGCCGGCGGCCATATTGCCCGTGTCAGGAGCGGAGCTTTCAGAGTATCTACAGGCCGCTCCCATGTTGGTGGCCATACTACTGGCAGCCTGGGGGTATCTGTAGGGAGGTATGCCGGCCATAGTGTCAGGCAGGCCTGGAATCAAGTACTTCACCAGGTCCCGGACGCTTCCAGCAGCTCCAGGCTGCCTTTAGAGGAGAAAACAGAAAAGCCGGGGAGTCCCGCTTCTATGGCGCGGCACAGGAAGGACAGTTTAAAGATGGCGCTCGGGGTCTTCCTTTTACCGTGACCAGCCGTTTTTTTTTTCTCCTCCAACCGTTTTCCGCCCAAAGGTCCGGCGCATACACCCGCACGCCGCGACGGCTGCTGAAAAGGCCGCGTTGTGAGGAAGCCCCGCCCACACAGACGTCAGCGTAGCGTTAAGCGAGGGCGGCTCGAGATGACGTCATCACGCGGCGACCGCGCTCACACAAGTGAGGGCAGAGTGAGGGCAAAGCGGCCATAGTGGACCCTATAGACGAGAACCGAATACACATTATAGGGCCCGCCCCTGATGCACTTATGGTAAAACTGTCGCAAATGAAGACAATTGTGTTGTCCATAGCAACCACTCACAGCACGGCTTTCATTTTATTAAAAGCACTTGGGACATGGAAGCTGCGCTGTGATTGGTTGCTATGGACAACCTTTGCTAATAACTGTGCCCCTAGTTACCAGGGCCCAGGAGTCAATGTACACACTGTAGGGACTGGGCTCAGGTGCTGACAGCTCCATACTGCCCCCTCTAAGCTCTGATCACAGCAGTTTAACCGTTTAGATGCTGCTGTCAACAATGATCGCAGCATCTAAGAGGTTGGAAATGAGGGAGGTGTCCATTAGTGCTTGTTCGCATGTAGCCTTTTTTTTTATATGTGTCTTTTCAGTGTTTTTTTTTGTACAAAAAAATAGTTTTTTTATTGGCAAAATAAATTAGATTTCTAAAATGTCATTCACATGGTGCTTTTTTTTTCTTCGCATTTTTTATCTGTGATTTTTGGCCCCTTCCCGCTGCAGCAAATGTTCATTTTTGCGTCTTTGTTTTTTTTTCCTCCCCTTCTTCCCAGAGCCATACCTCTACTATTTTTCTGTCCACGCCGACATATGAGAGCTTGTTTGTTTTTTGCAGGACGTGTCGTACTTTTGAATCACGCCATTTATTTTATCACATTGTGTACTGGAAAGCGATGAAAAAAAATTCCAAATGCGGTGAAATTATGAAAAAAAAAACCCCGCCTATGCTTTTAGGGTGTGCATTTTGCGGTAAACATTTCCTTGCTGTGTGAGTCTGCTCATCAGTAGGATTACAGCGATACCAAACTTTTCCATATTATTTTTTACTAATTTAATCGTGAAAAAAAAACAACAAAAAAAACAGAACTTTGTGTGTAAAAAAATTGTGTCGTAATATTCAGAGACCCATAATGTTTTTATTTTTCGGTCGATATTGCTGCATGATGGCTTATTTTTTGCAGGGTGAGACGCTTTTATTGATATAATTTTGGGTAGATATGAAATTTTGATCACTTGTTACAGCATTTTTCGTGCGATTGCAGCGACCAAAAAATGTAATTTTGGCGTTCTTGAATTTTTTCCGCTTATGGTGTTTACTGTAATTATTATATTTTGATAGATCAGATTTTTCTTAACATGGCGACACTATATATGTGCATTTATTATATTTATTTTTAATGGGGGAAATGGAGATTGATATATTTTTTATTTTTTTCATATTTGTTTTCACACTTTTTTTTTTTTTTTTTTTATAAGGAAGCCCCAGCAAGCTGGAGCATGCAAAAATTGCCACAAAACTCAGTTTTGCTCCTCTCCACGGAAATCTTTAGTAAAAGGCGAAAGATTTTTACGTTCTGAAGAGAAACCAGAGAGTTTTCACACTTTTTTACTGTATCTGTCAGTCCGCTTAGGGGACTTGAATATGCGATCATCTGATTGCTTCTGCTATATACAGAGATACCACACAGCAGTGCTGCATATGATAAAAATCACGGTGACCTTTGAAGCTTGACCACAGGCTAGGTTTCAATGGTGTCTATAAAAAAAAAAAGCATGGAGGTCTTCAACAGACCCCCAGCTGTCATAAAAACCTATCAGTGACCCACGTACATGCCAACGGGCTCTTCATGAAGTAATGCTCTTCCATGCCAGAGTGCTGATGATGTCGCTGTCAGAGTTTTACAGCAGCATTTAACAGGTTAGGCCTCTTTCAACTTCCGTTTTTACAATCTGCACAGGATCCATCAAAATGTTGAAATGACGGATCCTGTGCAGATTGTAAAAAACGGGTGCACTGGGTCCGTTTTTCTGACAGAGCCGTCGAGGCTATGTGCACCTGTTGTGTATGCGTCTTCGCAGCGGTTTTTCGCTGCGAAAACACATACACAACACAACTCAAGTTAAAAATAAAATAAAATCGCAATATTCCCACCTTCCGGCATCCCACGCAGCGTTACCGATGCTCACTGGGCTTTCCCAGTAATGCCTTGCGTGCAATGACCTTTGATGATGTAGCGGTCTCGCAATAGCCGCAACGTCATCGGGTCATTTCGCAAGGTATTACTGGAAACGGCAGCTGCCGGGAGCATCGGTAACGCTGCGTGGGACGCCGGAAGGTGAGAATATTGCGATTTTTTATTTTTAACATTATATATTTATACTATTGATGCTGCATAGGCAGCATCAATAGTAAAAAGAGGGAGAGAGCGAGCGAGAATTTCCCTGACTGGAAATTCTTCCACGCATGCTCAGTTTAAAAAAAGACGGAACCAGTCGCTGGATTCCTTCTTTTGACAGTCAGCGACGGATCCTGCGTCCATAGGCTTCCATTATAGCCAACGACGGACAGCGCAGGATCCGTCGCTGAGCGATTTTCCGACGTACAGAAAAACGTTCCTCTGTGCGTTGTCCGCGCGGGACGGACAGCAATTTTCTGACGGATCCAGTGCACGACGGATGAAACGGATGGCCATCCGTCACAATCCGTCGCTAATACAAGCCTATAGGAAAAAACAGGATCCAGCAGAAAAACTTGCTGGATCCGTTTTTGTCAAAAATCGACGGATTTTGACGAGAGCTAAAAAAAGGAAGTGTGAAAGAGGCCTTAGGCTACTTTCACACTAGCGTTAACTGCATTACGTCGCAAATACGTCGTTTTGCCGAAAAAACGCATCCTGCAAAAGTGCTTGCAGGATGCGTTTTTTCAGCATTGACTAACATTAGCGACGCATTTGCGACGCAATGACACGTCGCAACCGTCCTGCGACGGTTGCGCCGTGCTGTTGCGGACCGTCGGGAGCAAAAAACGTTACATGTAACGTTTTTTGCTCCCGACGGTCCGCTTTTTCCGACCGCGCATGCGCGGCCGGAACTCCGCCCCCACCTCCCCGCACCTCACAATGGGGCAGCGGATGCGCAGGAAAAATGCATCCGCTGCCCCCGTTGTGCGGCGGGGACGCTAGCGTCGGGGACCTCGGCCCAACGCACGGCGACGGGCCGAGCCCGACGCTAGTGTGAAAGAAGCCTTAATAGTCACGGGCGGCACTTCGCGACTGCGTTTGTTAGGCCACGTTCAATATTTGGTCAGTATTTTACCTCAGTATTTGTAAAACAAAACCAGGATTGGGTGAGAAATACAGACGTGGTGACGTGTTTCTATTATACTTTCCCTCTGATTGTTCGAGTCCTCATTTTGGCTTACAAATACTGAGGTAAAATACTGACCAAGTACTGAGCGTGTGAACGTGGCCTTATTCAAACGTTAATGATTTTCACAGATAGAACACATACCTGTTATAGTCTGTGAGCATCTTCACATGTATGATTAATTTTTACAGACCGATTGTCCACAGAAAAATATGATTTGTGGGGTCCATGTGGGGAAAAAACAAAACTAAAACAATATATAGTGCCTGGAAGCGATCCACGTGTCATCAGTGCGCTGTCCATTTTCTACTGTCTAATAAATAGAAGAGGCTTGTAAAAAAAAAAAAAAAAAAAAAACTTGCATAAAGTAAAACAGATGCCACACAGATCAAACAGGGATGAAAATCAGATCCGCAACAGTAATGAAACCGGTTCTTCTCATACTCAGAAAGAATAATGGAAGTTTGAGTGAGGTCTAAGGCTATATGCACACGCTGCGGATCCGATGCTGCGGATGCGCAGCAGTTTTCCATGCGGTGCACAGTACCAATTAAACCTATGGAAAACAAAATCCGCAGTGCACATGCTGCAGAAAAAAACGCTTGGAAATGCAGTGGTTTATTTTCCGCAGAATGTCAATTCTTTGTGTGGATTCCGCAGCAGTTTACACCTGCTCCTCAATAGGAATCAGCAGGTGTAAAACAGCAAGGTGGAATCTGCACAAAAAACGCAGTAAATCCGTGGTAATTCCGCGGTGAATCCGCAGTGCGGTTTACCTGCGGGTTTACGAAAAAACAGTGCAGAAAAATCCGCACACCATTCCGCACCGTGTGCACATAGCCTAAAGGTTAGGGCTAGACTGTGGTCACGTGGTATGGAGGGCACATGCTAGGGTTATACGGGGACTTTACATGGACAGCATGAAGTCTCGGATAAGTCACACAACCTCGTCTCTCCAAATCAGTCCTAGTAATGAAATAACGTGTACAGTAATGAGCTCAGCTTGACCGACCATTACTCCCCGCTCTTCTAAAACTCCCAAATTCTTCAACAGTGTAAAACCACAACGTTAAGGGGCCACATTCAAATTATTGATTGCATTAGTTGTATGGACTCACAGCACAAATGGGAAAAATGTATGCAAAATTTTGCTCCTTAAAAAAAAAATTTCTACTTTTGTAACCTTCCTCTTCTATAAACATTTTATTATGGGTTTTAGAGCCTCCACTGCCCTGTACAAATTCCATAATTTACACCAGAAATTGTCAAATTATGGCTGGGTTTCCGGCTTATAGACAAAGATACCATGAATTTATTTGGAGATGTGCATTTCCTTGAAGGGGTTATTCAGGTTTTTCCACAAAATTCTGCAGTCACTTTGCGGGCGTTGACCGTCAGCTGCCAGCAGCATGACCGAGTGGTCATCTGACCACAAGTATGTGATATTCATACTTACCGTAATAATAATAATGTGACCGGAAGTATGCATATCACATACTTGTGGTCAGATGACCGCTCTCTCACCACAGACACTAGAGAATGAAGTGATGCATGAAGTGAGTATTCCCAAGCCTGAATTCACTCTGTGGAAAAACCTGGACAACCCCTTTAAACCCTTGGGTATGTTTTATTGCAACAGCCCAAATTTATCAAAATGTTTCACGCCGGCAAATAAACCTGGTACTTTACACTGTCTAGTCTACATTTATACAATTTGTTAGCTTATTATTTTGGTGCACAGTATCACGTCCCAATAGACAATGTGCGCAGACCCTTTTGGTGTAAGTCTGCTCCAAAAAACGCAACAACTAAAACGCTTTAAAGACTTTCTTTTTTAAAACCACTTCGGTGGTCGTACAGTATTTTCTGTGTTTTGAGCATTTTTTCCCCTGCTTCCAATTTTAAAAAAATAAAAAAAATAAAAAAAATAAAATTCAGATCACTTTTTTTTTAACGTTGATCCAGATGGAAAAGAGGCTCCAAGTTAGTCTGGAAAAGACACTTCGGGCACAGAAAAAAAAAACAACCAAAAAACTCCTCCAAAAACTCTGTATAAAACTTGTGTTTCCTAAAATGATTTCCACTAGCAAACTCCTTGTTTTTGACCGTCTAAAAAAAAAAAAAAAAAAAAAAAAAAAAAAAAGCAGCTGTGTGCACATACCCAAAGGTATTTTTCCGCAGTGGATTTGATAAATCTGCAGGGCAAAAATGCTGCGTTTGTGCTGCAGATTTATCGCGGATTTACCGCGGTTTTTCTGTGGATTTCACTGCGTTTTTACAACTGCGGTTTCCTATTGGAGCAAGTGTAAAACCACTGCGGAATCCGCAGAAAGAAGTGGCATGCTGCGGAATGTAAACCACTGCGTTTCCGCGCGTTTTTTTCCGCAGCATGTGCACAGCGTTTTTTGTTTCCCATAGGTTTACATTGTAATGTAAACTCATGGGAAACTGCAGCGTTTTCTGCATTGTGTGCGCATACCCTAAAGATTAGAGCCTAGCTTCATTCTGCCGACACTTTCCTAGTCTCTCCTTTCTCTATGTACACAGAAGCCCCATTCTCTGTTATCAGCCATTTCAGGCAAATATCAAACACCTTGTGGTGTCCTTTACTGAAGCAACATGCAGAACAGACCACTCGTTGCTGTGCTTTATTTCACTGCAGCCCTCAAGTCTGATAGCCCTTTAAAATTCCATATTTTTAGAAGAAATAAAAAAAACAATATTTATGCCTTCATAAGATAATTTGATTTTTTTTAATAAAAATAATTTAATATTTTGTAGCAAATCAGTAGTAGGAAATTTTGTCTTTTTGCTCCGTCTCTCTTAATTAAACATGTTGCGCGCAGAACGACAGCATTTCAGTTTGGGATTTTCACTCCGGGTGTTTAGATCTGCAAGAAACAACATAAAAGTGTAAGTAAATAATAACATAGCGTGTAACAAACAGTTCTGCTGCAAAAGCATTCTAGGAAATTGGATCGGAATAATCCGCCACACATCAGCGGAGATTCCCATGGAAAATCCATGTGTGCCTGAACACAGCCTTATTTTTCTGGATCCGTTATTTAAGAAGAGAAACTTTTTTTTTTTAAACCCCTTTATGTCTGGGATCTGAGCCTGCTCTGTACTGGGCAGAGAGCAGCGATGCACAGCCAACATCGACCTCTAACAGCAGCGCCCAGAGTCACCTCCAATCGCTGCTCTTTAACCTTTTAAGTGTCGCTAGAAATCACTGACTGCAGCTTTTAAATGGCTTCTTTACCGTAGTGCACGCACCCGCTACCATCATCCCCATCCCCCAGGGATCGTTGGCTGACAACTTTACCCTCCAGTGAAGAGGTGGAAGTCCAGGCTGCTGACACAGGAGGCGAATAAGCCAGGTTACTTACCGGTAATGTTCTTTTAATGAGTCTTTTAATTTTATGTTTTAGCTTATTTAATCTATATTAGGCCGGGGTCACACTGGCGACGAAAACGGACGAGTGCAATGCGATAAAAAAAATAAAAAAAAATCGCATTGCACTCGGACCCATGTTAAACTATGAGGCAGCTTCCAGCAGCTGATTTTTTGTCAGCTGTTTTCCTCGGTCCAAGACAATCGCAGCCTCTCTGTGCGAGAGGCTCGGAGCACAGACGCATGACACTCTGCTCCCGCTCGCAGCAGAGCAGGAGCCGAGGGTCATTAGCATCTCGCATCGGATGCAATACACTAGTGTGACCCCGGCCTTAAGAGGAAATATTCTAATTAGTATGTGCTATATTAATCTTTAGGGAGGGAAGTGACTGGGTACTGTCGTAAACTCATTAAAAGAGCATTACCAGTAAGTAATCCGGCTTTTTACTCTTCGCCACGACAGCACCCACTGGAGGGATTTCCAGAGACCATCACCTAGGGGGGGGGACCACCGTGCTGAGGACAGTCCTGCCAAAGTCCAGGTCATAAGTCGACGAGAGGTCAAGCCTATAGCGATTATAGAAGGTAGGGCTTGTTTGCACTTGCGAGAAACACATCCATGTCTCGCATGTGAAAACCAAGCTCTGGCGCGGCACTCCAAAGCGGAGCGTGCGGCCGCATAGCAACACATGGAGCTGCACGCTCCGCTCCAAAGTGCCGGTGCCAGAGCTTGGTTTTCACATGCGAGACACGGACATGTTTCTCGCAAGTGGAAACAAGCCCGTAGAAGGAGCCGATCCACGTTGCCACCTTTCATATGTCCTCAATTGGAACGTCTCCCCTTTTGGCCCAGGAAGATGCCATAGCTCTGGTGGAATGTGCTTTAATGCCCTTCGGAGGATCTTTATTTTTCACGGAGTAAGCCAGCCGGATAGCGTCTCTAATCTACCGGGATAAGGTGCCCTTCGTGATTCCATACCCCTTCTTTTGGCCCTGGAAGGACATGAACAGAGCCCTCCACTGGCTCCAACTCCTAGTCCTTTCAATGTATTGTAATACTATTCTCCTGACATCCAGGGTGTGAACCTTCTGTTCCTCAGGAGTGGAGGGGTCCCTAAAGAAGGTGGGGAGAAGTATTTCTTGTGATCTATGACATTTCCCAGCTACCTTTGTGAAGGGTTAAACCAAGATAAAAATTAAAGAAGGCTTCATTTTGTGCTTTTCGACTCTATCTTGCTGTTTTGAGATACATTTTTGTTACTAGGTAAAGTTCACAGCTGTTACGAGACCTTGATTGTTTGAACCTGGACAGGACATGAGACTGAGGGTGTATTGTTCTACGAGACTTTGACGTACAGACTGTTCCTGCATTCTTATAGGTTAAGAACTGTGAGCGTGTTCTTATGCTGATTGGTTGAAGTATAACTTCTATGATTATGAAAAGTGATACACAATAAATGGGGGCCAGAGATCTGCTCGATCCCCCCAAACAGAGACACTTCTCCGTCTGGTCATTTTCAGTTGCCAGCAACGCTCTGTAGATCAATTTGAAAATCACTGAGTCAACCATGAAGGATCACTTTAGATCCTCCCTCAACACCTTAGGGAGGTATGAGGGGTCTGGTTTTAAAACCAACTTACCCTGAAACCTCAGAAGGAAGGGTGGATCTATAGACAGAACTTGAATGTCGCTGACTCTCCTAGCTGATGTTAGTGCTACTAAGAAGGCCATTTTTAGTGATAGGTGGAGGCCATGCATACCAGGATAGGGATGAGGAGGCCATGCATACCAGGATAGGGATGAGGGGGCCATGCATACCAGGATAGGGATGAGGGGGCCATGCATATCAGGATAGGGATGAGGGGGCCATGTATACCAGGATGGGGATGAGGGGGCCATGCATACCAGGATAGGGATGAGGGGGTCATGCATACCAGGATGGGGATGAAAGGGTCATACATACCAGGATGGGGATGAGGGGGCCATGCATACCAGGATAGGGATGAGGAGGCCATGCACACCATGATAGGGATAGGGGGTCATGTATACCAGGATAGGGATGAGGGGGCCGTGCATATAAGGATAGGGATGAGAGGGCCATACATACCAGGATAGGGATGAGGAGCCATGCATACCAGGATAGAGATCTCTGACAATGTATAACAGGCTTATACTCGAGTCAATAAGTTTTCCTATTTTTTTGTGTTGTAAAAGTAGGTGCATCGGCTTATAGAAGAGTCCCCTGCGTTAGCCCAGCCATCCAGCCATCTGTTCTTGTAAAGCGAGAAGGCGGCCAGCAGGAAGAGAGATGGCGCATGGAACTGGTGAATGCAAGTGAATCTTGTTTTCTACATTTCGTGTAGATTCATGAATCCTCCAGCAGAATGACTTACCGTATGACGAGAATCAAAAGGAACTCACTCCTACAATTCTCCTGATCTGCTCGTAAGTCAGCCAGAATACCAGCGACCAGGGGGCCTGCAAAATGTACCAAGAAATGAGACATCCTTACTTCTACGGCTGATCTCACATTTGTACTGTACACTATAGTAATTTTTTTTTTTTACACTATTGGAGTACTCCTTTAATTCAAGTCACTCAAGTAGCGGTTCAAACATACAGGAAATGAATATTTTATATATATATATATATATATATATATATATATATATATATATATATATATATATACACATACACACACACACACACACTGTATGATAAAAAAATATATATTTCCTATTTTTTACAGTATTTTTCCTATTTTATGCATATTTATGCATATATCACACACACATACATATACATACACTAGATGGTGGCCCGATTCTAACGCATCGGGCGTTCTAGAATATGTATGCGTAGTGTATAGCACAGCCCACGCAGTACATTGCGCAGCCCACGCAGTACATTGTGCAGCCCACGCAGTACATTGCGCAGCCCACGTTGTATATTGCACAGCCCACGCATATAGCAATGTGGGCATGATATCCCTGTTAAAAAAAAATAAATAAATAAATAAAAAATAGTTATATACTCATCTTAAGTTGGTGCCTGGATCCAGGAAGCTGTTACCGACGCTTGGGATCCACCGAAGCTCCACCGAGCCGCCATCTTCCGTTCCCGGCAATGCATTGCGAAATTACCCAGATGACTTAGCGGTCTCGCGAGACCGCTAAGTCTTCTGGGTAATTTCGCAATGCATCGCTGGGAACGGAAGATGGCGGCCGGTGCGAGCGGCTCGGCGGACTACAAATAGTGAGTATAGCAGGTTTTTGTTTTTTTTTAGTATTTTTAACATTACATTTTTTTTTACTATTGATGCCGCATAGGCAGCATCAATAGTAAAAAATTGGGGACACACAGGGTTAATAGCAGCGGTTACGGAGTGCGTTACCCGCGGCATAACGCGGTCTGTTACCGCCGGCATTAACCCTGTGTGAGCGGTGACCGGAGGGGAGTATGCGGGCGCCGGGCAGTGAGTGCGAGGAGTAAGGAGTGGCAATTTTCTTCCGGACTGTGCGCGTCGCTGATTGGTCGTGGCAATGGTCGTGGGCATTTTGCCACGACCAATCAGCGACTTGGATTCCATGACAGACAGAGGCCCCGACCAATGACTATCCGTGACAGACAGACAGACAGAAGGACAGAAAGACGGAAGTACCCCATAGACAATTGTATAGTAGATTATATCTAATATATAAAGCTGAATGTGTGTGTGTGTGTGTGTGTGTGTGTGTGTGTGTGTGTGTGTGTGTGTGTGTGTGTGTGTGTGTGTGTGTGTGTGTGTGTGTGTGTGTCCGGGATTGGCATCTGCACCGTTGCAGCTACAGCCACAAAATTTTGCACAGTCACACGTCTAGACCCCGAGAGCGTCATAGGCTATGTTGTGAGGTGAAATTTTAACCCCGTGCTTTCCAATTCACCAAACAATTTTGCCCCTATCTACATAATGGGGAAAAAGTGAAAGGAAAAGTGTTGGAGGCAAATTAACAGCTGCCAGATGTGAACAAGGGGGACTTAAAGAATGAGAGCGATGGCGCCAAAGAGTATATACTGTACAGTTGCTAAGGTGGGGCCCCAACATGGGATAATCACCACACCGCCACAGGGATATGAACACACACAAAATGCGCCACACACTACCACGTGCTCGAACACATATACCACCCTCAGCACACATTTCACCACACATACACCAACCTCGCCACATAAAAGTCGCCGCTCAAAACTCGCCACGCGCAAAACTCTCCACATGCAAAACTCTCCACACGCAAAACTTGCACACGCGGAAAAATTGCCACATGCACAAAGTTGCAACACATGCAAAAGTTGCCTCAAACAAAACTTGCACATACTCAAAAGGCACCACACATAAAACTCGCCACGCGCAAAACTCGCCATGTGCAAAACTTGCTGCACACAACTTGCTACACTAACCTGTCACATGCAACTCGACACACAAAAAGTTGCTACACGCATGTCACCACACAAAACTCAACACACACAACTTGACACACGAAACTCGCCCTAAAACACACACAAGTCTGGTATTATCCTTCAAAAATAAAAATCTGATTAATAAGCTGACAAACTACAAGAGCAACAAATGTACCATATAGGAATCCGGCAGCTGTCAGTCACATGACCAGTCTATTATGTGTATGTGTGAGCTAATATATACTGCCAGTGGGGAGGGCTTACTGTTGGCTGGGGATTTATCAGGCTGCCAATTTAGCTTACAAATACTGAGGTAAAAATACTGACCAAATAACGTGTGAACGAGGTCTAATACAGGAGGAGATGACATACAGATATATACTATATACACAGGAGGAGATGACATACAGGTATATACTATTTACAGGGGAGATGACACACGTATATACTATATACAGAAGGAGATGACACACAGATATATACTATATACAGGAGAGATGACACAGGTATATACTATATAGAGGAGGAGATGACATACAGGTACATACTACATACAGGAGGAGATGACATACAGGTATATACTAGATACAGGAGGAGATGACACACAGGTATATACTATATACAGGAGCTGATTACCTACAGGTATATAGTATATACAGGAGGAGATGACATACAGGTATATGCTATGTATAGGAGGAGATGACATACAGGTATATACCGTATATACTCGAGTATAAGCCGAGATTTTCAGCCCAAATTTTTGGGCTGAAAGTGCCCCCTTGGCTTATACTCGAGTCACGGTCGGCGGGTAAGGGGGAGAGGGCGCCCGAGGCATACTTACCTAGTCCCGGCGATCCTGACGCTCCCCCTGCCCGTCCCACGGTCTCCGGGTGCAGCAGCTCTTCCCATGTTCAGCGGTCACGTGGGACCGCTCATTAGAGAAATGAATATGGACTCCACTCCCATAGGGGCGGAGCCGCCTATTCATTTCTGTAATCAGCGGTAACGGTGACCGCTGACAGAGGAAGAGGCTGCGGCACCGAAGACCAGCTGTCCGGGGGAAGGAGCGGGACGCCGGGAGCAGGTAAGTATTACATATTCACCTTCCCTCGTTCCACACGCCGGGCGCCGCGCCATCTTCCCGGCATCTCTCCGCACTGACTGTGCAGGTCAGAGGGCGCGATGACGCATTTAGTGTGCGCGCCACCCTCTGCCTGATCAGTCAGTGCGGAGAGACGCCGGGACGGGACGCCGAGGAGCTGCAAGCAAGACAGGTGAGTATGTGTTTTATTATTTTTATTGCAGCAGCAGCACAGCTATGGGGCAATAATGGACGGTGCAGAGCACTATATGGCACAGCTATGGGGCAATAATGGTGCAGAGCACTATATGGCACAGCTATGGGGCACTAATGAATGGTGCAGAGCACTATATGGCACAGCTATGGGGCAATAATGGTGCAGAGCACTATATGGCACAGCTATGGGACAATAATGGTGCAGAGCACTATATGGCATAGCTATGGGGCAATAATGAATGGTGCAGAGCACTATATGGCACAGCTATGGGGCAATAATGGTGCAGAGCACTATATGGCACAGCTATGGGACAATAATGGTGCAGAGCACTATATGGCACAGCTATGGGGCAACGGTGCAGAGCACTATATGGCACAGCTATGGGGCAATAATGGTGCAGAGCACTATATGGCATAGCTATGGGGCAATAATGAATGGTGCAGAGCACTATATGGCACAGCTATGGGGCAATAATGGTGCAGAGCACTATATGGCACAGCTATGGGGCAACGGTGCAGAGCACTATATGGCACAGCTATGGGGCAATAATGGTGCAGAGCACTATATGGCACAGCTATGGGGCAATAATGGACGGTGCAGAGCACTATATTGCACAGCTATGGGGCAATAATGGTGCAGAGCACTGTATGGCACAGCTATGGGGCAATAATGGTGCAGAGCACTATATGGCACAGCTATGGGGCAATAATGGTGCAGAGCACTGTATGGCACAGCTATGGGGCAATAATGGACGGTGCAGAGCACTATATGGCACAGCTATGGGGCAATAATGGTGCAGAGCACTGTATGGCACAGCTATGGGGCAATAATGGACGGTGCAGAGCACTATATGGCACAGCTATGGGGCAATAATGGTGCAGAGCACTATATGGCACAGCTATGGGGCAATAATGAATGGTGCAGAGCACTATATGGCACAGCTATGGGGCAATAATGAACGGTGCAGAGCACTATATGGCACAGCTATGGGGCAATAATGGTGCAGAGCACTATATGGCACAGCTATGGGGCAATTATGAACGGTGCAGAGCACTATATGGCACAGCTATGGGGCAATTATGAACGGTGCAGAGCACTATATGGCACAGCTATGGGGCAATAATGGTGCAGAGCACTATATGGCACAGCTATGGGACAATAATGGTGCAGAGCACTATATAGCACAGCTATGGGGCAATTATGAACGGCGCAGAGCACTATATGGCACAGCTATGGGGCAATTATGAACGGTGCAGAGCACTATATGGCACAGCTATGGGGCCATAATGAACGGCGCAGAGCACTATATGGCACAGCTATGGGGCAATTATGAACGGTGCAGAGCACTATATGGCACAGCTATGGGGCAATTATGAACGGTGCAGAGCACTATATGGCACAGCTATGGGGCCATAATGAACGGTATGGAGCATCTATTTTTATTTTTGAAATTCACCGGTAGCTGCTGCATTTTCCACCCTAGGCTTATACTCGAGTCAATAAGTTTTCCCAGTTTTTTGTGGCAAAATTAGGGGGTCGGCTTATACTCGAGTATATACGGTACTATATACAGGAGGAGATGACACACAGATATATACTATATATAGGTGAGATGACACACGTATATACTATATACAGGAGATTACATACAGGTATATACTATATATAGGAGGAGATGACATACAGGTATATACTATATATAGGAGGAGATGACATACAGGTATATACTATATACAGGGGAGATGACAGCAGGTATATACTATATACAGGGGAGATGACATACAGGTATATACTATATATATAGGAGGAGATGACATACAGGTATATACTATATACAGGGGAGATGACACAGCAGGTATATACTATATACAGGGGAGATGACATACAGGTATATACTATATACAGGAGATGACATACAGGTGTATACTATATATAAGGGAGATGACAAACATGTATATACTGAGGTGAAAATGAGAGGTGTGAGGTGAAAATGAAAAGGTGTGAGTGCAAAATGAGAGGAGTGAGGGAAAATAGTGGAGTGATCGGAAAATGACAGATGTGAGGTCGAAATGACAAGTGTTAGGGGGGAATGAGAGGAGTGAGGGGGAAAATAAGAGGAGTGAGGGGGAAAATGAAAGATGTGATGGGGAAAATGAGAGGCGTGATGGGAAAATAAGAGAAGTGAGGTGCTATAACTAACCACAGATATTTACTATGCCCAGGCAACGCCGGGCTCTTCAGCTAGTGTGTATATATTTTATATACATATATACACACACACATGCGCACATACATATATACATACACATCCACTACCGTTCAAAAGTTGAGGGTCACCCAGACAATTTTGTGTTTTCCATGATAACTCAGACTTTTATTAATCCAATCATTTGTTAAATGAATTGAAAATCTAGTCCAGACATTGACAAGGTTCGAAAAAAAGATTTTTATATGAAATATTAATTTTCTCCTTCAATCGTTGCTTTCGTCACAGAATGCTCACTTTGCAGCAATTACAGCATTGCAGACCTTTGGCATTCTAGCAGTTAATTTGCGGAGGTAATCTGGAGACATTTCCCCCCATGCTTCCAGAAGCCCTACTCACAAGTTGGTTTGGCTTGATGGGCACTTTTTGCTTGTATCATATGGTCAAGCTGCTCTCACAACAGCTCAATGGGGATGAGGTCTGGTGACTGCGCTGGCCACTCCATTACAGATAGAATACCAGCTGCCTGCTTCTTCCCTAAATAGTTCTTGCATAATTTGGAGGTATGCTTTGGGTCACTGTCCTGTTGTAGGATGAAATTGGCTCCAAACAAGTGCTGTCCACAGGGTATGGCATTGTGTTGCAAGATGGAGAGATAGCCTTCCTTATTCAAAATCCTTTTTACTTTGTACAAATCTCCCACTTTACCAGCCCCAAAGCACCCCAGACCATCACATTACCTCCACCATGCTTGACAGAAGGCGTCAGGCACTCTTCCAGCATCTTTTCAGTTCTGTGTCTCACAAATGGTCTTCTGTGTGATCCAAACACCTCAAACTTGGATTCGTCTGTCCATAGCACTTTTTTCCAATCTTCTTCTGTCCAATGTCTGTGTTCTTTTGCCCATATTAATCTTTTTCTTTTATTAGCCAGTCTCAGATATGGCTTTTTCTTTGCTACTCTGCCCTGAAGGCCAGCATCCCGAAGTCGCCTCTTGTCACCGTTGACACTGGTGTTTTGCGTGTACTATTTAATGAAGCTGCCAGTTGAGGACCTGTGAGGCATCGATTTCTCACACTACAGACCCTAATGTACTTGTCTTGTTGCTCAGTTGTGCAGCGGGGTCTCCCACTTCTCTTTCTACTCTGGTTAGAGCCTGTTTGTGCTCTCCTCTGAAGGGAGTAGTACACACCGTTGTAGGAAATCTTCAGTTTCTTGGCAATTTCTCGCATGGAATAGCCTTCATTTCTAAGAACAAGAATAGACTGTCGAGTTTCACATGAAAGTTATTTTTTTCTGGCCATTTTGAAAGTTTAATGGAACCAACAAAGGTAATGCTCCAGATTCTCAACTAGCTCAATGGAAGATCAGGTTTATAGGTTCTCTAATCAGCCAAACTGTTTTCAGCTGTGCTAACATACTTGCACAAGGGTTTTCAAAGGTATTCTAACCATCCATTAGCCTTCTTACACAGTTAGCAAACACAAAGTACCATAAGAACACTGGAGAGGTGGTTGTTGGAAATGGGCCTCTATACACCTATGAAGATATTGCATTACAAACCAGACGTTTGCAGCTAGAATAGTCATTTACCACATTAGCAATGTATAGAGTGTATTTCTGAATCATTTAATGTTAGCTTCATTGGAAAAAACTGAGCTTTTCATTCAAAAATAAGGACATTTCTAAGTGACCCTAAACTTTTGAAAGGTAGTGTATACATATTTATTAACAAAAAAATATATCTTGAAAATAAAGTGATTACAATGCCAAACATTCCTTGTGAAGACGTTACCATTCTCATCCACGTGGGAATAAAACCCTTATAAAGGGACAGGAATCCTTCTCCACGCACAGCCTGAATAAAGCAATCTGTAGAAGACTTGTACAATATCCCCCTGTAAAATATAGAGAGACCATACACAGTAGGACAGCGCCCGCACCCTACAAGGCTGGACAAAGCATAGAAAAAAGGTATCATTTCACATTACATAAAAAAGAATAAAAGAAAATAGTTTCAGTCTAATGACTAGGACATGGGCACGATACCTGCCAGTCCTGTATGTGTCCCAGCAGATGGATGCAGACGTGAGGTCAGCAATGGATCTCTGTACCGGAAAAACTAAACTCTGACCCCCATAATGATATACTGTATTATAAGGTGGAGTCAAAATAAAAATGACGGACGCTCCAGCCCTTTACTTTAGAGTACTGCAGATAGAGAAATAAATCCCTTCTCAATCCAACAGGAATATCACGTCTTAGCATCTAATCCACCCCGGACCACCAGGAATTAAACACCAGGGTAAAAATAAAAAAAAAATAAAAAAAAAAATTCTCATTCACCCTACTCCAGCTGGGACATCCTATTTTAACCTCTAACCCATCATACACCACCAGGGATATTCGATCTTAAGTTCTATCTAATCCTAGATTAGGAGGAATATCAGGTCTTGCCCACTAGCCCACCCGTGATATTACATATTAAAAGTGGTTATCCGGTTAAAACAAGTTATGATCTGTTATGGATAGGTGATCTCTTCTTGATTGGTGGGGGATCTGACCGATGGAAATGAGAAGCGGCAGCGCACACGCGACCTGCATTCCAGTCACTCCCTGACCACACGTGCCATATTATAACAGGGATAAAAGTTCTCAGTGCTGCTGAACGGTGGGGGTCTCAGCAGTGGGGCACCCACCGATCACCAAGTTATCAGACGCCATCTTGTCACACCACATCTGAACTAGCTTATGGAAGGTTAATAATTGGTTTCACTAGCCATTCTCTCCTTCACACGGGCAGTACTCGCTCGCTTTATACCCAAACAATGATGTAAATGATGATTGCCAGCTGCAGGAAGGCAGGCGGTGCGTCCAGTCCATTTGCTGCGTGTGGAGAGTCTGAAGTTCGGCGTCCTTGGTGAGCTTTCACTAGGCCAATCAGAACACACATGAATTGATGACGTTGACGCATTAGAGCGCACGCGCCGGATCACCCAGTAGCAAAATACAACTGCGAGAACGGGCAACGAATTGGACGTAGAGCGCATGTGCCATCGACGTAACCAGCACTAATGAGCTAGGTAACTCAATACATAGCAAAATGAAGCAATGCGCATGCGCTCAGTACCAGAGATAGTGGCGGCTCATACAGAGGGAAAGCATTGTGTGCAAGTGCTGGAACTCCACACCGAAAACAGGTAGGGACACAGCAGAATCCATAGATTGCTGGCTTACCATATCTCAGGTATTTCACACATGATGTCTTTTACATGATGGACATTAAACAATAAAAGGAAAAGGAATAACAAATGTTTATAATTATTTTTAGGTTGCTGTTTAGAGAGCTGTGCTGACAACACCTGTAAACCTCTAGTAAATAGTCATATCGTCAAATTAGGGAAGAGGAAGGAGAAGAGGAGTGAAAAAACGAAAACTGGCAGATTATTTATGTCAGATCTGTTCAATCCTGATCCATCCAAGTGGCCATGTATCAGACGTCAGCATGGAGGAACTCATACTGCGCCTAGATAACGAGTACGCGGATTCAGGATAAATACATCAGAGGTGATGAGGCCATGGATTGTATTATACAGAGCGTCCAAGGGATATGGGCAAAGGTTAGAGCAAGGAGTAAAGGTCTCCGAGAGCCGGGATTGGGAACATATATCACAAAGCAGACAATGGACTAAAGGCAGGGAGGGCAAACAATTATTTGCAAATGGCGAAAGAGCCATCTAACAAACAAGGGATCTAGATCTTGTGACTTATGGGTGAGCAATATACTCACATCTGACCCCTGGTAAGAATGAACCTGGAGAAGAAAAACAGGGCTGACATCACACCATCATATACGACTCTAATATAACACATAATGAAGCACAAGGGGCGACCAATTCCTCCAGAATAGAGACCGGTTATCCAGCAGAGGCGAGTAGGTGCTTGAAGACGGCTTGTGATTGAAGCATTACTTCAGGGCAGAGAGCACAAATCTAAAAAAGGAGGAGAAGAGGATAAGGATAACAGAGAAGCACAAAAAAACTAAGAAAATGGTGGAGACCCTCTAACCATAAGGACCTTATGTCTGCTTATAGAAGCCCGTATAGAAAAGTTCCTCATTTAAACCCAGAGGAGCCAAAATATTAAGGTTAAAAATCCACTTTGATTCACGCCCAAGAAGCTCCATATTGACGTTCCCACCCTAATGTCAGTCCAAACTCTCAAGACCCCAAGGCCTTTTGAAACCTGTTTTAATGAATCCTATTCGTACAATTAACCTGGTAACCACATACCATCGTCAAAAGAACGATGTGTACGGTATTTTAAGAAAGAATTGGGACATCTTACTAAGCGAACTGAAACTTGAACCCTGGCTCTCCCTGACTCCTAAGATGGTGGCTAAAAGATCACGCAACCTCAAGGGCAATCTAACCTCCAGTCACTACAGACGGGCAGCTATCAAACTAAGTTCTGGTAGTTCCATCCATGGCACAACATTTGCTGCTTTATGACTGCTGATCAAGGTGTTTTGCTCCCAAACTCTCCCCAACAGGTCAAATCTTATTTTAATTTTTAGACGAGGCATCTTGTTTATGCTCTTATCTGAGGCTGCCAGAAGAATTATGTGGGCCGAACTACACAGGAGCTCAGACGCCGGGTGCAGCAGCATCTATCTAATATAGGTACGGCAAAGAAGGACAAGGGTTAGACTTTCCTTGGTTGCCTCCCACTTTCTTCTTCACCATAACAGCTCTAGCAGAGGTCTTCGGGTCATGGGTCTTGGAAGAGTTAGGACTTACATTAGGGTGGGAACGTCACCATGGAGCTTCTGAGGCGTGAATCAAACTGGATTATTAACCTTAATATTTTGGCGCCTCTGGGTTTAAACAAGGAACTTTTATATACGGCTTCTATAAGCAGACTTAAGGTCCTTATGGTTAGGGGGGTTTCCACCATTTTCTTATTTTTTGCGCTCCTCTTATCCTCTTCTCCTCCTTTTTTAGATTTGTGCTCTCTGCCCTGAAGTAATGCTTCAATCACAAGCCGTCTTCAAGCACCTACTCGCCTCCTGCTGGATAACCGGTCTCTATTCTGGAGGAATTGGTCGCCCCTTGTTCTTTATTATGTGTTATGTTAGAGTCACGTATAATTATGTGATATCAGCCATGTTTTTCTTCTCCAGGTTCATTCTTACCAGGGGTCAGATGTGAGTATATTGCTCACCCATAAGTCACAAGATCTAGATCCCTTGTTTGTTAGGGTATGTGTCCACGTTCAGGATTGCATCAGGATTTGGTCAGGATTTTTCATGAGTATTTGTAGCCAAAACCAGGAGTGGGTGATAAATGCAGAAGTGGTGTATATGTTTCTATTATACTTTTCCTCTAATTGTTCCACTCCTGGTTTTGGCTTACAAATACTGATGGAAAATCCTGACCAAATCCTGATGCAATCCTGAACGTGGACACATACCCTAAGACGGCTCTTTCGCCATTTGCAAATAATTGTTTGCCCTCCCTGCCTTTAGTCCATTGTCTGCTTAGTGATATATGTTCCCAATCCCGGCTCTCGGAGACCTTTACTCCTTGCTCTAACCTTTGCTCATATCCCTTGGACGCTCTATATAATACAATCCATGGCCTCATCACCTCTGATGTATTTATCCTGAATCCGCGTACTCGTTATCTAGGCGCAGTATGAGTTCCTCCATGCGGACGTCTGATACATGGCCACTTGGATGGATCAGGATTGAATAGATCTGACATAAATAATCTGCCAGTTTTCGTTTTTTCACTCCCTAATTTGCCCTTCCCTAATTTGACGATATGACTATTTACTAGAGGTTTACAGGTGTTGTCAGCACAGCTCTCTAAACAGCAACCTAAAAATAATTATAGGTATTTGTTATTAATTTTCCTTTTATTGTTTAATGTCCATAAAGCAAAATACATCATGTGTGAAATACCTGAGATATGGTAAGCCAGCAATCTATGGATTCTGATGTGTCCCTACCTGTTCTCGGTGTGGAGTTCCAGCGCTTGCACACAATGCATTCCCTCTGTATGAGCCGCCACTAACTCTGGTACTGAGCGCATGCGCATTGCTTCATTTCCCTATGTATTGAGTTACCTAGCGCACGTGCATTAGTGCTGCATACATCAATGGCGCATGCGCTCTGCGTCCAATTCGCCGCCTGTTCTCCGCTGTATTTTGGTATTGGGTGATCCGGCGCGTGCGCTCTAATGCGTCAACGTCATCAATACTTGAGTGTTCCGATTGGCCTAGTGAAAGCTCAACAAAGACGCCGAACTTCAGACTCTCCACACGCAGCACATGGCTTGGACGCACCGCCTGACTTCCTGCAGCTGCTAATCATCATTTACATCATTGTTTGGGTATAAAGAGAGCGAGTACTGACCGTGTGAAGGAGAGAACGGCTAATGAAACCAATTATTAACCTTCCATAAGCTAGTTCAGAGGTGGTGTGGCAAGATGGCGTCTGCATCCTGGAAGGAATCCTTGGAATGTGAAAGTGGAGACATTGAATACCGTATATGGAGCAGACCTAACATGGACTGATCACAGACTGACATCATCGCTGCTCAGGAGTTGTGAGACGCCCTTTTCCTGTCTGTTACATGATCATGAAAATTCCGTTCTGTGCCAGCTCTGGCCGAGAGAAGAGCCCGCATCTGATTTTGTATCCGATGTCCATCTTCTATGAATGCACACGGCTCATATTTATCAGGTCAGGGACAGGCAATCACTGAGATCTCCCTTTAAGTGACCACCCCAACAATCGCAGACATAACATCACCTCTGAAGACCCTTGTTAGTGCCGATACGAGGGGGCACCGGCCCCCCAAGCTGCACACAGCACTTTATCCCCAAATGGCTATTTGGCTGTCTAATATGCCCTCTGTATATACCGGCTGGATTCTGCCTTGGTAATACGGTAGTTATTTCCAGCAGGGCACTTTTTCCAGTTTTCTACTCTCTATATCTACAGGGTGGGCCATTTATATGGATACACCTGGGTGGGCCATTTATAAAGTCGGATCCAAAATGGCCAACTTCAAAATGGCCGCCATGGTCACCACCTATCTTGAAAAGTTTTCCCCCCTCCCATATACTAATGTGCCACAAACAGGAAGTTGATATCACCAACCATTCCCATTTTATTTAGGTGTATCCACGTACATGGCCCACCCTGTATATTCTTTCACTGTATATAGAGGCAGCTATTTGGCAGCACACCATTTACTTTTGTTTTTCAGCACAGATTCATGTATCTAACGTTTGTAGTATTCCATTTATGAGAGCATTTATACTGTAAAACACCACTGGTTATTGTCCTCTATTGTGCCTTATTGTGGGGTGTGATTTTCTCCTGGGGAGGACCTTATTTGCTCAGGTCTTTTTGTTAGCTGTTTTGGTATTTTAAGTGTTTTTATACTGTGGTGTATATTTGCTTTTTGCTGTATCCAATTAAATAAAATTGATCTTTTAAGAAGATCCCTATTTGTATGCATACTCTTTGCGCTTTCTTGGTTTTTTCAATTATGTGTTAACCTCTACCAACGCTAGAGACCACCAAGGATGTTGGGTCTTAAAGGAGGGGTTTCCATTTTCAAAGTGACCTCAAAATAGGATTCGGAACTCACCGGCCACGCTTGTCCCTCGGCTGGTTCATTATCCTGGTCTTTATGACATCAGCGGGGGTCCCTAAAGTAGCAGCTACCAGTCCTGAACATATGCTGTGCAAGAGAGAGGAGCGCGGATGTCAGATATGAGGCCATATAGTAGATAATCATACAGACGAACAAATACTCACAAGTAAAGATCTCTAAAATAAAAGATTTAATCTGTATAAAAAAAAAAGTGAGGCCAATTAGCCAAAAAGTGCGATCAGAAGCAGAGATGAGAGAATAAATGCACAGGACTCTGAACCAGTAGCCACATCAGTATTCCGTAGTCACTGGACGGAAGCCCTGCGGACCACCTCCTACCCGCCGTCATCAGGGGCATTAACAGGCATAATATGATGTCATATGTGCATTACACTGCCACAGTGTACAAGAGGAGGAGAAGGTGAGCTGTGACATCACCTATTGTGAATGGTGGATCCTGTGTTATCTACTGTATATGGAGCTGTTATCAGTCATTGTACAGGAGGAGGAGGTGAGCTGTGACATCACCTGTTGTGAATGGTGGATCCTGTGTTACATACTGTATATAGAGGTGTTATCAGTCTTTGTACAGAAGGAGGAGGTGAGCTGTGACATCACCTATTGTGAATGGTGGATCCTGTGTTATCTACTGTATATAGAGGTGTTATCAGTCATTGTACAGGAGGAGGAGGTGAGCTGTGACATCACCTATTGTGAATGGTGGATCCTGTGTTATCTACTGTATATAGAGGTGTTATCAGTCATTGTACAGGAGGAGGAGGTGAGCTGTGACATCACCTATTGTGAATGGTGGATCCTGTGTTATCTACTGTGTATAGAGGTTTTATCAGTCATTGTACAGGAGGAGGAGGTGAGCTGTGATATCTATTGATATGAAATTGATATGAAACAAAGAAGTAGAGATAAAAAAAGAAATTATGAAAACATTGTCAACTTTAAAAAATAAATAAATAAAAAAAGAATGCATTTAACATATGAAAGTGATGTAAGTAATAGGTTAGTTTCTGATCACACATCGCTTGTGAATTACAATTAGAACCTACTTGTATGTCCAAAATGATGAAACGGCCAAAACGTTTCTACACTTTGGAATTGACTGTTCTCTTGCTCAGCTCCTCTAAAGTGGGAGTCCCAGAAAAGGATCCCGAACCAAGAAATGCTCACACCACACCCTGTGCCCCAATGGGCAGCCTCATCTTACCGGCTCAAATGCCCCATGTAAAATAAATACATAAAAACATTCACCTCCCGGGCTGATGCCCCTCCTACAATGTCAGCGCTGTGATATGTATGTGACGTGACCACTGCAGCCAGTCACCGGATGCTGATGGACTGACACCTTCAATATTCCGTCAATGGGGACAACTGCTCTGCTGGATTACTGAAGGCTGCAGACGATCAGTGGGCGCCGATTGGTGGCAGTGCTCGTGTTCCCCGCCTGGAACATGACTTCACGGCGCTGCTGATTCTTGGTTGCTGCCGATAACATCAGAGACCCCCAGATGCACATAAATCTGGGACATTACCTAGAAATACTGTGACAGAAGCTGTTGTCCTGCATGTTTGTGTTCCGAAGAAGAAAGTGTTTCACAGAATCGTAAGTGGTCAGATCTGAGGAAAGGAGAAAGTGGAATAAGAAGGAACTCCGGGCTTCCTGCTAAGGAGACAACATTAGCCCGGAATGAGGAGCACAGACATGTCTGCCGACTATAGCCTTCTCCACAGATGGCAGTCAATAGTTGGCTCACGTTAGAGGACCACCGTTCATCTTATAGGAGGAGATCCCGGAGGTGGGATCTTTTATGCATCATACATATATTCATGTCTCTGGTATAAGAGAAACATAAAATAACCCTTAAGGTACATATTGGGAATGAACTGAGTGACAGCGACCATGCTTTACCACCAGGCTATTCAAACTCATCTACATCATGGTCATCTGCGGGTAGGTGGGATACCCAGCTGTCCAACCCCTACCGAAATAACATGTACCACCTATCTAATGGAGAACTTATAATGGCCCCCCATCTATTATGTCTCATACGGTATAATCATTTACCTCCCATATTTACTAGCGCAGCTCTCTGAACATTTGGCACCCAGCCTGCCCACAAACCACGAATTCCTCCTTTCGACAAGATAGTCACAAACGCATGATAAACTCCCCGAACCCTGAAATGGATAAGAATATGGTCAGATTAATCTAACAATTCCAGTATACCGATAAATATGATATTTAGTTATATTCCTGTACATAGGAGCAGTATTATAGTAGTTATATTCTTGTACATAGGGGGCAGTATTATAGTAGTTATATTCTTGTACATAGGAGCAGTATTATAGTAGTTATATTCTTGTACATAGGAGCAGTATTATAGTAGTTATATTCTTGTACATAGGAGCAGTATTATAGTAGTTATATTCTTGTACATAGGAGCAGTATTATAGTAGTTATATTCTTGTACATAGGAGCAGTATTATAGTAGTTATATTCTTGTACATAGGGGCAGTATTATAGTAGTTATATTCTTGTACATAGGAGCAGTATTATAGTAGTTATATTCTTGTACATAGGAGCAGTATTATAGTAGTTATATTCTTGTACATAGGGGCAGTATTATAGTAGTTATATTCTTGTACATAGGGGCAGTATTATAGTAGTTATATTCTTGTACATAGGAGCAGTATTATAGTAGTTATATTCTTGTACATAGGGGCAGTATTATAGTAGTTATATTCTTGTACATAGGGGCAGTATTATAGTAGTTATATTCTTGTACATAGGGGCAGTATTATAGTAGTTATATTCTTGTACATAGGAGCAGTATTATAGTAGTTATATTCTTGTACATAGGAGCAGTATTATAGTAGTTATATTCTTGTACATAGGAGCAGTATTATAGTAGTTATATTCTTGTACATGGGAACAGTATTATAGTAGTTATATTCTTGTACATATGGGCAGTATTATAGTAGTTATATTCTTGTACATAGGGGCAGTATTATAGTAGTTATATTCTTGTACACAGGAGCAGTATTATAGTAGTTATATTCTTGTACATAGGAGCAGTATTACAGTAATTATATTCTTGTATATAGGGGCAGTATTATAGTAATTATATTCTTGTACATAGGAGTAGTATTATAGTAGTTATATTCTTGTATATAGGAGCAGTATTATAGTAGTTATATTCTTGTACATAGGGGGCAGTAGTATAGTAGTTATATTCTTGTACATAGGGGCAGTATTATAGTAGTTATATTCTTGTATATAGGAGCAGTATTATAGTAGTTATATTCTTGTACATAGGGGCAGTATTATAGCATTCCACAGAGGGGCAGACGATTCCCTTAGTATTGCCCCGGTGAAAGAACCTCTGGTAATTTATGATGCCTTGATAATAATAAAGAAGAAATCCTGGAAAGCTGATCTTTTTGTGGACCTTGAAGTCTGGAGTTGATGATCACTGATATACAGAGCAGCGCTGTATATGGGTTTAATATTGCATTGTTGCTCCAACTGTGAATCGAACTTGAACCCTGAAGCCATGTCGTTTGAAAATATTACGATTTTGCAAAATTATATATATTTCCCCCCCCCCACAAAGAGAGTATATCTACACATGAACAAAATTGTTGGTACCCTTCTGTTATAGAAAGAACAACCCACAACACAATGGTCACTGAAATTACTTGAAACTGAAAAAATTCATTTGCTATTTAAAATCGAGAATCAGACATTGTTGTAAAATTGCGCAGTTCATCAAAAACTAAAAAAAACTAGAATAAAATTAAAAAAACTAATGAAACTTCTTACTGTAAGGGACCGGAGCGGCGCCAAGAACATCGGCTGGTGAGTATAATGCTAGAGTCAGGGTACTTACATTAGTGGCACCACTCCAACGATGAAATAATAAAAAAAAATGCTGGATCATAATTTTTATCTAGGCCGTTTTCATTCGTTATTTTTTTTTTTAATTTTATTTTTCAGTTGAACCAATAATCAAAACCAATGTCTGATTTTCACTAGTTGATTATCAGTAAATTGTGTGTATATTTCAGTCACCATTGAGGGTTTTTCTTACTTTACTAGAAGGGTGCCAACAATGTTGTCCATGTGTATATCCCTAGTTCCGGTCTGTACAAGTGAGCAGGAGGCAGGAGAGCTGCGGTACTATTTACGACAATGTATGGAGCCACTTCCGATGAGCTGCGGCACCATCAACCAGCTGGTTGACCAGGAGTCGAACCCCAACCACTCTGATTCTGATGACCTATCCCGAGGACATCTATGATAAGGTCCCGGGAAAGTTGCTTTCACACCAGTGACGGTCGGCACTCACCTGGGTGGTTTTCCTTCGAGCCTCCTCTTTCCTTCCATCTGCATCTGGACTTTTACCAGGTCTGTTGGACTAGCAAAAAACTGTCCGATCGCTCCAGAGGCCATCCCCCCTACCACAGCCTTCCTAAAAATGGAAACCATTAGAGGGTGTAGAATAAATATTGGTACATCTTATAAACCAGAAACTTTAATATGGGACTGCCTAACTGCATGGTAGCCGGTTACCAAAAAATTAAGCCCCAAGTACAGCGCCGCTCAGCAGCATCAACACCTTTCTCTCCATAGTCTCTGCCTCCAGCGCAGATTATCTACCCTTGTGTCCATCAGGTTGGGATATTTTTGGCAACTGACTACTGTAACTCATCTCGCCAAGTAAACTAAGATATTGGCTTATGAGGACGATCTTATCAGATATAAAGCAAAGTGTAAGCGCAGATGCGGCCAAATTACTCTATCCTACTCAGTACTAAATCAATCTGCAGAGACGCTAAACCCGGTCACTGTCCCTAGAAGTCCTCCCGACGGGCGAGGAGCGTGCCAGCCGTGACCATGACTGGCATACAAGAGTGACGGCAGAGAAGGGTAAACCGTGTACAGAAGCATTCCTCTCATCCTGGCAGGTAGGACACCAAATAACTACTAAAGAACTTCCCACAGAAAAGGTGTGCGCTCCACAGGATAGGCAAAATATTAGTCACTGAAAAAAGGTCCGAGTGCTGGGCACTGCGCTGATCACAGGAACGTGAACGGAGCAGCGAATGTGAGGCCACAGCTACAATAACGTCAATGGGGTTACGGATGAGCATGTAAGGACCCCTGTGCTGGAGGTAGTGGAAGTGGTGTATGACATCTGCGCGTCCCCACACCCCAGTGTATGATATCCATTGCCAGCTACTTTCCCCCCAAGCCACCGGTGTATAACATCCATTGCCTTCTTCCTCCCAGGAGTACGACATCCGGCCCCATCACCTTCTTTCCCCCGGGGTGTACGACATCCGGCCCTGTCACCCGTTCTCCCGGGTGTATGACATCCGGCCCGTCACCTTCTTCCTCCCCAGGTGTACGACATCCGTTCCCGTCACCTTTCCCCCCTGGGCATACGACATCCGGCCCGTCACCTTCTTTCCCCCCAGGCGTACGACATCCGGCCCCGTCACCTTTCCCCCCTGGGCGTACGACATCCGGCCCCGTCACCTTTCCCCCCTGGGCGTACGACATCCAGCCCTGTCACCTTTCCCCCCCTGGGCGTACGACATCCGGCCCATCACCTTTCCCCCCTGGGCGTACGACATCCGGCCCATCACCTTTCCCCCCTGGGCGTACGACATCCGGCCCATCACCTTTCCCCCCTGGGCGTACAACATGCGGCCTTTGTCACCTTTTTTCCCGGGTGTACGACATCCAGCCCTGTCACCTTTTTCCCCGGGTGTACGACATCTGGCCCCATCTCCTTTCCCCCCTGGGCGCACGGCATCCAGCCCCGTCACCTTTTTCCCCCTGGGCGTACGACATCCGGCCACCTCGCCTTATCCGCCAGGAGTAAGACATTCGGCCTCATCTCGCCCCACCGCTGTATAATAGCCGGTGTCAGGAGAAAGATACCCACCGACTGAATTGTGCCCGATGTAGGAGTTTAGTGGAGGAAGAATATACTATGTGATATTTTTCAGGGGTCAGCCTCGGCCCCTCAATACCAGTAATGTGAAACCTTAGTACTTAAAAGATCCTATACACTGGCATGGAGAAGTTTGGGCACCCCTGGTCAAAATTACTGTTATTGTGACCGGTTAAGCACTGTGGGTGTAATGTGAGGGACAAAATTATCATTGTTACCAGGACCTATTCCATCCAAAAAAGTCTCTTCTACCCCATTCTTCCCATGTCGTATACTAATGAGAGGAACACAGAGGCACAGAATAAAGTGAATATTCGCCCACCTACCACAGCGGAAAGGTGTCGCTCGTTCCTTTTCCAAGTGGAGAATCACGAAGTTGCTCGTAAACTACCATGCGGACTCCTGAGTACACTGCGATAGGAAAAAAGGTTCATTGTACTGTAAAATACCAGAGAGCAAAACATTCCAAAAAACGGGGGTAAATACAATGAATAAACATCCTTAGCCGATGCTGTGTGATGCGGTAAAGTCATGGATAGGATTAGTAAACAATGGCCGCCACCACTGAAGAGCCAGGATGTGGACGTCAGATTAGTGGCCACCGGGTCATGTAACGCTTCTCCCCTCGTGGGCTCTCACTGTCTCGGACCCCATTCCCCAATCACTATATGAATGTTTTACCAACGTGGCGATACACCGCAGGCGTCGCTCCCTGCCACAGCTTCAGGACGCCTTCCTCCTGTACGATACCGATGGCGGTGCGCACCATCCCTCTGTAGGGCGCCGCCGCCACACCTGCTTCTCCGAACCGTTTCAGAGCCGCCTCTCCTTGAATCTGTAGTCGGGTTTTGGTGAGATCCAGAGGGAACGTCACTGAAGATAGAGACAGAAAATTGTATCAGGCAGTGACACATCATCCGTGGGGCACAGCAAACATGTCCGGCACGTTTCCAGAATTAGCGCCCTCATTTCCAGGTCAGCACCAAATTGCTTAAAGGGCAAACCGGGCTCATCCTCCGCACCCCCTGCAATCCGTGCATACAGGCCCCTTTGCTTATCTTTGATGTGGATGAACACATCTTCTGCCCCTACAGAAGTGCCCACTGGTGAGAACTGCGCATGCACTGGGATTCAGGGGACGCTCAGCACATGCGCTCAGGACAGATAATGCCACTGAACTACCGAGGGCTGTGCAAAACACGCATGTGCCGAGCGACAGCTGAATGGTGACGGCACAGGATAGACTGTGGTGGTCTGCTGCATGCGCTTTCCGCACTGTCCTCTCATCAGAGCTGTGGAGTCAGACTAGCAGCTAGTGTTTTATCACAGTAACCCCCCTTACCACCCTACACTTATAGCATGTGCCGGCCGATCTGATGTACATGCATGGCGCTCGCATGCCGCAGGCTCACAATGTGACAATGTCGACATTCTGCTGCAATGGCCGGGATCACCGCAATCAAGGATCGTTGGAGGAGTTTTCATTGGATCTTTTAATTAAGACTTCTCCAATTGCTGCTCTTCTATTGATTTTTGAACAGAATCTTTAATTTTGTTTGTGCACCTACATTTCAAAGCTACAGTATGGCCCCTGAGTAATAAAGGTGCAATGCAAACAAAAAAATCATAATATATATATATATATATATATATATATATATATATATATATATATATATATATATATATTGGGCAACATGCTACGTGGGCTGGGCAATATACTACATGGACATGCATATTCTAGAATACCTGATACGTTAGAATCGGGCCACCATCTAGTATATACTGTATATATATTTTATATATTTTTTATTTTTTTTTGAGCTACAAAGAATTGAAAAATGAATTTTTTTTATCACTAGAATAAGTTTGCATACACGTTACAAAAAATAACTAGTATCTTGTATATAAAATTATAAACATTTACATATAAGCTACAAACATAAAGAACAATAAAAATTATACATAATTCTTTACATTTTACACTTTTTATACATTGTATATAAATTATTTTATACAAGTACTAAAGAATATTAAAAAAGTATACATTTTATACGATTACTATTTTTTTCTTTATTTTTTTTATTTTGCTTCATAACATGTATATAAATTTATATACAAGCTACAAAAAAGAATTAAATAATTTTAAAAAATGTCTAAAACAAATAACATATTTTATTCTTTATTTTTGTAATTATTTTAACTTCTATATAAATTTAATATACAAGTTACTAAAGAATAATAGTAATATATTTTATTTTTTAATTTAGTATATTAATATTATTTAGTATATTAATATTATTTTATTCTTTCGTTCTTAATGCTTTTTTGTAGCACATACACATTATATACTATATATATATATATATATATATATATATATATATATATATATATATAAACTATTATGTAATTTTCTGTGCAAAAGCAGTAAAATATAAAATAATAAAAATCCTTTATAAACTTGCCAGCACTGAAAGGGTTAAAGCTGCCATAAAGAGACTGCCATTACACAGGTACTATAATAACAAGCAGTGGTACCACAAATACCAGCAATCCCTTGAGACATAACCATAGTTACAGGACATGCTGGGATAAGGACAAGACACCACTCCATGGATACCTAGCTCGGCCACACTGGCAGCACAGGCGGACAGGACGAACTTGCTGAGCCGGGGCCATGTGTCCGACAGAGCCCGGTCCTCCGGTGCCATCACCGGGCACAGCCTGCTGCTGACTCCCCCTACCACCTGGGCCGTGACGTCACGCCGCCCGCAGAGGGTGCCGGGAAGTGTAGTTTGATAGACTCTTATTGTGCAGATAGGATCAGGGGCTGTCAATCAATAAACCCCACCCCAGCACCGAGCCCCCACTTCTGATTGGCTAACTTTCCATGGGAGCAGACGCTGATTGGTTGCGTCGTTCTGCCTGTCACTCAGCGGTGGACACGCCTTCTTCTCGGCTCCCTGGGATGCTGGTACCAATGCCAGGCAGGTGCCAGTAAGCTGCAGGATGCTGGAGGCAATTGATGGGCTGCACGCAGTGCTCGGGCTGCTCCTGGCCCTTCTGGCTGGACTTCTGGCTAGAAGTTATCTCTCCCGAACCAGACCGAGCCTTCCTGCACCTCCCTGTATCAGGGGCTGGATACCATGGCTGGGGGCTGCGCTAGAGATGGGCAAATGCCCCCTGGAATTTATAGAACAAGCAAGACAGAAGGTAAAAAAAACATTTTCTACTCTGTGCATTAGTCTACAACCCCTGCCTACTGGGGAACTACAACCCCCAGTATGCCCTCAATACCTGATGCTGTCTGGGCATGCTGGGGGTTGTAGTTTTCCTGTGGCTGAGGTCACCCAATGCATTTCTGTTCAGTGCAATCATTTTCATCCCCTGTCTGCTGTGGAACTACAACTCCCAGCATCCCCCCTGGAGCTGTCTGGGAATGCTGGGGGTTGTAGTTTCACAGCAGCTTCAGAGGCACAAAACACATTTCTACTCAGTGCAATAGTCTACAATCCCTATCCGCTGTGGAACTGCAACTCCCAGTACCTGATGCTGTCTGGGCATGCTGGGGGTTGTAGTTTTCCTGTGGCTGAGTTCACACAGTGCATTTCTGTTCAGCGCAATCATTTACAGCCCCTGTCTGCTGTGGAACTACAACTCTCAGCATGCCCCCAGTACCTGATGCTGTCTGGGCATGCTGGGAGTTGTAGTTTTCCTGTGGCTGAGGTCACCCAATGCATTTCTGTTTAGTGCAATCATTTACATCTCCTGCCTAGTGTGGAACTACAACTCTCAGCATGTCCCCTGTTCCTGGAGCTGTCTGGGCTTGCTGGGGGTTGTAGTTTTACAGCAGCTGCAGGCGTAGACATCATACAATGTATTTATGTCTTCACCCTTGTGCAGTACAGGCCGTTTCAACTTCCAGGCTTGTCTTGGTTTTCAGGTTACGCCATGCAGAACTTAAGCTCCACCCACTTGTCTTTTTTCCTGGGTGTTGTTTGTTGCCATTTTATGGTCATTTTCAAACATTTTTTTCTTCCGCGAGTGTGTTTTTGTGTAATTTTTTAATGTTGTTTCTGACATTAAATGTATTAAGCAATAAATAAAATGTTTACAAAAGGTTTAAAAAATACCACTGGGCGTCTTTTCAACTTTGCCATTGGCTTGTATTGTAAAGTACAGAGCGTCTTCCTATCAGAAAATACCAGATGAACGGTCGGGTCCTTTGCTTCAACCGCTTGGCGTCTTTGGAAAAAAAAACATCTGGAAAAGCAGTGTGAACATACCCTGAAAATGTCACATGTGTTATGGTACCGTGCATATGTGTCCAGATTAATAAACTATTTATCCCAAAGGTGGACAATGAAGCTGAGAAAGAAGTCAAAATGGGGAAATTACCTTTTTTTTTGTACCAAAAAAGTTGACTGAAAGAGATCAGAAAGTTGTCTGGACCCTAAAATGACACAAATTCCCCCTCCCCCTACAGTTCTTGCTGCAAAAATTAAGCCCCGATACCAATCTCTTAGTCCAAAAGTAACAACGTTATGGCTCTCGGAATATGACAACTTAAGGCAATTTTTTTCTTTAGATTTTTTTTTAATTTATTTAGATTTTTTTTACTAAATAATAATAGTAAAATAATAAAATGTATTATCATAACCGTACTGTCCCGTAGAATTTTATCTGACAAGTATTTTTAACTGCAAAGTGAACATCATAAAAAATAAACAAAAATGGAAAGCAAATTATTCTATACGATACCAGAAAGAATATGTTGCACCCATGCAGGTATAATAACTCACCAAGACATAAGTTTTAGGAGGTCAATGAGTCAAAAAATACCAACAATGTTTTTATAAATCTAACAAATGTTTTTATTTAGTACCAAAAAATATATAACCATATAAATTACACGGCTCTCATACAGTGTATGTGAATCACACCAGCAGTGTTAAACATGATACAAGGAAGAACGTGCCGGACTGAAAAAATGAATGAACACTTGTAATCCATTCAACTAATAGTATCAGGCGATGATGTTTCAGATCAAAGCAGTATGTAATAAGCCGCAAATGCAGTTCCTCGTACTCGCATAACAACATCACTACCCCGTGCTCATAATTCCTTCATACATACATGTGAACAGCGGTAATAGTTACCCATAATTAGGTCCCAGTCACGTTCCAGCCTGCATCAATTAACCCCGATGCGCGTTTCGCGTACTCGTAGTGTCGTTTCCTCAGGGGTGATGCCTATATATGCTCACCTTTTGTCATGTCGGACGCTGTTCAGACCAGGTCGTTCGACAGACAGCGGTAATTCCGCTTTTGACCACTATGTGCTAGATTTTATCTAGCTGCTCCGGGGTTAATTTACCTGATCCTCGGATTGGAACCTGGGCCATGCCCATTGCCTTTAAATAGTTCTGATCTTTGGGCGTCGCCGATTATAGCTTCTGTCTTGTGCGTTGTTATCTCGGTCTGGAGTGGTGAGCTAGGAGTTGGAGTATCGTTGCTGGTGGTGTATTTCCCTTTGTCTTATTTACTCCTTCCTATATTTGTATTTATTTTGCCCTGCACATTTATAGTGTATTCCTGAGTGACTGTGGCGTGGTGCATATTTTCCGTTATCCTTGTCTGTGCTAACTGTGGGTATTGGTGTATGATCTTTTCACTGGGTGGAGGGCGGAGGTTTTCAGCCTAGGGTCGAAACAGGAAACAGGGCGAGGGTCGAGGCCTAGACATGCACACCATCAGTGTAAACTCTAGGTAGAGGGTCAGTCAGGATTTCCCTAGTCTGAGGGAAATTGCAGGGGCCCGGGTTATTAGCTCTTGCCCACCCAGTCTCCCCGTGACACCTTTGTGCTGAACTGACTGCTTGGGAAAAGCACAGTGTGAGCCGAAACGTCGCCTGCCATGTGGGTCTGAATAAATCCACTTTTTTCACTTGAAAATCTATGGAGTGCTGCCTTCTTTTTTTTCTTTTATCTAGATAGATAGATGGATATATATATAATTGATAGATAATGGATAGTAGATAGATAATAAATAGATAGAAAATAAATAGAAAATAGATAAATAAATAATGGAAAGATAGATAATAAATAGATAGATAATAAATAAATAAATAGAATTCTGGCTCTTGGAAGAAGAGGATGAAAAAAAATGCCTGCACATGAAGAGGATAGAGTTGTAATCTCCATGCGATGACAATTTTTGATCATTTTTTTCCTTACATTGTTCCTCCATAAGGAAATTTGAATTAATGAATTGACGACAACTGTGTTGGGTTCCATGGGGGTGTGTCCCTGCACATTCCGATATTGTCCAATCAGAGCAGACAGTACCCAACCATGCGGGGACGGACCCCTAACTGCTAACACTCAATTGTCTATTTATTCAAAAATTCCAAGAGGAATGGCACTGTGCGGAGATTGGAGATAAAAAAAATATCCAATAAGAGCATTTACTAAATCAATATATCAGGGAGGTTGTCAGCTCGTCTTTAATAGCACACATGTGCTCGTGACTCCCAAAGGTTTCCGTGCAGCATTGACATGAGGCCAGGGTGTAAGTGGGTGTGAAATGGAGCATGTGTCCAAACGGGGTGCCAAAAAAAAAAATCCCATTACCTTGAACAAGGACAGGACAGTGTAGTGAACCTTGACTCCTGGATGGGCCGCGGCTCTGCGTGCGACACCTTTCTGTCTGCCGTGTGCCGGCCACATGACAGCCCACAGTCCCGTCATACACAGAGATTTTATACAAGGTTTAATTAACCCTTTCTGTTGCTTTTTCCCACCTACCCCTTCTTCCAAAAGTCATAACTTTATTTATTTAGTTTTTTTTTTTTTTTTGTGGGACGAGTTGTGGTTCTGAATGGCACCGTTCATTTTTTACCATACAACATGCACAAAAAAAAATGTAGTGAAAAGCAAGAAAAAAAAATTGTTTTGTTGGGTTTCATATTTTTAAGATGTTTATTGTGACTTTTTATGGCGTTGCGAGACCCGTAACTTTTCTTTTCCCATTGATGGAGCTGAATTGGTTTACTGATACTATCTTTGGGTGCATACGACGTTTCTCATACTTTTTGTCACGTCTTTTTGGCGAGGATCCACAACCAAAAATTAGGAAATCTGTTATTATGCGTCTTTTTTTTCCCCCCATTTTTGTGCTTTTGTTGTCCTCAACCTCTTTTTCCAAGAGCCATAACTTTTTTTTTTTTAATTTACCCATCTATAAAGCTGTACAACCCATACAAGATTAAAGATATGTTTTGATAGACTTTGGCCTAGCGGACTTTACATGGTGGCGATACCAAATTTTATAGAATAAAAGAACAATTTACATTTTACTCAAAAAATAAACCCATGAAGAGAAGAATCAGAGAAACTGAACATTTTGCAGTTGTCTCTTGATTTTTGCCTGATCTGTATTTGTATGTTTGGTATTTTTCGTTACACCTGTTCGTATTACCTTGTTGGTCTGATTGGTGTATTACGTACACTACTACCCCCCTCTTCCCTGGGTGTAGAAAGGGTACAGACTGAGGGTGGATTCAGGATTTAAGGCAAGGTACGTGGCCCCGGCGTCTTCACCATCAGAAGTAATCTGGAGAACAGGGCAAGCTAGGGGGCCTTTAGCATTAGGGACAGGGAAGGAGCCCCTGGTCCAGGGACACCCGACAACAGTGTTGTGACATTAGTGTTCTTGTTGCACCTTGGAGCTCCTCTCCGCACACTGGTTATACATGTCCCCGCCTCCTTTGCGCGTGATTGACAGCACTGCTCCAGACAACACTGTCAGTCACCTATGCGGGAGGCTATATATTAGTCTAGAAGAATAACATGTACAATATGGTTTCCTCTGTCCAGTATGGTCCAGTCTTCACGATTCTGGCGGCCGGGAACAGGCTAACCTTTGTTAATGGAGAAGAGGCCGTGTCCAAGTTCTTCACATCCAAACAGGTGGATTTCGCACAAGCTGTGCAAAAGCCGGTCCAGTATACAGGTAAGCACCACAACCAGGGCATCAGGGTAGTCACCCATGATGAAGGTTCCCATTATTTGACAGCAAGCAGTCTTAGAGGCTGAAACGAAGGTATATTGGAGAATTGTGTAACTATTGAAGATGACCTCTTACTAGTGACCGGTTTTTGCTCTTTTATGCTCATGCCCACTGCTCCCCTGAGTATTCCACTTTTTCCCCTTTTTTTTAAATCAAACATACTGTTCCAGAGATATCAGCCTTCTGATTTGGTGCAAATTAGGGATGAGATGAGCGAACGTGCTCGGTGATGCTCGGATATCACTCGAGTATCACGGTCCTCAGATGTGCTCGACACTCAACGAGCGTTGGCTGGAGCTCGAATCCCTGCCCGTATGTTTGGCGCCTGTTACACCATCACTAAGCATGCGGGGATTGCCTGCGCGTCACTGTAATGTGGTAACCATCTTGGTAGTGGCATTACTGTGATTGGCTGGGCCCGTTACCTCATGAGAGGTTATAAAAGGACCGGCGCTGCCACGCTCAGCTCACTGACACCATTGCACAGCTCTGACACTTCGTTTTAGAGGCCTGTAGTGTTGATACTGGCGCTTAGGCTGAGCCATCATACTAATTGTCTTTCTAAGGGCTAATCATTTGCATTTAGCCTAGGGAGGGAGGGAGAGTTTCAGAAGCAGGGAGAGTGGCCGAATACAGAGTAAAGGAGTACAACTACATGACAATTTGAACATAATGTGTAAGTGGTAGGGATGAGTGAATATACTCGTTACTCGAGATTTCCTGAGCACGCTCTGGGGTCCTCCAAGTATTTTTTAGTGATCGGAGATTTCGTTTTCATCACCGCAGCTGAATGATTTACATCTGTTAGCCATCATAAATACATGTGGGGATTCCCTAGCAACCAGGCAACCCCCACATGTACTTATGCTGGCTAACAGATGTAAATCATTCAGCTGCAGCAAGAAAAACTAAATCTCCGAGCGCTAACAAATACTCGGAGGACCCCCGAGCATGCTCAAGAAATCTCGAGTAACGATTATATTCGCTCATCACTTGTAAGAGACCCCCCCCTAAATGTCTAATACAGGGTATATTTGAGTCCCCGTTCCGTCCAATTTTTGGCAGTTCTTGCTTTCTTCATAAATTATACTGAAATTTCCAATTTTTCTAATAAAAACAATTTTAGTTTACTTAAAGTATTTTTAATTTTTTCTTATATGTTGGCCTATATACAAGCAATTACACAGGAAAGAATGTTTCTTAGCATTTTTTCTTTCCTTTAAAGGGCCACTGTCACCCCCCCCCAGCCGTTATAAACTAAAAGAGCCACCTTGTGCAGCAGTAATGCTGCAGTCTAACAAGGTGGCTCTTTTAGTTTTTGATTCATTTCTTACCTCAATAAAGCGTTTTAAAAATTGGCCACACATACCAGATATTGTACCAGGAGGCGGTCCGAATCGTCCTCTATCAATCTTCCAACTGCCGTCACTCTTCTCTTCAGGGTCGATGGTACCCGCCCCCTTCGCGTTGTTGCTTCTTAAATCCGGCGCCTGCGCTGTGCGTGCCTGCCTGGGGCCTGCGCAGTCTTCATTATCAGTAGCAGCTCAGACGCAGGGTGCCTGACTGCGCCTGTGCGGGCAGTGCGGCCGCCCTGTTACTGAATCCCCGCACTGTGTTATTCATTATGCACAGTGCGGGGCTGGCATTCCTGGGCATGCGCACTGCGCTTGTCAGACGCTCCCCCGGTCCCCCGCCTTCCAGCGTTGTTCTTTGTGGCTGTTCCAAACGTCGACAATGAAACCTGTACATTCGGGCAATGCTGGAAGGCGGGGGACCGGGGGAGCGTCTGACAAGCGCAGTGCGCATGCCCAGGAATGCCAGCCCCGCACTGTGCATAATGAATAACACAGTGCGGGGCGGGGATTCAGTAACAGGGCGGCCGCACTGCCCGCACAGGCGCAGTCAGGCACCCTGCGTCTGAGCTGTGACTGACAATGAAGACTGCGCAGGCCCCAGGCAGGCACGCACAGCGCAGGCGCTGGATTTAAGAAGCAACAGCGCGAAGGGGGCGGGTACCATCGGCCCTGAAGAGAAGAGTGACGGCAGTTGGGGGATTCATACAGGACGCTTCGGACCGCCTCCAGGTACAATATCTGGTATGTGTGGCCAATTTATAAAACGCTTTATTGAGCTAATAAATGAATCAAAAACTAAAAGAGCCACCTTGTTAGACTGCAGCATTACTGCTGCACAAGGTGGCTCTTTTAGTTTATAACGGCTGGGGGGGGGGGGTGACAGTGGCCCTTTAAACTCCAAATTCTTGCCAATTTTGAATATTTTATTGACACTGGAGTAAAAGTGTGGCCCCATTGTTCTCAGCAGCGATCTGGGAGTCAGGAATACATCCAGGGGTCTTCACCATACTGTATTCCCTCCATTCAGCACTTTTTCCAGCCATTTCCACATTTTAACAGCCCCCAGACCTTTTTGTAGGATCTGCCGGAAAAATGTTCGGATTTTCCATTGACTCCCATTATCCTCATTACTCGAAAGGAGCATCCGAGCATTAGGAATTGCTTGGTTCGAGTAACGAGCATCCGAGCATTTTAGTGCTCTCTCATCCCTAGTGCTAATCTTTACAGTTTGTTTGTTTTTTAAGCAAAAAGGGGCATGGCACACAGGGTAATTATGCAGAGCCAGCTAAGGACATGCCCCAGAGGATCCAGTGAACCACGCCTTCTCACAAAGACTGTAAAAACTAGCACCAAACCGACCGGCCCTTATCTTCGGAATCCTATGGTGGATATAAGAAGAAAAAAACTAAACTGAATACTCAGGAGACCAATGGGATTAAAGTAAGAACCAACACTGGTCCCTTTTCTTTCTTGATGAGAGGTTTTCTTTAATTATAGGACACATACCCTTCAAATATCTTTTTGGTATCTGTATTGATCCATTTTGATGGTTCCTTTAAAAAAACAAAAGTGGAGCTGCAAGGTATTTCTAATTTCCAAAGCATTCTATGATTTGAACTGTCCAATGGACACCTAAATCCAAAAGAACTGGGATTTCTGTGAATTATTTTTATCCCCAACGTTCCTATATATCAGAATGCTCAGCTCTCCCTGCTTTATCACCTGCATCCCTTTGCCTAAAGCGTTTCTGATTTTGCACGTTCCCTTTAAATTTACATAAAAATTTTAACCCTTCCCACTAGGAGCTAATCATGCATCATACACATATTCATATGATGTAACCTGTCTGTAACAACAGAAATCACTGCTTTTTAACCACTTTAATTCCACTGTCAATCTCTGAGATTGAAATTTAAGTGGATCAATCCAAGTGACGTGTCTGTTCCGGCGCCCATCGGCCCCCAGGAGCCCGATGACTGACTGGGTGCAGATGAGTTGCCAGAACAAGACTTTTCTACATTATATAATAAAAATAATCTAAAAATTGCTTAAAATAGTAAGAAAAAAAGATTTAAAGAAATAGAAAAAAAAAGTTAGAATCATCAGTATTTACAGCATCCACAACGGTCCAATCTATGACAATGATTTAACGGTAAATGCTGTAAAAAATAATATAAAATTGCGGTTTTACCCTCAAAATTCAATCAAAACATTATTTCTTCCCCAAAATGGTATCACTAAAAATTACAGCTCGCCATGCATATAACAAGCTCTTATATAGTTCTATCAATGGGGGAAAAAAAGTAAAAACAAAAACGTAATATTAAATGAAGGCAGCAAAAAAAACATTTTTTTTTTTTCAAATTTCAGATTTTTTTTTTTAATTATTAAGAAACTTATATACAAAAATACAAGTTTGGTATCCCCGTAATTGCACAGGTCAACCATAGAGTCAGGTCATTTTTATTGCGCAATGAACTCCGGAAAAGCAAAACCCATAAAACATTAGCAGTATATATTTTTCTTTTTTTTTTCTACCATTTTTTTTAGGGGTTTTTTTTTTCATTTTTTTTGTATATTGTATAGTAAAGTGAATGGTGTTATACAAAGCTGCAATTCCTCCAGCAAAAAAACAAACTATGCATGCCGAAAGACATGTTATGTTTCTTGGAAGAACGGGGGGAAAAAAGAAAGCGCTAAATAATTGGCTGCAGCTGAAAAGGGTTAATTAACGTTGCAAAATAAAAAAAAAAAAAATCTAATTTTTCATTGATTAGTCACATTCAAAGCTGCATTTAGAATTTTGCAGTTTGGAATCTTCTGACTTGGACCCTTACGAAGCAGATGCGGATGTGACTGGAGGAGATAATTGTCTTATTAACAGTGTACGATCTTTTTCTGCGGCATTTATAGATGTTCTCCTCTTCATTTATAAAGCTTCCATTAAAAAGGAAAACTTCTACCAGATACACAGCGCGATACACGACGTCATGAAGTTGCAATTGTCACAGAACAGATTGAATCCCTACATCCCACGTCTGTGCAAGGCGTTCAATGCACAGCTGGGACAGCTGGAGCCGCAGGGTGATGCTGATCTCTACAACCTGATAAGGTAAGACAATAGAATATTGGTCACGAGGTCCGACCCGTCAAAATCTAGAATTATGTAACCCATAAGGTTAAGCCTTTAAAATTAAAACCCTGAAATTTGTTGCCCCTCCCCCGAAAAATAAAATATGACATAATCGAATCTTCCTATGTTCTCTGTCAAAGATTAGCCTGACAAGGTCACATAGAACCACACGTTGCCATCTTTATGTCGAACAGCTGTTTGCACTAATAGGCCGGTTATCGGAAAACTAACATCGAGCATATGGTATATGCCCCTCCGATTCCAACGTATGGAATATATGTATATACCCCCGCACGATCACCACTAATTCCACAATTACCACAGACTACTCGCCGCCACCACCAGTCATTTTTTATTATACGCAGACTGTCTAGAGGCCTGGTTCCAGTAGCGTATGGCTTCGAGGTGCGGTTTACAGAACAAAAGGAACAGAACAATTAAGTTTTATATTTAATCCAAAGAAAGGTATTGTTTATGAAAAATCTACAAAAGATTTTTCAAAGGGGACAAAACAATGCAGCATACACAGTTACAGAAAATAAAAGGATTTAACAAAAGAATTTACTACACCTATCGCAGAGACGATTCGGTTTAGCCGAAGGAGAGCGCTTTGCTTGGGGTCGTTCAGTAAACGGAATTCATACATGCACTATGTGCATCTCTGTACAGTAACCCAGATCATAATTTGGCTTGATCTATTATTAACACATGAGTTACACCCCCTCACTCCGTGATGACCTCACAATGGACCGGGTTGTGGAATGTCCTCAGCCCTTCAGGATTTTATGAAAATCCCAATTTATGCGATAACTTCACTCCTGATGCTTGCTTAAGTTTGAGATCGCCGCCATATTTTCCATCTGGATTTTATTAGTGATGAGCGAATATACTTGTTACTTGAGATTTCCCGAGCACGCTCAGGTGTCCTCCGAGTATTTTTTTAGTGCTCAGAAATTTAGTTTTTATTGCCGCAGCTGAGTGATTTACATCTGTTAGCCAGTATAAGTACATGTGGGGATTCCCTAGCAACCAGGCAACCCCCACATGTACTTATGCTGGCTATCAGATGTAAATCATTCAGCTGTGGCAAGAAAAACTAAATCTCCGAGCACTAAAAAATACTCAGAGGACCCCCGAGCGTGCTCGAGAAATCTCGAGTAATGAGTATATTCGCTCATCACTAGATTTTGTCTTTCTCCAGAGAGCACACATGGCAAGGCTGTTGTCAGTTATCTGGCCACTATGGATTTGTGGCTTATAGGCAGTGGTTACAGTCATGAGAAAATCTGCATTTTCTTCCCCTGCTCACCCTGATGCTGAAAATGTATATCCCATCCCTATAGGATTTATACAAACTCCAATATTCATATATTTCTGTCGGTGCCTTAGAGTCTAGCCAATATGTTTGGCTAAAAGGAATATGCATCTGTGAAGAACAGTAGCTAAGGTCTCTCTCCAACTTAACTATGTGCCCAGTCTGTACCTCTTTGTCCAAACACAATGGACATCCTCATTAGTATGCCGGGGTCTTTTGTCACAAAGGGAGCTCTTGCATGCATTTTAATTAGGATTGTCACTTCTCTTTCTCTCCAATCTGTACATCGCAGTCTTACTAATTTCTCATGAGTTAAACTATGAAACTCACATAAAGGCACCTTTGATTGCTGCAAAAAGAGAGAAGTGGAGGAGGGAGAATACCCCTCACTACAGAGATGTAGAGATGTTTAATATTTTCTATGACATACCCCAAAATGGTACCAATAAAAACTACACCTTGAGACGCAAAAAAAACAAGCCCTGACAAAGCTCCATCAAAGTTAAAGTTTGGTATCGCCATAATTGTACCAGACTGGAGAATCAGGTTGTCGAGTCATTTTTGCCATCCAATGAACACTGTGAAAACTAAAAACCCCCAAAACAATGGATTGAGTTTTTGTTTTTCCATCATTTCACCACAATTGGAACTTTTTCCCCATTTATCAGTACATTATGTGGTGAAGCAAATGGTGTTAAAAACAGCAACTCGTCCTGCAAAATCAAGACCTCATATGGCTATGGGGACTGAAAAAATAAAGGGGGAAGAAAATACAAAAGGATAAAAAATAAAATAAAAATTGGTCACTTCATTAAGGGGTTAAAGTTGGAAATTGATTACGCTTAATGGTAGCACTGCAATACACGCCGCCGGCAGCTGTCGTCGATGTGCCCATCACGAGCGGCGGCTGGCGGTAACATCATGCTCCGCCCATGGCTGGCATGTCAACGTCCGCTGCAGGCTACAGAAGAGGACGCCGCACATCATGGGAGCAGAGGAAGAACAAGAGTTTAGCAGCAAAAAAGGACATTATGCCAGGAAGTAGCCCAGGATGGTGGTTATTGTGCCAGGAAGGGGCCCAGGATGGGGGATATTACACCAGGAAAGCGTTCAGGATGGGGGACTATATACCAGAAAGGGGTCCATGATGAGGAATATTATACCAGGATGGGGGGCCAGGACACGGGACATTATTACAAAAAGAAGCCAGGATGGGGCAATATTATTGCAGGAACGGTCCAGGATGGGGGGCATTGTTACAGGAAGGGACCAGGATGGGGGACATTGTTACAGGAAGGGTCAAATGTGGAGGGCATTGTTAGAGGAAGGGGCCAAGATGGGGGCATTGTTACACGAAGAGGCCAGGATGGAAGATATTGTTACAGGAAGGGGCCAGGATGGGGGACATTGTTACATGAAGGGGCCAGGATGGAGGATATTGTTACACGAAGGGGCCAGGATGGGGGACATTGATACAGGAAGAAGCCAGGATAGCAGGATAGAGGACAATGTTGCAGGAAGAGGCCAGGATGGGGGACATTGTTACAGGAAGGGGCCAGGATGGGGAACATTGTTACAGCAAGGGGCCAGGATGGGGACATTGTTACAGGAAGGGGCCAGGATGGGGGACATTGTTACAGGAAGGGGCCAGGATGGGGACATTGTTACAGGAAGGGGCCAGGATGGAGGATATTGTTACACGAAGGGGCCAGGATGGGGGACATTGATACAGGAAGAAGCCAGGATAGCAGGATAGAGGACAATGTTGCAGGAAGAGGCCAGGATGGGGGACATTGTTACAGGAAGGGGCCAGGATGGGGAACATTGTTACAGCAAGGGGCCAGGATGGGGACATTGTTACAGGAAGGGGCCAGGATGGGGGACATTGTTACAGGAAGGGGCCAGGATGGGGACATTGTTACAGGAAGGGGCCAGGATGGGGGCCATTGTTACAGGAAGGGGCCAGGATAGGGACATTGTTACAGGAAGGAGCCAAGATGGGGGGCATTGTTACAGGAAGCTGCCAGAAAAGAGGATATTGTTACAGGAAGGAGCCAGAATGGGGGACATTGTTACACGAAGGGGCCAGGATGGAGGATATTGTTACACGAAGGGGCCAGGATGGAGGATATTGTTACAGGAAGGGGCCAGGATGGGGACATTGTTACAGGAAGAGGCCAGGATGGGGGACATTGTTGCAGGAAGAGGCCAGGATGGGGGACATTGTTGCAGGAAGGGGCCAGGATGGGGAAAATTGTTACAGGAAGGGGCCAGGATGGGGAACATTGTTACAGGAAGGGGCCAGGATGGGGAACATTGTTACAGGAAAGGGCCAGGATGGGGGACATTGTTACAGGAAGGGGCCAGGATGGGGATATTGTTACACAAAGGGTCCAGGATAGGGACATTGTTACAGGAGGGGCCCGGACGTTATTACTTTGAGATTGAACACATATGTCTTTATAGGATCTTGAATGCTACAAGGGCCTATACATCTGACCTATATGTAGGTGGGGCCCAGGTCCAAATTTTGCATCAGGGCCCATGAGATTCTGGTTTCGCCTCTGTCCCTAAGGCTATACATGTTGGTTACCTTACAATAATATTTTTCTCGTTAGTCCATACCTGAATATAAATCTGGCTATTAGTAAGAGCAAGTACAGCAGCAGCATAAAGCCGGAGGCGTAGACAAAGATTTACGGATTTAGGACTATTTCCTACAACTAGATATTAGGGATAATCCCATTATTAAAACTATGTGCATAAAGCTAGTCCATGAATTTATAGTCACTGAGGACCGGTATGGGGGGGGGTCAGAAGAGACCTTGGTATGAGGTGAGATTTGGAAAAGAAGAATCTACTCCTTTAAATTATTCCCTCCCGACTTACTGTGTGTAATTCTCCCATCAGAGGCGTCATGTATCCAGCCGTGGTGGACAACTTGTTTGGAAATGGGACCTGCCCAACTAGTAAGGACACAATCAAAGAATTCGAGGAGCATTTCTGGAGGTTCGATGAAGGTTTTGAGTATGGATCACAGATACCGGAGTGGTTTTTAAGGTAAACTGTGCATTTCCGTCCCTCGTGGGGTTGTCATGTTGTGACCTATCCATAGCATATTATTGATCATTGGAGGTCCGATGGCTGGGACCTGCACAAATCAGCAAAGGGGGCTACTTTTATGTCCGCTATAGAATTGAGCAGCTGATCGGATGCCGACCGCCGCTCTAATAATTCTTTATGGGAATCCCAACAGAACGAGGAAGCATAGGCCAAGGTAAAATTAAATAATCTTTATTCACAAATAAATCTAAAATAGTACAAATAGAGTAAAAAGAGTAAAAATAGAGACACAAATACTGCCTGCTAGGGACGTATACCAATTCCTAATAGACCGGTGTCGTAAAACAAGAAAAAGTCAAAGCCTATTTGGATATCAAAAGTTGCCACTAAAAACAGGAGGGAAGTCCTAAGCACAAACCCTATCAAAGCGAAACTAAAATAGTCAGTAAAGCTACTGAGGAATAGTATAGGTATACGAACTGGCAGTGCGGATCCCCGACGCGCGTTTCGTGTGCTGCTTCTTCCTGAGGGTGTTTCTGCCATCACTCACACCTTTACTATGTGCTGTTTGTATATTTACCCTTTGCATGCTAAAAGTCAGTTTGGAATCACTATGTGCTACCAGCGTTATAGAAAGCCACTTGGCTCTTAGGTGTACTATTCCTCAGTCACTTTACTGACTATTTTAGCTTTGTGAATTCCTTTGATAGGGTTTGTGCTTATTTCTTCCCTCCCGTTTTTTTTGTGCCAACGTTTGATATCCAAATAGGCTTTGAATTTTTCTTGTAATACGGCACTTGTCTATTAGGAATGGGTATACTTCCCTAGCAGGCAGTATTTTTTGTATTTGTATCTCTGTTTTTACTCTATTTGTGCTATTTTAGATTTATTTGTGAATAAAGATTATTTAATGTTATCTTGGCCTGTGCTCCCTCGTTCTGTTTGGATTGCTACGTATTTGGGAAGTGTCGTAAATCTAAGCCGTCTTTTTTGTAGGTTTATCTAATTCTTTATGGGGTTGACAAGCCAAGTGCAGCCTCATAGAGAATAAAGCTCCCCATTCTATGGATCGGCGCAAGTCCCAGCGAACGGCCCCTCAATGATCATTATTCTGTGGATAGGTCGTAACTTTTTTTTTTTTAACCAGACATTATTGCTGTAAAATAATAAGATGATATACTGGATGACGAGGCCAGGAGTATACACTGGATGACATAGAAGTAAATCTCCGCACACGGGGACAGAATGAGGCCGCTGCTCGGTTCTGCGCTGTAGTATGATGTTGTGGGGGCACAAAGGTCAATCTCCGGCAGTAATACCTTGAACTTTGCTTTGTAGACAGTGATATAGTATATTTGCTTACATCAAAGATAATAAACATTTGCAATCAAAGTTATTCAGTCCACTTTGCCAATTCGGTTTATTTGCAAACTTTCAGCTGTTTGCAATCAACCAATGCAACAAGAACAATGTAAATAGCTCGACACAACTAATATAACATGGTTTCTTCAAATTCAGCACAAAATTGCACTGTTCCTGACTACGGAAGTCTCAGAATTATTCAACTTTTCATGACAAGCGTCTTTAGCACTTAGAAAATCACTTCTGGCTGTTATAACCTGCTGTAAATGGGATGTATACACAGTCAGCAGCTTCTGGAAGCCATTGCTGAAGGATCTGAGCCCAATCCTCATGGACAGAGGCCTTCATGTCTCTAAAATACCTGGATTGTCAAGACATTGGCCCATAAAGTCTGATAAAAGTCTGCAGTCACTCTGTGTAACTGCAGACTTCTAAATCCTGACAGTAATCACACCGCACACTGTCAGGATTCTCCCGTATTGCCGGCAAAAGGAGGCGGTCACGTGACCACAAGTTTGAGATCTGCATACTCTCGGCCACATTCCAACTAGACATGTGCTTAATTCACTTGTACTGAGTGACGCCGTGCACGTCTAGTCAGTATGTGGCCGAAACAATGCAAATTTCATACTTGCCATAACGTAATTGCCCTTTCTCACTGGCAATACTGGAGAATTTTGACAGCTGCATACAACTCTCTGTAAGTATTCAGAAATCTGCAGTTACAGTGACTTGCGAAAGTATTCACCCCCTTGGCTTTTTACCTCTTTTGTTACATTAAGACCTGTGTTTAAATATTTTGTAATCCCATTTGTGTATGATGCATCAGCCCTAAGATTTATGGGATCAAATAACTAAAAATTGTCATGTGCATATGTATTCACCCCTTTTGTGATGAAATCCCTAAAAATTTCTGGTGCATGCAATTACCTTCATAAGTCTCATGCTTAGTGACAGGATGTCCACCTGTCTACGATCTAAGTGTCACGTATCTGTCAGTATACACACTTTACATTTTCTGAAAGGCCACAGAGGCTGCAACACCATTAACAAGAGGCACCACTAACCAAACACCATGAAGACCAAGGAGATCTCCAAGCAACACCATGAAGACCAAGGAGATCTCCAGACAACACCATGAAGACCAAGGAGATCTCCAAACAAGTCAGGAACAAAGTTGTTGACAAGTACAAATCAGGGTTGGGTTATAAAAAAAATTTAAAAAGTATCCCAATCTCTGATGATCCCCCGGAGCACCATCAAATCCATTATCATCAAATGGAAAGAACGTGGTACCATAACAAACCTGCCAAATGAGGTTGCCCACCAAAACTCTCAGCCCAGTCAAGGAGGGCATTAACTCCTTAATCCCATATGACGTACTATCCCGTCAAGGTGATCTGGGACTTAATTTCCAGTGACGGGATAGTACGCCATATGCGATCGGCCGCACTCACGGGGGGAGCGCGGCCGAGTGTCAGCTGACTATCGCAGCTGACATCCGGCACTATGTGCCAGGAGCGGTCACGGACCGCCCCCGGCACATTAACCCCCTGCACACTGCGATCAAACATGATCGCGGTGTTCCGGCGGTATAGGGAAGCATCGTGCAGGGAGGGGGCTCCCCACATGCTTCCCTGAGACTCCCGGAGCAACGCGATGTGATCGCGTTGCTCCGAGGGTCTCTTACCTCCTCCTCCCTGCAGCAGGCCCGGATCCAAAATGGCCGCGGCATCCGGGTCCTGCAGGGAGGTGGCTTCACAGTGCCTGCTCAGAGCAGGCGCCGGGAAGCCTCCAGGAGAGCACGTCAGATCACTGATCTGACACAGTGCACAGCAAAGTGTCAGATCAGCGATCTTACACTATAACATGATGCCCCCCCCCCTCCGGGGCAATGTTATAGTGTAAAAAAAAAAAATGTTCACATGTGTAAAAAAAAAATAAAAACAAATAAAAAAAAATAAATTCCCCCCCCCCCCAAAAAAAAATTGTTCCTATAAATACATTTCTTTATCTAAATAAAAAAAAAACAATAAAAGTACACATATTTAGTATCACCGCGTCCGTAACGACCCGACCTATAAAACTGTCCCACTAGTTGACCCCTTCAGTGAACACCGTAAAAAAAACGAGGCAAAAAACAACGCTTTATTATCATACCGCCAAATAAAAAGTGGAATAACATGCAATCAAAAAGACGGACATAAATAACCATGGTACCGCTGAAAACGTCATCTTGTCCCGCAAAAAACGAGCCGCCATACAGCGTCATCAAAGAAAAAATATAAAAGTTATAGTCCTCAGAATAAAGCGATGCAAAAATAATTATTTTTTCTATAAAATAGTTTTTATCGTATAAAAGCGCCAAAACATAAAAAAATGATATAAATGAGGTATCGCTGTAATCGTACTGACCCGAAGAATAAAACTGCTTTATCCATTTTACCAAACGCGGAACAGTATAAACGCCTCCCCCAAAAGAAATTCATGAATAGCTGGTTTTTGGTCATTCTGCCTCACAAAAATCGGAATAAAAAGCGATCAAAAAATGTCACTTGCCCGAAAATGTTACCAATAAAAACGTCAACTTGTCCCACAAAAAACAAGACCTCACATGACTGTGGACCAAAATATGGAAAAATTATAGCTCTCAAAATGTGGTAACGCAAAAAATATTTTTTGCAATACAAAGCGTCTTTCAGTGTGTGACGGCTGCCAATCATAAAAATCTGCTAAAAAACTCGCTATAAAAGTAAATCAAACCCCCCTTCATCACCCTCTTAGTTAGCGAAAAATTAAAAAATTAAAAGAATGTATTTATTTCCATTTTCCCATTAGGGTTAGGGCTAGGGTTAGGGCAAGGGCTAGGGTTAGGGCTAGGGTTAGGGTTGGGGCTAGGGTTAAGGCTACAGTTAGGGTTGGGGCTAAAGTTAGGGTTAGGGTTGGGGCTAAAGTTAGGGTTAGGGTTTGGATTACATTTACGGTTGGGAATAAGGTTTGGATTAGGGTTAGGGGTGTGTCAGGGTTAGGGGTGTGGTTAGGGTTACCATTGGGATTAGGGTCAGGGATGTGTTTGGATTAGGGTTTCAGTTATAATTGGGGGGTTTCCACTGTTTAGGCACACCAGGGGCTCTCCAAACGCAACAAGGCGTCCGATCTCAATTCCAGCCAATTCTGCGTTGAAAAAGTAAAACAGTGCTCCTTCCCTTCCGAGCTCTCCCGTGCGCCCAAACAGGGGTTTACCCCAACATATGGGGGTATCAACGTACTCAGGACACATTGGACAACAACTTTGGGGTCCAATTTCTCCTGTTACCCCATGGGAAAATACAAAACTGGGGGCTAAAAATAAGATAATAAAGATTTTTTATTTTCATGGCTCTGCGTTATAAACTAGTGAAACACTTGGGGGTTCAAAGTTCTTACAACACATCAGATAAGTTCCTTGGGGGGGTCTAATTTCCAATATGGGGTCACTTGTGGGGGGTTTCTACTGTTTAGGTACATTAGGGGCTCTGCAAACGCAATGTGACACCTGCAGACCAATCCATCTAAGTCTGTATTCCAAATGACGCTCCTTCCCTGCCGAGCTCTGCCATGCGCTCAAACGGTGGTTCCCCCCACATATGGGGTATTAGCGTACTCAGGACAAATTGGACAACAACTTTTGGGGTCCAATTTCAACTGTTACCCTTGGAAAAATACAAAACTGGGGGCTAAAAAATAATTTTTGTGGGGAAAAAAAAAGAATTTTTATTTTCACGGCTCTGCGTTATAAACTGTAGTGAAACACTTGGGGGTTCAAAGCTCTCACAACACATCTAGATGATGTGTCTACTTTTCAAAATAGTGTCACTTGTGGGGGGTTTCAATGTTTAGGCACATCATTGGCTCTCCAAACGCAACATGGCGTCCCATCTCAATTCCTGTCAATTTTGCATTGAAAAGTCAAACGGCTTCTCTTACCCTTGAGAAAATAAAAAATTGGGGGCGAAAAGATCATTTTTGTGAAAAAATATGATTTTTTATTTTTACGGCTCTGCATTATAAACTTCTGTGAATCACTTAATGGATCAAAGTGCTCACCACACATCTAGATAAGTTCCTTAGGGGGTCTACTTTCCAAAATGGTGTCACTTGTGGGGGGTTTCAATGTTTAGGCACATCAGTGGCTCTCCAAACGCAACATGGCGTCCCATCTCAATTCCAGTCAATTTTGCATTGAAAAGTCAAATTTCGCTTCCGAGCTCTGCCATGCGCCCAAACAGTGGTTTACCCCCACATATGGGGTATCGGCGTACTCAGGACAAATTGTACAATGACTTTTGGGGTCCATTTTCTCCTGTTACCCTTGGTAAAATAAAACAAATTGGAGCTGAAGTAAATTTTTTGTGAAAAAAAGTTAAATGTTCATTTTTATTTAAACATTCCTAAAATTCCTGTAAAACACCTGAAGGGTTGATAAAATTCTTGAGTGTGGTTTTGAGCACCTTGAGATGTGCAGTTTTTAGAATGATGTCACACTTGGGTATTTTCTATCATATAGACCCCTCAAAATGACTTCAAATGAGATGTGGTCCCTAAAAAAAAATGGTGTTGTAAAAATGAGAAATTGCTGGTCAACTTTTAACCCTTATAACTCCCTAACAAAAAAAAATTTTGGTTCCAAAATTGTGCTGATATAAAGTAGACATGTGGGAAATGTTATTTATTAAGTATTTTGTGTGACGTATCTCTGTGATTTAATTGCATAAAAATTCAAAGTTGGAAAATTGCAAAATTTTCAATTTTTTTTCCAAATTTCCGTTTTTTCACAAATAAATGCAGGTAATATCAAAGAAATTTTACCACTATCATGAAGTACAATATGTCATGAGAAAACAATGTCAGTATCGCCACAAAGATCCGTTGAAGCGTTCCAGAGTCATAACCTCATAAAGGGACAGTGGTCAGAATTGTAAAAATTGGCCCGGTCATTGACGTGCAAACCACCCTCGGGGCTTAAGGGGTTAATAAGAGAGGCAACACTGAGACAAATGGTAACCCTGAAGGAGCTTTAGAGTTCCCAAGCAGAGACTGGAGTATCCGTACATACAACTACAATAAGCCGTACACTCCATAGAGATGGTCCTTATGGAAGAGTGGGCAGCAAAAAAGCCTTTACTTGCACACAAAAATTGTGAAGTTCTTTTTGAGTTTGCCAAAAGTCATTTGGGAGACTCCCGTAATGAAGGAGGAAGGTGATGTGGTCAGATGAGACCAAAATTTAACTTTTTTGGCCAGCAAGCTAACACTATGTCTGGTGTCAAACCAACACAGCTCATCACTCCAAGAAAACCATCCTCACAGTGAACACATGGTGGTGGCAGCATCAAGGTGTGGTGATGTTTTTCAACAGCATGGATAGGGAAAATGATTCAAGTTAAGAGGGAGGTGGATGGTGTAAAATGCAGGCATATTCTTGAGCAAAACCTGTTTCAGTCTGTCAGTGATTTGAGACTGGGACCGAGGGTCACCTTCTAACAAGTCAATCACCCAAAGCATACTGCTAAAGCAATACTCGAGTGGTTTAAAGAAAACGTATAAATGTTTTGGAGTGGCCAAGTCAAAGCCCAGACATTAATCCATTTGAGAATCTGTGCTCAGACTTGAAGATTGCTGTTCACCAGAGGAAACCATCTAACTTGACGGAGCTGGAGAAGTTTTGACTTAAGGAATGGGCAAAAATCACAGTGGCAAGATGTGGAAAGCTCATAGAGACTTTCCAAAGCGACTTGCAGCTGTAATTCCCACAAAAGGAGGCTCTACAAAGTGCTGACTTTAGGGGGGTGAGTTATGTACACTGACATTTTTAGTTATTTTGTCCTATTTGTTGTTTGCTTCTCAATAAAAAGAAAAACAAATGTTCACAGTTGTATGCATGTTCTTGACATGAACTGATGCAAACCCTCAAAAAACAAACAGTGAAATTCCAGATTGTGAGGTAGCACACGAAACACGGAAAATGCCAAGGGGGGTGAATACAATCACAAGCCACTGTACATGGAGACCATAATGTTATGATCCGGTGACTTTGGAGCCGCATGAACTTTCTCTGGAGTAGGTGGAAACTGTACTGACCGCAAAACCTGAACTAACACTTCAACTAGAAGTAGCCGTGGGGTGTGCCTAACAAACCCTAGACACCTCGACACAGCCGGAGGACTAAATACCCCTATAGATGGAAATAGGAATACTACCTTGCCTCAGAGCAGAACCCCAAAGGATAGGCAGCCCCCCATGAATATTTACTGTGAGTAGGAGAGGAAAGACACACGCAGGCAGAAAACAGGATTCAGCAAAAGAGGCCACTCTAGCTAAATAGGGAAAGATAGGACAGAATACTAAGCGGTCAATATTAAAACCCTTCCAAAAATATCCACAGCAGATAATACAAAATGTTCCACAATCTAACTAAAGACATGGAATGTATATCTGCCACTCCAGAGAATCCAACAAGACTGAGAAAATACTGACACAATCTAAGCTGGACAAAAAAAACACTGAATAGCACAGAATTATTAAGCACACAGCATGTGTGCCACAGAAACCAAAACCAGACACTTATCTTTGCTGAGTTGGCAGAAGGCAGAAGGAACCAAACCAGGACCAAAACCTCCCAACAACCATGGACAACTGGCAAGGACTAATGAATCCTGCACGCCTAAATACCCCAGTCAGAACTGCAATCAGCAGATACACCTGACCAGGACTGCAACTCACGGACAACTGCATTACCACCTACAACCACCGGAGGGAGCCCAAAAGCAGAATTCACAACACCATAATTAAGAAACTCTGTTGAAATCCGTAGGTCTGTGACCTCCTTTATTGTACTGTCTAATAGTCTACTGGTTCTGAAATGGAGCTTTTTATATGGCTTAATTAAAAGCTACGGTAAGTATTAAATATATTTACAAGTTTCCTAGCTGAATTCCTTCTTCCTTTCTGATAACTGAAGACTTATCAGAAGACCAGACAAAACCTTTAAGAGAAGAGATCTTTGCTTTGCACAAACATGGAAAAGGAAGACAATGAATGTTCCAAGAGATACAGATGGAAGCCGTTCACAAGTTCAAAACTGTCACTGGCTGCCACCAGACTACTGAGGAGACAAGTGGTCAGAAACCCTCAAGCAACTTCCTCAAGCAACTTCAAAGCCTTCAGCAAGATTTGCACAATATGGCGAACATTAAATGCTGAAGGTCTCCATGCTCGGACTCCAAGATGTCACCTTTACTGACCCAAAATTGCAAGAAAGGTTTCCTCCAATATACTTAAAGCCATACATAATGCACGGAAGATTTTGTATTATGTTCTGTGGAGCAATGAAATATAAGAGAAACATTTTGGACCTGTGGAACATTTTGGGCCTATGGATCAGCAATATGTCTGGTGGAGGTAGAATGAACTGTATGCTGGAAAGAACAACCTGCTGTAAACTTTCTACTCTACTCAGGAATCAAAAACCGTTATACAGTGTTTAGGTTTCTTTTTACTTCCACCCCCATGCTACTGTATTTTTTCCAATCTCCTGTAATCCCTCCACCAACTAAGGAAGTAGTCATCTCTCCCTCCATCCTCCCCAGCCATCTCACCTTCTCATCTGAACTGTTCGTTCACATTCAAGCCTTTTTCTCCAGACACACACGGCCACACTATGTCCTATCCTACTCCCACCTTCTAACACTCTGTCTGCTGCTCCTCATTGCTGGCGACATATCCCCAAATACTGGCCCTCCTCAACACATCCCCACACTCATTTCTAACCACCTGCCATGATCCTCTACACGTTTTCGCAGTAATAATAACTTCATACCCATTCATCCAGCCCCCGGTCCCCCTACCTGGAGCTTTATGGAACGCACGCTCTGTCTGCAAGAAACTGTCATTTATCCATGACCTCTTTATCGCCAACAAACTCTCATTCCTTGGAAATCACTGAAACCTGGCTCACCCCCTCTGACTTTCGTATGGCGGATTCCATCTCTCACACACCCCGCCCCAGCAACAAACATGGTGGAGTTGGCTTGCTCCTGTCCTACACCTGCTTCTTTACCTCAATTCCACTACCACCCTCTGCTACTCTTCCCTCGTTTGAGGTGCACTCCGTCCGCATCTACTCCCCCTCCAACCTCCAGCTGGCTGTCATCTACCGCCCCCCAGAACTAGCCATCTCCACCTTTCTCGACTACTTTACTACCTGGCTGCTTCATTTCCTCTCTGCTGACATCCCCACTATCATCATGGGCGACTTCAACATCCCCACTGACACTTCCACTTCAGCTGCCTCTAAACTTTTATCGCTCACTGACTCTTTTGGCCTCACTGAATGGTCCTTTGCGGCCACTCACAAAGATGGTAACACGCTGGACCTTATCTTCACCTGTCTCTGTTCCCTGACTAATCTCACTAACTCACCCCTCCCCCTGTCTGACCACAACCTGCTGACATTCTCTTCCCTCTCCTCTCCTAGTGCGCAACCTCGACTCCACAAACCCACTCACCCTCGCAGAAATCTCAAACACCTCAATTTACAATCATTCTCTGAGTCCTTTCTCCCTCTTACAGACATAGCATCCCTTCATGAGACAGATGCTGCTGCCACTTTTTATAACACCACAATAACAGTAACACTTGATTCGGCCGCCCCCTCACGCATAGCAAAATTCGTACAATCAACAGGGAGCCCTGGCTGAAAAGCATGACCAAAGAACAGAGACGGGTTTCCAGGGTCGTTGAGCGTAAATATAAGAGATCCCACTCTGCCGAACACTTCATCGCATACAAGCAGACCCTCACCAGCTTCAAGTCCACACTCACTGCCACAAAACAAACTTCTCATCTCTCATATCCTCCCTGTCTCACAACCCTAAACAGCTTTTCAACACTTTCAATTCTCTACTCCATCGCCCAGCACCTCCTCCCTCTCCTCTCATTTCTACCAAAGACTTTGCCTCCTTCTTTAAGCAGAAGATCGATACGATCAGAGAAAGCCTTGGCCCGCAGCCCCCAATGCCCGTCTTCACTGCTCAGCCCTGTTCCTCCAAAACAAGGTTCTCCACCATGACAGAAGATCAGCTCTCTACCCCCTGTCAAGATCACATCTCACCACTTGCATGCTTGACCTACTCCTGTCCCACCTCATCCCTGACCTCGCCATAGTCTTCATCTCAACCCTAACACACCTCTACAACGTCTCACTTACAAATGATGTCTTCCCCTCATCCTTCAAGCATGCCTCGATCACACCCATCCTCAAAAAGCCCTCCCTTGACCCATCCTCTGTATCTAGCTGTCGCCCGATATTTCTTCACCCTTATGCCTCAAAACTACTGGAACAGCATGTTCATCTTGAACTGTCCTCCCACCTCTCCTCCTGCTCCCTCTTTGATCGGTTACAATCAGGCTTCCGACCCCATCACTCAACTGAAACTGCCCTAACTAAAGTCCCCAATGACCGTCTAACTGCCAAGATCAAGCGACACTACTCTGTCCTGCTTTTCCTGGACCTGTCTTCTCCCTTCGACACTATCGACCATTCCCTCCTGCTACAGATTCTCTCATCTCTTGGCATCACAGACTTGGCCCTATCCTGGATCTCATCATATCTAACAGACCGAACATTCAGTATCTCCCTCTCCAACACCACCTCCTCACCTCATACCCTGTCTGTCGTTCCCCGAGGCTCAGTCCTAGGGCCCCTGCTCTTCTCCATCTACACCTGTGGCCTGGGACAGCTCATAGAATCCCACGGTTTACAGTATCCTCTCTACGCCGACGACGCGCAGATCTGGGCCTGACCTCACTTCCTTACTGACCAAAATCCCACAATGTCTGTCTGCTATTTCAGCTTTCTTTTCTGCTCTTTTTCTAAAACAGAACCTAGACAAAACAGAATTCATCATCTTTCCCAATCTCACTCTGTCCCTCCACGAGACCTATTCATCAATGTCAATGGCTGCTGACTTTCCCCATTCCCACCCGCTCGGTGCCTCAGGGTGATCCTCGACTCTGCCCTCTCTTTCAAGCCACATATCCAAGCCCTTGCCTCCTCCTGCCGACTCAAACTCAAAAATATTTCCCAGATCCGTGCATTCTTTGACCATGAAACCACAAAAACACTAGTGCACGGCCTTCTCATCTCCCGCCTCGACTACTGCAACCTCCTACTCTCTGGCCTCCCCTCTAGCACTCTGGCACCTCTCCAATCCATCCTACACTCTGCTGCCTGACTAATCTACCTGTCTTCCTGCTATTCCCCAGCCCCCCCTCTCTGCCAAGCCCTTCACTGGCTTCCTATTGTCCAGAGGCTCCAGTTCAAAACTCTAACTATGACATACAAAGCCATCCACAACCTGTCTCCTCCATACATCTGTGACATGGTCTCCATGTCATGAAGGGGTTAAGTAAAACGTCCAGGCTGGTTTAATTCGTCGTAAACCTTGCCATAAGCAAAGAAAATAAATGGCATTTCTGTGTAGGCAAAAAAAAATAAACAGTTCAAATAACAGCACTTTAGTGATAGTCCAGTATTCTGGGGCTGGATAGCATCCAGTATACCAACTTAGTCTGGAGGCAACACACAGGAGGCCTTCTTACCTCCACTCACTGTGTACTTATGATACAGCTGGACTTCCTTATATCCGGCATATCCCCGGGGTGGGAATATGTGAGAAGCCTGTCCCACCCATCTTTCTTACTGCTCATAAACCCACCTCGTGTCACGCCTTATTAACACTCTCGGCATCATATGTTCTGAAGTTAGCTTCCGAGCTTACATCACCTCCATGATGCATATCTCCCATCAATGATGTGTCCGGTGGCCATCTTACACTGCCTACAGTAAAGCATGGCAGTGGCTTGCTGATGACTACAGTGAAGGATGGCTGCGGGCTGCCGCGCGTGCGCAGATGGAGATCGCGGCGGCCATTTTTCTGAAGCCGAGATGCGAACTCTGCTTCAGGAAAATGGCCGCCGCGATCTCCATCTGCGCACGCGCGGCAGCCCGCAGCCATTTTCCTGAAGCCCCGGGCAGCAGAGCGCTCCAACTGTGCACGCGCGGCCACAGGAAGATGGCTGCCCCCACCGATCACCAGGGATATAGTGCAGATCGCGCTCTTTTTCGTCACCTGTGCAGTCGCAAACCACTACGCTACCAATGGAAACCTAAGCAAGACCTGGGTGGAAGAAACAGCTTTGTCACCACGCCCATCAGACCAGACCAGCATGATTGAAAAGCGAAAACGGCGACTTTGGTAAGTAATTTCGGCAGCTTAGGTGGGGAATCAGGGTAGAAAAAAAACACTTTTGTAAAGCACAGCTCATGCCCTATGTAGCGGTATTTTTATCTCCAAGTGACAGGTTCCCTTTAAGCACACCTCACAGTGCAACAAGGCTTGGCTTCAGAAGACATTCTAGAGTGGCCATCACAGTCCCCTGACTTGAAGCCCATGCAGTAGCAGCAAAACCAAGAATATTAGTGACTTGGAGGCCATGGACCATGAGGACTGGGATGTGACTGGTGCCTGGGTGTACATCATCAGGTTATAACAGCCAGAGGGCTTTACTACCATAAGTGCAAAAGATGCATGTCATGAAAGGGTGAATAATTCTGAGCTGTATACATTGTTGTTGTTTCATTGGTCATTGCAGAAAATTTGCAAATTTCGTTGGGAAAAAAAAGTAATTTGCAAGAGGTTATGAATAATTTTGATTGCAATGGCAGATACTATCAGTCCTGTTCCGAATTGTAAGTCCCTCATATAGGTAGTCTTTATTTCTGTAGTTGATGTGTGTGAGAAATATAAACTAAACTTAAAGATCTTTTCCAATTTTTGCAACCTCTGACCCCCGCAGAAGTTCAGCACAGAGTCTCTGTCGCTGCTCCCGTTTTCAGTTATTGTCTGCAGCGCTGACATCACGTCAACAGCACTGCAGTCAATCATTGAGCTCTGCCCAAATTGACAACATGTGCCTCTCAGAGTTGCTAAGCTCATGGATTGGCTGCAGTCCTGTCGACGTGACATCAGTGCTGCAGACAAGAACAGACATCAGGAGCAGCGCAGAGATGCAGCAATTTTTATTTTGTTTTTGCACCTATACATCATAGAAAAAAAAAGGAAATCACTACCGTCTCCATTTAAACATGGCTTGCCGTTTTGTGTATAAAGCTCCTGTGCAGACCTTCAACAATACATAACAAACCTGCAGTTATGCATTACGGTAGATAAGGAGGCGGACCTGACTACACAGGGTTTGTTTGTAGTCTGACGTCATGGAGACACACAGGTTCTCAGAGGAAAATTTTATTCATCTCTACTTACTAAATTTCTTCATCTTTTTAGATGCATGGGAGTAATAATAGTTGTATAAGTATTCACACGCATTAGCGTGGTAATAAGCCAGGCTATCAGTCTCAGCAGTATTACATGACCCATTATGTCCTCCTAATTTCACGAGCTGCGGCTGTTCCTCGTTGACTGCACGGCACGATAATCCTATACACGGCATACACACTTAAGTGGATTTTCTGACTTGCAGGGATTGGTCCCGGTCCAAGCAATGGCTGCTCAACCTATTCAAAAACGTTGTAGCTGAAGCCGAGAAAAATAAACCTTCTGAAGAGAGCAATAAGGTAGGAAACCGTGGCCGACGTGGCAGCGTGACAATATTGTATTGCCAGGTTTTTAACACTAGGGTTCAGATACGGCTTTAAATAAGGCTACTACTTGTGACATAACGCAGTTTTATTTCAAAGTACTAAATTAAAGGAATAGTATGATTGCGTACACTTTTGTATATTTTAACATATAAAGGTTAAGTACATGTAAAGATTAAATATATACAGTGGGGGAAATAAGTATTTGATCCCTTGCTGATTTTGTAAGTTTGCCCACTGACAAAGACATGAACAGTCTATAATTTTAAGGGTAGGTTAATTTTAACATTGAGAGATAGAATATCAAAAATAAAATCCAGAAAATCACATTGTATAAATTATATAAATTTATTTGCATTTTGCAGTGAGAAATAAGTACTGTATATACTCGTGTATAAGCTGAGTTTTTCAGCACATTTTTTTGTGCTGAAAACACCCCCCCTCGGCTTATACACGAGTCATTAACCCAGAAAGACGGCGGGGGAGGGGGGGCGGCGGCTGCAGCTAAAGCCTGTGCCCACTGTTAAAGAGAAATGAATATTTACTGCGCTGGCAGTTAATATTCATTTCTTTTATAGCGTGCAGTTACAACCGCAGCCGCCGACTTCCAGCACACATCCTACTTACCTTCCCTGTGCGCCCTCGCTGCATCTTGTTCCGTGCCAGCAGCTCTTCCGGCCAAGCAATCATGTGTCCCCCGATTATTAAGGTAATGATTATTCACATCTCTCCACTCCCATAGACGTGGAGTGAATATTCATTATCTTAATGAGTGGGGACAAGTGATCATTCGGCTGGAAGAGCTACTGGCGCCGGAACGAGATGCAGCGAGGGCATGCAGGGAAGGTAAGAAGCATGTGTTTTTGTTTTTTATAGGAACCATGCATACAGGGATAGGGGATAAGAAGCCATTCATACAAGGACGGGGATAAGGAGCCATGCATAAATAGACAGGGAGCCATGCATACAAGGACAGGGATGGGGAGCCATGCATACAAGGATAGGGGATAAGGAGCCATGCATACAAAGACGGGGATAAGGAGCCATGCATACAGGGACAGGGAGCCATGCATACAAGGAAAGTGATGGGGAGCCATGCATACCAGGATAGGGATGAGGGGACAATGCATACCCGGCTTATACTCGAGTCAATAAGTTTTCTCAGTTGTTTGTGGCAAATTTAGGTGCCTCGGCTTATACTCGAGTATATACGGTATTTGATCCCTTTGGCAAACAAGACTTAATACGTGGTGGCAAAACCCTTGTTGGCAGGCACAGCAGTCAGACGTTTTTTGTAGTTGATGATGAGGTTTGCGCACATGTCAGGAGGAATTTTGGTCCGCTCCTCTTTGCAGATCATCTCTAAACTAGTAAGATTTTGAGGCTGTCGCTTGGCAACTCAGAGCTTCACTCCATCTATAAGTTTTCTATGGGATTAAGGTCTGGAGACTGGCTAGGCGACTCCATCACCTTAATGTGATTCTTTTTGAGCCACTCCTTTGTTGCCTTGGCTTTATATTTTAGGCGATTGTTTGCTGGAAGACCCAGCCGCGACCCATTTTTAATGTCCTGGTGGAGGGAAGGAGGTTGTCACTCAGGATTTTATGGTACATTGCTCTGTCCACTCTCCCATTGATGCGGTGAAGTAGTCCTGTGCCCTTAGCAGAGAAACACCCCCAAAACATAATATTTCCACCTCCATGCCTGAAAGTGGGGACAGTGTTCTTTGGGTCATAGGCAGCATTTCTCTTCCTCCAAACACGGCGAGTTGAGTCAATGCCAAAGAGCTCAATTTTTGTCTCATCTGACCCCAGCACCTTCTCCCAATCACTCAGAGAATCATCCAGGGGTTCATTGGCAAACTTCAGACAGGCCTGCACATGTGCCTTCTTGAGCAGGGGGACCTTCTGAGCACTGCAGGATTTTAAACCTTTATGGCGTAATGTGTTACCAATGGTTTTCTTGGTGACTGAGGTCCCAGCTGCCTTGAGATCATTAACAAGTTCCCCCCGTGTAGTTTTAGGCTGATTTATCACCTTCCTCATGATCAAGGATACCCACGAGTAGGGTTGAGCGAAACGGGTCGGCAATTTTCAGAAGTCGCCGACTTTTGGCAAAGTCGGGTTTCATGAAACTTCATGGGTCGGCCATGAAGTCGGCGATCTTCTGAATCTGGAATCGGAATTCCGATACCGATTCCCGATATGTTTAAGATATCGGGAATTGGTATTGGAATTCAGATTTAAGTGTAAAATAAAGAACTAAAATAAAAAATATCGCTATACTTACCCTCTGACGGGCCCTGGTACTAACCCGGAACCTTCCTTCCTTAGAATCAGCCTTCCAGGACCTTGCGGTGCCGTCGCGGTGACGTCGCGGCTTGTGATTGGTCGCGCGGCCGTCCATGTGACCGCTCGCGCGACCAATCACAAGCCGCGACGTCACCGTGACGTCACCGAAGGTCCTGGAAGGGCTGATTCTTAGGAAGGAAGGCTGCCGGAAGGAAGCCGAGGGTGAGTATATTCCTATTAGGTATATACTCACCCTCAGACACGCCCTGCTTCTTTCCGGCAGCCTTCCTTCCTAAGAATCAGCCCTTCCAGGACCTTCGGTGACGTCACGGTGACGTCGCGGCTTGTGATTGGTCGCGCGAGCAGTCACATGGGCGGCCGCGCGACCAATCACAAGCCGCGACGTCACCGCAAGGTCCTGGAAGGCTGATTCTAAGGAAGGAAGGTTCCTGGTTAGTACCAGGGCCCGTCAGAGGGTAAGTATAGTGATATTTTTTATTTTAATTCTTTATTTTACACTTAAATATGGATCCCAGGGCCTGAAGGAGAGTTTCCGCTCCTTCAGACCCTGGGAACCATTGGAAACCCAATGCACTGCATTGGGTTTCGAGTTTCGGCCGACCCCGACCCCGACTTTTTTATAGGATCGGCCGATTTCACTCGACCCGACTTTTGAAAAAGTCGGGTTTCGTGAAACCCGACCCGATCCTATAAAAGTAAAGGTCGCTCAACCCTACCCACGAGGTGAGATTTTGCATGGTGCCCCAGATCGATGTCTATTGAGTCATTTTATATTTCTTCCATTTTCTTACTCTTGCACCAACAGTTGTCTCCTTCTCACCCAGCATCTTACTTATGGTTTTGTAGCCCATTCCAGCTTTGTGCAGGTCTATGATCTTGTCCCTGACATCCTTATAAAGCTCTTTGGTCTTGCCCATGTTGTAGAGGTTAGAGTCTGACCGATTAATTGAGTCTGTGGACAGGCGTCTTTTATAAAGGTGACTATGTAAGACAGCTGTCTGTAATGCAGGTAACGAGTTGAGTAGGAGAATCTAACTGGTCTGTAGGAGCCAGAACTCTTAATGGTTGGTAGGGGATCAAATACGTATTTCTCACTGCAAAATGCAAATAAATGTATATGATTTATACAATGTGATTTTCTGGATTTTATTTTTGATTTTCTATCTCTCAATGTTAATATTATCCTACCCTTAAAATTATAGACTGTTCATGTCTTTGTCAGTGGGCAAACTTACAAAATCAGCAAGGGATCAAATACTTATTTCCCCCACTGTATAAAGATGAAATGAAATACATATAAAGATTAAGTACATAAAATCACATCATCACCAAGGAGCTTTTAAATATCATATGTCTGGAATATCAGAGAAGCAAGCACCAAGACAGAGAAACTCCTGGAAAATTCACAACACTGCATGGGCGTCCCCACTTATGTAGGTATCACAACATTGTACGCGTATAAGTACAGGAACACAGGATGTTTTACTCATCCACTGCTGAGACCACTAACGTTCTGTCTCGCTCATTGCACTTGGATGCAACATCAAGATCCGCTGCTGGCAGCTCCTTTTACAATTGACAACTAATGAGGTCCAAGATAGGAGACAAGTCTGAAGACGCTGCAGGCCATGGTAGCATGTTTAGGTCATGCAGGCTGCTCACAGTAGCACGAGGAACATGCGACTTGGTGTTGTCTTGGTGAAAATCGGCTTCTGGGACACTTGGAGAATTAATTTGTGTGCCCAAATGTAAAACGGCTCCATACAGTGAAATAAGTGACTGGCAGAGCTGATCAGGATATTCTAGGACCTGCATAGGTCTGGTCTGGTGTGCCGGCAGACACCTGGCGATCAAGTGAAGAGAAGACAGAAGCGGCAATAAACCGCTTCTGTCTTCTCTTATGGTCCGCGGCGGTGTCTTAGATCCGGGGACTGTACCTGTTTTTTCTGTATTGCAGGGTCTTTACCCCAACACCGCAAATTAATGGTGATCGTTCATTATCAGGCTAAACAGTCTTTCAATACAAAATTCAAACCTTGCAGTGTAAATATATATTGCTGCACTTGCCAGAAATCGTTCTTTAGTCGGTAATGCTAATGAGGCGCTCAGTGCACCCTGGGTGTGACCAAACAGTTTAGTGTCGTGCACCTTCTCACCGACTTGTTTTCCATCAATCTCCCCTTTCCTCTGGATTCAGAAAAGATAAAACTGTCAATCAAGGAAGAGGAAGGCAGAGACACTGTTAATGGGAAAACAAGTAGGTGGGAAGGTTTCACTGAACTGTTTGGCCACACCCAAGGTGCACTGAGCATCTCATTAGCATGTCTGAATAAAGATTGATTTCTGGCATACGAAGCCACAGATTTGGACATAAAAATGTATGCTTTTTACTAGGACTTTGACCCTTACTTGGTGATGTGCTTGGTTTGGACAGTCATTTTATACTTTAATGTAACATTGATAAATTGTTCATTTTTTTTGTCCTGATGTTTGCAGACCTTGTTACATCATGTGCTGGATACTCTCAAAGGTATTTCCACCTATAACAACAGCTTGTTACTGCTCTGGGCATCGCAGGCGAATGCCACCCCGGTGAGTGCAAACATTCTTCTCCAAGCTTTGCTCCAGTTTTCCATGTGCCGGATATGTCGTGTTCACACACAGATGCGGCTATTGTCCAGCAGTCTGTAATCTTTTGTGGATATAAAACTTTTTTTGTTTTCAGGAATACGAGGTCTTTTCTTGTTTTTTTACGGGACGAGTTGTGATCTGAAATGACCCCATTCACGTTACCGTATAATGTACTGAGAAAAAATCTAAATGAAATGAAATGGTAAAAAAAGAGCAATTCTGCCGGGTTTTTTTGGGTTTTGTTCTTGCTGCACTCAGTGTGCGGGGACAAAGAACCTGACAACATGATGCTGCGGGTCAGCACGATTAGATGATACTAAACTTGTAAGCTTTTAATTATTATTTTAGTGGCTTAAGAAATGCAAAACTTCATTTTGGAGAGTTTTTTTGTCTTTTTTTGTGTGCTGAGGTGCCTGGATTGTTGGCTGATTTTTGGGAGACAGATGATGTTTTGATGACTTTGTAATCGCGTTTTTGGTGGAATGTGCGATGACTGGAGACCGCTGCAGCCAATTAGTAGCTTCAGTTGTCACTTCTGGTAAATCAGCGCTGTAGCCAATTAGTGTCCTCAGTTGTCACTTTTGGCACATGACGGCTGCAGCCAATTAGTGTCCTCAGTTGTGACTTCTGGCACATGATGGCTGCACCCAATTAGTGTCCTCAGTTGTGACTTCTGGCACTTGACCGCTGCAGCCAATTAGTGTCCTCACTTGTCACTTTTGGCACATGACGGCTGCAGCCAATTAGTGTCCTCAGTTGTGACTTCTGGCACATGGGCACATGACCGCTGCAGCCAATTAGTGTCCTCAGTTTTGACTTCTGGCACATGACCGCTGCAGCCAATTAGTGTCCTCACTTGTCACTTTTGGCACATGACGGCTGCAGCCAATTAGTGTCCTCAGTTGTGACTTCTGGCACATGGGCACATGACCGCTGCAGCCAATTAGTGTCCTCAGTTGTGACTTCTGGCACATGACCGCTGCAGCCAATTAGTGTCCTCACTTGTCACTTTTGGCACATGACGGCTGCAGCCAATTAGTGTCCTCAGTTGTGACTTCTGGCACATGACCACTGCAGCCAATTAGTGTCCTCAGTTGTGACTTCTGGCACATGACGGCTGCAGCCAATTAGTGTCCTCAGTTGTGACTTCTGGCACATGACCACTGCAGCCAATTAGTGTCCTCAGTTGTGACTTCTGGCACATGACGGCTGCAGCCAATTAGTGTCCTCGTTTGTGACTTCTGGCACTTGACCGCTGCAGCCAATTTGTGTCCTCAGTTGTGACTTCTGGCACATGACCGCTGCAGCCAATTAGTGTCCTCATTTGTGACTTCTGGCACATGACCGCTGCAGCCAATTAGTGTCCTCAGTTGTGACTTCTGGCACATGACCGCTGCAGCCAATTAGTGTCCTCATTTGTGACTTCTGGCACATGAACGCTGCAGCCAATTAGTGTCCTCAGTTGTGACTTCTGGCACATGACCGCTGCAGCCAATTAGTGTCCTCAGTTGTGACTTCTGGCACATGACTGCTGCAGCCAATTAGTGTCAATCAGTTTTCAATTCCGGCACATGAACAATGCAGCCAATCAGTGGTCTAAGTCGCCACTAGCCAAATGACGGACCACAGCTTACTCCTGAGACACCGCAGTACGGCACATGAAAGCTGATCCTAAGTAATCTGTCATTGTGTTGCATTATTTATTTTTCCCTTGTTCCATTTGTGTTTGTTGTTTTCCTCTCTTTTATGGCTCGGTCTCCTGTGTAGCCGGCACCGTGGTTATTACACCCTTCTATATATGCCCTGATATAACGTTATTTCCACCTCTTTGTTGGGCAGATCGCATTTTGGGCTCTTACATTCCTGATCTCTGAGCCTGAAGTTTATGGGAAAGTCATGGATGAGATCACGTCGGTGTTTGGAGGAGCAGGTGATCCAATACATGATTTATTCTATTGGTCGTATCGATATGATGTAAGTCAGGACTGTGTCGTAATCCAGCCGGAGGGTGTAAAGTTCCGCAACGTCCCACCGCAGAGACCCCCGTCACATCTGTGTCATCCATATGCTTGTCAGCAAAAGGAGAATCGAGCAACAACGTGCTATCATTACATAACCCGGGAGTGAGAAGGCGTCTCCAGAACTAGTAATCCCATCATGTGACAGCACTGAGTGCAGCTCTGGGGTATAATACAGGATGTAACTCAGGATCAGTAATGTAATGTATGTACACCACAGTGACTGCACCAGCAGAATAGTGAGTGCAGCTCTGGGGTATAATACAGGATGTAACTCAGGATCAGTAATGTAATGTATGTACACCACAGTGACTGCACCAGCAGAATAGTGAGTGCAGCTCTGGGGTATAATACAGGATGTAACTCAGGATCAGTAATGTAATGTATGTACACAGTGACTGCACCAGCAGAATAGTGAGTGCAGCTCTGGAGTATAATACAGGATGTAACTCAGGATCAGTAATGTAATGTATGTACACAGCGACTGCACCAGCAGAATAGTGAGTGCAGCTCTGGGGTATAATACAGGATGTAACTCAGGATCAGTAATGTAATGTATGTACACAGTGACTGCACCAGCAGAATAGTGAGTGCAGCTCTGGGGTATAATACAGGATGTAACTCAGGATCAGTAATGTAATGTATGGACACAGTGACTGCACCAGCTGAATAGTGAGTGCAGCTCTGGGTTATAATACAGGATGTAACTCAGGATCAGTAATGTAATGTATGTACACAGTGACTGCACCAGCAGAATAGTGAGTGCAGCTCTGGAGTATAATACAGGATGTAACTCAGGATCAGTAATGTAATGTATGTACACAGCGACTGCACCAGCAGAATAGTGAGTGCAGCTCTGGGGTATAATACAGGATGTAACTCAGGATCAGTATGTAATGTATGGACACAGTGACTGCACCAGCTGAATAGTGAGTGCAGCTCTGGGTTATAATACAGGATGTAACTCAGGATCAGTAATGTATTGTATGTACACAGTGACTGCACCAGCAGAATACTGAGTGCAGCTCTGGGGTATAATACAGGATGTAACTCAGGATCAGTAATGTAATGTATGTACACAGTGAGTGCACCAGCAGAATAGTGAGTGCAGCTCTGGAGTATAATACAGGATGTAACTCAGGATCAGTAATGTAATGTATGTACACAGTGACTGCACCAGCAGAATAGTGAGTGCAGCTCTGGGGTATAATACAAGATGTAACTCAGGATCAGTAATGTAATGTATGTACACAGTGACTGCACCAGCAGAATAGTGACCGCAGCTCTGGGGTATAATACAAGATATAACTCGGGATCAGTAATGTAATGTATGTACACAGTGACTGCACCAGCAGAATAGTGAGTGCAGCTCTGTAGTATAATACAGGATGAAACTCAGGATCAGTAATGTAATGTATGTACACAGTGACTGCACCAGCAGAATAGTGAGTGCAGCTCTGTAGTATAATACAGGATGAAACTCAGGATCAGTAATGTAATGTATGTACACAGTGACTGCACCAGCAGAATAGTGAGTGCAGCTCTGGGGTATAATACAAGATATAACTCAGGATCAGTAATGTAATGTATGTACACAGTGACTGCTCCAGCAGAATAGTGAGTGCAGCTCTGTAGTATAATACAGGATGAAACTCAGGATCAGTAATGTAATGTATGTACACAGTGACTGCACCAGCAGAATAGTGAGTGCAGCTCTGTAGTATAATACAGGATGAAACTCAGGATCAGTAATGTAATGTATGTACACAGTGACTGCACCAGCAGAATAGTGAGTGCAGCTCTGGGGTATAATACAAGATATAACTCAGGATCAGTAATGTAATGTATGTACACAGTGACTGCTCCAGCAGGATAGTGGGTGCAGCTCTGCTCAGCTGCTGCTCACTGTGCTGATTGTGGGTGCGGTCGCTGCTGATCCTGCTGTGTGCTCCTGAGCTCCTGGGAACCACCACCTCTCCGCCCGGGGACCTGCTCTCTCTCTTACCCAGGGAGTGAGTGGGTTTCCTGGGATGAATGAGGGGGCCAAGTCCCAGGCTTCTGCTTCCCGGACCAGGCTGGCGGGGGGCAGAAGGAACCAGCAACCAGCCTGCACATCAGAAGATTCGGGGGTGAGATGCTCCACCAGGAGTCGCAGCAATGTGGCTCCTACTCCCCCCAGGTCTGCAGAGACCCAGAGAAGCCGCAAGGCTTCCATGGAGGAGAAGCCTGCTAGTGTGCAGGATGGCGGCCCTTCCGGAGGAAAGCTGAGTGCTCACGGAGGTGAGGCCGACCTCACTGAGGAGCGTTGGGCACTGCAGAGACCCCGGGAGTCTGTGTCCAACTATGCCTCCCGGGTCATGAGCCACCTCCGTGAGTTAGAAGAGGCAAGTAAGAGATTGAGAAGGCTCCAGGAGGAGCTGCGCTGCACAAGCGCAAAAGCTGCAGGCGCCTCCAGACCCAGGAAGACGCAATTCCAGGTGGAGGTAAAGAGGCTGAAGCTTGAAATTAATGACCTGGAGGTAAGAAAAGCGTTTATCCAAGAAAAAAGTGGACCATTTAAAGAAAAATTGCAAAATGAAGATCGATTCAGAGAAATGGCTGATAACAGAGAGCAAAGGCAGCTGGGCTGCAGCCTGGGAGCCAGGTGGATGATGATGATGATGATGAGAAGGAGGAGGATGACTAGCAGAAAGCCCCACCTGGCAGCCTGCTTAGTCACTCACAGGCCACGTGCAGCGAGCTCCCTGCTGGACAGGCGACAATGACATCTCGTCGCAGTTCTGCTGGCTCTGGGGAGGACAGTGACAACATCGGCCAGGGAGGGGCGCTAATGGCAGAGATCAAGCTCCTGGAGTCCCCAGTGTGCCTTCAGAACTTCCATCTTGGTGATGATTTGCCAGAGGAGGCACCTGGGGGCCACAAGAAAAAGGTAAAGAAGATCAAACCTAAGCTGCAGGAAGCGGTAAGCTATGTATATGCCCCCCTCCCTGTACCCCCTGAGTCGGCTGCAGGGTCAGCTCGCTGTATAAGCCCCGTTGCCCAGCCCAGCCCGGGTTCTGCTGTGGATCCGGTGCAAAGGCACGGGGAGATTACAAAGCACGGTAGTGAGGCGCAGAGCTCTGTCTCTGCTTGTAGTAGCGGGGACGTAGCAGCAGGTGCATCAGCCGAGAGGCTGGACAGTGAGGGCGGCCCGGCGGCGGGCGAAAAATCAGGCCACGATACTGTGGTGCGCTCCCCAGTGGGAGGGGGGAGCAGCCCGGTGTCAGGGGCAGCTCCGGTAGCCTCGGTGCCCCTGAATGCTGTTGCCGCTGATCACTTAGTTGAGAAGCGGCGGCAGTGTGAGGGGGCTACCGGGGCTGGGTGTTCCGGTCCTCCCACCAAAGTCCTGTTCTGTGTGGGCGCCGCTGGTCAACAAGATGCTGATATAAAGGATCAGCGGCGCGCCACAGTGGCGAAAGATTAGCGGCGCCTGGTATCAGCAGTAAAAAAGCGGAAAATATCATCTGATGATGCGGAGGGCACACGTAAGACCAGGGGTGAGGTCGCCTCCAGTTCTGTGGAGGAGACTCAGCCCCTTGTGCCTGATGATGCGGAGGTCAAAGTGTCACCCCCTGTTGTCACCGGTCCAGCAGGAGTGAATGTGATGGTGGGTATGGATGAGGAAAACTCTTTGTCTAGTGGTGTGGTTGCTGGTTTGGTAGAGGGTGAGGGGGTTATGGAGTTGGGTAATGGTGATGCTGTTGGTGTGGATGTGGTCACTGGTCCGGTTGCCCCCCCGGTGGTGGCAGCACCTGTCAGGAGTTTTGCTGTCACCTCCGGGGGAAATAGGGCATCCTCCTCGTCTCCGTGCTCTGGGGACGGCATGTTGCAACGGCGTCTCCTGGAGGCTCTAAAGAAGGGAAAGAGATCACTAATGGTAGAGGGTCGAGAGGTTGATCTATCCTTCTGGATAGAGAGGCATGGCCTCGGGGCCTTCCGAGAGCAAAGAGGGGGGGATACAGTGTGGTCCCTCCCAACAGCTGGGCCAGGTAGTGTGCATAGGAATGTGGTCCGTCTTCGGTGGAGGGGCAGTGATGCGTGTCCTCCAAGGTCTAAAGTTGTGGAGCTCCTGCTGAAGATGGGCTTCAAGGCGATTGACATCTATGCCTTGATACATCCCTATTCCACACCTGAGTTTGATGTCAGCTTTGTTCGGCCGGAGGGGCTTGAGCTCTTCTGGTCGAACTATGAGTTGGCAAAAAATGAGCCCGGCTGGCGAGACTTTGCCGTTCAGGTGGTGTCTCGCCAAAACCAAGTCAAGAAAGTGACCGTGATGACTTGTAACGAGTCGCTTTCTTGTTATGACATCATGACGTGGCTTGGCCGGTATGGAGAGGTGGTAGAAATGCCAAAGAAAAACCGTGACGAGTTTGGTATCTGGTCAGGGGCCTGGAAGTTTATGGTAAAACTTAAGCGTTCAGGTGGTACGGTTGCCCACATACCATAATCTGCCTTCCTGGGTAGGGATCGTATCCTGGTCTTCTACCAGGGGCAACCGAAGCTCTGTCACAGGTGCGGCGACCCTACACACTTCAGCGCAAACTGCACTGTGCAGAAGTGTGCATTGTGTGGGGATATTGGCCATCTTGCTGCATCTTGTGTGGAGATTAGGTGCCACCTGTGTGGTGAGTTAGGTCACCCATTCAGCCGTTGTCCTCGCTCCTTCGCTAATGCAGTCGTGACCCCGGTGGGAGAAAGCCGTGAGGCTGATTCTGCTGGGGAAGGGACTAGCAGGGGTGAGGGAGCTGAGGGGCCAAGGAAGAAAAGCAATAAAAAGACGCCTGCCCAGCTAAGGCGTCTAGACAAGCGCAGACAGGATAGGGAGCTGGGCGAGCCTCGGGCTACTGGGCCGGCCCCTGTTCTGGAAGCCAGTCTTGCTGCTGAGGCCCCGAGGGATGATGAGTTGGATGAGGAGGTCAGGAGGATCCACAGGGAGGAAAGTGCCACTGCCTCAGAGTCCTCACATTATGAAAGTATGGATGAGGATAATAGGCAGTGGCTAGAGGACAAGCGTAAGCTCGGCACCAAAAAGAAGAGAAAGAAGGGAGATAAAAAATCTTCTCCCGCTCTGACCAAGGTAGCTAAGGAAGGAAAAACCGAATCCCCTCTGGTTGGTCTTTCTAACCGGTTCCAAGCCCTTGAAAACATCTCTTCCTCTGAGGAGAAAGCTGAGGGTGAGGTTCTGGCTTCGGCAGGGCTCACAGGGGACGCCGAGTCTCCTTCTTCAGGGAATGTAAGATCCTTGGAGGGAGGGACTGGCCCAGACTCCGGAGACAAGGACAATAAAAATAAAAAACACGTGGGAATGGATACCTCATTGTCATTAAAGAGGGGGAAGGATTCCTCCTCTGAGGCAGAGGATAAGGGGAGTGGGAAAAAGAAAGCCATCTAACTCAATCACCAATGATGGCGGAACCCACTCCGTTGACACTGGCGTCCATTAATGTCGCCAGCATAAAGTCAAATACAGCTAGATTTGCGGCCTTTGATTTTCTCAGCCGAGTTGAAGCTGACATTTTCTTTTTGCAAGAGACCAGGCTGCCAAACATGGCAGATGTGTTTAAAGCTAAGAGGGAGTGGAGACTCGGGCCCTCCTATTGGTCTCTTGCGGCCGAGCCGTATAGCGGAGTGGCGGTCCTTTTTACCGCACCGGTGGAATGCCGATGGGTTATTGAGTTAGAAATGGGGAGGTGCCTGATCTTAGATGTCCTCATGAAGGGACAAGAGCTCTGGCTCATCAACATCTATGGTCCCCAATCTAAGTGGGACCGGAAGTGTCTCTTTATGAGGATCAAGCCCTACCTTTTTACAAGTCGGCAGGTTGTCTTTGGAGGGGAGTTCAATGCTGTCACGAGGCCCCGAGATAGAGGAGGTTCCAGAGACAAGCTGACTTATGATAGCGTCGCCCTTAATAGTATAGCTAGTGAGGCTGGCCTGGTGGATGTCCACATTCGGCACACCACAGGCCACGAGGGGTTCACCTATCATAGAGGTAACTGTAGGTCCAGAATAGATAGGTTTTATTTAAAGGAGGAAGCTGTCTCTTCAGCAGTGTCTGTTGTTGAGGTGGAGTTCTCCGACCACTGTTTAATTTTGTTTTCTCTGAATGTTAGAGACCCTCCGGATGGGAAGAGGCCTTTGGAGGCTCAATTCGTCTCTCTTGGAAGAAGCGGAGATAAGACAGTCCTTTGAGGATTTTCTTCAGAGCCAGGTACCCTTACTGGATCTTTGTAGTAGTAAGTCAGAGTGGTGGGAGATGTTCAAGGAAAGGGTGGCGAGATTCTTCCGCCAGCTCTCGAGCCTCAGGAATCTGAGCAGGTACCGCCTGTATCAGGGTTTGAGGAGGAAACTCGAACATCTTGTCTCAACTGGAGGTAGCCGCGAGGAGATCTCCAGAGTGAAATCTTTGCTTATGAGGTGTCAGTACGATAGACACGCATCTTTGGTTTTTGAGAGGGATTACGGGAAGTACCGCTCGCCCGACCCTTACAGAAACTGCAAGATGTCAGTGAATAGTAAAGTAGTTACAGGACTGGTCGACACTACGGGGTCCCTGAGGCGATCCAAATCAGGGATCCTGGAGGTTGTCCGATCCTTCTACTCGCACCTCTTGGGGAAGAGGGATCTTGATTGGGATGAGATGTCGGCTTTCCTGGCTGAAGCCGTCCCCGAACCAGGGGTAGATCCCTCTCTTGACGTTTTGACAGAAATGATCAGGGAAGAGGAAGTTCAGTTGGCGATTGAAGGGCTTGCCCCCCAAAAATCGCCTGGTCCAGATGGCTTAACATCTGAATTCTATAAGACCTTTAAGGACGTTTTGGTTCCCCTCTTGACTGAGGTATTCAATGAGTGTCTTTCCTCGGGCACTCTGCCGAAGTCAATGAGGAGGTCTGCTCTGATCATTTTGTCAAAGGGTAAGGACCCATCTTGCATTGAGAATTGGCGTCCCATAGCGCTTCTCAATGCAGACAGGAAGGTTCTGGCAAAGGTGCTGTTTAACCGGCTGGTGAAATTTGCACTCCAACTCCTTTCGGGGGCCCAGCATTGCTCTGTTCCAGGCCGCAGCACATTTAGTGCTGTGCTCTGTGTCCGAGAGGCAGTGGAGCAGGGTAGGGCTGGTCACTGGAAGGGGTACATGCTGTCACTGGACCAGGCAAAAGCGTTTGATCGGGTTAATCACGAGTACCTCTGGTCCGTCCTTCTGAGATATGGCCTGCCGGGGGGGTTTGATGATTGGCTTAAGACCTTGTACAGTGGGGCAGAGAGTTTCCCGCTTGTGAACGGTTGGATTGGCAGCTCTTTTGAAGTTGGGTCCGGTGTTCGCCAGGGTTGTCCCTTGAGCCCGCTGCTGTACGTGTTTGCGATTGACCCTCTTGTTAGGAGGGTGGAGCGTGGACCGTTGGCCGGGATCGGGATGGACCAGGCAGCACCGGAGGCCACTCTGAGGGTGGTGGCGTATGCCGATGATGTCACCGTGTTTGTTTCCTCTCACGAGGAGGCAGGGTGGCTGATGTCAGAGGTAGATCGCTACTCGGAGGCATCCGGGTCCAAGATCAACCGGGATAAGTGTGAGAGTCTCTGGCTGGGAGGAGGAGATCCTGGTTTTGATCTCCCGGACACCCTTCCAGGACCCAAAATCTCTGCAAAAATCCTTAGCATCGAATTTGGCCAGGGGGATTACCCCAAACAAAATTGGGACAGCAGGCTAGAGATCGCCACTCAGAAGGTGAACCAATGGAAGGGTTGGTCTTTGACCCTAAGGGAAAAGGTAAACCTGATCAAAACTTACCTGCTCCCTTTACTGATTTATCTGGGCAGTGTGTGCATCTTGCCGGAATCTCTCTGGACTCGGGTCTACAGTTTGTTCTTCCAACTGTTATGGGGGAATAGACTGAACCTGGTCAAGAGGGAGGTTACTTACCGTACGAGGAGACTAGGAGGGTTGGGTATGGTCAACCCTGTGGTATTCCTTGTGGATACCTTCATTAAGATCAATATTGCAAACCTCTGGAAAGAGAGGGCTCCTCCGTGGGTATTCTCCTGTAGGGGATGGTTTCAGCCTTTCTTCCAGGAATGGGAGACAGGAGGGCAAGTGAAGGATCTTCGCACACCGCATGGACATCTTCCGGCTTACGCTACCTTGGTTCTGAAGGTAATTCGTCGGTGGGGTCTGGGAATGTGGGAGATCAGGACTCTGCCAAGGAAACTCCTTGACAATAGGGCTCAGTTGACCCATTTCCAGAGGCCTCTGGCACTCAGGGACTGCCCAAGTCGGGATCTTGGGGTGGGTTTGCATCTTTTGAATTCTATCAGGATCCCCTCGAAGTTTTGGGACTTGGCTTGGCGCTGCTTCCATGGGAAACTGTGTGTGAGGGACAATCTGAAGTGTAGGAGCTCTGAGGACAGGAATTGTCCTCGGGAGCATTGTGGTACCTTGCTGGAAAGCATGGACCACTTCCTGCTTCATTGTCCCTTCAACACAGAGGTGTACAACAGGGTGGGCGCCTTAATTGGTTGGTCTCGGCTGGCCGGTCTCTCCTATGCGGAATGGGCCAATGGAGCATTCGGAGACCTTGTTGGTCGGGACCGCTGCACCTTATTTCTAGTTAGCGCAGTGGTTAGGTATCACACGTGGAACGCACGGTGCTTAGTATCGACGCAACGAAAAATCCTCCCCGTGGATGATGTGTTTAGGACCATACTCGGTGACCTGGTGAAGGTGCGCTCTCTGGAGTATGGGAGACTGGGCACACGGAGGGCCGCTCTCCTCTGGAGGGGCTTTTCTTTTAGTGTGCCCTAGTCTGGTCATCTCCTTTCCTGGTGGTGGGCTGCTGCTGACACTGTAGATTTTTGTTTTGTTTGATCATTATACAATGATGTAGGGCTGCAGGCGCCGAACTTGGGCTTCGTGAGTTGTGATTATTGTGGTGTGTGCTGCTGTATATATTGTATATATTGTATATGGGGATTAGATTTGGGTGTAGGTGTTAGGTTGGGTGGTGGGAAAGGGGGGGAGGTGGGTTTATCTTGTGGGACTATGGGACACTGGGTTGTTTGGGGGAAAACTGGCACTGCCTGATCTGGCCTATGGACGTTGGACATGAACTGAGGCATGAGACGCAGGACCAGCTCTCAGGTCAGTGCAGGGGGTTGGGAATGGAGGATAGCTTAGTATTGTATATATTTGTTTAAATTTGTAGTTATTTTATTTAAAACTAAAAAAAAAAAAAAAAGTTTATGTTTGCCATTGTTTATTTTATTTGTTATTATTATTTTGTTTGGTGACCGGACCAGAAGGTCAAAGTAGTTATTCTGTATATACTGTATAATATGTGTGAGAGGAGAGAATGAGCGGCTGGACCAGTGTTCAGTATACGGATTATTTTCTGGCTAATATTTTTGTTATGTTTTCTGCTATTATTGTTGTTATGTTTTTCATTTTTATAATAAAAGATCTACAGGATGTAACCCAGGATCAGTAATGTAATGTATGTACACAGTGACTGCACCAGCAGAATAGTGAGTGCAGCTCTGGAGTATAATACAGGATGTAACTCAGGATCAGTACAGGATCAGTAATGTAATGTATGTACACAGTGACTGCACCAGCAGAATAGTGAGTGCAGCTCTGGGGTATAATACAGGATGTAACTCAGGATCAGTAATGTAATGTATGTACACAGTGACTGCACCAGCAGAATAGTGAGTGCAGCTCTGGGGTATAATACAGGATGTAACTCAGGATCAGTAATGTAATGTATGTACACAGTGACTGCACCAGCAGAATAGTGAGTGCAGCTCTGGGGTATAATACAGGATGTTACTCAGGATTAGTAATGTAATGTATATACACAGTGACTGCACCAGCAGAATAGTGAGTGCAGCTCTGGGGTATAATACAGGATGTAACTCAGGATCAGTAATATAATGTATGTACACAGTGACTGCACCAGTAGAACAGTGAGAGCAGCTCTGGGGTATAATACAAGATGTAACTCAGGATCAGTAATGTAATGTATGTACACAGTGACTGCACCAGCAGAATAGTGAGTGCAGCTCTGGGGTATAATACAGGGTGTAACTCAGGATCAGTAATGTAATGTATGTACACAGTGACTGCACCAGCAGAATAGTGAGTGCAGCTCTGGGGTATAATACAGGATGTAACTCAGGATTAGCAATGTAATGTATGTGCACAGTGACTCCACCAGCAGAATAGTGAGTGCAGCTCTGGGGTATAATACAGGATGTAACTCCAGATCAGTAATGTAATGTATGTACACAGTGACTGCGCCAGCAGAATAGTGAGTGCAGCTCTGGGGTATAATACAGGAGGTAACTCATGATCAGTAATGTAATGTATGTACACAGTGACTGCACCAGCAGAATAGTGAGTGCAGCTCTGGGGTATAATACAGGATGTAACTCAGGATCAGTAATATAATGTATGTACACAGTGACTGCACCAGCAGAATAGTGAGTGCAGCTCTGGGGTATAATACAGGATGTAACTCCGGATCAGTAATGTAATGTATGTACACAGTGACTGCACCAGCAGAATAGTGAGTGCAGCTCTGGGGTATAATACAGGAGGTAACTCATGATCAGTAATGTAATGTATGTACACAGTGACTGCACCAGCAGAATAGTGAGTGCAGCTCTGGGGTATAATACAAGATGTAACTCAGGATCAGTAATGTAATGTATGTACACAGTGACTGCACCAGCAGAATAGTGAGTGCTGCTCTGGAGTATAATACAGGAGATAACTCAGGATTAGTAATGTAATGTATATACACAGTGACTGCACCAGCAGAATAGTGAGTGCAGCTCTGGGGTATAATACAGGATGTAACTCAGGATCAGTAATATAATGTATGTACACAGTGACTGCACCAGTAGAACAGTGAGAGCAGCTCTGGGGTATAATACAAGATGTAACTCAGGATCAGTAATATAATGTATGTACACAGTGACTGCACCAGCAGAATAGTGAGTGCTGCTCTGGAGTATAATACAGGAGATAACTCAGGATTAGTAATGTAATGTATATACACAGTGACTGCACCAGCAGAATAGTGAGTGCAGCTCTGGGGTATAATACAGGATGTAACTCAGGATCAGTAATATAATGTATGTACACAGTGACTGCACCAGCAGAATAGTGAGAGCAGCTCTGGGGTATAATACAAGATGTAACTCAGGATCAGTAATATAATGTATGTACACAGAACAACTTATTTATCCCAAATGCTGATGGCAGGGTGAATCTTGACAAGCCTTTTTGTCCTGACCAGGGTATTTATATTCAGAGCTAGGGCAGTAGGCTGAATCCTTGCCCCGGGAAAAGGAAAGTTCCGCTGCTTCCATATTCTCATGACAGGGATTTTTTTCATTCCTTATGTATTTCTACTGTTCACCACCGGATGGCAGTGGTGATACTCCAGATCTATAGGATCCGCTGTGCGGAATCTAAGCGGAATGTTAGACACGGCATCGAAATTCCTATTTATCACCGCGGATTTGAGTCTGCATGTAGGAGAGCGATTGTGCTATTTAATAAGAGGAGAGAACCCGCTCTGCCAAAATACTACTTGATGCACTTAGGAAAATATTTCTCCATGTGTTACATGGAATTCGAGCGGTCTCCATCATTATATGTAACACGTGTTATTTATAACCTCTGAGGTATGTGCAGTTGTAGAGGCATCACCAGTGAAAGGTGGACACATAGTAGTGATGGGGTAAAGGTAGCGCTTGTACCTGGGCCCCAGAGCAGTAAGGGACCCAATGTTTCTTTACCATCAGGTGAGGACCTGCTATAAGTTTTGCACCAGGTGCCCAGCAGATTCAAGTTACACCTCTGTTAATTAAAGTGTTAGTTCACCTGTCTGGAAAGTGAACTTTAAGGAGTCTTCTGGTTCTGACAGAAGCAGCAGCAGCATGGAGGACATTATAAACCAGTATTGAGCAGTGTAGATGTGAATCCAGCTCTGGAATGATGTAAAAGATTTGATAGAAAGCTGCGGTAAACACGATCTTTCTGTTTCTCACTATGCTTGTTTCTTCTCCCTGCTCTTCACTCCACCTCCCTACACTCTTAATACTGTATACTAGTAGGAGGTGTAACCTGATACCTCTCCATTTTATCTTGAGCAAGACAAAGTTGAGTTGTCATTTTTTGTAGAGTAGAATGTGAGTTCAGGTGGCAAGGGGGAATGGAAGAAGAGGCTCATATGTGGAGAAAAAAAAAGCATCACATCACCCTATCACTGCCAGCATCTGTACTCCAAAGGAGTACATAAGTGCAACTAAAAGCGGCCGAATAGACTGTGGAAAAGTTAGCATTTTGAAGCCACTTTTCTTTTTGTATAGGAATGAAGTCAAATCCCATAATAAAGCGATTTGTAAAGTTTCATAACTCTCCATGCTGGACAATATTATAAAAAAAAATCTAAAGAAAAGTTTAGTTACTCTTTAAATGAAAGCTAGTAGTGTGATGAGACCTTAGTGAAGGACTTACAGTTTCCCTACAGCGGCTACTACAGGAGAAATGGAGTATTACACTTCAACAAATGGCGGTCAGTGTGACAGAATCAACTGAGCTGAGAAAAGGGTAGAATTTCTGTTATAGTTGGGGGCCTCCTCTGTGACATTAATTGTCTCGTAATTTACTTTTCACTTGTTGACCATTCAGTGCAAGGACAACTCCTCGATATTGGATAGGCTGCTGTCTCCTGAATGTTTGTGTCTCTGTCTCTTTAAGGTAAGCAATCATTGAACATAACCGAAGTAGAACTGGCGAAACTTCCGTTCATTAAATCCTGCATCCTCGAAGCCATACGTCTCAGGTCACCGGGCGCCATTACCAGGAAAGTCCTTCAACCCTTGAGACTTTATGTAGGTCGTTATTTATGTAGTGGCGGCCATATTGGCTGTCTTACATGTATATTTGTGTCTTACCATGTGTCTATGTAACTGTGCCGCCCTCTATCCATTCAGGATTATGAGATCCCCGCTGGCGACTTGTTGATGTTATCTCCATATTGGCTTCACCGGGACCCAAAGCACTTTCCAGAACCAAATATGTACAGACCGGTAAGTTCCAGCATGGCTGCGAGGGAACGCTATGTAGGACGCCCTTAGAGGGGAACTTGAGTATCAACTGGGCCTCTCACCACAGATGGACTTTAACCCCTTAACGCAAAATCATTTACAAGTACATCATCACGGCATGTATTTTGCCACATTAGTATGTGATCAGGATGGCTGCGCGGGAGCTGAGCCCATGCTATTCGCAGTAGTAGGCACGGGATGAGTTTGACAGAGGGAGAGTTCTCCCTCTGTCAGCTCATTGCCTTCCCATGCACTGTATTTCTGTGCTGCTAAACGGAGGCCGAACAAAGGACTCCCTATTCTTATCAGATCCTAGCGGAGGCGAGGCCTAATGGATTACCTGAAAAAGAAATGTATAAATTGGCATACATGCAATGTGTAGGAGCATGTTCACACTGGACATTGAACCGACAAAACCTGAGAAACGCAATGAACATATACCCTGCTGTGAGTAAGAAAAAGCAATAGTGAATATAAATAACATAGGGTACTTAGTAAACATTGTTTTTGACCAAAAAAAAGTGTAAAAGCCATCCCACCCACCTCGACAAGGTGTACCCATCGGGAGGGTCCTAACCTCTAGTAGTATTAATGCCTTACCATGTGTCAAAAATTATCTCAATGTCAATAAGGACCGGAACCCGACTGTGGACACTCAGCCATGGGAAGCTATATAAATGTAATGTCAGGACTCTGAACATTTTTTATTACCTTTTGTGCATTACTGCCCTTTTCCAAGATGGCGTCTTTGGTCTCATGTGCACTGTGTCTTCCTGCTATAAAACTCCACCCCAGCTTTCAGTCTGTGCTAGAATATTCTGCCTTGCATCCAGCTCCTGACCTCTGATTACTCCCTGGCTATATACCTGCTCCTATAAACCTGTGTGGTGATCCTGCTACTCTGCTCTGAGTTCCTGCTGCATACACCAGTTTCCAGTAATCCTCCTTCATCTGCTGCTCGTGTTTACTTCCATCTGCATTTGCTGGACATGTAAGCTGTTGCTGCTCTGCAAAAACCTGAGACTATTACCCAGGCCTCCCTGGTTGAGCTAAGATTATTATTATTATTAAGCTATTATTTGAACTGCCTTATAAGCATATCTATCTGTGTTTGGACTAAAACAAGGACTTATTCGTGTCAAGTATCCTCAAGAATAACTGTGCTTCATAGACTTTCTGCGTGATTTCATTTTCCTCTGAAGTTTCCTATAGACTGCTAAGCTGCGTTTAATATTTACACCAAGTGTTGTGGACTTGAGTTTCTCTCTGCACCTGTTTGAATCACCGTGTGATAATATAGACTTTACCACTTATAAAACTGTGTCCTGTAGTTGTCTTGTTCCACGCAAAGAGTCTCCTGAGTTATCCCCTATAATTATTACATGTAATGTCCAGCTCAAGGAAAGGGAAACCATGCCCTTGTGTGCAAAAACCTAAAGCACAGCCTGCTTGGCCCTTACTCACATTGATGCCATTTTGAGGTTTTAATACTAGAGGTTAGGACCGTCCCGATTAGGAACACCTTGGCGCTGGTGGGATGGCCTTGATGCTTTTTTTTTTTTTAATAAACAAAAAATGTTTTCCAAGTTCCCTATCTTATTGATATGCACTATTGCTTTTTACTTCCAGCAGGGTATATGTTCATCTTGATTCTTTCTTAGGTTTTGTGTGTTTAATGGCCAGTGTGAACATGCTCCTACACATTGCATGAATACCAGCTTATACTCCAGTTTATTTTTTCGGTTTTGCTTTAGGTTCTTGCATGCAAAAGCGTGGCCTCCCTTTTTTTTGAGCTGGGCATTACATTCATATAGCTTCCTGTGGCTGAAATTAAATAATTGAACCCCGGTCCTGCCTGGCTCTTATTCACGTTTAGATAATTTTTGACACATGGTAAAGATTTATTACTAGAGGTTAGGACCATCCCGATTGGGGTCACCTTGTCGCTGGTGGGATGGCTTTTACATTTTTAAAAAAATCAAAAGCAGTGTTTACCAGGTCCCCTATGTTACTTATAGACACTATTGCTTTTTTCTTACTTATAGCAGTGTATGTGCTCATTATATTTCTAGCTTAGGTTTCACCTGTGAGTGTGGCAGGCTCAGATGATGCACTGCACTATATAAGTAGTGGAGAGCATTACTTGTGTGATCAATAGGTCACATATTCCCGTCTCCTGGTGGGTCTAATAAATGATAAAAAAAAATAAAAAAATTCTCAATTAAAAGTTTTAGATTTGGAAAAAAAAAATTCCGAGAGGATAGCACAGTTTTAGTATTGTTCCATCCGTAACAGTCCATACATCAGAAATAATTTAATTGTTTATCCCGTGCGGTGAATAATTAACAAAAATAAAAACAATGCAAGAACTGCTGGTCCTGCCTCGCCCAAATTTTTTTATAAAAAGTAATCAAAAACTCAAATGTACTCCAAAATGGTGCCAATAAAAACACTGCAGTGATGTTCTAAATTGTCACTGCAAAGTGGCACAACTATACGCGACCGTGCAGCGGCAGCAGCAGTGAGCCGGTAGTCAGACACATCGGGACTCCCCATAAAGATGACAGACAGTACAGTGGCTTGCGAAAGTATTCCCCTGCCCCATGGTATTTTTGAGTTTTGCTACCTCAAAACCTGGAATTTCACTATTTTTTTGGAGGGTTTGCATCAGTTCATATAAAGACCGTGCCTACAACTGTGAACATTTGATTTATTTTGTTTGTGAAGCAAATAACAAATAGCACAAAATAGCTGAAAACTTCAGTGTGCATAACTATTCACCCCCTAAAGTCAGTACTTTGTAGAGCCTCCTTTTGCAGCAATTACAGCTTCAGGTCACTTTGGATAAGTCTCTGAGCTTTCCACATCTTGCCATTGGGATTTTTGCCCATTTCTCAAGGAAAAACTTCTCCAGCTCCTTCAAGTTAGATGGTTTCCTCTGGTGAACAGCAATCTTCAAGTCTGAACACAGATTCTCAATTGGATTAAGGTCTGGACTGTGACTCGGCCACTCGAAAACATTTACACGTTTCCCCTTAAACTACTCGAGTGTTGCTTTAGCAGTATGCTTTGGGCCATTGTCTTGTTGGAAGCTGAACCTCCGTCCCAGTCTCAAATCACTGACACACTGAAACAGGTTTTGCTGAAGAATATTCTTTATGCCTGTAATTTCCACCATCCATCTTCTCCTCAAATAGGACCATTTTCCCTATCCCTGCTGCAGAAAAACATCTCTACAGCTTGATGATGCCACCAACATGTTTCACTGCGGGCATGGTGTTTTGGGGATGATGATCTGTGTTGGTTTGGCGCAAGACATAGCGTTTACCTTGGTGGCCAAAAATATCAATTTTGGCCTCATCTGCACACAGCACCTTCCTCCATAAATTTTGTGAGTCTTTTTGAAATGCAAAATGAGCCTTACAATTTGTTTGTGCAAGTAAATGCTTTTTTTTCTGTCCACTCTTCCATAAAGGCCACCTCTATGGAATGTACAGTTTATTGCAGTCATATGGACAGATACTCCAGTCTCTGCTTGGGAACTCTGCAGCTCCTTCACGGTTACCTTGGTCTCTGGGCTGCTTCTCTGATTTAATGCCCTCATTACTCAGACTGAGAGTTTTGGTGGGCTGCCCTGTCTTGGCAGGTTTGTTGTGTTAGCATGTTCTTTCCATTTGATGATAATGGATTTGATGGTGCTTCGGGGGATCATTAAAGATTGGTTTTATAACCCAACCCTGACTTGTTCTTCTCAACAGCTTTGTCCCTGACTTATTTGGAGATCTCCTTGGTCGTCATGGTGTTGTTTGGTTAGTGGTGTCTCTTGCTTAATGGCTATGTATAGTGAGGGGGCAGGACTTGCTGGATCCTAGAAGATCCAGTCATCTCTGCTATGCAGCCAGGAGGCTTAATTTCTCCTGTAACTGGGGAGAATATATCAGTCTGTGTTTCAGGGCAAATCAGGTAAAAAAATACACTGCTCAAAAAAAATAAAGGGAACACTAAAATCCACATACTAGATATCACTGAATGAAATATTCCAGTTGTAAATCTTTATTCTTTACAATACTGGAATGTGTTGAGAACAATAAAACCTAAAAATGATCAATGTAAATCACAACTAATATCCCATGGAGGTCTGGAGTTGGAATGATGCTCAAAATCAAAGTGGAAAATCAAATTGCAGGCTGATCCTGCTTCAGTGGAAATGCCTCAAGACAAGGAAATGATGCTCAGTAGTGTGTGTGGCCTCCACATGCCTGTATGACCTCCCTACAATGCCTGGGCATGCTGCTGATGAGGCGGCGGATGGTCTCCTGAGGGATCTCCTCCCATTCCTGGACTAAAGCATCCACCAACTCCTGGACAGTCTGTGGTGCAACGTGACATTGGTGGATGGAGCGAGACATGATGACCCAGATGTGTTCAATCAGATTCAGGTCTGGGGAACGGGCGGGCCTGTCCATAGCTTCAATGCCTTCATCTTGCAGGAACAGCTGACACACTCCAGCCACATGAGGTCTGGCATTGTCCTGCATTAGGTGGAGCCCAGAGCCAACCGCACCAGCATATGGTCTCACGAGGGGTCTGAGGATCTCATCTCGGTACCTAATGGCAGTCAGGCTACCTCTGGTGAGCACATGGAGGGCTGTGCGGCCCTCCAAAGAAATGCCACCCCCACACCATTACTGACCCACTGCCAAATCGGTCATGCTGAAGGATGTTGCGGGCAACAGATCACTCTCCACGGCGTCTCCAGAATTTGTCATGTCTGTCACATGTGCTCAGTGCTAACCTACTTTCATCTGTGAAGAGCACAGGGCGCCAGTGGCGAATTTGCCAATCCTGGTGTTCTGTGGCAAATGCCAAGCCTCCTGCATGGTGTTGTGAGCACAACCCCCATCTGTGGACGTCGGGCACTCAGACCATCCTCATGGAGTTGGTTTCTAACCATTTGTGCAGACACATGCACATTTGTGGCCTGCTGGAGGTCATTTTGCAGGGCTCTGGCAGTGCTCCTCCTGTTCCTCTTTGCACAAAGGTGTGGTAGCGGTCCTGCTGCTGGGTTGTTGCCCTCCTACAGCCCCCTCCACATCTCCTGATGTACTGGCCTGTCTCCTGGTAGCGCCTCCAGCCTATGGAGACTACGCTGACAGACACAGCAAACCTTCTTGCCACAGCTCGCATTGATGTGCCATCCTGGATGAGCTGCACTACCTGAGCCACTTGTGTGGTTGTAGAGTCCGTTTCATGCTACCACGAGTGTGAAAGCACAACCAACATTCAAAAGAGACCAAAACATCAGCCAGAAAGCATTGGTACTGAGATGTGGTCTGCGGTCCCCACCTGCAGAACCACGCCTTTATTGAGGGTGTCTTGATAATTGCCAATAATTTGCATCTGTTGTCTATTCCATTTGCACAACACTATGTGAAATTGATTGTCAATCAGTGTTGTTTCCTAAGTGAACAGTTTGATTTCACACAAGTTTGATTTACTTGGAGTTATATTCTGTGGTTTAAGTGTTCCCTTTATTTTTTTTTAGCAGTGTATATAAATTTTCAAATATTTTTCTCACTTCACCAAGGTAGACCATTGAGTGCTGATGCATCACACACAAATCGGATTATAAAAATATTTAAACACAGGTTGTAATGTAACAAAATAGGGGGGGTGAATACTTTTGTAGACCACTGTACTTGACTAAAACTAAATGAATTTGGTATCATTATAATTGTTCTGACGCACAGAATACATTTCTCAACTTTATTTTTGCGGAGGATAAATTACGTAACATTTAAAATGTAAAAAAAAATTAGAAGGTAGGTAATAAACTATATACCACTAAAATCTACAACTTATCACAGACAAACCCAGTCCTGATGCAGCTACGTAAGCGGGATAAATGTATGCCTCCTGGAACACAATAAGGAAAAAAATATGTTTGATCATTAAGAGGGTAATGATCACCATAATGTCCTCTTCCCCACATAAGTCCAGCAGAAAGCTCGATTTTATTTCCAGAATATCTCTTATTTGCCTTTGAATATTCTGTATTAAAGCAATAAACTATTTTTATTCTAGGGAAGTGCAGCTCTGATTATTTACTCAAGGCCTCATTGGAAAAAAAATATATATTTTTTTTTCCCACAGGAACGATGGAAAAAGGCAAATTTAGAGAAGAATGTTTTCCTAGATGGTTTTGTAGCCTTTGGCGGAGGAAAGTTCCAGTGCCCGGGAAGGTCAGTAATACAGCCTGGTGGTGGTTATACTTCAACACCAGCAATGGTGGCTCAGCGCAGACGCTTCAAGCATAACACAACACTGACAGATTACACACTTTACTAATTGGCTGTATGTAAATATCTATGCAACGTGAAAACACTTTTATTATGATCAATAACAAAGACTGAGGGGCTGATACATTAAGACCACACCTGTGGGGTGTACCATATAGAGGATCTGTCAGCTCTCCTGTGTGGTGTAGTATATAGAGGATCTGTCAGCTCTCCTGTGTGGTGTATTATATAGAGGATCTGTTATCTCTTCTGTGTGGTGTAGTATATAGAGGATCTGTCAGCTCTCCTGTGTGGTGTAGTATATAGAGGATCTGTCAGCTCTCCTGTGTGGTGTAGTATATAGGGGATCTGTCAGCTCTCCTGTGTGGTGTAGTATATAGAGGATCTGTCAGCTCTCTTGTGTGGTGTAGTATATAGAGGATCTGTCAGCTCTCCTGTGTGGTGTAGTATATAGAGGATCTGTCAGCTCTCCTGTGTGGTGTAGTATATAGGGGATCTGTCGGCTCTCCTGTGTGGTGTAGTATATAGAGGATCTGTCAGCTCTCCTGTGTGGTGTAGTATATAGAAGATCCGTCAGCTCTCCTGTGTGGTGTATTATATAGAGGATCTGTCAGCTCTCCTGTGTGGTGTAGTATATAGAGGATCTGTCAGCTCTCCTGTGTGGTGTAGTGTATAGAGGATCTGTCAGCTCTCCTGTGTGGTGTATTATATAGAGGATCTGTTATCTCTTCTGTGTGGTGTAGTATATAGAGGATCTGTCAGCTCTCCTGTGTGGTGTAGTATATAGAGGATCTGTCGGCTCTCCTGTGTGGTGTAGTATATAGAGGATCTGTCAGCTCTCCTGTGTGGTGTAGTATATAGAGGATCTGTCGGCTCTCCTGTGTGGTGTAGTATATAGAGGATCTGTCAGCTCTCCTGTGTGGTGTAGTATATAGAGGATCTGTCAGCTCTCCTGTGTGGTGTAGTATATAGAGGATCTGTCAGCTCTTCTGTGTGGTGTAGTATATAGAGGATCTGTCAGCTCTCCTGTGTGGTGTAGTATATAGAGGATCTGTCAGCTCTCCTGTGTGGTGTAGTATATAGAGGATCTGTCAGCTCTCCTGTGTGGTGTAGTATATAGAGGATCTGTCAGCTCTCCTGTGTGGTGTAGTATATAGGGGATCTGTCGGCTCTCCTGTGTGGTGTAGTATATAGAGGATCTGTCAGCTCTCCTGTGTGGTGTAGTATATAGAAGATCCGTCAGCTCTCCTGTGTGGTGTATTATATAGAGGATCTGTCAGCTCTCCTGTGTGGTGTAGTATATAGAGGATCTGTCAGCTCTCCTGTGTGGTGTAGTGTATAGAGGATCTGTCAGCTCTCCTGTGTGGTGTATTATATAGAGGATCTGTTATCTCTTCTGTGTGGTGTAGTATATAGAGGATCTGTCAGCTCTCCTGTGTGGTGTAGTATATAGAGGATCTGTCGGCTCTCCTGTGTGGTGTAGTATATAGAGGATCTGTCAGCTCTCCTGTGTGGTGTAGTATATAGAGGATCTGTCGGCTCTCCTGTGTGGTGTAGTATATAGAGGATCTGGCAGCTCCCCTGTGTGGTGTAGTATATAGAGGATCTGTCAGCTCTCCTGTGTGGTGTAGTATATAGAGGATCTGTCAGCTCTCCTGTGTGGTGTAGTATATAGAAGATCTGTCAGCTCTCCTGTGTGGTGTAGTATATAGAGGATCTGTCAGCTCTCCTGTGTGGTGTAGTATATAGAGGATCTGTCAGCTCTCCTGTGTGGTGTAGTATATAGAGGATCTGTCAGCTTTCCTGTGTGGTGTAGTATATAGAGGATCTGTCAGCTCTCTCGTGTGGTGTAGTATATAGAGGATCTGTCAGCTCTCCTGTGTGGTGTATCATATAGAGGATCTGTCAGCTCTCCTGTGTGGTGTAGTATATAGAGGATCTGTCGGCTCTCCTGTGTGGTGTAGTATATACAGGATCTGTCAGCTCTCCTGTGTGGTGTAGTATATAGAGGATCTCTCCTGTGTGGTGTAGTATATACAGGATCTGTCAGCTCTCCTGTGTGGTGTAGTATATAGAGGATCTGTCAGCTCCCCTGTGTGGTGTAGTATATAGAGGATATGTCGGCTCTCCTGTGTGGTATAGTATATAGAGGATCTGTCAGCTCTCCTGTATGGTGTAGTATATAGAGGATCTGTCGGCTCTCCTGTATGGTGTAGTATATAGAGGATATGTCGGCTCTCCTGTGTGGTGTAGTATATAGAGGATCTGTCAGCTCTCCTGTGTGGTGTAGTATATAGAGGATCTGTCAGCTCTCCTGTATGGTGTAGTATATAGAGGATCTGTCGGCTCTCCTGTATGGTGTAGTATATAGAGGATATGTCGGCTCTCCTGTATGGTGTAGTATATAGAGGATATGTCGGCTCTCCTGTGTGGTGTAGTATATAGAGGATCTGTCAGCTCTCCTGTGTGGTGTAGTATATAGAGGATCTGTCAGCTCTCCCGTGTGGTGTAGTATATAGAGGATCTGTCAGCTCTCCCGTGTGGTGTAGTATATAGAGGATCTGTCAGCTCTCCCGTGTGGTGTAGTATATAGAGGATCTGTCAGCTGTCCCGTGTGGTGTAGTATATAGAGGATCTGTCAGCTCTCCTGTGTGGTGTAGTATATAGAGGATCTTTCCTGTGTAGTGTAGTATATAGAGTTGTGATGGGCAATTAATGACAATGGTCATTGTTATGGAACCAATAAAATGAAATTAATTCTGCTCAATATTAATATTAATATATTAATTATAATTATTTTATATGAATATTAAATATATCAGTTAATATTGAGTAGAATTAAGTATGCTGACATGCCCCGTTATACAGTAAGAGCTCACACACAGTCCTCTATACACAGTCTGAGACCCTCACATAGTGTCTCTATGTACAATAGGAGCTGTCACATAGTCCCCTATATACATCATGAGCCCCCACATAGCCGCCTATATACAGTATTAGCCCACACATAGCCTCCTATATAGAGTATTAGCCCACACATAGCCTCCTATAGACAGCTTGAGACCCCAATAGCCTCTTATATACAGCATGAGCCCCCACATAGTCTCCTATATACAGTGAGCCCCACATAGCCTCCTATATACAGTATGAGCCTGCTATATACAGTATCAGCCCTCACACAGTCTCCTATATACAGCATGAGCCCCCACATAGTCTCCTATATACAGTGAGCCCCACATAGCCTCCTATATACAGTATGAGCCTGCTATATACAGTATCAGCCCTCACACAGTCTCCTATATACAGTATGAGCCCCCCACATAGTTTCCTATATACAGTATGAGCCTCCTATATACAGTATGAGCCCACACATAGTCTCCTATATACAGTATGAGCTCTCACATAGTCTCCTATATACAGTATGAGCCCTCACAGTCTCCTATATACAGTATGAGCCTCCTATATACAGTATGAGCCCACACATAGTCTCCTATATACAGTATGAGCCCTCACATAGTCTCCTATATACAGTATGAGCTCTCACATAGTCTCCTATATACAGTATGAGCTCTCACATAGTCTCCTATATACAGTATGAGCCCTCACATAGTCTCCTATATACAGTATGAGCCTCCTATATACAGTATGAGCCCACACATAGTCTCCTATATACAGTATGAGCCCTCACATAGTCTCCTATATACAGTATGAGCTTCCTATATACAGTATGAGCCCACACATAGTCTCCTATATACAGTATGAGCTTCCTATATACAGTATGAGCCCTCACATAGTCTCCTATATACAGTATGAGCTCTCACATAGTCTCCTATATACAGTATGAGCCCACACATAGTCTCCTATATACAGTATGAGCCCTCACATAGTCTCCTATATACAGTATGAGCTTCCTATATACAGTATGAGCCCACACATAGTCTCCTATATACAGTATGAGCTTCCTATATACAGTATGAGCCCTCACATAGTCTCCTATATACAGTATGAGCTTCCTATATACAGTATGAGCCCACACATAGTCTCCTATATACAGTATGAGCTTCCTATATACAGTATGAGCCCTCACATAGTCTCCTATATACAGTATGAGCTCTCACATAGTCTCCTATATACAGTATGAGCCCTCACATAGTCTCCTATATACAGTATGAGCCCTCACATAGTCTCCTATATACAGTATGAGCTTCCTATATACAGTATGAGCCCACACATAGTCTCCTATATACAGTATGAGCCCACACATAGTCTCCTATATACAGTATGAGTAGCCTGTTGTATGCAGTATAGGCCCCCACATAGCCTCCATGTATACAGAGTGAGCCCCCACATAACCCTTGAATATGCATATAAACATCCTATACACATGAAATAAAACAACACCACCATATAGTCTCCTCACTCCTGTTGCTCCGGGGCTCTGCTCTCTCCTATGCCCTGACTCTCATCACTGATGTCATGGCGTCTGCTGTCTGACATGCTGCTTGGTGTAAGATGGAGCCGGTGACTCCGTCCTCCTCCAGTGTATTCGCAGCTATCTGCATTCGGCGGATGCGTATAGCAGTGACAGCGGGTGGCTGCGGATGGATGGCGGGGGAGGGCTTGGTGCTTCCCGAGGGCCACTGTTTCAGCCATTCGGCTGTCTCGGTCCGCGGCCCGGATGTGGCCGCAGTTCTCCCGGCTCTGATATGGAGGACGCATTATATGTGTATTAATTGTTATTCTGCATTGGTGTCTTTTGTTGCTTTGCTTTCCCACCACTTGTGCTGATGAGACCTCCTGTCATCGGGTTATTTATACCTCGTAGTTCTGCCTTGATGCGGCTTTTGAAAAATAAGAAGAGCACTTAATGTGTAAAAGTCAGGACGACCCTTATCTACTCTGCTGGTGATGGAAAGACACAATACAACTTTTCCGATGTCTGTCTGGCGCCAGGCCAGGACCCTTGTCTCTCTTATTAATTCTTCTTCTTGTGCTCTTCTAGATTTTCTCTTGTTCGTTCTTTCTTTATTTTTTTCCTCTATATCTAGCCTTAAAGTTTTTCTTTGAGATATATAACTGTGAATACCTACCTGTTTTTCATGAAAAAAAATAGTGAAGTAGTCACCGCCCCACCCACTCAATATGTAAATTTTGGTCTATTTATGATTGCTTCATTTGAAAAGCTTAGCCAGCCCCCTTCTGTCTTAGCCAGCCCCCTTCTGTCTATTGATTGACTGTGATTGAGATGGGGGCTGGCTTAGCTATTTAATTTTATAGTTAGCCAGCTCCCCCCTACACACAGAGCTTCCAAACCTGGGACTGAGGCTGAAAGCTGAATATTTTGGAAATAAAAATATGTTGCGTACCTTATATTCCTGTGTAAAAAAAAAAGTTGTTGTTTCTTTGCAAGTGGATAACTCCATTAAGGATATGTTGAATAATTATATACAGGTCTTCATAAATTTTACAGTTCACATCGCAGAATGTCCGTACGGAACAATGAAGGAGTTAATCGCGAACTGAAATATCTTCCATTTTTCACACAGTCTATTTTGGGCCGAGGCTTGGGATCGTGGGATCTCCTGGGAATCAGGCAGACAGTAACAGACTCATGTTTATCATCCCATGCAGCGGACGCTGCGACAAAGAACATAAAACTTGAAAAGACCCCTCCGTGACCACCTGACCCCGAGTCTCCTCCCACAGAATCTGTTCTTTAGACTTTTTCCAAGGATTCACTTTCACCAGTGTTGCAATTCTTCTTTGATATCATTAGTTTAAATTTTACATTTTCCCTCTGTGATGTCATCATTTCTGTCCTATCACAGTGATCACTCCTCTGTGATGTCATTATTTCTATCCAACTAGTGACCACTCCTCTATGATGTCATCATTTCTATCCTATCACAGTGACCACTCCTCTGTGATGTCATCATTTGTATCCTGCAAAAGTGATCACTCCTCTATGATGTCATCATTTCTATCCTATCACAGTGACCACTCCTCTGTGATGTCATCATTTCTATCCTATCACAGTGATCACTCCTCTGTGATGTCATCATTTCTATCCTGCAAAAGTGATCACTCCTCTATGATGTCATCATTTCTATCCTATCACAGTGACCACTCCTCTGTGATGTCATCATTTCTATCCTATCACAGTGATCACTCCTCTGTGATGTCATCATTTCTATCCTGCAAAAGTGATCACTCCTCTATGATGTCATCATTTCTATCCTATCACAGTGATCACTCCTCTTTGATGTCATCATTTCTATCCTGCAAAAGTGATCACTCCTCTATGATGTCATCATTTCTAACCTACCACAGTGATCACTCCTCTGTAATGTAATTATTTCTATCCAACTAGTGACCACTCCTCTGTGATGTCATCATTTCTATCCTGCAAAAGTGACCACTCCTCTGTGATGTCATCATTTCTATCCTACAAAAGTGATCACTCCTCTTTGATGTCATCATTTCTATCCTATCAGTGATCACTCCTCTGTGATGTCATCATTTCTAACCTACCACAGTGATCACTCCTCTGTGATGTCATCATTTCTATGCTATCACAGTGATCACTCCTCTGTGATGTCATCATTTCTATGCTATCACAGTGATCACTCCTCTGTGATGTCATCATTTCTATGCTATCACAGTGATCACTCCTCTATGATGTCATCATTTCTATCCTATCACAGTGATCACTCCTCTGTGATGTCATAATTTGTATCCTACCAAAGTAATCACTCCTCTGTGATGTCATCATTTCCATCCTATCAGAGTGATCACTCCTCTGTGATGTCATCATTTATATCCTATCAAAGTGATCACTCATCTATGATGTTATTTCTATCCTACCAAAGTGATCACACCTCTGTGATGTCACTCCTATCCATCTCTTTCCCCTGTGATGTCACTGCTTCTCTCCTTTCCCTCTGATGTCACTGCTTCTCTCTTTTCCTTTTGATGTCACTGCTTCTCTCCTTTCCCTCTGATGTCACTGCTTCTCTCTTTTCCCTCTGATGTCACTGCATCTCTCTTTTCCCTCTGATGTCACTGCTTCTCTTTTCACAGTGATGTCACCGCTTCTCTCTTTTCCCTCTGATGTCACTGCTTCTCTCTTTTCCCTGTGATGTCACTGCTTCTCTACTTTCCCTTTGATTTCACTGCTCTCCTTTCCCTCTGATGTCACTGCTTCTCTATTTTCCCTTTGATGTCACTGCTTCTCTCCTTTCCCTCTGATGTCACTGCTTCTCTCTTTTCCCTCTGATGTCACTGCTTCTCTCCTTTCCCTCTGATGTCACTGCTTCTCTCTTTTCCCTCTGATGTCACTGCTTCTCTCTTTTCCCTCTGATGTCACTGCATCTCTCTTTTCCCTCTGATGTCACTGCCTCTGTCTTTTCCCTCTGATGTCACTGCTTCTCTCCTTTCCCTCTGATGTCACTGCTTCTCTCCTTTCCCTCTGATGTCACTGCTTCTCTCTTTTCCCTCTGATGTCACTGCATCTCTCTTTTCCCTCTGATGTCACTGCCTCTGTCTTTTCCCTCTGATGTCACCGCTTCTCTCTTTTCACTGTGAAGTCACCGCTTCTCTCTTTTCCCTCTGATGTCACTGCTTCTCTCTTTTCCCTCTGATGTCACTGCTTCTCTCTTTTCCCTCTGATGTCACTGCATCTCTCTTTTCCCTCTGATGTCACTGCCTCTGTCTTTTCCCTCTGATGTCACTGCATCTCTCTTTTCACTGTGAAGTCACCGCTTCTCTCTTTTCCCTGTGATGTCACTGCTTCTCTACTTTCCCTTTGATTTCACTGCTCTCCTTTCCCTCTGATGTCACTGCTTCTCTATTTTCCCTTTGATGTCACTGCTTCTCTCCTTTCCCTCTGATGTCACTGCTTCTCTCTTTTCCCTCTGATGTCACTGCTTCTCTCCTTTCCCTCTGATGTCACTGCTTCTCTATTTTCCCTCTGATGTCACTGCTTCTCTCTTTTCCCTCTGATGTCACTGCATCTCTCTTTTCCCTCTGATGTCACTGCCTCTGTCTTTTCCCTCTGATGTCACCGCTTCTCTCTTTTCACTGTGAAGTCACCGCTTCTCTCTTTTCCCTCTGATGTCACTGCTTCTCTCTTTTCCCTCTGATGTCACTGCTTCTCTCTTTTCCCTCTGATGTCACCGCTTCTCTCTTTTCCCTCTGATGTCACCGCTTCTCTCTTTTCCCTCTGATGTCACTGCTTCTCTATTTTCCCTCTGATGTCACTGCTTCTCTCTTTTCCCTCTGATGTCACTGCATCTCTCTTTTCCCTCTGATGTCACTGCCTCTGTCTTTTCCCTCTGATGTCACTGCTTCTCTCCTTTCCCTCTGATGTCACTGCTTCTCTCCTTTCCCTCTGATGTCACTGCTTCTCTCCTTTCCCTCTGATGTCACTGCTTCTCTCTTTTCCCTCTGATGTCACTGCATCTCTCTTTTCCCTCTGATGTCACTGCCTCTGTCTTTTCCCTCTGATGTCACCGCTTCTCTCTTTTCACTGTGAAGTCACCGCTTCTCTCTTTTCCTTCTGATGTCACTGCTTCTCTCTTTTCCCTCTGATGTCACTGCTTCTCTCTTTTCCCTCTGATGTCACTGCATCTCTCTTTTCCCTCTGATGTCACTGCCTCTGTCTTTTCCCTCTGATGTCACTGCATCTCTCTTTTCACTGTGAAGTCACCGCTTCTCTCTTTTCCCTGTGATGTCACTGCTTCTCTACTTTCCCTTTGATTTCACTGCTCTCCTTTCCCTCTGATGTCACTGCTTCTCTATTTTCCCTTTGATGTCACTGCTTCTCTCCTTTCCCTCTGATGTCACTGCTTCTCTCTTTTCCCTCTGATGTCACTGCTTCTCTCCTTTCCCTCTGATGTCACTGCTTCTCTATTTTCCCTCTGATGTCACTGCTTCTCTCTTTTCCCTCTGATGTCACTGCATCTCTCTTTTCCCTCTGATGTCACTGCCTCTGTCTTTTCCCTCTGATGTCACCGCTTCTCTCTTTTCACTGTGAAGTCACCGCTTCTCTCTTTTCCCTCTGATGTCACTGCTTCTCTCTTTTCCCTCTGATGTCACTGCTTCTCTCTTTTCCCTCTGATGTCACCGCTTCTCTCTTTTCCCTCTGATGTCACCGCTTCTCTCTTTTCCCTCTGATGTCACTGCTTCTCTATTTTCCCTCTGATGTCACTGCTTCTCTCTTTTCCCTCTGATGTCACTGCTTCTCTCTTTTCCCTCTGATGTCACTGCTTCTTTCTTTTCTCTGTGATCTCAGTATCTGCCTTCTTGATGGCCATGTCCTGTAAGTCTTTCTCTCTTAGTGACACAGCTGAGATCCCTTTTCCCTCATTTTGTTTATTTCAACCACATAATTCTGAACTTGTATCTAACTTGATTTCTCATCTCTATGTCCGTACAATGTTGAGACTTTGCTGTCTCTGAACTGCTCCATTTCTATTTTCAGAGGTCTGCAGTATACATAATAATCAGGTGCCCGTCCATTACTTGGGGTTCCCCTTACAATGATGCTGCAGACAAAACAGCATCCAATGTAATTAGTCAGCATGAATGTGTACGCCTCTCTTGGCCTTATGTACGAGGTGAGATCTGTAGGTCAGACGTAGCTCCCCCACTCCAGGCTATAGGAATTCTTCTGCATTTGATCGATTCTTGCCTATAACACACTGCCAGAGGCTGACCTATGTATACTTTTATTCAGATGGTTCGCGCTCATGGAAATCCAAATGCTGCTTGTTCTGATGCTCCACAAGTATGAATTCCAGCTCTTGGATCCCGTTCCCAGAGAGGTACTTGTCAATGTTTTTATTTTTATAATTCCTATCTCTTCTTCTTACATTCGACAACTTCACCAGGATTAAAAATATTCTCGACATTCCAGATCTGTTATGAAGTATTTCCCTTTATTAATCAGCAGCTGCCACCGGATAAGGAGCACATGGAAATAGTGATGTCAGCCGGACTTGGCGGCATCTGCTTGGCACATTTGACCCTCTTGACACCAGTTAATTGCCCCTCTCTATCATCTGAGACAGCTATAGCGGATCGACAAGGTCGGCTTATCTCTTAAAGCTGTGAGGAAAACTTTTTCAGGCCAAAATATCTGTCGTCTTTTTAGATGGAACATTTCTCTGTAAAATACATGTACCAAATGGTTTGGAGGCTTTGTGCCTAATATTTTTTTTTTGAGAAGTATTCACACACAGCGGGTGAAATAAGTATTGAACACGTCACCAATTTTTTAAGTAAATCTATTTCTAAAGGTGCCATTGACATGAAATTTTCACCAGATGTCGGTAACAACCCATCCAATCCACACAGGGAAAGAATCAAACCATGGATGTCCATAAATTGTGTAATAATGAGAAATGGCAAAGGGAAAAATTGCTATACAGGTATATATAGTGGCTTCATTCATATAATGTTCCCTAAAATTGTATTATGTAGTGCCCCCTAAGATGGTGCTATACTTGATACCCCCTCAAATGGTGTTACATAGTTAATACAATTGAAAAAAAAAAAGATAAATGTCCCATCAAGTTCAACCAAGGGATGGGAGATTATAAAGGTACATGTAAAACCACAAAACACGATCTGGCCCGCTCCAGAAGAGCTCATCTTTCTCTCCTGATCCAAATTGTCCATCCACTGAGCCAAACATTCAGAAAATAACTTTTCACATTTCCATAATTAACGTATTTGTTATTTTCTTCTAAAAACAAAAAAATAAAAAATCAAAGCCTTTTTTATAAACCATCAATAGTTCCCGCTGAGGTTGGCTATTCCATAAATTATGAGTTCTTATGGTTAAAAAAGCCTTTTATCCTCTGGAGATTGAACCATTCTTTCGACCAGACAGAGGAAGCCCACTCTTATCTTTTGTGAGGGTGTTATATGAAACAGCTCTTGAACATACGTTTTCTATGAGTCATTTGTGTACTTGTACAAGTTAATTGACGTCTCTTCCCAGGACTAAATAAATCTTTCCTCATAACTAAGACCCTCCATGCCCTTTGTTAGTTTTGTTGTTCACTTTGGTACCTTTTCTAGCTCCAGGACCTCTTTTCTATGAATTGATGCCCAGATTGAACTGCATGTTCCAGATGTGTTCGCACTATGCAAAGTGGTCATATTATTAGTATTAGTCCCTGTCCCGAGAGTCCATGCCTCTTATAATACATGACAATATCCTGCTGGCTTTAGAAGCTGCTGATTGACCTTACTTGCTGTTATTTAGTCTGTGATCTACAAGTACACCTAGATCCTTCTCTACAAGTGACTCTCCTAGTTTTACACCCCCTTAGTATATATGGTGTCCTCAGGGTATTAGTGTCCAGGTGTAACATTCTCATTAATCCACATCCACGTGGATTCCCGAACACTCAGATTGTCCAATTCCACCTGTAGTCTTTGAGAATCCTCCATAGACAGCATCGTACTATACAGCTTCATGTTATCTACGAGAAAAAACAGGAACAACGCTATTAATCCCGTCTTCTATATCATTCATAAAAAACAGAACCTCATAGATCACAGTCCGACTAGCCTGTATAGTATCCCATGAATGTGAAGAATCGTCACCTAACTTTCCCAGAAACTATAGAACATTGACGGCTCCAGGACTTTTTTTCGAAGTTTGCTGAAAATGCTCTTTAATATTTTATGGGGCTCCTCACCATAAACTCCATTACGGGCCACCTTCTCTTTGTTTTCACTAGTTAATTGAGCCCCTTGGCATGAAGTATAATGTGGCATCTCGTTAACTTAATCAGTCCAGTGTCACAGTGGAAAGTCCGGGTCACCCCTGAGCGCGGCAGTGTGATGAGATGCCATCCATTGCCTCACATATTTCTCATTCTTGTCATATGAATCACAGATTGGAAGCGGAAAATGAGTGTTGATAGCTGTGTATGTGCTGGATTCGGTCCACCCCGCTGGAAGAATGATGACCTTGAGTGGTATTGCTAACGTTTTGTATCATATAACACTGTGCGTGGGGCGCAAGATGCCGACTGGCTGCAACCCACAGACGTAAGGGTCCTTAACTACTGCAGCTTCATGGCACAATCCGTAGGTCGCTGCTATCTTTCCTGGAAAGCGACTGTGAGAGTTACAACTTCTAACAAAAAGGTGAAAGATGATTTGTTTAAAGGACCGACCTAACACAACCATCATAACCATACAAACATTAATGGATAGGCTCAACCTCAAACCACATGTATATATAGACATGTCACTTCATAAATACTGTACATTACTATTCTGACTCATGGATATGTAGAACGCAGTGGTGCCTGGATAGGCCTTTCTTTTGGGCGCTTCCGTATTGACCTGTACTCACGTTCATACCGATTTATCAGATAGCTTAACTCAGCCACGATCTCATGTAAGAAGACTCCAGGAAAAGAGGATTGCTTTAACCGAAATTCTTGTATTATGATGAAAGTAGCAGGTAAAAAGGAATATTCAACAGAGGACATGTAATAGGATGCATACAGATATGGGGATGATGACAAAATGGAGAATAAGGGCGTGAACAAACATACATCACAGGACTACAGTGAGAGAGTTGGGACAAAATAAAGGGAAAGGCAAACTTCTGCCTAGAAAGAAAGGATGGAACACAAACAATGCAAACATTAAATGATTTCTCAAGTCGTGGGACATGACACTCCCCGTCTGAAATCCTTGGATTTCACGATGTCCGTAATTTTTCGAAGTCGTTCGAACCTGAAAAAACAAGAGGAAGAAAACATGCATGCAATAATAAACATAAAAGATTTTTAAGTCCAACTCGTTGTTGTTGACCCGTAGATCACACCGAAAGATAAGTTCAAGTATATAAAACCCATCTTCAGATTGGGGAAGCCGCAAACATGCAAACTCTTCCACCAACCCAGAATCCAATGGGAATGTTAAGGGTTCAATCCAATGGAAAATGTCAACATTCAGTAAACTGGGGAATGAGGAGGAATGCTCCCCGCCGTGAACAACGTCCAGGAGCATGTTCAGTTCATGTGATGTCCTCCTTTCGTAGAAGCAGCACGAGTTCAGTGACCGGGCGGAAGAAGGTTCGGGTAGAGCCCCCTTTTGTCACCTTAACTTCTACCTTACGAGTCTTTCCGTCCTCACCGGGTAGGACTTTTGGTGATAAGTCCCATTGGCCAGTCATTACGATGAGCCTCTTTGTCCTTTAAGAGAACAAGGTCTCCTTCTTGGAGATTGGGACTGGGCGTCTGCCATTTGTGACGGTTTTGAAGCAAGTGTAAATATTCGGTCTTCCAGCGATGCCAAAACACATTAGCCAGGTGTTGAACTTGTCTCCACTGACGTTTGTAAATGTCCTTGTTATCGAAATTCCCAGGTGGGACTGTAGCGGCTCCAATCTTCTGTGTAAGGAGTGTAGCTGGAGTAAGTATCGTTGGAGCATCGGGGTCGGATGATACTGGAACCAAAGGTCTAGCATTTATTATGGCTGACGCTTCTGCGAGGAAGGTGACCAGAACTTCATGAGTAAGGGGAAGTTTATGGTCCAGCAACATGGAGTCGAGGATCCTTCGTGCAACACCAATCATGCGTTCCCAAGATCCACCCATGTGTGAAGAGTGTGGAGGGTTGAATACCCAAGTGCATCCATTGTCGGACAAGAAGTTGTCAAACTGCAGTTCCTTGCAGGCTCCTACAAAGTTTGTGCCGCAGTCGGACCGGAGTTGTTTGGCAGGTCCCCGGATGGAAAAGAATCTTCTTAGGGCATTGATGAAGCTGGAGGTATCCATGGATTCAATAACCTCGATGTGAACTGCACGGATACTGAGACAGGTGAATAGGACAGCCCATCGCTTACTGTTCGCGGCTCCTCCACGGGTTTTCCTGGTAACAACCGACCATGGCCCGAAGACGTCTACACCAACATATGAAAACGGTTGGTCCATGCTCAGTCGATCTGCTGGGAGGTTCGCCATTTGTTGTTGTTGGTGTTTTCCTCGTAACCTTCGACACTTGACACATCTATGGAGAACTGAAGAGACGCACCTCTTCATTCCCATGATCCACAAGCCAGCAGACCTGATGGCACCTTCAGTAAGATGTCTGCCTTGGTGCTGTACTCGTTCGTGATAGTGCCGAATCAACAGAGTAGTGACGTGATGTCGACCTGGAATGATGATAGGGTTCTGCTCCTTATCGTATAGGTCTGATTTACTTAAACGTCCTCCCACTCTTAGAAACTTGAGATGATCGACTACTGGATTCAAGTCGAGTAGAGTGCTGTTTTTGGACACGCTGACTCCCTTGGTAATACTGCCAATCTCATGTGAATATTCTTCTTGTTGCACACACCTGATGATAACTTGTTCAGCATGGTCTATGTCGTCGGCAGTAAGACGACTCTTACACACGTGCCAACCATGGCACCCTGAGGGCTTGTCCTTTGTAAAACAGCGAGCAATGTGAATGAGACGAGCTACAGTTCGTACAACGGAGGACCAGCTTGAAAAGCGTTCAAAACGATGAGACTTCAAACCTTGCCTAGATGTCATTGAAGTATAGTGTAGAATGAACAAAGAGCTAGCACTCGACCGTAGGTGGAAGTTGGTGGTGCAAGTGAACGGAGTCCCAAGACCCCAAAACGTCCAGAAGAATCAAATCACTGCACTCATCATAGTTCAAGTCAAGTTGAAGTGAATATTTATTGAAGGTGAACACGAAGAAATAAGGCAACAAAGAATATTAACGTTTCGGCCACTCGGTGGCCTTGATCACAACTGATGCCTTAGTAGGTAATTCGTATACCGTCATGTGATAGTAGGGTAGAAAACTCAAAGTAGGGGTGGCCCAGATATTTCCTTAGTAGTCTAAGGCCCGTATCCTATAGTCATGGGAAGCCCAGGAGTGGGTAGGGGAAATAAGGTTCTCCACACCAAGTAGGGACCCTCAGCATAGGATGGATCTGCATGGATTGGTGGCGCAGTGTATGCGCAGTCCGGGACCGAGGAAACGCCGACACAGCACGTGTCTTGGCGGTGGAAGCGGCAACGTGCCGCTTCCACCGCCAAGACACGTGCTGTGTCGGCGTTTCCTCGGTCCCGGACTGCGCATACACTGCGCCACCAATCCATGCAGATCCATCCTATGCTGAGGGTCCCTACTTGGTGTGGAGAACCTTATTTCCCCTACCCACTCCTGGGCTTCCCATGACTATAGGATACGGGCCTTAGACTACTAAGGAAATATCTGGGCCACCCCTACTTTGAGTTTTCTACCCTACTATCACATGACGGTATACGAATTACCTACTAAGGCATCAGTTGTGATCAAGGCCACCGAGTGGCCGAAACGTTAATATTCTTTGTTGCCTTATTTCTTCGTGTTCACCTTCAATAAATATTCACTTCAACTTGACTTGAACTATGATGAGTGCAGTGATTTGATTCTTATTGAAGTATAGTGAGCAGAGATAGTTTGTCTTATCTCCTTGTCAGATTCTGGTTCCACCAGCTCATAAGCATTTTTGGTGTTGTTCGCACAGAAATCTTCGTACAGGAGACTGGGAGGCGTCAACCACATGTTGTCACCAAGCTTAGAAGCAGCTGCGAGTCTTGTACCTCGGTCGGCTGGGTTTAAATCGGTGGAGATGTGATGCCACTGCTCAGGGGTAGAAAAACTTCTGATGCGCTCAACTCTGTTGCTCACATATGTATAGAACTGCTTTGTTTGGTTGTGAATGTACCCGAGTACCACCCTGCTGTCAGTGTAGAAAGTAAAGGAATCAATTGTAATGTCCATTTCGTCTTGTACAACTTCAGCAATTTCTACTGCCAATACCGCAGCACAAAGCTCGAGTCTGGGTACAGAGTGTGCAGGCTTTGGAGTTAATTTGGCTTTACCCAGGATGAAACCACAGTGTACCTTGTTAGCTCCTAAGGTCATCAGATAAGCTACTGCAGCTATGGCTTCTGTAGATGCGTCAGAGAAAATATGGACTTCTCTTCTGATTGCAGTCGAAGGTGATCTTGGAGAATAACAACGTGGGACTTGGAGTTGCTCTAAGAACTTCAGAGACTTCTTCCACGCCTCCCACCTTTGCTGTTTCTGAGTTGGGAGCGGGGTGTCCCAATCCGTGTTCTCGGCCGTAAGCTGTCTTAACAGTATCTTGCCTTGAATAGTGATGGGTGCTACAAACCCGAGAGGATCATAGATGCTATTTATGACAGATAGGACTCCTCGTTTGGTAAAGGGTTTGTCATAGGGTGACACTTGGAAAGTGAAGGTGTCCCGTTTGATATCCCACAGTAGACCAAGGCTGCGCTGTGTTGGAGGAACATCGGAACCCAAGTTGAGGTCCTTTAGGTTTGTGGCATGGTCCTCAGATGGAAACGCGTTCATTACCTCTTGACTGTTAGAGATAATCTTATGGAGTCTGAGGTTTGATGTGGATAGCATTTCCTGTGTTCTGGAGAGTAGGTCAATTGCATCTTCGCTTGTGGGCAAGGACTTGAGCCCATCGTCCACGTAGAAGTTCTTCTCTACAAATTGCCGAGCATCGGAACCGTACTCTCTCTCACCTTCCTGGGCTGTCCGTCTCAGTCCATAGATCGCCACAGCAGGTGAGGGACTGTTGCCGAAGACATGGACCTTCATCCGGTAGTCTATGACCTGATTGTTGACGTTGTTGTCCTTGTGCCATAGGAACCTAAGATAGTTTCTGTTGTCTTCTTTCACAATGAAGCAATGAAACATCTGCTGAATGTCGGCCATTATGGCAACAGGTTCTTGTCTGAAGCGGATCAATACTCCAAGGAGGCTGTTGTTCAGGTTGGGCCCAGTTAGGAGCAGGTTATTGAGAGGCCTTCAAACTGAGCACTGGAGTCAAACACCACTCTGATCTGATTAGGCTTGCGAGGGTGATAGACACCAAAGGATGGAAGATACCAACATTCTTCTCCCTCCCTCAGTGGTGGCGCAGGTTCAGCATGATTTCTGTCAAAGATGTTCTGCATAAAGTCAATGAAATGCTTCTCCATCTCTGGTTTCCTCTTTAGGGTACGCTTTAAGGATGAGAACCTTGCAGTTGCTTGCTGCAGGTTGTTCGGCAACCTCACTCTTGGGAAACGAAAGGGTAAAGGAGCTACCCAACTGTTGGAGTCGTCTTGAACAAATTCTTTATCCATGACCTTTATAAATTCTTTATCTTCCCTTGTGGGTGCCAACTTGTTGTCATTACTTGTGGAATCGAACACTGATGACCCGAGGTTTTCTTCCCAGGACTGGAGTGTGTTCATGTTGTTGAAGGATTCCTGTTGCCACTTGGTGTTGCTCACTTTCTCTTTCACCCAGTAGTGATGTGGGCATGGTTGGAAATGGGTGCTGCGACCATTTGACAAAATGTGTGTCTTGTAAGAGGAGATGTTGTTAGGTCTCTTCATCTTGTGTATGCAAACATTGCCTATGATTACCCAGCCTAGATCTAAGCGTTGGGCAAATGGTGCATCGTGTGGTCCATTAATTTGCTGACGCACCTTGTGCAGCCGGAGGATGTCTCTGCCTAGCAGAATCAGGATATCTGCACTGTTGTTGAGGGCTGGTATCTTGTTTGCTATCCCCTTGAGATGTTGGTGATGAAGAGCAGCCTCTGGCGTTGGGATCTCTTCTCGATTGGATGGAATCTGGTTGCACTCGACCAGTGTAGGTAACGGTATCTCGACGGTGTTCTCGAGAGATGTCGCTGTAAGACCACTGGCCCTTCTCCCATAAACCTCTGTAACACCACTGCAGGTACCTAAGGTGTAAGGGTAGGCATTTCCCTTTAAGTTAAACATATCAAAGAGTTCTGACCTTGCAAGTGATCGGTTGCTCTGATCATCCAGAAGGACGTACACCTTCACGGCTTTCTCTGGGTGACCGTTGGGATATACGTTCACCAGGCAAATCTTCGCACAGGACTTGTCCCAGAGGTCTTCTCCGCAGACTTCTGTGCATGAAGAAGATATTGTGGTATGGCTTGCAGTTTGAGCTGCGTCCTCCCCGCCATGGCTCGTGGTGGGGGAAGGAGTAAGTGTAGAGTCAGGACGGAATGGGTGGAGTGCTTGTACGTGGTCCTCACTGTCACACTCCATGCACTTAATTGTAGTTTTACAGTCTTTAGCAAGGTGTTCAGTAGAAGCACAACATCTGTAGCATACCCCGAACCTCTTTAGAAGCTCCTTGCGTTCCTGGAGCGGTTTCTTCCTGAAGCCGATGCACTTTTTTAAGGGATGTGGCTTCTTGTGGATGGGACATTCACGATTTGGGTTCTCTATCTTTTCACCTTTGTTACTCTTGTCTGGGGCTGGTGTTGGTAAGGGAAGAATATCCGTCTTCTTCACTGACACTGGACCTCTGCGGTTTCTGTCGTTCGAGCGTGCGCTGACGTATTTAGAAGGAGGTGAAGCTGGGCCACTGGATTCTTGGTAAGAAAAGCTTGGGTCGTTCTTGCGCTCTGCCACGTCTTTTATAAACTCACAGAAGTAGGAGAATGGAGGAAATGACACTTGATGGTCTTTCTTGTATTTTGACCCTAGTGTAGTCCACCTTTCTTGCACGTTGTACGGTAGCTTGGAGATAATGGGATTTACTCCACAAGCAGTGTCCAGGTAGCTGAGGCCAGGTAGGTGGGTGTCTGCCTTGGCCAGCTGGAGCTCTAACAGCAAGTCACTGAGCTCTAGGAACTTTGAACTGTCCTTGCTTGATATCTTTGGAAAACTCTGTAATCGCTTGAACAGTGCGTCCTCTATGGCTTCTGGACTGCCAAAGTTTTTCTCTAGTCTTTCCCATGCAGCCATGAGACCAGCCGTTGGATTACTGATATGTACAGACCTGAGTCTCTTGACACGCTCGGTGGATTGTGGTCCTAGCCATCTGATTAGCAGGTCCAGCTCTTCGGCAGCAGTGATGCCGAGGTCACTAGTTACGGTTCTAAAGGCATTTTTCCAACCTCTGTAATTTTCAGGTTGGTCGTCAAACCTTGTGAGACCGGTTTTAGTAAGTTCGCGGCGAATCATGTACCTTGCGAAGTCGGACATGTCTGTTCTTTCTGACTTAGGATGCACGAATGTGGGCTGAGCGGTGTTGTACATAGGAGTGGAGACGTCTTGGACTTGAAACGTGGGTAAGTATGGAGTGGCATATGCATTTAGTCCAGCAACCGGTTTGGTGGGTATAGTCTCTGCTACATGCGGAGCTGGCACTGTGCGGTTGTCGAGAGTATAATGACCTGCCGGTATATTGGGTTGCGTGTAGATAATAGCCTGTGGAGTTTGATGAGATGCAGGGTCTTGGCGCATACTGGAATACGAAGGAAGTTCAAGTTTGGGAGCATTGTACTGACCTTGAGTGTAGGGTTCTGTAAGTTGATCGGCATCCTGGTGTCCTGGAGAAGCATGAACGCCATCAGAAGTGTTAGTGATGATCTGCGGTTCGCCATTTTGGCTTAGCACGTAGTCTCTTGTGCGTTCAATAGGGTCCTCCGCCTCCACTTCACACAAACTGATGCTGTCTCTTTGACTCCCACTGATAGCTCGCTCCAGGATCCTTAACTCCGCCATGGCTGTTGCGTGCTCACATTCCTTCTCCAGAGCTTCCTTGCGTGCTGCATCCGCATCCATTTCTGCTCTCTTTTCTGCTCTGGCTGCTTCTATTTCTGCTCTCTTTTGTGCTGTGGCTGCATCCATTTCTGCTCTCTTTTGTGCTGTGGCTGCGTCCATATCTGCTCTCCTTTGCGCAAAGGCTGCTTGTATCTTAGACGTTTCTGCCTTAGCACGTGCCCTTATAAGCTGCTGGCTGAGAGTGGAATATTTTGATGAACTTGACCTAGATGAGCGTTTTGAGTGCTTAGACGATTTGGATGAGCGAGATGATGCATCTGGTGTCCGTGCAATTTTAGCCTCTATCTTTGTCTTAATGTCGCGTACGGTGCAGTCCCTTTCAGAATTAAGCTGCTGGAAACTTTGCAATTCTTTTAAAGTCTCTGGCAAATTCAGTTTCTTCAGGAGAATAATGTATTGGTCAGTCTTCTCCATATACCTTTGGTATGCTGTGCATAATTGTTCTAGGGCTCCCTCAAGTGGTAACTCATGAGAAGCAGGCCTTGATACAGTGTCTATGTGACTCAGCACTTTCTCCCACAGTGAAGACACATCACTATATACAACACATTTTTCAGTCTCTAAATTCTCCATGACTTTCCATGTAGGTTTAACTGTACGTTTTCCTCTTTCACTAGCTGGTGGATGGGGATCTGGGTCTCTGTCCTGTGTTTGTAAGTCTGGTAGGGACATTGTATTCCTTGCTTCAGACATGATTTGCTTGCAGGCAGGAAGAGTGGATGATGAGGGTTATACTTCTCACTGTTTATCTGCAGTGTGTGCTTCTATGCACACTGGGGTCTGGCTGGGAACTGGGTTACTGTGTATCTGGGAAATGTCCTTTTCCACTGAGGTTCAGCACAGACCTTGAGTTACTGTCTCTGAAGGCAGGCTATTCCTTTTTACTATTCTGACTCATGGATATGTAGAACGCAGTGGTGCCTGGATAGGCCTTTCTTTTGGGCACTTCCGTATTGACCTGTACTCACGTTCATACCGATTTATCAGATAGCTTAACTCAGCCACGATCTCATGTAAGAAGACTCCAGGAAAAGAGGATTGCTTTAACTGAAACTCTTGTATTATGATGAAAGTAGCAGGTAAAAAGGAATATTCAACAGAGGACATGTAATAGGATGCATACAGATATGGGGATGATGACAAAATGGAGAATAAGGGCGTGAACAAACATACATCACAGGACTACAGTGAGAGAGTTGGGACAAAATAAAGGGAAAGGCAAACTTCTGCCTAGAAAGAAAGGATGGAACACAAACAATGCAAACATTAAATGATTTCTCAAGTCGTGGGACATGACAATTACTGATCCTGTACTGACCCTGAGCTACATCCTGTATTATACCCCAGAGCTGCACTCACTATTCTGCTGGTGCAGTCACTGTGTACATACATTACATTACTGATCCTGAGTTACATCCTGTATTATACCCCAGAGCTGCACTCGCTATTCTGCTGGTGCAGTCACTGTGTACATACATTACATTACTGATCCTGAGTTACATCCTGTATTATACCCCAGAGCTGCACTCACTATTCTGCTGGTGCAGTCACTGTGTACATACATTACATTACTGATCCTGAGTTACATCCTGTATTATATCCCAGAGCTGCACTCACTATTCTGCTGGTGCAGTCACCGTGTACATACATTACATTACTGATCCTGAGTTACATCCTGTATTATACTCGAGAGCTGCACTCACTATTCTGCTGGTGCAGTCACTGTGTACATACATTACATTACTGATCCTGAGTTACATCCTGTTTTATACTCCACAGCTGCACTCACTATTCTGCTGGTGCAGTCACTGTGTACATACATTACATTACTGATCCTGAGTTGCATCCTGTATTATACCCCAGAGCTGCACTCACTATTCTGCTGGTGCAGTCACTGTGTACATACATTACATTACTGATCCTGAGTTACATCCTGTATTATATCCCAGAGCTGCACTCACTATTCTGCTGGTGCAGTCACTGTGTACATACATTACATTACTGATCCTGAGTTGCATCCTGTATTATACCCCAGAGCTGCACTCACTATTCTGCTGGTGCCGTCACTGTGTACATACATTACTGATCCTGTACTGATCCTGAGTTACATCCTATATTATACTCGAGAGCTGCACTCACTATTCTGCTGGTGCAGTCACTGTGTGCATACATTACATTACTGATCTTGAGTTACATCCTGTATTATACTCCAGAGCTGCACTCACTATTCTGCTGGTGCAGTCACTGTGTACATACATTACATTACTGATCCTGAGTTACCTCCTGTATTATACCCCAGAGCTGCACTCACTATTCTGCTGGTGCAGTCACTGTGTACATACATTACATTACTGATCCTGAGTTACATCCTATATTATACTCGAGAGCTGCACTCACTATTCTGCTGGTGCAGTCACTGTGTACATACATTACATTACTGATCCTAAGTTACATCCTGTATTATACCCCAGAGCTGCACTCACTATTCTGCTGGTGCAGTCACTGTGTACATACATTACATTACTGATCCTGAGTTACATCCTGTATTATCCCCCAGAGCTGCACGCACTATTCTGCTGGTGCAGTCACTGTGTACATACATTACATTACTGATCCTAAGTTACATCCTGTATTATACCCCAGAGCTGCATGCACTATTCTGCTGGTGCAGTCACTGTGTACATACATTACATTACTGATCCTGAGTTACATCCTGTATTATACTCCAGAGGAGCACTCACTATTCTGCTGGTGCAGTCACTGTGTACATACATTACTGATCCTGAGTTACATCCTGTATTATACTCCAGAGTTGCACTCACTATTCTGCTGGTGCACTCACTGTGTACATACATTACATTACTGATCCTGAGTTACATCCTGTATTATACCCCAGAGCTGCACTCACTATTCTGCTGGTGCAGTCACTGTGTACATACATTACTGATCCTGAGTTACATCCTGTATTATACTCCAGAGCTGCACTCACTATTCTGCTGGTGCAGTCACTGTGTACATACATTACATTACTGATCCTAAGATACATCCTGTATTATGCCCCAGAGCTGCACGCACTATTCTGCTGGTGCAGTCACTGTGTACATACATTACATTACTGATCCTGAGTTACATCCTGTATTATACCCCAGAGCAGCACTCACTATTCTGCTGGTGCAGTCACTGTGTACATACACTACTGATCCTGAGTTACATCCTGTATTATACTCCAGAGCTGCACTCACTATTCTGCTGGTGCAGTCACTGTGTACATACATTACATTACTGATCCTGAGTTACATCCTGTATTATATCCCAGAGCTGCACTCACTATTCTGCTGGTGCAGTCACTGTGTACATACATTACATTACTGATCCTGAGTTACATCCTGTATTATACCCCAGAGCAGCACTCACTATTCTGCTGGTGCAGTCACTGTGTACATATATTACTGATCCTGAGTTACATCCTGTATTATACCCCAGAGCTGCACGCACTATTCTGCTGGTGCAGTCACTGTGTACATACATTACATTACTGATCCTGAGTTACATCCTGTATTATACTCCAGAGCTGCACTCACTATTCTGCTGGTGCACTCACTGTGTACATTCATACAGTATATACTTGTGACCTGTGTAATGTCTGAGTGCAGGCCGTACACTGAATACTATAATATCTCCTCACAATGGGAACTCCGGGCATGAAGTTTCAGAGCTTTGAAACCGCAGCCGCCTTCTCGAGTTCCTTGGACTATTTCTTTAATGGGAAAACAGAATTGACAGCGAGCAGGAAAACAAATACTGTACTTTCGGAAATCAGCTCTCTGAGCCTCTTGGATTTCAGGCTGGCAGATCACCGGGTTTGTCTCTCTTGGTCGCCTCGGACAGCTCAGTGTCCCAGTCTCCACCTTTTTGCATTTATACAAAACTAGATGGCAGCCCGATTCTAAAGAATCGGGAGTCTAGAATCCATATATACTTTATTTATTCAAATGTAAGAATAATACAATTAATAAATAATAGTAAGAAAGAACAAAAAATGGCTGCACTCACCAGCTCTTGACAATTCTTGACAGTACGGCACATTTCTGATTGGTCGCTCGCGGCAGGCGGCAACCAATCAGAAAAGTGCCGCGCACCACGAAGGCATATATCTTTGTCCACCCTGAGCGGGTGTAGGACGCTGGTGACGTCACTTATCTCCGGACATTATCTCCGGACAAAGCCACGGAAGTTGGCACAAATTGCCGGTAGTAGTATTCTAGGCAATTATATATTAGATTTTAATGTTATCAGTGTTTACCTTTGAACGTTTATATTGTATTGTCCTGTCACCAGCCATGTGTACGATTATCGGCCGAAAGCCTCTGTGGAACCAATAATCACCCCATGTAAAGGTATCTTTATAAGTTAAAGATTCAGAATACTATGACTTTTATCATATCCTGAACAGTCAAGTTTTTTATGAACCGTTAAGGTTTTCTGGTTGAAGTAAAAAAAACTCTGAGTGTTTACAGTTTGAAACCATAAAATGTTGAAAAATTATGTCATTCTTGAGTATATCACTCAATGGTGCTCATAAACGTGTCAAATTTGATCTATAATATACTTTAATATACGTTACTTTAATCTTTAATATACTTAAGAACAGGGCCCCAGACATCACACAGGGGGTCTGAAACACCGCACAGTGGTCCAAAATATCGCTGTGCTCTGCCTGGGGCCCCATATGCTGCCTGGGGCCCCTGTGCTCTGCCTGGGGCCCCTGTGCTCTGCCTGGGGCCCCATGTTCTGCCTGGGGCCCCTGTGCTCTGCCTGGGGCCACTGTGCTCTGCCTGGGGCCCCATATGCTGCCTGGGGCCCCTGTGCTCTGCCTGGGGCCCCATGTTCTGCCTGGGGCCCCTGTGCTCTGCCTGGGGCCACTGTGCTCTGCCTGGGGCCCCATATGCTGCCTGGGGCCCCTGTGCTCTGCCTGGGGCCCCATATGCTGCCTGGGGCCCCTGTGCTCTGCCTGGGGCCACTGTGCTCTGCCTGGGGCCCCATAGGCTGCCTGGGGCCCCTGTGCTCTGCCTGGGACCACTGTGCTCTGCCTGGGGCCCCATATGCTGCCTGGGGCCCCTGTGCTCTGCCTGGGGCCACTGTGCTCTGCCTGGGGCCCCATATGCTGCCTGGGGCCCCTGTGCTCTGCCTGGGTGTAGGACACTGGTGACGTCACTTATCTCCGGACATTAGCTCCGGACATTATCTCCGGACATTATCTCCGGACATTAGCTCCGGACATTATCTCCGGACATTAGCTCCGGACAAAGCCACGGAAGTTGGCACAAATTGCAGGAAGTAGTATTCTAGGCAATTATATATTAGATGAAGTCTCCTCACTGTATGCTGTCTTAATATACGCACCTTGGAGAGGTTGATAGGAAAGTAAGCCTGATGACAGCAGCGTGGGAGGAGTAAATAAAAAAGTCCTTGTCAGCTCACCTGTCCACTGTGCATGGCTGCCATCCCAGGAAAATCCAACAACTAGTAAAAACTCCAGCACCAAGAGGTCACACTCCAATAAGCTCTAAGAGTGGGAGGAGTGTGCTGACCTTGTGGGAGTCAGTGACCTGTTCTCACATATGATACTGGAAGGGTTAGGATAGGAAGAAGACAATGAACAAGGGTTGATCTGCAGGTAAATATTGTTACAATGCTGGCTGGTCGCCTTACTGAAAGTGACCTTATTTCCTCTCGGAAGCCACTGGCTTTCAGTCATGGGGGCGGGTACGGAGCACGGTCACCGGTCACAGCACCGCTCACTATACTGTAATCACGCCCTGGGACTGACAGCTCGCTCCACACCAATGTGCCACTTAGCCGACTGTCATTGAAAGCCTCGGTGTACTTACAAGTGACTGAAGCCCCTCTGTGCACGCCCCCATGACTGAAAGCCGGCGGCCACTGGATGGAGCTGCAAAGAGACAGTGCTAGTCAATGAGCCATCTATCGTGCTGCCAGCCATATTGTCAGAAGTGGTATTAAAAAATGAATAGTTTTAATAAAATTCCACATCGCGACATTTGTAAAAGTCATGAAACTCATCCACATGGTAAATTCAATAAAGGGAAAAAAAAATTAAAAATCGAAACATTGTAATTGCTGATTTTTGGTCACTATAACTCCCCGTCCCAACCAAAAAAATTTAATATAAAGTTATTAAAACATTGTATAAACTGGAAAATGACACCTGTAAAAAAAAATAGAAAAACAGGTCTGCACGCAAAAAAAAAAAAAAATTCTGGTAAAATTAAAACGTTATAGCTCTCTGAATCGGACACTACAAACCAATTTTTTTATTGTATTTTTTTCAACTCTAAAGTAATAAAAATAACTGTACGCTTGGTATTGCTGTAATCTGGTCCGGAGAATCTTGGCTTTTTTTTTTACCGTACAATGAACAGCATTAAACTTAAACAATGGCGGAAATTTTTTTTTCACTTGGAGTTTTTCCCCCAATGTTGAACATATTTTATGGTAAAGTGAATAGAGAAAAAAAATTCTATCTTCAAAATGCGCAAAAGCAATCTCCTCCTATTACTGCATTTTTCCTGTTTTTATTTATCCTGTTATAAAGCCATATTCCTTTTTTCCTCAATGCTTTGCAAGTGTAAGAAAAATGGGCTTGTAGCCTAGGACATATGGCACTCTCCGCAATGATGCCAGACCTGTCTCAGTCCCCCATGGTCACATATCAGCGAAGAAAAATATCTATAGGCTTGTTCTACATAAAATATCAGCAAGGACCCGAGCGACAGCCCCCAGAACACTATAGATAGTAACAGAAACATGGCCGAGCCGTGACCATAAATCACAGGGAGGCTTCACCGTGATAACACATGGCAGCATGCCCCAGAAGGTGTTTATGGCAGGAGAAGGTGATAAAAGAGGACACATGGATGTTAGGGGGATTGTAAATAAAGAAAGTACGCCCCCCTTAGTGATCTACCTGTAGGCACATAACCTTAATGCATGGGGGTTAGGAGCCGGGGTGACAGTGTGCAGCTGGGATTTAGTGTTTTCTGAAAAAAAGCTTTTGTCAGAATCTGACTTTTCAACATAAGGAAGTACAAAAGCTGTCAAACTGTAATACAGTTAGGTCCATATATATTTGGACAGAGACAACCTTTTTCTAATTTTGGTTATAGACATTACCACAATGGATTTTAAACAAAACAATTCAGATGCAGTTGAAGTTCAGACTTTCAGCTTTCATTTGAGGGTATGTATCCACATTAAAATTGGATGAAGGGTTTAGGAGTTTCAGCTCCTTAACATGTGCCACCCTGTTTTTAAAGGGACCAAAAGTAATTGGACAATTGACTCCAAGGCTATTTCATGGACAGGTGTGGGCAATCCCTTCATTATGTCTTTCTGAATTAAGCAGATAAAAGGCCTGGAGTTGATTTGAGGTGTGGTGCTTGCATTTGGAAGGTTTTGCTGTGAAGTAAACATGCGGTCAAAGGAGCTCTCCATGCAGGTGAAACAAGCCATCCTTAAGCTGCAAAAACAGAAAAAAAACCATCTGAAAAATTGCTACAATATTAGGAGTGGCAAAATCTACAGTTTGGTACATCCTGAGAAAGAAAGAAAGCACTGGTGAACTCATCAATGCAAAAAGACCTGGGTGCCCACGGAAGACAACAGCGGTGGATGATCGCAGAATAATCTCCATGGTGAAGAGAAACCCCTTCACAACAGCCAACCAAGTGACCAACACTCTCCCGGAGGTCGGCGTATTAATATCCAAATCTACCATAAAGAGAAGACTGCATGAAAGTAAATACAGAGGGTTCACTGCACGGTGCAAGCCACTCATAAGCATCAAGAATAAAAAGGCTAGACTGGACTTTGCTAAAAAACATCTAAAAAAGCCAGCACAGTTCTGGAAGAACATTCTTTGGACAGATGAAACCAAGATCAACCTCTACCAGAATGATGGAAAGAGAAAAGTATGTTGAAGGCTTGGTACAGCTCATGATCCAAAGCATACATCATCTGTAAAACACGGCGGAGGCAGTGTGATGGCTTGGGCATGCATGGCTGCCAGTGGCACTGGGTCACTAGTGTTTATTGATGATGTGACACAGGACAGAAGCAGCAGAATGAATTCTGAGGTCTTCAGAGCCGCCATACTGTGTGCTCAGATCCAGCCAAATGCAGCCAAACTGATTGGTCGTCGTTTCATACTACAGATGGACAATGACCCAAAACATAAAGCCAAAGCAACTCAGGAGTTTATTAAAGCAAAGAAGTGGAATATTCTTGAATGGCCAAGTCAGTCACCTGATCTGAACCCAATTGAGCAGCATTTCACTTGTTATAGACTAAACTTCAGACAGAAAGGCCCACAAACAAACAGCAACTGAAAACCACTGCAGTGAAGGCAGAGCATCAAAAAGGAGGAAACACAGCGTCTGGTGATGTCCATGAGTTCAAGACTTTAGGCAGTCATTGCCAACAAAGGATTTTCAACCAAGTACTAGAAATGAACATTTTATTTACAATTATTTAATCTGTCCAATTACTTTTGGTCCCTTTAAAAACAGGGTGGCACATATTAAGGAGCTGAAACTCCTAAACCCTTCATCCAATTTGAATGTGGATTGTCATGATTCTCAATGGCGAGAGAACATAGCCCAGCATATATGAGAACTAGCTCTTGGAAGATGGAAACTATACTGACCATGAACTAAACCTGCCGCACAACTAGAAGTGGCCGGGTAGCATGCCTACGTTTTTTAACCCTAGATGCCCAGCGCCAGCCGGAGAACTACCTAATCCTAGCAGAGGAAAAGACAGTCCTGGTTCACCTCTAGAGAAATTTTCCCAAAAGGCAGACAGAGGCCCCCACATATATTGGCGGTGATTTTAGATGAAATGACAAACGTAGTATGAAAATAGGTTTAGCAAAATCGAGGTCCGCTTTCTAGATAGCAGGAAGACAGAAAGGACACTTTCATGGTCAGCAGAAAACCCTATCAAAACACCATCCAGAAATTCCTTTAAGACTCTAGCATTAACTCATAACACCAGAGTGGCAATTTCCGATCACAAGAGCTTTCCAGACACAGTAACGAAACAGCAGCTGTGAACAGGAACAAAATGCAAAAACACACAAGGACAAAAGTCCAACTTAGCTGGGAGTTGTCTAGTAGCAGGAACAAGCACAGAAGGCTTCTGATTACATTGTTGACCGGCAAGAAACTGACAGAGGAGCAAGGTTATATAGCGACTCCCACATCCTGATAGGAGCAGGTGAACAGAGGGGATGATGCACACAAGTTCAATTCCACAAGTGGCCACCGGGGGAGCCCAGAATCCAATTTCACAACAGTACCCCCCCCTCAAGGAGGGGGCACCGAACCCTCACCAGAACCACCAGGGCGATCAGGATGAGCCCTATGAAAGGCACAGACAAGATCGGAGGCATGAACATCAGAGGCAGTGACCCAAGAATTATCCTCCTGACCGTATCCCTTCCATTTGACCAGATACTGGAGTCTCCGTCTGGAAACACGAGAGTCTAAGATCTTTTCCACAACGTACTCCAACTCACCCTCAACCAACACCGGAGCAGGAGGCTCAACGGAAGGCACAACCGGTACCTCATACCTGCGCAACAATGACCGATGAAAAACATTATGAATCGAAAAGGATGCAGGGAGGTCCAAACGGAAGGACACAGGGTTAAGAATCTCCAATATCTTGTACGGGCCGATGAACCGAGGCTTAAACTTAGGAGAAGAAACCCTCATAGGGACAAAACGAGAAGACAACCACACCAAGTCCCCAACACAAAGCCGAGGACCAACACGACGACGGCGGTTGGCAAAAAGCTGAGTCTTCTCCTGGGACAACTTCAAATTGTCCACCACCTGCCCCCAAATCTGATGCAACCTCTCCACCACAGCATCCACTCCAGGACAATCCGAAGATTCCACTTGACCGGAGGAAAATCGAGGATGAAACCCCAAATTACAGAAAAACGGGGACACCAAGGTGGCAGAGCTGGCCCGATTATTGAGGGCGAACTCCGCCAAAGGCAAAAAAGCAACCCAATCATCCTGATCCGCAGACACAAAACACCTCAAATATGTCTCCAAGGTCTGATTAGTCCGCTCGGTCTGGCCATTAGTCTGAGGATGGAAAGCAGACGAAAAAGACAAATCTATGCCCATCCTAGCACAGAATGCCCGCCAAAATCTAGACACGAATTGGGTCCCTCTGTCAGAAACGATATTCTCAGGAATACCATGCAAACGAACAACATTTAGAAAAAACAGAGGAACCAACTCGGAAGAAGAAGGCAACTTAGGCAAGGGAACCAGATGGACCATCTTAGAGAAACGGTCACACACCACCCAGATGACAGACATCTTCTGAGAAACAGGCAGATCCGAAATAAAATCCATCGAGATGTGCGTCCAAGGCCTCTTCGGGATAGGCAAGGGCAACAACAATCCACTAGCCCGAGAACAACAAGGCTTGGCCCGAGCACAAACGTCACAAGACTGCACAAAACCTCGCACATCTCGTGACAGGGAAGGCCACCAGAAGGACCTTGCCACCAAATCCCTGGTACCAAAGATTCCAGGATGACCTGCCAACGCAGAAGAATGAACCTCAGAGATGACTCTACTGGTCCAATCATCAGGAACAAACAGTCTACCAGGTGGGCAACGATCAGGTCTATCCGCCTGAAACTCCTGCAAGGCCCGCCGCAGGTCTGGAGAAACGGCAGACAATATCACTCCATCTTTAAGGATACCTGTGGGCTCAGAATTACCAGGGGAGTCAGGCTCAAAACTCCTAGAAAGGGCATCCGCCTTAACATTCTTAGAACCCGGTAGGTACGACACCACAAAATTAAACCGAGAGAAAAACAACGACCAGCGCGCCTGTCTAGGATTCAGGCGCCTGGCAGACTCAAGGTAAATTAAATTTTTGTGGTCAGTCAATACCACCACCTGATGTCTGGCCCCCTCAAGCCAGTGACGCCACTCCTCAAAAGCCCACTTCATGGCCAAAAGCTCCCGATTCCCAATATCATAATTCCGCTCGGCGGGCGAAAATTTACGGGAAAAAAAAGCACAAGGTCTCATCACGGAGCAGTCGGAACTTCTCTGCGACAACACCGCCCCAGCTCCGATTTCAGAAGCGTCGACCTCAACCTGAAAAGGAAGAGCAACATCAGGCTGACGCAACACTGGGGCGGAAGAAAAGCGGCGCTTGAGCTCCCGAAAGGCCTCCACAGCATCAGGGGACCAATCAGCAACATCAGCACCCTTCTTAGTCAAATCAGTCAATGGTTTTACAACATCAGAAAAACCAGCAATAAATCGACGATAAAAGTTAGCAAAGCCCAAAAATTTCTGAAGACTCTTAAGAGAAGAGGGTTGCGTCCAATCACCAATAGCCTGAACCTTGACAGGATCCATCTCGATGGAAGAGGGGGAAAAAATGTATCCCAAGAAAGAAATCTTTTGAACCCCAAAAACACACTTAGAACCCTTCACACACAAGGAATTAGACCGCAAAACCTGAAAAACCCTCCTGACCTGCTGGACATGAGAGTCCCAGTCATCCGAAAAAATCAGAATATCATCCAGATACACAATCATAAATTTATCCAAATAATCGCGGAAAATGTCATGCATAAAGGACTGGAAGACTGAAGGGGCATTTGAAAGACCAAAAGGCATCACCAAATACTCAAAATGGCCCTCGGGCGTATTAAATGCGGTTTTCCACTCATCCCCCTGCTTGATTCGCACCAAATTATACGCCCCACGGAGATCAATCTTAGAGAACCACTTGGCCCCCTTTATACGAGCAAACAAATCAGTAAGCAGTGGTAACAGATATTGATATTTAACCGTGATTTTATTCAAAAGCCGATAATCAATACACGGTCTCAAAGAGCCATCTTTCTTAGACACAAAGAAAAAACCGGCTCCTAAGGGAGATGACGAAGGACGAATATGTCCCTTTTCCAAGGACTCCTTTATATATTCTCGCATAGCAGCGTGTTCAGGCACAGACAGATTAAATAAACGACCCTTAGGGTATTTACTACCCGGAATCAAGTCTATGGCACAATCGCACTCCCGGTGCGGAGGTAGTGAACCAACCTTGGGTTCTTCAAAAACGTCACGAAAGTCAGACAAGAATTCAGGAATCTCAGAGGGAATAGATGATGAAATGGAAACCAAAGGTACGTCCCCATGAGTTCCTTTACATCCTTAATGGCATCAGAGAGACCTTCTCTGAAAATCGCCGCCAGGGCGCACTCATTCCACTGAGTAAGTACAGACCATTTGCGGAATTTTTGGCAGTATATTTCAGCTTCATCTTGCCCCTGAGACAAGGACATCAAGGCCTTTTCCGCCTGAAGCTCTAAATGAGGTTCCTCATAAAGCAACCCCAAGGCCAGAAAAAACGCATCCACATTGAGCAACGCAGGATCCCCTGGTGCCAATGCAAAAGCCCAGTCTTGAGGGTCGCCCCGGAGCAAGGAAATTACAATCCTGACCTGCTGTGCAGGGTCTCCGGCAGAGCGAGACTTCAGGGACAAAAACAATTTGCAATTATTTTTAAAATTTTGAAAGTGAGATCTATTCCCCGAGAAGAATTCAGGCAAAGGAATTCTAGGCTCAGACATAGGTGCATGAACAACAAAATCTTGCAAATTTTGTACCTTTGTGGCGAGATTATTCAAACCTGTAGCTACACTCTGAAGATCCATTTGAAACAGGTGAACACAGAGCCATTCAAGGATTAGAAGGAGAGAAAGAGAGGAAGGCTGCAGTATAGGCAGACTAGCAAGTGATTCAATTAAGAGCACACTCAGAACTAGAGGAAAAAAAAAAAAAAAAAAAATTGTAGCAGACTTCTTTTTTCTCTCCTTTCTCAGCCAGAAATTTAACCCTTTTTTCGTCCGGTCAAACTGTCATGATTCTCAATGGCGAGAGAACATAGCCCAGCATATATGAGAACTAGCTCTTGGAAGATGGAAACTATACTGACCATGAACTAAACCTGCCGCACAACTAGAAGTGGCCGGGTAGCATGCCTACGTTTTTTAACCCTAGATGCCCAGCGCCAGCCGGAGAACTACCTAATCCTAGCAGAGGAAAAGACAGTCCTGGCTCACCTCTAGAGAAATTTTCCCAAAAGGCAGACAGAGGCCCCCACATATATTGGCGGTGATTTTAGATGAAATGACAAACGTAGTATGAAAATAGGTTTAGCAAAATCGAGGTCCGCTTTCTAGATAGCAGGAAGACAGAAAGGACACTTTCATGGTCAGCAGAAAACCCTATCAAAACACCATCCAGAAATTCCTTTAAGCCTCTAGCATTAACTCATAACACCAGAGTGGCAATTTCCGATCACAAGAGCTTTCCAGACACAGTAACGAAACAGCAGCTGTGAACAGGAACAAAATGCAAAAACACACAAGGACAAAAGTCCAACTTAGCTGGGAGTTGTCTAGTAGCAGGAACAAGCACAGAAGGCTTCTGATTACATTGTTGACCGGCAAGAAACTGACAGAGGAGCAAGGTTATATAGCGACTCCCACATCCTGATAGGAGCAGGTGAACAGAGGGGATGATGCACACAAGTTCAATTCCACAAGTGGCCACCGGGGGAGCCCAGAATCCAATTTCACAACAGTGGATACCCTCAAATGAAACCTGAAAGTCTGAACTTCAACTGCATCTGAATCGTTTTGTTTAAAATTTATTGTGGTAATGTCTATAACCAAAATAAGAAAAATGTTGTCTCTGTCCAAATATATATGGACCTAACTGTATATATCACAGCGGATACTGAAAGTATTCAGATCCATTTAAATTTTAACTCTTTGTTTTATTGCAGCCATTTGCTAAATTCAAAAAAGTTCCTTTTTTTCTCATTAATGTACACTCTGCACCACATCTTGACTGAAATAAAAAAAAGAAATGTAGAAATTTTTGCAAATTTATTACAAAAGAAAAACTGAAATATCACATGGTCATAAGTCTTCAGACCCTTTGCTCAGTATTGAGTAGAAGCACCTTTTGAGCTAGTACAGCCATGAGTCTTCTTGGGAATAATGCAACAAGTTTCTCACCCCTGGATTTGGGGATCCTCTGCCATTCTTCCTTGCAGATCCTCTCCAGTTCCCTCAGGTTGGATGGTGAACGTTGGTGGACGCCATTTTCAGGTCTCTCCAGAGATGGTCAATTGGGTTTAGGTCAGGGCTCTGGCTGGGACAGTCAAGAATGGTCACAGAGTTGTTCTGAAGCCACTCCTTTGTTATTTTAGCTGTGTGCTTAGGGTCATTGTCTTGTTGGAAGGTGAAGCTTCGGCCAAGTCTGAGGTCCAGAGCACTCTGGAAGAGGTTTTCATCCAGGATATCTCTGTACTTGGTCGCATTCATGTTTCCTTCAATTGCATCCAGTCATCCTGTCCCTGCAGCTGAAAAACACCCCCATAGCATGATGATGCTACCACCATGTTTCATTGTTGGGATTGTATTGGGCAGGTGATGAGCAGTGACTGGTTTTCTCCACACATACCGCTTAGAATTATCACCAAAAAGGTCTATCTTCCTCTCATCAGACCAGAGAATCTTATTTCTCATAGTCTGGGAGTCCTTCATGTGTTTTCTAGCAAACTCTATGCGGCTTTCATATGTTTCGCACTGAGGAGAGGCTTCCGTCGGGCCACTCTGCCATAAAGGACCGACTGGTGTAGGGCTGCAGTGATAGTTGACTTTGTGGAACTTTCTCCCATTTCTCTACTGCATCTCTGGAGCTCAGCCACAGTGATCTTGGGGTTCTTCTTTACCTCTCTCACCAAGGCTCTTCTCCCACGTTTGCTCAGTTTGGCTGGATGGCCAGGTCTAGGAAGACTCCTGGTGGTCCCAAACTTCTTCCATTTAAGGATTATGGAGGCCACTGTGCTCTTAGGAACCTTGAGTACTGCAGAAATTCTTTTGTAACCTTGACCAGATCTGTGCATTGCCACAATTTTGTCTCTAAGCTCCTTGGCCAGTTCCTTTGACCTCATGATTCTCATTTGGTCTGACATGCACTTTGAGCTGTGAGGTCTTATATAGACAGATGTGCGCCTTTCCAAATCAAGTCCTATCAGTTTAATTAAACACAGCTGGCCTCCAATGAAGGAGTAGAACCATCTCAAGGAAGATCATAAGGAAATGGACAGCATGTGACTTATATATGAGTGTCTGAGCAAAGGGTCTGAATACTTATGACCATGTGATATTTCAAAGAACTGCGTAAATTTTTGTACAAGGAGCTTCATAAAGTCACCCAAAAGCAGTGTGAAAGACTGGTGGAAAGCATGCCAAGACACATGAAAGCTGTGATTAAAAATCATGGTTATTCCACGAAATATTGATTCCTGAACTCTTCCTGAGTTAAAACATTAGTATTGTTGCTTCTAAATGATTATGAACTTGTTTTTTTGTTTGTTTTTTTTGCATTATTTGAGGTCTGCAAGCAATGCATTTTTTTGTTATTTTGACCATTTCTCATTTTCAGAAAATAAAAACAAAATGTATTGCTTGGAACTTCAGACACATGTTGTCTGTAGTTTATAGAATAAAAGAACAATTTACATTTTACTCAAAAATATACCTATAAAGAGAAAAATCAGACAAAACTGAACATTTTGCAGTGGTCTCTTAATTTTTGCCAGAGCTGTAGATATTTTACTGTCTGGTAACCTCCTTAGGTAAAACAACCTACAAGGGAAAAAAGTCCTCCACCAATCATCAAATTCAAATGAATAAATATTATTGATACAAAATATAATATATATACAGTACAGACCAAAAATTTGGACACACCTTCTCATTTAAAGATTTTTCTGTAATTTCATGACTATTAAAATTGTACATTCACACTGAAGGCATCAAAACTATGAATTAACACATGTTCTTCAAAGTAGCCACCTTTTGCTTTGATGAATGCTTTGCACACTCTTGACATTCTCTTGATGAGCTTCAAGAGGTAGTCACCGGGAATGGTCTTCCAACAATCTTGAAGGAGTTCCCAGAGATGCTTAGCACTTGTTGGCCCTTTTGCCTTCACTCTGCGGTCCAGCTCACAACAAACCATCTCGATTGGGTTCAGGTCTAGTGACTGTGGAGGCCAGGTCATCTGGCGTAGCACCCCATCACTCTGCTTCTTGGTCAAATAGCCCTTACACAGCCTGGAAGTGTGTTTGGGGTCATTGTCCTGTTGAAAAATAAATGATGGTCCAACTAAACGCAAACCGGATGGAATAGCATGCCGCTGCAAGATGCTGTGGTAGCCATGCTGGTTCAGTATGCCTTCAATTTTGAATAAATCCCCAACAGAGTCACCAGCAAAGCACCCCCACACCATCACACCTCCTCCTCCATGCTTCACAGTGGGAACCAGGCATGTAGAGTCCATCCGTTCACCTTTTCTGCGTCACACAAAGACACGGTGGTTGGAACCAAAGATCTCAAATTTGGACTCATCAGACCAAAGCACAGATTTCCACTGGTCTAATGTCCATTCCTTGTGTTCTTTAGCCCAAACAAGTCTCTTCTGCTTGTTGCCTGTCCTTAGCAGTGGTTTCCTAGCAGCTATTTTACCATGAAGGCCTGCTGCACAAAGTCTCCTCTTCACAGTTGTTGTAGAGATGTGTCTGCTGCTAGAACTCTGTGTGGCATTGACCTGGTCTCTAATCTGAGCTGCTGTTAACCTGCGATTTTTGAGGCTGGTGACTCGGATAAACTTATCCTCAGAAGCAGAGGTGACTCTTGGTCTTCCTTTCCTGGGGCGGTCCTCATGTGAGCCAGGTTCTTTGTAGCGCTTGATGGGTTTTGCCACTGTACTTGGGGACACTTTCAAAGTTTTCCCAATTTTTCGGACTGACTGACCTTCATTTCTTAAAGTAATGATGGCCACTCGTTTTTCTTTACTTAGCTGCTTTTTTCTTGCCATAATACAAATTCTAACAGTCTATTCAGTAGGACTATCAGCTGTGTATCCACCAGACTTCTGCTCAACACAGCTGATGGTCACAACCCCATTTATAAGGCAAGAAATCCCACTTATTAAACCTGACAGGGCACACTTGTGAATTGAAAGCCATTCCCGGTGACTACCTCCTGAAGCTCATCAAGAGAATGCCAAGAGTGTGCAAAGCAGTCATCAAAGCAAAAGGTGGCTACTTTGAAGAGCCTAGAATATCACACATATTTTCAGTTGTTTCACACTTTTTTGTTAAGTATATAATTCCACATGTGTTAATTCATAGTTTTGATGCCTTTAGTGTGAATGTACAATTTTCATACTCATGAAAATACAGAAAAATCTTTAAATGAGAGGGTGTGTCCAAACTTTGGTCTGTACTGTATATATATTAGGAACGCGATTATGGGTCCGGAATAGAGATTAGTGAATTAGTTATGTTTTTTTTTTGCGATTCCCCTTGCGTGAATCCACCTGGCTGACATTTTCCTAGATTCTCACCTCATTTCGCTCTTATCTTGGTGCCGCTGCTCCCCTCCCAGGTCTCCTGTGGCTCGCTTGCTCCTTCCAACAAGCTTCGGTCTTTTCTTTCTTCATCTTCACTCTTTGGTGCCTCCTAAGCCTCCAGCGATGTCATTGTGTTGCGTCATGATAAACATTATGATGTTGCGTGAGGCCTAGTCAGTGAGTCTGCAGAGGACTGAGCAGGGAGCCAAGGAACCAAGGCAGGTGAGAATTGCGGTGAGTATAATGTTTTGGGGGGCTTTTAACCCCCACTATACCCCTATCTATGGTCTGGGGAGACCATAGGCTGAACTGAAGCGCTAAGACCTAAAATTAGTGTAAAAAGGCAGAGTCAGTTGCTGGTAACCGGCCTGAGACCCTGCTCTCTGGACTCATGCCCCGCCCCTGCCTATCTCTGACCCTGCCCCCACAGAGCAGCCACGAAATACACAACTTTAAACTAAAGACTCTTGGATTTTTTTTATCCTCATTGAAGCGAGCTTATGATGTTTTCATTTTGAAATCATCAAAAAATAATGAAAGAAGAAATCCCAGCTTAATTGGCAATAACACGAATATCAGAGTGTGAACAAGCATGGCCAGATTGTCCGCCACTCAGCAAATAACAACATGCGCTTCCTGCATCGTGCATCGTATTCCCTCGACTCGACTTCTGTGTCCTTTTCCGAGAACAGATGTAAAGAGAAAATGTCCGTGCATCTGGTGGCTTTTAGAAGAGGAGCCAAGATCTCTTGGCAATAAAGCACCAGCAGATTAGTGATCTCAGTATGGAGGGAGATAAAGAGATGAACAATGGATTTATCTGATTATTGCGTTCTGTTCAGTTCATGTAACTTTATTGCTTATGTCATGCTCAGGGAAATAACACAATCTGGTGCCATCAGATTTCTTAAAGAATAACTGTCCTTTTACACAAAAAACTGTAGACAATGCTTGATCTTGCTGCTGTCATCCCCACAAGCTTTAATAGCTTTTGTTGCCCATTTCCGTCTATTGAGTCCAGGTACTGTCCTGATTCTCTTTCCCTGTCACTAAAAGAACCACCCACTAAAAAGAGTGAATATTGTCATTGCCATTCTGCCAGCACTATATGTACTAGGATTCCTGTACCTCCCAAGCATGCATTGTGTTTGCCATTGTTCACTGGTTTGCCAGCCCTGAATTGTGAAATAACGAAGAAAAGCAGGAAACCAGGAGCAAAGAGAAACAGACTCTCTCCTGCTATCTGGTGAGACAGAGACCCTCCCCCGGCTGTCTGGGGAGAAAGAGACCCTCCCCCATTTGTGTGAGGAAAACCTCTCCAGCTGTCTGGGGAGACAAAGACCCTCCCCCAGCTGTCTGGGGAGACAGAGACCCTCTCCAGCTGTGTGGGGAGACCCTCCCCCGGCTGTCTGGGGAGAAAGAGACCCTCCCCTGGCTGTCTGGGGAGACAGAGACCCTCTCCAGCTGTGTGGGGAGACCCTCCCCCGGCTGTCTGGAGAAATAGAGACCCCAGCTGTGTGGGGAAACCCTCCCTGGCTGTCTGGGGAGACAGAGACCCTCCCCTGGCTGTGTGGAAAAACAGAGACCCTCCCCTGGCTGTCTGGTGAGACAGAGACCCTCCCCTGGCTGTCTGGAGAAACAGAGACCATCCCCTGGCTGTCTGGGGAGACAGAGACCCTCTCCAGCTGTGTGGGGAGACCCTCCCCCAGCTGTCTCGGGAAATAGAGACCCTCCCCTGGCTGCCTGGGGAGACAGAGACCCTCCCCCAGCTGTGTGGGGAAACCCTCCCCGGCTGTGTGGGGAGACAGAGACCCTCCCCTGGCTGTCTGGGGAGAAAGAGACCCTCCCCTGGCTGTCTGGGGAGAAAGAGACCCTCCCCTGGCTGTCTGGGGAGAAAGAGACCCTCCGCTGGCTGTCTGGGGAGACAGAGACCCTCCCCCATTTGTGTGGGGAAAACCTCTCCATCTGTCTGGGGAGACAGAGACCCTCCCCCGGCTGCCTGGTGAGACAGAGCCTCCCCCAGCTGTCTAGGAAAGCAGAGACCCTCTAATGGTTGTCTGAGGAGGCAGAGAACCTCCCCCGACTGTCTGGGGAGGCAGAGACCCTCTACCTTCTGTCTGGTGAGGCAGAAACCCTCCCCCAACTGTCTGGTGAGACAGAGACGCTCCCCCGCTGTCTGGTGAGACAGAAACCCTCCCCCGCTGTCTGGTGAGGCAAAGACTCTCCCTCATTTTCTGTAATTAATCTCAGCTTCTCTGCTGCTAGACCTGGATTACACTTAACAACAGGCAGTAACCAGCAAAATAGACAGAAGGGGGACACCTAATGAAAAATCACAGAGTAATTTTTTGGGAATAAAACAAAAAAAATTCTGTCAAATTGTCTTCAAGTGGAGAGACCATTTTATAGTAAATTATTATTATAGTCATCATTTCGGGTGACTTATTATAGTCACATGCGGGTGAGAGAGGTGAAAAGGGCTCCTATTTCACATATACACATTTACAACCAATCTAAACAGTGCAGCTGGTGATTATATCTTACATAAGGGAATAATATAACATGGAGGTTGCTCCCTTAGACTTGAAGATCGGTTCATCTTTAAAGATGCGTACTTCTTGGAAAGCCCCTTTTTTGGTAACCAGCCCCTTTAAACATAAGCTTGCTTCTGGAACCGCCAGCAATCAGTTGTAATTTGCAGATGACTCTGGCAACTAGTGTCCAATTTCCCTGCAGCACCACCACAGGTGATATGAAGTATTACATGGTGCTCATTGAAATATGTAGTCTGTCTGTATACACTTGTGTGCCAGGTCCTCCAGAGAGAAATGGGCTTTTTTTTTGGCCGTGGTACAGTTGATTTGTTGAAATTATAAATATTGATCCCTTGATATGTGCTCATTCTAATAATGAAAATTTATATTAGGGAATTGTAGAAAATTACAATGTGTAGGGTTAGAAAAACATGGCTGATTTCCGCCAAAAACTGCCCCTGTCCCATGTTAAGTATAGTATTAAATGGGTTGTTCAATACTCGGAGAGACAGTTCTTAAATATTATATTCTCCCTTGTAAAATAAAAATACTATCCATTCACCTCTTGAAATGGTGCCTCACCAGCACTCTCGGTGCTGGGATTTCCGAGGCTTATGGGACATTGGCTGCTGTTCTCACGTTCTTCGGATGATCCTCAGACATTTGGGAAAGGTGTGATGGCTCCAGCCCAATAGCAGCCACTGATTGGCTGCAGTGCTCACTCGAGCTTCGGGAGGCCCTACAGTGCTGGTACGGCGCCGGTACGGGAGTATAGGGTGTTTTTATTTTCGCAAGGTAGAATGTATTATTTAAGAAGGGGTTGTCCAAGTAGTAGCTCAACCCTATGCATTTCTTCAGAGCTGAGCTGCAAGTTTTGGTCTTCTGGGAATTTTCCACCAGTGCCATTCCATGATTTTTTTAGTTCCTCTTTATTAGTCCGGTTTTACATCCGTTAGTGCCGCCTGGAGAATTGTGATTTCTGGTTCCTATAAGCTGCCATATTTGTATGTCGTGAACATTTGCACTTTTTTCAATGTTTTGCAGAGCAATCTACACTTGGTAGGAACTCAACAACCGGACGGACCTTGTCGTGTGACGTTCAAACTAAGGGAATGACGATAGAAGTTGATAAAATGTAAGTATCGCGGGAAGCTATGGCATCTTATCTGCTGACAGAACTATGTAGTCTATATTTAAAGGGGGCTGATAAAGTGGTTGATTTCTGGGGGTCTGACCTTGGCGTCCCCCCCGATCCAGCGATCCTGGTTTTGGAGTAACACATGTGATTGGAGCATTGGTCTTGGGACAATTGCTCCATCCAGCTTGGGTTCTCTAGAGCGCCGCTCTTGGGATAGGTGAGACGTTATGGTGGGCTAGTCCCTTTTTAGGGGCTTGTCTGGTTTGGAAAACACATTATCAAATGTCTTCTTGGAATAGGATCTATATTCATTTACATTTCCAGCATGGAGGTCAGCTGTAAAAGGCATTTCTTGCTCAGGAGGAGAACACATGAGGCGCATACATACACAAACCATTGATTTCAATGAGAACTGTGTAATGCTTCATTTCACCTGTGGTGGCGCTGTAGAAAAACAGAACACTTGAGGATCATTTCATCTAACGATCACAGTTGATCGCTTACAGTCTGAGCAGGGGAGCAGCCTGTTATCAGTTATGTAGGACCTTTTCCTGAAAAGCCATGAAGAGAAAATTCTTCATAAAAGGGCTCATACTCATTTGCGAGAAAAACGGACGAGTACAATCCAAGAAAAAATAGGATTGCACTCGGACCAATGTTATTCAATGGGTTACATCTCATCTGTGATTTTATTTCTCAGGGAAACAAAAAACATGTTCCAGCTCCATGGTAAAATTCAGGCGTTATATCTTTATTAAATCCTGCTTAAAAACAATGGCTGTAAAGCTCTCCACGGGCACACAGGACAACGAGCGACGCGTTTCGATCCAAGCGGATCTTTATCCAAGCTCATTTTTATTTCTCATCTGAAATTGGACTGAGAAAAAAAATCGCAGCATGCTGTGCTTTGCTACGTATCTCAGACAAGAGTCGCCTATGTAAGTCAATGGAAGTGAGAAAGAAAACACACAGCACTCGCACCATACGAGTGCTGTCCGATTTTTAAGCATCGTGTCCTTTGAAAAGCTGGTAACTCATATGTGGTGTACAGTAAAATCACACCTGACAGGTTATAATAGAATAAATAGAATAGATATATACACATAGAACACACATATACACGTATATATACAGTACAGACCAAAAGTTTGGATACATCTCATTTAAAGATTTTTCTGTATTTTCATGACTATGAAAATTGTACATTCACCCTGAAGGCATCAAAACTATGAATTACCACATGTGGAATTATATACTTAACAAAAAAGTGTGAAACAACTGAAAATATGTCTTATATTCTAGGGTCTTCAAAGTAGCCACCTTTTGCTTTGATGACTGCTTTGCACACTCTTGGCATTCTGTTGATGAGCTTCAAGACGTAGTCACCGGGAATGGTCTTCCAACAATCTTGAAGGAGTTCCCAGAGATGCTTAGCACTTGTTGGCCCTTTTGCCTTCACTCTGCCGTCCAGCTCACCCCAAACCATCTCGATTGGGTTCAGGTCTGGTGAGTGTGGAGGCCAGGTCATCTGGTGTAGCACCCCATTACTCTCCTTCTTGGTCAAATAGCCCTTACACTGCCTGGAGGTGTGTTTGAGGTCATTGTCCTGTTGAAAAATAAATGTCTGCTGCTAGAACTCTGTGTGGCATTGACCTGGTCTCTAATCTGAGCTGCTGTTAACCTGCGATTTCTGAGGCTGGTGACTCGGATAAACTTATCCTCAGAAGCAGAGGTGACTCTTGGTCTTTCTTTCCTGGGGCGGTCCTCATCTGAGCCAGTTTCTTTGTAGAGCTTGATGGCTTTTGCCACTGCACTTGGGGACACTTTCAAAGTTTTCCCAATTTTTCAGACTGACTGACCTTCATTTCTTAAAGTAATGATGGCCACTCGTTTTTCTTTACTTTGCTGCTTTTTTCTTGCCATAATACAAATTTTAACAGTCTATTCAGTAGGACTATCAGCTGTGTATCCATCAGACTTCTGCACAACACAACTGATGGTCCCAACCCCATTTATAAGGCAAGAAATCCCACTTATTAAACCTGACAGGGCACACCTGTGAAGTGAAAACCATTCCCGGTGACTACCTCTTGAAGCTCATCAAGAGAATGCCAAGAGTGTGCAAAGCAGTCATCAAAGCAAAAGGTGGCTACTTTGAAGAACCTAGAATATAAGACATATTTTCAGTTGTTTCACACTTTTTTGTTAAGTATATAATTCCACATGTGTTAATTCATAGTTTTGATGCCTTCAGTGTGAATGTACAATTTTCATAGTCATGAAAATACAGAAAAATCTTTAAAAGAGAAGAAGGTGTGTCCAAACTTTTGGTCTGTACTGTACATACTGTACATATATATATAAACACCTCTATTCTAACTATTCTAGTCTAACCTGTCAGTGTGATTTTACAGGAATTGCCGGCTTTTCTATCTATCTATCTATCTATCTATCTATCTATCTATCTATCTATCTTTCTATCTATCTATCTATCTACTATTATATATATATATATATATATATATATATATATATATATATATATATATATATATATATATATATATATATATATATATACATACAGTTAGGTCCATATATATTTGGACAGAGACAACATTTTTCTAATTTTGGTTATAGACATTACCACAATGAATTTTAAACAAAACAATTCAGATGCAGTTGAAGTTCAGACTTTCAGCTTTCATTTGAGGGTATCCACATTAAAATTGGATGAAGGGTTTAGGAGTTTCAGCTCCTTAACATGTGCCACCCTGTTTTTAAAGGGACCAAAAGTAATTGGACAGATTCAATAATTTTAAATAAAATGTTCATTTTTAGTACTTGGTTGAAAACCTTTTGCTGGCAATGACTGCCTGAAGTCTTGAACTCATGGACATCACCAGACGCTGTGTTTCCTCCTTTTTGATGCTCTGCCAGGCCTTCACTGCGGTGGTTTTCAGTTGCTGTTTGTTTGTGGGCCTTTCTGTCTGAAGTTTAGTCTTTAACAAGTAAAATGCATGCTCATTGGGTTGAGATCAGGTGACTGACTTGGCCATTCAAGAATATTCCACTCCTTTGCTTTACTAAACTCATGGGTTGCTTTGGCTTTATATTTTGGGTCATTGTCCATCTGTAGTATGAAACGACGACCAATCAGTTTGGCTGCATGTGGCTGGATCTGAGCACACAGTATGGCTCTGAAGACCTCAGAATTCATTCGGCTGCTTCTGTCCTGTGTCACATCATCAATAAACACTAGTGACCCAGTGCCACTGGCAGCCATGCATGCCCAAGCCATCACACTGCCTCCGCCGTGTTTTACAGATGATGTGGTATGCTTTGGATCATGAGCTGTACCAAGCCTTCGCCATACTTTTCTCTTTCCATCATTCTGGTAGAGGTTGATCTTGGTTTCATCTGTCCAATGTTCTTCCAGAACTGTGCTGGCTTTTTTAGATGTTTTTTAGCAAAGTCCAGTCTAGCCTTTTTCTTCTTGATGCTTATGAGTGGCTGCACCGTGCAGTGAACCCTCTGTATTTACTTTCATGCAGTCTTCTCTTTATGGTAGATTTGGATATTGATACGCCGACCTCCTGGAGAGTGTTGTTCACTTGGTTGGCTGTTGTGAAGGGGTTTCTCTTCACCATGGAGATTATTCTGCGATCATCCACCACCATTGTCTTCCGTGGGCGCCCAGGTCTTTTTGCATTGATGAGTTCACCAGTGCTTTCTTTCTTTCTCAGGATGTACCAAACTGTACATTTTGCCACTCCTAATATTGTAGCAATTTCTCGGGTGGATTTTTTCTGTTTTTGCAGCTTAAGGATGGCTTGTTTCACCTGCATGGAGAGCTCCTTTGACCGCATGTTTACTTCACAGCAAAACCTTCCAAATGCAAGCACCACACCTCAAATCAACTCCAGGCCTTTTATCTGCTTAAATGAGAATGACATAGCAAAGGGATTGCCCACACCTGTCCATGAAATAGCCTTGGAGTCCATTGTCCAATTACTTTTGGTCCCTATAAAAACAGGGTGGCACATGTTAAGGAGCTGAAACTCCTAAACCCTTCATCCAATTTTAATGTGGATACCCTCAAATGAAAGCTGAAAGTCTGAACTTCAACTGCATCTGAATTGTTTTGTTTAAAATTCATTGTGGTAATGTCTATAACCAAAATTAGAAAAATGTTGTCTCTGTCCAAATATATATGGACCTAACTGTATATATATATATATATATATATATATATATATATATATATAATATACATACACTCACCGGCCACTTTATTAGGTACACCATGCTAGTAACGGGTTGGACCCCCTTTTGCCTTCAGAACTGCCTCAATTCTTCGTGGCATAGATTCAACAAGGTGCTGGAAGCATTCCTCAGAGATTTTGGTCCATATTGACATGATGGCATCACACAGTTGCCGCAGATTTGTCAGCTGCACATCCCAAAGATGCTCCATACAAGGCAGGATGGATCCATGCTTTCATGTTGTTTACGCCAAATTCTGACCCTACCATCCGAATGTCGCAGCAGAAATCGAGACTCCTCAGACCAAGCAACGTTTTTCCAATCTTCTACTGTCCAATTTCGATGAGCTTGTACAAATTGTAGCCTCAGTTTCCTGTTCTTAGCTGAAAGGAGTGGTACCCGGTGTGGTCTTCTGCTGCTGTAGCCCATCTGCCTCAAAGTTCGACGCACTGTGCGTTCAGAGATGCTCTTAGGCCTACCTTGGTTGTAACGGGTGGCGATTTGAGTCACTGTTGCCTTTCTATCAGCTCGAACCAGTCTGCCCATTCTCCTCTGACCTCTTGCATCAACAAGGCATTTCCGCCCACAGAACTGCCGCTCACTGGATTTTTTTTCTTTTTCGGACCATTCTCTGTAAACCCTAGAGATGGTTGTGCGTGAAAATCCCAGTAGATCAGCAGTTTCTGAAATACTCAGACCAGCCCTTCTGGCACCAACAACCATGCCACGTTCAAAGGCACTCAAATCACCTTTCTTCCCCATACTGATGCTCGGTTTGAACTGCAGGAGATTGTCTTGACCATGTCTACATGCCTAAATGCACTGAGTTGCCGCCATGTGATTGGCTGATTAGAAATTAAGTGTTAACAAGAAGTTGGACAGGTGTACCTAATAAAGTGGCCAGTGAGTGTATATATATATATATATGCAAAAAGAAAAAAAAAGAGCATGAACCGCACATCCCAAAATCATACGTTGATCTAAAGCCACTAGGCAAAAATTTAAATACTGAACATGAGGTTTTCAGTTTAACATTCTGATCAGACTGTATGAAGCCCACTGCCCCTTCACGGCAAACCTCGTAGTGGGTCCTAACACCCTAACGGAGCGGAGCCGTGCGGCGACCACCGCCGCAGCGGCCATGCACCAGCAGGGCAGACAGCCTGTTGCCCCACAGCACCCATGCTGCGAGACTGAGCTCCCATGACTCCAGACCGCGCCGCCCCACCAGCACACAGCCACAGCAACAATGGCCGCCACACGGCACCAGCACCAAAAATGAAGGGAGCATTTAAACTCACCTTCCTCCAGCTCTTCAGTGAGAGCCAAAATGGGCTAGACCGCTTACTTTGCAGTCTCCTGCTAATTAAAATCACCTGAGTCAAATGATTTTAATTAGCAGGAGACTGCAAAGTAAGGGGTCTAGCCCATTTTGGCTCTCACTGAAGAGCTGGAGGAAGGTGAGTTTAAATGCTCCCTTCATTTTGGTGCTGGTGCTGTGTGGCGGCCATTGTTGCTGTGGCTTTGTGCTGGTGGGGCGGCGCGGTCTGGAGTCATGGGGGCTCAGTCTCGCAGCATGGGTGCTGTGGGGCAACAGGCCGTCCGCCCTGCTGGTGCATGGCCGCTGCGGCGGTGGTCGCCGCACGGCTCCACTCCGTTAGGGCGTTAGGACCCACTACGAGGTTTGCCGTGAAGTGGCAGTGGGCTTCATACAGTCTGATCAGAATGTTAAACTGAAAACCTCATGTTCAGTATTTAAATTTTTGCCTAGCGGCTTTAGATCAACGTATGATGTTGGGATGTGCGGTTCATGCTCTTTTTTTTTTCTTTTTGCACATAGCATATACAGTGGGGCAAAAAAGTATTTAGTCAGTCAGCAATAGTGCAAGTTCCACCACTTAAAAAGATGAGAGGCGTCTGTAATTTACATCATAGGTAGACCTCAACTATGGGAGACAAACTGAGAAAAAAAAAAAAAACAGAAAATCACATTGTCTGTTTTTTTATCATTTTATTTGCATTTTATGGTGGAAAATAAGTATTTGGTCAGAAACAACATTTCATCTCAATACTTTGTAATATATCCTTTGTTGGCAATGACAGAGGTCAAACGTTTTCTGTAAGTCTTCACAAGGTTGCCACACACTGTTGTTGGTATGTTGGCCCATTCCTCCATGCAGATCTCCTCTAGAGCAGTGATGTTTTTGGCTTTTCGCTTGGCAACACGGACTTTCAACTCCCTCCAAAGGTTTTCCATAGGGTTGAGATCTGAGACTGGCTAGGCCACTCCAGGACCTTGAAATGCTTATTACGAAGCCACTCCTTCGTTGCACTGGCGGTGTGCTTTGGATCATTGTCATGTTGAAAGACCCAGCCACGTTTCAACTTCAATGCCCTTGCTGATGGAAGGAGGTTTGCACTCAAAATCTCACGATACATGGCCCCATTCATTCTTTCATGTACCTGGATCAGTCGTCCTGGCCCCTTTGCAGAGAAACAGCTCCAAAGCATGATGTTTCCACCGCCATGCTTTACAGTAGGTATGGTGTTTGATGGATGCAACTCAGTATTCTTTTTCCTCCAAACACGACAAGTTGTGTTTCTACCAAACAGTTCCAGTTTGGTTTCATCAGACCATAGGACATTCTCCCAAAACTCCTCTGGATCATCCAAATGCTCTCTAGCAAACTTCAGACGGGCCCGGACATGTACTGGCTTAAGCAGTGGGACACATCTGGCACTGCAGGATCTGAGTCCATGGTGGCGTAGTGTGTTACTTATGGTAGGCCTTGTTACATTGGTCCCAGCTCTCTGCAGTTCATTCACTAGGTCCCCCCGCGTGGTTCTGGGATTTTTGCTCACCGTTCTTGTGATCATTCTGACCCCACGGGGTGGGATTTTGCGTGGAGCCCCAGATCGAGGGAGGTTATCAGTGGTCTTGTATGTCTTCCATTTTCTAATTATTGCTCCCACTGTTGATTTCTTCACTCCAAGCTGGTTGGCTATTGCAGATTCAGTCTTCCCAGCCTGGTGCAGGGCTACAATTTTGTTTCTGGTGTCCTTTGACAGCTCTTTGGTCTTCACCATAGTGGAGTTTGGAGTCAGACTGTTTGAAGGTGTGCACAGGTGTCTTTTTATACTGATAACAAGTTTAAACAGGTGCCATTACTACAGGTAATGAGGGGAGGAAAGAGGAGACTCTTAAAGAAGAAGTTACAGGTCTGTGAGAGCCAGAAATCTTGATTGTTTGTTTCTGACCAAATACTTATTTTCCACCATAAAGTGCAAATAAAATGATAAAAAAACAGACAATGTGATTTTCTGGATTTTTTTTTCTCAGTTTGTCTCCCATAGTTGAGGTCTACCTATGATGTAAATTACAGACGCCTCTCATCTTTTTAAGTGGTGGAACTTGCACTATTGCTGACTGACTAAATACTTTTTTGCCCCACTGTATATATATATAATTGGCTTTTGTTTCTCCAACGATCAGACCAATGGTAGAGTAAAAGGTAATTTTAATTTATCCATTAAAATTCCAGGTTTCTTCAATAACTATTTTGTATGCATTCAGTCCCTTATGGGCTGATTTTTCTCAGTTTGAAAGGGATGTAAGGGGTAACATTTCTCCATCTGGAGAGTGACGTGCCAAACCTGGCATATCAGAGTGAGGAGACTTATAAGCCATGTATGCTCTTCTGGGAAATTGAGACAATTTGCATACTCGGATGGAGAGAAAATGGTTATGTGACCCTAGCCTTAGGATCACCGAAACAGTGAGCAAAAAAATGACACTTCCTAATTCAGATTTCATTGAAATAAAATGCGTACTCCCATCTTATATAGGGATTGACAGGATTATATAATTGTTGGGGGTCTTACCTCTGAATGAGGGGGCCGCTGCCGCCACACTGGTTTAGTTTTCCCTGTTTAACGGTGGTCCACCCGCAAACTCGGTGATCAACAGCTAAATCACCGTTTCGCCCCCTTCAGTTTCGGGATTGATGATGTATCGCTGATTTATAATTTTATGATAACCAAAGTATCTCATGTTGTTTTCTCTCTAGGTCCTGATTGCAGAGAAACATCTACAAGATTCTCCATTTCTGACTCTCTTTTTTTCTTCTTTTAGAAATAATGATATACTAATTTATTTTTTATTGATGTTAGATATAATATTTCGTAATTTAAAAATGTGATGATTATAATAAAAAAATATTTCCATGAGCCCTTTTTGTGGTGCTCACCCCCAGGTCTGCACAAGTCCTGCACATATTCTTTACTAATACTCCAGACTTGGCAAGAGACTCCCGGTACAGAAGGCAAGAAATATTATGGTATGTTTGAAGTTTTTCCGACGCGTTTCTGGAGTTTCTCCATACCATGGTGCTACTGACTCTACTGATCATGGACCTACAGCCCTTCAAGCCTCTGACTAGGGATCCTGCGCCTGGACACATGACGGCAGTAACAGGAACCTCCTTCTCTCCCTGTGTTCGAAATATGTACAATTATATAGTTTACAAAAGGTGAACTGTCCCTTGTTAACCCCTGTAGGGCCAGGGGTCCTCAACCAATTTGTTCCAACGTATGATCTTGGCGATCAGCGTGAGTTTAGTGGGTCTGATCTGTGGGTCAAAATTAAGTTACAGGTCTGTATTTGTTTAGGAGGTATGGTCTGGGGTCTGTATGTTTTTGGAGCATGGTCTGGGTTCTGTATTTGTTTAGGGGATATGGTCTGTGGTATACATTTGTTTAAGGGGTATGGTCTGGGGTCTATATTTGTTTAGGAGGTATGCTCTGGGGTTTATATTTATTTAGGGGTATGGTTTTGAGTCTATATTTGTTTAGGGGGTCTGATCTAGGGTTTGTATTTGTTTAGGGGCTATAGTCTGGGGTATGTATATGTTTAAGGCGTCTGATCTGGGGTCTGTATTTGTTTAGGAGATTTGATCTTGGTATGTATTTGTTTAGGGGGTATGGCCTGGGGTCTGTATTTATTTACGGGGTATGGTCTTGAACTATATTTGTTTAGGGGTTATGATCTGGGATCTGTATTTGTTTAGGCGATTTGGTCTTGGTATGTATTTGTTTAGGGGATATGGTTTGGGGTCTGTATGTGTTTAGGCGGTATGGTCTGGGTATTTGTTTAGGGGATCTGGTCTGGGGTTTGTATTTGTTTAGGAGGTCTAGTCTAGGGTCTGTGTTTGTTTAACAGATATGGTCTGGGGTCTGTATTTGTTTAGGGGGTATGGCCTGGGGTCTGTATTTATTTACGGGGTATGGTCTTGAACTATATTTGTTTAGGGGGTATGGTCTGGGATCTGTATTTGTTTAGGAAGTATCGCCTGTGTCTGTATGTGTTTAGGGGGTATGGTCTCTGTCTGTTTGTGTTTAGGGTGTCTGTCTGGTTCTGTATTTGTTTAAGGGGTCTCATCTGGGATCTATATTTGTTTAGCAGGTCTAGTCTGGGGTTCTGTATTTTTCTAGCGGGACTGGTCTGGAGCCTTTGTTTAGGGTGTCTGGCCTGGGGTCTGTATTTGTTTAAGGGGTCTTTTCTGGGGTCTGTATTTGTTTAAATATTTCTTTGTTTGGGGGCCCTGTATTTCTTGGGATATAATCTGGGCCCCGGATTATGGGTTTTCTGTTTAGGTGGACTCTGTGGGATCTATTGTTTTCCTTTAGGGATCTACTCTGTGGTGTGCATTTTTTAGGGGGCTTGGGTCTCTATTTTGGGATTTTTAGTGGTCTGTATTGATTATGGAGTGTGATGAGGGGTAACACGGGCAATACTTAGATTAGGGCTTATGCTATATGAATGTGCTTGGTATATGGTAAAATAATAATAATAATAATTAAGCTTTTTACATCACTTCTTGATTTTCTCTGCTGTCACTTTTCGAAAATTCCAGTGGACTATAGTCATAAATTAACTGCATCAGATCAACCTTTTGAGATTGTTTTTTTCGTGGCACTTTGTAATTTATGATAATGGTAAATTTAGGTCGATATGTTTTGTGTTTATTTATTAACAAAATATCAGCATTTTGACAAAAATGTAAAAAAAAAAAATAGCAATGTTCAAACTGTGAATGATTTTCCCTTTAATTCAGATAGTAAAACAACATAAAAACATTAATAAATTATATTTTCCTCATGTCTTCTTTACATCAGCATCGTTTGTAAAATGTTCTTTTATTTTACAAATACAAATACACTGGCGCTCAACACTTCTTCCCACTAAGGACTGTGGGACTGCTCTGTAAAAACGCCCAGCTGCTGGTATCTCCAGAATATGTGCCACTTCTGAAAGACCAAAAAGGAAAACTCAAAATAGATACCGCGCTTAGGTGTATAAAATGGACTGCCTATGATAACCAGGATAAACCACAAAAGTGTGAAATGATAAAATCCAATGATGGTGGGCCCGAAGGTACCCACCAAAATACCTGTAGGTGATTATGAGGACGCACTAAACAGCAGGATACCTGTCAGCTGCCCTATACGGATATCAGTGCACAAAAAAATTCCCTCAGAATATAAGTGTTGGTTCAAAGAACCCTTACCGTATAATGTCACTAGTTTCACGCTGAGCTCTTCCTGGTGTATGTCCAAGGGGGCGTGCAGGCTACCGTAGGTGGTTGCGACGGGCGCAAAGTAATCCTGCAGCTGACGGGCGACAGATGGACACACAGGTAGTAGTCCTGCGCGAGCTGCGTGGGGTGTAGCTAGTAAGTGCAGAGCCAGAGAGCGCCCCGGCCGGAGGCGTCCCTGGTTGCACTTAGAAACAAAGATGGCCGGCGCTGCTAAGCAGCGTGTGACGTCACAGGCACTAAGGAGCCCTGCTGGGACCAAAAAGCAAACCAACGCGTTTCAAAGGGTAATCGCCCTTCTTCGTCAGACGAAGAAGGGCGATTACCCTTTGAAACGCGTTGGTTTGCTTTTTGGTCCCAGCAGGGCTCCTTAGTGCCTGTGACGTCACACGCTGCTTAGCAGCGCCGGCCATCTTTGTTTCTAAGTGCAACCAGGGACGCCTCCGGCCGGGGCGCTCTCTGGCTCTGCACTTACTAGCTACACCCCACGCAGCTCGCGCAGGACTACTACCTGTGTGTCCATCTGTCGCCCGTCAGCTGCAGGATTACTTTGCGCCCGTCGCAACCACCTACGGTAGCCTGCACGCCCCCTTGGACATACACCAGGAAGAGCTCAGCGTGAAACTAGTGACATTATACGGTAAGGGTTCTTTGAACCAACACTTATATTCTGAGGGAATTTTTTTGTGCACTGATATCCGTATAGGGCAGCTGACAGGTATCCTGCTGTTTAGTGCGTCCTCATAATCACCTACAGGTATTTTGGTGGGTACCTTCGGGCCCACCATCATTGGATTTTATCATTTCACACTTTTGTGGTTTATCCTGGTTATCATAGGCAGTCCATTTTATACACCTAAGCGCGGTATCTATTTTGAGTTGTTCTTTTATTTTGTTAGCATTTTAGGAGGTTTAACACTGTAGTAGTACCGTCATTTTTCAAGAAAATTTTTTAAAAATTTACTTTTTTAGGTACCTGTCCAGGTTTGAAGTGACTTTAAGGGTCCCATATATTGGAAAACTCCCAAAAATGGTACCATTTTAAAAACAGCACCTCCTTACATATTGAAAACTGCTGTCAAGTGGTTTATTAACCCTTCAAGTGATTTTCACGAATTAATGCAAAGTGGTATGACTGAAATTAAAAAGTGTATTTTTGCCACCTAAGTGTCACTAACTTCTGAACAGGTTACAACAGCCGGCAGATTGTAAGGCCGCTATTTGACCGTAAATTGCCATGGCAAACATCAGGACAGCAGAATCATGATCTCAGGGTGCCCATGGGGTTAAATAGGGAGCCCTCACTCTCTGTTAACCATTTATATGATCTAGTCACTATTGACAGAAGCATCTAAAGGGTTAAACAGATATGAACGGTGCCAACACTGATCTTGGCTGATGCAGCAAGTTGTCAGCTATAGTGTACAGCCGACAGCTGCTGGATTGTCACCTGTATGGGGAGGCTATTCTCTTATATATCAGGTCAGTAAAGAGAAGTATTGGCGGTCATTAACTAAAGCACAACAGTAATCTTGAAAAAATTAGAAAGGTGCTCAAATAATCCAATGGCCACATAATACCGCTACATAATACCAATACAGTCTGCAAATAATGGTTCCTTACAGTTCAGTAATAATAGCATCATATTATCCACAATATAATGTCAACACAATGTAAAAATAACAGTCATATGATGCTTAAAGGGGAACTGTCATTTGTCGTAAATACGTTATTGTTTTACGTGGTGTAAATCCTGCCGTTCTCCTGAATCTGGTGATGTTTTCCTGTTGTTTCTGCACCTCTCCGTACCTTAGATACGGCCTCCTATTCCTTCCGTATACATCTATTCTTGATATTTAAGTGGGCGTGGTCCTCAAGAAGACGTCCCAGAGAAGAGTTGAGGACCACACCCACTTTTTTTTAAAGACTATCTTTACATACGAGGAAAAAGGAGTCATATCTCAGGAATGGAGAAGCGCAGGAACAAAAGAAATACAATGCCGGATTCGTGAGAACAGCGGCATTTACACCAGGTTAAATATTGACATGTTTATGTTTAAGTGACAGTTCCCCTTTAAGCTTCATATAATTGTTATTTTTACATTGTGGTGACATTATATTATGGATAATATGGTGCTATAATAAAGAACAATATTTGGGCACTATATAAATTTTATTTGCACACTGTAAGATTAAAAATGTGCACAGGTAAAAACATATATACTGTAAGTGTCATCCTGTGCACTAACGGTACTACCACCATATACAGTGGGGAAAATAAGTATTTAAAACTCATATAATGTGATTTTCTTGTTTTTTATTTTTAGATTCTGTCTCTCACAGTTGATAAAAATTACAGACCTCTCCATTCTTTGTAGGTGGGAAAACTTGCAGAGTCGGCAGTGTATCAAATACTTATTTTCCCCACTGTACTTCCCTAGTGATAGCTTAGGATCCTCAAACTGTAGAAAGAGTGCCGATCCTGACGAAGGGCTGCTTTATGTAGCCACAGCCTCTCTGCATTACACATCTATATCTATAGTGGACACTTTAAGGAAAAGTGATCACATCTCCGATAGGACGGCAAGTTCTTGTTCTGTATTATTTTGACATTTTCTGTGTAATCTATGCGTACACCAGGCAATTTTTAAAATTCCAAAATGCAAAATTCAACATTTACAGGGATTGTATAATTATGGTGACATATCCCACTCCATATTCTCCTTGGATAATGTGATGTAAATAAGAATAGAATTAGGCAGAAATCGCTGAATTCACGATGTCTCAGGAACCGCGGCCCGGGGCTAATCACCCACCACTTGACATTTGAAGCTTGCGTTAAAATATATATTTTAGAACGTCTCCTGAAACCAGTAGGGCTATACTTGAGGAGGTTATGGGCATTAAAGGGGTTCTCCAGTCTTACGGTATTGATGACCTAAGTCATCAGTATTAGATCGGTGGGGGTCCGATACCAGACACCCCTACCAATCAGATGTTCTCAGCTGAAATGGCGGCCAAATACAATCAGTGAATGAAGTCAAACAGCACAGCTCCTTACACTGTGCAGTGTTTACTTCTGGATACAGATGCTCAGCTCTGTTGTGAATTCTGCTCTTGGGTTCCCTCCGGTGGTTGTTGGTGGTAGTGCAGTTGTCTCTGGGTTGTAATCCAGGGCAGGTGTTTCTGCTGATTGCAGCTCTACTGAGGTATTTAGGTGTGCAGGATCCATTAGCCCTTGCCAGTTGTCCATTGTTCTTGGAGGTTTTGCATCTCTGTCTGTTCCTCCTGCCCTGCTGCCAATTCAGCTAAGATAAGTGTCTGTTTTTTTGTCTCTACAGCACACATGCTGTGTGCTTTACAATTCAGTGCAATTCATTGTGTTTTTTTGTCCAGCTTAGACTGTGTTAGGATTTTTTCAGTCACGTTGGATTCTCAGGAGATGCAGATATACATTCCATGTCTTTAGTTAGATGTGGTATTTTTGTATAATCTGCTGTGGATATTTTTAGGGTTTTAATACTGACCGCTTAGTATTCTGTCCTATCCTTTTCTATTTAGTAAGAGGTGCCTCTTTCGCTAAATCCTGTTTTCTGCCTGCGTGTGTCTTTCCTCTTATACTCACAGTCAATATTTGTGGGGGGCTGCCTATCCTTTGGGGTTCTGCTCTGAGGCAAGATAGAATTCCCATTTCCATCTATAGGGGTATTTAGTTCTCCGGCTGTGTCGAGGTGTCTAGGATGTGTTAGGTACACCCACGGCTACTTCTAGTTGCGGTGTCAGTTTAGGGTTTGCGGTCAGTACAGGTTCCACCTTCTCCAGAGGAAGTCTCATGCGGCTCCAAGGTCACCGGATCAGAACAGTACAACTGGCCCACAATGAGTTAAATGCATCTCAGAAGAAGGGAAGAAAGGTGTTGAGCCATTTTTTTTTCTGTAGCCTGTTTTGTCTTTCCTTCCCTCTTTTTCTCTGGGTGGCTGAGGAGTCTTGTGCTAGCATGGATGTTCAGGGATTAGCTTCTCGTGTAGACCAGCTTGCTGCTAGGGTACAGGGTATTTCTGATTATATTGTTCAGACTCCGGTTTTAGAGCCTAGGATTCCTACTCCTGATTTGTTTTTTTGGGGACAGGTCCAAATTTTTGAGTTTTAAAAACAACTGTAAACTGTTTTTTGCTCTGAAACCTCGTTCCTCTGGTGATCCCATTCAGCAGGTTAAAATTGTCATCTCGCTGCTGCGTGGCGATCCTCAGGATTGGGCATTTTCCCTGGAATCTGGGAATCCGGCCTTGCTTAATGTAGACGCCTTTTTTCAGGCTCTAGGATTATTATATGATTAACCAAATTCTTTGGATCAAGCGGAGAAGACCTTGTTGGCCCTGTCTCAGGGTCAAGAAGCGGCAGAATTGTATTGTCAGAAATTTAGAAAATGGTCTGTGTTGACTAAATGGAATGATGATGCTTTGGCGGCAATTTTCAGAAAGGGTCTTTCTGAATCCGTTAAAGATGTTATGGTGGGGTTTCCCACGCCTTTCGGTCTGAGTGATTCTATGTCTCTGGCCATTCAGATTGATCGGCGCTAGCGGGAGCGCAGAGCTGTGCGCGCTGTGGCGTTGTCCTCAGAGCAGATGCCTGAGCCTATGCAGTGTGATAGGATTCTGTCTAGAACGGAACAACAAGGATTCAGACGTCAGAGTAGGTTGTGTTTTTATTGTGGCGATGCTTCTCATGTCATTTCAGTCTGCCCTAAGCGTACAAAGAGAATCGCTAGTTCAGTTACCATTAGGTTACTGTACAACCTAAATTTCTGTTATCTGTGTCCTTGATCTGCTCATTGTCATCATTTTCTGTCATGGCGTTTGTGGATTCAGGTGCCGCTTTGAACTTAATGGACTTTGAATTTGCCAGGCGTTGTGGTTTCCCCTTGCAGTCTTTGCAGAACCCTATTCCTTTAAGGGGCATTGATGCTACACCTTTGGCTAAAGATAAACCCCAGTTTTGGACACAGGTGACCATGTGCATGGCGCCAGCCCATCAGGAAGATTGTCGTTTTCTGGTGTTGCATAATTTGCATGATGCTATTGTGCTGGGTTTTCCATGGTTGCAGGTACATAATCCTGTGTTGGATTGGAAGTCTATGTCTGTGACTAGTTGGGGTTGTCAGGGGGTTCATAATGACGTTCCTTTGATGTCAATCTCCTCTTCCTCCTCTTCTGAAATTCCAGAGTTTTTGTCTGATTTTCAGGATGTATTCGATGAGCCCAAGTCCAGTTCCCTTCCACCGCACAGGGACTGTGATTGTGCTATTGACTTGATTCCAGGCTGTAAGTTTCCTAAGGGCCGACTTTTCAACCTGTCTGTGCCTGAACATACCGCCATGCGGAGTTATGTTAAGGAGTCTTTGGAGAAAGGACATATTCGGCCATCTTCTTCGCCGATGGGAGCAGGTTTTTTTTTTGTTGCTAACAAGGATGGCTCCTTGAGACCCTGTATTGATTATCGCCTCTTGAATAAGATCACGGTCAAGTTTCAATACCCTTTACCTTTGCTTTCCGATTTGTTTGCTAGGATTAAGGGGGCTAGTTGGTTTACTAAGATTGACCTTCGGGGGGCATATAATCTTGTTCGTATTAAGCAGGGTGATGAATGGAAAACTGCGTTTAATACGCCCGAAGGCCATTTTGAATACCTTGTGATGCCATTCGGGCTCTCTAATGCTCCATCTGTTTTTCAGTCCTTCATGCACGACATCTTCCGGACTTATCTTGATAAATTCATGATTGTATATTTGGATGACATTTTAATTTTTTCCGATGATTGGGAGTCTCATGTGGAACAGGTCAGGATGGTATTTCAGATCCTTCGTGATAATGCTTTGTTTGTGAAGGGGTCTAAGTGTCTCTTTGGAGTGCAGAAGGTTTCTTTTTTGGGCTTCATTTTTTCTCCCTCATCTATAGAGATGGATCCGGTTAAGGTTCAGGCCATTCATGATTGGATTCAGCCCACATCCGTGAAGAGCCTTCAGAAATTTTTGGGCTTTGCTAATTTTTATCGCCGTTTCATTGCTAACTTCTCCAGTGTGGTTAAACCCTTGACCGATTTGACGAAGAAAGGCGCTGATGTGACGAATTGGTCCTCTGCGGCTGTCTCTGCCTTTCAGGAGCTTAAACGCCGATTTACTTCTGCCCCGGTGTTGCGTCAACCAGATGTTTCTCTTCCGTTTCAGGTTGAGGTTGACGCTTCTGAGATTGTGGCAGGGGCCGTTTTGTCTCAGAGGAATTCTGTTGGTTCCTTGATGAAACCGTGTGCCTTCTTTTCCCGTAAGTTTTCGCCTGCTGAACGCAATTATGATGTCGGCAATCGGGAGTTGTTGTTATGAAGTGGGCGTTTGAGGAATGGCGACATTGGCTTGAGGGAGCTAAGCACCGTATTGTGGTCTTGACCGATCATAAAAATCTGATTTACCTCGAGTCTGCCAAACTGCTGAATCCTAGACAGGCTTGATGGTCCCTGTTTTTTTCCCGTTTTGATTTCGTGGTCTCGTATCTTCCGGGTTCTAAGAATATTAAGGCTGATGCCCTCTCTAGGAGTTTTTTGCCTGATTCTCCTGAGGTCCTTGAACCGGTCGGCATTTTGAAAGAAAGGGTGGTCCTTTCTGCCATTTCCCCTGATTTACGACGGGTTCTTCAGGAATTTCAGGCTGACAAACCTGACCGCTGTCCAGTGGGGAAACTGTTTGTTCCTGATAGATGGACTAGGAGAGTGATTTCTGAGGTTCATTGTTCTGTGTTGGCTGGCCATCCTGGTATTTTCGGTACCAGAGATTTGGTTGGTAGGTCCTTTTGGTGGCCTTCTTTTTCGCGAGATGTGCGTTCTTTTGTGCAGTTCTGTGGGACTTGTGCGCGGGCCAAGCCTTGTTGTTCCCGTGCTAGTGGGTTAATTTTGCCTTTGCCGGTCCCTGAGAGGCCCTGGACGCATATTTCTATGGATTTTATTTCAGATCTTCCGGTTTCCCAGAGGATGTCGGTTATCTGGGTGGTTTGTGACCGGTTCTCTAAGATGGTTAATTTGGTGCCTTTGCCTAAATTGCCTTCCTCTTCTGATTTGGTTCCGTTGTTTTTTCAGCATGTGGTTCGTTTGCATGGTATTCCGGAGAATATTGTGTCCGACAGAGGTTCCCAGTTTGTTTCTAGGTTTTGGCGAGCCTTTTGTGCTAGGCTGGGCATTGATTTGTCTTTTTCTTCCGCATTTCATCCTCAGACAAATGGCCAGGCCGAGCGAACTAATCAGACTTTGGAAACTTATTTGAGATGCTTTGTGTCTGCTGATCAGGATGATTGGGTGGCTTCCTTGCCATTGGCCGAGTTTGCCCTTAATAATCGGGCTAGTTCGGCTACCTTGGTTTCGCCCTTCTTTTGTAATTTTGGTTTTCATCCTCGTTTTTCTTCAGGGCAGGTTGATCCTTCTGACTGTCCTGGTGTGGATTCTGTGGTTGACAGGTTGCAGCAGATTTGGGCTCATGTGGTGGACAATTTGGTGTTGTCTCAGGAGGAGGCTCAGCGTTTTGCTAACCATCGTCGGTGTGTTGGTTCCCGGCTTCGGGTTGGGGATCTGGTCTGGTTGTCTTCCCATCATGTTCCTATGAAGGTTTCTTCCCCTAAGTTTAAGCCTCGGTTTATTGGTCCTTATAGGATTTCTGAGATTATTAATCCGGTGTCTTTTCGATTGGCCCTTCCGGCCTCTTTTGCTATCCATAATGTCTTCCATAGATCTTTATTGCGGAAATATGTGGTGCCCGTTGTTCCCTCTGTTGATCCTCCGGCCCCTGTGTTGGTTGATGGGGAGTTGGAGTATGTGGTTGAGAAGATTTTGGATTCTCGCTTTTCGAGGCGGAGGCTTCAGTACCTTGTCAAATGGAAAGGTTATGGCCAGGAGGATAATTCTTGGGTTTTTGCCTCTGATGTCCATGCTGCTGATTTGGTCCGTGCCTTTCATCTGGCTCGTCCTGATCGGCCTGGGGGCTTTGGTGAGGGTTCGGTGACCCCTCTTCAAGGGGGGGGGGATACTGTTGTGAATTTTGCTCTTGGGTTCCCTCCGGTGGTTGTTGGTGGTAGTAGTGCAGTTGTCTCTGGGTTGTAATCCAGGGCAGGTGTTTCTGCTGATTGCAGCTCTACTGAGGTATTTAGGTGTGCAGGATCCATTAGCCCTTGCCAGTTGTCCATTGTTCTTGTAGGTTTTGCATCTCTGTCTGTTCCTCCTGCCCTGATGCCAATTCAGCTAAGATAAGTGTCTGTTTTTTTGTCTCTACAGCACACATGCTGTGTGCTTTACAATTCAGTGCAATTCATTGTTTTTTTTGTCCAGCTTAGACTGTGTTTGGATTTTTTCAGTCATGTTGGATTCTCAGGAGATGCAGATATACATTCCATGTCTTTAGTTAGATGTGGTATTTTTGTATAATCTGCTGTGGATATTTTTAGGGTTTTAATACTGACCGCTTAGTATTCTGTCCTATCCTTTTCTATTTAGTAAGAGGTGCCTCTTTTGCTAAATCCTGTTTTCTGCCTGCGTGTGTCTTTCCTCTTATACTCACAGTCAATATTTGTGGGGGGCTGCCTATCCTTTGGGGTTCTGCTCTGAGGCAAGATAGAATTCCAATTTCGATAAATAGGGGTATTTAGTCCTCCGGCTGTGTCGAGGTGTCTAGGATGTGTTAGGTACACCCCACGGCTACTTCTAGTTGCGGTGTCAGTTTAGGGTTTGCGGTCAGTACAGGTTCCACCTTCTCCAGAGGAAGTCTCATGCGGCTCCAAGGTCACCGGATCCTAACACAGCTCCTAATCAATTCAATAGGAGTTGAGCTGCAGTACCTTGTAACGACTACTACACAGTGTACGGAGCTGTGCAGTTTGGCTTTGTTCACTGTGAGTGTCTAGGCACTCGCCACAAGTGATAAAATGTAATTCCCAAGCACGTTTCACCTCTAAACTAGCTTCATCAGGGGTATACAGGTTTATCGACCTTGTGTTAGTTTTTTTTATTATTATTTATTTATATAGCACCGTTGATTCCATGGCGCTGTACATGAGAAGGGGTTACATCAAAATACAAATATCACTTACAGTAAGCAAACTAACAATCACAGACTGATACAGAGGGGAGATGACCCTGCCCTTGCGGGCATACATTCTACAGGATGGTGGGGAAGGAGACAAAATGAGTTGGGGGGTTGCAGGAGCTCCGGTGTTGGTGAGGCGGTAGCTTCGGTAGTGATGAGGAGGCAGTGGGGTCAGTGCAGGCTGTAGGCTTTCCTGAAGAGGTGGGTTTTCAGGTTCCATCTGAAGGATCCAAATGTGGTTGATAGTCGGACGTGTCGGGGCACAGAATCACAGAGGATGGGGGATATTCGGGAGAAGTCTTGGAGGCGATTAGGTGAGGAGCAAATAAGTGTGGAGGAGAGAAGTAGGTCTTTGGAGGACCGGAGATTATGTGAGGGAAGATATCGGGAGATTAGTTCAGAGATATATGGAGGAGACAGGTTATTGATGGCTTTGTAGGTCAGTATTAGTAATTTGAACTAGATACGCTGAGGGAATGGGAGCCAGTGAAGAGATTTGCAGAGGGAGGAAGCGGAGGAGTAGCGAGGAGAGAGATTAATTAGTCGGGCAGCAGAGTTAAGAATGGACTGGAGAGGTGCAAGTGTGTTAGCAGAGAGGCCACAGAAAAGGATGTTGCAGTAGTCGACGTGGGAGATGATGAGTGCATGGACAAGTATTTTAGTAGATTGTGGGCTGAGGAAGAGACGGATTCTGGAGATATTTTTGAGCTGAAGATGACAGGAGGTGGAGAGAGCTTGGATGTGCGGTTTGAAGGACAGGGCAGAGCCAAGGGTTACTCCGAGGCAGCGGACTTCCGGTACGGGGGAAAGCATGATGTTGTTAATTACGAGAAAGATAGGTCAGGTAAGGAAGATCCATGAGATGGAGGAAAGATGATGAGTTCAGATTTGTCCACATTGAGTTTGAGGAAGCGAGAGGAGGAGGATATGGCTGATAGACACTCCGGGATTCTGGACAGCAGAGAGGTGACGTCTGGGCAGGAGAGGTAGATCTGAGTGTCATCAGCATATTGATGGTACTGGAATCCATGGGACTTTATAAGTTGTCCCAGGCCGCGTGTATAGATTGAGAAGAGTAGGGGCACTAGAACAGAGCCTTGGGGGACTCCAACAGATAGAGGGTGGGATGAGGAGGTAGTGTGGGAGTGGGAGACACTGAATGTGCGGTTGGAAAGGTATGAGGAGATCCAGGATAGGGCGAGGTCTTTGACACCAAAGGAAGAGGGGATCTGTAGTAGGAGGCAGTGGTCAACTGTGTCGAAAGCAGAGGACAGGTCTAGGAGGAGGAGTACAGAGTATTGTCCGTTAGCTTTGGCTGTAAGTAGGTCATTAGTAATTTTGGTCAGGGCTGTCCCAGTGGAATGATGGGGATGGAAACCAGATTGTAGATTGTCAAAGAGCAAGTTAGATGAGAGGTGGGAGGAAAGTTCGGCGTGGACGTGCAACAAGTATTAACAAGTTTTAAAAAGTATGGTGACTGTCACTTGCACAAATAAGGTGGCCAATAACAAGGCTGACATATTAGGGATTGGAGCACTGAGACATTCCCACATTAAGCACTTAGTCCACCACATGCGCTTTAATTACTTAGTTGATTTGGGGTATAACACATTATTTATTTTAAACAGTATCTAAGAAAAGTTACTTTTTACTAAAACAAGAGGGTATGGTGGAAGAAGGGAAACTTTTTTTCTGTTCATTTGGACAATCATTTATATACCCCATCTCCCTTAATACAGACCCCGGACTAGATTCCTCCATATCATTGACTCCAAAATTAGGCTTAGAGATGACGCAGCTTTTGCATGGGGCAGGGGCATAAGGCAGGATTCGATGAAAATATTTTAAAACTTTCCAGCCATTAAAGTAAAAGCTGAAATACATAGCTGACATTACATTTGATTAAAATATAACTTAATTAATTTAATGCCATTGATCGGCCGGTGCAGCCGCAGCGGATGCCGTATAGCAGCAGCACCTGCAGTGTTGGTGCGGTGTCAGCGCCGGTAGAGGACAAGCGCTGATTCTCCGTGCACAGTTCTGCCATGTCGGTGTTTTTTTTCCTGTGGGTTAAACATCTGGGACTGCCCTGGGCCCGCTGCTGAGTAATCTCCTGAGCACTGGAGACCTGAGCGATGCTGAATCATCCCCGCAGCCCCAGAGACGCAGCCACCTCCGCAGTCTCCCTGGAAGAGAAAATTGCAATATTCCAATTGTCATCTGTTTCTGAGAAGAACCTTGTGTTCTAGTGTAAGCCAATCTTTCCCAGACCAGGATGGGGGGGTGCCATTTAAAGGGGTATTCCCAGGAAGGAGTTGCTATGCTGCTTAAAAAATCAGAGGCATCATTAAAGAATATGCTCTCACCCACAAGTAAAGGGAAATAAATAGCGCCCCTTTTTGTGTTGCACACAGTAAAATTGCCCCCTCTGTATCACATAAATAGCGTCCATCTTTGTGCCCCCCAAAAAATGTATTCATATTCGTTCCCCTGCATTGTAATACCGCACCCTACGCAGTAATTGTCCCCACACACCGTAACAGTGACTCCGTAGTTCTCCCACACCGTAATAGCCTGACCCTTTCTGCCCTGCACTGATCATTCACCCTTATTTCCCCCACATTGTAATACTGCCCTATACAGACTAGTAATCCCCATACATTCAGTAAAAGTGCCCCCCTATTGTGTCACACACCATAAAAGTATCCCTTTTTTGGTAATAGTGCCGCCCTGTGTACCACATAAAATATTAATGCCTGTCTCATAATTATATTGCTCATCTTTATTGCACGTACATTTATAGTATACCTTCCCCCAATAATAGTGCCCCCTTTGTGCCATGCACAATAATAATTTATTATTAGTTCCCCCCACATTGCAATATTGCAATCTATGCAGTAATTGTCTCCAAATACACAGTATAAGTTCCCCGTTAGTACTCATACACAGTAGCAGTACCTCCTTAATACTCCTACACAGTAACAGTGCCCTCTTAGTACTCCCACACAGTAACAGTGCCCTCTTAGTACTCCCACACAGTAACAGTGCCCCTCATAGTACTCACACACAGTAACAATGCCCCTTTACTACTCCCACACAGTATCAGTGGCCCTTTAGTACTCACACATTAACTGAGCCCCCTTAGTACTCCCACACAGTAACAGTGCTCCCTTTGTAAGCCCACACAGTAACAGTGTTCCCTTTGCGCTGCCACACAGTAACAGTGCTCCCTTTATACTCCCACACAGTAACAGTGCCCTCTTGGTACTTCCACACAGTAACAGTGCCCTTTTAGTCCTTCCACACAGTAACAGTGCCCCTTTAGTACCACCCACACAGTATCAGAGCCCCCTTAGTACTCCTACATATTAACAGAGCACCCTTAGTACTCCCACAGTTACAGTGCCCCATTGCTACTACCACACAGTAACAGTGCACCCTTAGTACTCCCACACAGTAACAGTGTCCCCCTTAGTACACCCACACAGTAACAGTGCCCCATTACTACTACCACGCAGTATCAGTGTACCCTTAGCACTCCCACACAGTAAGTGTCCCCCCTAGTACACCCAAACAGTTACATTGCCCCCTTAGTACTCCCACACAGTAACAGTGCCTCCTTTTTGCCCTGTACAATATTCATTCACCCTTATTTCCCCCACATTGTAATACTGCTCTCTAGACACTTAATTGTCTCCAAACATGCAGGAATAGTTCCCCATTAGCGTCACATACAATAAAAGTGCCCCTGTAGTTCACCCACACACTAATAGTGCCCATTTTTGGATTGCACACATTTATACGTGCTGCAGGAATTGTGCACCTCCAAAATATAACAATGTCCTCCCTTACAGTAAAGATGCCCCTTCCCTGTAATAATGCCTTCTAAGTGCTGCTACAAACTAAAAGTTCCCTCTTAGTAACTGCACACAGTAATAGTGCCCATCTTTTGGAGCCACACACATCCATAATGCTCTCTTTCTGACACACATAGCATTGTCCTCCCTTATAGTAAAGATGTCTTTTGCCTCCCTCACTCTAATAATGCCTACGAGAGTAACGGTGCCACCTTACTGCCTCCAGGTACAGTAATGCTATCCCTTTTCCATGGTTTGGTACAGGGCAGCATGCTGACATCACGGCTTTGACTGGTTCTGAATCATGAGGTGCCCGGTCCTGGTTGATCCAAAACATTTGGTATTAGTTGATAAAAGCGATGCCATGCCAGGAGGAATGGCATTATTAGTAAGCACATGGGGCTAAGCGTCGTGGTGAAGAATGTGTCGGAGGAAATACACACCAAAACCCTTCTGTCCATAATGACAAAAACCGAGGACCATAATGGGGAACCTTGATCTTTGCTGTGGCGCCCCCTCTTTATTATATCTGACGCTGTTCAGGATGGACTCTCTTCTAAGGCGGCAGGCTATTCCGAAGTAATGCAAGGGTTAATGAGATGCGCAATGTCATCTCTGCCCCGGTTTGTCCCATGTTCCTCATGACTTTCATATTGTCCATTCTGTGTAAATTAATCAACTTCTATCTTTCTTCAAACACCGGCTTTCAAAAGTCTGCCATTTCCAGCATTATTACCATGTCTTTGACCTTTCTGAAATATTTAGGACCTCATGCCGGCTGATTGCTGGATGAAAATCTGTGCACGTGGACGAGATAATAAATGAGCCCATTATAAAGAATGACATGAGTGGGGGAGATGCTTCTTTGCAAAATCATCTGCCATCAACACCAGCCTGGCAGAAACATGTCACCTTATGGAGCTAAAGATGTCCAGAATTGGATGTAGAAGGTCATAGATGGAGGTGTCATGCTGTTTTGTACTGATTGGTCTCTAATCCGTGGCTCCAAAGCTTTTGCAAAACTACAATGCTCAGCATGCTTGATACCCTATCACCCATATATTGGAGACCACAGTTATATTTCATTGATAACCATATATTTTTCTAGATGATATCTCTCTAATACACTTAAGCCACCACAAAAACTTCCCCAAAAATGATGAATTTTTAAGTATGATAAATGTTTATGACACCACGTTCTGCAACGATTGTGAGATTCACTGGACAGGATACCACAGGTAGCAGTTAGGAGATCCAAGGTGCTTCTCATTAGGAGAAAGGACTGCAAAAAAACTGTGTCTTCTAAAGAGATTAGAACTGTGACTGTGCGTGCCCTTACCACTAGAGATGTGACAGAACATAAAAGTCTCCTGTTTCCCACCAACAGAGGTCAAACCTGCAGACTGACAGCCACGCAGAAGGAAGAGAAGCTGTGGAGACCGGCAGACAAAGTGTCTGCATCACAGCTAGATAGAAGTAGGGGTGAGCAGCACTCACTATACATATGGTATGCCACCCCAGGGCTATAAAAAGGACAACAGAAAAGGAAAGAAGGTATACCAAGCCTGCTTTTCTATTGGTTTAGTTTGTCCCAGATGAGGGAGACCAGCCCACCTGTATGACAGTACAATGAATATAGAGACATGACGAGTGCCACCACAGAGGGGTGCCAAAAAATGGTGACTAATAAGCATGGTACATAGTAGTTATACCATGTTGTTGACAACTGTGATACACTCCCGACAGGATGCCACTGGTAACAGGGGTAATAAGGTGCAGCTCAATAGGAGTGAGGGTTCCAATATGTAGTTTAAGGTGTTCAGAATTGCGACAGAGTAGGGAAAATGTAACAAAATAAAAAGTTTCTGTTTTCCACCATTTGTCACGTACAGTGTGGCAAGACTAAGTGCAACACAAAGGGATGAGGGGAAGGGAGCCCAATACTAGGGAAGAGGGGAGTGGGGACCCCTAGGCAGATCTAAAGTCACCCTGTCTGCCCTAAACGTCCCTATATAGATTCTGCACCGATCGCCGAGCAGGATCCTAATCCTTGCCTGACCATGGCAGTAAGCACTGCTTAGGGAAGAACAGGATGAACACTAGTCAGTCCCCACTACCTCTAAATACAGATGGGATAGACAAACGAGGGGCACACTTATCTTGAATAGACTCAGAGATGTAACACAGACATCCTCCAGCAACACCAAAGAGGAAGATAGCCGACTGCTATAGCTCCAAGCCTCAACAGTGAAATGGAAATATCACCGGCAATTCCCAGCAGCAGACAGGAAGTCTATAAACACCCAGGTCCAGGAGTGTCAGTTAGAGCTGGGAGGAGGTTGCCACCGGGTCCAAGAATCAGAAGGACTAGGAAGGCATCCACAAAGCCAACCGCAGAGACCTTCTGTAGCCAGATGCAGTGCGACTGTCTGCTGCCTCTGACATACCCGTGACACCAGTAGAGGTCAGACATATAGACTGACAGCCTGGCAGGAGAACTGTGGAGCCTGGTAGAGAGAGCATCTATGTCACAGCTAACTAGAAGTAGGGGTTAGCAGCATTCTCTAAATATTGTGTGCCCCACCAGGGCTATAGTGAGGAAACTAGAAAAGGAAAACAAGTAAATCCAGTCTGTATTTTTGTTGCTTTAGTGTTGATAGGTGAGACCAGACCACCTGTATAGAGTACGATGATTATAGAGACACGGCCATGTTTACCACCGCAGTCTTTGTTTCTGTGAGTGAAAAGTGCATCTGCCATAAGATCATCCGTATCAGAGGAGAACGTATGGACTAACTCCTGTGTCTGAATGTGAACACCAGCAATGGAAAGTACATTGATGTCAAACCAGGTGCGGATCTGCCTTGAGACTGTGCCAAAGGAAAAGAGAACCCGCTGAAGAGATCTCCAAGCCCACTTTTGTGTACACATGAACGATCTACCTGGAACGACCAAGTCTGTTGCCTCTTTAGATATTGTAACAATCAAGTGTGTTTCCTCTGTTAGTACAATTGTTCCTGAACTATCGGTGTCTGACTGTATCCGTGTACCATCCCTGTACCAATCAAATATATATATGTATATATATATATATATATATATATATATTTTTAAAAAAATTTAAGGGACACACCAGCATTCTACGACCAACCCATGGTATAAGATGACTGGTCTGCTATTGATTGGCTGAGCTACTCTTACTACTAGACATTCTCAGTACAAGAATAGCACTTTATTAGGGCAGATCTATTAGGTTACTGATTTGTAGCAAAGGTGCCATCCTATGATGGTGCCACAGAGTCACAAAACCCTTTGGAAGCCTGAACTCAATAATTTTGTGTCCTATAACCCCTTCTGCAGGCATCTAAGTGGAGCTTACCGCATACAGACTTATAGTACAGCATTCAGTGAACTCCGCAGTAAATCTGTATTCAGTAAACTCCTTGGCTCCCTCTAGTGGTGACTCCAAGGCAGCAGAATATTATCATTTCACACTAGGCTATACAGGGAATATAACAGGGAATATAACAGATCTGTGCTCCAGATACATTATAATCAGCAAAGTATTTGTAACAGATAAAGCTGAGGACATTCTTCACTAAGAGTTAAACTGAAATTGATATATATGCACTGTACAGAAATAGATGAGTAAAGTGAAGGTAATGCAGTCATCATTTTAAGGCTATTGATCCTGTTTAATATTAATGCACAGTAATGCTGCCTCCTATAACGTCTCTTCAGCTGTCCAGTATATATTTATGAGGCCTGCATTCATACTTGCTTATGTCAAAGAAAAAGCTAAAAGCAAAAGTGAAAAACTAATAATACTTGTCTGCTACTCAGCAATCATTTTGGGAAATCCTGCTGACCCTGCGGTTACACGGGACTGGAATAGAACAATAATTGATTGACTCCATACAGTACTGGTCAATAAAGGAAACCAGTCCAACTAGCTTGACTAGACTAGTAACTGGTCTGGGGTTCTCTGTCTCCCTTCTCTTGGTGTTAAAGAAAGCAGGAGGATGAGTAGGTTGTACACTGATCTTCACACTTTGGAGAGAGGGGAAAGCATCAAGAGTCTCAGGGAGAGCAGAGAAAGAGGCTGTGGATAAGGAGGAAAGCAAAGGAAGAGTATACAAAATGAGCTGATATATGAGCAGCAGAACCTTGGATATACTCATAGCTCACATCCAGCCTGTATTACACGCAGAGACACTATCGCAAGAAAAAAACCTGAATTTTGGATCAGACTGCAAACAAATGCTAAGGGGTCTGAAAATGAATGAAGCAGTGAAAATTGCCGACTGAAACTTTACTTAATTATCGTTCGGTATCCACACTAACATACGTAACAAGGTGCCTACTAGTGATGAGTGAGTGTACTCGTTGCTCTGGCTTTCCCGAGCACGCTCGGGTGACCTCCGAGTATTTATGACTGCTCGGAGATTTAGTTTTCATCACGGCAGCTGATTTACTTAGATGAGCACATAACCCTCCTCCTCAGCTCCGCATGGGCCAGTACCATGACCCCTGGCCTCCAGGCCAACCAATGATGTCAGGAGCTTTTACTTTCCTATGCCCCGGCCCTCCATCCACCAATCCAGACAACATACAGTATATCTAGCAGCTCACACAGTAAGTCCACTTTTTATTGTCTCTCCAGGAGTGGAACTATTGCTCCCAGGCTCTGGAGTCTAATGGAGCCCAAAAGGTACTTTTTGCCCCTAATGAGAACCTTTGATTTCATGTTCTATGATCAGCTTCTCTTTCCGCTGAGCCACAACTGATACACCTGTTCTTTGGGTGTTTTATTTCTGTTTCTATTTGTCCGTCCTATCACCTTTCGGGTGCAGCAATAAATACCTTCCCCTATTGATGCTTCCTGGTGGTGATAGATGACTTTGTTTGATTCATTCACTTTGCTGTAGTTTGTGTTGGTTGCCGTTGCTTTGTGTGTGATCCCTTTATTCTTTAGGGAACCGCTATTCTAAACATCCTAGGATCTGCTAAGGACATTCAGGGTAAGCCACCATCGAGTGGGGCAGCCATTGCGTTACCTTAGGGTGCCAACTTCTTTGGTCAGGCAGGGAGAAAAGCTTTTTCTAGTCTGAACAGGGACCTGTGAGGTTCAGGTAGTTGTCTTCCTGGTTTGTACGTCACCCGTGTGAATAACGGTATAAAAAACCTAGCTAGTCCTCCATTCCTCACCTTCACACTCACTTCTTTTTCTATCACTGCACCTTGATGCACCCCACCCCTCCGGACAACCTGTAAAACGAATCATCACAACATTTTACATCGTAAGAAACCACTCTACAGAATGCTCAGTCCCAGATCACTCTAATTTCTGGACCATACACATCAATGAGTTTGTCTTTCCCGCTGTATCAGGTATCTCCAGGCAGGGTCAACAGAATTCGAATGTTGTCTGATCTTCTTCATCCCTGTGATGATTGGGGTCTAAAAACACGTGGTGGTCTTAGCACAGATCTTTATGAAAAGTAGATAATCAGGTAGACTGGATTAACAGAACTGGACAGCTGGCAGCACAGAAGAGCGCAGTTCACATTTGCTTTGAGTCTCCGTTCATAACTCTGAAGTGATATCCTGACCACACACATTAATGGCATCTGTAGGACACTTCAGGGATGTCTGACGGGTCACTCAGACTAATCAGTAGGTATGAAGATACTGTAGCAGCTTTAATTCCCTTTAACCATTGGTAAACCTAATTCTAGAGGACCTGTCACTTCCCATGAATATGTATTTTAATAACCTTGTAAATGCCGCTGTTCTCCTGAATCTAGAGATGCTTTTCACTTTCTCCTGCGCCTCTCCGTTCCTGAGATATCACCCTCTGCTCCTTGAAATATAAATCTTGACTTGTTCACATTGTGGGTGTGGTTCTCAGCTCTTATCTGTGGGCGTGTTCCCGCGTACCACACCCACTTCGCTAACAATACTAGATTTACATAAAAGGAAGAGATGGCTATATCTCAGGAACGGTGAGGAATTAGAACAAAAGAAAAATATCTCTAGATTCAGGAGAACAGCAGTATTTACACCAGGTAAAACATTACAAATTTATGGCAAGTTACCGGTCCCCTTTAAATGACATATTTGGCTCTGCTACATCTGCAAATGCACAAGAAATAGTATAAATTGAATCATCCCCTAAACCTGCTGTGTCTGGATAACACTGAGCACATAGCAAACTAAGCAGAGATACCAGATATACCGCACGTTTGTCCTTTACTGCAGATCCACAAAATGTACAGATGTATACAATATCACCAGGGATAGACTTATATAGAGGCTGTTATAGACAGGCTGCTGAGTAGTGACTCTTCATAAGCATTATATACAGTACACAGGTATATACTATAAACGGAAATGTGTTGACCAGCATGAATATAAAGCCCTCTTCACACGTCCTGATATTTACGATAATGGAAAAACCAGTGCCATCAGTGTCCGTGTACAATCCGAGTGGGTCTGTGTGCACCATCCATGTGACACATGCTGAAATAGAATGCAGAAGAGAAATGACAGATGTTTAGGTGTTAAATGTGCAAAGATTGAGATAGATATATAGAGATAATAGATAGATGATAGATAACAGATAGATAGATGATAATCGATAGATGATAGATACATAGATAATAGATAGATAATAGATGATAGATAATAGATAGATGATAGACGAATAATAGACAATAGACAGATAATAAATGATAGATAGATTAGATTGATAGCAAGATAGAGATTCATGAGACGTACAGTGGTTAAAAAAAAAAAGTATTTAGCCAGCCACCAATTGTGCAAGTTTTCCCACTTAAAAAAAATGAGAGAGGCCTGTAATTGACATCATAGGTAGACCACAACTATGAGAGTCAAAATGAGAAAACAAATCCAGAAACTCACCTTGTCTGATTTGGCAAGATTTATTTTTCTAATTATGGTGGAAAATAAGTATTTGGTCATTAACAAAAGTTCATCTCAATATTTTGTTATACATCCTTTGTTGGCAATGACAGAGGTGAAACGTTTTCTGTAAGTCTTCACAAGGTTGGCAAACACTGTTGGTGGCATGTTGGCAAAAAACCACATATAATGAATCAGAATCCTAGAACAACACCAAAAAGACCAAAGACACAACAAGGATCCCTAAAATATAACCTTTAATGGAAAAAAGTTAAAAAAAAACTCTATTTTTCATAGTAACAAAACAAATTGGGAAGACAAGTTGTGTACCTGTTAGACCCTGCGGGGTAACTACAATATACCCTGCCTGGCAGTGGAGGTTGGCGCCCTAAATTTCTGCGTTAGGCGCCCCCACTCCTCGGCGGCTCACCCTTTAAATCCCTAAAAATCCCTGCAATACAGGAATTCTGGTGATCCCTATAGCTAGTCCCTATAATCACACCTGCCTGACAGTGGAGGTCGACACCCTAATTTTCCACGGTAGGTGCCCCCACTCATCGATGGCTGACCCTAGAGTCCCTTAGAATCCCTGCAATGGAGATAGAGAATAGAAGTGTCTCAAAAACACCCTGGTACCCGTAAGAAGAGAAAGAAAAACTAATAAAAAAATAAATAAATAAAAATAAAACAGAATCAAAAAATATTTTAGATGTCACTTAAACGGTAATAGTCACCAAAATCAACTGATAAGTCACTCAATAATTTGACCCAAAATAAATAAACGGGTAGACAGAGTGCAAAAAATAAATTTCTGTCCCAGCGAAGAATATCACAGCATAAGAGTGCATAGTGTAAAGGCACAATCGTCTAATTACAAGTAGGAAAGGCAATGCTATAACTTAGATAAATGCACCCATCTCTTTGCTGCGGTGTCCCATCCTGTTCACTTAAACAGCCAAATACAGGGGTAAAGTGATGAATCATACGCTAATCAGAGTCTATTATACCACCACAGGATGTGGCAAGTTTATAAAAAATTGTTTAAATAATAATAGCCATATGAGGGTTTTCCAGATACAAACAAATCAATTAGTGAAAAATACCACAGCACAAAAAACGCATGGTGAAAGGACACAATCGTCTTTTTAAAGGGAGAGGCAATGCAATATCTCAAATCTGTACTCATCTATTTGCTGCGGCATCCCGTCTTGTTATCCACGAAACCCAGATGTAAAGATAGTATGGTGAATAAGGCGATTATCAGCATCTTTAAAAAATCCCCAGGTAATGCCCGAGTGCTAATCCCGAAGTAATGCTATTATTATTTAAACAATTTTTTATAAACTTGCCACATCCTGTGGTGGTATAATAGACGCTGATTAGCGTATGATTCATCACTTTACCCCTGTATTTGGCTGTTTAAGTGAACAGGATGGGACACCGCAGCAAAGAGATGGGTGCATTTATCTAAGTTATAGCATTGCCTTTCCTACTTGTAATTACACGATTGTGCCTTTACACTATGCACTCTTATGCTGTGATATTCTTCGCTGGGACAGAAATTTATTTTTTGCACTCTGTCTACCCGTTTATTTATTTTGGGTCAAATTATTGAGTGACTTATCAGTTGATTCTGGTGACTATTACCGTTTATGTGACATGTAAAATATTTTTTGATTGTTTTTTTTTTTCCTTTTTGATTAGTTTTTCTTTCTCTTCTTACGGGTACCAGGGTGTTTTTGGGACACTTCTCCATTGCAGGGATTCTAAGGGACCCTAAGGTCAGCCATCGATGAGTGGGGGCACCTACCGTGGAAAATTAGGGTGTCGACCTCCACTGTCAGGCAGGTGTGATTATAGGGACTAGCTATAGGGATCACCAGAATTCCTGTATTGCAGGGATTTTTAGGGATTTAAAGGGTGAGCCGCCGAGGAGTGGGGGCGCCTACCGCAGAAATTTAGGGCGCCAACCTCCACTGCCAGGCAGGGTATATTGTAGTTACCCCGCAGGGTCTAATAGGTACACAAATTGTCTTCCCAATTTGTTTTGTTATTATGAAAAATAGAGGTTTTTTTTACTTTTTTCCATTAAAGGTTATATTTTAGGGATCCTTGTTGCTTCTTTGGTCTTTTTGGTGGTATGTTGGCCCATTCCTCCATGCAGATCTCCTCTAGAGCAGTGATGTTTTGGGCCTGTTGCTGGGCAACACAGACTTTCAACTCCCTCCAAAGGTTTTCTATGGGGTTGAGATCTGGACACTGGCTAGGCCACAACCAGGACCTTCATATGCTTCTTACAAAGCCACTCCTTCGTTGCCCTGGCGGTGTGCTTGGGATCATTATCATGCTGAAAGACCCATCCATGCTTCATCTTCAATGCCCTTGCTGATGGAAGGAGGTTTGCAATCAAAATCTCACGATACATGGCCCCATTCATTCTTTCACGTATATGGATCAGTCATCCTGGTCGCTTTGCAGAGAAACAGCCCCAAAGCATGATGTTGCCACCCCCTTGCTTCACAGTAGGAATGGTGTTCTTTGGATGCAACTCAGCATTCTGTATGCTCCAAACATGACGAGTTTTGTTTCTACCAAACAGTTCTACTTTGGTTTCATCAGACCATATGACATTCTCCCAATGCTCTTCTGGATAATCCAAATGCTCTTTAGCAAACTTCAGACGGGCCCGGACATGTACTGGCTTAAGCAGTGGGACAAGTCTGGCACTGCAGGATCTGAGTCTCTGGAGGTGTCGTGTGTTACTGATGGTAGCGTTTGTTATGGTGGCCCCAGCTCTATGCAGGTCATTCACTAGGTCCCCCCGCGTGGTTCTGGGATTTTTGCTCACTGTTCTTTTGATCATTTTGACCCCACGAGGTGAGATCTTGCGAGGAGCCCCAGATCGAGGGAGATTATCAGTGGTCTTGTATGTCTTCCATTTTCTTATTATTGCTCCCACAGTTGATTTCATCACACCAAGCTGCTTGCCTATTGCAGATTCAGTCTTCCCAGCCTGGTGCAGGGCTATAATTTTGTTTCTGGTGTCCTTCGACAGCTCTTTGGTCTTCACCATAGTGGAGTTTGGAGTGTGACTGTTTGAAGATGTGGACATGCGTATTTTATACTGATAAGAAGTTCAAGCAGGAGCCATTACTACAGGTAATTAGTGGAGGACAGAGGAGCCTCTTTAAGAAGAAGTTACAGGTCTGTGAGAGCCAGAGATCTTGCAGGTTTTAAGGTGACCAAATACTTATTTTCTACCATAATTTGAAAAATAAATCTTGCCAAATCAGACAAGGTCATTTTCTGGATTTGTTTTGTCAATTTTGACTCTCATAGTTGTGGTCTACCTATGATGCCTCTCTCATCTTTTTAAGTGGGAGAACTTGCATAATTGGTGGCTGACTAAATACTTTTTTTTCCCCATTGTAAATAGTGTCTGCCTTGCATGTGTATTTTACTGTACTTTTATTACGCTAATAAATAAATAATTGAAACAAAAACAGCACAGGTAAAGCAGACAGCTAGCTGCTATTATCAGGCTGGGAAAGTCCATGGATATTGTCCCTTTCCCAGCCTAAAAATACCAGACCGCAGCCACTCGATAATTGGCGCTTCTATTTACATAGTTACATAGTTATTAAGGTTGAAGGAAGACTTTAAGTCCATCTAGTTCAACCCATAGCCTAACCTAACATGCCCTAACATGTTGATCCAGGGGAAGGCAAAAAAAACCCATGTGGTAAGAGTAAGCTCCATCATGGGGAAAAAAATTCCTTCCCGACCCCACATACGGCAGTCAGACTAGTTCCCTGGATCAACGCCTTATCAAGGAATCTAATATATATACCCTGTAATATTATAATTTTCCAGAAAGGTATCCAGTCCCCTCTTAAATTGAAGCAATGAGTCACTCATTACAACATCATATGGCAGAGAGTTCCATAGTCTCACTGCACTTACAGTAAAGAATCCGCGTCTGTTATTATGCTTAAACCTTCTTTCCTCCAGACGTAGAGGATGCCCCCTTGTCCCTGTCACCGGTCTATGATTAAAAAGATCAGCAGAAAGGTCTTTGTACTGTCCCCTCATATATTTATACATTAACATAAGATCACCCCTTAGTCTTCTTTTTTCCAAACTAAATAGCCCCAAGTGTAATAACCTATCATGGTATTGCAGACCCCCCAGTCCTCTAATAACCTTGGTTGCTCTTCTCTGCACCCGCTCCAGTTCAGCTATGTCTTTCTTATACACCGGAGACCAGAACTGTGCACAGTATTCTAAGTGCGGTCGCACTAGTGACTTGTATAGAGGTAAAATTATGTTCTCCTCATGAGCATCTATGCCTCTTTTAATGCATCCCATTATTTTATTTGCCTTTGTAGCAGCTGCCTGACACTGGCCACTGAATATGAGTTTGTCATCCACCCATACACCCAGGTCTTTTTCATTGACGGTTTTGCCCAGAGATTTAGAATTAAGCACATAGTTATATAAACATCTTATTACTTCTACCCAAGTGCATGACCTTACATTTATCCCCATTAAAGCTCATTTGCCATTTATCAGCCCAAGCTTCTAGTTTACATAAATCAGCCTGTAATATAAAATTGCCCTCCCCTGTATTGATTACCCTGCAGAGTTTAGTGTCATCTGCAAATATTGAAATTCTACTCTGAATGCCCCCTACAAGGTCATTAATAAATATGTTAAAAAGAAGAGGGCCCAATACTGACCCCTGTGGTACCCCACTACTAACCGTGACCCAGTCTGAGTGTGCTCCATTAATAACCACCCTTTGTTTCCTATCCCTGAGCCAGCTCTCAACCCACTTACACATATTTTCCCCTATCCCCATTATTCTCATTTTATGTATCAACCTTTTGTGTGGCACCGTATCAAAAGCTTTTGAAAAGTCCATATACACTACATCCACTGGGCTCCCTTGGTCCAGTCCAGAACTTACCTCTTCATAGAAGCTGATCAAATTAGTCTGACATGAACGGTCCCTAGTAAACCCGTGCTGATACTGGGTCATGAGGTTATTCCTCTTCAGATACTCCAGCATAGCATCCCTTAGAATGCCCTCCAGGATTTTACCCACAGTAGAGGTTAAACTTACTGGCCTATAATTTCCGAGTTCAGTTTTTGTCCCCTTTTTGAATATTGGCACTACATTTGCTATACGCCAGTCCTGTGGTACAGACCCTGTTATTATGGACTCTTTCAAGATTAAAAATAATGGTCTATCAATGACTGTACTTAATTCCTGCAGTACTCGGGGGTGTATCCCATCCGGGCCCGGAGATTTGTCAATTTTTGTGATTTTTAGACGCCGCCGTACTTCCTGCTGGGTTAAGCAGGTAACATTAAATTGGGAATTATTATCACTAGTCATATTGGCTGCCATGGGATTTTCTTTTGTAAATACTGATGAAAAAAAGTCATTTAGCATATTGGCTTTTTCCTCATCCTCATCCACCATTTCACCCAGACTATTTTTAAGGGGGCCAACACTATCATTTTTTAGTTTCTTACTATTTATGTAGTTAAAGAATATTTTGGGGTTATTTTTGCTCTCTCTGGCAATGAGTCTCTCTGTCTCAATCTTTGCTGCCTTGATTTGCTTTTTACATAATTTATTTAAATTTTTGTATTTATTTAATGCCTCCTCACTACCTACTTCCTTTAATTTTCTAAATGCTTTCTTTTTGTCACTTATTGCGCCCCTTACAGCTTTATTTAGCCATATTGGTTTCCTCCTATTTCTAGTATGTTTATTCCCATACGGTATATACTGTGCACAGGTCCTATCCAGGATGCTAATAAACGTCTCCCATTTTCTTTGTGTACTTTTATGTCTCAGGATATCGTCCCAGTTAATTGCACCAAGATCCTCTCTCATCCGTTGGAAATTTGCCCTCTGGAAGTTTAGTGTCCTTGTCACCCCTCTACTACACATCTTATTAAAGGAGACATGAAAACTTATTATTTTGTGATCACTATTCCCCAAGTCACCCCCAACCCTTATATTTGATATGCGGTCTGGCCTGTTGGTTAATATTAGGTCTAGCAGTGCCCCCCTTCTTGTTGGGTCCTGAACCAGTTGTGAAAGGTAATTGTCTCTCATAGTTGTCAAAAACCGATTACCTTTACTGGAACTGCAGGTTTCTGTTCCCCAATCTATTTCAGGGTAGTTGAAGTCCCCCATAATAATGACTTCTCCTTGAGTCGCAACTTCATCTATTTGCTTTACAAGGATATTCTCCATTGCTTCCATTATTTTTGGAGATTTATAACAAACCCCTATCAGTAATTTATTATTTTTTCCCCCTCCCCTTATCTCCACCCACAGGGACTCTACATTTTCATTAGATTCACCTATATTATCACGCAGGATGGGTTTTAACCCCTTCCTGACATCCGACGTACTATCCCGTCGAGGTGGGGTGGGCCCGTATGACCGCCGACGGGATAGTACGTCCAGCGCGATCGGCGGCGCTCACGGGGGGAGCGCGGCCGATCGCGGCCGGGTGTCAGCTGCCTATCGCAGCTGACATCCGGCACTATGTGCCAGGAGCGGTCACGGACCGCTCCCGGCACATTAACCCCCGGCACACCGCGATCAAACATGATCGCGATGTGCCGGCGGTGCAGGGAAGCATCGCGCAGGGAGGGGGCGATCGCGTTGCTGCGAGGGTCTTACCTCCCTCCCTGCCTGCTCCAGACCCGGATCCAAGATGGCCGCGGATCCGGGTCCTGCAGGGAGGGAGGTGGCTTCACAGAAGCCTGCTCAGAGCAGGCACTGTGAAGCAGCCTGCACTTCTCGCAGATCGGTGATCTGTCAGAGTGCTATGCAAACTGGCAGATCACCGATCTGTATTGTCCCCCCCTGGGGCAAAGTAAAAAAGTAAAAAAAAAAATTTCCAAATGTGTAAAAAAAAAAAAAAAAATCCAAAATAATGAAAAAAAAAAATAAAATATTCCCATAAATACATTTCTTTATCTAAATAAAAAAAACAAAACAATAAAAGTACACATATTTAGTATCGCCGCGTCCGTAACGACCCGAGCTATAAAACTGGCCCACTAGTTAACCCCTTCAGTAAACACCGTAAGAAAAAAAAAAAAAAAACGAGGCAAAAAACAACGCTTTATTATCATACCGCCGAACAAAAAGTGGAATAACACGCGATCAAAAAGACAGATATAAATAACCATGGTACCGCTGAAAGCGTCATCTTGTCCTGCAAATAACGAGCCACCATACAGCATGATCAGCAAAAAAATAAAAAAGTTATAGTCCTGAGAATAAAGCGATGCAAAAATAATTATTTTTTCCATAAAATAGTTTTTATCGTATAAAAGCGCCAAAACATAAAAAAATAATATAAATGAGGTATCGCTGTAATCGTACTGACCCGAAGAATAAAACTGCTTTATCAATTTTACCAAACGCGGAACAGTATAAACGCCTCTCCCAAAAGAAATTCATGAATAGCTGGTTTTTGGTCATTCTGCCTCACAAAAATCGGAATAAAAAGCGATCAAAAAATGTGACGTGCCCAAAAAGTTACCAATAAAAACGTCAACTCGTCCCACAAAAAACAAGACCTCACATGACTCTGTGGACCAAAATATGGAAAATTTATAGCTCTCAAAATGTGGTAACGCAAAAAATATTTTTTGCAATAAAAAGCGTCTTTCAGTGTGTGACGGCTGCCAATCATAAAAATCCGCTAAAAAAACTCGCTATAAAAGTAAATCAAACCCCCCTTCATCACCCCCTTAGGAAAAAATAAAAAAAATGTATTTATTTCCATTTTCCCATTAGGGTTAGGGTTAGGGCTAGGGTTGGGGCTAGGGTTAAGGCTACAGTTAGGGTTGGGGCTAAAGTTAGGGTTAGGGTTGGGGCTAAAGTTACGGTTAGGGTTTAGATTACATTTACGGTTGGGAATAGGGTTGGGATTAGGGTTAGGGGTGTGTCAGGGTTAGAGGTGTGGTTAGGGTTACTGTTGGGATTAGGGTTAGGGGTGTGCTTGGATTAGGGTTTCAGTTATAATTGGGGGGTTTCCACTGTTTCGGCACATCAGGGGCTCTCCAAACGCGACATGGCGTCCGATCTCAATTCCAGCCAATTCTGCGTTGAAAAAGTAAAACAGTGCTCCTTCCCTTCCGAGCTCTCCCGTGTGCTCAAACAGGGGTTTACCCCAACATATGGGGTATCAGCGTACTCAGGACAAATAGGACAACAACCTTTGGGGTCCAATTTCTCCTGTTACCCCTGGGAAAATACAAAACTGGGGGCTAAAAAATATTTTTTGTGGGAAAAAAAAGGATTTTTTATTTTCACGGCTCTGCGTTATAAACTGTAGTGAAAAACTTGGGGGTTCAAAGTTCTTACAACACATCTAGATAAGTTCCTTGGGGGGTCTAGTTTCCAAAATGGGGTCACTTGTGTGGGGCTTCTACTGTTTAGGTACATTAGGGGCTCTGCAAACGCAATGTGACGCCTGCAGACCATTCCATCTAAGTCTGCATTCCAAATGGCGCTCCTTCCCTTCCGAGCCCTCCCATGCATCCAAACGGTGGTTCCCCCCACATATGGGGTATCAGCGCACTCAGGACAAATTGGACAACAAAGTTTGGGGTCCAATTTCTCCTGTTACCCTCGGGAAAATACAAAACTGGGGGCTGAAAAATAATTTTTGTGGGAAAAAATTTTTGTTTTATTTTTACGGCTCTGCATTATTAACTTCTGTGAAGCCCTTGGTGGGTGAAAGCACTCACCACACATCTAGATAAGTTCCTTAGGGGGTCTACTTTCCAACATGGTGTCACTTGTGGGGGGTTTCTACTGTTTAGGTACATTAGGGGCTCTGCAAACGCAATGTGACGCCTGCAGACCATTCCATCTAAGTCTGCATTCCAAATGGTGCTCCTTCACTTCCGAGCCCTCCCATGCATCCAAACGGTGGTTCCCCCCACATATGGGGTATCAGCGCACTCAGGACAAATTGGACAACAAATTTTGGGGTCCAATTTCTCCTGTTACCCTCGGGAAAATACAAAACTGGGGGCTGAAAAATAATTTTTGTGGGAAAAAATTTTTGTTTTATTTTTACGGCTCTGCATTATTAACTTCTGTGAAGCCCTTGGTGGGTCAAAGCGCTCAAAAGTTAAAACACATCTAGATAAGTTCCTTAGGGGGTCTACTTTCCAAAATGGTGTCACTTGTGGGGGGTTTCAATGTTTAGGCGCATCAGTGGCTCTCCAAACGCAACATGGCGTCCCATCTCAATTCCTGTCAATTTTGCATTGAAAAGTCAAACGGTGCTACTTCCCTTCCGAGCTCTCCCATGCGCCCAAACAGTGGTTTACCCCCACATATGGGGTATCAGCGTACTCAGGACAAATTGTACAACAACTTTTGGGGTCCAATTTTTTCTCTTACCCTTGGGAAAATATAAAATTGGGGGTGAAAAGATAATTTTTGTGAAAAAATATGATTTTTTATTTTTACGGTTCTGCATTATAAACTTCTGTGAAGCCCTTGGTGGGTCAAAGCGCTCAAAACACATCTAGATAAGTTCCTTAGGGGGTCTACTTTCCAAAATGGTGTCACTTGTGGGGGGTTTCAATGTTTAGGCGCATCAGTGGCTCTCCAAACGCAACATGGCGTCCCATCTCAATTCCTGTCAATTTTGCATTGAAAAGTCAAACGGTGCTACTTCCCTTCCGAGCTCTCCCATGCGCCCAAACAGTGGTTTACCCCCACATATGGGGTATCAGCGTACTCAGGACAAATTGTACAACAACTTTTGGGGTCCAATTTCTTCTCTTACCCTTGGGAAAATATAAAATTGGGGGTGAAAAGATAATATTTGTGAAAAAATATGATTTTTTATTTTTACGGTTCTGCATTATAAACTTCTGTGAAGCACTTAATGGGTCAAAGTGCTCACCACACCTCTAGATAAGTTCCTTAGGGGGTCCACTTTCCAAAATGGTGTCACTTGTGGGGGGTTTCAATGTTTACGCACATCAGGGGCTCTACAAACGCAACATGACGTCTCATCTCAATTCCTGTCAATTTTGCATTGAAAAGTCAAATGGCGCTCCTTCGCTTCCGAGCTCTGTCATGCACCCAAACAGTGGTTTACCCCCACATATGGGGTATCGGCGTACTCAGGACAAATTGTACAACAACTTTTGGGGTCCATTTTCTCCTGTTACCCTTGGTAAAATAAAACAAATTGGAGCTGAAGTAAATTTTTTGTGAAAAAAAGTTAAATGTTCATTTTTATTTAAACATTCCAAAAATTCCTGTGAAGCACCAGAAGGGTTAATAAACTTCTTGAATGTGGTTTTGAGCACCTTGAGGGGTGCAGTTTTTAGAATGGTGTCACACTTGGGTATTTTCTATCATATAGACCCCTCAAAATGACTTCAAATGAGATGTGGTCCCTAAAAAAAAATGGTGTTGTAAAAATGAGAAATTGCTGGTCAACTTTTAACCCTTATAACTCCCTAACAAAAAAAAATTTTGGTTCCAAAATTGTGCTGATGTAAAGTAGACATGTGGGAAATGTTACTTATTAAGTATTTTGTGTGACATATCTCTGTGATTTAAGGGCATAAAAATTCAAAGTTGGAAAATTGCAAAATTTTCAAAATTTTCGCCAAATTTCCATTTTTTTTGCAAATAAACGCAGGTAATATCAAAGAAATTTTACCATTATCATGAAGTACAATATGTCATGAGAAAACAATGTCAGAATCGCCAAGATCCGTTGAAGCGTTCCAGAGTTATAACCTCATAAAGGGACAGTGGTCAGAATTGTAAAAATTGGCCCGGTCATTAACGTGCAAACCACCCTTGGGGGTGAAGGGGTTAAGGCAGATTTTACATATAGACACACCCCTCCCCCTCACTTATCTGTACGGTCATTTCTGGACAGGCTATAGCCCTGCAAGTTAACAGCCCAGTCATGGCTCTCATCCAGCCATGTTTCAGATATCCCCACCATGTCATAATTATGTTCCAACAACATTAGTTCTAATTCGTCCATTTTGTTGGCGAGGCTTCTGGCATTAGTATACATGCACTTGATGTTCCTCTCTGTACCTCAATTCTTTCTTAAATTACTAACTGTTCTAACCCCACCCCCCATGCCACCGCCACCCCCAACTTCCTTATTTGTGCCCAGGTCTCTATCTGCACTATCTTCCCCTCCTATAAAATGAATATCCTCCCCCCAATCCCTAGTTTAAACACTCCTCCAACCTTCTAACCATTTTCTCCCCCAGCACAGCTGCACCTTCCCCATTGAGGTGGAGCCCGTCCCTAGCGTAGAGCCTGTAGCCCACTGAGAAGTCGGCCCAGTTCTGCAGGAACCCAAACCCCTCCTTCCTACACCAATTCTTGAGCCACTTATTAACCTCCCTAATCTCCCGTTGCCTCTCTGGCGTGGCACGTGGTACAGGCAGTATTTCAGAAAATACCACGTTGGAGGTCCTTGCTTTCAGCTTGCAGCCTAATTCCCTGAAATCATCTTTAAGGACCTTCCACCTACCTCTAAGTTTGTCATTTGTGCCAATGTGCACCATGACCGCTGGGTCCTCACCAGCCCCTCCCAGTAATCTGTCCACCCGATCAGCGATGTGTCGGACTCGAGCGCCAGGTAGGCAGCACACCGTCCGACGATCCCTGTCTTTGTGACAGATTGCCCTATCTGTTCCCCTAATAATTGAGTCCCCCACTACCAGCACCTGTCTGGCCTGCCCTACTCTCCTATTTCCCTCCTTACTGGAGCAGTCACTCCTCCGGCTTTCAGAGGACATGGCTGCAGCAGTGCTACCCCTGTACTGGAACCCCCCTCATCTGCCAACTTAGCTAACTTATTGGGGTGTGCCAGATCAGGACTAGCCTCCCTGGCACTCTTCCCTCTACCCCGCTTTCTGACTGTCACCCAGCTAACTGCCACACTGTCCTGCAGCTCCATCCTACCATCCCCCTCCTCATCTATCCCATTGAGCGTCTGCTCTGTGAGCAGAAGACTCCTCTCCATATTGTCTATGGATCTCAGTGTTGCCAGCTGCACATTTAGATCCAGTATCTGGGATTCCAAATGCACAACGTGCTCACATCTTGCACAGCAGTATGCACCCTCGATCGGCTGATCAAGGACTGCATACATGTGGCAAGATGTGCACTGGATGGCATTAACAATTGTGGAGCACATTTCCTAATGGGGATTGCACCAGACAGAAACGTTAAATAAAAATAAATACAAAGTATTAATTAACAATTGTATGGTGGCTCCGGGTTAGTAATATTAAATTAGGAAGGTGACAATATCCATGGATCTTTCCAGCCTCATAACATAAGCCCCCCAGCTGTCTGCTTTACCTTGGCTGGTTATCAAAAAACTAGATGGTGGCCCGATTCTAACGCATCGGGTATTCTAGTATTTGCATGTCCACGTAGTATATTGCCCAGTCACGTAGTATATTGGCCAGCCACGTAGTATATTGCCCAGCCACGTAGTATATTGCCCAGTCTCGTATTATATTGCCCAGCCACGTACTATATTGCCCAGCCACGTAGTATAATGCTCCATGCAGTTATGGCCCCATAGATGCCCCATATAATGCTCCATGCAGTTATGGCCCCATAGATGCCCCATATAATGCTCCATGCAGTTATGGCCCCATAGATGCCCCATATAATGCTCCATGCAGTTATGGCCCCATAGATGCCCCATATAATGCTCCATGCAGTTATGGCCCCATAGATGCTCCATATAATGCTCCATAGATGCCCCATATAATGCTCCATGCAGTTATGGCCCCATAGATGCCCCATATAATGCTCCATGCAGTTATGGCCCCATAGATGCCCCATATAATGCTCCATGCAGTTATGGCCCCATAGATGCCCCATATAATGCTCCATGCAGTTATGGTCCTATAGATGCCCCATATAATGCTCCATTCAGTTATGGCCCCATAGATGCCCCATATAATGCTCCATGCAGTTATGGTCTCATAGATGCCCCATATAATGCTCCATGCAGTTATGGCCCCATAGATGCTCCATATAATGTTCCATGCAGTTATGGCCCCATAGATGCCCCATATAATGCTCCATGCAGTTATGGCCCCATAGATGCCCCATATAATGCTCCATGTAGTTATGATCCTATAGATGCCCCATATAATGCTCCATTCAGTTATGGCCCCATAGATGCCCCATATAATGCTCCATGCAGTTATGGCCTCATAGATGCCCCATATAATGCTCCATGCAGTTATGGCCCCATAGATGCTCCATATAATGCTCCATGCAGTGATGGCCCCATAGATGCTCCATATAATGCTCCATGCAGTTATGGCCCCATAGATGCCCTATATAATGCTCCATGCAGTTATGGCCCCATAGATGCTCCATATAATGCTCCATGCAGTTATGGCCCCATAGATGCCCCATATAATGCTCCATGCAGTTATGGCCCCATAGATGCTCCATATAATGCTCCATGCAGTTATGGCCCCATAGATGCCCCATATAATGCTCCATGCAGTTATGGCCTCATAGATGTCCCATATAATGCTCCATGCAGTTATGGCCCCATAGATGCCCCATATAATGCTCCATGCAGTTATGGCCCCATAGATGTCCCATATAATGCTCCATGCAGTTATGGCCCCATAGATGCCCCATATAATGCTCCATGCAGTTATGGCCCCATAGATGTCCCATATAATGCTCCATGCAGTTATGGCCCCATATAATGCTCCATGCAGTTATGGCCCCATAGATGCCCCATATAATGCTCCATGCAGTTATGGCCTCATAGATGTCCCATATAATGCTCCATGCAGTTATGGCCCCATAGATGTCCCATATAATGCTCCATGCAGTTATGGCCCCATAGATGCTCCATATAATGCTCCATGCAGTTATGGCCCCATAGATGCCCTATATAATGCTCCATGCAGTTATGGCCCCATAGATGCTCCATATAATGCTCCATGCAGTTATGGCCCCATAGATGCCCCATATAATGCTCCATGCAGTTATGGCCCCATAGATGCCCCATATAATGCTCCATGCAGTTATGGCCCCATAGATGCCCCATATAATGCTCCATGCAGTTATGGCCCCATAGATGTCCCATATAATGCTCCATGCAGTTATGGACCCATATAATGCTCCATGCAGTTATGGCCCCATAGATGCCCCATATAATGCTCCATGCAGTTATGGCCTCATAGATGTCCCATATAATGCTCCATGCAGTTATGGCCCCATAGATGCCCCATATAATGCTCCATGCAGTTATGGCCCCATAGATGCCCCATATAATGATCCATGCAGTTATGGCCCCATAGATGTCCCATATAATGCTCCATGCAGTTATGGACCCATATAATGCTCCATGCAGTTATGGCCCCATAGATGCCCCATATAATGCTCCATGCAGTTATGGCCTGATAGATGTCCCATATAATGCTCCATGCAGTTATGGCCCCATAGATGCCCCATATAATGCTCCATGCAGTTATGGCCCCATAGATGCCCCATATAATGCTCCATGCAGTTATGGCCCCATAGTTGCCCCATATAATGCTCCATGCAGTTATGGCCCCATAGATGTCCCATATAATGCTCCATGCAGTTATGGCCCCATATAATGCTCCATGCAGTTATGGCCCCATAGATGCCCCATATAATGCTCCATGCAGTTATGGCCCCATAGATGCCCCATATAATGCTCCATGCAGTTATGGCCTCATAGATGTCCCATATAATGCTCCATGCAGTTATGGCCCCATAGATGTCCCATATAATGCTCCATGCAGTTATGGCCCCATAGATGCTCCATATAATGCTCCATGCAGTTATGGCCCCATAGATGCCCTATATAATGCTCCATGCAGTTATGGCCCCATAGATGCTCCATATAATGCTCCATGCAGTTATGGCCCCATAGATGCTCCATATAATGCTCCATGCAGTTATGGCCCCATAGATGCCCCATATAATGCTCCATGCAGTTATGGCCCCATAGATGTCCCATATAATGCTCCATGCAGTTATGGCCCCATAGATGCCCCATATAATGCTCCATGCAGTTATGGCCCCATAGATGTCCCATATAATGCTCCATGCAGTTATGGCCCCATATAATGCTCCATGCAGTTATGGCCCCATAGATGCCCCATATAATGCTCCATGCAGTTATGGCCCCATAGATGCCCCATATAATGCTCCATGCAGTTATGGCCCCATAGATGCTCCATATAATGCTCCATGCAGTTATGGCCCCATAGATGCTCCATATAATGCTCCATGCAGTTATGGCCCCATAGATGCCCCATATAATGCTCCATGCAGTTATGGCCCCATAGATGCCCCATATAATGCTCCATGCAGTTAAGGCCCCATAGATGCTCCATATAATGCTCCATGCAGTTATGGCCCCATATAATGAAAAAAGAAAACCACTTGAAAAAAATATATATGAAAAAATAAATAAATAATCCAAAAATCAATAATGTTCAAAATATAAGTAATTTTATTAGGAACACCAATCCAATCTAACACAAAAAAATACAATTAAAAAACATTACAACAATTCTAAAAACCCGAGGGAGCAGAATACCACCCATAACCTGAATATTACATAACAATAGCATACGGTTTTTATGCAAATTAATCTACCGTAATGGGGAAACCTATATTATATATATCAAGATTTATTTCTATAAATATTAATAAATAAATAAAGTGCAAATGACTAAATATCTATATCCAAGTAGTATAATTTAATTTTAATAAATAAGGGATATATAGTTAGAATATATCTTTAAAGTGCATATAACCAAATCACATGTAATAAGCCCTAATAGGAAAGTGACTAGTGCATAATAAGAACTCCATATACTAACCAGGATTCATTTCCCACGTGGTATTGCCGCTATCCCACACTCCAACGCTGCGTTTCACGTTGCTTCTTCAGGGAGTGATAGGAAATGAGGGCTATAGTCGTATATATATAGACCCAAAAGTTAGAGTCTAGCCAATGAAAAGTTCGCTGCTCACCTGTGTATAATGCGGCGCTTGATTCACCGCCACACATCACGGCATCCCGCCACCGGTCCTGCGGCAACGTCACAAGAGGGCGCAGTCGCACCATCCGCGACGTCACAGGCAGGGCACGTGACAAGACACACGTGCAGGGAAGCAACCAAGCGCACAACACAGGGGCAGCCATAAGATGTACTGGCAAGGAGAAGGGCAAAAAAGGAAAACTAACAGCACGCCCGACCTAATATAGGCATAGAAGGAGGATCGTACGTTCTAACCTCAGAGCGATCATATTTTTGAAAGTGAAGGTGAACAAAATATAAAAATAATAAAGTGCATATGAGATCTACCTAAAAATATATATATATACACACACCAATAAATATCCAAGTAATTCAGATAATACACACCAACCATACATATAAAAGTGAAATATTAGTGTTGATAAACGTCAAATCATTAACAATTTAAAACATAAATATAATAACATACATTAAATATGTGAAGACAAATAAATAAATAACTTAATAAAATTAAGTTCATTTAATAAATTAGATTCATAAAGTGAAAACGTGTCTTCCAATATAGATTTTTTCTTCACTCCAATAAAATTCTCCTTCATATCCTTTAGATGTCATTAGCAGTCACTCCTATTCTATACATAGTGAACCTAAAATACTAAAACAAAAACACGTTAAAAACATCCATACGACTATAAATCCCTCAAAAAGAAAACTTAAAAGAAAAAGATAAAACCAAAAAATAAATAAAAATAAAAAACTAATACATATATATATACATAAATATACAATAAAATAAACTATAATTAACAATCTTCAAGGTATATATCTCTATAACATATATCTACATAATTTAATGGCATAGAGGCTAATGATCAGCAAATATACGAAACCTAAATCACAAAAAGCTGGAGAATCCCCATTGATCATTAAGACCAAGTGGTTTCATTGTCCTAAGTGTCGTTATCCAACGACACTCCTTGTGTGCCAGCTTATTCATCAAATGACCACCACGGGCCCCCAAATGGACCACATCAATACCTTTAACCTGCATCTCAATTTTTCCTGTAGAATGGAATTCCTGATAGTGGGAGGCCCCATATAATGCCCCATATAATGCTCCATGCAGTTATGGCCCCATAGATGCCCCATATAATGCTCCATGCAGTTATTGCCCCATAGATTCCCCATATAATGCTCCATGCAGTTATGGCCCCATAGATGCCCCATATAATGCTCCATGCAGTTATGGCCCCACAGATGTCCCACATAATGCTCCATGCAGTTATGGCCTCATAGATGTCCCATATAATGCTCCATGCAGTTATGGCCCCATAGATGCCCCATATAATGCTCCATGCAGTTATTGCCCCATAGATTCCCCATATAATGCTCCATGCAGTTATGGCCCCATAGATGCCCCATATAATGCTCCATGCAGTTATGGCCCCACAGATGTCCCACATAATGCTCCATGCAGTTATGGCCTCATAGATGTCCCATATAATGCTCCATGCAGTTATGGCCCCATAGATGCCCCATATAATGCTCCATGCAGTTATGGCCCCATAGATGCCCCATATAATGCTCCATGCAGTTATGGCCCCATATAATGCTCCATGCAGTTATGGCCCCATATAATGCTCCATGCAGTTATGGCCCCATAGATGCCCCATATATGCTCCATGCAGTTATGGCCCCATAGATGCCCCATATAATGCTCCATGCAGTTATGGCCTCATAGATGTCCCATATAATGCTCCATGCAATTATGGCCCCATAGATGTCCCATATAATGCTCCATGCAGTTATGGCCCCATAGATGCCCCATATAATGCTCCATGCAGTTATGGCCCTATAGATGCCCCATATAATGCTCCATTCAGTTATGGCCCCATAGATGCCCTATATAATGCTCCATGCAGTTATGGCCCCATAGATGCCCCATATAATGCTCCATGCAGTTCTTTATGGCCCCATAGACGCTCCATACAGCATTGTGCCACATGTAATGCTGCTGCTGCAATAAAAAAAATGACATACTCACCTCTCGTCGCTGCTCCTCAGCGTCCCGTCTCTCCGGACTGACTGTTCAGGCAGAGGGCGGCGCGCACACTAATACGTCATCGCGCCCTCTGACCTGCACAGTCACAGCAAGAGGATGGGAAGACGGAGCGGCGCCAGGCGGATGCAACGCAGACAGGTGACTATGAAATACTCACCTGCTCCTGGCGCTCCTGACGGTGTCCCTGCCTGTCCCATGGTACCGCAACTTCTTCCTGTAATGAGCGGTCACATGGTACCGCTCATTACAGTAATGAATATGCGGCTCCACCCCTATGGGAGTGGAGTTCATATTCATTACTTTAATGAGCGGTACCACGTGCCCGCTGAGTAGAGGAAGAGCTGCAGCGCGGGAGACCATGGGACAGGCTGGGACAGCGTTAGGAGCGCTGGGAGCAGATGAGTATGCGACAGTCCTCTCTCCCCCTCACCCGCCGACCATGACTCGAGTATAAGCCGAGAGGGGCACTTTCAGCCCAAAAATTTGGGCTGAAAATCTCGGCTTATACTCGAGTATATACAGTAGTTGGGGACACACAGGGTTAATAGCAGCGGTAACGGAGTGCGTTACACTGCGGCCCGTTACCGCTGCCATTAACCCTGTGTGAGCGGTGACCGGAGGGGAGTATGGAGCGGGCGCCGGGCACTGACTGCAGGGGAGTAGGGGAGGGACTAATTGGACTGTGCCCGTCGCTGATTGGTCGCGGTAGCCATGACAGGCAGCTGCCGAGACCAATCAGCGACGTGGGATTTCCATGACGGAAGTTGAGGACAGAAAGACGGAAGTACCCCTTAAACAATTATATATATATAGATAGGGGGCATCCCACGTTATTTTTTTCAATGATTTATTTATTAGCTAAATACAAGTTCAGTAAAATACACATGCATGACACTAATTATATCTCTTACGTCTATTTATCTATCATATCTACTGTATCTATAATGATCTTTGCACATCTAACAACTAAACATCTGTAATTTCTATTCTGCATTCTATTACGGTACGTGTCAAACGGACGGGCACAGATGTCACACTATATGTCCTCATTGTGTACGTGTGCGGGACCTATTGACAGCCGAGCTGCAGTAAAAAATTGGACATGTCCATGTGTGGGCCACATGAACAGAAGGTCCATATGAACTGTGTGCTGCCCCATAGATTATAATGGGTCTATATGTGTAAGTGTGAAGACTGTCACAACATGTATCGGACACAATGACATGTAAAGGGAGCCTAACACTGTGCCTCAGGATTGGATACAAAATTCTGCTACTAGAACTATATCTGCAGCTTGTACAGTACAGACCAAAAGTTTGGACAGACCTTCTCATTTAAAGATTTTTCTGTATTTTCATGACTATGAAAATTGTACATTCACACTGAAGGCATCAAAACTATGAATGAACACATGTGGAATTATAAACTTAACAAAAAAGTGTGAAACACCTGAAATTATGTCTTATATTCTAGGTTCTTCAAAGTAGCCACCTTTTGCTGTGATGACTGCTTTGCACACTCTTGGCATTCCCTTGATGAGCTTCAAGAGGTAGTGACCGGGAATGGTTTTCACTTCACAGGTGTGCCCTGTCAGGTTTAATAAGTGGGATTTCTTGCCTTATAAATGGGGTTGGGACCGTCAGTTGTGTTGAGCAGAAGTCTGGTGGATACACAGCTGATAGTCCTACTGAATAGACTGTTAGAATTTGTATTATGGCAAGAAAAAAGCAGCTAAGTAAAGAAAAACGAGTGGCCATCATTACTTTAAGAAATGAAGGTCAGTCAGCTATTCCATCCGGTTTGCGATTAGTTGGACCATCATTTATTTTCAACAGGACAATGACCTCAAACACACCTCCAGGCTGTGTAAGGGCTATTTGACCAAGAAGTGATGGGGTGCTACGCCAGATGACCTGACCTCCACAGTCACCAGACCTGAACCCAATCGAGATGGTTTGGGGTGAGCTGGACCGCAGAGTGAAGGCAAAAGGGCCAACAAGTGCTAAGCATCTCTGGGAACTCCTTCAAGATTGTTGGAAGACCATTCCCGATGACTACCTCTTGAAGCTCATCAAGAGAATGCCAAGAGTGTGCAAAGCAGTCATCAAAGCAAAAGGTGGCTACTTTGAAGAACCTAGAATATAAGACACATTTTCTGTTGTTTCACACTTTTTTGTTAAGTATATAATTCCACATGTGTTAATTCATAGTTTTGATATCTTCAGTGTGAATGTACAATTTTCATATATATATACACAAAAATCTTTAAATGAGGTGTCCAAACTTTTGCTCTGTACTGTATATTGCACTATTTCTGCGGCCTGTATATAGCACTATATCTGCAGCCAGTCTATAGCACTACATCTGCTGCCTGTATATAACACTATATCTGCAGCCTGTATATAGCACTATATCTGTAGCCTGTATATAAAACGATATCTGCAGCCTTTATATAACACTATATCTGCACCCTGTATATAACACTATATCTGCAGCCTGTATATAACACTATATCTGCAGCCTGTATATAACACTATATCTGCAGCCAGTCTATAGCACTGTATCTGCAGCCTGTATATAACACTATATCTGTAGCCTGTATATAACACTATATCTGCAGCCTGTATATAACACTATATCTGCAGTCTGTATATAGCACTATATCTGCAGCCTGTATATAACACTATATCTGCAGCCTGTATATAGCACTATATCTGTAGCCTGTATATAACACTATATCTGCAGCCTGTATATAACACTATATCTGCAGCCTGTATATAACACTATATCTGCAGCCGGTATATAGCACTATATCTGCAGTCTGTATATAACACTATATCTGTAGCCTGTATATAACACTATATCTGTAGCCTGTATATAACACTATACCTGCAGCCGGTATATAACAATATACCTGCAGCCGGTATATAACACTATACCTGCAGCCTGTATATAACACTATATCTGCAGCCTGTCTATAGCACTATATCTGTAGCCTGTATATAACACTATATCTGCAGCCGGTATATAACACTATATCTGCAGCCTGTATATAACACTATATCTGTAGCCTGTATATAACACTATATCTGCAGCCTGTATATAACACTATATCTGCAGCCGGTATATAACACTATATCTGCAGCCGGTATATAACACTATACCTGCAGCCTGTATATAACACTATATCTGCAGCCTGTCTATAGCACTATATCTGTAGCCTGTATATAACACTATATCTGCAGCCTGTATATAACACTATATCTGCAGCCTGTATATAACACTATATCTGCAGCCTGTATATAACACTATATCTGCAGCCTGTATATAACACTATATCTGCAGCCTGTATATAACACTATATCTGCAGCCGGTATATAACACTATATCTGCAGCCGGTATATAACACTATATCTGCAGCCTGTCTATAGCACTATATCTGCAGCCTGTATATAACACTATATCTGCAGCCTGTATATAACACTATATCTGCAGCCTGTATATAACACTATATCTGCAGCCTGTATATAACACTATATCTGCTGCCTGTATATAACACTATATCTGCAGCCGGTATATAACACTATATCTGCAGCCTGTATATAACACTATATCTGCAGCCGGTATATAACACTATATCTGGAGCCTGTATATAACCCTATATCTGCAGCCGGTATATAACACTATATCTGGAGCCTGTATATAACACTATATCTGCAGCCGGTATATAGCACTATATCTGCAGTCTGTACATAACACTATATCTGTAGCCTGTATATAACACTATATCTGCAGCCTGTATATAACACTATATCTGCAGCTGGTATATAACACTATATCTGCAGCCTGTATATAACACTATATCTGCAGCCGGTATATAACACTATATCTGCAGCCGGTATATAACACTATACCTGCAGCCTGTATATAACACTATATCTGCAGCCTGTCTATAGCACTATATCTGTAGCCTGTATATAACACTATATCTGCAGCCTGTATATAACACTATATCTGCAGCCTGTATATAACGCTATATCTGCAGCCTGTATATAACACTATATCTGCAGCCTGTATATAACACTATATCTGCAGCCTGTATATAACACTATATCTGTAGCCTGTATATAACACTATATCTGCAGCCGGTATATAACACTATATCTGCAGCCGGTATATAACACTATATCTGCAGCCTGTCTATAGCACTATATCTGCAGCCTGTATATAACACTATATCTGCAGCCTGTATATAACACTATATCTGCAGCCTGTATATAACACTATATCTGCAGCCTGTATATAACACTATATCTGTAGCCTGCATATAACACTATACCTGCAGCCGGTATATAACACTATACCTGCAGCCGGTATATAACACTATACCTGCAGCCTGTATATAACACTATATCTGCAGCCTGTCTATAGCACTATATCTGTAGCCTGTATATAACACTATATCTGCAGCCGGTATATAACACTATATCTGCAGCCTGTATATAACACTATATCTGTAGCCTGTATATAACACTATATCTGCAGCCTGTATATAACACTATATCTGCAGCCGGTATATAACACTATATCTGCAGCCGGTATATAACACTATACCTGCAGCCTGTATATAACACTATATCTGCAGCCTGTCTATAGCACTATATCTGTAGCCTGTATATAACACTATATCTGCAGCCTGTATATAACACTATATCTGCAGCCTGTATATAACACTATATCTGCAGCCTGTATATAACACTATATCTGCAGCCTGTATATAACACTATATCTGCAGCCTGTATATAACACTATATCTGCAGCCGGTATATAACACTATATCTGCAGCCGGTATATAACACTATATCTGCAGCCTGTCTATAGCACTATATCTGCAGCCTGTATATAACACTATATCTGAAGCCTGTATATAACACTATATCTGCAGCCTGTATATAACACTATATCTGCAGCTTGTATATAACACTATATCTGCTGCCTGTATATAACACTATATCTGCAGCCGGTATATAACACTATATCTGCAGCCTGTATATAACACTATATCTGCAGCCGGTATATAACACTATATCTGGAGCCTGTATATAACCCTATATCTGCAGCCGGTATATAACACTATATCTGGAGCCTGTATATAACACTATATCTGCAGCCGGTATATAGCACTATATCTGCAGTCTGTATATAACACTATATCTGTAGCCTGTATATAACACTATATCTGTAGCCTGTATATAACACTATACCTGCAGCCGGTATATAACACTATACCTGCAGCCGGTATATAACACTATACCTGCAGCCTGTATATAACACTATATCTGCAGCCTGTCTATAGCACTATATCTGTAGCCTGTATATAACACTATATCTGCAGCCGGTATATAACACTATATCTGCAGCCTGTATATAACACTATATCTGCAGCCTGTATATAACACTATATCTGTAGCCTGTATATAACACTATATCTACAGCCTGTATATAACACTATATCTGCAGCCGGTATATAACACTATACCTGCAGCCTGTCTATAGCACTATATCTGCAGCCTGTCTATAGCACTATATCTGTAGCCTGTATATAACACTATATCTGCAGCCTGTATATAACACTATATCTGCAGCCTGTATATAACACTATATCTGCAGCCTGTATATAACACTATATCTGCAGCCTGTATATAACACTATATCTGCAGCCTATATATAACACTATATCTGTAGCCTGTATATAACACTATATCTGCAGCCGGTATGTAACACTATATCTGCAGCTGGTATATAACACTATATCTGCAGCCTGTATATAACACTATATCTGCAGCCTGTATATAACACTATATCTGCAGCCTGTATATAACACTATATCTGCAGCCTGTATATAACACTATATCTGCAGCCTGTATATAACACTATATCTGCAGCCTGTATATGACACTACATCTGTAGCCGGTATATGACACTATATCTGCAGCCGGTATATGACACTATATCTGCAGCCTGTATATGACACTATATCTGCTGCCTGTATATAACACTATATCTGTAGCCTGTATATGACACTATATCTGCAGCCTGTATATGACACTATATCTGCATCCTGTATATAACACTATATCTGCAGCCGGTATATAACACTATATCTGCAGCCTGTATATAACACTATATCTGCAGCGTGTATATGACACTATATCTGCAGCCTGTATATGACACTATATCTGTAGCCGGTATATAACACTATATCTGTAGTCTGTATATAACACTATATCTGTAGCCTGTATATAACACTATATCTGCAGCCTGTATATAACACTATATCTGCAGCCTGTATATAACACTATATCTGCAGCCTGTATGACACTATATCTGCAGCCTGTATATAACACTGTATCTGCTGCCTGTATATAACACTATATCTGTAGCCGGTATATAACACTATATCTGCAGCCTGTATATAGCACTATATCTGCAGCCTGTATATAACACTGTATCTGCAGCCTGTATATAACACTATATCTGCAGCCTGTATATAACACTATATCTGCAGCCGGTATATAACACTATATCTGCAGCCTGTATATAACTCTTTATCTGCAGCCTGTATATAACACTATATCTGCAGACTGTATATAACACTATATCTGCTGCCTGTATATAACACTATATCTGCAGCCGGTATATAACACTATATCTGCAGCCTGTATATAACACTATATCTGCAGCTTGTCTATAGCACTATATCTGCAGCCTGTATATAACACTGCATCTGCAGCCTGTATACAACACTATATCTGCAGCCTGTATATAACAGTATATCTGTAGCCTGTATATAACATTATCTCTGTAGCCGGCATATAGCACTATATCTCCAGCCGGTATATAACACTATATCTGCAGCCGGTATATAACACTATATCTGCAGCCTGTATATAACACTATATCTGCAGCCTGTATATAACACTATACCTGCAGCCTGTATATAACACTATATCTGCAGCCTGTATATAACACTATATCTGCAGCCTGTATATAACACTATATCTGCAGCCTGTATATAACACTATATCTGCAGCCGGTATATAACACTATATCTGCAGCCGGTCTATAGCACTATATCTGCAGCCTGTATATAGCACTATATCTGCAGCCTGTATATAACACTATATCTGCAGCCTGTATATAGCACTATATCTGCAGCCTGTATATAACACTATATCTGCAGCCGGTATATAGCACTATATCTGCAGCCTGTATATAACACTATATCTGCAGCCTGTATATAACACTATATCTGTATCCTGTATATAACACTATATCTGCAGCCTGTATATAACACTATATCTGCAGCCTGTATATAACACTATATCTGTATCCTGTATATAACACTATATCTGCAGCCGGTATATAACACTATATCTGCAGCCGGTCTATAGCACTATATCTGCAGCCTGTATATAGCACTATATCTGCAGCCTGTATATAACACTATATCTGCAGCCTGTATATAACACTATATCTGCAGCCTGTATATAACACTATATCTGCAGCCTGTATATAACACTATATCTGCAGCCTGTATATAACACTATATCTGCAGCCGGTATATAACACTATATCTGCAGCCGGTCTATAGCACTATATCTGCAGCCTGTATATAGCACTATATCTGCAGCCTGTATATAACACTATATCTGCAGCCTGTATATAGCACTATATCTGCAGCCTGTATATAACACTATATCTGCAGCCGGTATATAGCACTATATCTGCAGCCTGTATATAACACTATATCTGCAGCCTGTATATAACACTATATCTGTATCCTGTATATAACACTATATCTGCAGCCTGTATATAACACTATATCTGCAGCCTGTATATAACACTATATCTGTATCCTGTATATAACACTATATCTGTAGCCGGTATATAACACTATATCTGCATCCTGTAAATAACACTATATCTGCAGCCTGTATATAACACTATATCTGTAGCCGGTATATAACACTATATCTGCAGCCTGTATATAACACTATATCTGTAGCCTGTATATAACACTATATCTGCAGCCTGTATATAACACTATATCTGCAGCCTGTATATAGCACTATATCTGCAGCCTGTATATAACACTATATCTGCAGCCGGTATATAGCACTATATCTGCAGCCTGTATATAACACTATATCTGCAGCCTGTATATAACACTATATCTGTATCCTGTATATAACACTATATCTGCAGCCTGTATATAACACTATATCTGCAGCCTGTATATAACACTATATCTGTATCCTGTATATAACACTATATCTGTAGCCGGTATATAACACTATATCTGCATCCTGTAAATAACACTATATCTGCAGCCTGTATATAACACTATATCTGTAGCCGGTATATAACACTATATCTGCAGCCTGTATATAACACTATATCTGTAGCCTGTATATAACACTATATCTGCAGCCTGTATATAACACTATATCTGCAGCCTGTATATAGCACTATATCTGCAGCCTGTATATAACACTATATCTGCAGCCTGTATATAACACTATATCTGCATCCTGTATATAACACTATATCTGCAGCCAGTATATAACACTATATCTGCAGCCTGTATATAACACTATATCTGCAGCCTGTATATAACACTATATATGCAGCCTGTATATAACACTATATCTGTAGCCTGTATATAACACTATATCTGCAGCCTGTATATAACACTATATCTGCAGCCTGTATATAACACTATATCTGCAGCCTGTATATGACACTACATCTGTAGCCTGTATATGACACTATATCTGCAGCCGGTATATGACACTATATCTGCAGCCTGTATATGACACTATATCTGCTGCCTGTATATAACACTATATCTGTAGCCTGTATATGACACTATATCTGCAGCCTGTATATGACACTATATCTGCATCCTGTATATAACACTATATCTGCAGCCGGTATATAACACTATATCTGCAGCCTGTATATAACACTATATCTGCAGCCTGTATATGACACTATATCTGTAGCCGGTATATAACACTATATCTGTAGTCTGTATATAACACTATATCTGTAGCCTGTATATAACACTATATCTGCAGCCTGTATATAACACTATATCTGCAGCCTGTATATAACACTATATCTGCAGCCTGTATGACACTATATCTGCAGCCTGTATATAACACTATATCTGCTGCCTGTATATAACACTATATCTGTAGCCGGTATATAACACTATATCTGCAGCCTGTATATGACACTATATCTGTAGCCGGTATATGACACTATATCTGCAGCCTGTATATGACACTATATCTGCAGCCTGTATATGACACTATATCTGCAGCCTGTATATAACACTATATCTGCAGCCTGTATATAACACTATATCTGCAGCCTGTATATGACACTATATCTGCAGCCTGTATATGACACTATATCTGCAGCCGATATATAGCACTATATCTGCAGCCTGTATATAACACTATATCTGCAGCCTGTATATAACACTATATCTGTAGCCGGTATATAACACTATATCTGCAGCCGGTATATAACACTATATCTGCAGCCTGTATATAGCACTATATATGCAGCCTGTATATAACACTATATCTGCAGCCTGTATATAACACTATATCTGCAGCCGGTATATAACACTATATCTGTATCCGGTATATAACACTATATCTGCTGCCTGTATATAACACTATATCTGCTGCCTGTATATAACACTATATCTGCAGCCGGTATATAACACTATATCTGCAGCCGGTATATAACACTATATCTGCAGCCTGTATATAACACTATATCAGTAGCCGGTATATAACACTATATCTGTAGCCTGTATATAACACTATATCTGCAGCCTGTATATAACACTATATCTGCAGCCGGTATATAACACTATATCTGCAGCCTGTATATAACACTATATCTGCAGCCTGTATATGACACTATATCTGCATCCTGTATATAACACTATATGTGCAGCCGGTATATAACACTATATCTGCAGCCTGTATATAACACTATATCTGCAGCCTGAATATGACACTATATCTGCAGCCGGTATATGACACTATATCTGCAGCCTGTATATAACACTACATCTGTAGCCTGTATATAACACTATATCTGCATCCTGTATATAACACTATATCTGTAGCCTGTATATGACACTATATCTGCAGCCTGTATATGACACTATATCTGTAGCCGGTATATAACACTATATCTGCAGCCTGTATATAACACTATATCTGCAGCCTGTATATAACACTATATCTGCAGCCTGTATATAACACTATATCTGCAGCCTGTATATAACACTATATCTGCTGCCTGTATATAGCACTATATCTGCAGCCTGTGTCATGAATCCCCAATGGCTAGGGATAGCACAGGACAAGCAGAGTACAAATAAATAACGGACGAGCTCTAGGGTGATGGAACCTGGGCTGACCGCTGCCCTACGCCTGACAAACGCAACTAGAGATAGCCAGGGAGCGTGCCTACGTTGGTTCTAGACGCCACGCACCAGCCTAAGAGCTAACTAGTACTGCAGAGAAAATAAAGACCTCACTTGCCTCCAGAGGAATGAACCCCAAAAGATATAGTTGCCCCCTCACATGTATTGACGGTGAAATGAGAGGAAGACACACACATAGAGATGATATATATAGTTTTAGCAAATTGAGGCCCGCTGTAAACTAGAAAGCAGAGCGATACAAAAGGGGACTGAGCGGTCAGCAAAAAACCCTAATCAAAAAAAACATCCTGAGATTACAAGAACCCATGTGCCAACTCATGGCACATGGGGAGAACCTCAGTCCACTAGAGCTACCAGCTAGCATAGAGACATAATAAGCAAGCTGGACAAAAAACCAAACAACTGAAAATCAGCACTTAGCTTATCCTGAAAGATCTGGGAGCAGGTAGGCAGGAACCAAACAGAGCACATCTGAATACATTGATAGCCGGCAAGGGAATGACAGAAAGGCCAGGTAAAATAGGAAACACCCAGCCTCTGATGGACAGGTGGAAACCAAAGGCCGCAACCCACCAAAGTCACCCAGTACCAGCAGTAACCACCAGAGGGAGCCCACAAACAGAATCCACAACAAGCCTGTATATAACAGTATATCTGCAGCCTGTATATAACACTATATCTGCAGCCTGTATATAACACTATATCTGTAGCCTGTATATAACACTATATCTGCTGCCTGTATATAACACTATATCTGCAGCCTGTATATAACACTATATCTGCAGCCGGTATATAACACTATATCTGCAGCCTGTATATAACACTATATCTGTAGCCGGTATATAGCACTATATCTGCAGCCTGTATATAACACTATATCTGCAGCCTGTATATGACACTATATCTGTAGCCGGTATATAACACTATATCTGCAGCCGGTATATAACACTATATCTGCAGCCTGTATATAGCACTATATCTGCAGCCTGTATATAACACTATATCTGCAGCCTGTATATAACACTATATCTGCAGCCGGTATATAACACTATATCTGTATCCAGTATATAACACTATATCTGTAGTCAGTATATAACACTATATCTGCTGCCTTTTTATAACACTATATCTGCAGCCTGTATATAACACTAAATCTGCAGCCGGTATATAACACTATATCTGCAGCCTGTATATAACACTATATCTGTAGCCGGTATATAGCACTATATCTGCAGCCTGTATATAGCACTATATCTGCAGCCGGTATATAACACTATATCTGCAGCCTGTATATAACACTATATCTGTAGCCTGTATATAACACTATATCTGCAGCCTGTATATAACACTATATCTGCAGCCTGTATATAACACTATATCTGCACCCTGTATATAACACTATATCTGCAGCCGGTATATAGCACTATATCTGCAGCCTGTATATAACACTATATCTGCAGCCTGTATATAACACTATATCAGCAGCCTGTATATAACACTATATCTGCAGCCTGTATAGAGCACTGTATCTGTAGCCTGTATATAACACTATATCTGCAGCCTGTATATAACACTATATCTGCAGCCTGTATATAACACTATATCTGCAGCCTGTATATAACACTATATCTGCAGCCGGTATATAACACTATATCTGCAGCCGGTCTATAGCACTATATCTGCAGCCGGTCTATAGCACTATATCTGCAGCCTGTATATAACACTATATCTGCAGCCTGTATATAGCACTATATCTGCAGCCTGTATATAACACTATATCTGCAGCCGGTATATAGCACTATATCTGCAGCCTGTATATAACACTATATCTGCAGCCTGTATATAACACTATATCTGTATCCTGTATATAGCACTATATCTGCAGCCTGTATATAACACTATATCTGCAGCCTGTATATAACACTATATCTGTATCCTGTATATAACACTATATCTGTAGCCGGTATATAACACTATATCTGCAGCCTGTATATAACACTATATCTGCAGCCTGTATATAACACTATATCTGTATCCTGTATATAACACTATATCTGTAGCCGGTATATAACACTATATCTGCATCCTGTATATAACACTATATCTGCAGCCTGTATATAACACTATATCTGCAGCCGGTATATAACACTATATCTGTATCCAGTATATAACACTATATCTGTAGTCAGTATATAACACTATATCTGCTGCCTGTATATAACACTATATCTGCAGCCTGTATATAACACTAAATCTGCAGCCGGTATATAACACTATATCTGCAGCCTGTATATAACACTATATCTGTAGCCGGTATATAGCACTATATCTGCAGCCTGTATATAGCACTATATCTGCAGCCGGTATATAACACTATATCTGCAGCCTGTATATAACACTATATCTGTAGCCTGTATATAACACTATATCTGCAGCCTGTATATAACACTATATCTGCAGCCTGTATATAACACTATATCTGCACCCTGTATATAACACTATATCTGCAGCCGGTATATAGCACTATATCTGCAGCCTGTATATAACGCTATATCTGCAGCCTGTATATAACACTATATCAGCAGCCTGTATATAACACTATATCTGCAGCCTGTATAGAGCACTGTATCTGTAGCCTGTATATAACACTATATCTGCAGCCTGTATATAACACTATATCTGCAGCCTGTATATAACACTATATCTGCAGCCTGTATATAACACTATATCTGCAGCCGGTATATAACACTACACTCACCGGCCACTTTATTAGGTACACCATGCTAGTAACGGGTTGGACCCCCTTTTGCCTTCAGAACTGCCTCAATTCTTCGTGGCATAGATTCAACAAGGTGCTGGAAGCATTCCTCAGAGATTTTGGTCCATATTGACATGATGGCATCACACAGTTGCCGCAGATTTGTTGGCTGCACATCCCAAAGATGCTCCATACAAGGCAGGATGGATCCATGCTTTCATGTTGTTTACGCCAAATTCTGACCCTACCATCCGAATGTCGCAGCAGAAATCGAGACTCATCAGACCAAGCAACGTTTTTCCAATCTTCTACTGTCCAATTTCGATGAGCTTGTACAAATTGTAGCCTCAGTTTCCTGTTCTTAGCTGAAAGGAGTGGTACCCGGTGTGGTCTTCTGCTGCTGTAGCCCATCTGCCTCAAAGTTCGACGCACTGTGCGTTCAGAGATGCTCTTAGGCCTACCTTGGTTGTAACGGGTGGCGATTTGAGTCACTGTTGCCTTTCTATCAGCTCGAACCAGTCTGCCCATTCTCCTCTTACCTCTGGCATCAACAAGGCATTTCCGCCCACAGAACTGCCGCTCACTGGATTTTTTTTCTTTTTCGGACCATTCTCTGTAAACCCTAGAGATGGTTGTGCGTGAAAATCCCAGTAGATCAGCAGTTTCTGAAATACTCAGACCAGCCCTTCTGGCACCAACAACCATGCCACGTTCAAAGGCACTCAAATCACCTTTCTTCCCCATACTGATGCTCGGTTTGAACTGCAGGAGATTGTCTTGACCATGTCTACATGCCTAAATGCACTGAGTTGCCGCCATGTGATTGGCTGATTAGAAATTAAGTGTTAACAAGAAGTTGGACAGGTGTACCTAATAAAGTGGCCGGTGAGTGTATATCTGCAGCCGGTCTATAGCACTATATCTGCAGCCGGTCTATAGCACTATATCTGCAGCCTGTATATAACACTATATCTGCAGCCTGTATATAGCACTATATCTGCAGCCTGTATATAACACTATATCTGCAGCCTGTATATAACACTATATCTGTATCCTGTATATAGCACTATATCTGCAGCCTGTATATAACACTATATCTGCAGCCTGTATATAACACTATATCTGTATCCTGTATATAACACTATATCTGTAGCCGGTATATAACACTATATCTGCAGCCTGTATATAACACTATATCTGCAGCCTGTATATAACACTATATCTGTATCCTGTATATAACACTATATCTGTAGCCGGTATATAACACTATATCTGCATCCTGTATATAACACTATATCTGCAGCCTGTATATAACACTATATCTGTAGCCGGTATATAACACTATATCTGCATCCTGTATATAACACTATATCTGCATCCTGTATATAACACTATATCTGCAGCCGGTATATAACACTATATCTGTAGCCGGTATATAACACTATATCTGCATCCTGCATATAACACTATATCTGCATCCTGTATATAACACTATATCTGCAGCCGGTATATAACACTATATCTGCAGCCTGTATATAACACTATATCTGCAGCCTGTATATAACACTATATCTGTATCCTGTATATAGCACTATATCTGCAGCCTGTATATAACACTATATCTGCAGCCTGTATATAACACTATATCTGTATCCTGTATATAACACTATATCTGTAGCCGGTATATAACACTATATCTGCAGCCTGTATATAACACTATATCTGCAGCCTGTATATAACACTATATCTGTATCCTGTATATAACACTATATCTGTAGCCGGTATATAACACTATATCTGCATCCTGTATATAACACTATATCTGCAGCCTGTATATAACACTATATCTGTAGCCGGTATATAACACTATATCTGCATCCTGTATATAACACTATATCTGCATCCTGTATATAACACTATATCTGCAGCCGGTATATAACACTATATCTGTAGCCGGTATATAACACTATATCTGCATCCTGCATATAACACTATATCTGCATCCTGTATATAACACTATATCTGCAGCCGGTATATAACACTATATCTGCAGCCTGTATATAACACTATATCTGCAGCCTGTATATAACACTATATCTGCAGCCTGTATATAACACTATATCTGCAGCCTGTATATAACACTATATCTGCAGCCTGTATATAACACTATATCTGCAGCCTGTATATAACACTATATCTGCAGCCTGTATATGACACTACATCTGTAGCCGGTATATGACACTATATCTGCAGCCGGTATATGACACTATATCTGCAGCCTGTATATAACACTATATCTGCAGCCTGTATATAACACTATATCTGCAGCCTGTATATGACACTATATCTGTAGCCGGTATATAACACTATATCTGCAGCCTGTATATAGCACTATATCTGCAGCCTGTATACAACACTATATCTGTAGCCTGTATATAACACTATATCTGCAGCCGGTATATAACACTATATCTGCAGCCGGTATATAACACTATATCTGCAGCCTGTATATAACACTATATCTGCAGCCGGTATATAACACTATATCTGCAGCCTGTACATAACACTATATCTGCAGCCGGTATATAACACTATATCTGCAGCCTGTATATAGCACTATATCTGTAGCCGGTATATAACACTATATCTGCAGCCGGTATATAACACTATATCTGCAGCCTGTATATAGCACTATATCTGCAGCCTGTATATAACACTATATCTGCAGCCTGTATATAACACTATATCTGCAGCCGGTATATAACACTATATCTGTAGCCGGTATATAACACTATATCTGTAGCCTGTATATAACACTATCTCTGCAGCCTGTATATAACACTATATCTGCAGCCTGTATATAACACTATATCTGCAGCCTGTATATAACACTATATCTGCAGCCTGTCTATAGCACTATATCTGCAGCCTGTATATAGCACTATATCTGTAGCCTGTATATAACACTATATCTGCAGCCTGTATATAAGACTATATCTGCAGCCTGTATATAACACTATATCTGCACCCTGTATATAACACTATATCTGCAGCCTGTATATAACACTGTATCTGTAGCCTGTATATAACACTATATCTGCAGCCTGTATATAACACTATATCTGCAGCCTGTATATAACACTATATCTGCAGCCTGTATATAACACTATATCTGCAGCCTGTATATAACACTATATCTGCAGCCGGTATATAACACTATATCTGCAGCCTGTATATAGCACTATATCTGTAGCCGGTATATAACACTATATCTGCAGCCGGTATATAACACTATATCTGCAGCCTGTATATAGCACTATATCTGCAGCCTGTATATAACACTATATCTGCAGCCTGTATATAACACTATATCTGCAGCCGGTATATAACACTATATCTGTAGCCGGTATATAACACTATATCTGTAGCCTGTATATAACACTATCTCTGCAGCCTGTATATAACACTATATCTGCAGCCTGTATATAACACTATATCTGCAGCCTGTATATAACACTATATCTGCAGCCTGTCTATAGCACTATATCTGCAGCCTGTATATAGCACTATATCTGTAGCCTGTATATAACACTATATCTGCAGCCTGTATATAAGACTATATCTGCAGCCTGTATATAACACTATATCTGCACCCTGTATATAACACTATATCTGCAGCCTGTATATATCACTATATCTGTAGCCGGTATATAACACTATATCTGCATCCTGTATATAACACTATATCTGCTGCCTGTATATAACACTATATCTGCAGCCGGTATATAACACTATATCTGGAGCCTGTATATAACACTATATCTGCAGCCGGTATATAACACTATATCTGGAGCCTGTATATAACACTATATCTGCATCCTGTGTATGATATCACTGTGACTGCTCCTGTGCCCTGTATATCGCAGTGTATCCTCAGCCCCGTCCTCTGTATACCGCACCACTGCTGTATATTCAGATTATCCGCCTGTATCTGCCGGGATTGTGAGATAAATTCTCGGGATCACATCGCTGTGTGGCAGTGAAGCGCCCCGGTCGGGCGGTTGCTGATTGGCTGGCGCTGTGCGCCTGTGTACCGGAGCGGTGCGGGCGGGGACGGAGGAGCAGAGGACGCACACAGCTGATCTGCTGCCGCTGCTGCAGGTAGGTGACACACTCGGCTCCGGGGGATTGCAGGGTTACTGTACAAGGTGAGGCAGGGGGTGATGGCTGCCAGGCTGCTCCACCTGCACTGAGCCCTGGCACATACCTGTCACTGGAGAATACCCCGGAGTTGTGCAGGTCCTGGTGAGCAGAGGTCAGCAGGGTGACAACAGGGGGCTCAGCACAGAGGGGCTCACATAGGGCAGAGCTGGGGTGCAGGGGGAGGGTGATTGCAGGAGGTGCCCCCTGCTATATGGTCAGTACTATATACAGAATCATATACAGCCACTATATACACACATAAGGCTCCATGATGGCTCCATACAGGCACCAAGTGGTACAGAGATGTGTATGGAGACGTATTAGGGGCCATATTGCTCCCACCTATGTCTCTACCACAGTAGAAAAAAATGCAATGATGAGCAGACTACAATCGATGATCTCCTATGGGTAAAGTGGAAAGACGTTAAATGGTTTGCAGTGATGAAGAGGTTAACATATGGCGGGCTGATGTAGAAGAGGGAGTTACTGTGTGTAGGTATAGAAGAGAAGTAATAGTTACTCCCTGGTGGTCTAGAGGAGCAGTGGGTGTTAATATTTATTCCCTGTTGGTCTGGACGATAGCAGGGGGTTAATATTTTATTTTTCGTGTTTATATTTTCTTCCCTAGGGGTCTGGGATAGAAGAGGGGGTTCATATATATTTCCCTGGTGGTCTAAAGTAGAGGTTAGGATTAATATTTTTTCCTTGGTGGTCTGGAATAGAAGAAGAGGATTAATATATGAATGGCTGTTAATTTAGAGTAGTGGAAAAAGGTTAATATAGTATTCCCTGGTGGTCTAGGGTACAAGAGGTAATTGATGTATTATTCCCTGTTGATTTAGAATAGAGTAAGGGGTTAATATATTATTCCCTGGTGGTCTAGAGTACAAGAGGTAATGAATATATTAATCCCTGTTGATTTAGAATAGAGTAAGGGGTTAATATATTCTTTTCCTGGTGGTCTAGAGTAGAAGAAGGGGATTAATGTATTAATTCCCGTTGATCTAGAGTAGAGGAAGATGTTAATATTTTATTCCCTGGTGGTCTAGAGTACAAATAGGGGTTAATATTTTAGTTGCTGGTAGTCCAGAGAAGAATTTCTAAGTCCTTTGTGGTCTAGAATTGAAGCGTGGGTTAATAATTTAGTTGTTGCAGTTTCTCTAGAAATTAAGATCACTGCCACGTATCCCAGCAGGTAAGAGGTGAAGGATTAATACTGATTCCCTGGTGGTCTACTATAGGTGTCATGGTGGTCTGGAGTGGAAAAGGAAGTTAATATTTTAATTTTTAGTGTCCTAGAGCAGAACAGGGGCTTAATATTTAGTTATACCCTAGTGGCCTAGAGTAGAGGATAGGATTATTACTGACTCCCTGGTGGTCTAGAGTAGAAGGTGGACTTAATATCTATTCTGTGATTGCTACTACTTTTTCCCTAATGTCCATTTTAGGTATTTTTATTCCATGGTGGTCTAGAGTAAAAAAGGAAGGTAATATTTTATTCCCTAGTGCTCTGGAGTAAAAGTGTTCATTACTCCCTGCTAGCCTAACAAAAGAGAAAGTTACTATATATTCCCTGGTGGTCTAGAGCTGTGTTTCTCAACTGAAGTCCTCAAGAAATACATACTGTTTTCAAGATTTCTTTGTAATTACCGTATATATGTGATGTAATTATTGTCAGTGTCTCAGAAATTGACACAGGTGTTCTGTTTATGGTGGTGGTGGTGGGGGGATTAATATTCATTCCCTGGTCATAAAGAGTATAATTAACCGTATGTATGTGTGTATATATATATATATATATATATATATATATATATATATATATATATATATATATATATATATATATATATATATATATATATAATACCCTCGCGGTCTAGAGTAGAAGTAGGAGTCAATATTTTCCTGGTGGTGTAGAGTAGATGTGGGGGTTAATATTTATTCCCTGCTGGGGTAGAGTAGACATGGGGGTGATATTTATTCCCTGGTGGTGTAGAGTAGATGTGGGGGTTAGTATTTATTCCCTGGTCATAAAGCAGATAAATAAGGGTTATTATTTATTCCCTGGTGGTCTAGGGTAAAGGTGGTGGCTAATAGCCGATGGTCTAGTGGTTCACCCACCTCCCATGTCCCAGCAAGGTTCCCGTTTACAGCTCATCTTAGAGGGAGCTGGACGCTTCGTGCTCCTCACATTCTGCTCTTTCTGTGATGAACTCCGGACTTTTCTTTGGAGAAAGCAGGCGGCACATACATGTCGCCAGCGTGTCCACTCGCAGATGTGTTTGTGTTGGATGCTGCATACATGGGAGAGGGAACAGACTGTCACTATGAAGAATATGTATATACCAGGGAGTGCACAAAATTGGGAATAAATGGAAGGAAGGATACCGGAGCAAAGACCCCTTTACAAGTCCACCAATTAGATGCATATATTTACATGTTTATTGGCTATAAACACACATGGAAACCACACACCAGAAACCAACTTTAAAAACATCCTCACTCTTCAGTACAACAAACACCACCTGCGGCTTTTTATAAAGTCACAAAGCTCCTAAATGTTCCGGAAAAACAGATATGAATGAGAAAAATCCATATCCTTTTATGTAAAAAATTATAAAACTAAAATATTTGAACCCCCTGAGGAAGCTTCCTTACCAGTGAAACGTATGGGATCTTTTTACCCACATGGTTCGAGAAAGGTTGAACTTGATGGGCCTATGTGACTATGATGTGGTCTTGTATTTTGGGATGTCATGGATCTATTTACCTCCATTTTCTTTGTTGTTTTCTCTGACTTTTATCTCTTCATGCTTTATTCTTGATGCAGTTATCTTGACGCATGCATTGACATTTGTATATATACTGTAATCGGACATGGACTTCTCTATTTGGTAATGCCAGAGATACATCACGTGTTTCGCTGGTAACGTGGCTTCCTCCGGGGGTTCCTATAATTTTGTTTGGAATTTGACCTTTTGGAAACTGAGACTTTATTACAAGCCACAGCTGGTATTTATTGCATTCTATACTGCAGTTTTAGGTCTTTTTTACTATTGGTATGTGGTGTTGTTGTTTCTATGATTCTTGTAACTAAAGATGTATGTATGTGTATATGTGATGTGCATTCAGTGGTTGGCTGTGGCAGAGGGTCTTTGTTGTTGTATCTTTCTTCCCTTATTACCATGTCATGTTGGGAAAGATTTATCAAAACCAGTGCCAAGGAAATGGGGAGCAGCTGTCCGTATCATCCATTCACCGAGTCCTCAGGGGCTCTGGAGAAGGATGGCTTGTTATGGGCAACTGCTCCACTTTCCCCTTGCGCTAGTTTTGATCAGTCACCCCCATTATTCATGTGCAGCCTTCGCCTCCTGAGTGATGAGCGGAAAAGTTACCTATAGGAAAAGCCTTTAAAGGTTCGTATGTGGCTGTTTGAGACTGGATTTAAAGGGACGGTCTCATCAACTTCCACCCTCCCCCAGCATGCAACATAATGACTTATGGACATTATGAAGAGGATGACGTAATACACACCTTAGCTGCTGCAGAACCTCTTTGGAGAGTAAGAGAAAATTCTCTCTGTATTATGATGTTCGGCAGCAGCTGTGGTTTGTGATGTGGTTCTGCAGCAGCTGTGGTGTGTGATAAGGTTCTGCAGCAGCTGAGGTATATTATGATTTGCTGCAGCTGTGGTATGTGATGAGGTACTTCAGTAGATGAGGTGTATTATGAGATTCTGCAGCAGCTGAGATGTATTATGAAGTTCTGCAGCAGCTGTGGTGTTCAATGAGGTTCTGCAACAGCTGAGGTATATTATGATATTCTGCAGCAGCTGTGGTATGTGATGAGGTTCTACCGCAGTTGAAGTGTATTATGAGGTTCTGCAGCAGTTGTGTTATGTGATGAGGTTCTGCAGCAGCTATGGTGTATTGTAAGGTTCTGCAGCAGATGAGGTATGTGATGAGGTTCTGCAGCAGTTGAAGTGTATTATGAGTTTCTGCAGCATCTGTGGTATGTGATGAGGTTCTTCAGCAGCTGAGGTGTATTAAGATGTTATGCAGCAGCTGAGGTATGTGATGAGGTTCTGCAGCAGTTGAGGTGTATTATGAGGTTCTGCAGCAGCTGTGGTATGTGATGAGGTTCTGCAGCTGTGGTGTATTATGATGTTCTGCAGCTGTGGTGTATTATGATGTTCTGCAGCATCCGTGGTATGTAATGAGGTTCTGCAGCATCTTTGGTATGTGATGAGGTTCTTCAGCAGCTGAGGTGTATAAAGATGTTCTGCAGCAGATGTGGTATGTGATGAGGTTCTGCAGCAGCTGTGGTATGTGATGAGGTTCTGCAGCAGCTGTGGCTTGTGATGAGGCTCTGCAGCAGCTGTGGTATGTGATGAGGTTCTGCAGCAGATGTGGTATGTGATGAGGCTCTGCAGCAGCTGTGGTATGTGAGGAGGTTCTGCAACAGCTGTGGTGTATTATGATATTCTATAACAAGCAGTACTTTACAGCCGGCAGCTGCTGAAGAACCTCTTGTTAGTGAGTGATGAGCGCTCTGTGTCAGTTGCTGGGGTTGGTATAAGCGGCCCGTCCTGCAGTGATCGGTGCACTCGGCTCTGACGTGCGGCTCATACCCGGATATCTGTGGATGTGACCTGTGTGATGGGGGGTCTTACCTTCCCCTTACACCGCAGTGACTCTCCGTGTTACAGGGGGAGAGGTGCAGGTGAGACCCCTTTCCCCGTGGAGGCGGAGGATATGTGATCCGCGTTCTCCGCTATAATGTGCGCAGTGTTTATAGTGAATGGCGGGATAATGCGGTGGTACAGGGAATCTGCATTGTGCCCGGAGGGCAGCGACTCCACTGTCGGTATGGTGGGCGTTGGAAATGCAGGATACAGGGGGCCGCCATGATCAGAGCCATACGCTTTTTATCTTTCCCATCAGCAAATCTGGTTACTTTTTGGGATACATAACATTTTTTTTGGGGGGTAGGGAAGTGATCAGAAAACCAATGATTATGCCATTTCTATAAATGTTTCCCTTTTTGATCAGGTATGAATATTATGATATTTCCTTCCTTCCTGTTAAACTATTCCCTGTTTTGGGCCTCTTCCTGTGATAATGTCCCCCATCCTGAGCCCCTTCCTGGTATAATGACCCCCATCATGGGCCCCTTCCTGGTGTAATGTCCTCCTATCTTTTTTAATGTCCCCCCTACGGGCCCCTTCCTGTAATAATTTCCAACATCCCGGGTCTCTACCTGGTATACTGTCCTTGTCCTGTGCACCTTACTGTAATAAAATCACTCATCATGGCCCCTTCCTGGAACCTTGTTCCCCATCCTGGTATAATTTGCCCCATCATGGACCCCTTCCTGGTTTAATGTATCCCATACTATAATAATGACCACCATCCTGAGCTCCTTCCTGGTATAATGTCCCCCATTCTGGTAGAATGACCCCCATCCTATAATAATGACTGCCATCATGGACTCCTTCCTGGTATAATGACCCCATCCTAGTATAATGACCTCATCCTGGACCCCTTATTTGTAAAATGTCTGTTCTGTTTTCCAAAACATAAAAAACACGATTTTTCATACCTTCCTCCGCTCCCACTATGTACTTAGTCCTCTACCATCGCCGGCAGCTGACTTCAGTGTGCCTGCAGGGGCAGCGTATGACATCCTTGCTGGCGGCATGTATTACAGCACGGGGAGCTGGAGGGTCCCTGTGCTGTAATACATGTGTGTCATTCAATTCTGCCATCAGCAGACTCCCTGCCGCACAGGCCCGGACGTAGTCACATCTTCTGCCACTATGATCATTACGTCCCTGCCTGGATGTGCATTTTGGTCATGTCAATACATTGAGGCCACAATTTATCAAGACTGGTGTTTTGTTGGTCAGTAGGATCTGATACCCAGGATGGCACTGCATGGCAAAGGCCGCCATACACATCAGGCAAAGGTGAAACATTTGGTTGTTTGTTTTTCCACCGGTGATACAACTAGAGCCTATGATTGGCCAAAAAAATCCAACAATGCTGATCAGAGCTTTAACTTATTTATTCTTTTTTCCAAAGAACCTGACAATCGCTACTGTAAAAATATGTCACTTTGACCAAAATTTATCTTGTTTGTTGAGGGCCTAAAATTTGGAATGTAATAACCTACAGTGAAAAAGGTGGAGAAGAAGTTCAGTAGAAACATAAATAAAGAAGCTTGAGAAGAAGTTATAGTCAATACTTGGAAAGTTCTTGGTGGCCTTGAGTAGTGTCAATACTTGGAAAGTTCTTGGTGGCCTTGAGTAGTGTCAATACTTGGAAAGTTCTTGGTGGCCATGAGTAGTGTCAATACTTGGAAAGTTCTTGGTGGCCATGAGTAGTGTCAATACTTGGAAAGTTCTTGGTGGCCTTGAGTAGTGTCAATACTTGGAAAGTTCTGGGTGGCCGTAAGTAGTGTAAGTACTTGGAAAGTTCTTGGTGGCCTTGAGTAGTGTCAATACTTGGAAAGTTCTTGGTGGCCATGAATAGTGTCAATACTTGGAAAGTTCTTGGTGGCCATGAGTAGTGTCAATACTTGGAAAGTTCTTGGTGGCCTTGAGTAGTGTCAATACTTGGAAAGTTCTGGGTGGCCATGAGTAGTGTCAATACTTGGAAAGTTCTTGGTGGCCATGAGTAGTGTCAATACTTGGAAAGTTCTTGGTGGCCTTGAGTAGTGTCAATACTTGGAAAGTTCTGGGTGGCCGTAAGTAGTGTAAGTACTTGGAAAGTTCTTGGTGGCCTTGAGTAGTGTCAATACTTGGAAAGTTCTGGGTGGCCGTAAGTAGTGTAAGTACTTGGAAAGTTCTTGGTGGCCTTGAGTAGTGTCAATACTTGGAAAGTTCTTGGTGGCCTTGAGTAGTGTCAATACTTGGAAAGTTCTGGGTGGCCGTAAGTAGTGTAAGTACTTGGAAAGTTCTTGGTGGCCTTGAGTAGTGTCAATACTTGGAAAGTTTTTGGTGGCCTTGAGTAGTGTCAATACTTGGAAAGTTCTGGGTGGCCGTAAGTAGTGTAAGTACTTGGAAAGTTCTTGGTGGCCTTGAGTAGTGTCAATACTTGGAAAGTTCTTGGTGGCCTTGAGTAGTGTCAATACTTGGAAAGTTCTGGGTGGCCGTAAGTAGTGTAAGTACTTGGAAAGTTCTTGGTGGCCTTGAGTAGTGTCAATACTTGGAAAGTTCTTGGTGGCCTTGAGTAGTGTCAATACTTGGAAAGTTCTGGGTGGCCGTAAGTAGTGTAAGTACTTGGAAAGTTCTTGGTGGCCTTGAGTAGTGTCAATACTTGGAAAGTTCTGGGTGGCCTTGATTAGTGTCAGAAAGGTAAATAGCATGCAGAAGTGTGGTAGCCTAGGTCATGCAGGCTAGGTTGAGTAGTTAGGTAGGTCAAGAAGACGAAAGCCAAGCTGGAGAAGCAGTCATGAAGGTCAGGAAGGGAATACTCTTGAGGAAAAAATTTGTAGTAGGATACACAGGGACTTATTTTTGGATGCTGACTTGGGCATAAGAAATTTCTTGGAACTTATGAGGCCAGGTGGAGAAGTAGGTGGACAGATCACGAAGATTAAAAGCTTGAGGAGAAACTGCTGGAAACACAGGACAACACAGGTTAATTTGAAATGTAAGAGGTGAGGAGCAGCAAACTGCAGCCATGAAGGTGGCAGGGGTTGGTGGTTTTATTAAAGTGAGTGGTTTGAGGAAATGAGTAGAAGTTGTTGGGTTGGCCATGAATGTAAAGATTCCTACACGTTAGTTAAAAGGTTGATGATTTTGGCAGGATCCGCTGACCATCTGATGTGTATGGAGTCCTCACAACTCTCCCCGATACAGGAGATTAGTTGTTGCCAGAGGTGCTATCAGGTATTTCCACGTAGGAACCTTCAGCTGAGTTGAGGTGTATAAGGGCAGATGGGAGAGAAAGTTGGCCGACAGCTTACTCATGTGTATGGTCCTCTTTAGAATCCCATTATGTCCTTCAGGATGTTACATAGCCTGGGATAAACATCAAGGGTTCTCTTGCTTGGGGTTCTCCTGCTGGGGGTTCTCCTGCGGGGATCCTTAGAGATCCCAAGCCTGTAGCTCTGTAGTCCCATCCAGAATGGAGCGAAAGTGCTCATGTCCAAACTCTGCTCCATTTATTATCTATGGCACTGCTGGATAAAGCTGAGTCCTGCTCTCAGCTACAGTATTTCTGGCATATGATTAAAACGTGTTATTTTGGAAATAACCTAATTGGGTTCAATGCAATTGTGCAGATAGTCACCTAGACCATGTCTGCAAAAGACAAGAATTTAAAACGATATTTACAAAATTAGATTTTTATTTCCAAAAATGGTTTAAATCCCGGTCGGTGTTACCACTTATGTTGATATTCACCATGACCCAGTCAATGGAAAAAGAATGACCAAAAACTCTCTCCAAAGCTATGGGCTGGTGATTATTAATTAAAAAAAAAAAAAAAACCTTGTGGCAAATGTGATCATTATAGGTTTTGTAAAAAAAAAAAAATAAATAATGAAAAAAATGATAAAAGTAATAATATGATAAATAATGCAAAATATAATAAAAAGGTAAATAACAATAACAGCAAATAATAGCAATAATTAGATAAATAGTTCAATTAATAATAGTAATAATATGATAAATAGTAAAAATAACAATAATAATAACGTGAAAAATAGTAAAATTAATATAAAAAGTAATATGATAGTAAAAATAATAATAGTAATAATTTGATATATAGTAAAATTAATAATATAAAAAATAATATAAGTAGTAAAATAATCTAAAAAATATGATAAATAGTAAAAATAATAATAATATAATTGTAAAAATAATAGTAATATGATAAATAGTAAAAAATAACAATAGTAATCATTTTATAAATAGTAAAATTAATAATATAAAAAATAGTAATAGTATGATAAATATTAAAAATAACAATTTGTTAGGTAGTTTAATTAGTAACATAAAAAATAATAATATAAATAGTAAAATAATATAAAAAAATTATAATAGAAATAATATGATAAATATTAAAAATAATAACAGTAATAATTTGATAAATAGTAAAATTGATAATATAAAAAAATAATATAAATAATACAATAATATAAAATAATAATAGTAGTAATACATTGATAAATAGTAAAATGAATAATATAAAACAAATATGAATAGTAAAATAATAACATAAAAATAATAGTAATAAAATATGATATTAATATTATAATAAATAAAAATAATAGAATAAATATTAGATAAGGCCAAACAGAAATGATTTGCTGCCAGATTAGACAAGAGGTTTCCATATATCATACAGAGAGTAATTACTCATCGTTCCTCTGCGTCTCATGATTTCCACCCGTGATCATTACTGTCCCATTCTCCCTGGTCATTAGCTGTATTGTCAGTGCCAGTGCACAGAGATGCGGGCAGACGTGAGCTGTCGTTATGCGGGGGGGAGGCTTTCAGGCGACTCATTTGGGTGTCAGGTTTATCTGGGTAGTGACTGTTTCTTTGCTAACAAAACACGGCTTAGTCACCTAATACCTCCAGGAATTCGGACCGCGGCGCTCTGGTATTTTAATAAGGTTAAAACTTTTTCGTTAAAATGAAACCCTATTCATCAGAGCGCGGTCGCTGCACGGTGTGAATACGGATTATTTCCCAGGATTAGCACAGTTCTGGCGGCTTCTATGGGGCTCCCGTACACCGAGGTGTAGGAGAAAGGGCCTGTTTTATTTCTTTTGGGGCTTTTTTTTTTTATGCTATAACTTCATCATAGTTTAAGAAAAGATTCCCCAACTTGTTACCATTGTTTGTCCCCAATTCATCATTTGCAATTTTTTTCTCTTATATTTGTTGCCATTTTTCTCTGCTCCGAAACGCAAAAATAATCCAAATGTGTGTTGTTTTTTTTTTTTTTGTCTTTTACCTTTTTGGTGCCTTTTTTTTATAGAATAAAAAGTTTTGTGATCCTTTTAAATGTTCAACTGTGCAGAAATGAAATTGGACAACACTGGCGCAAGCGGAACGTAATTGTACAAACGTTTTGAAAAGTCGCAATTGATGAATCGGGTTGAAACTTAAAAAAAGAGAAAAAAGTTAAAAAATAAATAAATAAAAAAAGGGGCAAATTGATTAATGAGTAAGGTGCAAGTATAATAAGTCACTATTAGAACCATTTTTACTCCAGGAATAAAAAGTGCAAAGATGATGATGATGAATCGGAACGTTGTGTGTTTCAGTTCCTTGAGTTTTGCACCTTTTTCAGTCTCTTTTGTTGGAGGCAGAAGTAGTTAACTGAGAATCGGTCAATGAGCTCACTCGGCCTAGAGATTTTAGAACTCTTCTATTCCTTCCTCTGAGCTCATCTTTGCTTGTTTTATGACCACATGAAAGTTCAGATAAACTTTTTTACAGGGTCATAAATCAACCGAAAAGGTCTTTGAAGTGTTTTAAAACAAGTTTTTAAAAAATTCCCCCAAAGGTGTCCATAGAAGGTAATAGGATGGTGCAGGAAGGGGTAGGAAGTGACTACTACCTTTAGGCATGATGGCTGGAGGTTTTGATGGATAGGACACGCAGATTTTGCAACCTGTAGTGTTCGGCGTGACCTTGACTATTCTGACTTCTGCCATTTTTCCTTCCCAGGGATGAGGGAAGACCCATACTTTGCTGGGATGAGGGACCCCAGTTATTTTGCCTTTGTTGTCGGGGGTGGAGAGTTCCTCTTGCTCTATCCAATACACAGAATCAAGGACTTATCTGGATATCTGACTGAAGAAGACTTTCAAGGCATCACCGACTTCAACGACCTTCCAAATTCCCTGTTTGCATGCAATGTTCACCAATCCGTGTTCGAAGATGGAGCCAGCAAGGTAGGATATTGGTTCTGATCCCACAAGGGGTCGGTAAATGGATGGATATCACCCCTCGCTGTATCCCACCCCTATCCCTACACCTTAGATTACAAGCTTTTGGCCTGTCTCCTCTTCTCACGATACTTAGAATTTGGCAAAGTGGTTAATAAATTCATCCAATCACTAGTGAAGAGGCAATACTTGAATTGTCAAAATAAAAGTGGTCTACAATTTGGGTTTGGCAACTCTAAAATGCCACACTGGCATTGAACAATGGCACAATGGACTTTTAGAACACATCTGTCTCTAGTAGCATGCATAATAAGGCAGACCCCTTGAAGAAGCAATTGGTGAAACGCAGCATTAGAATTTGGCAAAGTGGTTAATAAATTCATCCAATCACTAGTGAAGAGGCGATACTTGAATTGTCAAAAACTCCTAAAGTGCCAGACTAGCATTGGACGTTTACAACAGATCTGTCTCCAGTTGCAAGCCTAATAAGGCAGAGCCCTTGAAGAAGCGATTGGTGAAACGCAGCATAGATCTTATATAAACACTGTCTCGTTGATACTTTGGGCCTCACCAAAGGTCGGTAAATTGATCTTGCAACGTCATTAGTAGCTCATTGCACATACGCTGTCCCTTCTGATGAAACGAACCCTGGCAATGATGGCCCCTGCGCAGGGTTGACAGGTCTTGCATTCTTCCCATCTGCAGGCTTCATCTCTAATTTTAATTTTTTTTCTGAGCTAGTGGGGAGGAGACTCGCTGCCATGATGTCTCACATACACAACACACAAACATGAGGGATTCCTGCTCCCCTGTCTCTATGGAGTGCAAAATCATCAGCATGGAGGACATTATACAGCAAAACTGAGTGGTGTAGATGTGAATCCAGCTCTAGGATGTGCTAACTAGAATCTGCACAAACTGCTTCTCACTCTGCTCTTTTCTTCTCCTGCGTCCTCTCCATAGATTTAAATAGGCAGCTGTAATCTGATCTCTCAGTCTTATTTAAGCTGTTTTCAGGCAGAAGGGAAGGGGAAGATGTCTCTCAAGTGGAGAAAGAAGCAGATTTATTAAAATGTTTCTTAGATTCGCTTCTAGTATTGATTTATGGCAAATTTTTTCAAAACTATCCATGGGATAGGCGATAACTTGCGATTTGGTGGTCTTTGACCACCAATCATGAAAACGGGGCTTTGATTTGCCCTGCCAGATATGGACTACAATCATTCTCTATGGGACTGGCAGAGATGGCAGATTACCGGGGTTCGCTCTCTCCGCTGGGCCATAGAGAATGAATGAACGTTTCGCCAGCTCTACATTCCCGCGGGACATTTCGAAGACCCGTTCTTTGTGATTAGTCTTGTTCACATTGGACGCGTCTCTGCTGCATTTTCCGAACCAGTGTTTTGTTATTGAGATATCATGAAACCCCATTCATAGGACGCAGAGCGTAAATTGACCAGCGCTATAGATTTGACATCTGCGACATACCAAATTATGCCTGCAAAAATCGGGGTGAAGCTGGCGGTGCACCCGCAGGGTAAACCGTAGCGGTATCTGTACAATTTAGTGCTGAAATTCCGATTCTAATGTGTCCTGTGTGAATAATGCCCTAAATAAAAAGCTCGAAAGGTGCCAAAACCTAAGCCAGATGTGCGGATTTACTAAATGGTGCTAAGCCAGGCGGCTCCGTGTGGATCATGATTCAAGGATTAGCACTGGGTAGAATGACGCCTCTTTTGGCGGTGCCTCCGAGGTACACATTCTCCATGCCGTTTGGTTCCAGTTACCTCCGATAGGTGACATCCAAAACGCGCACAAAGTGGTAACTGCAGGTCATAACCTTGACTTGTTAGAAGGATCCACTGTCAATAAAATGATCACAAAGTGTCCCCCAGCTGTGACCTATGGGGAAACCCGACAGATGAGTGTCCATTCTGAATCCCCATTCTTCCTGCTTGGTCCAGATGGACATGTGACTGCTGCATCCAATCAGTAGCTCTTGGTTACCCTTGCAGCTAGTGATTGGCTGCAGCGATCACATGACTGTCCGAACCCAACAGGAATTACAGAGATTGGCGGGAGATTCTGGCTACTTCAGAGCAGGAGTTCTGGGGGCAGGAAGGTGAGGATTACTTAGTTTATTATTTGAGCATTGTCCATTCTTTTTATGATGGATGTTAGCGTGTTGGGATGGGAGGTATCTTATGGAGGAGGACGGGCAGCAGAACAATGAGCTAAACAAGGCTTGAGGCCATCATGGGGGGATGTAGTTATCTGTGAATGACAGGGGAAATGTAGTACTATGAGACTCCAATTTAATAAAGGGGGATCTTGGAGAGGACCTGTCATTTGCCATAAATATGTTTGTTTTTTTATCTGGTGTGAACGCTGCTGTTCTCCTGAATTTGGCGATGTTTTTCTTTTATTCCTGCGCCTCTCCATTCCTGAGATATGGCCTCCTCTTCCCTGTCCATAAATCTAGTCTTGTTAGCCAAGTGGGTGTGGTTCTCAGCTCAATTAGAGTCTTATTAATGACCACGCCCAGAGACTAGATTTTTACTTAAAGAAGTGGTACTTCATTAATAAAAGCAAACAAGTCCTGATTCGGTCGTTTACACCAGGTAATAAAAGCGCAAATTTATGACAAGGAAAAGGTCTTCTTTAAATAGAAACTGTGAGAAGGTCAAAAGAGGGCAGTTTTTGCTTTTATTTTATTCCCATTACTCCCTGTCTGTCACGTGGTTCAAGAGACCTGGGTCTTTTTATTTAGTGCTAATTTTGATGGTCTTTATAAGGGGGTGTGGCTCAAAGGGGAATAATGCAGAGGAGCCTAAATACACGCCCCTGAGGAATGCTGTGAGCCACGCCCCCTTTGTAAAAATCCAAACTAAATAAAAAAGACTGCATGGAGGATTAAAAAAAAAAAAATCACTAAAAGCAGAAAACTCAGAGGAGCAGCAGGAATAAAATAATAGTAGTAACTGGCCATTTTTTTTTCCTGGTGATTTCAGTTGGGAACCCACTTTTAGGATTTTCTTATACCCTAATGGAGCATATAACAGTATGGCCTCATGGTCATGCCAGTTCCTCTGGAGGGGGAGCCAGTCTTTACATCAGATCGCTGCCTAGTAGAGGGGGACCCTGAGTGAAAAAACCCTCCAATGTGATGTACGTTTCCTATTAGGAAAGAATATTCCCTTATTGTCGTTTTCGGACACCCCTGAGCTGGCAGCTTAGTTAGGAAAGGCACAAGGTGCTAGTTGTGAACCCTCTACACTGTGGATTGCCTACACTAATACACTATTGTGGTGCGAGATGGCTTAACGCTCTGAATGTGCATGATTAATTCACCGACAGTACGCAGAGGATTTGAAAACTTGATTTATATAGAAATGGCTCCTCGTGGGAGGTCACCTGGATGCCAGATCTGTGAAAGATGCGCCCATAGGGTGAGAGAAGTGGTTGCTACGTATGCTTACTATTTCTACTTTTAACCAGATTTGGGGAGACGTAAGGCTTTCTCACTGTCTACTGCAAGGTAGGATTCATTCACATTAGATGCTATGTGGCTTTCTTTTTTTTTTTTCTTTTTATCATCATCTTCATTCCCTAGCAACCCCCACATGTACTTATGCTGGCTAACAGATGTAAATCATTCAGCTGCGGCAATAAAAACTAAATCTCCGAGCACTAAAAAATACTCGGAGGACCCCCGAGAAATCTCGATTAACGAGTATACTCGCTCATCACTAAAAATTAGTAATCTTGCAATTGTTGCACTGTAGGTGATGTCACAGCTCACCTCGTCCTCCTGTACAATGACTGATAACACCTCTACATACAGTAGATAACACAAGATCCACCATTCACAATAGGTGATGTCACAGCTCACCTCCTCCTCCTGACAATGACTGATAACACCTCTATATACAGTAGATAACACAAGATCCACCATTCACAATAGGTGATATCACAGCTCACCTCCTCCTGTACAATGACTGATAACTCCTCTATATACAGTAGATAACACAAGATCCACCATTCACAATAGGTGATGTCACAGCTCACCTCCTCCTCCTGTACAATGACTGATAACTCCTCTATATACAGTAGATAACACAGGATCCACCATTCACAATAGGTGATGTCACAGCTCACCTCCTCCTCCTGTACAATGACTGATAGCACCTCTATATACAGTAGATAACACAGGATCCACCATTCACAATAGGTGATGTCACAGTTCCCCTCCTCCTCCTGTACAATGACTGATAACTCCTCTATATACAGTAGATAACACAAGATCCACCATTCACAATAGGTGATGTCACAGCTCACCTCCTCCTCCTGTACAATGACTGATAACACCTCTATATACAGTAGATAACACAGGATCCACCATTCACAATAGGTGATGTCACAGCTCCCCTCCTCCTCCTGTACAATGACTGATAACTCCTCTATATACAGTAGATAACACAAGATCCACCATTCACAATAGGTGATGTCACAGCTCACCTCCTCCTCCTGTACAATGACTGATAACACCTCTATATACAGTAGATAACACAAGATCCACCATTCACAATAGGTGATGTCACAGCTCACCTCCTCTTCCTGTACAATGACTGATAACACCTCTATATACAGTAGATAACACAAGATCCACCATTCACAATAGGTGATGTCACAGCTCACCTCCTCCTCCTGTACAATGACTGATAACACCTCTATATACAGTAGATAACACAGGATCCACCATTCACAATAGGTGATGTCACAGCTCACCTCCTCCTCCTGTACAATGACTGATAACACCTCTATATACAGTAGATAACCCAGGATCCACCATTCACAATAGGTGATGTCACAGCTCACCTCCTCCTCCTCCTGTACAATGACTGATAACACCTCTATATACAGTAGATAACACAGGATCCACCATTCACAATAGGTGATGTCACCGCTCACCTCCTCCTGTATAATGACTGATAACACCTCTGTATACAGTAGATAACACAGGATCCACCATTCACAATAGGTGATGTCACAGCTCACCTCCTCCTCCTGTACAATGACTGATAACACCTCTATATACAGTAGATAACACAAGATCCACCATTCACAATAGGTGATGTCACAGCTCACCTCCTCCTCCTGTACAATGACTGATAACACCTCTATATACAGTAGATAACACAGGATCCACCATTCACAATAGATGATGTCACAGCTCACCTCCTCCTCCTGTACAATGACTGATAACACCTCTATATACAGTAGATAACACAGGATCCACCATTCACAATAGGTGATGTCACAGCTCACCTCCTCCTCCTCCTGTACAATGACTGATAACACCTCTATATACAGTAGATAACACAGGATCCACCATTCACAATAGGTGATGTCACCGCTCACCTCCTCCTGTATAATGACTGATAACACCTCTGTATACAGTAGATAACACAAGATCCACCATTCACAATAGGTGATGTCACAGCTCACCTCCTCCTCCTGTACAATGACTGATAACACCTCTATATACAGTAGATAACACAAGATCCACCATTCACAATAGGTGATGTCACAGCTCACCTCCTCCTCCTGTACAATGACTGATAACACCTCTATATACAGTAGATAACACAGGATCCACCATTCACAATAGATGATGTCACAGCTCACCTCCTCTTCTTGTACAATGACTGATAACACCTCTATATACAGTAGATAACACAGTATCCACCATTCACAATAGATGATGTCACAGCTCACCTCCTCCTCCTGTACAATGACTGATAACACCTCTATATACAGTAGATAACACAGGACCCACCATTCACAATAGGTGATGTCACAGCTCACCTCCTCCTCCTGTACAATGACTGATAACACCTCTATATACAGTAGATAACACAAGATCCACCATTCACAATAGGTGATGTCAAATCATCCCCTTGAACCATCGCTCCCGTTCCTCACAGGCAGGAGTTCCATGTGCTCCATATTTCCTCGTCTTTCACATTTGCTTGTGCATTAACCCCCTCAGGGTCTTCCAAGGTCGGCAGCTCGAGATGAACAAATCAATTTGGAATAATTTCATAAAAAATGAATTCTGAGTACCAGGAAGTGGTAATTCTGTTATCTTCCCTTCTCCTCGGCTTCCCCATTGCTCTCCCGCCACCTTTGATCGCCTCCTCCATCCTTGTGGAGTGCAGCAATGCAGTGGTCTGTGATCTGCGTCTTTTCAGTACGTTGAGAGTTGTAGTTTCAAAACAGTTGGAGAAAAACACAACTCCCATCAGATTGCTGACTACTGTATAGACTGCAGTGTATGTGACGATGGCCATGCTGGGCGTTGTGGTTCCCCTACATTTAGCCTTTCCTCTCCTGTCGAAGCAGAATATCCAATTCCCCGGCGATCTGCAGTTTAGATAATGTACAAGTGGGTCATTCTGCACTTAATTACTGTACAGCAGGATTATGTCTCGGGAGGAGCTCGGCCTGCGCTCCCGGACGGTTTGTGGCTTTTTTTTGTACATTTCTCTTGACATCTTTGGCTTTTGCCCTCAGTTATTTTCAGGCATCTGAATGTAAACCAGGCCTAGAATGTGCCACATTGTGTTAGTGAGTAACGGCTGAGGGAAGGCGGGGGTCCGGGGACTCCGGGCTGAAGGTATATCATGCAGTGTAGTGTCCGTGCGTCCCCTCGGCGATAATCCGGGACTCTGTCCCCTCATCATAGAGTTTACAGCATCGTTATCGTAGTATCTACAGAGTGACCCCGCTCAGAAAACCAGACTGTACCAGTCGCTCCTGAAAGGAATTCCCCCAATGTCGGCTGCTTCACCCCGATAATAACATTAGCAGCAATGAACGGAACAATTTTTACCCCTTTATCCAGAAGAGCATTAGTGAGGTCAGACACTGATGTTGGGGAGAGGCCGAGCTCACAATATACACCGGGGTGAGGAGACACTGGGGACAAGAGGGCCGGATGTTATACACTGGGGGGGGGGCGCAGTAGGGTCGGATGTTATACACCGGGGGAGAGGGGCTAGATGTTATACACTGGGGGAGAGGGGCCAGATGTTATACACACCAGTGGAGAGGTGCATATGTTATACACCATGGGAGAGGGGCTAGATGTTATACACTGGGGGAGAGGGACCAGATGTTATATACCGGGGGAGAGGGGCCAGATGTTATACACCGGGGGAGAGGGGCCAGATGTTATACACTGGGAGAGAGGGGCCGGATGTTATTTACTGGGGGAGAGGGGCCAGATGTTATACACCGGGGGAGAGGGGCTAGATGTTATACACTGGGAGAGAGGGGCCGGATGTTATTTACTGGGGGAGAGGGGCCAGATGTTATACACCGGGGGAGAGGGGCTAGATGTTATACACACCAGTGGAGAGGTGCAGATGTTATACACCATGGGAGAGGGGCTAGATGTTATACACTGGGGGAGAGGGGCCAGATGTTATACACTGGTGAGAGGGGCCGGATGTTATTTACTGGGGGAGAGGGGCCAGATGTTATACACTGGGGGGAGGGGCAGATATTATACACCAGGGCGAGGGGTCCCATGGAATACACCAGGGGCCAGTGTTATACAGTAAATGAGAAACCGGAATATTTTCACCGTGTCTCCACAGTGATCGCATCTTTCTTCGCAATACTAATAAGTAGTGATGAGGGAACATACTCGTTGCTCGGGTTTTCCTGAGCACGCTCGGGTGATCTCTGAGTATTTGTTAGTGTTCAGAGATTTAGTTTTCATCAGCGGCAGCTGAATGATTTACTGCTATTAGCCAGGCTGAGTACATGTGGGGATTCCCTAGCAACCAGGCAACCCCCACATGTACTCAGCCTGGCTAATAGCTGTAAATCATCCAGCTGTGTCAACAAAAACTAAATCTCTGAACAGTCATAAATACTCGGAGACCACCCGAGCGCGCTCTAGAAAACCCGAGCAACGAGTATATTCGCTCATCACTACTAATAAGGTTTCCTTTTTTCATGTCTCTTCCTTTTTTCCCTGAATGTGCATTTGAGGCACTTACTTTCTAAAAAAGATCTTAGGGGCCTTCACCTCACCTGGGGGGAGACGGTTCTGGAAAGTTGGCAAATGTGGCTCCGAGGGAGCATTCCAGGAAAGCAGGGCGCCACCTGTACGGGCTGGGAGCATCCTTTGCAGTTCCCTCGAGCTCCGACGTGTAGGCCGCACGTCCCTGTAGGCCGCACGTCCCTGCAGCAATCTGAGCCGTCACTATTTTTAGGACGATGAACACGTTTTCTTTGTTGTATTATTAGCGCTTGGCCCGAGGGTGGTGGAAAGTGACCTCAGTGCGGGTAAATGATGTCACCATCACAGGTCCGGAATGTCCGTCCCGGCTGCTCTCATCTGATCAACCCCCTCTCTCCTTATATAAGGGTCACCGCTGAGGAATGCGGGGTTATCGGGGAATAGAAGTGGAGAGGTGATCCGGTAATTCAGAAAGTCTGGTACTTACAACTGTAATTTCACGTGGAATTTCGCTAGATCAGAAGCAGAAGATTGTAGTTTTCCTACATTTGTAGTAATGGAACGTGTTAGATATTTATTTTGGGTTCCCGCTCTTTCTGAAGGTTCGCTCTTTCATCCCTTGATGACAAGCGTCATTAGTACTTAGTAAAGCCCCTCTGGCTGTTATAACCTGCTACTAATGTAATGGATCTGACTGCGTTCCCGAGGAATCTTAGCCAATACCTCATGGACATAGTAGCTTTGCCTTGTTTCTTGTTGTGAATTTGGATTCTGGGCTCCCCCGGTGGCTACTGGTGGAATTGAACTGGTGTCTTCATCTTCTCTGTTCACCTGTTCCCATCAAGATGTGGGAGTCGCTATATAACCTTGCTGCTCTGTTAGTTGCTTGCCGGTCAACAATGTTATCAGAAGCCTCTCTGTGCTTGTTCCTGCTCCTAGACAACTACTAGATAAGTTGGACTCTTGTCCATGTTTGTTTTTGCATTTTGTTCCAGTTCACAGCTGTAGTTTCGTTACTGTGTCTGGAAAGCTCTTGTGAACGGGAATTGCCACTCTGGTGTTATGAGTTAATGCCAGAGTTTTAAAGTAATTTCTGGATGGTGTTTTTGATAGGGTTTTCAGCTGACCATGAAAGTGTCCTTTCTGTCTTCTGCTATGTAGTAAGTGGACCTCAAATTTGCTAAACCTATTTTCATACTACGTTTGTTATTTCATCTCAACTCACCGCCAATACATGTGGGGGGCCTCTGTCTCCTTTCGGGGTATTTCTCTAGAGGTGAGCTAGGACTAATATTTTCCTCTGCTAGCTTTATTTAGTCCTCCGGCTGGGCTGGGCATCTAGAATCAACGTAGGCATGCTACCCGGCCACTGCTAGTTGTGCGTTAGGTTTAGTTCATGGTCAGCTCAGTTCCCATCTTCCAAGAGCTAGTTCCTATATATGCTTATGCTATGTTCTCTTGCCATTGAGATCATGACAGTTTCTGTCTAGATGGTGTGGTTTTTTTTTGCCAAAATTATTCCATGAAGACCACTTCTGGCCAGACTTCTTCAATAGGCAGTTGTAGCTGGTTGCTGCCAGTTCTGAGCTGATGGCACTGCTGGACATCTTCCAGTTTCAAAAGGAAATAAGCATGGTGTGTCTTTCATCTGCTGCACTAAGTTTTCTTGGCCGACCACTGTATATGCGGTCCTCAACATTACCCATTCCTTGGGGCATCTTCAGTAGAGCTTAAACATCACATCTTGAAACCTCCGTCTGCTTTGAAATATTTGCTTGGAAGATGCCTTACTGATGCAGTATAACTACCTGGTGTCTTGTTGCTGTCTTCCACAACCTCACCTTTGTATTAGTTTGTCTGTTCCTCACCCAGTTTTAAGCCACCTACACTGCTGCTTCTGTTTCAGATGATGATGATGTTGTTTGAACTTGCATGTGACAATGATGATTATTATAATTCCATTTGGTATACCGGTGATTGCTTACTCATACGCCTGACAATAGTCCTAAAAATTCCCTATGTGTCTAGAATCTTTGATGCTGCTTTAAAAATGAAAAGGGTGATAAATATTAATTTTAGATTTTTATTTTTTTTTTAATTCATTTTCTATGCATTTTGTTAATTGATAAAAAATAAACTAGTAACATTTATATTTTTGAAAATATTCTTACTTTGCAGCATTTTTTTCCCCCACACCCGCCTAAAACTTTTTCACAATTTCGCACATTGTCATTTTTCTACAATATTATTGTTGCGATATACAAGGTGGATGAAAGAAGCTGAGGCGTAAGAGGACCACCACAATTATATCACTCAAGGATCCATGCTGGCGCTGCCCCCATGGTCATTTATGAGAAAACCTCTGCATACAATGCAAGTCTATGGAGATGACCGTGTGACAATGCTGCCACCTTCTGGTAGTTGCTGGAACTTTAATTTTTAGTTTTATTTTTTTTTCAGCTGGTGCATCCTATACATTACAATAAAAAACTTTTTTTTTTTTTTTTTTTTAAACGTGCATAGAAAAGTTTTAAACCCCACTCGGAAATGCCCTATTTGTGGGATTAGTTATTGTAAACCTTACCCCATTCTGGATTATCGGAAGCCAGATTATAGAACTTTTCTGCATTTCAATGGAGAATGATGCTGTAAATATTTCTCAAAGTTTAGGGCTATGTTACTTAGTATTTCCTATAGGTATGTTTGTGTGTAATTTTCTTTTTGTTTATATTAGCCACAAAGCAGAAACCAGATTTAATAACAAAAAATAGAAGGGTTTTCCACGTTTTGGCAACCTTTTTTTGGCTAAAATTCATTTTTTTTTGTAATTGTGTATAATTAATTTGCACCGTTTTCCTTATGTATGAATGAGTTAACCGAGAATCTGTCAGTGAGCTCCATTTGACAGTCCAATGGGAGAACTCATAACCCTTTTTATTTGTCATTTTGTGACCTCCTCTCAGCTGATTTATGATCACAGACCACAAAAAAAAGTGCAAAGTTTGAAATTAAATGAAATTGGAAAAATAAATTTTTAGCCCCAAAAGTGAAAAATAAAAATGTAAAAAAAAAATATGTCCCTGTGCTCCGTAAAAATGAATAGTTAAACCAGTTCAATAGGAGTTTATCATTTTTTGCTATATACTTCAATAACTTGTAAGGTTCACATTCTTTCCCGGAAACTAAGGAAAAGAAAATTATTGAAAGTTAATGTAAAAAAGCTTATAAAAATATAAAAGTTTGAATCCTCAATAAATCAGCGCATATGATAAATGCAAAAAGAAGAAAAAAAAAAAGAAAAGGTAAAATATAAAGGCCTGAATTAACATTATTCAATTATCTTTTGCATAAAAAAGGAATAAAAAGTGATCAAAATGTCCGATAATTACAGGAAAAAAAAAGTTATACAAGTCCTAGTAAGCGACTGTACAAACCACATTTTTATTACAAAAAAAAAAAAACCTTCACTAATCTATGAAAAGTATACAAGTTTGGCATCGTGTAATCGTACTAACCCAGAGAATCGTGCTGCCAGGTAATTTTTACTGAACAATAAACGCCGTAAAAAAAAGGACAAAAAACGATGTCAGAAGTACTTTTTTTTTTTTTTTTTTATTAACTCACTTAACATGGAATTATTTTCTGTTTAGTATTTTTTTTATAGTAAAGTGAATAGTGACATTCAAAACTATAGCCGATCCCACCAACAACAAGCCCTCAAATAGCAATGCTGATTGAAAAGAAGAGAAAAGAAAAGCTCAAACTTCAACATTATTAAGGGAAAATGAAATCCAAACCTACAGGGCCCTGTGTGAAAAAGTGATTGCCCCTACTCCTCCCCCAAACATAAAATAACTGAGGTTTATCACATCTTTGGGAAGCTGAGTTAAAATTCCCTAGCCACACGAAGGTCTGATTATTGCCATACCTGTTCTCAATCAAGAAATCACTTACCGTATTTTTCGGACTATAAGACGCATCGGACCATAAGACACACCCCAAATTTTGGGGTGGAAAATAGCAGAAAAAATATCTTTATACGATGGGGGTCCGTCTTATTGTCCGAATTTTAAGGTATCTTACCTGAGGGCCGGCGGTGGTACAGCGGAGTCACAGAAGGGAGGGTCCCTTCCTCAGGAATCCAGCGGCAGAAGAGGGGCAATGCTGCAGTCCCGGAGTGTGATGCTGCGGGTCCGGTGTCGGCGGTGAGGTAAAACATGGAGCAGGGTCCCTTCCTCAGGATGCCGGCGGTGGCAGAAGTTGGGCAATGCTGCAGTCCCGGGGTGTGATGCTGCGGATCATGGAGCAGGGTCCCTCAGGATGCTGGCGCCACATTTGGCGACACCGCGACCGGATGTCCACGGTGAGCAGAGCTGAATGCATCACCGGTTGGCCATGATCCAGAACCTGTGGGCTGCCGGAGGCTTCAGGAAAATGGCCGCCAGAGGCTGCACATGCGCAGATTGAGATGTCGGCGGCCATTTTCTTCAAGCCTAGTGCTGCCGAGATCTCAATCTGCGCACACACCCTTTTCCTGAAGCCTTTGGCGGCCCACGGCTTCAGGAACATGCAGGAAACAGATGATGCACTTGGCCATATTTCTGCCGCCAGGATCCTGAGGAAGGACCCTGCTCAGGTGCACTCCGCACCGCCCACCGCTGCAGCATCGCCACATCTCTGCAGCCACCGTTTCCGCTGCTACACCACTGCCGCAACCCTTGCGGTAAGCCTACATTCGTACTTTAAGAAGGACCCCCCATTTTCCTCCCAAATTTTTTTGGGAAAAAGTGCATCTTATAGTCAGAAAAATACGGTAAATAGAACCTGCATGACAAAGTGAAGTAGACCAAAAGATCCTCAAAAGCTAGACATCATGTTTCAATACAAAGAAATTCTGGAACAAATGAGAAACAAAATAGAGATCTATCAGACTGGAAAAGGTTTTAAATCCTTTTCTAAATCTTTAGGACTCCAGCGAACAACAGTGAGAGAACCATTATTCACAAATGGCGAAAACATGGATGAGTGATGAACCTTCCCAGGAGTGGCCGGACAACCAAAATTGCCCTAAGAGCGCAGCGATTATTCATCCAAGAGGTCACAAAAGACCCCACAACAACATTCAAATAACAACATTCCTCACTTGCCTCAGTTAGGGTTAGTGTTCATGACTCCACCTTAGGAAAGAGACTGGTCAAAAATTGCCTGCAGGGCAGAATTCCAAGATGAAAACCACTGCTGAGCAATAAGAAGAACATAAAGGCTCTTCTCAGTTTTTCCAGAAAACATGTTGCTGATCTCCAAGACTTTTGGTAGAATACTCTGTGGACTGGCGAGACAAAAGTTTAAAGTTTTGGAACATCCATGTCCCATTGGATCTGAAGTAGAAGTAACACAGCATTTCAGAAAAGGAACATCATGCCAACAGTAAAATATGGTGGTGGTGGTAGTGTGATGGTCTGGGGCTGTTTTACTGCTTCAGAACCTAGAAGACTTGCTGTGGTAAATGGAACCATGAATTCTGCTGTCTACCGAAAAATCCTGAAGGAGAATGTCCGGCCATCTGTTCGTGACCTCTAGCTGAAACGCACTTGGGCTATGCAGCAGGACAATGATCCAAAACACACCAGCATTCCACCTCTAAATAGCTTAAGAAAAAAAAAAAAAAGACTTTGGAGTGGCCTAGTCAAACTCCTGACCTTAATCTGATTGAGATGCTGTGGCATGACCTTTAAAAAGGCGATTCTTGCTCGGAATCCCTCCAATGTGGCTGAATTACAACAATTCTGCAAAGATGAGTGGGCCAAAATTCATCCACAGCGTTGTAAAAGACTCATTGCCAGTTACCACAAACACTTGATTGCAGTTGTTGCTTCTATGGGTGGCCCAATCAGTTATTGGGCTTAGGGGGCAATCACTTTTTCACACAGGGCCCTGTAGGTTTGGATTTCTCTTTCCCTTAATAATAAAGATCTTCATTTCTAAACTGTATTTTGTCATTACTTGCGTTATCTTTGTCTAATATTTAAATTTGTTTGGTGATCTGAAACATTTAAGTGTGAAAAACATGCAAAAGAATAGGAAGGGGGCAAACACTTTCACAGAACTCTATATGTGTGTATGTATATGTGCGCGTGCATGTGTGTATATGTGTGTATGTACACTGCTCAAAAAAATAAAGGGAACACTTGAAAAACAGAATGTAACTCCAAGCAAATCAAACTTCTGTGAAATCAAACTGTCCACTTAGGAAGCAACACTGACAATCAACTTCACATGCTGTTGTGCAAATGGAATAGACAATAGATGGAAATTATTGGCAATTATCAAGACACGCTCAATAAATCCCATAGAATCCCATCCCATTCTATCCCATAGAATGTAAGTCTGCAAGGACAGGGTCCTCTCCCCTCTGTACCAGTGTGTCACTGTAAACCTGTTTACTGTAAGAGAGGAGATCCCTCAGGAGACCATCCGCCGCCTCATCAGGAGCATGCCCAGGCATTGTAGGGCGGTCATACAGGCACGTGGAGGCCACACACAATACTGAGTATCTTTTCCTTGTCTTGAGGCATTTCCACTGAAGTTGGATCAGCCTGTAACTTAATTTTCCACTTTGATTTTGAGCATCATTCCAACTCCAGACCTCCGTGGGATATTAGTTGTGATTTACGTTGATCATTTTTAGGTTTTATTGTTCTCAACACATTCCACTATGTAATGAATAAAGATTTACAACTGGAATATTTCATTCAGTGATATCTAGGATGTGGGATTTTAGTGTTCTCTTTATTTTTTTGAGCAGTGTGTTATCTTTGTGCGTATGTGTGTATATATGTGTATGTATATAGCTTTGTATATATGAGTTTGCATATGTCTGTGGGTGTTTGTGTGGTCGTATATGTCTATATGTGTGTGGGTGTCTATGTTTGTGTATATGTGCGTGTGGTTTTTAAAAAGGTTTCAAACATTTTTAAGACCACAAAATATTACTAACATATGTTTAAAATGTCCTCTTTTCTGTAGCAATTGTTTTTATATATGGGATATACTATATATTTTTGGGGGGTTATAAACAGCGGTTTGGATTGGTGGCTTCTTTTATTATTATTTTATTCTTGTTTTATTTATTTGTTTCCTCCATGTCAAAAAAAGATCTTTGGGGAACATTATACCATTAGACCTATATCTATCTTTTTATTGCTGATTTCCCATGTCTCTATTGGCTGACAAATTACATTTACGGGGCAAATCCAACCTCCTGCCTGCACTATAGAGCTGGTGTGACACCCGGTGATCGTATGATCTGGCCCGGAGAAGGAAGCACTGCATCCTGACCTGCACACGTGGCGCTCACCCAGCGATCAGGAAGGCAGAGATGGTAATGAGCTGTCTCCGTCTTCTCATCTCTGGTTTCCCAAATGTCTGAATTCAGCCTAAACTGATGATCTCAGTACACAAATGAACCTACTTAGCTCTGCTCCATCTGACCTGAGAGTTGGCTGACGTCTTGACATTCCTAAATACAAAGGGAACACAGTTTTTTTGTGCCAAATGTGTCCTGACGTGAAACCTCCAGGGATTGCGCTTCTGCGTTCCGATGCCGGTCATGCACGCTATCACAGGGTCTCCTAAGATTTAATGGCGTCAGACGCTACTCTTGCGTTTTGAAAGCCAATGACGAAGTCCCGGTCGTCTCCTTTTGAGCGTCGCTGCTTGTGATTTCTGACAGCACAGCCGCTTTCGCCTCCCTGAAGACTTGGGAAATGTAAAAATACCTTCTGATTTATGTTGTCGTCCTTCTCAACTACCAAACCGACCACAAGGTTAAATGTTTCCTCTAGCGAAAGGTGAAGACTTCCCTGTACGGTTTTATCCTGTTTTATATATTCCCTGCCTGTCAGGAGTAGGTTGTAGATGTCGGACACTTTTTTTTTTTTTGCTTTTATGGGGTCACTTGGTCACTATGAGGTTCCCCTCTTTCCTCTGTTAGATTGCACTAACAGTCAATGACCTTTCCATACCCTCAACCACCGTAGGTGTCCAACCGGGATTCGGGATGCTCTAAGTCCACAGTCTTCCATACATGTCCCACCCCGGTCCCAGTGGTGCTACTTTCTACTGTATGGCCTACCCACTGCAGCCTGTGGGTTGCACCAGTCACCGTGCTCAAGAATGTTTCGCCTCTATGGGTCATCACAGGTTCAAACCCACTACCTTTTATGCTCCTTTGACTAGTATGATCATTGAGAACTACAGACAATAACCTTTGCCACAGTACCCCTCACAGCACACCTCTTCCTCCTCCTCCTGTACAATGACTGATAACACCTCTATATACAGTAGATAACACAGGATCCACCATTCACAATAGGTGATGTCACAGCTCACCTCCTCCTCCTCCTGTACAATGACTGATAACACCTATATACAGTAGAGAACACAGGATCCACCAATCACAATAAGTGATGTCACAGCTCACTTCCTCCTCCTGTACAATGAGTGATAACACCTCTATATACAGTAGATAACACAGGATGCACCATTCACACTAGATGTCACAGCTCACCTCCTCCTGTACAATGACTGATAACACCTCTGTATACAGTAGATAGCACAGGATCCACCATTCACAATAGGTGATGTCACAGCTCGCCTCCCCCTCCTCCTCCTGTACAATGACTGATAACTCCTCTATATACAGTAGATAACACAGGATCCACCATTCACAAAGGTGATGTCACAGCTCACCTCCTCCTCCTGTACAATGACTGATAACACCCCTATATACAGTAGATAACCCAGGATCCACCATTCACAATAGGTGATGTCACAGCTCACCTCCTCCTCCTGTCACAATCACCTGTGCCCTTGCATGCTCAGAAACAAATGTGGTCCGAGTCCGCCTATTGCTGCTAATGTGCATCTGCAAACAGGAAGTTGAGGTCTAATATTAGTCCTAGTGGCCAATGTGAAAATTGCATTTTTTGGTCATTTCTTTTTGAGATATAATTTGTGATTTGAAAAATAATAAAAAGGGCTTTATTAAACAGTTTTATAATATATTTATCATATAATCAAATTTGAATATTAAGTAATTTATTGATTACACATTTTTGTTTGATGACCTGCCCAATCAGTGCTTTACACAGACAAGCCCATTGATTTACATAAGGGCTGTGTAATGCCTCATTTTTCCAGTGGAAGCGCTGCAGAGAAGTTGAACACCTTCTGCTGAGTTCTGGCTGATCACTGGGGATCTAGTGATCTGCATATGTAAGAAAAAAGGATTTTGCACAGAAAATGTCTCAATAACATATGTCTGTGAGTTTTACAAAGATAGCTGTAAACAGTGTATAGTGTATATATGTTATCAGTTACTCATAGCTCTGTGATCCGAGTGAAAATTGTAATACGTCTGATATAAAAATGACATGCACATTTCTTTTATCATAAAAAATTACTTGATATGTTCCCCTTAATCATTATTTAACAAACGCTTCTGCAACTTTATACAACCTCCAGTAACCTGGGGAAGGGAATACAACAGCTTTTCCTCATGTTATCACCCTCTTTACCAATCACAGGCTCTCTCTGTCATCTCCCTCTTTTATAACCTGCAGTAACCTGGAGAAGGAGTTACAGGAGCTTTTCCTCATGTTATCATCTTCTTACCAATCACAGGCTGTTTAGATAATTTTCCTCTTTTACAACCTACAGTAGCATGGTGAATGAGATACAAGAGCTTTTCCTCATGTTATCACCCTCTTACCAATCACAGGCTCTTTCTGTCATCTTCCTCTTTTGAACCTGGAGAGATACAGGAGCTTTTCCTCATGTTATTACCCTCTTGCCAATCACAGCCTGTTTCTGTAATCTCCCTCTTTTACAGCCTCCAGTAACATGGGGAAGGAGATACAGGAGCTTTTCCTCATGTTATCACCCTCTTACCAATCACAGGCTCTTTCTGTCATCTTCCTCTTTTATAACCTGCAGTAACCTGCAGAGATACAGGAGCTTTTCCTCATGTTATTACCCTCTTGCCAATCACAGCCTGTTTCTGTCATCTCCCTCTTTTACAGCCTCCAGTAACATGGGGAAGGAGATACAGGAGCTTTTCCTCTTGTTATCACCCTCTTACGAATCACAGTCTGTTACTGTAATCTTCCACTGTTACAGCTTCCAAGGATCACAGGAACATTTCTTCTTGTTACCAGTCCCATTCCAGTAAAATTTCTTCCCTTATTATCCCCTACAAATAAAACACTTGCCAACTCAGACTCAAGTGATTATCGAGATCTGATTGGTGAACATTATAATCTATTTAGATCTGATGAAAATGTGATGTTAGATATAGACATAAAGGACACGTATAAACTTTTATCTTTAGGAAGTGTTCTGGGTCCAAGGCTCTGCTTTGGTAAGATGGCTAAAATAGTAGCAAACTCCCAGATGTGAAAAGTATATGATCTGTATAATACAGATACGCATGCCGGGAATCACTTGAGTCTGAGTCGGCAATTGTTTTACCACATCCAAATACATTCTATTGTGGAAATTTCTGTTTGTGAAGACTAGCATCTCCGCAAGAGAAATTGTCATGTTGCGGATTTGAAAGACGCTCTGCATGTCAGTGTCCGCGGGTGATCCGCAGGTGCACATAGATGCACAAAGGACAAGGGATTTCTAGAAATCCAATCCACTATGCTGTAACATCTGGCCAATGCATGTTTGACTATGCATTGATGTTTTTGACGCAGCAAATCGTGACCCTGGCAATGTACTCTTAATGAGCCTTGCTACATGACGGGATAAAAGCTAAACCAGATACTCTATTACCGGACGTGTTTCGGGTTGTTTGCCCCTCCTCAGTGCAAAGCATGAGATCTGATTTGGCTGTATAAGAGGCCTGTGGCTGGGATCTAAGGAGTAATGTGTCTCCTTGTGGAGAGTGACATGCCTGATATACCAATGTAACGAGACTTATACTCCATGCAGTGCTGCTCTGGGAAATTAAATATGCAAATTGCCTGTTCAAAAAGGGGAAAAAAAGGAAGAGGACTAAAACTCCAATGCCGCTAACCGGAAGTAGCAATCCTAAAAGCCAATATTGACCCTTTAACAAGCCAGAGTCGGAGGTCTCTTATACAGCCAAATCTAATTTCTTGTTTTGCACTAAGAAGGGGCAAACACCCTGAAACACGTGTCTGCAAATAGAATATCTGGTTATCCTAATTCATGTGGCAAGGCTCGTTCAAAGCAGGGCCGTGAAGTCGGTAAACCAAACCATCGACACTGACTCCTCCATTTCCCTAACTTCTGACTCTACGACTCAGACTCCACAGCACTGGTCACTGCTGAGCATGTACGTAAAGTGCAGCACAGATTCATCTCAACAAAAAGCCGAGATCCTTAGATCAGGAACAGAACAGACATTTATAGGACATTTCATAACTTTCACAAATTTACTGTGAAAACATGTACAGCACTGAACCCAATTTATTATATATTTTAGGAGTCGGAATCGGTCCATTTTATACCGACTCCGACTCCACAGCCCTGGTTAAAGGGTCGATATTGACTTTAGGATTGCTTCCTCCATTTTGTGGCATTAGCGTTCTAATCCTCTTCCTCTTTGAAAAGACAGTTTGCATATTTAATTTCCTAGAGGAGCATTGCACGGCCTATAAGTCTCCTTACTCTGGCATTTCATGCATGTCACCCTCCACAAGGAGAAATGTTAGCCGTTAAAACAGGATTTTTCCTCACCCTGCCGTACTTACTGTTGGTTATATCTGGTGCAGAACTTCACATTTTTTATTGGCTCTTCCCCACGTCTTTCTTCTTCCGTGAGAGCGGTCCCCATTGCATTCACGGTGATAACAGCTGACGTTCTTTGTTGAGCAGCCGCGTACTCAGCTCTTTACTGTGTGCTGATGAATTTGCTGTGGGTTCGAGAAGCAATTAACCTTTCTGCCAGCTGAGAAGGCGCAGTGCCCTTTTCTGGGCTTAACAACTCCGAGCAATGTACCGTACGTGAGCGGCTTTCAGTTGCCACTTGTTCACCATTGATAACGAGCGGTATATACAGGAATCGGGTGGGGGATGGATCGTCGCTCATTTTTATTGCCTCCTGGGCTTTCAGTAATAAGTCTTATGCTAATACTTTACTGATTTGTAATTTTGTATTGTTTTATGCTGCCTTTCTGTCGGCTCTCAGGCGGATCGACCTTCCCCTTATGTGGGGTATTATAGAAAATACCACAATTTAGTGTGGCTCATAGAAACAATTAGAGCTGTGACGCCAAAACAGCTCTGTCCTGTGAAGGCATGGAGTCCATAAGATCTCTGGAAGTGTTCTGTGGTATCTGGCAGTAAGTCATTAGCAGCAGATCATTTAAAACGACCCTGTTATTTGTGCAAAAAAAAAATGTAGTTAAATACTTTATAAAAATCCCTGAGCTTCCCCGATTCGGCTGCACTTTTCCATTTTACGGTGCGTCACTCCATTGCAAAGATATTAGCATTTGTTGCATTTGGAGCGCAGTATGTGAAACCTCTGCTCTGCTGTCCAACTGGGCGTTTCTTCAGAGTCTTCTCTGGGGGCGTGCCCTTTCACTCCCTCTCAGACACAGCCAATCACAGCTCGGCAGCTGATCTATCTTCTCTGATTATTGTGGTTTTTTTTATGCATTTGCCCTTTTATCTAATGTATTTTTTTTTGTGCAGATGATTATTTTAGCACAGAAAATCTTTGATTTTGAATTTAAAGAGAATCTGTCAGCAGGATTTCTTTCCCCAAAATATTTGAGTATGTAGCTCTTTCAGAGATAAGTCCAGCAATATCTTTACATGGCCAGTCCGTTCCTCCATGACTAAGAAATCATATTTTGAATTGACATGCACATGAGGCTGAAGAGCTATGGTAGATCTGAAGCCTCTGTCACTCCAGCTCTATTCCCCGCCCACTACTGCCTCCTCTTGCTTGACTGATTTCTCCTTTGCCTGAAGTCACACAGTATATAGGCTTTCAGTCAAGCAAGAGGAGGTTCCACAGGGCGGGGAATAGAGCCGGAGTGACAGAGGCTTCAGATCTACCATAGCACTTCAGCCTTATTTGCATATAAATTAAAATGCTGATTTCTCAGTAATGGAGAAACGGACTGGCCATATAAAGGTATTGCTGGAAATGTCTTTTAAAGAGCTACATGCTCATATAAATAGTATTGGGAGTGAAATCCTGCTGACAGATTCCCCTTAAAGACACAACCGCGTTTTCTTTTACATGCATTTTTTTTTCATGCTCGCCACAGAAAACTATACGGAATAAACACCCCCCAAAAAATGCACAGCTCCACAGCGTCTTTACATTGCTATTCCCCGGCATTGTTTGATGTGCCCCCTGGCACGGAGTGGCCGCAGTCAGGTCGGAGCTGCCCTGTTGGTGGCCGGCGAGGATTGATCTGACCCCTTAGTACATAGTCGCATTGTGTTTGCTCCGCTGCACTGCCTGCAGATAAAAGGCTTCAGAGAATAGATGAGGCTTATGTCAGCGCTGCCGGTGATGTCACTGCTGGGCGAGAGCCGGGCTGCTGTGTGATCACAAGGCAGAGAGCGGCACGGCTGCACCAACCCCCTGCACGCTCCGGAGCCCGAGGACCTGCCGACCCCAATATTGCCCTTATAACCCAGGGGGGACATGCCGGTCCGTACTGTGGACTTCGATATCACCGCATTGGTGGCGTGTGTGGCAGACATGGAGGTATTCACCAACCACAGCGTACAGGTAAGTCCTGACAATGTGTTCACCCCGACCGTCCATACTGCGGGGTCACACATCATGGACGCACCTCTACCCCTTCCCTAACCCTTTCCCACCCCCTTGGTTGGACTTGATGGACATGTGTCTTGCTACAACCGTTCTGTGTAAGGATGTAATGTAAGGATGTAGCAGAGCCGAGTGTGCCGGATATCGTCTGCTATGTTAGTGTCTGAGTGCAACACATGGAGGTGTCAGGACGGACAAACTCACCTCTGCTACATCGGTACATCCGATGAAGTGAACTTTTTTGGAGGCGGAAAAGGAGGAGTCGTTTCTTTGTTTTTTCTTAGAACTTTCTGGATGGTCCCAGCATAGTGCATTACATATGGGTTGTCATGTCTTGCTGGGACTGTTGGTCCTCCATCGGGGATACATATGAAATGATCTATCTATCTAACATCTATCTATTTATCTATCATCTATCTATTATCTATCTATTATCTATCTATCTATCTATCTATCTATTATCTATCTATCTATCTATCTATCTATCTATTATCTATCTATCTATCATCTATCTGTCTATCTATCTTATGTATCTGTTTCGTTCCATCAATACTAGTCATTGATGTTATTCTAGCATTATGTTCGGCCCCCCATGGCCTCCGTTTTGGGGTCCTACTCTAGTGTCCTGATGTGTGCAGCCTCTCGTACAGGTCCCAGTATCTGCCATATATTGATTCCTGTGATTCACGTCTGCCCACTTCTTGCTCTTTGCTTCCACGCTCGATGTAGTCACAATGGCCGGACTCCAGGTGACGATCCTCCATTTCTCTGGATATTTCCGGCGTGAAATAAAACTAAATATATGTTTAAGCTGTTCCTAATGAATGCGTGTGACATGGCGGCTGTGGCCCCGGTGCGGGCGTACTCTGGTTGTGTCATGCGCCTCCTCACCCCATGACATGTATGATAATTACTCTGCAGCTCCTGGAGATAATCGTACGGGGCGAGGATAAGATCAGAATATACCTGCACCAGTGGCCGCCATTATCTACATCACAGGTCCGCGACGCTCCCTGTCCTGCAGAATCAGGACTGTATTACTGGGAGACGTAGTGTATCAGGCTGGCAGAGTTTCGAGGAGAACGAGAGTGTTTTGCCGTATGGGTATGATCACACATCGCGTTTTTGCTGCAGTTTTTTTTTTCCAATGAAAAATGTAGCATTTTACTGTTCCGGCAAAGTGAGTGAAATTTCTGAAATGTTAATTTCTCCCTTGCAGATTTGATGCAGTTTCATGTCTGCAGCATGTCCATTATTTCAGCATTTTTCACCTATTCTAATGACTCGGGGGGGGGGGGGGAAGAATGTAAAAAAAAAAAAAAAAGGCTCAAACATGAACACGAAACTGCAGGTTTTTGATGCAGCGTTTTTCCTGCCAAGAGACACGTTTCTGATGCAGAAATGTGGGCAACAAACACTTAACGTGTGCACATGCCCTACATGTGTTATGATGATCCTGATTCCGGTCCATCCAGAAAACTGCAATGGTGTCCTCACCCGCCACTGAAGATTACTAGATAAATGACCGTTTACACTTTTCAGCACACTATCTAGAACAGGGGTGGGCAATTTATTTTCCGGAGGGGCCACATAAGAAACCGTGACGGTTGTAGAGGCTGAAAAACTGGGCTGAAATTAATTCTGTTAATGTTAATGTACCGTAATTGTATCACCTAATACTGAGCAGAATGAAGTCTGGAGACTACTACTGCGAGTATGTGTTACCATAGGGCTTATTGTAACCTGTATTCTTACCTGTGGCAGGGAATCAACTCTGCTGCCTTATTATAGTGAACTAGATGGTGGCCCGATTCTAACGTATCGGGTATTCTAGAATATGTATGGCCACGTAGTATATTGCACAGCCCACGTAGTATATAGCAATGTGGGCATCATATCCCTGTTAAAAAAAGAATTAAAATAAAAAATCTACATATATAATTGTCTAAGGGGTACTTCCTTCCTTTCTGTCCTCAACTTCCGTAACGGAAATCCCGCGTATCTGATTGGTCTCGGCAGCTGCCTGTCATGGCTGCTGCGACCAATCAGCGACGGGCACAGTCCAATTAGTCCCTCCGCATCGGGTATTCTAGAATATGCATGTCCACGTAGTATATTGCCCAGCCACATAGTATATTGGCCATTCACGTAGTATGTTGCCCAGCCACGTAGTATATTGCCCAGCCACATAGTATATTGGCCATTCACGTAGTATGTTGCCCAGCCACGTAGTATATTGCCCAGCCACGTAGTTTATTGCCCAGTCACGTAGTATATTGACATTGATTGTAGTATATTCTAGGAGACAAGGGCATAGGGGATTGGCGTTAAGGTGAGTATAATGTTTTTTTATTTGAATATGTATGTAATTATTTTCCTTTTTTAAACTGTGAGCACAGGCGTCGGCTGATGAGACTACGTCTCCCATCAGCGGCACCTGCTGTCACTGTTATCAGTGACAGCAGACGTAGGCTGATGGGAGGAGTAGTCTCATCAGGCCACACCTGCAGTAAGCTTTTTACCACATGTCACCGCTGCGGGTCACAGTCACAGCTGCGGGGTTACGCTGACATCTGACAGCATGATGCACAGCTCCCTGACAATCTTACCGGCGGTAGCGTTACTGCGATACTATGGAAATCCTGAAAACATGATCTGTTGGGGGCCGTAAGGGCCAAACTTTGGGAATCACAGTTCTTTATGGACAGCAGGAAGGACGCCATGCAGATACCATGCACCAAATATAAGCTAAAATGAAAATAATCTGAGGACTAAAGTTGTATGATGATGCCCATCTGTAGTGTGCTTTGTTGTTGTGCTTTATAGCATTGTTTAGCCTTGCCGGTGGCATTCACCTGGTTATTAGCAGTTTTCTGATATTGGCCCCTTACCTCCTGACCCTGCCCGTCCTGTCAACAAAACGAAAGGCTTCATGTAAGTATCTAGACATGGCAAACACCTTCATTTTTCGTCCTCTACATTGTGGACAACAGTTTCTTAGAAGTGAAGATTCCCTTTAATTGCTGCTGATGCCATGGCTTATAATTAGCGTGCCGCAATCTTATTTTAATGAAGTGATTAGGAGCGTGCTCAGTGAGGCCGTCCTTTGATTAGTCGTTTTTTATTATTATTTATGCTGCAATCAGTGACCGTCATGCAGCCGTATTACCATCCAGAAGATGGCGTCCGTCCGCGCGTCCTCCCTGCTCCGTCTCCAGCACACGGCTGTTTTCCTATATGATGCATATGGATATATTTACTGTTTCTATATTGTCCCCTCCTGTGAGTCTCATGTATAAATTACGGACTTTTAGACCTATTTCATGCAGAAACATACAGGATACATGCACATAGACACATACACATTACATGTACACAAACATGTACAGCATTGTGCAAAAGTTTTAGGCAGGTGAGGAAAAAATTGCTGCAAGTTTTTAAAAATAGAAGTGTTAATAGATTATTTTTAACAATCAACGAAATGCAAATCGAAGGAGCAAAAAGAGAAAACTAAATGGAATCAGTATTTGGTGACCGCCCTATGACGTCATCTGTTCTTCTCGGAACTTGTGGCTTACTCAGTGTTTGAAGGTTCTCTGCAGGGAGGTTGGTTCCAAACATCTTGGAGAACTGACCCCAGATCTTCTGTGTATGAGGCTTGTGCGGATCCTTCTGTCTCTACATGTGATCCCAGAACTACTGGATGATGTGAGATCAGGGCTCTGCGGGGGCCGGGTCATCACTCCCAGGACTCTTTGTCCTTAGTAAGTACACACATAGCCATATTGGTGCTGATTAAAATGATACCTGCGGTGAAGAAATCCGTCTTGTGGTTTTTGTGTGATCTTTGTGTGAAGTTTTGATGTAAGGATACCTTCGCGCCTCGCGGCGGGCTGTGGGCAGGGTCTTTTCTTGGTGCTCTGGTCACTTATTCATCCTCCTTTTGAATGACCGGTCTCTGATCCGTCAGTAACCTGCCGCCTATTTTACTTTGCACACCCTCTCTTCCCTTGGTGATAGAGGTAGCAGGAGGGACTAGGAGGGGGTTGTATATAGATCTCCACTGTGGAGAGGGGAGAAAGCTTGTGTGGTTTCAGGAAGGAGGTGGTGTGGCATACAAATCAGCAGTGTTGAGGGAAGAAAGTATATACAGTGGTTTTGAGAGCAGAGAAAACAGGCTATGGATGTTTCCACAAGAGAAAATCTGAAACTTGGATCAGGCTGAATGGGTCTGAAAATGAATGCAGATTGTAGACTAAAACTTTGTGAAATTTTATTAACTAAAGGCAACCACTAAGGCCAACCCGAGAAAGTCACATCTCCGAGTTATCCCCTTTGTTCATAATCTGCACATGCGTCACCCACTGCGCGAGATGTTTTGAGCAGCGGTGATATATTTCTTCTCTTTTGAATTTTGAGGAACTTTTCTTGGCAGCTGGCACTGACCTTCTGTAGGTCATCAAAGATTGGGATATGGCGACCATTCCGACCACTCAACAAAAGTGTCAGGTGTCACATTACGTTCCACAAGTTTCTCCCTTTTTATTCTGCGGATCGACATGTCCTACTTTGCTCATTTATTTGGATCAAACTCGCGAAGAAATTCACTTTTTAATCTGATGCAAATTAGGCCTGCAAGTGCACTGGGTGGGCATATCGGTGCACTTGTGGTCTTTGGTTCCTGTTTATCGCTCCTCACCAGTGCCGTACTCGCTTCTTGACTGACAGGAGAGCAGAGATGACGTCCTTCACCAGAGCCTCTGTCTCCGATGTCAATCAAGAAGTGGGTGCCGCGCCGCAGTGGGGATGCAAAGAGGAGCTGAGGACCACAAGTGCGCTCATACACCCACTAGTGCACTTGCAGGCCTAATTTGCATAGGGTCAGAACATTAATTTTGGGGTTTTTTAGCCCTGGATAACAGCTGAACGGGTATTGTTGGAAATGTGTTTCCCTTTCCTATCCTGCAGAACCTCGGATTTCATATGTATATTATTAATGACAGTTTCCCTTTAAAAAAAAAAAGTATAAAGGGCTCCCTTTATAAGTACGTAAATGCCATCCAGAGAAGAGCTGTGAGTTTCTTTAACCCCATTACCATGACTCTTGGCCCATTTATTCACCATATTGCTTGATATCCATGTAGATAAGATCAATAAGAATTATAAATCTTGCAGTTCTCACATTGGCCACTACGATTAATTTAGACTCTAACTTCCTGTTGTTTCAGGAAACAACACATGTACATTAGCAGCAGTGAACAGAATTTGACCCTGTCTTTTTTACTTACACATCTAAAGAGGGCATGCAAAGATCATTGTGTAGGGAGCAGAGTCAGCTGCGAAGTCGCCCGTTGTGATTGTTGGATTGTTTTAGGAAACACTTGCATATTAGCTGCAATGAACATAACTTGACCTTGTCTTTTGTATTGAAGCATCTAAAGAGCGTGTGCAAAGATCATTGTGATGGGAGGGGAAGCAGGGGAGACTGTGACATTCCCTGTTTTGATTGTTGGATTGTGTTAGGAAACAACAGATATATATTATCTACAGTGAACAGAACCCGACCCTATGCTTTGTATTGAAGCATCTAAAGAGCAAGTGCAAAGGTCATTATGAAGGGAGGGGGAGCAAAGGAAACTGTGACATTGCCTGTTTTGATTGTTGGATTGTTTTAGGAAAAACAGATATATATTAGCTCCAATGAACAGAATCTGACCCTATCTTTTGTATTGAAGCATCTAAAGAGCGTGTGCAAAGGTCATTGTGAAGGGAGGGAGAGCAGGGTCAATTGTGACATCACCGATTGGTGGATCCTGTGTTATCAGCTGTGTATAGAGGACTAACCTGTCATTGCCATCCTGGCTCTGATGATAAGGAACCTGCTGTAAACTCATTTTTAAAGGTCAGGAAGTCTAATAAAGCCTCAGCGGCCAGTGTGAAAACTGCAAGATTTCTAATTTTATAATTTACAGGGGTTTGACCTCATCGCTATCTGATCGGTGGGGGCGCAACTTCTGTTAACGGTGCCAGTGGCGGCCAGAATTGCTCATTTGCGGAGCTGAACAGCGGCCGCGGCTGGGTACTCCATGTCCGCTCCCCATTCGAATGAATAGAATTGATATAAAATGATAGGACTTCAATGTCAAAGTCCCAGACAATCCCTCGAATAAAAGATTGTGATATTAAAAAACACAGTCAAAATAAAAAATATGTTTAAGACAAACACCTGTCTGCTGCGCCTCACCCGCCACTGCTGCTTCATCACTTCTTGCCATTGCAGTTAATAAGCATGTGATTATCCCCTTATGCGTTCTTACAAGCCGGGCTGGTTTCTCCATGGGTGATTGTCCCTACCAGCATCTATAGTGAAAGGAAAAAGAGCCGAGCAGCAAACGGTTCTGGAATACAAATGGCCAGATTAGGACATTTTCCTCGGATCACACGCATCAAGGTTTCATATTGTTACCATAGCGATAGAACATTCACGTTGGACGGAATGATGATTGCTTCATTGATACAATTGACCACGCAGATTAATAAGGCCTGAGCGGCACAATATCTGCCATGCGTTGCCGCATGCCTTCAGATGGTGTGTGGGCTTCATGGATAAGACTACATCAGCAAATTCTAGAATGGATCTGACATTTTTTTATGTCCTTAATTTCGTAATATAGTTTTCTAGAAGCTTCATGTCCCCAGTATAGTCATAGATAAAAGACACAATTCTGGCTGCCTTCAGCCACCACTAGGGGGAGACTATGAGTTTACTGAATACTGTATATACATATAATACAAGTGGATAACAGTATGCAGTAAGCTATTATGCTCCCCCTAGTGGTGACTGCAAACAGGAAAAATTGTACCACCTATCTAATGATTAAAACATGGTGTTACAAGATTGAAGATTTTCTTAAAAGGGAATTTGTCAGCAAGTTTTTGCTATGTTGTCTGAGAGCAGCATAATGTAAGTGCTGATTCCAATTGGATCAATTACTGAGCTGCTTGCTGGCATTTTTACAGAATCTCTGTTACGATGCAGATGTAGCAGTGCTCAAATGCTGAGCACTGTGCAACCACACTGATTGACAGTTGTCTGTGTACACTGTTGTTGTAGAAAACATTAAAATCCATAACCAATCTCCAGGGAGGGGGCATTCACCCCCCTCCTCTCTCACACAGAATCTCTCAAGGAGAAAAGAGCTTACCATCTAAACCTTTTTGAAGTAGAATTGCACAGTTGACATATGGGAAGTGAGGAAATGATGAATGGCTGAGAAGTGAAAAAACAAATTAAGACTCCCCACAGAGTACAGGTAATTAAACAGAAAAGATCTTTTCTGAGGTCCAGATTATAAAGGGACATGTGTTTGCATGTAGATGGAGAAGTGGAGAAGTCTCTTTTGAGCCCAGGAAGCATATCCTGCTTTGAAAGGAAACATTACATCTTCAGCCATTCGGTTTGGTGCCGATGGGAAGTTATGAATATTGAGGTTTGTATAGATCCGATATTGATGGGACGTGCATTTTAAACTTCAGGACTAATAGGGGAAGAATATGAATATTTTTTCATAACTGTGACATATGCCTAAAAGCATATGCAAATCAATAGTGACCAGATAGCTGAAGCAGCCATGCTTTGTTTCCTATCTATGGAAAGCTAAAAATCGCAGTAAAAATATGACGGTGATATCGAACTCCTTTGATCGTCAGGAGTGAAGATATTGTGAATGTTGCGAATATCATAATCTTCTGAAACTGAAGCCACATCCCATGACCAGCCCTTTGAGTCATCAATGCGAGGTGTGTGGGTAAAACTTGGTGTGTCCAATGCTAAGGAAGATACATATCAGTGTAGGCGTGATCAACCTTAACCAGACTTCTTCAAAAGGATTGCTTCCATCCACTAAGCTGAGCCATCTCATTGTCCAGCCTCCTGCTGCATGGCATGTTGCCACGCTGTCATGATATGTACTTTTTTTCCCTGTCCTGTATTTTGTATAATATGTCATGTTGTGGTGCGACTTCTCTTTGGTTGTATTTACTGTACACTTTGCAATGTCATGGGATGTATGTAACTTAACCTGTCTCCTTTCCCCAATACTTGCAGCCCTAAGCTATAATGTAATTAAGCTTTGTCAACACCACTAGTGACGGAATAGCCATTCTTCCTCACAGCAGGTGGCTAGTCAAATGCACATACTGGATAGACTAAGCAGAGCCGACCAGTCTAGAATCTTCTGGTGGACCCAACCATTGAATAGAAGGTGTGACCCCTACCCCCTTCATGGGCTGATCCCAGGAGCTCAGACAATCCATTCTTATTTTTGAGATCAGATGTGAGTTGACCCTTGAAGGAGAAGGAGTGGGGATTCTTAGCCGAGGCAAGACCCCACGTCCATCTGTGACTGCGGAAGCGAACGGGGCGAGACTTGAGCTGAGGACATATCTCGCCGTTCGTGGGATTGTTTTGGGATCCCTTGGACTCGTGTGGACTATTGCTTTGTTAGCTGGCACAAGGATTATCGGGAGGTGCCCCCGAACCTGTTCCGTTGGACTAATTGTGGACTCTGTAGATCTACCTGCATGTGTTGTTCCAGCGTTCTTGATAATAAATCTGTCGAATCATCCCTTGGCCTGTTGTCCCTTCTTGCTCTGCCGTACACCCCGTCACACACGCTTCCTCCTCACTGATCCGGACACAGCGCTTTGCCTCTGCAACTGATGTTGCCACATACCCCGGCGCTTTAGGCTATGTGCACACGTTCAGGAATTCTTGCAGAAAATTCCTGAGAAAAACCTGAAATTTTCTGCAAGAAATCCCCATGCGTTTTTTGCGCGTTTTTGCCACGTTTTTTGGTGCGTTTTTGATTTGTTTTTTCCAGACATTTCCCAATGCATTTTATAGTGGGAAATCCGCAAAAAAAACGCAAAATTAATGAACATGCTGCGTTTTTTACCGCGATGCGTTTTTTTCGCGGAAAAAAACACATCATGTGCACAAAACATGCGGAATTCATTCTAAATGATGGGATGCATATTGTATGCTTTTTTTTGCGGTTTTATAGCGTTTTTATCGGGAAAAAACGCGAAAAAAACTTAAAATCAGCAACGTGTGCACACAGCCTTATCCTCCTTGTGTGATTGGTGTTCCATATCTCAGATCATACCTATTGCAGCAGGCTGTTATATAATCTGTGGACGCTCCTTATACCTTCTTAGATTGCTTCTACATCCAGTTCACACTAAAGAATTGTCTGATGAAGGTCCTTTGCCGGACCGAAAACGTTTATTTGTTAATTTTGTCTGGATGCATTAATAATAAAAAGAAGCAAAATAGTTTTCCTCACTACTGAGTGCTAAGTTTTTTCTATCATTGTCCAGAGTAGTCAGTTTCTCTGTTAATCCTTTTTATCTATCTATATAATCGTCTAAGGGTCACTTCCATCTGTTTGTCTGTCTGTCTGCAACGGAAATCCCGCGTCGCTGATTGGTCGCGTCCAATCAGCGACAGGCGTTGTCCGGCTGCGAATTGGCGCTGGATTTAAACCACGCTTTGCTGATTGGTCGCGCCCGGCCGGCTGCGACCAATCAGCGACATTGGCGCGGGATTTAAATCATGCTTCGCTGATTGGTTGCACCTACATTATGCTGCTGTTAGAATGTACACCTGCTGACAGATTCTCTTTAAAGGAAAACTTACTTAAAAAGTTGAAAATTTGTTTTGCTCTTTTTTTTACCCAAACTTGTGCTGAGATTTACAGTTTAATACTAGAAAATGAGATGTTTTTATATGGATTAAGCCACTTATTTTCATATGCAGAGTTGACAGTATTATAGTAGTTATATTCTTGTACATAGGAGCAGTATTATAGTAGTTATATTCTTGTACATAGGAGCAGTATTATAGTAGTTATATTCTTGTACATAGGAGCAGTATTATAGTAGTTATATTCTTGTACATAGGAGCAGTATTATAGTAGTTATATTCTTGTACATAGGAGCAGTATTATAGTAGTTATATTCTTGTACATAGGGGGCAGTATTATAGTAGTTATATTCTTGTACATAAGGAGCAGTATTATAGTAGTTATATTCTCGTGCATAGGGGCAGTATTATAGTAGTTATATTCTTGTACATAGGAGCAGTATTATAGTAGTTATATTCTTGTACATAGGGGCAGTATTATAGTAGTTATATTCTTGTATATAGGAGCAGTATTATAGTAGTTATATTCTTGTACATAGGAGCAGTATTATAGTAGTTATATTCTTGTACATAGGAGCAGTATTATAGTAGTTATATTCTTGTACATAGGAGCAGTATTATAGTAGTTATATTCTTATACATAGGAGCAGTATTATAGTAGTTATATTCGTGTACATAGGAGCAGTATTATAGTAGTTATATTCTTGTACATAGGAGCAGTATTATAGTAGTTATATTCTTGTACATAGGGGCAGTATTATAGTAGTTATATTCTTGTACATAGGAGCAGTATTATAGTAGTTATATTCTTGTACATAGGGGCAGTATTATAGTAGTTATATTCTTGTACATAGGAGCAGTATTATAGTAGTTATATTCTTGTACATAGGAGCAGTATTATAGTAGTTATATTCTTGTACATAGGAGCAGTATTATAGTAGTTATATTCTTGTACATAGGGGGCAGTATTATAGTAGTTATATTCTTGTACATAAGGAGCAGTATTATAGTAGTTATATTCTCGTGCATAGGGGCAGTATTATAGTAGTTATATTCTTGTACATAGGAGCAGTATTATAGTAGTTATATTCTTGTACATAGGGGCAGTATTATAGTAGTTATATTCTTGTATATAGGAGCAGTATTATAGTAGTTATATTCTTGTACATAGGAGCAGTATTATAGTAGTTATATTCTTGTACATAGGAGCAGTATTATAGTAGTTATATTCTTGTACATAGGAGCAGTATTATAGTAGTTATATTCTTATACATAGGAGCAGTATTATAGTAGTTATATTCGTGTACATAGGAGCAGTATTATAGTAGTTATATTCTTGTACATAGGAGCAGTATTATAGTAGTTATATTCTTGTACATAGGGGCAGTATTATAGTAGTTATATTCTTGTACATAGGGGCAGTATTATAGTAGTTATATTCTTGTACATAGGAGCAGTATTATAGTAGTTATATTCTTGTACATAGGAGCAGTATTATAGTAGTTATATTCTTGTACATAGGGGCAGTATTATAGTAGTTATATTCTTGTACATAGGAGCAGTATTATAGTAGTTATATTCTTGTACATAGGAGCAGTATTATAGTAGTTATATTCTTGTACATAGGAGCAGTATTATAGTAGTTATATTCTTGTACATAGGGAGCAGTATTATAGTAGTTATATTCTTGTACATAGGGGCAGTGTTATAGTAGTTATATTCTTGTACATAGATCAGTATTATAGTCGTTATATTCTTGTACATAAGGGCAGTGTTATAGTAGTTATATTCTTGTACATAGATCAGTATTATAGTCGTTATATTCTTGTACATAAGGGCAGTATTATAGTAGTTATATTCTTGTACATAGATCAGTATTATAGTAGTTCTATTCTTGTACATAGGGGCAGTATTATAGTAGTTAGAATCTTGTACATAGGAGCAGTATTATTGTAGTTATATTCTTGTACATAGGGGCAGTATTATAGTAGTTATATTCTTGTACATGGGGGCAGTATTATTGTAGTTATATTCTTGTACATAGGGGCAGTATTATAGTAGTTATATACTTGTACATAGGGGGCAGTATTATGGTAGTTATATTCTTGTACATAGGGAGCAGTATTATAGTAGTTATATTCTTGTACATAGGGGGCAGTATTATAGTAGTTATATTCTTGTACATAGGGAGCAGTATTATAGTAGTTATATTCTTGTACATAGGAACAGTATTATAGTAGTTATATTCTTGTACATAGGGGGCAGTATTATAGTAGTTATATTCTTGTACATAGGGGCAGTATTATAGTAGTTATATTCTTGTACATAGGAACAGTATTATAGTAGTTATATTCTTGTACATAGGGAGCAGTTGTCATGATTCCTCCGCTCATAGTGTCTGGGACTCAGTGATGGACAGCTCTGTCATCCTATCGTGTGCTGAGCTGTCAGGGCTATGATTGACAGCTCGGTTGACCTATCTGAGTCTGGCAGGGGGCTGAGACTTCCATAGGTGCTCCATGTTCTTGGTAATTGCCTGAGCTGTCTGTCCCAGATTACGGCCAGCCAAAAGCTTGTTCTAAGCTTGTGCTCCCTGGTGTGTGTTTGCCTGTTCCCTGTGCTATAAGGTCTGATCTGCTGCTCTGACCTTTGGACTGTGTTCAGACTACCCCTTTGCTTCTGATATTCCGCTGCTGACCTTTTGACCGTATTCTGATTATCTGCTTGTTAGTGCCCCTTTGCTTATCCGCTATTTCTGTGGCATTCTGTCCCTGGCATGTGACCTGGCTTACGATTTCGTATTTTCCCTTGGTTTACTACGCACTCTTTTGGTATTGACTCCAGAACGTCTGACCTCGCTGACTCACGGCCTGGCTGTGGGTTGTAACTAGCGTCACATCAGTATTATGGTATTGAGGCATAATGGAAGGAACATATAAGAGAATAAATACCTTTTTTAAGAATGGCATTACCTTTAGCTTTTGAGCTGTTTACTTTATTATTGTTGTTGATGTCAGATGTGACTGAATTTAGATTTTCTTTCGGCTGATTAAACTAGGATCAATAGTGCAGGTGCCGCCATTACATGCTTTGGTAATTTGGTAATATTGGCAATATTTTTCCATTTTGTATCCTTCAAGGAACCCAGCTGCATTTTTCTTTGCACTAACACAAATACCCCAGCAGTCTACTATGTCCCCCTGTGCCTAGCACAGAGCGTACGGTCTAGATGTGCAGAACATAAGGTCAGACTTTAGATTGCAGGTGATTGTTTGCTTCCTCAGGGATCTGTAAATATCAAATGCAGGTGCTGGGAGAGATGGTATTTAGCGGTACTACGCTGATAGGTGCCAACACAACAAGTTGACATTATCATCCTCTATGAGAATCTAAAGGTTTACCTATACCCTAAATATTCCGAGTCTTCTTCAGACATGTCCGGTAGACAAAGTCGGGACTTACTCTTCCATCTGGACTATCCTCCGTTTGTAGGGGACCATTTATTAACATCAAGTTGTTTTCTTGTGATTTAGTTAATTGCTTCAATTTCCAAAAGGGTAAGGGAATTAAAGCTACAGAACATCCTGGCTCTAGTGCTGCTCCTTTTATTCCCTTGGCTTGTACAAATCCTGGTTTTGAGCTCTCAGATGAAGTTCAGTTATGATGTCCAGTTGTTTCGTGACTCTGACTTGCTGTTCATTTCTATAGAAAGTCACGGGTGTCCACTGGTTTCAGGACTCCGGTCTTCTTTGCTATTCACTAGCTTAATTGGTCAGGTAGTGTCTGGTGTCCATTGATCTTGTGGCTCAAGCAGTCCCTGAAATTCGGTGGTTTTCTGTCTCAGCCAGTCCCTGGTGTCAAATGGTTTGGTAGCTCGTGCAGTCCCTAGTGTTTAGTGGTTTTGTCCCTCAAGCAGTCCTTGGTATCTAGTGGTTAAATGCCTAAGTAACAAGACAAATGAATATCAGGGTCAACCTGACCCAAACAACCACTGAAGACGTGGACATGACAGACTGTCTGAGCTACAAAACCATAACACACCAGGGACTGCCTGTGCCACAAAACCACTGGACAAAAGGGAATGGCTGAACCCAAAAACCACTGGACACAAGGGACTTCCTGAGCCACCAAAAGACTAGCCAGTTCCTGATGTCCAATGGTTTTGTGGCTCAGGCAGTTCGCGGCATCAAATTGTTTTGTGGCTCAGGAAGTCCCTAGACTCCAGTAGTTTTGTGGATCAAGCAGTCTTTGTCATCAGACAGTCTCCTATGCCCAGTGGCATTGTGTCACAGGTAGTACCTGGTGTCTAGTGGTTTGTGTCACACTGGTGTACAGGTATTTTGAGGATCAGGCAGTCCCTCATGTCCAGGGGATTATTGGCTCAAGCAGTCCCTGGCATCGAATGCTTTTGTTGCTGAGATAGTCCTTGACATCCATGGATTTTGTGGCTCAGTCAGTCCCTGGGACCATGGTATTGTGGCACTGGCTGTAACTTAAGTTTAGTGATTTTGTGTCTCAGGCCTTCCCTGGTGGCCACTGGTCTAAATAGATTCTCCCCCACCCCTTCAAACTGTTATCGATGGCTGGTTTTCATTGAGTTTTCGTTAGCTTTAGAGTCCTTTTGAAGTCATGTTTTTGTGACTCAGGAGCTACTTGGTTTCTGTTGGCCAAGTCAATTACTAGTTTTAAGTGATCTGGTGCTCCAGACTATCCCAGATATCAATAGACCCATGAAACTGGTCTCTAGTGGCTTTGTGCCTAAAGCCATTTCAGATGCCCACAGGATGTTGGCATGAGAACTCTTACTTAGTGCCCAAAGCTGCCCACTTTGTGCAATAGTTTGTTGTCTTTAGGAGGTATCTTCAGAACTTCAATTAATTCTGAGTTTCATCCTTAATTATGCCTTTTCAATGCCTTATCAACTGGATTTAGAAGAGTGAGAATGTGTTACCAGCCTTCCTCTTTTATATTGGGGCTTATGGTGGCGGTCAGGTGGTAAGAGGGCTCATGGGTCAAGACGGAAGTTAGGTAGTCCCCGCCTACTGTATGGTATAATAAGTTACCCCCAGAGCTCACCCTCCACTAAAATAGTTGTAGTGTTCTTTTAATTAACATAAGCTTTTTTTCTCTTTTACTATAGGAGAAATTTGAGGGTCTTTTCCGAGCATATGATGACTGTGTGACCTTACAACTGTTCAAGAGCTTCCGAAGAGTACGAATAAACTTCAGCAACCCTAAGGCAGCGGCGCGAGCGAGGATAGAGCTACACGAGACACAGTTCAGAGGGAAGAAATTAAAACTTTATTTCGCACAGGTAAATTGTATTACATCACGTTTGACATTTTTGAAAATCTTTTGAATATATCTTTTTATATACGATCTCATCCATGATTGAGTTTTTTTTCCATTACGTTCATTTTTTTTTTTTGCATGTGTCTTACAAATTTTTATAATGTCATACACAGGTCCAAAAGACAGAGACGGATGGAGACAAACTCCACCTGGCACCCCCACAACCTGCTAAACAATTCCTCATCTCTCCTCCTGTGTCCCCTCCGGTTGGGTGGAAGCCGATAGATGATGCTACACCAGTAATCAATTACGATCTCCTTTATGCAGTTGCTAAGTTAGGCCCAGGTAAGCAATAAAATGTTTACTTCTGCAATGGTAGCCTGCCAAGATATAGGGTCAGACAAGGTGAACACGGAGTCAGATAATCGAATAGATGAATAGATAAGTTCAGGGTGGGCGGAGGTTAGTATACGCTGCTCACTTGCTCTGCAAGGGTGGTCACTAAGGAGGAAGTCTTTAAGCCAATTGTGACGAACTTTGCTCTCCCCGCCCCTGCAGAGCTGGACACCTCCCAATAGTAGTGCCATACTCTGCTACTATAGGAAATATGCCACAGCATTCACACCATGACTGGTAAATACCTCTGTTGGAGCCAGAACATGAGCTCCCATCTAAACAAAGGTGCATGCTCATTCACATGAAGTACAGCTATGGCCCCTTTGACTGCCAAGTGCCTAAACCGTCAATAGTCACCTATAAAAAGGGTGATAAAATCCATTATAAACAGCGATAATAATAAAAGTTTATCCACATGAATAACATATACAAGTGGTAGCTTTCCTCTGAGGTGGAGAAAATACTTCACAATAGAAAGGCAAGTTAGATATTCACACGATCCACGACAGGTCTTAATTTTGAAAAAGAAATCATGATACAATATTAATTACCAAGTTATTTTTCCATTTTTTTTTTATCTATCACTTGGTTACTTTTTAGCTTTACAATTCCTTTTGTTTAACACCCAGTGCATAAGTCTTCATTTAGCAACTCTTAAGCCACTATTATATGTTATTATATGCCATACTGCGGTACCGAAGCGCTTATAGCTGCATTGCCAGTGTCAGTGGAAGGCTGGTAGCGTTTAATAGGGCTTCCACAGACTGGCTATTCGTCTAGCATATCCCCGGAGGTACCCTGACATTCACCCTTTAACTGTTATAAAAGGATCTGGACTTACACAGGGGCCTCTAGGTCGGATCAATGGAGTGGCTGCTGGCTGATGGAGCAAGCTAGCAAAGGATGGTCCGAAAGGTGCTTCAATACAAGGAGGTCAGAAACAGAATTATCAGGCAGTAGTATAGTCTAATCATGGGCCGAGGTCAGAAGCGGGAATCAAAAAGGCTGAACAAGAGTAGAATACCAGGAGTGAACCACAGCAGGTATAAACTATAACTGGCACCTCCTAGCAATATACTGGGAGTTTCAGTAGGGTGAGGTCCAATCCTATTCGCCAAGGCAGGGAGCACATTGCTCCTGTTGGACAGCACTGCCAGATTCGGTGATACTACAGGTCCCAGAGCTTCTGGTAATGTTGTCTCGCCCATCACCAACCCGACCCAAATAATGAATACAACGGCTCCAGGTGACAGAAGCAGATGTCTCGGGAGCAGGTCCAGGTGGAGTCATTTTAGGTTATAATACGGCTAGTTTATATGGAACTTATGTCAAATGTTATTCAGAGCCTATAGGTTTGTTGTTTTATACTTCTGTTTTGCAGTGCTTCGTATACAGGTTTTATGCTAAACTTTATCTCAGTAATTACTCTTGGCTCGCTGGGATATTTAACGGAAGACTTTGTTTGCATTTTAGCCATGCCACAGGTGTGTGGCATATGAACAGAAAATTTAAATTGATAAAATGAAATTACAATTGTAACACCAAGATTAAGAACGTATGTAGCAGACAAAATGCATTGGTGGATTGATATACCGGGTCCAGACCTGTGGACACCAGTCTGGCAAAGCCTTTAAATGTAATTTCCAGCTCAGGTGAGGGAGGCCACACCCCAGCTTGCACAAAATGCAAAAATACAAAGAAAAAAAAAAAAAAATTGAGCCTGGTTTAAGTTGGTATACATGCAGCACATAAACACACATTCACATTGGCCATAAAGGATTCAAAACCTACAAGAAACAAAATGTGCAAAAACCCTGCTGTATCTAAATAAGTAAAAGGCAAAAGTGCATTTAAATAACACAGAGTCCATAGTAATACTGTTTTTGATTAAAAAAAATTGCATAAAAGCCATCCCACTATCGACAAGGTGACACTGTCTAATATTAAAAACCTTACCATGTGTCAGAGTAGACCTCAGTATGTGAATACGGACAGACAAAAGGACCAGGTCCCCACCTGTGGACGCCAGTCTGGCGAAGCCTTTAAATGTAATTTCCAGCTCAGGAGACGGAAGCCACACCCTGGCTTGCACAGAATGCAAAAATACAAAGAAAAAAAACAAAAATTGAGCTTGGTTTAAGTTGGTATACATGCAGCACATAAACGTGGCTATGTCTGGATCTTGCTTCTGAACGCGCCACAATCTGCTGCCTCAAGCTTTCTGCCATGGGCTATCACCTCGGCCTCAGTGTCTCCTATGACACAAGTCTCGCCCGTTCCTTTGCTTGCCACTAGAGTTGAGCAACTTTTACTTTTTTCGGATCGAGTCGGGTTTCGCGAAACCCGACTTTATCAAAAGTCGGATCAGGTGAAATCGGCCGATTATTGCGAAAAGTCGGGGGCCGACTGAAACACGAAACCCATTGCAAGTCAATGGGGAATCAAAGTCGGCAGTGAGTGGAGGACAGGAAAACACCTACAGTGCCCATTTTAATGCCAAAAACATCAATTCTTATTACTTAAGTGTTGTGAATTCTGTTCTTGGGCTCCCTCCGGTGGTTATAAGTGGTAGCGCTGCTGTCTGTCCTTCACAGCAGTTATCAGGTGTGTCCACTCTGGACTGGGCTATTTAGTCTGGCCTCACCCTTTAGTCAGTTGTCCATTTGTATTCTGGAGGATTCACATCCCTTCATGGTTTCTCCTGCTTCCTGGTCTTTTCACCAAGATAAGTTCTGCTTGTTTTGCAGCCCACATGTTGTGGGCCTCATTGTTCAGTGCATTTCATGTTTTTTCTTGTCCAGCTTAATCTGTGTAAGGATTTATGCAGCCAAGTGGGAATCTCTGGAGAGGCAGATATACCCTCCATATATTTAGTTAGATGTGGAGTTTTTTGTATTTTCTGTGGTGGATATTTCCTAGTATTTTAATACTGACCGCATAGTTCTCTGTCCTATCTTTCCTATTTAGCTAGATAGGCCTCCTTTGCTAAATCCTGTTTTCAGCCTGTGTATGTTTTTTCCTCTCCTCTCACAGTCAATATTTGTGGGGGGCTGCTTATCCTTTGGGAATTTTCTCTGAGGCGAGATAGTTTTCCCTTTTCTATCTATAGGGTTAATTAGTCCTCCGGCTGTGTCGAGGTGTCTAGGATCAGTAGGTACATCCCACGGCTACTTCTAGTTGCGGTGTTAAGTTCAGGGTCCGCGGTCAGTATAGTTACCACCTTCTCCAGAGTAAGTCCAATGCTACTCCTGGGCCACCAGATCATAACAGTACAACTGGCCTACAATGAGTTAACCGCATCTCAGAAGAAGGGAAAGAAAGTGCTGAGCCATTTTTTTTTCTGTACTCTGTTGTGTTTTTTTTTCCCTCTTTACCTTTGGGTGGTTCAGGAGTTTGGCGCTGACATGGATGTTCAGGGACTTGCTTCTCGTGTGGATCAACTTGCTGCTAGAGTACAGGGTATTTCTGATTATATCGTTCAGACTCCAGCTTTAGAGCCTAGAATTCCAACTCCTGATCTGTTTTTTGGGGACAGGTCTAAATTTCTGAGCTTTAAAAATAACTGTAAACTGTTTTTTGCTCTGAAGCCCCGTTCCTCTGGTGATCCCATCCAGCAGGTTAAAATTGTTATATCTCTGCTGCGTGGTAACCCCCAGGATTGGGCTTTTGCCCTGGAACCTGGGAATCCGGCGTTGCTTAATGTAGACACGTTTTTTCAGGCGCTTGGGTTATTGTATGATGAACCAAACTCTGTAGAGCATTCTGAGAAAACCTTGTTGGCCCTGTGTCAGGGTCAAGAAGCGGCAGAATCATATTGCCAGAAATTTAGAAAATGGTCTGTGTTGACTAAATGGAATGAGGATGCTTTGGCGGCAATTTTCAGAAAGGGTCTTTCTGAATCTGTTAAAGATGTTATGGTGGGGTTCCCCACGCCTGCTGGTTTGAGTGATTCTATGTCTCTGGCCATTCAAATTGATCGGCGCTTGCGTGAGCGCAGAGTTGTGCACACTATGGCGTTGTCTTCCGAGCGGAGTCCTGAGCCTATGCAATGTGATAGGATTGTGTCTAGAGCTGAACGACAAGGATTCAGACGTCAGAATGGGTTGTGTTTTTACTGCGGCGATTCTGCTCATGTTATTTCTGATTGCCCTAAGCGTGTCAAGAGAATCGCTAGTTCTGTTACCATCAGTACTATACAACCTAAATTTCTGTTATCTGTGACCCTGATCTGCTCATTATCGTCATTTTCTGTCATGGCATTTGTGGATCCAGGCGTCGCTTTAAATTTAATGGACTTAGAATTTGCCAGACGTTGTGGTTTTCCCTTACAGCCTTTGCAGAGTCCTATCCCTTTGAGGGGTATTGATGCTACACCATTGGCGAAAAATAAACCTCAGTTTTGGACACAGTTAACCATGTGCATGGCGCCAGCCCATCAGGAAGATTGTCGTTTTCTGGTGTTGCATAATCTGCATAATGCTATTGTGCTGGGGTTTCCATGGTTACAGGTGCATAATCCGGTGTTGGATTGGAAATCTATGTCTGTGACTAGTTGGGGTTGTCAGGGGGTTCATGATGACGTTTCTTTGATGTCAATTTCCTCCTCCCCCTCTTCTGAAGTTCCTGAGTTTTTGTCAGATTTCCAGGATGTTTTTGATGAGCCCAAGTCCAGTTCCCTTCCACCGCATAGGGACTGTGATTGTGCTATTGACTTGATTCCAGGCTGTAAGTTCCCTAAGGGCCGACTTTTCAACCTGTCTGTGCCAGAACATGCCGCCATGCGGAGTTATGTTAAGGAGTCTTTGGAGAAGGGGCATATTCGGCCATCTTCTTCTCCATTGGGAGCAGGTTTCTTTTTTGTTGCCAAGAAGGATGGCTCCTTGAGACCCTGTATTGATTATCGCCTCTTGAATAAGATCACGGTCAAATTCCAATACCCTTTGCCTTTGCTCTCTGATTTGTTTGCCAGGATTAAGGGTGCTAGTTGGTTTACTAAGATTGACCTTCGAGGGGCATATAATCTTGTTCGTATTAAGCAGGGCGACGAATGGAAAACTGCGTTCAATACGCCCGAGGGCCATTTTGAATACCTTGTGATGCCATTCGGACTCTCTAATGCTCCATCTGTGTTTCAGTCCTTCATGCATGATATATTTCGGAATTATCTTGATAAATTCATGATTGTATATTTGGATGATATTTTGATTTTTTCGGATGATTGGGAGTCTCATGTGAAACAAGTCAGGATGGTATTTCAGATCCTTCGTGAAAATGCCTTGTTTGTGAAGGGGTCTAAGTGCCTCTTTGGAGTACAGAAGGTTTCTTTTTTGGGCTTCATTTTTTCTCCCTCATCTATAGAACTGGATCCGGTTAAGGTTCAGGCCATTCATGATTGGATCCAGCCCACATCTGTGAAGAGCCTTCAGAAATTTTTGGGCTTTGCTAATTTTTATCGCCGTTTCATTACCAACTTCTCCAGTGTGGTTAAACCCCTGACCGATTTGACGAAGAAAGGCGCTGATGTGACGAATTGGTCCTCTGCGGCCGTTTCTGCCTTTCAGGAGCTTAAACGCCGATTTACTTCTGCCCCTGTGTTGCGTCAGCCAGATGTTTCTCTTCCTTTTCAGGTTGAGGTTGACGCTTCTGAGATTGGGGCAGGGGCCGTTTTGTCTCAGAGGAATTCTGATGGTTCCTTGATGAAACCGTGTGCCTTCTTCTCTCGAAAATTTTCGCCTGCGGAACGCAATTATGATGTCGGTAATCGTGAGTTGTTGGCTATGAAGTGGGCATTTGAGGAGTGGCGACATTGGCTTGAGGGGGCTAAACATCGTATTGTGGTCTTGACCGATCATAAGAATCTGATTTACCTCGAGTCTGCCAAACGGCTGAATTCTAGACAGGCCCGATGGTCCCTGTTTTTCTCCCGTTTTGATTTTGTTGTCTCGTATCTTCCGGGTTCTAAGAATGTTAAGGCTGATGCCCTCTCTAGGAGTTTTTTGCCTGATTCCCCTTGGGTCCTTGAGCCGGTCGGCATTCTGAAGGAGGGGGTGATTCTTTCTGCCATCTCCCCTGATTTACGACGGGTTCTTCAGGAATTTCAGGCTGATAAACCTGACCGCTGTCCAGTGGGGAAACTGTTTGTTCCTGATAGATGGACTAGCAAAGTGATTTCTGAGGTTCACTGTTCTGTGTTGGCTGGCCATCCTGGGATTTTTGGTACCAGAGATTTGGTTAGTAGGTCATTTTGGTGGCCTTCTTTGTCACGGGATGTGCGCTCCTTTGTGCAGTCCTGTGGAACTTGTGCGCGGGCCAAACCTTGCTGCTCACGCGCCAGTGGGTTGCTTTTGCCTTTGCCGGTCCCTGAGAGGCCTTGGACGCATATTTCTATGGATTTTATTTCAGATCTTCCGGTTTCCCAGAGGATGTTGGTTATCTGGGTGGTTTGTGACCGGTTTTCTAAGATGGTTCATTTGGTACCTTTGCCTAAATTACCTTCCTCTTCTGAGTTGGTTCCGTTGTTTTTTCAGCATGTGGTTCGTTTGCATGGCATTCCGGAGAATATTATGTCCGATAGAGGTTCCCAGTTTGTTTCCAGGTTTTGGCGGGCCTTTTGTGCTAGGCTGGGCATTGATTTGTCTTTTTCTTCCGCATTTCATCCTCAGACAAATGGCCAAACCGAGCGAACTAACCAGACTTTGGAAACTTATTTGAGATGCTTTGTGTCTGCTGATCAGGATGATTGGGTGGCTTTCTTGCCATTGGCCGAGTTTGCCCTTAATAATCGGGCTAGTTCTGCTACCTTGGTTTCACCTTTTTTTTGTAATTCTGGGTTTCATCCTCGTTTTTCTTTGGGGCAGGTTGAGCCTTCTGATTGTCCTGGGGTGGACTCTGTGGTTGACAGGTTGCAGCAAATTTGGGCTCATGTTGTAGACAATTTGGTCTTGTCTCAGGAGGAGGCTCAGCGTTTTGCTAACCGTCGGCGGCGTGTGGGTTCCCGGCTTCGGATTGGGGATTTGGTCTGGTTGTCTTCCCGTCATGTTCCTATGAAGGTTTCTTCCCCTAAGTTCAAGCCTCGGTTTATTGGTCCTTATAGGATTTCTGAGATTATCAATCCAGTGTCTTTTCGTTTGGCCCTTCCAGCCTCTTTTTCCATCCACAATGTTTTTCATAGATCTTTGTTGCGGAAATATGTGGTACCCGTCGTTCCCTCTGTTGATCCTCCTGCCCCGGTGTTGATTGATGGGGAGTTGGAGTATGTTGTTGAGAAGATCTTGGATTCTCGTTTTTCAAGGCGGAGGCTTCAGTATCTTGTCAATTGGAAGGGTTATGGCCAGGAGGATAATTCTTGGGTTGTTGCCTCTGATGTTCATGCTGACGATTTGGTTCGTGCCTTCCATTTGGCTCGTCCTGATCGGCCTGGGGGCTCTGGTGAGGGTTCGGTGACCCCCTCCTCAAGGGGGGGGTACTGTTGTGAATTCTGTTCTTGGGCTCCCTCCGGTGGTTATAAGTGGTAGCGCTGCTGTCTGTCCTTCACAGCAGTTATCAGGTGTGTCCACTCTGGACTGGGCTATTTAGTCTGGCCTCACCCTTTAGTCAGTGCCAGTTGTCCATTGTATTCTGGAGGATTCACATCCCTTCATGGTTTCTCCTGCTTCCTGGTCTTTTCACCAAGATAAGTTCTGCTTGTTTTGCAGCCCACATGTTGTGGGCCTCATTGTTCAGTGCATTTCATGTTTTTTCTTGTCCAGCTTAATCTGTGTAAGGATTTATGCAGTCAAGCTGGAGTCTCTGGAGAGGCAGATATACCCTCCATATCTTTAGTTAGATGTGGAGTTTTTTGTATTTTCTGTGGTGGATATTTCCTAGTATTTTAATACTGACCGCATAGTTCTCTGTCCTATCTTTCCTATTTAGCTAGATTGGCCTCCTTTGCTAAATCCTGTTTTCAGCCTGTGTATGTTTTTTCCTCTCACAGTCAATATTTGTGGGGGGCTGCCTATCCTTTGGGAATTTTCTCTGAGGCGAGATAGTTTTCCCTTTTCTATCTATAGGGTTAATTAGTCCTCCGGCTGTGTCGAGGTGTCTAGGATCAGTAGGTACATCCCACGGCTACTTCTAGTTGCGATGTTAAGTTCAGGGTCCACTGTCAGTATAGTTACCACCTTCTCCAGAGTAAGTCCAATGCTACTCCTGGGCCACCAGATCATAACACTGAAGCTTGTCAATCTTAATTTACTTTATAATAATAGTTAGGCATTGAAAACTGGGTGTCATTTGGCTAAAGTTGTGGGGGGGTAGGGCTGGCTCACGATTTTCGTGGGCCCAGGAAACGCGGAATACGTCACGGCGGTGGAGCAGGGAGAGGTAAGTATTTCAACTTTGCAAGTGCTGTGATCCTGAGCAAGCAAGGGGGGTCCACTCGTTCGTACTGGCACAGGGCCCCTCATAGTACGGCGGTGTGTTTGACGGTGGGTGGCGCCTCCCACTGGCAGATACACTTTTGCGTACTATGAGGGGCCCTGTGCCAGTGACGTCGCCAACGAGTATGCCCCCCCACCTGATGAAGGAAACTGCACTTTTATCTGCACCTTCCTCTTTGTCCCCGTGTAAGGTGGTATAGTATGCGGGAAGGGGAACCTGACTTTCAGGAGGGTCAGATTCTGGCTGTGTAGAGTGCAAGGGGAATGTAGTGGTTTGGGTCAATGTACCAGCAGACTCATCTAGCAGTGGCTGGGCAATGGGCAGGATGAGAAGGAAACACAGTTAGTAGGCCCAAATAATAAAGTAGGCTAAATGCAGTTCAAATGTGGTAACAGGACTAAACAGGCGGCATTGCTTTGTTCAGTGGAGGACAACTGTAATGGGAGGCAGACACAGTTACTAGGCCCAAATAATAAAGTGGGCTAAATGTCTGCCAAATTGTTCATAAATAAACAGGTGGCATAGCTAGGTACAGGGATGGGCTCCTCTGCTGAGTAGCAGACAGTGGTAGTAGGCGCAAAGTATTAACTGGTCTAAATGGAGGCCAGGGCCCCTGTATATTTTAACTATCATCGATCATTTCAACAAATTTGTATTGGTAGTGCCATTGAAGGATTTAACAGCACGGACTACACAGTGGTGGAGGAGGGAGAGGTAAGTATTGCAAGTGGTAGAGCACTGTTCGAGCTGGGGGGGAACACTCTCTCGTGGGCGGCGGTACTGGCGCAGGGCCCCTCATATTACGACGGTGTGTCTGACGTTGGTTGTGCACCACCACCGTCAGAGACACTTCATTGTACTATGAGGGACCCTGTGCCAGTGCCGTCACCCAAGAGTGGTCACACACACCTGTCCAGGCAAACGGCACTTGCACGGGTGCTTGCGCCAGGTGGTGACCATGGCCCTGTGGGGGGAGTCAACACCTCCAGCCTTAGGTGCCATTGTGCTTTTGCCACAACCACCAGATGCACCACCACCATCAGTACCAGCTGGCAACCACCGCCCATGGCCTCTTCCACCAGACTTCCTCATTTTTTGGAAAATCTAACCAAAATAACAACCGTTATATGGTACTGTAAAACAAGGTAGAAGGTGTATATAAACTTGTTGAGAATTTAAATCTCCCTTTTTTTTGGGAGACTGAACCAAAACTCATGCACAGTGTATAAAACAACACAATGTAAGTGGCAGAAAGTGGCTGGCTGAAAAAATCCAAGGACTGTAGTACAATTTCAATCTCCCTACAATGATCAAAGGACAAGTATGGCAGCAATAAAAAAGACTGCTGCACACAAAAGTGTGGACAAATAAACAACATAACTGTGCAGAAAGGAGCAACAGGATTTTTGCTTTTAAAAAAGCAGTTGGTTTGCACAGCAGCGTGCAAACAGCAATGCAGCTATCAGGGAGCCTTATAAGGCAGCCTAATAAGCTACAGAGCTGATGCACAGAGATGGTGTTGGACAGTGGAAATCGCTACAGCACAAGCGGTTTTGGGGGTTAATGTACCCTGCCTAACTATATCCCTTCTTCTGACGAAGCTGCAGCATCCTCTCCCTATGCTAAGATCAGCAGAAGTAAGATGGCGGTCGGCGTGCACTCCCCTTTATAGCCCCTGTGACGCCGCAGAAAGCAAGCCAATCACTGCAATGCCCTTCTCTAAGATGGTGGGGACCGAGACCTGTGTCATCACGCTGCCCACACTCTGCGTCCTCCTTCATTGGCTGAAAAATGGTGCTGAACGCGTCATACGAAACGCGACTTTTGCGCACAGATCGGCGACCGCATGGCCGATCCCACACTAGGGTCGGGTTTCATGAAACCCGACTTTGCCGAAAGTCGGCAATTTTTGAATTTGTCCGATCCGTTTCGCTCAACCCTACTTGCCACCAAATCCACTCCCATTTTGACACGTTGGCCTTTGAACTGCACCTTCAAGGTCGCCTGACACAGCGTTCCATCTACACCTTTCCTTCTGGAAACTCTCCCTCTTCCGGTTGGTTCCGCAGGATCCCGCTTGAACGGTAGATGGCAATCTCTTTGCCACACAAGAATGAGAATTCTCTTTTTTTTATGGCACACCTTCCTACACTATCATAGAAATGTGTCTGAACACACGGAGCACCGCAGCTTACTGTTTATGGGGCTGTGTACCTGCAGATTGATCAGAGTGCCCATGATAACCCTGGTCCATCGCTGAAAGGGCCTAATATGATCCTTGTCTGATAAATCATGTTTTCTTTTACATCATGTGTACGGCCTGGTGTATCATTTACGTGAAGATGAGATGGCTCCAGGGTGTACTATTTCAGCTGAGGCAGTGTGATGGAGTTGTATTCTCCTGAGGAACATTGTGTTCTGGCATTTAGATGGATGTGGCACATTACCCCTACCAAACCATTGTACAGACAATGTACCCCTCTTTCTGACGGCTATATTCCCTAATTCCGTGTTCTCCTTCATCAGGATAGCGCCTCTGCCATACTGCAAAAACGGTTCGGGAATGGTTTAAGGAACATGACAAACAGTTCAAGGTGATCTCCCAGACCTCACTCTGAATGACCATCTGTGAGATGTCCTGGAAAAACTAGTTCAATCCATGGAAACCACACTGACCAACAAAAAGCATTTGCAGCGAATGTGCCAGAAGCCACAGGAGCCCCATGGAGGTCTTATTGGGTCGAGACCTACACTGGTCAGAGCTGCACTAGCATAATGAAGAAGACGTTCACATTTAGTCTTGGAGGTTTTAAAGTTATGGCTGTTCGGTATATACTTTCTGTATAACTCATCATACTTTATAACTGAGAAAATGAAGATCGGGAATAGAGAGTGCGCTGAGCCCACATTATCACTTACTAATCACAGTCAGAGAGCGGAGATCCCGTCAGGTGATGGGACTTCAGAGGTCTGAGGGACATTTGTTGCAGTAAGCTCAGCAGGTCTGTGTTACCGTAATCTCCGTATTATGTTCTAGCACATTTCTAGCTGATGTTGGTGAATCTGAACGCAGTCATTAATAAAACATCAAGCAGAAAAAATGAGTGGCACTGCCCCACATACCAAAATAAACTGTGAACTCTACGTGGGGGTCACGGACAGGAGACTCCTTACTGCATAGGCACCTGCGACCACGGTGCTCCTCTTAAGAAACAAAGTCCATATGAAAATAATCTTGAAAGAATGATGAGGGCACTCACTGGTCTTCTGTAAAATCACTTCTTTATTAACAACGTAACATCCAGAGAAAGGTAGCGGCCGGGGGAGAGAGGGAGCAGGGGTGGACGACGGCCGTTTCGCGCTTGTCCTGCGCTTCTACGGGTCCTTAGAAGGACAAGCGCGAAACGGCCGTCGTCCACCCCTGCTCCCTCTCTCCCCCGGCCGCTACCTTTCTCTGGATGTTACGTTGTTAATAAAGAAGTGATTTTACAGAAGACCGGTGAGTGCCCTCATCATTCTTTCAAGATTATTTGCAGTCATTAATAATATGCTTTTATTTATTACAAAATTGGGGTATATGGATGTATTTACCAGGTTATAATCATCTTACGGAGATGATGAAACTTGGCAAATTCAAACTGAGCACTTAATGATGGGAGAAGGGTTCAGTTTGTCATGTGGCACGACATGTTTTGTCCTGAAGTCCAGATTTTGTGTGTGGTTTTCCACATTGCACATAAATTTAAAACATTTTGCACAAAACAAATTATTCATTGACACATCCATCTACATGTACATGTATGGATCACGGCAAAATTGCTATGTTCTTTCTTCATAGGAACCTGCGTCATTATTTGCATACTTTATCTGGTTGTCATCTGGAAGGTTAGAAATTTACTATCACTTTTTGGGTCCTTACCCATTCTCATTCTATGCCTTGGATCCCAAAGATCGAGAAATGTTTCAGAATGACTGATTTCCATGAAATTTTCTAACTCCTGCGGGAGGTTTATTTAAGGGTCTTACCCGTTCATTTGATGCCTCGGGTCCCAAGATTTCGGGTCACAAGAAACCTTTCACAAGTGCTGATTTTCAGGAGATGTTCTGTTTCCTCCACAAGGGTTTTTTAGAGGCCCGGTTTTGCTCCATCCTGTGTCAGTTACAGAGAGCCTGCGTAATGTGCCAAAGCTAGCTGATGAATGGTGGAAACATCTTGGATTGTATTCTACACTAGGTAGGAGTGAGGATTGCATCTCAAATTTTTTCTGAGTTTACGAGATTGAACAGCTGCTTGTTCAGGAGAGGTTGGATGGGACCGCGCCCAGATATGAGTGTTTTCCTGACAGGATAGAGGTCCTGGGGAAGGAGGGCAAATTCATGGTGCCTAAGGTAGCCACAGAGTACCAAGGACAGATGACAGAGCTAAGGGATCCAGGAGGGCACCTTCTTGTTGTGCAAGGGGCACTGCCTTTAGGAGGACTGTGTGGTTTTGCAAATGGGCATTGTGAGGGTGAGACCCGAAGTGCAGAGAACGATTGATGCGGAGGGCTCGTGCACAAGACCGATTATCTAGGACAAATTCTATCTGTGGTTTTCAGGGATAGTCCTCTTACTCATGTTATTCTATGGGGATGTTGTCCGAGGAAAAAATATAAGGCACGTTCGATTTTGATCCAAGTGTCGGCTCAAAATCAACAATGCAATTCTGGAGGTCCATGATTTTCACGGACTGACAGAATGGAGAGGGTGGAGAAACTTTTTATTTTTTTTTTCCTCCACCTCCGAGGCAGACAAATACCAGTCACTAATACCACGATCAGGATAGTCGGACCATTTTCCTCAGATGGAGAGAAAATGGTCACCTGAACCTGCCCCTTCAGAGGGAAGCAGGGACGTGGTTCGAAAAATATGACGGGGCCCGAGGCCGAAGTGTGGACTGACACCTTGCAGTTTCAGCGGTGTCACCCGTCGCATAAACTGTGTGTACATATTTATATATATATGTATATAATGTACGCAATGTGTGTGTGTGTGGAAAAGTTCTGTTCTACCTGATCTGTGACCTTTTTACATGGGAACCAGCTCTAATTTTATAGATGAGGCTTTGTTTTCGGAGACCACATATAGGATCCAGTTCTTAAAGGCTTGTGATACAAACAGAACCCATTTCAGAAATGTCAGAGATATACACCACATACTATTTTCAAATATTCTTAGTTTTAGGTATTGGCCTATACAAGGCCACATTTAGGCCAGTGTCATTTTTTTGAAGACCACCTCCTCCATTAACGGACTGTTCATCTTCATCGAAACTAGAACTCGCGGATATCATTCTTAATTTAAACAGTAACCATCATTTAGATTTGTTTTTCAGTAATTAACAGCACAATTGAAAATAACAAACTTTGTAATATACCTTACCAGAGAAATCTGCTTCTTCTCCTCCTGGACTGATCATTCTTAATACTGAAGTAAAATCTGTACTTGGTGAACACAGAATTTCCTGTCAGTGAGATAGGAGATGGCAGCTGGTGCTCACAAACATCTATGAAACCTACATTAGAACGTCTGTGTCTGCCTGTAGCTCCTCCCCTCTGTAGATTGTCTGTGTTTCTCTAGCTCCTCCCCTCCATAGAATATCTGTGTTCCTCTAGCTCCTCCTCCATAGAATGTCTGTGTTCCTCTAGCTCCTCCTCCATAGAATGTCTGTGCTCCTCTAGCTCCTCCTGCATAGAATGTCTGTGCTCCTCTAGCTCCTCCCCTCCATAGAATGTCTGTTCCTCTAGCTCCTCCTCCATAGAATGTCTGTGTCCCTCTAGCTCCTCCTCCATAGAATGTCTGTGTTCCTCTAGCTCCTCCCCTCCATAGAATGTCTGTGTCCCTCTAGCTCCTCCTCCATAGAATGTCTGTGTCCCTCTAGCTCCTCCTCCATAGAATGTCTGTGTTCCTCTAGCTCCTCCCCTCCATAGAATGTCTGTGTTCCTCTAGCTCCTCCCCTCCATAGAATGTCTGTGTTCCTCTAGCTCCTCCCTCCATAGAATGTCTGTGTTCCTCTAGCTCCTCCCTCCATAGAATGTCTGTGTTCCTCTAGCTCCTCCCCTCCATAGAATGTCTGTGTTCCTCTAGCTCCTCCCCTCCATAGAATGTGTTCCTCTAGCTCCTCCTCCTCCATAGAATTTTAAAAGCACCAACTGTCATCTCCTATCTCAGTTATGTGAAAATCACAGAAGACCATTTTTTACAGATTTTTTTGTTACAGATTTTTACCCATAAATTATGAGTGAAAGATCAGACCAGGAGGAGACAGAAGCTGATTTCTCTGATAAGATATACCATAATGCAAAGTTGCTTATTTTCATGTGTGCTATTCATTTAGGAAATAATAATTATAACGACGTTTACTCTTTAAATGTGTTGCAGAACACTTGATTGAGAGATCCTATGTATGTTCTCTATGGATTTCTAAAGAACTGCAACCCATTGGCTCTGCTGTATGGAGAATACGCAGCAGGAAGCTTCTCTTGGGGACAGAATGTGACATTTAGGACGATTTTTATCAGCAACAACAGGAGATAATTTGCTTGCTCCGCGACGGGCCTCTTTGTGTCTCCATAGCCATTATTATGCTTACTGCGTCCATCAGGGACCCTTTGGCTGGTGGGGCTTTGCCTGCAGAGTTGACGTCAGCTTGTGGCTGAGAAATGAACCGGAGCCTGGAAGGGCAGCGGGGCACAGAGGAATTAAATAATTCCCTCAAACAACAGAGCCGTGGGCGCCATAATCTGCTCCAATCACTGCGGCATGTTCCTCCTTCCCCCATTGCACAAAGCTCCATGCGACAGAATGAGAGATCCGGGTGAAAAGTGCATCATTCCAGATGATCCGTAGTGACACCCGCCGCTGCCACGACGCAGTCCTGCTGCTCCCCCGAGGACGCATCGCATGCCGTGTAATCCGCGCTGTCAGTCACAGGCTGGGAATTATTTTTGGAAACCTTGATTAATCTGTAGTAGTATTGTGACTCACGTAAAGGTCGTCCGTGATATTCAGAAAGTGCGAGTCCCGAGATGACGAGCGCTGCCGATGGCGTGAGCTCCGCATTTTACTCCCGGAGCTGCGTGCTGACGTCAGGGTGCAGTGTCCTCAGTCTTACCTGCTCTAAGGTTATGTGCATACTCGCCTTTTTTTTTGCAAATCTGCCGCGTTTTACACTACCATACCAGCAAAAGCTTTGAGATTTCAGAAATCTCATGCACACATTTTTTTTTTTTTGAGCACTGCAGCGTTTTTTGCAATCGGACGCATCAATTCCTCCGCGGTTTTGCAGTTTTTTTTCACCCATAGAAAGCAATGAGAAGGTGAACAAAATGCAGGTTTTTCACTGCAGAAATTACATTGAAAAATTGGGAGCACGGTAACTGCCTCTCTAGTGCTATCCTCAAAATTGGGGGATATTTTGGCTAGCACAGTACTGTATGGGGCACTATGGAAACTATTTAGGCCATAGCTACATGTCCATATTTTAGTATTGTAGTTGACACTAGGACTACACTGTTTGGCTTGATGACTTGAGACATGGATGAAAACAGTTGAAAAGCTTTAGCGTAGCGTGATCCATGGGTTTGTTGCTGCATACTAGTCTATGCCCTTATCTGCAAGAGCAGAACAATATGGTTATATGCTCTCATTTCACATAGAATAACCGGCTGCTTCCTCTAGTTGGTTGCACCCCGGCTTAAAGTCTGTGCTCACTGCCCTAGTGCGTCTCTGCCCCTGCTTAAAATCTGTGCTCACCCACCTAGTGCATCTCTGCCCCTGCTTAAAGTCTGTGCTTACCCACCTAGTGCATCTCTGCCCCTGCTTAAGTCTGTGCTTACCCACCTAGTGCATCTCTGCCCCGGCTTAAAGTCTGTGCTCACCGGCCTAGTGCATCTCTGCCCCTGCTTAAAGTCTGTGCTTACCCACCTAGTGCATCTCTGCCCCTGCTTAAGTCTGTGCTTACCCACCTAGTGCATCTCTGCCCCTGCTTAAAATCTGTGCTCACCTAGTGCGTCTCTTCCCCTGCTTAAGTCTATGCTCACCGGCCTAGTGCATCTCTGCCCCTGCTTAAAGTCTGTGCTCACCGGCCTAGTGCATCACTTCCCCTGCTTAAAGTCTGTGCTTACCCACCTAGTGCATCTCTGCCCCTGCTTAAAGTCGGTGCTTACCCACCTAGAGCATCTCTGCCCCTGCTTAAAATCTGTGCTTACCCACCTAGAGCATCTCTGCCCCTGCTTAAAATCTGTGCTCACCTAGTGCGTCTCTTCCCCTGCTTAAAGTCTGTGCTCACCGGCCTAGTGCATCTCTGCCCCTGCTTAAGTCTGTGCTTACCCACCTAGTGCATCTCTGCCCCTGCTTAAAGTCTGTGCTTACCCACCTAGTGGATCTCTGCCCCTGCTTAAAGTCTGTGCTCACCCACCTAGTGCATCTCTGCCCGTGCTTAAAGTCTGTGCTCCTCTAGTTCATCACTCAGCATCAGGAGCTGTAGTTTATCCTTTATTTATGCAATCAGTGATTCCCTACTGCAGACCACCTCACTGTCACTAGGTATTATGTATCCCAGCATCGAATAGGTGCCAATTCTCCACTAACTCAACAACATTAAGCTTACAAAATTCCTTGTTAATTGTCATTACAGCACGGTAATGGTACTCAACTACTTTTAGTAATGGTTCACTTATCTAATCTGCCGTTAGGTCAAGGTCTGAGGTGAGCACCAGCACAAAGTATGGACGACTGGAAGGTCAACACCTGAAGGAACCTGTCAATATCATGTTAAAGTCTTCCAAAAGACATTATAGGTCAGGTCTCTTCCAACAGAAGACACCAACATTTGCCACTGTGTAGCCACAGAGTGCCATATGTTGTTGAGTTCTGGTCAGGAGATCCACCACCGGGCAAAGCTGTCTGGGACTGCGAAACATGAATGTAAGAAAGCGGCTTTAACTGTAAAGTAATAGAAAAGGTATACCAACATATACAGGCTCACCAGAATCCAGAAGGACACTCTTTGGCCTCCATTTGGTGACTGGAGCCCCATACTTTTGTTGCATAGACTAACGGGGTCCTCTCCTGCCTCCTCTGCTTAATATCACTAGTCCCCTTCAGCATTCCTGGCTCTGTAATGCTGGACCCCTCCTGTATCCTCTGCTCTGCATAGTCCCGTGTCCCCTCCTACATCTACTGCTCTGCATAGCCCCAATCCAGAGAGCAGGGTTCCAGACAGATAGCATTTCTGAGACTGGTTTAGTTTGCAATTTTCCACCTGGCACCCACATCACTATAGACCCCAGAGATTTCCCACTACAGCTGTATGATGTCCAATCCTCAGGATAGCTCATCAATATCAGATTGGTGGAGGACCCCCTCCCAGAACCCCCATCAAGCACATGTTACTAGCTCCAACAGCAAGCGGAGTGGAACACTGCAGCTACGTACTGTTTTGTGATAAACTGGATAATACTGATACTTCTCTAGTATATGTCCAGAACCCCAGGAGCAGCCAGTACATGGCGAAACAGAGCACTGGTGTTCTGGTTCCGTGTTCACATCCATCCTCTGCCCGAGCTGACAATAGCTGACTTATCCTAACTATTAGACATCATATCATTGTATTGAAAACCTCTTTAAGGCTTTTTTAACCATTACTTATCTGGCTCCCATCTCCTGCTTTGCACATTAGTGCATATTTTTGCTGTGTGCACTTTCTTGGTGTTTTTCTACTTTTTAGTCCATCACCGCAGTTCCTCAGCGCATAGTTTAGAGAGCGAAAGGCTGAATGCATTGTTCCAGACTTCTTTTGTGTGAATTGTCCTCACCGCACAGTGTTCCCGACAACGCGTAATCTTCAGAATCTCAGCACAATGGAGACGCTCTGCTTTCAGTCCTACGTGCCTGAGTGACTTGCTGTGTGATTCAGGGCTGGCTTGTGGGACTCAAACCTCTCATTATTTCTATGTTGTGATGCGGAGCAGCACGTATCAAATGCTGGGTATATAATTCTGACATCCTGCCAACTGCATCATTAAAGGTTGGACCTGAACATGGTGCTATCAATATACTCTAATTGTTCTGCGTCTAATGACAGTTACTGGATGTTGGGGGTTTGGCACGCGAGGGCGCACTAGACCATAGAGGAAATACCATCAATTGCTTTATATTGCAGTCCGTAGTAAATATTCATTGATCAGAGATACCATGAAAACCACCTCCCTAATATCATGTAGTCCCCACCGTGGCATCAGAACAGCTCTGACCCTTCGGGGTATGGACTACAGAAGACTTGTGAAGGTCCTGTGGTATCTGGCACCAAGACGTTGGCAGCAGATCCCTTATCTCCTGGGCGTTCTTGGTGCAGCCTCCATGGATCGGACTTGTCTTTCAAGTACATCCCACAGATATTCGATAGGATTGACATCTAAGGAATTTGGACACCATTCCTCACCTTGATCTCTTGGCATGTATCTCCCCGACCATTCTCCTGCTGGAAGAGGCACGGCCATTAGGTAATCCCTCTGTAATGAAGGGGGATTCTTGGTCTCTATATTGTTAGGTAGATGGTTCGTGACACATCCACATGATGCCAGAACCCAAGGTTTCCAGCAGAACATTGCCCCATCAGTCTGCCTCCACCGACTTGTCTTCTTCCCATGGTGCACCTTTGTGCCGTCTTGTCCCCAAGTTAGTGACCCACATGAGTGTCTGTCCATGTGATGGAAAACGTCATTCATCAGACCAGGAGGCCATCTCCCATTGTGCCATGGTCTGGTTCTGATTCACACATGCTCATTGTGGGTGCTTTTGGTGGTGGACAGGGGTCAGCCTGGGCACTCGGACTGATCAGCCCAATTCAGAGTTGTGATGTTCTGCATGTTCTGATAACTTTCTATCATAGCTGTGATGCTCTTCTTTGGCTGACACCTTTCTAATATAGCTGTGATGCTCTGTGTTCCTCACACCTTTTATCATAGCTGTGATGCTCTGTGTTCCTCACACCTTTTATCATAGCTGTGATGTTCTGTGTTCCTGACACCTTTCTATCATAGCTGTGATGCTCTGCATGTCCTAACTTCTATCATAGCTGCAATGCTCCATGTTCCTGACACCTACCTATCATAGCTGTGATGCTATATGTTCCTGACACCTTTCTATCATAGTTGAGATGCTCTGCGTGTGTTGACACCTTTCTATCATAACTATGATGCTCTGTGTGTCCTGACACCTATCTATCATAGCTGGGATGTAGGATCAGATTTGCGCATACAAGAGTCTTGTACAACCATAGTGGAATAGTGTGTGTTGCTAGCGCAAGGCAAATATTTTCCTGTGGATGGTCACGATGCTCTTCTTGTCCTGACACTTTTCTATCATAGCTGTGATGCTCTATGTTCCTGACACCTGTCACGGGTTCCTTCTCCGGTATCACACAATCAACAGAGCAAGAGAATAGTGAACAATTCCAAGACCTTTATTTAGGCAAAACACGAAAGTCCATATATACGATCCATCACACAAAGAACACGAATGCAGTTCAGTTACAGAATAAAAGTCCAACAATCCAGCACAGAGGATAACAGTCCATATTCCCTTCTTTCTCTCTGATATGCTCTTCACATCATGGTTCCACATCAGACTGATCTTTGTGTCTCACCTCCCTGATATTTAGAAGTCTCCCCCCTCATTCACAGGCCAGGAGGGGGAAGGTCTCAGGGGCTCATTGTTTCAACAAGCTAGGTCAACATGTCATTAGCATATTAGCAAACAACATTATTCACTGACCCTGTGGAGAGATAACAATACAGAACTGTGGGGAGAATATCAGATGGCAAATAACAACTCATGCTACAAGATACAGTAACACCATGATAATCAGTAAAATGGAAATATACACAAAAATGATACCCACATAGCATATCACACCATCACAACACCTTTCTATCATAGCTGTGATACTCTGTGTTCCTGACACCTTTGTATCATAGCTGTGATGCTCTGTGTTCCTGACACCTTTCTATCATAACTGTGATTCCTGATATATTTGGGGCAAGGCAAGTATCTTCCTCCCACTAGTAAAATTTTGAACCCCTTAAAGAATATTTCAGAAAACACCGGTCTCCCTGGGGCTTTACTTCCTCCTCCTCAGGTTCTGGTGTCTGTTGTTGTCTGCATCGCTGACCTCACGTTGACAGGACTGCAGCCAATAAATGAGTTGAGCGGCCTGTGCCGTCAACTCGCTTGTGCCGCTGAGGTCACTTATTGGCTGCAGTCCTGTCAACGTGACATCAGCAGACAAGAGACAGATCAGTGGCAGAGACTCTGTGCTGGACCTGGGGAGAGGGACTAAAGCGCAGTTAGTTTTATAAAACAAACTGTGCCAGGGAAGAGGAGTCTTGCCTAACAGCAAAACCCGTTTATCCTTTATGCACATATATTGTATTTTAAGAGAATACTAATGTAGGAATAGTGTGCCTTTGTCCCTCTAATTTTTTTGTGTTTTCCTGAAATCTGACCAAAAATTAGAAAAATAAAATGTTATATACTGTTGTGTTTTGTTTTTTACTTTTTATTTATAACATTTTTAATTTTTTTTCATGTACAGTTTTCTTTTGCCCTAAACCTAGACCAGACACTAATCCTAATCTGAGCCTTAACCCTAGTTCGACTTAGAAAAAAGTGTGCAAAACCATAAGGCTATGTGCACACGTTGCGGAAAGGTGTGCGGATTTTTACGCACTGATTTTGGTAAATCCTCAGGAAATCACCGCGGTTTTTGTGCGGATTCCACCTGCGGTTTTACACCTGCGGATTCCTATTATGGAGCAGGTGTGAACCGCTGCGGAATCCGCACAAAGAATTGACACGCTGCGGAAAATACAACCCAGAGTTTCCGAGCGTTTTTTTTTCCGCAGCATGTGCACTGCAGATTTTGTTTTCCATAGGTTTACATGGTACTGTAAACTCATGGAAAACTGCAGCAAAATCCGCAACGTGTGCACATGCCCTAAAAGCGACTTAGTGTATGAAGACATGAAGACGGTATTTCATCCTGTGCTGTGCTTATGATTCAATACATTCTTCATTCATTAGCTGCTTATCCTTGCTTTCTATGTATGCAGTGCAGAGCAGCCGATGAGAAACTCCTCCTGACTGCTGTGCTCTGCATAGGCAGCAATAGGCAAGGCACTCACTGTATTGCTACAAGAGAATGCAGCACTTGATGGCACCGCTCATTTAACAGTGAAGCGGCGGCAGGGTGTGGGAAAATGTTGTGCTCCTATAAACCTTGGCGCCTGGGCTCAACCAATCCGGTAGCCCTTTCTCCAGTCGTCATTGAATGTATCATTGCATAGGAAGCTGAGATATGAGGAGCGATTTTTAGGGGGTAAAGTGGTATATTAAAGAAGGGTCTTCCCATCTCAAAAATCCTATCCCAATATGTAGTAGATTTATTATTATTATTATTATTATTATTATTACCAGATATCTCCAATTAGAAATTTACAATAGTTCTTCTGATTAGCGATGTTGCTTCCTCCATGTGCAGGGCGTTGCACTAGCTTATCCATGGTTACAACCCCTAACAACCAACTTTCATATGAGTGGTCGTAACCATGGATATCTAAGCTACTGGGGTAAGCGACATAGCTAATCAGAAGAACTATACCACATTTCTAATTGGGGATATTTGCAGATATTATTATTATTACACCTACTACATATTGGGATAGGATCTTGGAGATGGGAATACCCCTCATAAGGGTAATTGCAGTCACACCTGATTTTCAGTTGCAATATCTGTTCTAACGTCTCGTAATGGCCAATACCTATTTTATTTTCTCTCTGCAGGTCAGAAGTACGAGCTCCATGCAGGAACAGAGTCCACCCCCAGCGTTGTAGTCCATGTATGTGACAGCGATCTGGAAGATGAGGAGGACACAAAAACTTCACCGAAACCTCGAATCATCCCAACACGGCGCCCCGGCCTGCCCCCCACCCAATCCATTTGACTCGCCCCCTCGCACAGTGTTATCACCAATCTCTCTAACACTGATTTCTATTTTTTTTTTCCTCCTATAGATAGTAGGATTTATTTTTCCTTTTTTTTATAGGGATCTTACTGCTACACAGTCATATTAGCATGTGTCCATATGAAAGCTGTAGTGAAGCCTTCATAAACTTACTGCGTGCCAGCGACGACTTGAAACGCGTCTCATTATCTTCCGAGTCCTGCTGACACCGAGCGAGTTCTTAAAGGGCTGAGGACAGGGTTTCTCTGTTGATATACGATAATATATCAAAAGCAAAAAAAAAAAAAGCGTTTCTTGTTTTGTTTAATGTTCGCACCTCATGTTACGGTTATATTGTGAGTCGTCAACACATTTCGTAAAGTTTTGTGTTTCATGTCCCTAAAACAGGGCCTGGCATTCAGAAAATGGCATTTTAGTATCTCATAAACGTGAAGGACTCAACGGAGATGCAATGGTTAATTTTTTTTTTAATGTTGGCTATTGTAACAAAATGGCTGCCATTTTAATGTAAGTAGACAAATGAAGGATGTATGCTGGACCCTAGTCTGCAAAATATTATACAGGAATTTAAAGAACAGTGCAGAACCTCGGGGGCGGGCCATGACACCTTAATCCAAAGAACCAGGATGAATCTCTGTCTTGCTCCGCCCCTGAGGTTCCACATTGGCTCTTTTAGTCTGCAGTGTTCTCTTAAAAATTCATCTAGCATTACTGAATGAAATGACTGTTATAACCCCAGTAATTTTGTGTTTTTATAAGACAAGCAAGTGTATATGTTACTTTTGTTGGTTTCACGATGCAAATCTTAACCCCTTAAAGATGTAGCCAATTTTTACTTTTTGTGTTCTCATTTTTCCCCTTCTCTTCTTCCAAGAGCCTTGGAATTTTTTTTAACTTTCCTATCAACCTAGCTGTTTGAGGTCTTTTTTTTTTTTTTGCCCGACAAGTTCACTTTACCATATAAAGTACAAAAAAAAAATCCCAAATGAGAAGAAATGGTGAAATAAACCCAGAATTGTATTATTATTGTTTGCTTTGTTTTTACGGTGTTAATGTGTAGCAAAAGATTGTCCAGTATCATTACGATGATAAAAAAAAAACTTGTGTAGTGTTTTTTTTGTTGTTTTTTTTTTTAGGCATAAAAAACTTAACTTGGTAAAATAAATTTTTTATTTGCGTGACCGTTTTTCGAGACCCATATCTTTTCTTTTTCCATGTGTGAGGGCTTATTTTTTGTGGGCCGAGTTGTTTTTTTTTTTATAAAACCATTTTGATTGGTTATTATTGTTTTTTTTTTGGCATATTATTGTTTGGTTTTTTTTGGCATATTATTGCTTTTTTTTTTTTTTCTTTAACACATTTAGTATATGGGTTAAACAATTTAAAATTTGTATAGATTGGATATTGGACTTTTACGCACATTGTTGGACTTTTTAAAATGATTATTTAGCAAAGTGAATTTAATTTTTTTAATTTTATTTTATTTTTTTTAGTCCCTTTACTGTATCATCACTAGTTCTATCATTATTGCAGTATATAGTCCTAATCACGGCCTTCGTTGAAATCCACCATACCAAACACCAAGGTGGCAGCCAAGGGGGCCTTCAGCAGGCTTCTAGCTGCCATGTCAGCCCAGAAACAGGACACAAGCAGAAATAAACTGACAGGAAGAATATATCTTGAAAATATTTAAAGCACAAATTCAGGGCATTTTACATCAAGACAGTCTTTGTTGCCCATAGCAACCAATCACGGCTCAGCTTTCATATTACTAGAGCTGTTTAAGAAATGAAAGCCGACCTGTGATTGGTTGCTATGGGCAACAAATACAGATTTACTTTCAGTTTTGATATACTTGCCTCATTAAAAAGCTGCAGAGCGTTTCATTATATTATTAAACTAATTGTCCAGGATTAGATAAAAGGGTGTGTTTGTTTTTTTGCGTTTTGGACAATTACATTAAACTTTATTAACGTTAACGCCTTTAAGATTTGCATCCAGAGACAAACAGAGGCAGTATAAAAAATCCTGTAATTTCCATAATTCCACAATTTTTCCTTCTAAGCGTTCTAATTTACTAATACATGCCTTAACAGTGAAATTTAAAGTTGCCTCCGCAGCAGCCAATTTGGTAATTGTGTTTTATTTATTTGCGTATTTTATTTTTCTGTTGAGTTGCATCAGCCATTTTGTTAAAGAGACAACAGGAAGTGCAGCCATATTGGTAGTCACTTAGCTGTTCAGATCCTTAACCCTTAAACCATCACTTTGCCAGCATGTCAATAAAGTTTGACCTGTTGAAAAGATAATTGGCTGCAATTTCTTATGTACAGTTTGCAAAATGGCCGACACATGAAAAACAAAAAAATGCCAATATCTCTGTAAGTAAAGCAGACATATTGACCAAACTTTTGCTGCTGCTTTAACATCTGTTTTACTCATATAAACACTAATTTACTCAGTGCATGGAAATCCCCTTTAAGTTTGCCTAATGTGGTTTCTGATGAAAATTAGGCCTTTTTTTGTTAAAAACTGATATCAGATATATCAATATTATGATTTTCTGTGTAACAAAACTAACAATTCACTACTTCAAGTAGAAAAACTCCACTAACATGTCATATCATAGCGAAATATGCGGGTGGGTGATGGATCGGCCATAGTTGCATTCAGGGTGTATCAGGATATGAGGTCACGTTTTGGGTAGATTGTGTAATACTTAGTCCGGATCACCATCATCTTGCGTCCATCTAACGTGCATGTTGCAGATTTTACGCACGGCAGTCTTTTTTTTTTTTGTGTGTAATAATTAGAAAAAATAAATAAAATAAAACCGTGTTGGGTCCTTTGTTCCGACAGTACAGGTCTTTGTTAATAACGCACTGACGCATTTCACCGTAACCTAAAATGAACTGCGATTGTCACTAGATCCAGTTACAATGTGTTCGAGCAGATGCATTTTTGTACATTTGTATAATCGCCTGAGTATGGTGTTTTGTATAAATTAGTTACAATTTGAGTAGAAAAAAAAAAATAAACTGTGATTATTTATGCCTCCCGCCTCCTGTTATTTCTGGTGTGCAATATAATGGACGTCGCCATATTGGAATCACACGTACGATGTGTGCGCTTTACCACAAAGCCCCTGGTAGCTGCATATGCAGCCTTAAAGGGGTGTTCTAGTTTTGAGAAACCTCTGTCTCCTAGTTGAATTTGTTTTAAAAAACAAACTTCCTTAGGCCGGTTTCACACGTCAGTGGCTCCGGTACGTGAGGTGACAGTTTCCTCACGTACCGGAGACACTGACACACGTAGACCCATAAAAATCAATGCATCTGTGCAGATGTCATTGATTTTTTGCGGACCGTGTCTCCGTGTGCCAAACACGGAGACATGTCAGTGTTCGTGGGAGCGCACGTTTTACACGGACCCAATAGAGTCAATGGGTCCGCGTAAAACACGCACCTCACACGGACATTCTCCGTCTGGGGTCCGTGTGCGTGCAGGAGACAGCGCTACAGTAAGCGCTGTCCCCCCCACATGGTGCTGAAGCCGGTATTCATATCTTCCCTGTAGCAGCGTTTGCTATAGAGAAAATATGAAGAATAGTGTTAAAAATAAAGATTTAGGTGTCCGCCGCCCTCCCACCCCCTGTGCGCCCCCCCGCTGGTCAGAAAATACTTACCCGGGTCCCCCGTCGGCTGTCGCTCCTTCCTGGTCTGGCCGCGCCTCCTACTGTATGCGGTCACGTGGGGCCGATCAATTACAATCATGAATAGTCGGCTAAGCCCCTATGGGAGGTGGAGCCACATATTCATGACTGTAAATGATCGGGCCCACGTGACCGCATGCAGGAGAAGCCGCGGCAAGACCAAGAAGGAGCGACAGCCGACGGGGGACCCGGGTAAGTATTTTCTGACCAGCGGGGGGGCGCACAGGGGGTGGGGGGGCGGCGGACACCTAAATCTTTATTTTTAACACTATTCTTCATATTTTCTCTGCAGCAAACGCTACTGCAGAGAGGATATGAATCGCAGCTTCAGCACCATGCAGAGTGGGTACCACACGCTCCGTGTGGTACCCACTCGCCATACGGGCGGCACACGTGTGCCGCAGGTATGGCCTCCGTGAGTTCCCAGGCACACGGACACGGATAACTCCGGTACCGATTTATTCCGGTACCGGAATTATCTGGACGTGTGGGACAGCCCTTACGCAGCCTCCTCAAGTCCAGCGCTGAGTCTACATCATCATGCAGGAACTGCTGACACACTCCAGCCACATGAGGCCTAGCATTGTTATGAATCAGAAGGAACCTAGGCCCAAGTGCATCTGCATATGGTCTCACAAGGGGTCTGAGGATCTCATCTTGGTACCTAATGGCAGTCAGGGGACCTCTGACGAGCACATGGAGGGCTGTGCGGCCCTCCAAAGAAATGCCTCCCCACACCATTACTGACCCACTGCCAAACCGGTCATGCTGAAGGATGTTGCAGAACGTTCTCCACGCCTCACTTCTGACATGTGCTCAGTGTGAACCTGCTCTCACCCATGAAGAGCACAGGGTGCCAATGTCGAATCTGCCAATCTTGGTGTTCTCTGCCAAATGCTAATCGCCCAGCACGGTGTTGGGCTGTAAGCACAACACCCATTTGTGGACGTCGGGCACTCAGACCATCCTCATGGAGTCTGTTTCTGACAGTTTGAGCAGACACATGGATGTTAGTGGCCTGCTGGAGGTCATTTTGCAGAGCCCTAGCACTTCTCCTGTTCCTCTTTGCACAAAGTAGGAGGTAGCAGTCCTGCTGCTTTGTTGTTGCTCTCCTACGGCCCATTCCACATCTCATGATGTACTGGCCTGTCTTCTGATATCTGCTCCATACTCTGGACACTGTGCTGACAGACACAGCTACCCTTCTTGCCACAGCTAGCATGGATGTGCCATCCTGGATGAGCTGCATTACTTGAGCAACTTCTGTGAGTTGTAGATACTGCCTCATTCTACTGTACACTACCTCTAGGGGTGAGAGCAATGACAAAATGCAAAAGTGGCCAAAACAACAGCCAAAGAAGATGAGAACAGAGAAATGGTCTGTGGTCACCCCCTGCAGAACCACTCCTTTATAGGAGTTGTCCTGCTGATTGCCAATCATTTCTACCTGTTGTCTGTTTACTATCAATGTTGCTTAATAACTGGACAGGTTGATTTCACAGAAGTCTGATTGACTTGGAGTTACATTGTGTTGTTTAAGTGTTCCCTTTTTTTAAGCAGTATATATACCAGGGGCCCAGAATAAAGGACATATGTCAGGATGTGGGATATGCCAGAATGGGGCCCAGGATAAGGGCCAGGTTGGGGATATATATCAGGATGGGGAGCATATATACCAAGATGGGGGGCATATATACCCCTATGAGTGCTCAACTGTGAAAAAAACAGTCTATTTATAGAAAAACCACTGATGCATATGTATAAACAGGCTCTCCATGCTCGACTTGTGACTGTCACACAGCTGCAACACATGCAACTGCGGCACTGAACAGCTGGAGGCGCTACATGTATCCGGGTTCCCTCTGCAGCTTATGCGGTAAGCGCTATAGCTTGCCGAATAAGCAGGGACCCTATGAAATTCGCTCATCTCTGATTTCAGCAAAATCTGAACTCCAATATGGCATTTCTTTTATTCTGAGCTTTGCACTGTGCCTCAAAAATAGTTTTTGACCACATATGGGGTATCTGTGTATTCAGGAGAAATTGCACAACAAATATTGTGGTCCATTTTCTCCTGCTATCCTTGTGAAAATGAAAAAAAAAATGGGCTAAAACAAATTTTTGTGGGAAAAATAATTTTCATTTTTTGTGGGTTCAAGGTGGTTATAACAAGTCTAAATAAATTCCTTTAGGGGTCTAGTTTCAAAAATGCGTCGCTTGTGGGGAGTTTCCACTGTTTAGGCACAACAGGGGCTTCAAACGTGACATGACTTCCCGCTAATGATTCAAGACAGTTTTGCGCTCCAAAAGTCAAATGGCGCTCCTTCCCTTCCGAGCCTTGCCGTGTGCCTAAAGAGTAGTTTTCCCCCACATATCGACATACTTAGGGGAAATTGCACAACATTTTTTGATCCATTTTCTCCTGTTACCCTTGTGAAAATAAAAGCAGATCAAGCAGCCAGTGGTTATTCAGTGCTGCATTTTGGGAGGTCTAAACCCGTCTTACCGCATACACATTCGTATTTATCAATATCTTGCATTGCACCACGCTCTTGGGCTTGTTCCCAACCCTGAGTAAATAAAGTACAATATTGGCACCTTTGTGACGCCTGTGAGGTAGAGTTTGTTACTCCATCAGACATAAAATAGCTATTCGTGAAGTCTCATTGAGAGTTCTTCCTGGGAAAAGGTATGCAAATTAGCTCTATCCCAAAAAGAAATACACTATCCCTCTGGTGCTACCTAGTGGATATATCTACGGTACTTTACAAGTCAATGTCAGACTCTTTACTGAAAAGAAACCTGACTACTGGTGAATATTGGCTAATCTAGCTCATATTCCTAGTCATGTTGCAAGGATTGTTAAAAGGTGTTAAAATGTGCAAATTTAAGGGTAGCTACCTCCAGTAGACTATTAAGACCAATTTCTTTCTTTTGGAACCGAGCTTATTAGCATTCCAGGAATCGATAACATAGACCATCAAAGAGGAAAAGTCCAGGAGCAAAACTGTTCAAGACTGAGTCCAACAAGTTTACAGCTGAAATAGCATCCATGACTTATCATGATGGATATTTCTTACCTGGACTATACTTGCATTTCTAACATACATGATGGAATAATTGTGCCACCCTGTGGTTATAAAATATGATCAGCCCTGCAGAAAACATTCCCCATAGTGGAAGATTAAAGTCAAACGTCACCTTTGATTCACATGAATTAGCTTTAAGCAGAGGGTTGCAACCCACACCCCATTTCACTCTGATCAAAGCCACAGGCACGTCATAAGTCTATGGGCGTTAAGAAGGTTGCTGATCCAGTGACCCCAGACTTGGGTTGAGACCACAACATGACAGAATACACATTTCCAACGATAGGGCAGAACTACTATTGGATAACCCTGGGAGCCATTGGTAGAGATTGTAAGAATGGATCACTTATGCTACTAAAGACCTCACCCTGCTTTAAGGATACACCACGTATACATGATCTACCATCCCGAAAGTGGATGACCTCTTCCAATGGCTAGACAGACCTCATGGATGCCCTAAGATAACTCTACAAGGTTTGCCACCCAAAGACTCATCAGGGGACCTCCATTTCCCAGGAGATCAGGTGGATATGCCACTGATGTCTACGTTTGGAACAGCACTGATGCAACCATAGTGGGGCTTCAGACATGGCCAGGATTTAGATTTGATTGTGCATTTGAAATTTCTTTTAAGGCCATAGATTGGTGACCACGACCCTTCGAAGAGGAATCAGTGCTTCTGGGAAGGATTTCTACAAGCTTTTTGAAGTGTCTGCAGAGTTTTTACCCCTTCATCCCGATGAGCATTTATGAGATCAGATATTGATGTTGGGGAGAGGCCGGCCTCACAATCTCCGTTATAGGTGTTGGATGGGGTTGGAGTCCAGACTCTGTGTGGACGGTCATGTTCTCCTCCTTCCATGTATTTATGGACCTTGTGCACTGGGCACAGTCGGGGATAGGGGGAATAAAATGGCCTTCTTCAAACTGTTCCCATAAAGCTAGAACTACATCTGTCCACAATGTCTTGTGCTGAAGACACGAAGACACAGGCGCAACACATGCAGGTGTGGCACTCCATGGGTTTGGTTGCCACAGTGGCATTGTCTCCCTCACGGGGGTGATGCCATGCCTGGAAGCAGAAAGGGATTCCCCTTAGCAGGTAATTTCAGCATACAACACTTTCCTGACTCCAGACCAGAAGGGGGAGATCTGAACCCGGTTTCAGGGGAGCTGCCCTATAAGTGCTAGTCTGGAGGAGGAGTTAGTCAGTCTGAGGGAGACAGTGGAGAAGGAAGCAAGTGAGCAGAGCCTGGGTGTGGAGCTGCGCCTGAGCTCACCCCAGGACTGAGCGCAAAAGACCGGACACCGGAGTCCGTGGTTGTCTGGGGACTGCATGCCCAGCAACTGAATCCGGAGGGCAGGAGATTGCAGGTCTCCTGGCCACAACTGACACCCGAAGGCACAGCAGCAGACTAGAGCCCGGAGTCACCACGAGGGAGTGACACCTGGAAAAGGCTCGAGCTGCCTGCCATGCGGGTAGTGTTCCACTTAAGGGACAAACTGAGAGAGGGACTTGAAGAGAGCTTAAGGCATCAAGGACCTAAAGAACAGTGCAGTAGGGAGGCCTCCAACTCCACCTGGCTACAGGGATTCTGAACTGCTTCCAGGCTGCCCGGACCTCCAAGATCACCTGTCACCAGTGTCCCGGACTGCATCCACAATTAAAGGTAAAGAAACTAGTCATTGTGTCCTCCAATCATTCCAGCACCCAACATCCACAACCCCTCATAGACCGTTCTGGTAGCCCTGGGGCCCCCGCTCCACCTGTGGGGAGCCAAACCATCTTAGCTGCATCACCATCGTCCCCACCAGTCCCTTTTAGAAGCGTCGGCCATCCCTGGCTGAGTACCACAGGTGGCGTCACGAACATTCCCCAATCTCCCCTGTCATGAATCCCCAATGGCTAGGGATAGCACAGGATTAGCAAAGTATAATAAATATCGGACGAGCTCTAGGGTGATGGAACCTGGGCTGACCGCTGCCCTACGCCTGACAAACGCAACTAGAGATAGCCAGGGAGCGTGCCTACGTTGGTTCTAGACGCCACGCACCAGCCTAAGAGCTAACTAGTACTGCAGAGGAAACAAAGACCTCACTTGCCTCCAGAGGAATTAACCCCAAAGATATAGTTGCCCCCCACATGTATTGACGGTGAAATGAGAGGAAGGCACACACATAGAGATGATGTATATAGCATTAGCAAATAGAGGCCCGCTGAAAACTAGAAAGCAGAATGACACAAAAGGGGACTGAGCGGTCAGCAAAAAACCCTAATCAAAAAAACCATCCTGAGATTACAAGAACCCATGTGCCAACTCATGGCACATGGGGAGAACCTCAGTCCACTAGAGCAACCAGCTAACAAAGAGACATTCTAAGCAAGCTGGACAAAAAACCAAACAACTGAAAATCAGCACTTAGCTTATCCTGAAAGATCTGGGAGCAGGTAGGCAGGAACCAAACAGAGCACATCTGAACACATTGATAGTCGGCAAGGGAAATGACAGAAAGGCCAGGTAAAATAGGAAACACCCAGCCTCTGATGGACAGATGGAAACCAAAGGCCGCAACCCACCAAAGTCACCCAGTACCAGCAGTAACCACCAGAGGGAGCCCGCAAACAGAATCCACAACAGTACCCCCCCTTGAGGAGGGGTCACCGAACCCTCACGAGAACCCCCAGGGCGATCAGGGTGAGCTCTATGGAAGGCGCGGACCAAATCAGTCGCATGAACATCGGAGGCGACCACCCAGGAATTGTCCTCCTGACCATAACCCTTCCACTTAACCAAATACTGGAGTTTGCGTCTGGAAACACGAGAATCCAAGATCTTTTCAACAACATACTCCAATTCTCCCTCCACCAGCACCGGAGCAGGAGGCTCGACTGAAGGAACAACAGGCACCTCATACCTCCGCAACAACGACCGATGGAACACATTATGAATAGCGAACGATGCTGGGAGATCCAAACGGAAAGATACAGGGTTAAGAATCTCCGAGATCCTATAAGGACCGATGAACCGAGGCTTGAACTTAGGAGAAGAGACCTTCATAGGGACAAAACGAGAAGACAACCACACCAAGTCCCCAACAAAAAGTCGGGGGCCCACGCGGCGACGGCGATTAGCAAACTGCTGAGTCTTCTCCTGAGATAACTTCAAATTGTCCACCACCTGATTCCAAATGTGATGTAGCCTGTCCACCACCACGTCCACTCCAGGACAATCCGAAGACTCCACCTGACCAGAGGAAAAACGAGGATGAAACCCCGAATTACAAAAAAAAGGAGAGACCAACGTGGCCGAACTAGCCCGATTATTACGAGCAAATTCGGCCAGTGGCAAAAAAGCAACCCAGTCATCCTGATCAGCAGAAACAAAACACCTCAAATAAGTTTCCAAGGTCTGATTAGTTCGCTCCGTCTGGCCATTCGTCTGAGGATGGAATGCAGACGAGAAAGACAAATCAATGCCCATCTTGGCACAAAACGTCCGCCAAAATCTAGACACAAACTGGGATCCCCTGTCAGAAACGATATTCTCCGGAATCCCATGCAAACGAACCACGTTCTGAAAAAACAAAGGAACCAACTCAGAGGAGGAGGGCAACTTAGGCAAGGGCACCAAATGAACCATCTTAGAAAAGCGGTCACACACAACCCAGATAACGGACATTTTCTGTGAAACCGGGAGATCAGAAATAAAATCCATGGAAATGTGCGTCCAAGGCCTCTTCGGGATGGGCAAGGATAACAACAACCCACTAGCCCGTGAACAGCAAGGCTTAGCTCGAGCACACACTTCACAAGACTGCACAAAGGTACGCACATCCCTAGACAAGGAAGGCCACCAAAAAGACCTGGCCACCAAGTCTCTTGTACCAAATATTCCAGGATGACCAGCCAACACAGAAGAATGGACCTCGGAGATGACTCTACTGGTCCAATCATCCGGAACAAACAGTCTTTCTGGTGGACATCGATCCGGTTTATCCACCTGAAACTCCTGCAATGCGCGTCGCAAGTCTGGGGATACGGCGGACAATATTACCCCATCCCTAAGGATACCAGCAGGCCCAGTGTCTCCAGGAGAGTCAGGCACAAAACTCCTGGAAAGAGCATCTGCCTTCACATTCTTTGAACCTGGCAGGTATGAAACCACGAAATTGAAACGAGAAAAAAATAACGACCAACGAGCCTGTCTAGGATTCAAACGCCTGGCAGACTCAAGGTAAATGAGATTCTTGTGATCAGTCAAGACCACCACGCGATGTTTAGCACCCTCAAGCCAATGACGCCACTCCTCAAATGCCCACTTCATGGCCAAAAGCTCCCGATTACCCACATCATAATTGCGCTCGGCGGGCGAGAATTTTCTAGAGAAGAAAGCACATGGCTTCATCACCGAGCCATTAGAACTTCTCTGTGACAAAACCGCCCCCGCTCCAATCTCGGAAGCATCAACCTCCACCTGGAAAGGAAGTGAAACATCTGGTTGACACAACACAGGAGCAGAAGAAAACCGGCGCTTAAGTTCCCGAAAGGCCTCCACGGCCGTAGGAGAACAATCAGCAACATCAGCACCCTTTTTAGTCAAATCAGTCAAAGGTTTAACAATACTGGAAAAATTAGCAATGAACCGACGATAAAAATTAGCAAACCCCAAGAACTTCTGAAGGCTCTTAACAGATGTAGGTTGTGTCCAGTCACAAATAGCCTGAACCTTAACGGGATCCATCTCAATAGTAGAAGGAGAAAAAATGTACCCCAAAAAAGAAATCTTCTGGACTCCGAAGAGACACTTTGAGCCCTTCACAAACAGAGAATTGGCCCGCAAAACCTGAAACACCTTCCTGACCTGTAGAACATGAGACTCCCAGTCATCAGAAAACACCAAAATATCATCCAAATACACAATCATAAACTTATCCAGATATTCACGGAAAATATTGTGCATAAAGGACTGAAAGACTGACGGAGCATTGGAGAGTCCAAAAGGCATTACCAAATACTCAAAATGGCCCTCAGGCGTATTAAATGCGGTTTTCCACTCATCACCCTGTTTTATCCGCACCAGATTATACGCACCACGAAGATCTATTTTAGTGAACCACCTAGCCCCCTTAATGCGAGCAAACAAATCAGTAAATAATGGCAATGGATACTGGTATTTGACTGTAATCTTATTCAGAAGGCGATAATCTATACAAGGCCTCAGGGAACCATCTTTTTTTGCCACGAAAAAAAAACCTGCTCCCAGAGGGGACGAAGATGGACGAATATGTCCCTTTTCCAAGGACTCCTTAATATAATTCCGCATAGCAGTATGCTCTGGCAGTGACAGATTAAATAAACGACCCTTAGGGAACTTACTGCCAGGAATCAATTCTATAGCACAGTCACACTCTCTATGGGGAGGGAGCGAATTGAGCTTAGGCTCCTCAAAAACATCCCTATAATCCGACAAAAACGCAGGGATCTCCGAAGGAGTAGATGAAGCGATAGAAATCGGAGGTGCATCATCATGAACCCCCTGACATCCCCAGCTTAGCACAGACATTGTTTTCCAGTCCAGGACAGGATTATGAGTTTGTAACCATGGCAGACCAAGCACTAGTACATCATGTAAATTATACAGTACAAGGAAGCGAATCACCTCCTGATGAACGGGAGTCATGCGCATGGTCACTTGTGTCCAATACTGCGGCTTATTCATAGCCAATGGTGTAGAGTCAATTCCTTTCAGAGGAATAGGAACTTCCAGAGGCTCTAGACTAAAACCGCAGCGTTTAGCAAATGACCAATCCATAAGACTCAGGGCAGCGCCTGAATCCACATAGGCATCGACGGAAATGGAAGACAGTGAAAAAATCAGAGTCACAGACAAAATGAACTTAGACTGCAGAGTATCAATGGCAAAAGATTTATCAACCCTTTTTGTGCGTTTAGAGCATGCTGATATAACATGAGCTGAATCACCACAATAAAAACACAAACCATTTTTCCGCCTATAATTTTGCCGTTCACTTCTGGACTGAATTCTATCACATTGCATAGTCTCAGGTGCCTGTTCAGAAGACACCGCCAACTGGTGCACGGGTTTGCGCTCCCGTAAACGCCGATCAATCTGAATGGCCATAGCCATAGACTCATTCAGACCTGTAGGCGCAGGGAACCCCACCATAATATCCTTAATGGCCTCAGAAAGACCATTTCTGAAGTTTGCAGCCAGGGCGCACTCATTCCACTGAGTAAGCACCGACCATTTCCGAAATTTCTGACAATATACTTCCGCTTCATCATGCCCCTGAGAGAGGGCCAATAAAGCCTTTTCAGCCTGAATCTCTAGGTTAGGTTCCTCATAGAGCAATCCCAATGCCAGAAAAAACGCATCCACACTGAGCAATGCAGGATCCCCTGGTGCCAATGCAAATGCCCAATTCTGAGGGTCGCCCCGTAGGAACGATATAACAATCTTGACCTGTTGAGCAGGGTCTCCAGAGGAGCGAGATTTCAAAGAGAGAAACAATTTACAATTGTTCCTGAAATTCAGGAAGGTAGATCTATCTCCAGAAAAACACTCTGGAATAGGAATTCTAGGTTCAGACATGGGAGTGTGAACAACGAAATCCTGTATGTTTTGAACCTTTGCCGCGAGATTACTCAGGCTGGAAGCCAAACTCTGGACATCCATGATAAACAGCTAAGATCAGAGCCATTCAAGGGTTAAGAGGAGGTAAGAAGCAGCTAGACAGCAATTAAGGGCTAGGCAGCAAAACTCTGAAGGAAAAAAAAAAAAAAATTTCCCTTGAACACTTCTATTTCTCCTGCTTCAGCCCAAAATTAACACTTTGTGGGCCGGCTATACTGTCATGAATCCCCAATGGCTAGGGATAGCACAGGATTAGCAAAGTATAATAAATATCGGACGAGCTCTAGGGTGATGGAACCTGGGCTGACCGCTGCCCTACGCCTGACAAACGCAACTAGAGATAGCCAGGGAGCGTGCCTACGTTGGTTCTAGACGCCACGCACCAGCCTAAGAGCTAACTAGTACTGCAGAGGAAACAAAGACCTCACTTGCCTCCAGAGGAATTAACCCCAAAGATATAGTTGCCCCCCACATGTATTGACGGTGAAATGAGAGGAAGGCACACACATAGAGATGATGTATATAGCATTAGCAAATAGAGGCCCGCTGAAAACTAGAAAGCAGAATGACACAAAAGGGGACTGAGCGGTCAGCAAAAAACCCTAATCAAAAAAACCATCCTGAGATTACAAGAACCCATGTGCCAACTCATGGCACATGGGGAGAACCTCAGTCCACTAGAGCAACCAGCTAACAAAGAGACATTCTAAGCAAGCTGGACAAAAAAACAAACAACTGAAAATCAGCACTTAGCTTATCCTGAAAGATCTGGGAGCAGGTAGGCAGGAACCAAACAGAGCACATCTGAACACATTGATAGCCGGCAAGGGAAATGACAGAAAGGCCAGGTAAAATAGGAAACACCCAGCCTCTGATGGACAGATGGAAACCAAAGGCCGCAACCCACCAAAGTCACCCAGTACCAGCAGTAACCACCAGAGGGAGCCCGCAAACAGAATCCACAACACTCCCCATAAACTTTATTCCCTTTAATTTGCGCGCCCAGGGCCACAGACCGGGTCAACGCTACCTTGACCACCCCTTTAAGAGCTGTGCGACCCGATTCCGAGTACCCCACGGCCCTAGCGGGTGTTGCACAGGGACTGCCTGTTCATTAGACAATCCCTGCATGTGTTGAGGCTGTTGAACATATTTTTCGGTTAGCACCTGAGCATGCTCAGATAACACCTTACCTGAGCACGTTCGCTCATCACTAATGGTTGCCATCGAGCAGCCAAGCTCTGATTCATGCTGCCCGTGCTTCGGACAGTATAACTTTAATGTCAGGTTCCCTTTCGCTATTGTATTGATATTTTTTAATGTTTTGCATTGTTTTTAGTATCACTTGCAATCATGAGAAGGATCCTACAGGTCCGAAACGCGTCAGCAATATCTTTTTTTATCATTGATATCGCCGCTTGCATATTTTAATCAATTTTTCGATCATGTTAACCGGAGCATTTTGACATCTACACCCAGTGTGAACAAGGCTATAAAATGCTGTAGTTTTACATTTGTATTTTGTGTATGGATACCTAGCGGCGCTGCAGTGACCGCCATGTCGCCCTTCTCTCTTTACCTACAGTTTCTTTGGAATCGGGAAATAATTGTGAGCAGAAGGAGACGACATCTGTGATTGTTCTGCTCTTTTTAATATCGACGCTTAGATTTCAATGGCACTTTCTCCCCCTGAAGAAGCAGCACATGCCCAACATGACGACTCGTGGGGAGCGCTGACCACAGGAGGTGGCATCTGGAGGTGACTGCATCATAAAGACCAATATTATCACAAAGGGGACTACTCCATCATCATCTTCAGGGGGTCAGGACATCAGTGGCTCCTGGACAAATTGTGCCGCCATTTGTAGATGTTCCATGCACCGATATGTAATTTCCCAGAGGTTGACAATTGGATTCACGTCTGGAAACAGATGAAAGTCATTCAATATCTACATACAATGGCCACATGAGGCCGGCAAAGTCCTGCTCCATGACCATCATAAGGTCTGACAATGGCTTGGAGTAATTCATAGAATCATAGAATGTTAGAGATGGAGGGGACCTCCGGGGTCATCGTGTCCAACCCCCTGCTCAATGCAGGATTCACTAAAATCTCAGACCTATGTCTGTGCAGCTTCTGAAGACTTCCATTGAAGGAGAACTCACCACCTGGTACATAAGCGTAAGGCCGGGGTCACACTAGAGCGTAATACAGACGAGTGCTATGCGATAAAAAATCACATAGCACTCGGACCAATGTTAATATATGGGGCAGCTCCCAACATCCGTTGTTCTCTTGGCCGTATTATACGTGCGAGTGAAATTGCAGCATGCTGTGATTGTCAGCATATATTGCCCGAGACTCGCCAATGAAACTCTAAGGGTGCGAGAAACACTCACAAATACGCACCGGTGTTCTATAGAAAAGCCGGTAATTCAGTGCGGTGTACAGTAAAATCACACTGACAGGTTAGAATAGAATAGATCAAATAAATGTCTACATAGTATAGGTGTATATATGCACTGCTCAAAAAAAATAAAGGGAACACTAAAATCCCACATCCTAGATATCACTGAATGAAATATCCCAGTTGCAAATTTTTATTCATTGCATAGTGGAATGTGTTCAGAACAATAAAACATAACAATTATCAATGTAAATCAAAATGAATATCCCATGGAGGTCTGGATTTGGAATGATACTCAAAATCAAAGTGGAAAATCAAATTACAGGCTGATCCAACTACAGTGGAAATGCCTCATGACAAGGAAAAGATGCTCAGTATTGTGTGTGGCCTCCGTGTGCCTGTACGATCTCCCAACTGTACAACGCCTGGGCATGCTCCTGATGGTCTCCTGAGGGATCTCCTCCCAGACCTGGACTAAAGCATCCGCCAACTCCTGGACAGTCTGTGGTGGTGTGGATGGAGGGAGACATGATGTCCCAGATGTGCTCAATTGGATTCAGGTCTGGGGAATGGCCAGTCCATAGCTTCAATGTCTTCCTCTTGCAGGAACTGCTGACACACTCGAGCCACATGAGGTCTGGCATTGTCCTGCATTAGGAGGAACCCAGGGCCAACTGCACCAGCATATGGTCTCACAAGGGGTCTGAGGATCTCATCTCGGTACCTAATGGCAGTCAGGCTACCTCTGGCGAGCACATGGAGGGCTGTGCGGCCCTCCAAAGAAATGCCACCCCACACCATTACTGACCCGCTGCCAAACAGGTCATGCTGAAGGATGTTGCAGGCAGCAGATCGCTCTCCACGGCGTCTCCAGACTCTGTCACGTCTGTCACATGTGCTCAGTGTGAACCTGAATTCATCTGTGAAGAGCACAGGACGCCAGTGGTGAATTTTCCAATCCTGGTGTTCTGTGACAAATGCCAAGCGTCCTGCACGGTGTTGGGCTGTGAGCACAACCCCCATCTGTGGACGTCGGGCACTCAGACCATCCTCATGGAGTCGGTTTCTAACCGTTTGTGCAGACACATGCACATTTGTGGCCTGCTGGAGGTCATTTTGCAGGGCTCTGGCAGTGCTACTGAGCATGCGCTGACTCGTCACCTGACGCAGTGAACTGACAGTGTGGGAAAATGTTCAGAAATTTTCCCACGCTACAGAGTTCATATCTGGTCAGGCGGGGAGGCTGCGCAGGCAGCTTTTCATTCATTCGTCCATGGTTTACAGCCCGGCCGGTAGCAGCACTCCGGGTTGTAAACGAATTAACACCTTGAGATGGATTGCAGCATGGGATTGACTGTACGGCGGATAGGTATGTTGGTTTTTTATTTTGGAATATTTTACAGGAGAAAGAGGGCTTCACTTGGATTGAGAGTGCAATAAAGATGTTAAACCTGTGTTTCATTATTTCATTAAAAGACTTTATTCTTAATGTGTGTGTATTTTTAACCTTTTCATACTATTGGATTAATAATGGATAGGTGTCATAATTGACGCCTCTCCATTATTAACCAGGCTTGATGTCACCTTACAATAGCAAGGTGACATTAACCCCTTATTACCCCATGTGCCACCGCTACAGGGCAGTGGGAAGAGAGGGGCTAAGTGCCAGAATAGGTGCATCCTACAGATGTGCCTTTTCTGGGGTGGCTGAGGGCAGATGTTTTTAGCCGGGGGGGGGGGGGGGGCAATAACCATGGACCCTCTCTAGGCTATTAATATCTGCCCTCAGTCACTGGCTTTACCACTCTGGCGGAGAAAATTGCATGGTAGCCCATACCAGTTTTTTCCGTGAATTAATCCTTTAACACCTACAGCTCCAAAATTTGACACACACACTACTAACATTATTACTGAGGGACAAATCTAACGGATATGCAATGGTTTGATGTATGTAAACCATGTCTCATATCCTGTTGGGTTCAGTAATGATTCAGCAAAAGGCGACAATTGAATTACCGGCTTTCTCCTAATCTAGCTATGTATGATATATATATGTGTGTGTCTCACTGACATATATATATATATATATATATATAGACTGCATATATGTTTTCACGAATATTTGAGGCCATGGATCCATTATATGTCCATTTTGCAAGCCGGCGAGAAAATCTAACCATATGGATGCCACACGGACACTTGAGAAAAAATTGCATCCTCGCATTGCACACGGATGACTGTTCGGCAACATTTCTGCGTATCTCGGCCGTATAAAACAGACCTTATTTTTGTACGTTATGCGTGACGCCGACCTTAGGGTATCATTGGCCATCATGTGCCTCAACAATCACTAACCCACCACCAAATCGATCATGCTGGGTGATGTTGTAGGTAGTATGAAGTAGATGACCAAAACAAAAAAGAAAAAATAGTCAGCACTCACCATTCCCGATGCTAAAAAATCTTTATTAGAACATGGACACGGACAAGGAGAGCATGGTGTCCAGGGACACCATGCTCTCCTTGTCCGTGTCCATGTTCTAATAAAGACTTTTTTAGCATCGGGAATGGTGAGTGCTGACCATTTTTTCTTTTTTGTTTTGGTCATATGCATATCTTTTGGTTGAAGCACCCCATAAGCCCATGCATTGAGTAGTGGGAATAGGAGCTGGTACAGCGCATTGTGGCACGCCGTTAGGTGATCGCGAAAAGCAGCAGTGCGAGTATTTATTCTTTTTGTTGGACAGTATGAAGTAGATCCAGACTCCTTCGTCTGTCGGGTGCTCAGTGTGAACCTGCTCTCATCTGGGAAGAGAATGAGAGCCAATGGTGGACCTGCCAAGTCTGGTGTTCTCTAGTGAATGCTGCACGGAGCTGGGCTGCGAACACAAGGCCCATTCCAGGACGATGAGCCCTCATGGAAGTTGTTTATTATGGTTTGGTCGTACATCACCAGTAGCCCCTGATGGTCTTTTTGCAGGGTTCATGCAGTGATTCTCATGTTCCTCTTTGCACAGCACATACCGTTCCTGCTGCTGGGTAACTGGGTTGATGACCTTCTACAGGCCAGCCAGGTTCTCCTTGTGTAACTGTCCACGTCCCCGTATTTGCTCCCTAGGTCTTGCATCTCTGCAGGGACACATGCAGGTACAAGTAGTGACAAGGACATGAGCGAAACAAGAGAATGAGTCAGGACCACGAGTCACTGTGACCACCTACACCATTTCCTTCTTTGGGGGGTTCATTTGCTGTTCCTGTCCAGCGCTCCTGTTACCACTTTCATTTGTGCTATAGCCAGGGACTGATTCACAATTGGTTCTGCTTCCCGACAAGACACAGTGATATCCCAGACCGACTTAAGGTTATACTGTGATGTGGAAGACCAAACTTTGAAGAGTTTACAACACTTACTCTAAATATAAAATAAACTATAATTAGTGATGAGCGAGTATACTCGTTACTCGAGATTTCCCGAGCACGCTTGGGCGCCCTCCGAGTATTTGTAAGTGCTCGGAGATTTAGTTTTCATCACCGCAGCTCAATGATTTACAGCTACTAGCCAGCCTGAGTACATGTGGGGGGTTGCCTGGTTGCTAGGGAATCCCCACATGTAATCAAGCTGGCTAAGAGATGTAAATCATTCAGCTGAGGTGATGAAAACTAAATCTCCGAGCACTAAAAAATACTCGGAGGAACCCGAGCATGCTCGGGAAATCTCGAGTAACGAGTATATTCCCTCATCACTAACTATAATATATAGAATAATATAACTACTATAATACTGCTCCTATGTACAAGAATATAACTACTATAATACTGCTCCTATGTACAAGAATATAACTACTATAATACTGCTCCTATGTACAAGAATATAACTACTATAATACTGCCCCTATGTATAAGAATATAACTACTATAATACTGCCCCTATGTGCAAGAATATAACTACTATAACACTGCCCCTATGTACAAGAATATAACTACTATAATACTGCTCCTATGTACAAGAATATAACTACTATAATACTGCTCCTATGTACAAGAATATAACTACTATAATACTGCCCCTATGTACAAGAATATAACTACTATAATACTGCCCCTATGTACAAGAATATAACTACTATAATACTGCTCCTATGTACAAGAATATAACTACTATAATACTGCTCCTATGTACAAGAATATAACTACTATAATACTGCCCCTATGTACAAGAATATAACTACTATAATACTGCTCCTATGTACAAGAATATAACTACTATAATACTGCTCCTATGTACAAGAATATAACTACTATAACACTGCCCCTATGTACAAGAATATAACTACTATAATACTGCTCCTATGTACAAGAATATAACTACTATAATACTGCTCCTATGTACAAGAATATAACTACTATAATACTGCTCCTATGTACAAGAATATAACTACTATAATACTGCTCCTATGTACAAGAATATAACTACTATAACACTGCCCCTATGTACAAGAATATAACTACTATAATACTGCTCCTATGTACAAGAATATAACTACTATAATACTGCTCCTATGTACAAGAATATAACTACTATAATACTGCCCCTATGTACAAGAATATAACTACTATAATACTGCTCCTATGTACAAGAATATAACTACTATAATACTGCTCCTATGTACAAGAATATAACTACTATAATACTGCCCCTATGTACAAGAATATAACTACTATAATACTGCTCCTATGTACAAGAATATAACTACTATAATACTGCTCCTATGTACAAGAATATAACTACTATAACACTGCTCCTATGTACAAGAATATAACTACTATAACACTGCCCCTATGTACAAGAATATAACTACTATAATACTGCTCCTATGTACAAGAATATAACTACTATAATACTGCTCCTATGTACAAGAATATAACTACTATAATACTGCCCCTATGTACAAGAATATAACTACTATAATACTGCTCCTATGTACAAGAATATAACTACTATAATACTGCTCCTATGTACAAGAATATAACTACTATAATACTGCTCCTATGTACAAGAATATAACTACTATAATACTGCCCCTATGTACAAGAATATAACTACTATAATACTGCCCCTATGTACAAGAATATAACTACTATAATACTGCTCCTATGTACAAGAATATAACTACTATAATACTGCTCCTATGTACAAGAATATAACTACTATAATACTGCCCCTATGTACAAGAATATAACTACTATAATACTGCCCCTATGTACAAGAATATAACTACTATAATACTGCCCCTATGTACAAGAATATAACTACTATAATATAGTCTTTTATACAGAATATAAATAGTGGACACTGTGAGGACATAAATGACACAAGATACATTAGATAAGTTAAATTTTTATTATAAAAAATATATCAGAACATTCTGAGACATGTCCAGTGCTTACATCGATTTCCTACAAGTAAAGTTCTTCACCATAGAAAACATACAGACAATTTGTGCTTCTTCATTCGTCCTTGAAGATATATCAGGTGTAGAATTAGTAGAACCCCCCACCACATTAAATACCCCCAGACCGGCGCTTCTATAGGTGACAGAACAGTATAGATTCTTTACAGGTAATTATCTCCTATACAGTATAATGACGTAATCAGGAAGAGACGGAGACACGTAGGGCGTCAGAGCTGAAGACGTTACTGCTGAGATCTATTTCCCATAGAATAAGTCACATGTAGAATAACAAAGGTCCCATTGATTGCTAGGAGCATTTACTCCAAAATATAGGTTTTTAGTGTGTGGGGAAAAAAAAATCAACATGTTATTTTATGAAGTGTTTCTGCCTGAAAAACCGCTCCAAACCGGACTACAAAATGCTAAAAACCAGAGGGCCCATATAAAAAATTCCTCCAAACTCACAATAAAAACTTGTTTTTCTAACCTTTTTTTATGTCTTAAAATTTGACCAAAAATCAATTCCAAAATCTACATCGAAAACTTTTTTTTTTTTTTTTTTTTTAAAGGTCTATCCACGTCAAGTTTTTTTCTACTAACAAGGTTTAGAAAACCTCGGAGAGGAAAAATTAACATAAATGATGATACCTTGAGGAAACCACCTGAAACTTGATGCCGTCAAGTGAAAAAAACTGAAAAAAAAAAAAAAAAAATAACTACGTGGAATACAAATATTTAAAAATAACTCTCTTAAAAACTTCAAGAAACTCTTCAAAATACCTCCGATAACCTCACCTAAAATCACATGGATTCTTAATGTGGATTTTTCCAGATTTGTCCCACCTGAAAAAAAAATTTCCTCTTTAAAATATACATCAAAACCGGTTTCAAATATTCCTCCTATTGATTTCAGCAGGAAATTCATACAAGTAAGGTTTTTTTGGGGAATTTTTTTTTTTATATTTTTTATTAAATGAGGTGGTGAAAACCTTCACTTCTTTGATGTGAATTCCTGGTGGAATCTGATCAAAAATTGGTCAATAGAAATGGGCTGATCGATTCGCAAAACTCCAATCCATCGGTCAGGTCATCAATCTCTGGCCGCGAGGCTCGCGAATCTCTTAACTTTTAAGATTTCCTGCTCGGCTTTTGATTATCCGGCCTGACGAGACGTCATCATCCCAGGCAGGGTAATCAAATGCCGATCTAGGTGACTCCTGACCTGGCCGATGGACCAGAATCCCGTGAATCGATCCACCCATGTTTAACTGTCAAGTCAAAAGATTGCAAAATAAAAAAGTGTTATAAAATAAAAACCTTCAAAAATGTGTCAAAAAAACATAAGATATAAAATACTTTTTTAAAAAAAAACCAGATTCCTTACATGGATTTGTGTAGAAATCTACGTCTGATCAGTTCTGCATGAACATGAAAAAAACGCAAATATTCGTAAAATAATCTTCCTTTTTTTGAAAATGAAAAAAAAAAAAAAGGAACGTGGGCATGAAAATAGCTTCCCCCCCGAATAAGATTCCTATTGATTCTAAAGAGTATTTGACGTGTTATTTTTATGTGGTTTTTGGAACAAAATCTGCTTCAAAGTCCTAGTAAAAAAAAAAAACCCTAAAGGCACCACAAATGCAATCTCAGACGCTCATCGGTACTGGTTGATTTTGGTCACAGCGCGCGTCGGGGTCGTCTTGCACCAAACATACAAAAAGTTTCTCCTATGATTGACGTGGTTTATTTCCTTTTATCATTTTCCCCCCATAAAACGACATGGAGCGTCATACACATTGTGCTAATCTAGGGACTCAATTGTAGAAATCGTAAACCAAAGTGGAGAAAATGTTATGGTGGGGACCAGACTCTCTTCACCACCACCCTTATTGATTCCAAGAGAACGATCAGGCTGATTGATCTCAACATGCCCAATCCTTTTCAGCTTGGCTTACTCTCCTCTCCTTGTGATAAATATTACTGCAATCCTAGAATAGATGACACATACTTCCCGATATAACCGCAGAGCATGCCTTACAGTCCGTGGGCTCGTCAGTGACAGATTACCCATAATTCATGCTTATGTGAACATTATATAACCTGGCGACATACAGTAATTACGTGACACCTGAGGCCGGGTAAAGCAGTGGCCGGGAGTGGCCCATATTGAGGCTGTCCCCATTAATCATCATATAACGTACACAAAGTGCTACGTGCCCAGTCAGTGGTCTGCGCATGGCGGTCTTATACTACAAGTACCAGCATGCCATGAAAGCAGCACATTCTCATAGACTTGTTGCTTTGAGAAAACATGAAAGAAGTGTATGTGGGGGAAAAAAAAGTGTGTTTTTTTTTTTTTTTTTTTTGGGGGGGGGGGGGGGGGGAAATAGCGCCACTCTGGCACACAGGTTATGCTTGGTATTGCAGCACAACTTTATTTAGGTTACATGGATATGTGACCTGCAGGTACTGGAACGGGCGCTTCATTTATGCCATATTCTTACTGATTATAGAACACTAGTGAGAAAGGAGAAGTGGGGTCAGGAGTGACGCCACAGCTGTGCGCAGGCTATGTGTGGTACCGCAGCGCCACAGCTGTGCGCAGGCCATGTGTGGTACCGCAGCGCCACAGCTGTGCGCATGCTATGGGTGGTACCGCAGCGCCACAGCTGTGCGCAGGCTAAGTGTGGTACCGCAGCGCCACAACTGTGCGCAGGCTAAGTGTGGTACCGCAGCGCCACAGCTGTGCGCAAGCTATGTGTGGTACCGCAGCGCCACAGCTGTGCGCAAGCTATGTGTGGTACCGCAGCGCCACAGCTGTGCGCAGGCCGTGTGTGGTAACGCAGCGCCACAGCTGTGCGCAGGCTATGTGTGGTACTGCAGCGCCGCAGCTGTGTGCAGGCTATGGGTGGTACCGCAGCGCCACAGCTGTGCGCAGGCTATGGGTGGTACTGCAGCTGCTGGGAGTTGTAGTGTAATCAAATAGTGCAAAACTATTCTGCACAAAAACTGCTCCTACAATCTCCGGCCATTGTACTTACTGCATAATGCGACATATAAGGGTTTTATATATTATAGGGGCTTTAAAGTGCTGCCGATCCATGCGGACCCTCACCGCAGCTCCTGCACCAGCGGCGTGCACGCTCAATGACATGACTACGTGCACGCTCAATACAAGACTACGGGTCTGGTCCGCTGCCTACTTCAGAGTGGTGTGCTGACCCATCAGTAAGGGGTCTCAGGACCCTTCGGCAGCATTATAAAGCCCCTGTAACATTCCCTTTAACTTCCTGAGGCATAGAAAGTGTGCTGCCGTAACGGACAGCTCCATCACTACAACTCTCAGCATTGTCCGCCACGCTTTCTTGGAAGTTTTCCTTTTGCCACAGGTTGGAGATGTCCGGGCTGACGCCGTGCTGTGTGAACTGGCAGTGAGACGACGCTGGTGACAGTGTTCCTCCACCTGGTGCTTCCTCGGGAGGAAGAAGTGCGACTCGGCGACTTCGAAAAAGGCACTTTATATAAAAAAAATAATCAATATACAGTCTAGAGGCGGTATAAATCTATAAATCTGCATAAATCACACACAGGAGAGAACAGGACTAAGAAAAAAGATTAATATATATATATCGCTATCCTTAACGGACTCCCTGCAGTATTCAGTAACTACCCCTATGGGGCCGCTCTGCTGGCAGAGATTCTCCCTCCATAGTTTTTGTAATAGTGCTTGCCTTCATGCAGACGCGCGCCTCCCGTTCAGTGCCGGCCCTAAAGTGCTGCTGCAGTCAGTCCAGTACTTCGGAGCTAGAGGGCGCTATTGCTGCCACCAGTCGCCCCCGCTCCTCAGTCACACTCCGATCCGTGAGGACCTAGCTGACCTTATGTTCTCAGGAGACTCTAGACCAGGCCGTGGTCGTACGTGGCGAGAGTTACAGCCTGTGTGATAGTCTCGAGATGCATTCACTATTCTCCGTGCTTCAGAGCTGAAATCCTCCAGCATTCAGTGCACAAATAAACAGTCATCATATACAGGACGGGCACACACAGCATTATAAGAGTAATGGAGTATCTGCAAACTCGATCGTTCCCAGAAAAACTGTGAATGCAGCTCTGGAGTATAATACAGGTTGTAACGCAGCATGAATCATTTAACATTTAGGAAAGTGCCACATCATATAAAGATGTCGTATCGCCGGAATATACCGTAGCTTTATGAAGTCTCAGAGGTCCTGAGCATGAAAGGGACATAATGGTGCCTCAGGGTTGCGGCATGCAGGAGGCTACAGCCGACCATTAGATACGGCAGTGGTCGGGAGCGCTGCTCTGGAGGGATTAATGCAGCACTAACTTAGCCCTGCGCTCCTTTCCTTTCCAGGATTATTAGGGGTCCCGGAGGAAGGAATGGCACCGACCAGGTATTTTTTGGCAACAATGGGAAGACCCTTCTTAAACATGTGAATCCAACCCAGAAAGTGTCAAAAAAATGTGTCATTCCTCCCCACTACGGTTTATAATGACATGTCCCAGAAGGGGGATGTTCTCATGGTTCAATTTTTTGTTTTTTTTTGCTGTGATTTTCTAAAATTGTGGATTTTTTTTGGCCGCAATATTCAAAAATCGAGACGCAAAGATCAGTGGTTTTAGAAAATATAAACAGGCTCCTAATGGTTTCTGCGTGGAGGAAGGGTTAGATCAGCGGGACCCCCTCACCCCAGACCTCAGTCAATTAAAGGGTCATCATCGTCCTGGAACTGCAGCCGTGAGAACTGGCGGGCGGAGGGCATCTTCTTCTTCAGGAGCATGATTATCAAGCAGCTTATGGAGGCCAGGACCAGGATGCCGCCCAGGACGATGCCGATGGCCTCCGGGACCTGGATGCACCACTTGTCGGTCAGCAGGCAGCTGGTGTGGGTCAGGGTGCCGTTGTTGGGCTCGGCCTTCAGCCCGAGGATGTGGCACATCATGGGATAGATGTCCACGCTGTCGATGGTGTTCACCTTGACGCCCTTGTGGAAGGCGGGTCCGTGGCCGGCCAGGAAGGGGTGCATGCTCCGCAGGCTGTTGTTATAGCCGTGATTTCCAGCTGAAAAGGCAAAAACAAAATCATCATCACCATCATCACGTTTCTTAGGCCAAAGACTCCGCTGACCAAGATTCAACCCATGGCTTGGCACGCCTGTAAAAATAAATTGGGGCCGTCATTGATTTTGGTGCCACGTGATGGCACAACCTGACCACCCACATGGAGAGCGCGTCGGGGTAGAGTTTCTAGCTGGTCTGGGGGCAAAAATGTGCTCAAATCGGTTGTCAGATCCCTCGCTCCTCTCAGCAGCGCAGTAAAAAGCTCCTGCCAGAAAAAGGAGGGTCCCAATCAGATCAAAATGCACCATATAGGGCGGGGGGGTAGTTGGGAGCCTCACATGTGAAGAGAAGCAAAGGCCACCATATTACCCGGATCACACCGCCAAAACCGATGGTCACACTAGTGCCGCATAGTATCTACACAATGATCACAGCAGGATCCCTCTCCTTCAGATTCCTCTACCCCCAGTAGTCACAGAAGGATCCTCCTCCTTTTGATTCCTCTACCCCCCGTAATCACAGCAGGATCCTCCTCCTTTAGATTCCTTCACAGAAGGATCCTCCTCCTTTAACGTTATCTACCCCCAGTAATCACAGCAGTATCCGCCTCCTTTAGATTCCTCTACCCCCAGTAATCACAGCAGGATCCTCCTCCTTTAAGGTTATCTACACCCAGTAATCACAGCAGGATCCTCCTCCTTTAACGTTATCTAACCCAATGATCACAGCAGGATCCTCCTCCATGAGATTTCTCTAACCCCAGTAGTCACAGCAGGATCCGCCTCCTATAGATTCCTCTAACCCCAGTAGTCACAGAAGGAATCTCCTCCTTTAGATTCCTCTCCACCCCAAACCGTAGTCACTGCAAGATTCTCCTCCTTTAGATTCCTCTACCCCCAGTAGTCATAGCAGGATCCTCCTCCTTTAGATTCCTCTACCCCCCAAACATAGCCACAGCAGGATACTCCTCCTTTAGATTCCTCTACCCCCAGTAGTCACAGCAGGATCCTCCTCCTTTAGATTCCTCTACCCCCAATAGTCACAGCAGGATCCTCCTCCTTTAGATTCCTCTACCCCCAGTAGTCACAGCAGGATTTTCTCCTAGCCATACCTCCCTCCCGAGTCCCGAGCACTCGGCCAATGCCAAGAGGCTGCACCCAAATCTGAAAGTATAAAGAGCAGAGAGGAAATCCAGTTGCCAAGTTTGAGATAAACAGTCATAAAAGGTGTCAAGCACGCTCATAGGAACAGAGTGTGCATGCATATGATGGGAAGAAGGGAGGGCAAGCTGACCAATATTAACTCCTTATCCTAAAAAACAACCTACCGTACATGTAAATGAGCTGAGCTCTCTCCACATGTGGTAGATGCCGGATATATTAAATAAATATGTTTAAAAAAAAATAAATAAAAAAAAATGAAATGTTTAAATCACGACTCTTTTGCCCCCCCTAATAATAAATTAAATTAAAAAAATACGTTTAGTATCGCCGAGTCCATAAAAGTCCGGTCTACCAAATTATAAAATTAATTAACCCGATCTGTAAACGTCATAAAAAGAACACAAAACAGAACTGCAGTTAATCGGTCACACTAACCGCCACCCCAAAAAAACAACGAAAACAGATCAAAACGTCATATGTACCATAAACCAGTACAGGTAAAAGCGTCAAATCACCAGGCAAAAAGCGCACAGCAGTACCGATGAGAAAATAAAAATGTTATGGGTCTCAGAAACTTCTGAATTTCTATTTCTCCACTAACGATTCCACGGCACTTGGATTTTTCCCCCCCACTTTGAAGCACATTGATTGTTACAATGAATGACGTCATTTAAAACTACAATTCGTCCCCCCCAAAAAACAAAACAACAAAACAACAAATCCTCAAGTAAAAAAAAAAGTTCTGACTTTTGTATGGAGGAAAAAGAAAATAAAAAATAAAAAATTGCCCGATCCTCCAGAGATTGGAGGAGTATCCAAAGTCTGAGCCACAAGTGGAGAGACTCAGGTAACGACTTACATGCTACATGAGTGGACGCGTTCTGCACAATGGTCCAGCCCTCGTCGGCCACCAGGATTATGGGCTGGATGCGGCTGTTCTTCTTGTAGTGGTACTGATCCGGGATGTCTTCTTTCAGGTAGACCTTCATGTGATGGCTGCAGTTTTTCAGCAGGTTGTAAACCTCATTTGTATCACCTTTACGGGGCAATATGGCTGCAACAGGAGTGTGATCCACCAAGGTGTAGTTCCCTCGGCCGATACAATCATCCAGCACAATGACCCTGTCCTTGGAGCATTGGGCCATTCCGTGGTCACTGGTGATTACCACATTCACCGTATCCCATAGCTTGGCTTCTTTCAGCTTGGCCACCAAGTGCCCTATGTAGCCGTCCACTGTCTTCAGCACATTGATCATATTTACTTTGTCTTCAGGTCCATAATGGTGTCCGCTCTTGTCGGGTTCTTCAAAATACAAAGTTGCGAAGTTGATGGGGTCGTTAGGCCTGGTGAACCAGTCGGTGATGTTTGCCACCCGTTCCGCAAAACTTACATTGGAATCGTAGGGTAAGAAGTTGTTTATGGTGACGTTCTGGATTTGCACGTCAGACCCTGGCCACATGGCCGAGCCGCTCCTCTGTCCTGCACGCTGGTTTGTCACCCAGATAGGAGTAGCTTCGTTCCACCAAATCGGGTCGGTTTTGGAGCTAAAGTTGTCCACACTGAAGGTCTGGTTAGTGTCCTTGTCATACATGGAGTTGGCCACAATCCCGTGGCTCTCGGCATATAGACCGGTCACTATGGAATAATGGTTAGGGAAGGTCTTTGTGATGAAGACGTTCTTCACTTCTCTCACCAGGACGCCGTCATCGATGAACTCCTGCAGGTTAGGCAGCGAGAAGTTCAATAAATAGTCTGCTCTGAAGCCATCAAAAGACACAAGGATCAGCCGGGGGAAAGAAGTGTTACCAGAGGGTTCTCCAGAGCACATGGCGATGCCATGCAGCAGGGTCGGCACCAGCACCAAGAAAAGCATCCTGAATATCCTTCTGGAGAACAGTATCTGGAGAGAAAACAGAAATTCACACATCATAAAGATACAGGAGCAAAATGTGGAGTCTACTCAAGATGACCAACTTATCCTAATCTATACCCATTGTATATACACAGCTCAGACCTCATATACTCTAGAAATACAGCTCACGTTCATTCATTACGTCATTTGTTCATGCTAGATTCCTACTCACACCCGTACGGTACATAGAGATCCTAGATGCCCAGCTCACCCATTACATAAGGCCCATGTCACCCATTACATACAGATCCTAGATGCCCATGTCACCCATTACATACAGATCCTAGATGCCCAGCTCACCCATTACATACAGATCCTAGATGCCCAGCTCACCCATTACATACAGATCCTAGATGCCCAGCTCACCCATTACATACAGATCCTAGATGCTCAGCTCACCCATTACATACAGATCCTAGATGCTCAGCTCACCCATTACATACAGATCCTAGATGCCCAGCTCACCCATTACATACAGATCCTAGATGCCCATGTCACCCATTACATACAGATCCTAGATGCCCAGCTCACCCATTACATACAGATCCTAGATGCCCAGCTCACCCATTACATACAGATCCTAGATGCCCAGCTCACCCATTACATACAGATCCTAGATGCCCAGCTCACCCATTACATACAGATTCTAGATGCCCAGCTCACCCATTACATACAGATTCTAGATGAGCAGATCACAAACGTTACATACAGTTGTGTCCAAAAGTATTGACACCCCTGCAATTCTGTCAGATAATACTCAGTTTCTTCCTGAAAATGATTGCAAACACAAATTCTTCATTATTATTATCTTCATTTAATTTGTCTTAAATGAAAAAACACAAAAGAGAATGAAGCAAAAAGCAAAACATTGATCATTTCACACAAAACTCCAAAAATGGGCCAGACAAAAGTATTGGCACCCTCAGCCTAATACTTGGTTGCACAACCTTTAGCCAAAATAACTGCGACCAACCGCTTCCGGTAACCATCAGTGAGTTTCTTACAATGCTCTGCTGGAATTTTAGACCATTCTTCTTTGGCAAACTGCTCCAGGTCCCTGATATTTGAAGGGTGCCTTCTCCAAACTGCCATTTTTAGATCTCTCCACAGGTGTTCTATGGGATTCAGGTCTGGACTCATTGCTGGCCACCTTAGAAGTCTCCAGTGCTTTCTCTCAAACTATTTTCTAGTGCTTTTTGAAGTGTGTTTTGGGTCATTGTCCTGCTGGAAGACCCATGACCTCTGAGGGAGACCCAGCTTTCTCACACTGGGCCCTACATTATGCTGCAAAATTTGTTGGTAGTCTTCAGACTTCATAATGCCATGCACACGGTCAAGCAGTCCAGTGCCAGAGGCAGCAAAGCAACCCCAAAACATCAGGGAACCTCCGCCATGTTTGACTGTAGGGACCGTGTTCTTTTCTATGAATGCCTCTTTTTTTCTCCTGTAAACTCTATGTTGATGCCTTTGCCCAAAAAGCTCTACTTTTGTCTCATCTGACCAGAGAACATTCTTCCAAAACATTTTAGGCTTTTTCAGGTAAGTTTTGGCAAACTCCAGCCTGGCTTTTTTATGTCTCGGGGTAAGAAGTGGGGTCTTCCTGGGTTTCCTATTATACAGTCCCTTTTCATTCAGACGCCGACGGATAGTACGGGTTGACACTGTTGTACCCTCGGACTGCAGGGCAGCTTGAACTTGTTTGGATGTTAGTCGAGGTTCTTTATCCAACATCCGCACAATCTTGGGTTGAAATCTCTTGTCAATTTTTCTTTTCCGTCCACATCTAGGGAGGTTAGCCACAGTGCCATGGGCATTACACTTCTTGATGACACTGCGCACGGTAGACATAGGAACATTCAGGTCTTTGGAGATGGACTTGTAGCCTTGAGATTGCTCATGCTTCCTCACAATTTAGTTTCTCAAGTCCTCAGACAGTTCTTTGGTCTTCTTTCTTTTCTCCATGCTCAATGTGGTACACACAAGGACACAGGACAGAGGTTGAGTCAACTTTAATCCATGTCAACTGGCTGCAAGTGTGATTTAGTTATTGCCAACACCTGTTAGGTGCCACAGGTAAGTTACAGGTGCTGTTAAGTACACAAATTAGAGAAGCATCACATGATTTTTCGAACAGTGCCAATACTTTTGTCCACCCCCTTTTTTATGTTTGGTGTGGAATTATATCCAATTTGGCTTTAGGGCAATTCTTTTTGTGTTTTTTCATTTAAGAAAAATTAAATAAAGATAATAATACCAAAGAATTTGTGTTTGCAATCATTTTCAGGAAGAAACTGAGTATTATCTGACAGAATTGCTGGGGTGTCAATACTTTTGGCCACAACTGTACCCATTTTTAGCTACACAACATGCAGATTATTCAGCTCCCACACATTATACACCATTTGTAGATGTCCAGGTTACATTTATTTCATAGCTATCTATAACTCCCTACTAATTCAACAACTCTCAGGGTTCCTTGACAGCTACAAGCTGGAAAGACACTGGTTACAGACCACTACTGTGCAGAATAAGATTTAACGGGAAAAGAAAGTGTTAAAACCTCTTTTACAGCCGGATCATAAAGCACGGATAAGCACCATACATGAGTAACAGGAGTAATAATCTGCTATTATTAGCATCCAGTTATGACAGGTCCAAAGATCAGTGAAGACCTGAAGACCGGCAAAACCAGATGATCAGGAGTCACATTCTGTACTTGGTTACAAAAGAAAAGTTATAACAAGAAATTCCAGTTTACCAGATGAAAGAACCAAAACATTATTCAGTGCAATTAGGGAATCAGAAAGATGACCGAATGTTAAAAATTAAATTTAACATAGAGACATCATTTACATATTTAATGTTTTCCAACTAAATAAAAAATAAATCTTGCAATTTTCACACAGTCCAGTAATCCTGATGCTATGACTAGTATTACCTGTTCTGACCAGAAAGCGACATGGATGTGGTCTACAATACACTGACAGGAGGAGGAGGAGGTGAGCTGTGACCACTGTGACAAAGTCTATTGGCTTCAGGGATTTGAAACCCAGAAGATTTGCTCCAGCACACTAAGTGTTGAGAGGGGTTAAGCAGCCATTTTTAAGGGCTGGGTTTCTGTGGACAACCATAGAGCGGGTGGGAGGTTGTCCACCTTATCTCCACCCCAGGGTGTGGTCTAGGATTCAAGTAGTCGGCCTTCTGAGGCATTCAGTATTCAGTGTGTCTGGAGAAGCTAACTCCAGACATGTGTCTGTGCTAAAATCAACAGTGTGTTTTGCTAACCCTCAGAGGGCGGATCGCCGCAGGCCTATGACCTCTGCTATACCATTTTGCTTTGTTTTCCTGTTTTGCCTAAAGAGCTGTATTTATTTTTTACTTCTCAATGGTTTATGCCGCATGTCTACAATAAACCAGTGAAGGACTTAAAGACAGCGTTCCTGTGTCTACTTCTGTGTGCAGCAGATTGAGCAGATCTACCACACCACTTACTGCGAAGTGTTATCTACTGTATATAGAGGCGTATCAGTCATTGTACAGGAGGAGGAGGAGGTGAGCTGTGATATCACCTATTGTGAATGGTGGATCCTGTGTTATCTACTGTATATAGAGGTGTTATCAGTTATTGTGCAGGAGGAGGAGGAGGAGGTGAGCTGTGACATCACCTATTGTGAATGGTGGATCCTGTGTTATCTACTGTATATAGAGGTGTTATCAGTTATTGTGCAGGAGGAGGAGGAGGAGGTGGTGAGCTGTGACATCACCTATTGTGAATGGTGGATCCTCTTTTTCCATAGATGATACAGTATTACTGCTGTGATCTCACTGCTGTTCTTACAAAATTGTATTATCATATTCCAAAATCTGGCATCAGGGCCTCTCAGAAGAATGGAGAATGCTATATTAGCATCAAATGAACTTTTAAATGTAGGTCCATCAATGCAATGGGAAGTTTGGATGAGCTTGCACAGAATGTATTTTACACCACACCCTGAAAACCACTGAGAGCACCACGCCTCGTCATCTGTCACCAACAGCTCCAAAGTGCTGACCTACAACCTCTGCAATAAAGTCTACCCATTCGTCTCCAGGTACAAAAAGTCTGTGATACACACAGTGACCACACAGTTAGAAAGCAATGCGCGCACATCAGGTGCCAACTACCAATAAGCAGTGAGCACACATCAGGTGCCAACTACCAGAAAGCAGTGAGCACACATCAGGTGCCAACTACCAGAAAGCAGTGACAGCACATAAGGTGCCAACTACCAGAAAGCAGTGAGCTCATATCAGGTGCCAACTACCAGAAAGCAACGAGCTCATATCAGGTGCCAACTACCAGAAAGCAACAAGCTCATATCAGGTGCCAACTACCAGAAAGCAGTGAGCTCACATCAGGTGCCAACTAACAGAAAGCATCGAGCTCATATCAGGTGCCAACTACCAGAAAGCATCGAGCTCATATCAGGTGCCAACTACCAGAAAGCAATGAGCGCATATCTGGTGAAAACTACCAGAAAGCAGTGAGCACACATCAGGTGCCAACTACCAGAAAGCAATGAGCAGACATCTGATGCAAACTACCAGAAAGCAACGACAGCACATCTGATGCAAACTACCAGAAAGCAATGAGCACACCACCACCATAAACTACCGTACCTGTTACACGGCTCTGCTACGTTCCTGCTGTCAACCTACGTCCTGCTGTTTATTTCCGGACTCACGTCTCACTATAGGGTTTGCTCAGGTTTATGAAAGAGGAAGAGGCTTTACCACAATAATCTGGGTCAGCAGAGCATTTACACAGAGACATGGGGAATATGGAGGGCTGGATGTAGAAGGTGACGGTGGTGATACAGCAGGGAAGAACAGTATCGCCCATATGATGTACAAACAATGCGCCCCACAATTCCCACAATGCACTGCTCTCTGGTAAACGGAAGCCGGCGGAATTATGAATTTAGCCAAGATGTGAATGGATGAGAAAATGTCACAAATAAAGAATATTTAATGCAGATATAAATCGTAAAAAATTCCATTTACAGTGCCCGCGGAAGTATTCGGCCCCCTGGAACTTTTCAACCTTTTCCCACATATCATGCTTCAAACATAAAGATACCAAATGTAAATATTTGGTGAAGAATCAACAACAAGTGGAACACAATTATGAAGTTGAACGAAATTTATTGGTTATTTTACATTTTTTTGGAAATTCAAAAACTGAAAAGTGGGGCGTGCAATATTATTCGGCCCCTTTACTTTCAGTGCAGCAAACTCACTCCAGAAGTTCATTGTGGATCTCTGAATGATCCAATATTGTCCTAAATGCCTAATGATGATAAATATAATCCACCTGTGTGTAATCAAGTCTCCGTATAAATGCACCTGCTCTGTGATAGTCTCAGGGTTCTGTTTGAAGCACGGAGAGCATCATATAGACCAAGGAACACAACAGGCAGGTCCGTGATACTGTTGTGGAGAAGTTTAAAGCCGGATTTGGATACAAAATGATTTCCAAAACTTTAAACATCCCAAGGAGCACTGTGCAAGAGATCGTATTGAAATGGAAGGAGTATCATACCACTGCGAATCTACCAAGACCCGGCCGTCCCTCTAAACTTTCATCTCAAACAAGGAGAAGACTGATCAGAGATGCAGCCAAGAGGCCCATGATCACTCTGGATGAACTGCAGAGATCTACAGCTGAGGTGTGACAGTCTGTCCATAGGACAACAATCAGTCATACACTGCACAAATCTGGCCTTTATGGAAGAGTGGCAAGAAGAAAGCCATTTCTCAAAGATATCCATAAAAAGTGTCCTTTAAAGTTTGCATCAAGCCACCAAACATGTGGAAGAAGGTGCTCTGGTCAGATGAAACCAAAATCGAACTTTTTGGCAACAATACCAAACTACCGGTATATGTTTGGCGTAAAGGCAACACAGCTCATCACCCTGAACACACCATCCCCACTGTCAAACATGGTGGTGGCAGCATCATGGTTTGGGTCTGCTTTTCTTCAGCAGGGACAGGGAAGATGGTTAAAATTGATGGGAAGATGGATGGAGCCAAATACAGGACCGTTCTTGAAGAAAACCTGTTGGAGTCTACAAAAGTCCTGAGACTGGGACGGAGATTTGTCTTCCAACAAGACAATGATCCCAAACATAAAGCAAAATCTACAAAGGAATGGTTCAGAAATAAACGTATCCAGGTGTTAGAATGGCCAAGTCATAGTCCAGACCTCAATCCAATCGAGAATCTGTGGAAAGAGCTGAAAACTGCTGTCCACAAACGATCTCCATCAAACCTCACTGAGCTCGAGCTGTTTGCCAAGGAAGAATGGGCAAGAATTTCAGTCTCTCGATGTACAAAACTGATAGAGACATACCCCAAGCGACTTGCAGCTGTAATCTCAACAGCAAAAGGTGGCGCAACAAAGTATTAAGTTAAAGGGGCCGAATAATATTGCACGCCCCACTTTTCAGTTTTTGAATTTCCACAAAAATTTAAAATAACCGATAAATTTCGTTCAACTTCACAATTGTGTTCCACTAGTTGATTCTTCACCAAAAATGTACATTTGGTATCTTTATGCTTGAAGCATGATATGTGGGAAAAGGTTGAAAAGTTCCAGGAAGCCGAATACTTTTGCAAGGCACTGTATATTCTCCAGCTGCAGTGATCTGACTAATAGCAGGAAACTGCTTGTAAGGCCGGTTTCACACATCCTGATATTTCCGGTACCAGAAAAACGGTACTGGAGATATCAGTGTCCATGTGTGTAATTTTTGAGGCAACCGTGTGCCGCATTAGTACCACACACAGGCACCAGGGAAGCAGCGGTATAGTTAGGGCTGTTTCCCAGGGCAGGATGCTGAAAACCGCTCCCCGGCTCTGCCAGCAATCAGCGCAAGCAAGGGAGAATGATGAGAGTTATATTCAACTGAAAACAGTGACAGCAGGGGGCGACTGATGGGACTACTACTCCCATCAGCTTACACCTGTGGCTGATAATAACAGTGACAGCAGGTGGTGGCTGATAGGAGTATTCATCAGCCGCTCCTGTGCTATAACTAAATTAACATGGCGTGGGTCCCCCTGTATTTATGATAACCAGCCAGGCAAAACTCACCACTGGGGGCTGCAACCCTCAGCGGTCAGTGTTAGCAAGGCTGGTTATCAAGAATAGAGAGGTCTCCACAATGTTTCTTAAAATTACTTAAATCAATAATAAAAAAAAACAGCGTGGGATCCCCTTCATTTTTGAAAACCAGCCTTGCTAAAGCAGACAGCTGGGGGCTAGTATTCTCAGGCTAGTAAGGGGCCATGGACATTGCCACCACCTCCAGCCTAAAAATAGAAGCCGGCAGCCGTCCAAAAAAGACACATCTATTTGCCCAGCTTTTCCCACTTGCCCTGTAGCGGTGGCAAGTGGGGTTCATATTTGTGAGGTTGATGTCACCATTGTATTGTCTGGTGACAGCAAGCCCACAAATCTAGAAGTCTCTATAAGACACCTCTCCATTACTAATCCTATAGTTGTTTGGTAAATAAAACACACAGCAAGTATAAAGCATTTTATTTGAAATCAAAACAAAACACATTTATAAATTTTTGTTTAAAAATAAACACAGTTATACTAGCCTAATTTCATTGAAGTCCTCGTCTCCTGTAATAAAAAAAAAAACAACAAGATCCCACACTTGTCCGTTGTTCTGTCCCACGCCGTAATCCATGACCGTGCATGCTGAGAACCACTGGTGAATGAGCTGCTGCAAACGCAACGTAAGTGACTAGCGGTGAAGTCATCAAGGTTACTGCAGGTCCCTGAGGCTGTGTTCCTGGCCGGGCTGAACTGCGGAGACCTCAGCACAGTGAGAAAAAGTCACTGAGTTCACCGTAGTTCAGCTCAGTGGGTTCACCACAGATGTTTGATCAGCAGCTCATTCACCAGTGGTTCTCAGCCTGGACGATCACATCTTGGCACCGTCCAGGTTGAAAACAAATTATCTCCCAGAAATTGATTGCAGCGTGGAACAGAACCACGGACAGGTTAGGGATACGGTTGTTTTTTATTTTTGTTTTATTACAGAACGAGGGATTCAGTGGAATAGGCGTTAGGGGAGCATAACTGTGTTTGTTATTTTTAAATAAGAAAAGTAAAACTGTGTTTTGATTTTAAATAAAAGACTTTATACTTGTTGTGTCTTTATTGACCATATAACTATAGAAGTAGTAATGGATCGGTGTCCTATAGACGCTCCTCCATTACTAAGCCGTGGGCTTGATGTCACCTGACATTACAGAGGTGACATCAACCCCACAAATATGAACCCCACTTGCCAGCGCTACAGGGCAAGTGGGAAGAGCCGGGCAAAGCGCCAGAATTGGAGCATCTAATAGACGTGCCTTTTCTGGGCAGCTGCGGGCTCCGATTTTTAGGCTGGGGTGGGCCTTATTCATGGCCCCTTACCAGCCTGAGAATACCAGCCCCCAGCTGTCTGCTTTAGCAAGGCTGGTTGTCAAAAACAGAGAGGGGGGGGGACCACGCTGATTTTTTTTAAATTACATAATTTTTTTAAAAAGTGTGGAGGTCCCTCTATTCTTGATAACCAGGATTGCCAACACTGACAGCTGAGGGTTGCAACCCGCAGCTGTCAGTTTTGTCTGGTTATCAAAAATACTGGGGAACCCACGCTGTTTTTTTAAATTTATTTATTTTTAGCGCAGGCGGCGGTTAATGAATACCCCCCATCAACCTCTCCTGCTTTCACTGTTATCACATGAATATAACTCATAATTTTCCCTTGCTCGCACTGATCGCCGGCAGAGCAGGAGAGAACGATGAGAGCCGTGTTCAGCACCCGGCCCCGGGGAACAGCGCTTACTGTACCGCTGTTTCTCAGGCTACGGTACATGTCACACTGATGACATTCCTGTGTGTGGGACGTTTTGCAGCCCGTGTTGCTGTTAGAAAACGGACATGTCACTGTATGTCACTGTCCGTGGAAGCACAATGAGAAAAAGGAAGAAGTGGTCGGCACTCCGTGTCCCGGTGTTCGTGCTGGAGGAGGAAGTATAAATGGAAAGGCAAATAATCCCGACAATCACGTATGGGCTGAAACGTCTATGGATTTTTGCTTTGATTGCAATATAACAGCTACTACTGGATAAGTGAGTGCCGGGATTCTTTGCCTTCCTGTGGAAACACACTGGCATGTGCACAGACTTATTCACGTGAATGGGTCTACATGCGTAGGTGTCTCCGTTACATGTGAAAACGGTCACCATACTTACAGGACACACTGAAGTGTGAAAAAGGCCTAATAAAACTCCCTAATTCTTTCACTTCACTTTCACTTGTAATACACTTCTCCCTGAATACCTGGTGTATGCCGCACCTGACAAACATATGAGGTTGTTATTCAGGTACAAGGTCCAGTAAAGTGAGGTACGAATGACGGGCGATCGCTCCGCAGTTGCAATTAAGTCCAGAGATAATTGGATTTTGACACTAGTTTTGGCATTTTAGCAAGATATAGTTATATAATCAATCTGGGTTTAAAGTGCAGACTCTGCTTTAATTTGAGGGTTTTTCACATGCTGATTGGAGCAAGGGTTTAGGAATTACAGCTCTTTAATATGTAGCTGACTTTCTCAAAGGACCCAAAGTAATTGGACAATTAGCTCAAAAGCTCTTTAATTGTCTTTCCCCCCCATTAAGTCATCATCAATTAAGTAGGTAAAAGGTCTGGAGCTGATTCCAGGTGTGGTATTTGCATGTAGAACCTGTTGCTGTGAACCCACAACATGCGGTCAAAAGAGTTCTGAACGGAAGAGGAACAGAACATCATTAGGCTGGAAAAAAAGGAAATTAATCAGAGAGATAGCAGAAATGTTAGGAGTGGCCACATCAACAGTTTGGTACATTCTGCAAAAAAAAAAGAGCACACTGTTGGGCTTAGGAACTCAAAAAGGCCTGACAGTGCACATTGATAAGTCTGCGGTCAATCGGTGCAACTGTAGACTTATGCATCCCCCCAGCTCACGCTCTGGGGATTCGCCTGTTTCTGAGCTGGGACAGGAGGGTATGTATGCGGTATACATGCTCCCGACCAGAGCCAGTCCGGTGGCCGTGGCCTCACTCCATGCACTTGTATAGAGCGAGGCCCCGCGCTCTCTAGTCGGCCATGCTCACTGGACGCAGCGTCACTAGTCAGGGCGCGGCCTCGCTCACTAGACAGGTTGTTGCCGGGAGAATGTATAACGCATACATACCCTCCGGTCCGAGTCAGAAACTAATCCTCAAAGCCCACTGCGCTGCCACCACCCTGTCAGCTCTGTTGTACTGCCCCCACCCTGACGGCACTGTTCTACTGCCACCACCCTGAAGGCTCTGCTGTACTGCCACACTGTCAGGTCTGCTGTACTGCCCCCCACCATGACAGCTCTGCTGTACTGCCACACTGTCAGCTCGGCTCTACTGCCCCCCACCCTGACGGCTCTGCTGTACTGCCCCCCACCCTGACGGCTCTGCTGTACTGCCCCCCACCCTGACGGCTCTGCTGTACTGCCCCCCACCCTGACGGCTCTGCTGTACTGCTCCCCACCCTGACGGCTCTGCTGTACTGCTCCCCACCCTGACAGCTCTGCTGTACTGCCACACTGTCAGCTCTGCTGTACTGCCCCCCACCCTGACGTCTCTGCTGTACTGCCCCCCACCCTGACGTCTCTGCTGTACTGCCCCCCACCCTGACAGCTCTGCTGTACTGCCACACTGTCAGCTCTGCTGTACTGCCCCCCACCCTGACGGCTCTGCTGTACTGGTCCCCACCATGACGTCTCTGCTGTACTGCCCCCCACCCTGACGGCTCTGCTGTACTGCCCCCCACCATGACAGCTCTGCTGTACTGCCACACTGTCAGCTCTGCGGTACTGCCCCCCACCCTGACAGCTCTGCTGTACTGCCCCCCACCCTGACAGCTCTGCTGTACTGCCCCCCACCCTGACAGCTCTGCTGTACTGCCACACTGTCAGCTCTGCTGTACTGCCCCCCACCCTGACGGCTCTGCTGTACTGGTCCCCACCATGACGTCTCTGCTGTACTGCCCCCCACCCTGACGGCTCTGCTGTACTGCCCCCCACCCTGACGGCTCTGCTGTACTGCTCCCCACCCTGACGGCTCTGCTGTACTGCTCCCCACCCTGACAGCTCTGCTGTACTGCCACACTGTCAGCTCTGCTGTACTGCCCCCCACCCTGACGTCTCTGCTGTACTGCCCCCCACCCTGACGTCTCTGCTGTACTGCCCCCCACCCTGACAGCTCTGCTGTACTGCCACACTGTCAGCTCTGCTGTACTGCCCCCCACCCTGACGGCTCTGCTGTACTGGTCCCCACCATGACGTCTCTGCTGTACTGCCCCCCACCCTGACGGCTCTGCTGTACTGCCCCCCACCATGACAGCTCTGCTGTACTGCCACACTGTCAGCTCTGCGGTACTGCCCCCCACCCTGACAGCTCTGCTGTACTGCCCCCCACCCTGACAGCTCTGCTGTACTGCCCCCCACCCTGACAGCTCTGCTGTACTGCCACACTGTCAGCTCTGCTGTACTGCCCCCCACCCTGACGGCTCTGCTGTACTGGTCCCCACCATGACGTCTCTGCTGTACTGCCCCCCACCCTGACGGCTCTGCTGTACTGCCCCCCACCCTGACGGCTCTGCTGTACTGCCCCCCACCCTGACAGCTCTGCTGTACTGCCACACTCTGTCAGCTCTGCTGTACTGCCCCCCACCCTGACGGCTGTGCTCTACTGGTCTCCACCCTGACGGCTCTGCTGTACTGCCCCCCACCCTGACGTCTCTGCTGTACTGCCCCCCACCCTGACAGCTCTGCTGTACTGCCCCCCCACCCTGACAGCTCTGCTGTACTGCCCCCCACCCTGACAGCTCTGCTGTACTGCCCCCCACCCTGACGGCTCTGCTCTACTGGTCCCCACCCTGATGGCTCTGCTCTACTGCCACACTCTGTCAGCTCTGCTGTACTGCCCCCCACCCTGATGGCTCTGCTGTACTGGTCCCCACCATGACGGCTCTGCTGTACTGCCCCCCACCCTGACGGCTCTGCTCTACTGGTCCCCACCATGACAGCTCTGCTCTACTGCCCCCCACCCTGACGTCTCTGCTGTACTGCCCCCCACCCTGACGTCTCTGCTGTACTGCCCCCCACCCTGACAGCTCTGCTGTACTGCCACACTGTCAGCTCTGCTGTACTGCCTCCCACGCTGACGGCTCTGCTGTACTGCCCCCCACCCTGACGGCTCTGCTCTACTGGTCCCCACCATGACGGCTCTGCTGTACTGCCACACTGTCAGCTCTGCTGTACTGCCCCCCACCCTGACGGCTCTGCTGTACTGCCCCCCACCATGACAGCTTTGCTGTACTGCCACACTGTCAGCTCTGCTCTACTGGTCCCCACCCTGACGGCTCTGCTGTACTGCCCCCCACCCTGACGGCTCTGCTGTACTGCCCCCCACCATGACGGCTCTGCTGTACTGCCCCCCACCCTGACGGCTCTGCTGTACTGCCCCCCACCCTGACAGCTCTGCTGTACTGCCACACTGTCAGCTCTGCTGTACTGCCCCCCACCCTGGCGTCTCTGCTGTACTGCCCCCCACCCTGACGTCTCTGCTGTACTGCCCCCCACCCTGACGTCTCTGCTGTACTGCCCCCCACCCTGACAGCTCTGCTGTACTGCCACACTGTCAGCTCTGCTGTACTGCCCCCCACCCTGACAGCTCTGCTGTACTGGTCCCCACCATGACGTCTCTGCTGTACTGCCCCCCACCCTGACGGCTCTGCTGTACTGCCCCCCACCATGACAGCTCTGCTGTACTGCCACACGCTGTCAGCTCTGCTCTACTGGTCCCCACCCTGACGGCTCTGCTGTACTGCCCCCCACCCTGACCGCTCTGCTGTACTGCCCCCCACCCTGACCGCTCTGCTGTACTGCCCCCCACCCTGACAGCTCTGCTGTACTGCCACACTGTTAGCTCTGCTGTACTGCCCCCCACCCTGACGTCTCTGCTGTACTGCCCCCCACCCTGACGTCTATGCTGTACTGCCCCCCACCCTGACAGCTCTGCTGTACTGCCCCCCACCCTGACAGCTCTGCTGTACTGCCACACTGTCAGCTCTGCTGTACTGCCCCCCACCCTGACGGCTCTGCTGTACTGGTCCCCATCATGACGTCTCTGCTGTACTGCCCCCCACCCTGACGGCTCTGCTGTACTGCCCCCCACCCTGACGGCTGTGCTCTACTGGTCCCCACCCTGAAGGCTCTGCTGTACTGCCCCCCACCCTGACGTCTCTGCTGTACTGCCCCCCCACCCTGACAGCTCTGCTGTACTGCCACACTCTGTCAGCTCTGCTGTACTGCCCCCCACCCTGACGGCTGTGCTCTACTGGTCCCCACCCTGACGGCTCTGCTGTACTGCTCCCCACCCTGACGTCTCTGCTGTACTGCCCCCCACCCTGACAGCTCTGCTGTACTGCCCCCCACCCTGACGGCTCTGCTCTACTGGTCCCCACCCTGATGGCTCTGCTGTACTGGTCCCCACCATGATGGCTCTGCTGTACTGCCCCCCACCCTGACGGCTCTGCTCTACTGTTCCCCACCATGACAGCTCTGCTGTACTGCCCCCCACCCTGACGGCTCTGCGCTACTGGTCCCCACCCTGACGTCTCTGCTGTACTGCCCCCCACCCTGACGTCTCTGCTGTACTGCCCCCCACCCTGACGTCTCTGCTGTACTGCCCCCCACCCTGACGTCTCTGCTGTACTGCCCCCCACCCTGACGTCTCTGCTGTACTGCCACACTGTCAGCTCTGCTGTACTGCCTCCCACGCTGACGGCTCTGCTGTACTGCCCCCCACCCTGACGGCTCTGCTCTACTGGTCCCCACCTGTTATGATCCTAATGGTAGAGGATCTCTGGCAAGTCTGCAAAAACATAGGAACTGCTCTAGGGAGGTGGAAACTGGGCTAACCGCATACCTGATCCTAACACACAACTAAAAGTAGCCGGTGAACGTGCCTACGTTGATTCTAGACGTCTCGAGCCAGCCGGAGAACTGACTACCCCTAGAGGGAAAAATAAGACCTCACTTGCCTCCAGAGAAATTAAACCCCAAAGATATAGAAAGCCTCCAACAAATAATAACGGTGAGGCAAGAGGAAAACACAAACGTAGAGATGAACTAGATTCAGCAAAGTGAGGCCCACTAATCTAGATAGGCAGAAAATAGAAAGTGAACTATGCGGTCAGCAGAAAACCCTGCAAAAACATCCACGCTGAATATTCAAGAACCCCCACACCGACTGACGATGTGATGGGAGAATATCAGCACCCCAGAGCTTCCAGCGAGCTAGAACATCACATATTGAGCAGGCTGGACAAAAAACACTGAAAATGCAAATGATCCAAAGAATGCAAACAGGACTTAGCTTTTCTTGAATGAGTCAGATGGCAAGGAATCAGGAGGAGACCAAATAAAACTGAATACATTGATGCCAGGCAAGAGACTGAGTCCAAAGGAGGACTAAATAGGGAACACCCACAGCTTAATGAAACAGCTGAAGCCCAGGCTAGCAGAAAAACATGACTCATACAATACCACCAGTGACCACAAGAGGGAGCCCAGAAACACAGTCCACAACAGTACCCCCCCCCTTGAGGAGGGGTCACCGAACCCTCACCAAGACCCCCAGGGCGATCAGGATGAGCAGCGTGAAATGCATGAACCAAATCAGCCGCATGAACATCAGAGGCAACAACCCAGAAATTATCCTCCTGACCATAGCCCTTCCACTTAACCAAATACTGCAGTCTACGTCTAGAGATACGAGAATCCAAGATCTTCTCTACCACGTACTTCAACTCGCCCTCAACCAAAACCGGGGCAGGAGGCTCAACAGTAGGAACCACCGGCACCACGTACCGCCGCAACAAGGACCTATGGAACACATTATGAATAGCAAATGACGCTGGAAGGTCCAAACGAAAAGACACCGGGTTAAGGATTTCCAAAATCTTATAAGGACCGATAAAGCGAGGCTTGAACTTAGGAGAGGAGACCTTCAAAGGAACATGCCGAGAAGACAACCAAACCAAATCCCCAATACAAAGTCGGGGACCCACACCGCGGCGGCGGTTGGCAAAACGCTGAGCCTTCTCCTGTGACAATTTCAAATTGTCCACCACATGGTTCCAAATCCGCTGCAACCTATCCACCACAGAATCAACTCCAGGACAGTCAGAAGGTTCAACCTGGCCCGAGGAAAAACGAGGATGAAAACCAGAATTGCAGAAAAAGGGCGAAACCAAAGTGGCAGAACTAGCCCTATTATTAAGGGCAAACTCGGCCAGTGGCAAAAAGGTCACCCAATCATCCTGATCCGCAGAAACAAAACATCTTAAATAAGTCTCCAACGTCTGATTAGTTCGCTCGGTTTGGCCATTAGGGCTCATTTCCACATGCAAGGCACACGTCCGTATCTCGCATGTGGAAACCAAGCTGTGGCGCCGGCACTCCAGAGCGGAGCGTGCGGCCGCATAGGAACACATGGAGCTGCACAGCTCCGCTCCAAAGTGCCGGCGCCAGAGCTTGGTTTCCACATGCGAGATACGGACGTGTGCCTCGCATGTGGAAATGAGCCCTTAGTCTGAGGATGAAAAGCCGATGAGAACGACAAGTCAATACCCATCTTAGCACAAAAGGATCGCCAGAATCTGGACACAAACTGGGATCCTCTGTCAGACACAATGTTCTCAGGGATGCCGTGCAAACGAACCCCATTCTGAAAGAACAAAGGAACCAAATCGGAGGAGGAAGACAACTTAGGTAAGGGCACCAAATGGACCATTTTCGAAAAAACGATCGCACACCAGCCAGATGACCGACATCTTCTGAGACACTGGAAGATCCGAAATGAAATCCATAGAAATGTGCGTCCAAGGCCTCTTCGGGATAGGCAAGGACAAAAGCAAGCCGCTGGCACGAGAACAGCAAGGCTTAGCCCGAGCACAAATCCCACAGGACTGCACAAAGGAACGCACATCCCACGACAAGGAAGGCCACCAAAAGGACCTAGCCACCAAATCTCCGGTACCAAAAATCCCAGGATGCCCCGCCAACACCGAAGAATGAACCTCGGAAATAACTCTGCTGGTCCATCTATCAGGGACAAACAGTCTCTCTGGTGGGCAACGATCAGGTCTATCAGCCTGAAATTTCTGCAGCACTCGTCGCAAATCTGGGGAAATGGCAGACAAAATCACTCCCTCTCTGAGAATACCAGCCGGTTCAGAGACTCCCGGAGAGTCAGGCACAAAACTCCTAGAAAGCGCATCAGCCTTCACGTTCTTCGAACCAGGCAGGTATGAGACCACAAAGTCAAAACGGGAGAAAAACAACGACCAACGAGCCTGTCTAGGATTCAGACGCTTGGCAGACTCGAGATAAATCAGATTTTTATGATCAGTCAAGACCACCACACGATGCTTAGCTCCCTCGAGCCAATGTCGCCACTCCTCAAATGCCCACTTCATAGCCAGCAACTCCCGATTACCAACATCATAGTTCCGCTCAGCAGGCAAAAATTTTCTGGAAAAGAAAGCACATGGCTTCATCACAGAGCCATCAGAGCTTCTCTGCGACAAAACGGCCCCTGCACCAATCTCAGAAGCATCAACTTCAACCTGGAAGGGAAGAGAGACATCCGGCTGGCACAAGACTGGCGCTGAAGTAAACCGGCGCTTCAGCTCCCGAAAGGCCTCCACGGCCGCAGGAGACCAATTAGCAACATCGGAACCTTTCTTAGTCATATCCGTCAAAGGTTTAACTACGCTAGAAAAATTAGCGATAAAACGACGGTAAAAGTTAGCAAAGCCCAAGAACTTCTGAAGGCTCTTAACAGACGTGGGCTGAGTCCAGTCATGAATGGCACGGACCTTGACTGGGTCCATCTCCACAGTAGAAGGGGAAAAGATGAAACCCAAAAAAGAAACCTTCTGTACTCCAAAGAGACATTTTGAGCCCTTCACAAACAGAGCATTATCACGCAGAACCTGAAACACCATCCTGACCTGGTTCACATGGGACTCCCAATCATCAGAAAAAAACAAAATATCATCCAGATAAACAATCATAAATTTATCCAGATATTTTCAGAAGATATCATGCATGAAGGACTGAAACACAGAAGGAGCATTAGAGAGTCCAAAAGGCATCACCAAGTACTCAAAATGACCCTCGGGCGTATTAAATGCTGTTTTCCATTCATCTCCCTGCTTAATGCGCACAAGGTTATACGCACCACGAAGATCTATCTTGGTGAACCAATTGGCACCCTTAATCCGAGCAAACAAATCAGACAACAAAGGCAAAGGATACTGAAATTTGACCGTGATCTTATTCAGAAGACGATAATCTATACAAGGTCTCAAAGACCCGTCCTTCTTGGCCACAAAAAAAAATCCTGCACCAAGAGGAGAAGAGGATGGGCGAATATGTCCCTTCTCCAAAGACTACTTTATATAACTCCGCATCGCGGCATGCTCTGGTACAGATAAATTAAATAGTCGTCCCTTAGGAAATTTACTACCAGGAATCAAATATATAGCACAATCACAGTCCCTATGAGGGGGCAGGGCACTGGACCTGGGCTCACTAAATACATCCTGGTAATCTGACAAAAACTCAGGGACCTCAGAAGGAGTGGAAGAAGCAATAGACACCAACGGAGTATCGCCATGAATCCCCCGACAACCCCAACTTGACACAGTCATAGCATTCCAATCCAAAACTGGATTATGGGACTGTAGCCATGGCAGACCCAAAACGACAACATCATGCAAATCATGCAAAACAAGGAAGCGAATCACCTCCTGATGTACAGGAGTCATGCACATGGTCACCTGCGTCCAATACTGAGGCTTATTCTCCGCCAACGGCGTAGCATCAATTCCTCTAAGAGGAATAGGAATTTCCAAAGGCTCCAGGACAAAACCACAGCGCCTGGCAAACGAAAAATCCATCAGACTCAGAGCAGCACCAGAATCCACAAAAGCCATGACTGAGTAAGAAGATAATGAACAAATTAAGGTTACAGACAAAATAAATTTAGGCTGAAAAGTACTAATGGCGACAGGATTAACAACTCTTTTTAAGCGCTTAGAGCATGCTGAGATAACATGCGTTGAATCACTACAGTAAAAACACAACCCATTTTGACGTCTATAATTTTGCCGTTCGGCTCTGGTCAGAATTCTGTCACATTGCATAGGGTCAGGCGTCCGTTCAGACAGCACCGCCAAAGGATTAGCAGATTTGCGCTCCCGCAAACGCCGATCAATTTGAATGGCCAGAGCCATTGAATCATTCAGACTTGTAGGGGTAGGAAACCCCACCATCACATTCTTAATGGCTTCAGAAAGACCATTTCTGAAATTTGCGGCCAGGGCACACTCATTCCATTGAGTAAGCACGGACCATTTCCGAAATTTTTGACAATACACCTCAGCATCGTCCTGACCTTGAGAGATAGCTAGCAATGCCTTTTCAGCCTGATTTTCAAGATTAGGCTCCTCATAAAGCAAACCAAGCGCCAGAAAAAACGCATCAACATTCACTAATGCAGGATCTCCTGGCGCCAGAGAGAAAGCCCAATCTTGAGGGTCGCCACGCAAGAAGGAGATAACAATTTTAACTTGCTGAGCGGAATCACCAGAGGAACGAGGTCTCAGAGACAGAAACAATTTACAATTATTCCTAAAATTCAGGAACTTAGATCTATCTCCAAAAAACAGCTCAGGAATAGGTATTTTTGGTTCAGACATAGGGCTATGGATAACAAAATCCTGAATGCTTTGCACCCTAGCAGCCAGCTGATCCACACTAGAAGTCAGAGTCTGAACATTCATGTCTGCAGCTGAGCTCCAAGCCACTCAGAGTATAAGGGGATAGAAGAAGCTAGACAAACTGCAAAAAAAAATAAAAAAATACTCAGACTTCTTTTTAATCCCGCTTCTGCGATGCAATAAACATTTCCTTTTGGCCTGGCATACTGTTATGATCCTAATGGTAGAGGATCTCTGGCAAGTCTGCAAAAACATCGGAACTGCTCTAGGGAGGTGGAAACTGGGCTAACCGCATACCTGATCCTAACACACAACTAAAAGTAGCCGGCGAACGTGCCTACGTTGATTCTAGACGTCTCGAGCCAGCCGGAGAACTGACTACCCCTAGAGGGAAAATAAGACCTCACTTGCCTCCAGAGAAATTAAACCCCAAAGATATAGAAAGCCCCCAACAAATAACGGTGAGGCAAGAGGAAAACACAAACGTAGAGATGAACTAGATTCAGCAAAGTGAGGCCCACTAATCTAGATAGGCAGAAAATAGAAAGTGAACTATGCGGTCAGCAGAAAACCCTGCAAAAACATCCACGCTGAATATTCAAGAACCCCCACTGTTATGACCCCAATGGCAGAGGGTCTCAGAAGTTATTACCTAGTCTGCAAACACAAAAACCAGCTCATAGGGCAGTGGTAACTAGGCTGACCGTATACCTGATCCTAGCACCACAAATAGCAGCAGCCGGGGAACGTACCTACGTTGGTTCTAGATGTCTCGCGCCAGCCGGAGAACTAACTAACCCTAGAAGGGAAAAGATAGACCTTTCTTGCCTCCAGAGAAAAGACCCCAAAAGTTGGATACAAGCCCCCAACAAATAATAACGGTGAGGTAAGAAGAAAAGACAAACGTAAGAATGAACTAGGTTTTTAGCAAAGAGAGGCCCACTGACTAATAGCAGAATATAGGAAGATGACTTATACGGTCAGCAAAAACCCTATCAAAATTTCCACGCTGAATATTCAAGAACCCCCGAACCGTCTAACGGCCCGGGGGGAGAATATCAGCCCCCTAGAGCTTCCAGCAAAATCAGGAATCACATTTAGTACAAGCTGGACAAAAATAAGAGCAATGCAAATAACCAAAAAATAAGGAAGCAGGACTTAGCTTATTTTGCAAGAACCAGGACCAGCAGACAGGAGCAAACAGAAAGGAACTGATTACAACGATGCCAGGCACCAGACTGAAAATCCAGGAAGCTTAAATAGCAACACCCCTGGACTAACGAGCCAGGTGGGTACCAAGCTGAGGAAAGAAACTCAAAGTGTCATGTCGCTAGTGACCACAAGAGGGAGCCAAAAAATCCAATTCACAACACCCCACACCGACTGACGATGTGATGGGAGAATATCAGCACCCCAGAGCTTCCAGCGAGCTAGAAAATCACATATTGAGCAGGCTGGACAAAAAACACTGAAAATGCAAATGATCCAAAGAATGCAAACAGGACTTAGCTTTTCTTGAATGAGTCAGATGGCAAAGAATCAGGAGGAGACCAAATAAAACTGAATACATTGATGCCAGGCAAGAGACTGAGTCCAAAGGAGGACTAAATAGGGAACACCCACAGCTTAATGAAACAGCTAAAGCCCAGGCCAGCAGAAAGACATGACTCATACAATACCACCAGTGACCACAAGAGGGAGCCCAGAAACACAGTCCACAACACCCACCATGACGGCTCTGCTGTACTGCCATACTCTGTCAGCTCTGCTGTACTGCCCCCCACCTTGACGGCTCTGCTGTACTGCCACACTGTCAGCTCTGCTGTACTGCCCCCCACCCTGACGGCTCTGCTGTACTGCCCCACACCATGACAGCTCTGCTGTACTGCCCCCCACCATGACAGCTCTGCTGTACTGCCACACTGTCAGCTCTGCTCTACTGGTCCCCACCCTGACGGCTCTGCTGTACTGCCCCCCACCCTGACGTCTCTGCTGTACTGCCCCCCACCCTGACAGCTCTGCTGTACTGCCCCCCACCCTGACAGCTCTGCTGTACTGCCTCCCACGCTGACGGCTCTGTGGTACTGCCCCCCACCTTGACGGCTCTGCTGTACTGCCACACTGTCAGCTCTGCTGTACTGCCCCCCACCCTGACGGCTCTGCTGTACTGCCCCCCACCATGACAGCTCTGCTGTACTGCCACACTGTCAGCTCTGCTCTACTGGTCCCCACCCTGACGGCTCTGCTGTACTGCCCCCCACCCTGACGTCTCTGCTGTACTGCCCCCCACCCTGACAGCTCTGCTGTACTGCCACACTGTCAGCTCTGCTGTACTGCCTCCCACGCTGACGGCTCTGCTGTACTGCCCCCCACCCTGACGGCTCTGCTCTACTGGTCCCCACCATGACGGCTCTGCTGTACTGCCACACTCTGTCAGCTCTGCTGTACTGCCCCCCACCCTGACGGCTCTGCTCTACTGCCACACTCTGTCAGCTCTGCTGTACTGCCCCCCACCCTGACAGCTCTGCTGTACTGCCCCCCACCCTGACAGCTCTGCTGTACTGCCCCCCACCCTGACAGCTCTGCTGTACTGCCCCCCACCCTGACAGCTCTGCTGTACTGCCCCCCACCCTGACGGCTCTGCTCTACTGGTCCCCACCCCGATGGCTCTGCTCTACTGCCACACTCTGTCAGCTCTGCTGTACTGGTCCCCACCATGACGGCTCTGCTGTACTGCCACACTCTGCTGTACTGCCCCCCACCCTGACGGCTCTGCTCTACTGGTCCCCACCATGACAGCTCTGTTGTACTGCCCCCACCCTGCCACCCAGGGTCTGTCATTCCCTGGGTCACACAGGTCTATTATGGAGGGGTGTTCTTTTCCTCCTGCGTGTTATCACTGACTTCTGATTGGTCCACCTCAGGCAGAGGTAGAAGTACACGCCCCCAAGACAAAGCTCTGGTAAAACCCACCTGGACTATGGCATATCCCCTAACCTACGGCCACTATTCCACGAGACGACCAGTGTAGTAAAAGGTCCAATTGAAGTAAAGATAAACGTCTACATCCCGGAAGGTGGACAACCCCTTTAAGGTTCACAATCACTTCACAAGAGGCCGGTCCGGAATGTGACCTTTACCACAAGCCGTTATGCGGAGTGTAGCTGAGCCGAGAGGACGGGCAGACGGACTCCCCTCAGTGCGGCCACTGTCGGCCCCCGTACCTGTGCACTCACCCCCGGCGCGGAAATCCTCACTCTGCGATGATCGCCGACTTCACTGGGCGGAGCCTGCAGCTGGGAGGAGGAGGTGCTAGCAGGTGCCTACATCTGATTGGCTGAGACGACGGTGACAGAACGTTGTTTGTGTTGTGGACACGTGATGCGGCTGGTGAGGTGACGTCACTGCGTCCTCCTCACGTGACTCCCGTGCGCGTCATTAATTACTCGACTCCTAGAGATAACAAGAAAAAAAAAGCAAAAAAAAAAAAACCGCCACGGACGTAAGAGTCGGTCAGGAGGATGATGGGAGGACAAGTGGCCTTCTTCTGCACGGTGGGGAGAGGGATGGAGCGATTCGTCCTGCACGAGGTGTCCGCGAAGCTCTCGGCGGTGGAGGTGAGTGAGGGCCGGCGCACGGGTGACGTCACCGGCGAGCGCTGCTAAGGGTGCATGACGTATCTTGACGTCACTAGTCATTATTTTATGATTATTTTACCTTACTTAAAAAAAACATTTTTAGACTTAAAGTAGCTGCTCTAAATTTTTTTTGTCATTTTTTTCTGTTATTTTTTGTGGATAATTTGCACTTTGTTGGAAAAAATTAGCAAAAAAAAAAAATCCCAGCGGGGGGTGGGGAGTGCGGTACATTTGCAGGCCACGATCGGAGGCGCCAATAATTTCTCTCTTTTTCTCTAGGTTGAATCTCTGCCAGGAAAAGTTTTCTTCAAAGGCAATCCGGATCTCTGCGCATTAAGGAAAGTGAAGTCTGCGGAGCGTCTGTTCCTGCTCCTCCATAGAGGGCCTCCTATCACCGAGTGCACAGGTGCGAATAGCTGGGAGCGCCCCCCTCGTGGTGGTGGCCGAGTCTGGTACTGCAGCTCTGGCTCAGTCACAAAACCTCTGACCAATTCATCAAGGGACAGTTTTTAAGTTTCTGCAGTTTTCCTTTTTTTTGTTCTTCCCCTTTTCCTAAAGACCTAAAGTAGACAAGCGCTTATTAAAACAGATCAGAAAAAGAGAGCGGGCCCCTCTATGGTCAGGATCAGTGGGTGTCGTGCCCCCGGGACCACCACTGATCATTAGTAATGGCATAGGGGAGCCGTGGACCCCTGTGACGATGTGGTATTCTCTTACGTTTTCTCTTTTGTAGGGGATGTATTCGTGGCTCTGCGGAGTTTGGTCCAGGGGGACGTGTCCCTGTGGCCGGAGACCCTGCGGGTGTGGGAGGCCTTTCAGGAGCAGCTACCTCCGCAGGGAACGTTCCACGGGCAGGAGAAAGCCTTCAAGAGAAGATCCGATACTGATCAGACAGAGCCAAAGCCAAAAACATGGAGGGGAGAGACGGAAGAAGCGGCCGCGCCGGAAGGGACGGCACCGGACCCCGTCACACATCCACTTGTAGGACACAGCGCCGAGCCCGTCACTTTCAGAGTCTCCTGTCGATGTGCCGGTGTCTGTGCAAAGACGATGACGGCGCAGGTAACGGCTTCGGGGACGATCACCAGGTCTTCTGCCTCTTACTCCCTCTCTGGGATCGTGCAATACCTCCTCCAGTGACTAGAGTGGGGTCTTCTCTACTGCTTTAAATAAATAAGGCAGCACACTGCAGCACCATAGCATGTAAACATGAAATATGAAAATTGAATGACATCACTGCACATGAAATATGAAAAATTGAGAAAGTTTAACCCATAAATTGGCTAATTTATGTGTACCTTGTAGCCACGATAAGGCATTTCTCGTATACCAGGGCCTAGCAATGCCTTACCTCTCAGAGAATACAGTGTTCATCTGAAAGGGAACCTACTGTGAGTCCTCTCTTTGACCAAAATCTCTCTCTCTCTCTCTCTGTGGAGGGGTAGGGTCCTGCTGTGATTAAAAACACCTGTTGCTAAAAGTAGGAGTGCTCAGTCAGAAGGCTAATGAATAGGTTCCCATTCAGATGAAGACTGTATTCTCAGAGAGGAAAGGCATTGCTAGGCCCTGGTATATGAGAAATGCCTTATCGTGGCTATCAGGTACACATAAATTGGCCAATTTATGGGCTAAACGTTCTCAATTTTTCATATTCCTAGTGCAGTGATGTCATTCAGTTTTCATATTTCATGTTTACATGCGATGGTGCTACAGTGTGCTGCCTTATTTATTTGACTGTATATGAGTTGGTGACTCTAGGTTAGCACCTGTTCACACTATGTTTGGATGTGACGGTCAGTTTTTTTAAATTTGTATTCTCTACTGCTTTATTCACAGCCAGCTGTGTGATTTGACATCCAAAAATACATGAATATTAGTATTTTTTTTGCCTGCCACAGACCACCCTGTGTGCTGGACCAGGGAAATGCATTTTTGTTTTTTATTTTTATAACTCCCTGTGCAAAATAGCTATTTTGTGTAAGTTTTATTTTTTCCATAATATAGAATTTTTTTTTTTTGTATTATAACGACAGTAAGGTCAGTTGGATTTACAATGTAGAAAATGGCATGGGACGGCAGCGTAGCAATGTTACCTGAGTGCCAGCAGATCCGACGCTGACCTCTCTGTAATGGCGTCGAGGCAGGAGGTGACTGTAAGGATTTTTTTTCTATGTGAACTATTGCATTTAGGGAATGGTCTTCTAGGTATTGTTGGCTCTCGTAGTCCTCTATTCGGTGGCCTTATGTCCTAGGTTTGAGTAGCAAAACTCATGACCCATAGTCTTGATTACTGGGTATCCTGAGACCCCCTGCTTCCCCCACTAACCTCTGACAGCTCTTGGTCTGCTCTCCGAGGAGACCCTCCTTGGCCTCTTTCATCAATCAGACCCTCATTAATTAAATCTTCTGGCGTGTCTATGCAAAGTGAGAATGGCACCGGGATCGTCTCCCTTCCCATCCGTACTAGTGCAGCTTTCCTTATATCAACATGTATGACATCTTAATTTAAAGTCCACTTCACATCCCCCTTTAACCATAAGGTTTTGGGTTTTTTTTTCCTTTAGGACATGAGTCGCATTATTGGAGTTTCACTTTCAAAACAGTTCGGTTGGAAAGTTGACCTGCAGCGCCCTCGGCTTGAGGTACTGGTTTTCATTAGTATATTAAATCCTTCCTAGTCCATGACATATGGACACGTCGTAGTGCTAGGGATCAGAAGCCGAGTCCACTACACACAGGACAGGACCCGGCTGTATTACACGGCCAGCACCTAACCTTAAGTGTCCTTAGCGCTACTGTTAACCACTTAATTGCTGCTAATTAACCTCATGACAGTAACATTTAAATGGTGAGATCCTAATGGGGCATCCGACTACTGATCATCGGGGACTGACAGATTGCTATGGCTGACAAGGCACTACAGAAAATATCAAATAGAGTATAAGTGCCATAAAAGTTGTAATTTTTTTTCAGTATATATAATTAAAAAATGCATATAAAATGTCAGAGGCTGCAATGCTAAATAAAAGGTGCAGGAGATGCTGCTTAATATTAGACCACAGTAGGGCTACAGGCAAGTTTGTGTAGATGTAAGTACTAGGGTTAAATCATCCTCGCTGAAAAAGTGTGCATATCAGTATAGGAAGCAGAGTGATGATAAGCACTTACATGCGCCCCAGCGCACGTTCCGTGAGATGACTTCCTAGAAAAAGGCGCTGCCTGTCTATTTGCAGACACGTGTATTTCATAGCTGTTTAAATATTCTGGTCATGTGACAAAGCTCCTTAAACGGTCTATATTGAGTTAGGATCGCAGCTTCCAATAGGTGGCGCTTGAGTTCAAGTCCTGTTCCTCTCTGAAGAGACAATTTGCATATTTTATTTCCCAGATTAGCACTGCGTGGCCTATAAGTCTCCTTACGCCAACATGCCACGCTCAACAAGGAGAGAGGTTATCCCAAATATACACCTGTTTCTAGCTCAACACCCATCAAAAACATTTGGCCAGTGTTCAAACATTTCTAGGGAAAGGAGAACTTGATTTAAAATGTGGGGTGTGTGTTTTTTTTTGTTTTTTTTTTCCAGCACTGTGTGCTTGTAAATAAAAACAGAATAATGAAACAAAAGGGATATAAAAATGTAAGCCCCACATGGCGTGAAAAAGCCGGGGAAATTGATTTGAATGACGATGAAAAAAGTAGTAGTCATTTGGAAGCCTCATCCAAAAATACAGAAGTTAAAGAGGATCAGTCAGCAGGATTTAGTAACCTAAAGTCATGGCTGTAATGCTGATTACACTGATACCTTTGGTGAAATAATCCACTTTGTGGTTCTTCTTTAGCCCCTTTCTGACCTCGGACGGGATAGTACGTCCGAGGTCAGAACCCCCGCTTTGATGCGGGCTCCGGCGGTGAGCCCGCGTCTTAGCCAGGACCTGGCAGCTGTTTTGAACAGCTGACATGTGCCCGCAATAGCGGCGGGTGGAATCGCGATCCAATCGCCGCTGTTAACTAGTTAAATGCCGCTGTCAAACGCTGAACTAAAAGGCGTAGCGAGAAAAAAATTAGAAACGCCAGAATTACGTTTTTTTGGTTGCCGCGACATTGAATTAAAATGCAATAACAGGCGATCAAAAGAACGTATCTGCACAAAAATGGTATAATTAAAAACGTCAGCTCGGCGCACAAAAAATAAGCCCTCATCCAACCCGAGATCACGAAAAATGGAGACGCTACAGGTATCGGAAAATGGTGCCTTTTTTCTTTTTTTTTAGCAAAGTTTGGAATTTTTTTTCACCACTTAGATAAAATATAACCTAGACATGTTTGGTGTCTATGAACTCGTAATGACCTGGAGAATCAAAATGGCAGATCAGTTTAAGCATTTAGTGATCCTAGCAAAAAAGCCAAACAAAAAACCAGTGTGGGATTGCACTTTTTTTTTGCAATTTCACCGCACTTGGATTTTTTTCACGGTTTCTAGTACACGACATGGTAAAACAAATTATGTCGTTCAAAAGTAGAACTTGTCCCGCAAAAAATAAGCCGCCATATTGACAGAAAAATAATTAAGTTATGGCTCTGGGAAGGAGGGGAGCGAAAAACGAGAACGAAAATACCCAGGGTCATGAAGGAGTTAATCACTATTTGAAGTGTTGTGCTAATTAGATTCTGATGCTCAGGGTCCGGTCTGTGCACTGGGGTTTATCCCCATCTGTGATTCTCTACCCGCCTCCGCTCTGACTCGCCCGACCCCTCTTCCTGCCTCCACTCTCACTCGCCCGACTCCTCTGCCTGCCTCCGCTCTGACTCGCCCGGCCCTTCGGCCTGCCTCCTCTCTGACTCGCCCGGCCCCTCGGCCTGCCTCCGCTCTGACTCGCCCGGCCCTTCGGCCTGCCTCCTCTCTGACTCGCCCGGCCCCTCGGCCTGCCTCCGCTCTGACTCGCCCGGCCCTTCGCCCTGCCTCCACTCTGACTCGCCCGACCCCTCGCCCTGCCTCCACTCTGACTCGCCCGGCCCCTCGGCCTGCCTCCGCTGTGACTCGCCCGGCCCCTCGGCCTGCCTCCGCTCTGACTCGCCCGGCCCTTCACCCTGCCTCCACTCTGACTCGCCCGACTCCTCTGCCTGCCTCCGCTCTGACTCGCCCGGCCCCTCGGCCTGCCTCCGCTCTGACTCGCCCGGCCCTTCGGCCTGCCTCCTCTCTGACTCGCCCGGCCCTTCGCCCTGCCTCCACTCTGACTCGCCCGACCCCTCGCCCTGCCTCCGCTCTGACTCGCCCGGCCCCTCGGCCTGCCTCCGCTCTGACTCGCCCGGCCCCTCGGCCTGCCTCCGCTCTGACTCGCCCGACCCCTCGCCCTGCCTCCGCTCTGACTCGCCCGGCCCCTCGGCCTGCCTCCGCTCTGACTCGGCCTGCCTCCGCTCTGACTCGCCCGGCCCCTCGGCCTGCCTCCGCTCTGACTCGCCCGGCCCCTCGGCCTGCCTCCGCTGTGACTCGCCCGGCCCCTCGGCCTGCCTCCGCTCTGACTCGCCCGGCCCCTCGGCCTGCCTCCGCTCTGACTCTCTCGGCCCCTCACCCTGCCTCCACTCTAACTCGCCTGGCCCCTCGGCCTGCCTCCGCTCTGACTCGCTCGGCCTGCCTCTGGTTTGTGAATGACCATTTCACATTTTATTTTTATTTTTTTAATTTACCATGTTCATTATATGGTAAAACTGACCCGGCAATAGGATTCCCCAATGGCAGTACAAGTACTCGGATACCAAACGTGGTGAAAAAAGAAATAAATTTTCAGATACTTGTAACATTTTTTTCATTTTTCACTATATGGGGCTTTGTGATGGCTTACTTTATTTTTTCTGTGCCCTGACCTGACTTTTTTTTTTTATTATTGCCATTTTGGGGTAAGTTTTGATCTCTTCTTATTGCATTGCTGCGATAGCCAAATAACCCTAATTTTGTGTGTGAGGTGTTCTATATTTTGTATTTTATGGTAATATTTTTTTTAAGTATTTTGACTTTTTTTTTTCTGTTTTATGCTAGATATTTGTGCATCTGAATGACATGTATTCAGTGGTGGGATTCCCAATTTTAAGGTAATTTTATATTATTTCCAGTGGCCGTGCCTGTGATATCTGATACCACTCAGGCCGCATGTAAATGAAGCTGCTATGGATTTAGGCTAAGGGTACTGTCACACAGTGCAATTTTGATCACTACGACGGTACGATCCGTGACGTTCCAGCGATATCCATACGATATCGCAGTGTCTGACACGCAGCAGCGATCAGGGATCCTGCTGAGAATCGTACGTCGTAGCAGATCGTATGGAACTTTCTTTCGTCGCTTGATCACCCGCTGACATCGCTGGATCGTTGTGTGTGACAGCGATCCAGCGATGTGTTCGCTTGTAACCAGGGTAATCTTCGTGTAACTAAGCGCAGGGCCGCGCTTAGTAACCCGATGTTTACCCTGGTTACCAGCGTAAACGTAAAAAAAACAAACAGTACATACTTACATTCCGGTGTCTGTCCTCCGGCGTCTCATCTTCTCTGCACTGTGAGCGCCTGCCGGCCGGAAAGCGAGCACAGCGGTGACGTCACCGCTCTGCTTTCCGGCTATTGTGCTTACACAGTGGAGAGAAGCAGAACGCCGGGGACAGACACCGGAATGTGAGTATGTACTGTTTGTTTTTTTTACGTTTACGCTGGTAACCAGGGTAAACATCGGGTTACTAAGCGCGGCCCTGCGCTTAGTAACCCGATGTTTACCCTGGTTACCCGGGGACTTCGGCATCGCTCCAGCGCCGTGATTGCAAAGTGTGACCGCAGTCTACGACGCTGGAGCGATAATCATACGACGCTGCGACGTTACGGATCGTGCCGTTGTAGCGATCAAAATTGCACTGTGTGACAGTACCCTAAGTTCACACGTTGCGTCCTGATTCAATTGGAAAACTGCTGCATTTATTTGCAAACTGCAGTATGTCACTTCTTTCAGTGTTTTTTCACCCATAGAAACCAATAAGTAATCAGTGAAAAGAAAAAAAAAAAAAAAAAAGCATGTACAGCAGGATGTGAAATACATTTTATTTTTGGGGTGGTTTTTTTTCCCGTATCCCCCCCTGCAAGTTTAAACCATAATGTCTTTGTCTCCTCACCTGGAATTGCAGTTAGGATTAGTGCAGTGTAATTAAATTAGTGCTAGAGGTAAACATTGGCCGACCAGGGTGTGAAATTGAACAATACCTGACCAACTGAAAGGCCGACCAAAGTGTGAAAGTAAAGTGTCCTACAAACTCAATGCTCTGCCAATGTCCCTAGGTAAATTAAGATCAATTCTCCTCCCCCCACTTTAACATTTGTAATTCTACATTTTTCATGAACTCCTATGTTTTTTTTTTTTTGTTCAGAATAGTCACTATATTTTTCAGACACAAAAATCTTTTTCTACTAAATAATTTGATCAAATTGCCCTTTTTTTTTTCGGAAATATGGTTTTATGTCTTGTATTGGTGACCCGTGTTCATGCTTCTGCAGTGGGAGCAAAGCTCAACTTTGGGATCCTGATAAAACTCAACAAAACCTGATTTTTGTAAGCAGCTTCTTTACTGCCAAGAGAGCAGGATTTGCCTGCAGAAATTGTAATGTGTGAACACAACCGTTTATATGCACTGTTGGGCTAACAGCTGTGATTGAAGCGCTGCTGCGGCTGAGGCTTTTAGACACAGATGCAGGGGAAGGGGTGATGGTCGCCCGAATTGATGCATCAGGGAGACTGAGACACATAAATGCCTTTTGTCAGTTATTGGCAGTAGCATTTAGGTGGATAAATGGCAGCGATCAGAGGTGACTTCATTCGCTGCTGTTGGGGGCAGGTGTTGGCTGTATAATACATAGGGCAACTATGTCGGCTCCACACCGCCACTTCCACCTCGCACTATACCTGTACGGATGTCAGGAGGCTGCTTACTCCTAGTTTACAATAAAATCTGTCATTTTCCTCCTCTTTTCTTCTGTTGTCAGGCAGTCCCTAGCAAATAGAGATTATATTCAGAGGGCAGGACTGCGAGCCACCACCGCATGGGCAATGGCCTCGATGGCGGAAATCAGTGTAAGTAAAATCGCTTTATTAATCCCTTTCTGTCATTGGACGTACTATTCCGTCCATGTGGGGTGGGCCCTACTTCCCAAGGACGGAATAGTACATCCAGCGCGATCAGCCACGCTCACGGGGGGAGCGCGGCCAATTGCGGCCGGGTGTCAGCTGACTATCGCAGCTGACATCCGGCACTATGTGCCAGGAGCGGTCACGGACCGCCCCCGGCACATTAACTCCCGGCACACTGCGATCAAACATGATCGCAGTGTTCCGGCGGTACAGGGAAGCATCGCGCAGGGAGGGGGCTCCCTGCGTGCTTCCCTGAGACGATCGGTTCAAGGCGATGTGCTCACCTTGTACCGAGCGTCTCCTCCCTGCAAGCTCCGGATCTAAAATGGCCGCATCCGGGTCCTGCAGGGAGGTGGCTTCACAGCGCCTGCTCAGAGCAGGCGCCGGGAAGCCTCCCTGTTGTGCACATCAGATCGCCGATCTGACACAGTACACAGCAAAGTGTCAGATTGGCGATCTGTCACTTTACTGTGATGCCACCCCTGGGGCAAAGTAAAAGTGTAAAAAAAAAAAACAAAAAACAAAACCTAAATTAAAAAAAAAATATATTGTTCCAATAAATACATTCCTTTAGCTGAATAAAAAAAAAACAATAAAAGTACACACATATTTAGTATCGCCGCGTCCGTAACGACCCAACCTATAAAACTGTCCCACTAGTTAACCCCTTCAGTGAACACCGTTAAAGAAAAAAAAAAAAAAAGAGGCAAAAAACAACGCTTTATTATCATACCGCCAAACAAAAAGTGGAATAACATGCGATCAAAAAGATGGAAATAAATAGCCATGGTACCACAGAAAACGTCATCTTGTCTTGCAAAAAACGAGCCGCCATACAGCATCATCAGCGAAAAAATAAAAAAGTTATAGTCCTCAGAATAAAGCGATGCAAAAATAATTATTTTTTCTATAAAATAGTTTTTATCGTATAAAAGCGCCAAAACATAAAAAAATTATATAAATGAGGTATCGCTGTAATCGTACTGACCCGAAGAATAAAACTGCTTTATCCATTTTACCAAACGTGGAATGGTATAAACGCCCCCCCAAAAAGAAATTCATGAATAGCTGGTTTTTGGTCATTCTGCCTCACAAAAATCGGAATAAAAAGCGATCAAAAAATGTCACGTGCCCGAAAATGTTACCAATAAAAACGTCAACTCGTCCCGCAAAAAACAAGACCTCACATGACTCTGTGGACCAAAATATGGAAAAATTATAGCACTCAAAATATGGTAACGCAAAAAAAAACAATTTTTTGCAATAAAAAGCGTCTTTTAGTGTGTGACGGCTGCCAATCAAAAATCTGCTAGTAAACGCGCTATAAATAGTAAATCAAACCCCCCTTCATCACCCCCTCAGTTAAGAAAAATAAAAAAATTAAAAAAATGTATTTATTTCGATTTTCCCATTAGGGCTAGGGTTAGGGCTAGGGTTAGGGCTAGGGTTGGGGCTACAGTTAGGGTTGGGGCTAAAGTTAGGGTTTGGATTACATTTACGGTTGGGAATAGGGTTGGGATTAGGGTTAGGGGTGTGTTGGGGTTAGGAGTGTGGTTAGGGTTACAGTTGAGATTAGGGTTAGGGGTGTGTTTGGGTTAGGGTTTCAGTTAGAATTGGGGGTTTCCACTGTTTAGGCACATCAGGGGCTCTCCAAATGCGACATTGCGTCCGATATCAATTCCAGCCAGTTCTGCATTGAAAAAGTAAAACAGTGCTGCTTCCCTTCCGAGCTCTCCCGTGCACACAAACAGGGATTTACCCCAACATATGGGGTATCAGCGTACTCAGGACACATTGGACAACAACTTTTGGGGTCCAATTTCTCCTGTTACCCTTGGGAAAATACAAAACTGGGGGCTAAAAAATAATTTTTGTGTAAAAAAAAAAAAAAAAAAAAAAAAAAAAAAAAAAATCACTTTTATTCATTTTTTAGAACTGTAGTGAAACACTTGGGGGTTCAGAGTTCTCACAACACATCTAGATAAGTTCCTTGGGGGGTCTAGTTTTCAATATGGGGTCACTTATTGGGGGTTTCTACTGTTTAGTTACATCAGGGGCTCTGCAAATGCAACGTGACGCCTGCAGACCAATCCATCTAAGTCTGCATTCCAAATGGCGCTCCTTCCCTTCCGAGCTCTCCCATGCGCCCAAACGGTGGTCCCCCCCACATATGGGGTATCAGCGTACTCAGGACAAATTGGACAACAATGTTTGGGGTCGAATTTCTCCTGTTACCCTTGGGAAAATACAAAACTGGGGGCTAAAAAATCATTTTTGTGGGGAAAACAAAAGAATTTTTATTTTCACGGCTCTGCGTTATAAACTGTAGTGAGACACTTGGGGGTTCAAAGCTCTCACCACACATCTAGATGAGTTCCTTAGGGGTCTACTTTCCAAAATGGTGTCACTTGTGGGGGGTTTCAATGTTTAGGCACATCAGGGGCTGTCCAAATGCAACATGGCGTCCCATCTCAATTCCAGTCAATTTTGCATTGAAAAGTCAAATAGCGCTCCTTCCCTTCTGAGCTCTCTCATGCGCCCAAAAAGTGGTTTACCCCCACATATGGGGTATCAGCGTACTCAGTACAAATTGTACAACAATTTTTGGGGTCCATTTTGTCCTGTTACCCTTGGTAAAATAAAACAAATTGAAGCTGAAGTAAATTTTTTGTGTAAAAAAAAAAAAAAAAAAAAAAAAAAGTTAAATGTTCATTTTTATTTAAACATTCCAAAAATTCCTGTGAAACACCTGAAGGGTTAATACACTTCTTGAATGTGGTTTTGAGCACCTTGGGGGGGTGCAGTTTTTAGAATGGTGTCACACTTGGTTATTTTCTATCATATAGACCCCTCAAAGTGACTTCAAATGAGATGTGGTCCCTAAAAAAAAAATGGTGTTGTAAAAATGAGAAATTGCTGGTCAACTTTTAACCCTTATAACTCCCTAACAAAAAAACATTTTGGTTCCAAAATTGTGCTGATGTAAAGTAGACATGTGGGAAATGTTACTTATTAAGTATTTTGTGTGACATATGTCTGTGATTTAAGGGCATAAAAATTCAAAGTTGGAAAATTGCGAAATTTTCCCCAAATTTCCGTTTTTTTCACAAATAAACGCAGGTAATCTCAAAGAAATTTTACCACTATGATGAAGTACAATATGTCACGAGAAAACAGTGTCAGAATTACCGTGATCCGTTGAAGTGTTCCAGAGTTATAACCTCATAAAGGGACAGTGGTCAGAATTGTAAAAATTGGCCCGGTCATTAACGTGCAAACCACCCTTGGGGGTAAAGGGGTTAAAGGTCATTTAAAGTAGATTTCACCTAATTTATCAGGAGCCACGAAAGCATAGATATTACTAATTACATCCATGTATAGAGTTTTGTATGCGGAGCCTCATCCGTAGTCGTACTGTCTGTATACGGAGCGTCGTCCGTTTTTTGCTATGGTCTTCTTTTTTTTCAGACTGCTAAATATATCCTTGATCCAATGTGTGGTGTTGGAACGATTCTGTTGGAGGCTGCCATGGAATGGCCGGTATGTCAGTGAGCCGTCAATATCGCTATGAGAAAATAAGAAGGCCTTAATTTAATACATACATACATACATACATACATACATAATATTTAATATGGAATTAGAATGAAATATATATATATATATATATATATATATATATATATATATATATATATATATATATATATATATATATATATTGTATCTATAGATATATTGTATCTATAGATATATTTATTACGCACAATTTAAAAAAGATTAAAAAATATATATAATCTCTCTACTGAAATACAGCGGTCGGACAGCAGCAAGTTAAAGTTTCCTAAGGGGACAAAAAATAAAGTTTAAAAGGAAAAAACTGTTAAGTCCGATCTATTAAGATAAATTAAAAGCCATAAGAAGAAATGTTTTCTCAGTTACAGCAACATTGCAAAAAAAAGAGCATTAAGATGCAATCAAGGAGCCATATGTAGCCCAAAAAATGTATCACTCAGAACATCCGTGCACCCGATATAGAACATGCCCTCGCACAAGCTCCATGGACACAAAAATGGAAACGTTACAAGAAAAACAAAATGGGAACACAAATAAAAATATTCTTTTTCAGAACTTTAAATAAAAAAAAAAAAATAGCAGTTCAAGTTTGACATCGCCGTAATCATCGTTGTTGCTTTGCAGTGAATGCCATGCAAGCAAAATACAGTGACATAAGTGCGTCTTTGGGGGGTTTTTTTTCCCTCCCATTTTTTCATAGATTATATGATAAAATTGATGGTTTTATTCAAAACTACAACTTTTGTTCTGCAAAACTACGGCTATGTCAAACGCAAGTTAAATAAGTTATGACTATTGGAAGAAGCGGTTGAAAAACGTAAGCTCAAAAGTCTAAAATTGGGTGAAGGGTTAAAATATGGCACCATGGAGAGCTGAAATAATGTGAACGTTTTTCTTTTTTCTTCTTCCCAGCACGCGATTTTCCTTGGCATTGACAAAAATGAATCACAACTAAAAATAGCTGTTAAGAATGTGACGAAAGCCGGCGTGATGGGTTCCGTAGCCTTCCTGAGAGGATCCGTGCTGGGTAAGACCCCGCCGAGGCAGGAACAAGCTAGTGAGCATTAGAGCTGCTGTCAGGCATTGTCAGGGGTGCGGTGACCGAGGCCGCGCCGGCCCTCCCCAATGACTGAACGCTTGAGCCTCCCGGGAGAAATACAGTTAATTTCCTCCAGGCAGCGGGGCTCTTACTGCAAGCGGCAGGCAGGTTTTTTACATGACCGATTCCCTTCGCCTCCACTGCATCATCATCGCTGTCCCCATTGGGGCTCACTATCTAGATTCCCTATCAGTATGTCTTGGAGTGTGGGAGGAAACCGGAGAACCCGGAGGAAACCCATGCAAACACAAGGGAGAACATAAATATTCCTTGGTGGGATTTGATCCCAGGACCCAAAGTGACTGTGCTAACCCTGCTATATCCTGAGCGTGTACTCTAGGATGGAAGGTTTCGCCATCGCCTTGTTCTGAGGCTTTGTTTTTTTTTTATTTGTCATGAATACACCACTAATTTTACCTGTTCTGTCGGTCATACAGCCCTTCCAGTTATCCCAGAGAGCATGGACGTCGTCATTTCGGATATACCATTTGGGAGAAAGTTCACCTGTTCCAAAGATATAACCGAGCTTCTGCCGGACATCATTCACCAAATGGAAAGGTAAGTTATAACGAAGGCGACCTGACAGCGAGTACGGATTAGAAACACATCAGTGTGTGTGTGTATGTGTATATGTATATACATATACATACATATATATATACCGTATTTTTACCCTTCGCCACGACAGCACCCCACATGAGAGAGAGGGATCCGCTCCATAGGAACAGGAAACCTACAGAATAAAAGGAGGCGGTCCCCTCTCCTCCTCAGTTTAGGTTTCCTGTTCCTACAGGGACCCAGCTTACTTACAGATGAAGAGGATCCCTGGGCCATGCACCCGCCTGCGTCGGTATCTGAGGGAACGGCAGGGGCTGCGGTTCCAGAAGCAGCGGCGGGGGAGCCCCTGCTTGCAGCCTCCCCCCTCGTCTGGCCAAGCATCCACGGTCCGGGTCCGGTCACCGTGGGTCCGCCCGGCACCGTGAGGACGCGCGCGCTGCTGCGGCCGGCTTAATATCCCTGGCCGCCGCATGGTTAGTGAGAGCGGCGCGTCTAACCCGGAAGTCGCTGGAGCACTTCCGGGTTGGTCCGGGGAGGCAGGAGAATGGGCGGCAGATTTAAAAATGCAGCGCTAGCGTCGGGCCGGTGTGTGTAAGATGGCTTCACCGGCCGACGATGCGCACTTGCCTGCAGTGCAACAGCGTTCTCCCAGCAAGGAGAGAAGCGCTAGGAGCAGCACAAAGAGTGGTGGTCGACCTCCAGAGAAAGGTTCTACCACCAAGCGAAATCCGCCTCCAGAACCGGTACCTGTCAGCTTCACTGGGTGAGTTTTTGAAAGAGTCTCTTCCTATGTGCTGATATATGTTCCTCCTGTATCCTTCCTCTAGACTAAGAAAAGGACACACAAGTCCAAGCACAAGGAATGTGCTTTATGTACGCAGCCCCTCCCGGATGATTACGTTAAAAAACTGTGTTCGGAGTGTATCATGCAAACCTTACGGCAGGAAAACATAATGACTCCATCAGATGTTAGAGCTATAATCCGGGAAGAAATGCAGGGGTTGGCGCAGACAAGTAGCACCAGTACCCGTCAGCTTAGTAGGTCCAAATCTCCAGTCAGTTCACAGTCAGAGGATGTACGTATATCCTCAGGTGAAGTGGAATCCCAGCCGAGCTCATCCGAGACTGAAGGGGGACTTTGTCTTCCCAACAGCAGTGTGGATAACTTAATAAAATCTGTCAGAAGCACGATGGGGTGCTCAGATGAGAAAGAAAGTAAATCGGCTCAGGACATCATGTTCGCGGGGTTAGGACAGAGGAAACGTAGGTCCTTCCCCGTCATAAAAACTATTAAAGAAATAGTAAAAAAAGAGTGGGATAAGCAAAATAGAGGTTTTCTACCATCATCCTCTAAAAGACGCTATCCCTTCAGCGACGAGGAGCTAAATACCTGGTCAAAGGTGCCGAAGGTTGATGCCGCTGTAGCCTCCACAACCAAACCGGTCTTACCGGTGGAGGATTCAGGAGTCCTGACAGACCCGCTGGACCGTAAAGCAGAAGCTTTACTAAAAAGGTCGTGGGAAGCCAACACGGGGGCGTTCAGGCCCGCCATATCTAGTACCTGCACTGCGAGGTCACTACTAGTGTGGATGGAGCAACTGGAGGAACAGATTAGAGGTAGAACTTCGAGAGAGTCAATCCTGCCGAAATTCCCTCTAATCAAAGAAGCAGTAGCATTCCTGGCTGATGCCTCTGTGGATTCGCTACGCCTAGCAGCCAGGTCAGCCGGCCTAGTGAACACAGCCCGGCGAGCACTCTGGCTAAAGAACTGGAAAGGGGACGCACAGGCCAAAGCAAAACTTTGTGCGATCCCCTGCCAGGGTGAGTTCCTTTTCGGAAAAGCTCTGGATGAACTCCTGAGTAAAGCAGGAGAAAGGAAAAAAGGCTTCCCTAACCAGTATCTTCCGTCTTACAGGAGAGCCTTCAAGACGCCCCTTTACCAGGAACAAACCGTTCGAACAAAGGGAGCGATGGGAGTCGAAGGACCCGAAGCAAAAAGGTGCCTTTTTTACCCTTCGCCATGACAGCACCCACTGGAGAGATAGGGATCCGCCCCAAGGAACAGGAAACCTACAGAGACATAAAAGGGGGCGGTCCCCCTCTCCTCCTCAGTTTAGGTTTCCTGTTCCCAGGGGACAGGATCTCTGAAGTCTACAGAAGATCTTACCTGGGCTAGGAGCATCCGCCTGTGCGGTCTCTGCGGGAACGGCAGGGGATGCAGTCCAGATGCAGCGTCGGGGGAGATTCCGTTAGACGGCTCCCCCCTCGTCTGGCCGGCATGTGGGATGGCTGAGTCCGGGGGAGACGACGCCGATTCCACGGAACAACGCTGCAGAGGTGCGGCCTTGAGAGGCTCCAGACGCGGACCACAGGTAAAGGGTCCGGGATCTGCGGCACAGCTGCAGCGGCAGCCGGTACACCGCTCCATAGCGCAGGCCGGGATAATGGCGGCCGCACATGCGCAGGAGCGGTGTAAGAATCCCCAGAGTGACCCGGAGGTAGAGGACACTTCCGGGTCACTCACACAGCGGTGGGGAAAAGCGCGGTTTCGCGCATGCGCAGTGCACTGCAGGAAAAAAAAAAAAAAAAAAAAAAAAAGTTACTGACCGGATCTGGCCTATAAAAGAGGGGAAGTTGCAAACGCACAGGCGATGCAACATGTCGTCCCCAGGCAAGACTGTGGACCCAGCAGGTGAGCCAGCCAGCAGAAAGTCCTCAGATGCCAGCCACAGGAGTGAGACCAAGGATTCAAGATCCAGAAAGTCGCAGCCTCCTATTTCGGTACCGTACAGCTTCACTGGGTGAGTGTGATTTCCCCTCTGCCTATAAAGCTGACACCCTTTTCCACAAATGTCTTCTTCTCCCAGGCCAAAAGGAGACAGAAATCTAAGCACAAGCAATGTGCGTTATGTGACGAGCCTCTCCCAGATTCCCACCCCAAAAAACTCTGCAATCAGTGTATGGCGGAAACAATGCAGAGTCCATCTATGTCGGTCACAGATATACGGGCCATAATTAGAGAGGAACTACAGGCCATCTCACAAGCCAGTACCCCCCCTAAAAGATCCGGGAAAGAAAAGGCTGTATCTAGCTCTGAGTCCGAGGAGGAAGGCGTTATCCACTCAGACTCCTCGCAGGCGTCATCCTCTTCCTCAACACATTCCGACATTGAGGGTCGAGCTTGTTTTCCCCTTGATGGGGTGGACAACCTAGTAAAGTCCATCAGGAATACTATAGGTTGTGAGGATACAAAAGACGACCAAACTGCACAAGACATCATGTTTGCAGGGTTGGCGGAGAGGAAGAGAAGAGCATTCCCAGTAATTCCTGCGGTTAAGGCTCTGATAAAGAGGGAGTGGGAGAAACAGGACCAGAGAGGTTTCCTCCCGTCAGCCTCCAAAAGGAAGTACCCCTTTAATGATGAGGAGTTAATTTCATGGACTAAAATCCCTAAGGTGGACGCTGCAGTCGCCTCCACCTCAAAACAGTCAGCCCTACCAGTCGAGGATGCGGGCCTACTTTCTGATCCTTTAGATCGGAAGGCAGAATCGTCACTGAAACGATCATGGGAGGCTTCCACGGGCATATTTAAGCCATCAATTGCCAGCACGTGCACAGCTAGATCCATGCTTGTGTGGATTGATCAGCTGGATCAACAAATCGAACAGGGGGTCTCCAGACAAAAATTGCGGGATGCGATACCACTAATTAGAGGTGCAGCAGCATTCATGGCCGATGCTTCAGCTGACTCCCTTCGCCTCGCAGCAAGGTCAGCCGGTCTAATTAATAATGCCAGACGTGCGTTATGGATGAAGAGCTGGAAGGGGGATACGCAGTCAAAGGCTAAGATCTGCGCTATTCCGTGTGAGGGTGAGTTTTTGTTTGGGAAAGCATTAGACGAGATCCTCAAAAAAGCAAAAGAGAGGAAAAAAGCCTTCCCTGACCCCTCAATTCCTTTCTATAGGAAGACCTTTAGGAAGAGGCCGTTCGGGAAAAGAACACAAAATGAAAGACCGTCACGATGGGCCACAAGAGAGGGAAAACAGGGTGGCACTATGTTCAAAGGCCCCCCCTTCCGTAGAGACAACAAATTCTGAAACACCAGACACCCCAGTAGGGGGCAGGTTAAAATTTTTCTTTCCCCAATGGCGAAAAATCACGTCAAGTTCCTGGGTGCTAAATATTATTAAGGAAGGAATGAAAATAGAATTCCTCCAAATTCCCCATGATTCCTTTATTTTAACAGCCCTTTCCTCACCAGTGCAACAGAAGGCCCTTGAACTGGAAATTAGAAGTCTTATAGTTAAAAATGTTTTAGTTCGGGTGCCAAAGGGACAAGAGGGTAAAGGGTTCTACTCTCCGTTATTTTTAATCCCTAAACCCGATGGTTCTTTTCGAACAATTATAAATCTTAAAAAACTCAATACGTTTATTAAAAATTATACGTTTAAAATGGAGTCTATTAGATCGGCCATTAAGCTCCTTTTTCCAAATTGTAGAATGGGCGGCATTGATTTAAAAGATGCCTACTACCATCTCCCTATCCATAGTAGATATCAAAAATACTTAAGAGTGGCAGTAACTCTTGAGGGGGAGATTCATCATTTCCAGTATACAGCCATGCCCTTCGGTCTCTCCACGGCACCCAGGATCTTCACGAAGGTAATGTTAGAAGTAATGGCCTACCTTCGCCAAAGAGACACATTAATCATTCCCTACTTAGATGATTTTTTAGTTGTAGGGAATTCGTCCCTTCAGTGTGCGGAACGATTAGCTGACACTGTCTCGTCCTTAGAAAGCCTGGGCTGGATCGTCAACTATAAAAAATCCAGACTCCTCCCACTTTCTCTTCAAACATTTTTGGGATTTAATCTAGATTCCATAAAGCAAAAATGTCTACTTCCCCAAGAAAAAATATCTCTTATAGAGGGTAAAGTTATGGCGGCCATTCACAAACCTCAAATGTCCCTGAGAGCAGGAATGTCCTTGCTAGGATCCCTCTCCTCCTGTACTCCAGCCGTTCAGTGGGCACAACTTCATACCCGAACATTACAACATCAGATACTTCGGGAACAGAGGAAATTTCTGGGGCACCTTGAATCAAAAATAACTTTATCCGAGAAAGTCTTATCCTCCTTAGAATGGTGGCTAAATAAAGACAACCTAGCGGGGGGTGTCCCTTGGGTAATATCACCATCCCACACGATAACTACGGACGCTAGTCCCCACGGGTGGGGCGCACACATGGGAGATAGATTCTGCCAGGGAACCTGGGATAAGAATGAGGATTTATATTCATCAAACCTAAAAGAATTGAATGCGGTAAACTATGCACTGCGTCAATTTCTCCCACAGCTACGAGGAAGCCACGTCCGAATCTGTTCAGACAACACTACGACAGTGGCGTATTTAAACAAACAAGGCGGCACAAGATCAGACGCTCTAATGTCTTCCGCAAACAGTACCTTAATCCTGGCCGAAAAGCATCTGTTGTCCCTCTCGGCAGTCCACATCAAAGGAGAGGACAATCAACAAGCGGACTTCCTAAGTCGACACACTCTTCATCAAGGAGAATGGTGTCTCAATCCTCACATTTTCCACAAGATAACATTGTTATGGGGCAAACCCCAAATAGACCTGTTCGCTACAAAACAAAACAAACAAGTCCACAAATTCGCATCTCGGTCCCGTGCAGATCACCCGGACATTCTAGATGCTCTTCAAACACCCTGGCAATTCAAGCTGGCGTATGCTTTCCCTCCGATAATTCTGCTTCCACAAGTAATACGGAAAATCAGGGAAGAGCAGGCCAGGATAATACTAATAGCGCCATTCTGGCCCAAGAGACCATGGTTCTCGTGCCTGCGGTCGATGTCGGTGACGGATCCTTGGGTCCTTCCCTCAATCCCAAACCTTCTCTCCCAGGGACCTTTCTTCCACCCTCAGGTGGACAGCCTCCACCTGACGGCCTGGAATTTGAAAGGCAGATATTAAATTCCAGGGGGTTTTCAAAAGGCCTAATTGATACACTCCTGCTTAGCAGGAAACCATCTACAACAAAAATTTACACCAAAGTATGGAAGAAGTTTCTTCAGTTCCATACTAGTTCAAACCCCTCTGAAGTCCCAATAAAATCTATACTAGAATTTCTACAGAAAGGGAAAGAGTTAGGTCTGTCAGTTAACACACTAAAGGTCCAGGTGTCCGCTCTGGGTGCCCTCTATGGCCATAATATTGCTGGTAATAAATGGGTATCCCGCTTCATCACGGCCTGTGAACGAGTTACTCCTGTCCACATACCTAGAGTAGCTCCGTGGGATCTAAATCTAGTCTTAGACTCTCTAACAGAATCTCCGTTTGAGCCTATAGACACAGCATCGTTAAAACACTTGTCGTTAAAAACAGCCTTCTTAGTAGCCTTAACATCGGCTAGAAGAGTCAGCGACATTCAGGCCTTGTCGATAGATCAACCTTACCTTCTCACATTTCATGACAGACTAATCTTAAAACCGGACCCCCTATACCTTCCTAAGGTAGCAGGGAAGTTCCACAGGTCACAGGAGATACATCTTCCTACTTTCTTTAAAGACCCCTCTACTCCTGAAGAACAAAAATTCCATACTTTAGACGTCAGGAGAGTAGTTTTGCAATATATTGAGAAAACTAGTAGTTGGAGGCAGAGTAGGGCTCTGTTCATATCCTTCCAGGGCAAAAAGAAAGGATATGGAGTCACAAGAGCAACATTATCCAGGTGGATAAGAGACGCTATCCGGTTGGCCTATTCCATGAAAAATGAAGAACCTCCGGAGGGCATCAAAGCACATTCCACCAGAGCCATGGCTTCTTCCTGGGCCGAAAAAGGGAACGTGCCAATCGAAGATATATGTAAGGCTGCAACTTGGTTGGCTCCTTCCACTTTCTATAATCACTACAGGCTTGACCTGTCTTCTGACTCTGACCTACACTTTGGCAGGACTATCCTCAGCACGGTGGTCCCCCCCTAGGTGTTGGTCTCTGGAAATCTCTCCAGTGGGTGCTGTCATGGCGAAGGGTAAATAGCCGGATTACTTACGGTAATGCTCTTTTAATGAGTCCATGACAGCACCCAGTCACATCCCTCCCTAATAAAAGCCAATGTAATTACTTCTATGAAGTTTATATTCTGATGATACATTGTGATGATTGACTAACACTGGCGGTCCTCCGGGTACTCTGAAATTAAACTGAGGAGGAGAGGGGGACCGCCCCCTTTTATGTCTCTGTAGGTTTCCTGTTCCTTGGGGCGGATCCCTATCTCTCCAGTGGGTGCTGTCATGGACTCATTAAAAGAGCATTACCGTAAGTAATCCGGCTATTTAGCGGGTCCCATAACCCGAAACGCAAATACCGCTAACCAGGAGGTGGGCGGCAGATTAAAATTCTTCCTCCCCAGATGGGAACAAATAACATCCAGCCAGTGGATTCTGGACATTGTACAATACGGCCTAAAATTGGAATTTGACCGAATCCCTTGGGATTCCTTTATAGTAACATCTCCAAAAGGTCAAGACCAACAAAGGGCTCTGGAATCAGAGATCCTATCTCTTCTGTCTAAAAAAAGTCCTGATAGAAGTTCCCCAGGATCAAGAAGGGAAGGGGTTCTATTCCCCTTTATTCTTGATCAATAAGCCTGATGGTTCATTTAGAACCATCATAAATCTCAAGAGATTAAACGCCTTCCTGCGTAATCATACCTTCAAAATGGAATCCATTAGTTCAACCATAAAACTCTTGTTTCCTAGGTGTGTCATGGCCGGAATAGACTTAAAGGATGCCTATTATCATCTTCCCATACATGCCGAACATCAAAAGTATCTAAGGGTAGCAGTCACCCTGGAAGGACAGGTTCGTCACTTTCAGTATGTTGCAATGCCATTTGGCCTTTCTATGGCTCCTCGCATCTTCACTAAGGTGATATTAGAAGTGATGGCTCATCTACGTCAACGAGATACCTTGATAATACCCTACCTAGATGACTTTCTAGTGGTGGGAAACTCTATGCTTCAGTGTAAAACTCGTCTATCTAATACGATCTCGTCCCTACAGGAGTTAGGTTGGATCGTCAACTTCAAAAAATCCCGGCTGAATCCAGAAACCGTCCAGACATTTCTAGGAATCCAGCTAGACTCCGTAAGTCAGAGATGCTTCCTCCCCCAAGCAAAGAAACTGACTATACAATCAAGGGTATCAGACGCAATACGCAACCCCTACATGACACTAAGGAAGGGTATGTCCTTACTGGGGTCATTATCATCATGTATCCCTGCTGTACCATGGGCACAATTTCATACTCGTCAATTACAGTATGAGGTATTGTCGGCTCAGGGAAAAGACGGACATCTAGAAAGCAGAATAACTCTTTCTAAAGATGTCTTAGAATCACTATCCTGGTGGCTAGACATGGACCACCTCTCAGAGGGTGTGCCATGGATAATAGACCCGTCTAAAATAATTACCACCGACGCCAGCCCTATTGGGTGGGGAGCACATATGAAAGACAGTCTGGCCCAAGATACTTGGGACCAGGCAGAATTGTCATGTTCCTCCAATTGGAAGGAGTTAAAAGCGGTAGAATATGCCTTAAATCACTTTCTTCCGCAGATTCAAGGAGCAAATGTAAGAATTTACTCGGACAATTCCACCACAGTGGCATATGTGAACCGTCAGGGTGGTACAAGGTCAGGAAGTCTAATGACCATAGCTGCAGACATCTTCCAGCTGGCAGAGACTCATCTAACATCCCTAACAGCCCTGCACATCAGAGGTGTAGAGAACATCAGGGCAGACTACCTCAGCTGAAACAAGTTACGTCAAGGGGAATGGACCTTAAACAGATCCATATTCAGTATGATAACAGAATCATGGGGGATACCACAAATCGACCTATTTGCCACAAGAGACAACCGGCAAGTAAGAAGGTTCGCTTCCCTGAATGCCATGGATCACCCAGATATGTTGGACTCTCTCCACCATCCTTGGAGGTTCCAGCTGGCATACGCCTTTCCTCCGATGTCTCTGATTCCTCTAGTGATCAGAAAAATCAGGAGGGAACAAGCAAGAGTGATCCTCATTGCACCATTCTGGCCGAAAAGACCATGGTTCTCTTGTCTCCAGACCATGTGCCTATGCGATCCATGGATTCTCCCATCAGACAAGAAGCTGCTGTCCCAAGGCCCCTTTTTCCACCCGCACGTGAAAGGTCTTCACTTGATGGCGTGGAATTTGAGAGGCAACTACTAAGATCAAGAGGGTTCTCAGCAGAACTAGTAAACACCCTCTTATTGAGCAGGAAAAGATCTACCACCCTGATATATAGTAGGGTATGGAATAAATTCTTAGACTTTTACACGGTACCGTTCACTAAGCAAGTTCCGGTCACACCTATTCTAGAGTTCTTGCAAAAAGGCCGAGAGTTGGGGTTATCTGTAAACACCTTAAGAGTTCAGGTCTCGGCATTAGGAGCCCTATATGGATGCAATATAGCAGCTAATAGGTGGATCTCCAGATTCATAAAATCTTGTGAACGTAGTAAACCGGTCCATATTCCCCGTCTACCTCCGTGGGATTTAAATCTAGTGCTAGAGGCCTTAACCAGCTCCCCATTTGAGCCACTAGATTCAATACCTTTAAAAATCCTGACATATAAAGTAGCCCTCTTGGTAGCCCTAACCTCAGCTAGACGGGTTAGCGACATCCAGGCCCTATCAGTAGACCCACCCTTCTTACTGATATTCCATGATCGGATAGTCCTAAAACCAGACCCCTCATACCTCCCTAAGGTAGCGTCCACCTACCACAGGTCCCAAGAGATATTTCTCCCTTCCTTTTTTGATTCACCTGTAACTCCAGAACAGCATAAATTCCACACCTTAGATGTCAGAAGAGCCATCCTGACCTATATAGAAAGGTCTCAGACATGGAGGGAGAGTAGGGCTCTGTTCATCTCCTTTCAGGGCCACAAGAAAGGACATGGGGTCACGAGAGCTACCATATCTCGATGGATTAGAGATGCTATCTGCTTGGCCTATACATCAAAAGGCGAGATTCCTCCAGCGGGTATTAAAGCGCACTCAACACGAGCCATGGCTTCCTCCTGGGCGGAACAAGCAGATGTACCGATCCATTTAATATGTAAGGCCGCAACTTGGTCTACACCTTCTACCTTTTACAACCATTATAGACTTGATCTATCTACATCTTCTGATCTGACCTTTGGTAGAGCTGTTCTTAATACAGTAATCCCACCCAAATAATGAATCTCTGAAAATCTCTCATGTGGGGTGCTGTCGTGGCGAAGGGTAAAAAGCCGGATTACTCACCGGTAATGCTCTTTTAATGAGTCCACGACAGCACCCATTTACTACCCTCCCTAACTTATGCACAGCTCTTCCTTTTAAATTCACAAATAATGGTTGTATAGTGTTTAAGATATTTATGTTGCTGAATAAGAATTAATACTAAAGCTTTTGCGGTTCCCTTTTTGTACTCTGTAAACTAAACTGAGGAGGAGAGGGGACCGCCTCCTTTTATTCTGTAGGTTTCCTGTTCCTATGGGGCGGATCCCTCTCTCTCATGTGGGGTGCTGTCGTGGACTCATTAAAAGAGCATTACCGGTGAGTAATCTGGCTTTTTCGAACTATAAGACGCACCGGACTATAAGGCGCACCCAGGTTTTAGAGGTGGAAAATAGGGAAAAAAATATTTGAAGCAAAAAAATGTGGTAAAATATTTAACATACTATTATATGTGGTGTTATTATATATAATAGTATGTTATTATGTTGGAAGCTGCGGGACCAGTGTGGTGTCTGTACAGTACTATATGAAGATGCTGGAGGGTGAGTATAAGAATGGGGGCACAGGGCTTATTTTGAAAGTGCTGCTTTAAAATCCCATGGGAGAACTATAACTCCCAGCATGTCCTGCAGATCCTATGACATGCTGGGAGTTATAGTCCACTAAAGGAGTGGCGGAGTGCTTTATTGTGTTTTCGAAAGACTAACCTCTTAATTGTAGCAGCCAGCCAGCCACTGTGGTGAGGTAAAGCATCCCATGGCTGCACACACAGAGCGCTCCCTCTTGTTGCCTTTCCACAGCACAGGTAATGGAAGCCTGCAGATTCTAGTGTTGGAGTCTGAAGGATCTGTGATGATGTCAAGAAGAGGGAGGGCTCTGTGCTGCCATGTGATGCTCCAGCCCGCCCACTCCTGACATCACAGGTCCTTGTGCACACTGCACAGCACTCAGCTCCAGCCCAGGAAGGTACCAGCGATCTCCTCTCCCCCGACCCTGCTGCTGCTGCCTCCTCCTCCCACAGACACACAGATCTCCCCAGCTGCTGCTGGAATCAGCGCTAAGGAATCCATGTGTGTCGCTGCTGAAGTGCAGTATTCATTTGCTGCTCCCCCGCTCAGCTGAGGCGGTGGGCAGGGAGTAGCTAATGAATATTCACTGCACTTAATCATCGGGACCACGTGGTTTCCCCAGCAGCTGATTCCCGGCAGTGGGGACATTTTTCTGCCGCCTGAAGTGGGATATCATTGCGATCCCACTCGCTGCTGCCCCCCTCCCCACATGCTACATCCCTACCATAAGACGCACCCACACTTTCCTCCCAAATTTGGAGGAAAAAAAGTGTGTCTTATGGTCAGAAAAATACGGTATATTGTGGGTAGTCTAAATTGCGGCCCTATCTTTGCTTCGGTGGACCAGTGCTGATGAAGATGATGGTGCCGTGTCCATCTCTCCACAGGGGAGGTGTGATTTAGACTTTTGACAGCACTATGCCATGCGATACTTTTGTAAAGAAAAGGAAAATGGGTGCTAATATGAATGATGGAGGCACTGATTAGTATGAGGAATGTCCACCGTACTGAAAACTGACCCTAGATTAATGATGGCCGATGTGGGCCACCAGATTAGAGAACCGTCATGGGGTTTGGCTTCTTACCCCGGGACAATGACGAGGCCTGAGTATTCCTGTATGCTGGAAAGTGACTCTTTACTGGTCCACATGGGTCAAACGTGTACCGGCATAGTGGGCCGCAGTCAGCTGCCCAATCAAAGCCCCCTTACTGTGCGTGTACACCATGTGTAAGTTGTTAGCATGGCGGCCGTCCAGTCATTTACTTGTGATCGCCATCACTCTTGTGTACGTGCTATAAGGACATTGAGTGCATGCTCGGGTGTTGTGAATTTGGATTCTGGGCTCCCCCGGTGGCCGCTTGTGGAATTGGACTTGTCATCCTCTTTCCTGTTTCACCTGATTCCATCAGTAGTGTGTGTCGCTATTTAAGCTCATTTCTCTGGTGGTTTCTTGCCGGTCAACAATGTTATCTGATGCCTCTCAGTGCTTGTTCCTGCTTCTAGACTACTACTAGATAAGTTGGACTTTTGTCCATGTTTTGTTTTGCCTATTTGTTCCAGTTCACAGCTGAAGTTTTGTTACTGTGTCTGGAAAGCTCTCGTTGATCAGGGATTGCTACTCTGGCGTTATGAGTTAATGCCAGAGTTTAAGGTAATCTCTGGATGGTGTTTTGTTAGTGTTTTTCTGCTGACCATGAAAGTATACTATCTGTCTTCTGCTATCTAGTAAGCGGACCTCAAATTTGCTAAGACTATTTTCCTGCTGCGTTTGTTGTTTCATCTGAACTCACCGTCATTATATGTGGGGGGCTACTGTCTTCTTTGGAATATTTCTCTAGAGGTGAGCCAGGTCTTATATTTCCCTCTGCTAGCTATTTAGGTCTTAGGCCAGAGCTGGGCATCTAGCGATAAATAGGAAATGCTACCTGGCTATTTCTAGTTGCGCGGCAGGCTTAGTTCATGGTCAGTATAGTTCCATCTTCCGAGAGCTTGTCCCTCTATAGGCTTGCTATGATCTCTGCCTGCAGAGATCATGACAGTTTGACCGGCCAATAAAGTGTTAAAGACCCAGGTTGAGAAAGGAGAGTTATAAGAAGTCTGCTGAAATTTTTTTTTTTTTTTTTTTTTTCCTCCAGTCTGCCTTGCTGCAGTCTTTTCTCTCTCTCTCCTCCTAATCTCTGTATGCTCTGTGTGCACCTGACAATAATGGATCTCCAGAGTGTAACTGCGGGTTTGAATAATCTCATCACGAAAGTACAAAATTTACAAGATTTTGTGGTACATGCTCCGGTATCTGAGCCGAGAATTCCTTTGCCGGAGTTCTTCACAGGGAATAGAGCTAGCTTCCAGAATTTCCGAAATAATTGTAAGCTTTATTTGTCCCTGAAGTCTCGTTCAGCTGGAGACCCTGCTCAGCAGGTTAGGATTGTGATTTCCTTGCTCAGGGGTGACCCTCAAGATTGGGCCTTCTCATTGCCAGCAGGGGATCCTGCGTTACGCGATGTGGATGCGTTTTTTCTGGCCTTGGGCTTGCTTTATGAGGAACCTCATTTGGAACTTCAGGCAGAAAAAACTTTGATGGCACTATCTCAGGGGCAAGACGAAGCTGAAGTTTTCTGCCAAGGATTCCGTAGATGGTCTGTGCTTACTCAGTGGAATGAGTGCGCCTTGGCGGCAACTTTCAGAGAAGGTCTCTCTGATGCCCCTTCAGTTTTCCAGTCTTTTATGCATGATATTTTCCGCGATTTTCTGGATAAATTTATGATAATATATCTGGATGATATTCTGATTTTTTCTGATGACTGGGACTCTCATGTCCAGCAGGTCAGGAGAGTTTTTCAGGTTCTGCGGTCTAATTCTTTATGTGTGAAGGGGTCTAAGTGCGTTTTTGGGGTCCAGAAAATTTCCTTTTTGGGGTATATTTTTTCTCCCTCTTCCATTGAGATGGATCCCGTCAAGGTGCAAGCTATTTGTGACTGGACTCAGCCCTCCTCTCTTAAGGGTCTTCAGAGATTTTTGGGCTTTGCCAACTTTTACCGCCGATTTATTGCTGGTTTTTCGGATGTCGTTAAACCACTGACTGATTTGACCAGACAAGGCGCTGATGTTGCTAATTGGTCCCCTCATGCTGTAGAGGCCTTTCAGGAGCTTAAGCGCCGTTTTGCCTCTGCCCCTGTGTTGCGTCAGCCTGATGTGAATCTGCCTTTTCAGGTTGAGGTTGACGCTTCGGAGATCGGAGCTGGGGCAGTGTTGTCGCAGAAAGGTTCCGACTGCTCCGTCATTAGGCCTTGTGCCTTCTTTTCTCGCAAATTTTCGCCCGCAGAGCGGAATTATGATGTTGGGAATCGGGAGCTTTTGGCCATGAAGTGGGCGTTTGAGGAGTGGCGCCATTGGCTCGAGGGGGCTAGACATCAGGTGGTGGTATTGACTGACCACAAAAATTTGATTTATCTTGAGACTGCCAGACGCCTGAATCCTAGACAGGCGCGCTGGTCTTTATTTTTTTCTCGCTTTAATTTTGTGGTGTCATACCTACCGGGTTCTAAGAATGTTAAGGCAGATGCCCTTTCTAGGAGTTTTGACCCGGACTCTCCTGGTAATTCTGAACCCACAGGTATCCTTAGGGAGGGAGTAATTTTGTCGGCCGTTTCTCCTGATCTGCGGCGGTCCTTGCAAGAGTTTCAGGCGGATAGACCGGATCGTTGTCCGCCTGATAGACTGTTTGTTCCGGATGATTGGACCAGCAGAGTCATCTCTGAGGTACATTCTTCTGCATTGGCAGGTCATCCCGGAATTTTTGGTACCAGGGATTTGGTGGCAAGATCCTTCTGGTGGCCTTCTCTGTCACGAGATGTGCGAGTCTTTGTGCAGTCATGTGACGTTTGTGCTCGGGCCAAGTCTTGTAGTTCTCGGGCTAGCGGACTGCTGTTGCCCTTGCCTATTCCTAAGAGGCCTTGGACACACATCTCGATGGATTTTATTTCAGATCTGCCTGTTTCCCAGAAGATGTCTGTCATCTGGGTGGTCTGTGACCGTTTCTCTAAAATGGTCCATTTGGTTCCTCTGCCCAAGTTGCCTTCTTCTTCTGAGTTGGTTCCTCTGTTTTTTCAGAATGTTGTCCGATTGCACGGTATTCCTGAGAATATTGTTTCTGACAGAGGTACCCAATTTGTGTCTAGATTTTGGCGGGCATTCTGTGCTAGGATGGGCATAGATTTGTCTTTTTCGTCTGCTTTTCACCCTCAGACTAATGGCCAGACCGAGCGGACTAATCAGACCCTTGAGACATATCTGAGGTGTTTTGTCTCTGCTGACCAGGATGATTGGGTTGCTTTTTTGCCATTGGCAGAGTTCGCCCTCAATAATCGGGCCAGTTCTTCCACCTTGGTGTCCCCGTTTTTCTGTAATTCGGGGTTTCACCCTCGATTTTCCTCCGGTCAGGTGGAATCCTCGGATTGTCCTGGAGTGGATGCGGTGGTAGAGAGATTGCATCACATTTGGGGGCAGGTTATGGACAATTTGAAGTTGTCCCAGGAGAAGACTCAGCGTTTTGCCAACCGTCATCGTCGTGTTGGTTCTCGGCTTTGTGTTGGAGATTTAGTGTGGTTGTCTTCTCGTTTTGTCCCTATGAGGGTCTCTTCTCCTAAGTTTAAACCTCGGTTCATCGGCCCTTATAGAATATTGGAGATTCTTAATCCTGTTTCTTTCCGTTTGGACCTCCCTGCGTCCTTTTCCATTCATAACGTTTTTCATCGGTCGTTATTGCGCAGGTATGAGGTACCTGTTGTACCTTCAGTTGAGCCTCCTGCTCCGGTGTTGGTTGAGGGTGAGTTGGAGTACGTTGTGGAGAAAATTTTGGACTCTCGTGTTTCCAGACGGAAACTCCAGTATCTGGTCAACTGGAAGGGTTACGGCCAGGAGGATAATTCTTGGGTCAATGCATCTGATGTTCATGCTTCTGATCTTGTTCGTGCCTTCCATAGGGCTCATCCTGGTCGCCCTGGTGGATCTGGTGAGGGTTCGGTGCCCCCTCCTTGAGGGGGGGGTACTGTTGTGAATTTGGATTCTGGGCTCCCCCGGTGGCCGCTTGTGGAATTGGACTTGTCATCCTCTTTCCTGTTTCACCTGATTCCATCAGTAGTGTGTGTCGCTATTTAAGCTCATTTCTCTGGTGGTTTCTTGCCGGTCAACAATGTTATCTGATGCCTCTCAGTGCTTGTTCCTGCTTCTAGACTACTACTAGATAAGTTGGACTTTTGTCCATGTTTTGTTTTGCCTATTTGTTCCAGTTCACAGCTGAAGTTTTGTTACTGTGTCTGGAAAGCTCTCGTTGATCAGGGATTGCTACTCTGGCGTTATGAGTTAATGCCAGAGTTTAAGGTAATCTCTGGATGGTGTTTTGTTAGTGTTTTTCTGCTGACCATGAAAGTATACTATCTGTCTTCTGCTATCTAGTAAGCGGACCTCAAATTTGCTAAGACTATTTTCCTGCTGCGTTTGTTGTTTCATCTGAACTCACCGTCATTATATGTGGGGGGCTTCTGTCTTCTTTGGAATATTTCTCTAGAGGTGAGCCAGGTCTTATATTTCCCTCTGCTAGCTATTTAGGTCTTAGGCCAGAGCTGGGCATCTAGCGATAAATAGGAAATGCTACCTGGCTATTTCTAGTTGCGCGGCAGGCTTAGTTCATGGTCAGTATAGTTCCATCTTCCGAGAGCTTGTCCCTCTATAGGCTTGCTATGATCTCTGCCTGCAGAGATCATGACACTCGGGTATAGGACATTCGGCACATGTGCTGAATGTTGGACGCCTGCAAAGAACAGGAGAGAATCAGTCACATTGGTTAATTATATGACTGCCGCCATGTAGATGGACCCCATATACACAGTATCCCCAGCCCGGCAGGGGGCTTCAATGCGGAGTGATCCTGAGCCTCGACACCAAGGACGTCATGACTTCCAGGCCTCATACTTTGCGTCGTCTGCAGACGTGTTCATATTGTCCTCTTTTCTATGTACAGGGTCCTGCGCGTCGGGGGCGTCCTCGTGTTACTACTCAGCCAAAAGCTTCACTATCGTCTGAAAACAAATTACAAGTTCAAGTCTATGGAAAGTGAAAACCTGCAGGATGGCGGATCGCAACACGGCAGTGAAGACGCCAAGGCAGTAGAACAAACTGCGGAGAGGACGCTCGATTTTCCGACTCTGATTCATGTTGAGTCTCATCCGGTAAGCCTGGGGTCGACAGAAGCTGTGATCTTCAAATGTAGGAAGTCCTCCAGAGCCGCTACCTTGTAGCATCCCTCATCAGTAACACTCTGTATATGTTAGCCAGGTGAAAGATGGAGTAAGTCGCTGGTTAACACTCAGGCGGCAATACATTCCAGGGTATGTCACCGCGGTCAGTAAACGCTGCAGGTTGGACGCTGCATTCTTGTGTAGTGTCCAGATGTTACCGCATAGTGGATGGGATTTCTATAAATCCAATGTCCACTATGGGTTCACAGACGCCCGTGGCTTACCTGCAGAGATGGACATGCGGCGCGTCTTTCCAGACCGCAGCATGTCTTTATTTTGCTGAGATGCGAGTCTCAGAGATAAATTTCGCCCATACAATGTATTGGATGCGGTAATTCCGCACAGTTCAATGAACACATGCGGAATCACCTGCGCTCAAAAACCGGCAGCGCTTTGGACAGAGCGGACACGTGCTGCGTCCAAAGCGCTGCCGATTCCTAACCATGGTCACATACCCCCCCAGAGAAGTCAGACGAGCGCAATCTCTCCCTCCATACACATGAAGGCTCGGATCCGCCATGTGCACTTGTGATTTCGATGGGGAGAGAGGAGAAAGCCGCTGCCAGGCAGCACTGAGAAAAAGATCGCCATCGAAATGCAACGTGCCTGAGAGTTTTCTGCGAGTGATCAGTCGCTCAGACGGATGATCTATTGGCCATGAGCACCAGGGTTTAGGCTGTGAGCGCTTTCTGTTAGAACTTTAAGGTAGACTGTGCCTATGAACACCTTGAGAATCAAAACTGGTGGGTGCTTTTTCTTCCCATCCCGACAGTCATAACTTTTTTTTTTTTTTTTAAAGCTCCATGTTTTTAATTTTTTGTATTTTTTTGTTTTTTTGTACATTTATATTTTATTTTTTTTAATTAAAGCAAAAATGCAGAATAAAATCCTAAACTTTTACTGTCTATTGAACATGTTGTTATTGGAGTCATGATGATGCCAAGTATGTATATATTTTTGTTTTTATAATTGTTTTGGAACTTTTATATTTTATTAAATATTTGTTTTTTTTTTTAAAAACTTTGTATTGTATTTTCTTACTGAACTTTAGAAAATGTATGTAGGTGTGCTGTGGTGTCTGACGCCGGGTTGTTGTACTTTTTGGCTCTATGGATTGGACTTGTTTTCCAGGCCGTCACAGACATGGTGGATCGGATTCACATCTGAAGAATTTGGAAACTGGTCATCATCTTGAGTCGGTCATGTTCCGCACACCATTCCGCTAAAGTTCTTACAATGTGGTGGAAGCATTATCTCGGGAGTGGGGAGGTGGGTTTCTTTTGGGTTCTCGGCTTAGGGCTCATTTCCACTTGCAAGAGAAAAAACGGTCCGTAATCTGGACTGAAAAAAAAGGGATGAAAAGTATGCGTTTGTTATGCGAGTTCAATGCGATTTTTTTTTTTTTTTTTTTTTATTTATTTTTTTTTTTTAAATCGCACCATCCGTTTTACATCCGTATGACATCCGGTTTTTTTCTCTGCAACTATTTTTATACAGTCATTTACAGGACCATTTACAGTGTTCTGTGCCACAGAATGGTAAGGTATCCGTAAAAAACGGACGGAATACGGATGGTCCGTATTCCATGCGTTTTTTTTCTCACACTCATTGACTTGCATTGGCGAGTCTCGCCCGAGAATCGCAGCAATACGCAGCATGCTGCGTTTTTTTTTTTTCTCAGTCCGATTTCGGCTGAGAAAAAAATCGCAAATGAAAAGACACCTATTGAATAACATTGGTCTGAGTGCAATCCGATTTTTTTTTTTTTATCGGATTGCACTCGTCTGTTTTCCTCGCAAGTGGAAATGAGCCCTTAGTCTGTATTTCAAGCTGCATTGTAGGATTGTTCTGAAGCCTTTGCTTTTCAATTGGTTATTTTTTTCACTTGTGGTTGGCCTGGTTTTTATTAATTATTGGGGGCAATGAAGGATCTGAGCGGTACTTGTGATTGTAATACAGTAGGTTAGCAGTGCTTGGTGGCATGGACGATGTATATGGAGATTTATATTTAGGTGATGCGTATTACTCCTTTTCTCTAAATTTTGGATGGACTATCCATATAGCAGGATCCTTTTTATCACTGCAGTGTTTCAGATAGAGCATGCCTTAGACAACTGACCACCATGCGTCCCGGGGGCTTCTCCGCTGCCCTACACAGGCAGTTCTCTATCTGTACACTGCCATATGGAGGGACCTGTCAGTCTAAGGCATCTGGAGAGGAGAAGCTGCAGGGTACCGGCCTCTTACTAGTCATTGGAGACGCATCGAGCCCAGCCGGCTCTTCATAGTATGGTTTCTCTGAAATGCTGCAGCACCCTAGGGTAAAAAATGCACTATATTGGTGATATCCTGTATCGCCACCACTGCTCATCCAGTGCATGCCTAATCTAATGATCATCTGCCAAGACCTGCCACGGACTATAGAACATGCACCACAGAGGGACCCCGTATAATGAGGCAGCTTAAGTAGTAAGCTGAGTGAGCGTCGTCCTTTCTGCAAACCGTGCCATATGCTTACTGCACACAGACTGTATGTTGTTCAGCTGCTCCCATTAAAGGGTTATTTCCATTTTTAAAACTTATCTACATACAGACTAGGTGATGGTTGTATGATCAGTGAGGGTCCGACCACAAATCCTGTGACTAAGGCTCTAACATATTTTCTTATGTCGTGTTTTTTTTTTTCTCTATTCGGGAACAACAAAGTAGGAACTAATTGAAAGGAGGACAATCCTGAATTGTTTAGCCTTGCACGTAAAGTTTCTTTAGAAAAAAGTTCATGTCCTTGACCTCCACCAAACCTGACACCAATTTTAGAGGAAATTCAATAATGGCCCTTACATTATCCCCCAAATTGTATAATGGTCCCCATATTAGCCCCCTAAGCTCAATAATGGCTTCCACACTGTATAATGGCCACCACATTGGCTTCCATACTGTATAATTGCCCCTGCATTAGCCCCCAAGCCTTATAATGGCCTCTGCATTAATCCCCTAGCTGTATAATGGCCCCCGCATTAGCTCTAATGCTGTAAAAAAGCATTAGTCCCACACTCTATACAGGCCCCCATAATAGTCCTTCCAATGTATGAGGGACCTCCACACTGTATGAGGGTCCCCCATTGCTTATGATGCCCCCACATCACACCACAAGATTTAATAAAACAAAAAATCATATACTCACTTAATCCAGGATTTTGATGAGTCCACTGGAAAGGCAATGTGCTGTCATAGCACCGACGCACGCACAGGACGGCAAGTTTCCAGCACGGCGCAATGGTGTAACTGCATTGGGACTCTGGGTCGTGTCTTCTGTGCACCGGTGCCAGTGCATCACAGACACCGGCATATGCAACTTGTGGTCTAATGAAAGTGGAGAGGTAGTGCAGGGCGCTCCCACATTGTATAATAGCCCCTACATTAGTCCCCAAGCTGTTTAATGGCCCCCCGCATTAGTCCCCAAGCTGTATAATGGCCCCCGCATTAGCTCCCACACTGTATAATGGCCCCTGCATTAGTCCCTAAAATGTATAATGGCCCCTGCATTAGTCCCCAAGCTGTATAATGGCCCCCACATTAGCTCCCACACTGTATAATGGCCCCCGCATTAGTCCCCAAGCTGTATAATGGCCCCTGCATTAGTCCCCAAGCTGTATAATGGCCCCCACATTAGCTCCCACACTGTATAATGGCCCCTGCATTAGTCCCCAAGCTGTATAATGGCCCCTGCATTAGTCCCCAAGCTGTATAGTGGCCCCTGCATTAGTCCCCAAGCTGTATAGTGGCCCCTGCATTAGCTCCCACGTTGTATAATGGCCCCTGCAGTAGCCCCCAAATTTAATATTATGTGTAACTATCATGGATACTATTAGAGAAGAAACTCCAGTTAAGTATATAATTGAAGAAAAAATGGAGTGCTGACTTCATCAGTGTGAAAAAGAAACATCGTTTTATTGATATTTGTATTGCCCAATAATTACATATACAAAAAAATATATTTTAATAATAGAAGGAGGTAGATAGAAAGAGGAATCTTAATCGGCACTCTGGGAATGAAAAGCTGGTTGTGGAACAATCTTCCAGAATATCTGATGTAAGAATATATAACAATGTAAAAAAAAGACAATGCAAAACAAAAAGGTGTTCGCATCACTCTAGAATCAGAGAAATGCTGCAAACTGATAACGTTCAGGTGCTAAACTAATGACTTAATCATTGTTATTCTGAATGCTGTGGGTGATTGTAATTATCAGAGTCTAAATAGACTAACAATGAATAAAGTGCATATGCATGACCAAATATTATTCAGAGACACTCGCCCATTTTATATAGTGCACGTGCACGGACCTAGGATTCCCAGGGGCCGCCCTGGATGCTCATTTCGCATTGGATTTTTCAATTTAACTGTATCTGTGTGCTACCCTCCGAGCTCGGAGCCCTGGGGCAACTGCTCCCTCTGCCCCGCTACTGTCTTTACTTAAAAAAAAGACATCCAGAACTGCACCACTAACTGCAGACCTGTCTCTAATCTCACCTTTATCTCTAAATTCCTGGAATGCTTGGTCTGCTCCCTACTAATCAGCTATCTCTTAGATAACTCTTCTTGACCCTTTACAATCTGTTTCCACTTCTTAGGCCACAAGCACACGTTCAGTATTTTTCGCATTTTTTCGCTATAAAAACGTGATAAAAATGCAAAACAAACGCGAAAAAAACGCTTACATATGCCTCCCATTATTTACAGTGTATTCCGCATATCTTGTGCAAATGTTGGATTTTTTTCCGCGAAAAAATCGCATCGCGGAAAAAAAAGCAACATGTTCATTAAATTTGCGGAATTGTGGGGATTCCGCACAACTAGGAATGCATTGATCTGCTTACTTTCCGCATGTGGCTATGCCCACCATGCGGGAAGTAAGCAGATTATGTACGGTTGGTACCCGGGGTGGAGGAGAGGAGACTCCACGGACTGGGCACCGTATAATTGGTAAAAAAAAAGAATTAAAATAAAAAATAGTCATATACTCACCTTCGATGGCCCCCGCCGTCTTCCCGCCTCTCAGGTGCACGCTGCCGCTTCCGTTCCTATAGCTGGTGTGTGTGAAAGACCTGCGATGACGTCGCGGTCACATGACCGCGATGACGTCACGTGACCGCGACGTCATCGAAGGTCCTGCACACACCATCTATAGGAACGGACGCCGCTGAGGAGATCGGCTGTCTGCAGAGGGTGAGTATAACCATTTTTTATTATTATTTTTACCATTCTATCTTTTACTGTTGATGCTGCATAAGCAGCATCTATAGTAAAAAGTTGGTCACACTTGTCAAACACTATGTTTGACAAGTGTGACCAACTTGTCAATCAGTTTTCCAAGTGATGCTACAGATCGCTTGGAAAACTTTAGCATTCTGCAAGCTAATTACGCTTGCAAAATGCTAAAAAAAAAAAAAAAACGCGAAAAAAACGGGAAAAAACCCAAAAAGAAATATGCAGATTTCTTGCAGAAAATTTCCGGTTTTCTTCAGGAAATTTCTGCAAGAAATCCTGACGTGTGCACATACCCTTAGGCTATGTGCACACGTCAGGATTTCTTGCAGAAAATTCCTGAGAAAAACCTGAAATTTTCTGCAAGAAATCTGCATGCATTTTTGCCGCGGTTTTGCCGCGTTTTTGGTGCTTTTTTTTCCAGACATTTCCCAATGCATTTTATAGTGGGAAATCCGCAAAAAAACCGCAAAATTAATGAACATGCTGCGTCTTTTACCGCGATGCGTTTTTTTCGCAGAAAAAAAAAACGCATCATGTGCACAAAAATTGCGGAATTCATTCTAAATGACGGGATGCATATTGTATGCTGTTTTTTTTGCGGTTTTATAGCGTTTTTATCGGGGAAAAAACGCGAAAAATCAGCAATGTGTGCACACAGCCTGACACTCTATAGAAATATCCCTCACTGAAGTCTCTCATGATCTAACCGCAAAGTCTAATGGTCACTGCTCCCTGCTAATTCTGGATCTTTCTAAAGTATTCGACATTGTGGATCACCAGCTGCTCCTCACTTTGCTGTGCTATATCTGTCTCAAGGATCCTGCTTGGTTCTTGGTTCTCCTACCTCATTGACCGTTCCTTCACTGTATATTTTCCTGGCTCCTCCATCTCACCTCTTCCTCTTACTGTTGGGGTTCCTCAGGTTTCAGTCCTAGTCCCCCTCCTCTTCTTATGTACTGCCCCTCTTGGACAAACCCACAGTAGATTTGGTTTCCAGTACCATCTCTTTGCTAATAACAACCAATTATACACATCGTCTCCTCTCATCACGCCTGCATTATTACAAAATTACCGTACTACAAAATTCAAGTGATTGTCTGTCCACTGTCTGTAACATCATGTACTCCGTGTATCTCAGACTGAATCTTTCCAATACTGAACTCCTTGTGTTTCCTCCTACTAATCAATCTAAACCCAATTTCCATGTGTTGGTATGCCGTAACTCCAAAGCAGCACACCCACTGTCTTGGGGTTATATTTGACTCCGATCTTTCTTTCACTCTCTGCATCCGATCACTCGCTCATGTCACCTGCACATCAAAAATCTCTCCAGAATACAACCTTTTCTTACCTTTGACTCTGCAAAAAAACAGTTTCTGTTGCTGTGATTTGTTCTTGTCTGGACTACTGCAATTCTCTGGTAATGTCTCCCTCTTTACTAAACTTACCCCTCTGCAATCTATTCTCAATGCAGAAGCCAGGGTCCTGTTTCTGTCCAGCCTCTACACTGATGCCTCCATCCTGTACCAGTCATTGCAATGGTTACCCATCCGCTACAGAATAAAATATTATCTCTTCACTTTTACTCACAAAGCTCTCCACAATTCTGTTCCACCTATATCTCCTTCCTCATCTCTGTCCACCACCCTAGTTGTGTTCTGAGTTTCCCTTATTATCTAAGACTAACCTCCTCTGTAAGCCGATTTTCACTCTCCAGTCTTCAAGATTTATCTCGAGCCATGCCTGTTCTCATGGAGTTAACCAAATTGTCTAGGGTAGGGCATTCCAGTATCTACAGTTTCAAACATGCTCTAAAAACATATCTCTTCAGTTTGGCCTCTCACTTCACTAATATAACTGTTGCCCGTTCTTTCTTGCTAAATTTACTTCCAAAAACTGGTTCCTCCTATCATCTGTGTGCTGGCGTTCCATTCAAAGTCCGTTATGCTAGGTTCACATTGCGTTAGTGGGTGATCGCTAACGGACAGCGTTGCACGGCGAAAATGTCGCAATTAACGCCGTGCAACGGGTCCGTTAGCGCACCCATTGACAGCAATGTAAATTTCGCCTGCAGCGCATCACTAGCGCGTGCCTTTTTCGGCTCGCGCTAGTGATGTGCCGTTCTTCTGTGACGCGCCTCGGACGCTGCTTGCAGCGTCCGCGGCGCGCCCGAGGTCCGTTCCCCGCTCTCGCAGATCGGGGATCTGCGAGAGCGGGGACGTTAACGCGACCCCTGAACGCGGCCCCTAAATAAACATTGCGTTAGCGCAATCCGCTAGCGCTAGCGCTAAACGGATTGCCCTAACGCAATGTGAACCTAGCCTTAGACTGATGGAGAGAGCTAGCCAAGTGCTGTACTCTGTCAGCGGCATTTCCTATTTTCTAATTTCTTTGAGTCTTATTTTATGGACTTGATTCTTGGAATAATTAGCTTGATATCTCTTCCATTATCCCACTAGATTGTGACCCACGATTTCATTCTGATAATCGTTAACCATGTTCTTAGTGTCCTCTTATCTAAAGTGTAAAGAGTAACCATAAAGAGTGAAGTGCAAGTGTAAAGGGTAACGGTTACCACATTGAGTGAAACTGCAATCTCTGAGGCATTTCGGAGGCTGAGGGACCATGAATTGGTGGAAGGTGTTGGGATTTTCTTTCGGGGCTTTGGTTGTATTGGCCATCGGACTGCTGATTGGCCATTTTGGTATTTCGGGTGGTGCCGATCCAGAATGGGTGAAGAATCTTGCTCAAGATCTTGATGAAAAGTTTATCCAACAATTCATGAAGGAGGTGGATACCGAGAAGATCAAGGAGAACCTGAGGTGAGACTCAACACCCTCACTTGGTATAGACAGAAATCTCTAGTTTTTACTTTCCCCAACCTACCCTTTATATTGTTTGCTCCGTCAGATAAGCAAGTAAGCAGAGTTTTGTCTTTTTTTTTTTAGTAAACCCTGAGCAGTGATTTTTAGCCAAGAGTCACAATGTATATGCTTGGTCTTGTATGGTTCACATTGGTTAAGGTTCCAATTCTGAGAACTTCATTCAATGGACAAGGATCTAAGCTGAAATGGGTAGCCCAGGATTTGAAAAACTTAACTACTTGTAAAAACAGCGCCACTCCTCTCCATAGATTGTGTTTTGCATTGCAACTCCATTCTATTTTGTAACGTACATGGCCATGAGGAGACACCGCCATACTCTCCACTCCGGCCGCTGTCGCGTTCTCACGATGCTCCTCCTTCTCCTATGCAGGGGAGCGCACGCACATAGTAAAATGCCCCCAGCCAGCAGCTGGGAGACTGTTAGTAAATTATACGTCTGCAAGATGACTCCCAGCCGATAGCTGGGAGTCATGTTGTATTTAAAGTCACACTCCTCAATAGGGAGGTGCATGAACAACCCCTATAGTTTAGGGTTAGTGGTGTTGGTGTGTGCAGTTGTATGTTGCCAGGTTCCCTGTCCTTAGTTTGTTGTAATTATTCCCTTTCCTGTGTCGTTCCATTAGTAAAGTATAGTGCGTTCTTTATTTTGTGGCCGGTTGGTATCATAATCCTGAACCCATGTTGGTGGTACCTGTACCCGAACCCCTGGCGCTAGTGAGACCAGCTCCCGAACTACTTCCTGATAATGGAGTGTGTGAACAAGAACCTGTCTTCAAGATCCAAGTTGTCTGTATAGTCTGTCTGTCTCCGAATCCTGCTCGGCTGTGACTCCTGCACAGCGAACCCGACCACTTGGGATCGGCAGCTGTAGGTCTTACTGGGAGTGGTACCAGGCAGCTACCTGTAGCCCAGTCTGTTTCAACCACCTAGAGCTCCAGTGAACACCTGGAAGCCGCTTTGATATGCCCCTTCCTAGGCAGGCCTGGTGCAGTGGGTCCACGAACCACATGTGCCACTGACAAGCGTGATACATTTACTATAGGGTGGCACTGTATCTTGCAGACATCAGCCATATTTTTCTATTCCTGTACAATCAGTATTTGTTTCTAAGGTGACTTTGATCGTGAAACGAAGATTGCTGTTGAATACTGCCAACTGATGTCTCCTTCATTACCTCTACTCTTAGCTTGAGATATCAAGAAATGAGTGTCGCGAGCAGTTAGGCCAAAAAATTTCCTTTCAAAGCCGGTCATCTTGTAACACTGATCTGCGGATAACTCAAGCTGAAAAGAATGGCAGAAAAATATACATCTCTACATGGCAACGTAATGCCTGAATTGCGACCGCAAAGGAACTGTTGCCAGATGTTGGAACCTCCTGGATCTTTGGCCTTGAGTTGGATGTGATTTGGCCAACAAAGACCACAATGTCAAAGCCAAATGGCCTCTGTTGACTACCCAAACATGGTGACTTCTGTATTCTGATCAGCCAAAAATATAATTTAATATAAGGGCCACATCTATGATGCCAAGAGATGAAAGGATCTGTAGCAGAAGGGAGTGGTCCACAGTGTCGAAGGCAGAAGACAGGTCCAGGAGAAGGAGGACAGAGTAATGTCGCTTGCTCCTGACAGAAGGTCGTTGGTGACTTTAGTTAGGGCACTTTCAGTTGAGTGGTGGGGTAGGAAGCCATATTGTAACCGATCAAAGAGGTAGCAATATATTATATTATATATATTAATATAATTTAATTACCGACCCCCATGAAAACATGAAAAAGGCGGAGGTTGCCAAGGTGCAAAATACTGATGAGTGGTCGGGGTGCGAGTGGTTGTATCATCTCTATTTTGAACCTGTGCTACCTCCACCTAAAAGATTTTGGAGTGGAAACTCTCCAAAGCTCCTCAAAAATGTTGAATTTCTGCTCTGAAAACTCAGCAAAATGACTGTGAACACATAGCTTAAGGCTGACTTCACAAGTTTAACATTCATGGCCCAAGTACGAACAGCAATGTGCTAACTGGATATGGGTCTCCTGACTCAGATTTGGCCTCATATGAGGCTCTTGAGTTCAGGTCAGTAGACCTACGACCGGTTCAGACATTGCAGTCTGTATTCGGACCATACATGTCAAATTTTTTAGCTTATGCAGAGCAATTAATTCTACAGATGCTGTAAATCAGCTTTCACGATTAACCGTTGTTTTAATTTTTTTTTTTATAACCTAAATCAATAGTACACATAACAATAAGAAACTAATATTTCTTATCAGCAAAATCTGCTTCTTTCTCCTCCTGGACTGATCATTCATTCTTAAAATACTTTATGCATGGGCAAAATCGCTTTTCAGTGAGATTCTCCCATTATTGAGAGAGATGGCAGTTGGTTCTCATAAAGTTCTATGGAACTTGCAGCAGAATGTATTATAGTAGTTATATTCTTGTACATAGGGGCTGTATTATAGTAGTTATATTCTTGTACATAGGAGCAGTATTATAGTAGTTATATTCTTGTACATAGGAGCAGTATTATAGTAGCTATATTCTTGTCCATAGAGGCAGTATTATAGTAGTTATATTCTGGTACATAGGGGCAGTATTATAGTAGTTATATTCTTGTACATAGGAGCAGTATTATAGTAGTTATATTCTTGTACATAGAGGCAGTATTATAGTAGTTATATTCCTGTACATAGGGGCAGTATTATAGTAGTTATATTCTTGTACATAGCCGTATTATAGTAGTTATATTCTTGTACATAGGAGCATTATTATAGTAGTTATATTCTTGTACATAGGAGCAGTATTATAGTAGTTATATTCTTGTACATAGAGGCAGTATTATAGTAGTTATATTCTTGTACATAGGGGCAGTATTATAGTAGTTATATTCTTGTACATAGCCGTATTATAGTAGTTATATTCTTGTACATAGGAGCAGTATTATAGTAGTTATATTCTTGTCCATAGAGGCAGTATTATAGTAGCTATATTCTTGTACATAGGGGCAGTATTATAGTAGTTATATTCTGGTACATAGGGGCAGTATTATAGTAGTTATATTCTTGTACATAGGAGCAGTATTATAGTAGTTATATTCTGGTACATAGGGGCAGTATTATAGTAGCTATATTCTTGTACATAGGGGCAGTATTATAGTAGTTATATTCTTGTACATAGGAGCAGTATTATAGTAGTTATATTCTTGTACACGGGCAGTATTATAGTAGTTATATTCCTGTACATAGGGGCAGTATTATAGTAGTTATATTCTTGTACATAGGGAGCAGTATTATAGTAGCTATATTATTGTACATAGGAGCAGTATTATAGTAGTTATATGCTTGTATATAGAGGGCAGCATTATAGTAGTTATATTCTTGTACATAGGGGCAGCATTATAGTAGTTATATTCTTGTACATAGGGGGCAGCATTATATTAGTTATTCTTGTGCATAGGGGCAGTATTATAGTAGTTATATTCTTGTACATAGGGGCAGTATTATAGTAGTTATATTCTTGTACATACGGGGAATATTGTAGTTATAATCTTGCACATAGGGGTCAGTATTATAGTAGTTATATTCTTGTACATAGGGTCAGTATTATAGTCCTTAAATTCTTGTACATAGATACGATCAGAGAAAGCTATGGCCCACAGCGCCCAATGCCACTCTTAGCTGCTCAACCATGCTCCTCCAAAACCAGCTTCTCCACCATGACAGAAGATCAGCTCTCCACCCTCCTGTCAAGATCACACCTCACCACCTGCACTCTCGACCCGCTCCCGTCCCACCTCATCCCTAGCCTTTCCACGGTCTTCATCCCAACCCTAGCACACCTCTTCGACCTCTCACTCACAACAGGTGTCTTCCCCTCATCCTTCAAGCATGCCAAGATTACACCCATCCTCAAAAAGCCCTCCCTCGACCCATCCTCTGTCTAGCTATCGCCAGATATCTCTTCTCCCTTATGCCTCCAAATTACTGGAGCAACACGTCCATCTTGAACTGTCCTCCCACCTCTCCTCTTGCTACCTCTTTGATCGGTTACAATATGGCTTCCGACCCCACCACTCAATTGAAAGTGCCCTAACTAAAGTCACCAACGACCTTCTAACTGTCAGGAGCAAGCGACATTACTCTGTCCTCCTTCTCCTGGACCTCTCTTCTGCCTTTGACACTGTGGACCACTCCCTTCTGCTAAAAATCATTTCATCTCTTGGCATCATAGACGTGGCCCTATCCTGGATCTCGTCATATCTGACAGACCGAACATTCAGTGTCTCCCTCCCCCACACCACCTCCTCACTTCGCCCCTTGTCAGTCAGTGTTCCTCAAGGCTCTTTTCTAGGACCCCTACTCTTCTCCATCTACACCTTCGGCCTTGGACAGCTCATAGAATCCCACGGTATGCGGTACCATCTCTACGCCGATGACATTCAGATCTACCTATCCGGACCTGACCTCACCTCCTTACTTACCAAAATCCCGCACTGTCTGTCTGCTATTTCAGCCTTCTTTTCTGTTCGTTTTCTAAAACTGAACATGGACAAAACAGAATTCATCATCTTTCCCCCATCTCACTCTACCCCTCCACCAGACCTATCCATCAATGTCAATGGCTGCTCACTTTCCCCAGTCCCACACGCCCGGTGCCTCGGGGTGATCCTCGACTCTGCCCTCTCTTTCAAGCCACATATCCAAGCCCTTGCCTCCTGCCAGCTCAAACTCAAAAATATTTCCCGGATCCGCGCATTCCTTGACCGCGACACCACAAAAACACTAGTGCATGCCCTTATCATCTCTCGCCTTGACTACTGCAACCTCCTACTCTCTGGACTCCCCTCTAGCACCACTCCAATCCATCCTACACTCTGCTGCCCGACTAATCTACCTGTCTCCCCACTATTCCCCAGCCTCCCCCCTATGCCAAGCCCTTCACTGGCTTCCTATCGCCCAGAGGCTCCAGTTCAAAACCCTGACAATGACATACAAAGCCATCCACAACCTATCTCCTCCATACATCTGTGACATGGTCTCCCGGTACTTACCCACACACAACCTCCTATCATCTCAAGACCTCCTTCTCTACTCCCCTCTCATCTCTTCTTCCCACATCCGCATCCAAGACTTCTCCCTGCTTCCCCCATACTCTGGAACTCTCTACCCCAACACATCAGACTCTCGCCTACCATAGAAACCTTCAAAAAGAACCTGAAGATTCACCTCTTCCGACAAGCCTACAACCTGCAGTGATCCTCAACCTACTGAACCGCCGCACAACCAGCTCTACCCTCTCCTAGTGTATCATCACCCATCCCCTGCAGACTGTGAGCCCTCGCAGGCAGGGTCCTCCCTCCTTATGTACCTGTGTGCCTTGTTTTTTTGCCCATGTTTAATGTATTTGTCTATATTTGCCCCCCTTTTTCACATGTAAAGCGCCATGGAATAAATGGCGCTATAAAAATGTATAATAATAATAATAGGGGCAGTATTATAGTAGTCATATTATTGTACATATGGGCAGTTGTATAGTAGTTGATCGATCCTATTGTTACACCCTTAATAAGTGTATCTAAATAATATACCTTTTTGCCTTCCCGATTGTATAGTCTGGGCAGTTATGGTGAAAGGCTTTTTGAAATTTTAACGTGACACAATTTAGTTAAGGGTTAACTTATCTCCTTTCAATCATGCCCTCAACCTCTGTTCTAGGCTGGAAAGTGAGTATAAATCACACCAAGACACCGTCCACACACCCCGGATTAGGACTTAATATAAAAGTACAGTGCTAAAAATGACTAAACTGCGAAAAATAAGGCGACATAAATGTATAAACACTAAACAGTTATAAAATATGAGAAATAACACAAATATCTTAACGATTCTATCTAAAGCTGGTCTTTTGTTGCCTTGGGCGTAGGGAAGGTTTATGGCTCACACTCGGCTTGGCTGACCCCAAAGTTTCCAGTACGGTGTTAAATTTTAATAGGAAAATGCAGGTCTGTAACTGGATCCTGGGCCAATAAGGAGGCGGGCACATTGAATATTAAATAGCTCATTTCTTCCATCCTCCCCCCTTCTTATAGTAAATGAGCCTGGCTTCATTGGACCCTCTGCCCATCCTCTGAAGCCCAGGCTCACCCGGGCGAGGTATCAGGAATGACCATTGTGGTAGTCCCAGCGATATTGCCCTTGATTTTGAGTTTCTCTTAGCCTCCTGACCTGAAATAAGAGTTCATAGATCTCAAGCCCTTTGTCCAGTTTATCATATGAATATCAGACTTATCCTAATATTTATATTTCCCCTTACAATCACAATTATCTCTTATTCTGCAGAACCCTGTCTTTGAAGCCCCACGTGGCCACGAGTGAGGCGGATGAAGAGTTGGTGCAGCTTCTGCTGTCTCGCTGGAAGGACCCAACGATTGGTCTGGATGAAGCCAAGGATGAGCGATATAATGTCTTCCTATCATTCCCAGATGAAAGTAATCCAAACAACGTCAGAGTGTGTAAGTGACACCGGTTACATGTATTACGCATAAATGGAGACTCAAGATTGCAATACATATTATCTCTTAAGAACGTGGTTAATTTAGGCCATCAGGACACAGCATTTCTTTTCTTTTTTTTTCACATAACGAGGGTCGTAACTATTTATAGATCTTTTTTTACATTTATTTTATTTTTATATATATTTACTCTCATAATTTTATGTATTTTTTATTTAATAAAGATTTTAATATTTTTATTTAGATTTGATATATATGTATTATTTTTTATATATATATTTATTTTTTATTTATTTATTACTATTTCAGGGTCTATAATACTATGTTTATGTGCATAATTTTACGCATTTGCTTTATATCAGCTGGATAGGGGATAATTGTTAGATTGGTGGCTTGGTTTTTGTATTAGGTTTTTTTTTCGGGTATTTCTTTGGATACATTACATGGAGGTACCCTAATGAAAAAATGTTATCATATGGGTTAGGTAAGTATACGTTAGGTTTGTTGTGTATCTTTTACCCTTATTTTTTTTTTTACAGTGAGTCCGGAAGGCGACGTCAAGTTTGAGTCAAACCAAACGGAGGCCCAACTTACAGAAGACCAAAAAGACCCAAACATCCTACAGCCATTTCTTGCATACGCACCTAATGGTACCGTTAAGGTACCTTGCTTGAGATTTAATATTCACTTATTGGGCTTCTTACAGGCAAAAAAGGGCGAAGAATAATGCATGACTGAAGGATCAGACTACGCAAGGTTTATTTGTAGTCTGTAACCATGGAGATACAGAGCTGTACAGTATTTCTTCATTTTTCATTGAGTTATGTTTTAAATTTTATTTTTCAGGGAAACCTCGTGTTTGCAAATTTTGGCAGGATAAGTGATTTTCAATACCTCGCTAATATAATAAATCTGAACGGCACCATTGCGATTGTACGATATGGAGGAACAGGCAGAGTTAATAAGGTGAGCTATATCTTAAAAGTTTACATGGAATATAACTTTAATCCAAGAATAAAGATGACTGTGTGGTGTTTATTAGTTTCATTCTCTCACCATCCATATACCCATTATTACCCATATAGGACACAGTAAGTGGGAAGCTGAGTTATTGTAGATATTCAGGTCTGTCGGAGGAGAAAAATGAATAAAGATTGGGAGATGTGAAATAACCCCAATATTGAAGGACCAGCTGTCCATATGGGAATTATAGATGATAAAGTCATATAGATGACAGCAGCATCAGCGCCTGTTCGAGCAGAATTTTTGTCTGTCAGTATTCCTTCCACAGGGAAATGAATGGGGCGATAGGAAACAATCTCTAGGCTCTCTTTTCCTAGTATGGATGGGGTTGGGAATGTGAATCATATTCTATAAATCTTAAGTGATTATTTTATGAATGGATTTTCAGGCAATAAATGCTGCGAAATATGGAGTTGTTGGAGTAATCATTTACACTGATCCCAAAGATATAAATGATGGAAAGTCCAATCCTAACGAAACCTATCCCCACTCCTGGTATATGCCTCCATCTGGTGTAGAACGGGGTTCGTTCAAGGAAAATTTTGGAGACCAACTCACTCCCTACTATCCAGCTAAAGGTATCGGTGGCGAGGCGATGAGGTTGTGCCCTTCCCAAGGACACCCATGACAGTATTTTCTTCTTAAAGAAGACCTGTCGCCAAGTAAAAAGGCTCCAGTTTTTACTTTTATTTAATTTACAGTATACTGTCCCCCCTCCCTGAATATTTCTTTTTTTTATTTTATTTTACGGACATGGACCTTTTTTTAGTTCTAATTCTTAAGATCTTTACAAGGGGGTGGTACATACAGGATTCTCCTCGTGGGTGGGTCTTTAGGCTGCTTTGCCTTATTACTCTGAGTGCATCACCCCCTTGTAAAGATCCCAAAGAAATAAAAAGGTCCATATCTCTGGAACCGTATGGCGGAATTAAAAAGATCCAAAATCGGCCATTATCAGGGGAGCAGCTGGAATAAAAATAAGAGCACAAACTGGACACTTGTCACCTGGTGACTAGTGATGAGCGAATATACTCGTTACTCGGGATTTCTCTAGCATGCTCCGGGATCCTCCGAGTATTTGTTAGTGCTCAGAGATTTAGTTTTCATCACCGCAGCTGAATGATTTACATCTGTTAGCCAGGCTGAGTACATGTGGGGATTCCCTAGCAACCAGGCAACCCCCACATGTACTCATGCTGGCTACCAGATGTAAATCATTCAGCTGCGGCAAGAAAAACTAAATCTCCGAGCACTAAAAAATACTCGGAGGTTACCTGAGCATTCTCGAGAAATCTCGAGTAACGAGTATATTCGCTCATCACTACTGGTGACAGCTCTTCTTTTAAGCACCCAAATATATTGTATGAATACATTTTTTTCTCCATAATGCCTATCTTCTTCTTATATGTATTTCTCAGAATTTACTTATAGGATTCCAGAGTCTGAGATAAGAGGCATTTCCCATATACCGGCACAGCCAATTGGTTTTGACAATGCCCGGACCCTGATATGGTAATACCATAATATATGACATCATAAGACTTTATTGTGTAGCTATGTATGGTACAGTATATAAAAATAGCCAACCAGTATAAAAATTATATATACGGTAATATATCACAATTGTGTATATATACAGTGGGTACGGTAAGTATTCAGACCCCTTTACGTTTTTCACTCTGTTTCATTGCAGCCATTTGGTAAATTCAAAAAAGTTCATTTTTTTCTCATTAATGTACACTCTGCCCCCATCTTGACTGAAAAAAACAGAAATGTAGTAATTTTTGCAAATTTAAGTAAAAAGAAAAACTGAAAGTCACATTCTGTCCATTTCCTTGTGATCCTCCTTGAGATGGTTGTACTCCTTCATTGGAGGCCAGCTGTGTGTAATTAAACTGATAGGGCTTGATTTAGAAAGGCGCACACCTGTCTATATTAGGCCGGGGTCACACTGGTGACTAAAACGGACGAGTGCAATGCGATAAAAAATCGCATTGCCCTCGGACCAATGTTAAACTAGGGGGCAGCTCCCAGCAGCCGATTTTTTGTCCGCCGTTTTCCACGGTCCGAGATAATCGCAGCATGCTGCGATTGTCACGGACACTCGGCCGACTGTCGGCTCACTCGCACCCATATAAGCCTATAAGTGCGAGTGAGACAGCGCACACCACTCGGATATCATCCGAGTGATGTGCGTTAAATGCTGACCCCGGCAATAGAGGAGATGGAGAAATTAGTTTCTCCGCCTCCTCCGCAGCTGTGCTCTGATCTGCTCTCTGCGAGACGCTCGGAGAACAGATGCATGACACTCGGCTCCTGCTCTCAGCAGAGCAGGCGCCAAGGGTCATTAGCATATCGCATCCAATGCTCTCGCATCGGATGCAATAAACTAGTGTGACCCCAGCCTAAGACCTCACAGCTCACAGTGCATGTCAGACCAGATGAGGTCAAAGGAACTAGCCAAGGAGCTGAGAGACAGAATTGTGGCAGGGTTACAACAGAATTTCTGCAGTACTCAAGGTTCCTAAGAGCACAGTGGCCTCCATAATCCTTAAATGGAAGAGGTTTGGGACCACCAGAAGTCTTCCTAGACCTGGCCGTCCAGCCAAACTGAGCAATAGTGGGGGAAGAGCCTTGGTGAGAGAGGTAAAGAAGAACCCCAAGATCACTGTGGCTGAGCTCCAGAGATGCAGTAGGGAGATGGGAGAAAGTTCCACAAAGTCAACTATCACGGCAGCCCTCCACCAGTCAGGCCTTCATGGCAGAGTGGCCTGACGGAAGCCTTTCCTCAGTGCAAGACATATGAAAGTCCGCATAGAGTTTGCTAAAAAACACATGAAGGACTCCTAGACTATGAGAAATAAGATTCTCTGGTCTGATGAGAGGAAGATAGACCTTTTTGGTGATAATTTTAAGCGGTATGTGTGGAGAAAACCAGGCACTGCTCATCACCTGCCCAATAGAATCCCAACAGTGAAACATGGTGGTGGCAACATCATGCTATGGGGGTGTTTTTCAGCTGCAGGGACAGGACGACTGGTTATCATTGAAGGAAACATGAATGTGGCCAAGTACAGAGATATCCTGGATGAAAACCTCTTCCAGACTGCTCTGGACCTCAGACTTGGCCGAAGGTTCACCTTCCAACAAGATAATGACCCTAAGCACACAGCTAAAAAGGAGTGGCTTCAGAACAACTCTGTGACCATTCTTGACTGGCCCAGCCAGAGCACTGACCTAAACCCAATTGAGCATCTCTGGAGAGACCAGAAAATGGCTGTCCACCAACGTTCACCCTCCAACCTGACAGAACTGGAGAGGATCTGCAAGGAAGAATGGCCGAGGATCCCCAAATACAGGGGTGAAAAACTTGTTGCATCATTCCCAAGAAGACTTATGGCTGTACTAGCTCAAAAGGGGCTTCTACTCCATACTGAGCCAAGGTGTCATGCTCGCGCCCAGACTGGTTGGCGCGGGCGTGCGGGGAAGTGGCCCCACTGGACCACAGACCAAACCTCCCTGGAAGGGGCGTAACTAAGTAGCTTCCTAGGTGTTCGCTGGAGCCTCTGATGGTGAGGTCAGACTTGTGCAATAGGAAGCTACCAGGTACCACTCCAGGGTGGAGTCTGGTTGTGGCTGCTGATCCCACCGGGGAACGGAACATAGACAAGCAAGCGGGCACGGCTGGCACATAGGCAGGCAGACGGGTACAACAGGAACACTGTGACACGGCAGAGAACACAGGGCTGGCAGAGACACGGCAGAGAACACAGGGCTGGCAGGAACACAGGACTGGTAGGAACGGCAGGAAACACAGGACTGGCTAGGACGGCAGGAACACAGGACTGGAAGGCATGGCAGGAACGGCAGGAACACTGGATTGGAAGGCACGGCAGAGAACACAGGACTGGTTGATGTGGTTTATGAAGGAACAGGTAGGAACCTGTTCACACTGGAGGTGCAGGTACGGATATGTAGTGTGGAGGAACAGGTAGGGACCTGTTCACACAAGAGGTGCAGGAAAGGAAACAAGCAGAAAGGAATGAGGTATGAAGGAACAGGTTGGGGCCTGTTCACACAGGAGATGTAGGTACGGAAACAAGCCGGAAGGAAAGGAGAATGAAGGAACAGGTTGGGACCTGTTCACACAGGAAGAGAACCGCAAGGCTGCGGAAAGGAATGGTAGAGCAGCAAGAGAAAGTGTAGCAACTAAAGCTAAGCAGAGCAGAACCGCAAGGAATATGGAGAGGAGCTGCAGCGAGCGGTTTCTGCAGCAAAGCAGAGTGGAGCCACAAGGAATGTGGAGAGGAGCTGCTGCAAGGGATTACGGTAGCTACAGAAGCTAAGCAGAGTAGAAAGGAGCAGAACCGCAGGAGTGCGGAGCATAGGCAAAGCCACAAAGGTACAGAGCAGGCAGAGCCGCAAGAGCGCGGAGTGTAAGCAGACTGAGAACACGAGGAAAGACACAGCAGGGAAGGAAGCCACAGACAAGGAGACCGAGATAAGACTAAGTTCAGACAAGGAAATGGAACAAGACAAGAAACAAGGACAAAGACACAGGGACCAGGATATTCTGCCTCCTGGAGGGCGGACAACAAGATCAAGGCAATAGCACAGAGGAAAGCCTCCAGAGAGGGAGTAACTCAGAGCAAGGCCTGGCAAACTCAGAAGCTAAACACAAACTGAGCTAACACATTGCACAGGCCCAGACCACTGGGTGGAGCTGCACTAAATACTGGAGGCCTCCTGGCAATTGGTCAGGAACAGATTAGACAGATGCACCTGATTCCTATAAGAACCAGAGAGTTCAGGCGCCGCCCCTCTATACACAGAACCATGCAGAGAGCAGAGACACAGAACATGGAGCTGGCAAGAAACAGAAACCACATCATGACCTGGAGCAGTGGGTAAGATAGTGTGAGAAATTCGAGGCCATGCCGTGATGCCAGCAGAGTTGTTACACAAGGGTCTGAATACTTATGACTATGAGATATTTCAGTTTTTCTTTTTTTAATTAATTTGCAAAAATTACAGCATTTCTGGGGGGTTTTTCAGTCAAGATGGGGGTCTATATGCTTTTCACTGCACGTATGGTGCTTATATTGTGTGGCAACAGGGATTACGTTATTTTGTGAGAGTACAGAAGATATCAGCGAGGTAGAAAGTGATCCAGTGCTACCAGATGGGGATGTAGTGTGTGTTGGCCATTGTCAGAACATGATATTTCCATGAACTAGTGTTAGGGGGTGGGAGTCCGTCAAATTAAAGGAAATAAATGCCTTCCATTGACGTTTATGGGATGATCAGTACAACCATATTTTTGGTATTTTTTATTATTGATTTATGTCTACAGTGTATTTGCTGCAATAAAATTCTGTTGCAAATACGCATTAAATAGTGCTTTGGATCTTACTGCTGCAAAGCATGTAAAAAACCCCAAACCATTATACTCGCCTTACGTAGCACTTCCCTTGCCTGGCCTCCCACTGGTCTGTGATTGATTGTGTCCTTACTATACTGTCCACAGTGAACTGGATGGACCTCTTGCACCAGAATCCTGGCAAGGCGCTCTCGGATGTAACTATAACATAGGACCTGGCTTCCGGCCAGGTAATTTCAATAACAGGTATTTCACATTTTTGTCTTTCTCGCCTGCACTAAATACGTTTCCTCAATGATAAATTAAGGTGTGCAAAAACACAAATTTTCACCCATGGCTGGTAACAGAGAGTACAGTACCTTGATATGTGCAGACAATTTATTACAGACCCCACGAGTAGCCGGGTTAGGATAACCCCTCTAACTTATTCTATCGTTTAAATTAAATTAGGTTTTAAGAGGGAATTCTCAACTGGACCACTTTTGTCCGTTTTTGTGGAATAGAAAATACGGCTGCAATAAAGTTGTCATTTTATTTCCTCCTAACTCCAGTTATCAACGTCAATGTGTAAATTCAAGCCTCAAATCCTGAGTTAAAAAAATGGGTGCTCAATATAGTATTATAGCTGTGGTTATGTGCATGTTGCACACTCGATTAATGATTAATTTCGATGTTGAGCTTTGAAGGAAGAGATATCCTATTTTGCTTTAATAAGATAAGAGAGCAACTGGTCCAGGTCAAATATCTACAATGCCTTATTCAAAGTGTGATTTACGGCATGGGCACGGATTCAAGCAAGCATTGCATGAAGTATGATGTAAACTAGCTGGCTTTTAGAAGCAGTGATGAGGACTTGACTCTGTAGCTCCGCTTTATCGGGGGACATGGCAGACAGCAATCACACTGAATTTGAAAGGGGGGAGAAGTCTGCGGAATAAAGGGCTGAACTATGGAGAAAAAATGGAACATTCAGTAGGTTCTTTACATGCGGGTCTATGAGTAATGTGAATTTTTTAAAGGGGGGAGGTATGTGGGCAGCTGAGACGATCACAGGATGATCAGACAGAAAAGTGAATAAACTTTAGCACGGGCCAAGTTTTAACTTTTCTCAAAGTGTTTATCTGCTTCGAAGATGACCCCCAAAATGACAAAGGGAGTGAAATAGCTAGGGGGCGTCATAAAGGGAACTAAAAAAGATAAATTAAAAGTCTTTTTTTTTTTAAGTTATTAAAAATAAGAAATACAAATTTAAAAACATTAAAAAAGAATCACCCCCCCCCCATTTTTTTCTATTTAAAAAAAAAAAATGAAATATACATATTTTGTATTGAAGAATCCATAACAGTCTGATATATCAAAATCTAACATTAATTATCCTAATTGGTAAAGAGGAAGAAGAACGAAATGCCAGAATTGTTTAGGTTTTTTTAAGTTGCAGCAATAATGCCAAAAAAATCGCCCCGCACTCCCAGGCAGGGTAAATGGAGGGTGACCTCTATTACGTACATCCAGTTAGGTAAAAACCTGTTATAATATCGGAATTATTCTACCATCACAATAAGTTTAATTTGTATTTCAGTGAAGTCCAAGTTAATGTTTACAACAAGCGGACGATACGATCTTCAGCGAATGTGATGGGGCTCATCAGAGGAGCCGTAGAGCCGGGTGAGAACCCTTGTGAATTCTCCACATTTCTAAATTAATTTTGACTTAAAATGACATCAGATTTTCCCACAAGACCTAAATGTAGATAAAGAATCAAATTAAGCGAGTCCAAAATATTAGACTTTGTAAGAACAGGGATCTATCAGCAGATTACTGGACCCTAAACCAACATCATCTACTGTAGGTAAAGCATCTGAAATGTTGATTATGTCTAGACCCCTGGTCTCAAACTGTAGTTCTCGAGGGCCGCAAACCATGCGTGTCTTCAAGATTTCCTTAGCATTGCACAAGGTGCTGGAATCATTATCTGTGCAGGTGATGAAATGATCACCTGTGCAGTACAAGGAAATCCTGAAAACATGACCTGTTTGCGGCCCTTGAGGAATGCAGTTTGAGACCTCTGGTCTAGACCTTTGTATTATAAAGTTAATTTCTCCGTTTTCTAAAAATCCATTGGCATATGAGCTCACAAGTGCAGGGGGCTTGGCCAGCACTTACAGTTCTCCAGCCTCCGTCCCTCTTTCTCCTCCCACTGCCGGCCTCCTGTCAGTGACTGACAGGTCACTCTTCTCACCTGCTACCCTGGTCGAGATCTCCCATAGGCGCCATCATTCCCAGGGGCAGCACATGATTGGCCCGTAAATTACACAGGGTTCTGGCTAATGTATGAAGCGCTGGGTGCAGTAGTGTTGTGTCAATTACATATCGGTTATTCCTATCTCTGCTATTACGGCAACTTCTCCGTATCCAGACAGGTACGTTATTTATGGCAACCACAGGGATAGCTGGGTGCATGGAGCCATCGATCCAAGCAGTGGGACTGCAGTGATGTTGGAGCTAACCAGAATTTTGGGCACCAAGCTGAAAAGTGGTAAGTTTCCTCCAATTCTAGCTCAGGGTCTCCTTCTTGTAACTTTTCCCAATGAGGCTCCGATATAATCTGTGACATATTTCAGGTAAATGGCGTCCTCGCAGAACCATCATTTTTGGCAGTTGGGGAGCAGAAGAGTTTGGTCTTATCGGCTCAACTGAGTTTGCGGAGGTAAAAGAGGAAAGTGGTCTTCACAGTCATTTCTAACTATTGGTAGGATTGTTCATTTGTATCTACCGAGTATAGTGGCATGAAGACTGACCACAAAACTGCTCATTAAACTGGCAGACAGTGGCGTAACTAGAATCCGACGGGCCCCGCCCGGTGCAAAATTTGGACCTGGGCATCCCCCTTCCCCGCATGTTGGTCAGAAACTATCCAAATTCAATAAGGACATACAAGTTGCACCCCCTCCCACATTATGTAATAATGTCCCCCATCTTTGGCTTCTTCCTGGTATATATGCCCCTCATCCTGATATATATATATATGGTATATATGTCCCTTATCCTGGGCCCCATGCTGGTATGTACAGTATATCCCCATCCTGGTAGATATATCCCCTCTCCTTGGCCCCATCCTGGTACATATGTCCCTCATCGTGGCATATATATCCCCCATTCTACGGCTTTTCTTTAATGCATAGAAAAAAATAAACAATTATATTGATCTTCCCTCAGCTCCCCCACGGCACATAGTCCTCTTCTGAAGCCGGCAGCTGACTTCAGAGTGCAAGTGACAGGACCACATGATGCCGTCACTGCCATGCAACACTTCAGCTGAATGTGTCTCTGATGACGCACATCCAGTTGACGTTTCCGCTGGCATCGGTGGCAGACAATCTATTAGACCATGCCTTCACGATGAAGGGTTCCATTAGTTTCCTCTATCAAACTTCGTAGATGCCATGGTAACTATTGACCGAAGCATCTAAGCGGTAAAACAGCCAGAATTGGAGCTTTCCGTGATGTAGGTTGTTCCCTCGGTAGAATGACTTACACATCCAAATGTTTTGTGGAACAGTGAATTAAGATATACAGTAGGAGTTGGACTTACGAAAATGAAGTTACTCCCATTCTTAGTAGTAGTAGACCAGCTATCGATCGTGGTCTTCCTCCTAGGTCGGTCTTTTTTGGCTATGTCGTCATTAATTATGTCACTGGTTATTGAGAGCGGCTTCCAGTACAGCACATGGTGACGAGGGGTTAATCATTGCATTCCCAAAAAGTTCTACACTTGCCTTTGAACGCTCACATTTCAAAGTCTCTGCGTGCGGTCAGTGATGAACTGAAATGCAAAGTAATAGTTCCTGTGTCATTACTTGTTTATGTAAATTGCACATTTTCTATATATTTTTTCATATACTGTAGTTATGACCTTTTTTTCTACATTTTAGGATTACTATAGTAAATTAAGGGACAGAACTGTGGCTTATATCAATGTAGACATCTCTGTCTTTGGTGAGTTTCATATAGAATATATTAACTATATACAACCTCTTCTTCTCTAGCGCACTCCAGGGCAGTACAGGCATAAGGCACAATGTTGAAGTCTCCCCTGTAGGGTGGTGAAAAAAAGTGTCCCCTCTATACAGGATACAACATATGGTGTTGTCACATATATTATAGAATATAGTGTTTCCTAAAAAATCTTTGAATGATCCTTAAACTGGTTTTCCAAACTCTTCCGTATCCCTATGTTTCCCTTAGTAAATTAATAATATATATACTCACCTCTGGCGCCACTCTGGCAGTGTCGGCCCTGGTTCTCCCGGAGCTCTCGTATGGACGTAATTGACATCCGGAAGAAGTGAGAGCTGCGGCTGCCCTGTTCATGTCTTGATTTGTCTAAAGCAGAGGAGAGTGAAGCCAGCGCTGATTGTCCTCAGGGATAGCTTAACATAACAATGTCACGCAAGCCCCGGGAGAGCCAGTGCCGACACCACTGGAATGGCGCCATAGGTGAGTATAGATGTTATTATTTTACTAGGGGGAACCTAGGGATTCAGAAGGGGTCCGAGTAGTCGGCAACCCCTTTAAGGCAAAGACCTCCGACTTCTTGCATGTGCTTCCCAGCTGGTGGAGCCCTAAAAACTATTGCTCTATTATGACACCAGGAGTGTCACAGTGAATTCTGGTCAAAACCATATCCTTGCGGATAACATGAAAACAATAGCTGTATGAATCAAGATCTTTAGTAGACCCTTTCTCTTTTACTATCTGATCCTCCGTGTGACTGGAGCAGTAGGGAGCATGTGCGACGACCGCTCCTTTAGGCCGTGAACGGAGTGGTGTTCTCACTTACGATATACTGATCCATCCACACAGGGGACTTTGTGATTGATGGGGGTCCGTCTGATTGAACCCCAAGTGATTAGATTCTTATTGTCAATTTTTGGAAAACTCGTTTAACACGTAACTGCACTCTGTAAGGTGCCGTAAAAACATGTCAAAGGTTTTTAACAGTAGGGGTCCACAGGTTGAGATCCCTACCAATCTCTAAAATGGAAAGGTAGAAGCTCTCAGCTAAAGACTCTGCGCTCTCCTCTGAGACTGAAGATGGACTCAATAGAATGTTTATGACCTCGTCTTCAGAGGAGAGCGACCTGCATGCGGCTTCCTCCATTTTAGCAATATGAGGAGGTGTTGACCCCTAGGGTGTTTTGTTCAAGTGTTATGGGGTATGTTTTTACTAGCATCTGGATTCCAGATTTTTTTTTTTTAACTGTATTGAGCAATGAAGAAACTGCTGGCGGATTTTGAAGCCAGAGTGCTGGCAAAATGTTCAAAAAGACTCCTCCTTGGCATTTCTTGAGTTTTGAGCCTTCCTATTGACTTGTGTTGGAAGTATAAAGCGTCTTCGCCGTCTTTTAACAGCTTAGCGTCATTGGAAACCTGAAGCGGTTAAAAGACGCTCAAAAGACTGAACATGTGAGCAGAGTGTTGTTTATATGTAAAATTGCATATGATGATTCTTTTGGACGTCTAGTTAGCGCTTTTTCAGGCAGTTTTCAGAGCAGAAGCCACCTGAAAAAGACATTATGTGCACTCTGGTTTATAGTTAAATATATTGGGAATTTGTCAGGAATTGTAGCCTCACCCCCCTCACGTCTCCCTGAGTTTTCTCTTTGCGACCCAGGCTGAGACTGTAATGGTGGATGGCAGAGCGAACGTGTGCGCTTGTTCTGGGAGTGTACGCCTACAGGAGGCGGACACTCAGATGCAACCTACTATGGCTGAGTACCTGCCTCCTGTAGGCGTACACTTCCGGAAATGATGCAGGGCAGAGCGCACGGTCACTCTGCCGTCACCATTACAGTCGATGTCCTCGTTGGCGCATGTGTCCGGACCCCGCTTTGCTGGGGATTACGACGGATGCCCTGACGGGGCACAGAATGCAATGTGTAAGCACCCGAAGTCACATCCACTCCATAGACTTCCATAAAGATGTCTCACCCCTGCCTGTCACCTCCTGCCCCACATGGGATGTGGATCTATGCATGCGGAACGGGCGGGCAAACAATTTTTTTTCCAATGCTCCCAATTTATTTACAACTTTATCAAATGATAATACTCGTTACGATAAAATTTATTGCAACAAGTATCACGCTACGTTCACACCCACTGTATTGCTGGTCTAAGTGCTGTCCGTGAAAGAAAATAGCCCTGACCTGTGAAAAAGATCACAGCGTGCATCGGTCTCTTCGGTATGTCGGATTAGACTTGCGTAGTGAAGTCTATGGGTGTGAAAAAAACAAACATCCCATATGATTCATCAATATAGCATCCGATTTTTACAGATACATTTCCATTACCGACATAGGAAACTGCATTTGTTCTTGTAAATTTTATTCACTTCTGATATATGGAAATGGATGCCATACGGATGACAATACAGATGAAAAAAATAGTCTAATTTTCTGGATGGAAATCATGATTTTTTTAATGTAAACTTAACCATATAATCAACTGCTTTTTATAAATTGATAAAATTAGTATTGTGAAGAATTAAAGGGTGGTCCAAAACGTAAGATGAATTTCATACTAAATGACTATTTAATTCAATAATCTAATCAGTTTTCTAATAAACTTAAATTAAAAATTCCCTAACATTTCCTCTCCAATCTAACTTCCTATCTGCTTTTCTTTTACATTCCAATGATGTTGTGTTGTGAGAATTGTAGTGCATTTTGGGATACTTACACAGGACGTCATCAGGGAGCAGAGGCTGCGGTCACTGCCATAGCTGCTTTCCCCATTTTTAAACAAAGAGTCATCAGTGACCTCTGTTTTAAGGGCTGGGCTAGTCCCTTGTTATGATCCTGGTGGCAAGGATCGCAAACTGACCTGCTAAGTAACAGAAAGCCTTAGGACAAGCTCTGGGGATGTGGGAGCTATACTGACCGCAACCCTGATCCTATCAATACACACTATAGGCAGCCGTGGAGCGTTACCTAAAATCCTAGACGCCTCGTCACAGCCTGAGAAACTAGCTACCCCTAGAGAGAAAGCAAAGCCTCACTTGCCTCAGAGAAATCACCCCAAAGTTTAGACAGCCCCCCACAAATAATAACGGTGAATTAAGGGGAAAACACAAACGTAGAAATGAAAACAGGTTTTAAGCAAATGAGGCCCGCTAACACTAGATAGTCAGAAGATAGCAAGGGATCTGTGCGGTCAGTATAAAATGCTATCAAAAATAATCCACGCAGAGATTACAAGAACCCCCACACCGACTCACGATGTGAGGGGCGCAACTCTGCACCCCAGAACTTCCAGCAAGCGAGAAAATTACATGTAAGCAAGCTGGACAGAACTCATCATATACTGAGAAACATTTTCAAGGAAATAATGAGCAAACATGAACTAGCAAGACTTAGCTTCTCCAGAAGGAGACAGGTCACAAGGAAAGTCCAGAGAGATCAGAACCAGTACTGAATACAACGACAGCAGGCAAAAAGTGAAGGTCCAGGTGGAGTTAAATAGAGGCCAAACGAGGCAGCTGGATTCCAGCTACAGACCCGCAGGAAGCGCTAAAGGCCACCAGAGGGAGCCCAAGAACAGAACTCACACAGTACCACACATGACCACAGGAGGGAGCCCGAGAACGGAATTCACAACAGTCCCTGCTCGCCGCATTGTCTCCTTACAATTTATAATGACGGTGCACTCTCTTTCTGGCTCATCGCTTCTCTTTATAGCCGGCTAGTGAGCGCACTGTCACTGTGCATTTAAAGGAATATATAGCACAGGGAGCTCATACTGAGCATATGTAAGAATTTACAACCAACACATTATCAGCAGAGCAGGGACTAGGCCATTTCCTGAAACAAATGTCACTGATACCGTTCCTTTCCCGGGAGGGGGCAGAGGCTGTAGCAGCATACCTGTGTGAATACTGCCTACCTGAGCGAATCCCTACGATAAATATATATATCATATAGAAATCTAAAGCTATTATCATTCCTCGTAGGCTTGTTGCAGACGATGTGATTTTATTACACAGCAACATGACAAATAACTTTCCTCTTTCAGCGAACGCAACATTGAGGGTTCAGGGGACTCCTCCAGCACAAGGTGTGGTCTTTGCTGCATCTAAACAGGTAACTCCATTGTCTGATGTGAGAAAGTAAGAGGTCAACCACTCACAGCTGCCTGAAATATTCCCGACAAAAAAGCACAATTTAAACGCTAAAAAAACTCCATCACTCCATCTAAACCTCGGTTCTGAATTCTGCTGACATGGACTTGGGTCATACTTGCACTGTCTGAGCTTCCACCAAGCATTGTGATATGTAGCTCAGTCATTAGTGTTCCGGTAAAAAAAAAAACCCTGAAGGATCCTGATCTATCAATATCTATATTAGGTCTATAGCAGTGTTTCCCAAACTCCTCACGGGCTCCAACATGTCATGTTTTCAGGATTTCCTTAGTATTGCACAGGTGTTGGAAGTATCCTCAAAGCATCAGGAATCTTCTCATCTGTGTAATGCTATGGAAATCCTGAAAACATGAACTGTGGGGGGTCATGAGGACTGTCCGGCTGTAGTTTGGGAAATGCTGGTCTGTAGGAAAGCAGATCTTTCATAGTTATCATGGAGTAACACACCAGAGCGCAGGGCGGAGTCCTCCAGTACACCGGGCATGAGTCTGATCCTCTTGTCCCTATTAAATGGTCGGTGGTGGTTGTGCCCGGTGCCTGGTATTTTGGAGACACTGAAAATGGAGTCACACGCCTGTGGATGTACAAGGGTTAAATGCCATTGTTTTACTGTCCCCTCTGAGTGTGGTGATAACGTTCCCCGTGATGTAGCTGCAGAGAGAACAGTAGAGTCAGGTTAACGAGGAAAAGGTTAACTTTACTTCAACACAGCCAGAATGGTGACGGCCAAAGCTGGTACAATGGAAACGCTTGCAGATGATAACAGGTCCCAATTCACAGACAGCAGATGGTAGCATAGACAGGGAGCTGGGTACATAGGAGGAGCGCCTGACAGCAAGTCCCTCCAGTGTCTAGATCTGACGCTATGGAAATATCTTCCACCCTGTCAGAGCTGCGATCCCTAGATGGCCTCCATGTCCCAGTCTCCCTAACCTTCTTACCGTGTGAGGTGCGGTAGCAGAACATTTTCCCCATAGTTGCTATGAAATACTCCTCCTGGCCGGGTATTCTTCTTGCGTTTCAGGCACTAAACGGCAAATAGACCTGTGTGCTATTGAGAATCAGGACATCACTCCATCGCAGCAGTAGACATCTTGAAGGGTCCCTCACACGGTCCTCAGATTAACTGCTCAATAACGGCCTGGTAGAACAGGGGAATGGATTCTCTCACATGCTTTATGGGTTGTTCTTGGCTGTGATACATATTGAAGTACTCACTGCAACTCTCTAGACTCTGAATGACTCTCTACTCTTGCTCTTGACTCTGAACTGAACCAATCAAACTATTCTCTTAGCAACCTGGACTTGGTGAGGAGAAAACAGAGCTTTTAGTAATACATCTGTGGAGTAGTGGTATTACAAAGGGATTGTCCATCAATTAATAAAGTTCTGAAAAGACTTTAGAGAGTTATCAAAAAATATAGAAAACAAAAATAGAAATAAAAAAAAAATAGATATAAAAAAATCAACTTTTCAATCCCTGGCCTTAACAGTCCCCCCACCATTCTCTGTACTTCCTCCACAGCTCATCACGTGAAGTCCCTATTTCGACACAAGTCACCACGTCAATCACTGGTTGCCGGCAGCGGTCCTGTGACTAGAAAATAGAAAAAGAGGGCACTCACCGTCTAATGCCTTAAACAGTCCTTTATTGTGGCATAAAAGTGTAGTAGTAGCAGGGCTTACAGGAGAACGCAGGTGTCATTGGACGACGGCCCGTTTCGCGCGAGTGCGCTTCTACAGGTCCCTCGCGCGAAATGGGCCGTCGTCCAATGACACCTGCGTTCTCCTGTAAGCCCTGCTACTACTACACTTTTATGCCACAATAAAGGACTGTTTAAGGCATTAGACGGTGAGTGCCCTCTTTTTCTATTTTCTTTGATATTTTATGGACTGTGTTTTTCCAAGAGGAGCACCCCGTCCCTCAGCCCTGGCGGTATAGACACGCATGCAGCAGAAAAACCTGGATTCTCTGATGCAACTAGCTGTAAGTGCGGATTGTTTCTTTTCTCTTTTTTCTTTTTCATGTTGGTCCTGTGACTAGGCCACAAGTGATCTCTGTACTTCCCTGCAGCTGATCATGTGCCATCTAGCCAAGTGACAGCTGCAGCCAACCAGTGATTGATTACTTTTTATTTATTTATTTTTTTATTATTTTATAATGTACTTAGATGTTTTCACATTTCTTTTCATGTCATAACTTTATCACCTGTTTAATGATTTATTTTTAATTTATAACTTTCTTAGATGATTTCACTTTTTTTTTTATAAATTTCTTAGCTCTTTCTAGGTTTCTTTTCTTGTTTTTATTTCTATAATTTTTTTAGATGCTTACAGATTTGTTATATTACCGTATTTTATAACGGTCTTGGATTTTTTTTTTTTCATACATATTTTTGACCTTTTCAGAGTAATTTTATATATTTTATTTTAATACTTTCTTAGATACTTTCAGAAAATGTCAGATTTTCATTTAGTTTTTTTTAATTTTAGAACTTTATTGGATATTTTCATATTTATTTATGTTGTTGTTTTATAAGATTCTTAGACATTTTCATATTTATTTCTTTTGTTATTTTATACGTTTCTTAGACATCTTCATTTTGGTTTCCTTTTGAGATCTTATGTTTAGATTTTTTTTTTTACCACTGTATATAGCATTAATATTTTCAGATTTTTTTCTTTAATGTTTTTAGATGTATTTCATTTATTTTATAGCTTTCTTATATATACAGTATATGTATTTTTAGAAATATTTTTTTTCTAGCTGGCTAACTCCTTTTAATTAAGCCATACACAAAACTTCACAAAGTTAAGATGCTTTAGATCAGAGGTGTCAAACTGCATTCCTCGAGGGCCGCCAACAGGTCATGTTTTCAGGATTTCCTTAGCATTCCACAAGGTGCTGGAATCATTCTGTGCAGGTGATTAAATTATCACCTGTGCAATACAAGGAAATCCTGAAAACATGACCTGTTGGCGGCCCTCGAGGAATGCAGTTTGACACCTCTGCTTTAGATACTCAGATTTTGTACCCCATGAGGCAGCTATATACAAGTCGATCCGTGCTGGTTTAGGATCTGTTCACATTGATGATCGGGAATACAATCCTTCTGTCCCCACATAGCGTGCATATTGTCAGCAGCACATCCCCTGTTTACATGAGGCTGTGTCCTGTCGACAGTGATGATTCAATGACCCGTCAAAACGTTTTGCAGCAGATTAGCGGCATGTTTACATGAACGGATGATCGGGATGAGCTGATTACTTAAGAAAGGATAGTTTCTATCCAGTAATAATGCTGTATATTAATAATACGGCAGCGCCAATAAACTATCTGGTAGCGTCCATATTGATTGCCATGCCTCCATATAGCACACAGACCATGAACTCCTGTATACGAATCCACTAAGGAAGCGAGCTTTTTATGTATGATTCCAGAGTAATGTCTTGTCATTCTCATATTACAGGTGAAGACCCCCAAAAATGACCTAACCGTGTACGATAACTGGAAAAACCACTCCAACCGCACCAGCTCGCAGCATGGCGTCATTCCCCAGTGAGTTCTGCATTTCCGTATATATCTCTGATGAAAATTTAATTATGTAACGTCAATGATATGGATTCTGGAGAAAATTGTTCCTTATACTTGAGTATCCACCAATACCTAGAGAATATCGCCCTGGTTTGTTGGGGACACTACTATACCCTATGTAATGTGGCATTCATCGGTGACGCTAGTTTCCCTCGTGTTCTATAATGTTGCTCACTTTGTGTATAGTGATGGTGATATTTCTTCCATTTCCATTGCTTTCCCTGTAGGATTGGGACCCTGGGTATCGGCAGTGACTACGCCCCATTTTTACATTACTTGGGTATAACATGCATGGACATTGCATACACCTATGATACAGTAAGTGCCGATGGTGGACTAAAGACAAGTGTGGAAACCAGGGACTGACAGTTCTGTGATTACTGTGGTCTTCTGCTAAGTGATCTATGAGCTAACAAGAGGGGTGGCAGGAGGAAGGTGGCAACTCATATGCCTGTCAGCAGCATTTAGCCCTATAAACTAAAGGCGTAATGGCGCTGTGATGATGATTTACCTGATACTTGAGGTAAAGTGGCTGCTTAATACTCACCTTATGCAGTTTTCAGAAAATGACATCTTCTCTACTTCAGAAGAGTAGCCACCCTCAATCATTGTGTGGGTGGCGCGAGCGCAGTGTGAGTCGGCGTGAGTGTGTGTACAGGACTTCAATAAAATGGCGCGGGCTCAGTAATCGAAATCTCGATCTGTGCATGTGCCGCCTCCGGTCCCATTTTATCCTGCTGACAGGTATTCTTTAAAGCTTTGAGTAATGTAAGAACTTGTTATTTCACCTCCCAATCCAAAACAATATAATATATATATAATACTAGATTGTGGCCTGATTCTAACGCATCAGGTATTCTAGAATATGTATGTAGTTTATTTATGAAGATTTCAGAATAATGCAATGGATACACAGGATTTGGACTGCGCCTGTCGCTGATTCAGTGAAGCCAGGGCCGGCTGCAGGTTTTTGAGGGTCCCGGGTGAAAGTCTCATAGCCCACGCAGCATATAACACAGCCCATGTCGTATATAGCACAGCCACGTAGTATATAGCACAGCAACGTAGTATATAGCACAGCCCACGTAGTATACACTGCATGCAGAATTATTAGGCAAGTTGTATTTCGGAGGATTATTTTCATTATTGATCAACAACTTTGTTCTCAATCAACCAAAAGGCTCATAAATAGCAAAGCTTAATATTTTTGGAAGTTGGAGTGGGTTTTTTTTAGATTTGGCTATCTTAGGAGGATATCTGTTTGTGCAGGTAACTATTACTGTACAGAATTATTAGGCAGCTTAATAAAAGCCAAATATATTCCCATCTCACTTGTTTATTTTCACCAGGTAAACCAATATAACTGCAGAAAATATAGAAATAAACATTTCTGACATGCAAAAACAAAACAAAAATTAGTGACCAATATAGCCACCTTTCTTTATGATGACACTCAGCAGCCTCCATCCATAGATTCTGTCAGTTGTTGATTAGTGTTGAGCGATACCGTCCGATACTTGAAAGTATCGGTATCGGAAAGTATCGGCCGATACCGGCAAAGTATCGGATCCAATCCGATACCGATACCCGATACCAATACAAGTCAATGGGACTCAAGTATCGGACGGTATCCCTGATGGTTCCCAGGGTCTGAAGGAGAGGAAACTCTCCTTCAGGCCCTGGGATCCATATTACTGTGTAAAATAAAGAATTAAAATAAAAAATATTGATATACTCACCTCTCCGACGCAGCCTGCACCTTACCGAGGGAACCGGCAGCCTTCTTTGCTTAAATTGCACGCGTTTACTGCCTTCCGTGACGTCACGGCTTGTGATTGGTCGCGTGCCGCCCATGTGACCGCGACGCGACCAATCACAACAAGCCGTGATGTAATTTTCAGGTCCTGAATGCCTAATTCTAGGCATTCAGGATTTGAAAATTACGTCACGGCTTGTGATTGGTCACGTCGCGGTCACATGGGCGGCACGCGACCAATCACAAGCCGTGACGTAATTTTCAAATCCTGAATGCCTAGAATTAGGCATTCAGGACCTGAAATTACGTCACGGCTTGTTGTGATTGGTCGCGTCGCGGTCACATGGGCGGCACGCGACCAATCAGAAGCCGTGACGTAATTTTCAAATCCTGATTGCCTAGAATTAGGCATTCAGGACCTGAAATTACGTCACGGCTTGTTGTGATTGGTCGCGTCGCGGTCACATGGGCGGCACGCGACCAATCAGAAGCCGTGACGTCACGGAAGGCAGTAAACGCGCGCATTTTAAGCAAAGAAGGCTCCCGGTTCCCTCGGTAAGGTGCAGGCTGCGTCGGAGAGGTGAGTATATCAATATTTTTTATTTTAATTCTTTATTTTACACATTGATATTAATCCCGATACCGATTCCCGATATCACAAAAGTATCGGATCTCGGTATCGGAATTCCGATACCCGCAAGTATCGGCCGATACCCGATACTTGCGGTATCGGAATGCTCAACACTATTGTTGATCTGTTTACGATCAATATTGCGTGCAGCAGCCACCACAGCCTCCCAGACACTGCTCCGAGAGGTGGACTGTTTTCCTTCCCTGTAGATCTCAGATTTTATGAGGGACCACAGGTTCTCTATGGGGTTCAGATCAGGTGAACAAGGGGGCCATGTCATTATTTTTTCTTCTTTGAGACCTTTACTGGCCAGCCACGCTGTGGAGTAGTTGGAGGCATGTGATGGAGCATTGCCCTGCATGAAAATCATGCTTTTCTTGAACGATACCGACTTCTTCCTGTACCACTGCTTGAAGAAGTTGTCTTCCAGAAACTGGCAGTAGGTCTGGGAGTTGAGCTTCACTCCATCCTCAACCCGAAAAGGTCCCACAAGTTCATCCTTGATGATCCCAGCCCATACCAGTACCCCACCTCCACCTCGCTGGCGTCTGAGTCGGAGTGGAGCTCTCTGCCCTTTACTGATCCAGCCTCTGGCCCATCCATCTGGCCCATCAAGAGTCACACTCATTTCATCAGTCCATAAAACCTTTGAAAAGTCAGTCTTAAGATATTTCTTGCCCCAGTCTTGATGTTTTATCTTATGTTTCTTGTTCAAAGGTGGTCATTTTTCAGCCTTTCTTACCTTGGCCATGTCCCTGAGTATCGCACACCTTGTGCTTTTTGTTACTCCAGTAACGTTGCAGCTCTGAAATATGGCCAAACTGGTGGCAAATGGCATCTTGGCAGCTTCACGCTTGATTTTCCTCAATTCATGGGCAGTTATTTTGCGCCTCTTTTGCCCAACACGCTTCTTGCGACCCTGTTGGCTATTTGCCATGAAACACTTGATTGTTCGGTGATCAAGCTCCAAAAGTTTGGCAATTTCAACACTGCTGCATCCCTCTGCAAGACATCTCATAATTTTGGACTTTTCAGAGCCCGTCAAATCTCTCTTCTGATCCATTTTGCCAAAGGAAAGAAAGATGCCTAATAATTAAGCACACCTTATATAGGGTGTTGATGTCATTAGACAACACCCCTCCTCATTACAGAGATGCACATCACCTGATTTACTTCATTGGTAGTTGGCTCTCAAGCCTGAACAGCTTGGAGTAGGAAAACGTGTATAAAAAGTATCATGTGATCGAAAACACAACTTGCCTAATAATTCTGCACGCAGTGTATAGCACAAGCACGTAGTATATAACACAGCCACGTAGTATATAGTACAGGCACGTAGTATATAGCACAGCCCACGCACTATATAACACAGCCACGTAGTATATAGCACAGCCACGTAGTATATAGCACAGCCACGTAGTATATAGCGCAGCCACGTTGTATATTGCAGAGCCACGTAGTATATTGCAGAGCCACACACTATATAACAGCCCACGCAGTATATACCACAGCCCACATAGTATATAGCACAGCCCACGCAGTATATAACACAGCCCAAGCAGTATATAACACAGCTCACATAGTATGTTGCACAGCCACGTAGTATATTGCACATCCACGTAGTATATAGCACAGCCCACGTAGCGTAGAGCAGAGGCCACGCAGTATATAACACAGCCCATGCAGTATATAACACAGGCCACATAGTATATAACACAGGCCACATAGTATATACCACAGATGACGTAGTATATAGCACAGCCCATGCAGTATACAGTATAACACAGGCCACATAGTATATAACACAGCCACATAGTATATTGCATAGCCACGTAGGATATAGCACAGCCCACGTAGTATATAACACAGCCCACGTATTATATAACACAGCCCACGTAGTATATAGCACAGCCATGTAGTATATAGCACAGCCCACGTAGCGTAGAGCACAGCCCACGCAGTATATAACACAGCCCACGAAGTATATAACACAGGCCACATAGTATATAACACAGCCCACATAGTATATACCACAGACGAAGTAGTATATAGCACAGCCCATGCAGTATATAACACAGGCCACGTAGTATATAACACAGCCACGTAGTATATTGCATAGCCACGTAGGATATAGCACAGCCCATGTAGTATATAGCACAGCGAGGTAGTATATAACACAGCCCACGCAGTATATAACACAGCCCATGCAGTATGTAACACAGCTCACAGTATATAGCACAGCCCACGTAGTATATTGCATAGCCACATAGGATATAGCACAGCCAACGTAGTATATAGCACAGCGAGGTAGTATATAACACAGCCCACGCAGTATATAACACAGCCCACACAGTATGTAACACAGCCCACGTAGTATATAACACAGCCCACGTAGTATACTGCAATGTGGGCACCATATCCCTGTAAAAAAAGAATTAAAATAAAAAATAGTTATATACTCACCTTCCGTCGGCCCCCGGATCCAGCCCAGGCCTTTAGCGATGCTCCTCACGACGCTCCGCTCCCAGTAATGCCTTGCGGCAATAACCCGTGATGATGTAGCTGCCTAGCAAGACCGCTACGTCATCACGGGTCGTTGCCGCAATGCATTGTTGGGACCGGAGCGTCACGAGGAGCGGGAAAGGCTGCCGCGGATGCCGGAAGGTGAGAATATAATGATTTTTTTTTTAATTATTATTTTTAACATTATATGTATTTACCATTGATGCTGCATAGGCAGCATCAATAGTAAAAAGTTGGTCACACAGGGTTAATGGCCGCGTTAATGGACTGCGTTACACCGCATTATGCGGTGGACTGCTAAAACGCTATGTGGGCGCTGTCTGGAAGGGAGTATGGAGGGGGCACTGACTGGAAGGGAGTAGGGAGGGGCGAATTTGTGGCCGGACTGTGCCTCTCGCTGATTGGTCGTGCCCAGCCGGCCGCGACCAATCAACGGCGCGGAATTTCCGTGACAGACAAACAGACAAGACAGACGGAAGTGGACCTTAGACGATTATATAGATAGATAACTACTTTAATACTGTTCCTATGTAAAAGAATATAACTACTACTGTATAATACTGTCCCCTATGTACAAGAATGTAACTACTATAATACTGCCCCTATGTACAAGAATATAACTACTATAATACTACCCCTATGTACAAGAATATAGCTACTATAATACTGCTCCCTATGTACAAGAATATAACTACTATAATACTGCTCCTATATACAAGAATATAACTACTATAATACTGCCCCCTATGTACAAGAATATAACTACTATAATACTGCTCCAATGTACAAGAATATAACTACTATAATACTGCTCCTATGTACAAGAATATAACTACTATAATACTGCTCCTATGTACAAGAATATAACTACTATAATACTGCTCCTATGTACAGGAATATAACTACTATAATACTGCCCCTATGTACAAGAATATAACTACTATAATACTGCCGCTATATACAAGAATATAACTACTATAATACTGCTCCTATGTACAAGAATATAACTACTATAATACTGCTCCTATGTACAAGAATATAACTACTATAATACTGCTCCTATGTACAGGAATATAACTACTATAATACTGCCCCTATGTACTAGAATATAACTACTATAATACTGCCGCTATATACAAGAATATAACTACTATAATACTGCTCCTATGTACAATAATATAACTATTAGAATCCAAGCAATCCTTATAAGAAAAAGATGAGGGCACTCACCGGTCTTCAGTAAAGTGACTTCTTTATTAGCAACAACAAATCCAGGTAAAAATCATGGCCGGGGGAGAGGGAGCCGAAGCTCGTGTGAGCAGAGGAGGACGACGGCCGTTTCGCGCTTAGCCTGCGCTTCTACGGGTCGACCCGTAGAAGCGCAGGCTAAGTGCGAAACGGCCGTCGTCCTCCTCTGCTCACACGAGCTTCGGCTCCCTCTCCCCCGGCCATGATTTTTACCTGGATTTGTTGTTGCTAATAAAGAAGTCACTTTACTGAAGACCGGTGAGTGCCCTCATCTTTTTCTTATAAGGATTGCTTGGATTGAAGTCTGTTGTTCTATGAGGAGCACCTGAGGTCTCAAGTGCGCGGCGCAGCGAGGATTCACATCTGTTATCCCCGTAAAGGGGTTGTCTTCAAAGTTGGATACAGGGTCGGTGCCGCTCAGTTTTTTACTTTTTTGGTGGTTATTTATAACTATTATAATACTGTGAATTGTTGGAAGTAATTTGCAAGCACTCTAATTTTTTGTTTATTCTCTTGAACCTTACAGAGGGTGACATCGGCTCGCATATATCCTGCCTACCACACAGCGTTTGACACTTTCGATTATGCTTCTAAATATATAGACCCAGGTAAAGTGGCTATATACATGGAGGTATATATAGCTAGAGTAGTGGGCTCTTACTTCTTTAGGTCAGCCCTGTTACGACTTTATGTAAAATACAATTGCATTTGTTACCTGTAATATACAGTCAGTACTGCGGGTGCTCCAGAAAGAGGAATGCGATATCTCATGGCCTCATAGAACCCATTCATACAATAAAAACACAAAACGCTTTAATTGTGGATAAAAATGGCCGTGTAGTTTATTTAGGGTTACATAAATTAACTAGATGGGTATTTCCTGAAGGAACTACAGATAGTGCTTTGGAATGGTGCCCGGCCTGCCCCTGCAAGACTTTCACACTTGGGTGCCCCTCAGGCGCTGGTTTGGTAGTTGTAGCCCCTCAGGGTTGAGGCCACTCTGGGTCCGATTTGGTGGGTTGGGTCACTCTGGGTCCGATTTGGTGGCCCGGGTCACTCTGGGTCCGATTTGGTGGCCCGGGTCACTCTGGGTCCGATTTGGTGGCCCGGGTCTCTCTGGGTCCGATTTGGTGGCCCGGGTCACTCTGGGTCCGATTTGGTGGCCCGGGTCACTCTGGGTCCGATTTGGTGGCCCGGGTCACTCTGGGTCCGATTTGGTGGCCCGGGTCACTCTGGGTCCGATTTGGTGGCCCGGGTCACTCTGGGTCCGATTTGGTGGCCCGGGTCACTCTGGGTCCGATTTGGTGGCCCGGGTCACTCTGGGTCCGATTTGGTGGGCCGGGTCACTCTGGGTCCGATTTGGTGGGCCGGGTCACTCTGGGTCCGATTTGGTGGGCCGGGGTCACTCTGGGTCCGATTTGGTGGGCCGGGTCACTCTGGGTCCGATTTGGTGGGCCGGGTCACTCTGGGTCCGATTTGGTGGGCCGGGTCACTCTGGGTCCGATTTGGTGGGCCGGGTCACTCTGGGTCCGATTTGGTGGGCCGGGTCACTCTGGGTCCGATTTGGTGGGCCGGGTCACTCTGGGTCCGATTTGGTGGGCCGGGTCACTCTGGGTCCGATTTGGTGGGCCGGGTCACTCTGGGTCTGATTTGGTGGGCCGGGTCACTCTGACTGACAGCAGGATAAGGGAATGGCTGATAACAAAGAATAGACTGACAGCAGGACAAGGGAATGGCTGATAACAGAGAGAATAGACTGACAGCAGGACAGGGGAATGGCTGATAACAGAGAGAAATAGACTGACAGCAGGACGGGGAATGGCTGATAACAGAGAGAAATAGACTGACAGCAGGACAGGGGAATGGCGGATAACAGAGAAATAGACTGTATACTGCGCGGCTCTGCGCTGTATACTGCGCGGCTCTGCACTGTATACTGCGCGGCTCTGCGCTGTATACTGCGGGGCTCTGCGCTGTATGCTGCGCGGCTCTGCGCTGTATACTGCGGGGCTCTGCGCTGTATGCTGCGGGGCTCTGCGCTGTATGCTGCGCGGCTCCGTGCTGTATAATGCGCGGCTCTGCGCTGTATGCTGCGGGGCTCTGCGCTGTATGCTGCGGGGCTCTGCGCTGTATACTGCGGGGCTCTGCGCTGTATGCTGCGCGGCTCTGTGCTGTATACTGTAATAATAATAAGACTACAGATAGTGCTTTGAAATTGTGCTGTACTGTCACTTTAAGAGCTGATATTATCTGACAAAACTGTGACCTGGTGGAGTTGGTAGGCGTTGGCATAGTAACTGTGTCTGACTGCGCATATCAATGAGCTAATCAGCCAGGTGGCATTTGGCAGTTAAGTTATTTTTAGAAATTGCCTCAGAAACCAGCCCATTTTAAACGTATAGGAAAATTTCCCTATTGAAATGCATTGAAACAATGCTTTCCAATGAGAGGGAAACAATTTTCAAATGCAAATTGCGCCAAAACTACAAATCCGATCAACATGAAAAATACTTAGCACACCTCTCGTGGACGCTGGCTTCGAAATGACACCTCACTGGAGTCTGTGCGTTTTATGGTTTGGGCCGCATTAATTGCGGAAAAAAGCCTAATAATAATAATAAGAAGAAGAATAAGAAGTTATCCACGATGGAATAACAGTATAGTGCTTTGTTCCAAAGCACTATAATTAATCACCAATAAATAAACTCCATAAATTATAAAACCAAAGTACCAAACTTTTCCAATAAACCAATCCACCCAGACATGGGTGATTTTCCCACAATTAAACTACACGACAGTAAAATTATAAAAATTCAGGGGAGGGAGGCCCAGAAGATAAAAGAATGTCCGACTATCCAAATGACTAGGGGACCTGAAAGAAAACCAATAATTAATAGTCATACAGATCATGTCGTACATATAATTTGAACCTTTTGGAGTTCCATCTTCCCAATTCCTTTATCCCTGAATCGGAAAGCCCGGCCCTAGAGGCCTCCGTAGCTGCTCTGATTCTAAACAAATGAGATGTGATTTTAAGGTGTTTTTTACCCAAAAAGCGTAAACATTTCTTTAGGACAAAATTAAATTGAAAGACAGTAACAGGAGAAAAATCTCTATGAATGAATAATGGGCCCTGTCCCATAGGTCTGACCTTAATCCAATTTGCCATGTTATCAACAGGGCAAATGATAGAGACATGGATCGCGTTAATTTTCAACCTAGATCCCCTGCCTAATTAATCTGTCTTTAATTTTCTTATAAATAAAATTAAAAAAAAAAAAAAACTACTCATGAATCTGGACATCCGAAATCATGAGTCCCGAAGGCTCCGATTTCTTAACAGAAACCACCTCACCAACGCGAAGTGCTCCAAAAAAGGACAGAGAAAAAATAGAGCTAAATAATAAGGCTTCCTTAAAATTTACACAAACGTGGATGAGACAGGAGCACAATTCTTTCAATAAAGACAGGGAAATAGGTCGTCTCGAGTCAGGTATAAAATTGGTTTTCCTAAAGCCTTTTAAAAACTGCTTTACTGGAAAAAGATTAGTTAAAGCAATACTGCCAGAAAGTTTAAGGAAAAATGAAACTGCTGCTAGGCATTTCGCTATTGCATAGTAAGACAAACCGTTTTGTACTATAGATTCAGCAAACTTTAGTGCTGCTACCGGATTAGAAACTGTTGGGTCAAAATAATGTAGGTTGCAAAAATTGTTCCAATTCAGCCATGCAGCCGAATAGTCAGCCCATGATCTATTAGATAACGATTTTTTTTATAAAATACTGTATCAGAGTGCAATCATGTCCCAAATTGAAAGGGGTAAGAGGGTCCTTCCGAATCCACGTTGGGAACCTGCAGGAAAAAATTCGACCACTGACGATTTTGTAAAGAGTCAGTTATGAAAAGAAATTTGCTCTTTCCCAACTTTGCTTTCAGGCATTGTAAAACCAATTGTCTCAAAATTCTGGCAGCAAAAGTATTTTTAGAAGATAACGTGTTGATAGAAAAAAATAAAAATAAAAATAAATAAAAACAACTACTGCCTGGTTAGTGGAAAGGAGTAAAATCCTGGAATTCTGCAATAGTGATCTCCAAATTAATATTCCTGCAAAAATAGAAAAAAGTTCCAACACCATTACGTTTGAAGTTACTTTCTTAGACACCCAACTTATTGGCCACAGGATGGACAACCAATGGGAGTCAAATAAAATACTTTAGCCACACTGGGTATCCGCTGCGAAAAGAAAGGGAAAAGAATCGCCAGAGACAAAAAATGACTGCCACAAAGATCTGCCGTTATGCTCTGACAAAAAGGAGAGCCAAATTCTAGCGTCTTCCTTTAGGTCAGAACGGATACTAACATGCGAATGAGGTGAAGATACACCTTAAGTGGCATCCTATAAACTTCTGCAAAAAGCCCGACCTATAGGAATGACGCAAACCGCAAAATGCAATAGACCTAACAATGATTGAATTTCCTTAAGAGTGACCTTGTTCTTGGCTAAAAAATTTGATAACGCAATGCGCAGTTTAAAAATTTTCTCATCAGGAAGTCAGATTCCATTTTTTGATAATCAAGAGTGATTCCCAGAAATTCGATAGATCTAGATGGACCAACTGTTTTTCTGTGAGCAATAGGAACACTGAAGTGCTCACACATTTGGATAAATTTATTGAGGGGATCTTCGCATATTGAGGAACCATAAGGACCGATAAACAAAAAATCGTCTAAATAATGGAGGATACCTGCATCCTTACAATTAGTTTGTAAAATCCAATGAAGAAAGGAAGAAAAACTTTCAAAATACGAACATGACAAAGAAAAGCCCATTGGCAGGCACTTATCAAAAAAAAAAAAAAAAAACAGTCATCAAAATAAAAACCTAAAGAATTAAAAACGCACGGGTGAACAGGAAGGAGTCTAAAAGCAGACTTAATATCTGACTTGGACATTAAAGCATTAAAACCAAATTTCTTGAGGATTTCTAATGCAGAATCAAAAGATGAATAGGACACGGAGCATAAAGCCTTGTCCACTTCATCGTTCATGGATGAACCCAGCGGATATGATAAGTGGTGAATTAGCAGGAAAGAGCCCTCATCTTTTTTTTTTTTTTGGTACAATACCCAATGGTGATATACAGAAATTAACAAACGGCGGGGTTAAAAAAGGGCCTGAAACTCTGCCTAGCTGAATTTCATTAATAATTTTATCCCTAGCTGCCTCAGGGTGAGCCTTTAAAGAGGGTAAATTAGGAACAACAGAACAGCCCGCCTTTAAATTGTGGGATAAAAATTATTCTGAAAAACCATTAAAAAGCAGCTCACTGGTCCCCTGGTCGGGATATTTGCTTAGGCATACTGACATGTTTGCCAGAATCACTGGCGTCTGTGCTTTTTGAATTAGGCTCCTTACCTGAGGACTGTTGACCTGCTTGCTTTCTAAAACATTTAGACATAGGGTGTGAGTTACCACAGAACGAGCATTCATGGCGGAATCTACAGTTGTTGTTCCACTTACAAAAGGAATCGTTGAAAGCGAAACAAACACCGCGTTTACTTGAACTAGAAGGGGGCTGAAATAACTTGTTGCAGAGATGGGGAGATTTTTCACCCAAAACTGCAGCAAAAATAGAAAAAGCTTGCACCCAGTTATTGAAAGATTTAAAGTTGGTGCGTTTAAATTCATCTGAATCAGCTTTCTCATCATTCTTTTCGGATTTTGAAAGCTGGTCCTTTCTAGGCAGTAAAGAAAAAATATCGACTAAATGATTATTCCAAATAAGCTCTTTAACCCTGCTGTTCTGTTTAGATTTCACATACACTTGTACTGTTCCCGGTCATTTTTGACCGTCCTTATAAAATAATCATTTTTAGCTAATCTAACTGGTTTTTTTAAACAGTTTTTGCACTATTATATTGCTTGTGAAGATGGTTGTTCAAATACCAAAAAAAAAAATAAATACAAAGCTTGTTTTATATTTTTTTTATATCCAAAAGGGAACATGGTATTTTTTCGATTTTTGTAAAAATTGATTATTTTTGCAGATAAAAAAAAAATCTTGATCTAAATGTTAACTATAAGTAATAATATCAAACATTATGTAGATATACTTTTTTCAAAGGCAAAAAAAAAAAAGCTTTTTTCTCTATAAAATGGCAAAAAACGTTGTTTTTTATACACTTATACTGTTCCCGGTCATTTTTGACCGGACCTAACAAAATTGTGATTTGTACCTAATTCAAGTGTTATTTGATTACCTGTTGCATTGTTTTACTGTATGTGAACATGGTTTTCAATAATCAGATGAAAAATTAAATCAAAAACTTTTTTTTTTTAATCAAATAAATTAACATTTATGTACAGTGTAATACTGTACAACCAGCAAACACATGGAAAATCAGAAAATCATGATTTACAATATGAAATGTTGACAACTGAATGGAACTAGATCTATATGAACAGCAGGGTAAATAAAAACCAGTGAAATAAATTGCGCATAGCTATACTGGAAGCGAATCCGTCGGCTGTATCGCAACTTGAAAATGTTGGTATGTGTAAATCTGTTCTGACCAAAAGTAGTCAGATACATTGATAAATAGTAGTAGATGCAATATATAGTTCAAAATGAGGTGATAGCACCTTTATTTTTGTCAAAAAATGTCTGGAGAGCTGAATAAAGGCCTATCGGTCATTTTTGACCGAACAGTACAAGTGTAAAAAAAATTGTACCAAATAAAGTAAACAAAAATTAAAAAAAAAAAAAATTCCCACAGAGAGTACCCCCCTAATGACGAAAAGTCAGGGAGCCTCAAGTCTCAGAATCACACGCTGAATTTTTATAACATTATAGAATTTCAAAAACGGTCATTTTTGACCTAACAGAACAGCAGGGTTAACAGAAGGGCTTAAATGGAATCCTAAGGGAGACAGCTCGCATGTCAGAGCTTCTTTAAAAGAGTTAACAGGGGCGGTGTTAGCTGATGAAATGTCAGAAAATGCAGCACTGTGTACAGCTGATGTGACAGCAAGGGGGGGGGAATAGCTTCTCTTAAAGTTTCAGCTAACACTTTCTTTATGATGTCTTTTAAATGTGAGTGTGGAACAGACAAAGGAACATTGAAAGTCTCACCCCTCGATGAATGCTGGTCGTTTCTCTGCTCCATACAGCAGCTGGAGCTCGAGCCCTCCATGTTGGGCAAGCTCATATGGGAAGCTGCTGTAAGCGGCGTTTCTTCATCCTCTTCTGAGTGTGACGACAGGGGGTCCTCCTGAACCGGTGGTCTGGACCGCAGCTGCAGAAGCCACCGCTGTTGTAGAATCCAATGACACCGCAGCGCTTTTACGGCTGCGGTGTGTTGAAGACATCCCGGCCACTTCAGATGAGGCGGTCGGCGCTCTGTCATGACGCTGGCGGTGGAAGTCTCGCGCTGGGCTGCGAGACTTCTGAGGAGGGCGGCGCCGTGACTTCCTTCTTCCTTCTTGGACACTGCGGCTGGAAGCAGGCGGCGACAGCGACTTCGGAGAGTATGGGGTCCTTTGCTTCCTGCGCCTCCCTGAAGCGGTGGGTGTCGGCAGGACCGGAGAGGCTTGACACGGCGACCGAAGGGTATCTTCTGGAGGATGAGGGACAGCATCGGCAGGCGCTAAGATAGGTTTCATAGCCAGGCACTGCCTCAGCCAGTCCGCTCCATCCTCGCCGTCGGCTCTAGTCAGGAGCTGTTGCAGGAGATTCTCCATCCTGGGTTATGTGTCTTCTTTATCTTCTTCCGCTGACAGAATGACCAGATACCACAAAACAGGTGTTTATATATTCAAAAAAAGAGCGGCAAAGCTGCATACAGCCAATAGAAAACCATTACAATAGCTGCCAAACATACCAGAAAAGACTGGATAAAACCAGTGTCACACTTTCAGAGATGACTGACCTGACCTTTATTTGACCTTTCTTCTGACAGAAAGTCATATTAAATGACAGGGTCCATGAGGCCATGAGACCCCCGCTATATTTCTTTCAGGTTTACGCGGGGGGGCTAACATTATTCTCTGTTCTGGTGATGAGGTAAAGGTCGCTATGTAAGCTGCTCTCTTATAATATCTCAGAATATCTAAACCAGACAACCGCTTTAAGGAAGTATTATCGTTATATACATTTACGGCCTACCCACAGGCACCGATGTAAGAACAATAGGGGCACTCCAGGGATTTTGTTGGTAAGAGGAGACATCCTGTAGATACGCCATAGATATCTGCGATCTCTTTTAAGAAACAACAGTTCTGATGGATTACTAGGGTCATTCATATATCGAGTGTGTGTGAGTTCTCATCAAAGGGGTGGTCTTCTAGTAACTCTACATAGGTGATGTGAACTCCTTCTGTAGCGCCCCCACTGCCGCAGGGTCGAGGGGTACCCGGTACCGGGCCTCTGAGTCTCTGTCCTGGGGTTGTCACGGTGGCTAGACCCGGTCCGTGACCCTGCTGAGGGGCGCCAATGAAAGGTGTTGGTGGGGGGGTGATGTTATGGTGCGGTGCAGGTCGCAGTAAATAACGAGGACACCAGGTTGCAGTCTCTTTACCTCTTTACTGAAGGCTTAAGGATCCTCAGTCCGGAATACGGTTAACCGGGCTGCGCAAGTCCGGCCGGTCCGATGGCACCTCCAGAGTTCCCTTTGCAGGTGGAAATCTGTGCCTACCTTCTAGCGCTTGTGTGTTGTGGTCCTCCCCTGCTGTGCTTACGGGATAGTCCCCACAATTGTTGTGTCTGTTTCTCGTGTTCCCTCACAACTGTATTATGATGTTCTTCTTCGTCCCCCAGATGATATGGCTAGGACGCACCGGTATGACGGGTAGGCTCGGAGCTCTTCCTGGACCCTAGTGTCGCCCTTCTCCTAGTATGCCCCCCATGTCTTCATAGGTGATTGGTGTGAGACAGCCCGCCTATAGCTGACTGTCCTGCCGTAGGTTTGAAGTATTGCTTGGAGCCTGATACTTCCTCGGCGTTCCGGCCACCGGCTACGCGCCTCAGTAGGATGTTGCTTCGATCTTAAAGCACGACTCCTACTGGTATTTCTCCTTGTTGCGTTGATCTCGTTTCTCACTCAGCACAATAAATCTCGCTTCTTGTCCTTTCTTAGGGTACCGCCGCGATCAAGTGCAGGCGCGGTCCCGTAACGTTCTCTCTGGTTGCTAGGCCTCTGTCAGGATCCCACCCCTGACAGGGACCCCTCTGAATCTTCCCCTACAACACCCTCTGCCACAAGGTGTTGCCTGGTTCCAACCCAGTCAGCTTTCTGATCTCACTTCCTATCCAACCCCCAGTTTTACCAGATTGTGAGGAGTGGCCTAATACATAGCACCCTTAGCTCCCCCTGGAGGCCAGACTGTGAAATGTATTGGTGTCTGTGATACCTGGTCAGATGAACTCCTTCAGTGCCATCAGACGTACCACAGCCCCCCTTAGCGGCGGAGCATCGGTATTGCAACGACCAGGACTCTGGGGCGCTGCACTCCCCCCCGGTTAAATCCAGTACTCCTGGACTGGGAAGAAAACAACAATACATGTCAGCAAAAAGACATACAATTTTGAAAATGCAAGTACAAGTAAACTTTTTAACAGAGCTTCCCTTTATGGGAGGTGAGGACACTTGAACGTTACAAACATGGTTATATACTTTAAATAACATATTATAAATAACTTTTCTTACCCAACCGGGTATTCTACTAAGTGCAAAATTTTTGAACAATAATTTAACTTTGCCTTTAAGGACGTACTTGCTGAATCCACTAAAGACCTTCTTATAGAACATTATAAGGCTAATCAACTTTTTCTTCATTTTCCATCTTTACATCTGCAGGACAGCCTGTCCTATCTGCTCCAGGCCTACTGCCTCTCCTTTCTGTTACAGGACCGCCCCTTTCTGCCCGGGCCTACTGCCTTTCTGCTACTATACACGGTATAGAACTTATCATCCATCTTTCAGTTCAGGATTACTGAGCCATCTCTATATGGCTCCTAGGAGGACTCTCTGACTAACCCCGTACGGGTTCACTTTCTGTCCTCATTCTTCTATCAACATCATTAAACATTTCTCACAATCAACTAGTTAGTTACATTTAACTTCTTCTTTCAAGACATTATTGCCATTTAACCATCTTAAGGCAACACTGTTCATAAGTGCGATATGTGAACATTCCCTTTAAGAGGGGACCAAGTCTCTATGAGGTAGTGCAACTTCTCAAGCTGCAAGTCTGTTCGCAGTAAGGACTCCGGTGCTGGTTCCAAGACCAGTGTCTTCGCAAAGAGTCCTTTCCTTGTGTAAAACCAGTAGAGGGCACCTTTAAGAAGGTGCAAACTATGTACAAAAAGTTTGTAATCATGCATTGTTCATGATTCAGCAGTTCTTTCAATGATGAAGAAACGGGAAGCAAAAACAAAAAGCAGAAGAAGGGATCCCGGGTAAACAAAGGGATCCCTTTAAGAGTTAACCCTGATCGGGTCATAGCAGCAAGAGCGGGGAAACAAACAATCAACTATTTACATTCAATGAAGCATTCTTGCTTACTCAGTTTCTGGCTGCGCAGGGGGCGGTCTCCTTCCGGGCCTCACCAGGCCGACGGGTCGCGGTGGCGTGACATGGACCGGTCCTGGATTCAGCAACAACAGGATTCCTCGTCAGGACACCCTCCTCGCTCGTGGGTGGGCACGACCCGTAGCCACACGGTGGGCCTGGATTCCCTGGGGTTCCACGGGGACGGGCTCCGGCACCTTCCCTGCAGGAGGCTCGTCCTCCGACGTTCCGGCAGCAGCCTGTAGTGCGACGCACCGTTGGACGCCTCGAGCTATCCAGCCAGTTTCGCCAGTCTCCCTCCTCCACCGGGTATAGGTCACTGCATCGCCAGGCTCCAGGTCGCAACCGTACCTTCCCCCCGCAGGGCTCCACTTCTCGATCAACACGGACCTGTAGTGGCTCCCCGATCTCTTGAATAACTCCCCTTCCCTTCCGGGAGTTGAAGGACACCACAACACCCCAGTGTGACGGCGCGGTCTCTTCGACGCTCGTCAGATCGACCTGGGCTGCAGGCTGGGGTCTGTTCCGCCAGGCTGTCATCAGGCACCGCAGGTGTTCTGCCTCCGGCAGGATCCTCAGGCCCTGTGCCTGCAGCTCACACTCTGCCGCGGCCGGGATGGAGGAAGCAGGGGACACCGGAGTTAGGCGGACCTCCGTAGGCTGACCCAGTCGAGCGATCACGTGAGCGTCGGCCTCAAGGCGACGTGCTATCTGCTGGGCCTCGGCTACGGCCACACACTCCTCAGACGGCGGCCAGTTGGGTCTGCCCATTGGTAGCTCTGTAAGGGCCAGTCCCTGCAACGATGGTGCATCTGGGGCTGTGTCGGGTGGTGCAGCCTCATGCTGGGTCGGGTCGTCCCCACACGGTGCTCCCGGCGTCGCCATCTTTACTTCCTCTCCAGTGTCTTCTTCCCGCGGTCTCTTTCGTGGGCGGCCCCGTCTCCATGGTCTCCACCCTCCAAAGAGGATGAGAAGGCGGACCTCGGCTGTTGACGGACACGTCCTCAGGATGCAAAAATGTTTAGACTGGGCGGCCATCGTCTTTCGCGCTCTTCAGCTGGTTTACGCCCACTTCCACGCCCCTCTTCTTCTCCTGCGCTCCCCTTAGCGCTGTAATGGCGGCGGTTTTTGGCGGCAAGTGGCACTGCACAGTCTTTGCAATAAGTCACAGTCCAAGTATAATAAATCACAGTTCCAAGGCACACATGACCCGATTCTTCAGGCTTAAGTAGATCCTGTTCGTGATGCCAAGTTGTAGCGCCCCCACTGCCGCAGGGCCGAGGGGTACCCGGTACCGGGCCTCTGAGTCTCTGTCCTGGGGTTGTCACGGTGGCTAGACCCGATCCGTGACCCTGCTGAGGGGCGCCCAATGAAAGGTGTTGGTGGGGGGGGTGATGTTATGGTGCGGTGCAGGTCGCAGTAAATAACGAGGACACCAGGTTGCAGTCTCTTTACCTCTTTACTGAAGGCTTCAGGATCCTCAGTCCGGAATACGGTTAACCAGGCTGCGCAACTCCGGCCGGTCCGATGGCACCTCCAGAGTTCCCTTTGCAGGTGGAAATCTGTGCCTACCTTCTAGCGCTTGTGTGTTGTGGTCCTCCCCTGCTGTGCTTACGGGATAGTCCCCACAACTGTTGTGTCTGTTTCTCGTGTTCCCTCACAACTGTATTATGATGTTCTTCTTCGTCCCCCAGATGATATGGCTAGGACGCACCCGTATGACGGGTAGGCTCGGAGCTCTTCCTGGACCCTAGTGTCGCCCTTCTCCTAGTATGCCCCCTATGTCTTCATAGGTGATTGGTGTGAGACAGCCCGCCTATAGCTGACTGTCCTGCCGTAGGTTTGAAGTATTGCTTGGAGCCTGATACTTACTCGGCGTTCCGGCCACCGGATACGCGCCTCAGTAGGATGTTGCCTCGATCTTACAGCACGACTCCTACTGGTATTTCTCCTTGTTGCGTTGATCTCGTTTCTCACTCAGCACAATAAATCTCGCTTCTTGTCCTTTCTTAGGGCACCGCCGTGATCAAGTGCAGGCGCGGTCCCGTAACGTTCTCTCTGGTTGCTAGGCCTCTGTCAGGATCCCACCCCTGACAGGGACCCCTCTGAATCTTCCCCTACAACACCCTCTGCCACAAGGTGTTGCCTGGTTCCAACCCAGTCGGCTTTCTTATCTCACTCCCTATCCAACCCCCAGTTTTACCAGATTGTGAGGAGTGGCCTAATACATAGCACCCTTAGCTCCCCCTGGAGGCCAGACTGTGAAATGTATTGGTGTCTGTGATACCTGGTCAGATGAACTCCTTCAGTGCCATCAGACATACCACAGCCCCCCTTAGCGGCGGAGCATCAGTACTGCAACGACCAGGACTCTGGGGCGCTGCACTTCCACCCCTTCAAAAGAAAAAAATGGATATTGTGCATCTCTTCCCATGTCTCCCGCCATTCTCCTCACTTCCTCTTCTTGTCAGTGACATCACATGATTTCTTATTATCTCCCACTGATTGACAGAAGAGACCTGAGCAGTGGTGTGTGACCGAGAGCAAAAGGGTCCATTAATGAGTGTTTTCATATATATATATATATATATATATATATATATATATATATATATATATATATATATATATATATATATATTTATACGCCACTAGGCCCGATATTAATATAAAATTAATAATGAATGAGTCTAAAGTTTTAAGAAAACGACCACTTTAACTATGTTTGATCAGCAGTGGTCCAACTGCTCATCCCGCCTCCTTGTGAGAATGGATCGGAACTCTATATGCCTGATCACGACTCCATTACTTATTTATTCGCCATGTATGTGTTTTTTTGTTATATCTGTAGGATTTACCAGCCATCAGACGGTGGCACGCACGGCCGGAAATGTACTGCTGCGCTTAGCAGACAGTCTCATCCTGCCCCTGGGGGCGAGAGATTATGGCGAAACATTGGATGGGTTTTATAAGCAAGCGGAAACTTTCCAGACCAATCTCAGCAAGCATAACATCTCTCTAGGTAACAGTATAAATATAACACTACAGTTTTCATTCAAGTGTCTGCGCCTCTGATCTCGGACATACCCGCCCAGGCAGGGCCAGCTATGAAACATTTTTGGATTTCTACTCTGGTCTGATAAAAGCCAGTTCTGGCTCCAGGTTTACACGAGATCCCAGTGGGCCCCGCTTCACGTACAATTTTTTCTTCCAAGAGTTACAACTTTGTCTTTTTTTATCATTACCATGATATCATTTTTTTTTCCACTTTTTATTGGTTCACATTAAGGGGCTTGGACATTTGAACTTTTGCACAATCTCTAATATTGCAGCGCAGGATAAATTTACTGGCTTCATAGGTGTGCAACCAGGAAAGGCACTTCAGTGGGCCCCCAGCTGCCATGATAATGTCATCAGTTGTGTGCAATCATATTGAGAAAAGGGGGTGATGAGGGTCAGAGGGGACACCTTCCCAAATTTCCAACCTCTAAAATGCTCCTGTTACAATTGTGGCTGAAATGCTGTGATCTGAGCCAGCTCTGATCGCTGCAGTTACTCTGGTGTCTGCTGTATAACAAAACCTCAGCACACTCCATGTGGCATTCTGGAATGCTGTAGATAAGCCCCCGATGTATCCTGAAAGATGAGAAAGAGAGGTTAGATTATACTCACCTGGGGGGCGGTCAGATCGGATGGGCGTCGCGGTCCGGTCCGGGGCCTCCCATCTTCATAGGATGACGTCCTCTTCTTGTCTTCACGCTGCGGCCTCTCTGACCTTTCCCGGCGCCTGCGCACTGCAGTACTTTGCTCTACCCTCATCAGGGCAGACAAAGTAGGCCGGAGACGCAGCGTGAAGACAAGAAGAGGACGTCATCGTAAGAAGATGGGAGGCCCCGGACCGGACTGCAGCAGGACCACCCCTGGGTGAATATAATCTAACTCGTTTTTCTTATCTTTCAGGATACATCAGGGGCTTATCTACAGCATTCCAGAATACTGTAGATAAGCCCCTGATGCCGGTGGGCTTAGCTCAACTTCCATTTTGGGGGTGACAGGTTCTCTTTAATGTCATGCTGTGTGAGTAGAGACATTGATACGGCGTAAGGGCACCCCCTGGGAACTAGTCATAGGAGAACTGGTGGGTGTAGTGTCTGAAAAGTGATTAAAGCCGTATGCTATGAAGTATCTGCTATTGGAACAGACTGTTGGTGCTTATGATGTTCCGTAGATGTAATGTACTGGACTTTACGTTATGCGGTTTATGACGTGTAAATAAATCAAATAGACTGTTTTGTGAGAAAAACGTGCCCATGTGCCTTAATCCCATTGCTAAGCGAGTGTCCCCAACACATGCAGTAAGCGCTATCTTATAACACACACAGGTATATTCCTGTATATTCTATCTAAATATATATATACACTGCTCAAAAAAATAAAGGGAACACTTAAACAACAAGTAGTTGAGTCTAACACCAAGTAAATCAAACTTCTGTGAAATCAAACTGTCCACTTAGGAAGCAACACTGATTGACAATCAATTTCACATGCTGTTGTGCAATGGAATAGACAACAGATAAAAATTATTGGCAATTATCAAGACATGCTCAATAAAGGAGTAGTTCTGCAGGTGGGGACCACAGACTACATCTCAGTACCAATGCTTTCTGGCTGATGTTTTGGTCACTTTTGAATGTTGGTTGTACTTTCACACTCGTGGTAGCATGAGATGGACTTTACAACCCACACAAGTGGCTCAGGTAGTGCAGCTCATCCAGGATGGCACATCAATGCAAGCTGTGGCAAGAAGGTTTGCTGTGTCTGTCAGCGTAATGTCCAGAGGCTGGAGTCGCTACCAGGAGACAGGCCAGTACATCGGGAGATATGGAGGGGGCCGTAGGAGGGCAACAACCCAGCAGCAGGACCACTACCTCAGCCTTTGTGCAAGGAGGAACAGGAGGAGCACTGCCAGAGCCCTGCAAAATGACCTCCAGCAGGCTAAAAATGTGCATGTGTCTGCACAAATGGTTAGAAACCGACTCCACCCTGAGCTCTCCACAGAATACAGCAGGTTCACACTGAGCACATGTGACAGACTTGACAGAGTCTGGAGACACCGTGGAGAGCGATCTGCTGCCTTCAACATCCTTCAGCATGACTGATTTGGCAGTGGGTCAGTAATGGTGTGGGGTGGCATTTCTTTGGAGGGCCGCACAGCCCTCCATGTGCTCGCCAGAGGTACCGAGATGAGATCGTCAGACCCCTTGTGAGACCATATGCTGGTGCCGTTGGCCCTGGGTTCCTCTTAATGCAGGACAATGCCAGACCTCATGTGGCTGGAGTATGTCAGCAGTTACTGCAAAATGAAGGCATTGAATCTATGGACTGGCCCGCCCGTTCCCCAGAATCCAAATGAACACATCTGGGACATCATGTCTCACACCATCCACCAACGGCACGTTGCACCACAAACTGTCCAGGAGTTGGCGGATGTTTTAGTCCAGGTCTGGAAGGAGATCCCTCAGGAGACCATGCGCCACCAAATCAGGAGCATGCCCAGGCATTGTAGGGAGATCATACAGGCACATGGAGGCCACACACAATACTGAGCATCATTTCCTTGTCTTGAGGCATTTCCACTGAGGTTGAATCAGCCTGTAACTTCATTTTCCACTTTGATTTTGAGCATCATTCCAACTCCAGACCTCCGTGGGATATTAGTTGTGATTTTTACGGTGATCATTTTTAGGTTTTATTGTTCTCAACGAATTCCACTATGTAATGAATAAATATTTACAACTGGAATATTTCATTCAGTGATATCTAGGATGTGGGATTTTAGTGTTCCCTTTATTTTTTGAGCAGTGTATATATACACCTGGTAACGCTCACTGCATCTTGAAGGGGTAAATGATTTGTAATGTGGACATAAATCAGTGATGAATGTCTTATTGACGAGCGTTCCGTCTATACTATGACTCTGCATTGATTGGCTAAACAGTGGGCCAAAAATGACCAATTACGTTTCCGTAATGGCCACCACTATTTGTTTCACATGAACCAAATGGCTCCTTGAAGGTTTCAGAATTGTCTGTGTATATTACTGAGCATTCTAAGTGTCTGTCTTTTCAGAGCCATTAAAATGGGCGATTAATCGATACAAGGCAGCAGCTGACTCTTTGGAAGAAGTCATTAAGAACCTATCAGACTCCGAGAAGACGTAAGTGTTGTGTGAACCCAATTCTCTACTTAAGAGGCCGCTTACTAAAAGCTCAGATTCCTCCAACCTCAGCAGCAGCGCTCTATATACACTGTGGCTGTGTCGGGTACTGCAGTTCAGTCACATCTCCTTGAATTGTCTGTGGCACCGGGCACAGCTGCGGGTACGGATGAGCTGCTGAGACCATGCGGAAGCTGCCAGCTGTTAGGCGGGGGTCCCGGCCGGGGGTCAGACACCGATAGCCTGTCCATGCCCTTTAAGGATGACTATTGGGCTGGAATGTTGATGAACAGTTTTATACCTTTGGTCCAGCTCTTTGCTTTCTGTCTCTGTATTTCCAGACCTTTGAAGATACGGATGATAAACGACCAGCTGATGCTCTTGGATAGATCCTTCATAAACAATTTCGCTTTTCCAGACAGACTGTATTTCAGGTACAAATGGATTTCAAGGGATTAAGTAAAAACCATACTGTTAAATCAGCGGCGCTCCAATGATCTTCTGCGCTCTCTGTTACTATGCTGCAGCGATCACAAGCTGCACAGCCGCATGGCCGCTGCAGCCAATCAATGGCCTTACATGAAGGCACAGCTGCCGAGGTCAGTGATTGGTTGTAGGGGGTCACGTGGCTGTGCTGCTTGTGATCGCTGCAGCATAGGAAACAAAGATCGGCTGTGACCACCAGTTCCTACCCATGGCTAGTGAATATTGCACTTGTGTGATCACTAGAGATGAATGACTCTCCCAAAATATGTTTCAGGCAGATTTGATTTGGGTCGAATAAATTTAGTTTAGATTCAAATCTGCCTCAAAAAGGCATTAATTATGTTTTGGGGTCATGAGAGACCTTGAGTCGAAGCATAACAAATGGGGGGGGGTTCAAAATAAAAGTAACAGAATAAAATTAATCTGTCCTAGGCCCTCCCCTCACTTGTCGTAGGTCCTCCCCTCACCATTCCTAGGCCCTCACCTCCCCTGTCCTAGGCCCTCCCCTCACATGTCCTAGGCCCACCCCTCACCTGTCCTAGGCCCTCACCTCCCCTGTCCTAGGCCCTCCCCTCACATGTCCTAGGCCCACCCCTCACCTGTCCTAGGCCCTCACCTGTCCTAGGCCCACCCCTCACCTGTCCTAGGCCCACCCCTCACCTGTCCTAGGCCCACCCCTCACCTGTCCTACGCTCACCCCTCACCTGTCCTACGCCCACCCCTCACCTGTCCTACGCCCTCCCCTCACCATTCCTAGGCCCACCCCTCACCTTTCCCAGGCCCACCCATTCCTCAGCAGTCCCAAGCTCACCGCTCAACCTCACCTGTCCCAGGCCCACCCCTCACCTATCTTAGGCCCGCCCCTCACCTGTCTTAGGCCCACCCCTCACCTGTCCTAGGCTCACCCCTCACCTGTCTTAGGTGCACACCTCACCTGTCCTAGGCCCACCCCTCACCTGTCCTAGGCCTCCCCTCACCTGCTCCAGGTCCACCCATCCCTCAGCAGTCCTAAGCTCACCCCTCAACCTCACCTGTCCCAGGCCCACCCCTCACCTGTCTTAGGTCCGCCCCTCACCTGTCCTAGGCTCACCCCTCACCTATCTTAGGTGCACACCTCACCTGTCCTAGGCCCACCCCTCACCTGTCCTAGGCCTCCCCTCACCTGCCCCAGGCCCACCCATCCCTCAGCAGTCCTAAGCTCACCCCTCAACCTCACCTGTCCCAGGCCCACCCCTCACCTGTCTTAGGTCCACCCCTCACCTGTCTTAGGCCCACCCCTCACCTGTCCTAGGCTCACCCCTCACCTGTCTTAGGTGCACACCTCACCTGTCCTAGGCCTCCCCTCACCTGTCCTAGTACTCCCCTCACCTGTCCCAGGTCCACCCATCCCTCAGCAGTCCTAAGCTCACCCCTCAACCTCACCTGTCCCAGGCCCACCCCTCACCTGTCTTAGGTCCACCCCTCACCTGTCTTAGGCCCACCCCTCACCTGTCCTAGGCTCACCCCTCACCTGTCTTAGGTGCACACCTCACCTGTCCTAGGCCTCCCCTCACCTGTCCTAGTACTCCCCTCACCTGTCCCAGGTCCACCCATCCCTCACCTATCCCAGGTCCACCCACCCCTCACCTGTGCTGGGCTCACCCCTCACCTGTCCCAGGTCCACCCATCCCTCACCTGTCCCAGGTCCACCCATCCATTACCTGCCCTGGGCCCACCCCTCACCTGTCCTGGGCTCACCCCTCATCTGTCCTAGGTCATCACCCGTCCTAGGCCCACCCTTCACCTGTCTTAGGTGCACACCTCACCTGTCCTAGGCCCACCCCTCACCTGTCCTAGGCCCACCCCTCACCTGTCCTAGGCCCACCCCTCACCTGTCCCAGGTCCATCCCTCACCTGTCCTGGGCCCACCCATCCCTCACCTGTCCGAGGTCCACCCATCCCTCACCTGTCCCAGGTCCACCCATCCCTCAAACGTCCTAGGCCCACCCCTCACCTGTCCTGGGCTCACCCCTCACCTGTCCCAGGTCCATCCCTCACCTGTCCTGGGCCCACCCCTCACCTGTCCTAGGCCCACCCCTCACCTGTCCTAGGCCCACCCCTCACCTGTCCTAGGCCCACCCCTCACCTGTCCTGGGCTCACCCCTCATCTGTCCTAGGCCCACCCTTCACCTGTCCTAGGCCATCACCCGTCCTAGGCCCACCCTTCACCTGTCTTAGGTGCACACCTCACCTGTCCTAGGCCCACCCCTCACCTGTCCTAGGCCCACCCCTCACCTGTCCTAGGCCCACCCCTCACCTGTCCCAGGTCCATCCCTCACCTGTCCTGGGCCCACCCATCCCTCACCTGTCCGAGGTCCACCCACCCCTCACCTGTCCCAGGTCCACCCATCCCTCAAACGTCCTAGGCCCACCCCTCACCTGTCCTGGGCTCACCCCTCACCTGTCCCAGGTCCATCCCTCACCTGTCCTGGGCCCACCCCTCACCTGTCCTAGGCCCACCCCTCACCTGTCCTAGGCCCACCCCTCACCTGTCCTAGGCCCACCCCTCACCTGTCCTAGGCCCACCCCTCACCTGTCCTAGGCCCACCCCTCACCTGTCCTAGGCCCACCCCTCACCTGTCCCTCTGCAGCAGTTCTGCGCCCAGTTCTCTGCTATTTCAGATTGGTCTTGGATCATTCTTCCCTCTTAGTCATTGGCTTGGATCTTCCAGCACTGATTAGGTCTCACATGTTCTCGAAGGGAGCGACGCATTTCTACGATGTCTATCACGTCCCACATAACAAGGTGGGAAATCGCATTTGCTTGATATTCATTGAACCCCATGTGACCGAGTGGGGCCTAGTAGGCAACGGAAAATGTGGACCTTAGACTGATCCTAAGAGCGAAGGCCGACCCATAGTGAACTGCGACAGGTGATGGGCAGACTTGAGGCAGGTGAGTACCGTATATTTTATTATTTTTTTAACCCCTTCCCAGCCCTATAAAGAATTCAGCTGACATTTTTTCGGGAGATTCGTATCAAATTCATACCGGTCCATTCACGTCTGTGGGTGGGGTACTGTGCATATGTGACCACTGCGCCCATAGACAGTGAATGGCATATGTGCAGTACTGATCGATTCAGAAAGGGGTCTTGGAATTGGTGAGGGTCCTAGCAGTTGGGGCCCCAAGGATCATACGTTTATCACCGATCCTGTGGACAGATGACACACGTTGTTGACGCTCTTTGATACGGTCTATGTGTCACTATCACCACAAATCCTCTCTTTCCCCGATGGTTATAGAGTTTCTTTTCTTTCCTTTCCTGTGTAGCCATGTTCTCTGGGCCACCCGTAGTTCCACCGTGGCCACCTTCCCAGGCCTGGCAGATGCCTATCAGACGGCCATTGAAAGTGACGTCGAACATGAGTGGGATCTTGTGCACCACCAGCTCACCATCGCCATCCAGGCTGTGGACAATGCGGCCTCCACATTAGAGACGGTCACCAAAATATAAGGGAGAAGCTCAGTTACTCTACAACCGAAGACCCCCGCTGTGATTGGTAAGGGAAGACATCACCAAAATTCACCAAAATGGTCTGGAAGGAGGTTACAAGCTATTAAAAATGAATACTCTCCTATTCCCGGCCCTGACCTTTTCATCTGGTCTGAATCCTTTGTTTATTAAACTCTGGGGTCAGGAGACCCCAGTAAACGTCGGTGATTTTTCTCAAACTTTTAGTAAACAAACACGAAAAACACCCAACACACTGATGGCATCTAAGTGCTGGTCGATGCTCTTCAAAGAGCCAAACCAATCAAAACCAGACATGTCTCCATGTTCTGGTGTGGATCTTTGGGTCCTGCTATAACCACGGATATGTGATAACCCGATAGACCATAATAGACTCATATTTGTTAGTGATGAGTGACCGTTCTCAGATAAGGTGTTATCTGGGCATGCTCCAGTGCTAGCCGAGGACTTCGGCGTGCTCGAATATTATGTTCGGGTCCCCGCGGCTCCGTGTCTTGCTGCTGTTAGACAGTCACAACACAAACAGGGATGGTCCATCAAACAGGCAATCCCTACATGTGTTGTGGCTGTCGAATAACCTTGACACATGCAGCTGCGAGGACTCCAATATATTTTTCGAGCATGCCGAAGTCCTCGGCTAGCACCTGAGCATGCTCAGATAACACCTTATCCCAGAAAGTTCGCTCACCACTGGTAATAATAATACAATTGTACAAATAGTCAAAGTCAATTCACTTTATCTCAAAGGAATTTTCTGTGCTTGCCCAAAAAATAAAAAAAAGCCTCCAAAATTGTGGTATTTTCTGATGTTTTTTATTCTGTACCTTGATGTTAGTATTTTCTGTGGATTTTGCATTACTTTCTTTTAGCCACTAGATGACGCACTAACATAATCTGAATTTTCAGTTGAACTTTTCACAACATGATGATGGATTTCCAATGTTTTTCAACATCATTAAGCTGATTGTTTGCATAACCTTCTATGTTATATTAATATATTTATTATTCAATAGAGAGAGGGGGAGCGCTGTCTTTATTAAAGAATCCCTCCCTCCTTCCATCAAAATCTTTATCTTCTTAACCCCTTCATGACATGTACGGCACATGTTGTGTCCTTTGATGCGGGCTCCAGGGCTGATTTAACAAGTGCCCCTAACAGCCGCAGGTGGAATCACTTTCCACCCGTGGCTGTTAACCTGTTAAATGCCGCTTTCAATCTCCGACAGTGCCACTGAATGTGATCGCGCTAGAAGCGCATCATTATCCTGCCCATCGGCTCCGGAGTCACATGACCGCGGGTCGCCAATGGGTTGGCATTACAAGCCAGGGTCTGCAGCAGACCCCTGTGGTTGTCATTGCCGGACTGCTATGAGCGCCGCCCAGCGGTTGGCGCTCATAGCAAGTGAGCATTTCTGCTACACGTAGCACAAAAGATTGGATGATCGAAGCTTCTAATCTCCCATGGAAAGTATTGAAGCAAGTGAAAAGTAAATAAAAAATGGTTTTAAAAATATAAAAAAATACAAAAAATATAAAAGTTTAAATCACCCCCATTTTCCCCATTCAAAATAAAATAATAAAAAGAAAATTAAAAACACACATATTTGGTATCGCCGCTTTCAGAATCGCCCGACCTATCAATATATAAAAAGAATTAATCCAATTGGTAAACGGCGTAGTGAGAAAAAAAGTAAAAATGCCAGAACTACGTTTTTTTGGTTGCTGCAACATTGCATTAAAATGCAATAACGGACGATCAAAAGATTGTATCTACACCAAAATGGTATCAATAAAAACATCAGCTCAGCACGCAAAAAATAAGCCCTCACCCAACCTGAGATCACAAAAGATGGAGACGTTACAGAAAATGGCGCGATTTTTATTTATTTAAAAAAAAACAAAAAAACTTTGGATCTTTTTTTTCACCACTTATACAAAAAAGAAGGGAGGGGAAGGGAAAAAGGGAAGTCAGCTCACCAAGTCCAGGAGGACCTTGCTGTATCAGATGAAGCTGCACGGAGTTGTCACAGTCCAGGACGTGATAATGAATCAAAAAAGAAGGAGGTCTGATGAGTGATGGACGAGACCGCTTCCACTCCTTGGCCAGTTATTGGGGAACTCATAGTGAGCGTGCGGGGTATACACCTCTGATTCCAAAGCATGGTAAATATATATATATATATATATATATATATATATATATATATATATATATATATATATATATATATACCCCCAGTATTGCCATCACCAATTGTTTATACTGTACAAGCCAATTAGACACCCCTTACAGGTGGCGTATGGCTTCAGGAGTGCGGTTTACAGAACAAGAGGAACAGAGCTGTTAAATTTATATATCTAATCCAGAAAGATAGACGGTGTTTATGAAAAATATACAAGATGCTATAAACTGGAAAAAAACAATACTATATATTCAATTGCATAAATAAAAAGGAATAACGAAAGATAATTACTAAACATGGTCACGGCTCAGAGCTTAGCAGAGGGAAGCACTCCGATTGGGAGAATGGACAGAACCACAGCGAACTATGTCTTCCAAGGTTTGACAAATAACTCAGACCCAAATACTGCTTTTTATTAGCTCAGAGTTATGCCCACACACCGCCCCTTGATGAGCTCATGTGGAGGCGGATTGTGGGATGTGCTGGGTCTGTTAGAATTTTATGAGATCCCCAACTTACAGAATATCTTCACCCCAGAAGGTTCTAGGCGGTAGATATTGACATCATATTTCTTATCATTTTATAGTTACATAGAGATCAACATCGTCTGGTTTACACCATTTATTGAACCATTATTAAATTGGTGGGGTTCTAGTGGCCCCACGGTGATGTGAGTGAATGCATCACGTCCATCCCTTCGCTACGATGCCAAAAATCTACATCCCATTAATATTGGATTCATACAAATCCTCAATGTTCATATCTGGACAATGGGGACACAAAGGCTGGAACATTCTAAGCCAAATTCTTTGAACCCAGGATGCTTCTTCTTTGGAACAAATGCAGCCTCTGTACTTCTCCTCCACTGATCTCACAGCTTACTTTCTTTTCCCCAGCAGATATCCTGTTTTAATCATCTGTCCACATCGGGGGTCTCTGCTTCAAAGGTTGTTTTAATTAGTAGCACTAACAGTAGCATTTTAAATTATTAAACAGCAGTGATTGAAGCAGCTACAGTAATTGATGGTAAGAGGTGGATGCCAGTTGTGAAACATAGCCAGTGTCTGCCCAATGTGGAGCGGACTCAGCTCCTGAGCCTGCACTATATACTGTAGCTCTCACATGACCTGTGATGAAAGTGTATGTCACAGGTCATAAAGGGGTTAATATTCCCTATTGATGGCCTATTTTCCTCTTAAGACTCCAGCTTTCTCTTTTATGCCTGAATGATGAACAGAACATTAATCTCATCTCCATAATCATTCGTTGTAAGTGTAAGAAGAGCAAAACGTATATGTTGCCCTTTAACCCCAGATACGTCTCCCAGCTCAAGGAAGGTGTAATGAAGGACCACAGACACAGAAGGGTTAACTTTTAAAAGGTTTACTCAAAATGAGGCGAGTGTAGAGTACAAACATAAAGGTTACATGTTAATATGAGGCACTGATCTTGTCGATTACACAAATTCAGTCTCTAAGCTGGTGGTTAGACTACAATGACACAGAGCTTGGAGGTTACACTACTTTACAACGACTTTTCTGGAAGAGTGGCAAGATGAAAGCCATTTTTGACAGCAAGACATAAGACGACCTGTTTACATTTTGCAAAAAAGCTATGTAGAGAATACGGCGAACATGTGGAAGAAGGGGTTCTGGTCAGATAAGACGAAATTTCAAAGTTTTTTTGGGATAAATGCAAAACGCTATGTTTTGCAGAAAACACCATTCCTACCGTCAAACAAGGTGGTGGCACCATCATGCTGGGGGGAGGCTTTTCTATAGCAGGGACAGGGAAGCTGGTCAGAGTTGATGGGAAGATCAAAAGACTTGAGACTGGGGCGTAGGTTCAACTTCAAGCAGGACAACAACATCAAAGCATATTCATGTGTGTGTAAACAGCCCAGTCACAGCTGTAGTGCCGTGGTAGCCCACTTATGCAGTGAGGAGGCAGTGACCCAGCAAAGTTCCAGCCCAAAGTCTCTTTAATGCGGTTACTTCACAGCATTACTATCCAATTCATACAAGTATGTACCATTAATGTCCAACTCACAGCACTACATAGTACCTGGTATCCTCTAAGTCACTGCCGGGAATATATCCTCCGATAACCCCACCAGATCACCTCTGATCGGTTGCTGTGGGCGACTGCACCACCGTGTTAATGTATTTTTACCTACAGCGTTACACAGTACACGTTATCCTTCAGTTTCAAGTCATTAAACATGTACTCAGCCTGGCTAGAAGCTGTAAATCATTCAGCTTCCTTGATGAAAACTAAATCTCCGAGCAGTCATAAATACTCGGAGGTCACCCGAGTGTGCTCGGGAAAACCCGAGCAACGAGTATACGCGCTCATCACTAATAGCGACCCCTACCTGTGACACTGGTCACTGCCTCACACAGTCCAGACCGAAATCCCATTGAGCATCTGTGACAAGATGTGAAAATTGCTATTCACAGACGACTCCATCCAATCTCACTGAGCTAGTGTGCAAAGAAGAAGGGGCAAAAATGTCGCCTCTAGATGTGCAAAGCTGGTAGAGACAGACTCCAAAAGACTGTCAGCAGTAATTGCAGCGAAAGGTGGTCCGACAAAGTATTTACTTAAGGCAGGTTGATTAAAAATGCACCTCACAATTTTCAGATTTATATATTTTAAATATTTAGAAAACCATGTATCATTTCCTTTAAACTTCACAAATACTTGCTACTTAATGTTGGTATGTAACATAAAAGTTCAGTAAAATACATTTAGGTTTGTGCGTGCAATGTGAAGAAATGTGGAAAAGTTCACGAGGTATGAATACTTTTTCAAGACACTGCATGCCGACACCTTGGGATATATTGAGACACTCCTCTGAATCACTGAAATATTCCAGTGGTATTACCAGTAAGGGTATGTGCCCATGCTGCGGATTCCTTTGCGGAATTTTCCGCAGAGGATTTGATAAATCCGCAGTGCAAAACCGCTGCCTTTTTTACTGCGGATTTATTGCGGTTTCTATTGTGGTTTCCGCTGCGGGTTTACACCTGCAGTTTTCTATTGGAGCAGGTGTAAACCCGCAGGGGAATCCGCACAAAGAATTGACATGCTGTGGAATATAAACCGCTGCGTTTCCGCGCGTTTTTTTCCGCAGTGCACTGCGGATTTCGTTTCCCGTAGGTTTACATTGTGCTGTAAACTCATGGGAAACAGCTGCGGACCCGCAGCTGCGGTTCCGCAGCAAAATCCGCAGTGTGTGCACATACCCTAAGTGTAAGGAACCGCAAGAACTCCTCCTCTAATAGTAACATCAGCACAAACACTGTGCCCTGCCGAGAGCTTCATGGCCGAGCAGCTGCAGGCAGCCGTACATCACCAAGCACAATGCTGATCCGTCGGATGCAGTGGTGTAAAGCCACCACTGGACTCTGGAGGAGTCTGCGTAATACATCACCGATAGGTGTTAGTGGATCAGTTTATTCGCTGCGGACTCTGAAACTCATTAGGATAAGGACATAATAATGAGGAAGAATGTGCGCCATTGTACGCCGAGCACTAAAGTCTCCATATAGCCTACAGCCATCAGCGGGGCAGTAAATACCTCCCATAGTAAGTGCCAGGGTGCAGCTATTGTGCCATAAATGTGCATACACGATGATGCCTCATGATACAACTGCTGGGCACTAAACACCCTGGCGGGGCCCACCCAATCATCTGTAACTCTTATTACCGCCATTCTAGGCCCTCGTTAACTTCACAACCTTTAGAAAGATTCCAGAGAGTCGATGTAAACAATTTACAGCAACCATAGAAGTTGAGATTGATGAAAACTGAAAACACAGAATATAGGAGAAAGTTGTGGAACTTTTCATTGTACTTTTTTTTTATTATCTGCACACTGGTCCCTATTAAAGCAGTGGAATTATAACTTTAAGAAAAAAAATGAATACACAATGGAAAACCTTTATTGTTTTGCAGCGCTGGGGTCCTGGGTTCAAATCCCCTTGAGGATGACATCTGCATGGAGTTTGTATGTTCTCCCCGTGTTTGTGCAGGTTTCCGCCAGGTGCTCCCCTTATTCAATGCTTAGTTAATGGACAGGAGTGAAATTCATTCCAAATCGGCAACAAAATCTACATGTGAATTCTTTCTGCGAACAATTTTGCAGCGGACATTTTCCAACGTGATTGTCAGAATCCTCCTCCCGATTAGCCCACCAGTCATAAAATCCCAATACTGGCTGGTATCGCTTCCATTTTTGCTCTTATATCTATGTCCTGGCAATGTGACAGTGCCCAAGGTCAGCATCTTCCATGTCAGGGCTGTTAATATCTACGTCTGCGCTGCGACAATTGTAATAATTAAGCTCCATAAACGGCAAATCAAAGGTCAGACGGGAATTAGATAATAATCAGCCACAGTTTCTGCAGTGCTTGAATACAGGAATAGTCCCTTCATTCTCAATGTTCTACTGCTAGTCCAATATTCCAACACTTGACCAGAGTGTGAGATTGTTACGGACTGAACCTAGTACGTACGCCACACAGGACCCGCGCCCTTTCCATGACGATTAGGTCAATTCCTTACTAGTGATGAATCCTAGAATGTTAGCCTTGGAAAGGACCTCCAGGGTCGTCATGTCCAACCCCCCTGCTCAATGCAGGAGTCACTAAACCATCTCAGACAGATGTCTGTCCAGCCTCTGAAGACTTCCATTGAAGGAGAACTCACCATCTCTCATGGCAGCCTGTTCCACTCATTGATCATCCTCACTGTCAGAAAGGTTTTTTCAATATCTAATCTGTATTTTCTCCCTCTCAGTTTCATCCCACTGCTTCTAGTCTTTCCCTGTGCAAATGAGAATAATGATGATCCCTCAACACTGTGACAGCCCTTCAGATATTTGTAGACAGCTATTAAGTCTCCTCTTAACCTTTTTTCGCGCTGCGGCTCCGGCACAGGCGTACTGTGTCTGTCCTGTTGAGGGCAGAGCAAAGTACTGCAGTGCGCAGGCGTGGGCCTTTCTGACCTTTCCCAGCGCCTGCGCACTGCAGTACTTTGCTCTGCCCTCAACAGGACAGACACAGTACGTCTGTGCCGGAGCCGCAGCGTGAAGACAAGAAGAGGACGTCATCGTAAGAAGATGGGAGGCCCCGGACCGCGACACCCATCGTACGGGACCACCCCTGGGTGAGAATAATCTAACCTCTTTTTCGCATCTTTCAGGATACATCGGGGGCTTATCTACAGCATTCCAGAATACTGTAGATAAGCCTCTAATGCCGGTGGGCTTAGCTCAACTTCCATTTTGGGGTGACAGGTTCCCTTTAAGATGTGACTGGGCCCTGTTTTTTACAAGGGTCCATAGTGGCTGCATGATCTCCCTATGTTATATAAGTCCTTGACTAATGGTGTCAGTTGAGTCGCCCCGCGGGCCAGGGGTTACTCGACACCGAGTCCGGTATTCACAGGGGGATGTCACGGTGGCTGCGACCCGGTCCGTGGCCCTGGGCACCCATGTAAAAGGGAAAGGTCTTTAAAGGGAATAAAGTTTATGTTCGTAACTCCACCTGTGGTATTCTGTCAGGATGACCGACGCTGATTTAAGGGGTCCGCTGGGGTGATGTTATGGCAGCTAGATGGTATACCTTCCCACAGGTGAAGTATGTCCCCAGGGCTCCCGGTGTGAAGATGGTATATGGTGAGAGGCGCAGAAGAACGAGGACACAGGTTTGCAGTCTCTTTACCTCATTTACTGAAGACTTCATCAGCCACAATCCAGGGCACCAGATCACAGGGTAGGCAGAGTCCGGCCGGCTTGGAGGCATGTCCAGAGTCCCCTTGTCCAAGTGGAAATCAATAGCCTTCCTATGCGCTGTAGTGGTGTAGTCCCTTACTGCTAAGCCTCTCGTAAGGGTCTCACAGATGTAATGTCTCTCTCTGTCCCCCATATAGGATAGGATAAAACCCGTATGACTGGTGACTTGAGCCTGTTTATAGGGTCTCTTAGATAACCCGGCTCTCTGGGGTGTCACCGTGCCTCCTGGGTGTAGGTGCGGACAGGTAACGTACAATTAGCTGTCCTGCCGGTCTCTGAAGTAAGGCATAGAGGTCCTTACTACCTCGGTTTTCCGGCTACCGGCGTTGTCTGCGCCTCAGAAGGAGGCAGCCTGCTCGGGGCTGGTCCCCTTCTGGTATCCTCTCCCGTGCTTTGTTTTCCCGCACGATCACTGCAACATATTCTGCTTTCTGTAATGTCTCTTTTTGGGAGCTGCAGCTCTGAGGGCATGCACAGCTCTGTGAACCCTCTATCCTCCTCAGACGGCTGTCTGGAACTGACTCCATCCGGAACTGACTGACTTTCCCTACAGACTACCAGTTATATATATATGGGGAGTCACCTAGTAAATAGGATCAAAAGCTCCCCCTGGCGGCCTGGAGTATGAACATGTTGCATGATTGTGGTACCTGGATGCAGTTATCCTTCCTTGTCTCCGAACGTAGCATCACGCTCCCCTGGAGGAAAGCAATGCCACTGTGATGACCAGGACCCTGGGGCACCACATCAGTCATACTGTGCTATATTAAAGGGAACCTGTCATGTGTCTCTCACTGGGCTGATTGGTGCAGTTTTGATAGAATCTGTGCTTTCTCTGCCACAGATGTAGCAGTGCTCAGAACACTGATCTGTGTGTAATCCTGTCCACACCACTGATTGGCAACTTCCTGTGTACACTGTCAGCAAATAGCCAATCACTGATGGAGGCGGGTTAGACAGATTAGCTGGACTAGTTTTCACATGGCACCTAGTCAGTAATAATCTCCTGCTGAAAGTTTTGAAACTACAGAACACAGCTTAATAAGTGACACATCCCTGGAATCAGGCTCTAGGCCCGTACATTATGCTGCTCTCAGATTAAATAGCAAAAATCTGTTGACGGATTCCGTTTAAGAAAAGCCAGATGCACAAAGAGCTAAATCTTTCCATTGGAAACATGTTCTCATATAAGTATCTCATCGTGTATCCCTGAAACTCCCTATATAATGCATCTAGACTGTAATCCACCAGCAGCGATCACTGGTCTTCTGTCAATGTCTGTGATGCCAATTACTGGTTCATCCTCACTTAAGGCTGTTGGTGACTCAGAAATGTTAATATATGTAATAAGGTAACGTATGCGGATGGAGGAGAATCAGAAGAGCAGAGACAATACTGTGACAAGTGAGAACATGGTAACGTTGCTCTGCTACCTCTTCCAGATACAACCACCTCCTCCCCCAACTTGGCAAGGATTATATAGCAAACATTAATACATGCGGCTTTCCATGTCAGAGTCCTAAATGTTATGTGCTCTATTTCACATCATCGTATAGTTTGTATACATATGTGATGTGTATAAAACATTAACACATTTCTTGTGGCATAAAATATGTACAACCTGTCATGAGTTACATCTGTATTAAACTCCAGAGCTGCACTCACTATTCTGCTGGTGCAGTCACTGTGTACATACATTACATTACTGATCCTGAGTTACATCCTGTATTATACCCCAGAGCTGCACTCACTATTCTGCTGGTGCAGTCACTGTGTGCATACATTACATTACTGATCCTGAGTTACCTCCTGTATTATACCCCAGAGCTGCACTCACTATTCTGCTGGTGCAGTCACTGTGTACATACATTACATTACTGATCCTGAGTTACATCCTCTATTATACCCCAGAGCTGCACTCACTATTCTGCTGGTGCAGTCACTGTGTACATACATTACATTACTGATCCTGAGTTACATCCTGTATTATACTCCAGAGCAGCACTCACTATTCTGCTGGTGCAGTCACTGTGTACATACATTACATTACTGATCCTGTACTGATCCTGAGTTACATCCTGTATTATACCCAGAGCTGCACTCACTATTCTGCTGGTCCAGTCACTGTGTACATACATTACATTACTGATCCTGAGTTACATCCTATATTATACTCTAGAGCTGCACTCACTATTCTGCTGGTGCAGTCACTGTGTACATACATTACATTACTGATCCTGAGTTACATCCTGTATTATACACCAGAGCTGCACTCACTATTCTGCTGGTGCAGTCACTGTGTACATACATTACATTACTGATCCTGAGTTACATCCTCTATTATACCCCAGAGCTGCACTCACTATTCTGTTGGTGCAGTCACTGTGTACATACATTACATTACTGATCCTGAGTTACATCCTGTATTGTACTCCAGAGCAGCACTCACTATTCTGCTGGTGCAGTCACTGTGTACATACATTACATTACTGATCCTGAGTTACATCCTCTATTATACCCCAGAGCTGCACTCACTATTCTGCTGGTGCAGTCACTGTGTACATACATTACATTACTGATCCTGAGTTACATCCTGTATTATACTCCAGAGCAGCACTCACTATTCTGCTGGTGCAGTCACTGTGTACATACATTACATTACTGATCCTGTACTGATCCTGAGTTACATCCTGTATTATACCCAGAGCTGCACTCACTATTCTGCTGGTCCAGTCACTGTGTACATACATTACATTACTGATCCTGAGTTACATCCTATATTATACTCTAGAGCTGCACTCACTATTCTGCTGGTGCAGTCACTGTGTACATACATTACATTACTGATCCTGAGTTACATCCTGTATTATACACCAGAGCTGCACTCACTATTCTGCTGGTGCAGTCACTGTGTGCATACATTACTGATCCTGAGTTACATCCTGTATTATACACCAGAGCTGCACTCACTATTCTGCTGGTGCAGTCACTGTGTACATACATTACATTACTGATCCTGAGTTACATCCTGTAGATCTTTTATTATAAAAATGAAAAACATAACAATAATAATAACAGAAACAAAACATAAATATCAGCCAGAAAATAATCAGTATACTGAACACTGGTCCAGCAGCTCATTCTCTCCTCTCACACATATTATACAGTATATACAGAATAACTACTTTGACCTTCTGGTCCGGTCACCAAACAAAATAATAACAAATAAAATAAACAATGGCAAACAAAAACTATATACATAAACTTTTTTCTCTTTTTTTTTTATTTTTTTTATTTTTTTTTTTAGTTTTAAATAAAACAGCCACAAATTTAAACAAATATATACAATACTAAGCTATCCTCCATTCCCAACCCCCCGCACTGACCTGAGAGCTGGTCCTGCGTCTCATGCCTCAGTCCATGTCCAACGTCCATAGGCCAGATCAGGCAGTGCCAGTTTTCCCCCAAACAACCCAGTGTCCCATAGTCCCACAAGATAAACCCACCTCCCCCCCTTTCCCACCACCCAACCTAACACCTACACCCAAATCTAATCCCCATATACAATATATACAATATATACAGCAGCACACACCACAATAATCACAACTCACGAAGCCCAAGTTCGGCGCCTGCAGCCCTACATCACTGTATAATGATCAAACAAAACAAAAATCTACAGTGTCAGCAGCAGCCCACCACCAGGAAAGGAGATGACCAGACTAGGGCACACTAAAAGAAAAGCCCCTCCAGAGGAGAGCGGCCCTCCGTGTGCCCAGTCTCCCATACTCCAGAGAGCGCACCTTCACCAGGTCACCGAGTATGGTCCTAAACACATCATCCACGGGGAGGATTTTTCGTTGCGTCGATACTAAGCACCGTGCGCTCCACATGTGATACCTAACCACTGCGCTAACTAGAAATAAGGTGCAGCGGTCCCGACCACCAAGGTCTCCGAATGCTCCATAGGCCCATTCCGCATAGGAGAGACCCGCCAGCCGAGACCAACCAATGAAGGCGCCCACCCTGTTGTACACCTCTGTGTTGAAGGGACAATGAAGCAGGAAGTGGTCCATGCTTTCCAGCAAGGTACCACAATGCTCCCGAGGACAATTCCTGTCCTCAGAGCTCCTACACTTCAGACTGTCCCTCACACACAGTTTCCCATGGAAGCAGCGCCAAGCCGTCCCAAAACTTCGAGGGGATCCTGATAGAATTCAAAAGATGCAAACCCACCCCAAGATCCCGACTTGGGCAGTCCCTGAGCGCCAGAGGCCTCTGGAAATGGGTCAACAGAGCCCTATTGTCAAGGAGTTTCCTCGGCAGAGTCCTGATCTCCCACATTCCCAGACCCCACCGACGAATTACCTTCAGAACTAAGGTAGCGTAAGCCGGAATATGTCCATGCGGTGTGTGAAGATCCTTCACTTGCCCTCCTGTCTCCCATTCCTGGAAGAAAGGCTGATACCATCCCCTACAGGAGAATACCCACGGAGGAGCCCTCTCTTTCCAGAGGTTTGCAATATTGATCTTAATGAAGGTATCCACAAGGAATACCACAGGGTTGACCATACCCAACCCTCCTAGTCTCCTCGTACGGTAAGTAACCTCCCTCTTGACCAGGTTCAGTCTATTCCCCCATAACAGTTGGAAGAACAAACTGTAGACCCGAGTCCAGAGAGATTCCGGCAAGATGCACACACTGCCCAGATAAATCAGTAAAGGGAGCAGGTAAGTTTTGATCAGGTTTACCCTTTCCCTTAGGGTCAAAGAAAAACCCTTCCATTGGTTCACCTTCTGAGTGGCGATCTCTAGCCTGCTGTCCCAATTTTGTTTGGGGTAATCCCCCTGGCCAAATTCGATGCCAAGGATTTTTGCAGAGATTTTGGGTCCTGGAAGGTTGTCCGGGAGATCAAAACCAGGATCTCCTCCTCCCAGCCAGAGACTCTCACACTTATCCCGGTTGATCTTGGACCCGGATGCCTCCGAGTAGCGATCTACCTCTGACATCAGCCACCCTGCCTCCTCGTGAGAGGAAACAAACACGGTGACATCATCGGCATACACCACCACCCTCAAAGTGGCCTCCGGTGCTGCCTGGTCCATCCCGATCCCGGCCAACGGTCCACGCTCCACCCTCCTAACAAGAGGGTCAATTGCAAACATGTACAGCAGCGGGCTCAAGGGACAACCCTGGCGAACACCGGACCCAACCTCAAAAGAGCTGCCAATCCAACCATTCACAAGCGGGAAACTCTCTGCCCCACTGTACAAGGTCTTAAGCCAATCAACAAACCCCCCCGGCAGGCCATATCTCAGGACGGACCAGAGGTACTCGTGAGTAACCCGATCAAACGCTTTTGCCTGGTCCAGTGACAGCATGTACCCCTTCCAGTGACCAGCCCTACCCTGCTCCACTGCCTCTCGGACACAGAGCACAGCACTAAATGTGCTGCGGCCTGGAACAGAGCAATGCTGGGCCTCTGAAAGGAGTCGGGGTGCAAATTTCACCAGCCGGTTAAACAGCACCTTTGCCAGAACCTTCCTGTCTGCATTGAGAAGTGCTATGAGACGCCAATTCTCAATGCAAGATGGGTCCTTACCCTTTGACAAGATAATCAGAGCAGACCTCCTCATTGACTTCGGCAGAGTACCCGAGGAAAGACACTCATTGAATACCTCAGTCAAGAGGGGAACCAAAACGTCCTTAAAGGTCTTATAGAATTCAGATGTTAAGCCATCTGGACCAGGCGATTTTTTGGGGGCAAGCCCTTCAATCGCCAACTGAACTTCCTCTTCCCTGATCATTTCTGTCAAAACGTCAAGAGAGGGGTCTACCCCTGGTTCGGGGACGGCTTCAGCCAGGAAAGCCGACATCTCATCCCAATCAAGATCCCTCTTCCCCAAGAGGTGCGAGTAGAAGGATCTGACAACCTCCAGGATCCCTGATCTGGATCGCCTCAGGGACCCCGTAGTGTTGACCAGTCCTGTAACTACTTTACTATTCACTGACATCTTGCAGTTTCTGTAAGGGTCGGGCGAGCGGTACTTCCCGTAATCCCTCTCAAAAACCAAAGATTTCACTCTGGAGATCTCCTCGCGGCTACCTCCAGTTGAGACAAGATGTTCGAGTTTCCTCCTCAGACCCTGATACAGGTGGTACCTGCTCAGATTCCTGGGGCTCGAGAGCTGGCGGAAGAATCTTGCCACCCTTTCCTTGAACATCTCCCACCACTCAGACTTACTACTACAAAGATCCAGTAAGGGTACCTGGCTCTGAAAATCCTCAAAGGACTGTCTTATCTCCGCTTCTTCCAAGAGAGACGAATTGAGCCTCCAAAAGCCTCTTCCCATCCGGAGGGTCTCTGTAACATTCAGAGAAAACAAAATTAAACAGTGGTCGGAGAACTCCACCTCAACAACAGACACTGCTGAAGAGACAGCTTCCTCCTTTAAATAAAACCTATCTATTCTGGACTTACAGTTACCTCTATGATAGGTGAACCCCTCGTGTGCCGAATGTGGACATCCACCAGGCGAGCCTCACTAGCTATACTATTAAGGGCGACGCTATCATAAGTCAGCTTATCTCTGGAACCTCCTCTATCTCGGGGCCTCGTGACAGCATTGAAGTCCCCTCCAAAGACAACCTGCCGACTTGTAAAAAGGTAGGGCTTGATCCTCATAAAGAGACACTTCAGTCCCACTTAGATTGGGGACCATAGATGTTGATGAGCCGGAGCTCTTGTCCCTTCATGAGGACATCTAAGATCAGGCACCTCCCCATTTCTAACTCAATAACCCGTCGGCATTCCACCGGTGCGGTAAAAAGGACCGCCACTCCGCTATACGGCTGGGCCGCAAGAGACCAATAGGAGGGCCCGAGTCTCCACTCTCTCTTAGCTTTAAACACATCTGCCATGTTTGGCAGCCTGGTCTCTTGCAAAAAGAAAATGTCAGCTTCAACCCGGCTGAGAAAATCAAAGGCCGCAAATCTAGCTGTATTTGACTTTATGCTGGCGACATTAATGGACACCAGCGTCAACGGAGTGGGTTCCGCCATCATTGGTGATTGAGTTAGATGGCTTTCTTTTTCCCACTACCCTTATCCTCTGCCTCAGAGGAGGAATCCTTCCCCCTCTTTAATGACAATGAGGTATCCATTCCCACGTGTTTTTTATTTTTATCGTCCTCGTCTCCGGACTCTGGGCCAGTCCCTCCCTCCAAGGATCTTACATTCCCCGAAGAAGGAGACTCGGCGTCCCTTGTGAGCCCCGCCGAAGCCAGAACCTCACCCTCAGCTTCCTCCTCAGAGGAAGAGATGTTTTCAAGGGCTTGGAACCGGTTAGAAAGACCAACCAGAGAGGAGTCGGTTTTTCCTTCCTTAGGTACCTTGGTCAGAGCGGCAGGGCCGGTTTTAGGCAAAGTGGGGCCCTAGGCAAAAGTTTAAAATGGGGCCCCAAATGCTAACATATTGCACCAACAGAAACATTTTGGTTGTAGCTACATGCGCTGATTTCAGGCCACTAAACGAGCGTGATCAACAATATTGAAGTCATTCGCCACTTGTTTCCAGCCTCTTTACACTGGCTGGGGAGAGAATGATCACTAGTAAATCAATCTGTCCCCATACAGTATCATCTTAGCAGAATATCTGCAGTTTTAACTGGGCGATGTGCTGATGAGAACAATGATTTTTGTTCCGGCATATACTGTACATACATACACCGTACATACACACAGATACACATACCGTACATACACAGACATACACCTTACATGCATACACACATACAGTTATATACACTGATAGTATACACATACCGTACATACATATACCATACATACACACAAATACACATACATACACCGTACGTACACACAGATACACATACATATACCATCATACATACACATACCGTACATGCACACATGCATATACCGTACATTCACACAAATGCCGTACACATATACCGTACATACACACAGATACACACATATACCGTACATACACAGATACAGTTATATACATATAGTACACACATACCGTACATACATATAAAATACACCCAAATGCACATACCGTACATACATACATATACCGTACATGCATACACACACATATACCGAACATACAGATACACATACACGTACCGTACATACACACATACAGTATATACACATAGTATACACATACCGTACACACATATACATATACTGTATGTACATGCACATAAACATACATATATACCATATATCCATACAAATTTATTTCACATACACAGATACACACATACTGTACATGCATACACACACAGCCATACAACTATACCATACATACACACATATACCGTACATACACAGATACACACACACACATACACATAGATACACACAGATGCACACATACATACATACATACATACATACATACATACATACATACATACTAATCTTGTATAGGTGATCAGATGAGCCCTGCAGGTCAGTTCAGCTGGAGAAGGCTGCAGACCCCACTGTGGGGGATGGGGCACAGAGCAGACAGCACCTGATGATAAATTCCCAGTAAGGGAGGAAAAGACTCAAATTCAAAAAGTTCCATGACTAAAATTATAAAGAGATAAGTTATAAAGAGCACTATAACTGCACATTACTTTTCAGGTCACTTCACAGCATACATTTTGCTGCCGTGCTGTCCCTGCAGTGAGCTCCTCCCCCATCTCTTCTCTGTGAGGAGACGCTGCAGCCTGCTCTGAACAGAACAGTGGAGGGAGCAGAAGACCCCCTGTAAGTCCTGCTCTTCCTCCACTGCTGTCTCTATGTGCTGTGCCCTGGGGCCCCTGACTGTAGGCGAGTACTCACGATTGGGACGCTCCATGCAGGGGGACAGACGGCAGCCAGTGAGCGCTCTCCTCAGTCTGGTCACTGTGAGGTAAGGAAAGCGTTCATTGGCCAGCGTCTTTCCCTGCATGACACGCCCCCTTTTTGATCTCCTGCACTTCGCGCCCCGCTCTCTCCCTGACACTCGGTGTTCCATGATTACAGGAGGGAGTGAGAGGGGCCCGACCCTGCATGATACCGGGCCTGCCTGCAGGGGCCCCCCTCCACCTCTGGGCCCTGGAGCAGTGCCATCAACAGTATGTCTGCCCCTGGCTGGGGGCCCCTAGGGCAGCGGGGGCCCCAGGCAGCTGCCTAGTCTGCCTGCCCCTAACGCCGGCCCTGCAGAGCGGGAGAAGATTTTTTATCTCCCTTCTTTCTCTTCTTTTTGGTGCCGAGCTTACGCTTGTCCTCTAGCCACTGCCTATTATCCTCATCCATACTTTCATAATGGGAGGACTCTGAGGCAGTGGCACTTTCCTCCCTGTGGATGCTCCTGACCTCCTCATCCAACTCATCATCCCTCGGGGCCTCAGCAGCAAGACTGGCATCCAGAACAGGGGCCGGCCCAGTAGCCCGAGGCTCGCCCAGCTCCCTATCCTGTCTGCGCTTGTCTAGATGCCTTAGCTGGGCAGGCGTCTTTTTATTGCTTTTCTTCCTTGGCCCCTCGGCTCCCTCACCCTTGCTAGTCCCTTCCCCAGCAGAATCAGCCTCACGGCTTTCTCCCACCGGGGTCACAACTGCGTTAGCGAAGGAGCGAGGACAACGGCTGAATGGGTGACCTAACTCACCACACAGGTGGCACCTAATCTCCACACAAGATGCAGCAAGATGGCCGATATCCCCACACAATGCACACTTCTGCACAGTGCAGTTTGCGCTGAAGTGTGTAGGGTCGCCGCACTTGTGACAGAGCTTCGGTTGCCCCTGGTAGAAGACCAGGATACGATCCCTACCCAGGAAGGCAGATGATGGTATGTGGGCAACCGTACCACCTGAACGCTTAAGTTTTACCATAAACGTCCAGGCCCCTGACCAGATACCAAACTCGTCATGGTTTTTCTTTGGCATTTCTACCACCTCTCCATACTGGCCAAGCCATGTCATGATGTCATAACAAGAAAGCGACTCGTTACAAGTCATCACGGTCACTTTCTTGACTTGGTTTTGGTGAGATACCACCTGAACGGCAAAGTCTCGCCAGCCAGGCTCATTTTTTGCCAACTCATAGTTCGACCAGAAGAGCTCAAGCCCCTCCGGCCGAACAAAGCTGACATCAAACTCAGGTGTGGAATAGGGATGTATCAAGGCATAGATGTCAATCGCCTTGAAGCCCATCCTCAGCAGGAGCTCCACAACTCTAGACCTTGGAGGACACGCATCACTGCTCCTCCACCGAAGACGGACCACATTCCTACGCACACTACCCGGCCCAGCTGTTGGGAGGGACCACACTGTATCCCCCCCTCTTTGCTCTCGGAAGGCCCCGAGGCCATGCCTCTCTATCCAGAAGGATAGATCAACCTCTCGACCCTCTACCATTAGTGAGCTCTCTCCCTTCTTTAGAGCCTCCAGGAAACGCCGTTGCAACATGCCGTCCCCAGAGCCCGGAGACGAGGAGGATGCCCTATTTCCCCCGGAGGTGACAGCGGCAAAACTCCTGACAGGTGCTGCCACCACCGGGGGGGCAACCGGACCAGTGACCACATCCACACCAACAGCATCACCATTACCCACCTCCATAACCCCCTCACCCTCTACCAAACCAGCAACCACACCAGTAGACAAAGAGTTTTCCTCATCTATACCCACCATCACATTCACTCCTGCTGGACCAGTGACAACAGGGGGTGACATTTTGACCTCCGCATCATCAGGCACAAGGGGCTGAGTCTCCTCCACAGAACTGGAGACGACCTCACCCCTGGTCTTACGTGTGCCCTCCGCATCATCAGATGATATTTTCTGCTGCTTTACTGCTGATACCAGGCGCCGCTGATCTTTCGCCACTGTGGCGCGCCGCTGATCCTTTATATCAGCATCTTGTTGACCAGCGACGCCAACACAGAACAGGACATTGGTGGGAGGACCGGAACGCCCAGCCCCGGTAACCCCCTCACACTGCCGCCGCTTCTCAACTAAGTAATCAGCGGCAACAGCATTCAGGGGCACCGAGGCTACCGGAGCTGCCCCTGACACCGGGCTGCTCCCCCCTCCCACTGGGGAGCGCACCACAGTATCGTGGCCTGATTTTTCATCCACCGCCGGGCCGCCCTCACTGTCCAACCTCTCGGCTGATGCACCTGCTGCTACGTCCCCGCTACTACAAGGAGAGACGGAGCTCTGCGCCTCACTACCGTGCTTTGTAATCTCCCCGTGCCTTTGCACCGGATCCACAGCAGAACCCGGGCTGGGCTGGGCAACGGGGCTTATACAGCGAGCTGACCCTGCAGCCGACTCAGGGGGTACAGGGAGGGGGGCATATACATACAGTAGCTTACCGCTACCTGCAGCTTTGGCTTGGTGGTTTTCTTTGTCTTTTTCTTCTGGCCCCCAGGTGCCTCCTCTGGTAAATCATCACCAAGATGAAAGTTCTGAAGGCACACTGGGGACTCCAGGAGCTTGATCTCTGCAACTAGTGCCCCTCCCTGGCCGATGTCACTGTCCTCCCCAGACCCAGCAGAACTGCGACGAGATGTCATTGTCGCCTGTCCAGCAGGGACCTCGCTGCACGTGGCCTGTGAGTGACTAAGCAGGCTGCCAGGTGGGGCTTTCTGCTGGTCATTCTCCTTCTTCTCATCATCATCATCATCATCATCCACCTGGCTCCCAGGCTGTAGCCCTATCTGCCTTTGCTCTCTGTTATCAGCCATTTCTCTGAATCGGTCTTCATTTTGCAATTTTTCTTTAAATGGTCCACTTTTTTCTTGGATAAACGCTTTTCTTACCTCCAGGTCATTAATTTCAAGCTTCAGCCTCTTTACCTCCGCCTGGAATTGCGTCTTCCTGGGTCTGGAGGCGCCTGCAGCTTTTGCGCTTGTGCAGCGCAGCTCCTCCTGGAGCCTTCTCAATCTCTTACTTGCCTCTTCTAACTCACGGAGGTGGCTCATGACCCGGGAGGCATAGGTGGACACAGACTCCCGGGGTCTCTGCAGCGCCCAACGCTCCTCAGTGAGGTCGGCCTCACCTCCGTGAGCACTCAGCTTTCCTCCAGAAGGGCCGCCATCCTGCACGCTAGCAGGCTTCTCCTCCATGGAAGCCTTACGGCTTCTCTTGGTCTCTGCAGACCTGGGGGGAGTAGGAGCCACATTACTGCGACTCCTGGTGGAGCGTCTCACCCCCAAATCCTCTGATGTGCAGGCTGGTTGCTGGTTCCTTCTGCCCCCCGCCAGCCTGGTCCAGGAAGCAGAAGCCTGGGACTTGGCCCCCTCATTCATCCCAGGAAACCCACTCACTCCCTGGGTAAGAGAGAGAGCAGGTCCCCGGGCGGAGATGTGGTGGTTCCCAGGAGCTCAGGAGCACACAGCAGGTTCAGCAGCGACCGCACCCACAATCAACACAGTGAGCAGCAGCTGAACAGAGCTGCACTCACTATCCTGCTGGATCAGTCACTGTGTACATACATTACATTACTGATCCTGAGTTACATCCTGTATTATACCCCAGAGCTGCACTCACTATTCTGCTGGTGCAGTTGCTGTGTACATACATTACATTACTGATCCTGAGTTACATCCTGTATTATACCCCAGAGCTGCACTCACTATTCTGCTGGTGCAGTTGCTGTGTACATACATTACATTACTGATCCTGAGTTACATCCTGTATTATACCCCAGAGCTGCACTCACTATTCTGCTGGTGCAGTCACTGTGTACATACATTACATTACTGATCCTGAGTTACATCCTGTATTATACCCCAGAGCTGCACTCACTATTCTGCTGGTGCAGTCACTGTGTACATACATTACTGATCCTGAGTTACATCCTGTATTATACCCCAGAGCTGCACTCACTATTCTGCTGGTGCAGTCACTGTGTACATACATTGCATTACTGATCCTGAGTTGCATCCTGTGTTATACTCCAGAGCTGCACTCACTATTCTGCTAATGGAGTCTCTGTGCACATGCAGTGGGTACGGAAAGTATTCAGACCCCTTTAAATTTTTCACTCTTTGTTTCATTGCAGCCATTTGGTTAATTCAAAAAGTTCATTTTTTTCTCATTAATGTACACTCTGCACCCCATCTTGACTGAAAAAAAAACAGAATTGTAGAAAGTTTTGCAAATTTAATAAAAAAGAAAAACTGAAATATGACATGGTGATAAGTATTCAGACCCTTTGCTCAGACACTCATATTTAAGTCACATGCTGTCCATTTCCTTGTGATCCTCCTTGAGATCGTTCTACTCCTTCATTGGAGTCCAGCTGTGTAATTAAGCTGATAGGACTTGATTTGGAAAGGCGCACACCTGTCTATATAAGACCTCACAGCTCACAGTGCATGTCAGACCAAATGAGAATCATGAGGTCAAAGGAACTGGCCAAGGAGCTCAGAGACAGAATTGTGGCAAGGCACAGATCTGGCCAAGGTTACAAAAGAATTTCTGCAGTACTCAAGGTTCCTAAGAGCACAGTGTTCTCTATAATCCTTGAAAGGAAGAAGTTTGAGACCACCAGGAGTCTTCCTAGACCTGGCCGTCCAGCCAAACTGAGCAATCGTGGGAGAAGAGCCTTGGTGAGAGAGGTAAAGAAGAACCTGAAGATCACGGCTGAGGTCCAGAAATGCAGTAGGGAGATGGGAGAAAGTTCCACAAAGTCACCTATCACTGCAGCCCTCCACCAGTCAGGCCTTTATGGCAGAGTGGCCAGATGTAAGCTTCTCCTCAGTGTAAGACATATGAAAGTCCCCATAGAGTTTGCTAAAAAACACATGAAGGACTCCCAGACTATGAGAAATAAGATTCTCTGGTCTGATGAGACGAAGATAGACCTTTTTGGTGATAATTGTAAGCGGTATGTGTGGAGAAAACCAGTCACTGCTCATCACCTGTCCAATACAATCCCAACAGTGAAGCATGGTGGTGTCAGCATCATGCTATGGGGGTGCTTTTAGCTGCAGGGACAGGACGACGGTTGTCATTGAAGGAAACATGAATGTGGCCAAGTACAGAGATATCCTGGATGAAAACCTCTTCTAGAGTGCTCTGGACCTCAGACTTGGCCCAAGGTTCCAACAAGACAATGACCCTAAGCACACAGCTAAAATAACAAAGGAGTGGCTTCAGAACAACTCTGTGACCATTCTTGACTGGCCCAGCCAAAGCCCTGACCTAAACCCAATTGACCATCTCTGGAGAGACCTGAAAATGGCTGTCCACCAACGTTCACCATCCAACCTGACGGAACTGGAGAGGATCTGCAAGGAAGAATGGCAGAGGATCCCCAAATCCTGGTGTGAAAAACTCAAAGCTCAAAAGGTACTTCTCCTCAATACTGAGCAAAGGGTCTGAATACTTATGGCCATGTGATATTTAAGTTTTTCTTTTTTAATAAATTTTCAAAAATTTCTACATTTCTGTTTTTTTTTTCAGTCAAAATGGGGTGCAGAGTGTACATTAATGAGAAAAAAATGAACTTTTTTTGAATTTACCAAATGGCTGCAATGAAACAAAGAGTGAAAAATTTAAAGGGGTCTGAATACTTTCCATACCCACTGTATATTACATTATATTTCACACATTTGCAGGATCCTGGTCCAATAGTCACGTTGGTGGTCCATGGCCAACAAACAGGAGCCCTGAAAGCCTCTTTCTATCTGCCTGCATCCAAAGTGGCTCCTCTGATTATTTATTAGGCCTGTTTTACAGGTATTTACATTCTAAAACATGTTCATGTCTTTGTCAGTGGGCAAACTTACAAAATCAGCAAGGGATCAAATAATTATTTCATTCACTGTAGCAATGCTGGATTTGTCACAGAGTCCAATGCAGTGAAAAGAAGCGTTACCCAGCAATATAACTGAGCTACGTTTGCCACAGAGTGAGTGAAGAAGTCGCTAGTAGCTGCCAGGATTCCAACAACCTGAATACTCAGGTGGCATGTCGCAGCATGAGTTGGCCTGTAAGGACTGGGAGCGTGACCTCACAATAGAGCGCTATTTACCATGATAACCCAATGTATGGTAAAGCAGAGAGTATCAAGGCAGGGGGAAGACAGAGAGGTTGGGACAGGTAACAACTGCCTATATGTGGAATGCACCTAATCGTCGCCCACCACACATAATATAAGAACCATTTGGCCATCATTTCAGAAATGGTTGTCTCAAGGCAAGTAAGCAAATTGTATATTTGTTCCATATTTATCAGAAAGTCCTCATTACTCGCTTGCTCAGTGCTTATTTACTTCCTTCCTTGCTCCCTCGCTGGCACATAATTGCAATCAGGGCCCTTGTAATTAATATATTCACATACACATAGCAACTGTTGCACCCGGGAGGCTTCGCCTTGCTCTGATGAGCAAGTGTTTCTGTGTACTCTATGGCCGGACTGTGCCCAGCTCCTAGGTAAGCAGTGCAGGCTCACCCCTCCCTAAGGCACAGTTTATAGTCAGCCCTTTCTTTGCACATTGATCCGTAGCTCCAGAGGAGGGTGGAGAAGGGTCAATGATTACTTGATATAACTAGACTATTCTAAAGATTCAGCTTTTACCTTGGATGCTCAGGTAGGAAGGATTAAGATTTGTGATCCAGTTCTGCAAATTGACTCGAAGACTGAGATCTACGGAAGACTCCATCATGCAGGCGTCTGAACATCTGTATGAAGCGACCATGCCCCAAAAGTGGATGGACGATGAGAGAATCTACTCCATCCCCAGTAGTCCAGACAGTATGGATTTGAGTCCTGATCGCCCTTTGAGCCGAGCATCAACCAACCGGTCTTCTCAGCATAGTGGAGATGATGTGCATGAGGTTGAGAAGGACTCACCAAACAAACCTAATTTGCAGCTGATCATTGGGAAGAATCCTCCGAACCACAGTTCATCTCTTTCTCCAAAGTCTACCACTCCGACTTCTCCTAATAAATCAACATTTTCTCCTACGAATGTCAAGTCTTCATCATACCCAACATCTCCGACCTCTCCAAGGGAGTATGTCGCGCCTTATGGTCTGCACACATGGGTTTTGGACCCCACCGGACAATCGAACAACAACGATCGAAGTGTCGATGAAGCGGACTACGAGGAGCCGGAGGCTGACATCGCTCTCTACGTCAAGGTAGATAATGAGTCTAATTTGGTCTTAGAAGACCTTTAGAAACTATTAGGTGTCTTTGATGTATCGTCTAGCTTGGTCACAAAAAATGTATGTATGGCGCCTTTTACCATGGCGTACCTGCCAAGATAAACATATATACGGGGTAGGCGTTATGTATCTAAGTGCCCACAACAGCGCTCCAGATGATGGTTAACCATGGTACCCATTTTAACGTAAATCCAATTATTTTGAGAACCATGGTGGACGTAGCTTATTGAAGATAGACAGTAGGAACCTACACTTTTACTATGTCAACATAACTATTTAGAGCAAATATCACGGGCTTGTATATTGTAAAAACACCCCTGGAAGAAGTAGTAAGCCATTTATTATTATTTTTATCCATATTTAAAATCGTGAGAATTGGCGATTCGACCACTGGAAAATCTCCTACAATGGGACAATATGCTCCTCACCATGTAAAATATTAAAAAGCTGCCTTCTAGGATATGGACAGGGCATGGCTGTATAGCAGCAGGCTCACTAGTCAGTGATTAGTGTCACAATTTCACCAATGTCAATTTGAAGTGTAACCAAACGCTTTCACTTTTATTTCATAAATCAATAGCACAAATGAAAATAAGAAAGTTTGTATTATATCTTATCGGTGAAATCTGCTGCTTTCTCCGCCAGGACTGATCATTCGTTCTTAAAATTATCAATTCTTGGGTAAAATATGAAGACAGATTTTTTTACATTATGGAGATAAGGAATGACAGTTCTACTGATAAGATTCTTTACAGAGGGAAGAGAGAAAGCGGAGGGGGGAGCTGGAGACAGAACTGCTCTCTCCTCCTCTAAAAAAATATCTGCCATCTCCTGTGTCAGTAATGAAACAATCTGTCTTCACTGAATACGGATTTTACCCAAGAATTGAGAATGTTGAGAACGAATGATCAGTCCCGATGGAGAAAGAAGCGGATCTCACTGATACGATATATTACAAAGGTTCTTATTTTTGTCTGTACTATTGATTTATTTAATAAAAATTAAAGCTTCATTTACACTTTAACGCCACGTCTATTATGTTAGTCCGATGTGTCTTAAATTTCCCCTTCGGTTGGAGTCTCGTCGGACCACTGAATCCCGGACAGCACTTTGTAGAGTGGATGATCTAGTGGTGGGAAGCCCTAGAATGTGAAGTTCCTTTTTAGAAATGTAGAACATTAAAGAGGTCTTACAGTTCCAGAAAAAGAATAGTTTTTCTTAAGAAAAAGAAAAAACAAGCTGAGATTTACTCACCCTCCCCAGGTCCAGTGCTGAGTCTCCACCACTGCGCCAAGTGTCTATTATTGCCTTCAGTGCTGAGGTCATGTCGACAGCGCTGCAGCCAATCAGTGAGTTTAGCATCTCTGAGCTGACAACTCGAACAGAGTCACCGAGCTCACTGATTGGCTGCAGCATTATCGATGTGACGTCAGCACAGCAGACAACAGACACCAGGAGCAGTAGTGGAGACTCAGCGCTGGACCTGGGAAGGGTGAGCAAAGCCATTTTTTTTTTTTTTTTTTTTTTTTTTTTTTACACAAACATGGGTTTTCTGACCCAGAACATCTGAAACAACCACTCATTTTCGTGTGGAGTTTAACAATTTTCTAATTGTACTCAGTGCCAGTTGTGTATACTTGTATATTATCAGCCGCGGCCACTAGAGTTTTTACGGAACTGCTGTGTTCCGGAAACAATGGAGAAGGATAGGCCATCAATAAAGACGTAGTGGCCAAGTAGAGGTCCTTTGTTCAGGTTCCTCATTTTTTGGTCCGAGTGGAGAGAAAATCTAAATAGTGTGGCTTGCTCCGGAGGACCTGTCCTGTCCCACCTTGCACACGGACATTTGGGATTCATGCTCTGTGAGTGCTGGACACCTGGGTGTGATCGGGAATATCTCACTGCTCCCATAAATGGGACCTAATACATGACACTACATAACTATTTATGACCTGAGAAATAACTCGTAAATCTCAGGAGGACAAAGTCCTGTGGAAGATTAAATCTGGGAACGGGCAGTATTGTAGTATTGCGGAGCAATGTTTTTTATTCTTTTTTTATTAAAGGGTTAGAACATAATTTTTGACTTATTTTTAGGAAATGCCATAAATATCAGATTGGTAATCTGGATAAAGGGACTGTAACACCGGAACTTTGCATCCCCTAAATTGTTTACCAGGCATAGCGCCACACATTTGTTAGTGGCTGTGCTTGGTATTGGGCAGTACCCCGAAACACAGTGTCTGCAAATTGAGATCTGGTTTGGCTCTTATCCTAAGTCATGTGACAAGGCTCGTTAAAGGGTCGACATTGACTGTTAGGATTGCTACTTCCTATAGGTGGCACTAGAGTTCTAGTCCTCTTACTCTCTGAAGAGACAATTTGTATAAAACTACTAAAAATTGTAAAAAGCAATTACAAAAATGTAATTTTTTTAACTTTTTGTGAGACTCCCTGGAATCATATAGACAAACGTCAACATTACAGGAGCTAAATGTACTGCGCCCCCGGCTCTGGCGATGTCACTGGGAGAATTTTGTGTACTTGATCTTTATTGTCAGCAGATTATACTCGTACATAGAGAGACTTTGTACACAGCAGAGTATTTCTATATCTTTGTATTCTACAGAGAGAATAAAAGAGATTTTTTTGTTACTATCAAATTACATAGGGGTGGAGCCGCATGTTCACCACTGTAATGAGCGGCACCACGTGACCGCTCACACAGGACAAGCTGCCGGCGCTGAGAGGAAGTATCGCGGGAGCTGGGTGAGTATTTTAATGCAAGCGGGCGGGCGCACAGGGGGTGGGAGGCGGGAGGTGACCACGAACTTTATTTTAAACACACACAAAAAAAAACACCTTGATTTTTCATTCCTTCTCTCCAGCGAACGCTGCTGGGGAGAAGGAATGAATGCCAGCTTCAGCACCACACGCAGGGGGGACAGCGCTTAACTCTAGCGCTGTCTCCTGCACGGTCCATGTGGTCCTCAGTCAGCACACGGGTGGCACATGGCTACCGCACGTATGCCACACTGATGTGCCACGTGAGCACACGGACACGGATAACTCCGGTACCGATTTTTCCGGTACCGGAATTATCTGGACGTGTGAGACTGGCCTAAGGACGCGGACTAATGAAAAGCTGAGTCGGGGATGCTGGAAGGTCAGAGATTCGCAGGCTCCTGTCCAACCACAAGGAACCACTGATCTGGACGCTTGACCAGAGTCCCGTGAATCCATCTGCTCATCTCTAGTCCCAACAGTCCCGGATACAGAGGACAGTCCCGGATTTGGGTCTCCTCCCTGCAATCTCGAGCATCTTCTGAATGTTCCTCACTACCACCGCCCCTCTGACAACTCCTCCTGAGAAAGAAATGGTAAAGGGGCGTGGATTGGGGCACTGGCAATATTTCCGGCAACGCCCGTCACACACATTGTCCCTCTTTCGGGTCTTTGTGAGGGATGTAAATGACATAGTTTGTCTTTAGCACGATAAACACGTGAGCGCGGCAGCATGGACGGCTTTGAAGTGCACAGTGTATGTACCAGCCCCGGAGCGCACTGTGTATGTACCAGCCCCGAAGTGCACAGTGTATGTACCAGCCCCGGAGTGCACTGTGTACGTACCAGCCCCGGAGCGCACTGTGTATGTACCAGCCCCGAAGTGCACAGTGTATGTACCAGCCCCGGAGTGCACTGTGTATGTACCAGCCCCGGAGTGCACTGTGTACGTACCAGCCCCGGAGCGCACTGTGTATGTACCAGCCCCGGAGCACACTGTGTATGTACCAGCTCAGGAGCGCACTGTGAATGTACCAGCCCCGGAGCGCACTGTGTATGTACCAGCCCCGAAGTGCACAGTGTATGTACCAGCCCCGGAGCGCACTGTGTATGTACCAGCCCCGGAGTGCACTGTGTATGTACCAGCCCCGGAGCGCACTGTGTACATACCAGCCCCAGAGCGCACTGTATACGTACCAGCCCCGGAGCGCACTGTGTATGTACCAGCCCCGGAGCGCACTGTGTATGTACCAGCCCCGGAGCGCACTGTGTATGTACCAGCTAAGGAGCGCACTGTGTATGTACCAGCTAAGGAGCGCACTGTGTATGTACCAGCCCCGGAGCGCACTGTGTATGTGTAGCGCCCCCACCGCCGCAGGGCCGAGGGGTGACCCGGTACCGGGCCTCGGAGTCTCTGCTCTGGGGTTGTCACGGCGGCTAGGCCCCGGTCCGTGACCCTGCCGTGGGGCGCGCAGTCTATAATACGTGTAAATGACAGTGGTGGTGGTGCGGTGCAGTAAATAACGAGGACACCAGGTTGCAGTCTCTTTACCTCTTTACTGAAGATCTCTGGGGCCTCAGTCCAGAATACGGTTCACCAGGCTGCGCAAGTCCGGCCGGTCCGATGGCACCTCCAGAGCTCACTTCACAGGTGGAAATCGGTGCCTTCCTTCTAGCGCTATGTGTTGCGGTCCTCCCCTGCTGTGCTTACGGAAAGTCCCCACAACCGTTGTGTCTGTTTCTTAAGTTCCCTCACAACTCGATTAAATGATGTTCTTCTAATCCTCCGTCCCTCCCTGTTGTTCTGGTTGGGACGGCACCTGTTTGACGGGTAGGCTCGGAGCTCTTCCGGGACCCTAGAGTCGCCCCTCTCCACAAGTTGCCCCCCAAGACTTCATAGGTGATTTGTGTGAGACAGCCCGCCTTAGACTGACTGTCCTGCCGCTGTTTAGAGTATTGCTTGAAGCTGAATGTTATGATACTCCCTCGGCGTTCCGGCCACCGGTAGTGCGCCTCAGTAGGGTGTTCCTCCGGTCTTACAGCACGACCCCTACTGGTATTCTCCTATCGCTTGATCTCGTTTCTCACTCAGCACAATCTATCTCGCTTCTAGTCCTTTCTTGGGCACCGCCGCTTCCCGGACCAGGCGCGTACCCGTTACGTTCTTTCCAATGCCAAGCCTCTGTCAGGATCCCACCCCTGACAGAGACCCTACTGTCTCTTCCTCCACAACACCCTCTGCCACCAGGTGTTGCTTCGTCCAATCCAGTCAGCTTTCTGATCTAACTTCCTGCCTGACCCCCAGTTTACCCACTATGGTGGGGAGTGGCTTAATGAATAGCACCCTTAGCTCCCCCCGGAGGCCCAGCTGTGAAATGTATTGGTGTCTGTGATACCTGATCAGATGAACTCCTTCAGTGCCATCAGACGCACCGTAGCTCCCCATAGTGGCGGAGCCACAGTACTGCAACGACCAGAACTCTGGGGCGCTGCACTCCCCCCTGGTTAAACACAGTACTCCGGGACTGGGAAGAAAACAACAATACAAGTTAGCAAAAAGACATACAATTTTGTTGAGTGCAATAACAATAAGCATATTTGAACAGAGCTTCCCTTTATGGGAGGTGAGGACACTTAAACGTTACAAACATGGTTAACATTTTAAATTACAGGTTATGAATAACTCCTGTTACCCAACCGGGTATTCTACTAAGTGCAAAATTATTGAACAATAATTTAACTTTGCCTTTAAGGACATACACTCTTTATCCACTAAAGACCTTCCTATAATCACATTATAAGGTATTTTAACTTTTACATTCTCCTACTTTGGATCTGCAGGACCGCCTGTCCTATCGGCACCAGACCTACTGCCTCTCCTTTCTGTTACAGGACCGCCCCGTTCAGCCAGGGCCTACTGCCTTTTCAACTACTATACACAGTATAGAACATAACATTACTTTCAGTCTAAGAGCACTAAGTCATCTCTACATGACTCCTATAAGGACTCAGGGTTTATCTTCTATCCTAACTATCTGTCAACATTATCAAACATTTTCTTTTGAACATTAAGCCTTCTCATTATCTTTCTCTCTCTCTTTCTATCATGCATGCTGGACACCACGTCTATCCCTACGGGTCCACTGCATCCTTCTTCTATCTTTCACCTTTTTCTTCTCAGACAACATCATTAACACTTCTTCACAATTAACCAGTTGAACACATATAACTTTCTCGTACAAACATTATCATCACTTTTCTCTCATCAACATTATTGCTACTTGTCTTAAGCAATATTAGTATTGAAGTGTGGCAAATGAACATCCCCTTTAAGAGGGGACCAAGTCTCTGTGAGGTAGCGTATCTTCTCAAGCTACCAGTCCATACTCAGCAAAGGTTCCCGTGCGGTATCTTCGCAAAGAGTCCTTCTTTAAGTAAAACCAGTAGGGAGCGCCTTTAATAAGGTGCAAACTATATACAAGAAGTTCGGATCATGCACTGTTCATGATTTCACAGTTTTTGAAGAACATAGAAAAAATAGAAAATAACCAAAAACAATAGGGATCCCGGGTCAACAAAGGGATCCCTTTAAGAGTTTACCCTGAACGGGTTTAGCAAAACAACAGGAAAGCAGCAACTATTTACAGATTCATGGTATCGAGGTTTATTCTCTTGGTAGGTTGCCAGACATCAGCTGATGGTGGACACCTCCCGACCGTGCAGGCTTCAGCCCTTGGTCCACAGCCGATGCGGCGGTAGTTTGTTCCCTCTCTTTCCAGTCCTTCCATTGTAGGATCAAGTACCGCTTATATTGTTCCCAATTCAGCACGGCAACGGTGTGACCTTCTCGCCGGACCCCATCCAGCCCAATTCGGGGGGCCTCCCACCGGAGGATAACTCCCTCCGGGCTCACATCTACGAACTCCCCCGTCTGGGTCGGTGGCAGAGGTATCAGCCTCCCCGTTGCGCCGGGGGATAATACCCCTAGCCCCGCCAAGAGGAAACGGTTATTGTGGGGGCGTGGATCGATCGCAGGATCGGGATCGGTCGGGGGAGCAGGGACGCTTTCTATACCTGCGTCTGATGTGATTCCACCGATGTCGGTCCGTTCCATTAACGAGGACGCTGGAGTCGGCTGCAGCCCGGACCGCGGCTCCGCCCCGGCAGTCTCCGAATACGGCTCCGCTCCCCATAGCTCTTCTTCGGCTAGTTCCGAGATCGGGATAGGTAGGCTCAGCTCCACTACCGGCTCCGAGGAACTCAGGTCCTCCCGCTGCGGTGGACGCGGGTCCTCTTCTGATGGATGAGGACAAGCCGGGTTCACCTCGCCGTTGTTCGGGCCCCCTCTGTTCATCGTCGCTGTCCGGCATTCGAGGGCAAGGCATGTATCTGACTCTGCCATTTTTTCAAGGTCGAGCTCCTCCTTCACCTCGTTCCCGCCGTCGCAAGTCAGGGGGCGGCTCTCCCCTGCTGCTGGGCAGGTCGTCATCTCGCAGCAGGAATTGGAGGGGGCGGTCGCTACTTCTGGCGCCGCTTTGGTAGTCTCCTCCCATGGCACGCCCTCCTTTCTCCTCTGTGCTCCCTGTGTCGCTGCAATGGCGGCGGTTTTTGGCGCGAACTTTTGGCGGCAAATGACAACCCGCAGTCTTTGCGATAAAGTACAGTCCCAACACAGTAAATCACAGTTCCAAGGCACACATGACCTGATTCTTCAGGCTTAAGTAGATCCTGTTCGTGACGCCAAGTTGTAGCGCCCCCACCGCCGCAGGGCCGAGGGGTGACCCGGTACCGGGCCTCGGAGTCTCTGCTCTGGGGTTTTCACGGCGGCTAGGCCCCGGTCCGTGACCCTGCCGTGGGGCGCGCAGTCTATAATACGTGTAAATGACAGTGGTGGTGGTGCGGTGCAGTAAATAACGAGGACACCAGGTTGCAGTCTCTTTACCTCTTTACTGAAGATCTCTGGGGCCTCAGTCCAGAATACGGTTCACCAGGCTGCGCAAGTCCGGCCGGTCCGATGGCACCTCCAGAGCTCACTTCACAGGTGGAAATCGGTGCCTTCCTTCTAGCGCTATGTGTTGCGGTCCTCCCCTGCTGTGCTTACGGAAAGTCCCCACAACCGTTGTGTCTGTTTCTTAAGTTCCCTCACAACTCGATTAAATGATGTTCTTCTAATCCTCCGTCCCTCCCTGTTGTTCTGGTTGGGACGGCACCCGTTTGACGGGTAGGCTCGGAGCTCTTCCGGGACCCTAGAGTCGCCCCTCTCCACAAGTTGCCCCCCAAGACTTCATAGGTGATTTGTGTGAGACAGCCCGCCTTAGACTGACTGTCCTGCCGCTGTTTAGAGTATTGCTTGAAGCTGAATGTTATGATACTCCCTCGGCGTTCCGGCCACCGGTAGTGCGCCTCAGTAGGGTGTTGCTCCGGTCTTACAGCACGACCCCTACTGGTATTCTCCTATCGCTTGATCTCGTTTCTCACTCAGCACAATCTATCTCGCTTCTAGTCCTTTCTTGGGCACCGCCGCTTCCCGGACCAGGCGCGTACCCGTTACGTTCTTTCCAATGCCAAGCCTCTGTCAGGATCCCACCCCTGTCTCTTCCTCCACAACACCCTCTGCCACCAGGTGTTGCTTCGTCCAATCCAGTCAGCTTTCTGATCTAACTTCCTGCCTGACCCCCAGTTTACCCACTATGGTGGGGAGTGGCCTAATGAATAGCACCCTTAGCTCCCCCCGGAGGCCCAGCTGTGAAATGTATTGGTGTCTGTGATACCTGATCAGATGAACTCCTTCAGTGCCATCAGACGCACCGTAGCTCCCCATAGTGGCGGAGCCACAGTACTGCAACGACCAGAACTCTGGGGCGCTGCATATGTACCAGCCCCGGAGCGCACTGTGTATGTACCAGCCCCGGAGCGCACTGTGTATGTACCAGCCCCAGAGCGCACTGTGTATGTACCAGCCCCGGAGCGCAATGTGTATGTACCAGCTAAGGAGCGCACTGTGTATGTACCAGCCCCGGAGCGCACTGTGTATGTACCAGCCCCGGAGCGCACTGTGTACGTACCAGCCCCGGAGTGCACTGTGTACGTACCAGCCCCGGAGCGCACTGTGTAGGTACCAGCCCCAGAGCGCACTGTGTATGTACCAGCCCCGGAGCGCACTGTGTATGTACCAGCTAAGGAGCGCACTGTGTATGTACCAGCCCCGGAGCGCACTGTGTATGTACCAGCCCCGGAGCGCACTGTGTATGTACCAGCTAAGGAGCGCACTGTGTATGTACCAGCCCCGGAGCGCACTGTGTATGTACCAGCCCCGGAGCGCACTGTGTACGTACCAGCCCCGGAGCGCACTGTGTACGTACCAGCCCCGGAGCGCACTGTGTATGTACCAGCCCCGGAGCGCACTGTGTATGTACCAGCCCCAGAGCGCACTGTGTATGTACCAGCCCCGGAGCGCACTGTGTATGTACCAGCTAAGGAGCGCACTGTGTATGTACCAGCCCCGGAGCGCACTGTGTACGTACCAGCCCCGGAGCGCACTGTGTACGTACCAGCCCCGGAGCGCACTGTGTACGTACCAGCCCCGGAGCGCACTGTGTACGCACCAGCCCCGGAGCGCACTGTGTATGTACCAGCCCTTATAGTATCACATCACACTGTGTGATCAAGGACTGTGGACACAATGGACAAGAGCCGGCAATACTATAGCCCAAACATGTCGGAGCATGCACCGTCATCCCCTGCAGCGCTTTACCTGCGCCTTGTAGCCATCGCAAATACACCAAAGCCTCACTGTCAACAACCCTGGAATTACACAGGAATATTTGTTTTGGGTTTAAAGATGATTGCTGAGATCACAGGTGGGACAGGATGTATTGTGACAAGTGCTACAAACCTGTACACCATTCCTTCCTTGTATAAGCTTTAGTCACAAAGAATGTATCACATTTTACAGTGTGTATACAGAAATAATCTACAAAAAAAGGTGCAGTCACTTTCTAAATACATTATATCGTTTATCCTGTACTGATCCTGAGTTACATCCTGTATTATACCCCAGAGCTGCACTCACTATTCTGCTGGTGCACTCACTGTGTACATACATTACATTACTGATCCTGAGTTACATCCTGTATTATACTCCAGAGCTGCACTCACTATTCTGCTGGTGCAGTCACTGTGTACATGCAGCGCCCCAGAGACCTGGTCGTTGCAGTAACGTCACTCTGCCGCTAAGGGGAGTGATGGTATGTCTGATTGCACTAAAAGAGTTCACCTGACCAGGTATCACAGTCACACATTACACTTCACACTCTGGCCTCCAGGGAGCGCAAAAGGTTCTATGTATTAGGCCACTCCTCACACTCTGGTAAAACTGGGGGTTGGATAGGAAGTTAGGGAGAAGCTGACTGGGTTTTGCCCAGGTAACATCTAGTGAGAGGAGAGCGTTACTTGGGAAGACTCAGGGGGGTCTCTGTCAGGGGTGGGATCCTGACAGAGGCCTAGCAAAGGACAGATCGTTACGGAGCCGTGCCTGCACCTCATTGCGGCGGCATCTTAAGAAAGGACACGAAGCGAAGTATATTGTCGAGAAGTGAGAAACGAGATCACAGCACAAAGGCGATAGAACCAGTAGGAGTCGTGCCCCGAGATCGGCAACATCCTTCTGAGGCGCGTAACCGGAGGCCGGAATGCCGAGGAAGTAATAGACTCTACGCATTACTTCAAACAGCGGCAGGACAGTTAACTTTAGGTTGGCTGTCTCACCTTTTACACCTAATGAAGACAACGGAGGCAATTGTGGGAGAGGGGCGTCTCTAGGGTCCCTATAAAATAACTCCAGGCCTACCCCGTCATACGGGGGCGTCCTATCCATATCATCTGGGGGACGGAGAGAAAGAACAGAAACATACACGACAGTTGTGAGGACTAAACCGTGGTGCTCAGCAGGGAAGTACTACAACACCCAGGCGCTAGTAGGTAGGCTACTGATTTCCGCCTGCAAAGGGAACTCTGGATGTGCCTTCGGACCGGCCGGTCTCAGCCAGCCCTGTTAGCCGTACTCTGGATTGCGGATGCCGAAGCCTTCAGTAAAGAGTTAAAGAGACTGCAACCCTGTGTCCTCGTTATTTACTGCGACCTACACCGTCACCTACATGTTTAATTGGACGCCCCTTAGCAGGGCCACGGACCGGGTCAGGCCACCGTGGCATCCCCAGAACCGAGAGACCCAGTACCGAGTAACCCCGCTGCCCTGCGTTTGGGGGCCGCTCCAAACTTGGCATCACGAACAGGATCTACTTAAGCCTGAGGAATCAGGTCATGTGTGCCTTGGAACTGTGACTGAATTGTGCTTGAATCGTGATTTATTGCAAAGACTGTGTATTGCTATTTGCCGCCCAAAAATTCCTGCCAAAACCGCCGCCATTACAGCGCCACGAGGAGCGCAGAGAAAGAAGAAGGGCGTGCCATGGGAGGAGACTATCAAAGCGGCGCCAAAAGTGGCGACCGCCCCCTCCGACTATTGCTGCAAGATGACGACTGTTGTGAATTAGACTTTTTTGGCTCCCTCTTGTGGTCACTAGTGGTATGACTCTGAGATTGTCTTTCCCTAGTTTGGCACCCACCTGGGTCGTTAGTCCAGGGGTGTTGCTATAAGAACTTCCTGAATTCTTAGTCTGGTGCCTGGCATCGTTGTAATCAGTCCTTTCTGTTTGCTCCTGTCTGCTGGTCCTGGTTCATGCAAAATTAAGCTAAGTCCTGCTTCCTTGTTTTTTGGTTATTTGTATTGCTCTATTTTTTGTCCAGCTTGTACTAAATGTGATTCCTGATTTTGCTGGAAGCTCTAGGGGGCTGGTATTCTCCCCCCGGGCCGTTAGACGGTTCGGGGGTTCTTGAATATCCAGCGTGGATATTTTTGATAGGGTTTTTGCTGACCGTATAAGTCATCTTACTATATTCTGCTATTAGTCAGTGGGCCTCTCTTTGCTAAATACCTAGTTCATTCTTACGTTTGTCTTTTCTTCTTACCTCACCGTTATTATTTGTTGGGGGCTTGTATCCAACTTTTGGGGTCTTTTCTCTGGAGGCAAGAAAGGTCTATCTTTTCCCTTCTAGGGTTAGTTAGTTCTCCGGCTGGCGCGAGACGTCTAGAACCAACGTAGGCACGTTCCCCGGCTGCTGCTATTTGTGGTGCTAGGATTAGATATACGGTCAGCCCAGTTACCACTGCCCTATGAGCTGTTTTTTTGTGTTTGCAGACTTGGTATTTATTGCAGAGACCCTCTGCCATTGGGGTCATAACAGTATGCCAGGCCAAAGTTGACTGTTTAATGCATTGCAGAAGTGGGATAATAAGAAAGGAAATTCTGAGTTTTTTTTTTTCCTCTCTTTCTTCCTCCCCTTTACCTCTGAGTGGCTTAAGCTTGCTGCAGACATGCATGTCCAGACTCTGATTACAAGTGTGGATCAGCTTGCTGCTCGTGTGCAGGGCATACAAGATTTTGTTACCAGTTGTCCTATGTCTGAACCTAAAATACCTATTCCTGAACTGTTTTCTGGAGACCGATTTAGGTTTAGGAATTTCAGGAATAATTGTAAATTGTTTCTATCTCTGAGACCCCGTTCGTCTGGAGACTCAGCTCAGCAAGTTAAAATTGTTATCTCTTTCTTACGGGGCGACCCTCAGGATTGGGCCTTCTCGCTAGCGCCAGGAGATCCGGCATTGGCGAATATTGATGCGTTTTTTCTGGCGCTCGGATTGCTTTACGAGGAACCCAATCTTGAAATTCAGGCAGAAAAAGCCTTGCTGGCTATTTCTCAGGGCCAGGATGAAGCTGAAGTGTATTGCCAAAAATTTCGGAAATGGTCCGTGCTTACTCAGTGGAATGAGTGTGCTCTGGCCGCAAATTTCAGAAATGGCCTTTCTGAAGCCATTAAGAATGTGATGGTGGGTTTCTCCATTCCTACAAGTCTGAATGATTCCATGGCGCTGGCTATTCAAATTGACCGGCGTTTGCGGGAGCGCAAAACTGCTAATCCTCTGGTGGTGTTGTCTGAACAAACACCTGATTTAATGCAATGTGATAGAATTCAGACTAGAAATGAACGGAAAAATCATAGACGGCAGAATGGGTTGTGTTTTTACTGTGGTGATTCTACACATGTTATATCAGCATGCTCTAAACGCCTTACAAGGGTTGTTAGCCCTGTCGCCATTGGTAATTTGCAACCTAAATTTATTTTGTCTGTGACTTTAATTTGCTCATTGTCTTCCTACCCTGTTATGGCGTTTGTGGATTCAGGTGCTGCCCTGAGTCTTATGGATCTGTCGTTTGCCAAGCGCTGTGGTTTTGTTCTTGAGCCATTGGTAAATCCTATCCCTCTTAGAGGTATTGATGCTACGCCATTGGCGGAAAATAAACCGCAGTTTTGGACACAGGTAACCATGTGCATGACTCCTGAACATCGGGAGGTGATTCGTTTTCTTGTTCTGCATAAAATGCATGATTTGGTTGTTTTGGGTCTGCCATGGTTACAGACCCATAATCCCGTCTTGGATTGGAAGACAATGTCTGTGTCAAGTTGGGGCTGTCAGGGAATTCATGGTGATTCCCCACTGGTGTCTATTGCTTCCTCTACTCCTTCGGAAGTTCCTGAGTATTTGTCTGATTATCAGGATGTATTCAGCGAGTCCAGGTCCAGTGCTCTTCCTCCTCATAGGGACTGTGACTGCGCTATAGATTTGATTCCGGGTAGTAAATTTCCTAAGGGAAGATTATTTAATCTGTCTGTACCTGAGCATACCGCAATGCGTTCGTATATCAAGGAATCTCTGGAGAAGGGGCATATCCGTCCATCCTCTTCCCCTCTTGGTGCGGGATTCTTTTTTGTGGCCAAGATCTTTGAGACCTTGTATTGACTATCGGCTTCAGAATAAAATCACTGTTAAATTTCAGTATCCTTTGCCTCTGTTGTCGGACTTGTTTGCCCGGATTAAAGGTGCCAAGTGGTTCACCAAGATAGATCTTCGTGGTGCGTACAACCTTGTGCGCATTAAGCAAGGAGATGAATGGAAAACTGCATTTAATACGCCCGAAGGTCATTTTGAGTACTTGGTGATGCCTTTTGGGCTCTCTAATGCTCCTTCAGTGTTTCAGTCCTTTATGCATGATATTTTCCGGAAGTATCTGGATAAATTTATGATTGTTTATCTGGATGATATTCTGTTTTTTTCTGATGATTGGGACTCGCATGTAGAGCAGGTCAGGATGGTGTTTCAGGTTTTGCGTGAGAATGCTTTGTTTGTTAAGGGCTCAAAGTGTCTCTTTGGAGTACAGAAGGTTCCCTTTTTGGGTTTTATTTTCTCCCCTTCTGCGGTGGAGATGGACCCAGTCAAGGTCCGAGCTATTCATGATTGGACTCAACCCACGTCAGTTAAGAGTCTTCAGAAGTTCTTGGGCTTCGCTAACTTCTACCGTCGTTTTATCGCTAATTTTTCTAGCGTTGTTAAACCTTTGACGGATATGACCAAGAAAGGTTCTGATGTTGCTAACTGGGCTCCTGCAGCCGTGGAGGCTTTCCAAGAGTTGAAGCGCCGGTTTACTTCAGCGCCTGTTTTGTGCCAGCCTGATGTCTCACTTCCCTTTCAGGTTGAAGTGGATGCTTCTGAGATTGGGGCAGGGGCCGTTTTGTCGCAGAGAGGCCCTGGTTGCTCTGTAATGAGACCACGTGCTTTTTTCTCTAGGAAGTTTTCGCCTGCTGAGCGGAATTATGATGTTGGCAATCGGGAGTTGCTGGCCATGAAGTGGGCATTTGAGGAGTGGCGTCATTGGCTCGAGGGTGCTAAGCATCGTGTGGTGGTCTTGACTGATCACAAAAATCTGATGTATCTCGAGTCTGCTAAACGCCTGAATCCTAGACAGGCCCGTTGGTCATTGTTTTTCTCCCGTTTTGACTTTGTGGTCTCGTATTTACCAGGTTCAAAGAATGTGAAGGCTGATGCTCTTTCAAGGAGCTTTGTGCCTGACTCTCCTGGAGTCGCAGAACCAGTTGGTATTCTTAAAGAGGGAGTAATCTTGTCAGCCATTTCTCCGGATTTGCGACGTGTGTTGCAGAGATTTCAGGCTGGTAGACCTGACTCTTGTCCACCTGACAGACTGTTTGTTCCTGTTAAATGGACCAGCAGAGTCATTTTCGAGGTTCATTCCTCGGTGTTGGCAGGGCATCCGGGAATTTTTGGCACCAGAGATTTGGTGGCTAGGTCCTTTTGGTGGCCTTCCTTGTCGCGGGATGTGCGGTCATTTGTGCAGTCCTGTGGGACTTGTGCTCGAGCTAAGCCTTGCTGTTCTCGTGCCAGCGGGTTGCTCTTGCCCTTGCCTGTCCCGAAGAGGCCTTGGACACACATTTCCATGGATTTCATTTCAGATCTTCCGGTGTCTCAGGGCATGTCTGTCATCTGGGTGGTATGTGATCGCTTTTCCAAGATGGTCCATTTGGTATCTTTGCCTAAGCTGCCTTCCTCTTCCGATCTGGTTCCTTTGTTCTTTCAGAATGTGGTTCGTTTACACGGCATTCCTGAGAATATCGTGTCTGACAGAGGATCCCAGTTTGTTTCCAGGTTCTGGCGATCCTTTTGTGCTAAGATGGGCATTGATTTGTCGTTTTCGTCTGCCTTTCATCCTCAGACTAATGGACAAACGGAGCGAACTAATCAAACTTTGGAGGCTTATTTGAGGTGTTTTGTTTCTGCGGATCAGGATGATTGGGTGACCTTCTTGCCGTTGGCTGAGTTTGCCCTTAATAATCGGGCTAGTTCCGCTACTTTGGTCTCGCCATTTTTCTGCAACTCTGGTTTCCATCCTCGTTTTTCCTCGGGACATGTGGAGCCTTCAGACTGTCCTGCGGTAGATTCTGTGGTGGATAGGTTGCAGCAGATTTGGAATCATGTGGTGGACAACTTGAAGTTGTCACAGGAGAAGGCTCAGCGTTTTGCCAACCGCCGCCGCGGTGTGGGTCCCCGACTTCGTGTTGGGGATTTGGTATGGCTGTCTTCTCGATTTGTTCCTATGAAGGTCTCCTCTCCTAAATTCAAGCCTCGCTTCATCGGTCCTTACAAGATATTGGAAATCCTTAATCCTGTGTCCTTTCGCTTGGATCTTCCGGTGTCGTTTGCCATTCACAACGTGTTCCATAGGTCTTTGTTGCGGCGGTACGTTGTACCTGTGGTTCCTTCTGTTGAGCCTCCTGCTCCGGTGTTGGTTGAGGGCGAGTTGGAGTACGTGGTGGAGAAAATCTTGGATTCTCGTCTCTCCAGACGGAGGCTTCAGTATCTGGTCAAGTGGAAGGGCTATGGTCAGGAGGATAATTCCTGGGTGGTTGCCTCTGATGTGCATGCGGCCGATTTAGTTCGTGCCTTTCACGCTGCTCATCCTGATCGCACCCTGGTGGTCTTGGTGAGGGTTCGGTGACCCCTCCTTAAAGGGGGGGGTACTGTTGTGAATTAGACTTTTTTGGCTCCCTCTTGTGGTCACTAGTGGTATGACTCTGAGATTGTCTTTCCCTAGTTTGGCACCCACCTGGGTCGTTAGTCCAGGGGTGTTGCTATAAGAACTTCCTGAATTCTTAGTCTGGTGCCTGGCATCGTTGTAATCAGTCCTTTCTGTTTGCTCCTGTCTGCTGGTCCTGGTTCATGCAAAATTAAGCTAAGTCCTGCTTCCTTGTTTTTTGGTTATTTGTATTGCTCTATTTTTTGTCCAGCTTGTACTAAATGTGATTCCTGATTTTGCTGGAAGCTCTAGGGGGCTGGTATTCTCCCCCCGGGCCGTTAGACGGTTCGGGGGTTCTTGAATATCCAGCGTGGATAGTTTTGATAGGGTTTTTGCTGACCGTATAAGTCATCTTACTATATTCTGCTATTAGTCAGTGGGCCTCTCTTTGCTAAATACCTAGTTCATTCTTACGTTTGTCTTTTCTTCTTACCTCACCGTTATTATTTGTTGGGGGCTTGTATCCAACTTTTGGGGTCTTTTCTCTGGAGGCAAGAAAGGTCTATCTTTTCCCTTCTAGGGTTAGTTAGTTCTCCGGCTGGCGCGAGACGTCTAGAACCAACGTAGGCACGTTCCCCGGCTGCTGCTATTTGTGGTGCTAGGATTAGCTATACGGTCAGCCCAGTTACCACTGCCCTATGAGCTGGTTTTTTGTGTTTGCAGACTTGGTATTTATTGCAGAGACCCTCTGCCATTGGGGTCATAACAGACGACCTGCCCCGAAGCAGAGGAGAACCGCCCCCTGGATTGCAACGGCGGGAACCAAGACAAGAAGGAGCTTCATCCTCGGAAAATGGCGGAACCATGTGTGTGTGCAGCTGCCGACTGCAAAACAACAAGGGTGACCAGCGAGTACCGGAACGACGGCGAAGTGATCCCGGACTATCCCCACCGACCGGAGGCGGATCCAAACCCACTGCAGCTGGAGGATCCGGACCTCTCGGAGCCGCAGGCGGAGGAGCCGAGTCAACCTATCCCGGACACGGGGCCAGCCGATGTGAAGCAATGGAAGTCGGAGCTGTCCCAGAGGGTCGCATTGGAAGAACCGCGGTCCGAGCCGCTGCCGACTCCAGTGTTCTCGTCAATGGAACGGATCGGCATCGGTGGAACCACATCAGACGCAGGTATGGAAAGCGCCCCTGCCCCACCGACCGATCCTGCTCCCGTGACCGCTCCCCATCCCGACAATGACCGATTCCTCGCCGCTGAGCTGGTAGTGATAACCCCCGACACTATGGAGAAGCTGGTGCCTCCGCTACCGACAACTATGGGGGAACCACTAGATGTGAGCTCGGAGGGGGTGATCTTCCAATGGGATACCCCAAGGATTGGGCCAGACGGGGCCAGGCAGGAGGGCCTCAGCATTGCTGTGCTCATCTGGGAACAATATAAACAATGCTTGATTTTACACTGGAAAAACCGAAAAGAGACCGAACAAAGTGACCCACCGAAAGTACAAGAACTAAAGACTGAACGCGGTAAGAAGAACTTGGTAAAACAGGGGACTGTACTAGCCTTTCACTCGAAACGGGGTTGGGGCTCTATACAGGAACCCGGACTGCCGACTGAAGTCTTCTTTACCAGTTACAACGTGAAGACCCCGTCCCCCAACAGATGTGACAACCAACTTCTATGTAAAGGGGACCAGTGTTATGATCTGGTGGCCTAAGAGCAGCATGAGACGTACTCTGGAGAAGGTGGAACCTGTACTGACCGCAGACCCTGAACTTAACACCGCAACTAGAAGTAGCCGTGGAATGTACCTAGCGCTCCCTAGACATCTCGACACAGCCGGAGGACTAATTACCCCTAGAGATAGAAAAGGGGAAACTATCTTGCCTCAGAGAAAATCCCCAAAGGATAGACAGCCCCCCACAAATATTGACTGTGAGAGGAGAGGGAAAAAACATACACAGACTGAAATCAGGATTTAGCAAAGGAGGCCACTTCTAGCTAAATAGAAAGGATAGGACAAAGTACTATGCGGTCAGTATTAAAACACTAGAAAATATCCACCACAGAAAATACAAAATCTCCACAGCTAACTAAAGATATGGAGGGTATATCTGCATCTCCAGAGATACCAGCTTGGCTAAACAAATCCTTATACAGACCAAGCTGGACAAGACAAAAACATGGAAAAGAACTGAACAATAAGGCCACAGCATGTGGACAGCAAAAATCAAGGCCAGAACTTATCTTTGTTGAAATGAACTGCAAAGCAGAAGAGACCAGGCAGGGATGTGAATCCTCCAGGAACAATGGACAACTGGCACTGACTAAAGGGTGAAGCAAGACTAAATAGCCCAGTCAAAATTGTAAAAAGTGAACACACCTGATAAATGCTGCGATTCAGAGACAGCAGCGCTACCACTTACAACCACCGGAGGGAGCCCAAGAGCAGAATTCACAACAGTGCCCCCCCTTCAGGAGGGGTCACCGAACCCTCACCAGAGCCCCCAGGCCGATCCGGACGAGACAAATGAAAGGCACGAACCAAATCATCAGCATGAACATCGGAGGCAACAACCCAAGAATTATCCTCCTGGCCATAACCCTTCCATTTGACAAGATACTGAAGCTTCCGCCTCGAAAAACGAGAATCCCAAATCTTCTCCACAACATACTCCAACTCCCCATCAATCAACAGAGGGAACAACGGGCACCACATATTTCCGCAACAAAGATCTATGAAAAACATTATGGATGGAAAAAGAGGCTGGAAGGGCCAAACGAAAAGACACTGGATTGATAATCTCAGAAATCCTATAAGGGCCAATAAACCGAGGCTTAAACTTAGGGGAAGAAACCTTCATAGGGACATGACGGGAAGAAAACCAGACCGAATCCCCAACCCGAAGCCGGGAACCAACACACCGACGACGGTTAGCAAAACGCTGAGCCCCCTCCTGAGACAACACCAAATTGTCAACAACATGAGCCCAAATTTGCTGCAACCTGTCAACCACAGAGTCCACCCCAGGACAATCAGAAGGCTCAACCTGCCCCGAAGAAAAACGAGGATGAAAACCAGAGTTACAAAAGAAGGGTGAAACCAAGGTAGCAGAACTAGCCCGATTATTAAGGGCAAACTCGGCCAATGGCAAGAAAGCCACCCAATCATCCTGATCAGCAGACACAAAGCATCTCAAATAAGTTTCCAAAGTCTGATTAGTTCGCTCGGTTTGGCCATTTGTCTGAGGATGAAATGCGGAAGAAAAAGACAAATCAATGCCAAGCCTAGCACAAAAGTACCGCCAAAAACCTAGAAACAAACTGTGAACCTCTATCGGACACAATATTCTCCGGAATGCTATGCAAACGAACCACATGCTGAAAAAACAACGGAACCAAATCAGAAGAGGAAGGCAACTTAGGAAAAGGTACCAAATGAACCATCTTAGAAAACTGCTCACAAACCACCCAGATAACTGACATCCTCTGGGAAACCGGAAGATCCGAAATAAAATCCATAGAAATATGCGTCCAAGGCCTCTCAGGGACCGGCAAAGGCAAAAGCAACCCACTAGCGCGGGAACAGCAAGGCTTGGCCCGCGCACAAGTCCCACAGGACTGCACAAAAGAACGCACATCCCGTGACAAAGAAGGCCACCAAAAGGACCTACCAAACAAATCTCTGGTACCAAAAATCCCAGAATGACCAGCTAACACAGAACAATGAACCTCCGAAATCACTTTACTAGTCCATCTGTCAGGAACAAACAATTTCCCCACTGGACAGCGGTCAGGTTTATCAGCCTGAAATTCCTGAAGAACCCGTCGTAAATCAGGGGAGATGGCAGAAAGAATCACCCCTTCCTTCAGAATACCGACCGGCTCAAGGACCCCAGGAGAATCAGGCAAAAAGCTCCTAGAGAGGGCATCAGCCTTAACATTCTTAGAACCCGGAAGATACGAGACCACAAAATCACAACGGGAGAAAAACAGGGACCATCGGGCCTGTCTAGGATTCAGCCGTTTGGCAGACTCGAGATAAATCAGATTCTTATGATGGGTCAAGACCACAATACGGTGCTTGGCCCCCTCAAGCCAATGTCGCCACTCCTCAAATGCCCACTTCATAGCCAACAACTCACGATTGCCAACATCATAATTGCGTTCTGCAGGCGAAAACTTTCGAGAAAAGAAGGCACACGGTTTCATCAAGGAACCATCAGAATTCCTCTGAGACAAAACGGCCCCTGCCCCAATCTCAGAAGCGTCAACCTCAACCTGAAAAGGAAGAGAAACATCCGGCTGACGCAACACAGGGGCAGAAGTAAATCGGCGTTTAAGCTCCTGAAAGGCAGAAACAGCCGCAGAGGACCAATTCGTCACATCAGCGCCTTTCTTCGTCAAATCGGTCAGGGGTTTAACCACACTGGAGAAGTTGGCAATGAAACGGCGATAAAAATTAGCAAAGCCCAAAAATTTCTGAAGGCTCTTCACGGATGTGGCCTGGATCCAATCATGAATGGCCTGAACCTTAACCGGATCCATTTCTATAGATGAGGGAGAAAAAATGAAGCCCAAAAAAGAAATCTTCTGTACTCCAAAGAGGCACTTAGACCCCTTCACAAACAAGGCATTATCATGAAGGATCTGAAATACCATCCTGACTTGTTTCACATGAGACTCCCAATCATCTGAAAAAATCAAAATATCATCCAAATATACAATCATGAATTTATCAAGATAATTCCGAAATATATCATGCATGAAGGACTGAAACACAGATGGAGCATTAGAGAGTCCGAATGGCATCACAAGGTATTCAAAATGGCCTTCGGGCGTATTAAACGCAGTTTTCCATTCGTTACCCTGCTTAATACGAACAAGATTATATGCCCCTCGAAGGTCAATCTTAGTAAACCAACTAGCCCCCTTAATCCTAGCAAACAGATCAGAAAGCAAAGGCAAAGGGTATTGGAATTTGACTGTGATCTTATTCAAGAGGCGATAATCAATACAGGGTCTCAAGGAGCCATCTTTTTTGGCAACAAAAAAAAACCTGCTCCCAATGGTGAAGAAGATGGCCGAATATGCCCCTTCTCCAAGGACTCCTTAACATAGCTCCGCATGGCGGTATGTTCTGGCACAGACAGGTTGAAAAGTCGGCCCTTAGGGAACTTACAGCCTGGAATCAAGTCAATAGCACAATCACAGTCCCTTTGCGGTGGAAGGGAACTGGACTTGGGCTCATTGAATACATCCTGGAAATCTGACAAAAACTCAGGAATTTCAGAAGAGGGGGAGGAGGCAATTGACATCAAAGGAACGTCACCATGAACCCCCTGACAACTTCAACTAGTCACAGACATAGGTTTCCAATCTAATACCGGATTATGCACCTGTAACCATGGGAAACCCAGCACAATAGCATCATGCAAATTATGCAACACCAGAAAATGACAATCTTCCTGATGGGCTGGCGCCATGCACATGGTCAGCTGTGTCCAAAACTGAGGTTTATTTTTAGCCAACGGTGTAGCATCAATGCCCCTCAAAGGAATAGGACTCTGCAAAGGCTGCAAGGGGAAACCACAAAGTCTGGCAAATTCTAAGTCCATTAAGTTTAGAGCGGCGCCTGAATCCACAAATGCCATGACAGAAAATGACGATAATGAGCAGATCAGGGTCACAGATAACAGAAATTTAGGTTGTACAGTACTGATGGTAACAGAACTAGCGATTCTCTTGGTACTAGTGTTGAGCGATACCGTCCGATACTTGAAAGTATCGGTATCGGAAAGTATCGGCCGATACCGGCAAAGTATCGGATCTAATCCGATACCGATACCCGATACCAATACAAGTCAATGGGACTTATGTATCGGACGGTATCCCTGATGGTTCCCAGGGTCTGTAGGAGAGGAAACTCTCCTTCAGGCCCTGGGAACCATATTAATGTGTAAAATAAAGAATTAAAATAAAAAATATTGCTATACTCACCTCTCCGACGCAGCCTGGACTTCAGCGAGGGAACCGGCAGCGTTGTTTGCTTAAAATTCGCGCTTTAACTTCCTTACTTGAAGTCCCGGCTTGTGATTGGTCGCGCGCCGCCCATGTGACCGCGACGCGACCAATCACAGCAAGCCGTGACGTAATTTTAGGTCCTTCAGGATTTTAAAATTACGTTCCGGCGTTGTGATTGGTTGCGTCGCGGTCACATGGGCGACGCGACCAATCACAAGCCGTGACGTTACGGGAGGCAGGAGACGCGCGCATTTTAAAATGCACGCGTGTCCTGCCTCCCGTGACGTCCCGGCTTGTGATTGGTCGCGTCGCCCATGTGACCGCGACGCAACCAATCACAGCAAGCCGTGACGTAATTTTAGGTCCTTCAGGATTTTAAAATTACGTTCCGGCGTTGTGATTGGTTGCGTCGCGGTCACATGGGCGACGCGACCAATCACAAGCCGGGACGTCACGGGAGGCAGGACACGCGCGCATTTTAAAATGCGCGCGTCTCCTGCCTACCGTGACGTCACGGCTTGTGATTGGTCGCGTCGCCCATGTGACCGCGACGCAACCAATCACAACGCCGGAACGTAATTTTAAAATCCTGAAGGACCTAAAATTACGTCACGGCTTGCTGTGATTGGTCGCGTCGCGGTCACATGGGCGGCGCGCGACCAATCACAAGCCGGGACTTCAAGTAAGGAAGATAAAGCGCGAATTTTAAGCAAACAACGCTGCCGGTTCCCTCGCTGAAGTCCAGGCTGCGTCGGAGAGGTGAGTATAGCAATATTTTTTATTTTAATTCTTTATTTTACACATTAATGTTGTTTCGATACCGATACCCGATACCACAAAAGTATCGGATCTCGGTATCGGAATTCCGATACAGCAAATATCGGCCGATACCCGATACTTGCGGTATCGGAATGCTCAACACTACTTGGTACGCTTAGGGCAATCAGAAATAACATGAGCAGAATCGCCGCAGTAAAAACACAACCTATTCTGACGTCTGAATCCTTGTCGTTCAGCTCTAGACACAATCCTATCACACTGCATAGGCTCAGGACTCTGCTCGGAAGACAACGCCATAGTGTGCACAACTCTGCGCTCACGCAAGCGCCGATCAATTTGAATGGCCAGAGACATAGAATCACTCAGACCTGCAGGCGTGGGGAACCTGTTGTGAATTAGACTTTTTGGCTCCCTCTTGTGGTCACTAGTGATATGACTCTGGGATTGTCTTTCTTCAGTTTGGCACTCACCTGGGTCGTTAGTCCAGGGGTGTCGCTATATAAACTTCCTGGATCCTTAGTCCAGTGCCTGGCATCGTTGTTATCAGATCCTTCTGTTGCTCCTGTCTGCTGGTCCTGGCTCTTGCAAAATTAAGCTAAGTCCTGCTTCTTGGTTTTTTTAGTTACTTGCTTTGCTTCTATTTTTGTCCAGCTTGTACTAAATGTGATTTCTGACTTTGCTGGAAGCTCTAGGGGGCTGGTGTTCTCCCCCCGGCCGTTAGACGGTTCGGGGATTCTTGAATATCCAGCGTGGATATTTTAATAGGGTTTTTGCTGACCATATAAGTCATCTTACTATATTCTGCTATTAGCTAGTGGGCCTCTCTTTGCTAAATACCTAGCTCATTCTTATGTTTGTCTTTTCCTCTTACCTCACCGTTATTATTTGTTGGGGGCTTGTATCCAACTTTTGGGGTCTTTTCTCTGGAGGCAAGAAAGGTCTTTGTTTTCCCTTCTAGGGTAGTTAGTTCTCCGGCTGGCGCGAGACGTCTAGAACCAACGTAGGCACGTTCCCCGGCTACTTCTATTTGTGGTGCTAGGATTAGATATATGGTCAGCCCAGTTACCACTGCCCTATGAGCTGGTTTTTTGTGTTTGCAGACTTGGTATTTATTCCTGAGACCCTCTGCCATTGGGGTCATAACAGTATGCCAGGCCAACATTGAATGTTTAATGCATTGCAGAAGTGGGATAATAAGAAAGGAAATTCTGAGTTTTTTTTTTTTCCTCTCTTCCTCCCCTTTACCTCTGAGTGGCTTGAGCTTGCTGCAGACATGAATGTCCAGACCTTGATTACAAGTGTGGACCAGCTTGCTGCTCGTGTGCAAAGCATACAAGATTTTGTTACCAGTAGTTCTATGTCTGAACCTAAAATACCTATTCCTGAACTGTTTTCTGGAGACCGATTTAAGTTTAGGAATTTCAGGGATAATTGTAAATTGTTTCTATCTCTGAGACCCCGTTCATCTGGAGACTCAGCTCAGCAAGTTAAAATTGTTATCTCTTTTTTACGGGGCGACCCCCAGGATTGGGCTTTCTCGCTAGCGCCAGGAGATCCGGCATTGGCAAATATTGATGCGTTTTTTCTGGCGCTCGGATTGCTTTACGAGGAACCCAATCTTGAGGTTCAGGCAGAAAAAGCCTTGCTGGCTATTTCTCAGGGCCAGGATGAAGCTGAAGTGTATTGCCAAAAATTTCGGAAATGGTCCGTGCTTACTCAGTGGAATGAGTGTGCTCTGGCCGCAAATTTCAGAAATGGCCTTTCTGAAGCCATTAAGAATGTGATGGTGGGTTTCTCCATTCCTACAAGTCTGAATGATTCCATGGCGCTGGCTATTCAAATTGACCGGCGTATGCGGGAGCGCAAAACCGCTAATCCTCTGGTGGTGTTGTCTGAACAAGCACCTGATTTGATGCAATGTGATAGAATTCAGACCAGAAATGAGCGGAAAAATCATAGACGTCAGAATGGGTTGTGTTTTTACTGTGGTGATTCTACACATGTTATATCAGCATGCTCTAAACGCCTAACAAGGGTTGTTAGTCCTGTCGCCATTGGTAATTTGCAACCTAAATTTATTTTGTCTGTGACTTTAATTTGCTCATTGTCCTCTTACCCTGTTATGGCGTTTGTGGATTCAGGTGCTGCCCTGAGTCTTATGGATCTGTCATTTGCCAAGCGCTGTGGTTTTGTTCTTGAGCCGTTGGTTAATCCTATCCCTCTGAGGGGTATTGATGCTACGCCATTGGCGGAAAATAAACCGCAGTTTTGGACACAGGTAACCATGTGCATGACTCCTGAACATCGGGAGGTGATTCGTTTTCTTGTTCTGCATAAAATGCATGATTTGGTCGTTTTGGGTTTGCCATGGTTACAGACTCATAATCCAGTCTTGGATTGGAAGGCAATGTCTGTGTCAAGTTGGGGCTGTCAGGGTATTCATGGTGATTCCCCGCCGGTGTCTATTGCTTCCTCTACTCCTTCGGAAGTTCCTGAGTATTTGTCTGATTATCAGGATGTGTTCAGCGAGTCCAGGTCCAGTGCTCTGCCTCCTCATAGGGACTGTGACTGTGCCATAGATTTGATTCCAGGTAGCAAATTTCCTAAGGGAAGACTATTTAATCTGTCTGTACCTGAGCATACCGCAATGCGTTCGTATATTAAGGAATCTCTGGAGAAGGGGCATATCCGTCCTTCCTCTTCCCCTCTTGGTGCGGGATTCTTTTTTGTGGCCAAGAAGGACGGATCTTTGAGACCTTGTATTGACTATCGGCTTTTGAATAAAATCACTGTTAAATTTCAGTACCCTTTGCCTCTGTTGTCAGACTTGTTTGCCCGAACTAAAGGTGCCAAGTGGTTCACCAAGATAGATCTTCGTGGTGCGTACAACCTTGTGCGCATTAAGCGAGGAGATGAATGGAAAACCGCATTTAATACGCCCGAAGGTCATTTTGAGTACTTGGTGATGCCTTTTGGGCTCTCTAATGCTCCTTCAGTGTTTCAGTCCTTTATGCATGATATTTTCCGGAAGTATCTGGATAAATTTATGATCGTTTATCTGGATGATATTCTGGTTTTTTCTGATGACTGGGACTCGCATGTAGAGCAGGTCAGGATGGTGCTTCAGGTTTTGCGTGAGAATGCTTTATTTGTTAAGGGCTCAAAGTGTCTCTTTGGAGTACAGAAGGTTCCCTTTTTGGGGTTTATTTTTTCCCCTTCTGCGGTGGAGATGGACCCAGTCAAGGTCCGAGCTATTCATGATTGGACTCAACCCACGTCAGTTAAGAGTCTTCAGAAGTTCTTGGGTTTTGCTAACTTCTACCGTCGTTTTATCGCTAATTTTTCTAGCGTTGTTAAACCTTTGACGGATATGACCAAGAAAGGTTCTGATGTTGCTAACTGGGCTCCTGCAGCCGTGGAAGCTTTCCAAGAGTTGAAGCGCCGGTTTACTTCAGCGCCTGTTTTGTGCCAGCCTGATGTCTCACTTCCCTTTCAGGTTGAAGTGGATGCTTCTGAGATTGGGGCAGGGGCCGTTTTGTCGCAGAGAGGCCCTGGTTGCTCTGTAATGAGACCATGTGCTTTTTTCTCTAGGAAGTTTTCGCCTGCTGAGCGAAATTATGATGTTGGCAATCGGGAGTTGTTGGCCATGAAGTGGGCATTTGAGGAGTGGCGTCATTGGCTCGAGGGTGCTAAGCATCATGTGGTGGTCTTGACTGATCACAAAAATTTGATGTATCTCGAGTCTGCTAAACGCCTGAATCCTAGGCAGGCCCGCTGGTCATTGTTTTTCTCCCGTTTTGACTTTGTGGTCTCGTATTTACCAGGTTCAAAGAATGTGAAGGCTGATGCTCTTTCAAGGAGCTTTGTGCCTGACTCTCCGGGAGTCGCAGAGCCGGTTGGTATTCTTAAAGAGGGCGTTATCTTGTCAGCCATTTCTCCGGATTTGCGACGTGTGTTGCAGAGATTTCAGGCTGGTAGACCTGACTCTTGTCCACCTGACAGACTGTTTGTTCCTGATAAGTGGACCAGCAGAGTCATTTCCGAGGTTCATTCCTCGGTGTTGGCAGGGCATCCGGGAATTTTTGGCACCAGAGATCTGGTGGCTAGGTCCTTTTGGTGGCCTTCCTTGTCACGGGATGTGCGGTCGTTTGTGCAGTCCTGTGGGACTTGTGCTCGAGCTAAGCCTTGCTGTTCTCGTGCCAGCGGGTTGCTCTTGCCCTTGCCTGTCCCGAAGAGGCCTTGGACACACATTTCCATGGATTTCATTTCAGATCTCCCGGTGTCTCAGGGCATGTCTGTCATCTGGGTGGTATGTGATCGCTTTTCTAAGATGGTCCATTTGGTGCCTTTGCCTAAGCTGCCTTCCTCTTCCGATCTGGTTCCTGTGTTCTTTCAGAATGTGGTTCGTTTACACGGCATTCCTGAGAATATTGTGTCTGACAGAGGATCCCAGTTTGTTTCCAGGTTCTGGCGATCCTTTTGTGCTAGGATGGGCATTGAGTTGTCGTTTTCGTCGGCCTTTCATCCTCAGACTAATGGACAAACGGAGCGAACTAATCAGACTCTGGAGGCTTATTTGAGGTGTTTTGTTTCTGCGGATCAGGATGATTGGGTGACCTTCTTGCCGTTGGCTGAGTTTGCCCTTAATAATCGGGCTAGTTCCGCTACATTGGTTTCACCATTTTTCTGCAACTCTGGTTTCCATCCTCGTTTTTCCTCGGGACATGTGGAGCCTTCTGACTGTCCTGGGGTAGATTCTGTGGTGGATAGGTTGCAGCAGATCTGGAATCATGTGGTGGACAACTTAAAGTTGTCACAAGAGAAGGCTCAGCGTTTTGCTAACCGCCGCCGCGGTGTGGGTCCCCGACTTCGTGTTGGGGATTTGGTATGGCTGTCTTCTCGATTTGTTCCTATGAAGGTCTCCTCTCCTAAATTTAAGCCTCGCTTCATCGGTCCTTACAAGATATTGGAAATCCTTAATCCTGTGTCCTTTCGCTTGGATCTTCCGGTGTCGTTTGCCATTCACAACGTGTTCCATAGGTCTTTGTTGCGGCGGTACGTTGTACCTGTGGTTCCTTCTGTTGAGCCTCCTGCTCCGGTGTTGGTTGAGGGCGAGTTGGAGTACGTGGTGGAGAAGATCTTGGATTCTCGTCTCTCCAGGCGGAGGCTTCAGTATCTGGTCAAGTGGAAGGGCTATGGTCAGGAGGATAATTCCTGGGTGGTTGCCTCTGATGTGCATGCGGACGATTTAGTTCGTGCCTTTCACGCTGCTCATCCTGATCGTCCTGGTGGTCTTGGTGAGGGTTCGGTGACCCCTCCTTAAGGGGGGGGGGTACTGTTGTGAATTAGACTTTTTGGCTCCCTCTTGTGGTCACTAGTGATATGACTCTGGGATTGTCTTTCTTCAGTTTGGCACTCACCTGGGTCGTTAGTCCAGGGGTGTCGCTATATAAACTTCCTGGATCCTTAGTCCAGTGCCTGGCATCGTTGTTATCAGATCCTTCTGTTGCTCCTGTCTGCTGGTCCTGGCTCTTGCAAAATTAAGCTAAGTCCTGCTTCTTGGTTTTTTGAGTTACTTGCTTTGCTTCTATTTTTGTCCAGCTTGTACTAAATGTGATTTCTGACTTTGCTGGAAGCTCTAGGGGGCTGGTGTTCTCCCCCCGGCCGTTAGACGGTTCGGGGATTCTTGAATATCCAGCGTGGATATTTTAATAGGGTTTTTGCTGACCATATAAGTCATCTTACTATATTCTGCTATTAGCTAGTGGGCCTCTCTTTGCTAAATACCTAGCTCATTCTTATGTTTGTCTTTTCCTCTTACCTCACCGTTATTATTTGTTGGGGGCTTGTATCCAACTTTTGGGGTCTTTTCTCTGGAGGCAAGAAAGGTCTTTCTTTTCCCTTCTAGGGTAGTTAGTTCTCCGGCTGGCGCGAGACGTCTAGAACCAACGTAGGCACGTTCCCCGGCTACTTCTATTTGTGGTGCTAGGATTAGATATATGGTCAGCCCAGTTACCACTGCCCTATGAGCTGGTTTTTTGTGTTTGCAGACTTGGTATTTATTCCTGAGACCCTCTGCCATTGGGGTCATAACAGGAACCCCACCATCACATCTTTAACGGATTCAGAAAGACCCTTTCTGAAGATTGCCGCCAAGGCATCCTCATTCCATTTAGTCAGTACAGACCATTTTCTAAACTTCTGGCAATATGATTCTGCCGCTTCTTGACCCTGAGACAGGGCCAACAAGGTCTTCTCAGCATGATCCACTGAATTAGGTTCGTCATACAATAACCCAAGCGCCTGAAAAAAGGTGTCTACACTAAGCAACGCCGGATTCCCAGGTTCCAGGGCAAATGCCCAATCCTGGGGGTCACCACGCAGCAGAGATATAACAATTTTAACCTGCTGGATGGGATCACCAGAGGAATGGGGTTTCAGAGCAAAAAAACAGTTTACAGTTATTTTTAAAGCTCAGAAATTTGGACCTATCCCCAAAAAACAAATCAGGAGTTGGAATTCTAGGCTCTAAAACCGGAGTCTGAACGATATAATCGGAAATACCCTGTACTCTAGCAGCAAGTTGATCCACATGAGAATCCAATCCCTGAACATCCATACCAGCGCCGAACTCCTGAGCCACCCAGAGGTAAAGAGGGAAGAAAAAAAAAAACACAACAGACTACAGAAAAAAAAAATGGCTCAGCACTTTCCTTCCCTTCTTCTGAGATGCGGTTAACTCATTGTTGGCCAGTTGTACTGTTATGATCTGGTGGCCTAAGAGCAGCATGAGACGTACTCTGGAGAAGGTGGAACCTGTACTGACCGCAGACCCTGAACTTAACACCGCAACTAGAAGTAGCCGTGGAATGTACCTAGCGCTCCCTAGACATCTCGACACAGCCGGAGGACTAATTACCCCTAGAGATAGAAAAGGGGAAACTATCTTGCCTCAGAGAAAATCCCCAAAGGATAGACAGCCCCCCACAAATATTGACTGTGAGAGGAGAGGGAAAAAACATACACAGACTGAAATCAGAATTTAGCAAAGGAGGCCACTTCTAGCTAAATAAAAAGGATAGAACAGAGTACTATGCGGTCAGTATTAAAACACTAGAAAATATCCACCACAGAAAATACAAAATCTCCACAGCTAACTAAAGATATGGAGGGTATATCTGCATCTCCAGAGATACCAGCTTGGCTAAACAAATCCTTATACAGACCAAGCTGGACAAGACAAAAACATGGAAAAGAACTGAACAATAAGGCCACAGCATGTGGACAGCAAAAATCAAGGCCAGAACTTATCTTTGTTGAAATGAACTGCAAAGCAGAAGAGACCAGGCAGGGATGTGAATCCTCCAGGAACAATGGACAACTGGCACTGACTAAAGGGTGAAGCAACACTAAATAGCCCAGTCAAAATTGCAAAAAGTGAACACACCTGATAAATGCTGCGATTCAGAGACAGCAGCGCTACCACTTACAACCACCGGAGGGAGCCCAAGAGCAGAATTCACAACAGACCAGGTGAGCTACACTCGCCATCAGAGTGCGCAAGGGTGGTGCGCTCGGAACGTCCAACGATGCGAGTCTGCAGTGGCGCCACCTGCTGCCCTGACTACAACTAACCCGGACCTGACAAATTCTGCTACTATTACCACTGTGTGCATTATTGCTGCTACTGAACTTGCAACCAAAGCTGACATTCGAATCCAGACACCGGGTGACCTGACCGCGCCTGAGAGATGAACCACTGATACTGACACCGCATCAGCCGGGAACAAGGAACCGGAGATTCCCCGGTCAGGAAGTGTTCATTACCGGCTGGTGTCTTGCAACCTACTATGAGGATAAACCTTGGAACAACAAAACTGTAAATAGCTAACTGTTTGTTTTCCTGCTGTTTTAAACCCGACCAGGGTTATCCTTAAAGGGACCCCTTTGTTGATCCGGGATCCCTATTGTTTTATGTTTGTTTTTGCACAAGTTCATCAGTGTTCTAAAAGACTGCCGAATCATGGACGGTGAATGATTCACAAACTGTCGCTGTATATAGTTCGCACCTTCTTAAAGGTGCCCCCTACTGGTTTTACAAAGAAAAGAGCTTTTTGAAGAGACTGTTCCTGGATACAGCGCAGAAGTTCTTGTTTACCGCAGACTTGCAAATTGATAGTTTGCACTACCTCAAAGAGACTTGAGATGTCCCTCTTAAAGGGAATGTTCCTTGTTGCACTTAGCCAAAATATAATGTTGCCTTAAGAAAGTTAAATACTAATAATGTTTACATAGGAATAGTATGTAGTTGGTTAGATAGTAATAAGAAACGTTTAATGATGTTCTTTGAAAATTGAGGACCAAGGAAAGTTGAAAACTGAGTTTCAATAAAGTGAACCCGTAGGGGTTAGTGAGTCTTCCGGAAAGCCATAAGAAGATGGTTGGTGAAACTGTACTTAGGAAGATAAAGAAAAGTTAATTTGTACTATAGTGTTTTATAATATGCCTTTAGTGGGTACCTGCCCTTACGACCTTAAAGGAATAGTTAAATTATTGTTCCGAATTTGCACTTAGTAGATAGAATGCCCGGCTGGGTAATGATAGTTATTTATAGTCAGTTATTTGATAAGTGTTATTTAAAATCTTAAGCATCATGTAAATATGTTTCTGTTTGTAACGTTCAAGTGTCCTCACCTCCCATAAAGGGAAGCACTGTTAAAATTTACTTGTTTACAGCATTTCAAAATGTTGTATGTCTTTTGCTAACATGTATTGTTGTTCTTCTTTCCCAGTCCGGGAGTACTGGATTTAACGGGGGGGGAGTGCAGCGCCCCAGAGACCTGGTCGTTGCAGTAACGTCGCTCTGCCGCTAAGGGGAGTGATGGTACGTCTGATTGCACTAAAAGAGTTCACCTGACCAGGTATCACAGTCACACATTACACTTCACACTCTGGCCTCCAGGGAGAGCAAAAGGTTCTATGTATTAGGCCACTCCTCACACGCTGGTAAAACTGGGGGTTGGATAGGAAGTTAGGAAGAAGCTGACTGGGTTTTGCCCAGGTAACATCTAGTGAGAGGAGAGCGTTACTTGGGAAGACTCAGGGGGGTCCCTGTCAGGGGTGGGATCCTGACAGAGGCCTAGCAAAGGACAGATCGTTACGGAGCCGTGCCTGCACCTCATTGTGGCGGCATCTTAAGAAAGGGCACAAAGCGAAGTATATTGTGGAGAAGTGAGAAACGAGATCACAGCACAAAGGCGATAGAACCAGTAAGAGTCGTGCCCCGAGATCGGCAACATCCTACTGAGGCGCGTAGCCGGCGGCCAGAACGCCGAGAAAGTATTGGGCTCTACGTATTACTTTTAACCAACGGTAGGGCAGTTAACTCTAGGTTGGCTGTCTCACCTTTTACACCCAATGAAGACAACGGAGGCAAATGTGGGAGAGGGGCGTCTCTAGGGTCCCTATAAAATAACTCCAGGCCTACCCCGTTTTACGGGTGCGTCCTATCCATATCATCTGGGGGACGGAGAGAAAGAACAGAAACATACACGACAGTTGTGAGGACTATCCCGTGGTGCTCAGCAGGGAGGTACTACAACACCCAGGCGCTAGTAGGAAGGCTACTGATTTCCACCTGCAAAGGGAACTCTGGATGTGCCTTCGGACCGGCCGGTCTCAGCCAGCCCTGTTAGCAGTGCTCTGGATTGGGGATGCCGAAGCCTTCAGTAAAGAGTTAAAGAGACTGCAACCCTGTGTCCTCGTTATTTACTGCGACCTACACCGTCACCTACATCTTTAATTGGGCATCCCTTAGTAGGGCCACGGACCGGGTCAGGCCACCGTGACATCCCCAGAACCGAGAGACCCAGTACCGAGTAACCCCGCTGCCCTGCGTTTGGGGGCCGCTCCATACATACATTACATTACTGATCCTGAGTTACATCCTGTATTATACTCCAGAGCTGCACTCCCTATTCTGCTGGTGCAGTCACTGTGTACACACATTACATTACTGATCCTGAGTTACATCCTGCATTATACTCCAGAGCTGCACTCACTATTCTGCTGGTGCAGTCACTGTGTACATACATTACATTACTGATCCTGAGTTACATCCTGTATTATACTCCAGAGCTGCACTCACTATTCTGCTGGTGCAGTCACTGTGTACATACATTACATTACTGATCCTGTGTTACATCCTGTATTATACTCCAGAGCTGCACTCACTATTCTGCTGGTGCAGTCACTGTGTACATACATTACATTACTGATCCTGAGTTACATCCTGTATTATACCCCAGAGCTGCACTCATTATTCTGCTGGTGCAGTCACTGTGTACATACATTACATTACTGATCCTGAGGTACATCCTATACCCCAGAGCTGTACTCAATATTCTGTTGGTACAGTCACTGTGTACACACATTACATTACTGATCCTGAGTTACATCCTGCATTATACTCCAGAGCTGCACTCACTATTCTGCTGGTGCAGTCACTGTGTACATACATTACATTACTGATCCTGAGTTACATCCTGTATTATACTCCAGAGCTGCACTCACTATTCTGCTGGTGCAGTCACTGTGTACATACATTACATTACTGATCCTGAGTTACATCCTGTATTATACTCCAGAGCTGCACTCACTATTCTGCTGGTGCAGTCACTGTGTACATACATTACATTACTGATCCTGAGTTACATCCTGTATTATACCCCAGAGCTGCACTCACTATTCTGCTGGTACAGTCACTGTGTACACACATTACATTACTGATCCTGAGTTACATCCTGCATTATACTTCAGAGCTGCTCTCACTATTCTGCTGGTGCAGTCACTGTGTACATACATTACATTACTGATCCTGAGTTACATCCTGTATTATACTCCAGAGCTGCACTCACTATTCTGCTGGTGCAGTCACTGTGTACATACATTACATTACTGATCATGTGTTACATCCTGTATTATACCCCAGAGCTGCACTCACTATTCTGCTGGTGCAGTCACTGTGTACACATTACATTAATAATGTAATATACAGTATTATGTACCAGAGCTGCATACATTATACACACATATGATGCTGAAATCTCCCAGCATTGCCTGCTTGTTCTGTATCTGGGATTTGCATTCTGGAATGTGTCCCTTTTACATACTAATACTGTGCCCAGTAATGTGAAGCAGGAAACACAACCCTGTTTTATAACAGATCAGATAATCTATGGGGAAATCTGAAATTAAGCTTACATATACCTGACAATAGCAACCAACAGAATTGTGAGTGCAGCTCTGGAATATAATGCAATCTGTTGTTGAGACTGAATGAAGTAATAACTAATTGCATTGATGTGTACAATGATAACCTTACAAGATGGGTTAAGCCCTTGAATAAGTATGAGAAGTGCTTTACGTTGGTTTTCAGAGTCCGTGTCCACTTGTCCTGTATGGATGATAATGATAACTGATACCACTCTATTGCTCAGTGTGGACGACCCCTTGGGGATTAGCAGATCAGGGGTGCTGCTCACAAAGCAGTGTATTCTTCATGCACTACTGTCAGGCGGCTGCTGTACTTTCCTGGTAAATATGTTACTGGATATATGTAATCTGCACATTTCACTACCCCAGATACTAACCCCGCACCCAGGTGTAATCACAGCCCAATCTTACAGGACGTGGACTTGTGTACCAAACCGCCTGGGACACATCAAGATAAATCCATCCCTAGAAATATGTATCGCGGTCGCCTCCCGTCATTACCAGCTGTCGGCATGTTTATTATTTTTCTTTTTTGTTATAATCTGTTAATTGATGTTTTTTGATACCTACAACTTTATTAACTTCCAGTCTGGGTGACTATCGGAGTTGTATGAACATGTACAGAAGTGGACGCAGCCACAGAAAACGGCTTAATCCCTTCCCATGTGGGAATATTTTCTTTTTGCACATAAGTTTTTTCCTCCCCTTCTTCCAAGAACCATTCTGACTTTTTTTTGTAGTTGTAGATTTGAATGACACTATGCACTTTACCATATAATATACTGAAAAAAAAAACCAGGAAGAAAATAAAAGTGGAGTCAAATGGTTAAAAGACACGCTGCGGATTTTGCTGCAGATCCGCAGCAGTTTTCCCAAAGTGTACAGTACCATGTAAACCTATGGGAAAAAAAAACCCGCAGTGCACATGCTGCGGAAAAATCCGCGCGGAAACGCAGCGGATTATTTTCCGCAGCATGTCAATTCTTTGTGCGGATTCCGCAGCGGTTTTCAACCTGCACCAAAAGGAAAGTGCAGTTGAAAAACCGCAGAGGAATCCGCAGAAGAAACCGCGAGAAAATCCGCAGAGAATGCCAAGAGTGCGTAAAGCAGTTATCAAAGCAAAAGGTGGCTACTTTGAAGAACCTAGAATATAAGACATATTTTCAGTTGTTTCACACTTTTTTGTTAAGTATATAATTCCACATGTGTTAATTCATAGTTTTGATGCCTTCAGTGTGAATGTACAATTATCATAGTCATGAAAATACAGAAAAATCTTTAAATGAGAAGGTGTGTCCAAACTTTTGGTCTGTACTGTATATATATATATATATATATATATATATATATATATATATATATATATATATATTTAAAATTTTAGAATTTTATTTTTAAATTCTGAACTTTGTAAAATAAAAATTTGGTTTCTGTCCCTATTTTCTGAGACCGTAACTTATTTATTCTTCCATTGAGGAACGTTTTTGTTGGTCAACATACAACATACTTTTTTTCGCATTCATTGTACTTTTGGGGGGAGAAGTACAATGTCCTAAAAACTTGAAGTCTGGTGTTTCCACACCCTTTTTCAGTCTTTAACATATTTATAATTTGATGGACTGAATTCTATGGTCTTGACGATACCAAAGATGTTTAATTTTTTCTTTCTTCATTTTTTAAATGGGAAAAGGAGCGTGATTTTTTTTTTTTATATAGGATAGTATTGCATTATACTGTATATATTCCTGATCACCTGTGAAGCCCAGCCACTGGCAGGACTTCATGGGAGTACTGTCATGTCGGACGCTGTTCATACCAGGGCGTTCGACAGACAGCGGTAATTCCGCTTTTGTCCACTATGTGCTCAGTGGCGTCGGCTTGATTTTATCTAGCTGGTCCGGGGTTAATTTAGCTGGTGCTCGGATTGGAAGCTGGGCCATGCCCACTGCCTTTAAATAGTTCTTCTGAACATTGGGCGTCGCCGATTATAGCTTCTGTCTTGTGCTTGGTTATCTCGGTCTGGAGTGGTGAGCTAGTAGTTGGAGTATCGTATCTGGTGGTGTATTTCCCTTTGTCTTATTTACTCCTTCCTATATTTGTATTTGTTTTGCCCTGCACATTTATAGTGTATTCCTGAGTGACTGCGGCGTGGTGTATATTTTCCGTTATCCTTGTCTGTTCTAACTGTGGGTATTGGTGTATGATCTTTTCACTGGGTGGTGGGGTGGTGGTTTCAGCCTACGGTTGAAACAGGAGATAGGGTGAGGGTGGAGGCCTAGACATGCACACCATCAGTGTAAACTCTAGGTAGAGGGTCAGTCAGGATTTCCCTAGTCTGAGGGAAATTGCAGGGGCCCGGGTTATTAGCTCTTGCCCACTTAGGCTTCCCGTGACATTTATAATCGGCCATATAAAAAAAAAAAAAGAAAAAAAAAGGGTTTCCTTTTTTTTTGTTTTGTCATGGATCCCATGACTTCCATAACCCGCCAGTTGGAGGCACTGTCCCTACAGGTCACTGAGTTGAGGGGGGCAGTGCAGCTACGGGGACTAGCAGTGTCTAATGTGCAAGCTGGAATGACAGGTAGAGTTGCTGAGCCTAAGTTTCCTCTGCCTGAAAAGTTTGCTGGGGAACGCAGTAAATTTGTTTCTTTTCGTGAAGCTTGCAAACTATATTTCCGTATGCGCCCGGTCTCCTCGGGTACTGAGGCTCAGCGTGTGGGCCTGGTGTTGTCATTGTTAAGCGGGGATCCCCAAGCATGGGCGTTTTCTTTGCCATCTGATTCTGCTGCATTTGACTCTGTGGAGAGTTTTTTTTCCTTTCTTGGAAACATTTACGATGAGCCTGACAGAATGGCTCTAGCATAATCTAAGATAATCACTATTCGCCAGGGGGAGCGAGTTGCAGAGGATTACTGTTCTGAATTTCGTCGCTGGGCGATCGACACACAGTGGAATGATCCAGCGCTGCGGAGTCAGTTTATTCATGGGGTTTCTGGAAGGGTTAAAAAAGCCCTTCTGATGTACGAGACTCCTGCTACTCTAGATTCTGCTATGAGTCTGGTTGTCCGCATTGATCGCCATTGCATCAGGGGGAGCATGAGACACCACCTATGGAAGAGGGTTTAGGTTCACGTGAGGTTGCTGCAGGTGAGCCCACGGAACCTATGCAAATCGCAGGGGTGTCACATGTTAAGCGCCGAGCTCCTGTGCTCAGGAAGCAGGGAGCCTGTTTTTACTGCGGTAAAACTGGTCATTTGGTTAACATCTGTCCTCTGCTGTCTAAGAAAAACGCATCGGCGGAAAACTTCTAAGCTCAGAGGGTGTGGAGGAGGCCAATCTGAGCTTATGTATATCCTCCATGGTGGTTTCTCAATGCATGCTCCCTGCTAAGGTTATCATCGCTGGCAGTGAGCTGCCAATTACTGTTTTTGTGGATAGTGGTTCTGCCACAAATCTCATTGATGAGGAGTTGGCACGCTCAGCAGGTTTTAGGATTGAAAAACTGCCTCATCCTATCCGCATGGTCACCATCAATGCTGCTACTCTCTCACAGGGGGAGATTACTGAGTTTGTGGCTGAGGTAAAACTCCACATTGGGGTTCTACATTCCGAGCATGTTACATGTAAGGTGCTCAGGAATCTTCCTGCACAGGTGGTTTTGGGTTTTCCAAGGTTATCTATGCACAACCCGGTAATTGACTGGAAAACCCAGGACATAATTAAGTGGAGCGAGTTCTGCCAGGAGAATTGCCTGGCCACATGTGTGTCTGCTGTGACTTCAAGCGTTCCGGAGTCACTTCTGGATTTTGTGGATGTGTTCTCTGAGAAGGGTTGTTCAGAGTTGCCGCCACATTGCCCCTATGACTGTACTATCAGGTTTAAACCAGGGGCCAAACTGCCTAAAGCAAGGATGTTTAACATCTCCGGTCCGGAGAGACAAGCGTTAAAGGATTACATTGCTGAAAGTTTGAGCAAAGGGCACATCAGGCCTTCATCCTCGCCTGTGGCAGCAGGGTTCTTCTTCGTGAAGAAGAAAGATGGCGGATTACGCCCGTGTCTGGATTTCAGGGAGTTGAACCAGATTACGGTTCGTGATCCATACCCTATGCCATTGATACCGGATTTGTTCAATCAGGTGGCAGGTGCTAAGTGGTTTACCAAGCTTGACCTCAGGGGGGCGTACAACCTCATAAGAGTCCGTCAAGGTGATGAGTGGAAGACGGCTTTTAATACCCCTGAGGGTCATTTTGAAAATTTGGTGATGCCATTTGGGTTGACTAACGCACCTGCAGTGTTCCAACATTTCATTAATGGTGTGTTCTCGCATGTTTTGGGGAAATTCGTTATCGCGTACCTAGATGACATTCTCATATATTCTTGCGACCGTGATGCTCATTTAAATCATGTCAGGCAGGTGTTACAGCTTCTCAGAGAGAATAAGCTGTATGCTAAATTTGAGAAATGTGTATTCTCTGTTCAAGAGTTGCCTTTCTTGGGTTATATTGTGTCTGCTTCTGGTTTTAAAATGGACGCCGCTAAGGTGCAAGCGGTGCTGCATTGGGAACGGCCTGATAACCTGAAAGCACTTCAGCGGTTCCTTGGGTTTTCTAACTACTATAAGAAATTTATCAAAGATTTTTCCATCATTGCTAAACCGCTAACTGACATGACTAAAAAGGGTACCAATTTCTCCGTTTGGCCTGAGGCTGCTGTGCGCGCATTTGAATTTCTTAAGAACAGTTTTGTTTCAGCTCCCATTCTTGTGCAGCCAGATATATCAAAACCTTTTGTTGTGGAAGTCGATGCGTCTGAGGTTGGTGTGGGGGCGGTACTATCACAAGGCTCATCTTTGAGTGATTTGCGTCCATGCGCCTATTTTTCCAAGAAACTGTCGTCCGCCGAACGTAACTACGATATCGGCAACAGGGAGTTGTTGGCAATCAAGTTGGCCTTTGAGGAGTGGCGACACTTCTTGGAGGGGTCGGTTCATCAGGATACCGTTATTACCGATCATAAGAATTTGCTTTATTTGGAGTCTGCCAAGCGTCTGTCTCCCAGGCAGGCTCGCTGGGCATTGTTTTTCACGCGGTTCAACTTTGTGGTCACTTACAGACCGGGGTCTAAAAACACTAAGGCGGATGCTCTGTCCAGGTGTTTTCCGGGGGGAGAACCTCGGGAGGATCCAGTACCCATCCTCCAAAAGGGTGTTGTGGTTTCGGCTCTCACTACCGAGGTTGAGGCTGAGATTGCCTAGGCTCAGGAGGAGGTACCATCTGAGCTTCCCATCAACAAATCTTTTGTACCGCTTCATCTCCGCTTAAAGGTTTTGGCGGAGCATCATGATGCTGTCCTGGCTGGCCACCCGGGGGTTAGAGGTACCTTGGAGTTGGTGTCACGTCGGTTTTGGTGGCCCAAGATCCGACAGGACATGGTCTCATACGTGTCAGCTTGTACCACGTGCGCTAGGGCTAAGACGCCCCGTTCCCGTCCTGTTGGCACACTACTTCCTCTCGAGGTACCTAGTAAGCCATGGACGGAAATCTCCATGGATTTTATCACTGATTTGCCCTCCTCAGCTGGGAACACGGTCATCTTGGTGATTGTTGATCGGTTTTCAAAAATGTCGCACTTTGTGTCTTTGCCTTCGTTGCCTAATGCTAAGACTCTGGCTCAGGTATTTGTGCAGGAGGTGGTCAGACTTCATGGGGTTCCGTCTGACATCGTGTCTGATAGGGGTACTCAGTTTGTGGCAAAATTTTGGAAAGCATTTTGCTCACGGCTGGGGATCAAGTTGTCTCATTCTTCGGCGTTTCATCCTCAGTCAAATGGTCAGACCGAGCGTATGAACCAAAATTTGGAACAGTACTTACGCTGCTTTGTCTCTGATAACCAGGAGGAGTGGTCAACGTTCCATCCTTTGGCTGAGTTTGCCATCAATAATCACCGCCAGGAATCGTCTGGGGAGTCTCCGTTTTTTTGTGTTTACGGGCTACATCCTCAATTTTGTACTTTGAGTCAGAGAGGCTCTTCCGGCGTTCCGGAGGAGGACCAGTTAGGAGCACAATTGTCATCAGTCTGGAGGAGAGTTAAACAGCGCTTGCTGAGTGTGGGTGCTAGGAACAAACGTGTGGCTGACAGTAGGCATGTGCCAGGTCCGGACCTGAGTGTGGATGACTGGGTGTGATTATCCACAAAAAACATAAGACTCAAGATACCATCCCTTAAATTGGGTCCAAGGTTTATTGGTCCATTTAGGGTCGCCGCCGTCATTAACCCTGTAGCGTACCGATTGGAGCTTCCTACGGTGTATAAGATACACAACGTGTTCCACAGATCGTTGCTAAAAAAGACGGTGGGTCTTGTGGACACGACACCTATGCCTTCTCCAGTCTTGGTGGATGGTAATTTGGAATTCGAAGTCTCCAAGGTGGTCGACTCTCGTGTAGTGCGCCGCACTTTACAGTACTTGGTACACTGGCGTGGTTATGGGCCTGAGGAAAGGTCCTGGGTACCAGCCTCGGACGTTCATGCGGACCGGCTTGTCAGTATGTTTCACCGCCGTCATCCGGACAAGCCGGGTCCTATAAGCCGTGAGGGCCCTGGGGTCCCTCGTAGAAGGCGGGGTAATGTCATGTCGGACGCTGTTCATACCAGGGCGTTCGACAGACAGCGGTAATTCCGCTTTTGTCCACTATGTGCTCAGTGGCGTCGGCTTGATTTTATCTAGCTGGTCCGGGGTTAATTTAGCTGGTGCTCAGATTGGAAGCTGGGCCACGCCCACTGCCTTTAAAGGGAACCTGTCACCCCGTTTTTTGAAGATGAGCTAAAAATAGCGTTAAATAGGGGCAGAGCTGGGCTTACATTAGTGTCTTTGTGTGCCTTTATTACCCACCTGTGCTGCCGAAATACCTTTGTAAAGTCGCCGTTTTCTGCTGTCACTCACGCTGGTCTGGTCCTATGGGCGTGATGACAGCGCTGTTTCTCCCCCAGAATCCTGCTCATCATTACGTTGGTGGCGTAGTGGTGTGCGCATGTCCAAAAGGCGAATCCACTGCCCAGGTGATGAAAAATAGCACGATCTGCGCTATTCAGCCGTTTACCGGTGGGCGCGGCATCTTTCCTGTGGCCGCGCATGCGCAGATGGAGCGCTCTGCTGCCCGGGGCTTCAGGAAAATGGCCGCCGCGATCTCCATCTGCGCACACGCGGAATCCCGCGGCCATTTCCTGAAGCCCCGGGCAGCAGAGCGCTCCATCTGCGCACGCGCGGCCACATGATGAGCAGGATTCTGGGGGAGAAACAGCGCTGTCACCACGCCCATAGGACCAGATAGTTCTTCTGAACATTGGGCGTCGCCGATTATAGCTTCTGTCTAGTGCTTGGTTATCTCGGTCTGGAGTGGTGAGCTAGTAGTTGGAGTATCGTATCTGGTGGTGTATTTCCCTTTGTCTTATTTACTCCTTCCTATATTTGTATTTGTTTTGCCCTGCGCATTTATAGTGTATTCCTGAGTGACTGCGGCGTGGTGTATATTTTCCGTTATCCTTGTCTGTGCTAACTGTGGGTATTGGTGTATTGACTCTTCACTGGGTGGTGGGGTGGTGGTTTCAGCCTAGGGTTGAAACAGGAGATAGGGTGGAGGCCTAGACATGCACACCATCAGTGTAAACTCTAGGTAGAGGGTCAGTCAGGATTTCTCTAGTCTGAGGGAAATTGCAGGGGCCCGGGTTATTAGCTCTTGCCCACCTAGGCTTCCCGTGACAAGTACTGAGTTGGCAGTAGGGGACTTTTATAGCAACGCATCAGTTCCCATAATCTTGGCTCCCCAATTTCTCACAGCCATCCATCCCCACGATGGTAGCCATGAGACCCTTGTTAAACATTCACTATTGGGGCCCAGGAAATTCAAATGACAGCTCTGGAGGACAATTTACCACCTCTCCCAGAACATCCAGGAGGTTCCAGGAAAAAACTTGACAATCTGTGGTGCCCACATAAACCACCCAGGTGTTAGCGTTCCCTGAATATTTTTAGCTCGGTTCCAGCTTTGTGAAACTCAGTCCCAGTGTCCAGATGTTACGCACCTTCACATAGGCAAGGGAATGTGAAGAATTAATGGGTACGGGAAGCAAATCACGTGGTAAATAGAGGTCGTGGTTATTTAAATTAATTTTCATCGGCCCAATTTGTTGCATCACTCATTCTTCCACATGACCATTTAAAGTCGGCAAGTGTGGAAATAGGCCCATGGAAGGGGCTTCATAGGGCAAAAAATTAGAGATGAGCAAAGTTTAAAAAATGTGCTTAGGTTTTAATTTTAATCCGAATTGATGGAAAATTCAAATCCATCATGACATTTTTGATGCCCTGAGGTCTTTCCAGACCCCTAAACAGAGGTGAGAGAAGAGGTGAGAGAAGGGGTTAAAAAAATAATAAAAGATCCTACTCAACTTGCCTATGCTGGTACATCACCTGTCCTGCCAGCTTCGCCTGCCGCCAATCCTCATGCGGTCATGTTATTGCCATGCGTTGCGCTCCACGTGACCACTCGTATCCTATTCAGGACCAGTAAGCCTGGAGGCCGAAAGATCCAAAGCAAAGACCGTAGGCTCGGACATGGAGTTGCGGAGGTTGGACAGGTGAGGAGCGGGGCTAGGACAGATGAGGAGCGGGGCTAGGACAGATGAGGAGCGGGTCTAGGACAGGTGAGGAGCGGGGCTAGGACAGGTGAGGAGCGGGGCTAGGACAGGTGAGGAGCGGGTCTAGGACAGGTGAGGAGCGGGTCTAGGACAGGTGAGGAGCGGGGCTAGGACAGGTGAGGAGCGGGGCTAGGACAGGTGAGGAGCGGGTCTAGGACAGGTGAGGAGCGGGGCTAGGACAGGTGAGGAGCGGGGCTAGGACAGGTGAGGAGCGGGTCTAGGACAGGTGAGGAGCGGGTCTAGGGCAGGTGAGGAGCGGGGCTAGGGCAGGTGAGGAGCGGGGCTAGGGCAGGTGAGGAGCGGGGCTAGGATAGGTGAGGAGCGGGGCTAGGATAGGTGAGGAGCGGGGCTAGGACAGGTGAGGAGCGGGGCTAGGACAGGTGAGGAGCGGGGCTAGGACAGATGAGGAGCGGGTCTAGGACAGGGGAGGAGCGGGTCTAGGACAGGTGAGGAGCGGGGCTAGGACAGGTGAGGAGCGGGGCTAGGACAGATGGGGAGCGGGGCTAGGACAGGTGAGGAGCGGGGCTAGGACAGGTGAGGAGCGGGGCTAGGACAGGTGAGGAGCGGGTCTAGGACAGGTGAGGAGCGGGGCTAGGACAGGTGAGGAGCGGGTCTAGGACAGGTGAGGAGCGGGTCTAGGACAGGTGAATATGATTGTTTACTATTTTTTCGAACCTTTTCCTTACCCACAAAAGAAGCCAGTAAAATGGATTTGGGCGGCCACCATTTTGCTGCATTTTTTGCTAATTGAATCAATAAATAATAATTTTTGGGGGAGGAATCTGAATTTTTCATGAAATTGGTGATGGATTCATCTCTAGAAAAAAATAAATAAATGTACACCAGACTCATCTATCATCGGTGGCAATGCTGCATAATAATGGAGGCCATTTCTATCTTTTGCCTTTCTTCTGATAGGACTATGAAAAAAAACTTTGCAATGCAGCTCCGAAAAATTAAACAACAATCTCGGCTCTGCTGCATCCATAATTGGAGATGTTTTAGTAGATAGGTAGCGACTAAAATGCATTTTACTCTGGGCCGCTATTATGGTAATAAAATTGCTTCAGGGACAAACGACATGAAAATGCCTCCATTTTGCTTTCACTTTGATGGACGTATCGTTATAGCGACAATGATGGGCAGAGAACACCGGCCGGAGGCATCAGAGCGAAAGTAGGCCGCATCAAAGGCTCATCATCAAAGTGAAGTCACTAGGCCCGGTTTCCATAGTAACCAATTAGCTTGCAAAACAAAACTTCAAACAAGCCTTTTCTTTTTCTGCTTAATTCATGACGATAAAGTGAATAATGTGAATCATGAGGGTTATTTTCACCCCCAATACTGAAACGTTATACACCAGTCTTGAAGATAACCATGCCGGAGTAAGATGCGCCAAATTAACTCAGAGACATGCGACTTCTAATGAATTTAGCGCATCTTGGTGGCCACACCCCCTCCAGACAGAAGCCCCACCCTATTTTCTATAAGCCACGGATTGATTAAAAATAATAAAACGAGATATACTCACCTCCCGGTGCCCCCCCTTGAATTTAACGCAGACCACCCTGGGGGTCTACGCCAGCGGTGACAGCTTTGTTTTTAAATCCTAGCACCGTTGCAGTCTGTAATTGGCTAGTGACTAAAAGAGAACGTCGTCGGGGAAACATTAAACCCTACATCTGGAGGTTGCTGGACGGCGAGTATGCCTCCGTTTATTATTTGAAATCAATGCATACGGGAAAAAAATTACTGTCCCTTTAAGGGATAAGTAATTGTACGTGATAAAAATGAATAGAAAGTTTGCTGTAGTGCCCCTGGAGAGAGGAGGCACCAATCAGTATGGCTGCACCAATTAAAGGGGCAGTATATTGGTGGCAAGTGATGGCATACTGCTGGATTATTGTTATGTCTCCCCTCATCTGACCTGGATGAGGAGTTCTTATGCAGCTCGGACAAGTGGCGCTGGTGCAGCAGGGTGGATGAGTTATGTACCTTGTATATATAGTAGCATATAAAACTTTAGTTTTTTTTTTCCTAAAATACAAAGGAAATGTGTCATCTTTAAGTTTAGGCCTTTTAGAGATCATTTCATCTTCAACTTACTTAACTATTCACAATAGCAGTAATTGTGACCAGGGGTGCCCAAACTTTTACATGCCACTGTATGTATATTATCAACTTATCATTGTGCAAAAAGGATCTTAACTTCAGTTAGGAAAATGAGAAGGGTTCAGATAGAGCTGCTGTTTTCCTTTGGCTTAGAAATGAGAAGTGCCAAGGTAGAAGAGCTGTGGGAGGTGCTGAGGTCGCAGAGCTATGGGAGGTGCTGAGGTAGCAGAGCTATGGGAGGTGCTAATGTAGCAGAGCTAAAGAATGTGCTGAGCTAGCAGAGCTATGGGAGGTGCTGAGGTAGCAGACCTGGATCGCCCCCCAAGGGCCGTGGGGTACTCGGTACCGGGTCCTTCGGTTCACAGGGGATGTCACGGTGGCTGACCCGGTCTGTGGCCCTGGGACATCTGTGTAAAGGGGGAAAGGTCTTTAAGGGGAATGTTCGTGACGCCACCTGTTATATTCGGTCAGGATGACCGACGCTGCTTAAAGGGGGTCCGCTGGGGTGATGATATGGCAGCTAGATGGTATACCTTCCCACAGGTGAAGTATGTCCCCAGGGCTTCCCGGTATGTAGATGGTGATATGGTGAGAGGCGCAGAGAAGAACGAGGACACAAGGTTGCAGTCTCTTTACCTGGTTTACTGAAGACTTCAGCGTCCACAGTCCAGGGCATCAGATCACAGGGCAGGCAGAGTCCGGCCGCTTTGGAGGCAAATCCAGAGTCCCCTTGTCCAGGTGGAATTCAATAGCCTTCCCTTGAGCTGTAGTGGTGTAGACCCTTACTGCATAAGCTTCAAATAAGGGCCTCACAGATGTGGTGTTTCGTTCTCTCTGTCCCCCGTTGTCCGATAGGACAAAACCCGTATGACTGGTGCCATGAGGCTGTTTATAGGGACTCTAGCACGCCCCAGCCTCTGAGGGGTGCCACCGTGCCTCCTGGGTGTAGGTGCAAACAGGTAACCTGCACTTAGCTGTCCTGCTGGTCTCTGGAGTAAAGCATAAAGGTCCTTACTCCCTTGGTGTTCCGGCTACCGGGATTCTGCGCCTCAAAAGGAGGCAGCCTGTGCAGGGCTGGTCCCCTTCTGGTATCCTCTCCTTTGCTTTCCTTGCACACTCGCTGCAATACAGTTCTGCCTTCAATGTCTCTTTCTGGGAGCTGCAGCTCTGAGGGCATGCACAGCTCCTTTAAACCTTCTATCCTCCTCAGACTCTGGTCTGGAACTCCCTCCAGAACTCCTGACTGGAGCTCTGTCAGGAACTGACTCCTGTCTGGAACTCACTACTCTCCCTACAGACCAGTTATATATATATACTAGATGGCAGCCCGATTCTAAAGAATCGGGAGTCTAGAATCCATATATACTTTATTTATTCAAATGTAAGAATAATACAATTAATAAAAAATAGTAAGAAAGAACAAAAAATGGCTGCACTCACCAGCTCTTGACAATTCTTGTTATTTAAGGTACAGTTACACAGGATCCATGAACATGCTTATGAGGAGAGGGATGAAAGACATCAGACGACAACTTTGCGTGTTGTGGCAAATGCCACAACAACGGTTCTTTGCTTAAGAACAATAATGTAAATAATAAATAATATGTATCAATAACTATGTATATTGGTATGTTCTATGACATTTTAAAATATTTCATTATTATGTGGAAGGGCTCTTAGTACCCATACTGGCGCATACTTGTGTGCCCATCAGGTATTTTCACAGTAATTTTACATCTGATGGGTTGGTATGAAACGTTTTTAATCATCTCTTGGGCTTAGCTAAGCCTTCATTTTAAATAATTCTAATAAGTACAACAGAAATAAAAGCCTTTTTGTGTACACAAATTTTTTGTGTTTATTTTTACAGAAGTGTAAAATTTAAGAAATCAACGTTCATAGTACACCGATGGGCTAATATAAACATGCCCATCAACCACGTCACGGTAGCCTTTGAACTGATGGGTCCTAACTAACTGATTCCTATTTCTTAATACTCAGACCTCTTTCACATCTGCATGTTTCTGATATTTGCAGAAGTAATGTTAAAAACAATACAACTTCCACACTTGGCACCAAAGAACTGACCTACAACACACTTTCAGCAAGTGCCATGCAATGTAGATGAAGCTTGGAGTTAACTTGCAGTAAATGCGGCAAACGCGGCTTCGGCAATTGCATTAAATGCAGCCACAACAAAAACACTGGTAAGTGGAGATTTTGTGGCGAAAACTGCAGAAACCACATGTGCCGCACCTGCCGCAAGTGAAGTACAAATTCCGTATACATTGCATGCAACTTACAGCAAGAGTGGCGTGGGTCAGCCCTTAGGCAGGAAGTGCAGAAATAGCCTTTTTTCCACCATAAATTCTCCAAATAGCAGAAAAATGTTGATGTGAAAGCAAAATCTCTATTCTTTCCCTATCTATCTAAATATGTACCTATCTATATATCTATTTCTATGTACAGAACACACCTGGAGATAGAGATGTGTGTGAACAGCCATCCCACTCGTCTCTTACCTGTTCACAAAAACCTCACCCTTTTTAAAAACAAAATGAAATCTCTCAGCAGCTATACTGCTGGAGCTTCAAATACAGGTTCCTATCACCAAATACAGGCATTTGGATGATACACATCTTACATCTTGTACTTAATATGTGTTCTACTTACCTATAAAAATATGTATTGATATATCATATTTCTAAATTTATGTAGATATGATATAGTTATTAACCCTATATGCTAATGAGTACGTATGTTATATACGTATTTCCTACATAAGTACTTAAAATCTATATGTCTATGGCTACACTAATTTTTTTTTGTTTTTGTTTTTTTTCCTTATCTCTATACATAGAATTTACCTATTGCTGTCTATGTTATTAGAAAAACTGAATAATGAAAAAAAAAGAAAAGTAACTTTAAACTAAAATATTTTTGTACACAATATTACGTGTGAAGACTTTAGTACTATCAGCCAATAATTGTCCTTGAAGTGGTGTATTAACCACTTTAACCCTCACATTGCTACATTGCTTCACCCTGGAAAAAGCAACATACAATTGACCATGGGCAAAAGCAGGTTCTGGTAGATAAATGCCAACTCGATGGAGGGTCTGGCCTTGAGATTTATTTATGGTCCTTGCAAATGCGGGCTTGATGGGAAATTGTCTCCGTCTTAATTTAAAAGGTAATCCAGTCTCTGATGGACACAAATCAATTCGTGGAATGAATACCACATTTCCTGCTGCTGACCCACTAATTACTTTAGCCAGTATGATATTGGCATGTAAGGCAGTGACAATGAGCCGCGTACCATTGCAGAGGCCTTTGTTCGTGTTCAGATTACGTAATAACATGACAATGGTGCCAATTTTAAGTTTCAGCCGATGTGAAGGCATTCCAGTTGGTGTTAGTGAATTCAAAAACTCAAGTGGGTATTGATCCAGGTCATCAGCTTCATCAGGATCGATGGAATCATCACTGATATATTCAGTATAGTCACCTATCAATAAATCCATGACTTGGGAATTGACTTTCTCAACGTCCTCATTTTTTGGACATAAAATTGCATGAGATGCAGCTGTATTTATGCTTTCGGTGTCATTCACATCAATACAAAGATTATCTCCAAAAATTTCAATTATTAAACAGCCAGTGCATACCATGTCTGGAGGAATTTCAATTACATCATCTCCAAGGTTATGTTCATTAGATAGTTCACCATTTCCCAGTTGAAGCAACCAACTGCTGTAGTGAGGATCAATGGAGCGCATGTTGTTAATAAGTGGCAGGCGAGTAAAATGTTGCCAGTGTTGTGAATATTTTATACAGCTCTCTACAACATCAGTTCTTGTCCCATGAGGGATGACAGGAAGACATTGTCTAAAGTCGCCTCCAAAAACAATCACTTTACCTCCAAACGGTGTTTTTTCTTTGTGAGCTACATTTGTTGTCATGACATCACGTAAAACTCTATCAATGACATGCAATGCATATTTGGATAGCATTGTGCACTCATCAATAATAAAAAGTTTAGTGCTGTGCAAATCTTTTGCTGCATCGGTATCATTCTTAATCCTGGAAACAGATGTTTGATTCACAGGAATTGGAATCCCATAAAGAGAATGAATGGTTCGTCCACCTTGTAGCAAGTTGGCGGCAATTCCAGTAGTGGCAGCAGGTGACACAATGTCTCCTTGTCCTCTTAGCTGATGTAGGAGTAGATGATATAGGTACGTTTTTCCGCTGCCACCAGGACCATCAAGGAAAAAACACTTTGCTGTAGAATTAGTGTCTTCTAAAGCTTGAGTGATAGCATCAAAAGCAAAAAGTTGGTCCTCATTTAGAGTAGCTTTCATTTCAGCAGCTGCTGATAACTCATAATCTTTATCATACTGTGGGAGGAGGTGTTGTTTCTTGACTGGACGTGGCAAATTAAAATCAGTATAAGTTTTGCCATGAGCTTTAAGAACATGTTGGACATCTGTCATAGCATAGCCTTCACAATTGACACACTCCAGAGTGTCGGAGTGGTATGCATGGCAGTAGTCTTCTACAAAGTGTTCCTTAAATTCATCCCATAAGTCCCGAGGTTTAGCTGGAGGACCAAAAATACAAATGTAGGCAAACATGTAACGTAGCTGTGCTGGCATGTTGAGAATACTGGCATCAAGTAATGTATTTCTCCACAGACTATCATCAAATAGTAAGCCAAGAGCTAATGCCGCATCTTTGAAGGTTTCATGTGTGACTCCGTGTACAGTTTTTATGCTGTCAAAACTGGTTGCACCTTTGACATGTAACAATAACAATCTTAAATAGTAGCGTTCTTGGTCTTTCACACTGACAGTATACATTCGTCCAATCACAGAACCACCTGCTCGCTTTCTAACTTCCCAAGAACCTTCTTTCCAAACATAGTTTTCGGGAATTTCACGGTATAAATAAATATGAGCATGATGGTCGTTCTGATTAAGCTTGAAGTAGGCCATAAGTGTAGAATTTTGATGGAGCTTTTGTTTGATGTTTCCAATAGAGTCATCCTCATGAAAATAGAGTGGCTGAGAATGCGGTAGATGTACAGCAAGGCGAATGATGCTATGAGATTGTTTATGCATTGGATATGAGAATATTCGCCAAGCTGCCTCTGGTGCACTGACATATCTTGAATCCATGAATTGGTGTGTTTCATCATGTTGGATGTTAGTCTGGCAGATTTCAAGATTGGCTTTATCATGTCCTTTGTAGACGTATTTAAATAAATATTTCACAGCCTGAATGGAACCACAAACTTCGACATTTATATGGCACTTGTATTTTAATAGCAGGAACGGATTATATGGAACCACCCACGAATTGTCAATCATGTTAGAATGGTGTTGAAAAGATGGGCCAAAGTGTCTGCGATAAGTAGGATAGGCGTCCTTAGCTATGATGGTTCTTGGTTGCAAATCTTTAGGGAAACCTTTTGTACACTTCCCCAGATCCATACAGGGAGAATTTGGGTTGTGTTCTCCACACGGACAATGAATCATATGTTGGAGAACAATTTTATGGAGGTGAGGGTAGTGGGTAGGATTGGGAATTTCAGCCCACACTGTATTGTCTATGTCCTCCTCAGTCCTTAATTTGGAGTTGCTGTCCATAATAATCAAAATGTGAGCGTGTGGAAGGCCACGTTTTTGAAATTCAATTACATGAACCATAGCGCAAACTTTCCCAAATAATCCGTTGTTAATGTCTTTTAAGAGTGCTTCCAGTTTTATTTTGAAAACACGTGCCACCAAATCAGGTCTATGTTCCACACGCTGCCAAGGTTCCAAATTCTCAGTAATCTCATTCCATTTCGGATTACAGGTCATGGTGATGAATAGATCAGGATGACCATATTTAGTCACAATAGCCATGGCATCCTGGTACCGCTGCTGCATATTCCTGGGACTGCCTTCAAACGAAGATGGTAAAATGACCGTTTTTTCCAATGGGGATGCCCTTCTCAATGGATTTTTTCTGGAGATGTTCCTGGAGTACACAATAATCCTCTACTTTCAAATCCTTTTGGTGTTGACGGATATAATTTAGGCGATTTGCCTCGATTTTCACATAAGCATCCACTAAGTACTGCTGAGTGAGTTTGCCACCATTCAGGAGTGGATTAAACTGATTACGGACAGACAGCACATAGCAGTAATATTGCAGTTTTGTAACTCTGCGTGGACTTTGCCCTTGTTGCTTGAGGCCATCATGCCAGCCCTGGTCTCCGTAAGGGAAAAATAAAGGATAGAGTAAAGCATCTAAATTACTGTGTAGAATGCTGACCTGTTGTGTTCTTGGCGCCAAAGGATTTTTGGGGTCCGGTTGTAAATGTATTAAAATATCACGATTAAATGGTGGCTCTCCATTGTCATTTTCAAATACGACAGCAACTTCATTGACAGTTGGATTATTATATCGGCGAGGGTCTTGATTCTGATCTTGTTTAAGGGCCATGATGATATTTGGCATGAGAGTGCCATTAGCTTCAGCTTTAAGATGTTCTTCATGTTCCACATCTCGTAACATTTTGTAGGCAGCAACAAAGGGATTCACATTGTCTAACTGAAGAGCAATTATACTCATCAAAGTGGGATGACATTTTTGATTTTGTTCACAGTTTAAACGTTGTTCATTCGCGGTAGCGGTATCCAAAATATACAGTTGGGCATAAGCTGGAACTTGATCATCACTGGGATGTAGGGTTCCAGTACGATGATATATTTGTCCATGTATACGGAAACAGTAAGGGCCATGTCCAGGTGGAGGGGATATATTGGCACCCATGGAGGCGAAAGCAAATGAGCTGTTAATACTACGAATATTTTCCATGAGATTCTTACTGAACTCACTCTCCCCTGTCAGCAATCGTTTAAAGACCTCGGGATATTGGGGTATAGGTATATGCACTTTACTCTTGTGACAACACAGAGTAAAATTTTTATCTGCTGGTATCTCAGCATTAAAATGTAATGCTTGACAATGTTCACATAAATAGTTCATAGGACCACAGGAGTGTTCTACTATGGTACTGTCATCATTAGTAAAACCTGTAGGATGTTGAGGTACAGGTTGTGGTAACGGAGCATTGGAATGTTTCTGTAAGCCAACATATATAAAGCGTGGACCTGGTAGAGGATCTTCACTGTCCACAGATTCAATCACTGAGGAGTTGGAAGGTGTATCGTGGTCAGGGTTTATTAATATGGAGGTGCAAGCGTTTTTTTTGCGCCGTTCACGGCGTGCACCAGCTGCATTTGGTAATGGTTTGTTTGTTGCCTTAGAAGAGTCAGGTGTGAAGCATGTCTTATAAGCAGACTTAACGGTGTGCAGGCGACGGCGTTTATCATTTGGAGTGTAAGTAGGACAGTGTTTGCGCTTACGTGCAGATTTACCAACGGTTAAAGGAGCTTCAGGCTGCACACATTCTATGAATGGAGACAAAGAAGCTGTATTGTGGGCAGAATCTATAACTGAGGACGTGGAAATATTATGTTTGCAACGTTGAGAGCGTGCAGCAGCAGCTTTATTACTTAATCGATTAGTTTTGTCCTCAAAAGACTCATTAGTAATGCGTTTATTGCAAGCAGCATTAACAGTGTCCAGGTGCTTGTGTCTGTCCTCTGTAGTCTCGTTAGCACGCTTTTTGCGCTTACGTGCGGCATCGGCGGCTTTTCGCTCTGCGTCATTGGTATACTTATTATCAGACCTGATGTTACGTGCGCCATCAGCAGCTTTGGGCTCTGTGTCATTAGTATACTTAACAGTGTCCAGGCGCTTGCATCTATCTTCTGTACTCTTGTTAGCACGCTGTTTGCGCTTACGTGCGGCATCGGTGTCTTTTCGCTGTGCGTCATTGGTATACTTATTATTATCAGACCTGATGTTACGTGCGCCATCAGCAGCTTTGGGCTCTGTGTCATTAGTATACTTAACAGTGTCCAGGCGCTTGCATCTATCCTCTGTACTCTTGTTAGCACACTGTTTACGCTTACGTGCAGCATCGGCGGCTTTTCGCTCTGCGTCATTGGTATACTTATTATCAGACCTGATGTTATGTGCGCCATCAGCAGCTTTGGGCTCTGTGTCATTAGTATACTTAACAGTGTCCAGGCGCTTGCATCTCTCCTCTGTACTCTTGTTAGCACGCTGTTTGCGCTTACGTGCAGCATCAGCGGCTTTTCGCTCTGCATCATTACCATACTTTATATCAGACCTGATCTTACGTGCGCCATCAGCAGCTTTGGACTCTGTGTCATTAGTATACTTAACAGTGTCCAGGTGCTTGCATCTATCCTCTGTACTCTTGTTAGCACGCTGTTTGCGCTTACGTGCGGCATCGGCGTCTTTTTGCTCTGCATTATTAGTATACTTTATATCAGACCTAATCTTACGTGCACCATCAGCAGCTTTGGGCTATGTGTCATTAGTATCCTTACTATTAGAGCTCATGTTGGCTAAGCTAAACAGCTTTAAACGTGGTGGTGGCAAACAACAGGTTAATAAGAGGCAGTGTCAGGTAGTAGGAAAATAGCCAGTTAATGATAGGCAATAGTTCTTTGCAGGAATGCAGATATTAATAAATAGGCAGTTTATATTGCAGAGAAATTGCTGGGCAATAATGGACAATGTCCTTATGTGGCAAATAATAGAACAATATACCCAGTGTGGCAAAGAAGAGGTTAATAAACGGCAGTCTCTCAGTATAACAGTCAGTGAATAATAGGCAGTATATGGAGAAAACACCAAACAAAAGTTCAAAATTGGTGTGAAAATGTCACTGAACCACTTCACAACTAAATATAACCAATCAGAAAAGTGCCGTGCACCACGAAGGCATATATCTTTGTCCACCCTGAGCAGGTGTAGGACGCTGGTGACGTCACTTATCTCCGGACATTATCTCCGGACAAAGCCACGGAAGTTGGCACAAATTGCCGGAAGTAGTATTCTAGGCAATTATATATTAGATTTTAATGTTATCAGTGTTTACCTTTGAACGTTTATATTGTATTGTCCTGTCACCAGCCATGTGTACAATTATCGGCCGAAAGCCTCTCTGGAACCAATAATCACCCCATGTAAAGGTATCTTTATAAGTTAAAGATTCAGAATACTATGACTTTTATCATATCCTGAACAGTCAAGTTTTTTATGAACCGTTAAGGTTTTCTGGTTGAAGTAAAAAAAACTCTGAGTGTTTACAGTTTGAAACCATAAAATGTTGAAAAATTATGTCATTCTTGAGTATATCACTCAATGGTGCTCATAAACGTGTCAAATTTGATCTATAATATACTTTAATATACGTTACTTTAATCTTTAATATACTTAAGAACGGGGCCCCAGACATCACACAGGGGGTCTGAAACACCGCACAGTGGTCCAAAATATCGCTGTGCTCTGCCTGGGGCCCCATATGCTGCCTGGGGCCCCTGTGCTCTGCCTGGGGCCACTGTGCTCTGCCTGGGGCCCCATATGCTGCCTGGGGCCCCTGTGCTCTGCCTGGGGCCACTGTGCTCTGCCTGGGGCCCCATATGCTGCCTGGGGCCCCTGTGCTCTGCCTGGGGCCCCATATGCTGCCTGGGGCCCCTGTGCTCTGCCTGGGGCCCCTGTGCTCTGCCTGGGGCCCCATGTTCTGCCTGGGGCACACGGAGCCCCTGTGCTCTGCCTGGGGCCCCATGTTCTGCCTGGGGCCACTGTGCTTTGCCTGGGGCCCCATATGCTGCCTGGGGCCCCTGTGCTCTGCCTGGGACCACTGTGCTCTGCCTGGGGCCCCATATGCTGCCTGGGCCACTGTGCTCTAACTGGGGCCCCATATGCTGCCTGGGGCCCCTGTGCTCTGCCTGGGGCCACTGTGCTCTAACTGGGGCCCCATATGCTGCCTGGGGCCCCTGTGCTCTGCCTGGGGACCCTGTGCTCTGCCTGGGGCCCCATGTTCTGCCTGGGGCACACGGAGCCCCTGTGCTCTGCCTGGGGCCCCATGTTCTGCCTGGGGCCACTGTGCTCTGCCTGGGGTCCCATATGCTGCCTGGGGCCCCTGTGCTCTGCCTGGGACCACTGTGCTCTGCCTGGGGCCCCATATGCTGCCTGGGGCCCCTGTGCTCTGCCTGGGGCCACTGTGCTCTGCCTGGGGCCCCATATGCTGCCTGGGGCCCCTGTGCTCTGCCTGGGGCCCCATATGCTGCCTGGGGCCCCTGTGCTATGCCTGGGGCCCCTGTGCTCTGCCTGGGGCCACTGTGCTCTGCCTGGGGCCCCATATGCTGCCTGGGGCCCCTGTGCTCTGCCTGGGGCCCCATATGCTGCCTGGGGCCCCTGTGCTCTGCCTGGGGCCCCGTGTGCTGCCTGGGGCCCCTGTGCTCTGCCTGGGGCCCCATGTTCTGCCTGGGCCACTGTGCTCTAACTGGGGCCCCATATGCTGCCTGGGGCCCCTGTGCTCTGCCTGGGGCCACTGTGCTCTAACTGGGGCCCCATAAGCTGCCTGGGGCCCCTGTGCTCTGCCTGGGGCCCCTGTGCTCTGTCTGGGACCACTGTGCTCTGCCTGGGGCCCCATATGCTGCCTGGGCCACTGTGCTCTAACTGGGGCCCCATATGCTGCCTGGGGCCCCTGTGCTCTGCCTGGGACCACTGTGCTCTGCCTGGGGCCCCATATGCTGCCTGGGCCACTGTGCTCTAACTGGGGCCCCATATGCTGCCTGGGGCCCCTGTGCTCTGCCTGGGGCCACTGTGCTCTAACTGGGGCCCCATATGCTGCCTGGGGCCCCTATGCTCTGCCTGGGGACCCTGTGCTCTGCCTGGGGCCCCATGTTCTGCCTGGGGCACACGGAGCCCCTGTGCTCTGCCTGGGGCCCCATGTTCTGCCTGGGGCCACTGTGCTCTGCCTGGGGTCCCATATGCTGCCTGGGGCCCCTGTGCTCTGCCTGGGACCACTGTGCTCTGCCTGGGGCCCCATATGCTGCCTGGGGCCCCTGTGCTCTGCCTGGGGCCACTGTGCTCTGCCTGGGGCCCCATATGCTGCCTGGGGCCCCTGTGCTCTGCCTGGGGCCCCATATGCTGCCTGGGGCCCCTGTGCTATGCCTGGGGCCCCTGTGCTCTGCCTGGGGCCACTGTGCTCTGCCTGGGGCCCCATATGCTGCCTGGGGCCCCTGTGCTCTGCCTGGGGCCCCATATGCTGCCTGGGGCCCCTGTGCTCTGCCTGGGGCCCCGTGTGCTGCCTGGGGCCCCTGTGCTCTGCCTGGGGCCCCATGTTCTGCCTGGGCCACTGTGCTCTAACTGGGGCCCCATATGCTGCCTGGGGCCCCTGTGCTCTGCCTGGGGCCACTGTGCTCTAACTGGGGCCCCATAAGCTGCCTGGGGCCCCTGTGCTCTGCCTGGGGCCCCTGTGCTCTGTCTGGGGCCCCATGTTCTGCCTGGGGCACACGGAGCCCCTGTGCTCTGCCTGGGGCCCCATGTTCTGCCTAGGGCCACTGTGCTCTGCCTGGGACCCCATATGCTGCCTGGGGCCCCTGTGCTCTGCCTGGGACCACTGTGCTCTGCCTGGGGCCCCATATGCTGCCTGGGGCCCCTCTGCTCTGCCTGGGGCCACTGTGCTCTGCCTGGGGCCCCATATGCTGCCTGGGGCCCCTGTGCTCTGCCTGGGGCCCCATATGCTGCCTGGGGCCCCTGTGCTATGCCTGGGGCCCCTGTGCTCTGCCTGGGGCCACTGTGCTCTGCCTGGGGCCCCATATGCTGCCTGGGGCCCCTGTGCTCTGCCTGGGGCCCCATATGCTGCCTGGGGCCCCTGTGCTCTGCCTGGGGCCCCGTGTGCTGCCTGGGGCCCCTGGGCTCTGCCTGGGGCCACTGTGCTCTGCCTGGGGCCCCATATGCTGCCTGGGGCCCCTGTGCTCTGCCTGGGACCACTGTGCTCTGCCTGGGGCCCCTGTGCTCTGCCTGGGGCCACTGTGCTCTGCCTGGGGCCCCATATGCTGCCTGGGGCCCCATATGCTGCCTGGGGCCCCGGTGCTCTGCCTGGGGCCCCTGTGCTCTGCCTGGGGCCACTGTGCTCTGCCTGGGGCCCCATATGCTGCCTGGGGCCCCTGTGCTCTGCCTGGGGCCCCATATGCTGCCTGGGGCCCCTGTGCTCTGCCTGGGGCCCCGTGTGCTGCCTGGGGCCCCTGTGCTCTGCCTGGGGCCCCATGTTCTGCCTGGGCCACTGTGCTCTAACTGGGGCCCCATATGCTGCCTGGGGCCCCTGTGCTCTGCCTGGGGCCACTGTGCTCTAACTGGGGCCCCATATGCTGCCTGGGGCCCCTGTGCTCTGCCTGGGGCCACTGTGCTCTGCCTGGGGCCCCATATGCTGCCTGGGGCCCCATGTGCTGACTGGGGCCCCTGTGCTCTGCCTGGGGCCCCTGTGCTCTGCCTGGGGCCCCATGTTCTGCCTGGGGCCACTGTGCTCTGCCTGGGGCCCCATATGCTGCCTGGGGCCCCTGTGCAATGCCTGGGACCACTGTGCTCTAACTGGGGCCCCATATGCTGCCTGGGGCCCCTGTGCTCTGCCTGGGGCCACTGTGCTCTGCCTGGGGCCCCATATGCTGCCTGGGGCCCCTGTGCTCTGCCTGGGGCCCCATATGCTGACTGGGGCCCCTGTGCTCTGCCTGGAGCCCCTGTGCTCTGCCTGGGGCCCCATGTTCTGCCTGGGGCCACTGTGCTCTGCCTGGGGCCCCATATGCTGCCTGGGGCCCCTGTGCTCTGCCTGGGACCACTGTGCTCTGCCTGGGGCCCCATATGCTGCCTGGGGCCCCTGTGCTCTGCCTGGGGCCACTGTGCTCTGCCTGGGGCCCCATATGCTGCCTGGGGCCCCTGTGCTCTGCCTGGGGCCCCATATGCTGCCTGGGGCCCCTGTGCTATGCTTGGGGCCCCTGTGCTCTGCCTGGGGCCACTGTGCTCTGCCTGGGGCCCCATATGCTGCCTGGGGCCCCTGTGCTCTGCCTGGGGCCCCATATGCTGCCTGGGGCCCCTGTGCTCTGCCTGGGGCCCCGTGTGCTGCCTGGGGCCCCTGTGCTCTGCCTGGGGCCCCATGTTCTGCCTGGGCCACTGTGCTCTAACTGGGGCCCCATATGCTGCCTGGGGCCCCTGTGCTCTGCCTGGGGCCACTGTGCTCTAACTGGGGCCCCATATGCTGCCTGGGGCCCCTGTGCTCTGCCTGGGGCCCCTGTGCTCTGCCTGGGGCCCCATGTTCTGCCTGGGGCACACGGAGCCCCTGTGCTCTGCCTGGGGCCCCATGTTCTGCCTGGGGCCACTGTGCTCTGCCTGGGGCCCCATATGCTGCCTGGGGCCACTGTGCTCTGCCTGGGACCACTGTGCTCTGCCTGGGGCCCCATATGCTGCCTGGGGCCCCTGTGCTCTGCCTGGGGCCACTGTGCTCTGCCTGGGGCCCCATATGCTGCCTGGGGCCTCTGTGCTCTGCCTGGGGCCCCATATGCTGCCTGGGGCCCCTGTGCTATGCCTGGGGCCCCTGTGCTCTGCCTGGGGCCACTGTGCTCTGCCTGGGGCCCCATATGCTGCCTGGGGCCCCTGTGCTCTGCCTGGGGCCACTGTGCTCTAACTGGGGCCCCATATGCTGCCTGGGGCCCCTGTGCTCTGCCTGGGGCCACTGTGCTCTGCCTGGGGCCCCATATGCTGCCTGGGGCCCCTGTGCTCTGCCTGGAGCCCCATGTTCTGCCTGGGCCACTGTGCTCTAACTGGGGCCCCATATGCTGCCTGGGGCCCCTGTGCTCTGCCTGGGGCCCCATATGCTGCCTGGGGCCCCTGTGCTCTGCCTGGGGCCACTGTGCTCTAACTGGGGCCCCATATGCTGCCTGGGGCCCCTGTGCTCTGCCTGGGGCCCCATATGCTGCCTGGGGCCCCTGTGCTCTGCCTGGGGCCCCATGTTCTGCCTGGGCCACTGTGCTCTAACTGGGGCCCCATATGCTGCCTGGGGCCCCTGTGCTCTGCCTGGGGCCCCTGTGCTCTGCCTGGGGCCACTGTGCTCTAACTGGGGCCCCATATGCTGCCTGGGGCCCCTGTGCTCTGCCTGGGGCCACTGTGCTCTGCCTGGGGCCCCATATGCTGCCTGGGGCCCCTGTGCTCTGCCTGGGGCCCCATATGCTGCCTGGGGCCCCTGTGCTCTGCCTGGGGCCCCATATGCTGCCTGGGGCCCCTGTGCTCTGCCTGGAGCCCCTGTGCTCTGCCTGGGGCCCCATGTTCTGCCTGGGGCCACTGTGCTCTGCCAGGGGCCCCATATGCTGCCTGGGGCCCCTGTGCTCTGCCTGGGACCACTGTGCTCTGTCTGGGGCCCCATCCCCGTGTGCTGCCTGGGGCCCCTGTGCTCTGCCTGGGGCCACTGTGCTCTGCCTGGGGCCCCATATGCTGCCTGGGGCCCCTGTGCTCTGCCTGGGACCACTGTGCTCTGCCTTGGGCTCCATATGCTGCCTGGGGCCACTGTGCTCTGCCTGGGTGTAGGACACTGGTGACGTCACTTATCTCCGGACATTAGCTCCGGACAAAGCCACGGAAGTTGGCACAAATTGCAGGAAGTAGTATTCTACGCAATTAATCTCCGGACATTAGCTCCGGACATTAGCTCCGGACATTAGCTCCGGACAAAGCCACGGAAGTTGGCACAAATTGCAGGAAGTAGTATTCTAGGCAATTATATGTTAGACTAGATGGCAGCCCGATTCTAAAGAATCGGGAGTCTAGAATCCATATATACTTTATTTATTCAAATGTAAGAATAATTTGGTGGGCGGGGACCCTCGGCCTCCGATTTGGTTGGCGGGGCCCCATGGCCTCCGATTTGGTGGGCGGGGTCCCTCTGCCTCCGCTTTGGTGGGCGGGGCCGCTCGGCCTTCGATTTGGTGGGCGGGGCTCCTCGGCCTCCGATTTGGTTGGTGGGGCCCCTCGGCCTCCGATTTGGTAGGCGGGGCCCCTTATCCTCCGATTTGGTGGGCGGGGACCCTCAACCTCCGATTTGGTGGGCGGGGCCCCTCGGCCTCCGATTTGGTGGGCGGGGCCCCTCGGCCTCCGATTTGGTTGGCGGGGCCCCTCGGCCTCCGATTTGATGGGCAGGGACCCTCGGCCTCCGATTTGGTGGGCGGGGCCCCTCGGCCTCCGATTTGGTTGGTGGGGCCCCTCGGCCTCCGATTTGGTGGGCGGGGACCCTCGGCCTCCAGTTTGGTGGGCGGGGACCCTCGGCCTCCAGTTTGGTGGGCGGGGACCCTCAGCCTCCGATTTGGTGGGCGGGGACCCTCGGCCTCCGATTTGGTTGGCGGGGCCCCTCGGCCTCCAATTTGGTGGGCGGGGACCCTCGGCCTCCGATTTGGTGGGCGGGGCCCCTCGGCCTCCGCTTTGGTGGGCGGGGCCGCTCGGCCTTCGATTTGGTGGGCAGGGCTCCTCGGCCTCCGATTTGGTTGGCGGGGCCCCTCGGCCTCAGATTTGGTTGGCGGGGCCCCTCGGCCTCCGATTTGGTGTGTGCTCTGCCTGGGGCCACTGTGCTCTGCCTGGGGCCCCATATGCTGCCTGGGGCCCCTGTGCTCTGCCTGGGGCCCCTGTGCTCTGCCTGGGGCCCCATGTTCTGCCTGGGGCCCCTGTGCTCTGCCTGGGGCCACTGTGCTCTGCCTGGGGCCCCATGTTCTGCCTGGGGCCACTGTGCTCTGCCTGGGGCCCCATAAGCTGCCTGGGGCCCCTGTGCTCTGCCTGGGACCACTGTGCTCTGCCTGGGGCCCCATATGCTGCCTGGGGCCCCTGTGCTCTGCCTGGGGCCACTGTGCTCTGCCTGGGGCCCCATATGCTGCCTGGGGCCACTGTGCTCTGCCTGGGGCCCCATATGCTGCCTGGGGCCCCTGTGCTCTGCCTGGGGCCCCATATGCTGCTTGGGGCCCCTGTGCTCTGCCTGGGGCCACTGTGCTCTGCCTGGGGCCCCATATGCTGCCTGGGGCCCCATATGCTGCCTGGGGCCCCTGTGCTCTGCCTGGGGCCCCTGTGCTCTGCCTGGGGCCCCTGTGCTCTGCCTGGGGCCCCATGTTCTGCCTGGGGCCCCTGTGCTCTGCCTGGGGCCACTGTGCTCTGCCTGGGGCCCCATATGCTGCCTGAGGCCCCTGTGCTCTGCCTGGGTCCCCATATGCTGCCTGGGGCCCCTGTGCTCTGCCTGGGGCCACTGTGCTCTGCCTGGGGCCCCATAGGCTGCCTGGGGCCCCTGTGCTCTGCCTGGGACCACTGTGCTCTGCCTGGGGCCCCATATGCTGCCTGGGGCCCCTGTGCTCTGCCTGGGGCCACTGTGCTCTGCCTGGGGCCCCATATGCTGCCTGGGGCCCCTGTGCTCTGCCTGGGTGTAGGACACTGGTGACGTCACTTATCTCCGGACATTAGCTCCGGACATTAGCTCCGGACATTATCTCCGGACAAAGCCACGGAAGTTGGCACAAATTGCAGGAAGTAGTATTCTAGGCAATTATATATTAGATGGGGAGTGACCTATTAAACAGGAGCAGAAGCTCCCCCTGGTGGTCTGAAGTGTGAAATGCGTTGCATGTTTGTGATACTTGGATGCAGTTATTCTTCTTTGCCTCCAAACGTAGCATCACTCTCCCCGAGAGGAAAGCCATACCACTGCGACGACCAGGACCCTGGGGCGCCGCAGACCGATAGTAGGTGCTAAGGTAGAAGAGCTATAGGAGGTGCCAATTAATGGGAAAAAGGAACCTTAGCTTCAGTTTGGAAAATGACGAGCGTTGCGATAAGTTTGGAATTTTCTTTTGGCCTATCTATGGGAAGTGCCCATCTAGCAGACCTATAAGACGTGCTGAGGTAGCAGAACTTTGGGAGGTGCCGAGGAAGTAGAGCTATGGGAGGTTACGAGGTAGCAGAGCTATAGGAGGTGCTGAGGTAACAGAGCTATGGTAGTTGCCAAGGTGGTAGAGTTATAGGAGATGCTGAGGTGGCAGACCCATAGGAGTTGTAGAGGTAGCAGAGCTACAGGAAATGCTGAGGTAGCAGAGCTATGGAGGTTATGAGGTATCAGAGCCATAGAAGGTGCCAAGGTAGCAGAGCTATAGGAGATGCTGATGTGGCAGAACTATGGAGGTTATGAGGTAGCAGAGCCATAGGAGGTGCCAAGGTAGCAGAGCTATAGGAGATGCTGAGGTGGCAAAGCTATGGAGGTTATGAGGTAGCAGAGCCATAGGAGGTGCCAAGGTAGCAGAGCTATAGGAGATGCTGATGTGGCAGAACTATGGAGGTTATGAGGTAGCAGAGCCATAGGAGGTGCCAAGGTAACAGAGCTATAGGAGATGCTGAGGTGGCAGAGCTATAGGAGGTTATGAGGTAGCAGAGCCATAGGAGGTGCCAAGGTAGCAGAGCTATAGGAGATGCTGAGGTGGCAGAGCTATAGGAGGTTATGAGGTAGCAGAGCCATAGGAGGTGCCAAGGTATCAGAGCTATAGGAGATGCTGAGGTGGCAGAGCTATAGGAGGTGCTGATCTACTGGGGCACTCACAGGGTCTAGGTGAAACGTAACAGAACTGAAGCAGAAGGTCGAGAGTCCCAATCGACACTTTATTAGCCGCTATCATTTTCTTTTGATGAGGCAATATGGAATTTTGTAAGTGATAGAGTCTGGGACATATCCAAGACTCATTGTTCATTACCTTATCATAGTAGATAAGATTTCTAAAAAGAACCTGAATTTTCTTTCTGGCACCTTGAGGACATAACATTAAAGATAAAATTCCAATACTTCACTCTTCTCTCACAAAAGTCCAAGAAGTTGAGATACGAGGTGTTGTTTGTTGAAGTTCTTATGTTGTAAGGCTACAATGGGTCATGGTGTCCATTAGATAACCAAGTGATCTGTCCATCTCACGACGGATGTCAGAAGTGCCGGACAGACCTCACTAACTTATACTGAGGTCCACGCCCCAGACATGTGAATGTGAGATGGGGCACCGTTCTCTGAGATTCCAGCCTTGGGACAACATAGATGTTAGCTGTAATTCAGAATTTGGGCTGGATATACACATACGATAAGAAACATGACTGGTTTCAGACAAGCAATCATCATAGATTCCTATACTTTTTTTATTTTTATATGTATTGTAGTACCCTGCTAGTATTTTATAGCATTTTTTCATTTTTCTTATTTAGGGTGTTTTTACAATGTAAGTCAATCAAATTATAAAAATTCTGTAAATTATAAAAAATCTGTAAAAGATATTTTGGTTTCCATCATAGAACTTGACCCATAACCCCATGGGTTGTAAAGGATTTTTTTTGACCCACTGAGAACAGTCATAAAATGTCCCATGTAGGGGCAGACATATCATTGGTACAACCTGTGCAGCTGGCCACGGGCCCAAGATGATGAAGACCTATAAACTATTCTTGCACAGGGGCCTTCTCCTTTCTCTGTCCACCCCTGGTGCCACGTATATATCACACTTGGCTTGACTTGTGTAGAGCAGGTATTCTTAAAAAGTTTCTAAACTTATACATTTTCTTTGATATGCTATAGTCCATTTTCTTAGTGTTGATTGGCAATGGTCCAGGTCGCCAACAATCAGCCAAACCTAGAAAAAGAAGCCTTTTCTTATAGCGTATGAGCAGTATGATGTACAAGCTCCATACAAGCCTGTTTGTCCAAATACTGTTCTTCTCATGCCCGAGGCTAAACTTTGCTCATTTAATCGATCGGTGGAGGTCTCAGAACTGCACCTCCACCAATTAACACTGCTGAACACAAAGAAAAAATAAAAAATTTTTAGTTATACTTTCATGGGTCCTAACGTTTCATATCATCTCAAGGTTGGCTGATGTTGATGCCCCAAAATCACTGTGGCAGAGCTCTAGAGATGCAGTAGAGAGATGGGAGAAAGTTCCACAAAGTCAACTATCAGTGAAGCCCTGCACCAGTCAGGCCTTTATGGAAGAGAGGCCTGACGGAAGTGGAGCGGCCCCCAGATGCAGGACAACAGGGTACTCGGATCCGGGTCTCTCGGTTCTGAGGATGTCACGGTGGCCTGACCCGGTCCGTGGCCCTGCTAAGGGGCGCCCAATAAAAGGAGTAGGTGGTGGTGTAGGTCACAGTAAATAATGAGGACACAGGGTTGCAGTCTCTTTACCTCTTTACTGAAGGCTTCGGCATCCACAATCCAGAGCACTGCTAACAGGGCTGGCTGAGACCGGCCGGTCCGAAGGCACATCCAGAGTTCCCTTTGCAGGTGGAAATCAGTGCCTACCTACTAGCGCCTGGGTGTTGTAGTACTTCCCTGCTGAGCACCACGGGATAGTCCTCACAACTGTCGTGTATGTTTCTGTTCTTTCTCTCCGTCCCCCAGATGGTATCGATAGGACGCACCCGTATGACGGGGTAGGGCTGGAGTTATGTTATAGGGACCCTAGAGACGCCCCTCTCCCACAATTGCCTCCGTTGTCTTCATTAGGTGAATTAGGTAAGGCAGCCAACCTATAATTAACTGTCCTGCCGTTGGTTTGAAGTAATGCGTAGAGCCCAATACTTCGTCTGCGTTCCGGCCACCGGCTACGCGCCTCAGTAGGATTTTGCCGATCTCGGGGCACGACTCCTACTGGTTCTATCTCCTTTGTGCTGTGATCTCGTTTCTCACTTCTCCACAATATACTTCGCTTCGTGTCCTTTCTTAAGATGCGCGGCTCCGTAACGATCTGTCCTTTCGCTAGGCCTCTGTCAGGATCCCAACCCTGACAGGGACCTCCCTGGATCTTCCCAAGCAACTCTCTCTCACTAGATGTTACCTGGGCAAAACCCAGTCAGCTTCTCTCTAACTTCCTATCCAACCCCCAGTTTTACCAGAGAGTGAGGAGTGGCCTAATACATAGAACCCTTTGCTCCCCCTGGTGGGCGGAGTGTGAAGTGTAATGTGTGACTGTGATACCTGGTCAGGTGAACTCCTTCAGTGCCATCAGACGTACCATCACTCCCCTTAGTGGCGGAGCGTCAGTACTGCAACGACCAGAACTCTGGGGCGCTGCGAAGCCTCTCCTGAGTGCAAGATATATGAAATAGTTTGCTAAAAAACACATGAAAGACTCCCAGACTATGAGAAATAAGATTCTCTGGTCTGATGAGATGAAGATAGACCTTTTTGGTGATAATTTTAAGCGATATGTGTGGAAAAAACCAGGCACTGCTCATCACCTGCCCAATACAATCCCAACAGTGAAACATGGTGGAGGCAGCATCATGCTATGGGGGTGTTTTCCAGCTGCAGGGACAGGACGACTGGTTGTCATTGAAGGAAACATGAATGCGGCCAAGTACAGAGATATCCTGGATGAAAACCTCTTCCAGAGTGCTCTGGACCTCAGACTTGGCTGAAGGTTCACCTTCCAACAAGACAATGACCCTAAGCACACAGCTAAAATAACAAAGCAGTGGCTTCAAAACAACTCTGTGACAATTCTTGACTGGCCCAGCCAGAGCCCTGACCTAAACCCACCTGAGCATCTCTGGAGAGACCTGAAAATGGCGTCCACCAACGTTCACCATCCAACCTGATGGAAGTGGAGAGGATCTGCAAGGAAGAACGACAGAGGATCCCCAAATCCAGGGGTGAAAAACTTATTACATCATTCCCAAGAAGACTCATGGCTGTTCTAGCTCAAAAGGTGCTTCTACTCAATACTGAGCAAAGGGGCTAAATACTTATGACCATGAGATATTTCGGTTTTTCTTTTTTGATAAATTTGAAAAAATTACTACATTTCTGTTTTTTTTTCAGTCAAGATGTGGTGCAGAGTGTACATTAATGAGAAAAAAATGAACTTTTTTGAATTTACCAAATGGCTGCAATGAAACAAAGAGTGAAAAATGTAAAGGGGTCTTTAGGGTAACCCTATTTGGAGGTTTTTGCTAGTGAAATTGTTAGACACTAGGATTTATTTCTTATGGGATAATTCACAAAACCCCTATAAAATCTCATTGATGATCTGTCTGGGATAATTTAGTGAATCCTGCTTTGAGCAGGGGGTTGGATCAGATGACCCAGGAGGTCTCTTCCAACGCTGCCATTCTATGATTCTATGATACTGCCATGATGGAGCCGTAATAACCACGTAGAAAGCTGCAATCAATAGAATGGTTGTTGATGCACTGATAGCGGTGGATACAGTGTCACATTTACATGTCAAAAATCCTTTTGCATAATTTATGATGCAGAGAAATGAGCACCATATAATCAGGAATTGGTCATCTACATGGTTCACGGTTATATACGACCTGAGTCATTAAAACTGGTACAATAACTGATAAAGTCTTATTACGTGCGTCTGATATGTCCGTAATTGACCCCGATTATCAAGGTTTGAGCAATAAATGATCACAGTCAATATGAAACGTTATTCTGTGTGTCAGGAAAGTGCAATCCTGGTGACTTTTCTGCCCTCTGCTCCTCAGCACCCGGCCCCCCGCTCTGTTACGTTATGGGGTCTCTACTTTGTGGCCTGATTGCTTCGGTTCCTTCTCCTTCTCAATATGATCATTCACAGGCAATGGGGGAAGATTTAGGAGGAGGAGAGTAGTGCAGCCACCAACAAGAGGCAGCGACCAGAGGGGGAAGGTTTTCATAAACTCCGGGTGGGCTATTGGCATCTCAGGGAGGAGTGCGTGTGGGTTACTGGGAGGGGAATGGACGTTTTTTGGTGGCAGGACGTAAAGTGGATTTATCCCCAGGATTTTGTCACCTAATCTGACAGCAGCATAATGTAGAGACACAGACTCCGTATCACTTACTGGGCTGCTTGCTGTAGTTTTGATAAAATCACAACAGGAGACTATCACTAGAGGACTAGTAAACCAGCTGCCAGCTCGTCCTCCATATTCATGAGCTCGGTATAACCCCGCCCCCACCACTGATTGGCAGCTTTCTGCCAATGCACAGTGCTCAGCATTCAGAGAACTGCTAGAACTGCAGCAGATCGGTTTTTAAAAAAATCACAATTGCAGCAAGCAGCCCAGTAAGTGACACACCACTGGAATCAGGGTCTCCGTCTCTACATCATGCTGCTCTCAGATGGAATACCAAAACTCTGAGGATAGATTCCATTTAAATGCCTGAAATTTCGGCAAGCCTGATAGGTCCTCCTTAAAGGGGTTGTCCTCTTTCAGATAATGTTTGGTTTGGCGGCAATTTGTTAAAAAAATAACAAATCGCTCTTTTCTCACCTTCCCTGTCTCCACCCATGAGTCTCCGCCGCTCTCAGTGTCCGGCATTGGCTGCGGGCTGACATCATGTCGACAGCCAATCACTGAGTTCAGTGGCTCTGAAGGGGGCGATCCGTCTACATTGGCACAATCACTAATGTCACCGAGTGGCTACTGTCACCAGGGTGTCCGCTCCGCAGCCAATTCCAGAGACCCAGTGCAGCGACTGAGACTCACCAATGGGTAGCACAATTTTTTTTTATATACTGCAGCTGTGAGACCAACCCCTTTAAGTGTTTTAGGTCAAACCCCTTTTAACCCACTTTTTCGAGTGCCTGTACTTGGTTTGGGCAGTCATTCTGTGCTGACAGTCCTTTTATAAGGTGCTTAGCCTCTATATTTTGTTCCATAGACAGCACTGCCCTCTAGTGGTCATCATTAGAAACACACTTTATTTTAATTATAGGGTTTTTTTTAACTTTATTCCGAGATAAGAATATTTAAATCAAGTCTCAATATTGTTTCTATACCCTTCGATAACGGGGGGTCGCGTTCTGTGGACTCCTACCGGTGTATCCAGCCTGGTGCCTTTCACGGGTAAGCACTGCGGTTCTGAATTATACGCCACATGGCATATGTCCTATCACTTTTCTAATATGGGTGCATGCAGTAGCTGCCTGTGTGTAGCATATTTTATGTACGAATAGGCTCTTTGGCATGTAGTACACCGGAGGTTCATCCACTTCTCTTTTAAAAACATCCTTGTATAAACTATGTATTTATATGTGCTTTGTGTTTTTCTTTTTGTATTTTGCTATCAAGCATGTTCACCATATACCTATCAATAAAGCTGTGTTTTTATAAAAACATCCGCATGCTCCCTCTTTTCTCCTGATATCATCCTTCGATAACGTAAGCATGTAACATGCCTTAAACTACATATTTTCATTAAAAGCTCGAGACTGCCTATCACCACCTCACACTATTCTTGTAGATAAGAGGTTTTATTTCTTACTACATGTGAATCTCTGTCTTTTAAGAGCCGTTTGTTATTCTAAATAGAATATGCATTCAAAATTCTAAATATTTCTTGGTATACGTTCACGGGGGACAGAGCTAATTTTTCTGCTAAAGGAAATTGTAATATAATTTAGACTTTTTTATTTCTCCTTTGTAGAGATTTAGGTTACTAAAGTTTAGGGCACCTAATATGCTAATCTCCCTTTCAACTAGGGGGGAGGCATTAAATGGGATTCTTCTCTGGTGGTATTTACTTTTTCAGTTGTATGACATTGTCCAATCACAAGAAGGCAGCGACATACAGGGGGAAAAAATAAAATGTCCCTAGATCAGAATTTTCACTGTGATCTGGTAAGACTGATGTGTCTAACTTTATCACACTCAGATGTCACTGCCTGTACTTACTGAAATGGCAGTGCCGGGGGAGAAGGAGAGCTGCTCTGTATTGTCTTTACATACAATGTTCTGGAACTATTCCAGGTATCGAGGAATAAAGTCATGATACTTGTAATGGATGCAGAGCAGTGACACACTGCTCACATTCTGCAGCTCGCAAGTGCCGGCACTGTCGTGTCATTACATTATGAAGGACATGACAGTGCTGTGAGATGAGACCTGCAGTGTATCACATTCACTGGTCTGCATCTTTTCCAGTTGTCAAGACATTATTCCACAATAGATTTTTTTCTTCTCCCAATGCTTTAATATCAGTAAGTGCCAGGAGTGAGAAATCTCTCTGTGATAAGGTTAGACACATCAGTCTTTATAGAGTTCACACCCCTCCATGTTGATTTTCAGTCCCCTCTTCACCTTGGACTCTACCGTTCCGAAGGAAGCGGAGCACAAGAAATCTTGGGAGTTTTTGGGCTGCATTCACACATTGCAGCCTCATTGTTGCTGTGGAAAAACCTGCTCAGTTTTAAAAAAATCAAAGCACAACCAAAACTAGTGAACTTAACTTTTGGAAAATTCCTGTCTCCCCAAGTATGCCGGAATGCCGTCTAGCACTTGTTAATTGACATTTTATTTTTGCATATGGATCACTGTAATCACACATGAAATCATGCGCATGTGCATTGTTTTCAGGAGTAGAATCACCTCCTTTACGCCCCGTATCCTGATGCATCTAATAGGGATGACTGGACCCTTGGAAGTTCGGGTTCTAGTACGCGACTCAAACTTTATTTCAAAGTTCGGTTCCAGATTCTCTCTCTCACTCTCTCTTTCTGTCCTCCCATACTTCCCCCAGAACTCCGACCATTGCAACGGACTACTGGGAGACGTCTCTGTTTGGTGTTGACCACCGGATGCTAACTGTCCAGTACGAATCCCGAGCTTTTAAATTCGGGTCCGCTCATCCTTACTTCTGAATAGAGATGAACGAATACAAACTTAACAGTTTGAGGTTCGTACTGGACAGTTATTGTCCGGTGCTAAACGATGAACAAGGACTTCTCCTGCTAGTCTGTTGCAATGGTCTGAGTTCCGGTGAAGTCCGGGAGGAGACAGAAAGAATTTTCCAGCTCAAAAGTTTGGATCCTCATTGTTTTCAAAGGGATTCGGGTTCTGGTTACAGTTCTGGTACCCGAACTGAACTTTGGAATAAAGTTGGGGTAGGGTACCAGAACCCGAATTTCCATGGGTCCGTTCATTCTTACTCCTGATGTCTTCAGACACTAAACACAGAAATCAATCAGACTTATGCTTAGTAAGGTATTGAAGACAGAGGGCAGTTATGGCGAAGAATCAATGCCTGCACCCATCATTAGTGCGTTTGTGTGACATTTTCTGTGCCACGAGTTGTCCATCCAGATAAGAGCAGCGAGGACATCACTGCTTCTCAAGATTAAGCTCAACTCCTTTCTTGCATTTTACTCGAGGACATCACTGCTTCTCAAGATTAAGCTCAACTCCTTTCTTGCATTCTACTCTTCGATTCATTTACCTACAAGGTGGCAAAACTTCGTAAATCAATTCCAGAAATCTATAAGCTAATTAAGAAACAAGTGGATACATCTGGTTGATTTTTCATTTCATATAAAAGCTTAAAAGGGTCCTTGCAAAAAAAATATATGCCCCTTGGTATCAGTACTGCAACTTCATGCTTCATGCCTGGAAGTGTAAGCAATTACATCATATTTCACAGTCATTTTTCATTTTTTATTCATTGCTATTGTTAAAATATGGTAAATGATTGACAGATTTGATTGTCAATCTTGCTGGAAACCATGCTATCCTACACTCATCAACATTTTAATAGCCCAATTTGGGAAATAGGTAATAAATATCTGAGCGTTAGGGGGTCCGAAAATCAGCACCCCCACTGATCAGCAGTTTGCAGCTCCTACAGAAGTAGCAGGAAGTAACCAGTGTACAGTGCTGGCACAGCACAGCTCCTTGGACTGTGTATTGGCAGTTTTCAGGTACTGCAGGTCAGATCACTGCCACTTCAATAGGATCTGAGCCGCAGGACTGAGAGCTGCCACTATTCAATCCATGAAGCTATAAACCAAGTAACCAAGAGTACAGGACACAAAAAAGTCATTAGGCCCCCACCTACATGTTGGTCATGTTGGTCAAATGTATTAACCCTTGTAGCATTCTAAATCGTATAAATGGGATCTAAGGTGAAATGTTTTTCTTGTGAAGAGTGACAAGCCGGGACTGGCATGTCAGAGTGAGGAGGCTTAAATGCTTTGCAAGCTCCTTTTGGAAATTAAATATGCAAATGGCCTCGTTAGAGAAAAAGAGGACTAGATCTCTTGTGCCACCCATTGGAAGCAGCAATCCTAAAAGTCAATATCGACCCTTTAATGAGCCTTGCCACATGACTCAAGATAAAAGCCAATCCAGAATCTCAATTTGCAGACATGGTGTTTTGCCCCTCATCAGTGCAAAGTATGAAATCTAATTTGTCTAAAAAAGAGTCAAAGACTGGGATCTAAGGAGTAACATTTCTCCTTGTGGAGAGTGACAAACCAGACCTGACTCAATGCTCCTTTCGGAAATTAAATATGCATATTGCCTCTTCAGATCCCAGTCTTAGCCTCTCACTTAGCCAAATCAGATATCATGCTTTTCACTGACGAGGGGCAATACCCCAAAACACTGTGTCTGCAAATTGGGATTCTGGTTTGGTTTTTGTCCTAAGTCATGGGACAAGGCTCTTTAAAGGGTTGATATTGACTTCTAGGATTGCTACTTCCAATAGATGGCGCTAGAGTTCTAGTCGTCTTCCTCTCTGAAGAGACAATTTGCATATTAAATCGTATAAAGACATACATGTTGCCTTCCCTCATAATGTAATAATGTCCCCCATTCTGTAATAACGTCCCCCATCCTGGGCCTCTTCCTGGTATAATGTCCCCCATCCTGGGCCCGTTCCTGGTATAATGTCCCCCATCCTGGGCTCCTTCCTGGTATAATGTCCCCAATCCTGGGCCGGTTCCTGGTATAATGTCCCCCATTCTGGGCCCGTTCCTGGTATAATGTCCCCCATCCTGGGCCCCTTCCTGGTATAATGTCCCCCATCCTGGGCCCGTTCCTGGTATAATGTCCCCCATCCTGGGCCCGTTCCTGGTATAATGTCCCCCATCCTGGGCCCGTTCCTGGTATAATGTCCCCCATCGTGGGCTCGTTCCTGGTATAATGTCCCCCATCCTGGGCCCATTCCTGGTATAATGTCCCCCATCCTGGGCCTGTTCCTGGTATAATGTCCCCCATCCTGGGCCCATTCCTGGTATAATGTCCCCCATCCTGGGCCTGTTCCTGGTATAATGTCCCCCATCCTGGGCCCGTTCCTGGTATAATGTCCCCCATCCTGGGCCCGTTCCTGGTATAATGTCCCCCATCCTGGGCCCATTCCTGGTATAATGTCATCCATCTTGAGCCCCTTCCAGTAGTAATGTCCCCCACGCATGACATCACTGCTATATGCTGCCTGTGACTGAGGAGGAGCAAGAATCTGGAGAAATGTAGTGCGGGGAGAGTTGTCAACATGTATTTTAATTTTTTGGAATAGCTTATAAAAAAATAACGGACAGACAATATTTATTACGGACACATTGGAAAATTATAATAAATCATTATGATTATCAGTGATCCATTTCTACATACCATAATTCTGATATGACGACATCAGCTGCATTGACTGTAGATTCTAAAATTATAATTCCCGTAAAAAAAAATCTTTATAAGTTTCTTCATCTTCCAAAAAATCACGGACACCTTACTTTTTTTTAGGGTTAGGGCAAAAAAGTGACCTATTTTTATGGACTATCCTGCAATTTCTGGACGGTTGGCAACCATGAGTGTGGGAAACATGATTGTAGGAACTGGGTGAGGTGAAGAAGAACAGGAATCAACAGAAGTGTAACAAACCAGTAGAGGTGCAGTGCAGGAACCAGAAGTGCAGGAACCAGATGTAAAGTGTAGAAACCAGAGCTGGATTCACAGCTGCACTGCTCAGTACTGCTGTATGATGACCTCCATCCTTCTAGTGTTGCTGATCCTGTACTACACAGAGACTGTTTGTGTGTGCCATGCATTGGAGACATCATGGGCATGTTGTCTAGTCTATACCCACTAGCTCAGAGACAACTGAAAGATAATCAGATAATGGCTAAAAGTAATGTTGGACTCCTCTCTTCTTACGAACATAATACCATTTTTGAAGAAAGAATGATTATTTTAGAAGAATTATTACAATTTTGGATAAAATATATTTTCTATTTTTGTGTTTTTATTTATTGAAAGCTTTCTTATGAAATGTCTCATGGAAGGAAACACAGCAGATTTCTGTGTTTTGTACGTTCTTTTTATACCAACCGGTTGTTGTTTTTTGCTATGTGACCTATATTGTGCTGTATATAGGTATGTACTTAGCTCAGGGAACGTTTCCTGTTATAATAATACGTTTCTGGTTGCAATGTTTATAATGCAGAGGAAGCTCTATAACATAGGGATTGTCTTTCCTGACAGTATACATTCCGGAGGATATGTCAGCACTACAAGATTCACCGAGTGTCCCGGGCATAGAAACACATCCACATTTTTACCCAAACATTTTACCCATTGAAATTTCAAAAATAAAAATAAAAAGTGGAATTATGGAAATCACAGGGTAGATAGACATGCAAATGATGAAATAATGGAAACAACATTTTCAAAACATGTATTTATTCAGTATGAAGTCCGAGTACCACATGCAGAAATACCCGCACTTGTACCGCGGCTTCCATCAATAAGATTATTACTTGTTGTCTGAGGAAAGTTCTGCCACACTGAACGCACCTGTGAAAATCATCAACTCCTGTGCAGTTGCCCATCAATGTCGTCCCTGATATGCTTCATAGGAGACAAGTCCGGAGACGTTGCAGACCATGGTGGCACACTTAGGCCACACAGGCTGCTCTCAGTAGCACCAGCAACATGCGGCCTAGTGTTGTCTGTTATGATCCGGTGACCTTGGAGCCGCATGAGAGACTTTCTCAGGAGTAGGTGGTACCTGCACTGACCGCAAACCCTAAACTGACACCGCAACTAGAAGTAGCCGTGGGGTGTACCTAACACGTCCTAGACACCTCGACACAGCCGGAGGACTAAATACCCCTATAGATGGAAAAGGGAATTCTATCTTGCCTCAGAGCAGAACCCCAAAGGATAGGCAGCCCCCCACAAATATTGACTGTGAGTATAAGAGGAAAGACACACGCAGGCAGAAAAACAGGATTTAGCAAAAGAGGCCACTCTAGCTAAATGGAAAAGGATAGGACAGAATTCTAAGCGGTCAGTATTAAAATCCTAAAAATAACCACAGCAGATAATACAAATATTCTACATCTAACTAAAGACATAGAAAGTATATCTGCATCTCCTGAGAATCCAGCATGACTGAAAAATCCAACAAAGTCTAAGCTGGACAAAAACACAATGAATTGCACTGAATTGCAAAGCACACTGCATGTGTGCACAGAGACAAAAAAAACAGACACTTATCTTAGCTGAATTGGCAGCAGGGCATGAGGAACCAGAGAGAGATGCAATCCCTCCAAGAACAATGGACAACTGGCCAGGAGTAATGGATCCTGCACACCTAAATACCTAGTAGAGCTGCAATCAGCAGAAACACCTGCCCTGGATTACAACCCCAAGACAACTGCACTACCACTAACAACCACCGGAGGGAGCCCAAGAGCAGAATTCACAACAGTGCCCCCCCCTTGAAGAGGGGTCACCGAACCCTCACCAGAGCCCCCAGGCCGATCAGGACAAGCCAGATGAAAGGCACAGACCAAATCAGCAGCATGGACATCAGAGGCAAAAACCCAAGAATTATCCTCCTGGCCATAACCCTTCCATTTGACAAGGTACTGAAGCCTCCGCCTCGAAAAGCGAGAATCCAAAATCTTCTCAACCACATACTCCAACTCCCCATCAACCAACACAGGAGCAAGAGGATCAACAGAGGGAACAACGGGCACCACATATTTCCGCAATAAAGATCTATGGAAAACATTATGGATGGCAAAAGAGGCCGGAAGGGCCTAACGAAAAGACACCGGATTGATAATCTCAGAAATCCTATAAGGACCAATAAACCGAGGCTTAAACATAGGGGAAGAAACCTTCATAGGCACATGACGGGAAGACAACCAGACCAAATCCCCAACCCGAAGCCGGGAACCAACACACCGACGACGGTTAGCAAAACGCTGAGCCTCCTCCTGAGACAACACCAAATTGTCCACCACATGAGCCCAAATCTGCTGCAGCCTGTCAAGCACAGAATCCACATCAGGACAATCAGAAGGCTCAACCTGCCTCGAAGAAAAACGAGGATGAAAACCAAAATTACAAACGAAGGGCGAAACCAAGGTAGCCGAACTAGCCCGATTATTAAGGGCAAACTCGGCCAATGGCAAGAAAGCCACCCAATCAACCTGATCGGCAGGCACAAAGCATCTCAAATAAGTTTCCAAAGTCTGATTAGTTTGCTCGGTCTGGCCATTTGTCTGCGGATGAAATGCGGAAGAAAAAGAGAAATCAATGCCCAGCCTAGCACAAAAGGCCCGCCAAAACCTAGAAACAAACTGGGAACCTCTGTCGGACACAATATTCTCCGGAATACCATGCAAACGAACCACATGCTGAAAAAACAACGGAACCAAATCAGAAGAGGAAGGCAATTTAGGCAAAGGCACCAAATTAACCATCTTAGAGAACCGGTCACAAACCACCCAGATAACCGACATCTTCTGGGAAACCGGAAGATCTGAAATAAAATCCATAGAAATATGTGTCCAGGGCCTCTCAGGGACCGGCAAAGGCAAAAGCTACCCACTAGCACGGGAACAACAAGGCTTGGCCCGCGCACAAGTCCCACAGGACTGCACAAAAGAACGCACATCACGCGACAAAGAAGGCCACCAAAAGGACCTACCAACCAAATCTCTGGTACCAAAAATACCAGGATGGCCAGCCAACACCGAACAATGAACCTCAGAAATCACTCTACTAGTCCATCTATCAGGAACAAAGAGTTTCCCCACTGGACAGCGGTCAGGTTTGTCAGCCTGAAATTCCTGCAGAACCCGTCGCAAATCAGGGGAAATGGCAGAAAGGACCACCCCTTCCTTCAGAATGCCGACCGGTTCAAGTACCTCAGGAGAATCAGGCAAAAAACTCCTAGAGAGGGCATCAGCCTTAATATTCTTAGAACCCGGAAGATACGAGACCACAAAATCAAAACGGGAGAAAAACAAGGACCATCGAGCCTGTCTAGGATTCAGCCGTTTGGCAGACTCGAGGTAAATCAGATTTTTATGATCGGTCAAGACCACAATACGGTGCTTGGCTCCCTCAAGCCAATGTCGCCATTCCTCAAACGCCCACTTCATAGCCAACAACTCCCGATTGCGGACATCATAATTGCGTTCAGCAGGCGAAAACTTTCGAGAAAAGAAGGCACACGGTTTCATCAAGGAACCAACAGAATTCCTCTGAGACAAAACGGCCCCTGCCCCAATCTCAGAAGCGTCAACCTCAACCTGAAACGGAAGAGAAACATCCGGCTGACGCAACACCGGGGCAGAAGTAAATCGGCGTTTAAGCTCCTGAAAGGCAGAGACAGCCACAGAGGACCAATTTGTTACATCAGCGCCTTTCTTCGTCAAATCGGTCAGGGGTTTAACCACACTGGAGAAGTTAGCAATAAAACGGCGATAAAAATTAGCAAAGCCCAAAAATTTCTGAAGGCTCTTCACGGATGTGGGCTGAATCCAATCATGAATGGCCTGAACCTTAACCGGATTCATCTCTATAGATGAGGGAGAAAAAATGAAGCCCAAAAAAAAAAACCTTCTGCACTCCAAAGAGACACTTAGACCCCTTCACAAACAAAGCATTATCACGAAGGATCTGAAATACCATCCTGACCTGTTTCACATGAGACTCCCAATCATCGGAAAAAATCAAGATGTCATCCAAATATACAATCATGAATTTATCAAGATAATTCTGGAAGATATCATGCATGAAGGACTGAAAAACAGATGGAGCATTAGAGAGTCCGAATGGCATCACAGGGTATTCAAAATGGCCTTCGGGCGTATTAAACGCAGTTTTCCATTCGTCACCCTGCTTAATACGGACAAGATTATATGCCCCCCGAAGGTCAATCTTAGTAAACCAACTAGCCCCCTTAATCCTAGCAAACAATTCGGAAAGCAAAGGTAAAGGGTATTGAAACTTGACCGTGATCTTATTCAAGAGGCGATAATCAATACAGGGTCTCAAGGAGCCATCCTTCTTAGCAACAAAAAAAAATCCCGCTCCCAACGGTGAAGAAGATGGACGAATATGCCCTTTCTCCAAAGACTCCTTAACATAACTCCGCATGGCGGTATGTTCAGGCACAGACAGGTTAAAAAGTCGGCCCTTAGGAAACTTACAGCCTGGAATCAAGTCAATAGCACAATCACAGTCCCTATGCGGTGGAAGGGAAGTGGACTTGGGCTCATCGAATACATCCTGAAAATCAGACAAAAACTCTGGAACTTCAGAAGAGGAGGAAGAGGAGATTGACATCAAAGGAACGTCATTATGAACCCCCTGACAACCCCAACTAGTCACAGACATAGACTTCCAATCCAACACAGGATTACGTATCTGCAACCATGGAAAACCCAGCACAATAGCATCATGCAAATTATGCAACACCAGAAAACGACAATCTTCCTGATGGGCTGGCGCTATGCACATGGTCACCTGTGTCCAAAACTGGGGTTTATTTTTAGCCAAAGGTGTAGCATCAATGCCCCTTAAAGGAATAGGGTTCTGCAAAGACTGCAAGGGGAAACCACAAGGCCTGGCAAATTCAAAGTCCATTAAGTTCAAGGCGGCGCCTGAATCCACAAACGCCATGACAGAAAATGACGACAATGAGCAGATCAAGGTCACAGATAACAGAAATTTAGGTTGTACAGTTCCGATGGTAACTGAACTAGCAGATTCTCTTTGTACGCTTTGGGCAGACTGAAATGACATGAGAAGCATCGCCACAATAAAAACACAACCTATTCTGACGTCTGAATCCTTGTTGTTCCGTTCTAGACAGAATCCTATCACACTGCATAGGCTCAGGCATCTGCTCTGAGGACAACGCCACAACGCGCACAGTTCTACGCTCCCGCAAGCGCAGATCAATCTGAATGGCCAGAGACATAGAATCACTCAGACCAACAGGCGTGGGAAACCCCACCATAACATCTTTAACAGATTCAGAAAGACCCTTTCTGAAAATTGCCGCCAAAGCATCCTCATTCCATTTAGTCAGCACAGACCATTTTCTAAATTTCTGACAATACAATTCTGCCACTTCTTGACCCTGAGACAGGGCCAACAAGATCTTTTTCGCTTGATCCACAGAATTTGGTTCATCATATAATAATCCTAGAGCCTGAAAAAAGGCGTCTACATTAAGCAAGGCCGGATTCCCAGATTCCAGGGAAAATGCCCAATCCTGAGGGTCGCCACGCAGCAGGGAGATGACAATTTTAACCTGCTGAATGGGATCACCAGAGGAACGAGGTTTCAGAGCAAAAAACAGTTTACAGTTGTTTTTAAAACTCAAAAATTTGGACCTGTCCCCAAAAAACAAATCAGGAGTAGGAATCCTAGGCTCTAAAAGCGGAGTCTGATCAATATAATCAGAAATGCCCTGTACCTTAGCAGCAAGCTGGTCTACACGAGAAACTAATCCCTGTACATCCATGCTAGCACAAGACTCCTCAGTCACCCAGAGGAAAAGAGGGAAGAAGAGACTAAACAGACTACAGAAAAAAATGGCTCAACACCTTTCTTCCCTTCTTCTGAGATGCATTTAACTCATTGTTGGCCAGTTGTACTGTTATGATCCGGTGACCTTGGAGCCGCATGAGAGACTTTCTCAGGAGTAGGTGGTACCTGTACTGACCGCAGACCCTAAACTGACACCGCAACTAGAAGTAGCCGTGGGGTGTACCTAACACGTCCTAGACACCTCGACACAGCCGGAGGACTAAATACCCCTATAGATGGAAAAGGGAATTCTATCTTGCCTCAGAGCAGAACCCCAAAGGATAGGCAGCCCCCCACAAATATTGACTGTGAGTATGAGAGGAAAGACACACGCAGGCAGAAAAACAGGATTTAGCAAAAGAGGCACTTCTAGCTAAATAGAAAAGGATAGGACAGAATTCTAAGCGGTCAGTATTAAAATCCTAAAAATAACCACAGCAGATAATACAAATATTCTACATCTAACTAAAGACATAGAAAGTATATCTGCATCTCCTGAGAATCCAGCATGACTGAAAAATCCAAACAAAGTCTAAGCTGGACAAAAACACAATGAATTGCACTGAATTGCAAAGCACACTGCATGTGTGCACAGAGACAAAAAACCAGACACTTATCTTAGCTGAATTGGCAGCAGGGCATGAGGAACCAGAGAGAGATGCAATCCCTCCAAGAACAATGGACAACTGGCCAGGAGTAATGGATCCTGCACACCTAATAGCTAGTAGAGCTGCAATCAGCAGAAACACCTGCCCTGGATTACAACCCCAAGACAACTGCACTACCACTAACAACCACCGGAGGGAGCCCAAGAGCAGAATTCACAACAGTTGTCGTGGTGGAAAACGGCCCCTGAGACACTGTCACATTCCCTTTTCATGGCGCTGCCCTCATGGTCTGCAGAGCAATCTCTGACTATTATTGTGTCCAACACAAAATCGGGACTCATCCCTTAAGAAGGCAGACCTCTTTTCAGGCCTCCAATGCCATCTTGCCATAATAGACTTTGAGAGCAGTGTTGTGCGGTCAGTGGAGCACCCGTAGCTGGACGTCTGGCTCGTAGTCCAATGTCATGCAAATGCCTTCTGATTGGAGACGCTGTTTGAAGCCTTATTTTTGGCATGTAAAGTCCAAGTACAAAATAGATCACTACGTGCCATTCTTCAAATCTGAAGAGACTAGGTGGGCCACGCCATAAAGAGGCCTTCATGAGGGAATGTCACCCCTGTCCTACTCCCTGGATTATGGTGTGGGGTGGCATAATGTTCATTAACCGGACACCTCTAGTCTTCATTCCAGGTGCACTAACCGCTCGGCATTACATTGACTTGGTTGTGACGTGGAATAGCCATTTTTCCAAAGCGTCCCAAGACCCGTTTTTCAATCTGACAACACCAAGGAGCATACTGCTACTGCTACTGTGAGCAGCCTGGGTGGCCTACACGAAGGGGAGACTACGCTGCCGCTATGAGGCACGTAAACAGGGGGTAGCCTGGCACTGCTCAGCACCTGGCCTTCTCCCCCACCCGTCACAATTTCAGAGGTATTCGCATCCTCTAGACTTGAATATCTTTGAACAGAATTTTAGATCATGGAGCCGAAGGCTGTGGGATCCATTATTCAGCCTGATCCTGTGGTTCTGACACTGCGTGCACTGCAGATATAATGATTACATTATTACATTGCTGAGCATTGCTACCAATTACCAACCTGTACAAATCCCGCATCCTTCTGAAGTCCCTATTACGGCACCTGCAGTATTGCAGGCTAACAGCCCTCTGACGCCCACTGTGCCTTACATAGTAATAGTTCCCAGCTTTGCATCTCTTGCATATTAATAACGCCTTTGTGCCCTCTAGATGGTAAAATTGCTCCCTAGTAAATTATTATGGGGTATTATTATTTTTATCTGTCTATGTCCTAGAAAGTAACCAAACACATCTCTGTCCCAAAAATATTAGTGCCCCCTAAAGTAATAATGCCCCCTGAATACCCCTTTGAATGCTATAATACTCTCTGTGCCCCGTATAGGGTAATTGTGCCCTTTAAGTGCCCAAGTAACAATTAATATTTTCCCATGAGTGTCCCTAAAAGTTAGTAATGTCCCCCTTAACTATGAATAATGCCTCAAGTGCCCCCAAAGAGTAAAAATGCCCCCTCAGTGTGCCAAAAATAATGGCCCCTGACTCCCTCACAAATAATAATAATGTCCACGCAATATCCACACAAAAAAGTGATAGTGCCCTATAAAATATACAGCACCATGCAAACATTTTAGGCAGGTGTGGAAATGGACAACATTGAGGATCGCAGATGTAGAGTTTGGTCAAGGAAACAGCACAGCAGATGAAAGCTTCCTTCCCTTCAAAATTGGAAGATGTCCAGCAGTGCCATCAGCTCAGAACTGGCATCAACCAACTACATCAATCTACTGTTCGGAGTGGTCTTGCCAGAAGTGGTCTTCATGGAAGAATAGAGGGCAAAAACAGGCCTACAACATGGAAACAGGGCAAAATTACTCAACTATGGGCAAAACCATAGGATCTGGGGTGCAGACAAATGGCAGCAGGTGTTCTGTACAGATGAGCCAAATGTGAAATATTTGGTTGTAACAGAAGGCAGTTTGTTGTCAAAGAGCTGGAGAGCGGCATAATAATGAGGGTCTGCAGGAATAGTGACACACAGTGAAGGGTCTGGCAAATTTGGAGCTGCATTTCAGCAAACAGAGTTAGGGATTTGGTCAGGATTAATGATGTCCTCAATGCTGAGAAATACAGGCAGATACTTATCCATCATGTAATACCATCAGGGAGGTGTCTGATTGGCTCTAAAATAATATTGCAGCAGGACAACAACCCCAAACATCAAGGCAATACTATTAAGAACGATCTTCAACATAAAGAAGATAAAGGAGTCTGGGAAGTGATGATCCCACCGATAAACTGATGTTCTGGAAGCTACAGACCTAAGCCTACCATGGCTCATTGCTCAACCACATGGTTTAGCTATATCCGCACCTTGTGCATGCTGATGTAGTTGAGTGCTGCGGTTGCTCCTGGTGGGCCTCACCATGTTAGCTGCGACTGCTTTGGGTGGATCTCACCATGGTAGCTGCGGTTTCTCCTGGTGGGTCTCACCATGTTAGCTGCAATTGCTCTAGGTGGGCTTCAACATGTTAGATGCGGTTGCTCCAGGTGGGCCTCACCATTCTACCTGCGGTTGTTTCAGGTGGGCCTCGCCATGTTAGCTGCAGTAGCTCCTGGTGGATATTTCCTTGTTAGTTGGTCAGAGCAATCGCCCCACCACCTTCCCGCGTCACCTATGCTACAGATGGTACTAGATGGTATTTGATAAAATTAGTGTAATGTCAGTTCCTCCATGACATCCAGGGCCGGTATTAGGATGGGGCAAACTAGGCATTTGCCTAGGTCCCCCACTCTCCCAGGGGCCCCCAGCCAGTGGCATGCCGCTAATAGCAGCAGACCACGCAGCCGCTATGGGGCCCGTGAGTCAGGGGGATCCCTGTGCCAGCGCCGGCTCAAAGTCCCTCCAGATGCTGAGACAGTTGAAAGCATTGATGACGGTGACGTCTCAGTCAGCGAGTGCAATGATGTCACTTCATTGGGCCACTCTGTGATGGGCAGTGGAGCTGCTGTGAAGTGCTGTAGAGCAGGGGTCCCCAACTCCAGTCCTCAAGGCCCACTAACAGGTCATGTTTTCAGGATTTCCTTTGTATTGCACAGGTGATGCAATCATCACCTGGGCAACACTAAGGAAATCCTGAAAACATGACGTGTTGGTGGGCCTTGAGGTCTGGAGTTGGGGACCCCTGCTGTAGAGAGGGAATGTGGAGAAGTGAGTATTGTATATTGTGAGTATGTGGTGGCCATAATACAAGGGGACTATGGGGACTGCATTATACCATATGGGGGGCTGTAATATACCACATGGGGCGCTGCATTATACCATATGGAGGGCTGTAATATACCATATGGGGTGGTGCATTATTCCATCTGGGAGCTGGATTATACTATATGGGGGCTGCACTATACTGTATCAAGGACTATGGGGAGTGCACTTTACTATATATATACTATATTGGTAGTGCATTATACTATATCAACTATATGGGGAGTGCATTATACTATATGTACTATATGGAGAGTGCATTATACTATATGTACTATATTGGGAGTGCATTATACTATATGTACTATATGGGGAGTGCATTATACTATATGTACTATATGGGGAGTGCATTATACTATATGTACTATATGGGGAGTGCATTATACTATATGTACTATATGCGGAGTGCATTATACTATATATATTATATGGGGAGTGCTTTATACTATATGGGGAGTGCAGTTTACTATATATACTATATTGGGAGTGCATTATACTATATGTACTATATGGGGAGTGCATTATACTATATGTACTATATGGGGAGTGCATTATACTATATGTACTATATTGGGAGTGCATTAAACTATATACACTATATGGGGAGTGCATTTGGAAGGTCCGCCAAGACCTTGGGGTATTCGGTACCAGGTCCGGTACTTAAGGGGATGTATCACGGCAGCGGTGACCCGGTCTGTGGCCCTGGGTGCCCATGTAAAAGGGAAAGTCTTTAAAGGGGTTTTGAGAATAAAGTTTGTTTGTGACGCCACCTGTGATATTCAGTCAGGGGGGACCAGTTGCTGCTTAAAAGGGTCCTCTGGGGTGATGTTGTGGCAGCTAGGATGGAATAACTTCCCACAGGTGAAGTAGGTCCCCAGGCCTCCCGATGTATAGATGGAGATGGTGAGTGGTGCAGTAAGAAATGGAGGACACAGATTTGCAGTCTCTTTACCTGATTTACTGAAGACTTCAGGCAGCCACAGTCCAGGGCACCAGGTCACAGGTACACGCAGGGACCGGCCGGCTTGGAAGCGAGTTCAGAGTCCCCTTTACCAGGTGGAGTTAGAAGCCTTCCTACTAGCGCGGTGGTGTAGTCCTTTGCTGCCTTAGGCCTCACACAAAGTCCTCACTGTCTCTGTCCTCCTTAAAGGGTAGGACAATACCTACATGACAGGATCTCTATCACGGCTCGGGCTCTATGCATTACTGTGTCTCAGGTGTTAGGGCAGACAGGTGACGTGAAATCAGCTGCCCTGCCAGTTTCTGCTGTACCACATGGAGTCTGACACAACCTCGGCCTTCCGGCTATCAGTGTCTGCGCTCTGCAAGGAGGTAGCTCAATCGCAGCTATTCTCCCCAGTTGTTTCCTCTCCTTTGCCTCGCTCTCCTGCACGCTCACTACAATGTGTTCTTCTTTCTGTATTCTCTCTTTCTCCAGGAGCTGCACGGCCCATCCAGTCCTTCCGACACTCACTGTCTGACTGCTCTCTTCTCTGTCTCTCTGACAGACAGACTGACTTTCCCTCCAGACCAGAATATATATATAGGGAAGCCATCCATAAACTGGATTATAGCTCCCCCTTCTGGCCTGGAGCGTGAACATGTTGTATGCTTGTGTTTCCCTGATGAAAGAGATCTTACCTCCCTTCCAAGCGTGACATCACTCTCCCCATGAGGAAAACAATGCCATTGTAACAACCAGAACCCTGGGGTGTTACACATTATACTAAATGTACTATATTGGGAGTGCATTATACTATACATACTATATGAGGAGTGGATTATACTATATGTAATATATTGTGAGTGCATTATAGTATATGTACTATATGACTATGGGGAGTGCACTTTACTATATATACTATATGGGAATGCACTTTACTATATATACTATATTGGGAGTGCATTATACTACTTGTACTATATGGGGAGTGCACTTTACTATATGTACTATATTGGAAGTGCATAATACTATATGTACTGTATTGGGAGTGCATTATACTATATATATATATATATATATATATATATATATATACACACTATATGAGGAGTGCATTATACTATATGTACTATATTGGGAGTGCATTATACTATATATACACTATATGAGGAGTGCATTATACTATATGTACTATATTGGGAGTGCATTATACTATATACACTATATGAGGAGTATATGCTATATGGCAAGAGCATTATACTATATGTACTATATGGGGAGTGCATTATACTATATGTACTATATGAGGAGTATATACTATTGTCATGTCGGACGCTGTTCATACCAGGGCGTTCGACAGACAGCGGTAATTCTGCTTTTGTCCACTATGTGCTCAGTGGCGTCGGCTAGATTTTATCTAGCTGGTCTGGGGTTAATTTAGCTGGTGCTCGGATTGGAAGCTGGGCCATGCCCACTGCCTTTAAATAGTTCTCCTGAACATTGGGCGTCGCCGATTATAGCTTCTGTCTTGTGCTTGGTTATCTCGGTCTGGAGTGGTGAGCTAGGAGTTGGAGTATCGTTGCTGGTGGTGTATTTCCCTTTGTCTTATTTTTTCCTTCCTATATTTGTATTTATTTTGCCCTGTGCACTTATAGTGTATTCCTGAGTGACTGCGGCGTTTTGCATATTTTTCCGTTATCCTTGTCTGTGCTAACTGTGGGTATTGGTGTGTGGTCTCTTCACTGGGTGGTGGGTGGTGGTTTCAGCCTAGGGTTGAAACAGGAGACAGGGTGAGGATGGAGGCCCAGACATGCACACCATCAGTGTAAACTCTGGGAGAGGGTCAGTCAGGGTTTCCCTAGTCTGAGGGAAATCGCAGGGGCCTGGGTCATTAGCTCTTGCATACCTAGGTCTCCCGTGACAACTATATGGGGAGTGCATTATACTATATGTACTATATGGGGACTGCATTGTACTATATTGGAAGTGCATTATACCATATGTACTATATGAGAAGTATATACTATATTGGTAGTGCATTATACTATATGAACTACATGGGGAGTGCATTATACTATATGTACTATATGGAGAGTGCATTATACTATATGTACTATATTGGGAATGCATTATACTATATGTACTATATTGGGGGTGCATTATACTATATGTACTATATGGGGAGTGCATTATACTATATGTACTGTATTGGGAGTGCTTTATACTATATGTACTATATGGGGAGTGCATTATACTGTATGTACTATATGACAAGTACATTATACTATATGTACTGTATGGAGAGTACATTATACTATATGTACTATATGGGGAGTGCATTATACTGTATGTACTATATGAGGAGTACATTATACTATATGTACTTTATGGAGAGTACATTATACTATACAGTATGTACTATATGGGGAGTGCATTATACTATATGTACTATATGGGGAGTGCATTATACTATATGTACTATATGGTGAGTACATTATACTATATGTACTATATGGGGAGTGCATTATACTATATGTACTATATGGGGAGTGCATTATACTATACAGTATGTACTATATGGGGAGTGCATTATACTATATGTACTATATGGGGAGTGCATTATACTATATGTACTATATGGGGAGTATATTATACTATATGTACTTTATGGAGAGTACATTATACTATACAGTATGTACTATATGGGGAGTGCATTATACTATATGTACTATGTGGGGAGTGCATTATACTATATGTACTATATGGAGAATGTATTATACTCTATTGAGGATTATGGGGAGTGCATTATACTATATGGAGGACTATGGGGCAGACATGCCGCTGATAACATGATACTGGCTGGGGGCATTGACCTAATATTGATTGTTCTGTCCCCATCATTCTTCTTCAGCTGGAGTAAAGAGCCGGGAAACAAATGTCGAACGACCTCAATATTGTCGATCACACTCATTTAACGGCCTGAGATCAGCGCATGTAAATGCTACCAAAATGTTTCTGTGTGATGATGCAATATGTGAGCATTTGGGGCCCCATTTTAAACTTTTGCCCAGGGCCCCAATTTGTTTAAAACTGGCCCTGATAACATCTGTATACCACCTGAGATATGGCAGAACAGTGATACCAGCTGAGTATTTGGGTCGCCCTCTCCCCTATTGAAGCATCTATACTTTTCCTGGACTCTTCAGTAATCCAGAATATTCACACTCTGTTCTGTACCTGGCGCTGCAGGATTAGAGGAAGTGTCCGGTACACATAGACTCACACCTCATTATACAGCCGTATACACGTAGACTCACCTCATTATACAGCCGTACGCCTTATAGACAATCATTAATCCACAGAACACTCCACATTGTGAAAGGTCAGGAAATTATTGACTATATCTGAACTTGCGTCTCCTCATAAGAAGAAACTGACACATCAGGAAAGATTCCTGACAACTGACAACTGTGAACAGTATTCTGCCACTAAAGAAGTAAAAATATTGACAGATAAGTTTCTGAAAAAAGGATATAGTGAAGAAATGTTGAGGACATCTAAAGCAGAAGCATTGTCCAAACCCCGTCAGGAGCTTATTAATCCCACTTCTAAATTAAAGGATGTAATGGATTTTATTCCACTCATTACTCGGCATAGTGCAAACTCAAATATTTTACGCAATATAGTGAAAAAACATTGGTACGTACTTAAAGGTGACAACATTTTGGGGGAGACAATATCTAATCACCCTCGTTTCGTGTACAAAAAATGTCGCAATTTGGGCAGTCTAATTGCCCCTACTGTACAAAATAAATCCAGCTCTACATAATATTTTTTTCCGTGTCATAAATGTAATATGTGCAAACAAATTAAAACAATATTGCCTTGCGCAGGCGTGTACTCCGGAGGACAGAGAATGAACTTCAATCCAATATTGCGGCCAGCATGCAGCCAGCGGGTAAGGAAAGGGTGAATCAAACACCTCAAAACCCTGCACATATGACCCAAAATCGGTCCCGCCAAATTCAGGTGACAGGTTCCCTTTAAAACTATGTCCATTGTCCAGAGCAGAGACTAAATGGATTTTTTTGCTGGATACCATTATCCCCAGAGGATTAAACAGCGGGGTTGAACTATTTGGCTTTCAATAATGGACCCGATGGAGGGAAGATATATAAGGACTACTACTAGGGGGTAGGGACCATCCCTGAAGAAGGAGACAGAAATCTCCAAAACGCGTTGGTTGTTTGGTCCTTATCGCTATCCGTATCTCTCTCTCAGTCGTGTGCGCGGTCACGTTGCTCACTTGGTCACACAGGTCCTTCGGACGCGCTGTTCTCACCGCCCGCCTGTTTGGACGCTGCTATCTGAGGAGAAGCATGCTGCCACCAGCCGGGGCAGCTATTTACTGATATTTGAAACTTTCCTCCATCGTGAACTTCTTCTTACTGTGCATTACTTTCCCCCAGCGACTTCGGATTGGGGTAAGAACTATATTATTAGAACTATTTTTTATACAAGACTGCTCTTAGAGCTTTTTTCATCTGCTCCATTTGGCATTCATTGGGGATCCTTATTGAACTTTTTTTGTCATCCCACACTGACTTATACATCTTTTTCTTGGGGACAATTACCATCATTGGTCTTCCTTTATAGGAGCTTGAATCAGCGCGAATGATTGATATATGTGTCCCAGATTCGTGTATCTACTCATCTATTTAATATTCTGCCACTGCAGGAATGAGCCGCTGCCTCTGAGAGTTTAATGTTCCCCTGCAGAAGCTGCAACGTGTTCTTCCTAAAATGTCAATGTGTCAGTCCTAAAGGTTGTGACCGCGAGGTGCTGTACTGCACAAAATACACCTGAGCTGCTGCAGAACCTCATAAATCACCTCAGCCACTGCAGAACATCATAATACACCTCAACTGCTGCAGAACATCACAACACACTTCAGCTGCTGCAGAACCTCATAAATCACCTCAGCCACTGCAGAACCTCATATGAATATCAGCTGCTACAGAACATCATAATACACCTCAGCTGCTGCAGAACCTCATAATACAGCTCAGCTGCTGCAGAACCTCATAATACACCTCAGCTGCTGCTGAACCCCATAATACAGCTCAGCTGCTGCAGAACATCACAATACACCTCTGCAGCTGCAGAACATCATAATACACCTCAGCTGCTGCAGAACCTTATAATACAGCTCAGCTGCTGCAGAACCTCATAATACACCTCAGCTGCTACAGAACCTCATAACACAAATCAACTGCTGCAGAACCTCATAATACACCTCAGCTGCTGCAGAACCTCACAATACAGCTCAGCTGCTGCAGAACATTATCACATACCACAGCTGCTGCAGAACCTCATAATACACAACACCTTCTGCATAACATCATAATACAGCTCAGCTGCTGCAGAACCTCATAATACACCTCAGCTGCTGCTGAACCCCATAATACAGCTCAGCTGCTGCAGAACATCACAATACACCTCTGCAGCTGCAGAACATCATAATACACCTCAGCTGCTGCAGAACCTTATAATACAGCTCAGCTGCTGCAGAACCTCATAATACACCTCAGCTGCTACAGAACCTCATAACACAAATCAACTGCTGCAGAACCTCATAATACACCTCAGCTGCTGCAGAACCTCACAATACAGCTCAGCTGCTGCAGAACATTATCACATACCACAGCTGCTGCAGAACCTCATAATACACAACACCTTCTGCATAACATCATAATACACCTCAGTTGCTGCAAACCTCATTACATATCTTAGCTGCTGCAGAACCTCACAATACACCTCAGCTGCTGCAGAACCTCATAAATCACCTAGCCACTGCAGAACCTCATATGAATATCAGCTGCTGCAGAACATCATAATACACCTCAGCTGCTGCAGAACCCCATAATACAGCTCAGCTGCTGCAGAACCTCATAATACAGCTCAGCTGCTGCAGACCATCATCACATACCACAGCTGCTGCAGAACCTCATAATACACCACAGCTTCTGCATAACATCATAATACACCTCAGCTGCTGCAGAACCTCATAATATACCTCAGCTGCTGCAGAACCTCATAATACACATCAACTACTGCAGAACCTCATTATACACCTGAGCTGCTGCGGAACCTCATCAGTGACTGCTCATTCTTTATGATTTCCAGTAGAGGCAGAATTCACCCAATAACATTTCCATTTTCTAAATTCATTCACAGCGCAGTCCCCTGTGGAGCACATCTACAGCTACAACTATTTCTGTATTGTGGCAATTTGCAAGGTTTTTTTATCATTTTATATATAACTAGCTGTACTACCCGGCTTCGCCCGGGTTAATGACTGCTGTTAGCAAAATAGAATGTGTTAACAAAAATTTATTCTGCACACAAAAACCACAAAACAAATAGATAGAAATGTAATTATTAAAAGGCAAAAACTAAGCAAATAGAAGCATTTCACAACATATATTAGCTTTGTTATACTGAGAATGTCTTTGTTGCCTATATTAACCAATCAGAGCTCAGGTTAATTAACTGTAGCAAAATAGAAGCTGAGCTGTGATTGGTTGCTATTGGCAGCCTGATAAATCCCCAGCCAACAGGAAGCCCTCCCCCCTGGCAGTATATATTAGCTCACACATACACATAATAGACAGGTCATGTGACTGACAGCTGCCGTATTTCCTATATGGTACATTTGTTGCTCTTGTAGTTTGCTTATTAATCAGATTTTTATTTTTGAAGGACAATACCAGACTTGTGTGTGTTTTAGGGCGAGTTTTATGTGTCAAGTTGTGTGTGTTGAGTTGCGTGTGGCGACATGCATGTAGCGACTTTTGTGAGATGAGTTTTGTGTGGCGACATGCGTGTAGCAACATTTTGTGTGTTGAGTTGCATGTGACAGGTTAGTGTAGCAAGTTGTGTGCAGCAAGATTTGTGCATGGCGAGTTTTGCGCGTGGCGAGTTTTATGTGTGGTGCATTTTGAGTATGTGCAAGTTTTGTGTGAGGCAACTTTTGCATGTGGTGCAACTTTTGTACATGTGGCAATTTTTCTGTGTGTGCAAGTTTTGCATGAGGTGAGTTTTCCATGAGGTGAGTTTTGCACGTGTGGCGAGTTTTGCGTGAGCCTAGTTTTGCATATGGCGAGTTTTGCATGTAGCGAGTTTTGAGTGGTGACTTTTGTGTTTCGACTTTTATGTGGCGAGGTTGGTGTGTGTGTGTGGTGAAATGTGTGCTGAGGGTGGTATATGTGTTCAAGCACGTGGTAGTGTGTGGCGCATTTTGTGTTTGTGTTCATATCCCCGTGTGTGGTGAGTATCCCATGTCGGGGCCCCACCTTAGCAACTGTACGGTATATACTCTTTGTCGCCATCGCTCTCATTCTTTAAGTCCTCATTGTTCACATCTGGCAGCTGTCAATTTTCCTCCAACACTTTTCCCTTCACTTTTTCCCCATTATGTAGATAGGAGCAAAATTGTTTGGTGAATTGGAACGCGCGGGGTTAAAATTTCACCTCACAACATAGCCTATGACGCTCTCGGGGTCCAGACGTGTGACTGTGCAAAATTTTGTGGCTGTAGCTGCGACGGTACAGATGCCAATCCCGGACATACACACATACATACATACACACATTCAGCTTTATATATTAGATATACCTGTATGTAATCTCCTGTATATAGTATATACCTGTGTGTCATCTCACCTATATATAGTATATATCTGTGTGTCATCTCCTGTATATAGTATATACCTGTATGTCATCTCCTCCTATACATAGCATATACCTGTGTCATCTCCTCCTGTATATACTATATACCTGTAGGTAATCTGCTCCTGTATATAGTATATACCTGTGTGTCATCTCCTCCTGTATATAGTATATACCTGTATGTCATCTCCTCCTGTATGTAGTATGTACCTGTATGTCATCTCCTCCTCTATATAGTATATACCTGTGTGTCATCTCTCCTGTATATAGTATATATCTGTGTGTCATCTCCTCCTGTATATAGTATATACCTGTGTGTCATCTCCCCTGTAAATAGTATATACCTGTGTGTCATCTCCTGTATATAGTATATAGCTGTATGCCATCTCCTCCTGTATTAGCCCTCGTTCACACGTTATTTGGTCAGTATTTTTACCTCAGTATTTGTAAGCTAAAATGGCAGCCTGATAAATCCCCAGCCAACAGTAAGCCCACCCCCTGGCAGTATATATTAGCTCACACATACACATAATAGACTGGTCATGTGACTGACAGCTGCCGGATTCCTATATGGTACATTTGTTGCTCTTGTAGTTTGTCTGCTTATTAATCAGATTTTTATTTTTGAAGGATACCAGACTTGTGTGTGTTTTAGGGCGAGTTTCGTGTGTCAAGTTGTGTGTGTTGAGTTGCGTGTGGCGACATGCATGTAGGGACTTTTGTGAGATGAGTTTTGTGTGGCGACATGCGTGTAGCAACTTTTTGTGTGTCGAGTTGCATGTGACAGGTTAGTGTAGCAAGTTGTGTGCAGCAAGTTTTGCGCATGGCGAGTTTTGCGCGTGGCGAGTTTTATGTGTGGTGCCTTTTGAGTATGTGCAAGTTTTGTGTGAGGCAACTTTTGCATGTGTTGCAACTTTTGTGCATGTGGCAATTTTTCTGCGTGTGGCAATTTTTCTGCGTGTGCAAGTTTTGCGTGTGGCGAGTTTTGCACGTGTGGCGAGTTTTGCATGTGGAGAGTTTTGCGCGTGGCGAGTTTTGAGCGGCGACTTTTGTGTTTCTACTTTTATGTGGCGAGGTTGGTGTATGTGTGGTGAAATGTGCACTGAGGGTGGTATATGTGTTCGAGCACGTGGTAGTGTGTGGCGCATTTTGTGTGTGTGTTCATATCCCCGTGGTGGTGTGATTATCCCATGTTGGGGCCCCACCTTAGCAACTGTACAGTATATACTCTTTGGTGCCATCGCTGTCATTCTTTAAGTCCCCCTTGTTCACATCTGGCAGCTGTTAATTTGCCTCCAACACTTTTCCTTTCATTTTTTCCCCATTATGTAGATAGGGGCAAAATTGTTTGGTGACTTGGAAAGCGCGGGGTTAAAATTTCACCTCACAATATAGCTTTGACGCTCTCAGGGTCCAGACGTGTGACTGTGCAAAATTTTGTGCCTGTAGCTGCGACGCCTCCAACACTTTTCCTTTCACTTTTTCCCCATTATGTAGATAGGGGCAAAATTGTTTGGTGAATTGGAAAGCGCGGGGTTAAAATTTCACCTCACAACATAGCCTATGACGCTCTCGGGGTCCAGACGTGTGACTGTGCAAAATTTTGTGGCTGTAGCTGCTACGGTTCAGATGCCAATCCCGGACATACATACATACATACATACATACACACACACACACATTCAGCTTTATATATTAGATTATGTTGCCAAAATTATTGATAAAATCTGCATTTTGCTGAACCTGGCCATAGCTTTCCTGATGCAAACACATCCCATCAATTAGAAGCATCAACATTTACCATTTTTTTACAACTTTGCCCATATGTTTAATAAAACTTTTTGACTTCAAATTCTGCACTTTTTTTTAATGATTTTAAACATTGTAAATATTTATGTGCAACATATGTAAATATCTAGTAATGTAACGATTTGTATCGCTGTGCGTGGCAGACAGGACATGCTGTCAGTGTGCACACTGTGCAGGGAGGGGGCAGCCTGGCACTGTGCAGGGAGGACATGCTGTCAGTGTGCAGGGAGGGGGCAGCCTGCCACTGTGCAGGGAGGACATGCTGTCAGTGTGCAGGGAGGACATGCTGTCAGGGTGCAGGGAGGGGGCAGCCTGGCACTGTGCAGTGAGGACATGCTGTCAGTGTGCAGGGAGGACATGCTGTCAGTGTGCAGGGAGGGGGCAGCCTGGCACTGTGCAGGGAGGACATGCTGTCAGTGTGCAGGGAGGGGGCAGCCTGGCACTGTGCAGGGACGACATGCTGTCAGTGTGCAGGGAGGACATGCCGTCAGTGTGCAGGGAGGGGCAGCCTGGCACTGCGCAGGGACGACATGCTGTCAGTGTGCAGGGAGCACATGCTGTCAGTGTGCAGGGAGGACATGCTGTCAGTGTGCAGGGAGGGGGCAGCCTGTCAGTGTGCAGGGAGGACATGCTGTCAGTGTGCAGGGAGGGGGCAGCCTGTTAGTGTGCAGGGAGGACATGCTGTCAGTGTGCAGGGAGTGGGCAGCCTGGCACTGTGCAGGGAGGACATGCTGTCAGTGTGCAGGGAGGGGGCAGCCTGGCACTGTGCAGGGAGGACATGCTGTCAGTGTGCAGGGAGGGGGCAGCCTGGCACTGTGCAGGGAGGACATGCTGTCAGTGTGCAGGGAGGGGGCAGCCTGGCACTGTGCAGGGCGAACATGCTGTCAGTGTGCAGGGAGGGGGCAGCCTGGCACTGTGCAGGGCGAACATGCTGTCAGTGTGCAGGGAGGGGGCAGCCTGGCACTGTGCAGGGAGGACATGCTGTCAGTGTGCAGGGAGGGGGCAGCCTGGCACTGTGCAGGGAGGACATACTGTCAGTGTGCAGGGAGGGGGCAGCCTGGCACTGTGCAGGAAGGACATGCTGTCAGTGTGCAGGGAGGGGGCAGCCTGGCACTGTGCAGGGAGGACATGCTGTCAGTGTGCAGGGAGGGGGCAGCCTGGAACTGTGCAGGGAGGACATGCTGTCAGTGTGCAGGGAGGGGGCAGCCTGGCACTGTGCAGGGAGGACATGCTGTCAGTGTGCAGGGAGGGGGCAGCCTGTTAGTGTGCAGGGAGGACATGCTGTCAGTGTGCAGGGAGGGGGCAGCCTGGCACTGTGCAGGGCGGACATGCTGTCAGTGTGCAGGGAGTGGGCAGCCTGGCACTGTGCAGGGAGGACATTCTGTCAGTGTGCAGGGAGGGGGCAGCCTGGCACTGTGCAGGGAGGACATTCTGTCAGTGTGCAGGGAGGGGGCAGCCTGGCACTGTGCAGGGAGGACATGCTGTCAGTGTGCAGGGAGGGGGCAGCCTGGCACTGTGCAGAGAGGACATGCTGTCAGTGTGCAGGGAGGGGGCAGCCTGGCACTGTGCAGGGCGAACATGCTGTCAGTGTGCAGGGAGGGGGCAGCCTGGCACTGTGCAGGGAGGACATGCTGTCAGTGTGCAGGGAGGGGGCAGCCTGGCACTGTGCAGGGCGGACATGCTGTCAGTGTGCAGGGAGGGGGCAGCCTGGCACTGTGCAGGGCGGACATGCTGTCAGTGTGCAGGGAGTGGGCAGCCTGGCACTGTGCAGGGAGGACATGCTGTCAGTGTGCAGGGAGGGGGCAGCCTGGCACTGTGCAGGGCGAACATGCTGTCAGTGTGCAGGGAGGGGGCAGCCTGGCACTGTGCAGGGAGGACATGCTGTCAGTGTGCAGGGAGGGGGCAGCCTGGCACTGTGCAGGGCGGACATGCTGTCAGTGTGCAGGGAGTGGGCAGCCTGGCACTGTGCAGGGAGGACATTCTGTCAGTGTGCAGGGAGGGGGCAGCCTGGCACTGTGCAGGGAGGACATTCTGTCAGTGTGCAGGGAGGGGGCAGCCTGGCACTGTGCAGAGAGGACATGCTGTCAGTGTGCAGGGAGGGGGCAGCCTGGCACTGTGCAGAGAGGACATGCTGTCAGTGTGCAGGGAGGGGGCAGCCTGGCACTGTGCAGGGAGGACATGCTGTCAGTGTGCAGGGAGGGGGCAGCCTGGCACTGTGCAGGGAGGACATGCTGTCAGTGTGCAGGGAGGGGGCAGCCTGGCACTGTGCAGGGCGAACATGCTGTCAGTGTGCAGGGAGGGGGCAGCCTGGCACTGTGCAGGGAGGACATGCTGTCAGTGTGCAGGGAGGGGGCAGCCTGGCACTGTGCAGGGAGGACATGCTGTCAGTGTGCAGGGAGGGGGCAGCCTGGCACTGTGCAGGGAGGACATGCTGTCAGTGTGCAGGGAGGGGGCAGCCTGGCACTGTGCAGGGCGAACATGCTGTCAGTGTGCAGGGAGGGGGCAGCCTGGCACTGTGCAGGGAGGACATGCTGTCAGTGTGCAGGGAGGGGGCAGCCTGGCACTGTGCAGGGAGGACATGCTGTGAGTGTGCAGGGAGGGGGCAGCCTGGCACTGTGCAGGGAGGACATGCTGTCAGTGTGCAGGGAGGGGGCAGCCTGGCACTGTGCAGGGCGAACATGCTGTCAGTGTGCAGGGAGGGGGCAGCCTGGCACTGTGCAGGGAGGACATGCTGTCAGTGTGCAGGGAGGGGGCAGCCTGGCACTGTGCAGGGAGGACATGCTGTCAGTGTGCAGGGAGGGGGCAGCCTGGCACTGTGCAGGGAGGACATGCTGTCAGTGTGCAGGGAGGGGGCAGCCTGGCACTGTGCAGGGAGGACATGCTGTCAGTGCGCAGGGAGGGGGCAGCCTGGCACTGTGCAGGGACGACATGCTGTCAGTGCACAGGGAGGGGGCAGCCTGGCACTGTGCAGGGAGGACATGCTGTGAGTGCGCAGGGAGGGGGCAGCCTGGCACTGTGCAGGGAGGACATGCTGTCAGTGCGCAGGGAGGGGGCAGCCTGGCACTGTGCAGGGAGGACATGCTGTCAGTGTGCAGGGAGGGGGCAGCCTGGCACTGTGCAGGAAGGACATGCTGTCAGTGTGCAGGGAGGGGGCAGCCTGGCACTGTGCAGGGAGGACATGCTGTGAGTGTGCAGGGAGGGGGCAGCCTGGCACTGTGCAGGGAGGACATGCTGTGAGTGTGCAGGGAGGGGGCAGCCTGGCACTGTGCAGGGAGGACATGCTGTGAGTGTGCAGGGAGGGGGCAGCCTGGCACTGTGCAGGGAGGACATGCTGTCAGTGTGCAGGGAGGGGGCAGCCTGGCACTGTGCAGGGAGGACATGCTGTCAGTGTGCAGGGAGGGGGCAGCCTGGCACTGTGCAGGGCGAACATGCTGTCAGTGTGCAGGGAGGGGGCAGCCTGGCACTGTGCAGGGAGGCCATGCTGTCAGTGTGCAGGGAGGGGGCAGCCTGGCACTGTGCAGGGAGGACATGCTGTCAGTGTGCAGGGAGTGGGCAGCCTGGCACTGTGCAGGGAGGACATGCTGTCAGTGTGCAGGGAGGGGGCAGCCTGGCACTGTGCAGGGAGGACATGCTGTCAGTGTGCAGGGAGGGGGCAGCCTGGCACTGTGCAGGGCGAACATGCTGTCAGTGTGCAGGGAGGGGGCAGCCTGGCACTGTGCAGGGAGGCCATGCTGTCAGTGTGCAGGGAGGGGGCAGCCTGGCACTGTGCAGGGAGGACATGCTGTCAGTGTGCAGGGAGGCCATGCTGTCAGTGTGCAGGGAGGCCATGCTGTCAGTGTGCACACTGTGCAGGGAGGGGCAGCCTGGCACTGCTCTCTGGGTGCACACAGCCCTCCCCTGGGCCACTCCTCTGCTCCTCTCCAGCTCTGGGCTATTTCTGGCTGTCAGTGTGAACTGATCACTGACACATGAGGATACAGTATCCAGCTGGGGACTTGTTGCTCTCTGATCATGACTGCTCCCTCTCCTGCGAACAATTCAGGTCTTCTACTGATCTCCAAACCTGAAGATGCCTCCTAAATCTCACCTAGTCAGGGGCTAATTTACTGCAAAGGCTCTAGTGGATTTATTTTTATTTTTATTTAATTTGATTTTTTAAATTAATTTCTCATTTTTTATTTTTTATTTTATTATTTTTTGCTTTACTACAAAAAAAATCGAAAAAAAGACTGTAAATTTGACCCAAAATGTCCGATAGCACTCCTAATGGAGAGAAGGACCCAGAAATTGAACTCTTTGTAAAGGTAAGTCCTTACTGGCTCCAAGAATGCCCAACAGTCTCTTATTTTAGTGGGCCAGGCACTTTTTATTTTATTTTATTTTTTTTGTGTTGTGTTTGGTTTTGTTGTTCTTTTGTATGCGCGGAGTTCTTGTTTCTAGACTTGTTAGGAATTTTAATTATAAGTTAGACCTGACCGTCTTGGCTGAGACAATGGGAGATGGGGGGCAGCTACTGTTTTCAGGTGCCCTGCATACACTGTACGTTGTTTTTTTTTATATCATTTTTTGGCCTTACACATGTTTCAATATTTTTTTATTTGGCTCCTGAATTAGTATTTTATTTTGCTTTAAAGAATTATTATTATCATCATTTTTTAGATATAATATCATCACAAAATAATATAATGTAATATAATAATAATTACCATTATTATTATTATTATTATTAATAATAATAATAATAATAATAAGTAATAAAGTAGTAATAATGTCAATAATTACAATTTATATTATCATTATTATAAATTAGAACTCTAAATATAATATTAATAATAAAAAAATAAAATTAATACCAAGTATTTGTGCTATTATTTGTATTACCAATATTATTAGTATTATTACATTGCCATATTAATCGTGCTTTTTATTGTCATTATCTTTTCATTTTATTTTTGCATTAATATTTTTTGTTCTCAATAAAAGTTATAATAATTATGAAAATTATTATTAAAAATAATAATAGCACAAAATGATATAATAGCCTAATGTAATAATTCGTATTAATTATTATTATTAACAAATAATGAATTAATGCAATAATGCTAAAAATAGTTATGATAACAAATATATATCACAACTAATATGATAATGTAATAATACTAATAAAAAATGATAGCACAAATAATACAATACTGTTCTGTTACATCTACTGTTACAATCACTATTATTACAAATAACAATCTAATAGTTTATATCAGTGATGACATTATTATTATTATTATTATTATTATTATTATTATTATTAAGTTCCTTTATGCTTACGCCAATAGGATTTTAATAGATGCCAAAATAGCAACATTCTTATATAAAGGAGGGTTGTTCCCACTCTTAATTTATCAATTATCCGTCTATATGTTAAACTGTGAATTAATTAAGACTTAAATTCTTATCGTCCGGCATCCAATAATCCAGAAAGTCTGATAGTCCGGTAATCCGTTGTTCTGACGCCTATTATTACGAGAACTGTGCCAATGTTGTGGATTGGCAGCCAAGCGTGCACACTGCCATCTTTGTGATCTGTGGAGGTCCAACCAGGAGGACATCCAGCAATCAGCAACTTGTCACCTCCCCTGTGGGACAACCCTAATTATGTGGTCAGAATCGTCTCGTGACCGTATCAGTGCTGTCTGCCCCTGCTGTTCGGAGGGCAGTGATGAAACGTCTCCTATGAAACGTGTGCGGTCAGGTTATCCCAGGCAGAAACAAGTCATGTAGAGCAAATGGCATCATGTGACTGTCCTGTCAAATCTCCCTGCTTAAGTCACTGCTTTGGTAGAAATGTGGCACTTGCATTTTCTTTGGTCCCCGGTCACCCATATTCGTGCGAAATTTCATAATCTCACAAAGTTACTGCAAAATATGAATTAAGTGTGACTTTTGTCGCAGGTGAGGTTGGACGGGTTGGTTTTTGGACAGGTATAAGAGCTTCAAGTGCAGAGGGGTAACTTTAAGGATCCTTCCCTGTCCCTAATGCTAGGGGCATCCTAGCTCTCCCTGCTACTTCTGATGGTGAAGATGCCAGGGCCACGTTCCTTGCCTGAATCCACCCTCAGTCTGTACCCTTCCCCCACCCAGGGAAGAGGGGAGTAGTAGTGTACCGTAATACACCAACCAGACTAACAAGGTAATATGAATAGGGATAAAGAAAAATACCAACTATACAATACACTCACAGAAACAACAGACTTATACACCGGGGAGTGGAGCATGGGGTGAAGCCAAACTAGGAGAAGAAAGGAAAATATCGCACACTCAAAACCTAGCAACAGTCACTGATAAAACCACCAATAATAACCAACAACCTCCAGCCATGCAGCACAAGCTAACTCTGACAATGAGTGCTAGCCAGGGCCCACTCTATGTAAGAGTGGCTAACAGTGAACAGCTGAGAGCCTTAATGTAGGAAAGCTTCCAGGAGCTCTGAACTGAGCATATTAACCCCTGCACTGCTAAAAGAAACTTACACTGTTTAACATGAAGGTGAGGTGCTTCTAATTTAGTGCAGGAGTAGGAGAAATCAGACGCTGCGGTCCCCTACAGTTACTCCTCTGCTTCCAAGTCCGCTCATACTGTTTGGGTTCATTTTAGAATGGTCCAGATATGCCTGTAATGGTGCCATTATACATAGGCTAATTACTTTTTTTTTGAGGGGAGTGAGAAATTTTCATGATTGGTAGCTAAACCCCTGGGGTTCTTTTCTTGTCCAAGTGAGTCTCGTGATTTCCACTATGGCATTTGATTCCCAGCTTGGATGCATTTTGCCTTATTTTTTGGCTTTGTAGGAGTTCATACTCCAATGTTAATGGGATTTTCCACTCCTGGGAATCTTAGAGATCTGTAGTGATCGGTGGCGATTTCCAGTAGTAAGGGTTTCCCAACAGTGCCGCCACAGGAGAAATTAGGTATTACACCGTTCAAATTCACATTTACTGGGTATATAATGGATGGATGTGCTGGGTCCTCCGCATCAAGGGATGCCCTTTGTGGGTCTCGGTAATGGATGAGAGTCCTGAACAGGATTTACCGTGCTCAATTGTAATTAAGCGCCACCCAAAGGTGGAAAAAAACATTAAACAATTGGTCTGTGTAATGCACATCAGGTGCTCTTAGTATTCGTTTACCTTTCTGGGTAATAGATGAGAGGGTCCTGTTTCCACTTCTCTCCATTTGCTTTATTAACCACCGTTATTAAAATATTTCTCCTAAACTTAATAACTCCTTTAAAATCCCCCCCCATTTTATAATATTATAAAAAGAAGTTCTGGATTGGTGTGATTTGGAAGCCACATGATGCTCAGTTTACTATAAAGAGCCGATGATTTTTCTGGTGCCCTTTGCAACTGCCCAGTTTGCCTGTTTGCCGGAGTTCTCCGCTGAGGCTCTAGAATGATCTCCATCCACAGATACAGGAATACAGAACAAAACAGTAATAATAACACATAACATGATTTCATGGCAAAAAATATGTGAGTATTACTGGTTCTCCTCCATCATGTGCCCTGGACGGTGGGATTTGCGCTCCCTTAGGCTTCAGGGCCCTGAATTGACTGTATCCTCTGCACCTCCTATAAGCCTCCCCTGTTGACCACTGGGCCTGCAAAATAATGGGCAGGAGAATCGATTTAGACACTTGAATCCTCTCTACACTGAGGCTAATAATATCCGGTGACTTTTCCAGATCACGCTCATTACTCACGGTCCTGTACCTTGTGCACTATGTCTGAACCAACAACAGGAAACACTGCAGCTCCACACGTTATGCAGGTGCGGAGATCAACTCCAGACCGGCAGGGGAACATGACCGTGTCTGCAGCCAAATTTCTGTATTTGCATGAATCATGGAGAGATATTTCATATCCCTGTTGACATACAGTACAGACCAAAAGTTTGGACACACGTTCTCATTTAAAGATTTTTCTGTATTTTCATGACTATGAAAATTGTAAATTCACACTGAAGGCATCAAAACTATGAATTAACACATGTGGAATTATATACTTAACAAAAAAGTGTGAAACAACTGAAATTATGTCTTATATTCTAGGTTCTTCAAAGTAGCCACCTTTTGCTTTGATGACTGCTTTGCACACTCTTGGCATTCTCTTGATGAGCTTCAAGAGGTAGTCACCAGGAATCGTTTTCACTTCACAGGTGTGCCCTGTCAGGTTTAATAAGTGGGATTTCTTGCCTTATAAATGGGGTTGGGACCGTCAGTTGTGTTGAGCAGAAGTCTGGTGGATACACAGCTGATAGTCCTACTGAATAGACTGTTAGAATTTGTATTATGGCAAGAAAAAAGCAGCTAAGTAAAGAAAAACGAGTGGCCATCATTACTTTAAGAAATGAAGGTCAGTCAGTCCGAAAAATTGGGAAAACTTTGAAAGTGTCCCCAAGTGCAGTGGCAAAAACCATCAAGCGCTACAAAGAAACTGGCTCACATGAGGACCGCCCCAGGAAAGGAAGACCAAGAGTCACCTCTGCTTCTGAGGATAAGTTTATCTGAGTGACCAGCCTCAGAAATCGCAGGTTAACAGCAGCTCAGATTAGAGACCAGGTCAATGCCACACAGAGTTCTAGCAGCAGACACATATCTACAACAACTGTTAAGAGGAGACTTTGTGCAGCAGGCCTTCATGGTAAAATAGCTGCTAGGAAACCACTGCTAAGGACAGGCAACAAGCAGAAGAGACTTGTTTGGCCTAAAGAACACAAGGAATGGACATTAGACCAGTGGAAATCTGTGCTTTGGTCTGATGAGTCCAAATTTGAGATCTTTGGTTCCAACCACCGTGTCTTTGTGCGACGCAGAAAAGGTGAACGGATGGACTCTACATGCCTGGTTCCCACCATGAAGCATGGAGGAGGAGGTGTGATGGTGTGGGGGGGCTTTGCTGGTGACACTGTTGGGGATTTATTCAAAATTGAAGGCATACTGAACCAGCATGGCTACCACAGCATCTTGCAGCGGCATGCTATTCCATCCGGTTTGCGTTTAGTTGGACCATCATTTATTTTTCAGCAGGACAATGACCCCAAACACACCTCCAGGCTGTGTAAGGGCTATTTGACCAAGAAGGAGAGTGATGGGGTGCTACGCCAGATGACCTGGCCTCCACAGTCACCAGACCTGAACCCAATCGAGATGGTTTGGAGTGAGCTGGACCGCAGAGTAAAGGCAAAAGGGCCAACAAGTGCTAAGCATCTCTGGGAACTCCTTCAAGATTGTTGGAAGAAAATTCCCGGTGACTAACTCTTGAAGCTCATCAAGAGAATGCCAAGAGTGTGCAAAGCAGTCATCAAAGCAAAAGGTGGCTACTTTGAAGAACCTAGAATATAGGTCTGTACTGTAGTTATAGGTGTCACTTGTAATGAGACCCCACGCATGGTTGTAACTAGAGCACTACGGGCCCTCCGTGTTGTTCAAATGTCCCATTGACAATGCCTCCTATGTGCCTCCATATACATTGGGGAAAATAAGTATTTGATACACTGCCAATTTTGCAAAGAATGGAGAGATCTGTAATTTTTATCGTAGATACACTTTACCTGTGAGAGACAGAATCTAAAAATAAAATCCATAACATCACATTGTAGGATTTTTAAATAATTAATTTGCATTTTTTTTGCATGAAATAAATATTTGATACAATAGTAAAACAGAACTTAATATTTGGTACAGAATCCTTTGTTTGCAATTACAGAGGTCAGACGTTTCCTGTAATTCTTGATCAGGTTTTCACAAACTGCAGTAGAGATTTTGGCCCCCTCCTCCATACAGTTCTTCTCCAGATCTTTCAGGTTTCGGGACTGTCCCTGGACAACATTGAGTTTCAGCTCCCTCTAGAGATTTTCTATTGGGTTCAGGTCTGGAGACAATACATGACCCCATCCATCCTCCCTTCAGTACAGTGCAGTTATTCTGCCCCCTTTGCAGTAAAACACCCCCAAAGTCTGCTGTTTCCCCCACCATGCTTCACGGTTGGGATGCTGTTCTTGGGCTTGTACTCATCCTTCAAATACAGCAAGTGGAGTTGATAAAAAAAAGTTCTATTTTGGTCTCATCTGACCACATGACCTTTTCCCATGTCTCCTCTGCATCATCCAGATGGCCATTGGTGAACTTCAAATGGGCCTGGACATGTGCTGTTGTGAGCTGGGGGACCTATGTGCCCTGCAGGATTTTAATCCATGTTGGCGTAGTATGTTACTAATGGTAATGTTTGAGACTGTGGCCCAGCTCTTTTCAGGCCATTGACCAGGTTCTACCTAGTAGTTCTGGGCTGATTCCTGACCTTTCTCAGGATCATCCCTGCCCCACAAGGTGAGATCTTGCATGGAGTCCCAGACCGAGGAAGATTGACAGTCATCTTGTGTTGCATCCATTTTCTAATTGTGCTAACAGTTGTTGCCTTCTCACCATGCAGCTTGCCTACTGTCCTGTAGCCCATCCCAGCCTTGTGCAGGTCTACAATTTTGTCCCTGGTGTCCTTAGACAGCTCATTGGTCTTGCCCATGGTGGAGAGGTTGAAGCTTTGCAGAGTAGGATGCTTCTTAGGCCGGCGTCACACATAACGTATAAAAAAATCGGACCGTTTTACATGGACGAGAATCGCACAAATGTTTAATGAACAGTGATCCATGTGCAATGCGAGGATGCGATTTCCTTGCATCAAAGTATCCGTATGGCATCCGTATTGCGAGATTTTCTCGCCGGCTTGCAAAATGGACATATAATGGATCCATGGGCTCAAATGTTCGTGAAAACATATATACAGTCTATAAATAGAGAATAATGTCTTATAATGAAAAAGAAACACACAAGTTTTTAAAATCTTTATTGTATGCTCAATCCAACTGAAGCCCTCATTCTCCTGTAAAAAATTCCAAAATAAAAAAGTAACAATATCGCATACCTGTCCGCCGTACAGTCATGTCCCACACTGTAAATTCATCTCAAGGGGTTAAATACTTTACAACCAGGAGCGGTGCTAATGCGGCCGCTCCCGGCTGTAAAAGACTGGGGAATTAATGAAATGCAGGGAACGGAGCTTCGGTGACTAGCGGCGATGTCACCGATGCTGCGCCTCCTGGCGGCATGAACTCATATGAACCCTGTAGCGTGGGAAAATATTCAGAAACTTTCCCACGCTACAGAGTTCATACCGCCAATGGGGCGGAGCTTCGGTGACATCACCACTCCATTCCCTGCATTTCATTAATTCCCCAGTCTTTTACAGCGCCTTTTCTGGGGTGGCTGGGGGCAGATGTTTTTAGACAGGGGGGGGCAATAACCATGGTCCCTCTCTAGGCTATTAATATCTGCCGTCCGTCACTGGCTTTACCACTCTGGCGGAGAAAATTGTGCGGGAGCCCACGCCAGTTTTTTCCATGAATTAACCCTTTAATTTAACAGCTCCAAAACACAGACAACTAACATTATTAGTGAGGGACATATAAAAATATAACGGATATGCAATGGTTTAGAATTCTTCTGGTTGGTTGGTCGGTGATCAAATACTTATTTCAGGCAATAAAATTCTAATTAAATATGTAAAAATCCTACAATGTGATATTCTGTTTTTTATTTTTAGATTCTGTCTCTCACAGGTGAAGTGTACCGATGATAAAAATGACAGATCTCTGCATTCTTTGTAGGTGGGAAAACTTACAGAATCAGCCGTACTTATCAAAATACTTATTTTCCCCACTGTATCACTAAGGGTCCCTATATTTAATAATGGTCCCTATGTGCCTCCATATATTAATAATGCTCCTTATGTGTCGCCATATACTGTATCCATGTTGGCCCCCTATGTGCCTCTATGTATTAATAATGGACACTTCTTGCCCCCCATACATTAATAAGATACTTTCTATACCTCCATTTTTTAATAAGGCCCCCTTCTCTGCCTCCATATATTAATAGTGCCCCCTTCTGTACCTCCATGTCAATAAGACCCTTTCTATGCCTCCATTAATTAATAAGACACCCACCTGTGTCTACATATATTAATAATCGGCCCTTATGTACCACCAGATATTAATAATTCCCTTTTCTATCTTACATAGGACCCTGTGAGCCTTCTTAGTAAACACCATAAAAGGTAGCAGTAAGCTGCCAATTAGTGGTGGGGGCGGGGTTACACAGATTAGCCTGACTGCTGTGCATGTGACACCTAGTCCTGCAGTGATAATCTCCTGCTGATAAAACACTGATTGTTTTGAAACTGTGCAGATGATACATCATTGGAATTAGGCTTTCTGTGCCTACATCATGCTGCTCTCAGATTACATAGCAAAAACCTGCTGCCACATTCCCTTCATGCAGGCTGTGATTGACCAGAGTAAGTGACGGGGAAGGGAGACCATGACCCAGGTATGGTTGAACCCTTGTTACACCACAGCCCCTACACCTGGGTTTCCTATCATATGTATGTGTGAGATTAATAGAAATCTCCGCATGAACTATATTATAAATGGCCTAGGGTGCCGGATAAAGCAAAAAAAGTGTGTTTACTGTTATCTGTTCGTGACATAAGCAATATTAAGTGAACGCTGCCGCCAAACGATTGTAGCAGTCACAGTTTTGTCGGAGCCGAAGAAGCGCTCGGTCAGCTGGAGCTGGGAGATGTGACCTTATATTATTATTATTATTATTATTATTATTTATTGTTTATTGTTATAGCGCCATTTATTCCATGGCGCTTTACAAGTGAGGAGGGGTATACATAATAAAAACAAGTACAATAATCTTGAACAATACAAGTCATAACTGGTACAGTAGGAGAGAGGACCCTGCCCGCGAAGGCTCACAGTCTACAAGGGATGGGTGAGAATACAGTAGGTGAGGATAGAGCTGGTCGTGCAGCGGTTTGGTTGATCGGTGATTACTGCAGGTAGTAGGCTTGTCGGAAGAGGTGGGTCTTCAGGTTCTTTTTGAAGGTTTCGATGGTAGGCGAGAGTCTGATGTGTTGTGGTAGAGAGTTCCAGAGTAGGGGTGATACGCGAGAGAAATCTTGTATACGATTGTGGGAAGAGGAGATAAGAGGGGAGTAGAGAAGGAGATCTTGTGAGGATCGGAGGTTGCGTGTAGGCAGGGGCGTAGCTAGAGCTTTTGCCGCCCGGGGCTGTTCCCGAGTTTGGTGCCCCCCCCCCCCAGAATGTATGCGATTTGCACACTTAGGCTACTTTCACACTAGCGTTAACTGCAATACGTCGCAAATGCGTCGTTTTGCCGAAAATACGCATCCAGCAAAAGTTCTTGCTGGATACGTTTTTTCGTCATAGACTAACATTAGCGACGCATTTGCGACGCATTGCCAAACGTCGCGTCCGTTTTGCGACGCTTGGGCGTGTGGTAGCGGACCGTCGTGAGAAAAAAAACGTTACATGTAACGTTTTTTGCTCACGACGGTCCGCTTTTTCCGACCGCGCATGCGCGGCCGGAACTCCGCCCCCACCTCCCCGCACCTCACAATGGGGCAGCGGATGCGTTGGAAAAATACATCCGCTGCCCCCGTTGTGCGGCGGAGACCACGCTAGCGTCGGGAACGTCGGCCCGACGCACAGCGACGGGTCTTTCCCGACGCTAGTGTGAAAGTAGCCTTAGTCATGTACCGACAAGCTCCTCTGCCTTAAGCTCCCAATGTTCAGTAAAAACTGAGAGAAGCAGAAGAGAAGCTCGTTGTCACAGGACCATGAGTATGAAAGCCGCATATGAGTGAAGTGTCCATGTGTCGACTACTGGAACCTGCAGAGCTGAATCCTGACATCGCAGCTTCTGAATTCTCACATCGAATGCATTGCACACTTTTAGGATTCTCCCTGGCCGGTGGACGGTCATGTCAGCACAAGCATGGGATTTGTATACTTCTGACCACATTCCGACTAGACGTGCCCGGCCTCGCTCAGTTCGTTTTCATTGAGTGAGGCCACACATGTCTAGTCAGCACGTGACTGCATGTATGTAAATCGCCGGCACGAGAGAATCCTGACAGTGTGCAGGGCGCACTGGGAGAATTCAGAAGTCTGCAGTCACACAGAATGACTGCAGACTCATCACAAACCTGGACATCCCCTTTAATGCTCCTAACATAAATAAAAACATGAGTTAGTTAGTATCACACATAACCTTCACATCCAGGTACCTTATAGATGATGTCGTCTCTGGAGTCGTTCTCCTTCTTTTCTTCATCTTATCCAGACCCCATGATGAGTTTTCTCATCCACAGCCGTCTCTGCAGACTTCCATCTTCTCTGCTCTTTTGCAGAAAATCTCCACATGACGCCCTTAAAGATACAAATGTCATTATAATGCTCCTGAATAAAAAATTGCCCCTCACTATATTGTCTGCATAAAATATGACCCCCATACTGTCCCTCTTATGGTACTTGCTCTTCACACTGACCTCCCCTTTCTATACCGGCCCCCTCTTCACACTGTCCTCTCACACTGTGTCCCCCCTATAGGGCCCAGTATTTATACTGTACTCTCTCATCACACTCCCCCTCCTTGGTATACTGTCCCCTCCTGGCTGTGCCCTTACACTGTCCCCCATGCTACGCATGCACACATCCCAACACCCTCACTCCCCGTATTCTGTCCACATAAGTTTTTCACATCGCTACTCATACTGTGTCCGCATACATTCCCCTGTTTGACCCCAAACTGTCTGCACCCATCCCCCCATACTGTTTCCTCATATATGCCCCCCCATCTCCCCCTTTGCTCTTCATTTTGTGTCCTTAGATCTCCCCCACACATTAAATCCCCCCATCCCCATGACAAATCTCCTCCCACACACATTCAATCCCCCATCTCCACTCCAATTCTCCCCACACACAATAAATCCCCCCATCTCCACTCATATTAAATCTCCCCCCAACAATAAATCCCCCCTCCCTACTCACATTAAATCCCCCCCCACAATAAATCCCCCCTCCCTACTCACATTAAATCTCCCCCCACAATAAATCCCATCTCCACCCATATTAAATATCCCCCATCCAATAATATATCCCACCATCCCCACTCACATTAAATCCCCCCACAATATATCCCCCATCCCCACTCACATTAAATCCCCCCACAATATATCCCCCATCCCCACTCACATTAAATCCCCCCACAATATATGCCCCCCATCCCCACTCACAGTAAATCCCCCCACAATATATGCCCCCCATCCCCACTCACAGTAAATCCCCCCACAATATATGCCCCCCATCCCCACTCACAGTAAATCCCCCCCACAATATATGCCCCCCATCCCCACTCACAGTAAATCCCCCCACAATATATCCCCCCCATTCCCACTCACAGTAAATCCCCCCCACAATATATGCCCCCCATCCCCACTCACATAAAATCCCCCCACAATATATCCCCCCCATCCCCACTCACAGTAAATCCCCCCATCCCCACTCACAGTAAATCCCCCCACAATATATGCCCCCCATTCCCACTCACAGTAAATCCCCCCACAATATATCCCCCCCATCCCCACTCACAGTAAATCCCCCCACAATATATGCCCCCCATTCCCACTCACAGTAAATCCCCCCACAATATATCCCCCCCATCCCCACTCACAGTAAATCCCCCCCCCATCCCCACTCACAGTAAATCCCCCCACAATATATCCCCCCCATTCCTACTCACAGTAAATCCCCCCACAATATATGCCCCCCATCCCCACTCACATAAAATCCCCCCCATTCCCACTCACAGTAAATCCCCCCACAATATATGCCCCCCATCCCCACTCACATAAAATCCCCCCCACAATATATCCCCCCCATCCCCACTCACAGTAAATCCCCCCACAATAAATCCCCCCCTGCACCTTCGGTGTCTTCAGCTCCACTGGAGCACTTAGCACCGCTCTGTGTCTCCTGCTCTGCTTCTGCCGCGCAGGTGAGTGACGTCAGCAGCGTGATCACATGACCTGATCACGTTGCTGGCGTCGCTCTGACCCGGAAGTCAGAGCTCAATTGTACTACTCGCATCTCAGATGCAGTACAATTGAACACTGGGAGCCGGCGTGCCGCAGCTTCTCTGTGTCGGCTGTCAGCTTGACAGTCGGCACAGCGAACAGCTGACTCCCAGTGCGGGGGCGGCAGAATGCAACCGCCGGGGGGGACACTGCGGACCGCCGCTTTAGGCGGCCCGACTGCGCCCGGCCGGGGCACATGCCCCGGCTGCCCCCCCCCCCTAGATACGCCAGACTGACGACCTCACCCCCGCATTGTGCCGCCCCCCGCATTGTGCCGCCCGGGGCGGCCCGCCCCCCCCGCACCCCTTTCCTACGCCACTGCGTGTAGGAAAGTACCGGGAGACGAGGTCACAGATGTATGGAGGAGACAGGTTGTGGATGGCTTTGTATGTCATGGTTAGGGTTTTGTACTGGAGTCTCTGGGCAATGGGGAGCCAGTGAAGGGATTGACAGAGGGGAGAGGCCAGAGAATAGCGGGGGGACAGGTGGATTAGTCGGGCAGCAGAGTTTAGAATAGATTGGAGGGGTGCGAGAGTGTTTGAGGGGAGGCCACAGAGCAGGAGGTTGCAGTAGTCAAGACGAGAGATGATGAGGGCATGGACTAGGGTTTTTGCAGATTCTTGGTTGAGGAATGAACGGATTCGTGCAATATTTTTGAGTTGAAGTCGGCAGGAAGTGGAAAGGACTTGGATATGTGGTTTGAAGGAGAGATCAGCGTCAAGGATAACCCCGAGGCAATTGTATTGTTGGAATACCCCTTTAAGAAGCAGCACAGTTGCAGCTGTGAGCTGATTTCAGTAGGAGCTGGGCGCAGCAGCACAGCCCCGCTCCACCTGCACAAACAGCCATTAATCATTACTGAGGTGATGTTACAATGGAGAAGCGAACAATGCGCTGGAATCCTTCCTGTAACTATTCCATGTCAGACATGTCAGGTTTTGGTTACACCCACCTGACCGGTGCGGGCAGTCTGTGACCGCTGCAGGCAGTCTGTGACCGCTGCAGGCAGTCTGTGACCGGGGAGATAGACCGCCGTCAGTCATCACTGCATTTCCCTATCAGGCCACACTGCTCTACCCCACGGGCGTCCTAGGGGGTTTGTGATTCCAATCAGATGATATATTGACCATATGGGTGGTGCGGGCCTAGGGGGCCTAGGTAGTAGTGGCCCCACCTGGCACGCCGGGGTTAGTATGAAAGGTCTGACTGGCCGCGCATCCGCATGTTCCAGAAATGATGGCAGATCCTGTCGAGTTGGGTATAAAAAGTGTTAAAATATCAAAACCCTCAAAAATCCCCCCTGGTTATATAATGAAGAGAAACCTGACAATTAGGTTTCAGGATGAGATCCTGCTGTGACCATAAGGAAGTCGGAGAGGTGTTGGGTCTGAGAAAAAGGTAGCGAGATGTCAGACTGAGCTTAAAGGGAACTTGTCAGGTTACACTTTGTGTCTGATCTGTGGGACGCATGGTCCAGAGCAGGAGGAGCGGAGCTGACTGATATGTAGGAGGATTGCAAGGAGAGAGTCAGTATAACTTATATTATATGGATGTAATCCCTGCTCATACTTTGCTTAGGAGTCCAGTGGGTGGTCATCCTTAATAATTGACTGCTTAGGAGTCCAGTGGGTGGTCATCCTTAATAATTGATTGCTTAGGAGTCCAGTGGGTGGTCATCCTTAATAATTGACTGCTTAGGAGTCCAGTGGGTGGTCATCCTTAATAATTGACTGCTTAGGAGTCCAGTGGGTGGTCATCCTTAATAATTGATTGCTTAGGAGTCCAGTGGGTGGTCATCCTTTATAATTGATTGCTTAGGAGTCCAGTGGGTGGTCATCCTTAATAATTGATTGCTTAGGAGTCCAGTGGGTGGTCATCCTTAATAATTGTCTGCTTAGGAGTCCAGTGGGTGGTCAGCCTTAATAACTGACTGCTTAGGAGTCCAGTGGGTGGTCATCCTTAATAATTGATTGCTTAGGAGTCCAGTGGGTGGTCATCCTTTATAATTGATTGCTTAGGAGTCCAGTGGGTGGTCATCCTTAATAATTGATTGCTTAGGAGTCCAGTGGGTGGTCATCCTTAATAATTGACCGCTTAGGAGTCCAGTGGGTGGTCATCCTTAATAATTGACCGCTTAGGAGTCCAGTGGGTGGTCATCCTTAATAATTGACCGCTTAGGAGTCCAGTGGGTGGTCATCCTTAATAATTGACCGCTTAGGAGTCCAGTGGGTGGTCATCCTTAATAATTGACCGCTTAGGAGTCCAGTGGGTGGTCATCCTTAATAATTGATTGCTTAGGAGTCCAGTGGGTGGTTATCCTTAATAATTGACTGCTTAGGAGTCCAGTGGGTGGTTCTTCTCAGAGATTGACCCCTTAGGAGTCCACTGGGTGGTCCTTTTCAGTGACTGAGACTGCTTAGGAGTCCAGTGGGTGGTCATCCTTAATAATTGACCGCTTAGGAGTCCAGTGGGTGGTCATCTTTAATAATTGATTGCTTAGGAGTCCAGTGGGTGGTCATCCTTAATAATTGACCGCTTAGGAGTCCAGTGGGTGGTCATCCTTAATAATTGACTGCTTAGGAGTCCAGTGGGTGGTCATCCTTAATAATTGACTGCTTAGGAGTCCAGTGGGTGGTCATCCTTAATAATTGACCGCTTAGGAGTCCAGTGGGTGGTCATCTTTAATAATTGATTGCTTAGGAGTCCAGTGGGTGGTCATCCTTAATAATTGACCGCTTAGGAGTCCAGTGGGTGGTCATCTTTAATAATTGATTGCTTAGGAGTCCAGTGGGTGGTTATCCTTAATAATTGACTGCTTAGGAGTCCAGTGGGTGGTTCTTCTCAGAGATTGACCCCTTAGGAGTCCACTGGGTGGTCCTTTTCAGTGACAGACTGCTTAGGAGTCCAGTGGGTGGTCATCCTTAATTGATTGCTTAGGAGTCCAGTGGGTGGTCATCCTTAATCATTAACTGCTTAGGAGTCCAGTGGGCTTATAAATGATTAATTGTCAATCACTGATTAGTGTCATCCACTGGTCTATCAGTCATTGGTTAGGACCTCCCACTGGACTCCTTGTCATCAGTCATTAGTTAGGACCGCACACTGGACTCCTTGTCTGTCAGTCACTAGTTAGGACTGCACACTGGACTCCTTGTCTGTGAGTCACTGGTTAGGACCGACCACTGCACTCCTTGTCTGTGAGTCACGGGTTAGGACCGCCCACTGGACTCCTTGTCTGTCAGTCACTGGTTAGGACTGCTCACTGTACTCCTTGTCTGTGAGTCACTGGTTAGGACCACCCACTGGACTCCTTGTCTGTCTGTCACTAGTTAGGACCGCCCACTGGACTCCTTGTCTGTGAGTCACTGGTTAGAATCACCCACTGGACTCCTTGTCTGTAAGTCACTAGTTAGGACCGCCCACTGGACTCCTTGTCTGTCTGTCACTAGTTAGGACCGCCCACTGGACTCCTTGTCTGTGAGTCACTGGTTAGAATCACCCACTGGACTCCTTGTCTGTAAGTTACTGGTTAGGACCGCCCACTGGACTCCTTGTCTGTAAGCCACTGGTTAGGACCGCCCACTAGACTCCTTATCTGTGAGTCACTGTTTAGGACTGCCCACTGGACTCCGAAGCATAGTAAGAGCAGGGATTTAAAGTATATAAAATACAAGTTCTACTGAACCTTTCACCACAAATGTATATATTAACCTGCACAGCTCCTCCTCCTCTGTAGTATATGTCGTGGATATGCCATCAATATCTAAGGTGAGGCAGACCGAAGTTAGAGATCCACCCATTATATTAATTACACTTGCCTTGGAAAAAGATGGGTGATGACCGGTTTACCAGTCCCAGACTGGGCCCTGCTGCTGTCTGATGCATATGGTGTGTGGAGAGAGGCACTGTGACCCATTATTATGGAATCCCCTTAATGAGGCATGTTATCCCAGCCGCTCCATTAACCCATCAGGAGAATTTGGGGCTTTATCATATCCGAAATGAAAATGAAATCACCTCCTCGATCCTTTGATTCTTGCTTAGTATTGATGTTCTCAGTCCTGCAGGAGATGGCCGACTTCTCCTTGGTGCACACATCGCTGCCAACAATCCTGATTGTCCAAATCCAGTTCCGTCAAATTTAGGGCAAACTTGGGTGCAGCGTTTATTAACATCCCACCCCAAAGTGGGGATTCCTGGGCAGCTCAAGGGTGAGGGCAATGGGACTTAAAGGGGTTTTCTAGCCTTTTGTCTTCCGGTGTACTGCGCTGTTTGCCCGGTGGCGCTGTGCTCTTGAAGACTGACAGTGGTCGTGGCATGGTCGCTCCACTGGTCCGAACTGAGCGCTCTCCCATGCTGTTAGCAGTGATGGAGCATTGGCGCTCATTACCTAGGAAACCGGCCACCTATGATAGACTGCAGAGGTGGCCGGTAACCTATGCAACGAGCAGTGAACTATAGAATCAAAACTTCTCCTGTTCTTGGGGAACTGAAAAGATTTTTAACATAAGATAAACTGCAAAGTTGCTTGTTTTTACGAGAACTCTGCGCTGTAACACATTTGAGAAGTTGCGACGACAACCCCTTTAAATGTCTCGATGTCACCAACTTTAATATTGGTAAGTATGGCCCATAATTTGTAATATGACCAACGTGTTGCCGTACACGTGTGCGCGCATGGTATACGATGGGTCGGGAGCTGGCGCATGTTGCCATGCCTGACCATTGCTGAGATTGGTGCATGGACCCGTATACATCTGTATACACACGTACAGGTGACTGCGGAGGGAGTAAATATATACCGGAGGAGATAATGAGGGCTGTAATCTGGGAGAAGCAGACCAGTATACAGAGTCAGCCATGTGTAAGACCAGGGCTCATAATTCTACATAGTGACACAGGCCAGGCCTTCTTATCAGCCAATACCTTCTGTGGTGTCTTATCTGGCTTCCTCCCTAGTAACCCCATCCCTGACAACAACAACAACAACAACATAGAAAAGGCCCACATGATGAAAGGGAAGGGCATGCAGCAGGCTGGGCACTCAGGGGTTAAGGGCGACATGCTCCGCCGCCGGGCTTCAGTCATTCTGCTTCAGGTTGTGGTTCCTAATTCTCAGGATTTGTCTTTTTGCACCTTGTGTTTCCTTTGAGTGTGAATGGCGGAAGCAGTGATCTTTTCATTGCCTTGTAAAGAAGAACCGGACCCTAACCCCCGCCAGTCCTTTCTGTGCGCCCACACACATAGCGCCTCCTGTGAAGCCCCATTCACTGCAATACCCCTTTCATGGCTCCCAATGTATGATGGCTCCCCACATAGTATAACGACCCCGCACACAGTGTGATGTCGAAAAGACACCCCCTCACACACATCATGATGCCCCCCTACATTGTCCTCCACACAGTATGGTGCTCCCACAGTGCCCTTACACATTATGGCACCACAGTGCTTCCACACATTATAATGCCCATCACAGTGTCCCCCACACAGTAAGATGCCCCCACAACATTATAACGCCCCACACAGTGTCCTCTATACATTATGATGCCACCACAGTGCCCCCACATTATGATGCCCCGATAGTGATCCCAAACAGTAAAATACCTCCACAGTACCCCCTAAACATTATAATGCTTCTACAGTACCCCCACACACATTATGATGCCCCACCAACATTGTCTCCCACACAGTATGGTGCTCCCACAGTGCCCTTACACATTATGGCACCACAGTGCTCCCACACATTATAATGCCCATCACAGCGGCCCCCACACAGTAAGATGCCCTCACAACATTATAATGCTTCATACACTGTCTACTTTAAATTATGATGCCGCCACAATGCTGCCCATATTATATCCCCATAGTACCCCAAACAGTAAAATGCCCCCACAGTGCTCCCTACACATTATAATGCTTCTACACATTGCAATGCCCATACATTATAATACCCCCACATTGTGATGCCCTCAGACATTATGATGCCCCCACAGTGCCCCTACACATGCCACCACTGTAATTCCAGTCACAGTGTCCCACACACAGTAAGATGCCATCACGACATTATAATGCCCCACTGAGTGGCCTCTATAAATTATGATGCTCCCACAGTACCCCCACACAGTATGATTCCCTCACAGTGCCCCCAAACATTTGTGATTGTGCCTGCTGCTCTGAGACTCAGACGCACAGGATGGATGGTGGAGCAGGAGGCTGACATCTCCCTCCTCTACCCTTGATGGCACAGATACAGTTGACACCAGGACGTACTTCCGACCTCCCAGGACAGCAGGATACAGTCCCAAATCCAGGAATGTTTTTCTGCATCAGTTAGAATTTGTTTGTCACATCTCTCCCAGAGAATCGGGAGATAGTATAAATGTATTTCTTATTAACTGTGAGGGGCAGTTAAAGGTGATGTCCACCGCTCTTGAAACCTATTGTGATGAGTTGGTAACAGAAGCTGCAGTTGACTGCACATCACAATGGACAAGTATGAGGGTCCACTAAAACAGCTGCTGCTCTTACCATTTAAGATGGCTCCCAAGGCACATGTTCTCTGGGACGCATAAGCCTCCTGGAAAGCAGTGAAGACAGAGCTCCGGGGTCCTATGGTGGATTCAGAAGGTGGGCAACAAGGTGAGGGTGTAAAGGGCACTCAGAATAGGCAAATATCAATACACATGAGTTCAGGGCCTGTACAGACACTGAATAAGCAGGGGCCTTAGTAGCAGAATTATGAATGCAGCTGGGAAGAACATTCTAATACAAGTAACGTATAGAGAACCTATGTAGAACATAGACAACGATAATTGACGGTGTGATGCCCGGCTCCTGGCAATCGTATGTCCTGCACCTAATCAGGGCCATGTTCTTCTTCACATAATATAGTGATGATCAGCGGATGAAACGTTCTGTGATAATCAGAGTCAGCGACAATAGGATTTGTTTTTATTTTCGGTTAAGATTAAAAGGAAATGAGTAAAGCAAGAATCATGTGCAGAACAGAGTGAGGATTATCGGAGGAAGTGAGGAGAGGCGTATCAGCCCGGGAGCAGAGGAAACTCGCCCACGACTGACACCATCATGTAGGATCGCAAACCGAATGATCGTTACTGCTGCTCAGCTCCTATTGAAGTGAATGTGGTCTAAGCTGCAGTACCTGAGAACCTCCAGTACATGGTGTATGGAGCTGTGCTGCCCTAGTTCTGCACACTGTGAACGGACACTACAGATAGCTGATAGTGGAGGAGCCACCACCAATCTTATAGATAGGTCCTCAATCTCTGTGTCCTGGACAACCCCTTCAAATTCTTCCCCATCTACTAGCTGCTGCTCGATGGGGGATCTGTATAAGTAAAAATGCAGTTAGCTCCCCCTACTGGTGGCTGTAGGCCCCCAATATGCTAAATACCATTATGTTCAAAGTTGCAGCAGAAAGTTTCTCAAGTAAATATGTAAAACTCTTTAGGGAAATCAGCAGCGACAAATCCAGTTACTCGGATTCTGACACAGATTATGGTGTTCACGTACCTGAAGATAACAGCTAGGAGTAGAATAAAAAGCATACTATAGTCAGAATGGAGCTCATATTCTCTTTATGGTTTGATGTTCTTTTTTTTCAACTTTGGCATGATAGTTCATTTAAAAAGAACTATAGACACACTTTTTTTGTTTTTTTTACTAAATACATTGATCATCCTTTCCCAAAAAAATAATGTTAAAAAGGAACTGTCACTTGCAAAAAAACCCCAAAGAAACTGAACTAGATACCTTACAAAAATCCAGGCGTTCCCCTACTTCTAGTTCTTTCTTCTGTTTTGTGCTGAGTCGCTACTTTGTAGAGTCACTTTTTTTTTGCTTTTGGAGCGCGGTATGTGAAATCTCTGCCCTGCGGTCCAACTGGGCGTTTCTTCAGAGTCTTCTCTGAGGTATACGCTTTCTCCCCTCCCTCCCAGACACTGCCAGTCACAGCTCGTCAGCTAATCAAGCAGTTGATCAGTCTCATCGAGCTGTGATTGGCATTGCCTGATTGGGAGGGGTGGAAGTGCACGCTTTCAGAGAAGACTCTGAAGCAACGCCCAGTTGGACTGCAGAGCAGAGATTTCACATACTGTGCGCCAAAAGCAACAAAAGTGAATATCTGTGCAATGGAGCGACGCAGCGCAAAACGGAAAAAAGCTGCAGAATCAGAGGCGCTCAGGGATTTTTACAAGGTATTTAACTCAATTTTTGGAGAAAGGGACAGGTTTTTTTTAAAGGGCTTGTTTATCCTCAGGCCAGATCCCAGTACCTGTACAAAAGATCAGAATACAGGGGTCATTGGCAATTTCTCCTGGGGTTGTTCTCAGGATCCAATGTTATTGTTGAAGGACACTGTTTCTCCTGCAGCGTCCACTTCTGGTAAAACGTGGCATTACGTTGTGTCTTGTTAAATATATTAGGTGCTGTGTAATATATGGTCACACTGAGTCCTCCAGAGTCCTCCCGAGGAGGAGGCACTGTTAGCATCGGCTGTCCGTTGAATGGGGTATTCCTCTTTACTATTATCATATACTCTAATAATTAGATTGTTCCTGGTTTCAAACTATCGGACTGCCCCTTTAAACCTAGTTAAATGCAGCCCGAAAAGCAATTAACCATTGTTTAGTTGACGAAATGATGAAAATCTATTTTTAGATGTTTGTGGAACTGTGCAGAATTTATTACAGAACATAAATGTATTATTGACCTCAGTTTATGGCTGGTGACTACACGTTGTGAAGTTTGACGTATGGCTGCCAGGACTTTATAGCATTATTACACAGGAGTGTCATGGGAGCAGCAGAAATAACGCTCCGGAGCAGCCGTGACCTGGTGCCGCACATCCCTGGCCGCCGGTGCGCAGTGCTGACGCTGCTCCGAGTTCCTATTTTTAACCTTCCCTGTTAGATGATACATGAGACAGTTTGGTGTCACAATGTCTGAAGGGACAAGTCTTTAAGCACCTTAAATGTTCCCCGAGGAATGGGCCATGCCGTTACAATGTGTCATCACATATCTCTGATACCAGATACTGCTCTGCAAATAGAGAATGGAAGGACAGGTAAGGACAGCTGCCGTGGCCACAACATTCTTACCTTGCCCTGTGTGACCCGTATTATACCCAACACTTAAAATATATCCCAAAAAGTCATCTACTTTTACTGCACTCTATCTATTTTTTCAATGTACGCCCCGACTATAAATGATAGCCCCATTATAAGTCAGTAAGGTTTTTGCTTAGCCGGTTATAGGGGATTGATGATGTCATAGCTCACGAGCTCTAAGCGATGACATCATTAGAAAACTAATTAGAAGTAAAAATGGAGATATAAGAGCTCACTGACTAAAAGCCGTGACATCATTAATTACTAGTAATAAAAAATGATGACATCAGAGATCAAGTGTGTCCTTACATACAGAAAGCTATCGTGGAGAGGCAGAAGCCATGTAATGTGTGAGAGATGACATCATTATTTACTAATCAAAAAGGAAAGTGGTGACATCAGAGCTCGCCGATTAAAACTGATGACATCATTAATCAATAGTCATAAGAGAAAGTGATGATACCGGAGCTCGTGACACAGACGTGATGACAACGTTAAGTACTAATAGGAGAAAGTGATGACATCATTAGTCACTGATCATCAGAGAAAATTAACCAAAAAAGTTGCACCCAGTAGTGCTAAAGCAACCAACGACAAAGTGGTCTCAATACTGTCTCAAGCCTTGTCGTTGGTTGATGGGCATGCATAAATTGGCCAAATTATGTGCTAAGCTTCTCAATTTTTCCTAGTATCCAGAAGCAGTATTGCTATTCATATTTCATATATTTCACATTGACATGCTTTAGCACTACAGAGTGCAGCTTTTTTTGTTTATTGTATATGGAGGTAGCTACTCCTAGTTCGCACCTGTTCACATTAACTTGGAAGTGCCAGTCAGCCTTTTTGTCATAAGAGAAAATGATGACGTTGGAGTTCATTAATTAGACGTGATGACAACATTAAGTGCTAATAGGAGAAAGTGGTGACATCAGAGTTCACCGATTAAACGTGATGACATCATTAGTCACTGATCATAAGAGAAAATAATGATACCAGAGCTCACGAACTAAACGTGATGACAAAATGAATCGGTGATTTCATAAAGTGGTGACATCAGAGCTCCCTGACATCATTAATGACAGCTCATTAAGCCTCATTTAGACGTCCACTTATCAAGGCCCGTGTACGGATTGTGATGCTCCAAGTGGCTGCGGGTCTACTGATCTGAAAGTCACAGCCTCATAGAAATATATAAAGTTGTCAAATTCGAGTGAGAAGAACCACCACCGGTATATGCAACACAGATGTCTCAAAAAGCCTTGACCATCTACCAATAGCAGTTGTGGTGAGGAGCAAAAGGGAACCCCTGTTCTAGTGATGGAGGCAGCAATTGGTGACAATGCTGCTCATTACTATAGGTGGTGATGTCAGGTTTACTCAAACATTTGTGCCAATCGGTCAAAACATTGACCACTAAAGCACGGATTGACAATGGTGATCCTGATCTGAGCGAGACAGATTCATGTATTTCTATGAGGTTGTCACGCTTGGGTCAGGAGACCTGTGGCCAGTCCGTGCATTGTGGTTTGAGATCGAACCGAAATCCACGGACTTCTGAATGAGCCCTTATCATAATTAAAAAGTGGTGACCTGCAGCCCATATAGGCGGTTTTGGAGGAGTATGATCTTACTGACTGATTCCTTTTACTTTGTTGATGGATGCTGCCAACGTTGGTCCCTCAGGGTCTACTTGGTTCCCCCGATAGGCGATGGTCCCAGAGGTGGGTCACCATTTATCGGACCTTTATGTCATGTTTTATCAATAGTATGAGATAGTATGAGATAAGAGTAAAGGTAAGGACTGGGAGAAATGGTCTGATAAAATGCCAACGTCAACTGCCGAAGACCAGAGAATTTTGCGTACAAAAGATAATACCTCCCACTGCCTCATATGTAATTGTATCACGAGCTTGGAAGTCTTGTGATGGCTCCTTCATTAACGTGTCAGGCAGAAGGCCAGATTAAACAGTGATGTATTTCAAGCTGACGAGTAAAACTACCTGAGTCATCCTTTTCCAGAACTGAAAACATTTAGGACTTGGGAGCCGGTTAGAACCTTATATTAGGGAGTTTCAGTATCATATTCAGGGTGTTACGATTCTTCGCAGATGATCTCCCAGCCATGTTGTCAGAATAGAGAGGGAAATGAATGGAAAGTGCCCTGCGCAACGCCTTATTTTGACTACTCGTTATGATTTGCCACATAGTGTCCAAATAATATTCCCAAAAAGAACCCCCTTAACATTGCCATACAGTCGACTCTACTTGGTTCTTATTGGAGATCGCCACAAAAGGTGTACGATTTCATGGGCTTTCTATAGGTCTGTTGCCCTCTCTTCCAATGTTGGAGTACACTGGACACTTGGGCCAGGATATGTGATGTGACTGCACTCAACATGGTGACATCACATAAGACTAGATGTTCAGCTAAATATTATTTAGGACACCATTGATTCCATGGTGCTGTACATGAAAGGCCTAACATACTAAATACATACATAAATTACAGTGAATAAAGTAACCATGACGGACTGGTACAGAATGGAGAGGGTCCTGCCCATGAAGGCTTACTGTCTACAGGGCAATGGGGAAGGAGATAGTAGGTTGGGGGGTTGTGGTGGTGAGGTGGGTTATTGTAGGCTGTATGCTTTCTAGAAGAGATATGTTTTTTCAAGTTGCGTCTGAACATTCCAAATGTGGTGGATATTCGGATGTGTTAGGGCGCGGAATTTCAGATGATGAGGGATACTTGGGAGACATTTAGGTGAGAAACATAAAAGTGTGGAGGAGAAAAGAAGGTCTTGGGAGGATCAGAGATTACACGTGAGAAGATATCAGAAGATTAATTTGGAGATATATGAAGGAGGTTATGGATGACATTGTAGGTCAAAGTAGTAGCTTGAACTGGATTCGGTGAGGAAATAGAAGCCATTGAATGAATTTGCGGGGAGAAGTGGAGGAGTAGTGAGGAGAGCAGTGTTAGAAGAAACACCAGTGAGGAGGATGCTGCAATAGTCAAGGCGGGAGATGATCAGGGCATGCACTAACATTTTACTAGATTCAGGATTAAGGAAAGACGGATTCTGGAAATATTTTTGAGTTGAAAGCGGCAGAAGGTGCTGTTTGAAGGACAGGGAAGAGTTGAAGGTTACTCCGAGGCAGTGGACTTCCGGTACAGGGGAAAGTGTGATGTAATTTATTGTGATAGATAGATCTGGTAGGGGTATTAGGTGAATTTGAGAAAAGATGATGAGTTCAGTTTTGTCCACTTTGAGCTTTAGGAAGCGTGATGAGAAGAAGGAGGTTATGGCTGATAGACAGTTAACCGTCAAAGATGATGAGCGGAGTAACAAGAGCATCAAGAGTAATCCAATCCAACAAAAACTCGACATTGGGTCCTCGGTTGAGTCATTGACTCCATATGGCAAAGGAGGTTGAGCCTAATTTTCTGACCATAAAAGGGTTATTCTCAACATGATGAATGGTTAAAATTGCAAAATGTTTGTGAAAACAAGCAACTTTTGCAAATTACTTGTAATAGTGGCTGACCTCCTGGGCATGGAGAACAGTGTTTACAAGCTCTTTTCAATAGAGCTTGTAAGCACTGCTATGAAGCTGGATGAATTACTGAATCTACCCAGCTTCATTGCCCCTAACCTTGCTTGCATTGTCATGGAGCACAGAGTTTGAGCCAGTGTTGATGATGTCCCTGGTCCGAACTACAATCATCAGGAGAGCACTGTCACTCTTCATCAGGAAGCCGGGAGGCAGGAGACCTCCTAGAAAATAAAAATGAGAAAACCCCTTTAAGTCCATAACTGGTTTTGACCAATTTGGGTTTATGATGTCAACATTATGACATCACTAAATATTAGATGCTCAGCTGACAAATCAGGTGAACGTCAACAAAAAGCAATCTACTGCGGTGGCACTTTCAGACGTGCGTCTTCTGCTGGGCTCTATGGAGGTCGAATGCCTTCATTCTGAGAGCAAAGTGTTGTGAAAAGAAGTACTGGACATGTTGAATTTCGACATGTCCAATCCTTGGTTCAGAAAATTAGTAGGGGCAGAGCTATGGGGGTGCTGAGGTAGCAGTTGCACATAATCCATAATACCAGATGAAGTCCTAAAGCTCCTCAGCCACATAATAGGGCATTGGTATTATAAATGGCAGATTTTACAGAAGCAGTGGTGCCTGGTGATAATGTATCAGTGGTAGTGATCACGTTGTGACCCATCTGTCTGTGGATCATACCCGGGGCCGGTGTTCTAGTAACGTTGTGTCTGATAATACCGCGGCCACTTGTGACTGTACCTGTATATTGTCTGCACACAATGCAGCAGATAAAAGTCCGGGCGTAGCAAAGCCGCAGCCACATGATGGCCATTGTGCCTGTGTATATTCTGGACCCGTAATCCTCTTTGTTTATCCAGTTGTGTATTGTGTTACTCCTTTCATTTTGCTTTTTCTGGCTGAATGGCGAAGCTTAATCCAGACACATGAGATTGAATATCAGGGAAGGAAATGACAGTGTGCGCTGCGTCTAGCGGAGGATCGCAGTGGGCGGGGGAGGATGACTTGTCGCACTTCATATCCTGCCTGGGCAGAACTTACTGTTAAAAGATTAAAATTCCTTTAATCCAGCATAGGATAATCCAGAGATTCTGATCATCCAGCACTTTATATCAAAAAATGCAAAATTATCTGGAAACTTAGAAATCCAGAAACTGAGAGTAATTATGAAGCTCCTCGGATTAACAAATGCAGTAGATATCTATCTGTCTATTATTTATCTATCTATCTATCATCTATCTATCTATCTATCTATCTATCATCTATCTATTATCTCTATGTATTATCTAGAGGTCTGGATCTGGAATGATACTCAGAATCAAAGTGGAAAATCAAATTCCAGACTGATCCAACTTCAGTGGAAATGCCTGAAGACAAGGACATTTGTGTTTATTTATATTTATCACCTACAATATTAATGGCCATCTAGGACTTGTTACAATCAGCACTACTGTACATTCAAACAAATGTATTTTTGGTCCGGGTGGAAAATGGACTTGGACCCAAACACGGCCTATGCGCTAGTTCACATGGACTATTTTTTACATTGACCTCAGAGCCTGCGATAAAAGTCACAGCATGCTGCAGTCTTTTCTGATTTATGGACCAGACGGGTGCATGTAAATAGCAGGCAGCTCCTGCACATGGCAATTTGCTGACGTGACTGACCCTAGGTTTACTATGGCCATGGGAACGCAGCCTTAAACTGATGGGAGGAGTGTTCAGCCAAAGAAGAAGGTTCCGAAGTCGCGCTTCTTCTCTCAGTCTAAAACTGGGGTTCAGACGAGCGTATGAAAAATTGGGACAATTTTCATCCATGTTATCATCAGCGTGTCCGTATTTTATGTCCGTGTGACGTCCATTTTTATACATTAACACTTTAAAATGAAGTTTATCAAATATAGCTTCCTGTGTTAATAATGGCAATCTGTCCATAAAAATCGGATGCTACACAGATGACCTGTTTGGGATTTTTTTTTCCTGCAAACCCGTACACTCTTTTGTAAACCCGTACACTTTTTAGCAACCCATAAATTTTTTTGCAAACCGTACTCCTTTTTGCAAACCCGTACATTTTTTTACAAACCCGTACACTTTTTCGCAAACCCGTACATTTTTTTGCTAACCCGTACACTTTTTCGCAAACCCGTACACTTTTTTACAAACCCGTAGAGAAAAGTGCATGCTGCCATTTTTGTCACACCTTTGGTGCATGTGAAAAATCCACAATTTGATCAGCTCTATTGAATTACACGGACAATTCTGTGTAATGCGCTCTCCTCTGAACAAGCCCTAGGGCTGTTTTTTTAATTAGCGCCGGATCATTAAAGTTATAGCCCTTGAGAAATGGTTCGGGTCCCATCAAAAGAAAGTCATGTCTGGTGGACGCAAAGGAATTTGGCAATTTGTGCGCTAAGTGTCTGATTTTTACAAGTATATATTCAGTGTTTGCCTATGTGTTAGTGCCCCCAGTGTCTGCTGCACGCTTTGGTGTGAGGAATGATGGCGCCTGGGCAAAATCTGCGGCAGAGGAAGCAGGTTACTCAGACAATAGTGACCAGTCGTTCAGCGCTAGGAGGAAAAAGTGAGAGAGACTGACGAGCTGCAAGTGCACGGCCACGCCCCCTGCACTTGGTGCTCATTTACATAAAAATTGGAAATGCATTCGAGAATGGAATAAAGGATTGAAAAAAAGGTTCAGAATGAATCCGGATGCGCAGACTAAATCAGTTGGCGGTAGTAAACCCTGCTGTCAAGTGATTTACAACCAGCAACAGAAAATCCCATAATTTTGGAAACATTTGGGCCGCCATTTCGCAGGTTGGAGTGTGACAGCCCCGATTTCAGTGCCGCGCAACACATGTCGCCGTGTAGACTTAACCTTAAGCAATATTCTGACTTGCTGAAACAGAGATCTTAAAAATGATGAAGGAGCGAAAGCAAGTGTGTTTAACGCCTCCAACGCAGATGAATTAGGCCCGACGTGTAATGTATGTGGGCCGTGGGGTGCCGGTGCGGAGGCTGCGCCGTAACACCCTGCACACGTGGCAGTGTTTCTTCTTGTAAGTCTGAGTATTGGAATTTCAATGAATAATTTAGCTGAGGTTTGTGTTTCACGGCGAGGTTAACTTTCAACCCGTGACTACCATCCTTTTCTGTGCGGCTGCATCTCACTGGTCACATAGATGTCCTCTGTATGGAAGTGTACAGTGCGACCAGGTTGTAAAAACACTGTTTCCTACGTCTGTTTTATACCACCGCCATATTGCTGCAATATACGGCTAGCACAAGGATTATTACCCAGTTCTCCCAGTATACAGAGCAGCTTTTCATGGGAGCAGGGTTCCCAACTTCCTGTTAGAGCAGTAACCGGCATAACTAACAGTATGTGTCACCAAACGTCTAAACAGCGCCACACCTCTCAACAGGTACTGTGAAGTATTACAGTTCATTCCCATTAATTTAAATGGAGCCTAGCTGCAATTCTAGTCACAACCTGTGTATAGTGGTGGCGCTGTCTTTGAAAAACAAGGCGGCAGTATTTCTCTAATCCGATGGGAAGTGGCTCTGTAGAATGAGACATTTTTATAGTGTCATGCCTGTCTCTCACATGGACTACCCCTTCTTAAAATAAAGTCATCTTGGTGATCCGTTGTTTGGGAATTAGGTATACCTTGGCTCATTTACCTTAGAGCACTATTGCCTGAGCAGAAGGGGCTTGTTTGCAGCATCTCTTCACTCTCTGAGCTACTGAAACCCTTCTACATTGACCAAATGCCATACTTTGGCCTTGGCACCTGTTGCGCGACCAAAGTTCGCTAAATGTTGTTGGTACATCACACAATGAATATGATCGCAACCTCGAGGGTACTGAAACTGTGACAAGCAAGACAAGAAGTCCAACCTTGCCGGAGTTTTGTCTCCCCTCCAGTAGAGTTTACACGCCGGGGCCCAAAGTTCGCTAGATGTTGTTGCTACATCACAGTGGATAGGATCACAACCTCGAGGGTACTAAAAATGTAACAAGTAAGGCGTAAGAAGTCCAACCTTGCCGGATTTTTGTGTCTCCTCCCCAGTAGAGTTTAGACTCATGGGCCCAAAGTTCACTAGATGTTGTTGATACGTCACAGTGGATAGGATCACAACTTTGAGGGTAATGAAACTGTGACAAGCAAGTCACAAGAAGTCCAACCTTGCCTGATTTTTGTGTCCTACCCCCAGTACAGGTTAGACGCATGGGACAGAGAAGCTGTGTCATAGTCAGCCAGAAAGAAGGATGATGAGGGGCGGGTATCATTCTTCTAGAGGTTCACCACCCCAGGTGGAGAGAGGTTCACAGATGGGTATTAAGAATTCTGAAATACCGATCCTACAAGTAAGAGGTTGAAAATACCACCAATTGGGGAGGCAAGCATTGAGGCTGCAAGAGATTATGAGGTGCCACTTGTAGGAGAAGCAAGGGGGCCTATGTTTGCCTCGAATGATAAGATGAAGAGTTGCCACCCGAGACAGTGTATGAAGTAGTTCAGAACCAGAGAGGTCTGGAGTGAAAGCTTAGAAATCTGGCCTAGTGTTCAATACTTGGATGTGAAATGTGAGTCCAGCTGAAAGGAGGAGATGGTGTGATTTTCATACCAGTGTCAATGCCAATACACCCAGTACACAGCCTCCACCCTTTAGTCTTCATCCACATTCTTCTGAACACTCCTCATAATCTGTTCATTCCCACCCACCCAAACCCTGAGGAGCAGGTAGGGTCACCCATGGACATACTGTACTAATGGAAAAATCTAATTCTATCCACAATAATAACCTTACAAATTATTAACATTGCTCACTGTAAGTTTAGTGGGTGTAAAAATCTATTGGGGGACGACTTGGCCTTAGAACTAGAGGATGACTGTCCTTCAACAGTCCATCAGGTCACGTCGTACCCACTCCCTTCCTGCATTGCTACTTCTTCATAAAGGAAGAGGTGGGAATGATGAAAATGTGCGTTGGGTAGCCTACGATAATCATGAAAAACAAGTGTCACATTGGGTCTTCTCCATCTTTAGGGACTACACCTTGTAGACCTCTCACCGGAGACGGTCTTGTCATTGGAATTTCAGGAATGTTTTGAATGGAAATGGACTGAGAATTGAGGACAGATATATAACATGAAGCTATTATTCTTCCCTAGATTTAGATATGCATTAACTTACATGTAATTATTTTCAATTGTGGCTGTGAGATGGTAAAGTAGAGATAGATGTAGGGGTTCTGTGAGAAATGTTTTCAGAATTGTAAATTTTCCACTCAAAAAAATACAGATAATAGGCAAAGTGGCACACTAATCGTTGTATCAGCTGCTAGGAAGTTCCAGGTGAACGGCAGCTGTCCTCTGTCATTTTCACTATTGTCATTGGTACTGTGCTTTGCAAAGGCAGCGACCAACCTGACAAAGCCCACTATGATGACGCAAGCTGTCATGAAGGTGTTGGGATTTTGGGCACTAACCAGGTCCCTAGAACTAGGGGTTTCCTGGTCTATCCCTGTCCCCTGGATTACTCCTGAAGGTGGAGACGCCGGGGTTCTCATGCCTTGCTATGCTCCTATGTTTACCCTGATGTATCCCACTTATGGTAGCGGAAACTGAAATGTATTGGAACATGCTAGCCAGATAAACAAGGGAAGACAGACAGGGATAAATGAAAATACCAACCATACAAAATACACTCACCAAACAACAAATTGGGACACAGAAGAGTAAAAGGAAGGAGAAACCAAATAGGAGAGGATGAAGATGAGGGCACAAAACTCCAAGCAATAATCTCCTGAACAAATCTCCATACTCCAAACAAGAACTGCACCTCCAAATCCAGAACCACACAGTAAAAGGAGTGGCCAACACTGAACAGCTGAGACAATCCAAGTAGGAAAGCTCCAGGAGCTACAACTGAACAGATAATCCCTTGCATTGCCAGAAAGAAAAAACCTGCACTGTTTAATACGATAGTGAAGTACTTTTAACCAGTGCAGGAGTGGGTGGAACCAGACACCGCTGTCATCTAGCCCCTCTCTACCACAGTATCCTCCTTGACACAAGGTTTGACATCCTGTCACTGTGCATGCGGAGTACAGTATCTCTGCTGCCATGCTCTGCATAGGCAGCAACTGAGATGGCAAAGTCTGTGCTGTGTTTTTCCACAACTCTCATTTCTCACTTGTAATTGTGTTAGTGGAAAGACAGAGACCTGCTGGGGAAACTGTCTTAAATTTAAAAAGGTGTCTCCTGTAAAAACAAAACAAAACAAAACAAAAATCCACTAAAGTTAGACTAAACTTTAAGATTTTATATTATTTTTATAACCCTAACGAGAGCCAGGGTTAGGGTTAGGGATAGTGCTAGGGTTAGGTTTAGTGATAGAATCTTAATATATACTTACCTTGTAATGTCTTCACATCCTATTCCGTCCAGATGTGTCTGAATCCCAGAATTCCAAGCGGCGGAAGTTCATCGACCGCCATATTGGGACACCCAAGTGATAGGAGTGAGGGGAGAATACAGCACAGGAAGGAGAAAGACAGCAGACAAGGGGGATAGCACATGGGGTAGACAGGTCAAAGAAGAGGGCACAGACGGGAGAAGTCAGCACATGGGGAAAGAGAGAGTGGATAGGTGAGCACATGGGGGGATAGGTTCTCAACGCTGCAAAGCCAGCCCCCATCGTGACATTACCGCCCTCCCGATGCGATAGTGCGGCGCGCCCCCACACCGCCGCAGGGCCGAGGGGTACCCGGAGCCGGGCCTCTAGTTCTCAGTCTCGGGGTTGTCACGGTGGCTAGACCCGGTCCGTGGCCCTGTCCGTCAGTGGGGGACGTCCGGTGTAATAGGTGGTAGTAATAGTAGCGATGGAGCGGTGCAGTTGTGGGGTGTTAGTCGCGGTAAATAACGAGGACACCAGGTTGCAGTCTCTTTACCTCTTTACTGGAGATCTCTGAGTCCTCAGTCCAGAACACGGTTCACCAGGCTACGCAAGTCCGGCCGGTCCAATGGCACCTCCAGAGTTCTCCTCTCAGGTGGAAATCTGTGCCTTCCTTCTAGCGCTATGTGTTGTAGTCCTTCCCTGCTGTGCTTACGGAAAGTAACCCCACAACGGTTGTGTCTGTTTCTTAAGTTCCCTCACAACTCGATTTGATGTTCCTCTGTAATCCACCCCTTCCCTGTATTCAGGTTGGAATGGCACCCGTTTGTCAGGTAGGCCTGGAGTTCTTCCGGGACCCTAGAGTCGCCCCTCTCCCGCAATTGCCCCCCAAGACTTCATAGGTGATATGTGGTAGACAGCCCGCCTGAGACTGACTGTCCTGCCGCTGTTTGGAGTATGGCTTGAAGCTGTATTCTAATCCACTCCCTCGGCGTTCCGGCCACCGGTATTGCGCCTCAGCAGGGTGCTGCCTCTTTCAACAAAACCCCTGCTGGTATTCTCCTTCTGCTTGATCTCGTTTCTCACTCAGCACAATCTGTCTCGCTTCTAGTCCTTTCCTTGAGTCCCGCCGCTTCCAGGAGCCTGCGCGGACCCGTTACGTTCTTTCAATGCCAAGCCTCTGCCAGGATCCCACCCCTGGCAGAGACCCTACAGTCTCTCCCTTCACAACACCCCCTGCCGCAGGGTGTTGCTCCGTTCAATCCCGTCAGCGTTCTCTCTAACTTTCTGCCTGACCCCCAGTTTACCCACTATGGTGGGGAGTGGCCTAATGAATAGCACCCTTAGCTCCCCCCGGAGGCCCAGCTGTGAAACATATTGGTGTCTGTGATACCTGATTGGAGGAACTCCTTCGGTGCCATCGAACGTACCATGGCTCCCCTTAGCGGCGAAGCCACAGTACTGCAACGACCAGAACTCTGGGGCGCTGCACTCCCCCCTGGTTAAACACAGTACTCCGGGACTGGGAAGAAAAACAACAATACAGATTAGTAAACAGACATACAATTTTGTTGAGTGCAAAACAATAAGTATACTTGAACAGGCTTCCCTTTATGGGAGGTAAGGACACTTTTAACGTTACAAACATGGTCAACATTATAAATTACAGGCTATGCATAACTCCTGTTACCCAACCGGGTATTCTACTTAGTGCAAATTCTGGAACAATAAATTAACATTGCCTTTAAGAAACATACACTCTTAGTTTACCAAAGGCCTTCCTATAATCACATTACAGGGTAAGGTAACTTCACATTCTCCTACTTTGAACCTGCAGGACCGCCTGTCCCTATGGCACCAGACCTACTGCCTCTCCTTTCTTTTACAGGACCGCCCTGTTCATCCAGGGCCTACTGCCTTTCTCTACTATACATGGTATAGACATAACATTCCTTTCGTTTAAAGAACTCTGAGCCAGCTCTATTCGGCTCCTTTAAGGACTCACTCTCTAACCCCTACGGGTTCACTCTCTGTCCTTAGTAACAAAGTAACTTTCAATGGGGACGCGGGGTTTACCTTCTATCCTCACCTTCATTATTACTTCGCTTACTTTCAGCTATGCAGATCTCTATCTCTACCCCTACGGGCTCTCTGCATCTTTTCTTTCTGCAAAACATTATTTAGATTTCACATTTCAACAAATTCAACACATATAACTTAGCATGTAAAACAGTTACATTTCTTTTCAAGGCATCATTATGGCATTACTGTTCTGCAACAGTATCTCTCTCAAGTTCAGTTTCTCACATCCCCTTTAAGAGGAGACCAAGTCTTTCTAAGGTAGCTCGTCTTCTCAGCCTACCGGCCCATGCAAAGGTTCCGGCATGGTATCTTCGCAAAGTGTCTTTAACTAGAACCGGTAGGAAAGGTATCTTCACAAAGTGTCTTTGGCTCAAACAAATAGGGCAAATATCTTCGCAAAGTGTCTTTGGCTAAAACCAGTAGGGAGCACCTTTAAGAAGGTGCAAACTATTTACAAGGGAAGTTCGAATCATGCACAGTCCATGATTTCTGCAGTTTGTATAACTTTTGTGCAACAACTTCAGAAAAGGAAAACAAACAAAGAGGATCCCGGGTCAACAGAGGGATCCATTAACCCTGGGCGGGTTTAGCAGCAACTTAAAGGAATAAAAGACAACCAGTAACTATTTACATTTTCAGGTTTCCGAGGTTTATTCTCCTTCTGGTGGCTTGGGTTCCTGAACCCCGGCCACTGTAGCACGGACACCAGCGGCAAGCTCCGCAGGGACCACCTGGTCGCCTGCTGTCTGAATTTGAAGCCTAACTCTGTCGGCAAGTTCAGGAGCTGCTACAAAGCGTACAGTAGAAACAGTAACAAGGTCTGGCAACCCTGGATTGACCACAGTTGGGGCCACAGGTGCCATTCTCTCAGACTCGTATCGCTGAACTTTCCGGGCACGCCATCCTTGTGTGTTCCAGTGACGGGTATACGTCACCTGATCCCCCTCCCGGAGTGGTTCACCTTCTCGATCACAGCAGGGAGTCTCCACATCATAGCCGGCAACGAAGATGCCAGTAGGTAGACCCGACTCCCAAATGGAACCCCACCCCTTCTTTGGGTGGAATGCCGCCACCGTCCCTCGCCTGACAGCATCCGTCCCATCATAGATCATTTTTTTGCTCTGCAGTTCCCGTCTTTCAACTTCGGTGCGCTGTCCCCAATGCTGGAGCACGCATTGTTTGTATTGGTCCCAGGTAAGTATCGCAATAGTGAGACCTTCCATTGGAATCCCATCCTGCTCGACCCAGGGAACATCCCATCGGAACATCACCCCTCCTGGGTCCATTTCTATGGGCTCTCCCCACCTGGTTGGCAATGGTGGTAACAACTTCCCCAACGCGCCGGGGGTGAGAACCGCCCGGTCGATTGTAAACGCGGGGTTACTGTTGTGGGGAGGATCGGTCGGGAGAGCAGAACCGTCCAGGGGAGTAGGGGCGCCGCCCATACCTGCGCCTGATGTGGTTCCACCGGCGTTGCTCTGGTCCGTTAACGAGGACACTGGAGTCTGCTGCAGCCCGGACCGGGGCTCCTCCAATGGGATGCTCGGACTCGGCTCCGCCGGCTGTGGTTCCTCCTCCTCTAACTCCGAGGTCGGGATTGGTGGACGTAACTCCGCTGTCGGATCCGCAGGCCTCCGGTCCACCTCCGGTGAAGAAAGGCAGGCCTGAACCGCTTCTTCCTCGCTCAGGCACTCGCCGTTCATCATTGCTGCCTGATAGTCGGTGGCAGTGCATGCACCTAGCTCCGTCATTTCTCCGAGGTCGGGCTTCTCCGTCACCCGCTTCCCGCCGTTGCATATCAAGGGGTGTTTCTCTTCTGCTTTGGGGCAGGTCATTCCTCTGCAGCCAGAAGTGCAGGGGGCGGTAGCCATTTCTCGCGCCACACTGGGAGTCTCCGCCCATAACACGCCCTCCTTCCCCTTGGGTGTAGCAATGGCGGCGCCTTTTGGCGGGAACTTTTGGCGGCTAATGGCGCAGCACAGTCTTACAATAAAGTACAGTCCAAGCACAGTAAATCACAGTCTCTAGGCACACATGACCTGATTCTTCAGGCTTAAGTAGATCCTGTTCGTGACGCCAAGTCTGCGGCGCGCCCCCACACCGCCGCAGGGCCGAGGGGTACCCGGAGCCGGGCCTCTAGTTCTCAGTCTCGGGGTTGTCACGGTGGCTAGACCCGGTCCGTGGCCCTGTCCGTCAGTGGGGGACGTCCGGTGTAATAGGTGGTAGTAATAGTAGCGATGGAGCGGTGCAGTTGTGGGGTGTTAGTCGCGGTAAATAACGAGGACACCAGGTTGCAGTCTCTTTACCTCTTTACTGGAGATCTCTGAGTCCTCAGTCCAGAACACGGTTCACCAGGCTACGCAAGTCCGGCCGGTCCAATGGCACCTCCAGAGTTCTCCTCTCAGGTGGAAATCTGTGCCTTCCTTCTAGCGCTATGTGTTGTAGTCCTTCCCTGCTGTGCTTACGGAAAGTAACCCCACAACGGTTGTGTCTGTTTCTTAAGTTCCCTCACAACTCGATTTGATGTTCCTCTGTAATCCACCCCTTCCCTGTATTCAGGTTGGAATGGCACCCGTTTGTCAGGTAGGCCTGGAGTTCTTCCGGGACCCTAGAGTCGCCCCTCTCCCGCAATTGCCCCCCAAGACTTCATAGGTGATATGTGGTAGACAGCCCGCCTGAGACTGACTGTCCTGCCGCTGTTTGGAGTATGGCTTGAAGCTGTATTCTAATCCACTCCCTCGGCGTTCCGGCCACCGGTATTGCGCCTCAGCAGGGTGCTGCCTCTTTCAACAAAACCCCTGCTGGTATTCTCCTTCTGCTTGATCTCGTTTCTCACTCAGCACAATCTGTCTCGCTTCTAGTCCTTTCCTTGAGTCCCGCCGCTTCCAGGAGCCTGCGCGGACCCGTTACGTTCTTTCAATGCCAAGCCTCTGCCAGGATCCCACCCCTGGCAGAGACCCTACAGTCTCTCCCTTCACAACACCCCCTGCCACAGGGTGTTGCTCCGTTCAATCCCGTCAGCGTTCTCTCTAACTTTCTGCCTGACCCCCAGTTTACCCACTATGGTGGGGAGTGGCCTAATGAATAGCACCCTTAGCTCCCCCCGGAGGCCCAGCTGTGAAACATATTGGTGTCTGTGATACCTGATTGGAGGAACTCCTTTGGTGCCATCGAACGTACCATGGCTCCCCTTAGCGGCGAAGCCACAGTACTGCAACGACCAGAACTCTGGGGCGCTGCAATAGCATCTGGCCTCCATCTAGTAATAAATTAATTAACTAAAAAACACCACAAAAATGCAAAAAAAGTAAGGTAATATAAACACGTGAACCTTTTTTTAAAAAAATGTTGTGCAAGATTTCAGCAAAAAGAAGAAATTGTCTTGAGGGTCAAAGGGCAAATGACCATTAGAATTACAATAAATTTGCTTGGAGGAGAAGGGATTCAATGCTGGACTAGTCGAGGAGACACGGAGAGCTAATAGTTCACGGGGGCAGAGGGAGCAAAGTACCAGCCGGCATTAACAACCCACGCTATGTCAACGAAAAAGCTGGGCACCCCTGCTGTGCAACATACATCCTATATACCATATATTAGAATAACAGAACATTCTATATAATATATTATGGTAACACTGCATCCTGTATAACTAATATTTTAATAGCAGTATATCCTAAATGACCCATGATGCACATTATGAGACTTGTATTGATGATTCCTGCTTGGTATTTTCCAGGCTGGAAGTGATGGAGAAAGTATCGGGAACTGTCCTTTCTCTCAGCGCCTCTTCATGATTCTTTGGCTTAAAGGTGTTGTCTTCAATGTCACCACAGTCGACCTGAAGAGGTAGGAACCAAGCAATGGATGTGGCCACAACTACGACTGAGCGGGAGGGTTTGGCCCATAGTATGAAAACTTATGGGATCGCTTCTTTATGGCCTCCCCGCCTCTGGGTAAATATAGAATGAGCTGAAAGTTATCATCAGACTATTATGTCCTATCTCTTCCATATTGTAGAAAGCCAGCGGACCTACACAACCTCGCCCCAGGCACACACCCGCCCTTCCTGACCTATAATGGGGAGGTAAAGACCGACGTCAACAAGATAGAGGAATTCCTGGAGGAGTCGCTGGCACCACCAAGGTAAATGTCATGGACTACAACACTTATAATAGATGGCCAGTGACATTGACATGTGTGTAATAGATGGAAAACCAGTGCCCACTTTGGGCAATTAAATAAGCACCTTATTCACCTTTAACTGGTGTTCTACCTTCATTTTTTGTCTTCTACATAGAGGTTTGGTTGTTGCCTTGGAGGCATAGCACCCAGACATACTGTTGCCTGATGCTGCTTTTCACTTTTTTCTCTCTATCATCTATTACCTAGAGAAAGGCTGGTCACAGCCGAAACGTTGCCACACCATATGGGCTAATAAAGTCCACTTTTTTCATCATTTATTGGAGTGCTGTCTCTTTTTTTATTTTTTATTATTTATACAAATGGATATCTATCTCCTCCTCTTTGGGTGCTTTCACAGCTTGTCACTTGTGTCTTTTCCTCCTGGTCACATTGTATTATTATGTGTTTGCTCATTGTGAGCAGAGCCCTCACACCCTCCTCTGCGCTCGCACCTGCAACCGACAGACCTAGACACGATTGTTCTTTTCTTTTGACTAGAATTAGCAATACGGATGGATAACCCTGTGAGGCTTCTACACCAGAATACAAGCAGTAAACCCGATAACAAATCTGCATATAGACAGTGTATATCAAATATGTCACGATGGATAGAGGTGGCTTAGCTTAGTTAGCTTACGCTCCCACGTCGTCAGGCCACGACGACGTGGGGCGTGCGTCCCAGATAGTAATGGAATGTGGTCCCACTGGACCACAGAGGAGGACTCGGGCCTACCCGGACTAGGGAAAGGCAGCGATCAGGGTCTGTGGCAAAGTTTACTTAAACAAAGTCATCATACAGAACACAAGACATAACAATGTAGGCTCCCGATTCCGCACATAAAGGAAGAGTGAACATCTCAGGACAGCAGACGTCAGATGGTGGCAAGAGGTCATCACAGGTTGATGCAGTCCTGGATTATCTGGCACGGGCATATCAGGGGAACTTCTCTCTTAGGCCTCAGGCGTAGCTTTGACACAGCAGGAGAACATCAGACACCACCCTCAGAAAGACGATGTCACTGGATGGACCCCAGGAAACAGGCAGGACATTGGGACACAGGCAAGACATGAACAGCACAGGTCCAGGAACACCAACATGGAAGCTCAAGACGTCGGCTGGTCAGATCCAGGACACACAGGCAAAGCCATCACCGAGGAACACTAGTAGACTGGAGACTCCCCAGAAACACGGAGGAGGAGCCCATCCAGGAACACGAATGGAACCAACTCTGAAATGCCGGCTGGACCACCAGGACCACAGACTGGACATCTGGACACAGGCTGGTCATCTAGGACAAAGGCAGGACATCTGGACTCTGGACAACAGACACGGCTCCAGGCAAGGAACGTCAGGACACAGGCAGGACATTAGAGACTCTGGCAGGACATCAGGGACACCGTCAGGACATCGAGCTGTGGTCATCAGTCTCCAGGCACCAGACAGAGGTCATCAGGCTTCAGGCATCAGGCAGTGAACACCAGGATCCGGACATCTGACACGACCTAGAAAGGAACTCAAGCGGGATGGTGCAAGCACCGCAGGCTTGGACCGGAAAGTCACTGGGTACATAGTTCAAGACACAGAAGGATTTCAAGAATATCACATAGCAGGAATCCACATTCAAAGCAAGGACTTTGGTGCCAACACATAGACAGGACGGGCCCAGGGACAAAGACATCAGCTTTCCTGGAACTGGTAGCAGGCAGAACAGGAGCTGAAGACCAGGCAAACCAGAAGCATCATGGAGGACCAAACACACATGGCTAGGTTCAGAAACCTAATGAGAAGCTCTGGCAACACCCAACAGGGAAGAGGAACTTTAAATAGGAGCTGCCCCTCAGCAATAGGCTGGGGACAGCAATTTAAGCGCACACATGTGGCACCCCAGGAATCCGGATGCCACAGTGGTATTGCCTGCCTCCCAGAGAGGGTGATGCCATGCCTGGAAGCGAAAAGGAATTCCCTTAGCAGGTAACACTAGCATACAACACTTTCCTGACTCCAGGCCAGAAGGGGGAGCTCTAGATCCGGTTTCAGGGTAGCTTCCCTATAAGTTCTGGTCTGGAGGGGGAATTAGAGGGCAGTCTGTGTGAGACAGTGAAGGGAGAGGAAGCGCAGGAGGAGAGAGAAATGGGAGTGGAGCTGCGATTGGGCTCACTCCAGGTTTGAGCGCATAAAAACGGACACCGGAGTCTGAGGTTGTGTGGGAATTGCATGCAGGTCTTCTGGCCACCACCGACACCTGAAGGCACAGCAGCAGATTAGAGCCCGGAGTCACCACGAGAGAAGGCTATAAACATAAGGATGAATGACCTCGGGGAGATCAAAACATCCAACACCGCGGATACACCATCACGTGTTTCTCAATGCAAGCAATGAATAGCCACGTCTTTCACCGGGAAGGAACAACCATGGGAAGGGCAGCATCCAAGAAAGGAAAACCACCTATGCCAAAACATGGTATCCATCCACAGACAGCTGTTTCGGGGTATTTGCCCCTCATCAGTGTGGAGTAGGAAACTGGCTATTAGGAGCAGTGCCTAGTGAAAAGACTATAAACATAAGGATGAATGATCTCGGGGAGATCAAAACATCCAACACCACGGAGACACCATCACGTGTTTCTCAACGCAGTGATCCAGAACACTGCCCCCATCCCTAAAGGGAAATATGCAAATGCATGTAGAAAAGCCGCGGAGACACCTGGCTATTCATTGCTTGCATTGAGAAACACGTGATGGTGTCTCCATGGCTTTTTCATTCATCCTTATGTTTATAGTCTTTTAACTAGGCACTGCTCCTAATAGCCACTTTCCTACTCCACACTGATGAGGGGCAAATACCCCGAAATAGCTGTCTGTGGATGGATACCATGTTTTGGCATAGGTGATTTTCCTTTCTTGGATGCTGCCCTTCCCGTGGTTGTTCCTTCCCGGTGAAAGACCTGGCTATTCATTGCTTGCGTTGAGAAATACGTGATGGTGTCTCCGCGGCTTTTCTACAACCACGAGAGAAGGAACACCTGTAAAAAGGCTCGAGCTGCCCGCGATGCGGGTAGAGTTCCACCTGAGGGACAGATTGAGAGAGGGACCTGAGGAAAGCTAAAGCATCAAGAACCTTGAATTCAGTGCAGAAAGGAAGGATTCCAACCCCAGCCTGGCTAGGGGGATTCCGAACCACTTCCAGGCTGCCCAGATTTCAAGATCACCTGTAATCTGTGCCCTGGACTGCAATTCCACCAGTAAAGGGTAAAGAGACAGAAACCCTGTGTCCTCCAATTCTTTCCTGCACCTCAACACCTACAACCCTTCTTAGACTGTCCTGGTAGTCCTGGGTCATCTGCTCCACCTGTGGGGAGCAAAACCATCTAAGCTGCATTACCATTGGCCCCAGCGGATCCCTTTAAGCAGCATTGGCCATCCCTGGCCAAGTACGACAGGTAGCGTCACGAACATTACTCTATAGACTATTTCTCACTACACTTTTTTCCCCTTTAATTGGACGTCCAGGGCCATGGACCGGGTCACTGCTGCCCTGACACATCCCTTTAAGAAACTGGCCCGGTATCGAGTACCCCACAGTCCTAGCAGGTGCTCCACACACTGCCCCTAATAAAAGCGGGGAAGGTGTGGCCGCGCGCACCCTAAGCAAAGACAGAAATCAGTACAGCATAGCCAGCACAGGAACAGAGGCCTAGGGCACCTGGCAGCAGCTGCAAGCCTGGATACACATGGAAAGTCATGCACCTGCTGCAGAGGACCTCGCAACCTGCGGATAGCTTCCAAAGTGGCAGCCAGGGACCGCACGCGCTGATGGTCATGCACACACCTCCCAACTGTCCCGGATCCAGCGGGGCTGTCCCGATTTTGACCGTCTGCCCAGCAGTCACGGGCGGGACATTAGTTTTCCCACACTGCACTGTCAGCCTCATCCTGATCCCTCCAGCCGCAGAGCAGAACACCACATATATGTCTGCTCTGTGCGCACAGGACCTGTGATGAGGTCACAGGAAGGGAGGAGTCAGGGGTGACATGATCGGGACCTCCGTCTATGTATGCAGGACTCTGCTGGTTGTCATGGTGCTGGATGAGGGTAAATTTATGTGTGGGGTCAGGAGGTGTTTACAGTGTGGATGTAGCAGAGCTGTGTGTGTATGAGGTGTACGGAGCGGAACCGTGTGTGTATGAGGTGTACGGAGCAGAGCTGTGTGTACGAGGTGTACGGAGCAGAGCCACGTGTGTACGAGGTGTACGGAGCGGAGCCGCATGTGCAATGTGTATGGAGCAGAGTCGTGTGTGTGTACGAGGTGTACGGAGCAGAGCCGTGTGTGTACAAGGTGTATGTGGAGCGCCCCCACTGCCGCAGGGCCGAGGGGTACCCGGTACCGGTCCTCTGTGTCAGTTCTGGGGTTGTCACGGTGGCCAGACCCGGCCCGTGACCCTGCTGAGGGGCGTCCAATGAAGGTGGAGAGTGATGTGAGGTTGTGGTGTGGTGCAGGTCGCAGTAAATAACGAGGACACCAGGTTGCAGTCTCTTTACCTCTTTACTGAAGGCTTCAGGATCCTCAGTCTGGAATACGGTTAACCGGACTGCGTGAGTCCGGCCGGTCCGATGGCACCTCCAGAGTTCCCTTTGCAGGTGGAAATCTGTGCCTACCTTCTAGCGCTTGTGTGTTGTGGTCCTCCCCTGCTGTGCTTACGGGATAGTCCCCACAACTGTTGTGTCTGTTTCTGAAGTTCCCTCACAACTCGATTTTGATGTTCTTCTTCGTCCCACCAGATGATATGGCTAGGACGCACCCGTATGACGGGTAGGCTCGGAGCTCTTCCGGGACCCTAGTGTCGCCCCTCTCCAACTGTTGCCCCCTATGTCTTCGTAGGTGATTTGAGTGAGACAGCCCGCCTATAACTGACTGTCCTGCCGTAGGTTTGAAGTAAGGCCTGGAGCTCAATACTTCCTCGGCGTTTCCGGCCACCGGCTACGCGCCTCAGTAGGATGTTGCCTCGTCTTACAGCACGACTCCTACTGGTGTTTCTCCTTGTTGCGTTGATCTCATTTCTCACTCAGCACAATAATCCTCGCTTCTTGTCCTTTCTTGGGGTACCGCCACGATGAAGTGCAGGCGCGGTCCCGTAACGTTCTTTCCTGTTCGCTAGGCCTCTGTCAGGATCCCACCCCTGACAGGGACCCCCCTGAATCTTCCCCTGCAACACCCTCTGCCACAGGATGTTGCCTGGTTCCAACCCAGTCAGCTTCTGTCTAACTTCCTATCTAACCCCCAGTTTTACCAGATTGTGAGGAGTGGCCTAATACATAGCACCCTTAGCTCCCCCTGGAGGCCAGACTGTGAAGTGTATTGGTGTCTGTGATACCTGGTCAGGCGAACTCCTTCAGTGCCATCAGACGTACCATAGCCCCCCTTAACGGCGGAGCATCAGTACTGCAACGACCAGGACTCTGGGGCGCTGCATATGGAGCGCAGCCGCGTGTGTACGAGGTGTACAGAGCGGAGCCGTGTGTGCAAGGTGTATGGAGCAGAGTCGTGTGTGTGTACGAAGCGAAGCTGCGTGTGTACGAGGTGTACGGAGCGGACGCTAGCTGTGTCGGATCAGAGCAGATATTGCTCTTTGCTCCGACACTGACTGACACAGGAAACATGGAGAGGTCTTTATCAGTGGCGTACCAGAGTTGCAGCGGCTTGAGCAGTCAGCGGCGTGGCATGGCTGGATGACATCAATCAGCACCGCGGGAGCGGAAGCAGATGGCTGCTGCGAGGGAGCGCATTGAAAGGTGTGTGTGTAGGTGTGTGTGTATTGATGGAGAAGGCAATGATGGGGGTGGGGTAACCATGTGTGGCCATTATACTGTACCCAGCATCATCTGGGGCCATTATACTGTACCCAGTATCATGTGGGCCCATTATACTGTACACAGTATCATGTGAGGCCATTATACAGTATGGAGCATCATGTGGGGCCATTATACAGTATGGAGCATCATGTGCGGCCATTATACAGTATGGAGCATCATGTGAGGCCATTATACTGTACGAGGCATCATGTGGGGCCATTATACAGTATGGAGCACTGTGGGGCCAATATACAGTATGGAGCACTGTGTGGCCAATATACAGTATGGAGCACTGTGTGGCCATTATACAGTATGGAGCACTGTGTGGCAATTATACAGTATGGAGCACTGTGTGGCCATTATACAATATGGAGCATCATGTGTGGCCATTATACAGTACGGAGCATCGTATGTCCATATTTTTTTGTTTATAATTATTGTTTATGAAACAGTGTGATCATCAGTGATAAATGGGTGTGGTTGGGGCGTGGATATGGGTGTAACTAGTTACAAAATGGGTGTGGTCAGAGGCGTAGCCTGAAACTTGCCGCGGCGCACTGAGCGCGCCGCAAACTTTGTCCCTCTTTCCATTCTTCAAAAGTTGGGAGGTATGGTCATGCAGCAGAGCATAGACTCTACAACACATGTACGGCTATGCAGCAGAGCAGGGAACTGAGCAGCATCCATACAGGTAACAGACAACAGTATCCCAGCTGATTGAGGAAAGGAGGAAAGGGTAAGAGCACAGACATGCAGAGTAACGCCGGGGCTACAAGGCACAAACACACCAGCGTTACAAAATATATATAACATTTAATTTCCTATTTTTCTGGTCCATTTGTTATATTTTCCTTCCAAATTTTCTACAAAGTGTCACATTGAATCAATACAGGCATGTGTATGTACATTGCTCCAAAAATTAGAGAAAAAATAAAAACATTGTAATTTATATAAATGTTTCAATATTCTGCAGTGCTGTACGCCTGCCGACCTGTGTGAATAGAATAGGTGATAGTGTAGCTGGTTTGTATCATTAGAGAGACAACCATAAACTAATAAGACGTGGAGACAATGGTTCCCATCCATTGTTTGTTTAATCTTTAAGAACAATAGTCACATAAAGGCAAAGAAGGAGGAGGTCACTGATATCACATGTAATCAGCTCCACCACATTCTACTGTATTGTGAGAGATCACATTCATGTGAAACCGCACAATGCATTATTATTATTGTTACTACATATATTAGGAAAAGAGAAAAAATATACATCCAATGTCAAAGAAGTAGGGTTAAGTCTTGTCACATTAGATGTTCCCATATATAGTGACATAATCATAGCTAATATGTATTTCAGTTTTAAAATAAAATTATATGACTACTATAATACCGCCCCTGCGTACAAGAATGTAACTACTATAATACTGCTCCTGTGTACAAGAATATAACTACTATAATACTGCTCCTGTGTACAAGAATATAACTACTATAATACTGCTCCTATGTACAAGAATATAACTACTATAATACTGCCCATATGTACAAGAATATAACTACTATAATACTGCTCCTATGTACAAGAATATAACTACTATAATACTGCCCATATGTACAAGAATATAACTACTATAATACTGCTCCTATATACAAGAATATAACTACTATAATACTGTCCCTATGTACAAGAACATAACTACTATAATACTGCCCCCTATGTACAAGAATATAACTACTATAATACTCCTCCCTATGTACAGGAATATAACTACTATAATACTGCTCCTGTGTACAAGAATATAACTACTATAATACTGCTCCTATGTACAAGAATATAACTACTATAATACTGCTCCTATATACAAGAATATAACTACTATAATACTGCTCCTAGGTACAAGAATATAATTACTATAATACTGCTCCTAGGTACAAGAACATAACTACTATAATACTGCCCCCTATGTACAAGAATATAACTACTATACTGCCCCTATGTAGAAGAATATAACTACTATAATACTGCTCCTATGTACAAGAATATAACTACTATAATGCTGCTCCTATGTATAAGAACATAACTACTATAATACTGCCCCTATGTAGAGGAATATAACTACTATAATACTGCTCCTATGTACAAGAATATAACTACTATAATACTGCCCCCTATGTACAAGAATATAACTACTATAATGCTGCTCCTATGTCCAAGAATATAACTACTATAATACTGCCCCAATGTACAAGAATATAACTACTATAATACTGCCCCCTATGTACAAGAATATAACTACTATAATACTGCTCCTATGTACAAGAATATAACTACTATAATACTGCTCCTATGTACAAGAATATAACTACTATAATACTGCTCCTATATACAAGAATATAACTACTATAATACTGCCCCCTATGTACAAGAATATATCTACTATAATACTGCTCCTATGTACAAGAATATAACTACCGTACTATAATACTGCCCCTATGTACAAGAATATATCTACTATAATACTGCTCCTATGTACAAGAATATAACTACTATAATACTGCCCCTATGTACAAGAATATATCTACTATAATACTGCTCCTATGTACAAGAATATAACTACTATAATACTGCCTCTATGTACAAGAATATGACTACTATAATACTGTTCCTATGTACAAGAATATAACTACTATAATACTGCTCCTATGTACAAGACTATAACTACTATAATACTGCCCCCTATGTACAAGAATATGACTGACTACTATAATACTGTTCCTATGTACAAGAATATAACTACTATAATACTGCTCCTATATACAAGAATATAACTACTATAATACTGCTCCTAGGTACAAGAATATAACTACTATAATACTGCTCCTAGGTACAAGAACATAACTACTATAATACTGCCCCCTATGTACAAGAATATAACTACTATAATACTGCCCCTATGTAGAAGAATATAACTACTATAATACTGCCCCTATGTACAAGAATATAACTACTATAATGCTGCTCCTATGTATAAGAATATAACTACTATAATACTGCTCCTAGGTACAAGAATATAACTACTATAATACTGCTCCTAGGTACAAGAACATAACTACTATAATACTGCCCCCTATGTACAAGAATATAACTACTATAATACTGCCCCTATGTAGAAGAATATAACTACTATAATACTGCTCCTATGTACAAGAATATAACTACTATAATGCTGCTCCTATGTATAAGAATATAACTACTATAATACTGCTCCTAGGTACAAGAATATAACTACTATAATACTGCTCCTAGGTACAAGAACATAACTACTATAATACTGCCCCCTATGTACAAGAATATAACTACTATAATACTGCCCCTATGTACAAGAATATAACTACTATAATACTGCCCCAATGTACAAGAATATAACTACTATAATACTGCCCCCTATGTACAAGAATATATCTACTATAACACTGCCCCTATGTACAAGAATATAACTACTATAATACTGCTCCTATGTACAAGAATATAACTACTATAATACTGCCCCAATGTACAAGAATATAACTACTATAATACTGCCCCTATGTACAAGAATATAACTACTATAATACTGCCCCTATGTACAAGAATATAACTACTATAATACTGCCCCTATGTACAAGAATATAACTACTATAATACTGCCCCAATGTACAAGAATATAACTACTATAATACTGCCCCCTATGTACAAGAATATATCTACTATAATACTGCCCCTATGTACAAGAATATAACTACTATAATACTGCTCCTATGTACAAGAATATAACTACTATAATACTGCCCCTATGTACAAGAATATAACTACTATAATACTGCCCCTATGTACAAGAATATAACTACTATAATACTGCTCCTATGTACAAGAATATAACTACTATAATACTGCTCCTATGTACAAGAATATAACTACTATAATACTGCCCCAATGTACAAGAATATAACTACTATAATACTGCCCCCTATGTACAAGAATATATCTACTATAATACTGCCCCTATGTACAAGAATATAACTACTATAATACTGCTCCTATGTACAAGAATATAACTACTATAATACTGCCCCTATGTACAAGAATATAACTACTATAATACTGCTCCTATGTACAAGAATATAACTACTATAATACTGCCCCAATGTACAAGAATATAACTACTATAATACTGCCCCCTATGTACAAGAATATATCTACTATAATACTGCTCCTATGTACAAGAATATAACTACTATAATACTGCCCCTATGTACAAGAATATGACTACTATAATACTGCCCCTATGTACAAGAATATAACTACTATAATACTGCCCCTATGTACAAGAATATAACTACTATAATACTGCCCCCTATGTACAAGAATATATCTACTATAATACTGTTCCTATGTACAAGAATATAACTACTATAATACTGCTCCTATGTACAAGAATATAACTACTATAATACTGCTCCTATGTACAAGAATATATCTACTATAATACTGTTCCTATGTACAAGAATATATCTACTATAATACTGCTCCTATGTGCAGGAATATAGCGACTATAATACTGCTCTATGTACAAGAATATAACTACTATAATACTGCCCATATGTACAAGAATATAACTACTATAATACTGCTCCTATATACAAGAATATAACTACTATAATACTGCTCCTATGTATAAGAATATAACTACTATAATACTGCTCCTATGTACAAGAATATAACTACTGTAATACTGCCCCTATGTACAAGATAATGACTACTAATATATCATTGCCCTATTATCAGGGTATTGTGGCTAGTTTTTCTATATGTCAGTGTTTCTTTTGGGGCTGACCCAGGTGCATAACTTGTATTGTTGAGTACATTGTTGAAAAATATCTCAGTCCCTGTTTCCGATACCTATATGAACACCTCTTGTATGAATTAACATTATGCTATAAATCTAAAATTGCTTGATCGAAAAAATCCAAGAAGCATACTGTTTCTTTAAGCTTTCTTCACCATATAAAATACTGTATCAGCACCTTTTTCATAAGCGTTCTTCGCTGTGACATTGAACTCTTTTTATCCCTCCAGGTACCCCAAACTTGCTGCAAGACATCGCGAGTCAAACACAGCTGGTATCGACATCTTCTCAAAATTCTCAGCATTTATCAAAAATACCAAGCAGCAAGATAATGCAGGTGAGTATCACATCTATTTCTGTGTACTATAGGGCGTTATACATTTTGTAAAGCTCGGATTTTAACGCGTGGCAGTTTTATGTTCATAAAATTTTAACTCTTTGCACGTTTTCCATTGTGGGACATGAATTTTATTATGCTGTCCATTGTCATTGATGATCATGATGACATAACGCTATAATGTGCCTTAAGCCACTGATCAATGGGGGTCAAACTGCAGCAACCGTCACTATGAAGTATTGGCTAGATGAGTCTATGGAGCGACAGTCATCTCAGTTTATTCATCCATGAGATAGGGAGGTCGCAGAGGCTGGAGTAAAAGTCACAGTCCGAGTACAGACTGCAATTTAGGAACCAGCGTTGGATCTCCAGACCTGAACTCAACAATCTCTTAGGTTTACATGAGGCGTCTAGGTTAGTGGACCGGTGGTCAGTCCACACATTGTAGTCCAAAATCGGACCACGAACGTCGGACGTGTGAGACAGACTTCATTTGGCATTTTGGCATTGCACGGTGGTATTTCATGAACTAAGTACAGCTGTATTATTTTGACTCTATATGGCGGTATTATTTTAACCTACATTACAAGAAAGAGTTTCTAAAATACCGTAGTTTTAATTACTTTGGTTTTATGGTTTCATTAAAAAATATACCTATGGTTGGATATCAGTGTCATCAGTGTTTTGGATCCGAGTTTCATCAGTGTTTGGTCAGTGTGTCTGTGTTTCATCAGTGATTTTCATGTATGCATAAAGAAATACATTAAAAAGCTTAATCACAGACAGAACACAGACAGCAAAAGGACAGCACACAGATAGCACACGGATAGGAAAAGGACAGCATACGGATAGCACACAGATAGCAAAAGGACAGCACACAGATAGCACACGGATAGCAAAAGGACAGCACACATATAGCAAAAGGACATCACAAAAATAGCAAAAGGACAGCAAAAGAACAGCACACAACTAGCACACGGATAGCAAAAGGACAGCACAAGGACAGCACACAGATAGCACACGGACAGCAAAAGGACAGAACATTGACAGCACATTGACAGCAAAAGGGCAACACAAGGACAGCACACAGACAGAACATGGAACAGCACACGGACTGCACACGGATGCCATCTGTGTGCTAGCAAATAGATCAATGGCTGCACTCAAAATTTACTGTGCTAAAACAAGGAAAATGTGCAATATATGAAATGTGAATAGCATAATGGCTAGGGAAATTTATGAAACAACACATGAGATTTTTAGCACAATATTTGGCCAAACGTTGTGAGCCCATCCACCAAACGTCAAGGTAATCTCAGATCGGATGGGTAACTGAGCTGACTGCCTAGTGTGAACACTTACCTATGGCTAATAACATGGTAAAGCCTGCTTTTATAGGGAGCTCAGAACCAACTGTGTATGGATGTAATTAAAATCACAGCATGGTGAAGGGCGAGGCGTTCAAGCCAGAAAAATAGTATATGAAACCAAGAAAAAAATGCGGCAGCACTCACCAGGAAGTGTGGTCCAATCTTTTATTGAAGCATATTCATAGCCGCGTTTTCACGGCTCGGGGGAGTGCAGGAGAGAGGAGGTGAGCAGGAGTGACGACGATCGTTTCGCGCTGAAGCAGCGCTTCAACAGGACCTGTTGAAGCGCTGCTTCAGCGCGAAACGATCGTCGTCACTCCGGCTCACCTCCTCTCTCCTGCACTGTTGAAGCGCTGCTTCAGCGCGAAACGATCGTCGTCACTCCGGCTCACCTCCTCTCTCCTGCACTGTTGAAGCGCTGCTTCAGCGTGAAACGATCGTCGTCACTCCTGCTCACCTCCTCTCTCCTGCACTGTTGAAGCGCTGCTTCAGCGTGAAACGATCGTCGTCACTCCGGCTCACCTCCTCTCTCCTGCACTGTTGAAGCGCTGCTTCAGCGTGAAACGATCGTCGTCACTCCTGCTCACCTCCTCTCTCCTGCACTGTTGAAGCGCTGCTTCAGCGCGAAACGATCGTCGTCACTCCTGCTCACCTCGTCTCTCCTGCACTCCCCCGAGCCGTGAAGACGCGGCTATGAATATGCTTCAATAAAAGATTGGACCACACTTCCTGGTGAGTGCTGCCGCATTTTTTTCTTGGTTTCATTCATTGTTCCACTGTTTCCATGCGAGCACCTCCAGTTCTGACGTCGGACTTTCCGTTCACATTACATGTGAACCACGGTTCACTCCAGGGAAGCTAGGCTGTGCAGCACCATTTTTTTGTTTTTTCTTGATATAGAAAAATAGTATATACTAAATATAAGAAAACTGACTGAACAACAATATAATATCATTGTCATTGATTTTCACAGACCCATACACTGGTATTGAAACTTTTCATCCATGATGCCAGTAAAAAACAGACATGTCTCTTTAATTTTTACAGCCTCATAGATTATACCAGGTACACATTCTATATGTGAAAATCAATTCTGGCGCTTTGCCTGGGCTCTTCCCGGTTGCCCTGGTGCTGTGGCTATCAGGGTAATGGATTTGGGGTTGATGTCAGCTGTGTAATGTCCGCTGACACTAAGCCCAGGGGTTAGTAATGGAGAGATGTCTATCAGACGCCTCCATTACTAACCCTGATGTTGAAAAAAAAAAAAAATTGCATTGTACTCGCATGACACTTTCTTGACTCTCGTCTTACTTTTCTGGATCAACATCCGAGTAATTTTTTTTATGCAGATGTGAGCGAGCCCAAAGGAACACTCCTATATTGATGTATACTGTTTTTTTGCGTTTTTTTGCAAAAAATTAAAGGGGTTGTCTACTTTTGGGGTCTTGTTTTCCTACTCAAATGCAATTAATTGGGGCTAAAACAACCACATTTTTTCAAATGGGTTTCTCTAATTAATTTTGTACCATTTCCTTCTGTAACTTCTGTGTTGCACTAGCTATTGCTGGCTACAGAAGGAGATAACTGAGAATTTGTCAGTCAGTCCACTATGTTGTACTGACAGGGAGTTGTTTATAACTCTCTCTTATGAGCTCCTCTCAGCTGATATATGACCACTAATCAGATCACATCAAAGTTGATTGTGCAGGGAATAAAGACCCTGGAAAAGCCAAAGGGTGCAACATTTTAATTAAATCGAAATGTAAAAATGATTTTTGGCCTCAAAGAAAAAAATGTATACCATTATTATTTTTTATCACTGTGGCACCCCAGGAGTCCGGTTGCCACAATGGCATTGCCTTCCTCACGGGGGAGGGGTGATGTCATGCCTTAACGCAAGGAGGGATTCCCTAATCAGGTAATACAAACATACAACACCTTCCTGACTCCAGACCAGAAGGGAGAGCTCTAAACCTGGCTTCAGGGTAGCTTTCCTATAAGTTCTGGTCTGGAGGCGGGGTTAGTGTGTTTAGTGTGAGACACTGAAGGGAAAGGAAGCAAGAGAGAGGAGCCTGGGTTCTGGAGCTGTGATTGGGCTCACCCCAAGATAAAGCGCAAACAGACCGGACACCAGAGTCCCTGGTGGTGAGAGGATTACATACTCAGCCACCTAATCCGGAGGGCAGGAGATTCCAAGTCTCCTGGCCCCAACTACCACCCTTTTAAGTACCGCTGGACCCAGCCCGAGTACCCCATGGCCCTAGTGGGCGCTCCATCACCAGAACCAAGTTTTCAGTATTTGAGAAGGATGTTTCTGCTCCAAAACAAAAATCAGTATGAATACACACCAACTTTAACTTAGTTTTTGTAGCAGAAACTCACCAAATCCTCCTAATAGTCTAAAATGTCTAAGTTTAAGGATTTTTAAATTTTAACATAGCCATGAAGCACAATATGGATAGCTACGTGTCCAAGATCAGAGGCACTGTCAGCACATGTATGCTGAACCAGAACCACCATCAGTACATGAATTCAGAGCCAGAACCAAAGTCGGCACACAAATGCAGCTCCAGAACCACCATCAGTAAATGTATACAGCAGCAAGATTAGTACAGTAATCAATTGTAATGTCTATTTTATATGTCAATTTATGGTGTCATATGGGTGAAAACAGAAGTATTATCTTGGAAGCATATGACAGTATTTTGTGACAAGGAAAGCTGTCTACAGATACCTGCCCACGTAAAGTTATGTCGGTTGCTGATGTATGGATCATGAGTGTGCTATACAGCCTCCAACAGCAGCGACCAGAGCAAGCTGCAATTGCTGCTGTTTAACCCCTTTCTGACCTCGGACGGGATAGTACGTCCGAGGTCAGATACCCAACTTTGATGCAGGGCTCCGGCGTTGAGCCCCTTCAAAGCCGCAACATGTCAGCTGTTTTGAACTCGTGATTCACCCGCCGCTATTAACTAGTTAAATCCCGCTGTCAAACGCAGACAGCGGCATTTAACCGGCGCTTCTGGCCGGGCGGACGGAAATGAGCGCATCGCTGACCCCTGTCACATGATCGGGGATCAGCGATGCTTCTGAATAGTAACCATAGAGGTCCTTGAGACCTCTATGGTTACTGATCACCGGTAGCTGTGAGCGCCACCCTGTGGTCGGCGCTCATAGCACACCTGCATTTCTGCTGCATAGCAGCGATCTGATGATCGCTGCTATGTAGCGGAGCCGATCGTGTTGTGCCAGCTTCTAGCCTCCTATGGAGGCTATTGAAGCATGGCAAAAGTAAAAAAAAATGTGAAAAAAAATAAAAAGATATAAAAGTTTAAATCACCCCCCTTTCGCCCCATTCAAAATAAATCAATAAAAAAAAAAATCAAACCATACACATATTTGGTATCGCCGCCTTCAGAATTGCCCGATCTATCAATAAAAAAAGGCATTAACCTGATCGCTAAACGGTGTGGCGAGAAAAAAATTTGAAACGCCAGAATTACATTTTTTGGTCGCCGCGACATTGCATTAAAATGCAATAACAGGCGATCAAAAGAACGTATCTGCACCAAAATGGTATCATTAAAAACGCCAGCTAGGCACGCAAAAAATAAGCCCTCAACCGACCCCAGATCATGAAAAATGGAGACGCTACGAGTATCGGAAAATGGCGCATTTTTTTTTTTTTTAAAGCAAAGTTTGGATTTTTTGTTCACCACTTAGATAAAAAAGAACCTAGACATGTTAGGTGTCTATGAACTCATAATGACCTGGAGAATCATAATGGCAGGTCAGTTTTAGCATTTAGTGAACCTAGCAAAAAAGCCAAACAAAAAACAAGTGTGGGACTGCACTTTTTTTGCAATTTCACCTCACTTGGAATTTTTTTCCCATTTTCTAGTACACGACATGGTAAAACCAATGATGTCATTCAAAAGTACAACTCGTCCCGCAAAAAATAAGCCCTCACATGGCCAAATTGAAGGAAAAATAATAAGTTATGGCTCTGGGAAGGAGGGGAGCGAAAAACGAACACGGAAAAATGGAAAATCCCTAGGTCATGAAGGGGTTAACCATTTCAATCTCTGAGAACATAATATAAAAGGTGCGTGGCGCGATCTTTCTGACCCCTGCCGCTTCTCTACGCCCAGTGATGAATTTGTCAAGTGGCTGAGGGGCTCCTAAAACATCTTGGTGCTCCCATAAAGCCCAGCTTGTCCGATATACTATATATTGCAATATAGCATATAGTACAGGCGGTCAAATTATAGGTTCAAGTACCTTATGGGGGGGTGGACGAACAGAAAAAATAAACCCCTCCTTTCCCTCTTAACCACTTAAAAAAAAAAGATATTTGGTATAGTCAATATTGTAATAGAAAAACATAAAATGCAATAAAAAGCGATCAAAACATTGTATGTACTCCAAATATTAACATGAAAAGTGAGACAGCGTGCAGAAATAAAGTCCCCACACAGGTCCAAGGTCCGTCAATGGAAAAGTTTTAAAAAAGCTACAGGTCTCAGAAAATGGCGACACAAACCAAATTTTATTTACGAAGTTCTCAATTTTTTCGATAACCGGTAAAATATATAAGAAAGGATAAGTTTGGTATCGCCGGAATTGGACTGACCCGGAGAATCGCGCTGCACAATAAACGACATGAAAACAAAAACAATGGCGGAATTGTGGTTATTTTTATACTATTTCTTTGCACTTGGATTTTTTTTTCCTGTTTTTTCAGTACATTTATGGAAAAATGAATGATGATATTCAAAAGTACAACTTGTCTCGCAAGAAAAAGCCACGGGGACAAAAAAAAAGACAAAAATAACAACCCGGAGGCTATTGTTTTTCTTTTTCCGTCAGATTTTCATGTCAAAAGCAAAAGTGAATCCGGCCGAGGGCGTGCTGAAGGCAGTGAGCTCTATTTGGAGGTGCACATGGCTTTTCCTTTTATAAGGGACGCTTTATTTTTTTGTGGAAGGAACTTATCACACTGGAAAATAAACCTTCAGGGGAATGTGATTTTCCCAGTGTCAGGTCCCACCCTTTCCTCAGGAACAGTCTCTTTCTTTCCAGGCGCATTGGCAGCCGACACGACGGCCTCGTTTATTTAGGACGAGTCTTTTAGGAAATACTGGGAGACTGTTGAAAGGAAGGTCAGAGTTTATAACGCACGTGAATAAAATATAATATATAATATATAGAATTCAATATATGAGCACGGCTGTTGCCCATAGCAACAGGATTCTAGATTTCAGTTTTCCAAAGGAAAATGAAAGCAGCGATCTGATTGGTTGCTGCAGACAACTGTTTCACTTTCTCTTCCCTTCACCCAATGGGAGATATCTCAATTCTCATAGAAACCAATCAATGCGTGAGTTTCATTTTTCCACTGCAGGGCTGTAGACTGAAAGCTGATCAGAGATAGGTTGCTATTGGCAACTTATCACTATAATAATAATATACTATAAAAGGCATAAAATAAATTAATTTCACTCACAAAAGTGATATGTTAGGCTATGTTCACACTTCATTATATTAAACGTACGCATAGGGCACCGTTTTGCTGACAGAAGCTCAACGTTTGCCCTTTAGGCCTTGGCTGGGCCGGTGTGCATCAACATTATCATTTTTTTTTTTTACTTTATAGGTAGATTTTACAATTAGTGCCCATAGGAGACACAAGCCTATACAATGGTGCAGGGCCGGCATCTGCACCCCGTGACCCTGGGTAAACTCTGGGACCCACTGCGCTTGGGGGACATACAATCGGTCTAGATTTACATTGGCCACATGTTTGCTCTGCATCATGGAGTGGGGTCAAATAGTGAGCCTGCCCCATACATGTCTTATACAGCCAGCACCTGAGTCTAAGGATGGGGTCACACCAGTGGATTATCCCCCATCTGAGAGGATCTGGTCGATTATGATAATCACACTCTTGTCAGCATAACGAGATCCGATTCTCTTGCATGAGGAAAAGATGGAAGAAAAATGTCTCCATGTTCTCCATTCTATCAGTGCGACAAAATGTCTCCATGTTCTCCATTCTATCAGTGCGACAAAATGTCTCCATGTTCTCCATTCTATCAGTGCGACAAAACGAGATTGCACTCGGATGTCATCCGAGTGCAATCTGATATTTTCCACAGACTCATTAAATTTGCATGGCCAACAAAGAATATCAGATCAGACTTGGGCATGCAGTGATTTTTTTTCCTTGGCTCGTTCCGAGGAGAAAATCGGACATGTGTACGGCCCCATAGAATAACATTGGTCCAAGCGTGATACGATGTTTTGTCGGATCACACTCGGACCGAAAATTCAGGTTTCTGCAGAAGCTCCAAGTTCTGGTATTTCATCATGACCCATATACGGACCGTCTGGAGTCCCAACCCAAACTTACAGCCTCGCATGTGTCTACAGAACTTGAAAAAAATTTAAAATTAACATATTTGGTATCATTGCGTAGGTAACTGTCCAAACCGATAAAGTATCACAATATTTATTCCGTACTGTGAGCAACGAAGCAAACAAAAAATATGTTGGAGTTTCTGTATTTTGGTCACTTTGCCTTCCAAAGGCCAACCAACAGAATAAGTAAAAACAATAAAAAAAGTATATTAAATATATATAAAATCACGTGTGTGTATATATATATATATATATATATATATATATATATATATATATATATATATATATATATATATACAGTATATATATCTATATCTATCTATCTAATTGCCTAAGGGGTACTTCTGTCTGTTTCTAACTTCTGTCTGTCTGTAACGGAAATCCCGCGTCGCTGACCAATCAGCGGAATTGGGGTGGGATTAAACACTGCTTCACTTTTTACTATTGATGCTGCCTATGCAGCCTCAATAGTAAAAACATAGAATGTTAAAAATAATTAAAAAAAACCAAAAAACATTATATTCTCACCTTCCGAAGTCCGCCGCAGCCTTTCCCGCTTCTCGCGCTCTGGTCCCAAGAATGCATTGCGGCAATGCCCCGAGATCACATGGCGGTCTCGCGAGACCGCTACATGATCACGTGTTATTGCCGCTAAGCATTAATAGGAACGGAGCGTCGCGAGGAGCATCGGTAAAGGCCTCGGCTGGATCCGGGGGCCGACGGAAGGTGAGTTTATAACTATTTTTTATTTTAATTGTTTTTTTTAACAGGGATATGGTGCCCACATTGCTATATACTATGAGGGCTGCATTATATACTGTGTGGGCTGTGTTATATACTACGTGGCTGTGCAATATACTACGTGGGCTGTGCTATATACTATGTGGCTGTGTTCTATACTGCGTGGGCTGTGTTATATACTGCGTAGGCTGTGTTATATACTACGTGGCTCTGCAATATACTACGTGGCTGTGCTATATACTACGTGGCTATGCTATATACTACGTGGGCTGTGTTATATACTACGTGGCTGTGCTATATACTACGTGGCTGTGTTATATACTGCGTGGGCTGTGTTATATGCTGCGTAGGCTGTGTTATATACTACGTGGCTCTGCAATATACTACGTGGCTGTGCTATATACTACGTGGCTATGCTATATACTACGTGGGCTGTGTTATATACTACGTGGCTGTGCTATATACTACGTGGGCTGTGTTATATACTACGTGGCTGTGCATTCTAGAATACCCGATGCATTACAATCTGGCCACCATCTAATATATATATATATATATATATATATATATATGCACTGTATATGTATAACCATGCATACACACACATAAGTAGCAATTACAGGTACGGTATATCGCCCCCTATTCCCAAAACTTAAATAAAGTCTAAACCCCCCCCTCCCCCATTATTATTACCATATTTGGTATCTCCACATGTATAACTGTCCAAGCTGATAAAATATCACAATATTTATCCCATCCGGTGAACAAAATAAAAGAAACACCCCACAAATGTCACAATTTCTGTATTTTGGTTGCTTTTCTTACCCCTCTTCCTCCAAAAAAGCAGTGCAACTGGATTAGAAGGTCCTATGGAAAGAACCCTTTTCTGATCATTTATTTCTTTTTTTTTTATAGGGGATGTGAACTAACCAAGATACAGTGATTGTGCATTTGTGTTTCAAGCTCTAAGACAAAAAAAAATACAAAACTTATATATATATATATATCCCCCTCATTACTATATCCCCCCTTTATTTGCTGAAAGTCATAACTCAATGGCAGGAATATAAATATGTTTGCTGCTGCCTCCCCCTAGTGGCAGCTACCGGCAGTGTTTGTTTTTCCTATTCTCTGGACAATCTGGGAGAGTGAAGAAGTATGGAGGTTGCTTACCTTTTCCTAGCAAATAGTGATGAGCGAACGTGCTCGGCTAAGGTGCTATCTGAGCATGCTCGTGTGCTAACCGAGTGTCTTCCCTGCGGCTGCAAGTCTCTCGGCTGTAGCAACACATGCAGGGATTACCTGTTTGTTAGCCACAAGACACGCAGCCGCGGGGACTAGAACATATTTTTCAAGCACGCAGAAGGCACTCTGTCAGCACCTGAGCATGCTCGGCTAACACCTTATCCCAAAACGTTTGCTTGCCCTTAGTAATATCTAAGTGACCTAAACATATATGGCTATGTGTAAGCGGATGGTAGCTGTACTTCACTGCTTCAATGTCACACACTATCTGTACAGTTTTCTCAGTGTTTTAGGCCTTTCTCTCCGTATCCTCGTCTTACTATCCAGATTCACCACAAAGTGGCTGCTGCGTTCCCTGCCTCTGCTTTTATACAGGCTTTGATAATTTGTCCTGATTGGCTGTGTTAAACCATGTGATAACTACAAGTCACTATGGAAAAGCCAGCCTGGCCGTGCCCAGGTTTATGTGTTCCTTCTCTGGCTAATGTAACTTTCTGCTAGGTGTAAAACATTTCGGGCAATCTGGGCAAATCGAATTTTTAAAACTCAGCGCAGTCCTAAACATTTCTCACAAATTGGATTCACCTCAAGTTGACGCTTCTGACTACCAATCATCGTTTTGACCAAATGATCTGATCCATTAAATACAATCAGTACTTGGACCTCGATCACATGTCTGTGATTGCTCTCCGTGTGCTGGATCCGATGGTCATCTCATTTTTAGCATCTGTGTGTAATCCATTTTTTCCTATGCAGAAAAGAAAAAAAAATTCCAAGCTTCTACTACAACCCATTTAGACTACGTTCACACAAGCGCCTGGAAAATCATTAGTTTTTTTGCCCTGCATAGGCGAAGATGTTTTTTTTTTCAATCATTTATAATTCTTTTTAATTCTTTCTAACATATCTCTTTACATTATTATACAGAAAATCCCAAAAGGTCCAATTTATTTTTCTATGTAATCTTTGCAATAGCTGGAATTCAGTAGCAATGCATGACCCCCAAATAAAGGATGAGACCAGTGGTCCAAGGACAAAAATCGGACATGTGGAATGGCCCCATAGAATAGGGTAGGAGGTAGGTAGGAGCGCCATCCGTGAATATTACGCGTAGCACTTGTACGCATGCATAAATTAAGACAGTGAAAAATGACTTGTATCCTGCATTTTTCATCTGTTTTCCTTTCTGCAAACTCAATCTATAAATTTCAGTCATCTTTGAGCTAGTGGATAGATAATTCCTGTTTTGGTGTCTTCTATACACTACACAAACAGACATCAGGGACTCCTCTCCTATTTCTATGTAGCACATGCTCGGAATTAGCAGCAGCAGCATGGAAGTCATTATACAACGGTACTAGGTAGTGTAGCTGTGAATCCAGCTCTGGGGTAAGATATGAAACTTTCTTGAAAGCTGCAGTATAGATCACATTATAGAGCAGTACTGAGCAGAGTAGATGTGAATACAGCACTGGAGTGCCATAAACACTTACTAGAAAGTAGCACCAGCATCTGTCTTTTTGCCGTTTTCTTTCCCTGCTCCTCCTCTCCATAAACTTCAGCGTGCAGATATAATCTGATTCCTAAGTGAGCTTGCAGTGAAGCTTGTTTTGGCCAAAATGGATTTTAGCTATTTTTTTGGAGTGAATAATGAGTTGTGGAGACAGGGAGAGGAGTTGAAGAAGTGGCTCGTAAGTGAAGAAAGAAGCAGATTTCCTTGATGTGGTATATTACAAAGTTTTTTATATTCTCTTGTACTATTGATTTATGCAAAGTTTATGTATACCTGTCTTGCATTTCTCTGTGATATCAATATAGGAGCAGATGGCATTGTTATTGTTAAAAATTGGCCATCACAAAAAGATAAAACAATGTAGTGCCATTGTGCATGTAGATTAGCTACTATGATGTGTCTATTACACAGCACACAAAGAATCTCTTTGCTGCCCATGTTCTAAAGCAGCAGCACCGAGGACAATATGTGGCAGTACTGAGCTGTGTGACTGTGAATCAAGCACTGGGGTAGAATAAACAATTACTAGAAAAGTGCAGCATGGAGGGCATTACACAGCAGTACTGAACAGTGTAGTTGTGAAGCCAGCACTTAAGTGAGATAAACCAATTGCTAGAAAACTTCTACATGGAAGGCACTACACAGTAGTACTGAACTGTGTAGCTGTGAATCCAACACTGGGGAAGTTATAAGACAATTCGTAAAAAACTACCACATAGAGGGCATTACACAGCAGTACTGAAATGTGTAGCTTTAAATCAAGTTCAGAAATGAAATAAAACAATTACTAAAAAGCTGCAGAATGGAGGCGTTTACACAGCAGTACTGGCTGTTACCTGTGAATCCAGCAGTGGAATAAGAGAAACACTAGAAAGCTGCAGCTGTCAAAACTGTACTGTGTGATTAAAGCGGTAGTCGCCCCCTACCACTGATGAAGACACCAGGCTGTTGATACAGACTTCATATTGGGGTCTGCAACGTCACGTTATGACTCTACCCCTCATGTCTGTTTGTAGAATGTGGCCCCACCATTAGCTCTGGGGGCCACTACGTCCTATTCCAGAGATAGTAAGAAATAGCTATTGATAATTTTCTGTGTAAAAACAGAATGCTCACATATCACCTAATAACAGAGGATAGAGAGTGTCAGGTGTTTATAAAGCAATGTATTTTGTTTGTTAAGATGAATTAAAAGGAATTACGAAAAGTGAGTAAACTGACAAAAATAAACCCCAAATCATAGAGTATAGCTGCATACTTGACTGTGAACACTAGAGGGCAGGAGAGTTCCACCAGTGACAGCAGCTTGTACCCAGAGATGTTCTGTATAACAGTGGACTTGTCTGTGCAGTGACCTGTCCGCTCCGTACCTTACCTGTCTGTACAGTGACCCGTCAGCTCCGTACCGGTCTGTACAGTGACCCGTCATCTCCATACCTTACCTGTCTGTACAGTGACCCGTCCGCTCCATATCTTACCTGTCTGTACAGTGACCCATCAGCTCCGTATCTTACCTGTCTGTACAGTGACCCGTCAGCTCCGTACCGGTCTGTACAGTGACCCGTCATCTCCATACCTTACCTGTCTGTACAGTGACCCGTCCGCTCCATATCTTACCTGTCTGTACAGTGACCCATCAGCTCCGTATCTTACCTGTCTGTACAGTGACCTGTCAGCTCCGTACCTGTCTGTGCAGTGACCCGTCAGCTCCGTACCTGTCTGTGCAGTGACCTGTCAGCTCCGTACCTTACCTGTCTGTACAGTGACCCGTCAGCTCCATATCTTACCTGTCTGTACAGTGACCTGTCAGCTCCGTATCTTACCTGTCTGTACAGTGACCCGTCAGCTCCGTACCTCACCTGTCTGTACAGTGACCCGTCAGCTCCTTACCTTCCCTGTCTGTACAGTGACCCGTCAGCTCCGTATCTTACCTGTCTGTACAGTGACCCGTCAGCTCCGTACCTTCCCTGTCTGTACAGTGACCCGTCAGCTCCGTACCTTCCCTCTGTACAGTGACCTGTCAGCTCCATATCTTACCTGTCTGTGCAGTGACCCGTCAGATCCGTACCTTCCCTGTCTGTACAGTGACCCGTCAGCTCCATATCTTACCTGTCTGTGCAGTGACCCGTCAGATCCGTACCTCACCTGTCTGTACAGTGACCCGTCAGCTCCGTACCTCACCTGTCTGTACAGTGACCCATCAGCTTCGTATCTTACCTGTCTGTACAGTGACCCGTCAGCTCCGTACCTCACCTGTCTGTACAGTGACCCGTCAGCTCCGTACCTTCCCTGTCTGTACAGTGAGATGGATTCCTGCCTCCATCTCTTTGCTGCCCATGTTCTAAAGCAGCAGCACCGAGGACAATATATGGCAGTACTGAGCTGTGTGACTGTGAATCAAGCACTGGGGTAGAATAACAATTACTAGAAAAGTGCAGCATGGAGGGCATTACACAGCAGTACTGAACAGTGTAGTTGTGAAGCCAGCACTTAAGTGAGATAATCCAATTGCTAGAAAACTTCTACATGGAAGGCACTACACAGTAGTACTGAACTGTGTAGCTGTGAATCCAACACTGGGGAAGTTATAAGACAATTAGTAAAAAACTACCTCATAGAGGGCATTACACAGCAGTACTGAAATATGTAGCTTTAAATCAAGTTCAGAAATGAAATAAAACAATTACTAAAAAGCTGCAGAATGGAGACGTTTACACAGCAGTACTGGCTGTTACCTGTGAATCCAGCAGTGGAATAAGAGAAACACTAGAAAGCTGCAGCTGTCAAAACTGTACTGTGTGATTAAAGCGGTAGTCGCCCCCCTACCACTGATGAAGACACCAGGCTGTTGATACAGACTTCATATTGGGGTCTGCAACGTCACGTTATGACTCTACCCCTCATGTCTGTTTGTGGAATGTGGCCCCACCATTAGCTCTGGGGGCCACTACGTCCTATTCCAGAGATAGTAAGAAATAGCTATTGATAATTTTCTGTGTAAAAACAGAATGCTCACATATCACCTAATAACAGAGGATAGAGAGTGTCAGGTGTTTATAAAGCAATGTATTTTGTTTGTTAAGATGAATTAAAAGGAATTACGAAAAGTGAGTAAACTGACAAAAATAAACCCCAAATCATAGAGTATAGCTGCATACTCGACTGTGAACACTAGAGGGCAGGAGAGTTCAACCAGTGACAGCAGCTTGTACCCAGAGATGTTCTGTATAACAGTGGACTTGTCTGTGCAGTGACCTGTCCGCTCCATATCTTAACTGTCTGTACAGTGACCCGTCAGCTCCATATCTTAACTGTCTGTACAGTGACCCGTCAGCTCCATATCTTACCTGTCTGTACAGTGACCCGTCAGCTCCGTACCTTATCTGTCTGTAGTGACCTGTCAGCTCCGTACCTTACCTGTCTGTACAGTGACCCGTCAGCTCCGTACCTTACCTATCTGTAAAGTGACCCGTCAGCTCCGTACCTTACCTGTCTGTACAGTGACCCGTCAGCTCCATATCTTACCTGTCTGTACAGTGACCCGTCAGCTCCATATCTTACCTGTCTGTACAGTGACCCGTCAGCTCCATATCTTACCTGTCTGTACAGTGACCCGTCAGCTCCGTACCTTACCTGTCTGTACAGTGACCCGTCAGCTCCATATCTTACCTGTCTGTACAGTGACCCGTCAGCTCCATATCTTACCTGTCTGTACAGTGACCCGTCAGCTCCATATCTTACCTGTCTGTACAGTGACCCGTCAGCTCCATATCTTACCTGTCTGTACAGTGACCCGTCAGCTCCGTACCTTACCTGTTATGGACTGGTAATTTAGGAGCGACATGCGACTAGCTCTGAGCAGGTGGTAACTATGCAGACCGCAGTTCCTGATCTTAACACAACACTAGCAGTAGCCTTGGGATGTTCCTGTCACTCCCTGTACACCTCGTCACAGCCGGAGAACTAGCTACCCCTAAAGGTAGAAACAGGAAAGCTATCTTGCCTCAGAGAAAATCCCCAAAGGATAGGACAGCCCCCCACAAATATTGACTGTGAGAGGAGAAGGAAATGACATACATAGTATGAAACAAGATTTAGCAAAGGAGGCCACTTCTAGCTATATACATAGTAAGGAAAGAACACTGTGCGGTCAGTAATAAAAACTAGAAAAAGTCCACCGCAGAGATATGCAAAAATCTCCACACCTGACTAAAGGTGTGGAGGGCAAAATCTGCAGCCCAGAGCTTCCAGCTTAGCTGAATAGATCCATACTGATAAGCTGGACAAATGAGCAAAACATAGAATGTGCTGAACAATAAAGTCCACAACAAATGGACTGCAAAAGGACAAGCAAGGACTTATCTTTGCTGAACTGGACAGAGTTTCAGGGAAATCCAAAAGAGCAGTGGCTCAAAGCAGGAACAATTGACAACTGGCATTGATTGAGGAATAAGGCCAGACTAAAATAGCCGAGCCAGAAAGACGATCAGTGGGAGCAGCTGCTGATGCTAAATCCAAGAAGCAGCTATACCACTCAAAACCACAGGAGGGAGCCCACGAGCAGAATTCACAAAAGTGCTACTTACAACCACCGGAGGGAGCCCAAGAGCGGAATTCACAACACTTACCTGTCTATACAGTGACCCGTCAGCTCCGTACCTTACCTGTCTGTACAGTGACCCGTCAGCTCCGTACCTTACCTGTCTGTACAGTGACCCATCAGCTCCGTACCTCACCTGTCTGTACAGTGACCCATCAGCTCCGTACCTCACCTGTCTGTACAGTGACCCGTCAGCTCCGTACCTCACCTGTCTGTACAGTGACCCGTCAGCTCCATATCATACCTTTCTGTACAGTAAACCGTCAGCTTTATTTGTTACCTGGCTGTACAGTGACCCGCTTGCAGAAGATGCTTGAGGCGAAACGCGCGTCGGGGTGTGGGGATGCTGCTGTGAATTGTCCTGACTGTTCCTACCCTGTGCATCCTTATATTCCTTTATAGACAGGTATTTACTGCACATTTATTGTTAAATATCAATGTTACTTCTGTTAGGCTACTTTCACACTAGCGTTAACTGCATTCCGTCACAATGCGTCGTTTTGACGAAAAAACGCATCCTGCAAAAGTGTTTGCAGGATGCGTTTTTTCGCCATTGATTAACATTAAGCGACGCATTGTGACGGATTGCCACACGTCGCACCCGTCGTGCGACGGATGCGTCGTGCAGTGGCGGACCGTCGGGAGCAAAAAACGCTACATGTAACGTTTTTTGCTCACGACGGTCCGCTTTTTCTGACCGCGCATGCGCGGCCGGAACTCCGCCCCCACCTCCCCGCGCTTCCCCGCACCTCACAATGGGGCAGCGGATGCGCTGGAAAAATGCATCCGCTGCCCCCGTTGTGCGGCGGAGACCACGCTAGCGTCGGGAACGTCGGCCCGACGCACAGCGACGGGCCGAGCCCGACGCTAGTGTGAAAGAAGCCTTAGCCCGCTGTGGACAGTAGTTTTGTCTGTTATTACAGGGCGACCTTTGCTGTATATGATTGTCCAATACTGTTGACTGTATTAAGACCGATACTGAATTATGTACTGAGGTCATTTCGTGGGAGGTTTATGATTAATACTTTCATTCTGGGCTGCCCTCATTCTATTCTCTCTTGCTCCAAACTTTTTTAGTAGAAATCTCATCTCACTGTGAAATGTATTGGGCCGTACGAGGATTTCTTGGCTTTGATCTCCATAGATGGTTTCCTTTTTGATTATACTTGATTATCTGGATGTCAGTCTGTACTGCTAGAATTCTATTCTCTCCTTTCTTGGCTAGTTACCCTGTGACCTGGGTGTCTTATTTCTGTCCTTACAATGACCCGTCAGCTCCGAATTTTATGAGCACGGTCTTATTAAGATAGATTGTCAGATTAAACAGCAGCTGAAAGTGGTTGTCAGACACAAGTTCTTCTGATGAACGCCTGTTGTATACAGTGGCATCTGAAGAGGGGATGTCAGATACAAGTTTATTTGAAATCAGGTTGTCAGAAACAAGGGCTTCTGAAAAGAGTTGTCAGTAACAAGAGTATTCATGTAGAAGTTGTCAGGAATGTACAGAGTTTGCCAAATGCAAGAAAAACTGAAAATAGTTGTCAGACACAAGTGCGTCATATTGGAAGTTGTCAGTTGGAAAGATATCCAAAGAGATTCTAGAGCATTTGTAGAGAGGTTGTCAGATACAAGATAATCTGAAGAGAAGTTGTCAGGTGCACGGGCAACTGAAAAGAGGTTGTTGGACACAAGTTCATCAAATTGAGAGATTTTCAGATAAAGATAATTAAAAGTGAGGTTGTCAGATAGATGGAAGAGCATTAAAAGGGAGGTTGTCAGATACAAGTTCATTAAAAGGGAGGTTGTCAGATACAAGGGCATTAAAAGGGAGGTTGTCAGATACAAGGGCATTAAAAGGGAGGTTGTCGGATACAAGGGCATCCGAAGAGAGGTTGTCAGATGGAAGAGCATTAAAAGGGAGGCTGTCAGATACAAGTTCATTCAAAGGGAAGTTGTCGGATACAAATTCATTAAAAGAAATGTTGGCAGATACAAGGCAATAAAAGGGAGGTTGTCAAATACAAGGGCATCTGAAGAGAGGTTGTCAGATGGAAGAGCATAAAAAGGGAGGTTGTCGGATATAAGTTCATTAAAAGAAATGTTGTCAGATACAAGGGCATTAAAAGAGAGGTTGTCAGATCTAAGGCATCTGAAGAAAAGTTGTCAGATGCAAGGATATTATTAATAAAAGAGAAGTTGTCAGAGTCGAGGTTACCAGACTAACATCTGATGGTACAAGGTGGTTTAAATACAGGTGATAAGACGTTGTCAGATGTATAGTTATATGAAGAGAGGTTGTCAGTGAGAAGTTGTCAGAGCAGGAGAGCGTTGTGACTGTAGATGTGAGGCTCGGTGGGGTCACAGTTCTATGGTCGTCCCCTCGCAGACCCTGCCATATTCGGGGCAGCTGTGACATGTTGTCCCCGCAGTTGGGAATGGATGGACGCTGGCACTCGCAGGTCAGTGGCTTCGACTTGATTTTTTGCCTTGGGTTGAATGTGTCTCTTCTGGCTCTGGAAAGAAAGCATCGTGCAAACTGACATTTTTCTGGCGGCAGCGTTACATTCTGATAGGCGTTTTGTCAATGTTTATAGAGCTCAGACAGTTAATCCTATTCCCCAGCAAGAAATTCACGTTCCTGACGCTGGGTCTGGTACCCTAATCTGCCCAGAAGAACATGTGGAAAATAGTACATAGAAATACCACTGACCTCGGGGGACCTCGGGGAAGAGCGAAAAACACCGCTCGACCCGGCCCCTCGCTGTGCGCCTGTCTGCACCACGCCGTCAGCTGCAGGACGCTCACAGCACTTTTATAGTATGAGTTATTAGATAACACTACGAACTTTATCATCATTATTATGGTGGAGAAAGAGGTGGAGATATATTTTTGGATACATGTAAATAAAGCTTAGAGGGTTTATCTATTTTTTCAACCAGAGTGAAAGCGATTACAAAGAGCGTCTCTAACAGTGGAGGACCTACATTACATAAACAATGCAATAAATTAATTGGTAACTGTGTAATACCTCACTTTACCTGCGGAGGCGCTGCAGGGAAACCGAGCAGCTCCTGTCAAGTTTCCTAACAACAGATTACACCTGATCCCGGGGGTCCCAGCGGGGAAATGCTCTGTGATCTGCTAAAAGGGGTGGTCCAAAACAAAATTTAATTTTAATCCTAAATTCCTATCTATTTAGTGCCATAATCTAAAAGATTTTCAAATATACTTGAATTAAAAATTCTCTCTCCTTCCCCAACTACTTTTCTTTATTTCCCCTAAACTTCCTTATTGATCACACTTCGTATGAGAAACCGAGGTCACTGCCTCAGCCTCTGCCACCTCCATGAAAAGAAGCAGTGTGCACAATGACAGTGCACTCTCTCTCCAGGTCCGATCAGAAGCCGGCACCAGAGCATACTGTTGGTGTATGTTGTAAGACTAATACCCGGCTTCAGGGCCTGCTCCAGGTTTTCATGGGCCCTGGGCAAAAGAGTCCCGGTGGGCCCCTTTAGCACATACCACAATTCATAATGCACCGATACGGCAGAGAAATATAGGTTTAGTACAATGCCAAAGATTTCACTTACTTCTTATATTACATCAGTGATATCTATTGTACATTCTACATTAGCTCAGATACCAGACAGTATAGTCCTCTATACAGAATAATGAGCCCCATATATTGCTCCAAACAGAATAATGAGCCCCATATATTGTTCCATACAGTATAATTGGCACCAAATAGTCCTCTATACAGAATAATGAGCCCCATATATTGCTCCAAACAGAATAATGAGCCCCATATTATGCTCCAAACAGAATAATGAGCCCCATATATTGTTCCATACAGTATAATTGGCACCACATAGTCCTCTATACAGAATAATGAGCCCCATATTATGCTCCAAACACAATAATGAGCCCCATATATTGCTCCATACAGTATAATGACAATGCTCCATACAGTATAATGGGCACCACAGAGTGCTCCATACAGAATGAGCCGCATTTATTGCTCCATACAAAATTGACCCCATATAATGCTCCATACAGTATAGTGAGCCACATATAATTCTCCATACAGTATATGATGGGCCCCATCTATTGCTCCATATATAATGAGCCTCATATAATGCTCCATACAGTATATGATCGGCCCCATACAGTATACTGAGTCCCATATATTGCTCCATACAGAATGGGCCCCATATGATGCTCCATACAGAATGGGCCCCATATAATACTCCTTACAGAATGGGTCCCATATAATGCTCCAAAAATAATTGGCCCCATAAGATGCTCCATGTATAATGGGCCCCATATAATCCTCCATATATAATTGGCCATATAAAATGCTCCATATATAATTAGTCCCATAAGATGCTTCATATATTATTGGCCCCATATACTGCTCCATGTGTAATTGGCCCCATATACTGCTCCATATGTAATTGGCCCCATAAGAAGCTCCATATAGAATTGGCCCTGTAAGATGCATCCTATAGACTTGGCCCCATAAGATGCTCCCTATAGACTTGGCCCCATAAGATGCTCCCCATAGAATTGGCCCCATAAGATGCTCTATATTAAATTGGCCCCATAAGATGCTCCCTATATTATTGGCCCCATAAGATGCTCTATATTAAATTGGCCCCATAAGATGCTCCCTATATTATTGGCCCCATAAGATACTCCATATTAAATTGGCCCCATATAATGCTCAATATATGGGCTCCTTCTGATGGTCCCCATATATTGCTCCAAATATTAAAAAAAAAATGAAATACTCACCTCTCGTTGCATGTCGCTGCTCTCCTCTGGACTTTTCACCGTCGGCGTCTTCCTGCTCTGTGCTGCGACTGCTCAGGCAGAGGCCGCGCACTGGTGACGTCATCGCGCCCTCTGACCTGAACGTCACAGTCAGAGGATGGAAGACGTTGCAGCGCTGGAACCGGGAGAGGTAAGGCTTCTTTCACACCTCTGTCAGTACGCGGCCGTCGCTAAGCATCGGCGTGACGTACCGATGGACATTGGCGATATTTTGCACAACGTGGGCAGCGGACGCAGTGTTTCAACGCGTCCGCTGCCCATAGTAAACTCCCAGGGAGGAGGGGGTGGAGTTACGGCCGGGCATGCTCAGTTTAAAATGCAGGACACGACGTACGAAAAAACGTTTCCTTGAACGTTTTTTCGCTACGACGGTCCGCCAAATACCGACGCATCCAGTGCACGACTTATGGAACGTGTGTCCATACGTCGCGATGCGTCGGTAATACAAGTGTACTATACTATGTGAAAAAAACGCATCCTGCGGGCAACTTTGCAGGATGCATTTTTTTCCAACAACGACGCATTGCAACGGATTTCAAAAGACGTAAATGTGAAAGTAGCCTAAGTATCGCAAGTGCCGGGGCCCGGAGCCGGCGGGGGGTCCACTCGCGGGGGCTGGCACCATATCGCGCCAGTGTCCCCGACGGTGAGTGGGCCCCCTGCCTGCTCAGGGCCCCCACACTTGCCCGGGTGCTGACACCGGCCCTGCCCGGCTTGCAGGTACCAGTGCTGCCCCCTCAAGTGACCCGTCACAGGTCTCTAGAAGCCAGAGATTCGTCTCACAACACATCGACAGTGCGCTCTGATTCCAGATTGTTACTGCTGATCTGAGTCTGCGAGAGAGTGCACTGTCATTGTGCACAGTTCACTATCCCAGACCCTGATCTGATCATCACTGATGACGTTTTGTTTCAGGGAGGGAATGCACAATGACCACAGCCTCTGCCCCCTGATGATGCTTTATTTGACTATACATGCACTGGGATTCTCAAACGAAGCGTCACCAAAAAGGAAGTTGTAAAAAAAAACAATTAGTGTAGTGAACGATAGATGGGGAATTTTTAATTCAAGTATATTAGAAAAAAGTTTACATCATAGCACTATATAGACGGGGATTTAGGATGAAAATTACTTTGTATGTCAGACCACCTTTAACATCAAAGGACCCTTGTAACCAGTAATGATTCCTCAAAGGGAAGCGTGGCTAGTGGATCAGACTACACAGGGTATTTTTAAAGTCTGTCACCCTAGAGAGACATATAGCCAAAAGTTTTACACCTGCTGGATCTCTGATGACCTCTCATTTTAGATTGAAAGGCATTAAAGGGGTTATCCATTACCAGACAACTCTAGTCTGTACTAACAAAAAAAATTACAAACATATATTGAGATTGGAGGAGAACTCGTCTCCTCCAGAGTCCAGTGATGGCGTCCTTACACCACTCCATCTGACGTTCTGCATTGTGCTTGGTGATGTACGGCTCCATGCAGCTGCTCAGCCATGGAGCTTATGGCGGGGGCGCAGTGTTTGTGCTGATGTTGAACCAGAGGAGGTCTGGACTGTGCAGTTATGGAATCAGCAGATCGGTGGTGACTTTCCTGCCCTCTGCTCCTCAGCACTTGTCCCACCGCTTTGTAATGTAATGGGGTCTCCGCTTCTCCATAATATCACGCGCAGGCAATGGGGGAAGATTTAGGAAGGGAAAAGGTGTCATGAACAGACTTGTTACCCCCTGGGATTTCATCACCTGATGAAACGTTCTGCAACTTTACAATATACTTTTCATTCTTCTTCAGTTTATAGATCTCCCGTCAGCTAATGGAAAAATTGGTGGAGATCATGACCCAAAACGCGCCACATAAAAGTTTCAACTAATTTTTATAGAAAAATAGTTTCCACTTACAGACAGCAAATGGAGATATTGAAAAAAAAAGTTGCGGAATTTAAACAAAGTACGTGAAAAAGTTGCAAAACTTTTAATAATAGTAGATTTATTTCCGCGCTCAGACTGTAGACAAATCAACCTGTCGAATCCGTCCAAATGCAAAATTCTCAGAATCATGTCGGCAGCGCAGCACCATGGTGCAAAATAGCCACAGGCTGCCGAGCCCCTGCCAAAGACCCCCAGGCTCCCTCCCCTCCATAGATACACTCCCAAACGATTCTCGGAATACCGTCTGCTGTCCAGATGTGAACCCGTAACATTACCGTGTGTGACACCTGCGCGGAGAGACGGAACGGTGTGAACAGACACAATCCCGTGTAAGCTGCAACCTAAACCCTGCATCTCGTCAGTCCCATAACCGAGGAAGACAGGACATGTGGGATTAATCACCCCCGTGTCATACACGTCTGCCATGCTCCATGGATTTATTGTACATGCCACCTATAATTCTCTGTGTATACATATATCAATAGGAATATAATTACTTGCACAAGTTTATATACAAATGTAGTTTCTGTTCTGTTTCTCTAGGTCGGAGGATGTCAGGAGTTTTTTTTTTCACTTTTGGAAAATGTAACAATGAATGAATAGCAAATGTGAGGACTTGTCTTAAAAATATACCGTGTATGTTACTTACACATCATGTTCTTACAGTGCACGGGGATAAAAATATGAGTTTAGAGCCATACACAAAAACGCCAAAAAACAATAATGCTACGAGGCCAGTAGACAATAAATAAACTATGAAAATATAAGTTTATTAGATATGCATTACGAAAAAAAATTATATATATATATATTATGTATATTATTAATAAATATATAAAAAGCTCCTGAATGATAAAAATCTGAGCAAAAAAGCATATGTGTTACACAGAAGCAGTCCAAAAACATAATGACATATAATTAGTTAAAATGTAGAGGATCGATGCATTTCCGCTCTTAAGGTTCACCAGGGGATCATGAAGGCAAAGAAAGGCAGGACAGCGCATAGGCGAGCGTCAGATGCATGGTAGCATGTGGATGCGCCCAAGATTCACCCTGATAATTTCCATATTAGAAAATTAACAGAAAAAAAATTGCACCATACAAACCCCTAGCTACATGTTTGCAGTAGCCAGTTATAAGTTTTACTTACCCTGGTTTACTCATGTCTCTCTGCTACTATTTAGCTAGTTTGATTCCTGTTTCTGACATGGGCTCGTGTTTTCACTATTCTACTGCCTGGCGGTTTTTGTGCCTTATCCTGACCATTTGGTACTGACAAGGCTTTCTAACCATTGTCTACCAGCCTGCTCCACTGGCCAGAAGCTACTCAGTGGGCCAACCTAGGATCCCCTGCGTAAGGGTGAAGGTCAAGGTTCTCCTGGGATCTGCGAGATGGAGTAGTGGAAAAAGCCTGTCTGTGTAAAGCATTTTAAGTGCTGACAGCCTTCCACTAACAGTGCTCCCTTACACGCGTCTACTGACCGAATAGAGTTATCTCTGGTGTCTAGTGGTTCAGTACAGATATCCTTGGTGTCTAGTGATTCAGTACAGATATCCCTGGTGTCTAGTGATTCAGTACAGATATCCCTGGTGTCTAGTGATTCAGTACAGATATCCCTGGTGTCTAGTGATTCAGTACAGATATCCCTGGTGTCTAGTGGTTCAGTACAGATATCCCTGGTGTCTAGTGATTGATTCAGTACAGATATCCCTGGTGTCTAGGAATTCAGTACAGATATCCCTGGTGTCTAGTGATTCAGTACAGATATCCCTGGTGTCTAGTGATTCAGTACAGATATCTATGGTGTCTAGTGGTTCAGTACAGATATCCCTGGTGTCTAGTGGTTCAGTACAGATATCCCTGGTGTCTAGTGGTTCAGTACAGATATCCCTGGTGTCTAGTGGTTCAGTACAGATATCCCTGGTGTCTAGTGATTCAGTACATATATCCCTGGTGTCTAGTGATTCAGTACATATATCCCTGGTGTCTAGTGATTCAGTACAGATATCCCTGGTGTCTAGTGGTTCAGTACAGATATCCCTGGTGTCTAGTGGTTCAGTACAGATATCCCTGGTGTCTAGTGATTCAGTACAGATATCCCTGGTGTCTAGTGATTCAGTACAGATATCCCTGGTGTCTAGTGATTCAGTACAGATATCCCTGGTGTCTAGTGATTCAGTACAGATATCCCTGGTGTCTAGTGGTTCAGTACAGATATCCCTGGTGTCTAGTGGTTCAGTACAGATATCCCTGGTGTCTAGTGGTTCAGTACAGATATCCCTGGTGTCTAGTGGTTCAGTACAGATATCCCTGGTGTCTAGGGATTCAGTACAGATATCCCTGTGTTGTGATCCTAATGGCAGAGGATCTCAGGGTCTTCAGCAAAGTCTGCAAACATAAAAACTAGCTCTTAGGGAGGTGGTAACTGAGCTGACCACATACCTGATCCTAGCCCACAACTAATAGCAGCCGGGGAACGTACCTACGTTGGTTCTAGACGTCTCGCGCCAGCCGGAGATCTAACTAACCCTTTCAGAGAAAATACAGACCTCTCTTGCCTCCAGAGAAAGGTACCCCAAAGTAGATACAGGCCCCCAACAAATAATAATGGTGAGGTAAGAGGAAAGGACAAACGTAAGTATGAACTAGATTTAGCAAAGAGAGGCCCACTAAATAATAGCAGAAATATAGAAAGCGGACTTATGTGGTCAGCGAAAAACCCTACAAAAATATCCACGCTGAATATCCAAGAACCCCCGTACCGACTAACGGTATGGGGGGAGAATATCAGCCCCCTAAGAGCTTCCAGCAAAATCAGGAATCACATTATGAACAAGCTGGACAAAAAACAGAATAATACAAATAAACAAAAAACAAGAAAGCAGGACTTAGCTTATGTTGCAAAAATCAGGACCAGTAGACAAGAGCAACCAGACAAGGACTGATTACATGGATGCCAGGCAATGGACTAAGACTCCAGGAAGTTTAAATAGAAACACCCAGAGTCTTAACGAACCAGGTGACTACCAACCTGGGGAAAGAGTATCCAAGAGCCATACCGCGAGTGACCACAAGAGGGAGCCCAAAAGTATAGTTCATAACAGTACCCCCCCTTTAAGGAGGGGTCACCGAACCCTCACTACGACCACCAGGGCGATCAGGATGGGCAGCGTGAAAGGCACAAACCAAATCGGCCGCATGAACATCAGAGGCGACCACCCAGGAATTATCCTCCTGACCATAGCCCTTCCATTTGACCAGATACTGAAGCCTCCGTCTAGAGAGACGAGAATCTAAGATCTTCTCCACCACATACTCCAACTCGCCCTCAACCAAGACCGGAGCAGGAGGGTCAACAGCAGGAACCACAGGCACAATGTACCGCCGCAACAAAGACCTATGGAACACATTGTGAATGGCAAACGACACAGGAAGATCCAAACGAAAAGACACCGGATTAAGGACCTCCAAAATTCTATAAGGACCAATAAAGCGAGGCTTAAACTTAGGAGAGGAAACCTTCAGAGGGACAAACCGAGAAGACAACCAAACCAAATCCCCAACACGAAGTCGGGGACCCACACCGCGGCGGCGGTTGGCAAAACGCTGAGCCTTCTCCTGTGACAACTTCAAGTTGTCCACCACATGATTCCAAGTCCGCTGCAACCTATCAACCACAGAATCCACCCCAGGACAGTCAGAAGGCTCAACATGACCCGAGGAGAAACGAGGATGAAAACCAGAGTTGCAGAAAAATGGCGAAACCAAAGTAGCGGAACTAGCCCGATTATTGAGGGCAAACTCAGCCAATGGCAAGAAGGTCACCCAATCATCCTGATCCGCAGAAACAAAACATCTCAAATAAGCCTCCAGCGTCTGATTAGTTCGCTCCGTTTGGCCATTAGTTTGAGGATGAAAGGCAGACGAGAACGACAGATCAATGCCCATCTTAGCACAAAAAGATCACCAGAATCTGGACACAAACTGGGATCCTCTGTCAGACACGATATTCTCAGGAATGCCGTGCAAACGAACCACATTCTGAAAAAACAAAGGAACCAGATTGGAAGAGGAAGGCAACTTAGGCAAGGGCACCAAATGGACCATCTTGGAAAAACGATTACACACCACCCAGATGACAGACATTCCCTGAGACACCGGAAGATCTGAAATGAAATCCATGGAAATGTGTGTCCAAGGCCTCTTCGGGACGGGCAAGGGCAAAAGCAACCCGCTGGCACGAGAACAGCAAGACTTAGCCCGAGCAAAAGTCCCACAGGACTGCACAAAAGCACGCACATCCCGTGACAAGGAAGGCCACCAAAAGGACCTAGCCACCAAATCTCTGGTACCAAAAATCCCAGGATGCCCTGCCAACACCGAGGAATGAACCTCGGAAATAACTCTGCTGGTCCATTTATCAGGAACAAACAGTCTATCAGGTGGACAAGAGTCAGGTCTACCAGCCTGAAATCTCTGCAACACACGTCGCAAATCAGGAGAAATGGCAGACAAAATCACTCCCTCTTTAAGAATACCAGCCGGCTCTGAGACTCCAGGAGAGTCAGGCACAAAGCTCCTAGAGAGAGCATCAGCCTTCACATTTTTCGAACCAGGCAGGTATGAGACCACAAAGTCAAAACGGGAGAAAAACAATGACCAACGAGCCTGTCTAGGATTCAGGCGTTTAGCAGACTCGAGATACATCAGATTTTTGTGATCAGTCAAGACCACCACACGATGCTTAGCTCCCTCGAGCCAATGACGCCACTCCTCAAATGCCCACTTCATTGCCAACAACTCCCGATTACCAACATCATAGTTCCGCTCAGCCGGCGAAAACTTCCTGGAAAAGAAAGCACATGGTTTCATCATAGAGCAACCAGAGCCTCTCTGCGACAAAACCGCTCCTGCACCAATCTCAGAAGCATCCACTTCAACCTGAAAGGGAAGTGAGACATCAGGCTGGCACAAAACAGGCGCCGAAGTAAACCGGCGCTTCAGCTCCCGGAAGGCCTCAATGGCCGCAGGAGCCCAATTAGCGACATCAGAACCTTTCTTGGTCATATCCGTCAGAGGTTTAACAATGCTAGAAAAGTTAGCAATAAAACGACGGTAGAAATTAGCAAAACCCAAAAACTTCTGAAGACTCTTAACAGACGTGGGTTGAGTCCAATCATGAATAGCTCGGACCTTGACTGGGTCCATCTCCACAGCAGTAGGGGAAAAAATAAAACCCAAAAAGGAAACCTTCTGCACTCCAAAGAGACACTTTGAGCCCTTCACAAACAAAGCATTATCACGCAAAACCTGAAACACCATCCTGACCTGCTTTACATGAGAATCCCAATCATCAGAAAAAACTAAAATGTCATCCAGATAAACAATCACAAATTTATCTAGATACTTCCGGAAGATGTCATGCATAAAGGATTGAAACACTGAAGGAGCATTAGAGAGCCCAAAAGGCATCACCAAGTACTCAAAATGACCTTCGGGCGTATTAAATGCAGTTTTCCATTCATCTCCCTGCCTAATGCGCACAAGGTTGTACGCACCACGAAGATCTATCTTGGTGAACCAACAGGCCAGGCACCCTTAATCCGAGCAAACAAGTCTGACAATAGTGGCAGAGGGTATTGAAATTTAACCGTGATTTTATTCAGAAGCCGATAGTCTATACAAGGTCTCAAAGATCCGTCTTTCTTGGCCACAAAAAAGAATCCCGCACCAAGAGGGGAAGAGGATGGACGAATATGTCCTTTCTCCAAAGACTCCTTTATATAAGAACGCATCGCGGCATGCTCAGGTACCGACAGATTAAATAATCGTCCCTTAGGAAACTTACTACCAGGAATCAAATCTATAGCGCAGTCACAGTCCCTATGAGGAGGAAGAGCACTGGACCTGGACTCACTGAACACATCCTGATAGTCAAGCAAATACTCAGGAACTTCTGAAGGAGTGGAGGAAGCAATAGACACCGGGGAATCGCAATGAATTCCCTGACAACCCCAACTTGACACAGACATAGCCCTCCAATCCAGAACAGGATTATGAACCTGTAACCATGGCAGACCCAAAACGACCAAATCATGCATTTTATGCAGAACAAGAAAACGAATCACCTCCCGATGTTCAGGAGTCATGCACATGGTCACTTGTGTCCAATACTGCGGTTTATTCTCCGCCAATGGCGTAGCATCAATTCCTCTAAGAGGAATAGGATTTTCTAAAGGCTCCAGGACAAAACCACAGCGCCTGGCAAACGACAAGTCCATAAGACTCAGGGCAGCGCCTGAATCCACAAACGCCATAACAGGGTAGGAAGACAATGAGCAAATTAAAGTCACAGACAAAATAAATTTAGGCTGCAAGTTACCAACGGCGACAGGACTAACAAACTTTGTTAGGCGTTTAGAGCATGCTGATATAACATGTGTAGAATCACCACAGTAAAAACACAACCCATTCTGACGTCTATGATTTTGCCGTTCAGTTCTAGTCTGAACTCTATCACATTGCATTAAATCAGGCGTCCGTTCAGACAACACCGCCAAAGGATTAGCGGATTTGCGCTCCCGCAAACGCCGATCAATCTGAATGGCCAGCGTCATAGAATCATTCAGACTTGTAGGAATGGGAAAGCCCACCATCACATTCTTAATGGTTTCAGAAAGGCCATTTCTGAAATTTGCGGCCAGAGCACACTCATTCCACTGAGTAAGCACGGACCATTTCCGAAATTTTTGGCAATACACTTCGGCTTCATCCTGGCCCTGAGAAATAGCCAGCAAAGCCTTCTCTGCCTGAATTTCAAGATTGGGCTCCTCATAAAGCAATCCGAGCGCCAGAAAAAACGCATCAATATTCGCCAATGCCGGATCTCCTGGCGCCAATGAGAAAGCCCAATCCTGAGGGTCGCCCCGCAAGAAGGAGATAACAATTTTAACTTGCTGAGCTGAGTCTCCAGACGAACGAGGTCTCAAAGATAGAAACAATTTACAATTATTCCTAAAATTCCTAAATTTAAATCGATCTCCAGAAAACAGCTCAGGAATAGGAATCTTAGGTTCTGACATAGGACTGCTAGTAACAAAATCCTGAATGCCCTGCACACGAGCAGCAAGCTGATCCACACTAGTAATCAGAGTTTGCACATTCATGTCTGCAGCAGAGTTTCAAGCCATTCAGAGATAAAGGGGAAGGAAGAAAAAAAAAAAAAAAACTCAGAACTTCTTTTTCTTTTAATCCCACTTCTGCAATGCATTAACTATTCAGTGGCCTGGCATACTGTTGTGATCCTAATGGCAGAGGATCTCAGGGTCTTCAGCAAAGTCTGCAAACATAAAAACTAGCTCTTAGGGAGGTGGTAACTGAGCTGACCACATACCTGATCCTAGCCCACAACTAATAGCAGCCGGGGAACGTACCTACGTTGGTTCTAGACGTCTCGCGCCAGCCGGAGATCTAACTAACCCTTTCAGAGAAAATACAGACCTCACTTGCCTCCAGGGAAAGGTACCCCAAAGTAGATACAGGCCCCCAACAAATAATAACGGTGAGGTAAGAGGAAAGGACAAACGTAAGTATGAACTAGATTCAGCAAAGAGAGGCCCACTAAATAATAGCAGAAATATAGAAAGCGGACTTATGTGGTCAGCGAAAAACCCTACAAAAATATCCACGCTGAATATCCAAGAACCCCCGTACCGACTAACGGTATGGGGGGAGAATATCAGCCCCCTAAGAGCTTCCAGCAAAATCAGGAATCACATTATGAACAAGCTGGACAAAAAACAGAATAATACAAATAAACAAAAAACAAGAAAGCAGGACTTAGCTTATGTTGCAAAAATCAGGACCAATAGACAAGAGCAACCAGACAAGGACTGATTACATGGATGCCAGGCAATGGACTAAGACTCCAGGAAGTGCTCCCTTACACGCGTCTACTGACCGAATAGAGTTATCTCTGGTGTCTAGTGATTCAGTACAGATATCCCTGGTGTCTAGTGATTCAGTACAGATATCCCTGGTGTCTAGTGATTCAGTACAGATATCTATGGTGTCTAGTGGTTCAGTACAGATATCTATGGTGTCTAGTGGTTCAGTCCAGATATCCCTGGTGTCTAGTGGTTCAGTACAGATATCCCTGGTGTCTAGTGGTTCAGTACAGATATCCCTGGTGTCTAGTGGTTCAGTACAGATATCCCTGGTGTCTAGTGATTCAGTACAGATATCTATGGTGTCTAGTGGTTCAGTACAGATATCTATGGTGTCTAGTGGTTCAGTACAGATATCCCTGGTGTCTAGTGGTTCAGTACAGATATCCCTGGTGTCTAGTGGTTCAGTACAGATATCCCTGGTGTCTAGTGATTCAGTACAGATATCCCTGGTGTCTAGTGGTTCAGTACAGATATCCCTGGTGTCTAGTGGTTCAGTACAGATATCCCTGGTGTCTAGTGGTTCAGTACAGATATCTCTGGTGTCTAGTCATTCAGTACAGATATCCCTGGTATCTAGTCCATTCATTACAGAGTGGCTTCTTCCCCTCTTATCATTGATCCTGAGAAGCTGGGTATAAGTGTGCCGACTTCAGATAGGCACACTGCGAGTGATAGGAAGTTCAGAGACTTCCGTTTCTGCTACAGACAGTCGCTCTGCATCTGGCTGCAGAAGGTCTCTGTGTTTGGCATTGCAGACACTTCTTAATCCTTCTGACTTTTGGACCCAGTGGCAACCTCCTTCCGGCTCTAATTGACATACCTGAACCTGGGTGTTCATAGACTCCCAGTCTGTGTCAGGGAGTCGCCTGTGACTTTCACATTTTCCCTTGTGAACGCTTGGAGCAATAGCAGTAGGCTTACTTCCTCTTTGGTGCTGTTGGAGGACTTTTGGTGGTAACTCTTTGTCTGCTCAAGCTAAGTTGCTTATCCCTTGTTTTTCTCCCTTCTTCTCTTTAGTGTGCAGCGGGGACTGACCAGTGCTCACCCCCCCTTTCCTATCTCTAGGGATATACAGGGCTTAGGTTCCTGCTTGGCGATTGGTGTGGAACCAATATAGGGATGGTAGGGGAGGCAGGTCACCATTCCCCCTTTCCCTAGCATTAGGGCTTCCTTCCCCTCGTCCCCTCGTGTTGCACTTAGTCTTCCAACACTGTGCGTGACAGCAGCACACCTTTCTGAAGCTGGCATGTGTACACCTAGCTTCAAAGGATCTATGATGAGAGGGGAAGAAGATGCCTGCATGCAAGAGATAAGTATAGCGCTTCCGATTATGCTGGTGCTTGTATGACATGTTATCACGCCCACAGGGGCGTGATAACATGCTAAGTGGGCCAACTAGTCTGGATACACTAATGCCCCCTCAATTTGTCAAAGCTCTCATTTACATGTCATAAAGGGACTCTAGAAATACTTTTTTTTTTATAATAAAGATCTGTTTATATATGTAATTTAATACAGGGACGGTTAGGCAGGGAATTTATTATGCACACACAACTGCTGATGGTTCTGGGGACAGCTGAGTTCAAATTCCCTAGCCACACCCAGGCCTGGTTACTGCCACACCTATTCTCAATCAAGAAATCATTTAAATAGGACCTGCCTGACAAAGTGAAGTAGATCCTCAAAAGCTAGACATCATTCCACAGTCCAAAGAAATTCTGGAACAAACAAGAAACAAAGTAATTGAGATCTATCAGTCTGGGAAAGGTTATAAAGCCATTTCTTATTTGTTCTTGACCACAATCTGAAGCGCACTTGGGTTATGCAGCAGGACTATGATCCAAAACACACCAGCAAGTCCACCTCTGAATGGCTTAAGAAAAATAAAATTAAGACCTTGGAGTGGCCAAGTCAAAGTCCTGACCTTAATCCGATTGAGATGCTGTGGCATGACCTTAAAAAGGTGATTCATGCTCGGAAACCCTCCAATGTGACTGAATTACAATAATTCTGCAAAGATGAGTGGGCCAAAATTCCTCCAGAGAGTTGTAAAAGACTCATCGCCAGTTATCGCAAACACTTGATTGCAGTTGTCGCTGCCAAGGGTGGCCCAACCTGTTATTAGGTTTAGGGGGCAATCATTTTTTCACACAGGGCCCTGTAGGTTTGGATTTCTTTTTCGCTTAATAATAAAAACCGTCATTTATAAACCGCATTTTGTGTTTACTTGTGTTATCTTTGTCTAATATTTAGATTTGTTTGCTGATCTGAAACATTTATGTGTGAAAAACATGGAAAAGAATAGAAAATCAGGAAGGGGGCAAACACTTTTTCACACAACTGTAGCTGGTAAAATTTGATATACCCAGCCTTTAGACAGAGGCTTACTTAGTGTATTACATCGAGGTTCATCAGGGTCATTTGACAGACATCATACCTGTTCGTTAGGCCTCTAATTGTAGCTATCTAGATGCCGTCTTGTGCCTCTGAATTATATGTGCTAGAGAGAAGGTTGATTGGATGATGTCCACCGACCCAAACAGGGAATCCCAATTGTGCAAAAAAAAAAAGAGACAATCTAATAAATAAAAATGGTTGAATTACCATAACTCCTTTGAGTAAAAGTTCAAAAATTGTCCGCTATTGGAAAAAAATTGGTGCAAGTCTGAAACGCAAACTTTTTTTTCAGATCTCATATTTTAACTTAATTTTATTAATAATAATCAATTATTATTGAAGCAGAGTGAAAAAAAATGGTAAAAAAATAAATAAATAAGTACTCTAAAAATATTTTACAAGTGTTCCTTAAAATTTTCATACAAATAACCAGAGATCTTACAGCCTTTTAAAGGGGGAGGAAATGTATTCCCTCCCCGACGTGAATTACATGTTGTTTTAGTCGTGTGCGCCTGGGAGGTGGCCCGCGCTGTTTTGTTTGCTTTACGGCCTGTCTGCTCTTATTGGTAAGCGTATCTATCCCTTAGCATACAGATGATTGCAAGCCTGTGCCAAGAGACGAAGAAAAAAAAATGTGTGTGCAACTCGAAAAATTCTGCGCTCCACCTAATTATAGATAATTACAGGTAACCCCTGTGAGCGCACGTGTGAAATCACAGTGCACACATTGTTCGCGCCATGCAATTATTGGCATCAATAACGTCTCTTTAATCAACATGTTTTGGGAGGCTGTAAATTAAACAATTGTATACAAGCCGCCCTCTTGTTCATCTGAATGTATTAATATTACTAGATAAACGTCTGGTGAGCAATGACGCGTCGCGTGAACCCCCCTTATCCCCGGTCTATCTGAAACGGTTCATGGATAAGGTTAAGATAAATGGGGTTTTCATGTTATGTTTGCACATTTCATGGCGGACGGTCTCCAGATAATACTCTGTGGGGGAGGTTGACGGGACTATTACGGGGGCTGATACTTCAGCTAAAGCCAGAGACAAAACAAAGAAATCTGATGGTTGTGGACAACTTGTGCCAAAAACATGGTAATGGTATGACCTAGTGGATGTCACCCATGACTCCTTTTCAGATGTCCTTCACAGTCCAACCAAATAAAATATTAGAAACATTGGTAATTTAAAAAAAAAAATTGTCCAAAAACCTCATCAAGCACACCATTCCAAACTATATGCAGATGCCTCCAACACCATTTGGCACCAGCTCCCTACTTACATAGTAGATTGCCAGACAGTTGTGGACAACTGGTGTCAAAAACATAGTATGGCCTACTGAATGTCATCCATGACTGCTTTTCAGATGACCTTCAAAGTCCAACCAAATGCTAGAAACGTTGGTAATTTTTTTTTCTAAATCTTTTTACCCAAAACCTCAACGAACACACCATTTTGAACTATGTGCAGATATCTGCCTCCAACACCATTTGGCACCAGTTCCTTGCTTATACAATAGATTGCCAGACAGTTGTGGACAACTGGGGTCAAAAACATGGTATGAGCTAGTGGATTTTATCCATGACTGCTTTTCGGATGTCTTTCAAAGTCCAACCAAATGGTTGAAATGTTGGTAATTTTTATTTGCAAAACTTTTAGATGAATTTGTCCAAAAACCTCAACAATGACACCATTTTGAACAATGTGCAGATGCCTCCAACCCCATTTGGCACCAGCTCCTTGCTTATGGATTGCCAGGCATAATTGAGGGTCCATGGCCTTCAGTATCTCATGGCTCATTCACACATACAATTTTTTAAAATATGACCGATTGTTGATCAGAGTTTGATAATAGTGTGGTCCAAGTGTCATTCATTTTTCTCATACATAGAGAAAGTAAAAAAAAAAAGTTTTCTCATCTTGTCCTTTCTGACAGTCTGTGAAAATTGGATTGCACTCGCATGTCATCTGAATGTGGTCATATTTTTTTCTGATGGATCCAATGACTTGCATTGACGACTCTCGGATGAAAATCAGTCATGTCTCCACTATTTTCCGTAGACCACTCCATCCATGAAAAATCAAGGACGTGTAAATGGCCACATAGGCTATCAAAGGTATGAGTGCTATCCATGAAAAGCGTCTACAAATATCTCACCAAACAAGAAAATTAATCCTAATTTATCCTTAATGCAGTAAAAATTAAGCGATTACCTTTGATAGCCATAAACAGTAGATTAATTTATGGCCAAACACGTTGGTTTTGGTCGGAACAGCCGACCATCAAGAAAGCAGGTGATGCTGATAGGAGTAGTTGTCGGACAACTTAATGGCATGGTCAGCTTGTCTTTACTCCCCAAATTACCACGTGTTCTAGACCACTATTTATCAATGTTTCTAAGCCAACTGGCCCGTAATAAATTACAGCAGTATATTTCTGGAGCTATTAGAAGCAATCACATTGCAAGAACTCTCCAGCTTGAGAACCTAGGTACTAGAGTTGCCTTTAATTTCTAACTATTAGTACAAGACTCCATAAAAAGATGTCAGATGTTGGATAAAATCAGGGCAAATGCAGGTAATATAGACATTATTGAGGCCATCGCAACTCCAGCGTCACCTCTCTGCTGCTCTCTGACATTTATAGGGCTCTAGCTGTGATATAACTATTGGCAACATGTAACCGTTGTAACCAGACATTGGCTTCAAAGATCTCATGCTGTCATCCTCTGCATCACCGATGATCCCAATGATTGGCTGCAGTGGTAACATGCCAGTGATTGGCTGCAGTGGTAACATGCTGCATATGGGACATCACTGCTGTGCTCAGGCACTATTTCAGAACCCTGTTCTTGGGATTGGTAGGGGTGATCAGAAAGTTATCAGTGTGGATGTTTAATAACTTTTGACCTTGGGAATATTCACTTAAAGGGTACCTGATAAAGGTGTTTACATATGGACGCAGTGGTATGACTGTATAGTCGTTTTCCCCCCAATAACAATGATACATTTTTTAAAGAGATCTGATGTGCCAGTCATGAGAAATCTAGCTTAGAAGTCATATGCAAATCAAACAGGAAGTGCTCTGGGGGCGTGTCATAACTTTAGAAAAATTCTTGACACTCCCCTATCCTGATTTGCATATGGTTTCTACACTAAAATCCTCATGACTGGCACATCGGATCTCTACAAAAAAGGTATCATTGTTATTAGGGGATAAGCACCTATACAGCCAGACCACTACTTCTATATGTAATAACTAGCTGAAGAGCCCGGCATTGCCTGGGCATAGTAAATATCTGTGGTTAGTTATAGCACCTCACTTCTCTTATTTTCCCATCACGCCTCTCATTTTCCCCATCACATCTTTCATTTTCCCCCTCACATCTCTCATTTTCTCCCTCACACCTCTCATTTTCCCCCTCACTCCTCTCATTCCCCCCTAACACTTGTCATTTCTACCTCACATCTGTCATTTTCCGATCACTCCACTATTTTCCCTCACTCCTCTCATTTTGCACTCACACCTTTTCATTTTCACCTCACAACTCTCATTTTCACCTCAGTATATACATGTTTGTCATCTCCCTTATATATATAGTATACACCTGTATGTCATCTCCTGTATATAGTATATACCTGTATGTCATCTCCCCTGTATATAGTATATACCTGCTGTGTGTCATCTCCCCTGTATATAGTATATACCTGTATGTCATCTCCTCCTATATATAGTATATTCCTGTATGTAATCTCCTCCTGTATATAGTATATACCTGTGTGTCATCTCACCTATATATAGTATATATCTGTGTGTCATCTCCTCCTGTATATAGTATATACCTGTATGTCATCTCCTCCTATACATAGCATATACCTGTATGTCATCTCCTCCTGTATATACTATATACCTGTAGGTAATCTGCTCCTGTATATAGTATATACCTGTGTGTCATCTCCTGTATATAGTATATACCTGTATGTCATCTCCCCTGTATATAGTATATACCTGCTGTGTGTCATCTCCCCTGTATATAGTATATACCTGTGTCATCTCCTATATATAGTATATTCCTGTATGTAATCTGCTCCTGTATATAGTATATACCTGTGTGTCATCTCCTCCTGTATATAGTATATACCTGTATGTCATCTCCTCCTCTATATAGTATATACCTGTGTGTCATCTCTCCTGTATATAGTATATATCTGTATGTCATCTCCTCCTGTATTAGACCTCGTTCACACGTTATTTGGTCAGTATTTTTACCTCAGTATTTGTAAGCTAAATTGGCAGCCTGATAAATCCCCAGCCAACAGTAAGCCCTCCCCACTGGCAGTATATATTAGCTCACACATACACATAATAGACTGGTCATGTGACTGACAGCTGCCGGATTCCTATATGGTACATTTGTTGCTCTTGTAATTTGTCTGCTTATTAATCAGATTTTTATTTTTGAAGGATAATACCAGACTTGTGTGTGTTTTAGGGTGAGTTTCGTGTGTCAAGTTGTGTGTGTTGAGTTTTGTGTGGTGACATGCGTGTAGCAACTTTTTGTGTGTCGAGTTGCATGTGACAGGTTAGTGTAGCAAGTTGTGTGCAGCAAGTTTTGCGCATGGTGAGTTTTGCGCGTGGTGAGTTTTATGTGTGGTGCCTTTTGAGTATGTGCAAGTTTTGTGTGAGGCAACTTTTGCATGTGTTGCAACTTTTGTGCATGTGGCAATTTTTCCGCGTGTGCAAGTTTTGCGTGTGGCGAGTTTTCCATGAGGTGAGTTTTGCACGTGTGGCGAGTTTTGCATGTGGAGAGTTTTGCGCGTGGCGAGTTTTGAGCGGCGACTTTTGTGTTTCGACTTTTATGTGGCGAGGTTGGTGTATGTGTGGTGAAATGTGCGCTGAGGGTGGTATATGTGTTTGAGCACGTGGTAGTGTGTGGCGCATTTTGTGTGTGTGTGTTCATATCCCCGTGGTGGTGTGGTGATTATCCCATGTTGGGGCCCCACCTTAGCAACTGTACAGTATATACTCTTTGGCGCCATCGCTCTCATTCTTTAAGTCCCCCTTGTTCACATCTGGCAGCTGTTAATTTGCCTCCAACACTTTTCCTTTCACTTTTTCCCCATTATGTAGATAGGGGCAAAATTGTTTGGTGAATTGGAAAGCGCGGGGTTAAAATTTCACCTCACAACATAGCTTTGACGCTCTCGGGGTCCAGACGTGTGACTGTGCAAAATTTTGTGGCTGTAGCTGCGACGGTTCAGATGCCAATCCCGGACATACACACATACATACACACATTCAGCTTTATATATTAGATGTACTGACACGCTCCCTTTAAATGGAGATCCATCAATACAATGGCAGCCAGTTGGGAAGGACTTCATTTAGCTCCTGCCCAGTAAGAATTACAAAGTCTCTATAATTACCCCAAACCCACCAAGTCTGTTGGTTGCATGTGGTCCATGGTTGATGCGGTCCAGGGTCTCACTTTTTTGGAAATCTTTACTTTAGTAGTCATATTTCACACTCATTTACTTTACTTTGAGTTAGTATGAAACTTTTTAAGCGCAGCTGTAATGTAGTGTATGATTATGTGGAGCGGAGAGGTACCGGAGCCGTATAATAGAGGGGATCTGGTTAGTGTAGCGGGATGACGTCCTTATTATCGAATACAGACAGAACAAACCGCACTTCACACATAATGTATGCAAATTTGTTTAATTCTAGGTATAAACTGAGCTTCCTGGGGATCATTTTCCTGCGGGTAAACAATATTCAATATCGCCCACGACCCCAGATTACACTGTGCATTGCAATCACTCCCTTAAATGAACTCTTGTATGGGCTCCTGGTTTTCAGCCCTGTTTTATAGTATGCGGATGTTAGTTTATTGGGTGTGTAAGTTCACACAATGAGTACTGGGGAGTTTATAAGATTGTAGATTTTCTACATGTATTAGGTAAATTAGATTACTTGCATATTTTTGCTGCAATTTTAGTGCATTTTTGGGTGAAGATAACATAGTGTGTAGTGTTGAGCATTCCGATACCGCAAGTATCGGGTATCGGAATTCCGATACCGAGATCCGATACTTTTGTGGTATCGGGTATCGGTATCGAAACAACATTAATGTGTAAAAGAAAGAATTAAAATAAAAAATATTGCTAAACTCACCTCTCCGACGCAGCCTGGACCTCACCGAGGGAACCGGCAGCGTTCTTTGCTTAAAATGCGCGCGTTTACTTCCTTCCGTGACGTCACGGCTTGTGATTGGTCGCGTGCCGCCCATGTGGCCGCGACGCGAACAATCACAGCAAGCCGTGACGTAATTTCAGGTCCTCAATGCCTAATTCTAGGCATTCAGGATTTTAAAATTACGTTCCGGCTTGTGATTGGTCGCGTCGCGGTCACATGGGCGACGCGACCAATCACAAGCCGTGACGTCACGGGAGGCAGGAAACGCGCGCATTTTAAAATTACGTCACGGCTTGTGATTGGTTGCGTGCCGCCCATGTGACCGCGACGCGACCAATCACAGCAAGCCGTGACGTAATTTCAGGTCCTGAATGCCTAATTCTGCATTCACGACCTGAAAATTAAGCATTTTAAGCAAAGAACGCTGCCGGTTCCCTCGGTGAGGTCCAGGCTGCGTCGGAGAGGTGAGTATAGCAATATTTTTTATTTTAATTCTTTCTTTTACACATTAATATGGATCCCAGGGCCTGAAGGAGAGTTTCCTCTCCTTCAGACCCTGGGAACCATCAGGGATACCGTCCGATACTTGAGTCCCATTGACTTGTATTGGTATCGGGTATCGGTATCGGATTAGATCCGATACTTTGCCGGTATCGGCCGATACTTTCCGATACCGATACTTTGAAGTATCGGACGGTATCGCTCAACACTAATAGTGTGGCAATACTTTATTGAACCACAAAACAGACAATAACATAGAGAACAATCCCAACAAATACACAAGATGCTACAAATTACAGAATCTCACCATTCCGCTGACTCGCCGAGATTAGAGCAGCTGTGACTTCAGGGCTTCCAGGGCTGACTACCCCAGCCAGTGGCACCCTTCTTTTGGTAGGCACCCACAAAGAGGAGGTAACGACAAGCTTAGGAAACTGACAGTCCATTGAGGCACATGGCCAGATGACCTGATTGTCCCAACCTGGATTCTCCAAATGACTTTAGGGGTTCACTGATGGTCAGTGGAGCAGATCGATATTCTAAGAGTCAGGGCCGTTGGCCTTTTAAGCTTTCATCCCATAGAAAGTCAAATCGGTATCCCCATGTTGTCCTGGCTGTGGTTTTTGTAAAGTCTCTCTCTTTATGGAACCATAGTGTCCAGACTGGGGTTTTGTAAAGTGTCCGTCTTCCCAGAAGGATAGAAAATCCCTCTTTATACCCACATCTGTGGTTCAGGTCATCATCCACAGGTCAAGGGCGAGGTGGGATGAGTTTAACTCTCAATGTTTGAGTGTTTAATCAATCTGCATAGTTCATTCCTTCTCTGTTTTGCAGGTCAACAAACTAGCTGGCCTGGTAAAATGTGTGATATTAGCAAACATCAATTGTTCAATTACCCTATGTCCCTGAAAGATAGCAGACAATGAGCTGCAACAAACAGCAGCTCAAAAGTCAACATCAAAGCTCATACGAACAATATTCTGTGTTTCTTGACCAACCAACCAAAAACACATAGATTCAAAAGTGAACATAAAGATAATAGCCAATGTCTCCTGACCTACTGAAGATAGATGACAGAATGATTACAATTAAATGCTGTGTCGTCACATCAGATTTTCATTAAAGCTGCAATACTTCCTGAGAACTTAGCTAAGTGTGCTTGGAACTGAACACAAATCGTAGGTCCCTTAGAAAAAGTGTGGGTCCCACCAAAGTACGAGCAGGAAATTCACATGAAAATCTGCATCTGTATATGGCATTTAGTCCAAACATCATATGGTCAAAAAATGGTAAAAATTGGACCTAAAGCCATTCTGAAATTTCCTCCAGTTGACTCATATTCGATTGTCTGTGTTGGGGTGTGGATGAAGGGGGGCAGTGGTCTTAATTCACTGTGGTGGTATCATACAGCATGGGGGACATTTTTTATGGCATTATACTCTATAAAGCCCAAGAAAGGGGTATGGTAGTGGGGGAGAACACTACGGAGCTTCACTTTTGGCAAAATTACCGTGTACCTGCCGTGATTTTAAATGTTGGGGGGTATGGCCCTGCTTACTCAGCCAAAAATTTTTTTTTTGGGGGGGTGAAGTGTAATGCGTGTAGATGGAGAACCAAATTAGGACTTTTTCTATGGGTCCCCATGATTTCTATGTACGCCACTGCTTACTGAATAACACTTCCATACAGTCAGACTTCAGACGCCTAACTAGTAGGATAAAGTGTAGCCACCTTCATACAATACAATGATATATTGGAAAATGCCCTAGCAGAAATGTCAGATAATCTCGCCATAGTAAACACCACTAGTCAGTGATCAAATAACAACGCTATACATAGTGTAAAAATACTATAAAAATATTCATAAAGCACAAATTACATAATCAGCTTGGGAACATAACCACTTAGATTAGATGAACATTTTTTTTAAAGGGTTGGAATAGTCCCATATACTAAAACTTGTGAGACCAACAGAAATGGAGCAACCATAAACCACTAAAAACTTATTAAAATATATATATATTTATTAGTGTATTTAAAAATACCTAACGTACAAAGAATTATGATCTAATAAAGGAGGAAACATGTAAAATGGAGAAACAACATTATCCAGTATAAAGTATGAAGAAAGCATAGCTATATCAACAACTTGTCTGTATATGTGCAACAAACAGGAAAAGTAAACCTGTATGGATTAAGAGGGGAGTGTTCTCAAAAGGCCCCTACATACACAAAAAAATACGAGTATAGAAAGCAAGTGCCAAAAATCTATGAAAATCCTATAGTGCATGTAAGGACCCCCTTGTAAATCCATAGATCAATGTACATATAAATACTAGTAAATATGCTTATTCATAGTTACAAAGGAATGTACTCTCCTGGGCGTCCCAACGAACGTTTCGCGTAGCTGCTTTATCAAGGGGACGTCCTCTGAAAAAGCAGCTACGTGAAACGTGGTTTATGGTTACTCCGTTACTGGTGGTATCACAAGTTTTTGATAGTGTAACAATAGTCCTATGCAGTGTCTAAATAATATTGCTATAAATACAACTAATATTAAGATTTGGGGGCAAAAGTCTTGGATACCGGGTTATCTAAACGCTATTTTACTCCACCATGAACATATCATATTGAACATGCTCAGCAAGGTGAGCTGACCAGATTGATATACAGAATTGAGTGAAAAGATTCAGTTTAACTTGTCATTTATTGCTATAAATCTCTGCTCATTTGGGGTTTAGAAACCCACTGGATGGTCTAATGCAATGATTGACAGTTTTTGTCGAATTATTAAATTGGGCCACTGAATTCCTGAGCCCAGAAAACCCAGGGATGAAGGTCAGTATGTGACAAGTTATGCCGAATCCTACAAACCTGTAGACCAATCTGTTTGGCTCCTCATGCTGTGTAGTATGTTTATTTTTTGCATTTTTAATATGACAGGTTCCCCTTTAAGTAAATGTACATTTTGGAAATTACCTATTTATTTTTCTAATTTTTCTATTTCCTTTCTATGTAGTGACATTTTCGTTTTATCTGTGTTCTAACAGCTCTCGAGAAAGGTTTGTCAAAAGCCTTGAAGAAGCTGGATGTTTATCTCAACACGCCACTCACCGAGGAGATTGACGCAAACAGCCGAGAGGAAGAGAAAGTTTCTAGAAGGAAATTTTTGGATGGAGATGAATTGACACTGGCTGACTGCAATCTTCTACCCAAGCTTCATGTGGTCAAGGTTGTATTTTGCCAAGATTGGTTTAATCTCTGGGGTGAGATGGAAGCTTAACGGAAGCTAGTCATGGTATAGATGGAAAACCTAGGAGAATGACTTGAAAAATCAACATCCACACCTATGCAAGAAGGCATCTCACAACAAATTGTAGAATAGGTGCCTAAGAAAGAGGTTACATTTGTAATTAAAGAAAATAATGCAAATTAGCTGTCCTCCGGGAGGACTAAGGCCAGGATTTACAGCAGCCAACTGGGTGGTGTTCAATGAACGAGGATCGGCAACGTTTGCTGATTGGTGGTCGTTTAATAGACTGTTTAGACAGGCAGACCATGCAAGCATTTCTGATGACCACAGAAAGATCAAAAATTGATTGTTCTGTGCACATTATTCTCAGCAGCATATGTCTGGTCTACACAGGATGATGTGCTGTCGAGAACAATCATCCTTTAAGCGTTTTTGGTGATCAGCCACATGTTTACATTGCTTCAATATTTATGAGGTGCAAACGCACCTTAAGAAAGCAAGGTCTTTAGTGCCTCCTACTGATGTTTGCTACCCTATAAGTCATTGTCCTATCCTTTAACAAGCCTTTTAAGTTTTGTAAGGATTAATAAATAATAAGTCTAAGGATTTTTAGTCAAACCAGTCTCTTCCAAAAGGCAAAGACACCCATTTGCACACAGCTGTTTCAGGTTTGTTGCCCCTCATACGTACAAAGTCTGGAACTGAATGGGTGTTTAATTCTTCCTACAGCGGTTGGTGGTCTTCACGGAAGAAACAATACCGTCCTAGACCTACCTCTATGGCCTTACATCCAGCCAACCAGTATCCTGCTCTGCACTGACGAGAATAATGAAAGATCCGCATGTAGATGTTGTCTTTTCCTTTTAGGAGAAATTTTGGGTCATGTTGCAAGGCGTATCAAAGCATTTCATGTTGACTTATAGTTGAGCTACCTCCTTAAGGTGACCCTAGAAAGTCGTTTTCTGCCTTCTTGATCAACACTAGTTTGCATATCTTATTCTCAGGGAGCATTGCCTGGATTTAAGTCGCCAGAAAGAGAAACAATACCCTCCCTGGCCATAGAGAATCATGTAGGTAGGTTTTTGATGTGTGTTAGGACTAGAGTTGACCATACTTTTTGGTGTCCTAAGGAGCTGTTGGTCTTAGCTTTTACTTTACAGAGATTCTGGGGGAGTCACATTGCTGTGGGGAACATAGAGATGTAGAGTTGTCAAGTTCAGAGTTATTTTAGTAAAGCCTCTGGTTGAGAGAGTGGAGATCGGAGAGACTTTAGACAAATTAACGAGGGTTGGAAATATACTCAGGTTCCAGGCTCTTCACCTTAAAGCGTTAACTATGTTAGTTTTCTCCAGCGGTACGGGGTGGATTATTAAACACTTCATTTACTCCAGCATTTCTATTTTCTTAGCCAAATAATAAATATGATTTGCGACATGTTTAAGTGCTTATTCTGGATCGGACCACCCAGGCCTGTCCTATGTTTGTCAACCCCCCTTTTATATTTTTATTTTCATATATATAAATATATATATAGTATATACACATTTGACCTGGATATATTTGTGAAATTCAACTCCCTTGAGGTTTCCACAATGTGTGTAAAAATAGAAAAAAACAAGTGCACATGTAGTGTGAGGGAAACTTTGTCTGTCTCGAAAATTATCCACGCACTATCGGTAGTCATTCAAGTCACTGGCTTCCTATTGATGTTACCAAATCTCAGAACTGCAGTGTGATTCTTCCCTGTATGTTAACTTGTCCTTTGAGGGACATGGTATGAAAAGAAAACTGTGCATAAAAACGGTCAAAAAGACATTGGTAAATCTCTCTATGTGATTCCCCTCCCACAGGAGAAACCATTACATGCCCCCTACCGACACGCTTGGGTGGTCTACCACTTTGTAAAGTTAAGAAGGGGAATTCCTGCCACATATAGTGATGGCATAATTCTGCAATATGATGTGTGAGGGTCCCTGAGAAAAAAGATCACACTGCCATGACTCAAATTTTTTCCCTCTTGGCCACTAGGTCATGCAAAAAACTGGAGCTCTGCTATTGATACCCAGCACAACGGAAGGCCTGAAGCGCCGTCAAAAAGACTGTGAATGAGCATAAGTGCTAAATTAGCACTGCAGCATCTTCTTTCTTAGAATCATTGAGGGTCCTAAGGGTCTGACTCCCATCGTTCACAAAGTGAAGGCATATTCTAGCAACTTTGTGAGATAAGAATATCCTTTTCTCATCGGCTCACTCATGGTGAAATTTTTCATATCACCAGTTCCTAAACTTGAAAGGGTTTTCCAGTTTCGGAAACCACCTGTCACAAATCTGTTGTCAGGTGTCCTGGGACCAGGGGCTCCTTCCCTGTCCCTAATGCTAGGGGTCCCCTAGCTCGCTCTGTTCTTCAAATTACTTCTGATGGTGAAGATGCCGGGGCCACATACTTTGCCTTAGCTCCTGAATCTGCCCTCAGTCTGTATCATTGCAGGGAAGAGGGGAGTAGTAGTGCACTGTATTACACCAACCAAACTAACAAGGTAATACAAACAGGGATAAAGGAAAATACAAATCATACAAATATACACACATAAGCATAGAGGTAAACACTGGGTAGTAGAGGATGGGGTTAAACTAAAGTAGGAGAAGAAAGGGAATTTTCACACACTCAAAAAAGGGCTAGGAAACTGAACCTTTGCCGTGAGTGACAGAAAGTCTAACTAGTCTAGTTTTGGGCGGAATCCAAACTGGAACACCTCTTTATATCTTGGAATTGTTTCTTGTCCAACCAAATCCGTCAGGTCGAAAATTAAACTCATGGTAGAAGAGGATAGGCTATCTACATCATCAGCATAAGTTATGTGACCTAGGGCTCCTTACAGGAATGAGGTCTAAATCTAGCAACATTAGGACTGAGTTTACTGGTCTAAGACGGTTCGCTTCAGCAGGTGAAGTATGAGAGAAGTCCCGGAGACAATGATGGATTAGCATAGTGGAGAGCTTTATAGACCAAAAAGAGAATTTCATCACAAGTTGGGTCCATATATATATAGTGGGGGCTCAAGAGCCCAGTCCATGCACAACAGGTGCCAAGTTGTCACCAGCCTATAACTGCAGTGACTGGAGCTAGCTCCTGTTGCTACTTTATCACAGTTTAATGGTTGCTTAGTGGTAAAATATCCATTTGGGCTCCCATCATTCTCTTTAAACGATCGTTATCTTGGCACACCTATAAAGCCCAGCAATCAAACAATCTCGGGTTCAATTCCTCTAGAAGGGCTAAAAAAATAAGTGAAAAGTAATACAAAATATTTTTAAAAATATTAAAAAATAAAAAAAGCAAGTTAGAATCACCCCATTTTTCCCTCTCTGAAAATAAAAAAAAACAAAAAAAAAAATTAAAGCCACATATTTCATCATGTCGTGTTTGGAAAAGTTCGATCTATAATATAAAATTGTTTGTCCTATACGCTAAACATTGTAAAGAGAAAAGAATTCGAAATGCTAGAATTGCTGTTTTTTCAATTTCAAAATTTCCCAAAAAATGCAATAAAATTAGATCAAAATGTTCTATATACCGCAAATTGGCATAAATAAAAACGCCAATAGCTACGTTAACAGAAAGTTAAGGTTTCAGAAAATGCGACACAAAACATTTTTTTTTCTTTATTTACGGAGCGATGACATTTTTTTTAACCACTAAAATATAAAATAAAACAATGAAAGTAATCATACTGACCTGGAAAATCATGTTGGTCAGTCTTATTTGCTGAAAAATGAATACTTTAAAAACGTAACTCAAAAGACCACAGTGGAATTCTTTTTTTAACCATTTCATCGCAATGGGATTTTTGTATTTTGTAAAATGAATGGTATCATGAAAAACTATAACCCGTCCTGCAAAACAAAACAAACAATCCCCTATATGACAATAATGAAAGGAAAAAAAAAACAAAAATACAAAAATAAAAAATGGCTGTATCCTTAAGGGGATGTGGTAGTGTTATGAGGATTGTTAGTAGATTATATTTGTATCATGCTCATACTGTATTTTTCCAGATTGTGGCCAAGAAGTATCGCAACTATGAAATCCCAGCAGAGATGACGGGAGTGTGGAGATACCTGAAGAACGCCTATGCCAGAGACGAATTTACCAATACATGCGCGGCTGACAAAGAGACAGAACTGGCCTATGCCGATGTAGCAAAGAGGCTCTCCAAGTCCTAACAACCAAGAAAATGCCACCAAGTATAGTATTCTCTTCCACAAAGACTACTCTCCGAATTGCCTTCGGATGGACCTCTTCCTGTGTGACCATCCCATCATTATCTCAGCTTCCCGGTACACCGCCATGACACCTATCTACAAGCATGACCGTCATCCAATTAGAGTTTTCAAGGAAAATTCTTGTGCAATTTGCATCAATCGTATAAAATTGAAAGACAATGATTCCCAAACCATTAATTTCCATCCTAGATCGAAGGCAATATCTGCTATCCTATATAAAGTATTTTTGTAATGTAAACACACTCCTTTCCAGGTGATTTATAAATTGTATTATATCATAGATAATTGTATAATTTATATAAATATTTGATTTAGTGCTACTCTCTACATCTATAGCTAGAGTAGGAATTCTAGCATATTCTGCGATTCCATCAGAGTGGTCTATATTTCATTTTATTGCTTCTTTTTGGAATTTTTTTTCAAGACTTTGTGAGAAACTAAAGACCTTCTGGCATAGATAAGGCTTGCAGAATCCGTTTGTAGGCATATGTTATATATATATTTTTTAAAGGTTTGTGCCTTCTTGGTTAAATTGCAGTATATTGATACTAATAAATTTAATTTCAAAATATTTGTTGTATTTTTTAATTTTATTTTTTATGATCGGAGAGAGGATCGAACCTAAATATTGGAAACTTCTTTGCAACCTGACCCAGCAGTGGTGTATCTATAAGAGGTGAAACCACTAAATAAAATTAGTCCCATAGTCCATGATATATGCAAGTCATAGAAAGTTTATTATAAATACAAAAAACAACAAAGAATAGGGACATAAAAATAGGGGGTACGTGGCAGCATACAGCATGGAAGCAAGGAGCAGGGTGGTAAACTCTGCGTATAACCTGAGTACGTAATGCCAGGTAGAGCGCATCAAGCTAAGTGCGTACAAGGATCCATACTGACAGTAATAAAACAACTAATCCAAGTCGGGAACATGCCATACGGAACCACAGTGTAAACATACCAGTATACGCAGGAAACCACGCTGACTCCAACCCACCCCGACGCGCGTTTCGGTACAATCCTTCTTCAGGATTAAGAGGTGCAGAGAAAATTGCTGCAACCAGACACTGAATGTTTTGGTGATTCTCTGGTAGTGCTCTTTCACTAGTACCTTGGAGGTGTTTTGTACATATTTATGACTTACCGTAATTTATAGGTACTAACCATGCAGATTACCCAAACTTTTACATGCCACTGTGTATAATATATGTGTATATTTATATTGTAACACGGCCGGTGTCCTCTCTCCCCTCCATGCAGGATGCCGGCTTACCATTCCTGCCCTACGGCATGGTCCCCAGCATCCTCCTGCTTCTCCGTATTTCCTGCCTTCAGTGTGCGCGCCACAGCCCGGTGGCTCGCCTAGTACGCGCGTGCCCGTTCTTCCCCGTTCTTAAAGGGGCAGCGTGCATTATACTAAATGCTCTCAGCTTATTGCTGAGAGGCATTTAGCATAATTAGTACATCTGCAAGATGGCTCCCTGCCAACTGATGGGAAAAAAGCAAACATAATTTCACACAAACCCCAAAAATGGGCCAGACAAAATTGTTGGCACCCTCAACTTAACATTTGGTTGCACACCCTTTGAAATAAATAACTGCAATCAATTTCTTCCTATAACCATTAACAAGCTTCTTACACTTCTTAACTGAAATTCTGGACCACTTTCTTTTGCAAACTGCTCCAGGTCTCTCTTCTCCCAAGAGGAATTTCAAAATCTCTCCATAGGTGTTCAATGAGATTTAGCTCCAATCTCATTGTTGGCCACTTCAGAACTCTCCAGTGCTTTGTTTCCATGCATTTCTTGGTGCGTCATTGTATGTTTGGGGTCATTGTCCTGCTGGAAGACCCATGACCTAGGATGCAACCCCAGCTTTCTAACACTGGGCACTACATTACAACCCAAAATCCTTTGGCAATCTTCAGATTTCATGATATCTTGCACACAGTCTAGGCACCCAGTGGCGTAGGCATCAGAGCAACCCTAAAACATATTTGAACTTCCACCATATTTGACTGTAGGTACTGTGTTCTTTTGTTTGTAGGCCTCATTCTGTTTTCGGTAAACAGTTGAATGATGTGCTTGACCAAAAAGCTCTATCTAGGTCTCATCTGTCCACAAGATGCTTTCCCAGAAGGATTTTGGCTTACTAACATACATTTTTGCAAACTGCAGTCTAGTTTTTTTATGTCTCTGTGTCAGCAGTGAGGTCCTCCTGGGTCTCCTACCATAGCGGTTGTAATGTCAGTGGTAGTGGAATCACTGCGTCGTGGCCCGAGTAGAGCCTGGAGGGGTGTGACTATGTGGACATCTCTTTGTTAGAACCTCTGATGGTGGGGTTAGACTTGGCTTCCGATGGATGCCAGGTGCTACTCCAGGGCAGACCTCAGACACACGGCAGCTAACTCCAAAGGGGCAGGAAGATGGAACGGCCAAGAATGGATGGATTTGGCAAATACAGGCAGGGATACTGGAAGACAAGACAGGTGCAGGCAGGTACGGCTGGTATGCGGACTGGCACGCCAGGTGCAGGCAGGTACGGCTGGTATTCAGACTGGCATGGCAGGTGGAGGCAGTTACAGCTGGTATACAGACTGGCACAGCAGGTGCAAGCAGGAATGGCTAGTATGCAGACTGGCGCGGCTTGTGCTGGCAGGTACGCTGGAAGGCACAAGCAAGGAGAAGCAGGAATGAGCAGAGCAAGCGGGTACAGGCAGGTAGTAGCGAGAACTAGCGGGTACTGGTGGGTACACACAGACAGGAAACCTGAGAACTAGCAAGCGTGCAGACTGACTAAACACATTGCTCAGGCACCTTCCTTCAGGTAGAGGTGCCTTAAATAATGTGTCTTGCAGCCATTGGCTGGGGACACTTTAGGATGGTGTATGCTGTCCCTTTAAGAAGGAGGGAGTGTGTGCACACCCTATATACAGTCCCCGGGGATCTGTGAGCCGTGCGCAGACCACGCACAGCAGCAGGAGGAGTTGGTGTTCCTGCCGGGGGAGCGAGCAATCTTGCAGGGACGCTGGTGCTAAATATTTCATTTTTTCCAATGTCAACAGATAGATTGTGCTGACACTGATGCATCTTGAGCCTGTAGGACAGCTTGAATTTCTTTGGAACTTATTTGGGGCTGCTTATCCACCATCTGGAATATCCTGCATTATAAACCTTTATCAATTTTTCTCTTCCATCCACGTCCAAACTTGTGGATTATGTTGTGCACCGTGGACAAAGGAACATCAAGATCTCTGGAGATGGACTTGTAACCTTGGGATTGTTGATATTTTTCAACAATTTTGGTTCTCAAGTCCTCAGAAGGTTCTCTTCAACACTTTCTGTTTTTCATGCTTAGTGTTGCACACACAGTCACACAAATCAAAGATTGAGTCAACTTATCGCCTTTGTCTCTGATTTCAGGTGTGATTTTCATATTGCCCACACATGTTACTTGGGAAGCGGTAAGTGTAAATGAGCACCACATTCTTGAAACAAAGTTGTTTGCCCACAATTCTGGAAAGGCGCCAGCAATTTTGTCTGGCCCATTTTGAGAATTTTTTGTGAAATTATGTCTAATTTGCCTTTTTTTCCTAGTTTTTTTTAGTTGTTCCGATACACACAAACATGGAAATAAACATGCGTATAACAAAACATGTGTAATTTCAAAGATATTCTGGGAAAAAATAATTCATTTTCTGGAACAATTTAAAGGGTACCAACACTTTTGGCCATGACGGTATCTATTTTTTTAAATTTTATTTTACTTATTTATATTTAATTTTTTCCTCTTTATTATTTGTTTTATTCTTTTATATTTTTGAGGATGAGAGCCTGCGGAGAAATGGATTTGAAATAAATTAGATAAAGTAAGGCTGACACAATAATTCTCTTTCTCACGTAAAAAGGTTTTCTGCTGAGATCTGAGCCGTGCTCAAAAAAGTAGAGGAGACAGAAACTTGGCTTGGCATTCTCTGAAATTCGGGAGGGGAGTAAAAAAAAAATGAGGGAAGCTTTCTCTGTCACTCTCTCTTTTCCCCCCTTTTACTTACCTTTCCATTTATGAATTCTTTTCAACATTTGGACTTTGCTATACATAACTTTAAATCACTAACATCCTTCACGGCTCTGTGATTTGCTAGTTCCATATGTAGCCTCTTGGCCCATTCGTTTGGCTCAGGCTCAAGTCCTGTTCTTGCCCTGGGTTTACATTCTGTAGCCAGGGAGAGGGAGAGAATGAGCTTATTCATCATAAGCCCCCCTCCAGGTGGTATTCATTGTGTGTGCCAATATCAAGGTAGGACATAGACACACAAAGAACCTCCATGTCTGTTTCTCTCCACCATGCAGTCTTCCAGATAGATCAGCGTCTAATTGTGTCCATGGAAGAGGTGTTGGCTGCTTAACGACTTATTAACCATGTCTCAACTAACTAATATACAAACACCAAACCTGTAAAAAAAAGTGAAAATAACATGAATATACAGTATATTGAATTGTAAGGTACAGCCACAAGAGGGCAGCAGATTAATGAGATTATATATATATATATATATATATATATATATATATATATATATATATATATATATATAATTAAAAAAAAATTCTCTAATAATTAAAATATATATATATATATATATTTTATTATTAATATTATTATTGGTCAAATAAGAAATGAAAACATGTATTTTTGTGCTGTCAAAATGTTAAGTATGCTGTAAATTTACTAAATTTAAAGTTAGAGATCTTGATATCATATATCAGGGTTAGCCAAGCTCTAACATGTTATATTGTCATGTAGTGCACAAATCATACATAAAATACTACAATATATACGGACTAAAATGATGAAAATCGGCTGCGTTTTCTGGATTAAAATCTGTCTATATTTCATATGCTCATCTCACCCCAGCCTAAAATAGCAAGAAACAGCAAGTGATGCTGCAGGCATAGCTCCCGCAACTGAACCATCACTGCACTACAGTTTGCGGTGAGGGAAACTAGAACTTCCAGCAAGTCATGAAGATATACATATTTCAGGAAATGCTTGTGCTTGTAGTTCCAGAGCTTAAGAGGAAGATCGTCACAGGATTTGCAGGCAATCAGAAGCCACTGTGGTGACCAAGTGCTACCACTGCGGCTACAGATTTCCTGTAGCAATCACGTGCCGCAGGCACCTATGTAATAATGGAGAGTACTATACATAATAAGAGCGAGTACTAAGTAATAAGGGATGGCACTATGCATAATATGTGAGTAAATGATGTAATAAGGGATGGCACTATACATAAAAAGTGAGGAAATTATGTAAGAAGGGATGGTACTATACCTAATAAGTGAGGAAATTATGTAATAAGGCATGATGTTATACATAATAAGTGAGGAAATTATGTAACAAGGCATGGTGCTATACAGAATAAGTGAGGAAGTTATGTAATAACGCATGATGTTATGCATAAGAAGTGAAGAAACTGTAATAAGGGATGGCGTTATACATAAGAAGTGAGAAAACTATGTATAAGGGATTGTGCTATACATAAGAAGTAAGGATACAATGCAATAAGGGACAGCAATATTACTAAGAGAAGACACTGTGTAGTAAAGGATGGTGCTATACAGAATAAGAAAGCATTTTATTTAATAAGGGATGGCACTATGCATAGCAAAAAGAGGACCATATGTAAAAATGCAAATTACGGTTTAAAGGGACTCTGTCACCTGAATTTAGAGGGAACAATTTTCAGCCATAGGGGCGGGGTTTTCGGGTGTTTGATTAACCCTTTCCTTACCCGCTGGCTGCATGCTGGCTGCAATATTGGATTGAAGTTCATTCTCTGTCCTCCATAGTACATGCCTGCACTAAACAATCTTGCCTTACGCAGGCGTGTACTATGGAGGACAGAGAATGAGCTTCAATCCAATATTGCAGCCAGCATGCAGCCAGTGGGTAAGGGAAGGGTGAATCAAACACCCGAAAACCCCGCCCCTATGGCTGAAAATTGTTCCCTCCAAATTCAGGTGACAGAGTCCCTTTAACCACAGTGGCCTTGTTCACTTTCTATTTTCTGTCTAAGACTAAGCATCTAAATATTTTCTGTCCAAGACCAAGACTAAGCATATGAATATTTTGTGTCCAAGACTGAATGATATTCTAAAGACCAAATTGATCATATTAGTGATTGTGCAGTGCCCCAGAGTCCTGGTCGTTGCAGTACTGATGCTCCGCCGCTAAGGGGGGCTATGGTACGTCTGATGGCACTGAAGGAGTTCACCTGACCAGGTATCACAGACACCAATACACTTCACAGTCTGGCCTCCAGGGGGAGCTAAGGGTGCTATGTATTAGGCCACTCTTCACAATCTGGTAAAACTGGGGGTTAGATAGGAAGTTAGTGAGAAGCTGACTGGGTTGGAACCAGGCAACATCCTGTGGCAGAGGGTGTTGCAGGGGAAGATTCAGGGGGGTCCCTGTCAGGGGTGGGATCCTGACAGAGGCCTAGCGAACAGAGAGAACGTTACGGGACCGCGCCTGCACCTGATCGCGGCGGTACCCTAAGAAAGGACAAGAAGCGAGGTTTATTGTGCTGAGTGAGAAACGAGATCAACGCAACAAGGAGAAACACCAGTAGGAGTCGTGCTGTAAGACGAGGCAACATCCTACTGAGGCGCGTAGCCGGTGGCCGGAACGCCGAGGAAGTATTGAGCTCCAGGCCTTACTTCAAACCTACGGCAGGACAGTCAGTTATAGGCGGGCTGTCTCACTCAAATCACCTAAGCAGACATAGGGGGCAACAGTTGGAGAGGGGCGACACTAGGGTCCCGGAAGACCTCCGAGCCTACCCGTCATACGGGTGCGTCCTAGCCATATCATCTGGGGGACAAAGAAGAACATCATAATCGAGTTGTGAGGGAACTTCAGAAACAGACACAACAGTTGTGGGGACTATTCCATAAGCACAGCAGGGGAGGACCACAACACACAAGCGCTAGAAGGTAGGCACAGATTTCCACCTGCAAAGGGAACTCTGGAGGTGCCATCGGACCGGCTGGACTTGCACAGCCCGGTTAACCGTATTCCGGACTGAGGATCCTGAAGCCTTCAGTAAAGCGGTAAAGAGACTGCAACCTGGTGTCCTCATTATTTACTGCGACCTGCACCTCACCATAACATCATCACTTCCCACACCTTTCATTGGGCGCCCCTCAGCAGGGTCACGGACCGGGTCTAGCCACCGTGACAACCCCAGAACAGAGACTCAGAGGCCCAGTACCGGGTACCCCTCGGCCCTGCGGCAGTGGGGGCGCTGCAACTTGGTATCACGAACAGGATCTACTTAAGCCTGAAGAATCAGGTCATGTGTGCCTTGGAACTGTGATTTATTATACTTGGACTGTGACTTATTGCAAAGACTGTGTACCGCCATTTGCCGCCAAAATCCGCCATTACAGCGCCCTGAGGAGTGCAGGAGAAGAAGAGGGGCGTGAAGTGGGCGTAAACAAGCTGAAGAGCGCGAAAGACAATGGCCGCCCAGTCTAAGTATTTCTCTCCCTTGAGGACGTGTCCGTCAGCAGCCGAGATCCGCCTCCTGATCCTTAATGGAGGGCGGAGTCAAAGAAAGCGAAACCGCCCACGAAGGAGAGAGCGGGAAAAGGACGAGGAAGAAGAAGCGAACCACGTGGAGGACGCCATGGCGAGCTGCCCGGAACCGGAGCTTGGGGTTGGAGCAGAGGACTCCCTCAGCTACCCGGAGGGACACCGTGACCAGGCCTCCACCGCTGATACTGACTTCCTGTCGTCCGGAGTGGATGAGCTCAGCGACCAACTCCTGCGGACGCAGCTGAGCACTGAGGCCGGGTGGAAGAAGACCTTCATCGGGAGCCTCACCAGATGTCTGTCGGCAGCCTCGTCTGGTCCGGAGCAAGAAAGAAGTTCCAGCGCTCCGAAGCCAGAAAGCAAGGCTCTGCCGGAAAGCGAGATGCTGCAAACGGAGATGACAACGCCGCAGCGCAAGGCCCTGCAACCAGCGTTCCAGATCCCAGTGGAGACGGAGCAGATCGGCACCGGAGGGACCGCATCTGAAGCAGGTATGAAGAACGACCCTGCCTCGCCAGCGGAGGACCTGCTGATAGGCCCCGTCGCGTTACCCCCTCTCCCTGGGACCTATAGACTCCGGCGCTTTACACCCTGGGATCGGGCCACGGGTATGGAGCACTTCTTAAAGGCCCCGATCTCACCGATCACCTTGCCAAGCGAGGTTTATGCGGAGCTACGGCCGCCAGAGCGAGAATAAACCTCGATGCCATGGATATGTAAATAGTTAACTGTTTGTTTCCCTGCTTTTTGCTGCTTTAAACCCGACTAGGGTTATTCTTAAAGGGATCCCTTTGTTTACCCGGGATCCCTATTGCTTTTATTTTTGTTTTTGTTTTCCCTTTCTGCTCCTTTTAACCCCCTATTTGGAAAAGACTGCCGAATCATGAACACTGCATGATTACAAACGTATTGTAAATAGTTTGCACCTTCTTAAAGGTGCCCTTTACTGGTTTTACAAAGAAAAGGACTCTTTGCGAAGAAACTGTTCCTGGAAACAGCACCGGAGTCCTTACTGCATACGGACTTGCAGCTTGAGAAGTTGCACTACCTCATAGAGACTTGGTCCCTTCTTAAAGGGGACGTCCATCGATACCACTTAGAGAATGATGATACTTTAACAGAAGAAGTAATAATGCTGACATGTAGCAGTTATATGTAGCTAGTTAATTGTAAGAAATGTTTAATAATGTGTTAGAGAATGAGGACAGGAAGTGAACCCGTACGGCGTTAGTCGGTGAGTCCTCCTAGGAGCCATACAGAGATGGCTCGGTGATCCTGAACTGAGAGATGGATGGTACGGTCTATACTGTGTATAGTAGCAGAAAGGCAGAAGGCCTGGGTGGAAAGGGGCGGTCCTGCAACAGAACGAGAGGCAGTAGGCCTGGGCAGATAAACAGGCGGTCCTGCAGATGTAAAGATGGAAAATGAAGAAAAGTTGATTAGCCTTATAGTGTTTTATAAGAAGGTCTTTAGTGGATTCAGCGTGTACGTCCTTAAAGGCAACGTTAAATTATTGTTCAAAAATTTGCACTTATTAGAATACCCGGTTGGGTAAGAAAAGTTATTTATAGTATGTTATTTAAAATATTTAACCATGTTTGTAACGTTCAAGTGTCCTCACCTCCCATAAAGGGAAGCTCTGTTCAAACTTGCTTATTGTTATTGCATTTCAAAATTGTATGTCTTTTTGCTAACCTGTATTGTTGTTTTCTTCCCAGTCCAGGAGTACTGGATTTGACCGAGGGGAGTGCAGCGCCCCAGAGTCCTGGTCGTTGCAGTACTGATGCTCCGCCGCTAAGGGGGGCTATGGTACGTCTGATGGCACTGAAGGAGTTCACCTGACCAGGTATCACAGACACCAATACACTTCACAGCCGGGCCTCCAGGGGGAGCTAAGGGTGCTCTGTATTAGGCCACTCCTCACAGTCTGGTAAAACTGGGGGATTGATAGGAAGTTAGTGAGAAGCTGACTGGGTTGGAACCAGGCAACATCCTGTGGCAGAGGGTGTTGTAGGGGAAGATTCAGGGGGGTCCCTGTCAGGGGTGGGATCCTGACAGAGGCCTAGCGAACAGAGAGAACGTTACGGGACCGCGCCTGCACCTGATCGCGGCGGTGCCCTAAGAAAGGATAAGAAGCGAGGTTTATTGTGCTGAGTGAGAAACGAGATCAACGCAACAAGGAGAAACACCAGTAGGAGTCGTGCTGTAAGACGAGGCAACATCCTACTGAGGCGCGTAGCCGGTGGCCGGAACGCCGAGGAAGTATTGAGCTCCAGGCCTTACTTCAAACCTACGGCAGGACAGTCAGCTATAGGCGGGCTGTCTCACTCAAATCACCTAAGCAGACATAGGGGGCAACAGTTGGAGAGGGGCGACACTAGGGTCCCGGAAGACCTCCGAGCCTACCCGTCATACAGATGCGTCCTAGCCATATCATCTGGGGGACGAAGAAGAACATCATAATCGAGTTGTGAGGGAACTTCAGAAACAGACACAACAGTTGTGGGGACTATGCCGTAAGCACAGCAGGGGAGGACCACAACACACAAGCGCTAGAAGGTAGGCACAGATTTCCACCTGCAAAGGGAACTCTGGAGGTGCCATCGGACCGGCTGGACTTGCACAGCCCGGTTAACCGTATTCTGGACTGAGGATCCTGAAGCCTTCAGTAAAGAGGTAAAGAGACTGCAACCTGGTGCCCTCGTTATTTACTGCGACCTGCACCTCACCATAACATCATCACTTCCCACACCTTTCATTGGGCGCCCCTCAGCAGGGTCACGGACCGGGTCTAGCCACCGTGACAACCCCAGAATAGAGACTCAGAGGCCCGGTACCGGGTACCCCTCGGCCCTGTGGCAGTGGGGGCGCTGCAACTGCATGCAATTCATTTTAACACATAACTATTTTAAATATGGGGTGCACTATTACACCTAGAAATGGGGCACAGCCATGGGAACCAGGTTCGCACCGAGTTATGTAAAGCTGTATGTTGGTAGGTGAGAGGAGCTTTTCATCTATGATCTGTGGCATGATCTGTGAAACCTGATTCTCTGGCACAGATTTATAGATGATGTTATATTTATCTGGTCAGGTAGTAAATCCTTTCTTTTATTTATTTATTTTTAAGAATAAACATTTACATTCAGTGACTTAACACAGACGTCTCATCTGATTAGAATTGTTTTGTTTATTCTCCATCTGGTCCGTCCTTCACATCAACATCTTCCAGACTGCTATCTGCAAAATTTGCCATACAGGTCACCACACCCCAGAAAATAACAAAATCATATATATATATATATATATATATATATATATATATATATATATATATACACTCACCGGCCACTTTATTAGGTACACCTGTCCAACTTCTTGTTAACACTTAATTTCTAATCAGCCAATCACATGGCGGCAACTCAGTGCATTTAGGCATGTAGACATGGTCAAGACAATCTCCTGCAGTTCAAACCGAGCATCAGTATGGGGAAGAAAGGTGATTTGAGTGCCTTTGAACGTGGCATGGTTGTTGGTGCCAGAAGGGCTGGTCTGAGTATTTCAGAAACTGCTGATCTACTGGGATTTTCACGCACAACCATCTCTAGGGTTTACAGAGAATGGTCCGAAAAAGAAAAAAAATCCAGTGAGCGGCAGTTCTGTGGGCGGAAATGCCTTGTTGATGCCAGAGGTCAGAGGAGAATGGGCAGACTGGTTCGAGCTGATAGAAAGGCAACAGTGACTCAAATCGCCACCCGTTACAACCGAGGTAGGCCTAAGAGCATCTCTGAACGCACGTGTGTCGAACTTTGAGGCAGATGGGCTACTGCAGCAGAAGACCACACCGGGTACCACTCCTTTCAGCTAAGAACAGGAAACTGAGGCTACAATTTGTACAAGCTCATCGAAATTGGACAGTAGAAGATTGGAAAAACGTTGCTTGGTCTGATGAGTCTCGATTTCTGCTGCGACATTCGGATGGTAGGGTCAGAATTTGGCGTAAACAACATGAAAGCATGGATCCATCCTGCCTTGTATGGAGCATCTTTGGGATGTGCAGCCGACAAATCTGCGGCAACTGTGTGATGCCATCATGTCAATATGGACCAAAATCTCTGAGGAATGCTTCCAGCACCTTGTTGAATCTATGCCACGAAGAATTGAGGCAGTTCTGAAGGCAAAAGGGGGTCCAACCCGTTACTAGCATGGTGTACCTAATAAAGTGGCCGGTGAGTATATATATATATATATATATATATATATATATATATATATATACACACTGTATTTTTCAGATTTTTAGAGAAGAAACTTGGGATGCGTCTTATAATCTGAATATAGCTTACCGAGAGGGGGCGGCCGCTGTGTAGCAGGGTGACAGGAGGCAGGGTTTCTGTTGCAGATGGCTGGTGATGGCAGGAGTGGGGCGATGCTGCGGGCCCAGGCATGGAGGAGGGGTGTCCCGGCGGTGCAATACTGCGGGCCCTGAGCTCACAGACAAATGTTGGCAGTGAGCAGAGACCCTGTATTCCCCATTGATTTATCTGCCGTGAGCGTCGGGAAAATGGCCGCTGGAGGGGGAGCATCCGCAGCTTGAGATCTTGGCTCCAGAGACCTCCTTTCTCGAGCGCCACATCTGCACGTAACAGGTCAGTGTGACTTGCATGGGAGGGAGGTGGTATTATAATGAAGAGCAGAGGCAGGGATTTCTTCCTGGCACTCACGCCCTGATGCCTGGAAGAAATCATTAACATAATGAAATAAAAGTCTATTTCTCCACATCTAGACAGCAATTATGAGGCATACAGGTAAGACTAGATTAACATGTCTATTAGCTGTATGCCCATAGTAATAGCTGGAAATTGTTCCAGGGGGTGACAAATTCCCTTTAAGGTGATGGTCATGTTTCCCACGTTCCCCCTTAAAGAAAGAAGTTTATTGTTGAAATGTGTTATGTGACGTAATGTGAACTGTGATGTATAATGTGAAATGTGATTTGCGTTAAAGGTGATAGTAGTGTTGATAAGGTGTGTAGTTTGACAAAAGGGGCAGTTAGAGTTAATGTTTGGGACTAGCTCAGAGTGGGAAGGACTAAGGTAAAAGGAAAGTGACAATTTCCTGTTAGATAGTCAGATAAGACCTGGAGTGAATAGCAAATGGACCTAAGGTCCAATTTGAGCAGTGCCACATCTTGGGTGTCGCTAAGAGAGAGGAAACCAAAAGGAAAGAGATAGCGAGATCCAGATCAGAAGTAACTAAGATGCAGAGTGATCTACCGAAGATGGGTCCTGGGAAAGGATGGCTAGCCACAAGGCCCAGAGTTTATAAGTCTTCAAAGTAATGGGCCTAAAGTATGGGAGACAAGTAAAAGTATCCCGGGAGGGAGTTCCACAGCGACAGTCGCATCGGCCATTATTGGCACCCTTAAGAGAAAGAAGCAGAACCGAAGGACGAATATACAGTGGGTACGGAAAGTATTCAGACCCCTTTAAATTTGTCACTCTGTTTCATTGCAGCCATTTGGTAAATTCAAAAAAGTTCATTTTTTTTCACATTAATGTACACTCTGCACCCCATCATGAGTGAAAAAAACCAGAAATGTAATTTTTGCAAATTTAAAGGGAATCTGTCACCTCATATTTTCGCATATAAGCTGCGGCCACCGCCATTAGGGGCTTATCTACAGCATTCTGTAATACTGTAGATAAGCCCCCGATGTAACCTGAAAGATAAGAAAAGCAAGTTAGATTATGCTCACCCAGGGGCGGTCCGATGCAGTCCGGGTCCGATGGGCATCGCAGGTCCGGGTCCGGCGCCTCCCATTTTCATGCGATGACGCCCTCTTCCTTGCTTCTGTCGCAGCTCATGCACAGGCGTAATTCTCTGCCCTGTTGAGAGCAGATCGAAATACTGCAGTGCGCAAGCGCCGGGAAAGCTCAGAGAGGCCCAGCACCTGCGCACTGCAGTACTTTACTCTGCCCTCACCAGGGCAAATCAGTATGCCTGCGCAGGAGCCATGACACAAAGCAAGGAGGATGACAACATCGCATGAAGATGGGAGGCGCTGGATGGAGGCACTGTTTAGTAAAAATTTAGTTTTGAATGGTAGTCTCCTTCATTGAACTGTTCAACACCTGGTCCTGGCAAACCAGCAACACTGGTTACATGCCGCCTGCATGGGTGTAGCACCCTCATAGCAAAAGTCCACACACCAAGGCAGGACCCCCACTCTCACGTAACGTGCCAGGGTACAAGAGACGATTACCTCGCCCATGGCTACCACCGCATACCACGTTACACTTGTTGCATTTGAGTATTGCAGCTAGAAAAGCAACGTGATGCGAGGAAGAGTTGAGTCACGTGGAGGATGATGACCGTCATGTGGTCTAAGATGGCGTTGAACATGAACTCTAAAATAGCGATTAATGGCTAAGAATAATAGGAAAGTCACACCCATTGTAGGCATAGAAGGAACAAAGTGGCATGAAGTGATATTCAGCCCTTCAGAGGTTACGTCGAAAGAAGGAAGTGTTGGAACAGGAAGAGCCCGCTCATAGCAAGGAGTGGTCATTGTAAAAGACCGAAGTGGAAGAAAAAGGTCTGCCCAGTAAAGTGTGACTCCAGAGAACAGGGGGCGAAGATTGAGAAATGAAATGGTGAGCCAGAGAAGACCCCCCTCCAGCAAAAGGCGGAGCTATGTCGGGCTTGAAACGACGACAGAGATGGCGCCATTTGTGGGTTGTGAGTTGGTGAGGAAGTGAGTCACCTGCCAGGGCCGTGGGGTACCCGGTACTGGGTCCGATGTTCACAGAGGGGTGTCACGGTGGAGACCCGGTCCGTTGCCCTGGGCGCCCATGTAAAAGGAAGTTTTGAATAAAGTTTATGTTCGTGACGCCACCTGTGGTATTCGGTCAGTGGGGACCGACGCTGCTTTAAGGGGTCCTCTGGGGTGATGTTATGGCAGCTAGATGGTATAACTTCCCACAGGTGAATTATATCCCCAGGGTTCCCGGTGTGTAGATGGAAGATGGTGAATGGTGCAGTAAAGAACGAGGACACAGGTTTGCAGTCTCTTTACCTTGTTTACTGAAGATTTCAGGCAGCCACAGTCCAGGGTACCAGATCACAGGTACAGGCAGGGTCCGGCCGGCTTGGAAGCGAATCCAGAGTTCCCCTTTACCAGGTGGAGATGAAAGCCTTCCTCTAGCACCATGGTATTGTAGTCCCTTACTGCCTATGGTTTCAGATAAGGTCCTCAAAGTTCTTCTCTCTGTCCCCCATATAGGATAGGACACAAGCCCCTATGACAGGGGACTCGGGCCTTTTTATAGGGTCTCTATCATGACCCGGGCTCTATGTGTCACTGTGCCTGGGTATTAGGGCAGACAGGTTACTTGCAGTTGAGCTGTCCTGCCGGTCTCTGCTGTAAGTCTTAGAGTCCCTTACAACCTCGGTGTTCCGGCTACCAGTGATCTGCGCTTCAGAAGGAGATAGTTCATTCGCAGCTGGTCTCCCCTGATGTCACTCTCCTGTGCTTCGCTCTCCTACACACTCGCTACAATCTATTCTGCTTTCGGTATTATCTCTCTCCAGGAGCTGCAGCACTTTCTCGTGGCTGCACTGCTCCTCATACGTTCTTCCTGCCTCAGACTGCTCCAGTCTGCTTCCTGGCACCTTCTGACTGACTTTCCTCCCAAACCACAATATATAGGAATAGGATCAAAAGCTCCCCCTTGTGGCCTGGAGTGTGAACATGTTGTGTGCATTGTGATTACCTGATAAAGAGATATCCTTCATCGCTTCCAAACATAACATCACTCTCCCCATAAGGAAAGCAATGTTACTGTGATGACCAGGACCCTGGGGCGCCACAGAAGCAGTGTGAAATGATGGCAAAATTGGAGATTTATTGGAGCGGAGTGAGATTTCCAAGGGAAAAGTTGGCCAAGGATGGGTGCGCCAGCTGATGGAGATGGCGGACAAGAAGGTGAGGCTGGGTGGCCTGGGAAGAGGATGGAGGTCGAGCAGTAACCAGAGCCATGGACAGTGGAGTGGTTTGCGGGTAGGGTAGCGTCTGGAGACTCTGAGGGCCCAGATACCTGAGGGGCCCCCTCAAACTACAGAGGCTCCTCCCCCAATCCTGGAGGTAATCTCTGACTCTGGGGGCACACATCTTGCCACTCAGGCCAAGTGAATCAAAGGGGTAGTTCTGGCCAAGAAGGAATGAGAGCAGTCAATCCGTGGTCAGCTGGACAGCCCCGGGTAAGAGAAGCTCGATCAGCGCATGACTCAGGGAGTCATGATATACTTAGACCATAAAAGTGGCTTTGGCTTCCTAGCAGAAGAGAATACACTGGACGAGGTATATGTCAATGTCAGTTCCTTCCGCCATGGTCCCAGCATCCAGCCCGGTGAACGTTTCCAGTTTCTAAAGGAGGATGTGCCATGGAGCTGGTTCACGATCATGGTCTCCTGAATCAGGTCGAAGCAGCAAGAATGCCTACGGCCATGCAGCCTCATCAGGAGATGCCAGCGCCTACTAACGTCATACCCCCGTGTGCTAAAGTGAAGAACCACAGCAATGAAACTGCTCAAGTGTTTGTGGGCTCTCAGTAGAGGACAAGACCTCAGGGCTGCCAAAAGTAACAGCCAACCCAGCCATGGTGTATGGGGCCCTGGGAGCCCACTCGGCAGTATACATACGCAGAGTGGAGGCCAAGGAGACCTTGGTGTGAACCACACGGGTTGAGAATCCGTTGTTCAATAAAATGAACACGGAACTTGGAAGGTCAAGTTGTGCTGGTTGCTCCCTCATGAAAAGGCAAGATTCCAGTTGGTAACTGACCCAACTATCCAGGATTCCTTATGTAGACTGCCACGAATGGCCGAAGTATGTGTTTCTCTTCTGCTGTTATGATGCACCCGTGTTAATGATGTGCCTGTGGTTTGGTGTGACCCCACCATGGTGCAGTTTGGCTGTTAGGTTGCTCAATACAATTTTTATTTTTGTATCATGGTCCGGCCATCCTTTACACTAAATAGACTAGTACATATGAAGCAGCATGAGCAAGGTATCTGTGTATCAACTGATACATTATGGACCCACTTGAGAGGTTTCTGTGATGTGGTGGTGGGATTACACAGTTTGATCAAAATGAGTACAAAGAACCCTTTTTTTGTTTTGTATTTTTCTGCAACTTTTGCTTTGCTGTGGATGAGCGTTGTGGTATGTTACAATACTGTTCCCATGTAGAACAATAAATCTACTGTTATCTGGACCCTATATTGTCTATGTACAGCACCATGGAATTAATGGCGCTATATAAATAAATAATAATAATATTGATCCAAGTCTGGTTGAATGGAACTACATCAGGTTCTCCTATTGCAGCCGCCTTATGAGTGTCAGAAACTTAATGGTGGTCAAGGAAGGGGACCTGTCTCTTGCCGCCTTTCCTGAGTACTGCAGCCCTTGAATCAGCTGATCGATGGGGGTGCTGGTACTCAGATTCCCCCTGATCTTAAATAGATGGCCTACCCTAAAAACATTCTATTTATATCAAAGTCTCAGAAAACCCCTTAACCTCCTTCTTGCTCTATGACACATATATCTGTATCACAGTACCATCAACCAAAAAACCAAAAAAAAATTACGTAGTTATGGATCTCAGAAAATACAGATGAACGAATTTTTCTTTTTACCAAATTCAGATTTTTAAAAAAAAAAATTTCCATAGTAATAAAAACCTTGAGTATAAGTGATTGTACTGACCTGGAGTATCCAGTTGTCAGGTCAAATTTACTGCACCATGAACGCCATAATAATGCAACGACAACAAGAAAATGACGGAATTGCATTTTTGTCATCATTTTTCCCCATCTTTCAGTACATTATATAAAATGAATGATGTCAAAAATACAATTGCCCGGCAAAACCTCCCCAAATGCCTTGATTTATTTTACTGCTCTATTTGGTCATGTGTTTTCCATTTTGTTTTGTGGTGCATGGTTATGCTTTACTTATGTATTTAGGTCTTATCAAGACTGCCAGCATTTTCCTGAAGCACTTTCGCCATGGAAAACTTGACAGGTACACTGGTGACTTAAAGACGCATTAGGTGATGTGCACATGGAGTTTTTTTTTTAAGCAGTAAAAAACGACGAGTTTACTAGTGGAAACTACCTAAGGAAAAGTTCCTTCTCTGGGGAGATTTTGGATTCCTGAAGCATTTTTGGAGAGTTTTTCAAGCGTCCTTGCAGCATTTATTTTTCTGGAAGCGTTTTTATCTAGCAGCCTTTTGACAAGACAGTGGCTAGTTTGGACTGTTTTCGATCAAGAACCACCTCAAGGAATTTGACATACACTTTGTTTTCTTGCTCCGTTTTTCAAAATTCTCGATCTTTGGGCAGTGTCCTCTTAGAAAGCCACCTGTTCTCTATGCTTCACAGTATGGAGTAAAAGATGGCAGTGGCTGAGATGCCTCTAGAGCATTGGCAAAACCACCACCAAAATAGCTGGCAAAACAGCTTCAGGGAAACGGCCGGTGGTGGCTTCCTGAAATGGGTCTGGGAAAAGTCGGCAGCTGTGCCCGTGTCTAAAAGATGTTGTTTGAACAAAGTCTTTTTAGCTATTTTTCAGCTATTTTTCTGAAGCAGATGTGCTCAAAAAACTCAATGTGCGCATCCTCAAAGGGATAATGTCCATTCTAGTCTTCGGAAATGGACTCCATGCTTTGTGTGTAATTATCAGCTGCTATAGAGAATAGACCTTGGCCCTTCTTTTTGTACAATATACCCTTATTTCATTTAATATAAACCAGCCGAACACCCGGGTTCCTGGAGAATTTGCAGTCAGTCTCGAAGTTCCAGGTCTTGACCAGCTGAATCAAATTTCCTTCTGTCTACGTGATATATCCCCCTCCCCGCTGCGTGTGCGTGTGTCTGAATATTTGTCGATGTGATTTAATATTTCAGAAATATCTGGGAGCCCACGTTTTAAAAAATTGCTAGAAAGAAAGATTATAAAGATGAATGTTCTCCCTAAGAGGTTTTTCTTGGTGGTGCCACTTAATTTAACATCTTAATGGTGGCATGTGTCCTTATCACTGCGCCCGGCAGTGAACCCGCGGGAACAATCGTCTGTCTAATGTTTATGTTCCACTAGGCCCGTGGTTGGAAAGCCCGGTGTTAGGCCGAGGTGCTCAGGACTTTGTAGGAGCTGAACTTTGTCACATTATTAAACTGTCAGCAATGAGCGCTGGTTATTAAGATTCTTGGTGGGAATTCTGCCCATATGGTTTGCGTTCTCTGCTGGGATTATATCAACACTATTCGTATGTAAAGGCTGCCTGAGAGAAATCGACGTGAAGAAATAGGCATCTGTGAGCGGGACACAGAAAAACGTCTGTTTACGTACGGCCCACCAAATATGTCTCGACAGACCGTGATTTCCCAAGCGTTCCTGCCAGTTCAGTTCAGTCTAGGTGCAAAGTCCAAAAAAATGGCAGCTGGAAATGGATGGCCTTACATGTAAAAGTGACACATTTGTTGCAATCCCTGGGAAAGGAGTTGGCCTGTAAGGTTTTACTGAAAAAACTGAATTTACTGGAGAATATGAGTATTATGGCATGTCCTCCACTACGTTTTGATTTTTCTCAGTAGGTGAAATTTGCCCTTGAAGAGAATGTACTCATGGCTTCTTATAAATGCCGGTGAACCAGGTAAATTTTGCCAGAGGATGATGCTTCAAGAAAATGACGTTTTTTTTCTGAAGTGTCTTTTTGTTACGTCTTTCTTTTTTAATTGTACATATAAGATAGTGAAAAATCGAGAACATCACTTTTATTAGAGAATTGTGTTAAAAACTGTGAAAAACTAAAATCGTAGCAGTAGTTATCCAGACGTTGGGTCTACACGTTTCGAGCAAGCGCTCTTACTGATGATTAAGAGCACATTTTCTAAAAGCTTAGACCCGATGACGTCTGGGCATCTACTGCTGTGATTTCATTTTTTTCCCAATTTTTAACACGTTTCTAAATAAATGTGAAGTTTCAGATTTTTCTTTTTGATATAGTGGCTGTTGGAGGAACATTTTCTCTTGCACATTTAACCCAGGAAGCGACCTGTAGCTATCTGTGCACTGCAGCCTATATGGCATTCCTCCTACACTGGTGAGCTGATTATTTTCCTTTTCTCCTTCTTTTTCCTTATATTATTTTGATAAGATAGTAAGCAGCTTCCAAAGGAAGCCGTCAGAATAATGGATACTTCTTTTGGCTGCGTCACGCTTTCAAAGCCTAAAAGAAGCTCAAAAAGACAGAACATGTGCACAGCAATGTCGTTTTGACATTGCAGGGCATATGATAATTTTTTTCTTTTACCATTGATTAAGCACTTTTTTTGGGCGGGTTCCTGAGCAGACTTGCTTAAACACTGTATTGCTTGCACATACCCTATGGTGTGTTCTCACTGAGTTTTTGGAGTAAGTTCTGTGTACACAGAGTTTTCCACAGAGATTTGAATTAGAAACAAAGTGGAAACTACAGATCCTCCTCAAAAACTCAACACTCTTTAAAAACTTTTAGTTTAGACTCAGTGGCTACTTGCATATGGAGTGTTTTTGAGGTTTTTTTTTAAGAAGAAACTGAGCAGAACCTCCAAGTTTTTGAGGAATTTAGCATTTTTGAAAAGTTTCCTCTCAGATCCGAAATACTGATTTTGAAATACTATATGTTCATGTGACAATGGTGGAAGCTTATGGATTGCTTCCAGACACTTAAGGGTTAAATGTGTTTATCTACTTATATGTGGTACTGGTAGAATACCCCATGGGGCTGCAGTTAGTTGAGACAGGGTTAACTGTAGGTGTCAACCCAGATGGGAGGGGAAAACTGAGTGTTAGAGGCAGGAAGTGACAAGTCATTTAATGCGAAAGGCAGGAATGCATATGCAGCAGGAATAGTGGGCTGCTAAGCACAACGTGAGCTCAATATTCGGGACAGCATATTGCTGTAAATACCTCCCGTGTGACTCCGTCTACTGGTCAAGGGCAACCTCGAGATGGACATTGGGGGCCAGGGGCACTCTCAGCTTACGAAGTTAGATAGAAAGATGGACTCAGACTACATGGGGCGGAAGGTATCACAATCCAGAAATACTGCTAGATGTGAGGAAGATCCCCAAGAGCTAGGAAAGCCAGAAAGGGGGATATGCCACCTATCCCGAGAACCAGGGCTAAATATGTATCCGGTACCTGTGGGAAAGATGACAACCCATTGGGCCTGATCCTTCAAACCTGCTTGTATATAATGTACAGACTGCCATTCTCTCAGTAAAAGTTAGTTTTTTTATGAACCATGTATCTCCAGGACTGTTTGCTGCCCTGCTTCCAGAAGAAGGACTCCTGGACCCAGAATAGGCCTGTTGGTCACAAGTAAGTGGGAAGCACCACATACACAGCAGCACACCAGGAATGAGACACCCCTTGTCTGTAGGATGCCAGAGCGAGAGGGGGCCAGAGTCACCCACGAGTACCTCGCTTGGGCATCTTACATGCACATAGCCATTTGCCCCTCCAAAAACATAGCAAAAATACTTAATGTGCACATACCCTCAAGGTATGTTCACAGAGTTTTTTTTCAGGAGTTTTAGGGCAGAGCTCTCCATCTCTCCGAGCAACTCATTCTGCTTCAAAACCTCCTAAAACATTTTGGTTTTGAAGATTTTTTATAGGACAGTGACTATTTTGAAGCGTATTCCATCAGGAGCGCCATTAAAGAAATGATATGAGCTTTCTATTCTCCCACTAGACATTTTTTCAAAACCAGAAAAAAAAACTCTCAAAATATGGAACCTATGACCAGCAAATGGTTTTTCAATAGAAAAAAATAGGAAGAGACTTTCAAGCTTTTTGGAGCAATTTTTCAGGCATCTTTTGGAGTGGACCCGCTCCAATAGACCCTTCAAGTAACTCCATGTGCGCATACCCTAAAATGGCTATTTATAAATTGGAAATTAGTGCATGGCTGTTTCCGTAGCTCATAGAAGAGATGTTCAGTGTCTCAAACACATGCAACCACCCCTCCATTGACTCCATTCAGGGCCGACTCCAGGTTTATACGGGCCATTGGGCAACAGAGTCCAAGTTTTTATTTTTCCTCCTGATTGCCACCCTGGAATCACAGGGATGTTGGGACTATCCAATAAGCATTTCAATTTCCAATCTCTTGTATGCTGCTTACAATTGTGACAGCGGTATTTGAGGGGTCTAACTGCTGCACTCGGACCTAGTTCTGATAGTAGCAGTCATACTCGGGCGCTGACAGTCTGAAGATCCGCCATACATCTGGGGCAAATGTCACTATAAATGTGGGCCGAGTAGGTCCCCCAGTGGACCCGAGAACTTGCCTGGGTTCAGGTGCTGACACCAGCCCTGCCACTATTTCTTCTTCTCCTGAACATGATGGCGGGTAGAACAGGCGGTTTCATGATAAGTTCAGATCCCAAAACCATATTTATTAAACCTTTACATCACATCTTATGGAGTTATGAATGTCCCATTTACTCCTCTGTAGGCTGTATCCACTTTTGCCGTACAGGCATATGTGAGACCACCACTCCATTCATTCTTTGCCAAAGGTGTGTTGGACAAGGGACTGGAGTTTTCACAAAAGTTGCATATTTCACACATTTATGCCACGCCATGTGGAAATTTAAGGAAGATCTGTCACCAAGTCAAAAGTGTCCAGTTTTTGCTCTTGGTTTATTCCTGCTGCTCCCCTGAGTAATCCATCCATAATGAATGCAGTTTGTCAGGGCACACAAAATCAATTTTTCATCAAATTTTACCTAAAATTCAGATTCTAGATAATCCAAATGTTTTGGGGATTCACTTTGTGTAATACTAGTGTAGCGCCCCCACTGCCGCAGGGCCGAGGGGTACCCGGTACCGGGCCTCTGAGTCTCTGCTCTGGGGTTGTCACGGTGGCTAGACCCGGTCCGTGACCCTGCTGAGGGGCGCCCAATGAAAGGTGTGGGTGGTGATGCTGTAGTGGTGCGGTGCAGGTCGCAGTAAATAACGAGGACACCAGGTTGCAGTCTCTTTACCTCTTTACTGAAGGCTTCAGGATCCTCGGTCCGGAATACGGTTAACCGGGCTGTGGGAGTCCGGCCGGTCCGATGGCACCTCCAGAGTTCCCTTTGCAGGTGGAAATCTGTGCCTACCTTCTAGCTCTTGTGTGTTATGGTCCTCCCCTGCTGTGCTTACGGGATAGTCCCCACAACTGTTGTGTCTGTTTCTGAAGTGCCCTCACAACTCGATTATGATGTTCTGCTTCGTCCCCCAGATGATATGGCTAGGACGCACCCGTATGACGGGTAGGCTCGGAGCTCTTCCTGGACCCTAGTGTCGCCCCTCTCCTGTTGTTGCCCCCTATGTCTTCTTAGGTGATTTGGGTGAGACAGCCCACCTATAACTGACTGTCCTGCCGTAGGTTTGAAGTTAGGCCTGGAGCTCTATACTTCCTCGGCGTTCCGGCCACCGGCTGCGCGCCTCAGTAGGATGTTGCCTCGTCTTACAGCACGACTCCTACTGGTGTTTCTCCTTGTTGCGTTGATCTCGTTTCTCACTCAGCACAATAAACCTCGCTTCTTGTCCTTTCTTAGGGTACCGCCGCGATCAGGTGCAGGTGCGGTCCCGTAACGTTCTCCCAGTTTGCTAGGCCTCTGTCAGGATCCCACCCCTGACAGGGACCCCCCTGAATCTTCCCCTGCAACACCCTCTGCCACAGGATGTTGCCTGGTTCCAACCCAGTCCACTTCTCACTAACTTCCTATCCAACCTCCAGTTTTACCAGATTGTGAGGAGTGGCCTAATACATAGCACCCTTAGCTCCCCCTGGAGGCCAGACTGTGAAGTGTATTGGTGTCTGTGATACCTGGTCAGGTGAACTCCTTCAGTGCCATCAGACATACCATAGCCCCCCTTAGCGGCGGAGCATCAGTACTGCAACGACCAGGACTCTGGGGCGCTGCACTCCCCCCCGGTTAAATCCAGTACTCCTGGACTGGGAAGAAAACAACAATACATGTCAGCAAAAAGACATACAATTTTGAAACACAGTAACAATAAGCAAATTTGAACAGAGCTTCCCTTTATGGGAGGTGAGGACACTTGAATGTTACAAACATGGTTAAATACTTTAAATAACGTACTATAAATAACTTTTTCTTACCCAACCGGGTATTCTACTAAGTGCAAATTTTTGATCAATAATTTAACGTTGCCTTTAAGGACGTACACACTGAATCCACTAAAGACCTTCTTATAAAACACTATAAGGCTAATCAACTTTTCCTTCATTTTCCATCTTTACATCTGCAGGACCGCCTGTCTATCTGCCCCAGGCCTACTGCCTCTCGTTCTGTTGCAGGACCGCCCCTCTCCACCCGGGCCTACTGCCTTTCTGCTACTATACACAGTATAGAACGTATCATCCATCTCTCAGTTCAAGATCACTGAGCCATCTCTGTATGGCTCCTAAGAGGACTCACCGACTAACCCCGTACGGGTCCACTTCCTGTCCTCATTCTCTGACACATCATTAAACATTTCTTACTATCAACTGTCTGACTACATATAACTTTACATGTAAGCATTATCACTATTTCTCTTAAGGCATCACTATACTTTAAGTGCTATGGGTGAACGTTCCCTTTAAGAGGGGACCAAGTCTCTATGAGGTAGTGCAACTTCTCAAGCTGCAAGTCCGTATGCAGTAAGGACTCTGGTGCTGTTTCCAGGAACAGTTTCTTAGCAAATAGTCCTTTCTTTTGTAAAACCAGTAGAGGGCACCTTTAAGAAGGTGCAAACTATTTACAATGAGTTTGTAATCATGCAGTGTTCATGATCCAGCAGTTCTTTTAACAATGATAAAACAGGAAACAAAAGCAGGAGAAGGGATCCCGGGTAAACAAAGGGATCCCTTTAAGAGTTAACCCTAGTCGGGTTGTAGCAGCAAGAAGACACATAGAAGAACGGACAGTTAACTATATACAATTGATGAAGCATTCTTGCTTACTCAGTTTCTGGCTGAGCAGGAGGCAGCCTCCTTCCGGGCCTCACCTGGCAGACGGGTTGTGGTGGCGCGACAAGGACCGGTCCTGGATTCAGCAACGACAGGATTCCTCATCGGGACACCCTCCTCGCTCGTGGGTGAGCACGACCCGTAGCTACACGGTGGGCCTGGATTCCCTGGGGTTCCGCGGGGGCAGGTTCCGGCATCTTCCCTGCAGGAGGCTCGTCTTCCGACATCCCGGCAGCGGCCTGGAGTGCGACGCACCGCTGGACACCCCGAGCTATCCAGCCAACCTCCCTCCTCCACCGGGTGTAAGTTACCGCGTCTCCGGGCTCCAGGTCGTGACTGTACCTTCCCCCGCAGGGTTCCACCTCTTCCCGATCCACACGGACCCGCAGTGGCTCTCCAATTTCTTGTATAACTCCCCGTCCTTCCCGGGAGTTGAAGAACACCACCACACCCCAGTGTGACGGGGGAACCTCCTCAGCATCCGTCAGGTCAATCTGGACCGCAGGTTGGGGTCTATTTCTCCACGCCGTCATCAGGCGCCGCAGATGTTCTGCCTCAGGCAGGATCCTCACGCCCTGTGCCTGTAGCTCGCACTCTGCCGCGGCCGGGATGGAGGAAGCAGGGGACACCGGAGTTAGGCGGACTTCCGTAGGCTGGCCCAGCCGAGCGGTCACACGGGCGTCGGCCTCCCGGCGGCGTGCTATCTGCCGGGCCTCGGCTGCGGCCACACACTCCTCAGACGGCGGCCAGTTGGGTCTGCCCGTCGGTAACTCCGTAAGGGCCAGTCCCTGCAACGATGGAGCATCTGGGGCTGTGTCGGGGGGTGCAGCCTCATGCTGGGTCGGGTCGTCCCCACGCGGTACTCCCAGCGTCGCCATCTTTGCTTCCTCTCCAGTGTCTTCTTCCTGCGGCCTCTTTCGTGGGCGGCCCCATCTCCATGGTCTCCACCCTCCAAAGAGGATGAGAAGGCGGACCTCGGCTGCTGACGGACACGTCCTCAAGATGCAAAAATGTTTAGACTGGGCGGCCATTGTCTTTTGCACTCTTCAGCTGGTCCACGCCTACTCCACGCCCCTCTTCTCCTCCTGCGCTCTCCTCAGCGCTGTAATGGCGGCTGGTTTTGGCGGGAACTTTTGGCGGCAAGTGGCAATACACAGTCTTTGCAATAAGTCACAGTCCAAGTATAATAAATCACAGTTCCAAGGCACACATGACCTGATTCTTCAGGCTTAAGTAGATCCTGTTCGTGACGCCAAGTTGTAGCGCCCCCACTGCCGCAGGGCCGAGGGGTACCCGGTACCGGGCCTCTGAGTCTCTGCTCTGGGGTTGTCACGGTGGCTAGACCCGGTCCGTGACCCTGCTGAGGGGCGCCCAATGAAAGGTGTGGGTGGTGATGCTGTAGTGGTGCGGTGCAGGTCGCAGTAAATAACGAGGACACCAGGTTGCAGTCTCTTTACCTCTTTACTGAAGGCTTCAGGATCCTCAGTCCGGAATACGGTTAACCGGGCTGTGGGAGTCCGGCCGGTCCGATGGCACCTCCAGAGTTCCCTTTGCAGGTGGAAATCTGTGCCTACCTTCTAGCGCTTGTGTGTTGTGGTTCTCCCCTGCTGTTACGGGATACGTCCCCACAACTGTTGTGTCTGTTTCTGAAGTTCCCTCACAACTCGATTATGATGTTCTTCTTCGTCCCCCAGATGATATGGCTAGGACGCACCCGTATGACGGGTAGGCTCGGAGCTCTTCCTGGACCCTAGTGTCGCCCCTCTCCTGTTGTTGCCCCCTATGTCTTCTTAGGTGATTTGGGTGAGACAGCCCGCCTATAACTGACTGTCCTGCCGTAGGTTTGAAGTTAGGCCTGGAGCTCTATACTTCCTCGGCGTTCCGGCCACCGGCTGCGCGCCTCAGTAGGATGTTGCCTCGTCTTACAGCACGACTCCTACTGGTGTTTCTCCTTGTTGCGTTGATCTCGTTTCTCACTCAGCACAATAAACCTCGCTTCTTGTCCTTTCTTAGGGTACCGCCGCGATCAGGTGCAGGCGCGGTCCCGTAATGTTCTCCCAGTTCGCTAGGCCTCTGTCAGGATCCCACCCCTGACAGGGACCCCCCTGAATCTTCCCCTGCAACACCCTCTGCCACAGGATGTTGCCTGGTTCCAACCCAGTCAGCTTCTCACTAACTTCCTATCCAACCCCCAGTTTTACCAGATTGTGAGGAGTGGCCTAATACATAGCACCCTTAGCTCCCCCTGGAGGCCAGACTGTGAAGTGTATTGGTGTCTGTGATACCTGGTCAGGTGAACTCCTTCAGTGCCATCAGACGTACCATAGCCCCCCTTAGCGGCGGAGCATCAGTACTGCAACGACCAGGACTCTGGGGCGCTGCACTAGCAAAGTCCAATTTTTAAGGAATCTGAAGACCAGGAATGGGCTTAGAAAAGCATAGCCCTCTCTCTGGCCCTCCCCATACCTGTCCATCCATCGCTCTGGTCCTATGATCTCTCCTGTTCTCCTTTCTGGCTACCATTTTCCTTCGGGTCTTTAGGTGGCCAACACCGGTGGCTAGAACTCACACAGTGAGGTAAGGCACAATGAACGTATGTGGATTCTAGTCACTGGTGGCGCCTGCCTCAAGACCTAGAAGAAGAGCCAAACGAAGACCCAGAGGATGTTAGGCACAGGAATAGCTACTCGCATTGGACCAGCAAAAGCGCAGTCACAGACAAACTTTGCACAAGCCAATTTATATAGCCAGCTGTAATCCAATGGTAAGACTCAGGTGATGCATTCCTCTCAACGTCCCATGTTTCCTGGGCAGCTAAACTAGTGGAAAGTATGGTAACCTGTGTTCCCACATCGCTTCACTCACAGTGCAGACAGGCTAGTGGAGCTGTCTGGAAAATGAAGGAGGACGATTGCATCCATGGCAGATACTCCTAACAGAAGACCGAGAAGAACACCCAGAAGAACACCCTGAAGAACACCCTGAAGAAGAGCCAGAAGTACACCCTGAAGAAGAGCCAGAAGAATACCCTGAAGAAGAGCCAGGAAACCCTGAAGAAGAGCCAAAAGAAGACCCTGAAGAAGAGCCAGAAGAAGTCCCAGAAGAAGACGAAGAAGATCGGAAGGTCAGGAGGTGACAAGAAATGGATGGGGAAGGCAGATGAGAGGGGCGTAAAAAGGAATATTGTTTTTTTTACCTCCGGATTGAGTGAATCTGCCTCTTTTAATGTAAGTTTGCCTGGATAGACTCCCTATAAGTTTTATCACTCTGCTTCCAATATTCTTTGCATGAACTGACTTTACCAATTTCTCTTGCCGTCTGCCGATGTTGACTCTCTAGTGAAATTATCATAATAAACGGCGGTCTGGCGGCGGGACAATAGCATAGATAATTGGCTGTGATAATCTGGCAGGACATATAAGAAGATCCCAGTCAGAGCGGTTTTATTCGGCTTGAGGAATATATTTTTCTTGTGTTTGCTTTATAAACCCAATTCTTTCTTAACAAGGCTTCCTTCACCAAGGCTTATTTATTCTTATTGTGAATTACGCCCAGAACTTTGCTGCCAAAACATCCCCCTTTTTTTTTCCAGACCTATCACTCTCAGTTACAGTCATCATTCGGATTGCGAGAGGCCCAAGGAAATTGCTTACGACAGTTAAAAACAGCCCACGTATTAAAATGAAGGTCACCTACGCAACAGAATGTAAAGAAGATGTAGGGAGCATTTACTCAGCGCACCGGGCAACGCAATAAAATTAATTGGAGGAAATTCCTGCTGATAGAACCGGGGGAAGATGAGGTTATGGCAATCACGTGTGTGCTCAGCTTTCTCCGATACATTCAGGCATTGTGCAAATTACAAAGAGATCACTGGGGATCTGGGGAAGCAAAGAAGTCATCAATATGGAGATAAAATCTGCTCTTCTCGGAATAGAAGGCTCCTGAATAAAGGCAATAAGACTGTGTAATATCCAGACTACACACCCAGACTGCTGTTATAGGGGGGCTCCAGACTATACACCCAGACTGCTGTTATAGGGGGGCTCCAGACTACACACCCAGACTGCTGTTATAGGGGGGCTCCAGACTACACATCCAGACTGCTGTTATAGGGGGCTCCAGAATACACATCCAGACTGCTGTTATAGGGGGGCTCCAGACTACACACCCAGACTGCTGTTATAGGGGGGTCCAGACTACACATCCAGACTGCTGTTATAGGGGGGCTCCAGACTACACACCCAGACTGCTGTTATAGGGGGGCTCCAGACTACACACCCAGACTGCTGTTATAGGGGGCTCCAGACTACACATCCAGACTGCTGTTATAGGGGGGCTCCAGACTACACACCCAGACTGCTGTTATAGGGGGCTCCAGACTACACCCCCAGACTGCTGTTATAGGGGGGCTCCAGAATACACATCCACACTGCTGTTATAGGGGGCTCCAGACTACACCCCCAGACTGCTGTTATAGGGGGGCTCCAGAATACACATCCACACTGCTGTTATAGGGGGGCTCCAGACTACACATCCAGACTGCTGTTATAGGAGGGCTCCAGACTACACACCCAGACTGCTGTTATAGGGGGGATCCAGACTACACATCCAGACTGCTGTTATAGGGGGCTCCAGACTACACACCCAGACTGCTGTTATAGGGGGCTCCAGACTACACATCCAGACTGCTGTTATAGGGGGCTCCACACTACACATCCAGACTGCTGTTATAGGGGGCTCCAGAGTACACACCCAGACTGCTGTTATAGGGGGGCTCCAGACTACACACCCAGACTGCTGTTACAGGGGGCTCCAGACTACACACCCAGACTGCTGTTATAGGGGGCTCCACACTACACATCCAGACTGCTGTTATAGGGGGCTCCAGAGTACACACCCAGACTGCTGTTATAGGGGGCTCCAGACTACACATCCAGACTGCTGTTACAGGGGGCTCCAGACTACACACCCAGACTGCTGTTACAGGAGGCTCCAGACTACACACCCAGACTGCTGTTACAGGGGGCTCCAGACTACACATCCAGACTGCTGTTATAGGGGGCTCCAGACTACACATCCAGACTGCTGTTATAGGGGGGATCCAGACTACACATCCAGACTGCTGTTATAGGGGGCTCCAGACTACACACCCAGACTGCTGTTATAGGGGGCTCCAGACTACACATCCAGACTGCTGTTATAGGGGGCTCCACACTACACATCCAGACTGCTGTTATAGGGGGCTCCAGAGTACACACCCAGACTGCTGTTATAGGGGGCTCCAGACTACACATCCAGACTGCTGTTACAGGGGGCTCCAGACTAAACACCCAGACTGCTGTTACAGGAGGCTCCAGACTACACACCCAGACTGCTGTTACAGGGGGCTCCAGACTACACATCCAGACTGCTGTTATAGGGGGCTCCAGACTACACATCCAGACTGCTGTTATAGGGGCTCCAGACTACACATCCAGACTGCTGTTATAGGGGGCTCCAGACTACACACCCAGACTGCTGTTATAGGGGGCTCCAGACTACACATCCAGACTACTGTTATAGGGGGCTCCAGACTACACACCCAGACTGCTGTTATAGGGGGCTCCAGACTACACATCCAGACTGCTGTTATAGGGGGCTCCAGACTACACATCCAGACTGCTGTTATAGGGGGCTCCAGACTACACACCCAGACTGCTGTTACAGGAGGCTCCAGACTACACACCCAGACTGCTGTTACAGGGGGCTCCAGACTACACATCCAGACTGCTGTTATAGGGGGCTCCAGACTACACATCCAGACTGCTGTTATAGGGGGGCTCCAGACTACACACCCAGACTGCTGTTATAGGGGGCTCCAGACTACACATCCACACTGCTGTTATAGGAGGCTCCAGACTATACATCCACACTGCTGTTATAGGGGGGCTCCAGACTACACACCCAGACTGCTGTTATAGGGGGCTCCAGACTACACACCCAGACTGCTGTTATAGGGGGCTCCAGACTACACACCCAGACTGCTGTTATAGGAGGCTCCAGACTATACATCCACACTGCTGTTATAGGGGGGCTCCAGACTACACATCCAGACTGCTGTTATAGGGGAGCTCCAGACTACACACCCAGACTGCTGTTATAGGGGAGCTCCAGACTACACACCCAGACTGCTGTTATAGGGGGCTCCAGACTACACACCCAGACTGCTGTTATAGGGGGCTCCAGACTACACATCCAGACTGCTGTTATAGGGGGCTCCAGACTACACACCCAGACTGCTGTTATAGGGGGGCTCCAGACTACACATCCAGACTGCTGTTAGAGGGGGCTCCAGTCTACACACCCAGACTGCTGTTAGAGGGGGCTCCAGTCTACACACCCAGACTGCTGTTATAGGGGGCTCCAGACTACACACCCAGACTGCTGTTATAGGGGGCTCCAGACTACACATCCACACTGCTGTTATAGGGGGCTCCAGACTACACACCCAGACTGCTGCTATAGGGGGCTCCAGACTACACATCCAGACTGCTGTTATAGGGGGGCTCCAGACTACACACCCAGACTGCTGTTATAGGGGGATCCAGACTACACATCCAGACTGCTGTTATAGGGGGGCTCCAGACTACACATCCAGACTGCTGTTATAGGGGGCTCCAGACTACACATCCACACTGCTGTTATAGGGGGCTCCAGACTACACACCCAGACTGCTGTTATAGGGGGCTCCAGACTACACATCCAGACTGCTGTTATAGGGGGCTCCAGACTACACACCCAGACTGCTGTTATAGGGGGATCCAGACTACACATCCAGACTGCTGTTATAGGGGGGCTCCAGACTACACATCCAGACTGCTGTTATAGGGGGCTCCAGACTACACATCCACACTGCTGTTATAGGGGGCTCCAGACTACACACCCAGACTGCTGTTATAGGGGGCTCCAGACTACACACCCAGACTGCTGTTATAGGGGGCTCCAGACAACACATCCAGACTGCTGTTATAGGGGGGCTCCAGACTACACATCCAGACTGCTGTTATAGGGGGCTCCAGACTACACATCCAGACTGCTGTTATAGGGGGGCTCCAGACTACACACCCAGACTGCTGTTATAGGGGGCTCCAGACTACACATCCAGACTGCTGTTATAGGGGGGCTCCAGACTACACATCCAGACTGCTGTTATAGGGGGGCTCCAGACTACACATCCAGACTGCTGTTATAGGGGGCTCCAGACTACACATCCAGGCTGCTGTTATAGGGGGGCTTCAGACTACACACCCAGACTGCTGTTATAGAGGGGCTCCAGACTACACATCCATCCAGACTGCTGTTATAGGGGGGCTCCAGATTACACATCCAGACTGCTGTTATAGGGGGGCTTCAGACTACACACCCAGACTGCTGTTATAGGGGGCTCCAGACTACACATCCAGACTGCTGTTATAGGGGGGCTCCATACTACAAATCCAGACTGCTGTTATAGGGGGTCTCCAGACTACACACCCAGACTGCTGTTATAGGAGGGCTCCAGATTACACACCCAGACTGCTGTTATAGGGGGGCTTCAGACTACACATCCACACTGCTGTTATATGGGGCTCCAGACTACACACCCAGACTGCTGTTATAGGGGGCTCCAGACTACACATCCAGACTGCTGTTATAGGGGGGCTCCATACTACAAATCCAGACTGCTGTTATAGGGGGTCTCCAGACTACACACCCAGACTGCTGTTATAGGAGGGCTCCAGATTACACACTCAGACTGCTGTTATAGGGGGCTCCAGACTACACACCCAGACTGCTGTTATAGGGGGGCTCCAGACTACACATCCAGACTGCTGTTATAGGGGGCTCCAGACTACACATCCAGACTGCTGTTATAGGGGGGCTCCAGACTACACATCCAGACTGCTGTTATAGGGGGCTCCAGACTACACATCCAGACTGCTGTTATAGGGGGGCTCCAGACTACACACTCAGACTGCTGTTATAGGGGGCTCCAGACTACACATCCAGACTGCTGTTATAGGGGGGCTCCAGAATACACATCCAGACTGCTGTTATAGGGGGGCTCCAGACTACACATCCAGACTGCTGTTATAGGGGGCTCCAGACAACACATCCAGACTGCTGTTATAGGGGGGCTCCAGACTACACATCCAGACTGCTGTTATAGGGGGCTCCAGACTACACATCCAGACTGCTGTTATAGGGGGGCTCCAGACTACACACCCAGACTGCTGTTATAGGGGGCTCCAGACTACACATCCAGACTGCTGTTATAGGGGGGCTCCAGACTACACATCCAGACTGCTGTTATAGGGGGGCTCCAGACTACACATCCAGACTGCTGTTATAGGGGGCTCCAGACTACACATCCAGACTGCTGTTATAGGGGGGCTCCAGACTACACATCCAGACTGCTGTTATAGGGGGCTCCAGACTACACATCCAGACTGCTGTTATAGGGGGCTCCAGACTACACACCCAGACTGCTGTTATAGGGGGATCCAGACTACACATCCATCCAGACTGCTGTTATAGGGGGGCTCCAGATTACACATCCAGACTGCTGTTATAGGGGGGCTCCAGACTACACATCCAGACTGCTGTTATAGGGGGCTCCAGACTACACATCCAGGCTGCTGTTATAGGGGGGCTTCAGACTACACACCCAGACTGCTGTTATAGAGGGGCTCCAGACTACACATCCATCCAGACTGCTGTTATAGGGGGGCTCCAGATTACACATCCAGACTGCTGTTATAGGGGGGCTTCAGACTACACACCCAGACTGCTGTTATAGGGGGCTCCAGACTACACATCCAGACTGCTGTTATAGGGGGGCTCCATACTACAAATCCAGACTGCTGTTATAGGGGGGCTCCAGACTACACATCCAGACTGCTGTTATAGGGGGCTCCAGACTACACACCCAGACTGCTGTTATAGGGGGCTCCAGACTACACATCCAGACTGCTGTTATAGGGGGGCTCCAGACTACACATCCAGACTGCTGTTATAGGGGGCTCCAGACTACACATCCAGACTGCTGTTATAGGGGGGATTCAGACTACACACCCAGACTGCTGTTATAGGGGGCTCCAGACTACACATCCAGACTGCTGTTATAGGGGGGCTCCATACTACAAATCCAGACTGCTGTTATAGGGGGTCTCCAGACTACACACCCAGACTGCTGTTATAGGAGGGCTCCAGATTACACACCCAGACTGCTGTTATAGGAGGGCTCCAGACTACATATCCAGACTGCTGTTATAGGGGGCTCCAGACTACACACCCAGACTGCTGTTATAGGGGGCTCCAGACTACACATCCAGACTGCTGTTATAGGGGGCTCCAGACTACACACCCAGACTGCTGTTATAGGGGGCTCCAGACTACACATCCAGACTGCTGTTATAGGGGGGCTCCAGACTACACATCCAGACTGCTGTTATAGGGGGGCTCCAGACTACACATCCAGACTGCTGTTATAGGGGGGCTCCAGACTACACATCCAGACTGCTGTTATAGGGGGGCTCCAGACTACACATCCAGACTGCTGTTATAGGGGGCTCCAGACTACACATCCAGGCTGCTGTTATAGGGGGGCTTCAGACTACACACCCAGACTGCTGTTATAGGGGGCTCCAGACTACACATCCATCCAGACTGCTGTTATAGGGGGGCTCCAGATTACACATCCAGACTGCTGTTATAGGGGGGCTTCAGACTACACACCCAGACTGCTGTTATAGGGGGCTCCAGACTACACATCCAGACTGCTGTTATAGGGGGGCTCCATACTACAAATCCAGACTGCTGTTATAGGGGGTCTCCAGACTACACACCCAGACTGCTGTTATAGGAGGGCTCCAGATTACACACCCAGAGTGATGATACACATGTAACATAGTTACATAGTTACTAGTGTTGTTGAGCGATACCGTCCGATACTTGAAAGTATCGGTATCGGAAAGTATCGGCCGATACCGGCAAAGTATCGGATCTAATCCGATACCGATACCCGATACCAATACAAGTCAATGGGACTCAAGTATCGGACGGTATCCTGTATGGTTCCCAGGGTCTGAAGGAGAGGAAACTCTCCTTCAGGCCCTGGGATCCATATCAATGTGTAAAAGAAAGAATTAAAATAAAAAATAGGGATATACTCGCCCTCTGACGCGCCCTGGACTTTACCGCCGTAACCGGGAGCCGTTGTACCTAAAAATGCGCGCTTGAAGGGCCTTAGATGACGTCACGGCACTCTGATTGGTTCGTAGCGGTCGCGTGACCGCTACGCGACCAATCACAAAGCAGTGACGCCACCTAAGGTCTTTCACTGCTTTGTGATTGGTCGCGTAGCGGTCACGCGACCGCTACGGACCAATCAGAGCGCCGTGACGTCATCTAAGGCCCTTCAAGCGCGCATTTTTAGGTACAACGGCTCCCGGTTACGGCGGTAAAGTTCAGGCTGCGCCGGAGAGGTGAGTATATCCCTATTTTTTATTTTAATTCTTTCTTTTACACATTGATATTAATCCCGATACCGATTCCTGATACCACAAAAGTATCGGATCTCGGTATCGGAATTCCGATACCTGCAAGTATCGGCCGATACCCGATACTTGCGGTATCGGAATGCTCAACACTAATAGTTACATATTTAGCAAGGCCAAAAAAAGACATTTGTCCATTCAGTTCAGCCTATATTCCATCAGAATCAATCCCCAGATCTACGTCCTTCTAAAGAACCTAATAACTGTAAGATGCAATATTGTTACTGAGTTCGCCATCACCACCTCCTCAAGGAAAGGAAGGAATTCCAGATTCTCACTGCCCTAACAGTAAAGAATCCTCTTCTATGTCGGTGGAAAAACCTTCTCTCCTCCAGACGCAGAGAATGCCCCCTCGTGACCGTCACCTTCCTTGGTATAAACAGATCCTCGGAGAGATATTTGTATTGTCCCCTTATATTCTTATACATGGTTATTAGATCGCCCCTCAGTCGTCTTTTTTCTAGACTAAATAATCCTAATTTTGCTAATCTCTCTGGGTATTGTAGTTCCCCCATCCCCTTTATTAATTTTGTTGCCCTCCTCTGTACTCGCTCTAGTTCCATTATATCCTTCCTGAGCACCGATGCTCAAAACTGGACACAGTACTCAATGTGCGGTCTAACTAGGGATTTGTACAGAGGCAGTATAATGCTCTCATCTTGTGTATCCAGAGATCTTTTAATGCACCCCATGATCCTGTTTGCAGATGCTGCCTCGCACTGGCTGCTCCAGGGGAGTTTATCATGAACTATGATCCCCAAGTCCTTCTCCCTGTCAGATTTACCCAGTGGTTTCCCGTTCAGTGTGTAATGGTGATATTGATTCCTTCTTCCCATGTGTATAACCTTACATTTATCATTGTTAAACCTCACCTGCCACCTTTCAGCCCAAGTTTCCAACTTATGCAGATCCATCTGTAGCAGAATACCCTCTTCTCTTGTATTGACTGCTTTACATAGTTTTGTATCATCTGCAAATATCGATATTTTACAGTGTAAACCTTCTACCAGATCGTTAATAAATATACTGACGTGTGATGCATGATATACGCAGCTAAATCCTCGGGTAGCTGAGCTCTATGCATCCAGACATAAGGCTGTGGGTGATGAATATTGATGAACTGTTGAGACAAAGGTTTACTGTATATGAGATATTACAAACACATCCGGAATAACGATGATGCTCTGCAATCTCTGCGGGATGTTCTCTACACTATGTAATATATAAGTGTTTATGACCAAACCCCTAACACATTCAAGATGTTTAAAGATAAAATTGATGCTATAGAAGGGGCAACTTTACAAATGACAATAAACAATGCCGGGGCGGCGAATGTTTTATGAAGCACTGGATGGTACATAATGTTTTTCGTCAAATAATCACATAAATGTTTTCAAGAACTACTGCTGCCAATAGAGAACTTAATCACTGGATGGTTTATTGTACAAATACAGTCATGGCCAAAAGTATTGACACCCCTGCAATTCTGTCAGATAATACTCAGTTTCTTCCTGAAAATGATTGCAGACACATTCTTTGGTATTATTATCTTCATTTCATTTGTCTTAAATGAAAAAACACAAAAAGAATTGTCCTAAAGCCAAATTGGATATAATTCCACACCAAATATAAAAAAGGGGGTGGACAAAAGTATTGGCACCGTTTGAAAAATCATGTGATGCTTCTCTAATTAGTGTAATTAACATCACCTGTAACTTACCTGTGGCACCTAACAGGTGTTGGCAATAACTACATCACACTTGCAGCCAGTTGACATGGATTAAAGTTGACTCAACCTCTGTCCTGTGTCCTTGTGTGTACCACATTGAGCATGGAGAAAAGAAAGAAGACCAAAGAACTGTCTGAGGACTTGAGAAACCAAATTGTGAGGAAGCATGAGCAATCTCAAGGCTACAAGTCCATCTCCAAAGACCTGAATGTTCCTGTGTCTACCGTGCGCAGTGTCATCAAGAAGTTTAAAGCCCATGGCACTGTGGCTAACCTCCCAAGATGTGGACGGAAAATAAAAATTGACAAGAGATTTCAACCCAAGATTGTGCGGATGTTGGATAAAGAACCTCGACTAACATCCAAACAAGTTCAAGCTGCCCTGCAGTCCGAGGGTACAACAGTGTCAACCCGTACTATCCGTCGGCGTCTGAATGAAAAGGGACTGTATGGTAGGAGACCCAGGAAGACCCCACTTCTGACCCTGAGACATAAAAAAGCCAGGCTGGAGTTTGCCAAAACTTACCTGAAAAAGCCTAAAATGTTTTGGAAGAATGTTCTCTGGTCAGATGAGACAAAAGTAGAGCTTTTTGGGCAAAGGCATCAACATAGAGTTTACAGGAGAAAAAAAGAGGCATTCAAAGAAAAGAACACGGTCCCTACAGTCAAACATGGCGGAGGTTCCCTGATGTTTTGGGGTTGCTTTGCTGCCTCTGGCACTGGACTGCTTGACGGTGTGCATGGCATTATGAAGTCTGAAGACTACCAACAAATTTTGCAGCATAATGTAGGGTCCAGTGTGAGAAAGCTGGGTCTCCCTCAGAGGTCATGGGTCTTCCAGCAGGACAATGACCCAAAACACACTTCAAAAAGCACTAGAAAATGGTTAGAGAGAAAGCACTGGAGACTTCTAAGGTGGCGAGCAATGAGTCCAGACCTGAATCCCATAGAACACCTGTGGAGAGATCTAAAAATGGCAGTTTGGAGAAGGCACCCTTCAAATATCAGGGACCTGGAGCAGTTTGCCAAAGAAGAATGGTCTAAAATTCCAGCAGAGCATTGTAAGAAACTCATTGATGGTTACCGGAAGCGGTTGGTCGCAGTTATTTTGGCTAAAGGTTGTGCAACCAAGTATTAGGCTGAGGGTGCGAATACTTTTGTCTGGCCCATTTTTGGAGTTTTGTGTGAAATGATCAATGTTTTGCTTTTTGCTTCATTCTCTTTTGTGTTTTTCCATTTAAGACAAATTAAATGAAGATAATAATACCAAAGAATTTGTGATTGCAATCATTTTCAGGAAGAAACTGAGTATTATCTGACAGAATTGCAGAGGTGTGATTACTTTTGGCCATGACTGTAGCTCTATTTTTGCTTAAATCTTGCCAGGTGATGTTTCAGAAAAGACTGTTTTGTGTGTTTTTTTCATGAGGAATAACACTATTTCTGGCCATTATTGGACTTGTATCCTATACTATGACTATTGACTTCGCCTGCAGGATCTATTTCTAATTTTCATTTGTCTCTGAACTAGTGGGTGCTGACTAGCTGCTCTGATGTCTCCCAGATATAATTGATTCCTGCACTCCTGTCTCTATGTAGCAAATGTTCAGAAACAGCAGCTGTATAAAAGGCATTATCTGGCTTTACTGAGCAGTGTATCTGTGAGTCTATGTCTGAGGTTAGATAAATACTTACTAGAAGGCATTATCCAACTTTACTGAGCAGTGTAACTGTAAGTCCACCTCTGAAGTGAGATAATTACTTACTAGAAGGTTTTATGGAGAATTACTGAGCAGTGTAGCAGTGAGTCCACCTGTATGGTGAGATATACACTTAGTAGAATATATTATCTAACATTACTGAGCAGTGTAGCTTTGAATCCATTTTTTAAGGTGAGATAAACTCTATAAGTGGTCTATCTCTTTTAACCATTCTTTCACTCTGCTTTTCCTTCTCTCCTCCTCTCTATAGACTTCAATAGGCTACTGGTAGATTTTACCATTTTCTCTTTAGTTAAAAGGATTGCCCACTTACAGGAAAGTGGACAGCAAACTGTGTAAAATTCTTACAATGGCAAATTCATCATGTACTTACCCTCCCTGGGTCCAACACCGACTTCCTACTGCTGCTCTAGTCCCAATGTTTTGGTTGCAGCAAAGATGTCACGTCAAAAGCGTCCATCATCGTTCTAGCCAGTCAGAATTTGGGTATACTCCTTACAAGTAAGCTGAGCAGCAGTACTCAGGCAGCAGCTGCAAAATCAAACAAGAATTTAGCTATATAAAAAGAGATAAAATCCTGTGATCCTATTTATTATTACCATGCTATAAATCACTTGTGAGAACGCATGTAGAATATGGGATCCAGTTTTGGGCTCCACACTGTAAAGAGGATATTGGGAAGTTAAAGTCAGTCAGAAGCGGCAACTAGATTATTTTATGCAGGGTGTACATAGACATCATGAGGCCCCTATAGCATAAGTTCTAATTGCCACACCTCTCCTAAAAAATGAATATCCGGAGGGGTCACAGAAGAGCATACCTCGCAACTTTGCAGCCCTTTCAAAGTAATTTCCCTACTTTTGAATCCCCTAAATTCCCTTCTTATTGCCTCCATAAAGTAGGATGCCAATAAAAGTGCCTGACAGACACAGTATGATACCCTCACTGTGAATTCCTCCACAGTACCCTCCACACATACACTGTATGATGACCTACTGTATTCCCCCAGAAAAGTATGGTGACCCCAACACAGTAAGATGCCACAACTGTGACCCCAACACAGTCCTCCATGGAGTATAATGGCCACAACACAGACCTCCATACAGTATGATGGCCCCAACACACTCCTCCACAGAGTATGATGGACCCAACACAACCCTTAACACTGTATGATGCCCCATCAACCCTCCAAACAGCATAATGGCCCCCACACAGTTGTTCAAACAGTATGATAGACCCCAAACAAACCTTCACACTGTATAATTGCTCGCATACAGTATAATGGCCCCACTAGAACTTCAAACAGTATAATTGCTCCCCACATAGCCCTGCAAACAGTATAATGGCCCCCACATAGCCCTGCAAACAGTATAATTTACCCCCACAATAGCTCTGCAAACAGTGAAATGGACACCCACATAGCCCTGCAAACAGTAACATTGATTCCCACATATTTATGCAAACAGTATTATGACCCCCACATAGCCCTGCAAACTGTATAATGATACCCATGCATAGCCCTGAAAACAATATAATGGCCCCTTATATAGTCCTGCAAACAGCATAATGGCTCTCACATAGCCCTTTATAAAGTGTATAGGCTCTCACATAGCACTCCAAATATTATAATGGCCTCACACATAGCCCTCCAAATAGTATGATGGCCCTCACGTAGTCCTCCAAATATTACAATAGCCCCGACATAGCATAATGGGCCCAACACAGCCCTTAAAATAGTATAATGGCCCCCACATAGCCTTCCATATAGTATCATGCACCCCACACTGCTTGTAGTATAATATGCTCCCATTGTACTCCATTTAGTATAATGCACCCCATTGCCCTCCATATAGTATAATGTACCTTCGTAGTCCTCCATATTGTATACTGCACTCCCCATAGTCCTCCATATAGTATAATACACCTACATTGCACTTCATATAGTATAATGTAACCCCATAGTCCTCCATATAGTATAATGCACTCCCCATGGTCCTCCATATAGTATAATGCACCTTCATTGCACTTCATATATTACAATGCACCTCCATATAGTATAATGTGCTTCACAATGTACACATTGATTAAATAAGTACATTGTGGTCTGAATGTGCCTCCATATAATATAATGCACACCCTTTGTGTTCCATGTACTATAATGCCCCGCATTGACCTCCATAAAGTATAATAAAGCCCCATAGTTCTCCATGTAGTATGATGCACCCCTATTACCCTACATATAGTATAATGCACTTCCCATTGCCATACTTATAGTATAATGCACTGCCCTTTATTCCTCCACATAGTATATTGTGCCCCCATAGTCTTCCATATAGTTTAATGAGCCCCTTTGCCCTACATATAGTATAATGCACTCCCATTAGTCCTCCATATAGTATAATGCACCCCCATTGAACTTCATATAGTATAATGCTCCTCTATGTAGTATTATGAGCCACACAATGTACTCATTGATTAAAAAATAAATAATTATAATAAATGCTCTCCTCCCCTCAGTCCCCCACTGCTCAGTTCTCCTGAGCATGTGGTCTGAAGCGCCGCACAGTGTCAGATGGCTTTCCTCCTTCATCATTGCTTTCAACTGTATCGGCATCTACAGTGCCGATACAGTTGAAAGTGCGATAAAGAGAAGAGGGGGCCAAGTGCTGGCTCTGACACCGCCCCCACGACTCACAGGCCCCATAGCGTGGTCTGCCGCCATTGGCGGTATACCACTGATAATATGGGCTGAAGGCCTCTCCTATATTATATTTATAGTAAGAGCAATCAGACTGTGGAATACCCTACCACAAGAGGTCGTGATGGCAGATACTATGTCAGTATTTATATAAGGGCTGGATGCTTTTCTCACAACAAATGGCATTGTGGATTATAGATAATCTAGCAATAGAGAATATATAGCTGGTGGCAAAAGGGTTAACTTGATGGACATTTGTCAGTTTTCATCTTATGTAACGATTAGTGATGAGCAAGTATGATCGTTACTCGAGTTTCTCCGAGCATGCTCAGGTGGTCTATGAGTATTTGTGACTACTCGGAGATTTAGTTTATGTCGACGCAGCTGCATGATTTGCGGCTGCTAGACAGCTTGAATACATGTGGGGATCGCCTAGTAACGATATCTGAAAATTTGGAACCTTTGATGAAACCAAGGCTCTAGTAGTAAAATGCGTAAAAAAATCCCATACAAAGCTCCACTCAGGGAACAGATTGGTTACAACCCATACTTTCATAAAGGATCTCGGAGGAGAGATAAATCTATTAATGAAAGATCTTGTGATAACAGAATATTCAAGACTTTATGGACATGCGTTGGTGAGGTGACCACACCACGAACTTGGCTCTATTCTTCTGCAGACATTCTTATACTGTCTTGGTGACCACCAATAACAGAAGTCGGTAAAGGGCCAGAAGACAGGCGGATAGAAGAGTCACTATGGTCACGACCCTGCTAAATCTGTGACAGGCTCCCGCCTACTATGTGGAATTTATATTAATGGTGTATAATAGAAGGGAATTCTCTCCTGCGACATAATCGGAGGACAGAGCACTGAGACTCGGATCAAATTCTGACAGAGTTTGATGAGAGTGTATTTCCATAATTGGCCCTGATTCTCTCACATTAGAGAATCGATGGCCGCGTGACCCCGGACCCATACCTATTTTCAGCAAAGAAACTTACAGCTACTACACCCCTGTATATACTGTACATGATGTACCATTTGAAGCCTTGATGTCTACTTGATCTCCACCTTTTATGCAACACCTTGTTTAAAGGAAATTTGAGGTGCACAATAGAAGAGAGCCTGTACCCAATTTATCAAATTACTTTCACCAAAATGTTGGCGTAAATGATTTCAGCTGTCATGTGCTGGAAAAGATGCGGGCTCATCGCCAGAGCCTGCACCAAACAGGGGCAGGCACCCAATGACGGAAACGGCACGTCATTGGGTGTTAAGGGGTTAAGTCACTTTTCTTATTTTGTCTTGATGTTTTGGGTTTTTTTTTGCAACTAATTCTTCAAAATGGTTCACGCATATTGCTCAAAATAAAAAAAATTCTTTATTTCCATCTTTAACTTTTTTTGCTACATTGTAACACAAAAAGTCTAATGTTTTCACTAACATGTTGAATAATGTTCAACTTACACAAAATCAAAAACGTTGCAAATGAGGAATCAGTCGAAAAACATCTGGAAACCCCAAACCATGCCCATAATGGCGAATGAAAAACAAACAAACAGGTGAACGGATAAAATAGACTTTGAAAAAGGCGCAAAATAAAAGTTGATTAAGGCGCAAATGAAAAACAGGTGAAAAACACCAAAAATAGTCAAATAACAGGTGCAAATGCAATAATGGATCAAGATCAAAGACTCTAGGAAATAGAATAATTATGTTTACGATCAATAAATATTTACGTACAGAGGGAATCTGTATTTGGAACTGCCTATATAACATATTAAGGGGAATTCATCAGAGTATTTACACTTTTGCACTCTTTTTTTGCTGATCCCACCACTAAAAGAAAAAATTAAAGAAGTGGTCATTTCAACTATGACCTGACAGATTTGCTATAATTTACACCAGAAATTGCATAACAATTTTGCAAAATCTACTTCAGCTCCTAGCTAGCATGGATTTTAGTTTGCTTTGAACAGAGAGCCCAAGATGGACAAAATATATTAAAAGATGAATCAAACATCAATTATGGTGAATTCCCCAAAATGCCTCTACTGTCATACATGACATTCTCTCGTGAGGCTGGTATTTACGTAAGCAAGTTCTCCAGCACCACGGACAGCAATATTATTACATTATCAGGGAGCAATAACAATAGTAATCATAAAATCCTGAAAAATTGATAAACTTAATAATCAATGTTATATATTGATCTAGTTTAAAAATTGACTTATTGCAAGACAGATACCAGAAGTTATCTCCGAATATTTTCAGGTCAAATCAAGTCTTAAAATTTAGCAACTTTGTTTTCACTGTACTCTATGTGTTGAATTCTCCTATATTTATTGTCATCTATACCAATCAATACGTACAAGAAAATACATTTCTATAATAATGCTATCCTATGTCCAAGAATATAATTACTATAATACAGACTCTGCTGTGTCAGGTTCAGAAAGTGAGGTGGTTCCTCTAAGCCCCAGGTTCAGGTGGGCACAGACCCCGGTATTGATCCAGCAAGCAGGCAGGCGCGTGGTCGGTGAGGACTCAGCACTCTCAGGAATCTCAGAGGCTGCAGAACGGATGAAGTGGAATCCAGCAGGGATGAAACGCAAGCATAAACACAAAAACAAAAATCACAGAATGTGGAGCACACCAAACACAGAGGTCAGATACTCAAAATGGGCTGTGTCTAAATGAGCCTAGGGAGATGATGTCATTGATCCACTCCGCACAGCTTCCAATACTTTGACGTGGAGCACAACAGAGGGCATCAGACCCAGGAGAAGGAATCAAAGCCCGGGATACCCAAGACAGGTGTGTAAGTACTTCCCCACAACTCTTAGGTGTCCTCTCAGATGAGCCAGTGACAGCAAAAAGACGATATTTAGCAAAAATCTGTTGAGCAGGATAGGAGCATCTAAGTCCTTCTTAGGTACCCAGTATAACAGTCCAGAACTTAGTTGATATGATACTCCATGACTGGATCACAAGTAGAAGAAGAAACTGTTTTGACTGTTGAAGAGGACCTATTGAAAGACGAAGGAAGACCGGCAGTTGGAGAGTTGGGAAACAAAGAGACAGAAGCAAGGACACCCACAGGCTCGGTCACATCTTTCCTAAGGCTCTCTTTGATCCTATGCTTGTGCAACACCCCAGGTAACCGGCTGTTACAGTGATGTTACCTTTCTTTCGGGGAGGGTGATATCACACTTGGAGGGAAGGAAGATTTTCTTTACCAGGTAAGGCACTTGCAGCGCCCCAGAGTCCTGGTCGTTGCAGTACTGTGGCTCCGCCGCTAAGGGGGGCTATGGTACGTCTGATGGCACTGAAGGAGTTCATCTGACCAGGTATCACAGACACCAATACATTTCACAGTCTGGCCTCCAGGGGGAGCTAAGGGTTCTATTCATTAGGCCACTCCTCACATACTGGTAAAACTGGGGGTCAGGCAGGAAGTTAGAAAGAAAGCTGACTGGGTTGGAACCAGGCAACACCTTGTGGCAGAGGGTGTTGTGGGGGAAGATTCGGTAGGGTCCCTGTCAGGTTTGGGACCCTGACAGAGGCCTGGCAACAGAAGGAAAGTCACGGGACCGTGCCTGCTCAGCATAGCGGCGGTGCCCTAAGGAAGGATTAGAAGCGAGATATATTGTGCTGAGTGAGAAACGAGATCGAAGCAAGAAGGAGAATACCAGTAGGAGTCGTGCTGTAAGACCGAGGCAACATCCTACTGAGGCGCAAAGCTGGCGGCCGGAACGCCGAGGAAGTATTTCTATATCTAGCTCCAAGCAATACTTCAAACCAACGGCAGGACAGTCAGTCATAGGCGGGCTGTCTCACATATATCACCTATGAAGACATGGGGGGCACATTAGGAGAGGGGCGACTCTAGAGTCCCGGAAGAGCTCCGAGCCTACTCGTCATACGGGTGCCGTCCCAACCATAACACCGGGAGGGACGGAGGAGAAGAACATCATCCGAACGAGTTGTGAGGGAACACGAGAAACAGACACAACAGTTGTGGGGACTATCCCGTAAGCACAGCAGGGGAGGACCACAACACATAGCGCTAGCAGGAAGGCACAGATTTCCACCTGCAAAGAAAACTCTGGAGGTGCCATTGGACCGGCCGGACTTGCGCAGCCTGGTGAACCGTATTCCGGACTGAGGACCCAGAGACCTTCAGTAAAGAGGTAAAGAGACTGCAACCTGGTGTCCTCGTTATTTACTGCGACCGGCACTACACCACACCACTACCACCATCTACATCTTTCACTGTACGCCCCTCAGCAGGGTCACGGACCGGGCCTAGCCACCGTGACAACCCCAGAGCAGAGACTCAGAGGCCCGGTACCGGGTACCCCTCGGCCCTGCGGCAGTGGGGGCGCTACACACTCACAGTCTACACAATCTGAATCCAGGCCAGAAGGGGGAGCTCAGGACCCGGATTCAGGGAAGCTTCCCTTAGCTATAGGCTTCCTGGTCTGGAGGAGGAGTTAGGCAGTCTAGAGGAGAGAGTGAGAGGAGAAGGACATCTGGAACAGACAGAAGGGCCGAGCAGCCACGTGGGAGCTGCACCCCCTTGAAAGAGTGAGAATTTGAAGGAGTTGAATAGTGGAGGAGCTTAGAGGAAAGGAGCACAGTGGAGGAAGAGGCTCAGCAGGGGAACAGCGGAAGGACACCCTCAGAGCCAGAGCGCAGAAACTGGGTACCAGGAGCCCGAGGTCGTCTTGCTCTCCAGGATGCGCAACAGAACCGGATGGCATAGGACTGTATGTCAATTGCCCGCATCAAGTCTGAGGTGAAGCAGTAACCTGAGAGCCCGGGTCGTGATAGAGACCCTATAAAACGGCTCGCACTGCCTATCGTACAGACATCTGTACCCCAATGGTGAGCCGGGATTTAACCTGCGAGACTTGGCCATATTTCACGCAAGTGAGAAGGAGCCCTTATACTGCTGCTATGTGCAGGAATATAACTACTATAATATTGCCCCTATGTACCAGAATATAACTACTATAATACTGCCCCTATGTACAAGAATATAACTACTATAATACTGCCTCTATGTGCAAGAATATAACTACTATAATACTGCTCCTATGTAGAAGAATATAACTACTACAATACTGCCTCTATGTAAAAGAATATAACTACTATAATACTGTTCCTATGTACAAGAATATAACTACTATAATACTGTTCCTATGTACAAGAATATAACTACTATAATACTGCCTCTATGTACAAGAATATAACTACTATAATACTGCCCCTATGTACAAGAATATAACTATTATAATACTGTTCCTATGTACAAGAATATAACTACCATAATACTGCCTACTATGTACAAGAATATAACTACTATAATACTGCTCCTATGTACAAGAACATTACTATAATACTGCCCCCTATGTACAAGAATATAACTACTATAATACTGCTCCTATGTACAAGAATATAACTACTATAATACTGCTCCTATGTACAAGAATATAACTACTATAATACTGCCTCTATGTACAAGAATATAACTACTATAATACTGCCCCTATGTACAAGAATGTAACTATTATAATACTGTTCCTATGTACAAGAATATAACTACCATAATACTGCCTACTATGTACAAGAATATAAATACTATAATACTGCCTTTAAGTACAAGAATATAACTACTATAATACTGCCCCCTATGTACAAGAATATAACTACTATAATACTGCCTTAATGTACAAGAATATAACTGCTATAATACTGCTCCTATGTACAAGGATATAACTACTATAATACTGCACCTATGTACAAGAATATAACTACTATAATACTGCCCCTATGTACAAGGATATAACTACTATAATACTGCACCTATGTACAAGAATATAACTACTATAATACTGCTCCCTATGCACAAGAATATAACTACTATAATACTGCTCCTATGTACAAGAATATAACAACTATAATACTACTCCTAGATACAAGAATATAACTACTATAATACTGCCCCCTATGTACAGGAATATAACTGCTATACTATTTTCCCAGGATGAATTATAAGAATATTAATGCCAACTTTTTTATTCCTTCTGTTTTTTTTATAAATTCCTCTCTTTTAGGCTGGGGTCACACTTGCTAGAAACTTGCACGAGTCTCGCACCTCAATACCCGGCACTGCCGCCGGCACTCGGGACCGGAGTGCCGGCGGCAGTGCCGGGTATTGAGGTGCGAGACTCGAGCGAATTTCTCGCAAGTGTGACCACGGCCTTATTCTCATATTCATACTCACTATCACCCTCTCACTTGTGTTACATTTAGAGATGGGCGAACCCAAACACTAAAGTTCTGCGTCCTTACTGACACTGAACAAGGACCTCACCAGGGAAGTCCTTGCTATTATTCGGGTTCGGCCCCCTGAACACCGGGTGTTTGTCGCGCTTTCATGTGCATGACAGCCTGCAGCTGTGATCTGTGGTATAAAGATACCTCTGGTCACTACTGCTCCCATCAGCTGACGCCTACTGCCATTAATAACAGAGAGAGTAGAAGCGGCTAATGGGAATATTTATCAGTTAGCGCCTGCACTCTAAATAAATTGGAAAAAAAAACGGGTTGGGTTCCCTTGTATTTTTGATAACTAACCAGACAAAACTCACTGTTAAATAATTAAAAAACACGGCATGTCGGCCCCTCTATTCTTGATAACCAGCCTTGCTGAAGCTGACAGCTGAGGGTTGCAGCCCCACTGTGAGTTTTACCTGGCTGGTTATAAAAATACAGGGGAACCAACGCAGTTTTTTTTAAAATTATTTATTTATACTCCCATCAGCCGCCATCTCTTCTCACTGTTATTAGCGGCAGTAGGTGCCAGCTGATGGAACTACTGACACCAGTGGCTGGAGGTAAATTTTATACCTCTGAACACAGCTGCGCACTCACGCTGCGCGGGAACCGTGGCTGTTTGACCGGCAGTAATAATTTTACCGCCGATCAGAAGCAGTGTTTGCCGTGCTGTCATGCACATGACAGCGTGACAAACACTGGATGTTTGGGCCCCCATTCAAGTGAGTTCGGGTTCTGGTCCAGATACTGTTTGATACCCGAACTTTTTTTTAACTGTTTTAGCTGTTCGGCTGAACTCACCAGACCTGAACATCAAGGGGTCCGCACCTGTCTAGTCACATTGTTTCAGGCACTTTTTTTTATCGTAAACTATTGTTTTTTACTGTTGTAAAATCAAAACAAACTGTGAGCCGTCATCTTCGGACAACCGTGGGGTAAACACTGCTAACGGCTCCTATTTGCATTTAATCACCCTCATTCCATGTTTCGGCTGGGCACAGTAACATATGGCTTCCTGGCTTGCTACACGCGCTGCCTCTTATTTTGCACAGCCCGATTATTCACAGATTGGACAGATTGTACAAGCTAAAAAGGAAAATATTACCAATACTTGACACAAAAAAGTCTACAGTATTACTGGGCTTAATAGTAACACCATGGAGTCAATAGTACAGGGGCACAATAGCTATAGTGAGCCCCTCATAACTTTATTAGAAAATATGGGGAACCTCCTGACTGAAACACCCAAATTATAGCCAGAGGAGGTTATAATTACATATGACACCTTTCATGTAGGCTTATAGAAAAATTGTGTCTTCCTTATTTCCATATCATTATTGCCTTGTTATTAGCTTGTCTATTACATCATCTAATTAGTCCAGTAAGCCTTTATAGAATCATAGAATGTTAGCCTTGGAAGGGACCTCCAGGGTCCTCGTGTCCAATCCCCTGCTCAATGCTGGACTCACTAAACCATCTCAGACAGATGTCTGTCCAGCCTCTGAAGACTTCCATTGATGGAGAACTCACCATCTCTCGTGGCAGCCTGTTCTACCCACTGATCACCCCCACCATCAAAAAGCTTTTTTTAATATCTAATCTGTAGCGTCTCCTTTTCAGTTCCATTCCATAGCTTCTCGTGTTTCCATGTGCACAAGAGATATGGATGATCCCTCTACACAGTGAAATCCCTTCAGATATTTGTAGACAGCTATTAAGTCTCCTCTTAGCCTTCTTTTTTACAAGCTAAACATTCCTAGATCCTTTAACCATTCCTCATAGGACATGCTTTGTAGTCCGCTCACCATCCTGGTAGCTCTTCTCTGAACGTGCTCCTGTTTTGCAATGTCTTTTTTAAAATACCGTGCCCAGAACTGGACACAGTATTCTAGATGATGAGGCCTGACCAAGGAGGAGTAGAGGGGGATAATTACTTCAAGATATCTAGATTCTATTCATTTCTTAATACATCATAGAACAGTGTTTGCCTTTTTTGCTGCTGCATTACACTGTTGACTCTTGTGCAGTCTGTGATCTATTAGTATACCAAGTCTTTTTCACACGTGCTGTTGCTTAGTTCTATTCTTCCCATTCTGTAGATGTAATTTTCATTTTTCTTGCCAGATGTAGAATCTTGAATTTCTCCCTGTTAAATACCATTTTATTAGTCACTGCCTATTGTTCAAGCTTATCTAGATCCTTCTGCATCCTTTCTCTGTCCTCGTTATTGTTAGATTTTCCTCCTAGCTTTCAATCTTCTGCAAATTTGATTAGTTTACCTTCAGTTCCATTATCTAGAAAACATTGAATAACACTGGGACCATGACAGAGCCTTGTGGTATTGGTACTACCTTCAGTATTCTATCATCTAAGGGCGACCAATCAAAAATCTACGCTCCGATGTCATAATCCTAATTACAGCTGCATCACCTACTTTTATAAATGCTCTGTGTCTAAGATATACAGTTTTAGGATTTCTTAGCTTAGTTTCTTAGCATATTGACATGTTTCTATATGTTTCTTCAGATATGCCTAAAGTACTGAGGAATATGTTGGCGCTATATAAATACAAAATATTATTATTAATTATTATTATATGCTTCATTCTTGTATTAGCAAAGTGAATAGCTTTTTCTACATATAGGGAAAAGTCACTTTTGCGTTACAAAGGTGAAACTTGACTACCATGATAAGGAAAGCCTACAACCTGTATTTTGGCTGTGGAATAGGAGGCGATCAGGACAAGAGTTTGGCTCTACACATACTACACTTATGTTGCAATAAATGTGTATCACATCTTACCCTGTGGTTGCATGGGAAGAGGCAATCTATGCCTTTTGTAGTCCCGATAATCTGGAGAGAGCCAACCAATCACACTACCAATTGCTATTTCTGCATGGTGACCCCGTTAGGAAAGGAGTGTCAAGGAAGAAAAAGTACGATCTTGTTCGAGATTTGGATCTGCCCAAGAATCACTATGAAGAGTTGGTGGAAAATCTCCTCAAAACATCTAAGGATCTTGGCTGTAACGTGTCCTTAAAGATTCATATCTTCCATTTGCATCTAGACTTTTTTCTACCAAACTGCGGAACAGTTAGCGACGACCACAGTGAGAGACTACACCAAGATATTGCAGTTATAGAGAAAAAATATCAAGGAAAATGGATTCCATCAATTGCTTGCAGGTTACTGTTGAACAATTGTAAGAGACGATCCGCAGGAGGAGTACAAGAGACAAGCAAAAAAGAGTTGCCACTGAATGAGGACCGATTTCTGTAACTGCTTATAATTCACAACAGTGTTTAGACACATTTTAGCTATTTGAATTGTTGATAAGTTTCCTCTAAACAAATACCGGAAAATTGTCACGACAAAATATTCTACATCTTTATATTTGAAGAATAATAATGGTTCAAAGTACTGACATTTTTAAGCATTAATATAACAATACAGAACGTGACAATGAAATACATAACACAATAATCCACGCACAACCATACACAACAGCACAAGCTAACACTAGTATAACAATCCATTGAAAATGATCTAAGACAATAAAGTCCTATGCATATAATACAAAACAATACAACACAAAGCAATACAATATGTAACATAGTACATACATACAAAACAATAGACAACAATGCAGCAGAACATAATGGTAGAACAATCAATAAGTGCATAAGAAAACAAAGTAAGTAACAATACATTATACACATCGCAATACGCTACATAGCGGTAACAATACAACACATGACTATGAAATATATAACAGCACAATACATGCATATAGCCAGGACAACCAGTAGGAGAGCAGAGGGGGCAGTTGCCCACGGCCACGTGATCTGATGGGCCCATCCAGAGTTATCCTACCCTTAACTGTATGAGCCGATACAGTTAAGTTCTGTGATAAAGCAAGGAGACATGATCTCCCTTCACTACCGCTGTCCGTTCTGTAGACAGCAAGTCACTTTTAGCCTGCGGTCTATAAAACTGCTGAGGCACCAACTTTGGTGTCCTGTGCACACACCGTCATGGTGACAGTGCGTTTTTCCACCCAGGCCTTGCCAATGGGGCATCATAAACAATTGGGGATCCCCAACACCCTCATACAGTGTTGGGGTTACTGTGGGAGCGCTGTCATACAATATAGGGACAAGTCTAGGAGCCATTACACAGTATGGACGCTAATGTGGAGGCCATTATGCAACATTTGGAAGCTAATGTGGGGGCCATTATAAAGTTTGGGGTCTAATGTGGGGGCATTAATCAATTTGAGGACTATTATGAGGGCCATTATAAAGTTTGGGGGGTACTGTTGGGGTGCTCTTATACATTGTAGAGACATCTGTGGGGGGTCCTCAAAGAGTGGGGGCCATTATACAGTGTGAAAGCTAATGAGGGGGCCATTATACATTTTGGCGCCTACTGTGTGGGGCATCCTTTGTATGGGGGAACTGTGGGGACATCATATTGTATATAATAGAGCTGTGGGGACATCATACTCTGTATACGGGAGCTGTGGGCCCACCATACTGTGTATAGGGAAGCTATGGGGGTATTATATTGTATATAGAGGAGCTGTGTTCCCCCCATACTGTATGTAGTGCAGATGGGTGGGACATCATACTGTGTATAGAGGAGTTTCGGGGGCATTATATTTTGTGTAGGAGAGCTGTGGGCCCACCTCACTGTGTATAGAGGAGCTGTACATTGGGAGACTCAGTAGACATTATTAAATGTTAAGTGGGCACAGTTAAGAATTATTATTGTTACAACAGCACTCAGAGTATTATAGGGACAAATTGCATGGGTATGACAAAAGAGAAGAGAAAACAATCAAATGTTCACAGTTAATTCAAACAATAAATACTTTATTGAAGGACCAGTAATTGGGGGAGAGTATACACACATACAAAAAGGGCCGCACATTCCATGGTAAAATAGTGTCAGTCATGCTATATGTATATCATAGGGAGTAGGCAATGGTGTAACTAGAGTCTGATGGGTTTCGGTCCAAGATTTGGACCGAAGACCCACCCATCCTGATGATATATATAGTCTCCAACCTGGTATATAAGTCCCTCATCCTGGTTTATATGTCCTCCATAATGGTAGTTATGTCCCTCATCCTGGCCTCATCTGGTATATTTATGCCCTATTTTGGTATAAGTCCCCGATTTTGCAGCTGTTATTTAATGTATAGAAAAAAAAATTGTACTCACCAGATTTGTACATAGAAGTCATGGGGCCCCATAGCAGAAGTATAATGCACTCCCCATAGTCCTCCATATAGTATAATGTACAGTCCTACTTATTGTATGATGCAGCCCCCATAGTCTTCCATATAGTATAATGCACCCCATAGTCCTCCGTGCAGTATTATATGCCCCCTATTGGCTTCCATAAAGTATAATGCACAGCCCATAGTGATTCATGTAGTATAATGGACTCCCCATAGTCATACATGTAATATAATGTGCTGCCCATAGTCATCCATGTAGTATAATGCACAGCCCATTTTCTTCCATATAGTATAATGCACAGTCCAGAGTCATCCATGTAGTATAATGCACAGCCAATAGTCATCCATGTAGTATAGTGCACCCCCTATAATCCTCCTTATAGTATAATGCACTCCCTATAGGCATCCATGTAGTATAATGTACCTCTCAGAGTCACAGCTAAATAATTCAGTACCTCAAGATAGTGCAACGTAATATTGCCTCTGGAATAGCGGCCACTCCGACGCGCGTTCATCACTCAGCCTGTGGGCTTTTGATAATTTTAAGAGTAACTAAGAGGAGAGTTATTATTGTGCCAAACAGCTGATTCAGTAACACGGACACATACGGCAGTAGTGGCACAGCATTGAGGTGACAGCAAGATGAGAAGGTTGTGCAGGTTTGGGATAGATGGGGATGATACTGAAAATGTGAGAAGTCAAATGAGTCTTGTAATCTCTGCAGACAGGTTGTGAATGGAAGAAGTTGTCATGTCAGTGTGGCCCAGATGGAAAAGATGGGAAAAATGAGCGACTCCATTAAAAAAATCCTCAGCTGTAGGTCATCTGCTGAAGTTCCCCTACCACAATTAAAGTGTACGACCAGTGTAGTAATTAGGGCTACCTGGTTAGAGGCCCACTCAGATGTTTTGCCCCCCCCCCCATAAAACAGCATATAACACTACAATTCTTATGACATAACTATAATACAATTCATGGTATACTTAACACAGAACAATACAGATTTAGATGATAATCTGGTTTTCATTTATTTATTTTTTTGGGAGAGGGAGAGCAACATCATTGATCCACTAGAGGCTAGAAAAACACTCTATTTTTTAACTTTTTGTTTGTAATTTTTTAAACCTTACTTTATTACTATATTTTAATTCTTCTACAGTAATATCTCGTGCACAGAACACCAGTCTGGCAAGTGGGAACAAGAAGGAGCGGTGCCAGCTTGGCACACAATATGGCAAGCCCTTCGGGTAATGAGTCTTGACACAAATGATATGCCTGCTTGACGTACAGCTCTATGGAGACCCGAAAACATGAGAGTTCACAGCGGAGGGGCTTGTTAGGCTGCGGGTTAACAGCGGACACATGAAATAAAGCGAGCTTTTGTTTTGGTCTCAGTTCTGTACGCCTGGACTAATTTATGGCGTGTATCATTCCTGTATTGGGAACATGTGCACGGCTTGGCGGCAGTTCGAATCTTCTCCTGGAAAGCCCAATACACTGGCTACTGTTCTGTGTACTGTACTCTATGGCTGAATCAATAAACAGCTGCAAAGTCAAATTAGTCGTGTTTACCCTCAGATTAGGACGGATATTGATACTTGGTTTTGGTTTACGAGTTCTGCACCGTCAACGCTGGAGAACGCCACATTGGATGAAAGTGGACAGTTCCCAGTGCTTGATGGTCTCGCGGATCAAGATGTAGGAAAACGCTGTTTGTCTGTCAAGATAAATAGTGTCTTTTCAGGGTTCACAGCTTCCAAATTTGAAGCCCATGACTACATAACACATGCTTTCTATTCTCCTCTATGGTTACGCCTCAGATTTTTTTTTTGTTTTGTTGAATTTATTATTTTTTCTTTCACCCATCATTCTCGGGCCACAGACTAAACATTGGTTAACATGTGGTGGTCTAATGCATTTAGGCAGAAATGTTAGGGTCCGTCCATTACTAACTAATCTACTGCTGTAGGTGATGGACAATATATCAAAATTCCTGAAAAGGTCCTCATAGATGTGCTAATAATGCTGAATTATAGGCTGGAAATGTGGCCACTCTTGGATTAAAGTCAAGAGAAGTCATATAACAACACTTCGTTGCAACCCTAAGAAGAGGTTGTTAAGGATATGAACAACTTGGAACCTTTCTTTTAGTAGCAGAAGGTCACCTGTCCATAGGTTTGGTTGGGAATTGCCGCTCAACTCTGTGAATGACTGAGTGCAGCACAACACACAAGCTTTGGAAAAAGAGGTGCTGTTTTTGGAAGACATCTGAAAACTTGTAGAACCATATTTCCTGGAATTTTGGAAGTTTGGGTGCAACTATGCTCCTGATGATACATTCCCAGGATGGAACTTCGGGATTCAGAATTTAGAATAATTCACCCCCGCACCAGTGGCCAGATTGACATTGTGTCGTCACAGCTAGCTCCTAGCACAAGAGTCTTCTGTTTGGTTTTCCTGGTCTCCCTGTGCCAGTGATCATCTTAGATCCAGTAAATCACTGCAAGAGGTGGAGGACATCACAGTCAATTGACAAAGATCCTGCATTTTAGAAGAGAGGATTGCAAAGGGTATTTTACGTTTCTCTTGCCACTCATGTGGGGACATCAATCCACTTCAACAGGATATTCTTGGCGTTCCAGAGGTCAGACTCATTAAGGGAGTTGTCCACTACTTGGACAAACCCTTCTCAAAAACACTTCTGGTCACCTGCTGTGAAGGCACCATTGCAGAAGTATTGTCACTCGATCTGCTGGGGTTCACATGAGGTTGTTATGTCATGTGAGCCTGGCGAACCACCTTCGGAAGTATAAGTACTAGTAGTCAACAGGAAATGAGCAGCAACATGCGGCTCTGACTTCCTCTTGATCACTTATTCGTCTGAAGGTGGGGATAGTGACGCCAGCACTGATTGGTCGTCAGGCTCACATTACATAACAACCTCATGCAAACCCCCGGGAGAGCAAGTGCCAACACCGCTGGAACGACGCTGGCACCAGAGGTGACTGGAAGAGTTTTTACTTTAACAGGGGCAAACATTCAAATTGAGAAGGGGTTGTTCTAAAACGTTGACATCCCATTTAAGTTGTCACCTATCTGAATATTGGGAATGACCCTTTTACAGAGGAACTTTTACTGGATTTTTTCAATTTAATCTGAAGTACCTCTTCCAATTCCCGCAGCTCCCCTGATTCCGGAACAATTTTTCTTTATCTTCTGTGCCCCTCCGTTTTGAAGTTGTACCCCTTCGGAACTTTTTTTTTAAAAAAAAGCTAATTTTCCCTTCAACCAACTGTGCGTATACCACATAAAAGTTATGTGGGCTTTTTGCTTTTTCTCCTCTGAAACTAGCCAATCAAAACAGGGCCACTCTTACAGGGAAGGTGTGTGGGTACGCCCAGTTGGCTGAAGGGAATTTGCTTCTTTATAACAGAGGGGAAAAACTTTGGAATGGAAGGTCACAGAAAAAAAAAAGAAAAACTGTTCCAGGATCAGTGAAGCAGCGGCGATTGGAGGAGGTATTTTTAAATAGTAGTGCATCATCATCAAGGTAATTCCTTTATTTCTTTCTTTTGATCATGGAGCGGGTACTCTGGCCGGGTCCGGCAGTACTTAAAGGGGAGGGTCACGGCAGCAGTGACCCGGTCCATGGCCCTGGGCGTCCAATTAAAGAGGATGAAGTGTAGTGGACAATAAAGTCTATGGGGAAATGTTCGTGACGCCACCTGTGGTACTCGGTCAGGGATGGCCGACGCTGCTTAAAAGGGACCACTGGGGTTGATGGTATTGCAGCAGAGTTGGTACTGCTCCCCACAGGTAGAGCTTAGTCTCCAGGGCTACCAGTGCAGTTAGTAAGGGATAATAGCTGGTGGGTGCAGGACGAAGGATGCAGGAAATAATGGGGGGACACAGGGTTTGCAGTTTCCTTTACCTTTTTACTGATGTATTTCAGGTGCAGTCAGGGGGACATGTTACAGGTGTAGATGGAGTGGGAGTAACTTGGTCAGGTGGGTTCGGAGGCCTCCATTCTGCTCTGAATTCTCTGTCCCTTGCTGCCTGAAGCTTTACACAAGTTCCTCTCAGTGTCTGTTACACCTAACCCGTATGGTTGACAGCATGAGCCCTTCATGGGCACTGCCTTCTCACTGGCAGCCCCAGGTGTTGTGAATTTGGATTCTGGGCTCCCCCGGTGGCTACTGGTGGAATTGAACTGGTGTCTTCATCTTCTCTGTTCACCTGTTCCCATCAAGATGTGGGAGTCGCTATATAACCTTGCTGCTCTGTTAGTTGCTTGCCGGTCAACAATGTTATCAGAAGCCTCTCTGTGCTTGTTCCTGCTCCTAGACAACTACTAGATAAGTTGGACTCTTGTCCATGTTTGTTTTTGCATTTTGTTCCAGTTCACAGCTGTAGTTTCGTTACTGTGTCTGGAAAGCTCTTGTGAACGGGAATTGCCACTCTGGTGTTATGAGTTAATGCCAGAGTTTTAAAGTAATTTCTGGATGGTGTGTTTGATAGGGTTTTCAGCTGACCATGAAAGTGTCCTTTCTGTCTTCTGCTATGTAGTAAGTGGACCTCAAATTTGCTAAACCTATTTTCATACTACGTTTGTTATTTCATCTCAACTCACCGCCAATACATGTGGGGGGCCTCTGTCTCCTTTCGGGGTATTTCTCTAGAGGTGAGCTAGGACTAATATTTTCCTCTGCTAGCTTTATTTAGTCCTCCGGCTGGGCTGGGCATCTAGAATCAACGTAGGCATGCTACCCGGCCACTGCTAGTTGTGCGTTAGGTTTAGTTCATGGTCAGCTCAGTTCCCATCTTCCAAGAGCTAGTTCCTATATATGCTTATGCTATGTTCTCTTGCCATTGAGATCATGACAGTTTGACCGGCCCGCAAAGTGTTAATTGTTTGGGCTGAAGCAGGAGAAAAAGAAGTGTTGAAGGGAAATTTTTTTTTTTTTTTCCCCTCAGAGTTTTGCTGCCTAGCCCTTAATTGCTGTCTAGCTGCTTCTTACCTCCTCTTAACCCTTGAATGGCTCTGTGTCCACCTGTTTGTAATGGATCTTCAGAGTGTAACTGCAGGTTTGAATAATCTCGCCACGAAGGTACAAAATTTGCAAGATTTTGTTTGTCATGCACCTGTATCTGAGCCGAGAATTCCTTTGCCGGAATTTTTCTCGGGGAATAGATCCGGGTTTCAGAATTTTCGAAATAATTGCAAATTATTTTTGTCTCTGAAATCTCGCTCTGCCGGAGACCCTGCACAGCAGGTCAGGATTGTGATTTCCTTGCTCCGGGGCGACCCTCAAGACTGGGCTTTTTCATTGACACCAGGGGATCCTGCGTTGCTCAATGTGGATGCGTTTTTTCTGGCCTTGGGGTTGCTTTATGACGAACCTCATTTGGAGCTTCAGGCAGAAAAAACTTTGATGTCCCTATCTCAGGGGCAAGATGAAGCGGAAATTTACTGCCAAAGATTCCGTAAATGGTCTGTGCTTACTCAGTGGAATGAGTGCGCCCTGGCGGCGACTTTCAGAGAGGGTCTCTCTGATGCCATTAAGGATGTTATGGTGGGGTTCCCTGTGCCTGCGGGTCTGAATGAGTCCATGACAATGGCTATTCAGATCGATAGGCGTTTGCGGGAGCGCAAACCAGTGCACCATCTGGCGGTGTCCACTGAGAAGTCGCCAGAGAGTATGCAGTGTGATAGAATTCTGTCCCGAAGCGAGCGGCAGAATTTTAGACGGAAAAATGGGTTGTGTTTCTATTGTGGTGATTCTACTCATGTTATATCAGCATGCTCTAAGCGCACTAAAAAGCTTGGTAAATCTGTTTCCATTTGCACCTTACCGTCTAAATTTATTCTATCTGTGACCCTGATTTGCTCTTTGTCATCTATTACCACGGACGCCTATGTCGACTCTGGCGCCGCTTTGAGTCTTATGGATTGGTCCTTTGCCAAACGCTGTGGGTATGATTTAGAGCCTTTGGAGACTCCTATTCCTCTGAAGGGGATTGACTCCACCCCATTGGCTAATAATAAACCACAATACTGGACACAAGTAACTATGCGTATTAATCCGGATCACCAGGAGATTATTCGCTTTCTGGTGCTGTATAATCTACATGATGATTTGGTGCTAGGATTGCCTTGGCTGCAATCTCACAACCCAGTCCTCGACTGGAGAGCTATGTCTGTGTTGAGCTGGGGATGTAAGGGGGCTCATGGGGATGTACCTGTGGTTTCCATTTCATCATCCATTCCCTCTGAAATTCCTGAGTTCCTGTCTGACTATCGTGACGTCTTTGAAGAATCCAAGCTTGGTTCGTTACCTCCGCACCGAGAGTGCGATTGTGCCATAGATTTAATCCCGGGTAGTAAATACCCAAAGGGTCGTTTATTTAATCTGTCTGTGCCTGAACATGCTGCTATGCGAGAATATATAAAGGAGTCCTTGGAAAAGGGACATATTCGTCCATCGTCATCTCCCTTAGGAGCCGGTTTTTTCTTTGTGTCAAAAAAAGACGGCTCTTTGAGACCATGTATTGATTATCGGCTTTTGAATAAAATCACTGTTAAATATCAATACCCATTGCCGTTGCTGACTGATTTGTTTGCTCGCATAAAGGGGGCCAAGTGGTTCTCTAAGATTGACCTTCGTGGGGCGTATAATTTGGTGCGAATCAGGCAGGGGGATGAGTGGAAAACCGCATTTAATACGCCCGAGGGCCACTTTGAGTATTTAGTGATGCCTTTTGGTCTTTCTAATGCTCCGTCAGTTTTCCAGTCCTTTATGCATGATATTTTTCGCGATTATTTGGATAAATTTATGATTGTGTATCTGGATGATATTCTGATTTTTTCGGATGACTGGGACTCTCATGTCCAGCAAGTCAGGAGGGTTTTTCAGGTTTTGCGGTCTAATTCTTTGTGTGTGAAGGGTTCTAAGTGTGTTTTTGGGGTACAGAGGATTTCCTTTTTGGGATATATTTTTTCCCCCTCTTCCATTGAAATGGATCCTGTCAAGGTTCAAGCTATTTGTGATTGGACGCAGCCCTCTTCTCTTAAGAGTCTTCAGAAATTTTTGGGCTTTGCTAACTTTTATCGTCGATTTATTGCTGGTTTTTCGGATATTGCTAAGCCATTGACCGATTTGACTAAGAAGGGTGCTGATGTTGCTGATTGGTCCCCTGATGCTGTGGAGGCCTTTCGGGAGCTTAAGCGCCGTTTTTCCTCTGCCCCTGTGTTGCGTCAGCCTGATGTTGCTCTACCTTTTCAGGTTGAGGTCGACGCTTCTGAGATCGGAGCTGGGGCAGTGTTGTCGCAGAAAAGTTCTGACTGCTCCGTGATGAGGCCTTGTGCCTTCTTTTCCCGTAAATTTTCGCCCGCTGAGCGGAATTATGATGTTGGGAATCGGGAGCTTTTGGCCATGAAGTGGGCTTTTGAGGAGTGGCGCCATTGGCTTGAGGGGGCCAGACATCAGGTGGTGGTATTGACTGACCACAAAAATTTGATTTATCTTGAGACCGCCAGGCGCCTGAATCCTAGACAGGCGCGCTGGTCATTATTTTTCTCTCGGTTTAATTTTGTGGTGTCATACCTACCGGGTTCTAAGAATGTTAAGGCGGATGCCCTTTCTAGGAGTTTTGAGCCTGACTCGCCTGGTAACTCTGAGCCCACAGGTATCCTTAAGGATGGAGTGGTATTGTCAGCCGTTTCTCCAGACCTGCGGCGGGCCTTGCAGGAGTTTCAGGCGGAGAGACCTGATCGTTGCCCACCTGATAAACTGTTTGTTCCTGATGATTGGACCAGTAGAGTCATCTCTGAGGTTCATTCTTCTGCGTTGGCAGGTCATCCTGGCATTTTTGGTACCAGGGATTTGGTGGCAAGGTCCTTCTGGTGGCCTTCCCTGTCACGAGATGTGCGAGGCTTTGTGCAGTCTTGTGACGTTTGTGCTCGGGCCAAGCCTTGTTGTTCTCGGGCTAGTGGATTATTGTTGCCCTTGCCTATTCCTAAGAGGCCTTGGACGCACATCTCGATGGATTTTATTTCAGATCTGCCTGTTTCTCAGAGGATGTCTGTCATCTGGGTGGTGTGTGACCGTTTTTCTAAGATGGTCCATTTGGTTCCTCTGCCCAAGTTACCTTCTTCTTCCGAGTTGGTTCCTCTGTTTTTTCAAAATGTTGTTCGTTTGCATGGTATTCCTGAGAATATCGTTTCTGACAGAGGGACCCAATTCGTGTCTAGATTTTGGCGGGCATTCTGTGCTAGGATGGGCATAGATTTATCTTTTTCGTCCGCTTTCCATCCTCAGACGAATGGCCAGACCGAGCGGATTAATCAGACCCTGGAGACATATCTGAGGTGTTTTGTGTCTGCTGACCAGGATGATTGGGTTGCTTTTTTGCCATTGGCGGAGTTCGCTCTCAATAATCGGGCCAGCTCTGCCACTTTGGTGTCCCCGTTTTTCTGTAATTCGGGGTTTCATCCTCGATTTTCCTCTGGTCAGGTGGAATCTTCGGATTGTCCTGGAGTGGATGCTGTGGTGGAGAGATTGCATCAGATCTGGGGGCAGGTGGTGGACAATTTGAGGTTGTCCCAGGAGAAGACTCAGCTTTTTGCCAACCGCCACCGTCGTGTTGGTCCTCGGCTTTCTGTTGGGGATTTGGTGTGGTTGTCTTCTCGTTTTGTCCCTATGAGGGTCTCTTCTCCTAAGTTTAAGCCTCGGTTTATCGGCCCGTATAAGATATTGGAGATTCTTAACCCTGTTTCCTTCCGTTTGGACCTCCCTGCATCCTTTTCTATTCATAACGTTTTTCATCGGTCATTATTGCGCAGGTATGAGGTACCGGTTGTGCCTTCCGTTGAGCCTCCTGCTCCGGTGTTGGTTGAGGGTGAGTTGGAGTACGTTGTGGAGAAAATCTTGGACTCTCGTGTTTCCAGACGGAGACTCCAGTATCTGGTCAAGTGGAAGGGATACGGCCAGGAGGATAATTCTTGGGTGAATGCATCTGATGTTCATGCCTCCGATCTGGTTCGTGCCTTTCATAGGGCCCATCCTGATCGCCCTGGTGGTTCTGGTGAGGGTTCGGTGCCCCCTCCTTGAGGGGGGGGTACTGTTGTGAATTTGGATTCTGGGCTCCCCCGGTGGCTACTGGTGGAATTGAACTGGTGTCTTCATCTTCTCTGTTCACCTGTTCCCATCAAGATGTGGGAGTCGCTATATAACCTTGCTGCTCTGTTAGTTGCTTGCCGGTCAACAATGTTATCAGAAGCCTCTCTGTGCTTGTTCCTGCTCCTAGACAACTACTAGATAAGTTGGACTCTTGTCCATGTTTGTTTTTGCATTTTGTTCCAGTTCACAGCTGTAGTTTCGTTACTGTGTCTGGAAAGCTCTTGTGAACGGGAATTGCCACTCTGGTGTTATGAGTTAATGCCAGAGTTTTAAAGTAATTTCTGGATGGTGTGTTTGATAGGGTTTTCAGCTGACCATGAAAGTGTCCTTTCTGTCTTCTGCTATGTAGTAAGTGGACCTCAAATTTGCTAAACCTATTTTCATACTACGTTTGTTATTTCATCTCAACTCACCGCCAATACATGTGGGGGGCCTCTGTCTCCTTTCGGGGTATTTCTCTAGAGGTGAGCTAGGACTAATATTTTCCTCTGCTAGCTTTATTTAGTCCTCCGGCTGGGCTGGGCATCTAGAATCAACGTAGGCATGCTACCCGGCCACTGCTAGTTGTGCGTTAGGTTTAGTTCATGGTCAGCTCAGTTCCCATCTTCCAAGAGCTAGTTCCTATATATGCTTATGCTATGTTCTCTTGCCATTGAGATCATGACACCCAGGCTCCTGACTTGCTGTGGTGCCTCCAGGTATTAGATGGGCCAGGAGACCTGCAATCTCCTGCCCTCCGGTTCTAGGTGCTGGGCCTTTAGTACTCGTGCAACCACGGATTCTGGTGTCTAGTTTCTTTGCGCTTAATCCTCAGTTATAGCTCTATTCCCAGTCTCTCTCCTCACGTGCTTCCTTTCCCTTCAGTGTCTCACACTAAACTCACTAACCCCGGCTCCAGACCAGAACTTATAGGGAAGTTCTCCTGAAACTGGGTTTAGAGCTCCCCCTTCTGGTCTGGAGTCAGGAAGGTGCTGCATATTTGTGTTACCTGCCAAGGGGATCCCTTCTTACCTCCAGGCATGATATCACCCCCTGTGAGGAAGGGAATGCCATTATGGCAACCGGACTCCTGGGGTGCCACAATCACAGCACACAACGGGTTAAAGGAGGAATAACCATGGATAGATCTCTTGTGCTGCAGACTACTGCTAATATGATTGAAAGGTCTGAGGTGGAGGCTGATGTGGTAACAGACTACTGTTATTTTGGGTGGAATATGTCTGTTTATAATGCATTTTAACCTTTTCACTATTAATGTTACTTTCGTGCATAAGATTTCACAAAATCTCTATATATCGTACCCGTACAATTGCATTTAAATTAGTTTTGTGGATATACAGTATACAGCCTATAGATCTTATCATCACTCCTTGGTAATATTCTGCCATTTTGTGGCTACGCTTTCTTATTTTTATTATTTTATGTCTCTCATCGGCCTCCCCTTGCTTTCATTGTTTTTATTATTAACTTTTAAATTGTATTCTTATTGTGTAGTTTTGCATCAATGAAATAGTTATTGTCTATAAACATTTGTCTGATTTCTTATTAAATTGGACTAACGCTTATATGATATTTTGGTACTAATAAGATGCCTTTTGTTAAGGGGTTAATCGCCCACGAATTCTTGGATGGTGAATGCATGTGCACCAGTATATAATAGGTGTTGGATCGGTATATATGGCCCTGCACAAGAAGCTGGATGTTCCATAAGAACACTATTTTTCTTGCTCGGCTCTCAATATTTCGTGGCGTCGGACAAGTCCCATATGTTTGTAATTTCAGCTTTCATTTCAGTTTATAATATGCCATCCCAATTAATCTTTTGCATAAAACATTTTCACGTTTGTAAAGGCCGTTATTAAGCAAGAACCTTCGCTCCTGGCCTTGGTGTAAACTCGGGTTTTTCTAAATATCCAAAAACTTTAGCCAAAGAAACTGGCTCCCGGGAGCAGAAAGGAAGTACAAAGGAAGACAGATTCTTGACTCTGTCTTGTTGAATGTAGCTTAAATTGCCCTTGAAGTCTTGGCCTTGCAAATGAATTTTGGGGAAAGTAAACACATTCCCGTATATTTCCACTGCTACCAGCCATCAGCTGCCCGACAGGGCCGTGTTTATAGAAATGGTTTAATATCCATTATTTGTGTTTTACAGGGATATTCTCGGAAGACTCCTTATTAAAATAATCCTTGATTCTTCAAGAGTTGTAGTTCCTCAGTTCGGGCTATAGGGGGCACCAGAGGATTGAAGAAATAAAAGGGGGTCATCCAGGATTAGAAACAACAGCTGCTTTCTTCCAAAAACAGCACCACAGTTGTCAGCAGTTTTTGTCTGGTATTACAGCTCATTTGTATTTACTTCAATGGAAACGAACCCCAAGCTGCTTGCCAGCACAATGAAGACCCTTGCAACAAATAGCACTTTTTTTTTTCATTGATGGTCTGTTGCTGTATGATATTTTGTTACCTACACACTAGGACCACCAGTAATCAGCTGCTACCCCTCATTCAAGAGACCTTTTAAACCGTTCTTCTCCAAATGGTGTATTACCAAATTGCTAAACTCTCTGAAGTTCTTTCGAGATTCTCTAATAAAGCTTGAACGATAATAATTTTGCCTTCTATGTAAAAAAAAATATAATTGCCATAATACTGCCCCCGATGTACAAGAGAATAACTTCTATAGTACTGTCATTTATACAAAAATACAGTGGCATGTAAAAGTTTGGGTACTCCTGGTCAAAATTACTGTTTTTGTGAAAAGTTAAAGAAGCTGAAGATGAAATTATCTCTAAAAGGCCAAAAGTTAAAGATAACACATTTCCACTGTATTTTAAGCAAAAAAAATTAATAGATTTTCATCTTTTAAATTTTAAAAATTACAAAAAGGAAAATGGGCCAATGCAGAAGTTTTAGCACATTGCATGGTTAGTAGCATCCTCTTTTGAAAGTATCACAGCTTGTAAACACTTTTTGTAGCCAGACAATTCAATTCTTGTTCGAGGGATTTTCATCCATTCTTCCTTGGAAAATGTTTCCAGTTCTGTGAGATTCCTGGGTCGTCTTGTATCCTTTGCTATTTTGAGGTCTCGCCACAGATTTTCAAGAATGTTCAGATCAGGGGACTGTGAGGGCCATTATAAAACACGTCGTCTATTGCAGATTTTGACGTGTGTTTAGGATCATCATTATCCATTTGTAGAAGTCTGTCATGGTTTTACCATCCCTCTTAGAAGGTGGTGTACTGTCACGGGTTTACAGTAACAGAGAGGGGCCAGAAGACCTCAGCGTCTGATTTCACATACTTCTGAAATGATTAGAAGCACTTCTTCATATTAAATAGTGCAAGTTTCTGTTAGCAGTGCAGGGGTTAAACTGTTAGGGTATGTGCACACGTCCGGATTTCTTGCAGAAATTTCCTGAAGAAAACCGGAAATTTTCTGCAAGAAATCCGCAGGTTTTTTTTGCGTTTTTTTTCGCTTTTTTTTAGCATTCTGCAAGCGTAATTAGCTTGCAGAATGCTAAAGTTTTCCAAGCAATCTGTAGCATCGCTTGGAAAACTGATTGACAGGTTGGTCACACTTGTCAAACATAGTGTTTGACAAGTGTGACCAACTTTTTACTATAGATGCTGCTTATGCAGCATCAATAGTAAAAGATAGAATGTTTAAAAATAATAAAAAAAATAAAAAAAAGGTTATACTCACCTGCAGACAGCCGATCTCCTCGGCGGCGTCCGTTCCTATAGATGGTTTGTGTGTGAAGGACCTTCGATGACGTCACGGCTTGTGATTGGTCGTGTGAGCGGTCACATGAGCGGTCATGCGACCAATCACAAGACCGCGACGTCATCGCAGGTCCTTCACACAGACCATCTAAAGGAACGGAAGCGGCAGCATGCACCGGAGAGGCGGGAACACTCCGGGGGCCATCAGAGGGTGAGTATATGACTATTTTTTATTTTAATTCTTTTTTTTTTTACCAATTATATGGTGCCCAGTCCGTGGAGGAGAGTCTCCTCTCCTCCACCCTGGGTACCAACCGCACATAATCTGCTTACTTCCCGCATGGTGTGCACAGCCCCGTGCGGGAAGTAAGCAGATCAATGCACTCCTAGGTGTGCGGAATCCCCGCAATTCCGCAATTTTAATCAACATGTTGCTTTTTTTTCCGCGATGCGATTTTTTCGCGGAAAAAAATGCAACATTTGCACAAAAAATGCGGAATACCCTGTAAATAATAGGAGGCAAATGTTAGCGTTTTGTTCGCGTTTTTATAGCGAAAAAACACAAAAAAAACGCAAAAAATCCTGAACGTGTGCACATGGCCTTAAGCTTAGAGTCTCTGAAGCTTTCCTGCATGGGTAATCTCAGCTGTTCAATATTAGCCATTCCCTATATACACTCGCCTCTGGCAATTTAGATTGCATGTGTTAATCTTGTACTGCCTGGTGTGGAGTGGAGGAGTCGGTTTTTGGTAGAGGCATTTGGAATGTTGATCTGTGACTGATGCTTGATGTTTTGGCTGTGTGCAAATCCTAATCATCTCCTTTTTGCTTTTCATTCCTTTTGTTCCCAGTGTACTCCTCTGTTATTTGTGAGTGCATATTTGTATGTTTGATATTTCATTTATCCCTGTATGTCCTCCCTTGTTAGTCTGGTTTATGCATGCAAACACTTTTACTCCCCACTTCCCTGGGTGGGGGAGGGGGGCAGATATAGGACTGATTCAGGAATTCAAAAAGGTACATGGCCCTGTTGTCTTCACCATCAGAAGTAATCTGGGGAACAGGGATAGCAAGGGCACCCCTAGCGTTAGGGACAGGGAAGGAGCCCTTGGCACTGGGTATTCCGACAACAGGGTTGTGACACTAAGACTAGCCCATACTATTTCTTTTTTCATCGTGGATCCTATTACTGCTCTGGCTGGGCAACTGCAGTAGGTCAGCTTGGAGGTGACAGATCTTCACTCTGTTGTTACACAACACTCAAGCATGGCTGGTGTGGAGACCACTACTCTTAGGCAACCTCAGGTGGAGCCCAGTATCGCTTTGCTTGACAGGTTCACTGTTGGGGGGGTGAGACAAGTTTGTTGTGTTCAGGGAGACCTGTAAACTATACTTTATGTTACATCCTCACTCCTCTGGAACTGAGGAGCAATGGGTGGGGATCCTAATTTCCCTCCTTCAGGGTGACCCTCAATCCTGGGCATTTTCTCTTCCAGCTGACTTTCAGTCGCTCCGGATGGTTGAGAATTTTTTTCATGCTCTGGATCTCTCTGGTCGAGTCTACGTTATGTCAACTTCGACAAAGAGACTGACCAGCGGAGGAGTATTGCAAGTAGTTTCGGAAGTGGTTTACCAATAGCAAGTGGAATGACCCCACACTCCACAGACAATTCTATCAAGGGTTAACTAAAAAGTTAAGGAATGCCTTTGCATTTTAAAGAATGTCTCTGGCCAGTCGTGTGGATCGCCTTCTTCGTCAGAGACATAAGGAGACACTTCAATTTGTGGGGGCCCGAATTCAAGGGAACCTGGGTCAGAGTTAACCGAGGAACACGTGCAGTTGTGTGGGGCAACACATTCGAAGTGAAGGGGGAGGGAGTGTGTTTCCTCTGTGGTGGAAAGAGTCATTTTGTACATATCCCACCGGAAACACCATAAACTAAGGAGCCCGGGTTACAGGGAGCTTGGCAACCCAGGTGTACTTATTTCCTCTGTTGGTAGATCTTAATTTTTTTCAACGGGCCGAGATCCATCTTGGCAAAGGTAAGGCGGTCATATCTGCCATTCTGGACAGTAGGGCGGGGTTTAATTTGATCAACGCTAAGTTCATCCAGGCTCATGGCATCAAACCACAAATATCGTCTAGATCAATACCCATTATCGCTATTGACTTTGAACCCTTGAGTCAGGGGTATTTTACTCCAGTCGTTTGTATGATGCATTTACAGGTAGGCACCATGCACTCTGTCATCCTAATGATTGCACCGTTAATCTGATTCCCAGGGCCAAGCTGCCAAAGAGCAAACTATACAATATCTCAGATAAAGAGAGGCCAATAAGAACTGTATCACTGAAAGTCTGGCAAAGGGTCATATCAGACCTTCTTCATCTCCCGTTGTTTCAGGGCTTTTCTTTATGAAGAAAAAAGACGGGGTTACACCATTGACTACACTTTTGCAAACTCAATCAGATCACGTTTTGGGATCCATACTCTGTCCCCCTTACCCCGAGCCTCTTTAATCAGATTGTCGGAGCCAAATGGTTGTCTAAACTGGATCTCATTTACATCAAGGAGGAGGATGAGTGGAAAACAGCCTTCTATACTGCTGAGGGACTCTGTGATAACCTTGTGATGCCATTTGGGTTGACTACTGCTCTTGCCAGCTTTCAACACTTTGTTAATTACATTTTTAGTCACCAGGCAGCTAGGTTTGTTGTGATCTACCTTGACATTTTGATTTATTCATCTGAACGTGAATCACATCAAGTACAGGTCAGGAAGGTCCTTCAGATACTCAAGGACATTAAATTATTTGTCAAACCAGAGAAATACATATTGTCAGTTCAGGAGATCCCTTTTCTGGGTTATTTTTTATCGCCCACCAGTTTTCACATAGATCCGGTGAAAGTCAGGGTGATACTGAATTGGGATCATACTGAGTACCTAAAGGCCTTAAGAAGTTCTTTGGGTTTCACACAATACTACTGAAAATTCATCAAAACTTATCAGTAGTGGCCAAACCCCTGACAAATATGACCAGGAAAGGGACAGACTTTTCCAAATGGTCGCCGGCCCACGAGGATTTCGACATCTTGAAAAGATGTTTAGCAACTGCTCCAATCCTTATACAGCCTGATGTCAATCACCCATTTATAATAGAAGCTGATGCATCTGAAGTGGGGGCTGTATTATCACAGAGTGCATCTCACAGTAAATGGCATCCATGTGCACTTTTTTCTAAGAAACTATAGTCCGCTGAGTAAAACTATGACATTGGTAACAGGGAACTCTTGGCAATTAAACAGGCTTTTGAAGAGTGGCATCATTTTCTGGAAGAAAGAATATAACTACTATAATACTGCCCCCTATGTATAAAAATATAACTAAAATAATACTGCTCCTATGTACAAGAATATAACTAATATGATACTGCCCCTATGTACAAGAATATAACTACTATAATACTGCCCCTATATACAAGAATATAACTACTATAGTACTGCCCCTATATACAAGAATATAACTACTATAATACTGCTCCTATGTACAAGAATATAACTACTATAATACTGCCCCTATGTACAAGAATATAACTATTATAATACTGCTCCTATGTACAAGAATATAACTACTATAATACTGCTCCTATGTACAAGAATATAACTACTATAATACTGCTCCTATGTACAAGAATATAACTACTATAATACTGCTCCTATGTACAAGAATATAACTACTATAATACTGCTCCTATGTACAAGATTATAACTACTATAATACTGCCTCTATGTACAAGAATATACCTACTATAATACTGCTCCTTATGTACAAGAATATAACTACTATAATACTGCCCCTATGTACAAGAATATAACTACTATAATACTGCCCCTATGTACAAGAATATAACTACTATAATACTGCTCCTATGTACAAGATTATAACTACTATAATACTGCCCCTATGTACAAGAATATAACTACTATAATACTGCCCCCTATGTAGAAGTATATAACTACTATAAAGAACATAGAAAGCTAGCACTCAATCACTGTTATTCACGGTGCTAGTGAAAGGGGCCAGGAGTCCCATAAATCATAAGATAAGGTAATCACTGCACTCGTATACTGACAGTTGCTTGTATCAGAACTTTATTTAGGCTAGGACATGTGGTGAAACGATAAGTAAATTAACGTTTCGGCCAACCCGTGGCCTTGATCACAAAATCGCTGTAATAAACAAAGAACACACAAAATTACAAAATCTATCCTTGACATGCATTCATAAATGTAAATATGTAAATATGTATGTATATATATGTTTGTCTGATTTTGTAATTTTGTGTGTTCTCTGTTTATTACAGCGATTTTGTGATCAAGGCCACGGGTTGGCCGAAACGTTAATTTACTTATCGTTTCACCACATGTCCTAGCCTAAATAAAGTTCTGATACAAGCAACTTTCAGTATACGAGTGCAGTGATTACCTTATCTTATAACTACTATAATACTGCCCTATGTGCAAGAATATAACTACTATAATACTGCTCCTATGTACAAGAATATAACTACTATAATACTGCCCCTATGTACAAGAATATAACTACTATAATACTGACCCCTATGTACAAGAATATAACTACTATAATACTGCTCCTATGTACAAGAATATAACTACTATAATACTGCCCCTATGTGCAAGAATATAACTACAATAATACTGCCCCTATGTACAAGAATATAACTACTATAATACTGCTCCTATGTACAAGAATATAACTACTATAATACTGCCCCTATGTACAAGAATATAACTACTATAATACTGACCCCTATGTACAAGAATATAACTATTATAATACTGCTCCTATGTACAAGAATATAACTACTATAATACTGCCCCTATGTACAAGAATATAACTAGTATAATACTGCCCCTATGTACAAGAATATAACTACTATAATACTGCCCCTATATACAAGAATATAACTACTATAATACTGCTCCTATGTACAAGAATATAACTACTATAATACTGCTCCTATGTACAAGAATATAACTACTATAATACTGCCCCTATGTACAAGAATATACAGTTGTGGCCAAAAGTATTGAAACCCCTGCAATTGTCAGATAATACTTAGTTTCTTCCTGAAAATGATTGCAATCACAAATTCTTTGGTATTATTATCTTCATTTAATTTATCTTAAATGAAAAAAACACAAAGGAGAATGAAGCAAAAAGCAAAACATTGATCATTTCACACAAAACTCCAAAAATGGGCCAGACAAAAGTATTCGCACCCTCAGCCTAATACTTGGTTGCACAACCTTTAGCCAAAATAACTGCGACCAACCGCTTCCGGTAACCATCAATGAGTTTCTTACAATGCTCTGCTGGAATTTTAGACCATTCTCCTTTGGCAAACTGCTCCAGGTCCCTGATATTTGAAGGGTGCCTTCTCCAAACTGCCATTTTTAGATCTCTCCACAGGTGTTCTATGGGATTCAGGTCTGGACTCATTGCTGGCCACCTTAGAAGTCTCCAGTGCTTTCTCTCAAACCATTTTCTAGTGCTTTTTGAAGTGTGTTTTGGGTCATTGTCCTGCTGGAAGACCCATGACCTCTGAGGGAGACCCAGCTTTCTCACACTGGGCCCTACATTATGCTGCAAAATTTGTTGGTAGTCTTCAGACTTCATAATGCCATGCACAAGGTCAAGCAGTCCAGTGCCAGAGGCAGCAAAGCAACCCCAAAACATCAGGGAACCTCCGCCATGTTTGACTGTAGGGACCGTGTTCTTTTCTTTGAATGCATCTTTTTTTCTCCTGTAAACTCTATGTTGATGTCTTTGCCCAAAAAGCTCTACTTTTGTCTCATCTGACCAGAGAACATTCTTCCAAAATGATTTAGGCTTTTTCAGGTAAGTTTTGGCAAACTCCAGCCTGGCTTTTTTATGTCTCGGGGTAAGAAGTGGGGTCTTCCTGGGTCTCCTACCATACAGTCCCTTTTCATTCAGACGCCGACGGATAGTACGGGTTGACACTGTTGTACCCTCGGACTGCAGGGCAGCTTGTACTTGTTTGGATGTTAGTCGAGGTTCTTTATCCAACATCCGCACAATCTTGCGTTGAAATCTCTTGTCAATTTTTCTTTTCCGTCCACATCTAGGGAGGTTAGCCACAGTGCCATGGGCTTTAAACTTCTTGATGACACTGCGCACGCTAGACACAGGAACATTCAGGTCTTTGGAGATGGACTTTGTTATGATCCTAGTGGCTTAGGATCACAAATCTAACCAGCTAAGTAGAAAATAATAGGACGAGCTCTGGGGATGTGGTAACTGGACTAACCGCAAACCTGATCCTAACCGCACACCTGATCCTAACCGCACACACTATAGGCAGCCGTGGAACGTTTCCTGAAATCCTAGACGTCTCTTCACAGCCTGAGAAACTGACTACCCCTAAAGAGAAAGTAAAGACCTCACTTGCCTCAGAGAAATCCCCCAGAGATATAGATGCCCCCCACAAATAATAACGGTGAGTTAAGAGGAAAAGACAAACACAGAGATGAAACAGGTTAAGCAAATGAGGCCCGCTAACGCTAGATAGCAGAAAATAGCAAGGGATCTGTGCGGTCAGTAAAAAACCCTATGCAAAAATATCCACGCAGAGAATGCGAGAACCCCCACACCAACTAACGATGTTGGGGGAGCAACTCAGCACCCCAGAGCACCAGCAAGCAGGGAAATCACATATTAGCAAGCTGGACAAAAACTCATCATATACTAGGAAACATCTTGAACACAGATGAGCAAAAATAAGCAAACAGAACTTAGCTTCTCTTGGAGAGACTGATAACGGATGTAGACAGGAGCAATCAGAATAGCACTAAATACAACGGCAACAGACAAGGAATGAAGGACCAGGTGGATTAAATAGGAAACCTAACTAGCAGATGACGAGACAGCTGATCCTGCCAGAAACCTGCAAAATAACAAAAAGAGCCACCAGGAGGAGCCCAAAGAGAGAACTCACACAGTACCACTCACGACCACAGGAGGGAGCCCGGAAACAGAGTTCACAACAGTACCCCCCCTTGAGGAGGGGTCACCGAACCCTCACCAGAACCCCCAGGGCGATCAGGGTGAGCCACATGGAAGGCACGAACCAAATCGGCCGCATGAACATCAGAGGCGACAACCCAGGAATTATCCTCCTGACCATAGCCCTTCCACTTAACCAAATACTGAAGCCTCCGTCTTGAAATACGAGAATCCAAGATCTTCTCCACCACGTATTCCAATTCTCCCTCAACCAGCACCGGAGCAGGAGGCTCAACAGAAGGAACCACAGGCACCACATACCTCCGCAACAAAGACCTATGGAACACATTATGGATGGTAAACGATGCCGGGAGGTCCAAGCGAAATGACACAGGGTTGAGGATTTCCAAAATTTTATAAGGACCGATAAAACGAGGTTTAAACTTAGGAGAAGAAACCTTCATAGGAACATAACGAGAAGACAACCACACCAAATCCCCCACACGAAGTCGGGGACCCACACAGCGACGACGGTTAGCAAAGCGCTGAGCCTTCTCTTGTGACAACATCAAATTGTCCACCACATGGTTCCAAATCTGCTGCAACCTATCCACCACAGAATCCACCCCAGGACAGTCAGAAGACTCAACCTGACCCGAGGAAAAACGAGGATGAAAACCAGAATTACAAAAAAAAAGGCGAAACCAAAGTAGCCGAACTAGCTCGATTATTAAGGGCAAACTCGGCCAATGGCAAAAAAGCCACCCAATCATCCTGGTCAGCAGAAACAAAACATCTCAAATAAGTTTCCAAGGTCTGGTTAGTTCGCTCGGTTTGGCCATTCGTCTGAGGATGGAAGGCCGACGAAAAAGACAAATCAATGCCCATCTTAGCACAAAAGGACCGCCAAAATCTGGACACAAACTGGGATCCTCTGTCAGACACAATGTTTTCAGGGATGCCGTGCAGACAAACCACATTCTGAAAAAATAACGGAACCAAATCGGAGGAAGAAGGCAACTTAGGCAAGGGCACCAAATGGACCATTTTAGAAAAACGATCACAAACCACCCAGATGACAGACATTCTCTGAGAGACCGGAAGATCCGAAATAAAATCCATGGAAATATGCGTCCAAGGCCTCTTAGGAACTGGCAAAGGCAAAAGCAAACCACTGGCACGAGAACAGCAAGGCTTAGCCCGAGCACAAATCCCACAGGACTGCACAAAGGAACGCACATCCCGCGACAAGGAAGGCCATCAGAAGGATCTAGCCACCAAATCTCTGGTACCAAAAATCCCAGGATGACCCGCCAACACTGAAGAATGGACCTCGGAAATAACTCTGCTGGTCCATCTATCTGGGACAAACAGTCTCTCTGATGGACAACAGTCAGGTCTATCCGTCTGAAATTCCTGTAACACCCGTCGCAAATCTGGGGAAATGGCAGACAAAATTACCCCCTCTTTGAGGATACCAACCGGCTCAGAAACTCCAGGGGAGTCAGGCACAAAGCTCCTAGAAAGAGCATCAGCCTTCACGTTCTTCGAACCAGGAAGGTACGAGACCACGAAATCGAAACGTGAGAAAAACGACGACCAACGAGCCTGTCTAGGATTCAACCGCTTGGCCGACTCAAGATAAATCAAATTTTTATGATCAGTCAAGACCACCACACGATGCTTAGCTCCCTCTAGCCAGTGTCGCCACTCCTCAAATGCCCACTTCATTGCCAACAACTCCCGATTACCAACATCATAATTTCGTTCAGCCGGCGAAAATTTTCTTGAAAAGAAGGCACATGGCTTCATCACAGAGCAATCAGAGCTTCTCTGTGACAAAACAGCCCCTGCTCCAATTTCAGAAGCATCAACCTCGACCTGGAAGGGAAGAGAGACATCTGGCTGACATAAAACTGGAGCCAAAGAAAACCGGCGCTTCAGCTCCTGAAAGGCCTCAACGGCCGCAGGAAACCAGTTAGTCACATCAGAACCCTTCTTGGTCAAATCCGTCAAAGGTTTAACCACACCAGAAAAATTAGCAATGAAGCGACGGTAAAAATTAGCAAAACCCAAGAACTTCTGAAGACTCTTAACCGATGTAGGTTGAGTCCAATCATGAATAGCCTGGACCTTGACTGGGTCCATCTCAATAGAAGAAGGAGAAAAAATAAAGCCCAAAAAGGAAACTTTCTGGACTCCGAAGAGACATTTGGAAACCTTCACAAACAAGGCATTGGCACGCAGGACCTGAAATACCATCCTGACCTGCTTCACATGGGATTCCCAATCATCTGAAAAGACCAAAATATCATCCAGATACACAATCATAAATTTATCCAGATATTCTCGGAAGATATCGTGCATGAAGGACTGAAACACAGAAGGGGCATTAGAAAGTCCAAAAGGCATCACCAAGTACTCAAAATGGCCTTCGGGCGTATTAAATGCTGTTTTCCATTCATCGCCCTGTTTTATACGCACAAGATTATACGCACCGCGAAGATCTATCTTGGTGAACCAACTAGACCCCCTAATCCGAGCAAACAGATCAGACAACAATGGCAAGGGATACTGGAATTTGACCGTGATTTTATTTAGAAGGCGATAATCTATACAGGGTCTCAATGAACCATCCTTCTTGGCCACAAAAAAGAATCCCGCACCAAGAGGGGACGAGGAGGGGCGAATATGTCCCTTCTCCAAAGACTCCTTTACATAGCTCCGCATAGCGGCATGCTCTGGTACAGACAAATTAAACAGTCGTCCCTTAGGGAACTTACCACCAGGAATCAAATTTATAGCACAATCACAATCCCTATGAGGAGGTAGGGCACTGGATTTGGGCTCATCAAATACATCCTGGTAGTCCGCCAAAAACTCAGGGACTTCAGAAGGAGTAGAGGAAGCAATTGATACCAAGGGAGCATCGCCATGAATTCCCTGGCAACCCCAACTCAACACAGACATAGCTTTCCAATCCAGGACTGGATTATGAGCCTGCAACCATGGCAGACCCAACACGACAACGTCATGCAAATTATATAACACAAGAAAGCGAATCACCTCCTGATGTGCAGGAGTCATACACATGGTCACTTGAGTCCAGTATTGAGGTTTATTCTTGGCCAATGGTGTAGGATCAATTCTCTTCAATGGAATAGGGAACTGTAATGGCTCAAGGATAAAACCACAGCGCTTGGCAAATGACAAATCCATCAGATTCAGGGCGGCACCTGAATCTACAAAAGCCATAACTGAGTAGGATGACAGAGAGCAAATCAAAGTAACAGACAAAATGAATTTAGGCTGTACAGTACCAATGGTGACAGATCTAGCAAAGTTTTTTGTGCGCTTAGAGCATGCTGAGATAACATGAGCTGAATCACCACAGTAAAAGCACAACCCATTCCGACGTCTATGATTTTGCTGTTCAATTCTGGTCAGAATCCTATCACATTGCATAGACTCAGGTTTCTGTTCAGAAAACACCGCCAGATGGTGCGCAGGTTTGCGCTCCCGCAAACGCCGATCAATCTGAATGGCCAAAGCCATTGACTCATTCAGACTCGCAGGCGTGGGGAACCCCACCATAACATTCTTAATGGCTTCAGAAAGACCTTCTCTGAAATTTGCAGCCAGGGCACACTCATTCCATTAAGTAAGCACCGACCATTTCCGAAATTTTTGACAATACACCTCAACTTCATCCTGACCCTGAGAGAGAGCCAGCAAGGCCTTTTCTGCCTGGTTCTCCAGATTAGGTTCCTCATAACGCAATCCAAGCGCCAGAAAAAAACGCATCCACATTCAGCAATGCAGAATCTCCTGGCGCCAGGGAGAAGGCCCAATCTTGAGGGTCGCGCGTAACAGAGAGATAACAATTCTAACTTGCTGAGCGGAATCACCAGAGGAACGAGGTCTCAAAGAAAGGAATAATTTACAATTATTCTTAAAATTCAGAAACCTAGATCTATCTCCAGAAAAAAACTCAGGAATAGGTACTTTTGGCTCAGACATAGGACTGTGAACAACAAAATCCTGAATGCTTTGCACCCTTGCAGCAAGATGATCCACACTAGAAGTCAGACTCTGAATATCCATGTCTGCAGCAGAACTCAAAGCCACCCAGAGATTAAGGGGAGGAGAGAAGCAGGACAGACTGCAGAGCAGAAAAAAAAAATGTAACTCAGGATTTCTCTTATCCCACTTTTGCGATGCATTTAACACTTTTGGCCTGTTGCACTGTTATGATCCCAGTGGCTTAGGATCACAAATCTAACTAGCTAAGTAGAAAATAAATAGGACGAGCTCTGGGGATGTGGTAACTGGACTAACCACAAACCTGATCCTAACCGCAAACCTGATCCTAACCGCACACACTATAGGCAGCCGTGGAACGTTTCCTGAAATCCTAGACGTCTCTTCACGGCCTGAAAAACTGACTACCCCTAAAGAGAGAAAGCAAAGACCTCTCTTGCCTCAGAGAAATCCCCCAGAGATATAGATGCCCCCCACAAATAATAACGGTGAGTTAAGAGGAAAAGACAAACACAGAGATGAAACAGGTTAAGCAAATGAGGCCCGCTAACGCTAGATAGCAGAAAATAGCAAGGGATCTGTGCGGTCAGTAAAAAACCCTATGCAAAAATATCCACGCAGAGAATGCGAGAACCCCCACACCAACTAACGATGTGGGGGGAGCAACTCAGCACCCCAGAGCACCAGCAAGCAGGGAAATCACATATTAGCAAGCTGGACAAAAACTCATCATATACTAGGAAACATCTTGAACACAGATGAGCAAAAATAAGCAAACAGAACTTAGCTTCTCTTGGAGAGACTGATAACGGATGTAGACAGGAGCAATCAGAATAGCACTAAATACAACGGCAACAGGCAAGGAATGAAGGACCAGGTGGATTAAATAGGAAACCTAACTAGCAGATGACGAGACAGCTGATCCTGCCAGAAACCTGCAAAATAACAAAAAGAGCCACCAGGAGGAGCCCAAAGAGAGAACTCACACAGTACCACTCACGACCACAGGAGGGAGCCCGGAAACAGAGTTCACAACAGGACTTGTAGCCTTGAGATTGCTCATGCTTCCTCACAATTTGGTTTCTCAAGTCCTCAGACAGTTCTTTGGTCTTGTTTCTTTTCTCCATGCTCAATGTCGTACACACAAGGACACAGGACAGAGGTTGAGTCAACTTTAATCCATGTCAACTGGCTGCAAGTGTGATTTAGTTATTGCCAACACCTGTTAGGTGCCACAGGTAAGTTACAGGTGCTGTTAATTACACAAATTAGAGAAGCATCACATGATTTTTCGACCAGTGCCAATACTTTTGTCCACCCCCTTTTTTATGTCTGGTGCGGAATTATATCCAATTTGGCTTTAGGACAATTCTTTTTGTGTTTTTTCATTTAAGACAAATTAAATGAAGATAATAATAACAAAGAATTTTTGTTTGCAATCATTTTCAGGAAGAAACTGAGTATTATCTGACAGAATTGCAGGGGTGTGAATACTTTTGGCCACAACTGTAACTACTATAATACTGCTCCTATACACAAGAATATAACTACTATAATACTGCTCCTATGTAGAAGTATGTAACTACTATAATACTGCCCTATGTGCAATAATATAACTACTATACTGCTCCTATGTACAAGAATATAACTACTATAATACTGCCCCTATGTACAAGAATATAACTACTATAATACTGCTCCTATGTACAATAATATAACTACTATAATACTGCACCTATGTACAAGAATATAACTACTATAATACTGCTCCTATGTACAAGAATATAACTACTATAATACTGCCCCCTATGTACAAGAATATAACTACTATAATACTGCCCCCTATGTACAAGAATATAACTACTATAATACTGCCCCTATGTACAAGAATATAACCACTATAATACTGCTCCTATATACAAGAATATAACTACTATAAGGCTACTTTCACACTAGCGTCGTACTCAGCCCGTCGCAGTGCGTCGGGCCGAAGTACCGACGCTAGCAGTGAATGCGCCGCACAACGGGGGCAGCGGATGCTGTTTTTCCACGCATCCGCTGCCCCATTGTGAGGTGCGGGGAGGTGGGGGCGGAGTTCCGGCCGCGCATGCGCGGTCAGAAATAGCGGACAGTCGGCACAAAAAAAGTTACATGTAACGTTTTTTGCTGCCGGCGGTCCGCCAAAACACGACGCAACCGTCGATTGACGGTTGCAACATGTGTGCATACGTCGCAATGCGTCGCCAATGTAAATCTATGGGGAAAAAACGCATCCTGCAGACAACTATGCAGGATGCGTTTTTTTGCCAAAACGACGCACTGCGACGCATGCAAAAAAACGCTAGTGTGAAAGTAGCCTAATACTGCTCCTATGTACAAGAATATAACTACTATAATACTGCCCCCTATGTACAAGAATATAACCACTATAATACTGCTCCTATGTACAAGAATATAACTACTATAATACTGAGAAAAAGCAGAAGTCCAGCTGGACGTCTGCTTTTTCTTCGTACTACTTGCAGCACTGCATGATCCGTGCGCTGGGACTGAGAGGAGGTGAGCTGATCTTCGTTGCTTTTTCTTTTCTACTATAATACTGCTCCTATGTACAAGAATATAACTACTATAATACTGCTCCTATGTACAAGAATATAACTACTATAATACTGCTCCTATGTACAAGAATATAACTACTATAATACTGCCTTAATGTACAAGAATATAACTACTATAATACTGACCCTATGCACAAGAATATAACTACTATAATACTGCCCCCTATATACAAGAATATAACTACTATAATACTGCTCCTATGTACAAGAATATAACTACTATAATACTGCTCCTATGTACAAGAATATAACTACTATAATACTGCTCCTATGTACAAGAATATAACTACTATAATACTGCTCCTATGTACAAGAATATAACTACTATAATACTGCTCCTATGTACAACAATATAACTACTATGATACTGCTCCTATGTACAAGACTATAACTACTATAATACTGCTCCTATGTACAAGAATATAACTACTGTAATACTGCTCCTATGTACAAGAATATAACTACTATAATACTGCTCCTATGTACAAGAATATAACTACTATAATACTGCTATGTACAAGAATATAACTTCTATAATACTGCTCCTATGTACAAGAATATAACTACTATAATACTGCTCCTATGTACAAGAATATAACTACTATAATACTGCCTCCTATGTACAAGAACATAACTACTATAATACTGCTCCTATGTACAAGAACATAACTACTATAATACTGCTCCTATACACAAGAATATAACTACTATAATACTGCTCCTATGTACAAGAATATAACTTCTATAATACTGCTCCTATATACAAGAATATAACTACTATAATTCTGCACCCTATGTGCAAGAATATAACTACTATAATTCTGCTCCTATGTAGAAGTATGTAACTACTATAATACTGCCCTATGTGCAATAATATAACTACTATACTGCCCCTATGTACAAGAATATAACTACTATAATACTGCTCCTATGTACAAGAATATAACTACTATAATACTGCCCCTATGTACAAGAATATAACTACTATAATACTGCTCCTATGTACAAGAATATAACTACTATAATACTGCTCCTATGTACAAGAATGTAACTACTATAATACTGCCCCTATGTACAAGATTATAACTACTATAATACCGCCCCTATGTACAAGAATATAACTACTATATCAATGCTCCTGTGTACAAGCATATAACTACTATAATACTGCCCATATGTACAAGTGTATAACTGCTATAATACCGCTCCTATGTACAAGAATATAACTACTATAATACTGCCCCCTATGTACAAGAATATAACTACTATAATACTGCTCCTATGTACAATAATATAACTACTATATTATTGCTCCTATGTACAAGAATATAACAACTATAATACTGCACCTATGTACAAGAATATAACTACTATAATACCGCACCTATGTACAAGAATATAACTACTATAATACTGCTCCTATGTACAAGCATATAACTAATATAATACCGCCCCTATGTACAAGAGTATAACTGCTGTAATACTGCTGCTATGTACATGAATATAACTACTATAATACTGCTCCTATGTATAAGAATATAACTACTATAATTCTGCACCTATGTGCAAGAATATAACTACTATAATACTGCTCCTATGTACAAGAATATAACTACTATAATATTGCTCCCTATGTACAAGAATATAACTACTATAATACTGCTCCTATGTGCAATAATATAACTACTATATTATTGCTCCTATGTACAAGAATATAACTACTATAATACTGCACCTATGTACAAGAATATAACTACTATAATACCGCACCTATGTACAAGAATATAACTACTATAATACTGCTCCTATGTACAAGAATATAACTACTATAATATTGCTACTATGTACAAGAATATAACTACTATAATACTGCTCCTATGTACAAGAATGTAACTACTATAATACTGCCCCTATGTACAAGATTATAACTACTATAATACTGCCCCTATGTATAAGAATATAACTACTATATTAATGCTCCTGTGTGCAAGCATATAACTACTATAATACTGCCCCATTGTACAAGAGTATAACTGTTATAATACCGCTCCTATGTACAAGAATATAACTACTATAATACTGCCCCCTATATACAAGAATATAACTACTATAATACTGCTCCTATGTACAAGAATATAACTACTATAATACTGCTCCCTATGTACAAGGATATATCTACTATAATACTGCTCCTATGTACAAGAATATAACTACTATAATATTGCTACTATGTACAAGAATATAACTACTATAATACTGCTCCTATGTACAAGAATATAACTACTATAATACTGCTCCCTATGTACAAGGATATATCTACTATAATACTGCTCTTATGTACAAGAATATAACTACTATAATATTGCTACTATGTACAAGAATATAACTACTATAATACTGCTCCTATGTACAAGAATGTAACTACTATAATACTGCCCCTATGTACAAGATTATAACTACTATAATACTGCCCCTATGTATAAGAATATAACTACTATATTAATGCTCCTGTGTGCAAGCATATAACTACTATAATACTGCCCCTATGTACAAGAGTATAACTGCTATAATACCGCTACTATGTACAAGAATATAACTACTATAATACTGCCCCTATGTACAAGAATATAACTACTATAATACTGCTCCTATGTACAATAATATAACTACTATATTAATGCTCCTGTGTACAAGAATATAACTACTATAATATTTCACCTATGTACAAGAATATAACTACTATAATACTGCCCCTATGCACAAGAGTATAACTACTATAATACTGCTCCTATGTACAAGAATATAACTACTATAATACTGCCCCTATGTACAAGAATATAACTACTATAATACTGCTCCTATGCACAAGAATATAACTACTATAATACTGCACCTATGTGCAAGAATATAACTACTATAATACTGCTCCTATGTACAAGAATATAGCTACTATAATACTGCCCCTATGTACAAGAGTATAACTACTATAATACAGCTCCTATGTATAAGAATTTAACTACTATAATACTGCCCCTATGTACAAGAGTATAACTACTATAATACTGCTCCTATGTACAAGTATATAACTACTATAATACTGCACCTATGTACAAGAGTATAACTGCTATAATACTGCTCCTATGTGCAAGACTATAACTACTATAATACTGCTCCATATGTATAAGAAGATAACTACTATAATACTGCTCCAATGTTCATGAATATAACTATTTTAATACTGCCCCTATGTACAAGAATATAACTGCTATAATACTGCCCTAATGTACAAGAATATAACTACTATAATATTTCTCCCTATGTACAAGAATATAACTACTATAATACTGCCCCTAAGTACAAGAATATAACTACTATAATACTGCTCCCTATATACAAGAATATAACTACTATAATACTGCCCCTATGTACAAGAATATAACTACTATAATACTGCTCCTATGTACAATAATATAACTACTATATTAATTCTCCTGTGTACAAGAATATAACTACTATAATATTGCACCTATGTACAAGAATATAACTACTATAATACTGCCCCTATGCACAAGAGTATAAATACTATAATACTGCTCCTATGTACAAGAATATAACTACTATAATACTGCCCCTATGTACAAGAATATAACTACTATAATAATGCTCCTATGCACAAGAATATAACTACTATAATACTGCACCTATGTGCAAGAATATAACTACTATAATACTGCTCCTATGTACAAGAATATAGCTACTATAATACTGCCCCTATGTACAAGAGTATAACTACTATAATACAGCTCCTATGTATAACAATTTAACTACTATAATACTGCCCCTATGTACAAGAGTATAACTACTATAATACTGCTCCTATGTACAAGTATATAACTACTATAATACTGCACCTATGTACAAGAGTATAACTACTATAATACTGCTCCATATGTATAAGAAGATAACTACTATAATACTGCTCCAATGTTCATGAATATAACTATTTTAATACTGCACCTATGTACAAGAATATAACTGCTATAATACTGCCCTAATGTACAAGAATATAACTACTATAATATTTCTCCCTATGTACAAGAATATAACTACTATAACTGCCCCTAAGTACAAGAATATAACTACTATAATACTGCTCCCTATATACAAGAATATAACTACTATAATACTGTCCCTATGTACAAGAATCTATCTGCTATAATACTGCTATGTACAAGAATATAACTACAATAATACTGCGCCCTATGTACAAGAATATAACTACTATAATACTCCTCCTATGAACAAGAACATAACTACTATAATACTGCTCCTATGTACAAGAATATAAGTACTATAATACTGCCCCTATGTACAAGAAGATAACTACTATAATACTGCTCCTACGCACAAGAATATAACTATAATACTGCTCCTATGTACAAGAATATAACTATTATAGAACTGCCCCTATGTACAAGAATATAACTACTATAATACTGCTCCCTTATGTACAAGTATATAACTACCATAATACTGCCCCTATGTACAAGAATAATACTACTATAATACTGCCCTTATGTACAGGAATATATCTACTATAATACTGCTCCTATGTACAAGAATATAACTACTATAATACTGCCCCTATGTACAGGAATATAACTACTATAATACTGCTCCTATGTATAAGAATATAACTACTATAATACTGCTCCCTATGTAAAAGAATATAACTACTATAATACTACGCCTATGTACAAGAATATAACTACTATAATACTGCTCCTATGTACAAGAATATAACTACTATAATATTGCTCCCTATGTACAAGAATATAACTACTATAATACTGCTCCTATGTACAAGAATATAACTACTATAATACTGTCCCCTATGTACAAGAATATAACTATTATAATACTGCCTCCTATGTACAAGAATATAACTGTTGTGAATTTGCTTTTTGCTCCCTCTAGTGGTTACTAGTTTTTTGACTCTGGTTTTTCTGTCATTCCTTTTATCCGCACCTGGGTCGTTAGTTAGGGGTGTTGCTATATAAGCTCCCTGGACCTTCAGTTCAATGCCTGGCAACGTAGTTATCAGAGCTAGTCTGCTGTGCTCTTGTCTACTGATCCTGGTTCCAGTTATATCAGCTAAGTCTGCCTTTTGCTTTTTGCTATTTGTTTGGTTTTGTATTTTTGTCCAGCTTGTTCCAAATCTATATCCTGACCTTTGCTGGAAGCTCTAGGGGGCTGGTGTTCTCCCCCCGGACCGTTAGACGGTTCGGGGGTTCTTGAATTTCCAGTGTGGATTTTGATAGGGTTTTTGTTGACCATATAAGTTACCTTTCTTTATTCTGCTATCAGTAAGCGGGCCTCTCTGTGCTAAACCTGGTTCATTTCTGTGTTTGTCATTTCCTCTTACCTCACCGTCATTATTTGTGGGGGGCTTCTATCCAGCTTTGGGGTCCCCTTCTCTGGAGGCAAGAAAGGTCTTTGTTTTCCTCTACTAGGGGTAGCTAGATTCTCCGGCTGGCGCGTGTCATCTAGAATCAACGTAGGAATGATCCCCGGCTACTTCTAGTGTTGGCGTTAGGAGTAGATATATGGTCAACCCAGTTACCACTGCCCTATGAGCTGGATTTTTGTATTCTGCAGACTTCCACGTTCCTCTGAGACCCTCGCCATTGGGGTCATAACAGTTTGCCAGGCCAGTATTAAATGTTTAATGCATTGCAGAAGAGGGATTATAAGAAAGAAGATTCTGATTTTTTTTTTTCTCCTTCCCCTTTACCTCAGAGTGGCTATGCTTGCTGCAGACATGAATGTCCAGACCTTGATTACAAGTGTGGACCAGCTGGCTACTCGTGTGCAGGGCATACAAGACTATGTTATCAGAAATCCTAGGTCAGAACCTAAAATACCGATTCCTGAACTGTTTTCCGGAGACAGGTTTAAGTTTAGGAATTTCGTGAATAATTGTAAATTGTTTTTGTCCCTGAGACCCTGTTCATCAGGAGATTCTGCTCAGCAAGTAAAAATTGTTATTTCGTTCTTACGGGGCGACCCTCAGGATTGGGCTTTTTCGCTGGCGCCAGGAGATCCGGCATTGGCTGATCTTGATGCGTTTTTTCTGGCGCTCGGTTTACTTTATGAGGAACCCAATCTTGAGATTCAGGCAGAAAAGGCCTTGCTGTCTATGTCTCAGGGGCAGGACGAGGCTGAAGTGTATTGCCAAAAATTTCGGAAATGGTCCGTGCTGACACATTGGAACGAGTGTGCACTGGCCGCTAATTTTAGAAATGGCCTTTCTGAAGCCATTAAGAATGTTATGGTGGGTTTTCCCATTCCCACAGGTCTGAATGATACTATGGCACTGGCTATTCAAATTGACCGGCGGTTGCGGGAGCGCAAAACCGCAAATTCCCTCATGGTGTTGTCTGAACAGACACCTGATTTAATGCAATGTGATAGAATCCTGACTAGAAATGAGCGGAAAATTCATAGACGCCGGAATGGCTTGTGCTACTACTGTGGTGATTCTACACATGTTATCTCAGCATGCTCTAAACGTATAGCTAAGGTTGTTAGTCCTGTCACCGTTGGTAATTTGCAACCTAAATTTATTCTGTCTGTAACTTTGATTTGCTCACTGTCATCTTATCCTGTCATGGCGTTTGTAGATTCAGGTGCTGCCCTGAGTCTCATGGATCTCTCATTTGCTAAGCGCTGTGGATTTACTCTTGAACCATTAGAAAATCCTATTCCTCTTAGGGGTATTGATGCTACACCATTGGCAGCAAATAAACCGCAGTATTGGACTCAGGTTACCATGTGCATGACTCCTGAACACCGCGAGGTGATACGTTTCCTGGTTTTACATAAAATGCATGATTTGGTCGTTTTAGGGCTGCCATGGTTACAGACCCATAATCCAGTCCTGGACTGGAAGGCTATGTCAGTCTCAAGTTGGGGCTGTCGTGGTATTCATGGGGATTCCCTGCCTGTGTCTATTGCTTCTTCTACGCCTTCGGAAGTTCCGGAGTATTTGTCTGATTATCAGGATGTCTTCAGTGAGTCTGAGTCCAGTGCACTGCCTCCTCATAGGGACTGTGACTGTGCTATAGATTTGATCCCAGGCAGTAAATTTCCTAAGGGAAGACTGTTTAATCTGTCGGTACCTGAACATACCGCTATGCGTTCATATATCAAGGAGTCTCTGGAAAAAGGACATATTCGTCCGTCTTCTTCCCCTCTTGGTGCGGGATTCTTTTTTGTGGCAAAAAAGGACGGATCTTTGAGACCTTGTATTGATTATCGGCTTTTAAATAAGATCACTGTCAAATTTCAGTATCCTTTACCGCTGTTGTCTGACTTGTTTGCCCGGATTAAGGGTGCCAAGTGGTTCACCAAGATAGACCTTCGTGGTGCGTACAACCTTGTGCGCATTAAGCAAGGTGATGAATGGAAAACCGCATTCAATACGCCCGAAGGTCATTTTGAGTACTTGGTGATGCCTTTTGGGCTCTCCAATGCGCCTTCAGTTTTTCAGTCCTTTATGCATGACATTTTCCGGAAGTATCTGGATAAATTTTTGATTGTTTATCTGGATGATATTTTGGTTTTTTCTGATAATTGGGATTCGCATGTGGAGCAGGTCAGGTTGGTCTTTAAAATTTTGCGTGAAAATTCTTTGTTTGTCAAGGGCTCAAAGTGTCTCTTTGGTGTACAGAAGGTTCCCTTTTTGGGGTTCATTTTTTCCCCTTCTGCTGTGGAGATGGACCCAGTCAAGGTCCGAGCTATTCTTGATTGGACTCAGCCCTCGTCAGTTAAGAGTCTTCAGAAGTTCTTGGGCTTCGCTAACTTCTACCGTCGTTTTATCGCTAATTTTTCTAGCATTGTGAAACCTTTGACGGATATGACCAAGAAGGGCTCCGATGTAGCTAACTGGGCTCCTGCTGCCGTGGAGGCTTTCCAGGAGTTGAAACGCCGGTTTACTTCGGCGCCTGTTTTGTGCCAGCCTGACGTCTCACTTCCCTTTCAGGTTGAGGTGGATGCTTCGGAGATTGGGGCAGGGGCCGTTTTGTCGCAGAGAGGCCCTGGTTGCTCTGTTATGAAGCCTTGTGCCTTTTTCTCTAGGAAATTTTCGCCTGCCGAGCGAAATTATGATGTGGGCAATCGGGAGTTGTTGGCCATGAAATGGGCATTTGAGGAGTGGCGTCATTGGCTCGAGGGTGCTAAGCATCGTGTGGTGGTCTTGACTGATCACAAAAATCTGATGTATCTCGAGTCTGCTAAACGCCTTAATCCGAGACAGGCCCGCTGGTCATTGTTTTTCTCCCGCTTTGATTTTGTTGTCTCGTATTTACCAGGTTCAAAGAATGTGAAGGCCGATGCTCTTTCTAGGAGCTTTGTGCCTGATGCTCCTGGAGTCGCTGATCCTGTTGGTATTCTTAAAGATGGAGTTATCTTGTCAGCTATTTCTCCGGATCTGCGACGTGTGTTGCAGAGATTTCAGGCTGATAGGCCTGAGTCTTGTCCACCTGACAGACTGTTTGTCCCGGATAAGTGGACCAGCAGAGTCATTTCCGAGGTTCATTCCTCGGTGTTGGCAGGTCACCCGGGAATTTTTGGCACCAGAGATCTGGTGGCCAGGTCCTTTTGGTGGCCTTCCTTGTCAAGGGATGTGCGGTCATTTGTGCAGTCCTGTGGGACTTGTGCTCGAGCTAAGCCTTGCTGTTCTCGTGCCAGCGGTTTGCTCTTGCCCTTGCCTGTCCCGAAGAGACCTTGGACACATATCTCCATGGATTTCATTTCTGATCTTCCGCTATCTCAGGGCATGTCCGTTATCTGGGTGATATGTGATCGCTTCTCCAAGATGGTCCATTTGGTTCCTTTGCCTAAGCTGCCTTCCTCTTCCGATCTGGTTCCTGTGTTTTTCCAGAACGTGGTTCGTTTGCACGGCATCCCTGAGAATATTGTGTCAGACAGAGGATCCCAGTTCGTTTCCAGGTTCTGGCGATCCTTTTGTAGTAGGATGGGCATTGATTTGTCGTTTTCGTCTGCTTTCCATCCTCAGACTAATGGACAGACGGAGCGAACCAATCAGACTTTGGAGGCTTATTTGAGGTGTTTTGTCTCTGCTGATCAGGACGATTGGGTGACATTCTTGCCGTTGGCTGAGTTTGCCCTTAATAATCGGGCTAGTTCCGCCACCTTGGTTTCGCCTTTTTTCTGCAACTCTGGTTTCCATCCTCGCTTTTCTTCGGGTCATGTGGAGCCTTCTGACTGTCCTGGGGTGGATTCTGTGGTGGATAGGTTGCAGCAGATCTGGAATCATGTGGTGGACAACTTGAAGTTGTCACAGGAGAAGGCTCAGCGCTTTGCCAACCGCCGCCGCGGTGTGGGTCCCCGACTACGCGTTGGGGATTTGGTGTGGCTTTCTTCCCGCTTTGTTCCTATGAAGGTCTCCTCTCCCAAATTTAAACCTCGTTTTATTGGGCCTTACAAGATATTGGAAATCCTTAATCCTGTATCTTTTCGTCTGGATCTTCCTGTGTCGTTTGCTATTCACAATGTATTTCATAGGTCCTTGTTGCGGCGGTACATTGTGCCTGTAGTTCCTTCTGCTGAGCCTCCTGCTCCGGTGTTGGTTGAGGGCGAGTTGGAGTACGTGGTGGAGAAGATCTTGGATTCTCGCCTCTCCAGGCGGAGGCTTCAGTACCTGGTCAAGTGGAAGGGCTATGGTCAGGAGGATAATTCCTGGGTGGTCGCCTCTGATGTTCATGCGGCCGATTTAGTTCGTGCCTTTCATGCCGCTCATCCTGATCGCCCTGGTGGTCGTGGTGAGGGTTCGGTGACCCCTCACTAAGGGGGGGGTACTGTTGTGAATTTGCTTTTTGCTCCCTCTAGTGGTTACTAGTTTTTTGACTCTGGTTTTTCTGTCATTCCTTTTATCCGCACCTGGGTCGTTAGTTAGGGGTGTTGCTATATAAGCTCCCTGGACCTTCAGTTCAATGCCTGGCAACGTAGTTATCAGAGCTAGTCTGCTGTGCTCTTGTCTACTGATCCTGGTTCCAGTTATACCAGCTAAGTCTGCCTTTTGCTTTTTGCTATTTGTTTGGTTTTGTATTTTTGTCCAGCTTGTTCCAAATCTATATCCTGACCTTTGCTGGAAGCTCTAGGGGGCTGGTGTTCTCCCCCCGGACCGTTAGACGGTTCGGGGGTTCTTGAATTTCCAGTGTGGATTTTGATAGGGTTTTTGTTGACCATATAAGTTACCTTTCTTTATTCTGCTATCAGTAAGCGGGCCTCTCTGTGCTAAACCTGGTTCATTTCTGTGTTTGTCATTTCCTCTTACCTCACCGTCATTATTTGTGGGGGGCTTCTATCCAGCTTTGGGGTCCCCTTCTCTGGAGGCAAGAAAGGTCTTTGTTTTCCTCTACTAGGGGTAGCTAGATTCTCCGGCTGGCGCGTGTCATCTAGAATCAACGTAGGAATGATCCCCGGCTACTTCTAGTGTTGGCGTTAGGAGTAGATATATGGTCAACCCAGTTACCACTGCCCTATGAGCTGGATTTTTGTATTCTGCAGACTTCCACGTTCCTCTGAGACCCTCGCCATTGGGGTCATAACATATAACTACTATAATACTGCTCCTATGTTCAAGAATATGACTACTATAATACTGCTCATATATACAGGAATATAACTACTATAATACTGCCACTATGTACAGGAATATAACTACTATAATACTGCCCCTATGTACAAGAATATAACTACTATAATACTGCCCATATGTACAAGAATATAACTACTATAATACTGCTCCTATGTACAAGAATATAACTCCTATAATACTGCTCCTATGTACAAGAATATAACTACTATAATACTGCCCCTATATACAAGAATATAACTACTATAATACTGCTCCTATGTACAAGAATATAACTACTAGAATACTGCCCCTATGTACAAGAATATAACTACTATAATACTGCTACTATGTACAAGAATATAACTACTATAATACTGCTCATATATACAGGAATATAACTACTATAATACTGCCCCTATATACAAGAATATAACTACTATAATACTGCTCCTATGTACAAGAATATAACTACTAGAATACTGTCCCTATGTACAAGAATATAACTACTATAATACTGCTACTATGTACAAGAATATAACTACTATAATACTGCTCATATATACAGGAATATATCTACTATAATACTGCCCCTATGTACAAGAATATAACTACTATAATACTGCCCCTATGTATAAGAATATAACTACTATAATACTGCTCCTATGTACAAGAATATAACTACTATAATACTGCCCCTATATACAAGAATATAACTACTATAATACTGCTCCTATATACAAGAATATAACTACTATAATACTGCTCCTATGTATAAGAATATAACTACTATAATACTGCTCCTATGTACAAGAATATAACTACTATAATACTGCCCCTATATACAAGAATATAACTACTATAATACTGCTCCTATGTACAAGAATATAACTACTATAATACTGTCCCTATGTACAAGAATATAGCTACTATAATACTGCTCCTATGTACAAGAATATAACTACTATAATACTGCACCTATGTACAAGAATATAACTACTATAATACTGCCCCTATGTAGAAGAATATAACTACTATAATACTGTCCCTATGTACAAGAATATAACTACTGTAATACTGCTACTATGTACAAGAATATAACTACTATAATACTGCCCCTATGTACAAGAATATAACTACTATAATACTGCCCCTATGTACAAGAATATAACTACTATAATACTGCTCCTATGTACAAGAATATAACTCCTATAATACTGTCCCTATGTACAAGAATATAACTACTATAATACTGCCCCTATGTACAAGAATATAACTACTATAATACTGCTCCTATGTACAAGAATATAACTACTATAATACTGCCCCTATATACAAGAATATAACTACTATAATACTGCTCCTATGTACAAGAATATAACTACTATAATACTGCCCCTATGTACAAGAATATAACTACTATAATACTGCTCCTATGTACAAGAATATAACTACTATAATACTGCCCCTATATACAAGAATATAACTACTATAATACTGCTCCTATGTACAAGAATATAACTACTATAATACTGCTCCTATGTACAAGAATATAACTACTATAATACTGCCCCTATGTACAAGAATATAACTAGTATAATACTGCTCCTATGTACAAGAATATAACTACTATAATACTGCCCCTATATACAAGAATATAACTACTATAATACTGCTCCTATGTACAAGAATATAACTACTATAATACTGCTCCTATGTACAAGAATATAACTACTATAATACTGCCCCTATGTACAAGAATATAACTAGTATAATACTGCTCCTATGTACAAGAATATAACTACTATAATACTGCCCCTATATACAAGAATATAACTACTATAATACTGCTCCTATGTACAAGAATATAACTACTATAATACTGCCCCTATGTACAAGAATATAACTACTATAATACTGCTCCTATGTACAAGAATATAACTACTATAATACTGCCCCTATGAACAAGAATATACAGTTGTGGCCAAAAGTATTGAAACCCCTGCAATTCTGTCAGATAATACTCAGTTTCTTCCTGAAAATGATTGCAATCACAAATTCTTTGGTATTATTATCTTCATTTAATTTATCTTAAATGAAAAAAACACAAAGGAGAATGAAGCAAAAAGCAAAACATTGATCATTTCACACAAAACTCCAAAAATGGGCCAGACAAAAGTATTCGCACCCTCAGCCTAATACTTGGTTGCACAACCTTTAGCCAAAATAACTGCGACCAACCGCTTCCGGTAACATCAATGAGTTTCTTACAATGCTCTGCTGGAATTTTAGACCATTCTTCTTTGGCAAACTGCTCCAGGTCCCTGATATTTGAAGGGTGCCTTCTCCAAACTGCCATTTTTAGATCTCTCCACAGGTGTTCTATGGGATTCAGGTCTGGACTCATTGCTGGCCACCTTAGAAGTCTCCAGTGCTTTCTCTCAAACAATTTTCTAGTGCTTTTTGAAGTGTGTTTTGGGTCATTGTCCTGCTGGAAGACCCATGACCTCTGAGGGAGACCCAGCTTTCTCACACTGGGCCCTACATTATGCTGCAAAATTTGTTGGTAGTCTTCAGACTTCATAATGCCATGCACACGGTCAAGCAGTCCAGTGCCAGAGGCAGCAAAGCAACCCCAAAACATCAGGGAACCTCCGCCATGTTTGACTGTAGGGACCGTGTTCTTTTCTTTGAAAGCCTCTTTTTTTCTCCTGTAAACTCTATGTTGATGCCTTTGCCCAAAAAGCTCTACTTTTGTCTCATCTGACCAGAGAACAATCTTCCAAAACGTTTTAGGCTTTTTCAGGTAAGTTTTGGCAAACTCCAGCCTGGCTTTTTTATGTCTCGGGGTAAGAAGTGGGGTCTTCCTGGGTCTCCTACCATACAGTCCCTTTTCATTCAGACGCCGACGGATAGTACGGGTTGACACTGTCGTACCCTCGGACTGCAGGGCAGCTTGTACTTGTTTGGATGTTAGTCGAGGTTCTTTATCCAACATCCTCACAATCTTGCGTTGAAATCTCTTGTCAATTTTTCTTTTTCGTCCACATCTAGGGAGGTTAGCCACAGTGCCATGGGCTTTAAACTTCTTGATGACACTGCGCACGGTAGACACAGGAACATTCAGGTCTTTGGAGATGGACTTGTAGCCTTGAGATTGCTCAAGCTTCCTCACAATTTGGTTTCTCAAGTCCTCAGACAGTTCTTTGGTCTTCTTTCTTTTCTCCATGCTCAATGTGATACACATAAGGACACCGGACAGAGGTTGAGTCAACTTTAATCCATGTCAACTGGCTGCAAGTGTGATTTAGTTATTGCCAACACCTGTTAGGTGCCACAGGTAAGTTACAGGTGCTGTTAATTACACAAATTAGAGAAGCATCACATGATTTTTCGAACAGTGCCAATACTTTTGTCCACCCCCTTTTTTATGTTTGGTGTGGAATTATATCCAATTTGGTTTTAGGACAATTCTTTTTGTGTCTTTTCATTTAAGACAAATTAAATGAAGATAATAATAACAAAGAATTTGTGTTTGCAATCATTTTCAGGAAGAAAATGAGTATTATCTGACAGAATTGCAGGGGTGTCAATACTTTTGGCCACAACTGTAACTACTATAATACTGCTCCTATGTAGAAGTATGTAACTACTATAATACTGCCCCTATGTACAAGAATATAACTACTATAATACAGCTCCTATGTATAAGAATTTAACTACTATAATACTGCCTCTATGTACAATAATTTAACTACTATAATACTGCCCCTATGTACAAGAGTATAACTACTATAATACTGCTCCTATTTACAAGAATATAACTACTATAATACTGCCCCCATGTACAAGAATATAACTACTATAATACTGCCTCTATGTACAAGAATTTAACTACTATAATACTGCCCCTATGTACAAGAGTATAACTACTATAATACTGCTCCTATGTACAAGAATATAACTACTATAATACTGCCCCCATGTACAAGAATATAACTACTATAATACTGCCTCTATGTACAAGAATATAACTACTATAATACTGCCCCTATGTACAAGAGTATAACTACTATAATACTGCTCCTATGTACAAGAATATAACTACTATAATACTGCGCCCATGTACAAGAATTTAACTACTATAATACTGCGCCCATGTACAAGAATTTAACTACTATAATACTGCCTCTATGTACAAGAATTTAACTACTATAATACTGCCCCTATGTACAAGAGTATAACTACTATAATACTGCTCCTATGTACAAGAATATAACTACTATAATACTGCCCCTATGTACAAGAATATAACTACTATAATACTGCTCCTATGTACAGGAATATAACTACTATAATACTGCCCCCATGTACAAGAATATAACTACTATAATACTGCTCCTATGTACAAGAATATAACTACTATAATACTGCCCCTATGTACAAGAATATAACTACTATAATACTGCCCCTATGTACAAGAATATAACTACTATAATACTGCTCCTATGTACAAGAATATAACTAATATAATACTGCCCCTATGTACAAGAATATAACTACTATAATACTGCCCCTATGTACAAGAATATAACTACTATAATACTGCTCCTATGTACAAAAATATAACTACTATAATACTGCTCCTATGTACAGGAATATAACTACTATAATACTGCCCCTATGTACAAAAATATAACTACTATAATACTGCCCCTATGTACAAGAATATAACTACTATAATACTGCTCCTATGTACAGGAATATAACTACTATAATACTGCCCCCATGTACAAGAATATAACTACTATAATACTGCTCCTATGTACAAGAATATAACTACTATAATACTGCCCCTATGTACAAGAATATAACTACTATAATACTGCCCCTATGTACAAGAATATAACTACTATAATACTGCTCCTATGTACAAGAATATAACTACTATAATACTGCCCCTATGTACAAGAATATAACTACTATAATACTGCCCCTATGTACAAGAATATAACTACTATAATACTGCTCCTATGTACAAAAATATAACTACTATAATACTGCCCCTATGTACAAGAATATAACTACTATAATACTGCTCCTATGTACAAGAATATAACTACTATAATACTGCCCCTATGTACAAGAATATAACTACTATAATACTGCTCCTATATACAAGAATATAACTACTATAATACTGCTCCTATGTACAAGAATATAACTACTATAATACTGCTCCTATGTACAAGAATATAACTACTATAATACTGCCCCTATGTACAAGAATATAACTACTATAATACTGCCCCTATGTACAAGAATATAACTACTATAATACTGCTCCTATGTACAAGAATATAACTACTATAATACTGCCCCTATGTACAAGAATATATCTACTATAATACTGCTCCTATGTACAAGAATATAACTATTATAATACTGCTCCTATGTATAAGAATATAACTACTATAATACTGCTCCTATGTACAAGAATATAACTATTATAATACTGCTCCTATGTACAAGAATATAACTACTATAATACTGCCCCTATGTACAAGAATATAACTACTATAATACTGCTCCTATGTACAAGCATATAACTACTATAATACTGCTCCTATGTACAAGAATATAACTATTATAATACTGCTCCTATGTACAAGAATATAACTATTATAATACTGCTCCTATGTATAAGAATATAACTACTATAATACTGCCCCCTATGTACAAAAATATAACTACTATAATACTGCTCCTATGTACAAGAATATAACTACTATAATTCTGCCTGCTATGGACATTTATTCTTATGGCTAGATTTCCAGATTGCAGTGTTATGTGCGTGTTTTTCTGACCCTGTGTGCTTCCTCTGTGATGTGGGGCGGGGGTCTCGGATATTCTCCCAGCTTTCGGTTATGTAACAATTTACGATGTCCAGGATCCCATAGCAGTGTAATGGTAGCAGGCAGGCTGTTTGTTTAATGTCACTCCGCATTGAACTTCACACGATTGTGTTCCCCAGCGCTCCCAGCTGACATCGGGCCTCTGCACTTGCTGCCGCACAAAACCTCTCAGTTCATTACATTTTACATTTTGTTCTGCACAATTTATAGTGAGGGGGATTTATAAGAATAACAGAACTTTCTCCTCTTTCTGGAGCGCGATCCATTGATAAGCTTTAGAGCGAGATTACGGATTTAAGTGAAAAAGAAATCCTTTTAGTTCATGGGAATAAATACACTCACCGGCCACTTTATTAGGTACACCATGCTAGTAACGGGTTGGACCCCTTTTGCCTTCAGAACTGCCTCAATTCTTCGTGGCATAGATTCAACAAGGTGCTGGAAGCATTCCTCAGAGATTTTGGTCCATATTGACATGATGGCATCACACAGTTGCCGCAGATTTGTCGGCTGCACATCCCAAAGATGCTCCATACAAGGCAGGATGGATCCATGCTTTCATGTTGTTTACACCAAATTCTGACCCTACCATCCGAATGTCGCAGCAGAAATCGAGACTCATCAGACCAAGCAACGTTTTTCCAATCTTCTACTGTCCAATTTCGATGAGCTTGTACAAATTGTAGCCTCAGTTTCCTGTTCTTAGCTGAAAGGAGTGGTACCCGGTGTGGTCTTCTGCTGCTGTAGCCCATCTGCCTCAAAGTTCGACGCACTGTGCGTTCAGAGATGCTCTTAGGCCTACCTTGGTTGTAACGGGTGGCGATTTGAGTCACTGTTGCCTTTCTATCAGCTCGAACCAGTCTGCCCATTCTCCTCTGACCTCTGGCATCAACAAGGCATTTCCGCCCACAGAACTGCCGCTCACTGGATTTTTTTTCTTTTTCGGACCATTCTCTGTAAACCCTAGAGATGGTTGTGCGTGAAAATCCCAGTAGATCAGCAGTTTCTGAAATACTCAGACCAGCCCTTCTGGCACCAACAACCATGCCACGTTCAAAGGCACTCAAATCACCTTTCTTCCCCATACTGATGCTCGGTTTGAACTGCAGGAGATTGTCTTGACCATGTCTACATGCCTAAATGCACTGAGTTGCCGCCATGTGATTGGCTGATTAGAAATTAAGTGTTAACAAGAAGTTGGACAGGTGTACCTAATAAAGTGGCCAGTGAGTGTATATGGAATTGAGCATAGGCCACGACTGTCCATACATTCTCCACTATCAGGGACGTAGGGGAATGTTTGCACTTGTAGGGGGATGGTTGGCATTCACTTCAATATTTTCAAATATTCTACAGAATTTCATTTGAGGCTCTTAAGTAAACTCACAGATTTACATATTTTAATAATATTTTAACAAAATATTTACAATATGTAATCATTTAAAAAAAAATTGGAATAAAAAAATAAATTTAGTGTAACAACATTTCAAAATTTGAATATTTTAATTTAAATAAGTACAAAATATTTTTTTTCATATATATATATTGTTTAGAGTTTGCATGTCTGTTACACTGCACCAGATTACCCAGCCATTGATCACATTCTTGCAGATTACATCCACCACTAGAGGGAGCCTAAGAGCTGACTAAGTACTGCTGGTTATAACAGTAATGTCATGGGCTCCCTCTTGTGGTGGCTGCAGATAAGTCATTTTTAGAAAGCACCTTTCGCCAAGTGTTTCATGTTGAACTGGACAAACAACGTAATAGTGGCTGCAGAGCAGATTAAAATATTTATGTTTTTATTTATTTTTTATTTCACCTCTCTGTTTTGGAAATATTAAAGTATTCAAATCAAAGTATTTGCCACCTAATGAGTTATTTTGTTAAGTCCAAGTGGGTGTTATCAGATAGTTTTCACTGGGGGCGTGTATTATTTCTCCCTGTTTGATGATGACCAATCATAAACAGGCAGCAACAAACTGGTGAAAGATCACTCCCCCACAATAACTTAGAGCAGGTTTCTCGGTGTATGAGATGTAATGATTCAGCTCTCAAATCCTTGTCTAACCTCCTGCATGACTAGAAAATGCTCAGAGTAGAGCACAGATAACTTATCGGTTATTTTACAGGAGGAGGAGGTGAGCTGTGACATCACTTATTGTGAATGGTGGATCCTGTGTTATCTACTGTATATAGAGGTGTTATCAGTCATTGTACAGGAGGAGGAGGTGAGCTGTGACATCACCTATTGTGAATGGTGGGTCCTGTGTTATCTACTGTATATAGAGGTGTTATCAGTCATTGTATAGGAGGGAGAGGAGGTGAGCTGTGACATCACCTATTGTGAATGGTGGATCCTGTGTTATCTACTGTATATAGAGATGTTATCTGTCATTATATAGAAGGAGGAGGTAAGCTGTGACATCGCTTATTGTGAATGGTGGATCCTGTGTTATGTACTGTATATAGAGGTGTTATCAGTCATTGTACAGGAGGAGGAGGTGAGCTGTGCCATCACCTATTGTGAATGGTGGATCCTGTGTTATCTACTGTATATAGAGGTGTTATCAGTCATTGTACAGGAAGAGGAGGTGAGCTGTGACATCACCTATTGTGAATGATGGATCCTGTTATCTACCGTATATAGAGGTGTTATCAGTCATTGTACAGGAGGAGGTGAGCTGTGACATCACCTATTGTGAATGGTGGGTCCTGTGTTATCTACTGTATATAGAGGTGTTATCAGTCATTGTACAGGAGGAGGAGGTGAGCTGTAACATCACCTATGGTGAATGGTGGGTCCTGTGTTATCTACGGTATATAGAGGTGTTATCAGTCATTGAACAGGAGGAGGAGGTGAGCTGTGACATCACCTATTGTGAATGGTGGATCCTGTGTTATCTACTGTATAAAGAGGTGTTATCAGTCATTGTACAGGAGGAGGAGGTGAGCTGTGACATCACCTATTGTGAATGGTGGGTCCTGTGTTATCTACTGTATATAGAGGTGTTATCAGTCATTGTATAGGAGGGAGAGGAGGTGAGCTGTGACATCACCTATTGTGAATGGTGGATCCTGTGTTATCTACTGTATATAGAGATGTTATCTGTCATTATATAGAAGGAGGAGGTAAGCTGTGACATCGCTTATTGTGAATGATGGATCCTGTTATCTACCGTATATAGAGGTGTTATCAGTCATTGTACAGGAGGAGGTGAGCTGTGACATCACCTATTGTGAATGGTGGGTCCTGTGTTATCTACTGTATATAGAGGTGTTATCAGTCATTGTACAGGAGGAGGTGAGCTGTAACATCACCTATGGTGAATGGTGGGTCCTGTGTTATCTACGGTATATAGAGGTGTTATCAGTCATTGAACAGGAGGAGGAGGTGAGCTGTGACATCACCTATTGTGGATGGTGGATCCTGTGTTATCTACTGTATATAGAGGTGTATCGTCGCCACCTAGTGTGGGATGTTCTGAGACATTGTGCCTGTTGCAGATTAAATTGTCAAATCCAAATATGTGCACGGAGGAGCCACGCAGATACATTGAGCATCAAGGTAGATATCCGTTTTTTACATCATCGGTGACTAATATATAGGCATTCACGGGACATACATTGTAGCAATATAATTGGCTCAGCTTATCTCTACATATGTGCTGACATTAGCATACATACATCTCATTGACTAAAGTTAATATCTACATCCATCTGAAGAGTTTAGGTGTGGCTCTATCTTTCACTTTCACTTTCGTCGTAGCGATGAAAATGGCACTGTGTGACGGTACCCTTAGTCTGGTTAGACAAAGGAAATCCTTGAGACTCTCAAAACACAGTCAGACTCTATTTTGGAAAGCAAGGAGATGCATGTAGAACAACCAAAATGAAGTCAATATAGATAAATGTAAATTTTGTTTTCACAGGTGTTATCAGTAGTGATAAGCAAGCACTAACATTTTCTAGTGCTTGTTAGGGTACTGTCACACAGTGGCACTTTGATCGCTACGACGGCACGATCTGTGACGTTGCAGTGACGTGTAATTATCGCTCCAGCGTCGTAGACTGCGGTCACACTTTGCAATGCACAACGCTGGAGCGATAATTTCATGACGTATTTGCGATGTAGAAGCCATTGGTTATTATGCGCACATCGTATACAATATCGTACACACCTATGTCACACGATGCAATCATGCCGCCACAGCGGGACATTAGACGACTAAAGAAAGTTTCAAACGTTCTGCTACGACGTACGATTCTCAGCGGGATCCCTGATCGCACTAGCGTGTCAGACACTACGATATCGAATAGATAACGCTGGAACGTCACGAATCGTGCCGTCGTAGCGATCAAAGTGCCGCTGTGTGACAGTACCCTTACTCGAATAGAGCAGGTCGGATCATAAACCCGAGCATTTTTTCACCAGACCACCCCCCCAGGATGCCTGGAGGGCAGGAAAAGCGCTGAAATGGATGGAAACAGCGCTCAAATAGAATGGGAACAGCATGGGGAAGACGCCTGGATGCATCTCTGACTCTCAGGTCGCTGGGAACAATGATGTTAGGGTATTACACCCTGGAAGACACGCAGAGGCGGCCTTAGAAAACCATTTTTTCACATTTTTAAGGAGTGGTACTCCAAGACTGTTAGAGAATATGCACTTGACTTGAATGAAAGTATGACTGTTGAAGTGAAGACTATGTGGATAGTAAAGATCTTGTCACCAAAAGAACAGATGTAGCCCTATAAAGCACTTTGGGTTTTAGCTTGCAGCATCAAGGACTGTAAGGCAATAAACCCTGCCTATATGCTTCTAATGCTAAACTATCCTTTCCCCAGGAGCTGGTCCTGCATTAATAAAGCCTACTACATAAAACATATGCATTATGTGCAAGGGCTGCCAAAAATTAGAAAGAGGGACTGCAATAACCCCTGGAAGACACATAGGAGGACATCAGAAAACTGATTTTCTGACCATTATTAAGGTTGGAGAGTCACCGACTGGTAAAGCATATGCACAACAGTATATGCAAGGGCTGCAAAACATTTACTCCCGGGGGATATACATATATTTATGCAAGAGAATTGTAGCTGTAGGCATCATACACATTCTGAGAAAATTATGTAGTAGGGCATCATACACACCCTGGAAAAATTCATAGCGAGGGTCAGACCAGGAGCCTTAAGATATGTTGGAGGAGGAGCACATGAAAAATCAGAAAATAAGAAATGTATACCCTTGTTTGGGTGGGAAGGAGTGCATGGGAATACCTCGCCACAGTCTTCATCCCAACCCTAACACATCTCTTCAACGTTTCACTTGCAAATGGTGCCTTCCCCTTATCCTTCAAACATGCCTCAATCACACCAACCCTCAAAAAGCCCTCCCTCGACCCATCCTCTGTGTCTAGCTATCAACTGATGTCACTTCTCCCTTATGCCTCAAAACTACTGGAACAACATGTCCATAATAAACTATCCTCCCACCTCTCCTCCTGCTCCCTCTTTGACCAGTTACAATCTGGCTTCCGACCTCATCACTCAACTGAAACTGCGCTAACTAAAGTCACCAATGACCTACTAACAGCCAAGAGCAAGCAACACTACTCTGTCCTCCTTCTCCTAGAACTGTCTTCTGCCTTTGACACTGTGGACCATTCTCTCTTGTTACAGATTCTATCATCTCTTGGCATTACAGATTTGGCCCTATCCTGGATCTCGTCATATCTAACAGACTGGACATTCAGTGTCTCCCTCTCCCACACCACCTCCGCTTCTCGCCCCGTCTGTCGGTGTCCCCCAAGGCTCAGTTCTAGGACCCCTATTCTTCTCCATCTACACTTTCTGCCTGTGACAGCTCATTGAATCCCACGGTTTGCAGTATCATCTCTACGCCGATGACACACAGATCTGTTGTGAAATTGGATTCTGGGCTCCCCCGGTGGCCACTTGTGGAATTGTACTTGTGTGCATCATCCCCTCTGTTCACCTGCTCCTATCAGGATGTGGGAGTCGCTATATAACCTTGCTCCTCTGTCAGTTTCATGCCGGTCAACAATTTAATCAGAAGCCTTTCTGTGCATGTTCCTGCTACTAGACAACTCCCAGCTAAGTTGGACTTTTGTCCTTGTGTGTTTTTGCATTTTGTTCCTGTTCACAGCTGCTGTTTCGTTACTGTGTCTGGAAAGCTCTTGTGAGCGGAAATTGCCACTCTGGTGTTATGAGTTAATGCTAGAGTCTTAAAGTAATTTCTGGATGGTGTTTTGATAGGGTTTTCTGCTGACCATGAAAGTGCCCTTTCTGTCTTCTTTCTATCTAGTAAGCGGACCTCGATTTTTGCTAAACCTATTTTCATACTACGTTTGTCATTTCATCTAAAATCACCGCCAATATATGTGGGGGCCTCTGTCTGCCTTTTGGGAAAATTTCTCTAGAGGTGAGCCAGGACTGTCTTTTCCTCTGCTAGGATTAGGTAGTTCTCCGGCTGGCGCTGGGCATCTAGGGATAAAAAAACGTAGGCATGCTACCCGGCCACTTCTAGTTGTGCGGCAGGTTTAGTTCATGGTCAGTATAGTTTCCATCTTCCAAGAGCTAGTTCTCATATATGCTGGGCTATGTTCTCTCGCCATTGAGAATCATGACAGTTTGACCGGTCCAAAAAAAAGGGTTAAATTACTGGCTGAGAAAGGAGAGAAAAAAGAAGTCTGCTACAATTTTTTTTTTTTTTTTTTTTTTTCCCTCTAGTTCTGAGTGTGCTCTTAATTGAATCACTTGCTAGTCTGCCTATACTGCAGCCTTCCTCTCTTTCTCTCCTTCTTATCCTTGAATGGCTCTGTGTTCACCTGTTTCTAATGGATCTTCAGAGTGTAGCTACAGGTTTGAATAATCTCGCCACAAAGGTACAAAATTTGCAAGATTTCGTTGTTCATGCACCTATGTCTGAGCCTAGAATTCCTTTGCCTGAATTCTTCTCGGGGAATAGATCTCACTTTCAAAATTTTAAAAATAATTGCAAATTGTTTTTGTCCCTGAAGTCTCGCTCTGCCGGAGACCCTGCACAGCAGGTCAGGATTGTAATTTCCTTGCTCCGGGGCGACCCTCAAGACTGGGCTTTTGCATTGGCACCAGGGGATCCTGCGTTGCTCAATGTGGATGCGTTTTTTCTGGCCTTGGGGTTGCTTTATGAGGAACCTCATTTAGAGCTTCAGGCGGAAAAGGCCTTGATGTCCTTGTCTCAGGGGCAAGATGAAGCTGAAATATACTGCCAAAAATTCCGCAAATGGTCTGTGCTTACTCAGTGGAATGAGTGCGCCCTGGCGGCGATTTTCAGAGAAGGTCTCTCTGATGCCATTAAGAATGTTATGGTGGGGTTCCCTGTGCCTGCGAGTCTGAATGAGTCCATGACGATGGCTATTCAGATCGATAGGCGTCTGCGGGAGCGCAAACCTGTGCACCATTTGGCGGTGTCTACTGAGAAAACGCCAGAAAATATGCAATGTGATAGAATTCTGTCCAGAAGCGAGCGGCAGAATTTTAGACGAAAAAATGGGTTGTGCTTCTATTGTGGTGATTCAACTCATGTTATATCAGCATGCTTTAAGCGTACTAAGAAGCCTGACAAGTCTGTTTCAATTAGCACTTTACAGTCTAAGTTTATTCTATCTGTGACCCTGATTTGTTCTTTGTCATCTATTACCGCGGACGCCTATGTCGACTCTGGCGCTGCTTTGAGTCTTATGGATTGGTCCTTTGCCAAACGCTGTGGGTATGATTTGGAGCCATTGGAGGCTCCGATACCTCTGAAAGGGATTGACTCCACCCCATTGGCTAGTAATAAACCACAATACTGGACACAAGTGACTATGCGTGTTAATCCGGATCACCAGGAGGTTATTCGCTTTCTGGTGCTGTATAATCTACATGATGTTTTGGTGCTGGGATTGCCATGGCTGCAATCTCATAACCCAGTCCTCGACTGGAGAGCTATGTCTGTGCCTGAACACGCGGCTATGCGAGAATATATAAAGGAGTCCTTGGAAAAGGGACATATTCGTCCTTCGTCATCTCCCTTAGGAGCCGGTTTTTTTTTTGTGTCTAAGAAAGACGGCTCTTTGAGGCCGTGTATTGATTATCGACTTTTGAATAAAATCACGGTTAAATATCAATATCCGTTACCACTGCTTACTGATTTGTTTGCTCGTATAAAGGGGGCCAAGTGGTTCTCTAAGATTGATCTCCGTGGGGCGTATAATTTGGTGCGAATCAAGCAGGGGGATGAGTGGAAAACCGCATTTAATACGCCCGAGGGCCATTTTGAGTATTTGGTGATGCCTTTTGGTCTTTCAAATGCCCCTTCAGTCTTCCAGTCCTTTATGCATGACATTTTCCGCGATTATTTGGACAAATTTATGATTGTGTATCTGGATGATATTCTGATTTTTTCGGATGACTGGGACTCTCATGTCCAGCAGGTCAGGAGGGTTTTTCAGGTTTTGCGGTCTAATTCCTTGTGTGTGAAGGGTTCTAAGTGTGTTTTTGGGGTTCAAAAGATTTCCTTCTTGGGATACATTTTTTCCCCCTCTTCCATCGAGATGGATCCTGTCAAGGTTCAGGCTATTGGTGATTGGACGCAACCCTCTTCTCTTAAGAGTCTTCAGAAATTTTTGGGCTTTGCTAACTTTTATCGTCGATTTATTGCTGGTTTTTCTGATGTTGTAAAACCATTGACTGATTTGACTAAGAAGGGTGCTGATGTTGCTGATTGGTCCCCTGATGCTGTGGAGGCCTTTCGGGAGCTCAAGCGCCGCTTTTCTTCCGCCCCAGTGTTGCGTCAGCCTGATGTTGCTCTTCCTTTTCAGGTTGAGGTCGACGCTTCTGAAATCGGAGCTGGGGCGGTGTTGTCGCAGAGAAGTTCCGACTGCTCCGTGATGAGACCTTGTGCTTTTTTTTCCCGTAAATTTTCGCCCGCCGAGCGGAATTATGATATTGGGAATCGGGAGCTTTTGGCCATGAAGTGGGCTTTTGAGGAGTGGCGTCACTGGCTTGAGGGGGCCAGACATCAGGTGGTGGTATTGACTGACCACAAAAATTTAATTTACCTTGAGTCTGCCAGGCGCCTGAATCCTAGACAGGCGCGCTGGTCGTTGTTTTTCTCTCGGTTTAATTTTGTGGTGTCTTACCTACCGGGTTCTAAGAATGTTAAGGCGGATGCCCTTTCTAGGAGTTTTGAGCCTGACTCCCCTGGTAATTCTGAGCCCACAGGTATCCTTAAAGATGGAGTGATATTGTCTGCCGTTTCTCCAGACCTGCGGCGGGCCTTGCAGGAGTTTCAGGCGGATAGACCTGATCGTTGCCCACCTGGTAGACTGTTTATTCCTGATGATTGGACCAGTAGAGTCATCTCTGAGGTTCATTCTTCTGCGTTGGCAGGTCATCCTGGAATCTTTGGTACCAGGGATTTGGTGGCAAGGTCCTTCTGGTGGCCTTCCCTGTCACGAGATGTGCGAGGCTTTGTGCAGTCTTGTGACGTTTGTGCTCGGGCCAAGCCTTGTTGTTCTCGGGCTAGTGGATTGTTGTTACCCTTGCCTATCCCGAAGAGGCCTTGGACGCACATCTCGATGGATTTTATTTCGGATCTGCCTGTTTCTCATAAGATGTCTGTCATCTGGGTGGTGTGTGACCGTTTCTCTAAGATGGTCCATCTGGTTCCCTTGCCTAAGTTGCCTTCTTCTTCCGAGTTGGTTCCTCTGTTTTTTCAAAATGTTGTTCGTTTGCATGGTATTCCGGAGAATATCGTTTCTGACAGAGGGACCCAATTCGTGTCTAGATTTTGGCGGGCATTCTGTGCTAGGATGGGCATAGATTTGTCTTTTTCGTCTGCTTTCCATCCTCAGACTAATGGCCAGACCGAGCGGACTAATCAGACCTTGGAGACATATTTGAGGTGTTTTGTGTCTGCGGATCAGGATGATTGGGTTGCTTTTTTGCCTTTGGCGGAGTTCGCCCTCAATAATCGGGCCAGCTCTGCCACCTTGGTGTCCCCGTTTTTCTGTAATTCGGGGTTTCATCCTCGATTTTCCTCCGGTCAAGTGGAATCTTCGGATTGTCCTGGAGTGGATGCTGTGGTGGAGAGGTTGCATCAGATTTGGGGGCAGGTGGTGGACAATTTGAAGTTGTCCCAGGAGAAGACTCAGCTTTTTGCCAACCGCCGTCGTCGTGTTGGTCCTCGGCTTTGTGTTGGGGACTTGGTGTGGTTGTCTTCTCGTTTTGTCCCTATGAGGGTTTCTTCTCCTAAGTTTAAGCCTCGGTTCATCGGCCCGTACAAGATATTGGAGATTCTTAACCCTGTGTCCTTCCGTTTGGACCTCCCTGCATCCTTTTCGATTCATAATGTTTTTCATCGGTCATTGTTGCGCAGGTATGAGGTACCGGCTGTGCCTTCCGTTGAGCCTCCTGCTCCGGTGTTGGTTGAGGGTGAGTTGGAGTACGTTGTGGAAAAGATCTTGGACTCTCGTGTTTCCAGACGGAAACTCCAGTATCTGGTCAAATGGAAGGGATACGGTCAGGAGGATAATTCTTGGGTCACTGCCTCTGATGTTCATGCCTCCGATCTTGTCCGTGCCTTTCATAGGGCTCATCCTGATCGCCCTGGTGGTTCTGGTGAGGGTTCGGTGCCCCCTCCTTGAGGGGGGGGTACTGTTGTGAAATTGGATTCTGGGCTCCCCCGGTGGCCACTTGTGGAATTGTACTTGTGTGCATCATCCCCTCTGTTCACCTGCTCCTATCAGGATGTGGGAGTCGCTATATAACCTTGCTCCTCTGTCAGTTTCATGCCGGTCAACAATTTAATCAGAAGCCTTTCTGTGCATGTTCCTGCTACTAGACAACTCCCAGCTAAGTTGGACTTTTGTCCTTGTGTGTTTTTGCATTTTGTTCCTGTTCACAGCTGCTGTTTCGTTACTGTGTCTGGAAAGCTCTTGTGAGCGGAAATTGCCACTCTGGTGTTATGAGTTAATGCTAGAGTCTTAAAGTAATTTCTGGATGGTGTTTTGATAGGGTTTTCTGCTGACCATGAAAGTGCCCTTTCTGTCTTCTTTCTATCTAGTAAGCGGACCTCGATTTTTGCTAAACCTATTTTCATACTACGTTTGTCATTTCATCTAAAATCACCGCCAATATATGTGGGGGCCTCTGTCTGCCTTTTGGGAAAATTTCTCTAGAGGTGAGCCAGGACTGTCTTTTCCTCTGCTAGGATTAGGTAGTTCTCCGGCTGGCGCTGGGCATCTAGGGATAAAAAAACGTAGGCATGCTACCCGGCCACTTCTAGTTGTGCGGCAGGTTTAGTTCATGGTCAGTATAGTTTCCATCTTCCAAGAGCTAGTTCTCATATATGCTGGGCTATGTTCTCTCGCCATTGAGAATCATGACACAGATCTACCTGTCTAGATCTGACATCACCTCCTTACTGACCGAAATCCCACAATGGCTGTCCGCTATTTCATCCTTCTTTTCTGCTCCCTTTATAAAACTAAGCATGGACAAAACAGAATTCATAATTTTTCCCCCATCTCACTCTACCCCTTTCCCCAGTCCCGCATGCTCGGTGCCTCGGGGTGATCCTCGACTCTGCCCTCTCTTTCAAGCCACATATCCAAGCCCTTGTCTCCTCCTGCAGTCTCCAACTCAAAAACATTTGCCGGATCTGTACATTCCTTGACCAAGAAACTGCAAAAATGCTCGTGCACGCCCTCATCATCTCCTGCCTTGACTACGGCAACCTCCTACTCTCTAGCATCCCCTCTAGAACTCTTGCACCACTCCAATCTATCCTAAACTCTGCTGCCCAACTAATCAACCTGTCTCCCCTTTAATCCCCAGCCTCTCCTCTTTGCCAAGACCTTCACTGGCTTCTTATTGTCCAGAGGCTCCAGTTCAAAACCCTTACCACGATATACAACCACAACCACAACCTGTCTCTTCCATACATCTGTGACATGGTCTCCCGCTACTTACCTACACGCAACCTTCGATCATCCAAAATATCTCCTTCTCTAATCCCCTCTTATCTCTTCTTCCCACAACTGCATACAAGACTTCTCCCGTTTTTCACCCATACTCTGGAACTCTCTACCCCAACACATCAGACTTTCGCCTACCACGGAAACTTTCAAAAGGAACTTGAAGACTCACTTTTCCGACAAGCCTACAGTGATCCTCAGTCTACTGAACCGCCGCACGGCCAGCTCTACCCTCTCCTAGTGTATCCTCACCGATCCCCTGTAGACTGTGAGCCCTCGCGGGCAGGGTCCTCCCTCCTTCTGTACTTGTGTGTGCCTTGTATTGCTCATGTTTATTGTACTTGTCTATGTATGCCCCTTTTTTCACATGTAAAGCGTCATGGAATAAATGGCGCTATAAAAATGAATAAGGGTATGTGCACATGTAGTTTTGATTTGAAAAATCCGCAGGTAAATGGCACTGAGTTTTACCTGTGGATTTACTGCGGATTTACTGCAGATTTTGTGAGGATTCCACCTGCGGTTTTACACCTGCGGATTCCTATTATTGAGCAGGTGTAAACCGCTGCGGAATGTAACCCGCAGCGTTTCCACGCATTTTTTTCCGCAGCATGGGCACAGCGGATTGCGTTTTCCATAGGTTTACATTGTACTGTAAACGCATGGAAAGCTGTTGTGGACCCGCAGCTTCAGATCCGCTGCGGATCCGCAGCAAAATCTGCAACGTGTGCACATAGCCTTATAATAATAACAATAATACACCAGGAAAAAAGGAACATTTTTGTTAACTTTATGTTCTGCTGCTGTCATCCGGTGGGGTTGAGAAGTCTTGGCCAATCCAGGCCTTGTTCATTTGATAAAAGTTAGCCTGTCAGCATTTCCAGTTGACAGTCGGATGCACCTATCAGTTATTATGCCCCTGGCAGCACTGTAAACCCGTTATTACAAAATGTTATTGGCAGGGAAGATCAGCACCTCCAAGGCATAGAGGGACAGTTCATGCTACTCGCCCAGCTTAGACACCCAATAGTTCTACGGCACAGAGAAATCACGGAGGACTCGGCTACGTACTCCTTCAGCATCTTCAAATATGTTTCCCTCCTTGTCAGAGTATTATTATTATAATAATAATTATAATAATAATAATTATTATTATTATAATAATATCAGGGACTGGGCACTGGGAGGGTCTAATGAAACTGTCCCAGACCTTTGATAGTGTTCCCCTACCTCTGTTGGACCTGCTGTGTGTCTCCCTCGTCTCTACTCCTTGGTTGTCCAAAGAACTTGCCAGCATTGCAAGATGGGAATTTTTTGACGAATTTTACAACTGAGGCCTTCTGGTATTACACCATTTTACTAACCCTCGCCACTGCAGGAAGGAGAGATGGAAAGTTCTCATTGTAGCGTGGGTCAAGCAGTGTGAGCAACCAGAAATCAATGTTGACCAAAATGCGTGTCAGAGAAAAGGCAGCAAGACATAAAGTCAGTCATAAAGTCTCGTCCTCTTCCTCATCCCTCTCCTCCTCCTCCACCTCCTCTTCCTCATCCCTCTCTACCTCCTCTTCAGCCCATCAACACTGAACAGATGGGATGAAGCTGGTGTGGCTAGTACCTTCTGTAGTGTGGGTAACTGTGAAGACACGGGGGTCAGTGGGTGCTCTGGTCCGCTAGCCAAAACCTCATGGACCAGGAATCATCCCACAGAACGCCCACCCTCCTATTACTGTGGGCATAGTACTACTCAGACAACACAGAGTGAGGGTAAAATAGTGTGGCAATGCTCTATTGAACCACAAAACAGACAAATAGCACATAGAACAGTCCCAGCAAAATACCCCAAGAAGGTGCAAAATTACAGTCTCACCCTTCTGCTGACTTGTCAAGATAAGAGCAGCTGTGACTTCAGAGCTTCCAGGGCTGACTGCCCCACCTGTGGCACACACAGAGATGAGGTAACAACAAGCTTAGGAAGCTGACAGACCATTGAAGTACAAGGCCAGATGACCAGACTGTCATAACCTGGCTTCTCCGAACATCTCCATGGAACCAGGTGACCGGTGGGTCCCATTCCTGGCCTTCCTAAATGTATCTATGGGGCTTAGGTGACCAGTGGGTCCAAATCCTGACTACCCCAAATGTATCCACAGGTTCAATGATGGTCAATGGAGCCGATCTGGAATCGATCTGAATCAACTCGCATTATTTGATTTTTTAATCTATTTGCATAGTTTTTCCTCATCTGTTTAGCCAGTGAACAAGTTAACTGGCCTGGACAATGTGTAATCAACATATCAGCAAACATAATTTATCCTGTGTCTCTAGTCATCCAAGATAACAGCACAATATGTTACATAAAATGTCAACTTACAAGTTAATATTTTAGCAGTCCCATCAGCCAACGCCAGTGACCGGAGGTAAACTTTTTACCTATGATCACAGGAGGGGGAGAAGGTAAGCTGTGATATCACCTATTGTGAATGCTGGATCCAAGATTATATACTGTATATAGAGGTGTTATTAGCCATTGTACATGAGGAGGAGGTGAGCTGTGACATCACCTATTGTGACTGGTGGATCCTGTGTTATCTACTGTATATAGAGGTGTTATCAGTCATTGTACAGGAGGAGGAGGTGAGCTGTGACATCATTTATTGTGAATGGTGGATCCTGTGTTATCTACTGTATACAGAGGTGTTATCTGTCATTGTACAGGAGGAGGAGGTGAGCTGTGACATCACCTATTGTGAATGCTGGATCCAAGATTATATACTGTATATAGAGGTGTTCTTAGCCATTGTACATGAGGAGGAGGTGAGCTGAGACATCACCTATTGTGAGTGGTGGATTCTGTGTTATCTACTGTATACAGAGGTGTTATCAGTCATTGTACAGGAGGTGGTGGGTTAGCACAGTGATCGTGTTATTTACACCAAATTGGACAGGTAGTTACAGAACATAGTTCCTACTGCTCCCTCTAGTGGTGACCTTTGTGCATACATTTTGCAACAATCAGTAAAATTACTTTTATAAGTTATTGGCTCCATTCTAATGTGGATATCTGTCCTACACTTTTTTACATTTCTACATTTCTTTGACTTTTATTCAATCCATTAAGAAAATTCCAGGCTGACTGTATAATGTTACCCCGGCTGCCCCCATCTCTTTCCATTCCCCTGATCTAAGCTGTTCTTACCATTCAGCTCCTCTGCTGCAGGACCACCGTCATTGAGGAAGCTGACCGACATACTAGTGCGATACCGTCATAGCTGAAATAAATGCTTATTAAGAGCTGAGGGTAGAGGTGACTTCATGCTAAGAGGAGCAGTGACATAACCGGAGAGATACTTGTGGCTGCGGATGTGAAGGAGCTGAGGACGTGGATGCTGTGCCAGAATGACTTATTTGTGGTAAATGGTTCCACTTCGGCAATGGATCCAATCTCTACAAACATTGTTTTGAATGGAAATTAATAGCATAGAACAATATTGCTTTTACAGAGCGTAACTGATCCTCAGTCTAAACATCAGGAAGGACAGGAACTTCCATGCTTTAAATAGTTTATGTACTAGGGGCTGGGGCTGGATGGACTAAGCCGTGCTTCTGGAGAGGTATTGTTAAGCCATCCTCTAATTATTTTAGGATTTATGTCTATGTTCTGTTCAAATTTTAATCAAATTCTGTATCCACACATCGCCACCTAGTGGTCAGTTTTTCATAATTAAAATATCTTAATATCTGTTTCTTGCTTCTTCAGAGCTGCTCCTACTTAAGGCAGTTAGTTACCTGTTACCAGATTTCAACATGCAAACTGGAAAGATTATTAACTAGATCAATTGAACCTGATGAGGCTGGTGTACTTACTTACTATAAAAAATGCATGTAAGAATGGTTGTTTAATCCTTTTTGAAAGGATATCTACCCACCTGGATTGATTGACATATCCTCATTGTCTTTCCTTTCTGTTGCACCTATTCTGATTGCTAGCCCTCAGTGTAATTCTTCCCTGCCACTGATTCTCCATTCACCAACAGTAGCTTTATGAACAGCTCCTCAACATCCCTCCTCCCTGCTGCTGATTCTCTGTTCACCTAGCTTTATGAACAGCTCCTCAACATCCCTCCTCCCTGCTACTGATTCTCTGTTCACCTAGCTTTATGAACAGCTCCTCAACATCCCTCCTCCCTGCTGCTGATTATCCGTTCACCTAGGTTTACGAACAGCTCCTCAACATCCCTCCTCCCCACTGCTGATTGTCTGCTCACCTAGCTTTATGAACAGCTTCTGACCTCCCTCCTTCCCGCTCCTGATTATCTGTTCACTTAGCTTTAGGAACAGTTCCTCAACATCCCTCCTCCCCACTGCAGATTCTGTGTTCGCCTAGCTTTATGAACAGCTCCTCAACATTCCTCCTCCCTGTTGCTGATTCTCTGTTCACCTAGCTTTATGAACAGCTCCTCAACATCCCTTCTCCCTGCTGCTGATTCTCTGTTCACCTAGCTTTATGAACAGCTCTTCAACATCCCTCCTCCCTGCTGCTGATTTTCTGTTCACCTAGCTTTATGAACAGCTCTTCAACATCCCTCCTCCCTGCTGCTGATTCTCCGTTAACCTAGCTTTATGAACAGCTCTTCAACATCCCTCCTCCCTGCTGCTGATTTTCTGTTCACCTAGCTTTATGAACAGCTCTTCAACATCCCTCCTCCCTGCTGCTGATTCTCCATTAACCTAGCTTTATGAACAGCTCTTCAACATCCCTCCTCCCTGCTGCTGATTCTCTGTTCACCTTGCTTTATGAGCAGCTCTTCAACATCCTTCCAACCTGCTGCTGATTCTCCGTTAACCTAGCTTTATGAACAGCTCAACATCCCACCTCCCTGCTGCTGATTCTCCGTTAACCTAGCTTTATGAACAGTTCCTCAACATCCCTCCTCCCTGCTGCTGATTATCCGTTCACCTAGCTTTACGAGCAGCTCCTCAACATCCCTCCTCCCCACTGCTGATTCTCTGTTCACCTAGCTTTATGAACAGCTTCTCAACATCCCTCCTTCCTGCTGCTGATTATCTGTTCACTTAGCTTTAGGAACAGTTCCTCAACATCCCTCCTCCCCACTGCAGATTCTCTGTTCGCCTAGCTTTATGAACAGCTCCTCAACATCCCTCCTCCCTGTTGCTGATTCTCTGTTCACCTCGCTTTATGAACAGCTTCTCAACATCCCTCCTGCTTGCAGCTGATTCTCTGTTCACCTAGCTTTATGAACAGCTCCTTAACATCCCTCTTTCCTGCTGCTGATTCTCTGTTCAACTCGTGGAGCACCCGCCAGGACCGTGGGTTACTCGGTACCAGATCGGACGGTTCTTAATGGGGTTTGTCACGGCAGCAGTGACCCGGTCTGTGGCGCTGAAAGTCCAATAAAAGTCAATTACAGGGGAGATAAAGTTTATGGGGAGATTAGTTTGTGACGCCACCCATGGTGTTTGGCAATAAGGAAAATGGCCAACACTGCAGTTAAGGTCCACTGGGGCAGTTGGTGATTCAGCAGAGATGTTACAGCCTTCCACGGGTAGAGCTAGGCCCCAGGGCAGTTAAGGAATTAAAGTCAATGACGGTGAATGTTGTATTGCATGGCAGATGACGCAGCAATAATTCAGAGGACACAGCAGGGTGCAGTTTCCACACTTTACTCACAGTTGTTATATGCAATCCCCAGCCAAGTGCTGTGTCCTCTGAGTCTGTGGTCCAGTCATCTCAGGTAATTTGGGGTACACTTTGCCATAACCCCCCTTATGTTCCTTCTCTGGCCGTCTCTCTGCTCTGGCTCCCACCTCTCCTGCCCCACTACTCACACACAGTGTCCCAAGCCAGCAGCCTCAGGTTCTGTCAGGCGACATCCTCTTAGTCCTCTTGACCCTATGTGGCTCCCTTTTCAGCGAATGTGCGTGGATGTGGCTGTGGCACATAAAGATGCCACAGCCTCCGGTTTGCTAGCTGAGCTTTGTAGTTCCTCAAATAGTCTGGGACCGGTCCCCAACTGCGTCCTGGTCCTTCCACCCAATTATGGTTGGTGTGGATTCGGGTGCCACGGGGCGGATTCTTCGCTTCCCGTGCTCCTAGGACCCCTTCTTTCTCTATTCGCTCTTCTCTAGTCTTGGGAAGAGCTCCTCATTCCTCCAGTCCCCTCCACAAAACTCCACACTGATTGCTAACTCCTCCCTCTTGGCTCCATGACAACCACTCTAACTGTCTCTCTCTCCACCCACACCCTCTACACAGTTCCTCCCTGTCCTTGAGAGGTCTAGTGTTGGGTGCTAGTGTGTGGGTCCTGGGCAGTGCCCCCCTCCTTACCTGAGAGTACCACACCTCTGGCTGAGCTGCAGTACCTTTGTGGCGACTGGACCCTCAGGGGCACCATATTCCCCCCTCCCTGTTAAACACAGCATGTCCACACGCTGGAACAGAGTAATATAAAATGTTAAAAACATGCAAATATTTTCTGAATTGCAATTCAACATGTAAAAAAGTTAAACGGGTAACTATTTCTTCCCTTTATGGGTATTGTACTTGAACGTTACAAAAAAATAACAGTAATCTAAAACAGAGCATTACTTTCAATAAAACTCTCCCAATCAAGTTCAATAAATTACAGTGAGGTCCAGAGCCAGGTACTCTCCTCACTGTCCTTAGTGCAATATGGGGGAACCCATCTCAGACCCCCAACGTAGGCCTGGGTGTGGTTACAGGGCATAGCTGGTCACCTCGTTGGACCACTTTTTCGGCCACGCCAGAGAGTTTTTGTTCTTTGGTCTTATGTAAAAGATATAGAGTGTCCCACTGGCACTCTAAATGTTTAATGTAAAACCAACAAGGAGCACATTAAGATGTGCTAACTATGTAGAAGGAAGTTCTGGTCACTCACTGTCCATGACCACTTTGTCTCTTTAAATCAGCATGACCTAACTCTTTATCCTTAATAAGACCTAACACATTGTCCTTCAACAAGATTTAACATAACCTAAAACGTATGACTCTACATCTTGCTGAATGACAAAAATCTCACAGAGCATCTCGGGCTCCTTGATGAACCCCCAGCCTTTCTTCAGCCTAAAGGAAACCACGGTGACCTGCCTCAGCGAACCCAGGTCAGCGTATCTGGCTATGAGGGCCTGGGTCTTGGCCTCCCTGTTCCTGTCCTCCATGGCCCTCCGCTGGGCTTCGCGCTCTTCCTTCTCCTGCTCACACTTGAGCACCTGCTGCTGGCAATATTCTTCCCAGCTAATGGTCTCCACATGGCCCCCCTCCGTTTGGGCCTCCCCAGGAAACCCCATCAAATCAGTTCCCGTGTGTTCCCAGCGGAACGCCACCCATCCCCCGCGCACCTCCCGGGGAATATGATTAGGCTGTAGCGGCACCGCCAGTCGGTCCCCAACATCTGGTGTCTGGTCCCAGGCTAGATTTTTGCGTGCTTGGCCAGGTTTGAGAGCTGACGGGGGTGTCAGTGGGCCTACCAGGGTTGGTCACAGTACCTGCATCCATTGTTTTTCCCACACTGGCTTCCTCCGCTGGGGTCAGGGATGCTGGTTGCAAGACCGCCTGCCGCTCACACACTTTATCCACCAAGGCCTCCTTCTACTCCGACACTGCGGTGATCTGCGACCTCAGAGCTGGTGGCTCAGCTCCTCCACCTCCACTCCAAGGAACTCCGGGTCCATGGTAGGCAGCTGTTCTTGGTTCCCATCCTGCTGGCTGGGGGAGTCCACCACTTCGACCACACACTCCGGGCAACCACTGCTCGCTATTTTGCTTGCTGGGTTGTTCCTTGTTGCATCCACGTGCTGTTCCCACTCTCTTCTTCATGGGCCGACCTGCTTTTTCTTTCTCTTCCCTCCATCCTAGACTAGGAGGTGGATCTCCGTCGCTGACTGACATGTTCTCAGTGCAGAGAAGTATCTACAATGGGTGGGCGTGGTTTCTGCGCCTTTCCTCCAGGTTCCGCCCATGATGACACGCCTCTTTTCCCGTGCGCCATGTACCACAATAATGGCGGCGATTTTACAGTTCAATAAAGTCCATGGCACACAGTACCCGCTGGTACCGGGCTGTGATATCCAGTACCTCTGTGGCGACTGGACCCTCAGGGGTGCCACACTAGCTTTATGAACAGCTCCTCAACATCACTCCTCCCTGCTGCTGATTCTCTGTTCACCTAGCTTTATGAACAGCTTCTCAACATCCCTCCTCCCTGCTGCTGATTCTCCGTAAACCTAGCTTTATGAACAGCTCCTAAACATCCCTCCTTCCTGCTGCTGATTCTCTGTTGACCTAGCTTTATGAACAGCTCCTCAACATTCCTCCTCCCTGCTGCTGATTTTGTTCACCTAGCTTTATGAACAGCTTCTCAATATCCCTACTCCCTGCTGCTGATTATACATTTACCTAGCTTTATGAAGAGCTCCTCAACATCCCTCCTCTTTGCTGCTGATTCTCTGTTCACCTAGCTTTATGAACAGTTCCTCAACATCCCTCCTCCCTGCTGCTGATTCTCTGTTCACCTTGCTTTTATGAACAGCTTTCAACATCCCTCCTCCCTGCTGCTGATTATCTGTTCACCTAGCTTTATGAACAGCTCCTCAACATCCCTCCTCCCCACTGCTGATTCTCTGTTCACCTAGCTTTATTAGCAGCTCTTTAACATCCCTCCTCCCTGCTGCTGATTCTCTGTTCACCTAGCTTTATTAACAACTCCTCAACATCCCTCCTCCCTGCTGCCGATTCTCCGTTGACCTAGCTTTATGAACAGCTCCTCAACATCCCTGATTTTGTTCACCTAGCTTTATGAACAACTTCTCAATATCCCTACTCACTGCTGCTGATTATACATTCACCTCACTTTATGAATAGCTCCTCAACATCCCTCCTCCCTGCTGCCGATTCTCCGTTGACCTAGCTTTATGAACAGGTCCTCAACATGAATCTCAGCAGCAGGAAGGAGGGACACTGTGGGCTGGCAATCAGGCTGGATGGAGGGAGATTCAGCAGCAGTGAGGCGGTGCATTGAGGATCTGTCAGTCTGGCTTGAACAAGAGATTCAGAAATATAGGACATTTTAAATGGTTCACTTACTTTTTGCAGCATGTAAGTCTGTTAAAGAGAAATATTGCGTTTAAATTTTATAAATGTTAGTAGTTTCTTTTTTATGTTAAAACCTTCTCTTACAGCATGTGTGTGTGTGTGTGTGTGTGTGTGTGTGTGTGTGTGTGTGTGTGTGTGTGTGTGTGTGTGTATGTTAAAGATACAGATGGGGAAAATTGTGGTAAATTTCTGTGCTGCTGAATCACTAGAATTCCAGAAGTATTAGTACATGTGACTTTATTATTATTATCTCCTGGAAGTGATAGAGTTCAAGTATCACCTCTAGAGTGAGGGAAGTTGCAATACCTCTCTATTTTCAAGCAATAATTAAATTACTCTGCTTATTCTGTTCCAGTCTATACAGCAAAATGAAAATGACAGCTGCAAACAAAGGAAATGTCTGCTTATTGTGATTGGAATAAAAAAAAGCAGAAGAAATGGCCTAGACTTTGCTTCTAGCCCATGACTGGCACAAGATACAGATATGGCTTAGAAAAAAATAAAAACTTTTTGGCAATTATATGGTAAATGTCCAGTTTTTCTTCCCAGAAGCTAAACTTTAATTTGAACTATCCACCCAGTGACAGGCTAAAAAAATGCTAAGTTTAGTCTTTGAGCCTCATTTTCTACGAAAAGGGTAGTCATACTGCCCTCTCCTCATCAGGGGCCACATTTCTCCCGATCACAATATACTGATTTCCATTACCAACTCCAACAAATAGCTTCTTCAGAGAACAAGGGGACTTGATATCTAGCGCCACCTATTGGATGTAGGAATCCTATGTGAATAGTATCATGCAGAGATACAGGTGCTTCTCACAAAATTAGAATATCATCAAATAATTTATTTCGGTTCTTCAATACAAAAAGTGAATCTCTTATATTCTATAGAGTCATTACAAACAGAGTGATCTATTTCAAGTGTTTATTTCTGTTAATGTTGATGATTATGGCTTACAGCCATTGAAAACCCAAAAGTCATAGTGCAGCGCCCCAGGGTCCTGGTCGTTGCAGCAATGATTCTCCTCTAGGGGAGAGTGATGTTATGTTTGGAGGCAATAAAGGAAATCTCTTTACCAGGTACCACAAACATACAACACATTTCATACTCCAATCCACCAGGGGGGAGCTATGCTCCTATTTATTAGGGCACTCTTCACGCTTAGGTAAAACTGGTGGCCTGGAGAGGAAGTTAGGCAGTTGCTGGCTGATCTTTGCTCAGGTAGTTGGTCCCTGACAGGGGTGGGAGCCTGTCAGAGGCCCAGACAGAGGGACACGGAGCTGCGCCTGCCCTGAGTGCGGCAGTTCCTAAGAAAGGACACGAAAACAGAATTGTAGAGAGTGAGAAGAAGTCATAGCAAAGGAGTGGATACCAGAAGGAGTTCTGCCCTACACAGGCTGCCTCCTTCTGAGGCACAGGATCCAGGTAGCCGGAACACCGAGGGAGCAACAGTCCTTTATGCCTGCTCCAGAGACCGGCAGGACAGCTAATTGCAAGTTACTGATCCGCCCTATACCCAGGAGGCAGAGTGGCACCCACGAGAGGCCGAGGCATGATAGAGTCCCTGTAAAAAGCCTCAAGCCACCGGTCATATGGGTTTGTCCTATCCATCTGGGGGGGACAGAGAGAGAGACATAACATCTGCAACATATGTGAGGACCTTATGAGAGGCTTAGCAGTAAGGTACTACAACACCAAGGCACAAGAGGAAGGCTACTGATTTCCACCTGGATAAGGGGACTTTGGATTTGCCTCCAAACTGGCTGGACTCTGCCTAGCCTGTGATCCGGTTGTAATAATTATAGGGGATAACTCAGGAGACTCTTTGCGTGGAACAAGACAACTACAGGACACAGTTTTATAAGTGGTAAAGTCTATATTATCACACGGTGATTCAAACAGGTGCAGAGAGAAACTCAAGTCCACAACACTTGGTGCAAATAATAAACGCAGTTTAGCAGTCAATAGGAAACTTCAGAGGAAAATGCAATCAAGCAGAAAGTCTATGAAGCACAGTTATTCTTGAGGATACTTGACACGAATAAATCCTTGTCTTAGTCCAGGCACAGATAGATATGCTTATTAGGCAGTTCAAATCATATCTTAGCTCAACCAGGGAGGCCTGGTTAATAGTCTCAGGTTATTGCAAAGCAGAAACAGCTTACATGACCAGCAAATGCAGATGGAAGTAAACACGAACAGCAGATGAAGGAGGATTACTGGAAACTGGTGTATGCAGCAGGAACTCAGAGCAGAGTAGCAGGATCACCACACAGGTTCACAGGAGCAGGTGTATAGCCAGGGAGTAATCAGAGGTCAGGAGCTGGATGCAAGGCAGAATACTCTAGCACAGACCGAGGCTGGGGTGGAGTTTTATAGCAGGAAGGCACGGTGCACATGAGACCAAAGACGCCATCTTGGAAAACGGCAGTAATGCACAAAAGGTAAAAAATGTTCTGAGTCCTGACACCGGTGCTCTGGACTGTGGATGCCGAAGCCTTCAGTAAAAAGGTAAAGAGACTGCAACCTTGTGTCCTCATTCTTCACTGCGCCTCTCACCATCCACCATCTACACACTGGGAAGCCCTGGGGACATACTTCACCTGTGGGAAGGTATACCATCCAGCTGCCATAGCATCACCCCAGCGGACCCCTTAGCAGCGTCGGTCACCCTGACCGAATACCACAGGTGGCGTCACGAACATTTCCCCCTTAAAGACCTTTCCCTTTATACACAGACGTCCCGAGGGCCACGAACCGGGTCAGCCACCGTGACATCCCCCTTGAGAACTGAAGGACCCGGTACCGAGTACCCAACTGCCCTTGGGGGTGTCCATCTCTCTCAGAAAATTAGTATAATTAACAAAAAAACACCTGCAAAGGCTTCCTAAGCATTTAAAAAGGATCCTTAGTCTGCTTCAGTAGCTACACAATCATGGGGAAGACTACTGACCTGACAGATGTCCAGAAGGCAGTCATTGGCACACTCCACAAGGATGGTAAGAACTAAAAGGTCATTGCTAAAGAAGCTGGCTGTTCACAGAGTGCTGTATCCAAGCATTTTAATGGAAAGTTGAGTGGAAGGAAAAAGTGTGGTAGAAAAAGCTGCACAAGCAACTGGGATACCCGCAGCCTGGAAAGGAATGTTAAGAAAAGGCCATTCAGAAATTTGGGGGAGCTTGACAAGGTGTGGACTGCTGCTGGAGTCATTGCTCCAAGAGCCACCACACACAGACGTATCCAGGACATGGGCTACAAGTGTCACATTCCTTGTGTCAAGCCACTCATGACCAATAGACAACACCAGAAGTGTCTTACCTGGGCCAAGGAGAAAAAGAATTGGACTGTTGTCAGTGGTCCAAGGTGTTGTTTTCAGATGAAGGTAAATTTTGCATCTCATTTGGAAATCAAGGTCCCTGAGTCTGGTAGCACATTGGGTCTGGGGCACGTTTTTACTGTAAAGTTCCAGGGCATGATAGAGCAGCAGCTTGTCCAAGGCTACTGCCCTCAGTAACTTTACAGCATAAGGGGAAACATTTCTCATTGTGGAGAGGTCCAATAAGGCTTAAGGAGACGTATAGGCCATGCAATGCATCTCACCTAGCTATTTCAAATCTCCTGCTTTGCACTTAGGAGAGGAAAAAACCCAAAACATGTATTTGCAAAGTGAGTTTCTGGTTTGGCTTCTTATCCTAAGTCATGTGGCAAGGCTTGTCAAAGGGTCGGTATTGACTTTTAGGATTGCTAGATCCAATAGGCTATTTGCATGCTTATATTCCCAGAGAAGCATTGCATGGCCTATAAGTCTCCTTGCACCAGCTTGGCACTCTTGAAAGGAGAAATATTCCCCTTACAACTCCAACAAGTAACCCATTACACTGATAAACAAGAGGACTTTTTTTTTTTTTCCAAAATGTGATTTTAATAGGATGACTTTGGCCTGCAGTGACCCCCTCCTACGTTGCCATCAGTGTATTTTTAGATATTTTTTTGTTATTGGAAATATTTAGTTACCAAAAACAATGAATGCTTCAGTTTTTAGAGGAATGCACTTACTTTTTTTCATTTTTTTAATTCATCACGCCTAACGCTTAAAAAAATATCTTGAGATGGAAACATTTTCCACTAAAAATAATTCTGAAAACAAAAGTGCCCCATTTCAGTGACTGGAAGTTGTACAAGTGGCCCCAAGCCAAATTATGCAATAAAAATAGTTTGTGAATGTGAAGAATGCCTTCTAATATATTTATTAACTCAAGCCTTCAGCTCCGAGCTCCAGTCACTTGGAGAATTTTATGCTACTTGGTATATAGCAGATATTCCGTGTAGAAAAAAACATATGATGTGGAGTCACAATATTTTATTTTTTACGTTTTACATATGGAAGAAAGTAAGACTGGGTCAATATGTGCTGCATTGGTGCAAAACGAGTGTCCTCAGTAGTGGGGCAAAGAAATATAGCCCAGCATGTGACCCATCTTCTTAATTCTCATAAATCTCAGATCAGATCTGTTGGTGGCTGTGAGGCAACTAATTGCAGCAGGAGCCCTCAACCGTTGTTTTGGAAGATAGGAAGAAAGAGACAGGCAGGAGCTGAGGAAACACCAGGCTTCATATTTGGTATATTGGAGCCATTGCACCATACCCTTTATTCATCACACCAACAAGTCTGGCGGATCTATTCTGGGTCAGAACATGGAATGAAATGAGGAAAGTTTAGGAGTCTCATTTCCACCACAACCTAGAGTTACAAGCCCTGCTCTCATCATGGTGTGAAAGGAGGTGTACATCTCCTTCCAGAAGATGGAAGAAGGGATTAGTAGTAATGCTCCAACCACAATATAAACTGAGATGTTAGTAGCACTGCAGGTCTTTCCCACCACATTATGTAAGTAGTCCTACTCCAACCACGACATGGAAGGAGGGAATGAGTCCTTTTCCCACCACAACATGGAATGGGAAGTTGACCCCCTCACCCATGATAACATGAAAGGAGTAGTTAGGCGTCCTGCTCTCATTACAAAAAGCAAAAGAGGAGCAAGGGGTCCTGCTCCCAACACAGCATGGAAGGAGGAGGTGAGTCATTTTTCTACCACAATATTAGAGGAGTAGTTGTCCAGCTCCCACCACAACATGGAAGGAGAAGTTAAGTCCCTTTCAGGCTGCAACAAGAAAGGAGTGGTTGAGTCCTTTTTTCACCATAACATGTAAGGATGAATGTAATCTCAATAGACAAATAAGTGTTCCTCCTCCCATCCAAACATGAAAAAAGGAGTCGTTCTCCAACCACAAAAGGGATGGAAGGGTTAACAGTCCTGATTCTGACAAAACATGGAAAAGCAGTTAAGTCCCTTTCCCACCACAACACCTAAGGAGGAGATTGCAGGCCTGTCACCACAGGGAGGGTGAATTGAGCAGTCCTGCTTCCATCATAGCAAGCAAGAAGGAGTTGTGTCATTTTTCTGCCACAAGTTGAAGGAGGAGTTAGTAGTCCAGCTCCCACCACAACAAGGAAGGAGAAGTTGAGACTTTTTTCCCCATAACATGGAAGGATGCATGGAGTCTCTCTGGTACAACAACATGGAAAGAGTTAGAAATCCTGCTCCTACCTTAACATGTAAGGACACGTACTCCTTCCCCCCATTCCACTATGAAAAGAGGAGTCTCTCTCGCTCTCGATTGATTCCCTTTCCCATCACAACATGGAAGTGGAACGCCCGACAGGGCCATGGGGTATTCAGTACCGGGTCCGGTCGTTATTAAAGAGGTGGTCACGGTGGCGGCGACCCGGTCTGTGGCCCTGGGCGCCCAAGTAAAAGGGATAGTCTTTAAAGGGATTGGTAAAGTGGTAAAAGTTTGTGACGCCACCTGTGGTACTCAGTCAGAGGTGACCAACGCTGCTTAAAGGGATCCTCTGGGGGCGATGTTACTGCAGCAAAGATGGTAACGCTTCCCACAAGTGAAGCGGGGTCCCCAGGGCTCCCGGTGTGTATGGCAAGGATGGTGTGGTGCCAGGAATAAATGAAGGACACAGGGTTGCAGTCTCTACATGGTTTACTGAAGGTAGACAGTCTCAGTCCAGGGTACTGGCAACAGGTGACGGTGGAGCTCAGGCAGCCTGGAAACTAATTGAATCCCTTTTGTCAGGTCAGATAGGGAGCCTTCCACTATGCACTGAATGATAGTCCCTTGCTGCCTGAGGCTTCCTTACAAGGTCCTCTTATTCCCTGTCCTGAGACAATACCTGTACGGTAGGCAACTTGAGTCGTTTCCTTGGGGTCTCTATCCATGGTGACTCCGGGCTCTGGATGTTGCTGTACCTCAGGTGTAATGTGGGCAAGTCACTTCCAATTTCCTGCCCTCCGGTTCTGCCATGGGACTTGTAGTTCTACACGACCTCGGGCACCCGGTGCCTGGTTTCTGCGTTCTAGCTTAGAGGGAGCCCACTCGCAGCTTTCCTCCAGCTCCTGATCTCTGCTCCTTCACTGTTTCTTGTCTACTACACACTAACTCCTCCTCCAGACCAGAATGTATATATGTCTGGGGAAGCTCCCCTGAAACCAGGTTCAGAGCTCCCCCTTCTGGCCTGGAATCAGAATGTGTTTCATACACAGAATACCTGCCAAAGGGATCCGCCTCGTCTGCAGGCATGGCATCACCCTCCCCGAGAGGAAGGCAATACCACTGTGGTACCTGAATTCCTGGGGTGCCACAGAAGGAAGAGATAGCAGTCTTGTCACTATATGGAAGGAAAAGTGAACAGTACTGCTTCCACCACAAAATGAAGACACAAATCAGAAATCTTCTCCCACCAGAACGTATCATTATTTCCTCCATAATCATGTTGCCAATCTGTTTACTCAGATGAGTCAGCTGAAGACATGGAAGATACTGGGGTGTTATCTGAGCCCTGGACGGTTTCAGGGGGACTCTCTGGCTCATAAGACACAAGTAATGATCACACATGGCAGGGGAGCTGATACAGGTTTGCATTGGGGCCCAGGAGCTTCAAGTTCCCCGCTATAGATAGCATTCCATTTCTAGTCTCATGCCAAGGATGGGTTGTTAGACAAGTTTGACAATCACTTGTCCATTTTTCATACCAACTGTAAAACATTTGTAAAATAGAAATATGTCACAAGTCATAATAAATTACATTTTAGACTGGAACAGACTATTTTTGACATCTCACTTCGGAAAGCGTCAGCAGGCTTTTGTGCCAGGTTTGACTTTAGCAAGTTCCAAATTAGAAAAGCATGCAAGAAAATAAAATAAGAGTCATTAAAAAAATGCCCTTACAAAATTCCATTAATTGAAACCCAGGAGTCTGACAAGGGCAGACTAACACCGTAAGGCCCTGGGGCGCTGTGTCCCTGAGTGATGGCCAACCCTACCACGGCACTAACAGGACCACTGGGAGTCATTCCTGCGAAGCCTATAAAATATTCATGCTTATTACATTAATAACTGTTCTATAGGCTCCATCTCAGTTATAATGATGCAGAAAAGAATGTCAGGGAACTCGTGTAGGTCGGAACTGACATCCTGTTTGCATAAAGTGTTAAGGGCTTGTTCGTACATTGCCGTGATACCAATGCCTCAGGCTGCGGCAATTAGATTGAACGTTTTGTGGGTCACTGTAGGAGAAAGTTGTGGTGTAAGACCTACATTGTATTAGTGACTAGTTTTTATGTCTTGGTTTTCAGACCACAACCATAGTAGCAATAGCAGGATTTTGTTAACTGTGACCAGAGCAGAAAAAGACATGGTTACAAGGAATGGTAAGTAAAAGTTAGATCTGACCTGGGTTCTGATTTGAACTACTTGGGTCAAATGTAAATAACTTTCAGGAAATTAGTTGGGGGTATAGTCTGGGGTCTGAGTTATTTTGGATTAACTAGGAGGTCTGGTCTGGGGTTTGTTTATAGGTCTAAATTCATTTTTGTCTTTGGTTTATCTGTAGATATCAAGGCATAATAGATCATTTCTGGCACATGTAAGGTACAGTATATCTCTTAGGGTACATGTGAAGGGCAGTTTATCTCTGAGGACACATGTGAAGGGCAATACACCTCTGGGTACACATGCGAGGGGCAATACAAAGCTTGGGATGCATCTGATGTTGAGTATATCTCTGGGGACACATGTAAGGTTCAGTATATCCCTGGGGAAACGTGAGGTTCAGTATATCCCTGGGGAAACGTGAGGTTCAGTATATCCCTGGGGACACATGTAAGGTTCAGTATATCCCTGGGGAAACGTGAGGTTCAGTATATCCCTTGGGAAACATGTGAAGGGCAATATACCTCTGTGGACACATGTGAAGTGTGGTATATCCATGGTGGCATATGTGTGTATCAGTATATCTCTGGGGGCACATATGAGGTTCAGTATATTTCTGTGGGCACATATGAGGTTCAGTATATCTCTGGGGGCACATGTGAGGTTCAGTATATGAGTTGCCCGCCAGGGCCGTGGGGTACTCGGTACCGGGTCCGGTAATAACAGGGATGTCATGGTGGCAGCGACCCGGTCCATGGCCCTGGGCGCCCATGTTAAAGGGACAGTCTTTAAAGGGGTTTTGAGAAAAGTTTGTGTTCATGACGCCACCTGTGGTATTCGGTCTGTGGGGACCGACGCTGCTTAAATAGGTCCCCAGGGCTCCTGGTGTATAGATGAGGATGGTGAGTGGTGCAGTAAAGAAGGAGGACACAGGTTTGCAGTCTCTTTACCTGGTTTACTGTATTCTTCAGGCAACCGCAGTCCAGGGCACCAGATCACAAGTACAGGCAGGGTCCGGCCGGCTTGGAAGCAAGTTCAAAGACGCCTCTACCAGGTGGAGATGAAAGCCTTCCTCTTAGCACAGTGGTATTGTAGTCCCTTACTGCCTTTGGCTTCTGATAAGGTCCACACAGTTCCTCTCTGTCCTCCATAAAGGTGGGACACAAACCCGTATGACAGATGGCTCGAGCCTTTTTATAGGGTCTCTATCACGACCCGGGCTCTATGCACCACTGTGTCCCCTGGGTGTTATGGCAGACAGGTTATGCGTAGTCTGCTGTCCTGACGGTTTCTGCTGTGCCACTTAGAGTCCGACACAGCCTCGGTCTTCCGGCTACCGGTATCTGCGCTTTTGCGGGGAGGTAGCCCAATCACAGCTGTCCTCCCCTGTTGTCACTCGCCTGTGCTTCGATCTCCTGCACGTTCACTAACACTGTTCTTCCTTCGGTATCTCTTAATCCTGGAGCTGCAGCAACTCTGGCTGCACGGCCCCAAACACGTCTCTCTGCCTCAGACTGCTCCAGTCTGCTGTCTGGCACGAACTGTCTCCTTTCCCTCCAGATCAGAATGTATTTATAGGGAAGTTCCCCTGAAAACCAAGTTCAGAGCTCCCCCTTCTGGCCTGGAGTGTAAACATGTTGCATGCATTGTGGTTACCTGAAAAAAGATATCTTCCTTTGCTTCCAAGCGTGACATCACTCTCCCCGTGAGGAAAGCAATGCCACTGTGATGACCAGGACCCTGGGGCGCCACATATATCTCTGGGGGCACATGTGAGGTTCAGCATATCTGTGTGGGCACTTGTGAGGTGCAGTATATCTCTGGGGCATATGTGAGTTGCAGTATATCTGTAGGAGAACATGTGGGGCACAGTATACCACCAGAGGCACAGTATAGCTCCGGGAGCACAGTATACCCCTGGGGGCACAGTATACCTCTGAGGACACATCTGAGGTGCAGTATATCTGTAGGAGAACATGTGGGGAACAGTATACCACCAGAGGCACAGTATACCTCCGGGAGCACAGTGTACCCCTGGGGGCACAGTATACCTCTGAGGACACATCTGAGGTGCAGTATATCTCTAGCGCACATGTGAGGTGCAATATATCTGTAAGAGAACATGTGGAGCACAGTATACCTTCAGGAGCACAGTATGCCCCTTGGGGGCACAGTATAACTCTGAGGACACATGTGAGGTGCAGTATATCTGTAGGAGAACATGTGGGGAACAGTATACCATCGGAAGCACAGTATACCTTCGGGAACACAGTATACCCCTGCGGGCACATGTGGGACAGAGTATAACTCTGAGGACACATGTAAGGTGCAGTATATCTCTGGCACACATATGAGGTGCAGTATATCTGTAGGAGAACCTGTGGGTCACAGTATACCCCTGGGGGCACAGTATACCTCTGAGGACAATCTGAGGTGCAGTATATTTCTAGCGCACATGTGAGGTGCAGAGTATCTGTAGGAGAACATGTGGGTCACAGTATACCATCATAGGCACAGTATACCCCTGGGGGAACATGTGGGGCACAGTATACCTTCAGAAGCACAGTATACCCCTGGGGGCACAGTATTCCTCTGAAGACACATGTGAGGTGCAGTATATCTCTGGCGCACATATGAGGTGCAGTATATCTGTAGGAGAACATGTGGGTCACAGTATACCATCATAGGCACAGTATACCCCTGGGGGAACATGTGGGGCAGAGTATACCTCTGAGGACACATGTGAAGTTCAGTGTATCTCTGGGGGCACCTGTAATACACGGTATATCTCTGGGAGCACATGTAAGGTGGAGCATATCTTTTGGGTCACATGTGATTGTCAGTATATCTCTGGGACATCTCCAATGATGAATAATTGTTGGGCCCTGTTAGTAATTGCATTTTCATAGCTTTTGTGACAGTCACGGAACTGAGGTGCCAAGGGCCCGCCAGTAACCAACTCCAAGGCCCCACTTTCCAGCTACATGCAAATGTGACATTATTCTCAATCACAAATTATTATTATAATGAACTGTGTAAATTGTTACATGAATAAGATGCTGGCTTTGTACATTGTAGTTCAAGTATATTGTGCCAAGTACTGCTCATTTGAGAGGGTGGTGGCCTACTCTGGCATAGGGGTCTACCGGAGGTTCTCCTGTGTGCCAGGCCAAGCCTCTGGGGGGGGGGGGTTATCAAAATTTTTATGAGTCCAAAAATTTCTAACTAGGTCCCCGCTTTATTGCTCTTTAGTTATACTAGACTTGCATTAAACTTTTTGTAGAGCATGGTGGGAAAGGCCATGGCAACCAAGCATAGCCATGTCTCTCTGTCTTATAGCCTTCACTAGCAAAGCCAGTTGTGAGGAGCATTAATACGTTTGGTAAGGATTAGTCTTAGGCTTTACAGTGATATTTGGTCACTCTAAGTGAAATTCCTGGGTGATCTCTGATGACAATAAGAATTGGAAATAATTTCCCCTATAGTGAAATATTACATTTTATCCCATGACAAGGATCCACATGTGTGATCTTCGTCCTCAGTTATGGCAGAGCGAGATAGGTCATCAGTAACATATTGGTGGGGAGCGCACACATGGTGCACCCACCGATCAGCTTTTGGCTTCCCCCCCTGTGGACTGTTGAAGGCTCACCTGGTTGGGTGGATTCTCTAAGCAACAGGTCAAGGTGAGAAACATGGACCAAAAGGTAATGACACAGCGGAAGAGGGCAAAACTTGCTAGATGGCACATAGGTGAGCGAGGACAAGGACAAAATATGTAGGATGGCAGCCAGAGAAGCAGAGCAGGAATCACCAGAAGTCATAGAACCAGGAGTACAGACATACACAGTAATATAGACACTGTTGCAGCTGCATTTATAGCGCGAACAACACCGGTGAAGAGTTTGTTGTGCTTACAGTAGATGAACTGTTAACCTGAAAGTATGAGTCAGCAAGTAAATGCAGATTGTAAAGAAGCAAAACAGAAGTTTGCCGAAGAGATTATTACCACCTGAGAGAGCTGGATGGTGGCAAACTCCAATGTACACAGTAACTGAACACAAAGCTTACAGAATACTCAGACACAGATAGCTGTCAGAGTCAGCCTTAAAAGGCCAAGGGCAATGATGTCACAGGAGGTCGCAGGTCAACTTTGGAAACCCGGTGAGGAGCACTGCAAAAGGCAGCATTTATAGGGGGAAAGGAACAGAGCCCGGCCCTGGAGCCGAGACAAGTGAGTAACACGGATGTGGTATGTTCACAGTGTACAGAGCTGGAACACAAAGTAATAGCCTTTCTTGGGTTACGGCAGCTCCGATCACATTCACTTCAATAGGAGGTGAGATATAATACCCGTAAACGGCCACTACGCAGTGTACAGAGTGGTGGTGTGTATATCTGGCACGCATATGATCGGTGGGGATGCAGGGTGCTGGATCCCTCTGACCTCAGGTCATTCATTTATATGTCCTGGATAACCCCTTTAAAAGATGGCCGTACAGTTCTACCGAGCACCTTTTTTTTTTTTCCTTTTGTCTTCAGGTGATTTTCTTACAACAATTTTTTCTAATATGATTTCTACCCCAAATTGTAAAATTGTCCATTTAATTGTAAATCAGAGACTAACGCTGAATTATTGGGACTTCTTACAAGTTGGGACCAACTCTGTCCTGCCATGCTCCGCACTGGTCGTGCCACTAGGTGGCTCCACTGAGCCGTGCTCCCTCCTGCTCTATGTAAACACAACCTGACACGTGTATTTTCAAGGATGTGTCATTTTCTCTTCGCACAAGGGTCCGCCGGCCGCTCCACTTACACAAGTGCACTACTTCAGGGATGTGTAATTACCAGTGAATAATTCCATTTTGCTGTGGAGTGTTGGAGAGGTCAGTGCTCCGGATGAGAGCAATTATCCCCGTACAATCACACTCCTCGGCACGTCTTCACCGCCACTTATAAGTGTGCCTTTATTACTCACTGTTATTTGTACTGACCCCTTAATAAAGAAGCCGCCTGTCTGAGCTGCCATCACTATTTATTTTGCAAATGCAGACATGGCTCCTGGTCATTGCATGTTCTATCAGCCATCTTTACAGGTTATATGTACTCCATAATAGCTCTATGTGGTTATTTCTCCAAAACTTTCAAAATAAAAAAATTTGCGAAAAGTCATAATTTATAATTCTTCTATCAGCTTATATCTAAAACTAATGTGCAGGATGATATGTCACCATGGTTACAGAATACAAATAGAACCCTGTGTAGTCTGATAGTGTAATTTTAGTGAGATCCACTATTTAATGGATAGAGAAGTTGGAATGAATCGAGTGTATTGAATTTCAAGAATTATCTGGCCATGGGTTATACACTTCACCCATTAAAAACATGCATGATTCCCATAATGTTGGGATTATTTTCAATAGATGATTCATCATTCACAATAGGTGATGTCACAGCTCACCTCCTCCTCCTGTACAATGACTGATAACACCTCTATACACAGTAGATAACACAGGATCCACCATTCACAATAGGTGATGTCACAGCTCACCTCCTCCTCCTGTACAATGACTGATAACACCTCTATACACAGTAGATAACACAGGATCCACCATTCACAATAGGTGATGTCACAGCTCACCTCCTCCTCCTGTACAATGACTGATAACACCTCTATACACAGTAGATAACACAGGATCCACCATTCACAATAGGTGATGTCACAGCTCACCTCCTCCTCCTGTACAATGACTGATAATACCTCTATATACAGTAGATAACACAGGATCCAGGTATTCACAATAGGTGATGGCACAGCTCACCTCCTCCTGTACAATGACTGATAACACCTCTATATACAGTAGATAACACGGGATCCACCATTCACAATAGATGTTGTCACAGCTCACCTCCTCCTCCTGTATAATGACTGATAACACCTCTATATACAGTAGATAACACAGGATCCACTATTCACAATAGGTGATGTCACAGCTCACCTCCTCCTGTACAATGACTGATAATACCTCTATATACAGTAGATAACACAGGATCCAGGTATTCACAATAGGTGATGGCACAGCTCACCTCCTCCTGTACAATGACTGATAACACCTCTATATACAGTAGATAACACAGGATCCACTATTCACAATAGGTGATGTCACAGCTCACCTCCTCCTGTACAATGACTGATAATACCTCTATATACAGTAGATAACACAGGATCCAGGTATTCACAATAGGTGATGGCACAGCTCACCTCCTCCTGTACAATGACTGATAACACCTCTATATACAGTAGATAACACAGGATCCACTATTCACAATAGGTGATGTCACAGCTCACCTCCTCCTGTACAATGACTGATAACACCTCTATACACAGTAGATAACACAGGGTCCACCATTCACAATAGGTGATGGCACAGCTCACCTCCTCCTGTACAATGACTGATAACACCTCTATATACAGTAGATAACACGGGATCCACCATTCACAATAGATGTTGTCACAGCTCACCTCCTCCTCCTGTATAATGACTGATAACACCTCTATATACAGTAGATAACCCAGGATCCACCATTCACAATAGGTGATGTCACAGCTCACCTCCTCCTCCTGTACAATAACTAATAATACCTCTATATACAGTAGATAACACGGGATCCACCATTCACAATAGGTGATGTCACAGCTCACCTCCTCCTCCTGTACAATGACTGATAATAAAGATTTCACCATTCATGTTAAAAAACATAGGAAATGTTGGGGTGGCACCAGGTCTACGCATTGCAAACCATCACCGTGGTCATAAATCAGAACCAGGTGAGTATCCGAAATGCGTAGCACCTGGTGCCTCCCCGAGTTTTCCTATATACAACACTGTATTTTTTCTGTCATTTTTTCCAGTACATGTGATGTTTTCTACAGATTCTGGTTTATCGCTTCTCTACCCGCCTGTCTTCATTGCCCAGGCCTGGTATTCCTCCGTACACCGCACCCATTCGTCGATATTCCTCCTCCAGTCTAATATTAGATCAGAGTGAAAATTGCTTGCTTTTTTTAAAATATAATAATAGTAAAAAAAGCCGTATCAAATATTTAATGAAAAAAAAAGGATTTAAACAATTGGTCATTTTCTGGTTGACGCCTTTCCTTTAAAACATTCGGATTTGTCCTATTCCTTATTAATATTCATGAGCTCGTTTGACATTCATTGTGACCCGGTCCGTGACTAATAAGTGGTTAATTGCGGATTTTGCCTCTTGCTCACCTCGCCTTACCCTTGACCTCAGCCCTTTCCCTACATCCCCACCAGCCGGACGGATACAGATCTGTTGCCTACGGGGAACGCTCCGTATAAATATTCAGAAGGTGCGCGGCGGCGGCGTTTGTGCCTTCTCCAGCAAGACAAATGAGAAGTTTATGGCAAGTGCCGGATCCTACAGGTGTGGGAGGAACACAACAAGGCCGAAGCATGTCAGCCTGTGGTTTAGGTTAAGATTAATGAAAACCTTACTTAGGATAATTATGTTTACAATAAGATTACAAGAGTCTTTTCACGGGGAACGGCGAAGCCGCAGGGGATCAGGTTAAACCAATTATTTGACTTTTTCCAAGACCCTTTTCTCAGTTGTATCAATGAGGAACCGCTGAACAAGTTGGAGAATTTGTCAGAACATTGAGGACAAACAGTTTTTTTTTTTGCGAGTTTTCTTAAATTGTGGTGAGCCTGCACGGGCCGCGCGGAAAGATGACTTTCGCCCACAGTGACCACGTAAAATATAATCCCCGACACATATGGTATAAATCACACAGGAGCGAATTAATACACTATTGTATACAGATGTAATTGTTATTATGGCATTTCCCCTAAAATGATGAAAGATCACCTGGAAAGGGACATTTTTTTAGTCCTCTTGAACTTTTAAAGTCTGCAAAAGTGTCCAGGAAAGTGGGAAAAACATACTAGGAAGCGCTGTTTTTCCTTATGGAGATTGCTTAAGTTCTTGGCAAGGCAATGCCCCCTTGGAAAAAAAAGTATGCAAATTAGCTCTCCACCAAGAGGCAGATAGCTGTCTCTCCAGTGCCACCTATTGGGGGTTTCTACCTAGCAAGTCAATGTTGATCCTTTAACTCCCTTTGGGTAGGTGCACATCGAGTCCATCCCCAAAAGACGCCCACAAAAAATCAATAAAAAAAAGTGTGAAAGACTCTTAGGCTAGGTTTAGATTGCGTTAGTGCAATCCGTTTAGCGCGAGCGCTAGCGGATTGCGCTAACGCAATGTCTTTTTCGGGGCCGCGTTCAGGGGTCGCGTTAACGTCCCCGCTCTCGCAGATCCCCGATCTGCGAGAGCGGGGAACGGACCTCTGGCGCGCCGCGGACGCTGCAAGCAGCGTCCGAGGCGCGCTACAAAAGACCGGCACATCGCTAGCGCGTGCCGAAAATGACACGCGCTAGCAATGCGCTCTAACATTGCCGGCAATGGGAGCGCTAACGGACGCGGTGCACGGCGTTAATTTCGCCGTGCAACGCTGTCCGTTAGCGCTATCCCATTAACGCAATGGGAACCTAGCCTTATTCATTTCTATTGTAAAAACCCCTTTGCTGTTCATAGGTGTGAGCAGGTTGCAAGATGCAGTAACAGACAGGAGGCAGAGCAAGGGTTAATGAGTGATTTAGTATAACAGGGAATACTCCACGCAGGGAGAGGGTAATGGAAACACAGGAGAGTAATGGATTATGCAAAATGGGGTACAACAGGTATAGAGAATTTTAAAGAGGAGTTAAGTAACAATAAACTTATCAGTCCGACGATGTCCAGAATGTGGAATCTCAGGTTCAAACGGTGGTGCCAAGGCAGTGGCGCATGAGGGGTGCGGCGTGGTCCTGAAGCAGATGAGAATCCAGTTCCCGGCGGCGGCGGTGAGTCCTCGGTGTCGTGAAGGGAGTTGTGGGTACAGAGACTGCTGTGCAGCTACCGGGGTAGTCTCTGGCTCTGCCAGAGCTTAACGTAACTCAGCAGCTGCGGGTGTATCAGGATACAGTTCATGGAGGGTCACCCGGGTTCTCTGTCTCAGCACATGCGCATCTAGTCTCTAATTGGGGATTTTGTCACTCCAAATCACGGGTGCCAGCGGGCACTTAATAAGACTCTATAAACACTCTCAGTGTGAGGATATTGGGCCCCTGTGGTGTGGGTGAGTCGCCCGCCAGGGCCATTGGGTACTACCCGGTCCGGTACTCACGGATGTCACGGTGGCGGCGACCCGGTCCGTGACCTTGGGCGCCCATGTAAAAGGGAAAGTCTTTAAAGGGGTTGTAGGAATAGTTTTTTCGTGATGCCACCCGTGGTGTACGGTCAGTAGGGACCGACACTGCTTAAAGGGGTCCTCTGAGGTGATGGTATGGCAGCTAGATGGTATAACTTCGCACAGGTGAAGTAGGTCCCCAGGGCTCCTGTGTGCAGATGGAGATGGTGAACGGTGCAGTAAAGAACAGAAGACACAGGGGTACAGTCTCTTTACCTGGTTTACTGATGGTAGCAGGCAGCCACAGTCCAGGACACCAGATCACAGGTACACGCAGGGTCCGGCCGGCTTGGAAGCAAATCCAGAGTTCCTCTTTACCAGGTGGAGTTAAAAGCCTTCCTATAGCGTGGTGGTGTTGTAGTTCCTTACTGCCTATGGCTTCTGATACGGTCCTTACAGTTCTTCTCTGTCCCCCATATAGGTTAGGACACAAACCTGTATGACAGGTGACTCAAGCCTTTTTACAGGGACTCTATCTCGACCCAGACTATATGTGTCACTGTGCCTCCTGGGTATTGAGGCGGACAGGTAACTTGCAGTTCAGCTGTCCTGCCAGTTTCTGCAGTAAGTCATAGAGTCCGCCACAACCTCGGTGTTCCGGCTATCAGTAATCTGCACTTAACAGGGAGAGAGCTCATTCGCAGCTGTCCTCCCCTGTTGTCACTCTCCTGTGCCTTGCTCTCCTTCACGATCACTGAACGATGTTCTTTCCTTTTCTGTTCTCTTTCTCCGGGGGTTGTAGTACCTCAGACTACAGGGCCCTTTCAGACCTTCTGACACTCTACTTCGGTCTTCTCTCTTCCTCTGTCTCTGGCAGTCTGACTGAACTCACTTCATTCCCTCCAGATCAGAATGTATTTATAGGGGAGTTCACCCTAAACCAGGTTTAGAGCTCCCCCTTCTGGCCTGGAGTGTGAACATGTTGTGTGCATTGTGATTACCTGATAAAAAGAACTTTCATCGCTTCCAAGCGTAACATCACTCTCTCTGTGAGGAAAGGAATGTCACTGTGATGACCAGGACCCTGGGGCATCACATGGGCCTGCTCCATCTGGACGCTCAGGGGACGGAGTACCAAAACTGTCTGTCTGCATGCCGCGTATTCCCACCAAGTCTGACTGGTTTCCCACGCGCTGCGGCTTTTTAAGTTTGGCCGTGCCCCCTGCCACTGAGTGCAAAGGTCGGTCCGGGGTTTTAAGCTTCCCCCCCCGTACAACATGGGTGACAGCCCCAACAGTTCCAGATCCGTCACAAAAAAGGTGCGCCTGGTCCGTATTTATTTGCACTGCTCCTAACATAGGTTCAGTCTTTTCAGCGTTTTTCTTCAGTGTCTGGTTTAGAAAAATACCTGTCACATGCTTGTCACTTTTTTAAAGTAGCTTCTGATGCAAAGCACTTCAAAATTAGGCACTGTCCAATCAAAAAGTCATAAGCTCCCTGTTGTACCACTGTGCCTCTGCATCTGTGTAATAGAGCTGCCCCAACTGCTTGGTCTGCCCTTTCCTCGCTACTGTGTGACATCCTGCTGACTACGCCAGTGTAATAGAGTGCAGGGTAGAGTATGTCACCACGGAACAGACAGACCAACTGTTGAGGGGGTTTTATTAACAGGGGCAATATTCTCCTCGCAGGGAGAAAACAGTAGCATATAAATTGATAAATTAACTATGCAAAAATATGGGAAGTAGTATAAGTTCCCAGACAGTCAAACAGTATAACAGTAATAAACAAAATTTCTGGGGAAAACACTTATCAGTCTGATGAGGACTTGCTTGTAGGGTCGTCTTCTCCAATGTAGGTGCCGAGAAACAGCGGCACTTGTCGTCCCTCTGTTATCCGTGGGCTGTGTAGTCTCTAGGAACCCGCAACCTGAGGATTAAGGGGTTACTGTGGTAAACAGAGGGGATGCTAGGCAAACGGGGTCCCCTGTGCTGAGTCTTTTGCTTTAACAGTGCAGCCTATCCCAGGAGAACGATGCTCAGTCTATTTTTGGGTCTCCCAACAGGAATCAGGGGCTCTGCGCTAATGCCGTGGGTGCTAGGGGCCACTGTCTCTGCACGGGCCACTGTCTCTGCACGGGTCACTGTCTCTGCACAGGTCACTGTCTCTGCACGGGTGTCAGGGTGCACCTCTCCAGTCACAGCAGAGTCCGCTTTCACGTACTCACAAGATGCAGTCTTTCTGGACAATCTCCCTGTATCAGTCCTTCGACCGGGAGCTCTCTCTTCCCCGGAGCGCAACTGCATGCTGTTCTGGCCACTGTATCCGCTGCTCTCTCCGCTGTGCCCGCTGCTCTCTCTGCTGCACGCGCTGCTCTGTGTCCAGTACATGTTCCTCTAGCCCTGGAAAGCGCACCCTTTCTCTCCCTCAGCCCGGCTTCCTTCCTGTTCCGGTCTCTAAGTCTGCCCTTGTGGCGGTCACTACAGCAAATTTAGTAAAGTGGTCAATCATCACTAAACAATGCTCATAGCCTTGGTGCACCAGTCCAATTGTCATATAATCTATGGCCAGGAGGTCCATGGGGCCAGAAGACCTCACTGTCTCTGTGGGAGCTCTGTTATGATCCCTAGTGGCTGAGGATCACAAATAGATCAGCAAGTGATTAAACTAAGGACAAGCTCTAGGGAGATGGTAACTGGACTGATCGCAAATCTGAACCTATCCAACACAACTAGAGGTAGCCGGTGAACGTGCCTAAAAAATTCCTAGACGTCTCGAGCCAGCCTGAGGAACTAGCTACCCCTAAAGAGAAAGATAGACCTCGCTTGCCTCCATAGAAATAATCCCCAAAGATATAGACGCCCCCAACAAATATTAACGGTGAAGTAAGAAGAAGGCACATACATAGGGATGAAATCAGATTCAGCAAAAGAGGCCCACAAGTACTAGAAAGCAGAAAATAGAGCAGGGGTCTATGCGATCAATAAAAAACCCTTACAAAATATCCATCCTGAGATTTCAAGAACCCACACACCAACTAACGGTGTGTGGGGAGAAACTCAGCCCACTAGAGCAACCAGCAAGCGAGGAAATTCCAATTTATCAAGCTGGAACAGAAAACATGATAAACACTGCTGATCAAAAAATGAGCAAACAAAACTTAGCTTATCCTGAATGGACTGGGAGCAAGGTAGTCAGAAGGAATCTGAGTAGCACTGATTACATCGACAGCCGGCAACAAGTGGAAGTAAAACAGAGCTATATAGGAACCTCCCAGAGGATAACGAACCAGCTGATAGCCAGAGACCAGCAGGATAACAGACAAAGCCACCAGGGGGAGCCCAAAGCAAAAGTCACACCATACCACCAGTGACCACAAGAGGGAGCCTGAACACAGAGTTCACAACAGTACCCCCCCCTTGAGGAGGGGTCACCGAACCCTCATGAAAACCACCAGGGCAGGGCGATCAGGATGAGCCACATGGAAGGCACGAACCAAATCGGCTGCATGAACATCAGAGGCGACAACCCAAGAATTATCCTCCTGACCATAGCCCTTCCATTTAACCAAATACTGGAGCCTCCGTCTAGAAATACGAGAATCCAAGATCTTCTCCACCACGTATTCCAATTCTCCCTCAACCAGCACCGGGGCAGGAGGCTCAACCGGAGGAACCACAGGCACCACATACCTCCACAACAACGAGCGATGGAACACATTATGAATAGCAAATGATGCTGGGAGGTCCAGAAGGAATGACACAGGGCCAAGGACTTCCAGAATCTTATAAGGACCGATAAACCGAGGCTTGAACTTAGGAGAGGAGACCTTCATAGGAACGAAGCGAGAAGACAACCACACCAAGTCCCCAACGCGAAGTCGGGGACCCACACAGCGACGGCGGTTGGCAAAGAGCTGAGCCTTCTCTTGAGACAGCTTCAAATTGTCCACCACATGATTCCAAATCTGATACAACCTATCAACCACAACATCCACTCCAGGACAGTCAGAAGGCTCCACCTGACCCGAGGAAAAACGAGGATGAAACCCCGAATTACAAAAGAAAGGAGAAACCAAAGTAGCAGAACTAGCCCGATTATTAAGGGCAAACTCGGCCAACGGCAAAAAAGTAACCCAGTCGTCCTGATCAGCAGAAACAAAACATCTTAAATAAGTCTCCAAGGTCTGATTAGTTCACTCGGTTTGGCCATTCGTCTGAGGATGGAAAGCCGACGAAAAAGACAAATCAATGCCCAATTTAGCACAAAAGGTCCGCCAAAATCTAGACACAAACTGGGATCCTCTGTCAGAAACAATGTTCTCAGGAATCCCGTGCAAACGAACCACATTTTGAAAAAACAGTGGAACCAACTCGGAGGAGGAAGGCAACTTAGGCAAGGGCACCAAATGGACCATCTTAGAAAAACGATCACACACCACCCAGATGACAGACATTCTCTGAGAGACAGGGAGATCTGATATAAAATCCATGGAAATGTGCGTCCAAGGCCTCTTCGGGACAGGCAAAGGTAACAGCAAACCACTGGCTCGAGAACAACAAGGCTTAGCCCGAGCACAAATTCCACAAGACTGCACAAAGGAACGCACATCCCGCGACAAGGAAGGCCACCAAAAAGACCTGGCCACCAAGTCTCTGGTACCAAATATTCCAGGATGGCCCGCCAACACCGAAGAATGAACCTCGGAGATGACTCTGTTGGTCCATCTATCCGGGACAAACAGTCTCTCCGGTGGACAGCGATCAGGTCTATGCGCCTGAAACTCTTGCAGCACACGTCGCAAATCTGGGGAGATGGCAGACAAAATCACCCCTTCTCTAAGAATACCAGCTGGCTCTGAATCTCCAGGAGAGTCAGGCACAAAACTCCTAGAAAGAGCATCAGCCTTCACATTCTTCGAACCAGGCAGGTACGAAACCACGAAATCAAAACGAGAGAAAAACAACAACCAACGAGCCTGTCTGGGATTCAGCCGCTTGGCCGACTCGAGATAAATCAAATTCTTGTGATCAGTCAAGACCACCACACGATGCTTAGCTCCCTCGAGCCAATGTCGCCACTCCTCAAATGCCCACTTCATAGCCAACAACTCCCGATTACCGACATCATAATTCCGCTCGGCAGGCGAAAACTTTCTTGAAAAGAAAGCACATGGCTTCATCACAGAGTCAACGGAGCTTCTCTGCGACAAAACAGCCCCCGCTCCAATCTCGGAAGCATCAACCTCCACCTGGAAGGGAAGTGAGACATCTGGCTGACATAAGACCGGAGCCGAAGAAAACCGGCGCTTCAGCTCCCGAAAGGCCTCCACAGCCGCAGAGGACCAATTAGTCACATCGGAACCTTTCTTGGTCAAATCCGTCAAAGGCTTAACAACACCAGAAAAATTAGCTATGAAGCGACGGTAAAAATTAGCAAAACCCAAGAACTTCTGATGACTCTTAACCGATGTAGGCTGCGTCCAGTCATGAATAGCCTGAACCTTGACTGGGTCCATCTCAATAGTAGAAGGAGAAAAAATGAAACCCAAAAAAGAAATCTTCTGGACTCCAAAAAGACATTTTGAGCCCTTCACAAATAAAGCATTGTCACGCAGGACCTGAAAGACCATCCTGACCTGCTTAACATGAGACTCCCAATCATCCGAAAAAACCAGAATATCATCCAGATACACAATCATAAACTTATCCAGATATTCACGGAAGATGTCGTGCATAAAGGACTGACAGACTGAAGGAGCATTAGAAAGTCCAAAAGGCATCACCAGGTACTCAAAATGGCCTTCAGGCGTATTAAATGCAGTTTTCCATTCATCACCCTGTTTTATACGCACAAGGTTATACGCACCACGAAGATCTATCTTGGTGAACCAACTAGACCCCCTAATGCGAGCAAACAAATCAGTTAACAATGGCAAAGGATACTGGAATTTGACCGTGATTTTATTCAAAAGGCGATAATCAATACATGGTCTCAGGGAACCATCCTTCTTAGCCACAAAAAAGAATCCCGCACCAAGAGGGGAAGAGGACGGGCGAATATGTCCCTTCTCCAAAGACTCCTTTATATAACTCCGCATGGCAGCATGCTCCGGCACAGATAAATTGAAAAGTCATCCCTTAGGAAACTTACTACCAGGAATCAAATTTATAGCACAATCACAGTCCCTATGAGGAGGTAGAGAATTGAGTTTGGGCTCCTCAAATACATCCTGGTAGTCTGACAAAAACGTAGGGACTTCAGAAGGAGTGGATGAAGCAATTGACACCACAGGAGCGTCACCATGAATTCCCTGACAACCCCAACTTGACACAGACATAGCTTTCCAATCCAGGACTGGATTATGAGTCTGCAACCATGGTAGACCCAACACGACAACATCATGCAAATTATGCAATACAAGAAAGCGAATCACCTCCTGATGAACAGGAGTCATGCACATGGTCACTTGTGTCCAGTACTGAGGTCTACTTGTAGCCAATGGCGTAGAGTCAATTCCCCTTAGTGGAATAGGGAATTTTAAAGGCTCCAAATCAAAACCACAGCGCCTGGCAAATGACCAATCCATCAGACTCAGGGCAGCACCTGAATCTACAAAGGCATTAACCGGGTAAGATGACAGGGAACAAATCAGGGTAACAGACAAAATGAACTTAGGCTGTAAAGTACCAATGGTGACAGATCCATCAACCTTTTTTTTTTGCTCTTAGAGCATGCTAAGATAACATGAGCTGAGTCACCACAGTAAAAGCACAACCCATTTTGCCGTCTATAATTTTGCCGTTCACTTCTGGTCAGAATTCCGTCACATTGCATAGATTCAGGTGTCTGTTCAGAAGACACCGCCAAATGGTGCACAGGTTTGCGCTCCCACAACCGCCGATCAATCTGAATGGCCAGAGTCATTGACTCATTCAGACCTGCAGGCGTAGGGAAACCCACCATGACATTCTTAATGGCTTCAGAAAGACCTTCTCTGAAATTTGCAGCCAGGGCACACTCATTCCACTGAGTAAGCACCGACCATTTCCGAAATTTCTGGCAGTACACCTCTGCTTCATCTTGCCCCTGCGAGAGGGCCAATAACGCTTTTTCAGCCTGGTTCTCAAGATTAGGTTCCTCATAGAGCAATCCAAGGGCCAGAAAAAACGCATCCACACTGAGCAATGCAGGATCCCCTGGCGCCAATGCGAAGGCCCAATCTTGAGGGTCACCACGCAAAAAGGAAATGATAATCTTAACTTGCTGAACGGCATTACCAGAGGAACGAGGTTTCAAAGAAAGAAACAACTTACAATTGTTCTTAAAATTCAGGAACCTAGATCTATCTCCAGAAAACAACTCCAGAATAGGTATTCTAGGCTCAGACATAGGACTGTGAACAACAAAATCCTGAATACTTTGAACTCTAGCAGCAAGATGATCCAGACTGGAAGCCAAGCTCTGGACATCCATGTCAGCAGCTGAACTCAGAGCCACAGCAAGATTAAGAGGAGGAGAGAAGCTAGCATAGCAGCTAGACACACGGCAACAACAAGAAAAAAAAAAAAATTTCTCAAGGCTTCTTTTCTCCTGCTTCTGCCATGCAATTAACACTTTGTCGGCCGGCTGCACTGTTATGATCCCTAGTGGCTGAGGATCACAAATAGATCAGCAAGTGATTAAACTAAGGACAAGCTCTAGGGAGATGGTAACTGGACTGATCGCAAATCTGAACCTATCCAACACAACTAGAGGTAGCCGGTGAACGTGCCTAAAAAATTCCTAGATGTCTCGAGCCAGCCTGAGGAACTAGCTACCCCTAAAGAGAAAGATGGACCTCGCTTGCCTCCAGAGAAATAATCCCCAAAGATATAGAAGCCCCCAACAAATATTAACGGTGAAGTAAGAAGAAGGCACATACATAGGGATGAAATCAGATTCAGCAAAAGAGGCCCACTAGTACTAGAAAGCAGAAAATAGAGCAGGGGTCTATGCGATCAATAAATAACCCTTACAAAATATCCATCCTGAGATTTCAAGAACCCACACACCAACTAACGGTGTGTGGGGAGAAACTCAGCCCACTAGAGCAACCAGCAAGCGAGGAAATTACAATTTAGCAAGCTGGAACAGAAAACATGATAAACACTGCTGATCAAAAAATGAGCAAACAAAACTTAGCTTATCCTGGATGGACTGGGAGCAAGGTAGTCAGAAGGAATCTGAGTAGCACTGATTACATCGACAGCCGGCAACAAGTGGAAGTAAAACAGAGCTATATAGGAACCTCCCAGAGGATAACGAACCAGCTGATAGCCAGAGACCAGCAGGATAACAGACAAAGCCACCAGGGGGAGCCCAAAGCAAAAGTCACACCATACCACCAGTGACCACAAGAGGGAGCCTGAACACAGAGCTCATTGTTCTGGTGGTTTTACCAGCTCACAACTCCTGCATTGCTGGCATACTTTCTCCACGATGTTCCTCAGGTCCCGTGTGGGTGTCACTATGGCAAATTTAGTAAAGTGGTCAATCATCACTAAACAATGCTCATAGTCTTGGTGCGCTGGTCCAATTGTCAAATAATCTATGGCCAGGAGGTCCATGGGGCCAGAAGACCTCACCGTCGTCTCTGTGGGAGCTCATTGTTCTGGTGGTCTTTCCAGATCACAACTCCTGCATTGCTGGCATACTTTCTCCACAATGTTCCTCAGGTGGGGATGATAAAATATGCGATGCAACCACTGGAAAGTTTTTTCTGGCCCAAAGTGTGCTCCTTTCTCATGCGCTTCCTTAGCCACCTGATCCATCAGGGATGAAGGAATAACTGTCTGCCATACAGGACCGAGTTCTGTTTGCAGGAATACCTTCCGGTACAGGATACCATCCCGCAACTGGAGCCTCTCCCACTAGTGTAACATCTTCAGCTCTACAGGTGATATGGACTTCCTCTCGTGACGATTGGGTATTTGTTCAGACACGACCCACCGCCTCAACTGAGCTAGTTACTGATCTTCTTGCTGCTCTCGGACCCACTCGTCACGGGGCTGCTCCAACAAATTCACACAGGCCTCTTCCTGTTCACTTTCCCGCGCCACTGCCACCGTCCTGGCAGTCTCTCCAACACCTGGAACATCCACATCCTCCAGTTCTTCATCCTGGCTGGGTGCTGGTTTGCGATAGTTCACTCGAGAGAGGGCATCTGCATGAACATTCTCAGCTCCTCTTTTATACGAAATTCTGTATCGAAACTTGGCCATTCGGGCTACCCAACGTTGTTCTAGGGCCCCTAACTTGGCAGTCTCGAGATGGGTCAGCGGATTGTTATCGGTGCGTACATGAACTTCTGAGCCAGCCAGATATTCCGCGAACTTCTCAGTCATTGCCCACACCAGCGCCAACAACTCCAGCTTAAACGAACTGTAGTTTTCTGGATTCCTTTCCAAGTCATGCAGAGACCGACTGGCGTATGCGATGACGTGCTCTTTTCCATCCTGCATCTGCGATAGTACTACCCGAGGCCCTGCAGGCTCCCATCAGTGTGCAAGATGAACAACTGCGTGAAGTCGGCGTAGGCCAGCACAGGGGCCTCCGTCAGAGCCTTCTTCAGAGCTAAGAATGCCTCTTCCTGACGCTTCCCCCACTGTATGTTCCTGTTTTTGGTGCAAGAGGGCACTCCCCTCAACAACTCCTGGAGTGGATTAGCAAGGATAGCAATGTCTTTTACGAAGCGTCTGAAGTATCCTGTGAGTCCCAGGAACGCACGCACATCCTTCACAGTTTTTGGAGTTGGCCACTCTTGTACCGCAGCGATCTTCTCCTGGGAAGGCCTCACCCCCTCAGCGGAGACAACGTGCCCCAAGTATTCAATCTCAGTCCAGAAGAGGTGACATTTCTGGGGTTTCACTTTCAATCCGTACTTCTGTAGCCGACTCAGAACTTGCCCCAGTCTCTGCAGATGCTCCTCAAAGGTGGGGGCAAAGACGATGATGTCATCCAAGTAAATGAAACTGGCTTAAACGTTCAAGTCTCCCAGACATCTCTCCATGAGTTGCTGAAACGTTCCAGGGGCGTTGGCTAGGCCAAAGGGCATCCGGTCAACTCATACAGTCCCATCGGAAGGATGAAAGCCATCTTGGCTCGGTCTCACTCGGACATGGGCACCTGCCAGTAGCCGCTGGCCAAGTCTAATGTGGAGAAATACCTGGCATTTCCTAGTGCTGACAGGGACTCCTCTATCCTGGGCAGTGGGTATGAGTCCCACACAGTGCAAGCGTTGAGCCGGCAATAGTCCACACAGAACCGCAAGAACCCATCCTTCCTCACAAGACTATAGGGGCAGCCCACGGGCTCTGACTCTCACTTATGACTCCCTTCTTCAACATATGTGACAGCATTCCCTTCACCTCCTGGTACATCTGTGGGGGTATTTGGCGGTACCATTCCTGGATTGGGGCCGCATCCCCAGTGGGTATCTCGTGGGTGATGGCCGTGGTACGTCCAAAGTCGTCTTCGTCTCTGGCGAACACCTCCTGATATTTCCCCAATAAGGCTTCCACCTTAGGTACCTGCTGTGGGGTACATTCTGAGAGCTCCGCCCTCATGCATTCCAATATCTGTCGCCCTTCTTGCTGCAGTCTGGAGTCCGGAGCTGCCTCCGCTTTGACGGTCAGCAGCCATGGATCTTCTAGCCTAGCAGTCAGCTGTACCATTTCCGATGGGACCAGCTTGTCTGGGAGGCCCAGGACCTGGGCGACTTCACTCCTTGGGGTTAAAGTTGCATCTGTCTCTCGCAAATTCATGCAGCGCACAAGGAGAGTACCGTCCCACACGGTTGCCAGGGACCTTGCGACCAATATTCCTGACGGCAGCTGGTCGACTCTGCTCGGCTCAATCTGGACTTCCACCCCTTCCAGCGGGATACCAGTTCATATAGGCAGGGGAAAGACCGTCTGTCCAGGGGGCAACATTCGATTGACAGAGGCATGGACAATGACTTTGCTGAGTTCCTTTCCGTCGCTGTATGCTTTCCGGACCTGGGCTGTCCGTATCAGTTGTTGAAAAACCCTTTTCTGGGGTGTTTGGTCGCTCCATTGTTGTAGAAACTGTTCCGGGGACTCTTTGAAAAGAAGGCTCCCGAGGTCTTTTAACACATTCATGCCAAGGGTCACAGTATGGTCTTTAGCTACTTCTCCATCTACCATTACTACTCCTCTCCTCCCAACATCTTTACCGCAGACCTCTATGTTCATCTATACCACCCCTGCGACCGGATGGGCAAGTGACTAGCCACCATAAGTTTGATCACAGGGCCCCATTCGGGCCGTAGCGCCTCCGTGAAGTGACAGCGGAAATATCCCTCAGGCATGGTGGTCACTTTGGAGCCTGTGTCCACCAGGCACCGCACCGCTCTTCCATTGATTTCTGCCCAGACCAGGGGGCCCATGGAAACAAGGCTGGGGGGACTTTTACTACTCCTCTTCTCCTCTCCACGCTCCGAGCGGCGTTCCTCGAGCTCGGAGCCACCTAGTTTAAAGGAGGGCACGGGGATGGTCGGCTCCGGTGGGGACACCATCGGGCGATGTGGACGGGCTCTCCACAGGTGTAGCATGTAAGAGGGCTTCTCCTCCTGGTAGCTTCACCCTCCATTCGGGGGCAGCTTCTCCGCCTCGCACCAAAGGGCTGGGCCCTACTGCCAGAGTTCTTCTTGAGGCCGCCATTTCACGGACCTGCTAAATCTCCATTTTCAGGTCCTCCACCCATTGAGGGATATTGTCTGCGGTGGTGGTTACCTCCCCGCTCCGTACCCTCCCCACTGGCCCTGTCACTCCCTGTTCTTGCTCTCGCACACGTGCCTCACTGCCAGCTTCGGAGAAAGTCATGTCTGGCTTCACCCGCATGCGCTCTCGCAGTGCCTGTTTCTTCATTGCGTCACACAGTCCCATCACCAGCTGATCCCTGAGCACCACATCAACTGGCCCTACACCTACACCGTCTTTCCGTCTAATAGCAGTGTGAAGCTCTTGTAGGGCATTCATGAATTGGGTCACGGTCTCCCCCTCTCTTTGTACCCGGTGAAACAGTCGCATGTGAAATTCCCCTACGTCAGTGGGGTCCCCATGCGTCTCCTCCAGTATGCCCAGCACTTTGTCTAGGGTATCTCTCTCCCGGGGAGACCTATGCATGACAGAATCCCATTCCTTCCCCTCCAGGGCTATCAACGCAATCTCTGCCTTCAGGGCTGGTGTCATGGGGTGCATCCGCATCATTCCCCGGATACGCTCCATCCAGCTCCACAGCATCACATTGCTCCCAGTGAACCTTGGCAAATTATTCAACATGGCTCCCAGGGAAATGCTAGACCTGGGAGCTTCCCCAACTGCTTGGTCTGCCCTTTCCGCGCTACCATGTGACATCCTGCCGACTACGCCAAGTGTAATAGAGTGCAGGGTAGAGTATGTCACCACGGAACAGACAGACCAACTGTTGAGGGGGTTTTATTAACAGGGGCAATATTCTCCTTGCAGGGAGAAAACAGTAGAATATAAACTGATGAAATAACTGTGCAAAAATATGGGAAGCAGTATAAGTTCCCAGACAGTCAAACAGTATAACAGTAATAAATGGAATTTCTGGGGAAAACATTTATCAGTCTGATGAGAACTTGCTTGTAGGGTTGTATTTTCCAACGTAGGCGCCGAGAAACAGCGGCACTTGTCGTCCCTCTGTTATCCGTAGGCTGTGTAGTCTCTAGGAACCCGCAACCTGGGGTTTAAGGGGTTACTGTGGTAAGCAGAGGGGATGCTAGGCAAACGGGGTCCCCTGTGCTCTGAGTCTTTTGCTTTAACAGTGCAGCCTATCCCAGGAGAAGGATGCGCAGTCTATTTTTGGGTCTCCCAACAGGAATCAGGGGCTCTGCATTAATGCCATGGGTACTAGGGGCCACTGTCTCTGCACGGGCCACTGTCTCTGCACGGGCCTCAGGGCACACCTCTCCAGTCACAGCAGAGTCCGCTTTCACGTACTCACAAGATACAATCTCCCTGGATCAGTCCTTCGACCAGGAGCTCTCTCTCTCTTCCCCGGAGCGCAGCTGCATGCTGTTCTGGCCACTGTATCTGCTGCTCTCTCTGCTGCACCCACTGCTCTCTCTGCTGCACACACTGCTCTGTGTCCAGTACACGTTCCTCTAGCCCTGGAAAGCGTGCCCTTTCTCTCCCTCAGCCCGCCTTCCTTCCTGTCCTGGTCTCTAAGTCTGCCCCCAGGGAAACCTGCTGCACAGCTAAGTGGTTCCAGGCATGGAGCAGAGAAGGTAACCCCCTTATATCTAAGTGACTGAGCAACGATTATGTGATGATGTTATAAGATTGCACCTCCTGTGTGGAAGGAGCCTCAGTCTGCACAGAGCACTGACCGGAGCAGACATCAGAGGAGCGGTGGGAGGTAAGTAGTTTGCATTTTTTATTTGTCAGTGATTGGGGGGGGACATGATGCCTAGTTGGTTCTTCATATTGTGAGTGGGGCAGGTTGGCAAGGCCATCAAACTGTGTAGACCCTCATTCTGTGTTGGGGGCAGTATAGGCCCTCATATTGAGTGGGAGAATGCAGAGGTCCCTCATACTGCCTTTGGGTACATCATATTGTGTGTGGAGGCCCTCAAATTGTGTTCTGGGATGTTGGCACCTTAATAATGCCTGTATGTGCCATCATATTTTATGTTGGAGTCCCTTATACTGTATTGTAGGCTTTGGGGGTCTTCATACTGCCTGTTGTGGCTGTGGGGGACATCATATTGTGTGTTGGGACCCTCATGCTGCCTGTAGAGGTTGGGGGTCGACATTACTATACTACATATTGGGACTGTGGGGACATCATATTATGTGTATGTGGGTGTTGTTTGGGGCTATGATGGTCCTCAAATTGCCTGTGGGGGGCATCATATTGTGTGTTATATCCCTCATACTGTCTGTTTAGGCTGTGGGAGACATCATATTGTGTGTGGGGGCCATCACACTGTGTAGGGCGCTCTGGGGGACATCATATCATGTGTGGGGGCCCTCATACTGTGGGGGCTGTTGGGTCATCATGTTGTGTTTAGCGGCTGTGGGGCCATCATTATGTGTAAAGGGTGACTATGGGGGACATTATACTGTGAGGGGGCACTTTTGGGACATCATGCTGTGGAAGGTTTTAAAGTGTGTTGGGGTCATTGTGGCAACATTGTAAGAGGAAGTGCAACTTTTTCCACTTGGACCTGTGATTTCTATGTATGGCACTCTACATGACTTAGGATTGTTAGCCAAACCAGACTCTTCTACATAAGGAAAAGACGATATCCATCCACAGATGGCTGTTTTCGACTTCTTGCTCCTCATTATGGCAGTGTTGGATACTGGTTGGCAAGGTGAGAGAAATTTGAAAGAGATCTAGTTAGGGAAGATGTAAGCATTTTCCTCATTTGTAGACCCAAGCAACACGTGTGAGGGTTGAAGTGAAATATGTTCTCTAAAGGGGGAGATTCCTTTCCAATTAGAGTAATAGGTAAAGGCCAAAGAACAGGACCACCCAATACGACATTCTCATGTCCTAATGTGGCCTACAGACTGAGGCCGTCTTTACTAGACAACCCGTATAAGATCTGAATGTTATTTCTTACTATATGAATGGTTAATATGTTGTTCCGGCGCTCGAAACCTTCATTAATCACAATTTTATAACAATAATTCCTACGAGCTGCAAAATGAGGAATGAATTACAATGGGGACATGTGGAGAGATAATTTGCATCAAGGAAAAAATCTTTCAGGGCCAAATCCAGGAAATCTGTCTAATGGTTTCTGGCCAGAAGCTTTAAATTACGCGTATTTGTTAAATTATACACACAGTAGTAAATTAAATTGTATTACTCTGCTCGAGACCTTCCCTAAAAATTCTCTTGGCATCTATGAAGCTGCAGGAGTCGAACTCCGGACAGGGACAAGCAGATGTTTGCCAGCAATGCACATTTACGCTGTACAGACCGAATGTCTGGAGACCCGGGACGTCTAGGGGATGTTCACTTCTCCGGTGGTGTAAAAAGGGTTGTATAGGGTTTGAAAAACATGGCTTCTTTCTTGTGAAAACCAAGCCACACCTGTCCACTGGTCATATGTGGTGGTCATCTACTCACATCACTTCAACGGAGATGAACTGCAATAATAGATGACTCATGGTCAAAGATGGTGCTTTCCTAGGGGAAAAAAAAGCAGCCATATTTTTTTCAATCCCATACAACCTCTTTAAAGGGGGTTTCTACAACTGGACAACCCCTTCTTAATTGTTTAAGTGCTACACATAAAATAAGGATAAAACATATTCTCACCTTCTGGACCGGCAAAGCTCCTGTGTTGACGGCGCTGATTCCCGGCAGTCACATGACATTGCTATATTATGGGGCTGCTGCAGCCAATAAGCTGCAGCCTTTCAGTATTCCATCACAGCATTTAAGAATGGGGGGGTTGTTCCCTTTAACCCTTAGTTGACGCTTTTGGTACATGTATGGTCGAAGTGTGCCATCACTATACGGAGCAGGTTCAGGAGCTGAGCCCGCTCCTTAAATCAAGGCAGTACTATAGTTCAAGTTCCCTAAAAGGACTAATAAAAAGTGTAAACAACATTAAAAAATATTTAAAAAATAGTTAAAAAAACCCCAATTAATATAAAAGTTAAAACTAATCCCCCTTTCCTGTAATGAAAATAGTGATATTTTAAAAACAAAACATATTTGGATTTGCCATGTGCGTAATTGTTCAAACCAAAAAAATATTTCTACCATATGGTGAACGCTGAACCAGAGGAAAAAATAAAATTGGCAGAATTGCTGTTTATTGGTTAAGCCACTTCCCACAAAAAATTGGATTAAAAATAGTATAAAAAGGTCTATGGATTGCAAAACGGGTCCTATAAAAACTATAGCTCTCCATCCAACGTACAAAAAAACAGACAACCAAATCCATCAACAGTAACTGAAAAGTAAAAAATAGTGATTCTCAGTAAATGACTACTGATGCCATTTTTTGTAAGTAGTAAAAAAAAGATCTATCGGTGTAACCATTCTGACCTATAGAACAAAGTAATCAGTTGATTTTTTCATCAAATTGAATGTCTTAAAAAAAAATATTGGAAAAACAAAGGAAGAATTCCATCTTTCCTAACACATAGAATTTTTTTTCCTCGTTTTTCAGTGCATTACATGGTAAAGTAACTTGGGTCATTCAAAAGTACAATTCATCACAAAAGAAAAAACGAAGAAAACAAAAATTGCCGGTCTTTAAAGAGTAAACGTTAGTTTAAATTTTATTTTATAAATCAATAGCTTACATGAGAGTCTTTGAAATATATTTTAGCAGAGAAATCTGCTTCTTCCTCCTCCTGGTCTGATTTGTCACTATAAATTCAGTGCTATAATTTGTAAAATCTGTTTTGAGTGATTTCAGACTTTCCCATTACTGAGAAAACAGATGACAATTGCTGCTTTTAAAATTCTATGGAGGAGGGCGGAGCCAGAGGCAGACAAAGACATTCTATGGAGGAGGGCGGAGCCAGAGGCAGGCACAGACATTCTATGGAGGGGAGAAGCTAGAGGAACACAGACATTCTATGGAGGGGAGAAGCTAGAGGAACACAGACATTCTATGGAAGGGAGGAGCTAGAGGCAGACACAGACATTCTATGGAGGGGAGAAGCTAGAGGAACACAGACATTCTATGGAGAGGGAGGAGCTAGAGGCAGACACAGGCATTCTATGGAGGGGGGTGGAGCCAGAGGCAGGCACCGACATTCTATGGAGGGGAGGAGCTAGAGACAGACAGACATTCTATGGAGGGGAGGAGCTAGAGGAACACAGACATTCTATGGAGGAGGGTGGAGCCAGAGGCAGACACAGACATTCTATGGAGGAGGGCGGAGCCAGAGGCAGACACAGACATTCTATGGAGGAGGGCGGAGCCAGAGGCAGGCACAGACATTCTATGGAGGGGAGAAGCTAGAGGAACACAGACAGTCTATGGAAAGGAGGAGCTAGAGGCAGACACAGACATTCTATGGAGGGGAGAAGCTAGAGGAACACAGACATTCTATGGAAGGGAGGAGCTAGAGGCAGACACAGGCATTCTATGGAGGAGGGTGGAGCCAGAGGCAGGCACAGACATTCTATGGAGGGGAGGAGCTAGAGACAGACAGACATTCTATGGAGGGGAGGAGCTAGAGGAACACAGACATTCTATGGAGGAGGGTGGAGCGAGAGGCAGACACAGACATTCTATGGAGGAGGGCGGAGCCAGAGGCAGACACAGACATTCTATGGAGGAGGGCGGAGCCAGAGGCAGACACAGACATTCTATGGAGGAGGGCGGAGCCAGAGGCAGGCACAGACATTCTATGGAGGGGAGAAGCTAGAGGAACACAGACAGTCTATGGAGGGGAGGAGCTAGAGGCAGACACAGACATTCTATGGAGGAGGGCGGAGCCAGAGGCAGACACAGGCATTCTATGGAGGAGGGCAGAGCCAGAGGCAGACACAGGCATTCTATGGAGGAGGGTGGAGCCAGAGGCAGGCACAGACATTCTATGGAGGGGAGGAGCTAGAGACAGACACAGACATTCTATGGAGGTTAGGAGCTAGAGGAATACAGACATTCTATGGAGGAGGGCGGAGCCAGAGGCAGGCACAGACATTCTATGGAGGGGAGGAGCTAGAGACAGACACAGACATTCTATGGAGGGGAGGAGCTAGAGGAACACAGACATTCTATGGAGGGAAGGAGCTAGAGGCAGACACAGATATTCTATGGAGGGGAGGAGCTAGAGGAACACAGACATTCTATGGAGGGGAGGAGCTAGAGGAACACAGACATTCTATTGAGGGGAGGAGCTAGAGGAACACAGACATTCTATGGAGGGGAGGAGCTAGAGGCAGACACAGATATTCTATGGAGGGGAGGAGCTAGAGGAACACAGATATTCTATGGAGGGGAGGAGCTAGAGGAACAGACATTCTATGGAGGGTAGGAGCTAGGGGAACAGACATTCTATTGAGAGGAGGAGCTAGAGAAACGCAGACATTCTATGGAGAGGAGGAGCTAGAGGAACACAGACATTCTATGGAGAGGAGAAGCTAGAGACAGACAGACATTCTATGGAGGGAAGGAGTTAGAGGAACAGATATTCTATGGAGGGGAGGAGCTAGAGGAACAGACATTCTATGGAGGGTAGGAGCTAGAGGCAGACAGACATTGTATGGAGGGAAGGAGTTAGAGGAACAGACATTCTATGGAGGGGAGGAGCTAGGGGAATACAGACATTCTATTGAGAGGAGGAGCTAGAGAAACACAGACATTCTATGGAGAGGAGGAGCTAGATACAGACATTGTATGGAGGGGAGGAGTTAGAGGAACACAGACATTCTATAGAGTTGAGGAGCTAGAGGCAGACACAGATATTCAGTGAAATATATAATAATAATAGGATAAATGCTGCTAAATGCAAGTAAGTAACCACAGAATTATATTCATTTATACTTATTTTCATCAGTCTTGGCTCATTGCGGGCTCTAATTAAATAAATCCTCATCGGGAAAAGTTACGCAATTAGTCGTTATAACTGTTGCTATAGTGATAAAGAAAATAAAAAAATAAAAACCCATTTCCATTTGTTTTCCATTTAAGTATTAAAAATTAAATATAAAAATGACTTATTACTTTGTTATTTTGTTCTCGGTTCACCTCAGGCTCCTAAAATCAACGCACTTAATAATACATAGGTCAATCCGACCAGCTGGGATCTGTGGGTACGCCTAAGAGTGCAATTTTCCTGCAGCGCCACCACTTGTAAAATTAGGCATTACACAGATCCGATTCAAATCATTAGATTGTGTGTTGTGAATTGAACTTTTTGGCTCCCTCTTGTGGTCACTAGCGACATGACACTTTGATTTTCTTTCCCCAGCTTGGTACCCACCTGGTTCGTTAGTCCAGGGGTGTTGCTATTTAAACTCCCTGGATTCTCAGTCTGGTGCCTGGCATCGTTGTAATCAGTTCCTTTCTGTTTGCTCCTGTCTGCTGGTCCTGGTTCTTTGCAAAATAAGCTAAGTCCTGCTTCCTTATTTTTTGGTTATTTGCATTGCTCTTATTTTTGTCCAGCTTGTACTAAATGTGATTCCTGATATTGCTGGAAGCTCTAGGGGGCTGATATTCTCCCCCCGTGCCGTTAGACGGTTCGGGGGTTCTTGAATATTCAGCGTGGAAATTTTGATAGGGTTTTTGCTGACCGTATAAGTCATCTTCCTATATTCTGCTATTAGTCAGTGGGCCTCTCTTTGCTAAAACCTAGTTCATTCTTACGTTTGTCTTTTCTTCTTACCTCACCGTTATTATTTGTTGGGGGCTTGTATCCAACTTTTGGGGTCTTTTCTCTGGAGGCAAGAAAGGTCTATTGTTTCCCTTCTAGGGTTAGTTAGTTCTCCGGCTGGCGCGAGACGTCTAGAACCAACGTAGGTACGTTCCCCGGCTACTGTTATTTGTTGTGCTAGGATCAGTTATACGGTCAGCCTAGTTACCACTGCCCTATGAGCTGGTTTTTTGTGTGTGCAGACTTGGTAATAACCTCTGAGACCCTCTGCCATTGGGGTCACAACAATTGTGCCTGATGTTAGACAGCCCTCCCAAGTGAGAGACGCTCTTTGTAACTGCCCTTTAAATGGGTTTTGCATAATTACCAACATTCGCTCCTCCTCAGACCACACAGAACCTCCCATTCCTGATCAGGGTTTTTGTAAAACCCGACTCTTCCTAGCTCGGAACGCCGCAAATTTGCTTGGACTGTTCCCAAAAAATTGGGACTGTCCTGGAAAATTATGATGAATTTGTTGGCCGTAATCGGCCACGTCCCTTCTTAAGTTAAGTTTCGTTCACTTTTGAAAAAAGTTGGCAGGGACTGACCACAGTAAAAAAATGTTTGAGCAACTATAAGTTCTGCAAAAATTTTCCAACATATAAAAAATTTTATGCCACAATTTTGCAAAACAAACAAAAACACGTATGTGATTTTTATGGCTGCATAGGGTTTAGAGATGATGAATTCAAATTGCGTTGTCCTGGTCTGGCATCCAGTTTGGTCTTCCATGACAGCCGGTCTTCACACACCCGGTATCTTGAAAAGTCTCTGTTGTGTCACAACTTCATGGAATAATAATCATCAGAGTTAGCCTAGGATCCCGACCGCAGAAATAGAGACTGGCTTCCATGGCGGAAGGGACTGGACGGTGGACCGGGGCGGCCTAAACTGAATTATAAAAACTTGATTCCAGCTCACCCAGTTGCTCTATGCTCATCCACTTGGGGCTCAGACACCGGCCTCGTCCTGGCCTCACATCAAGGATAATAGAAAAAATTGTAGTCCTGCTCAACAGGACTGGATTTTCCTTTTCTTTTTCTTTTTCAAAAGAAAATATAGTGCATACAAAAGAAAAATGTACATGGTCGACATGACCCAGTCGACGCGTTTCGACTGCACTAAGCAGTCTTACTCATGAATCGAATTGATTAGTTCTAATGATGTCCCTTGATCATCAAGGTTGACTTCAAAACTACAGCGCATATAACTGCTATAGCCAATCATTAAGCTCTGCAGCGTAGAAGCAGCAGTGGTCCAGGGGAGGGTGACTAACCTCTAATTTCTTTATTTTAACCCATTGTTGAAGATAAAGAGTCAGAAAACTATAAGCGGAGAATCCCCCCAATTCTTTCTCCCACTACACAGATCTTAATGAAATATCTTATATCTCTGCTAAGGAAACTCTTTTAAACATTATTTTATGTATAAATATTATATATACAGTATATTTTTTCTTTTTTTTAATATTTGGTACATTTTTTGAATGCAAAATTCACACAAGCTGGGTCATTTTATGCTATTTCACTTATTATTATTATTTCAAGCTACGACATGGCATGGAAGCCAAGTGCATCTAATGGTTCACTCTTATGTGGCTCCTGCCCCCAAACCTACAACAGGTGTCTAGATTAAGCTTCCTTGGAACATCTCAAGTCTGTCTTGAACACTAGAAGATATTATTTCTATCTGATAAACATCTACAGTGCTGAGGGTAGACATTGTCCCTATGTTACTAGGAGGTATTACGTGGCCCTGATGGACTGTTCTGCTGTGTACCTTCCCCTGAAGACAAAAATCACATTATGTGTCCAGTGTCATGTGGTTTTACGTGCATTGCGAATAGTGATATGTGTCTTCTATGTTGTATGATGGTAATATACACCATATAAGTAATGTAAAGTTTTAACCCCTTCATGACCTTGGAATTTTCCGTTTTTCCGTGTTCGTTTTTCACTCCCTTCCTTCCCAGAGCCATAACTTTTTTATTTCTCCGTCTATATAGCCATGTGAGGGCTTATTTTTTGCGGGACGAGTTGTACTTTTGAACGACATCATTGGTTTTAGCATGTCGTGTACTAGAAAACAGGAAAAAAATTCCAAGTGCAGTTAAATTGCAAAAAAAGTGCAGTCCCACACTTGTTTTTTGTTTGGCTTTTTTGCAAGGTTCACTAAATGCTAAAACTGACCTGCCATTATGATTCTCCAGGTCAGTACGAGTTCATAGAAACCTAACATGACTAGGTTATTTTTTACCTAAGTGGTGAAAAAAAATTCCAAACTTTGCTAAAAAAAAAGAAAAAAAAAAGCGCCATTTTCCGATACTTGTAGCGTCTCCATTTTCCATGATCTGGGGTCGGTTGAGGGCTTATTTTTTTGCGGGCCGAGCTGGTGTTTTTAATGATACCATTTTGGTGCAGATACGTTCTTTTGATCGCCCGTTATTGCATTTTAATGCGGCGATACCAAATATGTGTAGGTTTGATTTTTTTTTTTTATTGATTTATTTTGATTGGGGCGAAAGGGGGGTGATTTAAACTTTTATATTTTTTTATTTTTTTCACATTTTTTTTAACTTTTTTTGCCCGCGCCTATTGCGGGCACATGTCAGCTGTTCAAAACAGCTGACATGTCCCGGCTTTGATGCGGGCTCACCGCCGGAGCCCGCATCAAAGAGGGGCTTCTGACCTCGGACGTACTATCCCGTCTGAGGTCAGAAAGGGGTTAATGTACAATGTGAGAAATTCTTAGTATATGGTAAAAAGAGAGATTAGACTTGGGATAGTTTGAGCATTGTTCATATAGTTAAGTGGCTTACCAACGGTATAGAACATAAGATAAGAACAATAGGTTTAGTCTATAGGATAGGATATAGTTAAAGGATAGAACCAGTCCAGTGGGTGGGGACTAGTGCTAGTGAAAAGTGAGAACTTCCTGATAGGGGATGAAATAGGGAAGTGAAGTGACAAGCTCGAGTTCAAGTACAGCGGGCTGCTAGGGCCGGTATGTACCAGTTGTTCAAAGCAGTGGGAAGCCCTACTGTAATTCAGAGTGGATGTCCCTGTCGCATCCGGAGCCCAAGGTCTGGCATAGGGGCTGCCGGGCACATCGTGTCTTCTGGCATACAGTGGAAGATGGACAGGGACCGTGTAGACGGAAGGTGGTGGATCCCGGGTGCACTGCTGAAGTGAACAGAAAGTTCCCCAGGCTGGAGGAGTCAGTGGGCCTAGGAATAGTCCAGGATGAACAAGTGGTGGGGCTGAATATGCGTTGTACTAAGGAAGTAAGAGACATGAAGTGCTGTTCCCTATCCCACATGTTACACCCTGATAAACTTGAACTGACCAGGAAATGTTTGCTTGTTGCAATGAACTTGGTGTTTCCTGAATTGTGTTCGTCGGCTCCTGAGGATGGAAGCCTGCAGACAGTGGCCTGCAGACAGTGGAGACCTGTGGCCTACAAGTGAGTGTGGTGCACCCCACACCAGACAGCACGCTGGGACTGGGACACTGTTTTCCTGTAAATTGCCAGAGCAGTACCGGATAGCAGCTTGGTCATGACTACCGCTCTTGGCAACTTTACACTCGTGTGTATGTAAGGGACGCCCAAGCCAAGGCACACCACCGCACCCCTAGACATAATTGAAAATGGTTCTCATGTGTGTGCTGATCTCTAGTGCACACTCTTTCTCAGCTTCCTATATAATTTTAGTTGACACTGATCTTGGGAACCCTTGATTACACGCACAGCATCTTCTTTGGCCTCCCGTTAGGGATATTGTCATCCTTCATGGGTCCCCTGATGAACCCTGAGAATTACAGGGGGAAATGCTTTGGGATGAGGGAACAATATCTACTGACGGCTGACAATTATTCATTCCAGACTAAATGGCTGTGATGGATATGTGTTCCTGATTATGGGACACTATTAGGTTGTCCGAATACTGTTTATATAGCTGAAAGCTTATTCACTTGAGTGCTGAACGGGTTGAGTACTAAGTAAGTGTGATATGAGGAATATAATTGTGGTTGCCGCTAGATTTGGGTATACTGCTTCACACTGACTCGTGTAGACTCTTCATTCATATTTTTGCATGCTTAGTTTTGTTATTCTCAGCGTGAATTACTGGATAAATTAATGGGCGCTCAACATTTGAATTGGTACCTTATTTTATGTGTATGACTTTATCTACTAAATATTGAGGCTATTTTGAAGACTTTGCATCTACAACTCCTTTTTATATCTGAATCAATAAATTGTCTTATATAAACTTTCTTAAATGTAGAACTTGAATAACAGTATAAACAGTGATTGGCAGCACAGGCAGGCACAGTTCTTAAGCTTACATCTGCTGTCATTACCAGAGGTTAAAGGAGTTTTCCTGGTACTACGTCCCCCTTCCCCCTGATACGTCTATGCATGTAATGAGTTCCTCAAATTCCTGTTACCTTTATTTTTTATTTTTTTTAAGATCCCTTCCGACCCCTTGTGTTCTGTTACAGTTAACATTGTTGTGAATTCTGTTTTTGGGCTCCCTCTGGTGGTTACTGGTGGTATTGGCTGACTTTTGTCTTGCACCTGTTTCCATCAGGAAACTGGGAGTTTCCTATTTAGTCTGGCTTCTCAGTCATTCTAGTGCCGGCAATCAATGTTACCAGAGCACCTCTGTTGCTTGCTACCTGCTCCAAGTCTGCAATTCAGCTAAGTTGGATCTTTGGCTTTTTTTGTGTTTGTTTGTCCAGCATGCATTTATATTTCTCTTGCTGCTGGAAGCTCTAGTGATCTGAAATTACTACTCCGGTGTCATGAGTTGATAACGGAGTTAAAGTAATTTCAGGATGGCTGTTTAGGGTTTTGAGGTGACCGCGAAGTCCTCTTTTGTATTTTCTGCTATCTAGTCAGAGGGCCTCTCTTTGCTGAATCTATATTCATACTGCGTACGTGTTTTCCTCTTACCTAACCGTTATTATATGTGGGGGGCTACTATCACTTTTGGGGTTTCCCTGGAGGCAAGCCAGGTCTGTGTATTCCTCTACTAGGGGGTAACTAGATCTCCGGCTGGTGCGAGGTGTCTAGGGATAATCGTAGGCACACCCCCTGGCTACTATTAGTTGCGTGTTAGGTTCAGCGTCGCGGTCATCTGAGATTCCATCATTCCTAGAGCTAGTTCGTTTTTGCCTGAGTCCCTGCCATTGGGAACCATGACAGTATTGCCGGCCTAAAATGTATTAAAGGTATTGGCTGAAGAAAGAGAGAAAAGAAGAAGTTTCTGACACTTTTTTTTTTTTTTACTCAGAAGTTCTGTCTAGCCATAATTGCAATCTGCTGCTTTTTTCTCTCCTCTTAACCCCTGAATGGCTCAGATCTCAGCTGTTGAGAAATGGATATCCAGAGTTTAGCTACAGGCCTGAGTGCTCTTGCTTCTAAGGTTCAAAATATCCAAGACTATGTTATACATGCTCCTATGTCAGAACCCAAGATTCCTATACCTGAGTTCTTTTCTGGAGATAGATCTCGTTTTTTGAATTTTAAGCACAATTGTAAATTGTATCTTTCTCTGAGATCTCGCTCCGCTGGAGACTCCGCTCAGCAGGTTAAAATTGTGATTTCCTTGTTGCGGGGTGACCCCCAGAATTGGGCATTTGCATTGGCACCAGGGGATCCTGCGCTGCTCAATGTGGATGCGTTTTTTCTGGCACTGGGGTTGCTCTATGAGGAACCTAATTTGGAGATTCAGGCTGAAAAGGCCTTGATAGCCCTCTCTCAAGGGCATGATGAAGCTGAAATATATTGTCAAAAATTTCGAAAATGGTCTGTGCTTACTCAGTGGAATGAGTGCGCCCTGGCGGCGAATTTCAGAGAAGGTCTCTCTGACGCCGTTAAAGATGTCATGGTGGGGTTTCCTACGCCCACAGGTCTGAATGAATCCATGACTATGGCTATTCAGATTGATCGGCGTTTACGGGAGCGCAAACCTGTGCACCATTTGGCGGTGTCTTCTGAGCAGACACCGGAGATTATGCAATGTGATAGAATTCTGTCCAGAAGTGAACGGCAGAATTATAGGCGTAAAAATGGGTTGTGCTTCTACTGTGGTGATTCTGCTCATGTTATATCAGCATGCTCTAAACGCACAAAAAAGGTTGATAAGTCTTTTGCAATTGGCACTTTACAGTCTAAGTTTATTTTGTCTGTAACTTTGATCTGTTCATTATCATCTATTACTGTGGATGCCTATGTGGATTCTGGCGCTTCCTTGAGTCTTATGGATTTGTCCTTTGCCAGACGTTGTGGGTTTAGCCTAGAGCCTTTGGAAGTTCCTATCCCTCTGAAGGGTATCGACTCCACACCATTGGCTAGGAATAAACCACAATACTGGACACAAGTGACTATGTGTATGACTCCTGACCATCGGGAGGTGATTCGCTTCCTTGTGTTGTATAACTTGCATGATGTCTTAGTGCTTGGATTGCCATGGTTGCAAACTCATAATCCAGTCCTTGACTGGAAAACAATGTCTGTGTTAAGCTGGGGATGTCAGGGGGCTCATGGGGAAGTACCTTTGGTTTCCATTGCTTCATCTACTCCCTCTGAAATTCCGGCATTTTTGTCTGACTATTGTGATGTTTTTGAGGAGCCCAAACTTAGTTCTCTCCCCCCTCACAGGGATTGTGATTGTGCTATAGACTTTATTCCGGGCAGCAAGTTTCCCAAGGGTCGTTTGTTTAATCTGTCTGTGCCTGAGCATGCTGCTATGCGGGAGTATATTAAGGAGTCCTTGGAAAAGGGACATATCCGTCCATCCTCATCCCCTTTAGGAGCAGGTTTTTTTTTCGTGGGTAAAAAAGATGGCTCCCTGAGGCCCTGTATTGATTATCGCCTGTTGAATAAGATTACAGTCAAATACCAGTATCCTTTGCCACTATTGACTGATTTATTTGCTCGTATTAAAGGGGCAAAGTGGTTCTCTAAGATTGATCTTCGGGGTGCCTATAATTTGGTGCGGATTAAGCAGGGAGATGAGTGGAAAACTGCATTTAATACGCCCGAGGGCCATTTTGAGTATTTGGTAATGCCTTTTGGTCTTTCTAATGCTCCTTCAGTCTTTCAGTCCTTTATGCACGATATTTTCCATAAATACCTGGATAAATTTATGATTGTGTATTTGGATGATATTTTGATTTTTTCGGATGACTGGAAGTCGCATGTTCAACAGGTTAGGAAGGTTTTTCAGGTTTTGCGGGCCAATTCTTTGTTTGTAAAGGGTTCAAAGTGTATTTTTGGGGTTCAGAAGATCTCCTTTTTGGGGTATATTTTTTCCCCTTCTTCTGTTGAGATGGATCCTGTCAAGGTTCGGGCTATTTGTGATTGGACGCAGCCTACTTCCCTGAAGAGTCTTCAGAAGATCTTGGGCTTTGCTAATTTCTATCATCGATTTATAACTGGGTTTTCAAGTGTTGCTAAACCTCTGACTGATTTGACTAAGAAGGGTGCTGATGTTGCCAATTGGTCCTCTGCGGCTGTGGAGGCCTTTCGGGAGCTTAAGCGCCGCTTTTCTTCCGCCCCTGTGTTGCGCCAGCCTGATGTTTCGCTCCCTTTTCAGGTCGAGGTTGATGCTTCCGAGATTGGAGCGGGGGCGGTTTTGTCGCAGAGAAGTCCCGATTGCTCAGTGATGAGACCATGTGCATTCTTCTCTCGAAAGTTTTCGCCCGCCGAGCGAAATTATGATGTCGGTAATCGGGAGCTCTTGGCTATGAAGTGGGCATTTGAGGAGTGGCGTCATTGGCTTGAGGGTGCTAGACATCAGGTGGTGGTCTTGACTGATCACAAGAATCTGATTTACCTTGAGTCTGCCAGGCGTCTGAATCCTAGACAGGCGCGCTGGTCGTTGTTTTTCTCCCGGTTTAATTTTGTGGTTTCATACTTGCCGGGTTCAAAAAATGTGAAGGCAGATGCCCTTTCTAGGAGTTTTGAGCCTGACTCCTCTGGTGATTCTAAGCCTACGGGTATCCTTAAGGATGGGGTGATTTTGTCTGCTGTCTCCCCAGACTTGCGACGTGCTTTGCAAGAGTTTCAGACTGATAGGCCTGATCGTTGTCCGCCTGGGAGACTGTTTGTTCCAGATGAATGGACCAGTAGAGTCATCTCGGAGGTTCATTCTTCTGTGTTGGCAGGTCACCCTGGAATTTTTGGTACCAGAGATTTGGTGGCCAGGTCCTTCTGGTGGCCTTCCCTGTCTCGGGATGTGCGTGCCTTTGTACAGTCTTGTGATGTTTGTGCCCGGGCCAAGCCTTGCTGTTCTCGGGCTAGTGGATTGTTGTTGTCCTTGCCTATTCCGAAGAGGCCGTGGACGCACATCTCTATGGACTTTATCTCGGACCTCCTGGTTTCTCAGAAAATGTCCGTTATTTGGGTGGTGTGTGACCGTTTTTCTAAGATGGTTCATTTGGTACCCTTGCCCAAATTGCCTTCTTCATCTGAGTTGGTTCCTTTATTTTTTCAGAATGTGGTTCGTTTACATGGTATCCCGGAAAACATCGTTTCTGACAGGGGGTCTCAATTTGTGTCTAGGTTCTGGCGAGCGTTCTGTGCCAGGATGGGCATTGATTTGTCTTTTTCGTCTGCATTCCATCCTCAGACTAATGGCCAGACGGAGCGAACTAATCAGACCTTGGAGACTTATTTGAGGTGTTTTGTGTCTGCTGATCAGGATGATTGGGACGCCTTTTTGCCGTTGGCAGAGTTTGCCCTCAATAATCGGGCCAGTTCTGCCACTCTGGTTTCTCCTTTCTTTTGCAATTCAGGGTTTCACCCTCGTTTTTCATCTGGCCAGGTGGAATCTTCGGATTGCCCTGGAGTGGACACGGTGGTGGATAGACTGCACCGGATTTGGAGTCATGTGGTGGACAATTTGAAGTTGTCTCAGGAGAAGACTCAGCAGTTTGCTAATCGTCATCGTCGTGTGGGTCATCATCTCCGCGTTGGGGACTTGGTGTGGTTATCTTCTCGTTTTGTCCCTATGAAGGTCTCTTCTCCTAAGTTTAAACCTCGGTTCATAGGTCCTTATAAGATTTTGGAGATTCTTAATCCTGTATCTTTTCGTTTGGACCTACCAGCATCTTTCACCATTCATAATGTCTTCCATCGGTCGTTGTTGCGGAGGTACGAGGTACCGGTTGTTCCTTCTGTTGAGCCTCCTGCTCCTGTGCTGGTGGAGGGTGAATTGGAGTATGTTGTGGAGAAGATTTTGGACTCTCGCGTTTCCAGACGGAGACTTAAGTATTTGGTTAAATGGAAGGGATACGGTCAGGAGGATAATTCTTGGGTGACTGCCTCCGATGTTCATGCCTCTGATTTGGTTCGCGCCTTTCATAGGGCGCATCCAGATCGCCCTGGTGGTTCTCATGAGGGTTCGGTGCCCCCTCCTTAAGGGGGGGGTACTGTTGTGAATTCTGTTTTTGGGCTCCCTCTGGTGGTTACTGGTGGTACTGGCTGACTTTTGTCTTGCACCTGTTCCCATCAGGAAACTGGGAGTTTCCTATTTAGTCTGGCTTCTCAGTCATTCTAGTGCCGGCAATCAATGTTACCAGAGCACCTCTGTTGCTTGCTACCTGCTCCAAGTCTGCAATTCAGCTAAGTTGGATCTTTGGCTTTTTTTGTGTTTGTTTGTCCAGCATGCATTTATATTTCTCTTGCTGCTGGAAGCTCTAGTGATCTGAAATTACTACTCCGGTGTCATGAGTTGATAACGGAGTTAAAGTAATTTCAGGATGGCTGTTTAGGGTTTTGAGGTGACCGCGAAGTCCTCTTTTGTATTTTCTGCCATCTAGTCAGAGGGCCTCTCTTTGCTGAATCTATATTCATACTGCGTACGTGTTTTCCTCTTACCTAACCGTTATTATATGTCGGGGGCTACTATCACTTTTGGGGTTTCCCTGGAGGCAAGCCAGGTCTGTGTATTCCTCTACTAGGGGGTAACTAGATCTCCGGCTGGTGCGAGGTGTCTAGGGATAATCGTAGGCACACCCCCTGGCTACTATTAGTTGCGTGTTAGGTTCAGCGTCGCGGTCATCTGAGATTCCATCATTCCTAGAGCTAGTCCGTTTTTGCCTGAGTCCCTGCCATTGGGAACCATGACATAACATCCTGAATTCTCTCTGTGCCTGTAGGCTACATTTGCCAAGAAGCAAGGCTGTATCTGTTAGCAGCATATTCACTCCAACCCTCAGTGTCCACCTACAATGCACCATCCTGAGACTCTTATACAGTCTCAAGATGGATAACTTCCTGCACACATCTTTCCTTCCTAACATTCCCCTGACTTCACCTAGTATGTTCTCTAGCACTCTGGACACTCTATCCCTTCTGGACAAACTCACAAGTTGATAAGATTACTTGTTCTCAGACAAGCCTGCAATGTGCCCTCCCTGCTCTCCCTACACATCTCTGTAAACTTGCTAATAGTGATGAGCGAGCGTGCTCGGATAAGGTGTTATCTGAGCATGCTCGAGTGCTAATCGAGCATTTCTCCCTGCTCGACTGCTATGCTCGAGTCGCCGCAGCTACATGTTTTGTGGCTGTTTGACACATGCACATGCAGGGATTGCCAAACAAACAGGCAATTCCTGCATGTGTTTCGTCTGTTGAACAGCCGCGAGACATGCAGCCGCGGTGAATCGATCATAGTATTCGAGCACTCAGAAATGCTCGATTAGCACTCGAGCATGCTCGGATAACACCTTGTCCAAGCACGCTCGCTCATCACTACTTGCTAATGATCCCAGGGCATCACATAACAAAGCACAATGCATAGCGGCTGGCTGAGCCATTCAAAGCACAGACAGGAAATCTCTATTCTGTGCTTTGAACAGACAGTAGGAGAAAGTAAGGACCCAGAGGTCACATCACCACATGTGACAACTCAGGAACACAGCAGAATTTTAATGTAAATAATCTTCGGTTCTGATAAGCTTTACAATGCTCTGTGTGCCCCAAAACACCATTAATGGTCCTGACTGAAGGCTCAATGTTTGAGAATTACAATGCACTTCCTTAACACATCATACTTTGTCCCTTCAGTCTTCCTGTAACTGTCTGTCCTTTCATGGCCCGTGCATCAGTGCAGTACTTTAATATTCCTGTCTGGGGAGTCCAGTGTTTCTTCTAGGACCAGGTCTAAACTTACCACAGTTCCCCTTTCTTCTGTCTCAGGGTCCTACTTCCAAAAGAGGCAGCCGAGAGTATGCATGGTCCGTCAATTATTATGGGGCTACAACCAGAGATCCATGCGGAGATTATATCGGGGCTTGAATGCATACCCGAAACAGCCTGTACTATTAACAGCAGAAGAAATGTGGGTTATTGTGAGGATGAGGACGGTGACGGTCGACTTCCTGCCCCTGAAGACAACAAATGTATTGTGATATGTGAAGTGTGAACTGTGTCATGTGGTTTTAGAAACATAAAGTGTAATCATGCATAATTTTTTAGGTAATGGTGCTGCTGTGTAGGAACTGTAAAGGTAATGCCTGGAGTGAGTAAGGTACACTCCAGCGCCAGTATAGGGTAAGCATGGGATAACATAAGCTTAGTGCTCAGGTTAGAAATAGATAGTGACTGTAGATATATTAGGGTAAGATACAGTTAATTTTGGGGACTAGCCCAGATTGGAAGGGGGTTAGGGCAAGTAAAAAGAGAACCACTTCCTGTTTTAGTTAATGTCAGAGTTCATTTATATCTGGTGCTAACTATATGTAGCGCCTCAGTAAATAGATGGCTGGACCACTACAAAGCTTTAAAGGGAATCTGTCAGTAGAGTCATCACTCCTAAAGTTATACGAAATTGAATAAAATGATACCTTGATATCTGCGATCCGATGTCTCATCCTAGAGAAATCCATGATTTTCTTAATATGTAAAATGAATCATTAAGATCTGTGGGCGGGGCATAGATCTCCTGAGAATCTGCCTCCAAAGCTTATTATAAATAAAAAGTGGCGTTACCAGTGTGAGACATGTAGATGAGGAGAGCAGACCGTCAGTCATTACATGTCTCACGCTGGTAACTCCACCTTTCATTTATAATAAGCTTTGAAGGCAGATTCTCGGGGAGATCTATGTCCAGCCTATAGATCTTAACAGCTCATTTACATGTTAAGAAAAACATGGATTTCTCTAGAATGGGATATTGGATCGTGGATATCAAGGTATCATTTTATTCAACTTTCTATGACCTGCATGCTCATGTAGACAAAGGTTGATTCAAATGATAAATTCCTTTTAAACCATCACTAAGGACACCAGCTAAAGCAGAGACATTAAACCATGGAAAACCCTTGTCTTCCTTCTTGTTTTCACAGGGAACATTGAAAATTATCGTTTCAATAGTGCCATCTACTCAACGAGACTAGGGTATAAGATGATAGTATTAGTTGGTCATTTCATGCTAAGACAATTTATCCATGGAATGTGATTTTTGGGTACAATATTCTGTAGCTGTATTTTGACCAATGTTTGGTGAAAGCAAAATAGGGGACGTCCATAAAAAATGCTTCATCCAATTAATACGGCCCAGTCATTGAACTACCAAATACTAACGTGTTTCCCCGACAATAAGCCCTAGCATGATTTCAGAGGATTTTTGGAGTATGCTCTTGTAATATAATCCCTACTCAAAAATAAACCTCAATTACATTCAGGACTGGCATGGGGGGGCAAACTAGTCAATTGCCCAGGGCCCCCACTCTCTTACGGGCCCCCAGCATTTCTATTTTGAGGTTTATACTGCTTAAATAACTTTGTTGACATCATGGTCATGTGACCATGATGTCACCAAAAAGTCCGTTAGGATTCTTGAGAAACTAAATAGGAGAAGGGCTCGTATGCAAGGTAAACATTAGTGGTAAGGGGTGGAAAACTGGGTAGTTTCTCAGGGTCCCCATTCTCTTAGCCCCCCATTACTATTCGGAGGTTAAGACTGCATAAGAACCTTTGGTGACATCATGGTCATGTGACCATGATCTCACCAAAAGTCCATTAGCTGCAGGAGTCTTGAGGAACAAAATAGGAGACGGGCTCATATGCAGGGTACATGTTAGTCGTAAGGGGTCGAAAAATGGGTAATTTCTCAGGCTCCCCACTCTCATAGGGCTCCCCCCATTTCTATTCTGAGGTTAAGACTGCTTAAGAACCTTTGGTGACATCTTGGTCATGTGACCATGATTTTACCAAAGGTCCTTTAACCACAAGAGGAACTGAAGAGGAGACAAGCTATTTTATAAGGTATGTGCAGTGAGTGTAAATACATGTGTATTTTCAGTATGCGTGTGTGTATACTTGTATATGTGCAGTGTGTGTGATGACATGATTATATTTGAATATATGTTGATTTTTTTTTTGTTCAAGAATAAATGTAGATTGTTGTTCCTGGAAAAAAAAAACATGTTATAGACATCCCATGAAAATAAGCCCTAGCCCAACTTTTGGAGCAAAAAGTAATATGAGACCTTGTCTTATTTTTGGGAAAAGACGGCATATCATGAGTTTGCATTTCCTATGAATGTTTATGTAAGAGCTGTGATGTTTGCAAACAATGCTGCCCCATGATCTCCTGCTTATCTTAGCCCGCCCCCGGGGAACAAACAGGATTACTTTACAGAGCTCACTTTATGAAAGTAATAAAAGTTTAGAAGATAATGTAAAAAAAACATTATCTGTCCATCAACTCATGCATTTCTTTATAGTAGGAGCCTCTAGGATAGTAGATTAAGTATGTTACTCCATTGTACTTTGGCAGGATTTGTTACAGAAGTCCTGCTTTCCATTAGAAGACATATGGCTTGCGTTTAGCATTATCATGAAAATGAAATTACCACTTTAGAAAAGTCAAGTTATTTTGGAAGTGTAAACCCTAGGTCAAAGCCCACCAGAATTCCTGGGCTGTTTCGGTAATGTCTTTACAAAAGTCCATGACTGCCAAAAAGACAATTGTCCTTTAGGGCTGATATATTTTGGTCCCTCTACATGTCTTAGGATGAGCAAATCATATGTGGTCATGGAAAAAGCTTAATGCATTTGGGCACGTTTCCACCGGATTATATCCTTGGATGACTTTGGGATGCGATGAAGATGAATGGAAAAGTCCCAGACTTTTTTGTAGACTTCAAATACGTTGTAATGTAACCCAGGACGTAGTTGAATACAAGATGTTCGTATCAGTTTATCTTTCCCTGCTAAATCCTGATTTTTTTTATGTGAAATAATAAGCAGATGATCATGCTTCTTGATAATTTAGCCTTGGTAATTTATCAGTAATGGTAGGACTACGTCAGCGATTTAGACAACTAAGGGTAAAGGATAATTGGTTTTATTTAGACGTCTACCACAGTTAATGGACAATACAGATAAAAGCCTCAAAATGAAGGTCGGTGAAACAAGGACAGAGCACATTCCAAGCAAGGATGTCAGAGCATACATTTGGGGAGCATAATGAAAGAATATATGACTTCCTCTCATTATATGGAACTTTCCAAGTTTTGGATAGAGTAGATATCAACTGTGCACATTTCAAATTCGAATTCGTCCAATTTTTACCCCATTTGCCGCAAATCACAAGTACCGCAAAGCATCCGTTTGCCTTAAAAACACCTTTGTAACACCTACACAGTATAAATAATGTCCAAATGATGCCAACATTAGAGATGAACAAGCCCAAACTGTGAACTTTGGGGTTCACATCAGACACCCAGTGTCCGGTGATGAATTCTGAACATGGAATTCTTCTGGAAGTCCGAGAGAGAAAGGAAGAGAGAGATTTTTCCCAGATCCAAAGTTGGATCCTCAGTGATTTTAATGGGGTTCGAGTTCATGTTGAGGTTTGGGTAGATTTCTGATACGCGAACCGAACATTGGACTAAAGTTCGGTCGGGTACCATAACCTGATCTTCCACGGGTCCGCTCATCCCTAGTCAACATATATGGTTTTGAGTAACTAGACATTCTTCACTGCTGGTAGACACTGTCGGTATGGTTCATTCAGTATTTCATGGCTTTCACTCCCTACCTCTATTACTAAGCTGTGGTGTCCTCTCACTTTCTAGATTCATCACAAACTGGCCGCTTCATTCCTTGCCTCGGTTTTTAACCAGGGCTATGGTAGTCCCTCTTGATTGGCTTTGCGGTACCATGTGATGTGATAGCTGCAAGGCATTATGAGAAGGCTGGGAGGTCTTGCTTGAGGTCTCATGAACATTTTCATATGCAATTTTCTGCCATGTATAAAATGCCGGTAGGCATTTTTTTGTTTATTCGAATCACAAAATGTCCACTTTTGCCAGGTCCAGCTAAATTCTTAAAATTTTACACAAATTTGGTGTTCATCAAATTGATTGGCTAATCTCTAATTAATACCATTAGGGCCGTTGGTCACACCTGCAATTTATAATTCTGCCTTTTGCTCCCTGTGCTACTAATCTCTGTTTTACGTTCGAAGGATCCATGCAAAACACAAGGACTGCTGCGGGATCGAGGACTCAAGGTTAGGTGAGTATCTGTATTATTTCAGTTTCTGAACACTACTAATTAAGGGTTCATTATTACTCATTAAGGGAATACTTAGGTTACTATTATTATTAAGGGGGCACTCTTGGCCATTATTAACATTGGTTAAGCAGAATTTCAGCATTATTAGTATCATTAATTTAGGGGACACTCTGCACTATTAATGATTGAGGGAGCACTGTAGACAAGATTATTGATTTGGGGATCTCATTACCATTAGGTTTAATTTAAAATAAGCTCTGGAGCTAGACTCTCAGGGCGATCTATTCTCCGCTATAGATCTTAAGGTACTCTGGCCATTATTATTATCCGTTATGTGGGAATTATTACTCTTTTAAAAGGAACCTGTCAGCAGGATTGTGCTCAGTAACCTACAGACGCTGTCAGGTCGGCGCCGTTATACTGATTACAATGATACCATCTAGCTAGAGAAAAAAAATTCTCCCCCAAGATGAAGTGGCGCCACTATCAGGTCACCTCTATATACACCGATAGCTGCTACTGCGCAGGTACGGCGGGCGCCGTTGTCATATGGATTTTTTTTTAGGGAATATCAGGAAACCTCAAATATATTAATAAACACAGTAAACATGCGATTACGCTGCAGCGCAGGTGCCACGGCTGGCGCCTGCCTGCAGGTTTTTTTTTCCCCCAATATGTATATGTCATATTCATTATGTAAACTAGGGGGCAGGTCAGTGAGGGATCAGTGATCTGTCAGAAGCCATACTGGTGAATACCTAATCAGAGCACCACATGAAGACCCAGCCACCCTGGAGCACGAGCATGTCAATAACTCAAAACTGAAAATGAAGATTTAAAAACAACCACAAGATGGATTTCATTACCCAGGTATCATTTTAATCACTATAACGGCACAGACCTGACCCTGTCTGGTTACTGTGCCCAATCCTGCAGGCAGGTTCCCTTTAAGGAGACACTTAAGAAGAATTATTGATTTCTAGAGGGCAAGTTAACAATTGGCACAGAATTGTCGCTAGTTTGTGTTGTAAAATTTTCAGACAAGTCGTGGCTGTAAGGAGTTGTCATAAAGGTCTGGGCCAGATGGAAAAAATGAAAAACTTCAATCAAAAAGATTGTCATGTGTGAGTCACTATAGAAAATTCTTCCGTAGTCATGTACATAGTCAGCAGAACTGGCAATTCCCAATATATGGTCACCGTATGGTAGTAATATTGATTTTGGTCTTTGTATAGTGTTTTAATGTAGTAGTAGCAGCATGTTTTTCTGCTAATGTGGCCTTCATATTCACTGTGAGTAGTGTGCTCCTCCGTAGTTAGCATGAACTGAACCTCTAGTGGCACCTCTGAATAGAATCAATGTGGTTTCCTTTAATTTAGTGAAAAAGTAACTGTGAAGACACGGGGGGTCGGCGGGCACCCCGGACAACCTAATCCGTATGGACCAGGATGGTCCTGCTGCACACCCGTTCTCCTTTCAACATGGGCGTAACGCTACTTAGACAACACAGGGTGAGGGTAAAACAGTGTGGCAATGCTTTATTGAACCACAAAACAGGCAGATAACACCTAAAAAATCCCAGAACACTACCCAAGATGGTGCACATTATTGAGTCTCACCCTTCCGCTGACTCGCCAGGATAATGGCAGCTGTTACTTCAGATCTTCCAGGGCCGATTACCCAACCTGTAGCACGCACACAGAGAGGAGGTAACAGCAAGCGTAGGAAGATGACAGTTCATTCAGGTACTAGGCCAGTTGACCAGAGGGCCACAACCTAGTTTCATCTTCCAGAGCCGACTACCCTACCTGTGGCACGCAGAGAGAAGGTAACGACGAGCTTAGGATGATGACAGTCCTTTCAGGTACAAGGTCAGTTGACCGGAGGGTCACAACCTGGCTTCTCCAAACATCTTCATGGAGCCAGGCAACCGGCGGGTCCCATTCCTGGCTTTCACAAACTTATTCATTTTTCAGCAATTCTCAATGGAGCAGATCTGTATTCTTCCAGCCGGGGCCAAAGTCCCCTAAGCTGGTATCCTGTAGAATGATAAATGTGTGTACCTCGTGATGGAGCCATGATGTCTTGACTGCTGTCCTGTCTCTGGTCACTTGGATATTTTGATATCTTGGCTGAATCTCTGTCTGTCTCTTTCTGACGGAGGCATACTACCTCTTTTTATAATAAACAAGTGTTCTTCATTCAGTATTTGCATAAAGGGTAAGAATATTGATGAAGTCAAGTAGCATTACTTGATTATTTAAACTATTTGCATAGTTTTTCTTACTTATTCTATTTTAAAAGTCAACAAACTAGCTGGCCTGGACAATGTGTAATTAACATATCAGCATACATCACTAGTCATCAAGGATAAGAGCATACTATGTTACATCAAATCTCAACTTAAAATTCAATATTACAGGTTTACACAAGCAAAAGTCAGTTTTCTTGATCAACCAGAAAGAAACACCTAAATTCAAAAGACAACATATAGATAACAGTCTATTCTTCCTGGCTTGCTAAAAATAGATGTCTGGTTAATTAAGATACAATGCTGTGTCTTCACACTAACACAACATGTTTTTGGTTTTATGCAGTTTCATGACCTGTGTCTTATATTATACAGCTATGGACATGTGCTGGCATGAGCCGGGGGACCTTGCGTGCCCTTCAGGAATTTAATTCTTGATAGCATAGTGTGTCACTAATGGTAATGTTTGAGACTGTGGTCCCAGGTTTTTTCAGGTCACTTATTGACCAGATCCTCCCATGTAGTCCTGGGCTGATTCCTGACCTTTCTCAGAATCATCCTTACCCCACAAAGCGAGATCCTGCATGGAGCCCCAGACCAAGGAAGATTGACAGTCATCTTATGTTTCTTCGATATCCTAATAATTGTGGCAACAGTTGTTGCCTTCTCCTCAAGCTACTATCATATTGTCTTGTAGCCCATCCCTGCCTTGTGCAGGTCTACAATTTTGTCCCTGGTGTCCTTAGACAGCCCTTTGGTCTTGGCCATGGTGGAGAGGTTGGAGTGTGATTGATTGAGTGTGTGGACATGTCTTTTATACAGGTAACGAGTTCAAACAGGTACAATTATTACAGGTAATGAGTGCAGAGTAGGAGGCTTCTAAAATAAAAACTAACAGGTCTGTGAGAGATTGAATTCTCGCTGGTTGGTCGGTGATCAAATACTTATTTTATGGAAAAAATGCAATTTAATTATTTAAAAATCATACAATGTGATTTTCTGGTTTTTATTTTTGGATTCTGTCTTTCACAGGTGGACCTATGATAAAAATTACAGACCTCTCCATTCTTTGTAGGTGGGAAAACTTGCATACTCAGCACAGCAGTGTATCAAATACTTATTTTCCCCATTATATATATATATTTATATGCTTTATTTTACAAATTCAAAATTAACATTGAAAGTATCTTATTTATTAGATAAATCAGCTATTGGTGTTCCATTGTTTCATTTCTCTGGGGCATACCTCTCGCGGTTTCGTGTTCCAAGTCACTCCATACATTGTTCTTTAGCAATCTACGGAACGAAGCTGAAAATCCCAGAGATCACTATCTATGTCAAGAAATCAATCAGGAAAAGAAATAAAGACATCCGATTGGTAACAGTTCCTGTAGAGCTCCGGGGACCAGGAATGTAGCATGCTCATTGTGAAAATTTATTACGGAGGATTGAGGGACATGTGTAGTCTGGAGTCTGGACCCCATGTATCAGCTTCACCTTCCTGGAGTATGACTGCCAGCTATGGAAGTTCTGTGGCTTCTGAGACGGTCTCTGGAGACTCATTATGCTGGGAGTGATATCTACATATGTCTAGGTTACGGAAATCACATTGTCAATATTTAAAACATACATTGTGACATTTTATGAGATAATCCCCCTTAATTTAGTTTGAATCCTATTAAAAGGGTCTATCAGATTTCAAGGATACACTGTGACATTACATTCAGGTCAATGGGGTTGACTGCAGTTACCTGCATAGATAACACAGGATCCACCATTCACAATAAATGATGTCACAGCTCACCTCCTCCTCCTGTACAATGACTGATAACACCTCTATAAACAGTAGATAACACAGGATCCACCATTCACAATAAATTATGTCACAGCTCACCTCCTCCTCCTGTACAATGACTGATAACACCTCTATATACAGCAGATAACACAGGATCCACCATTTACAATAGGTGATGTCACAGCTCACCTCCTCCTCCTGTACAATGACTGATAACACCTCTATATACAGCAGATAACACAGGATCCACCATTTACAATAGGTGATGTCACAGCTCACCTCCTCCTCCTGTACAATGACTGATAACACCTCTATATACAGTAGATAACACAGGATCCACCACTCACAATAGGCGATGTCACAGCTCACCTCCTCCTCCTGTACAATAACTGATAACACCTCTATATACAGTAGATAACACAGGATCCACCATTCACAATAGGTGATGTCACAGCTCACCTCCTCATCCTGTACAATGACTGATAACACCTCTAAATAAACAGATTACACAGGATCCACGATTCACAATAGGTGATGTCACAGCTCACCTCCTCTCCCTTCTGTACAATGACTGATAACACCTCTATATACAGTAGATATAACACAGGATCCACCATTCACAAAAGGTGATGTCACAGCTCACCTTCTCCTCCTATACAATGACTGATAACACTTCTATATACAGCAGATAACACAGGATCCACCATTCACAATAGGTGATATCACGGCTCACCTCCTCCTGTACAATGACTGATAACAAATCTAGATACAGTAGATAACACAGGACCCACCATACGCAATAGGTGATGTCACAGCTCACCTCCTCCTATACAATGACTGATAACACCTCTATATACAGTAGATAACACAGGATCCACCATTCACAATAGGTGATGTCACAGCTCACCTCCTCCTCCTGTACAATGACTGATAACACCTCTATATACAGCAGATAACACAGGATCCACCATTCACAATAGGTGATGTCACAGCTCACCTCCTCTCCCTCCTGTACAATGACTGATAACACCTCTATATACAGCAGATAACACAGGATCCACCATTCACAATAGGTGATGTCACAGCTCACCTCCTCTCCCTTCTGTACAATGACTGATACCACCTCTATATACTGTAGATATAACACAGGATCCACCATTCGAAATAGGTGATGTCACAGCTCACCTCCTCCTCCTGTACAATGACTGATAACACCTCTATATACAGCAGATAACACAGGACCCACCATTCACAATAGGTGATGTCCCAGCTCACCTCCTCCTCCTGTACAATGATAACACCTCTATATACAGTTGTCAGGACTCTGAACATTTTTTACCTTTTGTGCATTACTGCCCTTTTCCAAGATGGCGTCTTTGGTCTCATGTGCACTGTGTCTTCCTGCTATAAAACTCCACCCCAGCCTTCAGTCTGTGCTAGAGTATTCTGCCTTGCATCCAGCTCCTGACCTCTGATGACTCCCTGGCTATATACCTGCTCCTGTGAACCTGTGTGGTGATCCTGCTACTCTGCTCTGAGTTCCTGCTGCATACATCAGTTTCCAGTAATCCTCCTTCATCTGCTGCTCGTGTTTACTTCCATCTGCATTTGCTGGACATGTAAGCTGTTTCTGCTCTACAAAAACCTGAGACTATTAACCAGGCCTCCCTGGTTGAGCTAAGATATGATTTGAACTGCCTTATAAGCTTATCTATCTGTGTTTGGACTAAGACAAGGATTTATTCGTGTCAAGTATCCTCAAGAATAACTGTGCTTCATAGACTTTCTGCTTGATTGCATTTTCCTCTGTAGTTTCCTATAGACTGCTAAGCTGTGTTTAATATTTACACCAAGTGTTGTGGACTTGAGTTTCTCTCTGCACCTGTTTGAATCACGTGTGATAATAAAGACTTTACCACTTATAAAACTGTGTCCTGTAGTTGTCTTGTTCCATGCAAAGAGTCTCCTGAGTTATCCCCTATAATCATTACAACAGTAGATAACACAGGATCCACCATTCACAATAGGTGATGTCACAGCTCACCTCCTCCTCCTGTACAATGACTGATAACACCTCTATATACAGTAGATAACACAGGATCCACCATTCACAATAGGTAATGTCACAGCTCACCTCCTCCTCCTGTACAATGACTGATAACACCTCTATATACAGTAGATAACACAGGATCCACCATTCACAATAGGTGATGTCACAGCTCACCTCCTCCTCCTGTACAATGACTGATGACACCTCTATATACAGTAGATAACACAGGATCCACCATTCACAATAGGTGATGTCACAGCTCACCTCCTCCTCCTGTACAATGACTGATAACACCTCTAAATAAACAGATAACACAGGATCCACCATTCACAATAGGTGATGTCACAGCTCACCTCCTCTCCCTCCTGTACAATGACTGACAACACATCTATATACAGTAGATATAACACAGGATCCACCATTCACAATAGGTGATGTCACAGCTCACCTCCTCCTCCTGTACAATGACTGATAACACCTCTATATACAGTAGATAACACAGGATCCACCATTCACAATAGGTGATGTCACAGCTCACCTCCTCCTCCTGTACAATGACTGATAACATCTCTATATACAGTAGATAACACAGGATCCACCATTCACAATAGGTGATGTCACAGCTTACCTCCTCCCTGGACAATGAGTTCTGCATAGGTCACAGAGCATGCCCACTCTACAATAAAATTCAATGAACATCTCCAGATTATTGTTTGTGGTCCATGTGGCTTCTGTAAAGCAAATCCCTGTTAACTGCAGTTTTAAGCAATATGGCCACCCTATAATCATATACAGAAAATTAAATAAAGAAAAGTACAATAAGAAAAAAGTGAAAAGTGAAAAGTTATGTTTATTAGAATCTGGTTTTAATTAGTGAAATGCATGTGATCAGTTCCCTTGAGAAGCGCCATAACAATGTGGACATCTACAGTATATGTGTCACGCTGCTAAGCAAAAATTATTCACTAAGAAGTTTGAATGTCAATGTCATTTATAATTTCAATATTAAACTCCAGTGGATTAATTTGAGCTCTTCTAATAAACCCTGGGGCTTCGACCTCTGGCTGAGAGTCTTGGAACTCTGGTCATAAGTTGAAGAATCTTGATGCAGGGAGAAAAGTCTACATTTTGCAGGAAGATGTATAGAAGATTTTAAGATATCCTCTAAAAATATGATTTATTTGGTTGTGCATCTTAAATTGTTGCTTTTAGGGATGAGAAACCCGAACTGTAAAGTTCTGAAGTTCGTGTCCAGTACCGAACCCAAGGCACGCACTTCTTACTGCATGTCTGTGTTACTGTTTGGGTTTGTGCCCAAAAGAGAAGGGAAGTAATACACCAAAAAATAAAATTCCAAATTTTTTTATTAATATCAGTAAAACAACAACAGGGTACATATAATAATCAAGTATATATCAGACAAGGGAAATAAGAACAGGGCAGAGTGTGCTCAAGGCAATCAGTATAGTTATCAAATTCACATGCAACAGCAAGCTCTGGATTATACAAGGCAGGTAATGCACAGTTATCGCAGCCAATAGCTTGGAATATAGTGGTATGAAAGAAGGGAATCTATATAGGTATAGGAGAGTCTCGATATGACTAATAAGTATTTAGAGAATATATACTAGCTATATTAAATGATTACCAAATAAAAGTAGTAGCAAAGTGCAAGTATTATAAAGAATTAGTTAGAGGCCATATAAAGGCTCATAAATATAAACCTAAGCCATAAATTTTGCTAATGCAATATACTTAGATTAACCATGCAGAAATGTTATACACGAGCTAGTGAAGCTATATAGATACCTGCTGGTAGAGTGATTGCCGAGAGAAGGAAAAACCCCGACGCGCGTTTCGCGCAGTAGCTTCTTCCTGGGGCACCACAACCCCCAGGAAGAAGCTACTGTGCGAAACGCTCTTCCTGATTGCTCTGGTGCGTTGTCAATCGGAGTAATGGGAATGTGGTTGATGTCAGCTATGTATTGTCCACTGACATCCAGCCCAGGGGTTCGTAATGGAGAGGCATCTCTCAGACAACCCCCATTACCAACTCCATAGTCAAAATAAAGAAAGACACACACACACACACAAAAGTCCTTCATTTGTAAAAAGCACTGTCCGACATATTCCCTTTTTCCCCCATTTAATAATAAAAAAAATAATAATCCAAGGGCGTAATCCAAATAGGGTCCCACGACGATCCCTGTCTTCTTCCTGCACTCTATGGAGTCCCATTCAGAGAGAGCAGCTAAATAGACTGGAGCTGCAGCCACTGCCGAATCTCACGCTGTTCTCCGAGAGACTTGGTTGCTGTGAACTGAGGTGATGTCAGTAAGGTCACCTAAGTTCACAACAGCCGGTCTTCACAGTGCCAGTGCTGAATGGATGAACGACCACTCATCCATCCGACACTGGCACTGCGCAGCGTGAGAACCAGCCACTGTGAACCGAGGTGACCTTACTGGAGTCACATCAGTTCAGAGCACGTGAAACGACAGTAGCTGCTGCTCCAGTCAATGGAGTGTCTAAAAGACACCTCTCTATTACTGACCCCTGGGCTTGACGTCATGGACATTACACAGCTGACTTGTACCCCATTCCCATTACCCTGATTGTAAATGCACCAGAGCAATCGGGAAGAGCCGAGGCTAAGTGCCAGAATTGGCGCATCTACTGGGTAAGCCATTTATGGGGCGGCTGAGAGCTGGTCTTATTAGGCTGGGAAGGGGACAATATCCATGGCCGTTCCCAGCGTATTAATATCAGCCCCCAGCTGTCTGCTTTGCTTTAGCTGGTTATTAAAAATAGGGGGGACCCAAAGTCATTTTTTTAGGATCCCACCATTGTTATTATCCAGCTACAACAAATCAGACAGCTGGGGACTGATATTAATAGGCTAGGGAGCGCTACAACAAATCAGACAGTTAAGGGCTGATATTAGTAGACTGGAAATTGTCCTGCTCTTATCCCTGTTTTGCTTCCTTTGGCAGTCCCCTATCCCTTACTACAATCATTTTATAGCCATTTTATAGCACCAAAGTTTGGGTCCCCATTGACTTTTATGTGATTCGGGTCTGGGGTCAAGTTCAGGTACCCGAACTGATCTTTGGACTCAAGTTCGTCTGAAATCTCCAAACCTGATGTTCCATGGATCCGCTCATCCCTCGTTGTTATTCATATCAGTAGATAGAGGGGAAAGTATTGGGCCACATAACTTAATCATTAAATTCCGGTTTCTCCTTCAGTCCCATTGCCCCTGGTGCATAACTATCAGCCCCATTGTTCCCCCGATGTGCATAACATCTGACCCCACTGCTCCAAGTGTATAAAATTTGGCCTCATCCCCCAATCTACAACATTCGGCCCCCCAGTGAATAACCTTTCGCCCCTGCCATGCCACCAACTTTTACCAACATGTGACACATGGCTGGTGGTGAAGAGCTTGGTGATATCAGTGTGGTTCTGTAATAGAAGCCTCGAGCGTAACAAGTCCGGTCATTACATTTATTCCTCCTAAATCTTCTTCCATCACCTGTGAGTGATATTATTGAGAAGTGGATGGAACCGCAGCAACTCATCCATAAAGTGGAGACCCCCTAATGTTACAGAGTGGAGGGCCGAGTGCTGAGGAGGAGAGGTCAGAAAACTCACCACCATTCTGCTGACTCAATAACTGCAAACTGCAGACCTCCTCTGGTATTAACATCAGCACAAACACTGCGCCCCCGCCGGGAGCTTTATGGCCGAGCAGCTGCAGGCAGCCGTACATCACCAAGCACAATGTCGGATGGAGTGGTGTAAAGCCGCCACCACTGGACTCTGAAGGAGACGTGTTCTGTGTACTGAAACACACGTCTCTAGTTGGCATCTTATGGAAGAGTCTGGATTTCATGAATGCCAGGAGAATGTTACCTGCCTGACTGCAATGTGCCCACTGTACAATTTGGTGGAGGAGGATAATGCTATGGGCTTGTTATCAGGGGTCGGCCTCAGCCCCTTAGCTCCAGTTAAGCGAAATCTTAATGCTTCAGCACAAGACATTGTGCATAATTATAGCTTCCAACTTTGTGGGAACAGTTTGGGGAAAGACCTTTTCTATTCCCCATGATTGAGCCATGTGCACAAGGTTCATACAGACTTGAAGGGGAAGAACCTGAGCGGTCACACAGAGCCCAGACCTCAGCCCCAACCAACACCTTTGGGATGAACTAGGACAGAAATTGTGATCCCGACCTCTCCCCAACATCAGGGTCTGACCTAACAAATTCTCTTCTGGATGAAGGGGCAAACATTCCCAGATGCCTCCAAACTTCCATATTACTCCATATTAAAGTCTATGGATGTAGAATGGGAGGTTAGAAAAGCTCCAGAAGTGTAATGTGGAGGGGACACAATAGTTTTATCCATAACGAGAATGTGTGTGTATATCATTGATCCAAACTGGTGACAAGAGCCGGTCTTTTTTTTTGACAGATGAACTTCATCATGAGCAAGAATCGGGTGTGGATTTGGAAAAAAGAACCTCAAAAGAGCCTCAAACAATAAGCTGGCTAAATATAGGTAGGGTGAAAAATACCTGGCACCATGATGGAGGTAAATCGTGTATGTGCTTTAGTTACCGAGTGTAACGGGGTCTACCGTGCTGGAGTACCTCTTTCACTACCACCCCGTGTTTCAGGAGGTCCACTCTGCTTTGGCTGGAGTCTGAATGAAGGACGCTGGCTGGAATTGCTTGGTTACATGGGCGCATATAAAAGATCACTGCTTCTCCATGTATTTCCAGTCTAACAACACTTTACTCACAGGACACAGAATATATTACACAGATACAGAGGGCGGGCCAATTGAAAAGCGGCAGGCCAGACATACATTACAATAGCCGCAGGTGGCCGGAGCCTGCCGATATTTACTGTGGGAATTACAAAGTTGGGGGAGGTCAGAAGGGGGATATCTTGTCATCTCTGCCCAAGGGCGCAGCCTGTGGGCTGATGCATTAGGGACATGCATCTCACATGGAACCTATTATACATACATATAACTGCACAACATATTCTGGGTGCTGGGGGGTTCCGTAACACCGAGAATTTTTCTCATTCATTGACTGGCAGATGTGGAACTGTATTATGAGGCTGTCAATGACAGGTGCTTTTTACCAAGCGCAGACTATGATGATCTTTCCATAACGGTGGTCTCTATCCGCAGATCAGAACCCCCTAGACGTATTTGATGCAAGAGCCTTTCCTGTACCTGAAGGGTTAAACAAACCCCGATCTTGAAAGCTTCTGTCAGCCTTCTGCCAGGAATCTTGTATAAAAAAGGAAAGCCTTAGTTCAGCAAAATGGATCATCTTACCAGAGATCTAAATATTCCGCAACTGGGGCCTGAGGTGGTGATGACTGAGAAACGTAAACGGCGAGGTAAATTAACATAGCAGAAACACGCGCACTGAGCTGGATGAATAAGCAAGTCATGGGCAGTGGCGAAGAACCAACATTTACATTGGACCGCTGCCTATCCGGCGAGTTTCTAGGTGGATACCCATCTGTTAATCACATCTTGTGATATTGTCATGATGAGTGGGATTACAGAGGAGAGCTGTAATAAGGTTTACACCAATGTCCTGTGTTTACCTTAAGAAACATCTTTCTACGAGGCGTCATCTGAACATCAACTCTTTATTATGACTTCTGCCATTTTTGAGCCAACTATGTAACGAGCACGTTATGGTCTTCACGTTTTCAGCAGTGAACAATCATAGACAAGCTTAGGGAAAACAGGAGACATGGACTCAACTGCATAATATTTTCTAGCTGCCCCCAAGAGCATACACTCTCATCTATGCAGGAATGACAAGAGAAAAATTGCAGCATATGGTTTGAATTACATTGGACTCTTATAGCTGTAAATACTTGAAAATTGCCCCATACGTAAAGACTAAAACTTCTATAGCAATAACACCACACCACACATGTACAAAACTGTAACTACTATAATACTGCCCCCTATGTACAAGAATATAACTACTATAATACTGCTCCTATGTACAAGAATATAACTACTATAATACTACCCCCTATGTACAAGAATATAACTACTATAATACTGCCCCTATGTACAAGAATATAACTACTATAATACTGCTCCTATGTACAAGAATATAACTACTATAATACTGCTCCTATGTACAAGAATATAACTACTATAATACTGCCCATATGTACAAGAATATGACTACTATAATACTGCCCCATCTACAAGAATATAACTACTATAATACTGCCCCTATGTACAAGAATATTACCACTATAATACTGCCCCTATGTACAAGAATATAACTACTTTTATACCGCTCCTATGTACAAGAATATAACTACTATAATACTGCCCTTTATGTACAAGAATATAACTACTATAATACTGCTCCTATGTACAAGAATATAACTACTATAATACTGCTCCTATGTACAAGAACATAACTACTATAATACTGCTCCTATGTACAGGAATATAACTACTATAATACTGTCCCTATATACAATAATATAACTACTATAATACTGCTCCTATGTACAAGAATATAACTACTATAATACTGCTCATATGTACAAGAATATAACTACTATAATACTGCCCCTATATACAAGAATATAACTACTATAATACTGCTCCTATGTACAACAATATAACTACTATAATACTGCTCCTATGTACATGAATATAACTACTATAATGCTGCCCCTATGTACAAGAATATAACTACTATAATACTGCCCCTATGTATAAGAATATAACTACTATAATACTGTCCCTATATACATGAATATAACTACTATAATACTGCCCCTATGTACAAGAATATAACTACTATAATACTGCTCCTATATACAAGAATATAACTACTATAATACTGCCCCCTATGTACAAGAATATAACTACTATAATACTGCTCCTATGTACAAGAATATAACTACTATAATACTGCCCCCTATGTATAAGAATATAACTACTATAATACTGCTCCTATGTACAAGAATATAACTACTATAATACTGCTCCCTATGTACAAGAATATAACTACTATAATACTGCTCCTATGTACAAGAATATAACTACTATAATACTGCTCCCTATGTACAAGAATATAACTACTATAATACTGCTCCCTATGTACAAGAATATAACTGCTATAATACTGTCCCTATATCTAATATATAAAGCTGAATGTGTGTGTGTGTGTGTGTCCGGGATTGGCATCTGCACCGTCGCAGCTACAGCCACAAAATTTTGCATAGTCACACGTCTGGACCCCGAGAGCATCATAGGCCATGTTGTGAGGCAAAATTTTAACCCTGCGCGTTCCAATTCACCAAACAATTTTGCCCCTATCTACATAATAGGGAAAAAGTGAAAGGAAAAGTGTTGGAGGCAAATTGACAGCTGCCAGATCTGAACAAGGGGGACTTAAAGAATGAGAGCGATGGCGCCAAAGAGTATATACCATACAGTTGCTAAGGTGGGGCCCCAACATGGGATACTCACCACACACGGGTATATAAACACACACACAAAATGCGCCACACACTACCATGTGCTTGAACACATATACCACCCTCAGCGCACATTTCACCACACATACACCAACCTCGCCACATAAAAGTCGAAACACAAAAGTCACTGCTCAAAACTCGCCACGAGCAAAACTCGCCACATGCAATACTCACCTCATAGAAAACTCACTACAGGCAAAACTTGCACACGCAGAAAAATTGCCACATGCACAAAAGTTGCAACACATGCAAAAGTTGCCTCACACAAAACTTGCACATACTCAAAACGCACCACACATAAAACTCGCCATGCGCAAAACTCGCCATGCGCAAAACTTGCTGCACACAACACTAACCTGTCACATGCAACTCGACACACAAAAGGTTGCTACACGCATGTCGCCACACAAAACTCATCTCATAAAAGTCGCTACATGCATGTCGCCACACGCAACTCAACACACACAACTTGACACATGAAACTCGCCCTAAAAGACACACAAGTCTGGTATTATCCTTCAAAAATAAAAATCTGATTAATAAGCAGACAAACTACAAGAGCAACAACTGTACCATATAGGAAATACAGCAGCTGTCAGTCACATGACCTGTCTATTATGTGTATGTGTGAGCTAATATATACTGCCAGGGGGGAGGGCTTCATGTTGGCTGGGCATTTATCAGGCTGCCAATTTAGCTTACAAATACTGAGGTAAAAATACTGACCAAATAACGTATGAACAAGGTCTAATACAGGAGGAGATGACATACAGGTATATACTATATACAGAGGAGATGACACACAGTTATATACTATATACAGGAGCAGATGACACACAGGTATATACTATATACAGGAGGAGATGACATACATGTATATACTATATACAGGGGAGATAACATACAGGTATATACTATACACAGGAGGAGAGGACACACAGGTATATACTATATACAGGAGGAGAGGACACACAGGTATATAAGAATATACAGGAGGAGATGACACACAGGTATATACTATATACAGGAAAAGATGACACACAGGTATATACTATATACAGGGGAGAGGACACACAGGTATATACTATATACAGGGGGAGATGACACACAGGTATATACTATATACAGGGGAGATGACTGTTATGACCCCAGTGGACAGGGTCTCAGAGGAACGTGTAAGTCTGCAAGATACAAAAATCCAGCTCATAGGGCTGTGGTAACTGGGTTGACCAAATAGCTACTCCTAACGCCAACACTAGAAGTAGCCGGGGATCATGCCTACGGTGATCGCTAGATGACTCGCGCCAGCCGGAGAATCTAACTACCCCTAGGAGAAGAAAACAAAGACCTCTCTTGCCTCCAGAGAAAGGGACCCCAAAGCAAGATACAAGCCCCCCACAAATAATAACGGTGAGGTAAGAGGAAATGACAAACACAGAAATGAACCAGGTTCAGCAAAGAGAGGCCAGCTTACTAATAGCAGAATATAGCAAGATAACTTATCTGGTCAACAAAAACCCTATAAAAATCCACGCTGGAGATTCAAGAACCCCCGAACCGTCTAACGGTCCGGGGGGAGAACACCAGCCCCCTAGAGCTTCCAGCAAAGGTCAGGATACAGATAGGAACAAGCTGGACAAAAATACCAAACAAAACAAAAGCAAAAAGCAAAGAAGCAGACTTAGCTTGAAAAACAGGAACCAGGATCAGAGGACAAGAGCACAACAGATTAGCTCTGATTTCAACGATGCCAGGCATTGAACTGAAGGTCCAGGGAGCTTATATAGCAACGCCCCTGAACTAACGGCCCAGGTGAGGATATAGGAAAAGACAGACGCTCCAGAGTCAAATCACTAATGACCACTAGAGGGAGCAAAAAGCAAAATCACAACAGTACCCCCCCCTTAGTGAGGGGTCACCGAACCCTCACCACGACCACCAGGGCGATCAGGATGAGCGGCATGAAAGGCACGAACTAAATCGGCCGCATGAACATCAGAGGCGACCACCCAGGAATTATCTTCCTGACCATAGCCCTTCCACTTGACCAGGTACTGAAGCCTCCGCCTGGAGAGACGAGAATCCAAGATCTTCTCCACCACGTACTCCAACTCGCCCTCAACCAACACCGGAGCAGGAGGCTCAGCAGAAGGAACCACAGGCACAACGTACCGCCGCAACAAGGACCTATGAAACACGTTGTGGATAGCAAACGACACAGGTAGATCCAGGCGAAAGGATACAGGATTAAGAATTTCCAATATCTTGTAAGGACCAATAAAACGAGGTTTAAATTTGGGAGAGGAAACCTTCATAGGAACAAAGCAGGAAGAAAGCCACACCAAATCCCCAACACGTAGTCGGGGACCCACACCGCGGCGGCGGTTGGCAAAGCGCTGAGCCCTCTCCTGTGACAACTTCAAGTTGTCCACCACAAGATTCCAGATCCGCTGCAACCTATCCACCACAGAATCCACCCCAGGGCAGTCAGAAGGTTCCACATGACCCGAAGAAAAACGAGGGTGGAAACCAGAGTTGCAGAAAAACGGCGAAACCAAGGTGGCGGAACTAGCCCGATTATTAAGGGCAAACTCAGCTAACGGCAAGAAGGTCACCCAATCGTCCTGATCAGCAGAGACAAAAACACCTCAAATAAGCCTCCAAAGTCTGATTAGTTCGCTCCGTCTGTCCATTAGTCTGAGGATGGAAAGCAGACGAAAATGACAAGTCAATGCCCATCCTACTACAAAAGGATCGCCAGAATCTGGAAACGAACTGGGATCCTCTGTCTGACACAATATTCTCAGGGATGCCGTGCAAACGAACCATGTTCTGGAAAAACACAGGAACCAGATCGGAAGAGGAAGGCAGTTTAGGCAAAGGATACTGAAATTTGACAGTGATCTTATTTAAAAGCCGATAGTCAATACAAGGCCTCAAAGATCCGTCCTTTTTAGCCACAAAAAAGAATCCCGCACCAAGAGGGGAAGAAGACGGACGGATGTGTCCTTTCTCCAGAGACTCCTTGATATATGAACGCATAGCGGTATGTTCAGGTATCGACAGATTAAACAGTCTTCCCTTAGGAAATTTACTGCCTGGAATCAAATCTATTGCACAGTCACATTCCCTATGAGGAGGCAATGCACTGGACCTGGACTCGCTAAAGACATCCTGATAATCAGACAAGTACTCCGGAACTTCCGAAGGCGTAGAAGAAGCAATAGACACAGGCAGGGAATCCTCATGAATACCACGACAGCCCCAACTAGACACTGACATAGCCTTCCAGTCAAGGACTGGATTATGGGTCTGTAACCATGGCAGCCCCAAAACAACCAAATCATGCATTTTATGTAGAACGAGAAAACGTATCACCTCGCGGTGTTCAGGAGTCATGCACATGGTCACCTGTGTCCAATACTGCGGCTTATTTTCTGCCAATGGCGTAGCATCAATACCCCTAAGAGGGATAGGATTTTCTAATGGTTCAAGAATAAAACCACAGCGCTTAGCAAATGAGAGATCCATAAGACTCAGGGCAGCACCTGAATCTACAATCGCCATGACAGGATAAGATGACAGTGAGCAAATCAAAGTTACAGACAGAATAAACTTAGGATGCAAATTACCAACGGTGACAGGACTAACAACCTTAGATATACGTTTAGAGCATGCTGAGATAACATGTGTAGAATCACCACAGTAGTAGCACAAGCCATTCCGGCGTCTATGAATTTTCCTCTCATTTCTAGTCAGGATTCTATCACATTGCATCAAATCAGGTGTCCGTTCAGACAACACCATGAGGGAATTTGCGGTTTTTCTATCACATTGCATCACATCAGGTGTCTGTTCAGACAACAACATGAGGGAATTTGCGGTTTTGCGCTCCCGCAACCGCCGGTCAATTTGAATAGCCAGGGACATGGTATCATTCAGACCTGTGGGAATGGAAAAACCCACCATAACATTCTTAATGGCCTCAGAAAGGCCATTTCTAAAATTAGCGGCCAGTGCACACTCGTTCCAATGTGTCAGCACGGACCATTTCCGAAATTTTTGGCAATACACCTCAGCCTCGTCCTGGCCCTGAGACATAGCCAGCAAGGCTTTCTCTGCCTGAATCTCAAGATTGGGTTCCTCATAAAGTAAACCGAGCGCCAGAAAAAACGCATCAATATCAGCCAATGCCGGATCTCCTGGCGCCAACGAAAAAGCCCAATCCTGAGGATCACCCCGTAAGAATGAAATAACAATTTTTACTTGTTGAGCAGAGTCTCCAGACGAACAAGGTTTCAGGGACAAAAATAATTTACAATTATTCCTGAAATTCCTAAACTTAAATCGGTCTCCTGAAAACAGTTCAGGAATCGGAATCTTGGGTTCAGACCTAGGATTTCTGGTAACATAATCTTGTATACCCTGCACACGAGCAGCAAGCTGGTCCACACTTGTAATCAAGGTCTGGACATTCATGTCTGCAGCAAGCTTAAGCCACTCTGAGGTAAAGGGGAAAAGAAAAAAAAAAATGAGACGGGAAAAAAAAACCTCAAAATTTTCTTTCTTATAATCCCACTTCTGCAATGCATTAAACATTTAATACTGGCCTGGCATACTGTTATGACCCCAGTGGACAGGGTCTCAGAGGAACTTGTAAGTCTGCAAGATACAAAAATCCAGCTCATAGGGCTGTGGTAACTGGGTTGACCAAATAGCTACTCCTAACGCCAAAACTAGAAGTAGCCGGGGATCATGCCTACGGTGATCGCTAGATGACTCGCGCCAGCCGGAGAATCTAACTACCCCTAGGAGAAGAAAACAAAGACCTCTCTTGCCTCCAGAGAAAGGGACCCCAAAGCAAGATACAAGCCCCCCACAAATAATAACGGTGAGGTAAGAGGAAATGACAAACACAGAAATGAACCAGGTTCAGCAAAGAGAGGCCAGCTTACTAATAGCAGAATATAGCAAGATAACTTATCTGGTCAACAAAAACCCTATAAAAATCCACGCTGGAGATTCAAGAACCCCCGAACCGTCTAACGGTCCGGGGGGAGAACACCAGCCCCCTAGAGCTTCCAGCAAAGGTCAGGATACAGATAGGAACAAGCTGGACAAAAATACCAAACAAAACAAAAGCAAAAAGCAAAGAAGCAGACTTAGCTTGAAAAACAGGAACCAGGATCAGAGGACAAGAGCACAACAGATTAGCTCTGATTTCAACGATGCCAGGCATTGAACTGAAGGTCCAGGGAGCTTATATAGCAACGCCCCTGAACTAACGGCCCAGGTGAGGATATAGGAAAAGACAGACGCTCCAGAGTCAAATCACTAATGACCACTAGAGGGAGCAAAAAGCAAAATCACAACAATGACACACAGGTATATACTATATACAGGGGAGATGACACACAGGTATATACTATATACAGGAGGAGATGACACACGTATATAATATATACAGGAGGAGATGACATACAGGTATATACTATATAAAAGAGGAGATGACACATAGGTATATAGAGGAGGAGATGACATACAACAGGTATATACTATATACAGGGGAGATGACATACAGGTATATACTATATACAGGAGATGACATACAGGTATATACTATATAAAGGAGGAGATGACATACAGGTATATACTATATACAGAAGAGATGACATACAGGTATATACTATATACAGGAGTACAGGAGGAGATGACACACGTATATAATATATACAGGAGGAGATGACATACAGGTATATACTATATAAAAGAGGAGATGACACATAGGTATATAGAGGAGGAGATGACATACAACAGGTATATACTATATACAGGGGAGATGACATACAGGTATATACTATATACAGGAGATGACATACAGATATATACTATATAAAGGAGGAGATGACATACAGGTATATACTATATACAGGAGGAGATGACACATAGGTATATACAATATACAGGAGGAGACGACATACAGCAGGTATATACTATTTACAGGGGAGATGACATATAGGTATATATTATATACAGGGGAGATGACATACAGGTATATACTATATACAGGAGATGACATACTGGTGTATACTATATAAGAGAGATGACAAACATGTATGTACTGAGGGGAAAATGGGAGGTGTGAGGTGAAAATGAGAGGTGTGAGGTGAAAATGAAAAGGTGTGAGTGCAAAATGACATACAGGTATATACTATATACAGGAGGAGATGACACATAGGTATATACAATATACAGGAGGAGATGACATACTGCATGTATATACTATTTACAGGGGAGATGACATACAGGTATATACTATATATAGGGGTGATGACATACAGGTATATACTATAAACAGGAGATGACATACAGGTGTATACTATATAAGGGAGATGACAAACATGTATGTACTGAGGGGAAAATGAGAGGTGTGAGGTGAAAATGAGAGGTGTGAGGTGAAAATGAAAAGGTGTGAGTGCAAAATGAGAGGAGTGAGGGAAAATAGTTGGGTGATCGGAACATGACAGATGTGAGGTCGAAATGACAAGTGTTAGGGGGGAATGAGAGGAGTGCGGGGGGAATGAGAGGAGTGAGGGGGGAAAATAAGGGGAATGAAGGGGAAAATGAGAGGTGTGAGGGAGAAAATAAGAGATTTGAGGGGGAAAATGAGAGGCGTGATGGGAAAATAAGAGAAGTGAGGTGCTATAACTAACCACAGATATTTACTATGCCCAGGCAACGCCGGGCTCTTCAGCTAGTACAAGAATATCACTGCTATAATACTGCCCCTATGTATAAGAATAGAACTACTATAACACTGCTCCTATATACAAGAATATAGCTACTATAATACTGCTCCTATGTACAAGAATATAACTACTATAATACTCTCCTATGTACAAGAATATAACTAATACAATACTGTTACTATGTACAAGAATATAACTATTATATTACTGCTCCCTTTGTACAAGAATATAACTACTATAATACTGTCCCTATATACAAGAATATAACTACCATAATACTGCCCCTATGTACAAGAATATAACTACTATAATACTGCCCCTATGTACAACAATATAAGCACTATAACACTGCTCCTATATACAAGAATATAACTACTATAATACTGCCCCAATGTACAAGAATATAACTACTATAATACTGCCCCTATGTACAAGAATATAACTACCATAATACTGTCCCTATGTACAAGAATATAACTACTATAATACTGCCCCCTACGTATAAGAATATAACTACTATAATACTGCTCCCTTTGTACAAGAATATAACTACTATAAGACTGCTCCTATGTACAGGAATATAACTACTATAATACTACTCCTATGTACAAGAATATAACTACTATAAGACTGCTCCTATGTACAGGAATATAACTACTATAATACTGCTCCTATGTACAAGAATATAACTATTATAATACTGCTACTTTGTACAAGAATATAACTACTATAATACTGCCCCTATGAACAAGAATATAACTACTATAATACTGCCCCTATGTACAAGAATAAAACTACTATATTAATGCTCCTATGTACAAGAATTTAACTACTATAATACTGCTCCTATGTACAAGAATATAACTTCTATAATACTGCCTCCTATGTACAAGAATATAACCATTATAATACTGCCCCTATGTACAAGAATATAACTACTATACTACTGCTCCTATGTACAAGAATATAACAACTATAATACTGCCCCTATGTATGAAAATATAACTACTATAGTACTGCTCCTATGTACAAGAATATAACTACTATAATACTGTCTCTATGTACAAAACTATAACTACTATAATACTGCCACTATGTACAAGAATATAACTACTATAATTCTGGTTGTATAATACCAGAATCACAGGGGGGGGACATAGTGAATGACCTACATAGAGCTGGGACCACCGTAACAAAGGCTACCATCAGTAACACACTATGCCACCATGGACTCAGATCCTGCAGTGCCAGACGTATCCCCGTGCTTAAGCCAGTACATGTCCAGGCACTTCTGAAGTTTGTTAGAGAGCATTTGGAGTATCCAGAAGAGTATTGGGAGAATGTCTTATGGTCTGATGAAACCAAGGTAGCACTTTTTGGTAGAAACAAAACTCGTTGTGTTTGGAGGTGACAGAATGCTGAGTTGCAGTGAAAGAACACCATACCTACTGTGAAGCATGGGGGTGGCAACATCATGCTTTGGGGCTGTTTCTCTGTAAAGGGACCAGGACGACTGATCCGCGAACATGAAAGAATGAATGGGGCCATGTATCAAGAGATTTTGAGTGCAAACCTCCTTACATCAGCAAGGGCATTGAAGATGAAACGTGGATGGGTCTTTCAGCATGATAATTATCCCAAGCAGACTATCAGGACAACAAACGAGTGGCTTCGTAAGAAGCATATGAAGGTCATTGAGTGGCCTAGCCAGCCTCCAGATCTCAACCCCATAAAAAACCTTTTGGAGGGAGTTGAAAGTCTGTGTTGCCTAGCAACAGGCCCAAAACATCACTGCTCTAGAGGAGATCTGCATGGAGGAATGGGCCAACATGCCACCAACAATGTGTAAAGACTTACAGAAAACATTTGACCTCTGCCATCTGTCAACAAAGAATATATGACAAAATATTGAAACGAACTTTTGTTAATGACCAAATACTTATTTTCCACCATAATTTGCAAAATAAATCTTGCCAAATCAGACAAGGTGATATTCTGAATTTGTTTTCGAAATTTTGACTCTCATAGTTGTGGTCTACCTATGATGTCAATTACAGGCCTCTCTCATCTTTTTAAGTGAGAAAAGTTGCACAGTTGGTGACTGAGTAAATGCCTTTTTTTCCCCCATTGTATCTACTATAACGCTGCTCCTATGTACAAGAATATAACTACTATAATACTGCCCCTATGTACAAGAATATAACTACTATAATACCGCTCCTATGTACAAGAATATAACTACTATAATACTGCCCCTATGTACAAGAATATAACTACTATAATACTGCTCCTATGTACAAGAATATAACTACTATAATACTGCTCCTATGTACAAGAATATAGCTACTATAATACTGCTCCTATGTACAAGAATATAACTGCTGTAATACTGCCCCCTATGTACAATAATATAACTACTATAATACTGCTCTTATGTACAAGAAGATAACTACTATAATACTGCTCCCTATGTACAAGAATATAACTACTATAATACTGCTCCCTATGTACAAGAATATAACTACTATAATACTGCTCCTATGTACAAGAATATAACTACTATAATACTGCTCCTATGTACAAGAATATAACTACTATAATACTGCTCCTATGTACAAGAATATAGCTACTATAATACTGCTCCTATGTACAAGAATATAACTACTATAATACTGCCTCAATGTACAAGAATATAACTACTATAATACTGCTCCCTATGTACAAGAATATAACTACTATAATACTGCTCCCTATGTACAAGAATATAACTACTATAATACTGCTCCTATGTACAAGAATATAACTACTATAATACTGCCACTATGTACAAGAATATAACTACTATAATACTGCTCCTATGTACAAGAATATAACTACTATAATACTGCCCCTATGTACAAGAACATAACTACTATAATACTGCTCCTATGTACAAGAATATAACTACTATAACACTGCCCCTATGTACAAGAATATAACTACTATAATACTGCTCCTATATACAAGAATATAACTACTATAATACTGCTCCTATGTACAAGAATATAACTACTATAATACTGCCCCCTATGTACAAGAATATAACTACTATAATACTGCTCCTATGTACAAGAATATAACTACTATAATACTGCTCCTATGTACAAGAATATAACTACTATAACACTGCCCCTATGTACAAGAATATAACTACTATAATACTGCTCCTATGTACAAGAATATAACTACTATAATACTGCTCCTATGTACAAGAATATAACTACTATAATACTGCCCCCTATGTACAAGAATATAACTACTATAATACTGCTCCTATGTACAAGAATATAACTACTATAATACTGCCCCCTATGTACAAGAATATAACTACTATAATACTGCCCCCTACGTACAAGAATATAACTACTATAATACTGCTCCTATGTACAAGAATATAACTACTATAATACTGCCCCTATATACAAGAAAATAACTACTATAATACTGCCCCCTATGTACAAGAATATAACTACTATAATACTGCTCCTATGTACAAGAATATAACTACTATAATACTGCTCCTATGTACAAGAATATAACTACTATAATACTGCCCCCTATGTACAAGAATATAACTACTATAATACTGCCCCCTATGTACAAGAATATAACTACTATAATACTGCTCCTATGTACAAGAATATAACTACTATAATACTGCCCCTATATACAAGAATATAACTACTATAATACTGCCCCCTATGTAAAAGAATATAACTACTATAATACTGCTCCTATATACAAGAATATAACTACTATAATACTACCTCCTATATACAAGAATATAACTACTATAATACTGCCTCTTATGTACAAGAAAATAACTACTATAATACTGCCCCCTATGTACAAGAATATAACTACTATAATACTGCTCCTATGTACAAGAATATAACTACTATAATACTGCCCCCTATGTACAAGAATATAACTCATATAATACTGCCCCCTATGTACAAGAATATAACTACTATAATAATGCTCCTATGTACAAGAATATAACTACTATAATACTGCTCCCTATGTACAAGAATGTAACTACTATAATACTGCTCCCTATGTACAAGAATATAACTACTATAATACTGCTCCTATGTACAAGAATATAACTACTATAATACTGCCCCTATGTACAAGAATATAACTACTATAATACTGCCCCCGATGTACAAGAATATAACTACTATAATACTGCTCCTATGTACAAGAATATAACTACTAGAATACTGCTCCCTATGTACAAGAATGTAACTACTATAATACTGCTCCCTATGTACAAGAATATAACTACTATAATACTGCTCCTATGTACAAGAATATAACTACTATAATACTGCCCCTATGTACAAGAATATAACTACTATAATACTGCCCCCTATGTACAAGAATATAACTACTATAATACTGCTCCTATGTACAAGAATATAACTACTATAATACTGCTCCCTATGTACAAGAATGTAACTACTATAATACTGCTCCCTATGTACAAGAATATAACTACTATAATACTGCTCCTATGTACAGGAATATAACTACTATAATACTGCCCCTATGTACAAGAATATAACTACTATAATACTGCCCCCTATGTACAAGAATATAACTACTATAATACTGCTCCTATGTACAAGAATATAACTACTATTATACTGCTCCCTATGTACAAGAATATAACTACTATAATACTGCTCCTATGTACAAGAATATAACTACTATAATACTGCTCCTATGTACAAGAATATAACTACTATAATACTGCCCCCTATGTACAAGAATATAACTACTATAATACTGCCCCCTATGTACAAGAATATTACTACTATAATACTGCTCCTATGTACAAGAATATACCTACTATAATACTGCCCCTATATACAAGAATATAACTACTATAATACTGCCCCCTATGTAAAAGAGTATAACTACTATAATACTGCTCCTATGTACAAGAATATAACTACTATAATACTACCTCCTATATACAAGAATATAACTACTATAATACTGCCTCTTATGTACAAGAAAATAACTACTATAATACTGCCCCCTATGTACAAGAATATAACTACTATAATACTGCTCCTATGTACAAGAATATAACTACTATAATACTGCCCCCTATGTACAAGAATATAACTACTATAATACTGCCCCCTATGTACAAGAATATAACTACTATAATACTGCTCCTATGTGCAAGAATATAACTACTATAATACTGCTCCCTATGTACAAGAATGTAACTACTATAATACTGCTCCCTATGTACAAGAATATAACTACTATAATACTGCTCCTATGTACAAGAATATAACTACTATAATACTGCCCCTATATACAAGAATATAACTACTATAATACTGCCCCCTATGTACAAGAATATAACTACTATAATACTGCCCCTATGTACAAGAATATAACTACTATAATACTGCCCCTATGTAGAAGAATATAACTACCATAATACTGTCCCTATGTACAAGAATATAACTACTATAATACTGCCCCCTACGTGTAAGAATATAACTACTATAATACTGCTCCCTTTGTACAAGAATATAACTACTATAATACTGCTCCTATGTACAAGAATATAACTACTATAATACTGCCCCTATGTACAAGAATATAACTATTATAATACTGCTACTTTGTATAAGAATATAACTACTATAATACTGCCCCTATGAACAAGAATATAACTACTATAATACTGCCCCTATGTACAAGAATAAAACTACTATATTACTGCTCCTATGTACAAGAATTTAACTACTATAATACTGCTCCTATGTACAAGAATATAACTACTATAATACTGCCTCCTATGTACAAGAATATAACCATTATAATACTGCCCCTATGTACAAGAATATAACTACTATACTACTGCTCCTATGTACAAGAATTTAACTACTATAATACTGCTCCTATGTACAAGAATATAACTACTATAATACTGCCCCCTATGTACAAGAATATAACTATTATAATACTGCCCCTATGTACAGAATATAACTACTATAATACTGCTCCTATGTCCAAGACTATAACTACTATAATACTGCTCCCTATGTACAAAACTGTAACTACTATAATACTGCTCCTATGTACAAGAATATAACAACTATAATACTGCCCCTATGTACAAGGATATAACTACTATAATACTGTCTCTATGTACAAAACTATAACTACTATAATACTGCCACTATGTACAAGAATATAACTACTATAATTCTGGTTGTATAATTCCAGAATCACAGGGGGGGACATAGTGAATGACCTACATAGAGTTGGGACCACCGTAACAAAGGCTACCATCAGTAACACACTATGCCACCATGGACTCAGATCCTGCAGTGCCAGACGTATCCCCGTGCTTAAGCCAGTACATGTCCAGGCACTTCTGAAGTTTGTTAGAGAGCATTTGGAGTATCCAGAAGAGTATTGGGAGAATGTCTTATGGTCTGATGAAACCAAGGTAGCACTCTTTGGTAGAAACAAAACTCGTTGTGTTTGGAGGAGACAGAATGCTGAGTTGCAGTGAAAGAACGCCATACCTACTGTGAAGCATGGGGGTGGCAACATCATGCTTTGGGGCTGTTTCTCTGTAAAGGGACCAGGACGACTGATCCGGGTACATGAAAGAATGAATGGGGCCATGTATCGTGAGATTTTGAGTGCAAACCTCCTTCCATCAGCAAGGGCATTGAAGATGAAACGTGGATGGGTCTTTCAGCATGATAATTATCCCAAGCAGACAATCAGGACAACAAACGAGTGGCTTCGTAAGAAGCATATGAAGGTCATTGAGTGGCCTAGCCAGCCTCCAGATCTCAACCCCATAAAAAACCTTTTGGAGGGAGTTGAAAGTCTGTGTTGCCTAGCAACAGGCCAAAAACATCACTGCTCTAGAGGAGATCTGCATGGAGGAATGGGCCAACATGCCACCAACAATGTGTAAAGACTTACAGAAAACATTTGACCTCTGCCATCTGTCAACAAAGAATATATGACAAAATATTGAGACGAACTTTTGTTAATGACCAAATACTCATTTTCCACCATAATTTGCAAAATAAATCTTGCCAAATCAGACAAGGTGATATTCTGAATTTGTTTTCGAAATTTTGACTCTCATAGTTGTGGTCTACCTATGATGTCAATTACAGGCCTCTCTCATCTTTTTAGTGAGAGAAGTTGCACAGTTGGTGACTGAGTAAATGCCTTTTTTTCCCCCATTGTATCTACTATAACGCTGCTCCTATGTACAAGAATATAACTACTATAATACTGCCCCTATGTACAAGAATATAACTACTATAATACCGCTCCTATGTACAAGAATATAACTACTATAATACTGCCCCTATGTACAAGAGTATAACTACTATAATACTGCTCCTATGTACAAGAATATAACTACTATAATACTGCTCCTATGTACAAGAATATAGCTACTATAATACTGCCTCTATGTACAGCAATATAACTACTATAATACTGCTCCTATGTACAAGAATATAACTGCTGTAATACTGCCCCCTATGTACAATAATATAACTACTATAATACTGCTCTTATGTACAAGAATATAACTACTATAATACTGCTCCTATGTACAAGAATATAACTACTATAACACTGCCCCTATGTACAAGAATATAACTACTATAATACTGCTCCTATGTACAAGAATATAACTACTATAATACTGCTCCTATGTACAAGAATATAACTACTATAATACTGCCCCCTATGTACAAGAGTATAACTACTATAATACTGCTCCTATGTACAAGAATATAACTACTATAATACTGCTCCTATGTACAAGAATGTAACTACTATAACACTGCCCCTATGTACAAAAATATAATTACTATAATACTGCTCCTATGTACAAGAATATAACTACTATAATACTGCCTCCTATGTACAAGAATATAACTACTATAATACTGCCTCTTATGTACAAGAAAATAACTACTATAATACTGCCCCCTATGTACAAGAATATAACTACTATAATACTGCTCCTATGTACAAGAATATAACTACTATAATACTGCCCCCTATGTACAAGAATATAACTACTATAATACTGCCCCCTATGTACAAGAATATAACTACTATAATACTGCTCCTATGTACAAGAATATAACTACTATAATACTGCTCCCTATGTACAAGAATGTAACTACTATAATACTGCTTCCTATGTACAAGAATATAACTACTATAATACTGCCCCTATATACAAGAATATAACTACTATAATACTGCCTCTATGTACAAGAATATAACTACTATAATACTGCCCCTATATACAAGAATATAACTACTATAATACTGCCCCCTATGTACAAGAATATAACTACTATAATACTGCTCCTATGTACAAGAATATAGCTACTATAATACTGCTTCTATGTACAGCAATATAACTACTATAATACTGCTCCTATGTACAAGAATATAACTGCTGTAATACTGCCCCCTATGTACAATAATATAACTACTATAATACTGCTCTTATTTACAAGAATATAACTACTATAATACTGCTCCTATGTACAAGAATATAACTACTATAACACTGCCCCTATGTACAAGAATATAACTACTATAATACTGCTCCTATGTACAAGAATATAACTACTATAATACTGCTCCTATGTACAAGAATATAACTACTATAATACTGCCCCCTATGTAAAAGAGTATAACTACTATAATACTGCTCCTATGTACAAGAATATAACTACTATAATACTGCTCCTATGTACGAGAATGTAACTACTATAACACTGCCCCTATGTACAAAAATATAATTACTATAATACTGCTCCTATGTACAAGAATATAACTACTATAATACTGCCTCCTATGTACAAGAATATAACTACTATAATACTGCCTCTTATGTACAAGAAAATAACTACTATAATACTGCCCCCTATGTACAAGAATATAACTACTATAATACTGCTCCTATGTACAAGAATATAACTACTATAATACTGCCCCCTATGTACAAGAATATAACTACTATAATACTGCCCCCTATGTACAAGAATATAACTACTATAATACTGCTCCTATGTACAAGAATATAACTACTATAATACTGCTCCCTATGTACAAGAATGTAACTACTATAATACTGCTCCCTATGTACAAGAATATAACTACTATAATACTGCCCCTATATACAAGAATATAACTACTATAATACTGCCTCTATGTACAAGAATATAACTACTATAATACTGCCCCTATATACAAGAATATAACTACTATAATACTGCCCCCTATGTACAAGAATATAACTACTATAATACTGCTCCTATGTACAAGAATATAACTACTATAATACTGCCTCTATGTACAAGAGTATAACTACTATAATACTGCTCCTATGTATAAGAATATAACTACTATAATACTGCCCCCATATACAAGAATATAACTACTATAATACTGCCCCCTATGTACAAGAATATAACTACTATAATACTGCTCCTATGTACAAGAATATAACTACTATAATACTGCCTCTATGTACAAGAATATAACTACTATAATACTGCCCCCATATACAAGAATATAACTACTATAATACTGACCCCTATGTACAAGACTATAACTACTATAATACTGCTCCTATGTACAAGAATATAACTACTATAATACTGCTCCTATGTACAAGAATATAACTACTATAATACTGCTCCTATGTACAAGAATATAACTACTATAATACTGCTCCTATGTACAAGAATATAACTACTATAATACTGCTCCTATGTACAAGAATATAACTACTATAATACTGCCCCTATGTACAAGAATATAACTACTATAATACTGCTCCTATGTACAAGAATATAAATACTATAATACTGCCTCTATGTACAAGAATATAACTACTATAATACTGCCCCCATATACAAGAATATAACTACCATAATACTGCCCCCTATGTACAAGAATATAACTACTATAATACTGCTCCTATGTACAAGAATATAACTACTATAATACTGCTCCTATGTACAAGAATATAACTACTATAATACTGCTCCTATGTACAAGAATATAACTACTATAATACTGCTCATATATACAAGAATATAACTACTATAATACTGCTCCTATGTACAAGAATATAACTACTATAATACTGCTCCTATGTACAAGAATATAACTACTATAATACTGCTCATATATACAAGAATATAACTACTATAATACTGCTCCTATGTACAAGAATATAACTACTATAATACTGCTCCTATGTACAAGAATATAACTACTATAATACTGCCCCTATGTACAAGAATATAACTACTATAATACTGCTCCTATGTACAAGAATATAACTACTATAATACTGCCTCTATGTACAAGAATATAACTACTATAATACTGCCCCCATATACAAGAATATAACTACTATAATACTGCTCCTATGTACAAGAATATAACTACTATAATACTGCCCCCATATACAAGAATATAACTACTATAATACTGCCTCTATGTACAAGAATATAACTACTATAATACTGCCCCCTATGTACAAGAATATAACTACTATAATACTGCTCCTATGTACAAGAATATAACTACTATAATACTGCTCCTATGTACAAGAATATAACTACTATAATACTGCCCCCTATGTACAAGAATATAACTACTATTATACTGCTCCTATGTACAAGAATATAAATACTATAATACTGCTCCTATGTACAAGAATATAACTACTATAATACTGCCCCTATGTACAAGAATATAACTACTATAATACTGCTCCTATGTACAAGAATATAACTACTATAATACTGCCCCTATGTACAAGAATATAACTACTATAATACTGCCCCTATGTACAAGAATATAACTACTATAATACTGCCCCCTATGTACAAGAATATAACTACTATAATACTGCTCCTATGTACAAGAATATAACTACCATAATACTGCCCCCTATGTACAAGAATATAACTACTATAATACTGCTCCTATGTACAAGAATATAACTACTATAATACTGCTCCTATGTACAAGAATATAACTACTATAATACTGCCCCCTATGTACAAGAATATAACTACTATTATACTGCTCCTATGTACAAGAATATAAATACTATAATACTGCTCCTATGTACAAGAATATAACTACTATAATACTGCCCCTATGTACAAGAATATAACTACTATAATACTGCTTCTTATGTACAAGAAAATAACTACTAACAAAAAAACTGCAGACGTGTATTTTTGTAGCTCTGCTGAGAATGGGTAACAAAATGGGAAAAACTGACACTTAGTTGCTTTCTTTTTATATCCTTTCTCATAATTTCTAAACGACTAAAACAAAACTAAGACATACAAAAATAATTTGAATTACCAAATGAGAAAAAAACGTTTGGTTTTCAACCCACATGTGCTTAAAAAAAGGAACTATTTTTGGTAATTACAAAGCCAAAATGATCCGCCTTATGCCAGGAGTCCTTATTGAGGAAGGGTTAAGTACCTCCATATTTTTGTGTCTGATAGAATCTGCCATGATTATTAAAAACAGTGGTCAACAGCACACATCAATATTCATTGACTGCCTCCGAGAGCCCTGCAAGCTTCCTCTTACCTGCTGGCATCCCTGTGCTCCTTTTTTGTTTAGCCGACCTGGTGTAACATTGTTGTGACGTAATGCACATGAGACATAGCGCCAGACCCCTTAAAGGGTGTTTACCAAGCCCATAAATTGGTGTTATGTATAGAGCCTTTACTTATGAGCAATTTTTCATTTGGCTGCTTATTAAAATTTTCAGCGGTTCGTGAGATATTAATACTTTTCTTCTTTTGTTTACAGCTCGTTGCCTTGGAAACAGACCATAATAGCAGAATACTTGCACAGTGCCTACAGGCTCTTTTCTGTTGAGCTTGTAAGCACTGTTTTGATCAGGATCACTGGAGCATACTGTTACCTTGTAATCCCAGCCAGTTTCAGTGCAGTGCTTACAAGCAAGACAGCAGCAGTGGTCGGTCTCCTAGGCAATTATCTGTAAACAAAAGCTTTAATATCTCAAGAATGGCTGCTAATTTTAATAAGGGGTACCGTATATACTCGTGTATAAACCGAGTTTTTCAGCACATTTTTTTGTGCTGAAAATGCCCCCCTCGACCTATACATTTAATTTAATATTGGATCCAAACACACAGGTTAAATGGAAGATCTGCGATTCACAATATGCAGTGATCTTCTACCCTCAGATCTCCCAGGTTGGCATGACACACTCGTGACAGTTCCCTGCAGTTTCAGAAAATGTTTTTCAAAGCACAGAAACACAACACAAAATACTAAATACTAAAATTGGGCAACTTTATTTGAGTGGAATTGAATGCTAGTAAAACTTTACCAAAGTCTACATTCTACAGAACATGGATTTTATGTTACTCACTCTGCACTGGGTGCCACATTGCAGAACCATAGAGGACCATATAAAGGTTAAAAAAACCTTCGCCGCTCCCCTCTGTCATCTCCTGTGGCCTCTTCATGGTAGGCAGTAACTTCGGCCACAACTGAGTTCTGCATGTCGTAAGGTTGTTACGTTGAAAGTCCAAGTCTAGTGGGAAGAGGTGGTAAAAAGAGATGCCGAGACACGGACAATGAGCAGGGTGAGTGGTGACATGAGTATTCATTGTTTTTTGGGGGAGCTTGTTTTTTACATATTACGTTTATTCCGATAATTATTGGAGAATAACTACATTGTGAATTTAAGTTCTCTAAAAAATCCATGCGATTTGGCGAATCCGAATAATCTTGTCAGATCCACTCACCTCTATGAAAAGGTCATATAACAAATGAAAAACACATTAGAACAGGCCCTCACCCAACTCTTTACGCCATCTCTGCCATTGTCAGCTCCTTAGTTTTCCTCACGGGTCTTTGGTTCTTTTGGCACCAATGCCTGTGCAGTTATGTGAGGGGTGATGTACGTCAATGAGGTTAATGATATGGGGGGCATCCAACAAAGACTCAGAGTCAACCTCTTTCAGGCTCTGAAAAGAGTTTTCAGGAAATTCTAAACTAACTTGATTCATTACAAATTGATTTGCACATCTCTAGTTGCATCTAAAGTCAATTTCTCGTGGATGAAAACCATTTTAAGAAACTGAAAATTGTCCACTTTGGTCAATGCCTTTTTTTATTAGAAATGTCCTCAAAAGTAAGTTGATGACTTTCTGTTAGACTGAAGCACCCTCTGGTGACCATCTGTAATTTGTGGTCGAACATGGTAGCAAGGGTTCATTTTCCATTTTCCCTGCAGCACCACAATAGGGAAAATGAGATATTGCACAGTAGCCATTGAAATCAACAGGTTGTCTGTATCTTGTATGGACAAGTTGTGTCCTCCAGAAGAAAATAATTGATACTCTATATCAACTTGGATTATCATGATAAATTCTGTAGCAAAGCAAGGCTGTTATTATTTGCACCTTGCTGGCTCTGCTTATAGCCAGGCTAGGTGTTTACCTTAGTCGGTGAGCTGTGGGAAGCAGACCATAGTGGATTTGTGTTGGAGCTGAAAGAGAGATAAGCTAGAATCCCTCTCTGAAACGAGACTGCACAGGCCTTGTGCACAAAACTGCAAGTATCAATGGTTGCTATGGAAAATAGCTGTTTTGTGAGACCAAACTATGACTAGCTCAGCGGTGTCTGAACATGTCTATGTGAATGCTACCTACTGCCTACCTGAGAGCATGAATCCCTACAGTTCATTAAAACTGTTGTGGAAACGCTGATGCTGGTTTTAGGTGTCAGGTACATTTGGCGTTATTCTTGCACAGGTCTTTATTGTTACTATTATTATTCATTTTTATAGCACTATTTATTCCCTGGCGCTTTACATGTGAAAAAAGGGGCATACATAGACATGTACAATAAACATGAGCAATATAAGGCACACGCAAGTACAAAAGGAGAGAGGACCCTGCCCGCGAGGGCTCACAGTCTGCAGCAGATTGGTGAGGATACAGTAGGAAAGGGTAGAGCTGGTCATGCGGCAGTTCAGTAGACTGAGGATCACTGCAGGTTGTAGGCTTGTCAGAAGAGGTGGGTCTTCATGTTCCTTTTGAAGGTTTCCATGGTAGGCGAAAGTCTGATGTGTTGGGGTAGAGAGTTCAGAGTATGGGGGAAGCACAGGAAAAGGCTTGTATGCGGTTGTGGGAAGAAGAGATAAGAGGGGCGTAGAGAAGGAGATCTTGAGAGGATAGAAGGTTGCGTGTAGGTAAGTACCGAAAGACCATGTCACAGATGTATGGAGGAGACAGGTTGTGGATGGCTTTGTATGTCATAGTTAGGGTTTTGAATTGAAGCCTCTGGACAATAGGAAGCCAGTGAAGGGCTTGGCAAAGAGGAAAGGCTGAGCAATAATGGGGAGACAGGTGAATTAGTCGGGCAGCAGAGTTTAGGATAGATTGGAGTGGTGCAAGAGTGCTAGAGGGGAGGCCAGAGAGTAGGAGGTTGCAATAGTCAAGGCGGGAGATGATGAGGGTGTGCACAAGTGTTTTTGCAGTTTCTTGGTCAAGGAATGTAAGGATCCGGGAAATGTTTTTGGGTTTGGAGTCAACAGGAGCAGGCAAGGGCTTGGATATGTGGCTTGAAAGAGAGGGCTGAGTCAAGTATCACCCCGAGGCACCGAACATGAGGGACTGGGGAAAATGAGCAACCATTGATTTTGATGGATAGGTCTGGTGGAGGGGTAGAGTGAGATGGGGGAAAGATGATGAATTCTGTTTTGTCCATGTTTAGTTTTATAAAGGGAGCAGAAAAGAAAGATGAAATAGCGGACAGCCATTGTGGGATTTTGGTCAGTAAGGAGGTGATGTCAGATCTAGACAGGTAGATCTGCGTGTCATCAGCGTAGAGATGATACTGCAAACCATGGGATTCTATGAGATGTCACATGCAGAAAGTGTAGATGGACAAGAATAGGGGTCCTAGAACTGATCCTTGGGGAACAACGACAGAGAGGGGGTGAGGTGAAGAGGTGATGTGGGAGAGGAAGACACTGAATGTCCGGTCTGTTAGATATGATGAGATCCAGGATAGGGCCAAATCTGTGATGCCTAGAGATGAGAGAATCTGCTACAAGAGGGAATGGTCCACAGTGTCAAAGGCAGAAGACAGGTCAAGGAGAAGGAGGACAGAATAGTGTTGCTTGCTCTTGGCGGTTAGTATGCCATTGGTGACTTTAGTTAGAGCAGTTTCAGTAGAATGATGTGGTCAGAAGCCAGATTGTAACCGGTCAAAGAGGGAGCAGGAGGAGAGTTGGGAGAACAGTTCAAGATGGACATGCAATTCCAGCAGTTTTGAGGCATAATCGAGAAGTGATATCGGGCAATAGCTAGACACAGAAGATGGGTCGAGGGAGGGTTTTTGAGGAAGGGTGTGATTGAGGCATGTTTGAAAGATGAGGGGAAGACACCATTTGCAAGTGAAAGGTTGAAGAGATGTGTTAGGGTTGGGATGAAGACTGTGGCAAGGTTAGAGATGAGGTGGGACAGGAGTGGATCAAGCGTGCAAGTGGTGAGATGTGATCTTGACAGAAGGGTGGAGAGCTGATTGTCTGTCATGGTGGAGAAGCTGGTCTGAATATTTTCCGTACCCACAGTATATACCAGGATGGGGTATATGTACCGTAGAGGGAGATACCTATGTGTCACTGCGCTTAAAGGCGTCAGTGATATGAAATCAGAGCATTTTTTCTCCAGCACACTACGTGGTTGTGAAGGTTAAGTTGCATAAAAGGGCTGGTTTTATGTGGACCTTCATAGAGCGGGTGGGAGAAGGTCCACTTTATCTTCCCTGGCAGACCAGTCAATCACATGATGGGTAAATCACAGGCTTAGGTTTAAACAACTGAGCTCTACAGGCAGCCTGGGTTCAGCTATCCTGGAGAAAGGAGTCTCCAGAGGCCTTGCGGCTCGTCGAGCACAGACTGAACCTGTGCTGCTCCAGAGCGGGGTGCCGCCCGCAACATACGGACTGTGTTGCAGCATTTTTTGTTTTCCTATTTTGTTTTGCTGAGTTTTGTTCCCATGGGTTGATTTATGCTGCTTGACAATAAACCAACAAAGACTTGAAGAGATGGCGTTCCCAATTTTTCCTGCCTCTCTGTGCCGCCACGCGAGTGAACTACCACAAGTGGTGTTTCGAATGTGGGCATCGTTCCAGGAATGCCAGTAGCAGTCGTGGTCAAAACTGAATGTCCGGTTAAAGGAAGCCACAAGCCAGCGGACTGCATCAGGTAAAATGTAGGACCTCCTCAAGCATCTAGTGAGAGTGCAGTAGCAACAACAGCTGGCCCATCAGGAGATGAGTAAGCTGCTCATCCAGCAACTACAGCAGCAGGATCAATTCAAACAGCAACAGCAGAAGATCGAGTTGCTTGCCGAGGCAGTTCGGGAAGGCCAGAAACCCAGCTTAGAGGTCCAGGTGACGACACACACATCCGGAAGGCGGTAAGATGAGCGATGCAGAAAATGACCCAGGGTGAGGATGTAGAGGCATTTCTGACTGTTTTTGAGCAGGTGGTGGAGAGATTGTTGCCAGACCACTGGGCAGAGGTGCTGGTCCCCTATCTAACCGGTGAGTCCCAGAAGGCTTATTATGACCTGACCTTGCAAGATACCTGGGAATATGAGAAACTGAAAACTGAGATACTGGCTCGCTCAGGGGTGACGATGTCTGTAAGAGGGTTCATCATTGGGCGTATTGTGGTGACAAGCCACCTCACTCCTGCATGTTCGACTTACTTCACCTGGTGCAGAAATGGTTACAGCCGGAGTCCTCCATCCCAGCCCAGATGGTGGAGTGGGTTGTAATGGACAGGTTTATCCATTCACCTCCTAGGTCGGTACAGACATGGGTGGCCCAGGGGGATCCTCGGAATGCGGAAGACCTGGTCGGCCTAGTAGAAAGATACCAGGTGGTCGAGAGGTCCCTAAAAGAAGCTGGGGGCTGTGCATCCCCATACTGGGGTACCCAGCGGGAGCCTGAGTTCCAAAAGTGGGGTAGAGCCACCACTGGGGGAGGTTCGAGGTTCCAAGGTCCTGTTGAAGGGGTGTAAAAGACTGCTGGCAAGGACTTGATCTGTTGGCAGTGCAACAGTCCTAGACACATCGCTGCCCATTGTCCTTTGTCTTCTGAGCAGATGGACTGCAGTCTAGGCCGGCGCTGCTCATATTTCACTTACCCTGCTTCCAGTGTGGACCATCAGCCCGGGGATGGGCCTCAGTCATGTCCTGTGACCACAAACGGGGCGCTGGTGTCAGGACTATTGGACTCGGTCTACGCTTCCCTGGAGCTGATTCCAGGGAAGTGTGTGGGCATCTGCTGTATCCACGGAGATGCCAAGGACTACACAGTTGCCAGTGTCTGTATAAAAACTAACTGTGGCACTGAGTCCCATGAGGTCGGGGTTGTGAAAAACTTGCTACACCCCATGATAATCGGCCGGGACTTCAGCCTGTTTTGGGACTTGTGGGGGAAGACTACGATGATAAATAACTCAGACTGTCAGGAGTCTGAATTCCCTGTTTCTTCTGTGGTGCTTTATTGCCCTTTTCCAAGAAGGCATCTGCAGCGCCCCAGAGTCCTGGTCGTTGCAGTACTGACGCTCTGCCACTAAGGGGAGTGATGGTACGTCTGATGGCAACTAAGGAGTTCACCTGACCAGGTATCACAGTCACACACTACATTTAACACTCTGGCCACCAGGGGGAGCAAAGGGTTCTATGTATTAGGCCACTCCTCACAATCTGGTAAAACTGGGGGCTGGATGGGAAGTTAGTCAGAAGCTGACTGGGTTGGAACCAGGCAACATCCTGTGGCAGAGGGTGTTGCGTGGGGAAGATTCAGGGGGGTCTCTGTCAGGGGTGGGATCCTGACAGTGGCCTAGCGAACAGAACAGAACGTTACGGAGCCGCGCCTGCACTCGAATGAGGTGGCATCCTAAGAAAGGAAAAGAAGAGAAGTTTATTGTGGAGAAGTGAGAAACGAGATCGCAGCAAAAAGGAGATAAAGCCAGTAGGAGTCGTGCCGTAAGATCGAGGCAACATCCTACTGAGGCGCGTAGCCGGTGGCCGGAACGCCGAGGAAGTATTTGGCTCCAAGCAATACTTCAAACAGCGGCAGGACAGTTAATTTTAGGTTGGCTGTCTCACCTAAATCACCTAAGCAGACATAGGGGGCAATTGTGGGAGAGGGGCAACACTAGGGTCCCGGAAGAACTCCAGGCCTACCCGTCATACGGGTGCGTCCCGTCCATATCATCTGGAGGGACAGAGAAGAACATCAGATAGTTGTGAGAAAGAACATCAGAGAAAGAACAGAGAAAGAACATCAGAGAAAGAACATCAGATACAGACACAACAGTTGTGAGGACTATCCCGTGGTGCTCAGCAGGGAGGTACTACAACACACAGGCGCTAGAAGGTAGGCACTGATTTCCACCTGCAAAGGAACCTCTGGATGTGCTATCGGACCGGCCGGTCTCAGCCAGCCCTGTTAGCAGTACTCTGGATTGAGGATCCTGAAGCCTTCAGTAAAGAGGTAAAGAGACTTCAACCCTGTGTCCTTGTTATTCATCGCGACCTGCACCACGCACCATCACCACATCTTTCATTGGACGCCCCTTAGCAGGGTCACGGGCCGGGTCTAGCCACCGTGATAACCCCAGGACCGAGACAGAGAGGCCCGGTACTGAGTACCCCGCTGCCCTGCGTCTGGGGGCGCTCCACATCTGCTGTCTCACTTTTGCTCATGTGATCTGCTGTCCCTGTCTTTATAACCCTGGTTACCCTCCCAGTACATGCTTGTGTATTCTGATTGAATTCCTGGCTTTGTGTTGCAAGAGACTGATCCTCTCCAGAGAATCCGGCTTGGCCTTTCCAGCAAACCTTCCCAGCTCGCAGTGGTGCTCATACTATAAGCTGTGTGTCTGTGTTTCTCTGTACCTGCTTCAGCCTGCCTGCTTAGGACATGTAAGCTCAGCCCACTTCAGCTAATCTTGTTATTCAGTGCCAGTATTTTTGACTGTTCTGGACTCTCAGCTCTGCACTGTTTCCGGGACTCTTATTTTGAGATTGCCAGCCCTGTTGTGAACTGTGTCTGTATCTTCTGATCAGCATTCCCCAGTGTGTGCCTCGCCCATGAGATTTTGCTTGCAGCAGTGCTGCATATGAACATCTTCTAATATCATCCTGTTTGCTGTGGTTACTTGAACTGTTGCTCACACACTGCACCTACGTTTGTTTGTATAATACAGACTTGACACCGTTCTCTGGTTCTGTTGCCTCATTTGTCTCAAGCCAAGAGGTTCCTGAGTGTACCACTATAATTGTTACACAGATAGAGGCCAGCCCAACCCTGCTCAATCCCTGTCACAGCCCTAGGTGGAGGAGTTCCCCTTATGTGTCATGGCGGGTGACAAGGATGAGGCAGAGGTCAGTGAGGCTGAGGTTCCTGAACTAAGGTTTTTTGGAGAAAATTTTGGCTTTGCTCAGATGCGGGATTTACATTAAAGAATGCATTCGCAAATGTGTCTGGGGCTGACACCAGGTTCCCACATTTCGCCGTGAATGGCGAGTTACTATATCGGGTAACCACACTGAGGAGAGGGGAGATAGTGGAGCAGCTTTTGGTTCCAGGTCCCTACTGGCGGAGGGTGTTAGACATGGCCCATTCACATGTTTTGGGGGGACATTTGCAGGTTGAGAAAACACAGGAGCGAATAATGCAGAGGTTTTACTTGCCGGGTTGTTACCGGGAGATTTTAAACTTTAGTAGATCCTGCCCCCAAAAAACACCATAAGAGGAAAAACCTCCACTATTCTAAACAAAAAAAACACCAGTATACAGGCAGAGATGCTTACCTGTTCAAGGCCTCCAACAATTGCACTAACCAAGGTACAGCGGACCCAAGTTAAGATGGCAAATACACAGGTGCAATAATACCGATAATGCAGCCACCCTACAATCAGGAATTGGCCGCTTGGTGCACCTGAGCAAACAAATAGTCTGTATGTGGTGTGTTCACACAGGAATGCAAAGTATATGGCTCAAAGCCTATTAATGACGCCATGTAGCGGGCTCACCATAATGCATCCTGTGTGAACAGAGCCCACAGTGTACAGAGCCATCTAGGGCCCAGCCGCACCCTGGAAAAATATACAGTGCACCAAAAACATAACAATGTATGCAAGGTATTGGTCGATATTATGGCCACAATATTTAAGCTGCCAACCCGCGTCAAGGGTCCTTACATATTGGCAGTCCTAATCTAAAAAAACACCATAAGAGGAAAAACCTCCACTATTCTAAACAAAAAAAACACCAGTATACAGGCAGAGATGCTTACCTGTTCAAGGCCTCCAACAATTGCACTAACCAAGGTATACTGCTGTACCTTGGTTAGTGCAATTGTTGGAGGCCTTGAACAGGTAAGCATCTCTGCCTGTATACTGGTGTTTTTTTAGATCCTGCCCCACCTGCCAGAGAACTGCTCCCTCTACTCATTTCCGAAGTCCCCTAGTTCCGTTGCCATTGATAGAGGTCCCATTTGAGAGGATTGCCATGGATCTATTGGATCTCTAGTTAAATCTGCACAAGGGCACCAATACACCTTAGTGGTCATGGACTATGCGACCCAGTACCCGGAAGCCGTGCTCCTCAGAAACGCCTCGAACAAAAGTATAGCCAGGGAACCTGTTCACATTTTTGCATGAACGGGTCTACCAAAGGAGATTTTGACTGATCAAGGGACCCGGTTCATGAGCAAAGTGATGAGGGAACTGTGTAAGGTCCTTCAGATTGCCCAGCTGTGAACCTCACTAAACCATCCGCAGACAGACGGTCTAGTAGATCGCTTAAATAAGACCTTGAAGGCAATACTCAAGAAGCTCGTTGAGAAGGATGGCCAAAATTGGGACTATTTGCTTCCGTTTCTGCTATTCTCGATCCGAGAAGTGCCACAAGCATCTACTGGCTTCTTACTATTCGAGCTCCTGTATGGTCGACATCCGAGAGGGCTCCAGGACATTGCCAAGGAAACCTGGAAAGCTGAGGTCATTCCATACCAGAGCATCATGGAGCATGTCACCCAGTTACAGGAGAGGATGGCGAAGGTGATGCCAATTGTGAAGTAGCATCTTCTGCAGGTGCAGAAAGCCCAGGCAAGGGTGTACAACCGATCAGCAAGAGTGAGGCAGTTCCAGCTTGGCGACCGCATGCTAGTGCTTATCCCCATGGTAGAGAGCAAGTTCCTAGCCAAGTGGCAAGGCCCATACGAGGTAGTGGAGAAGCTGAGTGAAGTCAATTACAAGGTACACCAGCCAGGCTGAAGGAAGCCGAACCAAATATACCATGTGAACTTGCTCAAGCCAACAAGCCTCAAGTGAGAACGGGAATCGCTGGAAACCCCTTGCCTAAGTGCCAGTCACCAAGCCACAGTGGATGATGTCACGTTGCAGAGACTCTCACACCGGCCCAGAGACAACAGTGTCTGGAACTGTTGCAGCAGAACTGTGACCTGTTCTCCAATTTGCCTGGGCGTGCGCAGGTGACAGAGCATGATGTGTTGACGGAGCCACATGTAAGGGTGAATCTCAGGCCAAATCGAATTCCCGAAGCACGTTGGGAGGTAATAGCCAATGAGATGAAGAGGATGTTGGACCTTGGGGTGATCGAGGAGTCAAAAAGCGGATGGCCGAGTCCCATAGTCCTTGTGCCGAAGCCCAACAGAGAGTGGCAGTTCTGCAAAGATTACCGCATACTGAATGAGGTGTCCATATCAGATGTGTATCTCATGCCCCGGGTGGACGAACTCAGTGAGAGACTGGGGACCGCAAGGTACATTACCACCCTTGACCTGATGAAGGGCTATTGACAGATCCCCATGTCCCAGAGTGCTAAGGAGAAGACGGCTTTCTCGATGCCTGATGGGTGTATCCAAAACACCAGGATGCCTTTTGATCTACAAGGGGCCCCAGCAACCTTCCAGAGGGCTATGGATCGAGTGCTGGTTCCGCATAAGAAGTATGACGCCGCCTACCTGGATGACATTGTGGTCTTCAGCCCGGACTGGGGTAGTCATCTACCAATGGTACAGGCTGTTCTGGATGAGTTGAGGAATGCAGGGTTCCCCATCAATCCAAAGGGAGAGGAGAGATCAAGCCCCAGATAAACAAGATTGAGGCGATTCAGAAATGGCCACAACCACTATCCAAGAAGCAAATGAGAGCATTTCTTGGAATTGTGGGTTACTACCGGCGGTTTATCTCGAGGTTTATCATGATTTCCGCACCATTGACGGACCTCCTTCAAGGCGCAAGGTTGATGTTAGTTAAATGGTCAGATGAGGCTGAGATGGCGTTCCAGGAGTTAAAGCAGGCTCTAATGTAAGCATCCAGTTCTGGTCACACCAGACTTCACCAAGGAGTTCATTGTCCAGACAGACGTGTCAGAAGTCGGCTTGGGAGCTGTGCTGTCACAGTAGGTGAATGGGGAGGAGCATCCCATCATGTATCTGAGCAGGAAGCTTTCTTCATGTGAAAGAAACTATGCCATCATCGAAAAAGAGTGCTTAGCCATAAAATGGGCTGTGGATACCGAGGTACTGCCTGCTAGGCCGTAAGTTTAAGCTGATGTCTGATCGTGCCCCTCTGAGGGGGTTGAGGGAAAAATAGGGTAAGAATGCTAGGGTGACGAGATGGTTCTTGGGCCTCCAAGAGTCCACTTTTCAAGTAGAACATAGGCCAGGAAAGTTGAACGGGAATGCAGATGCCCTGTCCAGACTCCCCTGCCTAGCGAGTGAAGGTACCAAAACCCCCAGCTTTGGGCAGAGAGGGGGAATATGTGACAGAGTCACTGGCAGGGTGGTGGAGGGGAGAGATTTGGCACTGCTCTTAATGGCATCAGTGATATAAAACTAGATAATTTTTTCTCCAGCACACTACGTGTTTTGAAGGTTAAGTTGCACAAAAGGGCTGGTTTTATGTGTACCTTCATAGAGCGGGTGGGAAAAGGTCCACTTTATCTTCCCTGGCAGACCAGTCAGGACCTGCGTGAGGTCATGATCATGTGATCAATCACATGATGGAAAATCAGAGGCTTATGTTTAAATAGCCAAGCTCTACAGGCAGTCTGGGTTCAGTTAGCCTGGAGAGAGGAGTCTCTAGAAGCTTTGTGGCTCGTCGAGCACAGACTGAACCTGTGCTGCTCCAGTGCGGGGTGCTGCCTTAAACATAAGGACTGTGTTACAGCATTTTTGTTTTCCTTTTGTTGTTTTGTTCCTGTTTTAGCCAGAAAGGCTGAGTTTTGTTCCAATGAGTTGGTTTATGCTGCCTGACAATAAACCAACAAAGACTTAAAGAGACGACGTTCCCATTTTTTCCTACCTCTATGTGCCGCCACGTGAGTGAACTTCCAAAATATATATATATATAGCTCTGGAAAAATAAAGAGACCACTGCAAAATTTTCAGTTTCTTGCCTAACTGGAACAACGGCAGCAGAGCTGAAACAGTGATGCATAAAAGTTGACTCAGCAATGAGGAATCAGCGTAGCAGTACTGAGTTTGCATCAGAGTCCTAATGCAGCAGAGCTTGCATAACGATATTAGCAGAGCTACTTTCACACAAGTTAAATACCCCAAATTCTGACTGCTTACAGCCTCCATGAGGGCGAGCTCACTGCATACGGATTTATAGTGCTATGTCTCACCTGGAGAGGTGGATGCTCAAAGCCCTTGATCTAGATGAGTGGTTATTATGTAACTCGAATGGATGCCACCTCTGTAGCAAGTCAATAAATGGGATAATGGTGGCAGATGTGTAAGAACTGGAACAATGACAACTGGAGAAGCTTAACTGGGACAATGGCAGCAGAGCTGGAACAGTGATGTAGCAGAGTTGACTCAATCAGCATTGATATATCGGTGTAACAGTTTGCAACAGATGCTCAATACATAATAGACACAAAAACCTCAGTGAAATATTATTGTCATCAAATAGGGCTATAAGTAGCCCATCCAGAAGAAGGCAGAAAAGATACCCACTCCAAAATACATATATGAAAGGAGAAACAAGAGCGTTCAGGTATAGCAAGTTAAAAATATATCTTTTATTGATATTTCAAAGTAAAACGTATATACCACAAATCACCACCAAAATTGTATACAATAAAACATATGCAGGGAAGAAACAGAAACCAGGGAACCAGCAATTGCCACTGCCCGACTGTGCATAGAAAGGTATATAGTATAAATTGCCAGTGCAATAGTATATAAGAATGGTAAGCCAGAAAGTGGTGCATTAGACACGCGAAACGCGCGTCGGGGTCATCCACACTTGGCCCAGGGTCCTTCAATCTCTGCCCGTGGTAAGTCTTTGTCCCTCCTTTGGCTCCACTTTGGACTAAGTTACCTGACATCAGTCCTGTGAGGGTCTGGCTTACCATTCTTCTATACTATTGCACTGGCACTTTATACTATATACCTTTCTATGCACAGTCGGGCAGTCGCAATTGCTGGTTCCCTGGTTTTTCTGTTTCTTCCCTGCATATGTTTTATTGTATACAATTTTGGTGGTGATTTGTGGTATATACATTTTATTTTGAACTATCAAAAAAAGATATATTTTTAACTTGCTATTCCTGAATGCTCTTGTTTCTCCTTTCATAGATGCTCAATACAATTCAATACAATTCTCAATTCTGGCATAAGAATTTGACAGAATTGTCTCAGTGAACAGCAACCAACATAGCAGAGCTGTGTTTGCAACAGAGGCTCAATGCAGCCGAGCCTGCACAGGAATTTACCAGAATTGACTCAGTGATGAGGAACTGGCATTGCGGTGATGAAATACTGAGCACAATGCCACAGAGACTCGATGTAGCAGAGCTGGAACAGCAGAGCTGGAACCATGGAATGGCAGAGTTGTATAGAGGAGACTGATGTATAGGATTTTCCAATCACTAAGTAGTAGCAGGACGCCAACTATATTTACTGAATAATTAGGCAGGGAGATGAGCTGGGCAATATTGCCTGAGAGAGTGACGTCACAGCAGTACATCCGGTAGGGGCATTCAGGAAAGGCGAGTAACATATGATCAGTGGGAGACATATAGTCACAGATATGAACAGCTCCCCTAGTGGTGACTCTCAGTAAAAGTGCTGTCAAAGAATTTAGCTACGACTCAGGAACTAAGGGGGAGCGATATCTACATAAGACCTAAAAGGGGTTAACGTTCAGTGACACATTAATATTGACAAATAGGTTTTCTGACTGTTAGAACATTCTGAATGAAAATCATTTAACCTTGTTGCCATAAACCGTTTATGAACATAACAGCATAACAGAAGCTCCCCGCAGCAGCCGCCGCCGCCATGTTCCCCAATCTGTGCACCATAGCCTGTGGCATAATACACATTCTTCAGGCTTCCTTCAGTAATGCTTCATTTCCCAGCCCCATTAAAATCCCACAGTTAATGAGGACGCAGTGTTACCGGCCCAAACACCTCCGCCCGGAAGACGGCCGCGCTCCGACCATTAACACCACACTGACCAGGAAAAGCTGCTGACAGATATGGGGCGAGTTATGGATGTAATATACTTCCACAGCACTGCGCCTGGAGAATGTCCGAGTCTGATAGAAAGATGAATAATGCAGAACACATCATGCTCTATCTATCTAATCTATCTATTATCTATCTATCTGTTATCTATCTTACCCATACTCTTCTCAATCTATACACTCGGCCTGAGACAACTCATAAGGTCCTATGGCTTCCAGTACCATCTATATGTTGATGGCACTCAGATCTACCTCTCTGGTCCAGATGTCACCTCTCTGCTCTCCAGAATCCCAGAGTGTCTATCAGCCATATCCTCCTTCTTCTCTTCTCGCTTCCTCAAGCTCAATGTGGACAAATCTGAACTAATTATCCTTCCTCCATCTCGCATATCTTCCCTACCTGATCTATCTATCAAAATAAATGAAATCACACTCTCCCCTGTCTCTAAAATCCGCTGCCTCGGAGTAACCCTTGACTCTGCCCTGTCCTTCAAACCGCACATCCAAGCTCTCGCCACCTCCTGTCGCCTCCAGCTCAAAAATATTTCCAGAATCCGTCCTTTCCTCAACCCTCACTCTACCAAAATGCTCGTGCATGCCCTAATCATCTCCCGCCTCGACTACTGCAACATCCTCCTCTGTGGCCTACCTTCTAACACTTTCCCACCCCTCCAGTCCATCCTTAACTCTGCTGCCCAACTAATTAATCTCTGTCCTCGCTACACTCCTGCTTCCCCTTCAAATCCCTTCAATGGCTCCCAATTTCCCAGCCTATCCAGTTTAAACTACTAACGCTGACCTACAAAGCCATCCATAACCTTTCTCCTCCATATGTCTCCGAACTAGTCTCTCAATATCTTCCCTCACGTAATCTCCAGTCCTCCCAAGACCTCCTTCTCTCTTCCACGCTTATTCGCTCCTCACCCAATCGCCTCCAAGACTTCTTCCGAATATCCCCCATCCTCTGGAATTCTGTGCACCAACAGGTCCGGTTATCCACCACATTTGGATCCTTCAAACGAAACCTGAAAACCCACCTCTTCAAAGAAGCTTACAGCCTGTAATGACCCAACGGCCACCTCAATACCATCGGAGCTACTGCAACCGTCGACCTACTGTCTCCAAACCAATAATCCTGTAGAATGTAAGCCCCCAAGGGCAGGGTCCTCTTCCCTCTGTACCAGTTTGTCATTGTTAGTTTTGTTTACTGTAAGTGATATTTGTATTTTGATGTAACCCCTTCTCATGAACAGCACCATGGAGATAATGGTGCTATATAAATAAATAATAATAATCTAGCTATCTATTATCTATCTATTATCTTTTGATTATCACCCAGGAGTGCATTGTTATAATTCACGTTTAATCCACTTTCACTCCTTTCTCTACAGTCACAGTGACTGAACGATGACGCACTGTACAACCACTCCTTCAGCACTCACTATGTGGCCTAGATACTGCACTCTGGGTTTCAATAGGTCACAGTTAGAGGGCTTGACTTTTAGACCATAGCTAGTGAAACTCTTGATGACATCTGACAGGTGCTCAAGGTGTTCTTCGTATGTTCTGGAATATACGATCACATCATCCAGGTAAATCAGGACTGTCTCATAGTTCTTGTGGCCTAGGTAGTATTCCATTAGTTTTTGAAAGTTCCTGGGGCATTGTGCAGCGCCCCAGAGTCCTGGTCGTTGCAGTAATGTCATTCTTCCACCAGGGGAAGTGATATTATGTCTGAAGGTAACAAAGGAGATCTTCCTACCAGGTATCACAAACCATACACTACACTTCACACTCCAGACCACCAGGGGGAGCCTTGCTCCTATCTACTAGGGCACTCCTCACAGAAGGGTAAAACTGGTGGGCTGGATAGAAAGTTAGAGAGATGCTGGCTGGGCTTTGCCCAGGCAACACCTGTCAGGCAGACAGGGGGAAAGGAGGAACATCTGGGCTGCAGACAGAGGGTCCCTGTCAGGGATGGGATCCTGACAGAGGCCTAGCGGGACAGAAAGCTACGGAGCTGCGCCTGCCCCACGTGCGGCAGCATCCTAAGAAAGGACACGAAGAGAATTGTATTGTAGAGAGTGAGAAACGAAGTCACAGCACAAGGAGAAAACACCGGGAGGAGTTCTGCCCTGAAATAGGCTGCCTCCTTCTGAGGCGCGTAGCCGGTGGCTGGAACACCGAGGGAGTAATTGACTCTACGCATTACTTCAGAAACCGGCAGGACAGTCAATTCCAAGTTGGCTGCCCGACCATAATACCTAAGAAGACACAGTGGCAAATGGTGGGCAAATTGTGGGGGTTGGGGCATCTCTAGGGTCCCTATAAACAAGCCTCAGGCCATCAGTAATACGGGTTTGTCCTATCCATACCATCTGGGGGACAGAGAGGAAGAAATAACATCTAGAACATCTACAAGAGTTGTGAGGACCTTACCAAGTTGCTCAGCAGGAAGGTACTACAACACACAGGCGCTAGTAGGAAGGCTACTGATTTCCACCTGGATAAGGGGACTCTGGATTTGCCTTTGGACCGGCCGGACTCTACCTACCCTGTGGTCTGTACCCTGGACTGTGGATGCTGAAGTCTTCAGTAAAAGGTAAAGAGACTGCAACCTTGTGTCCTCGTTATTCTCTGCGCCTTACATCGTCCACCATCACCATCTACACTTCTGGGAAGCCCTGGGGACACACTTCACCTGTGGGAAGGTATACCATCTAGCTGCCATAACATCACCCCAGCGGACCCCTCACCGCAGCGTCGGTCACCCTGACCGAATACCACAGGTGGCGTCATGAACTTCCCCTTTAAAGACCTTTCCCAAAACCATAAAAACTCTATTCCTTTATTGGACGCCCCTCAAAGGGCCACGGACCGGGTCGGGCCACCTTGACATCCCCTGAACCGAAGGACCCGGTGTCGAGTACCCCATTGCCCTACTCTGGGGGCGATCCAATTGCACAGTCCAAATGGCATAGAATTGAATTCAAACAGATGCATAGGTGTTGTGAAAGCTGTTTTCTCTCGGTCTTCTGGGGCTACAGGTACTTGCCAATACCCACTGGTCAGGTCCAATGTTGAGAAGAATGCAGATGACTTCAGGGCTGTGAAGGATTCCTCAATATGTGGCATGGGTTAGGCATCTTTGTGGGTGAAACCATTTAGTTTTCACCATTTAGTTTTCTATAGTCCACACAGAAACGTATGTTTCCATTTTTCTTCCTCACAAGGACAAGTGGTGCCGCCCAGGGACTGTAACTGTCTCTGATAACATTTGTGCTTTTCATGTACTGGATTAACTTTTTCACTGGCTGATGCATCGTTAGAGGGATGGGCCGTTGTCTTTGCCGAATAGGTGGGTGCGAAAAAGTGGGGATGGTGTGCTGGATAACTTCCACTTTCCCAAAGTCCATGGGATTTTTACTGAAGGCTTGATGGTGTTCTTTCACGACCTTCAGAACTCCACTCCTCCACTCGTCTGGCATGTTCTGATCTCCGACATGAATCTCTTTCCACCATGGGATTTCAGGGCTTTTTACAGGACTAACCTCTGTCTGGGCACCTTGTTGGCAGTTCAGCGTGTCTTGACTCAGGATATCGTAGATGAACACTCTTGAAAGCTTGGCAACAGCGCGGTACTTTCCCAACTTCACCCGTTGATCACTAAGATTCAGCAAACGAATAGGGACTCTCCCTCCGGCTACCGTAGCTAGACTTTGGGCAGTCAGGACGGACACTTCACCATTCATTGGGATCGATTCTACTAGGACATCATAGTCTTGACCTCATGGACCTATTTGTGTTTTGCACCAAACCACCATCTCAGCACTTGTGGCCAAAAAGATAAGACGTCTATTCACCACCTGGGCCATACCGATAGTTCCATCTGGAGCAGCAAACTTTTGCTACCCATGCAGTAGGTGTATCGTCCTCTGAATCACCTCTCTTTCTGTGGGTGTGGCCAGAGTCAGTTCATGCTCCAGGGCATCCAACATCTCTTGCAGGCAGTTTTGCAAAACGTTCATACCCAGGACAACAGGGGGAAATCCATCTTCCTGGACATCAACACAAATTAGGCCCTGTCTTGGAAGCTCCGCCTGGCCGATTTTTATTGTGGGTTCCCAATAACTTTGCTGGGAACAGCTTACCTTTTGCTGGCAATAACATTTATGGAGACTGCTCGATGGTGCAGTAACTGGTCAGGATTCCAGTAGAGTTCATAGTAGGAGGCTTGAATGGTGGTGACTTGGGAGTCGGTGTCGAGCAAAGCTGAGAAAGGAATTCTGTCAATTTCAATAGTGGTTACTGGACACCTGCCAATGTATTTAGAGGCCCATGTTGGATCATCTGGACCTAAGTGTTCCTCTCCCTAGGGTTGGTCCTCCCCCTCAGGGTATTCCTGTTTAACTGCTGGCTTCCCTCCAATGTCAAACTGATCCATAGGCTGTCATCCTGGGCATCATAGCTACAGATGAGCGAATCTGTTCGGGTCCCTCCTTATTTGGCAAGCTATAGCGCTTACCAAATAAGCTGCAGAGGGAACCCAGCTACCTGGATCGCTCCTCCTGATCTGCTGTCCGGCGCCACAGCTGCATGTCTCGCGGCTGTATCACTGTCAGAACACATGCATGGAGAGCCTGTTTGTTGTGTTGTGACAGTGAAACATCCACGATGCATGCAGCTGCAGCGCCGGAAAGCTGATCAGCAGGAGCGATCCAGAAAACTGGGTTCCCTCTGCAGCTTATTTGGTAAGCACTATAGCTTGCCGGATAAGGAGGGACTCGAACAGATTCGCTCATCTCTAGTAATAGCCACTGTCTCTGTGGGACCAGGACTCTTCAGTTTGCAGATTCTGCTATTGCTTGAAATCTTTTAGCTCCTCATACACCACTGTCAGTCTCTTAGTGAGTTCTACTACTTGCTCCCTCAGGTCACGTTGAACTTGAACTCAATTGGTAACAGTTTCTTTGAAGCCAGTTGGTGGCGCTATTTCAGGTCTAGGGAAAGCACTTATCTGGTTCTTATGCTGGTTACATGGGCTACTACAAGCTGGAACTTGGCTGGAATCTGCTTCTACTCCCAAGACTCTAATGGCTATCTCCTTGAAATCTAGGAATCAGCTGTCTGGGTTCTGCAGGGACAGTATCCTCAGTTGAGTTTTGAGAATCTCTGTCCTTGCCCCCTCTACAAACTGGTTCCATGATCTGCATTCATCACTTCACGAGGATCCACCTGATGTATGGCACGCAGTGCTTCTTGCAAGCTAAGAGCAAAAACTCTGAGTGACTCATCAAGCTGCTGTTTTCTGCCAAATAACCATATTTTTAATTCTGGGGCAGTTCTGGTCTCAAAAGTGGCACTCAGCCTCGTAAAGATTTGTTCCACAGTTCTTTTCTCAGTATGGGGCCAGGACTTCACCTCCCTTAGAGCTGCTCCACTCAATGGACTAATATTTCCACCTTCTGCCTTGCAGACACTGGATTAAGTCTAAACATAGCTTGCATCTTTTCTCTATAGTCTCCTAATTCATGGGCATTTCCTTTATAGCTTGGGAGCCATGGTGCTCCGAAATAATACGGTATAGTTAGAGGCATTGTGTGGGTCATGATGTCAGCTCCACTATTTGCTAAACAGATCACACTCTTTATCCTCATACATTTTGTATGGTTTATTATAGTCAGATGCTGGTACTGTTTGCTTACCCTCTTCCAGGGGTGCGGTACCTTTTATTTCGGCTATGATCTGGCTCTATGCTGCTGCTTGAATCACTGATGCTGCACTGTCATCCTGCATATAAGGTGGGACTTCCTCTTCCTTGGCGTGTTGTGCTGCAATTGGTTGAGGCACGATGAAGAAGGCGAGACTTTCTTCTGGTACTGCCATTAACCCCTAAATGACCAGAGGTATTTTTGTTTTTTGTGGGATGAGTTGTACTGTTGAATAACAGCATCGGTTTCGTTACCATTTCGTGTACTCGAAAATGGGAAAAAAAAAAATTCCAAGTGCTGAGAAATTGAAAAAAAAGGTGCAATCCCACCGTTTTTTTTTATGTTTTTTTTTACCATGTTCACTAAATGCTAAAACTGACCTGCCATTATGATTCTCCTGGTCATTACGAGTTCATAGACACCAAACATGTCTAGTTTCTTTTTTAAGTGGTGAAAACAAAATTCCAAAGTTTGTTTTAAAAAAAAATTGCACCATTTTCCGAGACCCGTAACATCTACATTTTTCGTGATCTCGGGTTGGGTGAGGGCTTATTTTTTGCGTGCCGAGCTGATGTTTTTAATGATACCATTTTGGTGCAGATACGATCTTTTTATCGCACATTATTGCATTTTAATGCAATGTTACGGCGATCAAAAAAACTTAATTCTGGTGTTTTGACTTTTTTCTCTTTACGCCGTTTTACGATCAGGCTAATTTTTTTTATATTGATAGATTGGGTGATTCTGAATGCGATGATACCAAATATATGTAAGTTGAATTTTGTATTGTTTTATTTTGAATGGGGCAAAATGGGGGTGATTTGATCTTTTTTATTTTTTTAATATTTTTAAAAACATTTTTTTAAAAACTCTAGGCATGCTTCAATAGTCTCCATGGAAGAATAGAACTGCAGTAGTCCGATCGGCGCTGCTACATATAGGCCGATGGTCAGATCACATGTATGTAGCAGAATTGCTGACTGAGTTGAGCGAATCTGATTGTGCCAGGGCTTATTCGGCAAGTTATAGCGCTTACTGAATAAGCTGCAGAGGGAACCCTGATTCATGGATTGCTCCAGCTGATCAGCTGTTCGGCTCCCCAGTTGCATGTGTCGCGGCTGTGTGACACTCACAGCACATGCATAGCTTGCTGAATAAGCCCTGGTCCGATCAAATTTGCTCATCTCTAGTCTGCTAGAGACCTCTGGTTTTCATCCCAACCCAACAGTGACCCGCAATCACGTGATGGGGTCACCGATGGGCTGGATTTCCGGCGCGCTTGCCGGAAGCATGCGTTAAATGCCGCTGTCAAAGTTTGACAGCGGCATTTAATTAGTTAACAGCCCGGGGTAGATTGAAATTCCACCTGCGGCTGTTAGAGGCACATGTCAGCTATTCAAAACAGCTGACATGTGCCGGAAAAGATGTGTGTTCACTGCCAGAGCCCACATCAAAGGGAGAAAGGGAGGTAGTTCCTCCATCACAGATTCAATTCCAATGCAGCAAGCACAGTTATTTTCCAGTCTTGTAACGCAGGTACATAAATGGTGCAGCCAGTCCGGAATACGACCTGCTTGCATGCACAGTCTCTCACACAACTGCCTGCAGCTCAGCCTGTGGTTCCTGGTACAGGAGCTCTGAGTTTCCTTACCTGCTCCTTCCTCACACAAGATGTCTCCTTCTCCCTGCTGCTAAGCCCAGGACCTGGTCATGTGGTCTAACCATGTGACCTTATTGCCATATAGGAAAGCAGGGGTTGACTTATTAACTCTTTAGTAATCTCCTGGAAGCAGAACATAATAAGTCCATCAGTTTATGCATATTTAAATCACTTCTATGTACTGGATTGTAAGCAGGGCCGGACTGGCCATCGGGCACTTCTGGCAAATGCCAGAAGGGCCAGTGCCAGTAGTGGGCCGCTGCATGCCGATTCACCCCCCCACCAGTGCCGCCGCCGCATTCAACTATACCGGCGTGGTACAGTTGAATGCAATGATGGAGGACAGAGCGTCTGCTGACTCCCCCTCTCCTGTCATTCCCCGCTCTGCCTCTGACACTGCGGGTGCACGCGCACTCACTGTGTGCCAGGCAGCGCAGCGGCAGCTGCCAAGACAGGAGCAGGGAGCAACGCGGGCACGAGGAGAGGTGAGGAGTGTGGGTTTTTTTCTCTTCTACTGGACTGTGGGGCCATTCTGGGGGGGGGAGAGATATGTGGGCTGTGCTGTATACTACTATGTGGGCTGTGCTGTATACGGCTAAGTGGGCTGTGCTGTATACTACTACGTGGGCTGTGCTCTGTACTGCTACGTGGGTGTGCTGTATACTGTTATGTGGGCTGTGCTGTATACAGCTACGTGGGTGTGCTGTATACTGCTACATGGGCTGTGCTGTATACTGATACGTGGGCTGTGCTGTATACTGCTACATGGGCTGTGCTGTATACTACTATGTGGGCTGTGCTGTATACTACTGTGTGGGCTGTGCTGTATACTACTACGTGGGCTGTGTTATCTGCTATGCAGGCTGTGCTATATACTATGCGGGTTGTGCTATATACTATGCGGGCTTTGCTATATACTATGGGGGGTATATTATATTCTATGGGGGAGGCCGTGTTATATACTATGTGGCTGTGTTATTTACTATTGTGAGGGTATATTATATTCTATGGGGGTGGCTGTGTTATATACTATGGGGGTATATTATATTCTATGGGGAGGCTGTGTTATATACCTTGGGGGCTGCATTATATTCTATGGGGGCTACATTATATATTATGGAGAGGTGGGCTGTATTATATTCTATGGGGGGCTGTATTAGATTTTATGAGGGATGATTGCATCATACTCTTTGATGGGGCTGCATTATATTCTGTGGGGAGGTGGGCTGTATTATATTCTATTCGGGGCTACATTATATTCTATGGGCGGCTGTATTATATTTATATTCTTTGAGGGGTGATTGCATCATACTCTATGAGGGGGCGGAATTAAACTATGAGGGGGGCTGCATTGTATTCTATGGGGTGGCTGCATTATACTCTGGGGTGGCTGCATTATACTCTGGGGTGGCTGCATTATATTCTGTAGGGTGGTGGCTGCATTATACTATATGTGAGCGGCATTATACTGTATCGAGGACTATGGGGAATACGTTATACTATATAAAGAACTATAGGGTGTATTATACTATGGGAAGTGAATTGTACTACATGGATGACTATGGCGGTGCATTATACTATATGAAGCACTATGAGGAGTGTATTATGCTATATGGAGGACTGAGCAGTGTATTTTAATATATGGAGGACTATAGGGAGTGTATTATACTATATGGAGGACTGCGGTGCACATTATAATATATGGAGGACTATGGGGTGTATTTTACTAAACAAGTAAAATGCTGCATATTCAGATTGTTTTTGCTGGAACAAAAATCATTGTTCTCAGCAGCACATTGCCAGTGTAAACTGTAGATGTGCTGCTGATAACATGATACTGTATGGGGATCTGTTAGTGATCTATTAGTGATCGTTCTGTCCCATCATTATTCCTCAGCTGGTGGAAAGAGGCCGGGAAACAAGCATTGAACAACTTCAGTATTGTCGATCAAACTCATTTAGCGGCCTGAACTCAGCGCTTGTAAATACAGCCGCAATGCTTTTGTGTGATGTGCAATATGTTAGCATTTGGGGCCCCATTTTAAACTTCGCCTAGAGCCCCACTTTGCCTAAAACCGGCCCTGCCTACAAGTGTACAAAGATATTATACAGTCACCATGTGACAAGTGGGCCTGTGTGACTTCAAATGCCAGGGCTGAAGTTTAGTCCCAGTCCGGCCCTGATGGTAAGGTACATTATATGCCAAGGAAATGTGAACATTGTGAAAATATAATGAGGAAGCTGCCAGCACTGCTACATTTTAAAGGTACATACACAACAACTTTGGGGCATTACATATTCACCCACTTTAAAAATATGTATGTCCCCATGCATCTGGAACATCTTACCGTGTTCTAGAACAACCTATAAGTGGAACATATAAAATGCAAAAAGTGAGATATTATGAGTCCTTGAGTCTCTGTATCAATGCTGTAACCTGGACATCTTAAACATGCAACTTTGTGGCATTACATATTGTATGCCTCTATTTTTCTTTCTTTCTCTTTCTTTCTTTTTATCTTTCTCTTTCTTTCTTTCTTTCTTTCTTTCTTTCTTTCTTTCTTTCTTTCTCTTTCTTTCTTTCTCTTTCTTTCTTTCTTTCTTTCTTTCTTTCTTTCTTTCTTATATTCTATCCATCTATTTATCTATAATATCTCATGTATCTCTCTCGCTCTCTTGTACTGTCCATTGTATAAGTACGGGGAGATTTATAGCGCCACCTTTTGATGGATAAGTAGCACCAGAACTTTTTTGTTCTTGTTCCAGATCCAGATCGCGCTCCCGTTAGTTGCAGCTTGTGACATGAGCCCCAGATGTTTCATGTAAGTAATATAACACGTGAGGCCAGAAGTCTCGACACCTCACAAGGAAATTCCCTGTTACACGTTACTTTCCCTCCTGATTGTGCAGCACATAAAACACGGCAATCGCAAAAACCTAAATCAAGCCCCGTGGAGGGCGATTAGTCTGGTGGAGGTGAGATGTGCGTCTTAGCGGCTGCTCCATTACTGCTAAATCTGCTACAACCTGGATTTTCAGACAGAGATTAAGAAGTAATCTGCTCGTAGTGATGGGGGTTTATTTCTTTATTTTGCATTTTACTTCACAGCTACCTGCCACCTCTAGAGGGAGCTTAAGAGCTAATTAATTTAGGGTCTGGTCTTGGGGTCTGAATTAATTTGGGGGTTTGGTCTGGAGTCTTAATTGATGTTCGGATCTAGTTTAAGGTCTGATTTGAGGGAGTGAATTAATTTTGAGCTCTTGTGTTGGGTCTGAGCGAATATTAGTCTCTGGTCTAGGGTATAAATTAATTTTCTGGATTGGTTTTGGGGTCTTACTAAATTCTAGAGTTTAGTCTAGGGTTTAAGTGAATTTTGGGACCTAGTGTAAAGCCCGAATTTCCTGGAGATCTCGTCTGACATCTGACTCAATATTAGAGCCTGGTCCCAGGTCTGCTATGGGATCTATATTAAATTTTGGGGGTCTGGTCTGCGGGTTGAATGAATGTTAGAGTTTTGTCTAGGGTCTAAATGAATTTTAGGGCTTAGACTAGGGGTCTAAATTAATTTTGGGATCTGCTCTAAGGTTTAAATAAATGTTAGGGTCCAAGCTAGCATCTAGTTGACTTTTGCTACCTGATCAATGGTACAAAATATTTTGAAATTTGGTCTGAAATCTGAATTAATTATAAGGTCTGGTCTGAAGTGTGATTTGGGTTTTGAATTAACTTTCTGGAAATTAATTTAAGATCTGGCCTGGGGTCTGAATTTATTTTGGGGCTTGGTCTGAGGTCTTAAAGGATTTTTAAGGCCTAGTTTAAGGTCTAAATTTATGTTTGAATTAATTTTGGGCACTCGGGTTAGAGCTGAGTAAATATTCACGTCTAAAATAGTTTTAAGGTCTGGTTTGGATTTTAATAAATTGTGGTAGATCGGCTCACTCGGATGCACATGGAGGTAGTCAATGGAACACTACGCCTTTAAGGATGCACTTGGTTTATTTAATGCAGCATAAACCAAGGTTTTAAGCACAAAAATAAACATGGCCCTCTGGGCAAAACAGCAAATCAAAACGGTAGCACTTTGTGCAGTCCTTGCACTAGTGGGGGTCAACACAATCAGGGTTAACAATGTCCTTGCACAAGCACTATGTACCTAAACACTCTCCTGGAATCTTCCTCTCCTGGCCCTCAACAATCCCGACTAACACTGTAGTTCAGCTATTCAAGGCCAGGCCATGTGACTCTCCATAATGTGACTGATCACATGATTCTGACATCACACAGGTCCTGTCAGGACTCTGCATGTGGAGATACGCTGAACCCCCTCCCACCCACTCTACGGAGGTCCACTTAAACCGTCCCATAGCATAACTCTCATTTCATAGTCTCAACATCTAGTGTGCTGTAGGAAACTACTCTGGTTTTTCATCATTGTCCCCTTCATGTGCAGTGACACGCATCTCCCCTCCATCACTTCTCCAGTGATTCTGTCACAAAATCTTAGTGTTTAGTATACGGTGTAAATTTATTTTGTAGCCTGGTGTAAAATCCTAATTATTTGAGGACCTAGTTTGATGTCTAACTCAACTTTAGAGCCTAGTCCGAGGTCTGCTATGGGATCTAAATTAACTCTGGAGTCTGGTCTAGGATCTAAATGAATTGTGGGGCTTAGTCTGGGTTCTGAATTAATTTGGGGTCTGGTTTAGAGTTTAAATTTGTCTAGAATCTAATTGACTTTTGCTGGTCAAGGGTACAAATTATTTTAGGGTTTGGTCTGAGGTTTGAATTAATTTTAAGGTCTGATCCGAAATGTGATTTGGGTTCGAAATTAATTTTAGGAACTGGAAAGACAGACAAAGGATCTTTTGGGTCTGGGTTAGGGATTTACTTAATTTTGGGATTTGAATGAGCCCTTGTCATTAATTTTGGGAACAGGACTGACAGACAAATTTGGGGTTTGGTCTGGAGACCGAGCAAATTTTTGACACACAATCTGTGATCTGATTTAATTTTTTGAGTCTAGTCTTGGGGTCCGAATGAACTTTGGATCAGGTTGGGGCGGTCTGTATACATTTAAGGGTACAGGATCTGATTGAATTTTTGGGTCTGGTTTGGGGATTTTAAAGAATTGTGGACTTGATCATCAGGTTTGAATGAATTTTGGGGTCTGATTACATTTAGGGGTTTAGTGTGTGAGTAATAAAAGACCCTCGTTAACTGATATTAATTGTGAGCTTCGGAATCTAATTTTTCTCCGATTCCGGCTCCTGCCAGAGGTCAATCACAAGGGCCAATTGAATCTTCCACCTTAACCATTGTTTGGCCAAACGGCCACCGCAACACAAACTTAGGTCATGTGGGTTAACCATTTGGTTGCCTGCTAAGATCATCACCTGATGTAATATTCTCTTCAACAGGATATAAAACCCTCCTACAGGAATTTTCCAGCTGCCATAAAAGTTATTTATTTGCTCCTCACGGTCAATAGTATAAAAATAGCAGAATACACAAGATTTTATTTTCAGGCAGTGAATATTTTTGGATTTTTTTTATGAGGGGCGCAGTGGCTGGCACCGGGCAGTGGACTCGCTACTTCCCTGGCTGTCAGCGCGGGGTATTAGGACGCTGTTTTGTTTTTTACTATGTGCTGCTCAGACAAGAGCGAGTTCATCCGGAGCAGCGCTCAAAACCCCGGGCTGCCACATACAGGTTGTTTTGGACGCAGCAGCAGCTTATAAACCTCTGTGGTTTCCGCTGTTTCTTGGAATCGTTTTGTTAGCTAATGTCATGTCATACAGTAGTACCGCCGCCCCGGCCATAACAAGATGCACATTACCAGAGCTGGAAATTTACAGCACATTCAGTACAGCACTTTCCCATAACGTAGCTGACCTATATTAATCTGTCTTGTAAATATATTTAAAGGGGTCGTTTCATTTCCACAATCATTTTATTTAACAGAAGCTAATAAGCCACATGGAGCCAAACAACTATTGTCATATACAGGTCCTTCTCAAAAAATTAGCATATAGCGTTAAATTTCATTATTTACCATAATGTAATGATTACAATTAAACTTTCATATATTATAGATTCATTATCCACCAACTGAAATTTGTCAGGTCTTTTATTGTTTTAATACTGATGATTTTGGCCTACAACTCCTGATAACCCAAAAAACCTGTCTCAATAAATTAGCATATCAAGAAAAGGTTCTCTAAACGACCTATTACCCTAATCTTCTGAATCAACTAATTAACTCTAAACACATGCAAAAGATACCTGAGGCTTTTAAAAACTCCCTGCCTGGTTCATTACTCAAAACCCCCATCATGGGTAAGACTAGCGACCTGACAGATGTCAAGAAGGCCATCATTGACACCCTCAAGCAAGAGGGTAAGACCCAGAAAGAAATTTCTCAACAAATAGGCTGTTCCCAGAGTGCTGTATCAAGGCACCTCAATGGTAAGTCTGTTGGAAGGAAACAATGTGGCAGAAAACGCTGTACAACGAGAAGAGGTGACCGGACCCTGAGGAAGATTGTGGAGAAGGACCGATTCCAGACCTTGGGGAACCTGAGGAAGCAGTGGACTGAGTCTGGTGTGGAGGAAATGGGCTACAGGTGCCGCATTCCCCAGGTAAAGCCACTTTTGAACCATAAACAGCGGCAGAAGCGCCTGACCTGGGCTACAGAGAAGCAGCACTGGACTGTTGCTAAGTGGTCCCAAGTACTTTTTTCTGATGAAAGCAAATTTTGCATGTCATTCGGAAATCAAGGTGCCAGAGTCTGGAGGAAGACTGGGGAGAAGGAAATGCCAAAATGCCTGAAGTCCAGTGTCAAGTACCCACAGTCAGTGATGGTATGGGGTGCCATGTCAGCTGCTGGTGTTGGTCCACTGTGTTTCATCAAGGGCAGGGTCAATGCAGCTAGCTATCAGGAGATTTTGGAGCACTTCATGCTTCCATCGGCTGAAATGCTTTATGGAGATGAAGATTTCATTTTCCAGCACGACCTGGCACCTGCTCGCAGTGCCAAAACCACTGGTAAATGGTTTACTGACCATGGTATTACTGTGCTCAATTGGCCTGCCAACTCTCCTGACCTGAACCCCATAGAGAATCTGTGGGATATTGTGAAGAGAAAGTTGAGAGACGCAAGACCCAACACTCTGGATGAGCTTAAGGCCGCTATTGAAGCATCCTGGGCCTCCATAACATCTCAGCAGTGTCACAGGCTGATTGCCTCCATGCCACGCCGCATTGAAGCAGTCATTTCTGCCAAACGATTCCCGACCAAGTATTGAGTGCATAACTGAACATTATTATTTGATGTTTTTTTTGTTTGTTATTAAAAAACACTTTTATTTGATTGGACGGGTGAAATATGCTAATTTATTGAGACAGGTTTTTTGGGTTATCAGGAGTTGTATGCCAAAATCATCAGTATTAAAACAATAAAAGACCTGACAAATTTCAGTTGGTGGATAATGAATCTATAATATATGAAAGTTTAATTGTAATCATTACATTATGGTAAATAATGAAATTTAACACTATATGCTAATTTTTTGAGAAGGACCTGTACAACCCATTAATTATATGTCTGGAGAGCCAAAACATTCACCACACTATCAAAATTATAATAAAAATTCACATAATACCACCACATAGTGCCAAGATTATATTAGCGTTATAAGAATAAGGAAAATATCAAAATGAAAAAAAAGTTACATAATTCTGCCATATGGTGCCAAGAATTTATTACCATATACAGTCCAGTCAATATAAGTAGATATATCACCCAAATATCCACTTAACTCCGGACATATCCACTAAAAATGTCATGGGGCCCATGAAAAGTGGCCATGGGCTAACTATCAGGAAGTGCCTGCTGTTCAATAGCCCTGTCCCCTCCCACCATGGGCTAATCCCAAACATTAGCTGTGTCTTATCATATATGCCAGTATGTACTAAGCCTATTGTTTATATCTTATGTCCTAAATTCTATTCTATATCTCTACCCTATGCTGTACACTGGCAAATCACAGTCTATTCACAATAAACACTAAAACTGCAGTACCTAGTTCACATTTCAGGTGACACAATGTATGTATCAAACACATGACATTATGTACATGATGTGATTAGTGTTTTTAGGGATAGAAACATTACAGCACAGTCCACCACTCTTACACCCAAGTGGGGCATCGATATCTGACCGAGTAGGCCGGTGAGTGATGTATGGGTATGAATTGCACCTAGAAAAGAAGTCTTCCATTGTAGTTGGCAAAATAGAGACATCCCCCTCGGAAGTGCCTGTAAATACCCCATCAGAGAGGCACTGCCCACTTTAAACAAATCCGACCTTGATTATCGCCAACTTTCCTGGGATTGTTTCCAAAGGTTGGAAAATTCTGGCAAAATCAGAGTAGCCTTGACACATCAAGAATGGAGCCACGTAGGTGAAGTGCATGCCAGTAAAAGGGGTACTGAGGGTTGTAGTGGCCAGAAACGGCCTAGTGGAGGTGAGAAAAGGGAGTTTTACTATAGATGCAGGTCATATGGGATAACGAGGGGCCAGGGGTTGATGTTGGGATTGGATTTCGACCAGTGTTCAGGAGACTTAAATGGGGAGAACCACCATTATGGCATCTGAAATGGGTAAAGTTGCTTGTGACCCAGTACTAGGGATAAGTGGACCCGTGGATGCTCGGATTTGTGCAAAGTTTAGACCAAAGCTCAGTTCAGGTACCTGGACTCTTCCCGATCTTGAATCCCATAGAAGTCAATTAGGACTCGAACTTTGATACTGTAAAATAGTCAAGGTGGTAGAGGGCTGAAAAAGTCTCTTTCACACTTTAACAATCTCTTTCTTTCTCCCCGAACATTGCAGTTCGGGTTCGCTCATCTCAACCCAGTATCTATTTCCAGGTGTCAGATCATTTTGCTATACACCTATCGACCTTGGACATATGGATAAGTCCTGGAGCTGTGCATGCGCTATCATCACCGGATGTTCAGCTGATATGGCAGCTGACACCCAGAACTCACTGACAGGAGCGGAACCCGCACCGCTTACGGCAGTTTAACACTCTAAATTCTGTGATCAATAGCGATTGCAGCATTTAGAAGGCAGGCAGAGATAAGGCCCCTTCTGATCTCCAATCGGCGCACCTATCGCAAGAGCCTGATCTTTGACATAGTGAAATGATGATGTCATTCGGGTCACCAAAGCTAGCAAGCTTGTTACACCATGCTCAGAGAAAATGTGAGTGAGAATGGTACCAATAAAAACGTCATCTTGTCCCACAAAAAACAAACCCTCACACGACTCTGTTGGCAGAAATATGGAAAAATTATAGCTATCAAAATATGTTAATGCCCAATAAAAAGCAATGCAAGAACTAGTTTTTGCAATAAGAAGCATATTTTACTATGTGACAGTAGCCAAACATAAAAAACACTATAAATCTGGTATCACTGTAATTGCACCAACCCGAAGAATAAAGTTGCCTAATCACTAATACCACACGAGAAACGGCGTAAAATATAAATAAAAACAATTCTTCACATGTTGTTGATTTTTTCAGTCTGCCTCCCTAAGTTCAGACTTATCCTGCACTCTGCACTGAGCGCTTACATCGGGGTTTCTGTGTAAATCTCTGAAATATGTGGCAGAAGATTCCCTACAGTGAGGCACATGGAGGCACTGTGGACACTGTGTGGTCTGTGATCCGGCAGTGTCCATCTTTTTAGGATTGCATAAAAGTGCAGTTGGCCACAGTTTTTTGCAAGAAGCCAGATAGAGTCCAAAGTAACTCTGCTGCCTCATTATAGTGAATGGATCCCCCAGGGGTTTCAGTTGAATCACGTCACTTGGAGATTTAGACGGAAACCTCAAAGTAAGAGCTCAGCGTAGAGCGCAGGATTAATGTGATTCCAAATGTTATGTAAAATATTCACAACAAAAGCTTCAAATCATTCCACAGAAAAAAACATGTAACCACTCAGGTCCATTATCTGTTATCGGAAATATAGAGGGCGTCAACGTTACTGGTAGTACAAAGGCTCTGGAAAAGTTGAATGGCTCCTCGTCTCCCAAAAGAATTCAGCAAATTCTGTGCTCCCAAATCCAAATGCCTCTCTCCCTTCTGATTTCCCGTGTGCCTAAACCACATTTAGTGTCCACATGTTTGTCATTTCTGTAGTGATGAGAGCCCGTCTAATTTATGCCTGCTTCTCTCCAGAAGCACAAACTGGGCGCTACAACGTATTGAGCACTACAACAAACTGGACACTACAATGGCAGTTTGCAGTTTTCACTCAGCAACATCCACTACTGCTTGTTTCTGGAAAACACCCATGGAGTCAAAATCATCACTACACCTGTAGATAAATTCCGAAAGTTGTATAATTTCCAAAATTGGGTCACTTGAGGAGGGATTCTGATCTTCTAGTGCTTAGATGCTCTGTATATGGAGTTTGCAAACTATTTTAGGAATATCTGCGCTCCACTGCGTTCCAGGAGGCACATAGCACTCAGTTCCCTGCGAGTCTAAGCAGTACTGTGCAGCCACATATGAGGTATTGCCACACTCTGCAACAATTGTGGGACAAATTCTGGTGTCATTTTTACCAATTTCCACATGTGAAAATGTAAAATCTGGGGCTAAAACAAAAGTTTGGTGGTAAAAATGTAATTATTTTTTCTTCACTGTCCAATAGTATAAAATTCTGTGACCCACCCATGATGACAATATGATCACTGCACCCCTAGATAAATTCATTGAGAGATGTAGTTTGTAAAATGAAGTCACTTATTGGGTCAAAACTGCTGTTTTGGCAACTCAGGAGCTCTCACGATGGGTCGTGGCATCAGCAAACCATAACAGTGAAATCTGCACTATAATATATATACAGTATATATACATTTTTTCCTATTAGCCATAAGAAAAATTAAAAACGTGGGGCTAGAACAACATTTTAGTGGTAAAAATTTAATTTTTCTTTACCGCCCAATGATATAAAATTCTGTGAGGCACATGTGTTGTGAATATAATCATTGCACCCCTAGATGAATTCATTGGGGCATGTAGTTTGTAAAATGAGGTAATTTACGGGTGATTTCCGCTGTCCTTACAGCTCAGGACCTCTGCCAATGTGACATTGCACCATCAAACCAGTCCAGCAAACTTTGAACTCCAATATGGTGCTTCTTCTCTCCTGAGCCCACTGCCTAAAAAGTGGTTTTCAACTATATATGGTTGATCGGTGTACTCATGAGAAATTGTATAACAAATTTGGGGGCCTATTTTCTCCTGTTATCCTAGCGAAAATGAAAACTTGTGGCTAATACAACATTTTTGTGGTAAAAATATTTTTTTTCATTTTCACAGATCCTCATTGTAAAATTCTGTGAAGCACCTGTGTGTTTAAATTGCTCACCACACATCTAGATTCATTCTTTGAGGGGTCTGATTTCCAAAATGAGGTCAATTGTGGGAGATTTCCACTGTTTAGTGTCATCAAGAGCTCTCCAAACATCAGGGGCTTTCCAAACTCTACATGGCATTCACTAATGATTGAAGCCAATTTTCCTCTTGAGTCAAGTTAAATGGTTCCATTCTGAGCCCAGTTGTGCACCCAAACAGTAGTTTTCCCCCACAAATGGAATATCTGCGTCCTCAGAAGAAATTGCTTAATACATTTTATCATGCAATTTCTGCTGTTAACCTGTTAACCTTGTGAAAATAAAGAATTGGGGCTAAAAGAACATTTTTATTGAAAATGTGATTTTTTTATTTTCACAGCTCAACATAAAATTCTGTGAAGCACCTGGGGATTCAGGGTGCTCACCATACATATAGATACATTCCTTGAGGAGTCTAGTTTCCAAAACAAGGTCACTTGTGGGGTGTTTCCAATGTTTAGGAGCAGAGGTCTCCAACCGCAACATGGTGTCAGCTAATGATTCCAACCAATTTTGCTTTCAAATAGTCAAACGGTTCTCCCTCCCTTCCGAGCCCTGCCATGAGCCCAAACAGTAGTTTTCCACCACATATGGGGTATCGGTGTGCTCTGGAAAAATTGCACAACAACTTTTAAGGTCCATTTTTTCTTGTTATCCTGGTGAAAAAAAATATTTTGAGCTAAAAAAATGTTGTGGAAAAATTAGATTTTTTGATCTTCACGGCTCAACGTTATAAATTTCTGTGAAGCATCTGGGGGTTTAAGGTGCTCACCACACATCTAGATATGTTCATTGAGTGGTCTAGTTTCCAAAATCGGGGGTTTCCACTGTTTAGGCACATCAGGAGCTCTCCAAACGCGACATGGCGTCCACTCTCGATTCCAGCCAATTTTGCGTTCAAAAAGTAAAACGGTGGGCCTTCCCTTTTGAGCCCTTCCATGAGTCCAGACAATAGTTTTCCCCCACATATGAGGTAATGACATGCTCAAGAGAAATTGCACAACAAATTTTGGGGTCCATTTTCTCCTGTTACCCTTGTGAAAATAAAAAAATGGGTCTAAATAAAAATTTCTGTGAAAAAAATTAAATGTTAATTTTTTCCTTCCACATTGCATTCATTCCTGTGAAGAACTTGAAGGGTTAATACACTACTTGAATGTGGTTTTTAGCACCTTGAGGGGTGCAGTTTTTGGTGTCACTGTTGGGTATTTTCTGTCATATGGGCCCCTAAAAGTCACTTCAATGTATCTTATGAGAGAAATCTTCTTTCTCCTCTTGGACTGACTTCACATTTTAAAAATTTTCATTTCACAGGTAAAATCTGTATTCTGTGTAGACAGACTTTCCAATTTTTGAGATATGAGATGACAGACAGTGCTCATAAACTTCTATTTAGAGGGGAAGAGAGAGGAACTAGGGGCAGACACAGAAATTCTGCTGCAAGTTCTCTGAAATGACAGTTACACTTTAAAGCCTTGTGTCCCAGTACAAAATTTGCAATTTAAAATGTAACTTTCATTTCAGGAAAACTTGTAGCAGAATGTCTGTCTAGTTCCTCCTCTCTCCATAGAATCTTATGAGCACCAACTGTCATCTTCTATCCCAATAAAATATTTATTTGCTGAATCCAGGAGGTAAAAGATGCAGATTTCTCTGATAATATATATTACAAATTTTCTTATTTCCACATGTGCTATTAATTTATGAAAACAAGTAAAATGATGGTTACTCTTTAAGTGTTGAAATGTGATGTGATAATTAAAATTCTTTGGGGTAAATTATTTTATTAAACACCCTGCATCCATAAGTTTATGGTCCCAACTAGTGATGAGTGAGTATACTCGTTGCTCGGGTGGTTGCCGAGTATTTTTGAGTGCTCAGAGATTTATTTTTTGTCAACACACCTGCATTATTTATGGCTGTTAGCCAGCCTGTGTACATGTGGGGGTTGACTGGTTGTTAGGGAATCCCCACATGTATTCAGGCTATCTAGCAGCCGTAATTCAGGCAGCTGCGTGGACAAAAACTAAATCTCCGAGCACTCACAAATACTTGGAGATAACCTGAGCATGCTCGGAAAACTCGAGCAACGAGAATACTCGCTCATCACTAGTCCCCACTACTTTTCAAGCCCCCGTAATGAAACTATATAATTCACAAATAATGTAGACAGTATCCAAATGATATTCCATACACTGCCCACATTATACTGCCATACAGTTCTCAGATGATACGACCGACAAACCACTAAATAATACTAGTCATCTGCCTTAACACTAGCTTCGTTCCCTCCATCCTGCATAGTTCATACTTCTCTGTTCCTCTGCATGTTGCAAAACAATGTGCTACAATGAATCCATCTCACTGAGTCTGTTAGGCTATGTTCACACTTTGCGTCTTTTGATGCGGATCCGCAGCGGATTTGCAGCTGTGGATCCGCAGCCGTTTTCCATGCAGGGTACAGTACAATGTTATCCTATGGAAAACAAAAACCGCTGTGCCCACTTTGCGTTTTTCCGCTTGAAAATCAGCGCGGATTTTCTGCGGAAAAAAAGAAGTAGCATGTCAATTCTTTCTGCGGATTCCGCAGCGGTTTTCCACCTGCACCAATAGGAAAGTGCAGTTGGAAACCCGCAGTGGAATCCGCAGTAGAAACCGCACAAAAAACCGCAGTGAAAACCACCGCGGTTTTGCTCTGCGGTTTTTCCAAATCCGCAGCTGAAAAATCCGCAGCAAAAAAAGGATAGTGTGAACAAGGCCTTAAGCTGGCTGAGAAACAGGATGCCACATGAGTATTCAGGTAGTTGGCTTTCCTGTCACTACACTGTACCACAACTAGGATGAATGCTACTTGTGATAACACCGCATTTATTGTTAATTTTTCAGTAGGTCCAGGGACATTAGCTATTGTTCATATGAGTATGAATGTTGACTTTTATTGTAGGTTGAATTGATGTTTTGTTAATTTGTTGAATGATTGCTGACTACCCATTATATCAGTCCTGGCATCTTATTGTTATGCTGTCCTTGGGGAACAAATGCACGGGATAATTGAACAATCGTAGATTGTTAATTTGGTGAATTCCTGCTGTCTACCCATTATATCAGTCCATGCAGCTTGTTGTTGTGCTAACATTGAAGGACAAAATATGCAGGTTAATTGAACACTCGACCAATGAGAGATTACCTCCTCCCACCTCCCCCCCAAACCTGTGGATAACGGCCTGAAGGACAGCTATGGGTCTAAAAAGGGATCGCTCTCCTTCTACATGGAGACTCTAGGCGACAGCAGCCAACTCACATTGGCTCCAACTTGAGGAACACAGACCCACTGTCCATCACTGAACCTACAACAACATTTGGAGAACTCAGGTTAAGACAATCAGGTCACCTGGCCAAATACCTCAATGGACTCTGTCAACTTCCTAAGCTTTCCACTACCTCCTGCGGTGCCCACCAAAAGCGGAGTTCCCCTGGTTTGGGTAGTTGGCCCTGGAAGCCCCTAAGTTGCAGATGTTCTAATTCCCGGTGAGACAGCGGAATTGTGAGACTGTCATTTGCACCATCTTATGTACTTGCTGGGACTGTACTATATGTTATTGGCTGTTGGTGATACAATAAAGTATCATTCCATTGTGTTACCCTCACCCTGTGTTGTCTGAGTAGTATTATGCCCACAGGAAAGAAGTACAAGCGTTCAGTGGGATGATCCCTGTTCCATGCAGTCTTTCTAAAGACAGCCAAGCAAGCGGAGGAGAGGACCCACTGACCCTCGTGTCTCCACACTACTTCTTCAAAATGATCTACTTTCAACATCAGACAGAAAAATAAAAACTAGATCTCCTGTTGTTGCTGTAAAATTTTCATGTAAGGAAGATGCTAGATTGCTATAAAGAAAGCAGGGACAGTATCTGATTTTTCACATATAGGATCTACGGTGAATTCAGCATAATAACAAGAGACGAAAAAGGGAAGGGAGTAGGAAGGAAAGAGCAAGGGTTACGGATTTCTGTGATTCCTGGGAGATCTTGTGACTACTTGTTGGCAAAAATGGTTGCGATTTCCCAGACACAACCACAAGGAGAACTCAAGTGCTTATTTAGTCTTTGGTTGGTTGTTGCCCTATTCTACTGCTAAAATTATACAATTATACAGTGCCCTAAAACTTACTATAAGGTCCCTAAATAATAGTTCCCAATAAGAATAATAGGTAAAGTATCTGATTCCTAGCTATAATGAATGCCTTCCCATCGGATTGGGCAACATGTGTGGATTTGACAGTGCAAACTCAAGGTGCCAGGGCTAGTGATTCCCTCAACAATAAGGCATACAATTGCAAAACTTTCGCAAGGCTCTTTGAAAAAGGTGATACCTCCAGACTCCAGGAAGAGTTGGCAAATCTACCGGAGACACGCCAAAGTCAACTGAAACCTCTTGGAAAGCAAGCACTTTTTAAACATTTCCTCAGGAATGAGACCTCATAAAAACTAAAATCCTTCAAGAGGTAGTCACCGGGAATGGTTTTCACTTCACAGGTGTGCCCTGTCAGGTTTAATAAGTGGGATTTCTTGCCTTATAAATGGGGTTGGGACCATCAGTTGTGTTGTGCAGAAGTCTGGTGGATACACAGCTGATAGTCCTACTGAATAGACTGTTAGAATTTGTATTATGGCAAGAAAAAAGCAGCTAAGTAAAGAAAAACGAGTGGCCATAATTACTTTAAGAAATGAAGGTCAATCAGTCCGAAAAATTGGACAAACTTTGAAAGTGTCCCCAAGTGCAGTGGCAAAAACCATCAAGCGCTACAAAGAAACTGGCTCACATGAGGACCGCCCCATGAAAGGAAGACCAAGAGTCACCTCTGCTTCTGAGGATAAGTTTATCCGAGTCACCAGCCTCAGAAATCGCAGGTTAACAGCAGCTCAGATTAGAGACCAGGTCAATGCCACACAGAGTTCTAGCAGCAGACACATTTCTACAACAACTGTTAAGAGGAGTCTTTGTGCAGCAGGCCTTCATGGTAAAATAGCTGCCAGGAAACCACTGCTAAGGACAGGCAACAAGCAGAAGAGACTTGTTTGTGCTAAAGAACACAAGGAATGGACATTAGACCAGTGGAAATCTGTGCTTTGGTCTGATGAGTCCAAATTTAAGATCTTTGGTTCCAACCACCGTGTCTTTGTGCGACGCAGAAAAGGTGAACGGATGGACTCTACATGCCTGGTTCCCACAGTGAAGCATGGAGGAGGAGGTGTGATGGTGTGGGGGTGCTTTGCTGGTGACAATGTTGGGGATTTATTCAAAATTGAAGGCATACTGAACCAGCATGGCTACCACAGCATCTTGCAGGACAATGACCCCAAACACAAATCCAGGCTGTGTAAGGGCTATTTGACCTAGAAGGAGAGTGATGGGGTGCTACGCCAGATGACCTGGCCTCCACAGTCACCAGACCTGAACCCTGACCGCAGAGTGAAGGCAAAAGGGCCAACAAGTCCTTGTTGGAGACCATTCCCAGTGACTACCTCTTGAAGCTCATCAAGAGAATGCCAAGAGTGTGCAAAGCAGTCATCAAAGCAAAAGGTGGCTACTTTGAAGAACCTAGAATATAAGACATAATTTCAGTTGTTTCACACTTTTTTGTTAAGTATATAATTCCACATGTGTTAATTCATAGTTTTGATGCCTTCAGTGTGAATGTACAATTTTCATAGTCATGAAAATACAGAAAAATCTTTAAATGAGAAGGTGTGTCCAAACTTTTGGTCTGTACTGTATATATTGTTTTTAGTTAAACTAAGTAAAATAAAATAAATTGGCATCACCGTAAGTGTACTGACCAGTAGAGAAAAGTTACCGGGTCATTTTTACTGTAACACTGTAAAACAAAGCTCCAAAACATCAGCAGAATTGCTGTTTTTTCTTTCAAAGTGCATCAAAATTGGAATTGTTTTCCTGTTTTTCAGTACAATAATTGGCAGAATGAACGGTGTCACCCAAAACTACAACTCATCCCTCCCAAAGTCCAAGAACTCATATGGCAATGTCAATAGGAAAATTAAAAAAGTTATAACTCTTGGAAGAAGGGAAGAAAAGTGATAAAGTGAACAAAGGCCACATATCTAAGGGGTTAAACTGTTCCAATATGGGTGTCACATACATTTAAAAAAATGAAAATGTTGTCGAAAAATAAGTTAAATATGAACTTTAGGAAAAAAATATATATATTTTTTTAAACATAATGGATGTAACACTTGATGCCCTAAAATTGTGGAATTGTAAAAGAAGAAGAAGCGGTAAAGTAAATCTAAAACTAGAAAATGTATGGAAGAGATGTGGGGATGAAAAACGGAGCATGGCGGATAACATCACACAGAAACATCCATCAGTAACACAGATACTGTATTCTAGAAAAATAATGAGCAACTCGTTAATAAAAAAGAGCCGTCAGGAGTTCTGTGTGTGGTCCAAGGGCACGTTATACGAGAGGATTGTTTATAATCAGTCCACGACAAATGCAGAATCCATGTTCTCTGAGAGCAGGAAATCTGCAAAAATACAGAACAGATTATGTCTGGAAGAACATGTGAAATCTAATATTTCAGGAAGAGACATCACAGGTTTAGGAAGCCAGTGAATTCTTGTAGTCAGTGTATAGAAATTCTTCACGCAGCCCAGGCGTATGTCACTGCACCCGCCACCCTCTCCTTTTTGTTTATTTACAGGGGATGCAAACTTTTACGCCTCCGATCTATATCGGCCCATAGGCAGTCAACACTAAGACCAATTCCAATCCTGGAGGTCTTGTTTTTTTAAAGGTGATGTCAACTTCTTAACCCCTTCCCAGCATAGTAATTTTTGGGTTTCTGCCTTTTTGTTGTTTTTTTACTCATTTTAATTTTATTTATTACCATAGTGGTCTGAGGGCAGTTTTTTAAGCAACGCGTTTTAGTTTGGAACAACACCATTTATTTTCCCATACAAATTTGCTGGAAAATAGTATAAAAATTCCAAGTTGGATGAAGAGATGAATTGAAAAACAATGTGATTTGTTTTTTGGGTTTTGCTTTCATTGCATTTATTGTTTGGTAACAATAACCTTTTAACAATCTCTAGGTCAAAACAATTACGTTTAATTCAAACTTTTTTATTTTTAAAATTTTAGGGATTAAAAACATGTACTTTTTTTCTTACATCATTTTCTGAGACCGTTCTTTTTTTCTTTTTTTTTGTCAATGACTTGTGAGAGAGCTATTTATTTGCAAGTAGTTTTTGTTGATACCATTTTGGGGTACATGCTTTGGTTTGATTACTTTTTTTTATTGTATTTTTGAAAAGATTGATGGTCATTTAAAAATGGAAGTTCTGGAGTTTCAGTTTTGATTTTTTTTTAACATAATGTTTTATTTTGATAGTTTAGACTGTTAGTCCCAAAGGTGGCACATGTGGATTTGTGGACCCACTGTGCCACAAGGCCAGGACTGCCCAGGAAGGGGCGCAGCTAAGTGGCTACCAGGTGTTCACTGGAGCTCCTGATGGTGGAGACAGAGTGGGCTGCAGGTAGCCGCCAGGTACCACTGCTAGGCAGAACCCGGTGCTGCAGCTGCTGACCCCAGGAGTCATGTTCACTGACACTGGTTAGGATAGTGGATCAGGTACTGGATGCTCACGGACCAGGAAACAATGTACAGGCACTGGCCGGTCACGGACTAGGAAACAATGTACAGGCACTGGCCGGTCACGGACCAGGAAACGATTTTGAGGCACTGGCCACTCTGGGCACAGGTGACTAGGTGTATGCACTGGCTGCATACAGACCGGAGGACAATGTTTAGGCACTGGCGGCTCTGGGACCCGGGGAGTTCACAACTCACAAGCAGCACAATTTACTCACTAACGATTAAACGCGTTACTTGACGACTCCCTAAAGGATAGTCTTTTATACATAATGACTCCTAGCAATTGGCTGGGAGCCATCTTGCAGATGTTCTGATTATACTAAATGCCTCTCGGCTACAAGCTGAGGGCATTTAGTATATGCGCACGTTGCCCCTTAAAGAACGGGCAAGCGCTCGTACTAGGCGCGCTGAACTACGGCGCACACACAGGAATCAGGAAGATGCCAGGGACCGTGCCAAAGGCCGGGGCAGTGAGGAAACCGGTGACCCTGCATGAAGGGAGAAGGGGACACAATGTAGGGGCTCCAGCAATAGCGCTACATAGACTTTTATTGACAATACCAAATATGTTTTTTATTTTTTTAATTGAGAAAAGATGGTTCATTTAAAAATGAGTAGGTTTTATATTTAAAAAAAAAATTTTATTTCCACTTTATTTTTAGTCCCTAAACCTGTTGGATCACTTGTCCTATATGCCCGTAAGGATTACAGTATGTAGTAAAATTACTGTTCTCCTATGTTGACGGTGGCAGGGGCCTTCAGAAAACCCTAAGCTGCCAATACACCCCATTAGCACCCCTCAATCTCATTACAAGAGCGCAGAGAAGCACCGGAACAATAGCACCATGCAATCAGGTCATTTAAATGCCACTGCCAGTGATTGACAGCAGTATTTAAATGGTTAAACAACAGCAATAAGAGCTAGCTCTGGTCACTGCTGTATAACACTGAAGCCTGCTCAAAACATTTGCGCCCAACAGCTTTTCCAAGAAAAGGTTAAAGGGGTTGTGCACTATTAGGACAACCTCTTCTCGATCTGAATGTTTGCACCCATGAAAATAAAAAAGCTTATACTCACCTGCCGTGCCGACGCCACTCCAGCAGTGTCGGCACTTGAGTTCCCATGGCTTAACTGTAATTTTTATGACACATGAGCCATGCACCCAATCAGCGCTGGCGTCACTGTCCTCACCTTCAGACGTATTAGTAATCCAGATGAAGGAAGGAGCCAGCTCTCACTTCCTCTTGATTATTTATACATCCAAAGGTGGGACAACCCCTTTAAACAGAGCTACTCATCATGAGAAAAAAAACATAAAACATGACAGTAGATGCAATTATAAGACTTATCTCAGGAAATCTCACACAGATGTCAAAACAATGAGATAGCCGAGAGCCCAATGTCATGGCAGTAACACACACTCGTTCCCCGAGCAGTGCTACTCACCGTGTTCTCCGCTCTGCTTCTTCACATGTCAGTCCGCCATGCTGAGTAGTCATGCAATTCTGCTTTACATCTCTGTTGTCTCCACCTGGCTATAGAGAGGCATCTCTGTTGTGTCCCGCAGGGTTTAAACTCCCCAGACTAGCCCTAGGCAGCAGTGGGTTTACAAGGCAGCTCCTCCCACCACTCCTTGCCTAAATATTGGTTCCTAGATAGTTAATCTGCTAGTATGTTGTTTCAATGCTTGCTTATATTGATTTTCACGTTACTGACCTGGCACGTTGTCTGACCTCTCCACTCCTTACCTTGACTTTGTACTCTCATCATGTGCTGCCTGCCCTGACCCCAGATTGTCTGACCATATCTTTGCCTTTGTTCTCCTGTTCCTCGTAAAGGTGTCTCTGACCCTCCGGTCAGTTGCTGCCGGTCCGGGCACTGCCCTGGAGTGATGCCTGATGACTACCTGCGGCTCTAACCTATCTTCACCACCAGAGGCTCTAGTGAATACCAGGTAGTCACTTAATTACACCTCTCCAGTGTAAGCACAGCCAATGGCGCAGTTGGTCCACACCCACCAGCGTTACACCCAACTTCAGCCCAGAACTTTTATCACTAAATTGCACCGATTTTTTTTTTTTTAGTTTTCCTAACTATATAATGTATTTTTGAGAATTACTTATGGTTACGGTCTCCTTTATCTAATTAAAGTTTTCAAGGAGGTGTGTCCTTCAAAGGATTATTGTAGCTACAAATTGTCCTGTTTAAAAATGTGATATTATTTTTATAAAGTTTAATATGAAAAGTTGTAGCTTCTCCTTAAAACATAATAAAGTGCAATTTATAAAAAGTAATATTTATATGTACCTACAAATGGTGGCATTGGTTTGTGACAATAACAAGAATAAAATGGGTTGTCCCATCAGAGATGACTTATTTCGTCCATGCGAAACATACTATCTCTGCTCTCACCATAGCCTCTTTTTAAAAATTTATTTCTTTAGTTGTATAGTGCTTGTACCGAACTGTCGTCTCCTCCACACATTTTCAGGCAGGATGTTCTGCACCTTACTGAAGATATGACGTATTTATATAACCACAATCTGCTATCTGCACCCAGTTTCCTCTCTGTCTGATGCTTGATTATAATCATGTTACCACTGGGTGACATAGATTGTGTACTTGTTCTGGTTTTGAACTCTTCCTCCTCTTACTCTTTTATTTTTATTTTTTAATATTTTTTCTATTATTTTTATTTTTATTTTTATTTTTGTTTCTCTTGTATTTTTGCATTTTTTGGTTTTGCTTTAACTTTATACATTTGAAATGCATTTTTTTGGGGGGGATAAAAATCTTTTTTTTGCAATTGGGTTCCATTGAATATTTTACACCGTTTGGTGTTTTTAAGGCTGTTTCCCTAAATATTGGATGCAGAATGAATTACAGTAACTGAAAAATCATCAGTGAGCTCCTCTAACAGTAGTTTTTCTTCCTTCTTCTGACCTCTTTCTGATCGCTAACTTCAGCTCAACTTTCAAATTGTCTTAAATCAGCTCAAAAGACAGAGGAAAAGCGATCTCAACGTTCCAGTCAGAATGAGATCATGGATGGATTCTCAGTTAACTCATTCTACAACCAGCAATTGATAATTTAACGTTGCGACTATAGAAGTGAAACAGTGCAAAGATTTAAAAAATATATAAAAAAGAAAAATATATATTTAGCCAAATACTCATTTATTTAAGTAAATAAATTCCAATGAAGAGCTCATTGTGAGTTTAGGATGAATAAAATATGATATGGACACAATATGGTTGACACTCGTGCTTTATTTAACGACTTATACAAAATTCCAGGCTTTTGAACCGAAGAAGGGTTATAAGAACAAGGTCAGAGAACTCAGCCTTGCAGAATTAGACGGGGGGGGGGCATTTCATACAGGGTTTCGTCCTTCACTATGATACCAGGAGCTCCCTATAGGGTGAAAACTAATTACTCATAGGATAAGTGATAACTTACTGATGGGTGGGGGGGTCTGACTGCTGGAAGTCGTTCTGATCAGCGAAAAAAGCATTTTTTTTATTTCTGATGAGTCACTTTTATCCTGGTTACTAGTCATGAGCGAGTATTCTCATTGCTTGGGTTATCCCGAGCACACTCAGGTGCTCTCCGAGTGTTTATAACTCCTTGGTGATTAAGTTTTCATCACCTCAGCAGCATGATTTGCAGCTATTAGCCAGCTTGATTACATGTAGAGATTCCCTAGCAACCAGGCAACCCCCACATGTACTCAGCCTGGCTAGTAGCTGTAAGTCATTCAGCTGCAGCGATGAAAACTAAATCTCCGAACACTAACAAATACTCGGAGACCACCCGAGCGTGCTCGGGAAAACCCGAGCAACGAGTATACTCGCTCATCACTACTGGCTACAAAATGGAATGGCAAGTCGCATGCCAGATTACCGCCAAATTCATTCTCTGTGGAGCTGCTGGAAAAAGCCAAGATTGGAAATGATTGGAGCTCCTGTCAAGCATGCGCATGGCCGCTTTATTTTAAGGGGATAAAAGTTCCCTGTTGTGCCGATGGTTGCAAGTTCCATCAGTTGGACCCCCATCGATCAACAAGTTATCATCTATCCTGAATAACGGTGATAACTTGATCTCACCGAAGAACCTCTTTAGCCCTCAAAATGGCTCCTCGCCAACTGCTCCTGGCTCCTAAGAGCTCTTCCCTTCTAATTCCTTCTCCACTTTTGCCTTCCCCAAACTCACAATATTTTCACAGAGTGCCCATTGGGTAACCAGATGGAAGGGGGCACAAAACTCATCACTACATACAGACGATGCCCAAGGGTACATTACAACTAATATAGTCCTTCAAGCAGTGCCATGATGACCAAACTCATCATGCTGATTGTACTCTCGTGTTCACGCTACTACAATGTCCACATGGCCAGAAGAGGAGCAATGCCTGCAACGTCCAGCTGCAGCCCTGATCCAGTGATGGACAACAGGGAAGTATGCATGCTGACTATACCTTCACCTCATCAATGATCTTTAGAGCAGAATTCACATCATCCAAAAAACTTTCTCTTCGTCACACTTCCAGTATCAGTGTATTCTTTCAATGATGTTACTATCAGCCCTTTCCGAAACCAATACTTCCACAAGTGATCACCACTAAGGTTGTGCGAAACGGATCGGACAAATTTAAAAATCGCCAACTTTCGGCAAAGTCAGGTTTCATGAAACCCGACCCAATCCTAGCGTGGGATCGGCCATGAGGTCTGCGATCTGCCCGTAAAAGTCGCGTTTCGTATGACGCTTTCAGCGCCATTTTTCAGCCAATGAAGGAGCACGCAGAGTGTGGGCAGCGTGATGACATAGGTCTCGGTCCCCACCATCTTAGAGAAGGGCATGACAGTGATTGGCTTGCTTTCTGCGGCGTCACAGGGGCGATAAAGGGGCATGCACGCCGACCGCCATCTTACTTCTGCCGATCTTAGCATAGGGAGAGGTTGCTGCAGCTTCGTCAGAAGAAGGGACATAGTTAGGGAGGGAAGATTAACCCCCAAACTGCTTGTGCTGTAGCGATTTCCACTGTCCAACACCACCTTTGTTTTGCAGGGACAGTGGAGGCTATATCTTTGTGCATCAGCTCTGTAGCTTATTAGGCTGCCTTATAAGGCTCCTTGATAGCTGCATTGCTGTTTGCACGCTGCTGTGCAAACCAACTGCTTTTTTAAAAGCAAAAATCCTGTTGCTCCTTTCTGCACAGTTATCTTGTTAATTTGTCCACACTTTTGTGTGCAGCAGTCCTTTTTATTGCTGCCATACTTGTCCTGAGATCATTGTACGGAGATTGAAATTGTACTACAGTGCTTGTATTTTTTCATATATCTTCCAGCCACTTTCTGCCACTTACACTGTGTTGTTTTATACACTGGGCCTGAGTTTTGGTTCAGTCTCCCCCCAAAAAAAGTGAGATTCAAATTCTCAAAAAGTGGGTATACTTCAGTCCTGTTAGTTTGTCCTATAACAGCCAGCCACTTTCTGCCACTTACATTGTGTTGTTTTTTACACTGGGCCTGAGTTTTGGTTCAGTCTCCCCAAAAAAAAGGGAGATTTAAATTCTCAACAAGTTTATATACACCTTCTACCTTGTTTTACAGTACCATATAACGGTGGTTATTTTGGTTAGATTTTCCAAAAAATGAGGAAGTCTGGTGGAAGAGCTCGTGGGTGGTGGGTGCCAGCTGGTACTGATGGTGGTGGTGGTGGTGGTGCATCTGGTGGTAGTGGCAAAAGCACAATAGCACCTAAGGCTGGAGGTGTTGAGCCAGTGTCATCGTCTGGCTACACAAGGCCTCGAAGGCTCCCTTATCTAGGAGTAGGAAAACAGCTTTTAAAGCCGGAGCAGCAGGAAAAAGTTTTGGCTTTAAAATGAACCAATCATGGATTTCAAATTATTTTGCCCCACCTTCCCCTGCTGACACGTAGCTTGCCTGAAAAATGTCTTGCTTTTGGCCTCCTCTTACTGACTTCTCCAATTCCTCCATTTGCAGCTGCTGAATGTCCACCATAGGCCATTTTTATACCTCCCTAAATGGGCTGACTCCCCCCACAGGGCCGTGTGTTGTGAATTCCGTCTGGGCTCCCTCTGGTGGCCTTTAGCGATACTGCGGGTCTGGAGCTGGGCTCAGCTGCCTCATTTCCTGGTATGCTGGTTCCTATTTAACTCCACCTGCACCTTTGTTTGTTGCCTGCTGTCGTTGTATTCAGTACTGGTTCTGATCTCTCTGGACTTCCTTGTGATCTGTCTCCATCCGGAGAAGCTAAGTCTTGCTAGTTCATGTTTGCTTATTTTTCTCTTGCAAATATGTTTCATTATATTATGAGTTCAGTCCAGCTTGCTTATATGTGATTTTTTGCTTGCTGGAAGTTCTGGGGTGCAGAGTGCGCCCCTCACATTGTGAGTCGGTGTGGGGGTTCTTGTATTTTCTGCGTGGATAGTTTTTGATAGTTTTTGTACTGACCGCACAGATCCCTTGCTATCTTCAGTCTATTTAGCGTTAGCGGGCCTCATTTGCTTAAACCTGTTTTTCATTACTACGTTTGTATTTTCCCCTTAACTCACCGTTATTATTTGTGGGTGCTGTCTAAACTTTGGGGTCATTTCTCTGAGGCAAGTGAGGCTTGGCTTTCTCTCTAGGGGTAGTTAGTTCCTCAGGCTGTGACGAGGCGTCTAGGTTTTTAGGTAACGCTCCACGGCTGCCTTTAGTGTGTTTTGGATAGGTTCAGTGTTGCCATCAGTATAGTTTCCACATCCCCAGAGCTCGTCCTAATATTCTGGTTTAAATATCAGGTCAGTTTGGTGATCCTACCACCGGATCATAACAGTACAGCAGGCCCATAAAGAGTTAATGCATCGCAAATGAAGGATGGTTCTCTAAGACCCTGTATAGATTATCGCCTTCTAAATAACATCACGGTCAAATTTCAGTATCCTTTGCCACTGTTGTCCGATCTGTTTGCTCGGATTAGGGGGGCCAGTTGGTTCACCAAGATAGATCTTCGTGGAGCGTATAATCTTGTGCGTATAAAGCAGGGCGATGAATGGAAAACAGCATTTAATATGCCCGAAGGCCATTTTGAGTACTTGGTGATGCCTTTTGGGCTTTCTAATGCCCCTTCTGTGTTCCAGTCCTTCATGTACGACATCTTCCGAGAGTATCTGGATAGGTTTATGATTGTGTACCTGGATGATATTTTGGTCTTTTCTGATGATTGGGAATCTCATGTGAAGCAGGTCAGGATGGTATTTCGGGTCCTGCGAGCCAATGCCTTGTTTGTGAAGGGCTCTAAATGTCTCTTCGGAGTCCAGAAGGTTTCCTTTTTGGGCTTTATTTTTTCTCCTTCTATCATTGAGATGGATCCAGTCAAGGTCCAGGCTATTCATGACTGGACTCAACCTACATCGGTAAAAAGTCTTCAGAAGTTCTTGGGTTTTGCTAATTTTTACCGTCGCTTCATCACTAATTTTTCCAGTGTGGTTAAGCCTTTGACGGATTTGACTAAGAAGGGTTCTGATGTGACAAATTGGTCTCCTGCGGCCGTGGAGGCCTTTCAGGAGCTCAAACGTCGGTTCTCTTCGGCTCCTGTCTTGCGTCAGCCGGATGTCTCTCTACCATTCCAGGTCGAGGTTGATGCTTCTGAGATTGGAGCAGGGGCTGTCTTGTCACAGAGAAACTCTGATGGCTCTGTGATGGGGCCGTGTGCTTTCTTTTCAAGAAAGTTTTCGCCTGCCGAGCGGAATTATGATGTTGGTAATCGGGAGTTGTTGGCAATGAAGTGGGCATTTGAGGAGTGGCGACATTGGCTTGAGGGAGCCAAGCATCGTGTGGTGGTCTTGACTGATCACAAGAATTTGACTTATCTCGAGTCTGCTAAATGGCTAAATCCTAGACAGGCTCGATGGTCGCTGTTTTTCTCCCGTTTCAATTTCGTGTTTTCATACCTTCCGGGTTCGAAGAACGTGAAGGCTGATGCTCTTTCTAGGAGCTTTGTGCCTGACTCTCCGGGAGTTTCTGAACCGGCTGGTGTCCTCAGAGAAGGGGTGATTTTGTCTGCCATCTCCCCTGATTTACGACGGGTACTGCAGGAATTTCAGGCCAATAGACCTGATCGTTGTCCACCGGAGAGACTGTTTGTCCCGGATAGATGGACCAGTAGAGTCATTTCCGAGGTTCATTCTTCAGTGTTGGCAGGTCACCCTGGGATTTTTGGTACCAGGGATTTGGTGGCTAGGTCCTTTTGGTGGTCTTCCTTGTCGCGGGATGTGCGTTCCTTTGTGCAGTCTTGTGGGATTTGTGCTCGGGCCAAGCATTGCTGTTCTCGTGCCAGTGGTTTGCTTTTGCCTTTGCCTGTCCCAAAGAGGCCCTGGACGCATATTTCCATGGATTTTATTTCGGATCTTCCAGTCTCTCAGAAGATGTCTGTTATCTGGGTGGTTTGTGATCGTTTTTCTAAAATGGTCCATTTGGTGCCCTTGCCTAAGCTGCCTTCCTCCTCTGATTTGGTTCCACTGTTTTTTCAGAATGTGGTTCGTTTGCATGGTATTCCTGAGAATATTGTGTCTGACAGAGGATCCCAGTTTGTGTCCAGATTTTGGCGGTCCTTTTGTGCTAAGATGGGCATTGAATTATCTTTTTCATCGGCCTTCCATCCTCAGACGAATGGCCAAACCGAACGTACTAATCAGACCTTGGAGACTTATCTGAGATGTTTTGTTTCTGCTGATCAGGATGACTGGGTGACGTTTTTGCCATTGGCTGAGTTCGCCCTCAATAATCGGGCTAGTTCTGCTACTTTGGTTTCGCCTTTTTTTTGCAATTCTGGTTTTCATCCTCGTTTTTCCTCAGGTCAGGTTGAGCCTTCTGACTGTCCTGCGGTGGATTCTGTGGTGGATAGGTTGCAGCAGATTTGGAACCACGTGGTGGACAATTTGACGTTGTCACAAGAGAAGGCTCAGCGCTTTGCTAACCGCCGTCGCTGTGTGGGTCCCCGACTTCGTGTGGGGGATTTGGTGTGGTTGTCTTCTCGTTATGTTCCGATGAAGGTTTCCTCTCCTAAGTTCAAGCCTCGTTTCATCGGTCCTTATAAGATTTTGGAAATCCTCAACCCTGTGTCATTTCGTTTGGACCTCCCAGCATCATTTGCCATTCACAATGTGTTCCATAGGTCATTGTTGCGGAGATATGTGGTGCCTGTGGTTCCTTCTGTTGATCCTCCTGCTACGGTCTTGGTCGAGGGAGAATTGGAGTATGTGGTGGAGAAGATCTTGGATTCTCGTGTTTCGAGAAGAAGGCTTCAGTACTTGGTTAAATGGAAGGGCTATGGTCAGGAGGATAATTCCTGGGTTGTCGCCTCTGATGTCCATGCGGCCGATTTGGTTCGTGCCTTTCATTCGGCTCGTCCTGATCGGCCTGGGGGCTCTGGTGAGGGTTCGGTGACCCCTCCTCAAGGGGGGGGTACTGTTGTGAATTCCGTCTGGGCTCCCTCTGGTGGCCTTTAGCGATACTGCGGGTCTGGAGCTGGGCTCAGCTGCCTCATTTCCTGCTATGCTGGTTCCTATTTAACTCCACCTGCACCTTTGTTTGTTGCCTGCTGTCGTTGTATTCAGTACTGGTTCTGATCTCTCTGGACTTCCTTGTGATCTGTCTGCATCTGGAGAAGCTAAGTCTTGCTAGTTCATGTTTGCTTATTTTTCTCTTGTAAATATGTTTCATTATATTATGAGTTCAGTCCAGCTTGCTTATATGTGATTTTTTGCTTGCTGGAAGTTCTGGGGTGCAGAGTGCGCCCCTCACATCGTGAGTCGGTGTGGGGGTTCCTGTATTTTCTGCGTGGATAGTTTTTGATAGTTTTTCTACTGACCGCACAGATCCCTTGCTATCTTCAGTCTATTTAGCGTTAGTGGGCCTCATTTGCTTAAACCTGTTTTTCATTACTACGTTTGTATTTTCCCCTTAACTCACCGTTATTATTTGTGGGGGCTGTCTAAACTTTGGGGTCATTTCTCTGAGGCAAGTGAGGCTTGGCTTTCTCTCTAGGGGTAGTTAGTTCCTCAGGCTGTGACGAGGCGTCTAGGTTTTTAGGTAACGCTCCACGGCTGCCTTTAGTGTGTTTTGGATAGGTTCAGTGTTGCGGTCAGTATAGTTTCCACATCCCCAGAGCTCATCCTAATATTCTGGTTTACCTATCAGGTCAGTTTGGTGATCCTACCACCGGATCATAACAGCCGTGGTCACCACATGGTGCAAGCACCCGTGCGAGTGCCGTTTGCCTGGACAGGTGGGTGGGCCCACTCTTGGGCAACGGCACTGGCACAGGGTCCCTCATAGTACAATGAAGTGTCTCTGACGGTGGTGGTGCACAACCAACGTCAGACACACCATCGTAATATGAGGGGCCCTGTGCCAGTACCGCCGCTCACGAGAGAGTGTTCCCCCCCAGCTCGAACAGTGCTATGCCACTTGCAATACTCTCCCTGCTCCACCACTGTGTAGTCTGTGCTGTTAAATCCTTCAATGGCACTGCCAATACAAATTTATTGAAATGATAGATGATAGTTAAAATATACAGGGGCCCTAGCCTCCATTTAGACCAGTTAATACTTTGCGCCTACTACCACTGTCTGCTACTCAGCAGAGGAGCCCACCCCGTACCTAGCTATGCCACCTGTTTATTTATGAACAATTTTTTGGCAGATATTTAGCCCACTTTATTATTTGAGTCTACTAACTGTGTCTGCCACTCATTACAGTTTTCCTCCACTGAACAAAGCAATGCTGCCAGTTTAGTCCTGTTACCAATTTTGAACTGCATTTAGCCTACTTTATTATTTGGGCCTATATCTCTGTTTCCTCCTCATCCTGCCCATTGCCCAGCCACTGCTAGATGAGTCTGCTGGTACATTGACCCAGACCACTACATTCCCCTTGCACTCTACACAGCCAGAATCTGACCCTGCTGAAAGTCAGGTTCCCCTTCCCTCATACTGTACCACCTTACACAGGGACAAAGAGGAAGGTGCAGATGAAAGTGCAGGTTCCTTCATCAGGTGGGGGGGGCATACTCATTGGCGATGTCACTGGCACAGGGCCCCTCATAGTACGCAAAAGTGTCTCTGCCAGTGGGAGGCGCCACCCGCCGTCAAACACACCGCCGTACTATGAGGGGCCCTGTGCCAGTGCCAACGCCAACGAGTGCCCCCCCCTGCTTGCTCAGGATCACAGCACTTGCAAAGTTGACATACTTACCTCTCCCTGCTCCACCGCCGTGACGTATTCCGCGTTTCCTGGGCCCACGAAAATCTTGAGCCAGCCCTACCCCCCCACAACTTTAGGCAAATGACCCCCAGTTTTGAATGCCTAACTATTATTATAAAGTAAATTAAGATTGACAAGCCTAAGTAATAAGAATTTATGTTTTTGGCATTAAAATGGGCACTTTAGGTGTTTTCCTGTCCTCCACTCACTGCCGACTTTGATTCCCCATTGACTTGCATTGGGTTTCGTGTTTCAGTCGGCCCCCGACTTTTCGCAATAATCGGCCGATTTCACCCGACCCGACTTTTGACAAAGTCGGGTTTCGCGAAACCCGACTCGATCCGAAAAAAGTAAAAGTCGCTCAACTCTAATCACCATCAACAATAATGTCAGGAGTTTCCCTTTAAGAATAACCAGACATAGAACAGCACTTCAGGACATTTAGCTTCCAATTGGGTTTTCTTTTTAAGAAATTCACAAAAATAAATGAGTTAAAAACACATAAAAAGTATCTCAGGCACAAAACACGCCAGCTTCTACCTAAAAATGGGTTTCGCCTATAGGCTTCTTCCTGGGACAAGTGACATTTACAAAATCCACTGGTCAAGTAATTTCTGTTGCAGAATTTCTTTGCATCTAGTGGATTAGTAATGCTGGTACTGTAACACGCATTAGATAAAATCTATTGTATATCTGACTCATACATTGCACATACCCTTAGCATTTGTACAGTGGCATGCAAAACTTTGTGCACCCCTGGTCAAAATTATATTAAAGGTCTAAAGTTAAAGTTGACACACTTCCTTTGTATTTTAGGCAATAAAAAAATATATGGTCATTTTGTACATTTTAAGAATTACTAAAAGGAAAATGGGCTGATGCAACAGTTTTGGCACCTTTGGAGATTTGTGTGCTCAGATAACTATGACCAAGGTTTCAGACCTTATTTAACCTGTTAGTGTTATGGCTTGTTCACCATCATCGTTAGGAAATGCCAGGTCATACAAATTTCCTCGCTTTATTAAATCCAGCCTCCTCTAACCTTGTGGTAAAAATAGCAACCATGGGTTCTTCTAAGCAGCTGCCGTGCCTAGCACTCTAAAAATGGAAATGACGGAGGTCCACAATGCAGGAGAAGGCTATAAGAAGATAGCAAAATGTTTTCAAGTTGCTCTTTCCTCAGTTTGAAATGTAATTAAGAAATGGCAGTTACCAGGAGCAGTGGAGGACAAGATAAGGTCTATAAGACCAAGCAAAATTTCAGTGGGAGCTGATAGTAGGATTGCTAGGAGGCAAATCATTACCTCCCACTTGACTGCAAAAGACCTTCAGAAAGATTTAGCAGACTGGAGTTGTGGTACATTGTTCTACTGTTCAGAGACACCTGCACAAAACTGGCCTTCATGGAAGAGTCATCAGAAGAAAACCTCTTCTGCTTCTGCAGCGCCCCAGAGTCCTGGTCGTTGCAGTATTGTGGCTCCGCCACTAAGGGGAGCTATGGTACGTCTGATGGCATGAAGGAGTTCATCTGAGCAGGTATCACAGACACCAATACATTTCACCGCCGGGCCTCCAGGGGGAGCTAAGGGTTCTATTTACTAGGCCACTCTCCACAACACTGGTAAAACTGGGGGTCAGGCAGGAAGTTAGACAGAAAGCTGACTGGGTTGGAGCCAGGCAACACCTTGTGGCAGAGGGTGTTGCAGGAGAAGATTCGGTAGGGTCTCTGTCAGGGGTGGGATCCTGACAGAGGCTTGGCAAACTGAGAGAACGTAACGGGACCGTGCCTGCTCAGTATAGCGGCGGTGCCCAAGGAAGGACTAGAAGCGAGATAGATTGTGCTGAGTGAGAAACGAGATCAAAGCAACAAGGAGAATACCAGTAGGGGTCGTGCTGTAAGACCGAGGCAACATCCTACTGAGGCGCAAACAACCGGTGGCCGGAACGCCGAAGGAAGTATTTCTATATACAGCTTCAGGCAATACTTCGAACCTACGGCAGGATAGTCAGTCTCAGGCGGGCTGTCTCACCTAAATCACCTATGCAGTCTTGGGGGGCAACTTGTGGAGAGTGGCGACTCTAGGGTCCCGGAAGAGCTCCGAGCCTACCCGTCAAATGGGTGCCATCCTAACCGTAACATCAGGGAGGGACGGAGGATTAGCAGAACATCATCTAATCGTGTTGTGAGGGAACTTAAGAAACAGACACAACAGTTGTGGGGACTTTCCGTAAGCACAGCAGGGAAGGACCGCAACACATAGCGCTAGAAGGAAGGCACAGATTTCCACCTGTAAAGAGAACTCTGGAGGTGCCATTGGACCGGCCGGACTTGCGCAGCCTGGTTATCCGGATTCCGGACTGAGGACCCAGAGATCTTCAGTAAAGAGGTAAAGAGACTGCAACCTGGTGTCCTCGTTATTTATTGCACCGCACCACCACCACTACCATCATCCATCATATCTATCACTGTACGCCCCTCGGCAGGGTCACGGACCGGGTCTAGCCACCGTGACAACCCCAGAGCAGAGACTCAGAGGCCCGGTACTGGGTACCCTTCGGCCCTGCGGCAGTGGGGGCGCTACAACTTGGCGTCACGAACAGGATCTACTTAAGCCTGAAGAATCAGGTCATGTGTCCTTGGAACTGCGATTTATTGTGTTTGGACTACTTTATTGCAAGAACTGTGCTGCGCCATTTGCCGCCAAGGTCCGCCGCCATTGCAGCGCTGAGGAGAGCGCAGGAGAAGAAGAGGGGCGTGGAATAGGCGTAGACAAACTAAAGAGCGCGAAGGACAATGACCGCCCAGTCTAAATATTGTTGCATTCTAAGGGCAGGCCCGTCGACAGGAGAGATCCGCCTCTTGATCTTCTATGGCGGGCGGAGACCGAAGAAACAAAACTATGACTCAGATGAGGTGGAACTGGAGACCAGGGAAGGCCTGCAGAAAAGAATGGCCCCCCATCGACCCCCGTCACCAGTGGATTACTCCGATATGCCCCCGCTGGAGGACTTGTATCCTTGGGAGCCGCCGATGGGGCATCCCGTGCCTGGACGGTCCCCGGTTCATACGCCTTCCACAGGAGAGGGGAGCGGCGCAGGAGGAGCTACCGCAAGTGAAGGTACCCAGTGCCACGACCCCCGGGGAGGCCACCTCACCCCTGCACACGGCCCGGCCACTGCTGTGACCAGTGACGCCCCGGTGTCCCCGCCGTCTGGCACCAATGCACCGGGGGGGCATGACCTCGGGCCCTTCCCCTGGGGGGAATATCGAAACCACCTGATCGCAGAGTTCCAGCGAGAAGTGGAGCGGGAGGCGCACGGAGAACTGCTGGAGGGCTCCCTGCCGAAGTGGGGCGTCGTGATCGTTTATCTGCCCCAGACGGGAAAGGGCTTTGTGCAGGAGATCGGGACAACCCTGAGAGTCCGCATCACCCGGGATGAAGTGGAGCCCTGCCTGTGCGGGGACGGCGCCAAGTCCCTCCTGAAGCCGGGGGATGTGGTCACGTACCGCCGGCACCTAAAAGGGAGTAGCTGGTGGGCCCGGGATATGCAGCGCTGCACCGCCGTTCTGGTGGTATCCCGCACTGAGGGGGAGGAGCTCGCCGCTGAAGCCGCCGCTGCCGCCGCCGCTGCTGCCAGCATCATTCATCGACCCACACAGACCCTTATTGCAGCGCACGACCTGGTCGCGCAGAAGACCCGAACCCACGGGGTGCACCTGGCCGCGGGAGTGAACTTGGAGTCCGACCCGCCTGGGCCGCAGAGGGCCACCTGCCAGGTGAAGCCTCGGTGGGGGTTACCGAAAAATGAGTAAGATACTGCATTATTTGTAAATAGTTCTTCAAACTGTCTGTTTCCCGATCTTTGCTGCTAAACCCATTTAGGGTTAACTCTTAAAAGGCATCCCTTTGTTGACCCGGGATCCCTATTGTTTTGTTTGTTTTTCTAAGTTTTGCACAAGTTTCCAGAACTGCCGCGATCATGAACAGTGCATGATACAAACTTGTTGTAAATAGTTTGCACCTTCTTAAAGGTGCTCCCTACTGGTTTTACTTAAAGAGAGACTCTTTGCGAAGATACCACACCGGAGCCTTTGATGAGTATGGACTGGTAGCCTGAGAAGATATGCTACCTCATAAAGACTTGGTCCCCTCTTAAAGGGGATGTTCATCTGTGTACTTATGAGTAATACTGCCTTAGAACAGTAAAGTGATAACGATGACTTGAAAGAAAGTGATAATGTTGATATGTAATCGTTAATGTAACTAACTAGTTAATTGTAAAAGAATGCTGATAATGTTCTCCGGAGGAAAGTGAAAGTTAGAAGTAAGATGCAGTGGGCCGTAGGGGTAGACGTAGTGTCCTGCATACATGTCAGTAAGAAAGTAATGAGAAAGTTTAATGTTTTATAGAAAATGTTTGATAATGTTGATAGAAAATGAGGACAGAAGGTGAACCCTGAGTCCTCCTAGGAGCCATATAGAGATGGCTCAGTGCTCTTAAACTGAAAGTAATGTTATGTTCTATACTGTGTATAGTAGTTGAAAAGACAGAAGGCTCGGGCTGAAAGGAGCGGTCCTGTAAGAAAGGAGAGGCAGTAGGTCTGGTGCCGTTAGGACAGGCGGTCCTGCAGATTTAAAGAAGGAGAATGAAAAAGTTAAATTGCCTTATAATGTGATTATAAGAGGGTCTTTAGCGGATATTGAGTGTACGTCCTTAAAGGCAATGTTAAATTATTGTTCAAGAATTTGTACTAAGTAGAATACCCGGTTGGGTAAGAAAAGTTACTTATAGCATGTTGCTATGATATTTAACCATGTTTGTAACGTTCAAGTGTCCTCACCTCCCATAAAGGGAAGCTCTGTTCAAATATACGTATTGTTATTTGCACTCAACAAATTGTATGTCTTTTTGCTAATCTGCATTGTTGTTTTCTTCCCAGTCCCGGAGTACTGGATTTAACCAGGGGGGAGTGCAGCGCCCCAGAGTCCTGGTCGTTGCAGTATTGTGGCTCCGCCACTAAGGGGAGCTATGGTACGTCTGATGGCACTGAAGGAGTTCATCTGAGCAGGTATCACAGACACCAATACATTTCACCGCCGGGCCTCCAGGGGGAGCTAAGGGTTCTATTTACTAGGCCACTCTCCACAACACTGGTAAAACTGGGGTCAGGCAGGAAGTTAGACAGAAAGCTGACTGGGTTGGAGCCAGGCAACACCTTGTGGCAGAGGGTGTTGCAGGAGAAGATTCGGTAGGGTCTCTGTCAGGGGTGGGATCCTGACAGAGGCTTGGCAAACTGAGAGAACGTAACGGGACCGTGCCTGCTCAGTATAGCGGCGGTGCCCAAGGAAGGACTAGAAGCGAGATAGATTGTGCTGAGTGAGAAACGAGATCAAAGCAACAAGGAGAATACCAGTAGGGGTCGTGCTGTAAGACCGAGGCAACATCCTACTGAGGCGCAAACAACCGGTGGCCGGAACGCCGAAGGAAGTATTTCTATATACAGCTTCAGGCAATACTTCGAACCTACGGCAGGATAGTCAGTCTCAGGCGGGCTGTCTCACCTAAATCACCTATGCAGTCTTGGGGGGCAACTTGTGGAGAGGGGCGACTCTAGGGTCCCGGAAGAGCTCCGAGCCTACCCGTCAAACGGGTGCCGTCCTAACCGTAACATCAGGGAGGGACGGAGGATTAGCAGAACATCATCTAATCGTGTTGTGAGGGAACTTAAGAAACAGACACAACAGTTGTGGGGACTTTCCGTAAGCACAGCAGGGAAGGACCGCAACACATAGCGCTAGAAGGAAGGCACAGATTTCCACCTGTAAAGAGAACTCTGGAGGTGCCATTGGACCGGCCGGACTTGCGCAGCCTGGTTATCCGGATTCCGGACTGAGGACCCAGAGATCTTCAGTAAAGAGGTAAAGAGACTGCAACCTGGTGTCCTCGTTATTTATTGCACCGCACCACCACCACTACCATCATCCATCATATCTATCACTGTACGCCCCTCGGCAGGGTCACGGACCGGGTCTAGCCACCGTGACAACCCCAGAGCAGAGACTCAGAGGCCCGGTACCGGGTACCCTTCGGCCCTGCGGCAGTGGGGGCGCTACACTTCCTCACCATAAAATTCAGCATCAGAAGTATGCAAAAGAACATCTAAACAAACCTGATGCATTTTGGAAACAAGCCCTGTAGACTGATGAGGTTAAAATAGAACTATTTGGCCACAATAATCAAAAATATGTGTGGAGAAATAAGGCACAACATTTCAGGAAAATAACATCTCACCAACCATTAAGCATGTGGGTGGATCAATCATGCTTTGGGGTTGTGATGCAGCCAGTTGCATGGGGAAAATTTGACGGGTAGAGGGAAGAATGGATTCAATGAAATTTCAACAAATTTTTGATGCAAACATTACACCATCTGTAAAAATGCTGAAGTTGAAAAGAGGAAGAGGATGTCTTCTACAAATGGATAATGATCCTAAACACACATCAAAATCCACAATAGACAACCTCAAAAGGCGCAAGCTGAAGGATTTACAATGGCCCTCACAGTCCCAGTGACCTGAATATCATTGAAAATCTGTGGCTAGACCTCAGAATAGCAGAGGATGCAAGACGACTCAGGAATCTCACAGAAGTGGAAGAATTTTCCAAGAAAGGATGGATGAAAATCCCTCAAGCAAAAATTTAAAAAATCATCAAGCTATGATACTTTTGAAAGGGATGCTACTAGGTATTAACCGTGCAGGGTGCCCAAACTTTTGCATAGGCCCATTTTCCTTTTTGCAATTTAAAAAATTTAAAGGATGAAAATATATTTTGGGGGGCCTAAAATACAAAATAAATGTGTCATCTTTAACTTTAGGCCTTTTAGAGATCATTTCATCTTTAACTTGCTTAACTGTTCACAATAACAATAATTTTGACCAGGGGTGTCCAAAATTTTACATGCCACTGTATGCTGTAATTAATGACAATGATCACTATATTTTGGCCGGTTCCTTTTGATGGCATCACAGGAAACCCCTGCTACCAATCGAGGTCCACACTTTGATCATTTTCCCAGATACGGTGTCGAGTAACTTTTTTTTACGCCTTTTTCCAAAATAAAAATGAATATAAATTAAACACTTACATACTGGATATGTACCACCCAAAATATTGACAAATACTCATACATCTATAAGGAAAGAAAATAATGTGAAAAGTTACTATTGGCCAAGTGTAAAAAAATTCAAATGCCCCCAGGTCTAGGGGCCCTGTTCATCTATAACCCTTCTGTTCAGTCTTTGGGACAAACCAAAAAACAACCCATTCTTAGCTAACTTTTGTTGCTCCTTATTGCCATTTTCACTGGAAGAAGAAACTCCAGAGCTAGACAGCTATTAGGATCTGCGTTTTACCAGAATTTTTGCTCCTGATTATTAAAGTCGGAATAGTTTGAAAATCTATGTTCCTCACAGCTGGTAAGTACTTTCACATTTTCCTGGAGAATACATTTCTATACATGTCAGGATGTTTGTCTTCTGAACTCCAAGGTCAATGCTACCAGAATTTACATTTGCAAATGTCTAATACTTTTCCTTTGCGGGTCTCTGACCTCTCCTTTCTGCATGATTTTGCATATAATTTTTGTATAAAGGCTAACAGTTACACCACGATAATTGTTGACATTGTATTATGATATTCTCCTTGGCTCGAATCGTCCAGTCACTTCACTGCCAAATAATAAATGGGCTAAATGAGGAGACAGACAACTAAACATTGAGAGGTCGCCATGCAAATAAAAAGTGTTGAGCAGAATTGGGTCAATGGTGGAGGGATATTATTTGCTTTAGGGCTGACGTTAATCCTGTTTTGTCTTCTTCTTTTTTTTCATTTTAACAAAGACCAGAAACTCCAGACATATAGGAAAATTCTCCTTCCTTTTTAGATCCATGTTCTCGTCTATTGCAAAAATGGCCACTACTGTTCCAAAAAAAGACTCAGAAGAGGCGAAGGAGATGACCGGAAGGTACAACGCGTTTCGCAGGTCTCCCATCTGGTGGTCACTGATCTCTATTGAGCACCTAGGCATCATGGTGTCTAGGTATGACGCTCACAGAATCCTCACAATTTGTTTTGCTATCAGTGTCTGACCATTTTCTTTTCATTCTTCACACAGAAATGAGCCAGACAAAGTGTGCATGTCACAAATTATCGTACTGATTTTTTGCATACCTGTTATATTTAATTTGACATCCGCACATGACACACCAATACAGCGGCCTCTTGCTGCTGCTGCTGCTGCTGCTGCTGCTGTTGTTTTTGGCCATGTACCTACCATTTTTTGTTCATTCCTTAATTAGAAAGGAAGAAATAAATGAGTTCAAAAATTACTACAAAAAATGTAATAATATCCAGACAGTTGACTGCAACTTTCTGACTGTGTGTCGCAAACTTTTTTTTTTTTGCGCAACTGTTTTTGACCACCTCTTGTCCGCATGGCAGGCTATTTCCCTTCCAAAAGAGATTTTAGACCATTGTTACTAGAGATGAGCGGTGTTCGAGTCGAACTATTCGCCAATTTCAAATTCGAGCTGTTTTGGGCGGTGTTCGAGTCGTTCGACGAACCCGAACAATTTGCTTAAAATTTGGCTGTTCAGGTTTCTGTTCGATAACTGTTCGTTCACCAAAAGCCTAACTTGATTTTCACATTTAAACTGTTTATTATTGTTAATGGACTGTTTCAGTGTATAGTGGGCGGGGGATAGATCTGTGCTGAAATAACGCCGATCTCCATTTTTTTTTTTTCCCGCAGTTACAGAGGGGCGGTGCAGTCTCTCAGCCTATCAGCAGTGTGCACACACACAGCAATGTGCGTGTGATGCACACAAGCAAGGGCATGTGTCATTGGCTGTGTATGTCACATGTCCTTGCCCTATAAGAACCAGCCATTTGCGCCGTCGCCACCATTTCCTCACTGCTGCAGCTTAGTGTTAGACAGCACCACTGCTGCTGTGGGCGCTGTACAGACTAAGAGTGTTTTTTTGGAGCGAATTTTCTGAGAGATAGGTTTAGGGAGTCGGGAGTTGGGACTAGTTGTAATATCAGCCCTTTTCAGGGTAGGTTACAGCAGTTCATTGCACTGTTTGCCAGGCAGGTCTGAGCCAGTGCTGTGCAAGAGTTTGTCACAGCATTTGGTGTAATCTAGCTCAGCCATGTCTGATAGTCATCTGAGTAGCCCGCCTGTGAAGCTAGCTACACCGCCTGTGTATCTAAATTTTTACTGCATCTAACCCAGTAAATCGTTTTGGGCCTAGTAGCAGTGTCTGCATGTCAGCGGAGTAGCCCGCCTGTGAAGTTAGCTACATCGCCTGTGTTTCTAAATTTTTACTGAATCTAACCCAGTAAATCGTTTTGGGCCTAGGAGCAGTGTCTGCACGTCAGCGGACTAGCCCGCCTGTGAAGCTAGCTACACCTCCTGTGTATCCAAATTTTTACTGCATTTAACCCAGTAAATCATTTTGGGCTTAGGAGCAGTGTCTGCACGTCAGTGGAGTAGCCCGCCTGTAAAGCTAGACCGCCTGTGTATCTAAATTTTTACTGCATCTAACCCAGTAAATAGTTTTGGGTCTAGGAGCAGTATCTGCACTTTAGCGGAGTAGCTCGCCTGTGAAGCTAACTACACCGCCTGTTTACCTAAGTACTATTTTTAACGGCATCTGGCCCAGGAAATCCTTTTGGGCCTAGTTGCATTTTGTGCTACTCAGCAGAGTACCCCACCCATGAAGCAAGCTACACCGCCTGTTTATCTAAGTACCAATTTTTAACTGCATCTAGTCCAGGAAATCGTTTTGGGCCTAATAGCAGTTTCTGCTACTCAGCAGAGTACCCCACCCATGAAGCAAGCTACACTGCCTTCTTTCTTTCTCAATCTAACCCCTCGGCTCTGGGGTGTCCACTCTCCCTCCAGCTCTCTCCTTCTCACAGGTGGACTACCGCGTGTTTTCACACTGTGGCGAATCTTTTGGGCCCAGGCATAAGAAGTCGTCAATGTAATGGATAATATGTGCCCCCTTAGAAACGTCCATGATGACCCATTCAAGGAAGCAACTAAACGTCTCAAATAGTGAGCAGGATATGGAGCACCCCATGGGCAAACAGCGATCTATGTAGTATGCTCCTTCACAGAAGCAGCCCAATTGGCGGACACTATTCGGAGGCACAGGTAGTAACCGGAACGCGTTTACACATAGTGGTGGATCGACTCACTTGGATCCAAAAAGAGGTAGTCACGGGAGCACTTTCTGCTTAAGTTTTCAACTGGTTTATTAAAAACCTACTGCATAAACCAGTCCAAAATTAGAAAAACAAACACGGTCTGTGTAGCTGTGGGAATCCACCTGCTCAGGGGAACAAAACAAAGTTCAGCTCTGTTTAACACGAGCATAGCTCTGGAGATTTCTAGACACACCGAACACTGAATGAGTCCAAAGGCTTTACATTTACCTTCTGGACCACATCCTGGGGTGGAGATATTGTGAACAGCCTCCCAACCACTCTTTAGTTGTTTATAAAAAACCCATCCCTTAATATGGCTGATAAACCCCTCTCAGGACATAATATGCTGAAGCATTTTTTCAGGTTCATATCACTAATTCTAAGATCCTCAGTGACACATATGTCCGCTCCAGTATTTTACTGGCGACCTTCTCACATAGTTCACCTTCCTCTGCCCAAAGTCAGGCATTTTAACACCTTTAGTCACTAAACAGAGAAGACTAGACAGGACATCTGCGTTACTGTTTAGTTTCCTGGACCTATGTTCCACGTGGAAGCTGAAGTTCTGGAGTGCTAAAAACCACCGAGTCACCCGGGCATTCTTCCTCTTCTTTTCCGTAATCCATCTCGGGGGCACATGGTATGACACTAGCCTGAGCTTTCGGCCTAGCAGGTAATACCTCAGAGTGTCAATTGCCCATTTAATGTCCAAGCACTCTTTTTCTAAGATAGCATAATTTTTTTCACAGTATAAGTTTTCTACTTATAGAATTTATTTCCTGGGACAACACGGCTCCCAACCTGACCTCTGAAGAATCTTTATGAATCACTAATTCCTTACTGAAGTCAGGTGCGACCAAGACCGGCTGTTTACACAGGTCGAGCTTCAACTCAGGGAACTCTGTCTCCACTTCAGAAGACCAGTTGGCCGTTGACGTCTTTGTGCCCTTAAAAAGTTCAGCCAGGAGTGCAGCTATAATGGCGAAATTTGGGATGAATCACCGATAGTATCCCACAATTCCCAGAAATTCTCTAACCTGTTTCTTGGAGATCGGTTGCTACAAATTTTGGATTGCCTCTACTTTGTTCACTTGTGGCTTTATTTATCCCATTCGAATGATAAAGCCTAAGTATGTTGCCTTCTCCTTCTCCATGGCGCACTTCTTTGGGATATGGTAAACCCCACCTTCCTCACCGCATCCAGTATCGCCTGGACCTTTTACAGATGACTTCCCTAATCCAGGCTGAAGATCACAATATCGGCCACATTAGCAGCAGTGTACTTCTTGTGAGGGGCTGTGATCTGGTCCATGGCCCTCTGGAAGGTGGCTGGGGCTCCAGGCAGCCCAAAAGGCATTCTGGTGTATTGGAAGCAACCGTCAGTTGTACAGAAGGCTGGCATCTCCTTGGCATTTTGGGACATAGGAATTTGCCAGTACCCTTTCGTTAAGTCAAGGGTGTTGATGTATCTGGCTGATCCTAGCCTTTCAATGAGTTCATCGTCACGGGGCATCGGATACAAATCGAACTGGAACACCTCATTCTGCTTCCTATAATCATTACAAAAGTGCCATTCTCCATCAGGCTTCAGAGCAAGAACGATGTGACTGGACCAGACGTTATTTGACTCCTCAATGATGCTCAGGCTTTTCACAGCCTTCAAAATCTCTTCTCGGCGGGCTTCTCGAATTCGATATGGCTTTAGGCTTACCCAAACATACGGTCCCATCAGGATTCTGTGCTCGATGACCTGCGTACATTCCGGCAAGGCTGAAAACAGGTCTCAGTTCCGCTGTAGGAGTTCTAAGTACTGTTTTTTCTGAGCCGGTGATAGCGTCTCTTCCATGGTGACATCCTCAACCTTGGTTTTGGAATCTACCTATAGGCACTTCGCTTCCACCGGTTCCCTGTCTCACCACGACTTAAGCAGGGTGACGTGGTACATCTGGTAGAGTTTTCTTCTCCCTGGCTGGTGGACCTTGTAGTTGATGTCACCCAGCTTTTTGACCACCTTGTTTGGCCCCTGCCACTTGGTCAGAAATGTACTTTCGACGACAGATGGAATCAGCACCCGATCTCCAGGGCTAAACTGTCTCAGCCTTGCAACCGATTGTAGACTCTTGCCTGGGCATTATCCACCTCCGACTGCGATGGGGATCCTCCATGGTCGAAATGACTCTTATCATGGCTTCGCTGCATTTTGCCATAAGTCCTAGAATAAGCTAAAGTCCCGCTCTATTATAACTGGATGTAGCAGGTTTCTAACTGCTCCAACCTTATGTATCTCAGTGCCATAGTTAATTTCTATAGTCACTCTGGCAACAGGGTAGTCTTTGGTCCTAGTCCCCGTGAATACAGTGGACGCACACGAGCTTCCAGGGGATCAACTGGTGGGGGAGTGTGGCCCTTACCAGAGTCCAGACCCCAGTACTCCATTTATTGTCATGGGACATGCCTGCGGCCCCTGATAGTCCATGCAGCAGGCCAGATAGGCATAATACGAATAGCTCCTCCCTAGGCTGCAGTTCATCTGTATGGTGGAAATAGGACAACCGATGGCTATGTTCCCAGGACTGTGACATCTCTAACAAATTAAGTCCTTACCAGCGGTGGCTCTATTCACCTTCTTTTAAGAGTCAGGCTCCTTCTGGGAACCCCAGTAAGGGGATGTGACAGCACCCGGTTTCTTTAAGTACTTCTCAACCACCTGGTACCTTTCCACTAGGCCAACCAGGTCATCCTCATTCCCGGGGTCTCCCTGGGCAACCCAGGTCTACACCGGCCTAGGAAGGGAGTAGATAAATCTGTCCATAACAACACCCTTGACCATCTGGGCTGGGGTGGAGGACTCTGGCTACAACCACTTCTGTAGAAGATGTAGCAGATTGAACACATTGGAGCGAGAAGTTTTGTCACCTCAATATGCAAAAAACACAAAAATTCAAATATCTACTTAAGTCCCAAATCATTCAAAACACTCTAACAAAAGACCCTCCTACTATTTACACAAACTGTAATCAATCAATATTCAAAAGGGGGCTTTTACATAGAGGTTAGTCAAGAAGATGGGTGGATAGGGATATTGACCCTAATTAGGGTCTAACGGTTTCCCTAACTTACCACGGAGGTTCACACCATAAGGAACGAAGGGGCCACATTGGCTCACCCTCACTGACCCTGTTAAACCCTGCAAAAGAATATCACCACTGTGAACATTAAACAGCAAGCACACATATGGACATACATGAGAGCCATAATAAAGGCACAAAAAATGTCAATCATATCAGATAAATTCCTGGTAGATAGTAAACATATACAGTACCTCATCATTTGAACAGAGTCATAGGTGCCAACACACCAGTTTCAAGTTGTGTGGGGGGAAACTGAGATAGATAAGTAAGGTATGTCACAGATATATCATAAAAATGGGTACACAGGATCCTGACCTTATTTTATGGCCTAATGGCTTCCCTACTTTGCTGCGGAGGTTGGCACCCTAAGAGTTGATATGGCGCTCCCACTCAACGTCAGCTAGCCCTCTCTTCTACATTGTCCTCCATGTAGTATAATGCTCCCCACATAGTCCTCCATGTAGCATAATGGGCCCCACATAGTCCTCCAAACAGTATTATGGACCCCACATAGTCCTCCATGTAGTATAATGGCCTCTATTGCCATCCATCTATCTATATAATCATCTAAGGGGTACTTCCGTCTGTTTGTCTGTTATGGAAATCCCGCGTCGCTGATTGGTCGCGGCCGGCAGGCCACGACCAATCAGCAACAGGCTTAGTCCGGCCGCAAATTGGCCCCTCCCTACTCTAGTCAAGTCAGTGCCTCCTCCCTACTCCCCTCCAGTTAGTGCCAGTGTGTCGCCCCATCCCGGACCAACTTTTTACTATTGATGCTGCCTATGCAGCATCAATAGTAAAAAGATATAGTGTTAAAAAAAGTAAAAATAAAAAAAAATTGTGCTATTCTCACCTTCCAACGTCCACCGATGCATGCGATGCTGCCGCCAGCTTCCGTTCCCAGTGATGCATTGCGAAATTACCCAGATGACTTAGCGGTCAGCTTTGTTGGATGCCGGAGGGTGAGTATATAACTATTTTTTATTTAAATTTTTTTTTAACAGGGATATCGTGCCCACACTGTTATATACTACGTGGGCTGTGTTATATACTGCGTGGGCTGTGTTATATACTGCGTGGGCTGTGCTATATATTATGTGGGCTGTGTTATATACTGCGTGGGCTGTACGCCACTGACTGAAGCATCTTCTACATGAAAAACAGGCATTATTGACTGCTGAAAATGACACAGTGTGAACATATCTTTAGGGTATCTGCTCACTGAGTTTGTTTAAGGCCGTCAAAAACTGTGAGTTTTCTAGTGGAAACCGTTTCATGAAATACAGCTTTTTGAAGTTTTTGTAGGAGTATTTAATTTTCTGAAGTGATCTATGAAGAAGTTTTGAAGAGTTTCTTTCCTGAAGCATTATTTGTAGGCTTTTGATTGGACAGTACCTCTATCTGATTAGGTCACAGCAGGAGCTGCTTCAAAGAACTGATGTGAAAAAGCATTTTTTGAAACCTGAAGTGGATAAAAAATGCACAAAACGCTGAATGTATGAACAGCAAACTGGTTTTACAATAGAAATTAAGAGGAAGAGTCTTTCAAACATATTTCAAGCAATTTTTTAATTTTTCAGCTTGTGTTTTGGAGTAAACCTGCACCAAGACACTCCTGTGTGCCGCAGCCAAATAATGTGTCCACTCTCCTGTCCCATTCCCAAAAGCGAACAATCTCTTCAAACTTAATTTTGTTAAATTTATGTTGATCGTAACTTTGTAATAGTTATATTTATGTCTCTGGCGATCACATCCAGGCAGAAGAGATTAACTAATGACAATTTTAATAAATATTCTCCACAGTATGTGTTTAATAAAAAAAATTAACAGCCTTATTTAACTTCTAATTTATTTCCATGGGCAGCAGTTTCAAACTGGACTATTTTTAAACCGTTCAAAAATGTACAATCCCTCACAACACTTTCTAAAAACTTCTGGGTAGCAATTCTATAAATAATGACTATAATAAAGTACTAATAAAGGCGCTAAACAGCAACAGTCGTGAGCGTGAAGCCATGCAGAGCACAAATAATGAAAGCCAGACCATTAAGAGAAAACAAACACACTTGTTTAGATGCCAAAAAGAAAAGAACGGGGGTGTTCTTTTTTTTCTAAACCATCAATATGAGGGTGGTATTATTACGTAACACTTTGAAATATTAACCACATCTAATAATCTAAGCATCAGTTCCACATTTTGACTGATTCCTGGATACGCAACTGAGAATTCAATTGAAATACTTGTCGCCCTTCACAAAGGCGCCAACTACTCGGAGTAATTGAAGTTTTTGTTAAAAAAAAAAATGTAGCTCTTTTCCGACTGATGTGTTTTCCTTCATCTGCCATTGGGAAAGGAAAAGAGTTCGGTCTTATGTAAGGTTCTCAGCCTCAAGTTTGGCACTATACGTTTAACATCTTGTCATCGATCTTTGAAATTATCTTTGATTGTGAAGGCACAAATTATGCTGCAAAACTGCCAAAAAGAACATGTATAACCGGATGTGTAATCCATGATTTAGAAAGAAAAAATTCTTGAGATTCATGCCAAACACTGCTGGAATACTTTAGGGTAAGGCTGGGCGAATGCTATAGCTACGAAATCATAGTGAAACTGTCAAACACTTAGATCGATGGAAAAGATCACTGGGACGAAGGGTCCATGTTGTTTTGGTTAGCTTTTACTCTACAGTTGTCGAGCTGAGGCTGGGTGTGACTATCGCCCAAGTAAATTCTTGCTAACTTTTAGTGATGACTTTCGTGAAGGTGTAAAATTGTAGAGGGTAAAGTGTAATCATTGCTATGCTCCCTTTTTACAGGTCACCACACCTTTCTATGCACCCTCCATGCACAGGAAACTGTTACTCACCTCTCCTGGATCCAGTGCTCGACACTACATCTTTCTTAAGGACACCGTTGAAAATTTGGTTAGTAGACTTCCTCACACTGCCACTTAGGACTAGGTGCCACTTCTCTATTTCAGCAAAGTTTTTTAGACATTGCAAAGCCAGCTCTGCCTTGCCGCTGGGTTAATTTCATGACAGTGGTGGGTCACTTCTGATATTGAGCTCTGCTATAAAGCTGTGTTGGTTCTGTTTTTGGAAATTATAGTAGACCCAGATTTGCTACACCTGTGCCTTGCCACAAGGCTAACTCCTCTGCATCTCTGTTCAGGTCTGCTATATTGTTGCTCCTGCTTACCTCCTTCAGTTGACATAGTTCTAGGTCCACCTCTTCTGCCATTGATATACTTACAATCCACCCAGCTACACCAACCCCACCTGTTCGTACTGCAAAAGACCTGCTTCCCCAGATTTTTCCCAGAATTCTGATATGTCTCAGGTTTCTAAGACATATCAGAAACATTCTCTGCTTTTCGAGAGGTTCCAGGAGGCTTCTGTGACCAAGACATAATCGTAGTCTTCTCAAAGACCTTGAGGTCTTCTTTTTTTTTCCCAGGAGCTCTCCAGAATTTTTTGGAGCAATGACCAAGATGTATTTGGAATTATTGGAAACCATGGCAGTTGGGCCTCCTTAGAAACCAGAAACTGGGTGCAATTCCAATCTCTATAGCGATTTTCTTACATGCGGGATAGAGGAGCAGTACAGGTTTAGATGATATTCAAATCAAAGGGGTTACAAAACATTATAAAGTATCTGAACCCACGATTTTGAACTTATGACATACCGTAATTGGTTGGCTCTGTCCTCTGGGACCATAAGGCTTTATAAGAACTAGGAAGCTGTAAATCCACTTTAGATTTTTCCCTAAGCATCAGTGCTCAAATGTATCATGGGTAGGTAGCAGAGGGATGTTTGTATGTATATAGGGGGACTCATGCTGTGAATGGGAGGCTATGTGGAGCTCACAGTGTATATACAGAGGCTATGTAGGGCTTGCACTGTATATACAGAGGCTATGTAGGGCTCATACTGTATATTTGAGGCTATGTGGGGCTCACATTATATATATTGGAAGATATGTGTTGCTCACAGTGTATACATGGAGGCTATGTGGGGCTCACACTGTATATGAAGGCTATGTGGGGCTCACACTGTATACAGCTCTGGCAAAAATTAACAGACCACTGCAAAATGTTCAGTTTGTCTGATTTGTCTCTTTAATCCTCTTGATTACATTCCAGAGGTTTTCAATGGGGTTCAGGTCCGGAGATTGGGCTGCCCATGACAGGGTTTTGATGTGGTGGTCTCTTAATTTTTGCCAGAGCTGTATATGGAGGCTATGTGGGGCTCATACTGTATAAATGGGAGGCTATGTGGGGTTCACACTGTATATACAGAGGCTATGTGAGGCTCATACTATATGCACAGGAGGCTATGTGGGGCTCACACTGTACATACAGAGGCTACGTGAAGCTCATACTATATACACAGGAGGCTATGTGGGGCTCACACTGTACATACAGAGGCTACGTGAAGCTCATACTATATACACAGGAGGCTATGTGGGGCTCACACTGTACATACAGAGGCTACGTGAGGCTCATACTATATACACAGGAGGCTATGTGAGGCTCACACTGTACATACAGAGGCTATGTGGGGCTCACAATATATATATACAAAGGCTATATGGGGCTCATACTGTATACTGGATTGGGAGTGTAGATCTTTCAGATCAGTTCCTCAAACCATACAGCACCATGCGAAAAACAAAAGTATGGTACAAAAAATTGGCCGTGCACATTGTACAGATGGCAGTGTGCAATGATTTTGTACTTTTTCGATGTGCAGGCAATATAGGGAGCTTCCTTCAGTTTCAGGAAGTAGTCGTCAAGGCCCTAATGTTTGGCAGTCAGGAAGGTGAGGGCTCTAGTACTTCTGAAACTGATGGTGCCCATATTTTACCAGGTCAAAATTTTCCTGGTAAGGTTCCCCAAACTGCAAGGTAGGGAATAACACAAAAAAGATGCGAAGTTTGCTCCAAGACCAAGAGGGGAATAAGACACAATTTACCATTGTGAAACCTGTCTTGAGAAACTTGGCCTTTGCATTAAGAATTGCTTCAAAGCATACCGCACTTCCATAAAATTTGGTTTTAAATTTTTAACATAACACCCTTTTATATTCTGATGTACCCCGCACAACTTACACATACCACCACATTATAAAATTCAGACACCTGTAAAACCAAAAGCATTATTATCATTACTATAACTATGCTTCTATGTAATTTCTTGTAGTTTCCAAAAATGGGATCACTTGTGGGGGTTTCCACTTTTTACACATATCAGGGATTTTCCAAATGTGACACGGCGCCCCCAGACCATTCCATCAAAGTCTGCGCTCCAAAACGTCACTCCTTCCTTTTGGAGCTCAGCAGTGTGTCCAAAAAGTAGTTTCCCACCACATATAGGGTGCGTACTCAGAAGAAATTGCACCACAAATTTTGGGGTCTATTTTCTTTTGCTACCTTAGTGAAAATGAAAAAATTGGGGCTAAAACATACATTTTGTAGGAGATAAAATGTTTTCATTTTCATGGTTCAACCTTGTAAAATTCTGTGAAAGCACCTATGGGTTCAAGGTGTTCACCACAAGTCTAGATACATTCCTTGAAGGGTGTAGTTTCTAAAATGGGGATACTTGTGGGTTGTCCACTGTTTAGTCACATCAGTATCTCTCGAAACGCGACATGACGCCCGCAGACTATTCCATTAATGGCTGAATTCCAAAACGTCACTCCTTCCTTTTGGAGCTCAGCAGTACGTCCAAACAGTAGTTTCCCACAACATATGGAGAATCAGAGTGCTCAGGAGAAATTGCACAACCAATTTTGGGGTCATTTTTTTCCTATTACCTTGGTGAAAATAAAAAAAAATTGGAGGTAAAACAACATTTTCATTTTTGTGGGAAAACTGTAAATTGTGTTATAAAATTCTGTGATGCACCTGGGGTTCAAAGTGCTCAGCGCACATCTGCATAAATTCCTTGATGGGTCTAGTTTCCAAAATGGTGTCACTTGCGGACGTTTTCCACTGTTTAGGCACATCACGAGCTCTCCAAAGGTGACATAGTGTCCTCCATCGATTCCAGTCAATTTTGCGTTTCAAATGTCAAATGGTGCTCCTTCCCTTCAGAGCCCTGCCGTGTGCCCAAACAGTAGTTTTCCACCACATATGGGGTATCAGCATACCTAGGAGAAATTGCACAACAAATTGCATGGTCCATGTTCTCCTCTTGTGAAAATGTTAAATTTTGGGCTAAAGTAACATTTTTAGAGGAAAATGTTAAATTTTAATTTTTTCCTCCTACATTCCTTTAATTCCTTTGAAACACCTGAAGGGTTAATAAACTTCTTGAATGTGGTTTAGAGCAGATTGAGGGTTGCTGTTTTTAGTATGGTGTCACTTTTGGGTATTTTCTGTCTCATTGGTCCCTCATAGTCACCTCAAATATGATGTTGTACCTAAAAAAAAGGTTTAGTAAATTTTGTAGGAAAAATGAGAAATGGCTGATAAACTTGTAACCCTTCTAATAACCTAACAAAAAAATTATGTTTAAAAAACCATGCTGATGTAAAGTAGATGTGATACATTTTCAAAATTTTTGCCAAATTTATATTTTCGCAAATAAAATAAAAACAAAAATTATCGTCAGAAATTTACCACTAACATGAAGTACAATATGTCATAAAAAAAAGTCTCAAAATCACTTGGATATGTGGAAGTATTCCAGAGTCATAAAGTGACACTGGTCATAATTGAAAAAAATTGGCATGGTCAGGAAGGTTTTGGAGCGGTGGGGTTAAAAAGCCAAAAGGACAAGTTTGCCAGGCTACCAGAAAAACTACGGACTACTGCAACCCCCCCCCAAAAAAAACAGACAAATTAGAAGGTAGCAGGGCTTGGTACCCCATTTCCATTTGGTCAAAATGGAACCCCTGACTACCTTTAGTATAATTTAAATCAGTGATCAGCAACACAAAAACACTTCAGTGATTAATTCAGATCAATATATCAGTATCTCCAAAGATGGTTTGAACAACTGAGTAAATTATGTCCCTGAAATAAAGATGCTTTCCAAATTACCAGGAATGTCTGGACATCTCCCAGAAAATACAGGGTGGGCCATTTATATGGATACACCTAAATAAAATGGGAATGGTTGGTGATATCAACTTCCTGTTTGTGGCACATTAGTATCTGGGAAGTGGGTGGTGACCATGGCGGACATTTTGAAGTTGTCCATTTTGGATTAAACTTTATTTTTTCCAATGGGAACAGGGCCATATGACACATCAAACTTATTGAGAATTTCACAAGAAAAACAATAGTGTGTTTGGTTTTAACGTAACTTTATTCTTTCATGAGTTATTTATAAGTATATGACCACTTATAAAATGTGCTCAAAGTGCTCCCCATTGTGTTGGATTGTCAATGCAACCCTCTTCTCCCACTCTTGACACACTGATAGCAACAGCGCAGAAGAAATGCTAGCACAGGCTTCCAGTATCCGTTGTTTCAGATGCTGCACATCTCGTATCTTCAAAGCATAGACAATTGCCTTCAGATGACCCCAAAGATAAAAGTCTAAGGGGTTGAGATCGGGAGACCTTGGTGGCCATTCAGCTGGCCCAAGATGGACAATCCACTTTCCAGGAAACTGTTCATGTAGGAACTTTTATCTTTGGAGTCATCTGAAAGCAGATTAGTATAATTGTGGCTCAATTAATCGAGAAGGCATCAGGGATGCTGGCAGTTAGGAAGAATTTCGTAGGGTTCTAGTCCGGTAGCCACCGGTAGACTACCACCATGGCTGCTGGGTAATAAATTTGCTCAACTCTACTAGGTTTAGCAGCTGAATTTGGATCCTGACCGATACTAAGGAAGAGTTGTTGATCACACAATTTCTGCCTCTCCTCGTACCATACAGTATGTTCGGTGGGGTGACAGCGCCGTAATTTAAGTTGGGCTATATTAGGACACATAATAAAGTTTATTGAGCAGATTCCTGCTCGCTGAGTCTCTGGCCAGATGGCGTCAGGCTGTGGATATTTTCATGATTGGCTCTTCCCCGGGAGAATTAACGAGGATAAGAATCTCCCTTGTTGAAGCTGTAAATCTCCCCCACCAATCATTTCATTCCTTCTTCTCATAAGCCGTGATAATCCCCCACTATTCTGTACGACTTAATGTCACATCTTCCAGTAATTTTTGTTAGAAGTTTCTTTATTTTTACTTATTATATACTTATTATATTTACCCCTCCCCCTCTTTTTCTTTCGGCTCCAATTGAAAATTGCTGAGCTCACGATGAAGGTCAGATAATTCTACGTCCTTGAGGAAGGCATGTATTAAAACATTTTTGGAAAGAACAAGGATTAAACTAATGGCGAATGGCGTCTGTACTCACGTGTATGCTTTATTTTATCAGGATATCCAGAGGATTCGGTTAAATCAAGTTCAAGTTCTCTAGATTGCCTCATTTTGGGGTAAAAAAATTACCGGAAAATGGAAAGACAATGAATTCTCAAAATAACAGTAATACAGCAAAAAGAACAAAGAGTGTAGATGGGATATACAAAGAGGCCACATGATTAACCCCTTCCAGCTCCATCACGTATGTATCCTTCATGGAGTAGGTACGGATGTATGGAGCGGGCTCAGGAGCTGAGCCATCCACACAGGGCAGGTGCAGGCTGTGTTATACAGCCACAACCTGAGTCTGATCATTGCTGCATAACAACTTATGTACCCAGCTGCATTTAAGGGGAACGAACCAGGTGGGGCACACATCAGACCGTCTGAAATAAGAGGGTGCCAATGGTGTTCAATGTCATTCGTCTAAAGCCCAATCACAGACTTTTATTATTTACAACCATACAGTGTATAGTACATAGTACAAGCAGTCAAACAATCATAGGTTCAAGTCCAGTAACCTAAGGGGATTAAAAAACAAAGCTAAAATAAAAAAATATATATTATTAAGAAAAAAAGAAGAAAGCTTAGATCACCCCATCACATCCAAGTTCGAAAGTAGAGAAATAATAATTTTAAAAAATCTTAATAATTAGCCATGTCCCTAAAAGTCCGATCTATAAAAATATATTTATTTAAACCATAAAGTAAACTTTGTAAGAAAAAAATATAATTTGCTGTTTTTTGTTCAAGAAATGCAATACAAAACAATTATAACATTGGCGGGACCCCAAAATGGAGGTAATAAAAACATCAGACTCGAAAAAAAAAAACAAGCTCTCACATAGCTCCATTCATGATGAAATAAAAGAGCACCAGGTTTATTTATTATGCTTAATTAAATAGCGCCATCACATTCTGTAGGCTTCACAGAAATGATTCCTGTCCCCATTGGGGCTCACAATCTACATTTCCTATTTGACTTTGAAGTGTGGGAGAAAATAAAGTTGTCCAAGTTTCATCTATCCGTGGGATAGGTGATGATTTGTTGATCGGTGGAGGTCCAACCACTGGGAACCACACCGATCAGAAAAACGGGGAACTTGTATACCTGTGTGTATGATTATTCTCAAAGGGGCTGCTCTTGGATTTTTCAGGCAGAAAAACCACTCAAAACAAATATTGGTGGAATCCTAGAAACAACCAAAAAAACCAAAACACAACAAGGATCCCTAAAATGTAACCTTTGATTATAAAAGCTAAAATCAGTTTGCTCCAATATAAGAGACAATAATGTTAGAAGAAAAAATATTATATTCAAAATATACCCTATCAGGTGTCCTAATTACTGCTCCCTACCTGACAGCGGAGGTTGGCACCCTAAGTTTCTGCGGTAGGCGCCCCCACTCCTCGACGGCTGGCCCTAATAGCCCTATTTACACCCTATATTCCCTAATAGAGACCTACTCGTTCTCAGAAAAAATGAAATAAATATAAAAAAAACAAAAAAATGCACAAATAAACTAGAAAAAAGCAAAAAATTAAACTCAGCAAAAAAACAAAATTGTTTTTATCATATTAGACAAAACGGTCCCCAATAGGGTATAGCAAAAACACCATTATTGGATAACAATGCCAATATCTTGTTTAAATGAAAAATATCAGTGTCTCGTTTATCCAACAAATATACAAGCGGGCCACTTCATCTCACACTGCTCCATATAATCATGTATATCACGGGTTTTCAAACATAACACCCAAAAAGATATGATGTCCTTAATAGGACTACAGCCCACAAAAACAGAAACATCCCCGCAGGGGACCACCAGAGCAGACTGAGCAGTCAAAAAATATTAATCACAATCCACAGTATAATACTGTAGCATATGCTTCTACTCATCTGCATCCCAGAAGCGTTGTGGGTCCTGTAATCATCCAGCTCCGCTGGTCTCCTGCCGGGATATTCTCCCTAGATTGACCAACGCGTTTCCCCCCCCGTGGAAATCCTGGGGGTTCATCAGGGGACATGGAACAATGCCACAAAAAAAGATAGAGATGCAGGAGCGCATTCCATACCGTTGCCGTATTATATACCGGTAAGCTTCCTCCACGTGGGGATAAACCACGCCCTCTCCTCGCGCACCCGGAAGTGTGTCATTGGAACGCACAAGCGCCACCAGGCACCTGATATGACGTTCCAGGACGCCCTTAATGGATGCCTCTGCGCCTGCGTGTAGTCACCTGCGAAAGTGCGTCACTGGAACGCACCTGCGCTCCAGACGCCTTACATGACGTATACCGAGGAAATCACCCTCACTTAGTATAACACACTACGCCTGCGTGTAGCTATAGCGTAACGGTGTACAACGCTGCGGGGAAACGAACTACATAACCCACTAGAGAATCACGTATGCACACGATCAAAACCACCACACATCCGGATACGGGGTATGGGGAGCACACTTTACACGATGTAAATAAGGAGATTCGATCCCCTCACTACTTATAAAGAGGAACATATGATACACACAAATTTTTCAATAGATAAACCAGCATTAACCAAGAGGTAAGTATTATTATGCCCAGATACCATCAACCAGCACCCATTGGATGCCCAAACCAGCAACTTAATGAACCAACACTCCAAAAAAGAACATAATAGAATGAACAAACATAGAAGAACAAACTAATACATAAAAAAGGAAATAATACCCCCATTTATTATAAGGGTACAAATCTACCCGACAGGTTAAATACTCATAGGGACCCAGATGGTTTTCAGATGAAGCTCGCAAAGGAAATCTGCTCATTGAGGCCAGAGGGCTCACCGACCTCAGCAGATAAATCCATCTCGTCTCCCGTTGTAAAATTCTCCTGTCCCAATCCCCCAACCTCACCGAAGGGGAAATCACCTCAATCACCCTAAAAACAAGGGATGTGGGGTTCCCCCCATGTATATCATTCACATGTTGTGCCAACGGGGTATCCCTATTGTGTCTAATGTCCCCTAGGTGTTCCCCTACACGTACACGGAGTTCCCGTTTCGTCTTCCCCACGTAGTCTTTTGGGCAAGAGCAAGTACATACATAGACCACTCCCACTGTTCTGCAATTTGCAAAACACCTCATCTGGAATGATCTTCCAGTAGCCGAGCTACTAAAAGTCTTGGACGGCAAAACATGCTTGCAAAATGCACAGTGTCCACATCTGAATGTCCCAAGAGACCTATTCTCCAACCAGGTACCAGATCTTTTAGGGGGTGTATAGTGGCTATGTACAACCATGTCTTTAATAGATTTACCCCTCCTATAAGTGACTGAGGGATATGGGGATATGTGCGCGCCAATGTCTGGATCTGATTTTAAGATCTGCCAATATTTTCTCAGGATTTCACAGACTCTACCTGACTGATCATCATACGTGCCAATTAACCGTGTGATGGGAACAGTATCCTCCTTCTTTTTTGGTATCAGTAAAGAGGTACGATTAGTCTTGTATGCAGCATGATATGCGGAATCAATCACATCCCTAGGGTATCCCCTATCCTCAAACCTTTGTTTCAGGTCTGAGGACCTTGTTTCAAAATCTCCCATCCTGGAACAATTCCTCCGTAATCTGCAAAATTGTCCCTTGGGGATACCCCTTTTCAGAGGACACGGATGGTAACTCTCCCACCTCAACAAACTATTAGTGGCCGTAGGCTTCCGAAAGATGGTTGTGTTGAGAAGGCCATCACTCTGTCTCGAGATGAGGACATCCAAAAAAGCAATTTCATCCTTTCCAATCTCATACGTAAACTTCAGGCCCTCAATATTACTATTGAGGTACCGTATAAATTCAACGAAGGACTCTGTCCCACCTCTCCAAAACACCAGGATATCATCTATATATCTGCCCCAGAAAATAATCCTGGGGCACCAGACATCATCCTCATCTCAAAACACAAAAGTGTCCTCCCACCAGCCCAGGAGCAAATTAGCATATGTGGGGGCACACGGGCTCCCCATTGCTGTGCCCCTGAGCTGGTGGTAGAATTTCCCATTAAAGAGAAAAAAATTGTGCTGCAAAACAAAACTCAATAACTTAGTCAGGAAATCATTGTGTGGACCCAAATGGACCCACCTACTACTCAGAAAGAACTTTACAGCCCTCATGCCATCTTGATGCCTAATACTGCTGTACAGCGCCTCAACGTCAATTGAGGCAATGATTGTATCTGGATCAATTATAATACCCTCCAGTTTAGTAAGGAGGTCTCCCGTGTCCCTGATATACGAGGGTAAGGCCGTCACAAACGGGCGTAATACTTTGTCCAGATAAATGCTACAGTTTTGTGCAAGAGCACCCACCCCTGACACAATAGGGCGTCCCTTAAATGGGGTGACACCCTTGTGCACCTTTGGTAGTGCATAGAACGTAGCTGTCGTTGGACATTTAGGCAACAGAAAATCAAATTCACTTTTGGAGATCAATTTTTGTTGTAAAGCTAATGTTACAATACCTGAGAGTTCCAACAAAAATTCCTCAGTCGGATCACACCTGAGAACCTCATATGAGTCCTTATCTGAGACTATAGCAGAGCACATATCCACATATCCACCACAGTCCATCACGACGATGTTACCGCCCTTGTCAGAGGGCTTAATCACAATAGAGTGATTATTTTTCAGACCTTCAAGCGCCCTCCTTTCCACAAGGGAGAGATTGGGACAGGCAGAATCAAGGGATGGATCAATCTTGTTCAACTCCTCAGTGACCAATTTTTGAAAAATTTCAATACTCCCATAATCACCGGGGGGGGGGGGCATCTTTTTACTAGTAAGTTTGAGTTCTGAAAAGGGGCCCTCACCCGGTTGCCTAGACCCCTCCTCAGCCAAGCTTTCAAGTGTCTCCAAATCAGCCAGGTCACTTAGTGAAATGCCCAATTGTGCATCATTTTTTTGAAAAAAACGCTTCCACTTTAGTTTTCTGGTAAACAAATTCAAGTCCTTGATCCAATTAAATGGGTCAAATCTAGTAGTTGGGACAAAACTCAAACCTAACGAAAGAACCCTATTCTCAATAGGTGACAATACATACGAGGACAGGTTCATAATACGATAATTATCAACAGTCTCTATCTTGGTCTCAGATAGTACGGGAGGGTCCCTCGATCCTCTAAAAAAGAGGATGAGGAAGAGGCAGAGGTATAACCCCTTTCTGTACTGCGAGTCTGCCATCTCCGACCCCTTTTTCCCCGACCCCTTGATCTAGGTTGTTGCCGAGACAAAAACACTCTTGGGGCTGAATCCACGTCAGAGAACTTAATATCTGACGATGATACCTCAGTATTAGTGTTGAGCATTCCGATACCGCAAGTATCGGGTATCGGCCGATACTTAGCGGTATCGGAATTCCGATACCGAGATCCGATACTTGCCGCGTATCGGATACCGGAATCGGAAGTTCCCAGGATTCAAACTGCACAAATTTGCACGAAATCAGCCAATGAGAATGATTCCAAGTGTGGGCACATCCTGTTCAGCATGGAGGGCCTGAAACTACTGGCAAGGCTGAAATGATGTCATGATGCAGTTTAAAAGTCGCTGGCGCCATTTTGCGTTCACTCTGCTGTGAATTCAGTTAGTGACAGGACGCTGTTTGCTGACTGAGGGCCAGTTTAAAGATAGCGATTTGCTTCTTTGTGCTTTTCAAAGGCTAATTTAGCAACCGCTGTGTTCACCTACTAATCACCTTGCTTTTGCCTTGTAGCGCTGTTTTCACAGCGATCTGCAAGGTCTGTGTGTGTGTGTGTGAGTGCAGCCCACTCTCTAGTCTGTGTGCAGCCATAGGCCATCCATAGCTGGTTGTATTCAGTTCAGGGAGGGTGGTTCATTGCCTCATACTGTTCTTTTTTTTTTTTTTTTTCAAGTAGTGTAGTCTGCTGCTCATTTTTTCAAAAAAATCCTATTAGTGTCTTTCCACCCGTCTCCAGCTAACTTGTGGAAAAACACTACATAGGATAACGTAGAGGAGGGTTTTTGGGCCTTGCAGCGCCGTTTACGGCTGTCTGCACGGTCTCCGTGTGACTGCAGCTCGCCCTGTAGTCTGTGAGCAGCCATAGCCTGGTTGTCTCCAGCTCAGGGTTCTTCACTGCGTCATACCGTAAAATCAATTTTCCTTTTGTTTTAAGTAGTGCAGGCTGCTGCACATTTTTTCAGAAAATTCCTATTAGTGTCTTTCCACCCGTCTCCAGCTAACTTGTGGAAAAACACTGCATAGGATAACGTAGAGGAGGGTTTTTGGGCCTTGCAGCGCCGTTTACGGCTGTCTGCACGGTCTCAGTGTGACTGCAGCTCGCCCTGTAGTCTGTGAGCAGCCATAGCCTGGTTGTCTCCAGCTCAGGGTTCTTCACTGCGTCATACCATAAAATCAATTTTCCTTTTGTTTTAAGTAGTGCAGGCTGCTGCACATTTTTTCAAAAAATTCCTATTAGTGTCTTTCCACCCGTCTCCAGCTAACTTGTGGAAAAACACTACATAGGATAACGTAGAGGAGGGTTTTTGGGCCTTGCAGCGCCGTTTACGGCTGTCTGCACGGTCTCCGTGTGACTGCAGCTCGCCCTGTAGTCTGTGAGCAGCCATAGCCTGGTTGTCTCCAGCTCAGGGTTCTTCACTGCGTCATACCGTAAAATCAATTTTCCTTTTGTTTTAAGTAGTGCAGGCTGCTGCACATTTTTTCAAAAAATTCCTATTAGTGTCTTTCCACCCGTCTCCAGCTAACTTGTGGAAAAACACTACATAGGATAACGTAGAGGAGGGTTTTTGGGCCTTGCAGCGCCGTTTACGGCTGTCTGCACGGTCTCCGTGTGACTGCAGCTCTCTCTGTTGTCAGTTCAGCCCCCCAAAAATAAATAAATAATAAAGTTCACCAAACACACCACTTTACATTTGTGTAGGCCACATTAGCTCATATTAAAGTCTAGTCCACACTTTAGAAAATTAGTGTTTCTTATACCTGTTAGGAGCTGTTCAGGAATAAGCACACAAAGCCGTTAGTACTTTTCTGCTTATCTTTATCAGTCAACCAAGATGAAGAAGGCAGTGAGTAAGGCACGTGGGCATGGGCGCGGAGCAGGGAGAGGACGTGGGGATTCTGTGCCTGCTGCGGGCACCGGTGACTCACCAGCACCCAGTTTCACCAGGGAACAGTCCTTCATGCGCAGCTTTGTCGTAGAGCGCCGTACACCGCTGCTGTGTGAAGAACAAATTGAAGCCGTTGTCGGATGGATGGCAGCTAACGCATCGACTTCAATTAGTGCCACATCCTCTCAGACACAGAGCACTGGAGAGCAGCCATCTGTCTCTTCACCACCTGCCAAATTGCCCAGGCAGACAGAGAGCCCAGGACAGGAGCCGTCTCTACTTCTGTTCTCTGAATCTCTTGGCTTGGAAACAGGGGGCCAGCCAAGCAGCATTGGAGAAATGGAAGAAGAGGCAGGGTGCAGTGATGCCCAACAGCTTTTTCTCTCTTCCTCTGAAGAGGCAGGTGGGCCAGTGCCTCCGGTCACCACATCGCAGGCCGCATCCGCTGATGATGACACTCAGGTGCCACTTTCTGGTGCGTGCTCTGCTGCTGAGACTACTCAGGAGGAGCAGTTGGTGGCAGAGGGTAGTGTAGATGATGAGGTCCTTGACCCATCGTGGCGTGAGGGACAGGAAGGTGGTGGGAGCAGCTCCGAGGAAGAGATTCCTAGAACGGGCCAAAGAGGTAGAGGGAGGGGGAAGACTGCACAGCCTGTAGCCTCCACTTTGGCACCCGTTAGGAGCATGTCTGTTCCAAAAGCCAAAAAGGGCGCTCCCAAGACTTGCAGTGTCTGGCCCTTTTTTGACACAGTTGTAGAGCGCCCCCACACCACCGCAGGGCCGAGGGGTACCCGGAGCCGGGCCTCTGAGTCTCTGCTCTGGGGTTGTCACGGTGGCTAGACCCGGTCCGTGGCCCTGTCTGTCATTGGGGGACGTCCGGTGCAATAAGTGGTGGTGTAGCAGTGCAGTTGTGGGGTGCAGGTCGTGGTAAATAACGAGGACACCAGGTTGCAGTCTCTTTACCTCTTTACTGAAGATCTCTGAGTCCTCAGTCCAGAATACGGTTTACCAGGCTGCGCAAGTCCGGCCGGTCCAATGGCACCTCCAGAGTTCTCTTCACAGGTGGAAATCTGTGCCTTCCTGCTTGCGCTATGTGTTGTGGTCCTTCCCTGCTGTGCTTACGGAAAGTCCCCACAACTGTTGTGTCTGTGTCTTAAGTTCCCTCACAACTCGACTAGATGATGTTCTGCTAATCCTCCGTCCCTCCCTGAGGTTCGGGTAGGAACGGCACCCGTTTGACGGGTAGGCTCGGAGCTCTTCCGGGACCCTAGAGACGCCCCTCTCCACAAGTTGCCCCCCAAGACTTCATATTTGATTTGAGTTAGACAGCCCGCCTGAGACTGACTGTCCTGCCGCTGTTTAGAGTATTGCTTGAAGCTGTATGTTATAATACTCTCTCGGCGTTCCGGCCACCGGTTGTGCGCCTCAGTAGGATGTTGCCTCGGTCTTACAGCACGACTCCTACTGGTATTCTCCTATTGCGATGATCTCGTTTCTCACTCAGCACAATCTATTTCGCTTCTGATCCCTCCTTGGGCACCGCCGCTATCCTGAGCAGGCACGGTCCCGTTACGTTGCCAAGCCTCTGTCAGGATCCCACCCCTGACAGAGACCATACTGTATCTTCCCCCCCACAACACCCTCTGCCACAAGGTGTTGCCTGGTTCCAACCCAGTCAGCTTCTAATCTAACTTCCTGCCTGACCCCCAGTTTACCCACTATGGTGGGGAGTGGCCTAGTGAATAGAACCCTTAGCTCCCCCCGGAGGCCCGGCTGTGAAATGCATTGGTGTCTGTGATACCTGGTCAGATGAACTCCTTCAGTGCCATCAGACGTACCATAGCTCCCCATAGTGGCGGAGCCACAGTACTGCAACGACCAGGACTCTGGGGCGCTGCACTCCCCCCTGGTTAAACACAGTACTCCGGGACTGGGAAGAAAACAACAATACAGGTTAGCAAAAAGACATACAATTTTTGTTGAGTGCAAATAACAATAAGTATACTTGAACAGAGCTTCCCTTTATGGGAGGTGAGGACACTTGAACGTTACAAAACATGGTTAAACATTAAACATTATAAATTACAGGCTATAAATAACTCCTGTTACCCAACCGGGCATTCTACTTAGTATAAATTCTAGAGCAATAATTTAACATCGCCCTTAAGGACGTACACTCGGCATCCATTAAAGACCTTCTTATAATCACATTATAAGGCAAATTTAACTTTACATTCTCCTTCTTTAATCTGCAGGACCGCCTGTCCTATCGGTGCCAGACCTACTGCCTCTCCTTTCTTACAGGACCGCTCCTTTCAGCCCGAGCCTTCTGTCTTTTCAACTACTATACATGGTATAGAACATAACACACTTTCGGGTTTGAGAACACTGAGCCATCTACATATGGCTCCTAAGAGGACCTACCACCTAACCCCTACGGGTTCACTCTCTGTCCCCGGTATCACATTATTAACTCTTCTTCTTACAATAACTAACTTCTTATGGAGGACTCAGGGTCTACCTTCTATCCCCCCTTTTCTATCAACATTATTAAATATCGAACTTCCATCTTTACTCTTCTTACTACCGACTATGCAGGACACTGTGTCTACCCCCACGGGCCTACTGCATCTTTCTTCTAGCTCTCATTCTTTCTTCTAAAGGACATTATCAACATTTCTTTGTCTTACAGCCAACTAGTTCAATACAAGTAACTTCAACATATAAGCATTATCATCACATTACTGTTCTAAAACAGTATCACTCATAAGTACACAGTTGAGCATCCCCTTTAAGAGAGGATCGAGTCTTTATGAGGTAGCGTATCTCCTCAGGCTACCAGTCCTTACTCAGCAAAGGCTCCGGTATGGTATCTTCGCAAAGAGTCCTTTTTGAAGTAAAACCAGTAGGGAGCGCCTTTAATAAGGTGCAAACTATATACAAGAAGTTTGTATCATGCACTGTTCATGATTGCGGCAGTTTTTAAAACTTGTGCAAAACTCAGAGAAAATAAACAAAACAACAATAGGGATCCCGGGTCAACAAAGGGATCCCTTTAAAAAGTTAACCCTGAACGGGTTTAGCAGCAAAACAGGAAACAGTAACTATATACATACTCATGGTATCGAGGTTTATTCTCATAGTAGATCACAAGACATCAGCCGAAAGTGGACCCCTTCTGACTGCGCAGGCTTCAATCCTTGCTCCACGGCTGATGTCGCACCAGTGTCACTGGTGGATTTCCTTGGTGCGGTCAGACCACCTGATGTCTGAACCTGAAGGCGGACCCTAGCCGCCAGTTCAGTCGCTGCAATGAGACGTACGGCGGCAACATTGGTAAGATCTGTCACGTCCGGTTCCATCATGGTTGAAGCAACAGATGACACTCTTCCAAGTTCACAGCGGCGAACGTTCAGGGCGTACCATCCGTATGCATTCCGATGACGGGTGTAGGTCACTTGATCCCCCTTTTGCAACAGGTCACCATCTCGGCTGCAGCAGGGAGTCTTCACGTTGCAGCTGGTAACGAAGACGTCAGTTGGTAGCCCCGGTTCCTGTATGGAGCCCCACCCCCTCTTCGGGTGGAAGGCTAACACTGTTCCCTGCTTTACCACGTCTCCCCTACCGCGCGCAAGAGGCGGTGGTTGTACTCTCGGTGGGTCAGTTAATTCTGCCTCCTTTTGTCTTTTCCAATGTAGAATCAAACACTGTTTGTATTGTTCCCAGGTAAGCACAGCAAGGGTGGAACCTTCCTCCCGAGCTCCATCCGGCCCGATCCGGGGGGTGTCCCACTGGAGAATCACCCCGTCCGGGCCCACGTCTACGGGTTCCCCCATCCGGGTCGGCAGCGGTGGTACCAGCTTCCCCATTGCGTCGGGGGGCAACACCACTAGCTCTGCCGAGAGGAGGCGGCTCTTACTGCGATGAGGATCGGTCACGAGAGCGGGACCGGGCAGGGGAGCAGGGGCGCCGTCCATACCTGCGCCTGATGTAGTTCCACCGATGTCGATCCAGTCCGTTGACAAGGACGCTGGAGTCGGCTGCAGCCCGGACCGTGGCTCCTCCAATGCGGTCTCCGGAGGCGGCTCCGCCTTCCGCGACTCCTCCTCCATTGGCTCCGAGGTCGGAATGGGTAGGTTCAGCTCCGCTGCCGGTTCCAAGGACTTCGGGTCCTCCCGCTGCAGTGGACGTGGGTCTGTCTCTGATGAATGAGGGCAAGCCGGGACCGTTCCTCCCTCGTTCTGGCACTTGCTGTTCATCGTCAGGGTCCGATAATCGGTGACAGTGCATGTATCGGACTCCGCCATTTCTCCAGGGCCGAGCTTCTCCGTAACCTGCTTCCCGCCGTTCCAGATCAGGGGGTGGTCCTCTGCTTCGTGGCAGGTCACCGCTTTGCAGCAAGAGGTGCAGGGGGCAGTTGCCGCTTCTGGTGCCACTTTGGTAGTCTCCTCCCATGGCACGCCCTCCTTCTCCTTTGGCGCAGCAATGGCGGCGACTTTTGGCGGGAACTTTTGGCGGCAAATAGCAGCACACAGTTCTTGCAATAAAGTACAGTCCAAGCACAACAAATCACAGTTCCAAGGCACACATGACCCGATTCTTCAGGCTTAAGTAGATCCTGTTCGTGACGCCAAGTTAGAGCGCCCCCACACCGCCGCAGGGCCGAGGGGTACCCGGAGCCGGGCCTCTGAGTCTCTGCTCTGGGGTTGTCACGGTGGCTAGACCCGGTCCGTGGCCCTGTCTGTCAGTGGGGGACGTCCGGTGCAATAAGTGGTGGTGTAGCAGTGCAGTTGTGGGGTGCAGGTCGCGGTAAATAACGAGGACACCAGGTTGCAGTCTCTTTACCTCTTTACTGAATATCTCTGAGTCCTCAGTCCAGAATACGGTTTACCAGGCTGCGCAAGTCCGGCCGGTCCAATGGCACCTCCAGAGTTCTCTTCACAGGTGGAAATCTGTGCCTTCCTGCTTGCGCTATGTGTTGTGGTCCTTCCCTGCTGTGCTTACGGAAAGTCCCCACAACTGTTGTGTCTGTGTCTTAAGTTCCCTCACAACTCGACTAGATGATGTTCTGCTAATCCTCCGTCCCTCCCTGAGGTTCAGGTAGGAACGGCACCCGTTTGATGGGTAGGCTCGGAGCTCTTCCGGGACCCTAGAGACGCCCCTCTCCACAAGTTGCCCCCCAAGACTTCATAGGTGATTTGAGTTAGACAGCCCGCCTGAGACTGACTGTCCTACCGCTGTTTAGAGTATTGCTTGAAGCTGTATGTTATAATACTCTCTCGGCGTTCCGGCCACCGGTTGTGCGCCTCAGTAGGATGTTGCCTCGGTCTTACAGCACGACTCCTACTGGTATTCTCCTATTGCGATGATCTCGTTTCTCACTCAGCACAATCTATTTCACTTCTGATCCCTCCTTGGGCACCGCCGCTATCCTGAGCAGGCACGGTCCCGTTACGTTCGTTCAAGTTGCCAAGCCTCTGTCAGGATCCCACCCCTGACAGAGACCCTACTGTATCTTCCCCCCCACAACACCCTCTGCCACAAGGTGTTGCCTGGTTCCAACCCAGTCAGCTTCTAATCTAACTTCCTGCCTGACCCCCAGTTTACCCACTATGGTGGGGAGTGGCCTAGTGAATAGAACCCTTAGCTCCCCCCGGAGGCCCGGCTGTGAAATGCATTGGTGTCTGTGATACTTGGTCAGATGAACTCCTTCAGTGCCATCAGACGTACCATAGCTCCCCATAGTGGCGGAGCCACAGTACTGCAACGACCAGGACTCTGGGGCGCTGCACTTGCAGATGACATTTGCTATGTCAAATGCAAGGTGTGTCATCACAAAGTCAAAAGAGGTCGAAATGTCAGCAACCTCAATACCTCCAACATGTGGAAACATGTGCGCAACAGGCACGCGGCAGAGTTAGAAAAACACACTGAAGAGCTAGGCCAACCAACAGCGGCAGCTACCACCTCTTCAGCTCGTGTTGCCTCTTCCTCCAGCTCACACGCAGCTGGTTCGGCTTCCTCCCAGGATCGCCGTGGAAGAACCTCTGGCCCTGTTGTCCAGAGACCCGCTGTAATTCCACCCGCAGCACCACTTTCCCAGTCATCCACACACTCCCAGCCCAGTCTACAGCCATCGGTAGTACAGGTGTAGGGGACAGGGACCTGGTGAGCTGTGCAGACGGGTGGAACCATTGTTGCCGGGAGTCGGGGTTCCGGGGGACGGATTTGAGGGGTGGATGGGAAGCCAGGCTCATGTGACAGGAGGCAGAGTGACGCAGGGAGAGGAGAGGATAAAAAGCAAAACGCGCGAAAGCAGGGGCAGAGAAGCGCGGGAAATCTCTGAGGAGAGGAAACTGCAGCGCAGTTGCTGTGAGTGTGCAGGCCGCAGTGAGACTTGCAGGAAGCAGGGGGAAAACGTGCAACAGACACTGCGGGCAATTACTGGAGCCCCCAAAAAGAGACGCATTCGTCGTCAGCGACCCCCCAGGCATAGGGGTAGTGCTGACCAGCTCAGGGACAGTATTACCGCGCTCCCTGAGAACACCTTGCCAGAGAGTGCTACAGACTCGCATGGTTTCGTCTCAGCTGTGACTGATACTGATTATTCTCCTAATCCTCCTCAAAAAGACTCTTCTCTGGACTGGGAGGCTGTTACCTCGGATCAACGTCCGCCTGCAGGAGGGAACGCAGCACCGCAAAAGACATTCTGGACTCGACTCTACGCCTGGGCCCGTCGCCAGAAGACACCTCCTTCCTCCGCCATCAGGACTACGGCGTTGTCGGAGCCTCCCCGTCAGGACTACATCGCTGAACCAGCACTGATAAGTGACCGTTGTTGACTTTATCTTAGTAGGGCATCACTAGTGAGGCGCTGCCGCGTTCTACGGGTATAGTTCAGGGCGGCCATATAATAATTGGGATTTACTGCGAGATTGTGTTCTTGTATATAAGTTCCCTGCGTGGAAAACGTTTGTTATCTTTTTGGTTGGAAGTTAAAAAGAAAGTTAAAAACGCTATTTGCTTTCTGGCTCCTATTTGTCCCTGCATCCTTCTTTACCTGCGGTCTCTACATTTGGCGTAGTCGGCAGGATGCAGGATCCAAAGAAGGAGCCAGAAGATACGGAGGATGGGGCTGGGCCTAGAGCTTCTCTCTCATTGGGGGCCATGTTAAACAATTTGCCCAAGTTTAATGGGAGCAACATGTTGTTGTGGAGCTGGACTGAAAGGATGAGGGGGCTGTTGAGAATGCATCCTATGACCCCAGCCATGGAAGCAGAGGTGGCCATTATGGCCTTAGACGGAGAGGCTCGGGATTCAGTGATGTTGAGACCCCCCACAGAGCGGAATACTTTTACTGGGGTGTTACATGTGTTAGGGGAGACCACACAAGAGACACTCAATCAGTGGGGGACCAGTACACCTCAAGGCTCCGTGTTCAGACAGTTAGTGAGGGAAGTCCGTGTGCAAGAGACCTTTCAGGAGGGAGACATACTAGGGAAAGTAATCACCTCCCCGACAGCAGAAGTGACGTTTCCCCCAGGACAGACTGTTATATCCCTGCCCATCCGAGCTCGCATCCCTCTGGAAGGAGTGCAAGTGCAGGTTGAGCCCACCTTTACGTCCCCTTTGCCCACAGGACTGCTGGTGGCCCGATCTCTGGCTACTGTTAAAAATGGGGCCGTACCAGTGCGATGTGTGAATGTGGACGAACACGATGTCGTGCTACGGGTCCGAAGTGAGATGGCCAAAGTGTTACGACCGTTAGAAGTGATGCCTCCTCCAGATACTTTACAGTTAAAGGTGGATTCCCCTGATCCCTGGATGGTCAGTGTCCGGTCTACACAGGATCCTGAGCTGATAGCGTTACGAAAAGGTCAAATTATTCTGGAACATATGCGAGCAGAATTACCGGGTCTGGATCCATCACAAGTCTCGCGAGTGCAGCGGCTCCTTGGACACTATGCTGAAGTGTTTGCGCAACATGAAGATGATTTTGGCTGTACCACGGCCATCGAACATGGAATTCCGACCGGAGATACAGTGCCCATCAGGGAGCGGTACAGACAGATTCCCCCGCAGATGTACCAGGAAGTAAAGACGTTGTTAGGCCAGATGCTACAAAAGGGAGTGATCCGCGAGAGTCAGAGCCCGTGGGCTGCCCCGATCGTGCTGGTGCGGAAAAAGGACGGCACGCTCCGGTTCTGTGTGGACTATCGTAAGCTAAATGCATGCACCGTCCGAGACTCTTATCCACTTCCCCGTATCGAGGAGTCTCTCTCCGTGCTGGGTCGGGCCAAATATTTTTCCACCTTAGACCTAGCCAGCGGATACTGGCAGGTCCCGATGACAGAAGCAGATCGTCCTAAGACAGCGTTCATCCTTCCCATGGGACTATTTGAGTTCAATCGAATGCCGTTTGGGCTGGCCAACGCTCCAGGCACCTTCCAACGATTAATGGAGCGGTGTCTGGGGGATTTGAACTTCGAGGCCACTCTCATTTATCTGGATGACATCATCATCTACGCCCCAACATTCGAGGAACATCTGTGCCGACTGGAACAGGTACTAGACCGGTTGCTGAAATACGGGCTTAAGGTGAAGCCCCAGAAGTGTCACTTGTTCCGGGAACAGATCGAGTACCTGGGGCATGTGGTGTCCGCCGAAGGAGTCCGGCCATCGCAGGAGAAGATTGCTGCAATCCAGGAGTGGCCCACACCGGAGACCGCTAAAGATGTACGGGCGTTCTTGGGCCTCGCTGGGTACTACCGGCGCTTCGTGAAGAATTTTGCTCGCCGTTCTCACAATCTACAAGTCCTGCTGAAAGGAAGCTCCCCCAAGGAACGGGGAAAGAAGATACAATGGCAGGAGCCACAAGAAGCAGCGTTCCGGGACTTGAAGACAGCTCTCATGGAGCCGCCGGTGTTGGCTTATGCGGACTTTTCACAACCGTTCATCCTACACACCGACGGCAGCTCTCAGGGATTGGGGGCTGTGTTGTCTCAGGTTCAGGATGGGCGGGAGAGAGTGATCGCCTATGCGAGTCGGTCTCTTCATGACTCTGAGTTGAACCCAGACAATTACAGTTCTTTCAAGGTGGAGCTGCTGGCCGTGGTGTGGGCTATGACGGAGCGGTTCGCTGAGTACCTGGCCGGTTCCGAGGTGCTGATACGCACGGATAACAACCCATTGGCACATCTGGAAAATGCAAAATTGGGTGCCCTAGAACAGCGCTGGGTAGCCCGGATGGCCAAGTACAGATACCGTATCCTTTACAAGCGAGGAGCGGAGAATGTTCATGCTGACGCATTATCTCGTCTGCGGAAAAATCCCCCAAGAACTAACCGAGATGAGGAGCTGGAGGGAGAAGAAATCCCCTACGCCATCGGGGGCGTTGCTCAGACGGCTGTGAGCCGGGAACAGACCGGGAACGGAACGGCTGCAGGACTGTTGGTTCAGAGTCGGGACGAATGGATACGGCTACAACAGGAAGACCAGGAACTAGCTCCATTGCGACAGTGGATAACGAATGGTCTATTGCCCATGAGAACCCCTGGACAAATTCTCCCGTCAGATCTGAACCTTCTTCTGCGGCAGTGGGAGCGCCTAACTCTTCAGGACGGGCTCTTATGCCACTTAACCATGGCTCTGGCAGATTCTGAGCCGACCTGGCAGATGGTCTTACCAGGGCCTGTGGTGGCCGCAGTTGCTAAAGAAGCTCATGAGTCTGGGGCACACTTCGGAGTGAAGAGGACGTTTAAGTGGCTGCAAACTCGGTTCTATCATCCTCGGCTGCTTGCGGAAGTACAAACTGCCTGTAGACAATGTCGACAATGTGAGCTAACCAAGTCACCGGAGGAAAGGGCGCCTGTGCAGAGCATCACGACGTCTGCCCCTTTTGAAGTATTAATGATAGACTACATTACCATTGGAGCAGCGCATCAAGGCTACGAACACTGCCTCGTTATGGTAGATCATTTTTCAAAATTCGCGGTAGTCATCCCTACCCGTGATCAGACAGCTGAGTCGGCGGCGAGCGCTATCTGTAAGAACTTTATTCAAGTTTACGGCTGTCCGAGGCGAATACATTCGGATCAAGGCGCCTGTTTCTTGGGCAAGGTCATGGAAGAGCTGCATCGCCTCTACGGCATTGATAAGTCACGCACCACACCGTATCATCCCCAGGGAAATGGGGCTTGTGAGCGGTTTAACCGGACTTTGCTTCAAATGCTGCGTGCGCTAGAACAAGATCAGAAGGCCCGCTGGCCGGAGTACGTGTCTGACCTAGTGTGGGTCTACAACAATAGAGTTCATCAAGTCACAGGACGCACCCCGTATGAAGTGGTCTTTGGGCGCCCAGGAAAAGGCATGACAGATCTGGAACTGTCTTCGGAGGAAGAAGGCCCCCGAACAGGGATGGCTTCGTGGGTGCGTGATCATCGGCATCGGCTGCAGACCTTACACCGACTGGTACACACTCGAATTCGGGAAGTGGAGCATCGGAGCACCCCTACAGCAAAACCCCCAGAGTTCCGGCCAGGTGATCGAGTACTCGTTCGAGAGCAAAGACCGCAAAACAAGTTAGACCATCGTTGGGAAAAAACACCCTATCGGGTGCTTCGCCGTATAGACCCGCATGGACCTGTATATGAAGTGCAGTCTGAGGCCCTCGGAAGTACAGGTACTCGCATTCTTCATCGCAACATGCTCCGGTTGTGTCGCTCTGTTGACTCGGACACCCCGGAATCCGCAATCAGGGAAGAGCCACCTACGACTGAGTCCCCCAACAACCATTGGTGGGATGAAGAAGATGATGAAGAAGAAGAACGGCGTCAAAATACTCCCCCTATCTCGACTACTACACTACCCCTGACCAGTCACCCTTCCGCTGACGACATTCCCCCAACACCCCCTACACAAGGACCCGAGCCACGACGTTCTGAACGTTCTACTGCCGGTAGACCCCCAACTCGCTACAGTCCTGACTTACACACTAGACAGACCCAAGTGTGGAACAATCCGTCAGGTGGGCGACCTGTCAGTGCGAAGGCCTCGCCCAGGGACTGGCGAGCATACAGGGTGGGGGAATGTAGGGGACAGGGACCTGGTGAGCTGTGCAGACGGGTGGAACCATTGTTGCCGGGAGTCGGGGTTCCGGGGGACGGATTTGAGGGGTGGATGGGAAGCCAGGCTCATGTGACAGGAGGCAGAGTGACGCAGGGAGAGGAGAGGATAAAAAGCAAAACGCGCGAAAGCAGGGGCAGAGAAGCGCGGGAAATCTCTGAGGAGAGGAAACTGCAGCGCAGTTGCTGTGAGTGTGCAGGCCGCAGTGAGACTTGCAGGAAGCAGGGGGAAAACGTGCAACAGACACTGCGGGCAATTACTGGAGCCCCCAAAAAGAGACGCATTCGTCGTCAGCGACCCCCCAGGCATAGGGGTAGTGCTGACCAGCTCAGGGACAGTATTACCGCGCTCCCTGAGAACACCTTGCCAGAGAGTGCTACAGACTCGCATGGTTTCGTCTCAGCTGTGACTGATACTGATTATTCTCCTAATCCTCCTCAAAAAGACTCTTCTCTGGACTGGGAGGCTGTTACCTCGGATCAACGTCCGCCTGCAGGAGGGAACGCAGCACCGCAAAAGACATTCTGGACTCGACTCTACGCCTGGGCCCGTCGCCAGAAGACACCTCCTTCCTCCGCCATCAGGACTACGGCGTTGTCGGAGCCTCCCCGTCAGGACTACATCGCTGAACCAGCACTGATAAGTGACCGTTGTTGACTTTATCTTAGTAGGGCGTCACTAGTGAGGCGCTGCCGCGTTCTACGGGTATAGTTCAGGGCGGCCATATAATAATTGGGATTTACTGCGAGATTGTGTTCTTGTATATAAGTTCCCTGCGTGGAAAACGTTTGTTATCTTTTTGGTTGGAAGTTAAAAAGAAAGTTAAAAACGCTATTTGCTTTCTGGCTCCTATTTGTCCCTGCATCCTTCTTTACCTGCGGTCTCTACACAGGCATGGGAGAAAAGGCGGCCTTTCTCGTCAAACCACCCACGAGCACAGGCTCTGACTGCAGGCATTGCCAAACTTCTGTCACTGGAAATGCTGTCATTCAGGCTGGTGGAGACTGACAGCTTCCGTGACTTGATGTCATTGGCAGTCCCACAGTACAATGTGCCCAGCCGCTTTTACTTCAGCAGGCAAGCTGTCCCTGCCCTGCACAAGCATGTGGAGGGACACATAAAACACGAGCTACTGAATACCACCGATGCGTGGACCAGTCAACATGGACAGGGGCGAAACCTTTCCCTAACTGCCCATTGGGTTAATGTCGTTGAGCCGGGTACAGATCGTGCGAGTGGCGCAGGACGTGTCCTGCCCACTCCAAGGATTGCAGGAATCCATTCTGTATGCATTGACTCCTCCTCTTACACCAGTTCCTCAGAATCATCGCTGCAGGAGCCGTCACAGTCCACCTCCACATGGACCCGTGATGAACGTTTACCTGTTACGACCGACATGAGCACAGCCGTGGCCAAACGTCAACAGGCCGTCTTGAAATTAATTTCTTTGGGGAATCGAAGCCACACAGCGCAGGAGCTCTGGAATGCCATCAAGCAGGAGAGCGATGTGTGGTTTGTGCCAGCGAATCTCCAGCCAGGCATGGTAGTGTGTGATAATGGCCGAAATCTGGTGGCAGCTCTGGGCCTCGGCAACCTCACTCACATCCCATGTCTGGCACATGTGCTCAATTTGGTCGTGCAGAGTTTTTTGAGGGACTATCCGGATCTTGATGCACTGCTGCACAAGGTCCGCCTAGAGTGTGCTCACTTGCGGCGTTCCAGCACGGCAAAAGCGCGCATTGCGGCTCTGCAGCGCCGACACCACCTGCCGGAACATCGCATCATATGTGACCTACCTACCAGGTGGAATTCCACGTTACATATGTTGGAGCGGTTGTGTGAGCAGCAGCAAGCTGTAATGGAGTACCAGCTGCATCAGGCGCAAAGAAGTCGCACTCCGCGCCGTTCAGACTTCACAACCACAGAGTGGGCCACTATGAATGACGTCTGCCAGGTTTTGCGTCCCTTCGATTATTCCACGCGGATGGCGAGTGCAGATGATGCACTAGTCAGCATGACTGTCCCCCTTATCTGCCTGCTTGAAAAATCACTGCAAGTGCTAAGGGATGATGTTGTGGAAGAGGTGGAGGATGAGGATTCACCATTTCCATCATCTTCTGGACAGTCAGCGCCACGTGGTTCCTCACAAACGCGTAGGCAGGGGACAGTTTGTGAGGAGGATGAGGAGGAGTCAATGGAGGAGGAAGACATCCGTCCAGAGGAGGGAGTTACACAATTGTCCAGTACTCAGTGTGTACAGCGAGGGTGGGGTGATGACGAGCGGGCAGAGATCACGCCTCCAGCAGGGGACAGCGTTTCTTGGCCAGTTGGCAATCTGCAGCACATGGTGGATTACATGCTGCAGTGCCTGAGAAACGACCGCCGCATCGCCCACATTCTCAACATGTCTGATTATTGGGTGTTCACCCTCCTTGATCCTCGCTACCGGGACAACGTAGAAAGCCTCATCACACCGTTGAACCGGGAGCAAAAAATGCGGGAGTACCAAGACACACTGGTGAATTCCATCATCTTCTCCATTCCAAGTGAGAGAAGTGCTGCTAGTGCATTACAAAGCAGCTCAGTGCGTCCAGGCAGTGGTGGAGACAGAGCAGTTTGCAGAGCAGCGTGCAGAGCCGCGTGCAGAGCCGCGTGCAGAGCAGGGTGCAGCTGCGCTCCAGAAGAGAGAGAGAGAGCTCCCGGTCTGAGGACAAACAGAGAGAGAGACTGCCCAGAAAGACTGCCTCTTGTGAGTACATAAAAGCGTACTCGGCTGTGATTGGAGAGGGGCGCTTTGAGACCCATTTAGAGACTACTACACCCTAGTCCCCGCGGTATCAGTACAGAGACTTAACAGTGCAGAGCCCCTGTTTTCCCGGCACTGAGACAACAGTGCAGAGCCCTGATTTCCTGCTGTGCTGTAAAAGTTAAAGACTCAGAGCCTGTGCATATCACATTGACTCCCTAAACCCCAGGCAGCAGGCTCCCAGAGACTACTCTGCCCATGGACAACAGAGGGAAGACAAGTGCCGCTGTTTCTCGGCGCCTCCGTTGGAGAAGACGACCCTCCAAGCAAGTCCTCATCAGACTGATAAGTGTTCTTTTCTCAAGAAGTCCTGCTTAATTCTGTTACATTGTTTAACTCCCATATTTTTGCACTGTTTTATTGCTAGTTATTTTCCATTGCTTCCTCCCTGCGAGGAGAACCCTATTCCTGTTATTAAACCCCTCAACTGTTGGTCTGTCTGTTCCGTGGTGACATACTAAGTACCTGCCTGCTATTACATTTGGCGTAGTCGGCAGGATGTCACATGGTAGCGCGGACAAGGCAGACCAAGCAGCTGGGGAAGTTCCCAGGTCTAGCATTTCCCTGGGAGCCATGTTGAATAATTTGCCAAGGTTCACTGGGAACAATGTAATGTTGTGGAGTTGGACAGAGCGTATCCGGGGAATGATGCGGATGCACCCCATGACACCAGCCCTGGAGGCAGAAATTGCATTGATGGCCCTGGAGGGGGAGGCGCGGGATTCTGTCATGCATAGGTCCCCCCGGGAGAGAGATACCCTGAACAAAGTGCTGCGCATACTTGAGGAAACGCATGGGGACCCCACTGACGTAGGGGAACTCCGCATGCGACTGTTTCACCGGGTACAACGGGAGGGGGAGACCGTGACCCAATTCATGAACGCCCTACAGGAGCTTCACACTGCTATCAGACGAAAGGACGGTGTAGGGGTTGGGTCAGTTGATGTGGTGCTCAGAGATCAGCTAGTGACAGGACTGCGTGACGCAATGATGAAACAGGCACTGCGAGAGCGCATGCGAGTAAAGCCAGACATGACTTTCTCTGAGGTTGGCAGTGAGGCGCGTGTGCGAGAACAAGAACAGGGAGTGACGGGGCTGGTGGGAAGGGTGCAGAGCGGGGAGGTAACCGCCACCGCAGGCAATATTCCCCAGTGGGTGGAGGACCTGAGAATGGAGATTAGACAGGTCCGTGAAGAAATGGCGGCCTCCAGAAGAACTCCGGCAGAGGGGCCCGGCCCTCTAGTGCGAGACAGAGAAGCTGCCCCCCGAAGGGTGGGTGAAACTACCAGGAGGAGAAGCCCTCTTACATGCTACACTTGTGGAGAGGCAGGCCACATTGCTCGATGGTGTCCCCGGCGGAGCCGACCATCCCCGCATCCTCCTTTAAACTAGGTGGCTCTGAGCTTGAGGGGCGCCGCTCAGAGCGTGAAGAACAGAGGAGGAGGAGTAAAAGTCCCCACAGCCTTGTTTCCACGTGCCCTTTGGTCTGGGCAGAAATCAATGGAAGAGCAGTGCGATGCTTGATAGACACCGGTTCACAGGTGACCACCATGCCTGAGAGATATTTCCGCCATCACTTCACAGAGGCGCTACGGCCCGAATGGGGCCCTGTGATCAAACTTATGGCGGCCAATCACTTGCCCATCCCGGTCGCAGGGGTGGTATGGATGAACATAGAGGTCTGCGGAAAAGACCTCGGGAGGAGAGGAGTGGTACTGGTGGATGGAGAGGTAGCTAAAGACCATACCGTGACCCTGGGCATGAATGTTTTAAAAGACCTCGGAAGCCTTGTTTTCAACGAGTCCCCGGAACAGTTCCTACAACAATGGAGCGACCAAACCCCCCAGAGAAGGGTCTTCCAACAACTGATACGGACCGCCCAGGTCCGGGAAGCCTACAGCGACGGGAAGGAACTCGGCAAAGTCGTCGCCCCCGCCTCAGTCAATCAAGTGTTGCCCCCTGGGCAGACAGTGCTTCCCCTGCCTGTACGAGCTGGCTTCCCGCTGGAGGGGGTTGAAGTCCAAATTGAGCCCAGCAGAGCCGACCAGCTGCCGTCAGGAATAGTGGTCGCACGGTCCCTGGCTACCGTGCAGAATGGAACTGTCCTTGTGCGCTGCATCAATTTGGGGGGAGACGGATACAACTTTTCCCCCTAGAAGCGAAGTCGCTCAAGTCCTGGGCCTTCCAGACGAGTTGGTCCCCACTGAGGCGGTACAGCTGACAGCAAGGCCAGAAGATCCGTGGCTGGTGACCGTTAAAGCGGAGGCAGCTCCGGACCCCAGATTACTGCAAGAAGGGCGCCAGATACTGGAACGCATGAGGGCGGAGCTCTCGGAACTTACTCCGCAGCAGGTACCTCAGGTAGAAGCTGTATTGGGGAAATTTCAGGATGCGTTCGCCAAAGATGAAGATGACTTTGGGCGTACCACGGCCATCACCCACGAGATACCCACCGGGGATGCGGCACCAATCCGGGAACGGTACCGCCAAATACCCCCACAGATGTACCAAGAGGTGAAGGGAATGCTGTCACACATGCTGAAGAAGGGGGTTATACGTGAGAGTCAGAGCCCATGGGCAGCCCCTATAGTCTTGGTGAGAAAGAAAGATGGGTCCCTGCGGTTCTGTGTGGACTATCGGCGGCTCAACGCTTGCACAGTGTGGGACTCGTACCCACTGCCCAGGATAGAGGAGTCCCTGACGGCACTAGGGAATGCCAGATATTTCTCCACATTAGACTTGGCCAGCGGCTACTGGCAGGTGCCCATGTCTGAGCAAGACCGAGCCAAGACGGCTTTCATCCTTCCGATGGGACTGTATGAGTTCGACCGGATGCCCTTCGGCCTAGCAAACGCCCCAGGAACATTTCAACGACTCATGGAGAGATGTCTGGGAGACCTGAACTTTGAAGCCACTTTGATCTACTTGGATGATATCATCGTCTTTGCCCCCACCTTTGAGGAGCATCTGCAGAGACTAGAGCAAGTTCTGAGTCGGCTACAGAAGTATGGCTTGAAAGTGAAACCCCAGAAATGTCACCTCTTCCGCACCGAGATTGAATACTTGGGACACGTTGTCTCCGCTGAGGGGGTGAGGCCTTCCCAGGAGAAGATCGCTGCGGTACAAGAGTGGCCAACTCCAAAAACCGTGAAAGATGTGTGTGCATTCCTGGGACTCACGGGATACTTCAGACGCTTTGTAAAAGGCTTTACCCGCCTTGCTAATCCACTCCTGGAGTTGTTGAGGGGAGTGCCCTCTTGCGCCAAAAACAGGAACATACAGTGGGGGAAGCATCAGGAGGAGGCATTCTTGGCTTTGAAGAAGGCTTTGACGGAGGCCCCCATGCTGGCCTACGCTGACTTCACACAACCGTTCATCTTGCACACTGATGGGAGCCTGCAGGGCCTCGGGGCCGTACTGTCGCAGATGCAGGATGGGAAAGAGCGCGTCATCGCATACGCCAGTCGGTCTCTGCATGACTCAGAAAGGAATCCAGAAAACTACAGTTCATTCAAGCTGGAGTTGTTGGCGTTGGTGTGGGCAATGACTGAGAAGTTCGCGGAATATCTGGCTGGCTCAGAAGTTCATGTACGCACTGATAACAATCCGTTGGCCCACCTCGAGAATGCCAAGTTAGGCGCCCTAGAACAACGTTGGGTAGCCCGAATGGCCAAGTTCCGATACAGAATTTCGTATAAAAGAGGAGCTGAGAATGTACATGCGGATGCCCTCTCCCGAGTAAACTATCGCAAACCAGCACCCAGCCAGGATGAAGAACTGGAAGATGTAGAGGTTCCAGGTTTTGGAGAGACTGCCAGGACGGTGGCAGCGGCGCGGGAAATTGAACAGGAAGAGGCCTGTGTGAATTTGCTGGAGCAGCCCCGCGATGAGTGGGTCCGAGTGCAGCAGGAGGATCCGGAGCTAGCTCAGTTGAGAAGGTGGGTCGTGTCTGAACAAATGCCCAATCGACATGAGAGGAGGTCCATGTCACCTGAAGTACTGAAGATGCTACGCCAGTGGGAGAGGCTCGAGTTGCGGGATGGTATCCTGTACCGGAAGGTATTCCTGCAAACAGAACTCAGTCTTGTATGGCAGACGGTGATTCCCTTGTCCTTGATAGACCAGGTGGCTACGGAAGCACATGAGAAAGGAGCACACTTTGGGCCAGAAAAGACTTTCCAGTGGTTACAGCGCCTATTTTATCACCCCCACTTAAGGAACATTGTGGATAAAGTATGTCAGCAATGCAGAAGTTGTGAGCTGGTCAAACCACCAGAACAACGAGCTCCCACAGAGACGGTGAGGTCTTCTGGCCCCATGGACCTACTGGCAATAGATTACTTGACAATTGGACCAGCACACCAAGGCTACGAGCATTGTTTAGTGATGATAGACCACTTTACTAAATTTGCCGTAGTGACGCCCACGCGGGACCAGACTGCCGAGTCTGCTGCTCACGCAATCTGCAAACATTTCATTCAGGTGTATGGGTGTCCCAAGCGCATCCATTCTGATCAAGGGGCCTGCTTCCTCGGAAGAGTGATGGAAGTGCTTCACCAACTGTACAAAATAGATAAGTCCCAGACCACCCCTTATCATCCACAGGGGAATGGGGCTTGTGAAAGATTTAACCGCACTCTGATTCAAATGCTGAGGACCCTGGAGGAGGACCAGAAGGCGAAGTGGACTGAGTCCGTCCCTGAATTGGTGTGGGCGTATAACAATCGTAAACACAGCACCACCGGATTCACCCCCTACTCTCTGTTCTTTGGCCGACCCGGGAAGGGACTGGCAGAGCTGGCGCTGGAACCCGAGGAGGACTACCCACGGACGGGGGTGTACTCCTGGGTTCAAGAACATCGTCGTCGGCTGCGGACAATTCAACGTCTAGTGCAGAACCGGCTGCAAGAATTGGAGCATCCCCAAATAGCTCCTCAAAAGGGGACAGCCCTGCGGCCTGGAGACCGAGTCTTAGTGAGGGAAAAGCGCCCACACAACAAACTAGAGTACCGGTGGGAGAAGAGGCCGTACCGAGTGAAGCGGCGGCTCGGCAACGGGGGTCCCGTTTATGAGGTCCAGCCCGAAATGGAGGCAGGGACTCCCACCCGCACGCTGCACCGGAATATGTTGCGTCCATGTTTTTCTCGAGATCCTGAATCAGTCCAATTGGCTGCAGCACCCCCACCGGCTGCGCCAGTGATCAATGTAGATGTGGAAGACGAGGAAGACTCCGAATCTCCCCCAGTGAACCCAGAAACCGGGCTGGTGCCAGAATCTACCAACGTATCGGAGGAAGCCTCGACTCCTCCCACAGCGGCTGACACCACCGCCCCTGTATCGGAGGAAGCCTTGACTCCTCTCACAGCAGCTGACACCACCGCCCCTGCTGGTTTGAGACGCTCTGAACGTTCAACAGCTGGTGTACCCCCTGTTCGCTACAATCAGGACGAGTTCATCTGCAGCAGATTGTGCAAGGACTGGAAGATTGCCAACAGGAACTCCTGAAGATCTTGCCCGTGGAATGGCGAGCAGAAAGAGGGGGGGAATGTAAGGAGTTAAAAGCACAAGAAGAGTCTGGGGGCAGTTACCTTCTCGGCTCTGTGCCCGGAACTATTGAGCTGAGCTGCAGGTTCCCTAGGGGGAGACTGGTAGACTGGGACAGAAAGGAAGCAGCCAGAGAGCGGGAAAGGGACGCACGCAGGAGACAGAGCAGTTTGCAGAGCAGCGTGCAGAGCCGCGTGCAGAGCCGCGTGCAGAGCAGGGTGCAGCTGCGCTCCAGAAGAGAGAGAGAGAGAGCTCCCGGTCTGAGGACAAACAGAGAGAGAGACTGCCCAGAAAGACTGCCTCTTGTGAGTACATAAAAGCGGACTCGGCTGTGATTGGAGAGGGGCACTTTGAGACCCGTTTAGAGACTACTACACCCTAGTCCCCGCGGTATCGGTACAGAGAATTAACAGTACAGAGACTTAACAGTGCAGAGCCCCTGTTTTCCCGGCACTGAGACAACAGTGCAGAGCCCTGATTTCCTGCTGTGCTGTAAAAGTTAAAGACTCAGAGCCTGTGCATATCACATTGACTCCCTAAACCCCAGGCAGCAGGCTCCCAGAGACTACTCTGCCCACGGACAACAGAGGGAAGACAAGTGCCGCTGTTTCTCGGCGCCTCCGTTGGAGAAGACGACCCTCCAAGCAAGTCCTCATCAGACTGATAAGTGTTCTTTTCACAAGAAGTCCTGCTTAATTCTGTTACATTGTTTAACTCCCATATTTTTGCACTGTTTTATTGCTAGTTATTTTCCATTGCTTCCTCCCTGCGAGGAGAACCCTATTCCTGTTATTAAACCCCTCAACTGTTGGTCTGTCTGTTCCGTGGTGACATACTCAGTACCTGCCTGCTATTACATGTTCATCTTTCTACCACCTGAACTTAAATTCCTGGGCTCCAACACCGCCAGTTGAGGCTCAGAACTGCCGTCTGCACAGTCAAAACATACGACCCAGTGTTATTGGGTTTCAGTAACGTTAGCTGATCCCCAGCTGTGTAGCCGGCAATGTGTCCTGCGACCGCCACGCTGACACAACAACTGAAATGTAAGGGAACCTGTCCCCCCCCCCCCAAGGCGTTTGTTACTGAAAGAGCCACCTTGTGCAGCAGTAATGATGCACAAGGAAAAGGTAGCTATTTTTGTTTAGCTCCTTGCACACGCAGAACTTAACACTTATAAAATGTGTCCACTGATACCGTAAAACCGTCCTGGAGGTGGGACTTTCCTTCGTAATGTGACGCAGCACAGCCGTCATTCTTACCCCCCCGGCGCAGTGCGCCGGCTCCTCAGCGTTGTTTGATTCTGTCTCGAAGCCTGTGCTGTTATGTTATCCCTTGGCCAGGCACACTTAGTGCTGCCCCTCTTCTGACATCATTTGGTGTCAGGCTGGCTGCGCCTGTGCGGCCGTGCTGGCCGAGAGCCCGCCTCGCAGTGTCTTCTGATTTAATCCCACTGCGGGCCTGAGATCCATGGACATGCGCAGTGCATATCTCAACCTCTGCCTCTCACTCATCTCCCTACGCCTTCTTCAGACTGTGCGCCGTCAGCTGATCCCTAATAGCATGCCACGGCCGTGACGCCGCACAGTCTGAAGAAGCCGTAGGGAGGGGAGTGAGAGGCGAGGATATGCACTGCGCATGGCCACGGATCCCAGGCCCGCGGTGGGATTACATTAGACGACACTGCGAGGCGGGCTCTCGGCCAGCGCGGCCGCACAGGCGCAGCCAGCCTGACACCAAATGATGTCAGAAGATGGGCAGCGCTAAGTGTGCCTGGCCAAGGGATAAGATAACAGCGCAGGCTCCGTGACGGAATCAAACAACGCTGAGGACCCTGGGCACGGCGGTAAGGGGGTAGGAATGACAGCTGTGCTGCGTCATATTACGAAGGAATGTCCCACCTCCGGGACGGTCTCACGGTATCAGGGGACACATTTTATAAGTGTTTAGTTCTGTGTTTGCAAGGAGCATAATGAAAAGAGCCACCTTTTCCTTTTGCATCCTTTGTGCTGCACAAGCTGGCTCTTTCAGCTACAAACGCCTTGGAGGGGGGGTTAAAGGTTCCCTTTAGACTTTCTCCAATCAGGCTACGGCCTACACTGTGTTCCTCTGCTCCTCCTGCTGTCCCTGGGCTCCAACACCGCTAGTTGCCGTCCAGAAGTGCTGTCCGCACAGTCCCAACAGTCGCTCCTCTGTTATTGGGGTTCAGTAACGTCAGCTGTTCCCCAGCTGTGTGTGTGGCAATCCCTCCTATCTCCTCCACCTCCTCCTCCTGCTGCTGTCCCTGGGCTCCAACACCGCTAGTTGCTGTCCAGAAGTGCTGTCCGCACAGTCCCAACAGTCGCTCCTCTGTTATTGGGGTTCAGTAACGTCAGCTGTTCCCCAGCTGTGTGTGTGGCAATCCCTCCTATCTCCTCCACCTCCTCCTCCTTTTGCTGTCCCTGGGCTCCAACACCGCTAGTTGCCGTCCAGAAGTGCTGTCCGCACAGTCCCAACAGTCGCTCCTCTGTTATTGGGGTTCAGTAACATCAGCTGTTCCCCAGCTGTGTGTGTGGCAATCCCTCCTATCTCCTCCACCTCCTCCTCCTGCTGCTGTCCCTGGGCTCCAACACCGCTAGTTGCCATCCAGAAGTGCTGTCCGCACAGTCCCAACAGTCGCTCTTCTGTTATTGGGGTTCAGTAACGTCAGCTGTTCCCCAGCTGTGTGTGTGGCAATCCCTCCTATCTCCTCCACCTCCTCCTCCTGCTGCTGTCCCTGGGCTCCAACACTGCTAGTTGCCGTCCAGAAGTGCTGTCCGCACAGTCCCAACAGTCGCTCCTGTTATTGGGGTTCAGTAACGTCAGCTGTTCCCCAGCTGTGTGTGTGGCAATCCCTCCTATCTCCTCCACCTCCTCCTCCTGCTGCTGTCCCTGGGCTCCAACACCGCTAGTTGCCATCCAGAAGTGCTGTCCGCACAGTCCCAACAGTCGCTCCTCTGTTATTGGGGGTCAGTAACGTCAGCTGTTCCCCAGCTGTGTGTGTGGCAATCCCTCCTATCTCCTCCACCTCCTCCTCCTGCTGCTGTCCCTGGGCTCCAACACCGCTAGTTGCCGTCCAGAAGTGCTGTCCGCACAGTCCCAACAGTCGCTCCTCTGTTATTGGGGTTCAGTAACGTCAGCTGTTCCCCAGCTGTGTGTGTGGCAATCCCTCCTATCTCCTCCACCTCCTCCTCCTGCTGCTGTCCCTGGGCTCCAACACCGCTGGTTGCCGTCCAGAAGTGCTGTCCGCACAGTCCCAACAGTCCCTCCTCTGTTATTGGGGTTCAGTAACGTCAGCTGTTCCCCATCTGTGTGTGTGGCAATCCCTCCTATCTCCTCCACCTCCTCCTCCTGCTGCTGTCCCTGGGCTCCAACACCGCTAGTTGCCGTCCAGAAGTGCTGTCCGCACAGTCCCAACAGTCGCTCCTCTGTTATTGGGGTTCAGTAATGTCAGCTGTTCCCCAGCTGTGTGTGTGGCAATCCCTCCTATCTCCTCCACCTCCTCCTCCTGCTGCTGTCCCTGGGCTCCAACACCGCTAGTTGCCATCCAGAAGTGCTGTCCGCACAGTCCCAACAGTCCCTCCTCTGTTATTGGGGTTCAGTAACGTCAGCTGTTCCCCAGCTGTGTGTGTGGCAATCCCTCCTATCTCCTCCACCTCCTCCTCCTGCTGCTGTCCCTGGGCTCCAACACCGCTAGTTGCCGTCCAGAAGTGCTGTCCGCACAGTCCCAACAGTCGCTCCTCTGTTATTGGGGTTCAGTAACGTCAGCTGTTCCCCAGCTGTGTGTGTGGCAATCCCTCCTATCTCCTCCACCTCCTCCTGCTGCTGCTGTCCCTGGGCTCCAACACCGCTAGTTACCGTCCAGAAGTGCTGTCCGCACAGAGCCAAACACCTCGCCAATGTGTTAGTGGGGTTCAGTAATGCCTGCTGCTCCCCTGCTGTGTATACGGCAACGTGTCCTGCGACCGCCACGCAGGCACAACAAGTTAAATTTAAGGGAACCTGCCCCCCCCCCAGGCGTTTGTTACTGAAGGAGCCACCTTGTGCAGCAGTAATGATGCAAAGGGAAAAAGTGCCTCTTTTCGTGGTGCTCCTTGCACATGCTGAACCTAACACTTATAAAATGTGTCCCCTCACACGGTTAAACCGTCCGGTCGGTGGAACTTTCCTTTGTCATGTGACGCAGCACAGCCGTCATTCTTACCCCCTTGGCGCCGTGCGCCTCCTCCTCAGCGTTGTTTGAATCTGTCCCGGAGTCTGCGCTGTTATGTTATCCCTTGGCCAGGCACACTTAGCGCTGCCCGTCTTCTGACATCATTTGGTGTCAGGATGGCTGCGCCTGTGCGGCCGCGCTGGACAAGATCCCGCCTCGTAGTGTCTTCTGATTTAATCCCACTGCGGACCTGTGATCCATGGACATGAGCAGTGCATATCTTAACCTCCGCCTCTCACTCATCTCCCTACGCCTTCTTCAGACTGTGCGCCGTCAGCTGATCCCTAATAGCATGCCACGGCTGTGACGCCGCACAGTCTGAAGAAGCCGTAGGGAGGGGAGTGAGAGGCGAGGATATGCACTGCGCACGGGCACGGATCACAGGTCCGCAGAGTGATTACATTAGATGACACAGCGAGGCGGGATCTTGCCCAGCGCGGCCGCACAGGCGCAGCCAGCCTGACACCAAATTATGTCAGAAGACGGGCAGCGCTAAGTGTGCCTGGCCAAGGGATAACATAACAGCGCAGACTCCGGGACAGATTCAAACAACGCTGAGGAGGAGGCGCACGGCGACAAGGGGGTAAGAATGACGGCTGTGCTGCGTCACATGACAAAGGACAAAGTTCCACCGACCGGACGGTTTAACCGTGTGAGGGGACACATTTCAAAAGTGTTAGGTTCAGCATGTGCGTCCTTCCATAATTAAAAGAGCTAAGTTTACCTTTTCCAGCATTAGTGCTGTACAAGATGGCTCTTTCAGCTACAAACGCCTGGGGGGGTTAAAGGTTCCCTTTCAACTTGCTCCAGTGCAGGCTTCGGCCTACATTATGCTACTCCTGCTGACCCTGGGCTCTAACAACGCCAGTTGGCGCCCGGAAGTGCTGGCTGTACAGAGCAAAACACCCGCCATTGTGTCAGTGGGGTTCAGCACCGCCAGCTGTTCCCCTGCTGTGCAGCCGGCAACGTATCCTGCAACAGCCACGCAGACACAACAGACCCAAAGCTGCCGCCAGTGCAGGCTTCGGCCTACACTCTGCTCCCTCTACTCCTCCTGCTGACCCTGGGCTCTAACACCGCCAGTTGGGGCCCAGATGTGCTAGCTGCACAGAGAAAAACACCAGCCAATGTGTCAGTGGGGTTCAGCACCGCCAGCTGTTCCCCTGCTGCGCAGCCGGCAACGTGTCCTGCAACAGCCACGCAGACACAAGAACTGAAATTGAAGGGAACCTGTCCCCCCTCCCCCAGGCGTTTGTATGTTTCACAGCCACCTTGTACAGCAGTAATGCCGCATGTGTGCAAGGTGGCTCATAAACTTATTCTCCTTGCACATGTGGAACTGAACACGTCAAAAATGTGTCCTCTGTGACCATTTAACCGTCCCGGAGGTGTGACTTTCCTTTGTAATGACACGCTGCAACCCCCTTGGTAGCGCTGCCCGTCTTCTGGCATCATTGTTTGGCTGGCTGCGCCCCTGCGGCCGCCCTGACCCACACAACGCCCCTCGGTGTCTTATTTATTTTGACTGCGAGGGTGTGATTGATGGGCATGAGCAGTGCATCTGTTCGCCTGTCCCTCATCTCCTTCCGCCTTCTTCAGACTGTGCGGCTTCATGGCCGTGGCATGCGATAAGGGATCAGCTGACGCCGCACAGTCTGAAGCAGGTGTAAGGACCCGAGTGTGAGAGGCGAACATATGTACTGCGCCAGGCCATGAATCCCAGCCCCGCAGTGTTTTAACTATGTAAAGACACTGCGGGGCTGGGATTCATGGTCATCGCAAACCGCAACGGCCGACATTAAATGAGGTCAGAAGATGGGCAGCGCTAACAGCGCAAGGCCAAGGGATAACACGACAGCGCAGACTCCTGTACAGCAAATAACAATGCTCAGGTGGCTGCGCCCAGCACCAAGGTGGGATTCTTGACATCTGTGCTGCGTCTCATTACGAAGGGAACTCTCGCCTCCAACACAGTTTGACTGTATAAAGGGCTAAATGTTATACGTGTTTCATTCAGCGTGTGCAAGGAGCAAAATTAAAAGAGCAACCTTTGACTTGTGCAGCACTACTGCTGCATAAGGTGTGGCTCTTCTAGTTTGTAACCCCTGAGGGGGGGTTAAAGGTTACCTTTAAAATTGGTTCAATTAGGCTTCGGCCTACACTCTGCTCCACCTGCAGAGCCCGGGCTCCAACACTGCTAGTTGCTGTCCGGAAGTGCTGGCTGCACAGAGCCAAACACCTCGCCAATGTGTCAGTGGGGTTCAGCACCGCCAGCTGTTCCCCTGCTGTGTAGCCGGCAACGTGTCCTGCAACAGCCACGCAGACACAACAGACCCAAAGCTGCCGCCAGTGCAGGCTTCGGCCTACACTCTGCTCCCCCTGCTGACCCTTTGCTCCAACAACGCTAGTTGGGGCTCTAGGAAGACAAGCTTGAATAGGTCCCCATCCTGGTTCCAGCACCGTCAGCTGGTTCCGGGTAGAGCCTTTGGCTTAGGTGCCTCCTTCTGGGTATCCGAGTTCCACCAACGTCAGGTGGTCCTTGGTAGTGCTTTCAGGCACGGGTACCTCCTGCTTAGTAACCGGGTTCCAGTAACGTCAGCTGGTCCTCGGTAGTTCCATTGGCTCTTGGACCTTCGGCTACCCATCCGGGTTCCAGTACCGTCAGCTGGTTCTCGGCAGTGTCTTTTGCTCTTGTACCTTCTGCTCCCCATCCTGGTTCCAGTACCGTCAGCTGGTTCCGGGCAGAGCCTTTGGCTTAGGTGCCTTCCTCTGGGTATCTGAGTTCCACCAACGTCAGGTGGTCCTTGGTAGTGCTTTCAGGCACGGGTACCTCCTGCTTAGTAACCGGGTTCCAGTAACGTCAGCTGGTCCTCGGTAGTTCCATTGGCTCTTGGACCTTCGGGTAGCCATCCGAGTTCCAGTTCCATCAGCTGTTTCTCGGCATTTTCTCAGCCTTCTTGTACCTCCTGCTACATTTCCAAGTTCAAGAGACTAAAGACGATGACCCGGAAGACCACCCCTAAGATGACGACGACACCAGAGACGACAACCACCGAGATGACGACGACCCTGGAGACGATGACCCTGAAGACCACCCCGATGACGACGACCCCGGAGACGACGACCCTGGAGACTACGACGACCTGGAAGACCGAGAAGCAGAAGAACAAGAGGCTGCAGAACAAAGAGCAGAAGAACATTAAGCATAAGACTAAATATCAGAGCAAAAGATATTATCTAAATTATAAGCAGAAGAAGACTAAGCAGTGTATGGGGGTGAGTCCGTTCCTCCTCGTGGTGCCCCTGGATAAAGCCTGATGCAGCAGGCCAAACTGAACGCGGCCAAATGTAACTCTTTTGTGACAGGCAGAACGGAAGGTGTAATCTTCAAACTTTTATAGATAACAACTACGGGAATGCCTGTCACAAATAAGAATATGATGAAGAAGTTGAATACGAAGAAGATAATAGTTAAATAAAAAGAATATGAACAATGTAAGAAAAAAAAATAATAGGTAGAAGATGAAGAAGAAGATGAATAAGGTGAAGAAGTTGATGTCAAAGAAGCTGATGATGAGGATAATGAAGAAGAAAGTGTGGGAGAAGTAAAAAAGAAGGTGAAGGGCGTGGAAGTAGTGAAACATCAATATCTGACAAAATAAAAAAAAAAAACCATAGTCAAAATCTTTCTAACGCCGAACGTCATAAAAAAAAAAAAAAATCCTGCTATTCTATTTGATTGGGCTAAACCTCTGTGCCTTTAATGTCTCCGCCACCTCCCCCAATACATCCTACATTATTTTTAGTTGTTTTCCTTCATGTAGAATTAACCTACAAGGAAAGAAAGGGTTTATTTTAATTCCGATATTTTCGTCCCATTGACTTGCATTGGGATCGGGTTATCGGTATCAGATTAGATCCGATACTTTGACGGTATCGGCCGATACTTTCCGATACCGATACTTTCCGATATCGGAAGGTATCGCTCAACACTACTCAGTATTAGTTGTTGATGTAATTTGCAACGCTGGATATACCCGTTTTTCTTTAAATTCGGCACAATCTTTTAAGAATCGTTTATGTTTCCTATCCTTAATCTCAAGATGGAACCTGTCCACCGCTATCTTTAAGGATTCCTCTCTGGTCATAAAATCGGGGTCAATTTTAAATTTCAAAGTTTTTTCGATTGATTCCTTCAAAACCGTAGTTGTTTTTTCAAAAGTTTTTTTCTCCTCCTCAACCAAGATCTTCATAAATCTGATTGACCATGAGATGGCGTTGTACACCGTTACGCTATAGCTACATGCAGGCGTAGTGTGTTATACTAAGTGAGGGTGATTTCCTCGGTATACGTCATGTAAGGCGTCTGGAGCGCAGGTGCGTTCCAGTGACGCACTTTCGCAGGTGACTACACGCAGGCGCAGAGGCATCCATTAAGGGCGTCCTGGAACGTCATATCAGGTGCCTGGTGGCGCTTGTGCGTTCCAATGACACACTTCCGGGTGCGCGAGGAGAGGGCGTGGTTTATCCCCACGTGGAGGAAGCTTACCGGTATATAATACGGCAACGGTATGGAATACGCTCCTGCATCTCTATCTTTTTTTGTGGCATTGTTCCATGTCCCCTGATGAACCCCCAGGATTTCCACGGGGGGGGAAACGCGTTGGGCAATCTAGGGAGAATATCCCGGCAGGAGACCAGCGGAGCTGGATGATTACAGGACCCACAACGCTTCTGGGATGCAGATGAGTAGAAGCATATGCTACAGTATTATACTGTGGATTGTGATTAATATTTTTTGACTGCTCAGTCTGCTCTGGTGGTCCCCTGCGGGGATGTTTCTGTTTTTGTGGGCTGTAGTCCTATTAAGGACATCTTATCTTTTTGGGTGTTATGTTTGAAAACCCGTGATATACATGATTATATGGAGCAGTGTGAGATGAAGTGGCCCGCTTGTATATTTGTTGGATAAACGAGACACTGATATTTTTCATTTAAACAAGATATTGGCATTGTTATCCAATAATGGTGTTTTTGCTATACCCTATTGGGGACCGTTTTGTCTAATATGATAAAAACAATTTTGTTTTTTTGCTGAGTTTAATTTTTTGCTTTTTTCTAGTTTATTTGTGCATTTTTTTGTTTTTTTATATTTATTTCATTTTTTCTGAGAACGAGTAGGTCTCTATTAGGGAATATAGGGTGTAAATAGGGCTATTAGGGCCAGCCGTCGAGGAGTGGGGGCGCCTACCGCAGAAACTTAGGGTGCCAACCTCCGCTGTCAGGTAGGGAGCAGTAATTAGGACACCTGATAGGGTATATTTTGAATATAATATTTTTTCTTCTAACATTATTGTCTCTTATATTGGAGCAAACTGATTTTAGCTTTTATATTTTTCAGGCAGCCCATTAAACAATGAATGAGGGGGCAGTCAAGCATCTGACCTGTCGCTCTATCCTGTAACAGAGATAAAAGAGCTCCATCGGTGATAGAAAAATTCCTTCGTTGTGGGTCCCGGTGGACAGACACCCACCGATCAGTAAGTCTGTCCTGTAGTTAGGTCATTACTTCTTTTCACAGGTTAACCCTTTTAATTTTGCAATGTTGAAAAGATAGAATTCCTTCCATCCATTTAAAGGGAACCTGTCACCACGTTTTTGGAAGATGGGATAAAAATAGCGTTAAATAGGGGCAGAGGTGGGCGTTACATTAGTGTGTGTGTTATGCGTTTATTACCCACCTAAGTTGCCGAAATAACTTTGCAAAGTCTCCGTTTTCGCCTGTCAATCAGGCTGGTCAGGTCGCATGGGCGTTGTCTTCCCCCAGATTTGGCGTAGTTTTCCGTTGGTGGCGTAGTGGTGTGCGCATGCCCAAAGTCCGGAATCCTCTTCCAGGGGATTTAAAATAGCGCGGTGTTCGTTATTGCATTGGTGATCGGTGGGCGCGGCCATCTTCCTTTGGCCGCGCGTGCGCAGAAGCGGCGCTCTGCTGGCCGCGGCTTCAGGAAAATGGCCGCCGCGATATCCATCTGCGCACGCGCGGCATCCCGCGGCCATTTTCCTGAAGCCGCGGCCAGCAGAGCGCCGCTTCTGCGCACGCGCGGCCAAAGGAAGATGGCCGCGCCCACCGATCACCAATGCAATAACGAACACCGCGCTATTTTAAATCCCCTGGAAGAGGATTCCGGACTTTGGGCATGCGCACACCACTACGCCACCAACGGAAAACTACGCCAAATCTGGGTGAAGACACCACGCCCATGTGACCTGACCAGCCTGATTGACAGGCGAAAACGGAGACTTTGCAAAGTTATTTCGGCAACTTAGGTGGGTAATAAACGCATAACAAACACACTAATGTAACGCCCACCTCTGCCCCTATTTAACGCTATTTTTATCCCATCTTCCAAAAACGTGGTGACAGGTTCCCTTTAAATACCTGCGTCATAAAAAAGCCCTGTAGTCCACTAATGGTTTTTCGGCTCACGGCACAAACCCTCTGGAGTTAACATGTCCCTTACACCTTCTCTATGAAGCAGTCAGTAGCCACCTCTGAAAAGCTTTGTACATTTTGACGGGTCCTGAAAAACTGAGATGTTATGATTTCTGCTCCCCTCCTGCGGACATCCCGCTCGCAGGCACGATCCGCCACTGGTGGCTTTCACCTGACGGAATATCTATATCATGTATGTCATGACATGTTTACCCCATAAAGACAGAGACATATTAGGTTTATTAGAAGGCATAAAATATTACCGCACCATATACAGTGAGTAAACTGGATTCAGATGACAAGGCCTCCGGTTACCAGGCTCTCGATGTGCAAACCACATGTTTCCCATTTGGTCTTATTTACTGTGACACACTCGTCTCTGTAGTCACTCAACCAGCCAAGCTCTGCTCCATCCTGCTCACAACGCCAGCTCCCCCGCTTCTTATGGCTTTCCTTGCCGCAAATAAAACACTTTCAAAGGAATAATTGTAATGATAGATTCTTCCGTGAAGTTGTTTTTTTTTTTTTTTTTTTTTAATCATCATCTTCTGGGGATGAAACTTTTTATTTTATTTTGAAGTTGTAAAGAGTTCAGAGAATCTCAACTGGAAATCCGCAAGATAAATTCGCCATCTGAAGTTGATAATCGGCTCTTTTATAGTGTTACACTGACTCTAATTGGGGGAGAGGCAGATGACAGATTGATGAGGGAGGAAACATGTGAAGGTAGCAAGAACTGGGGAGGTTATGATTATGGGATGATATAACTTTTTTGGTCAAGGTTTTTTTTTTGTTTGTTATATTGGAGTTTGAATGGGTTAAAATGACTGATTTCTTTCAAAAACAGCGCCACAACTGTCTAACAATTGTGTGTGGTAAAGCAGTTCAGCCTCAGTTCACACTGAGTTTTCTTTAAGGGTTTTTTGGAGCAGAAACTGATCGGAGACTCTGCAAAATCCTCTAAAGCTCAAAATAACTCAAAAAATTTGAGTTTCAACTCAGTTTCCACTTCAAAAACTCAGAAAAAAGATTCACGGTGAACATATGCTATGACTACGTACACACTGATATTTTCGATGAGTTTTTGGAGCAGAATCCGAGTGTAAACTCAAAAAATCCTCTAAAGCTCAATACTGCTCAAAAACTTTGAGTTTCAACTCAGTTTCCACTTCAAAAAGTCAGAAAAAAGATTTGGCGTGAACGCACGCAATGTCTATGTGCACACTGATATTTTCGATGAGTTCTTGGAGCAGGAATTGAGTGGAAACGCTAGAAAATCCTACTCAAATCTCAAAAGCTTTGATTTTCAACTCAGTTTCTGTTTCAAAATCTCAGAAAAAAGATTCAGTGTGAACACACCCTATGGCTATGTGTACACTGATATTATCTATGAGTTTTTGGGGCAGAAACTGAGAGGAAACTCTACAAAATGCTCCTCAAAAAGTTAAATCTCCTCAAAATTTTGAGTTTCAACTCAGTTTCCATTTCAAAATCTCAGAAAAAAGGTTCCGTGTGAACACACTCTATGATTATGTGCACACTTGTAATTTCGATGAGTTTTTGGAGGAGAACCTGAGTGGAAACTCTTCAAGTTCTCTTTCAAATCTCAAAACCCCTCAATAATTTTCTGTTCCAAAAATTCAGCAAAAATACTTGGCTTTGCCCCAAAAATGAGCATCTTACTTCTTTTAACAGCTTAACATTTTTTACATTTTTTTACCATATAATTTACTGAAAAATGGGAAAAAATTATTCTTCCATTGCATTCTGGGTTTTATTTTTACGCCGTTTCTTGAGCATTAAAATGACCTGGCAGCATGAATCTTTATGCCATTACAAATACAGCGATAACAAACCTATATAGTTTTTTGTACTGTAGTAATTAAAAAGGACCTGTCACAGTTCAAAAGAGGTCGCTTTTACTCCTATTTTTTTCCTATTGATCTCCTGAGTATTCTGGGGTTTTTTTCAAATCCGCCATGCGGTTCCAGAAATATTACTTAGGCTGGTTTCACACTTGCGTTTTTATCTGCATGCGTTTTTTAAAAAAACGCATGTGTGAAAAAACGCATGTAAACGCGGTAAAACGCATGCGTTATTTAGACGCATGCATTTTTATAGAAAAACACAAGAAAACAAGAAAAAACCAAAAAACCCTAACCCTAACCCTACCCCTAACCCTACCCCTAACCCTACCCCTAACCCTACCCCTAACCCTAATCAGTGGCCACTTATATAAGTGCCACGTATTTAAGTGCCACGTATATAAGTGCCACGTATTTAAGTGCCATGCATTTAAGTGCCACGCATTTACGTGCCACGATATTTCAGTGCCACGTATAACCACGTAGTTATAGTATTTATAGTACGTGGCACTTAAATACGTGGCACTGAAATACGTGGCATTGAAATACGTGGCACTGAAATACGTGGCATTGAAATACGTGGCATTGAAATACGTGGCACTGAAATATGTGGCACTATGACTGTCAGAAAATGTTCAATAAACGGTTAGGGGTGAGGTTTGGGGTAGGGTTAGGGTTAGGGTTTGGATCCCTTTATCACCTTGATGGTGGTGGGTGACTTTTCAGTGTGTTTTCTGGTTTTTTTTCTATAAAAACGCATGCGTTTATAACGCAAAAAAACGCATGTGCTTAAAAACGCATGCGTTTACATAGACAGCAATGCATTTTTTTGCCGCGAAAAAACGCATGCGTTTTTTCGCGGCAAAAAAAAACGCGCAAAAAAATACTACAGGTTGCATTTTTGAAAATGAATGCATGCAGAAAAAAAACGCATGCGTTTATAAACGCGACCAAACGCATACAAAAAACGCATGCGTTTTCAATGTTAAGTATAGGGGAAAAAACGCATGCGTTTTTTTTGCAAAAAACGCTGCAGACAAAAACGCAAGTGTGAAACCAGCCTAAGTGGTAATTTTTATGGTCTTTTCTAGAGGGTGTGACTTTGGGGGGCATGTCTTTAGGCTATTCTGCATAATTTCTCTGGGAGCCACGCCCCCTTAGTAAAGCTCTTAAAAAAAATGATCACTAAATACAAACGTCCATATCTCTGGAACCACATGGCAGATTTATAAAAAGATAAAAGTGAATAGATCAATGGAGCATCAGGAATAACATAAGAGAAAAATATGGACACTTTTGACTTGATAACACATCACCTTAAAAAAAAAGTTTGCAGAATCTTGTAAAGAAAATTTGGCTTGTTTTGCCATTTCGGAGAGCCATAACTTTTTCATTTTTTTCGACAATGTAGCTATGTGTAATGGCCTATTTCTTACAAGGGGAGATGGTCATTTTACTTGGTACCATCTTCACATGCATAAAAAGTTTTTACTGCTATTCATGGAATCTTGGGGGCATGGTCAACAGCCGAAAAACAAAAACTGTGGCATTTATCTGCATATTTTTTGTACACTATTTTAATTACAATATTTTATATTTTTATAAATAAGATTTTGGAATAAGAGATTGAGAACGGTGGCATTTTGCATAGTTACTAAACAGCAGCGACTGGAGCTAGATCTGATCTGTGCTGTTAAAGACAAATGCTGGCTGTATAACATATCTGGCACCTGCTGGGATTGTTGAGGACTTAATTCCTGAGTCCACTCCATACACCTTCACCCGACACATTACATAGATGTATATCACATGTCAGGAACGGTCCCTATATAGTGAGATTTTTCACTTGAGGTCCACATACACATTAGAATAAAGTTGTGGGAAACAACAGATTTTGACAGAACCTGATGTGTATGGTAGGCTCCGAACTGTCCCAACAGATGACTTCTGATCTTATATGTTGAAGTTCAACACCTGATTCTTTTGTTCTCTTTTGAGATAAGCCACCACCATAGTTGGCAATGCAAGACAGTTACAGTATGTTACATGATCTGGAAGTTGTAAACCCGTATCTCATAAAGGTGCCCAAACACATTAGACTATTGCTGATGAAAATAAAATATTTCAACCACAACCAATGTCCAAAATGTGAATTCTATCAAAGAATTATGATATTAGGAGTCCAGTAAAGTCAGAAAAGAATTTTAAAATGTTCAATGTCACTAGAAGATTACCTCATTTGGGTCACATGGTCGATACATGAATAATGGTATTATGATAGATCATTCCTTCTTGTGAAAGTTCTTTCATCCTTCTATGCCAACTGCCACTTTTGACAATATATTGGCCGCCACTTGCTCTGTCCAATCTTAAGGGCACCAAAAACAGTGTCAGGACTCTGAAAATTTTTTACCTTTTGTGCATTACTGCCCTTTTCCAAGATGGCGTCTTTGGTCTCATGTGCACTGTGTCTTCCTGCTATAAAACTCCACCCCAGCCTTCAGTCTGTGCTAGAGTATTCTGCCTTGCATCCAGCTCCTGACCTCTGATTACTCCCTGGCTATACACCTGCTCCTGTGAACCTGTGTGGTGATCCTGCTACGCAGCTCTGAGTTCCTGCTGCATACACAAGTTTCCAGTAATCCTCCTTCATCTGCTGTTCGTGTTTACTTCCATCTGCATTTGCTGGACATGTAAGCTGTTTCTGCTTTGCAATAACCTGAGACTATTAACCAGGCCTCCCTGGTTGAGCTAAGATATGACTTGAACTGCCTAATAAGCATATCTATCTGTGCCTGGACTAAGACAAGGATTTATTCGTGTCAAGTATCCTCAAGAATAACTGTGCTTCATAGACTTTCTGCTTGATTGCATTTTCCTCTGAAGTTTCCTATAGACTGCAGAGCTGCATTTAATATTAACACCAAGTGTTGTGGACTTGAGTTTCTCTCTGCACCTGTTTGAATCACTGTGTGATAATATAGACTTTACCACTTATAAAACTGTGTCCTGTAGTTGTCTTGTTCCACGCAAAGAGTCTCCTGAGTTATCCCCTATAATTATTACAAACAGTGGATTAAAATAGGCCAAAATGACCAAAATTAGCTGTTTCACCTGACTGTTTAATGTGAATGGCGGACTCCTGACCTCAACATGGGGCTTTAAGGGAAATAAGGGCCATGAAGTTGAAACTCAATGGTTTGTTCCCTTTTCAACCTGCAGACAAGAACCCACTGGTGATTGACCAAAGCTTGTAGAGAGGAAAACAAATATCAATCTTTTTTTTGCCCTAGGTGACATAATCTGGAACTACAGCAGAGGGTTCATTTTAGTCTTTAGCCCTTTTTATGGGCCTCTTTCATTTATGTACTACATATATGTCACACTGTGATGGTCTTTGGTAAGGGATTGGGATCTCAAACTGTCGCTAGAACTGGGACCTTAACTATATCTATCCCGGGTATACTCTTGAGGGTAGAGATGCCCGGGTCTCTGACCTTACTATGCTCCTGTTAAACCCTAACCCACTCAATGAGGCATGGGACAGAAATTCAGTGTAAACAAGACACAAAGACAAAACTGGGATAGAAGAAAACCTCTATCATACAAATGCACAAACCATCAATAGGGAGGAGGATAGGGACAGGGAGAAATAAACTAAATGGGAACAGGGACCAGGAGATAAACACACATGTGCTACAGCAAACCACAGATCAATAGTTCAACAACTCTACTCCAACCACTTAGCTTTAGCACTCAGTTATATTTTGGGTTGTAGGGTTCTATTGAAAGGTTCTAATAGAATTGCAAAATGTATCATGTCCAGTGGGGAGGTCATGGAGTTGTAATGCTCTGTGTATTGGGAAGGTGTTACATTGTGGTCCTTTCCAGTGTTAAAAGTAGAATTTCAGACTTTTGATGTGGGGTATCCAGAGGATCTTGTGGTACTCTTTTTAATATTTTTTCCCCTTTGGACAAGTTCTAGAGAGAATAATAAAATCATAAAAAGGCAAAGAAAATAATTAAATTAAAATGAGAAATTGGGTGTTTTTGTCAATGTTTTTGGAGCACCGATATGTGTTAACGTTCTTCTCTTGGTCTCTTAGTTTTTGGTCGTTGAGTAGCTGTAGGAGATGTTCATCAAATGTCGCAAGAAGTCGAAAAATCATTAAACCGTATGTTGAAAATATTGAATGTCAGGAGATTTGGTTTTTATAGAAAAAGTTGCATTTTACAAGCGTCTTGATTATTGAGACAAGATGTTCTCCGGTGTCTTCTTGCGAATTATAGGAGAAAAAAAGGAAACGATCAACCTGTTCTCTTACGTTTCGGCTCTCTGGCAAACTGTTTAGCAGCTGTAAGCTTTGTAGTCATCCTTCCATATCAGAGGATCCCACAACATGTTCATTTTCATGTGGGGGTCACGGGCCCTGAAAGATTGCGTTAAAGCCCAAGCAATATTTTGTCGCTTCTCACAGTACAGCACTCCACCCGTATTCCTTTGAGGCTCCTGGTTTGAAACCACAGCTCTGTTCCCCTGCCAACTCCTTAGAAGTGTTTAGTGACTGGAAGACTGCCGCCTGCTCTCTTCAGAATCTCACACTTCATTTTTCCAGATCCTTGCGAGCAGCAGCAAATATTTCACCAGCCGAGCTTGCCGGCTACCGCTATAAATCAGACTTAGGACCCAAAATAATATCCAGGCCTGTCAAGGTATTAAGCTTTTATTCTCAGACTGGATCCACTGGTAAATGAGGGCTTGTATTTTCCTTAAGAAGCGTAAGGAGAGTAGAAGGATTATGTTTGGCCCTTGGCCAGAAAGAAAAAGATAAAATGCAGAATGTACAGTCGCTGGTTTGAAGGGATTTGAAAAGGACTTAAGCATGAAAAGTGGCTTTTCTTATAGACGTTTCAATGAAATATGAAACCAGCTCTGAATTTCATAAAGAGTTTGACATGGGTCGTTCTGGAGAAAGGAAGGGAAAAAAAGAAAGAAATAAGTGCCACCAGGTTGCATTGTAGGAGGACATCTTTTGGAAATTTGGAAATCTTCCCCACCGAAAAAAGCAAAAACGTTGCCCAAAAATTCATTAACGCTAATGAAATATTTAGGCTAATAATAATAATAATAATAATTATTATTATTATTATTATTAACCAGTTCAAGACCAGGCCATTTCCCCTCAATCCTGGCACATTTTCGGAATTTTTCATACATATGATTTTAAGAGCTCAAAAATGTTTTCTCGTTCGGATATTTACATTTTATTTCATCTTTTTTCCTGATATGTGGGGCTTAATGTTTCTGTTGATTTATTTAGTAATTTTTCTTGCTTTTTTACATTTATTTATCTATTTCACATATTCTGAAAAGATGTTTGGGGGCCTATTAACATTTTAATATTTTAATTTTTTTTATTTGATTTTCCCTATAACTGCATTTGGCATATTAACTGCACTTAGAGGGAAAAATAAGCCTCTTCTCTGTATAGCCTTAAAGAAACACTAAATACAAAAATAAACACAAAAATATAATGCATTCCAGTTCTTCCTCCCTAAATAGTTGCAAGCAGCATTGTACAATTACAGTTATAGGATATTAAACATATGGCATGAAGTTTTTTATTTACTTTTACATAAATGTTCTTTCTTTCTTTCTTTAAAGCTAGCCTATTTGATCTTCATTTTTCTTTTGTTTATTAGATCCCATTGTGAAGCAGATCTATCACTAGATTTCATAATACACAACATACATTATGTTTCATCTATGAAGCCTGATGAAACTGATGTACTTACTTTGAAAATCCATTTTAGTAGTTGAAGTCCCTGCACCAGGGACACTGAAAGCTTGTGTGCCCTGTGCAAGAAATGTAGTTGGGCCTCCCTCTTTTTAAGGTGACCAAGATATATATATATATATATATATATATATATATATATATATATATATATATATTCATTCTAATGTAGGCGACTGATGGACTGGTCTCTGGTCACTGGCTGCTCCATCAGCAGTCATTTTATATCTAACAAGACAGGACTTCATGTAATAAAAAAGGGTGCTGTGATTAACAAAAATATTGAGAATACACTATGTAAGATGCGGTGCTATATATAACAAGTGATGATACTATGTAATAATGGATGGCGATCCATATAAAAACAAAGGACATTATAGGATAAGGGATAGTGTCATACATAACTAGAGAGGATGATATGCAATAAGGCATGGAGTTGTATATATTAAAAGAGGAAACTATGTAATTAACAAGAACATATAACAAAGGGACGGTGCTATATATAACAAGATACTGCATTATATACTAAGGGACAGCGTTATATAAAACAAGAAAGTACACTATATACTAAGGGATGGCGCTATATATAACTATAAAGTACACTATATACTAAGGGTCGGGACTATACATAAGGCTAAATTTCTGTATCACTTTGTCCATTTAAAGTCAGTGTTCATGACTCCACCATAAGAAAGAAACCTGGGCAAAAATGGCCTGCATGGCAGAGTTCCTAGTGTGCTGCCTGATTTATTTCTCAAACAGCAAACAGACCCATTAATTATGTCCTATTATGAACCTTAAAATCGGACCAGAAATAGACATGCTGAATCTCGCAGATCTCATTCTCGGATCCGTGATTTTCACAAATATGTGAATGGATGTATGAAACTCTGAGCCTGTGTGCTGTCCGATAAAAAATCTGGCAGCTCATGGACATATCACTCGAATGTGAGAATGCAGACTAAGGGAGGTGGTTTACAAATAACAGAATTACCTGAAGTCACACAATATAATGAATAATTACATCCAGTGACCGCCAACGTCTTGTCTGATTAAAGCCATTGTCTGTTGTTTCTTCTCCATCTGGTCCGACCTTCATGTCAACCTTTTCCAGTCAAAACTTGTCTTGTCACACTGATCACCCCAGCCCTGAGAATAACTAGGTCACATTTATTGTATACATTCATTTGTCTCCTGAATAAAAAATCCTCCATATTGTGTCCTTGAATACAGATATGTACCCCACCATTAATACACAATCAGCCACACACCATTCAAAATAAATAAATAAAAACTGATAAGTCAGCTCTGTGACCTCCATTTACTATAATCTCCACTACCCAATAAATATAAAATGAATTAGTCTCTGTGACTCCCCCCTCCCCTCGGGGATAATGTTCCTCATCCTAGTCCCTTTCCCGGGAATAATGTGCCAAATCCTGTTTTCTTGGAATAATGTGTCCCATTCTGGGGATAATGTGCTCCATCCTGGGCCCCTTCCTGGGGTTAATGTGCAACATCCTGGTCCCTTTCACAGGGCAAATGGTCTTCTTCTTGGGGTTAAATTGCTCCCTTCTGGTCCACTTCCCAGAGTTACTGTCCCACAATCGGGTCTCCTTCCTGGGGTTAATGTGCCCCATCTTGGTCCCCTTCCTGACGTTAATGTTCCCCTTCCTGGGGTTAATGTGCTGTGCTGTCTAACACATAAAAAAAAAAGATTATTCTCACCTTCCCCTGGTTTCCACACTGTGCACAGTCCTCTTCTATATCCAGTTTTAGGCGTTCCCGACCATGGCGCATGATGTTACTGCCATATGTCTCCAGTCACGGGCATGCTGACATCAGATGCTAAACTCTGATTGGCCAGCTGTGTGTATTGCAGCGCTGTGAGCCGGCAAGCTCCCTGCATCACAATACATTTCACCTAAATGTTCATCCTCAAACGTACATCCAGTTGGCGTCAGTGGGCTCTCCTCCACCTCTGGGCCCCGGTTGTTGCTACTTATACCTCTACAATTACTTGGGGCAACTCTCCACCTAACTACAAGAATACCCAATTGATGTACCCAAAGCAGTGGAGTTTTACCTCAATTATGTTCTTTATTTCATCAACTTATAGGCAATAAAAAATGCTGTCAAGCCAAAGTGATGTATTGTCTTTTTTACTTTGGCTTGAAAAATGCCAGGCCCATCATGTGGACGTAACGTTGCTGGTTTTTTTTGCCTATATATTGATGAAATTAAGAACTTGATTGAGGTAAAACGCTGGTGTTTTAGATGCATCTATTTTAAAAGGTTTGTGTCACTTGACAATCAATCAATCAATCAATCACTCACACTCAAACCTCTCCGCAATGACCAAGACCAAAGAGCTATCTAAGGATACCAGGGACAAAATTGTAGACCTGCACAAGGCTGGGATGGGCTACAGGACAATAGGAAAGCAACTTGGTGAGAAGGCAACAACTGTTGGCACAATTATTAGAATATGGAAGAAATACAACATGACCTTCAATCTTCCTCAGTCTGGGGCTCCATGCTACATCTTCGTGGGGTAAGGATAATTCTGAGAAAGGTCAAGAATAAGCCCAGAACTATATGGGAGGACCTCATCAATGACCTGAAGAGATCTGGAACCACAGTCTCAAACATTACCATTAGTAACACACTACGTCGTCATGGATTAAAATCTTTCAGGACACGCAAGGTCCCCCTGCTCATGCCAGCACATGTCCAGGCCTTTTTTGAAGTTCGCTAATGGCCATCTGGATGATCCAGAGGAGGCATGGGAGAAGGTCATTGGTGGTGGTTAGATGAAACCAAAATAGAACTTTTTTGTATCAATTCCACTCGCCGTGTTTGGAGGAAGAAGAAGGATGAGTACAACCCCAAGAACATCATCCAAACCATGAAGCGTGGTGGGGGAAACATCATACTTTGGGTGTGCTTTTCTGCAAAGGGGACAGGACAAGTACACTGTATTGAAGGGAGTATGGATGAGGTCAGTAAGAGCATTGAAGATGGGTCGTAGCTGTGTCTTCCAGCATGACAATAACCCAAAACACACAGCCAGGGCACATAAGGAGTGACTCAGTAAGAAGTATTTCAAGGTCCTGGAGGGGCTTATCTCGTCTCCAGATCTGAAAACAATAGAAAATCTAAAGGTACCGTCACACTAAGCGACGCTGCAGCGATAGCGACAGCAATGCCGATCGCTGCAGCGTCGCTGTGTGGTCGCTGGAGAGCTGTCACACAGACCGCTCTCCAGCGACCAGCGATGCCGAGGTCCCCGGGTAACCAGGGTAAACATCGGGTTGCTAAGCGCAGGGCCGCGCTTAGTAACCCGATGTTTACCCTGGTTACCAGCGTAAAAGTTAAAAAAACAAACAGTACATGCTCACCTGCGCGTCCCCCAGCCTCTGCATCCTGACGCTGACTGAGCTCCGGCCCTAACAGCAGAGCGGTGATGTCACCGCTGTTGCTTTCACTTTCAGTTTAGGGCCGGCGCTTTAGTGTCAGGAAGCAGAGGCTGGGGGACGCGCAGGTGAGTATGTACTGTTTGTTTTTTTAACTTTTACGCTGGTAACCAGGGTAAACATCGGGTTACTAAGCGCGGCCCTGCGCTTAGTAACCCGATGTTTACCCTGGTTACCAGTGTAAAATATCGCTGGTATCGTCGCTTTTGCTGTCAAACACGGCGATACACGGCGACCTAGCGACCAAATAATGTGCAGACCTTCTAGCAGCGACCAGCAATTTCACAGCGGGATCCAGATCGCTGCTGCGTGTCAAATACAGCGATATCGCCATCCAGGTCGCTGCAACGTCACGGATTGCTGGCGATATCGCCTAGTGTGACGGTACCTTTAGGAGGGAGCTGAAACTCAATGTTGCCCAGGACAGCCCCGTAACCTGAAAGATCAGAAGATCTGTATGGAGGAGTGGGCAAAATTCCCTACTGCAGTGTATGCAAACTTGGCCAAGAGCTACAGGAAACGTCTGACGTCTGTAATTGCAAGCAAAGGTTTCTGTACCAAATTTAAGTTCTGGGTTTTTTTTACATAATAAAAAACAAGTACAATAATCTTAGTCAATACAAGTCATGACTGGTATATGAGGAGAGAGGACCCTGCCCGCGAGGGCTCACAATCTACAAGGGATGAGTGAGGATACAATAGGCGAGGGTAGAGCTGGTTGTGCAGCGGTTTGGTTTATTGGTGGCTACTGCAGGTTATAGGCTTGTCGGAAGAAGTAGGTCTTCAGGTTCTTTTTGAAGGTGTCTATGGTAGGCAAGAGTCTGATGTGTTGGGGTAGAGAGTTCCAGAGTAGGGGGGATGCGCAGGAGAAATCTTGTATGCGATTGTGGGAAGAGGAGATAAGAGGGGAATATAGAAGAAGATCTTGTGAGGATCGGAGGTTGCGTGCAGTTAAGTACTGGGAGATGAGGTCACAGATGTATGGAGGAGACAGGTTGTGGATGGCTTTGTATGCCATGGTTAGGGTTTTGAACTGGAGTCTTTGAGTAATGGGGAGCTAGTGCAGGGATTGACAGAGGGGAGAGGCCGGTGGAATAGCGGGGGGACAGTTGGATTAGTCGGGCAGCAAAGTTTAGAATAGATTGGAGAGATGCAAGAGTGTTAGAGGGGAGGCCACAGAGCAGGAGGTTGCAGTAGTCAAAGCGGGAGATGATCAGGGCATGGACTAGGGTTTTTGCAGATTTTTGGTTGAGGAATGTACAGATTCGGGAAATATTTTTGAGTTGAAGTCAGCAGGAAGTGGAAAGGGCTTGGACATGTGGTTCGAAGAAGAGATCAGTGTCAAGGATTACACCGAGGCAGCGAGCTTGTGGGACTGGAGAGAGTGGGCAGCCATTTACTTTAAAGGATAGGTCTGTTGGGGGAGTCAAGTGAGATGGGGGAAAGATGATGAATTCTGTTTTGCCCATGTTAAGTTTTAAAAATCTAGCGGAGAAGAAGGATGAAATAGCAGACAGACATTGTGGGATTCTGGTTAGTAGGGTGGTGATATCTGGTCCAGAGATGTAGATCTGTGTGTCGTTGGCATAGAGATGATACCGAAAGCCGTGAGATTCTATGAGCTGTCCCACGTCGAAGGTGTAAATGGAGAAGAGCAGGGGCCCTAGAACTGAACCTTGCAGGACTCCGATAGATAGGGGGCGCGGTGAGGAGGTGGTGTGCGAGTGGGAGACGCTGAATGTCCGGTCTGTTAGATATGACGAAATCCAAGATAGGGCCAAGTAAGTGATGCCAAGAGATGAGAGAGTCTGTAGTAATAGGGAATGGTCCACTGTGTCAAAGGCAGAGGACAGGTCCAGGAGGAGGAGGACAGAGTAGAGTCGCTTGGTCTTGGCGGTTAATAGGTCATTGGTGGCTTTAGTTAGGGCAGTTTCAGTGGAGTGGTGTGACCGGAAGCCAGATTGCAAGTAGTCGAAGAGGGAGCAAGAAGAGAGGTGGGAGAACAGTTCAAGATGGATGTGTTGTTCCAGTAGCGCTGGAGTCCTGAGTTCAAACCCCACCAAGGACAACATCCGCAAAGAGTTTGTATGTTCTCTCTGTGTTTGCATGGGTTTCATCCGAGTACTCCGGTTTCCTCCCACATTCCAAAGACATACTGATAGGAAATTTAGATTGTGAGCCCCAACGTGGACAGCGATGATAATGTGTGCAAACTGTAAAGCGCTGCAGAATATGTTAGCGCTATATAAAAATAAAGATTATTATTATTATTAGTTTTGAGGCATAGGGGAGAAGTGATATGGGGCAATAGCTAAATACAGAGGATGGGTCAAGAGAGGGCTTTTGAGGATAGGTGTGATTGAGGCATGTTTAAAGCTTGAGGGGAAGTCACCAGTTGTTAGTGATAGGTTGAAGAGATGGGTTAGGGTTGGGATGAAGACTGTGGTGAGGTTTGGCATGAAGTGGGATGGGATCAGGTCAAGTGCACAGGTGGTGAGATGTGATCTTGAGAGTAGAGTGGAGAGTCAATCTTCTGTAAATCTTCTGTAATGGTGGAGAAGTTGGTTTTGGAGGAGGAAGGCTGTGCAGTTAGGAAAAAAGGTTCTGGGGGTTGTTGACCAAAACTGTCTCTGATGTTATCAATCTTCTGCTTGAAAAATGAGGCAAAGTCTTCCGCTGAGATGAGTGGAGAGGGAGGGGGGGTGCTGGGGGACGGAGGAGAGAATTGAAAGTGTTGAATAGCTGTTTAGGGTTGTGAGACAGGGAGAATATGAGAGATGAGAAGTAGGTTTTTTTGCTGCAGCAAGTGAGGCCTTGAAAGTAGTGAGGGACTGTTTGAATGAGATGAAGTTCTCATTGGAGTGGGATCTTTTCCATCTCCCCTCAGCATCTGGAAGCTCGCCTCAGTTCTTTGGTCAGTCTGGTGTGCCAGGGCTGTCTGTTGATTTTGCGAGCTTTGGCATGTGTGAGAGGGGCAACTGATTCCAGAGCTACAGCTATTGTGGAGTTATACAAAGCGGCAGTGGCATCCACATTGTGTAGTGAACTTATGCCTGTAAGAGGGAGAAGAGAATCAGACAGTGAGTGTAGATTGAGGTGTTTAAGATTTCTGCAAGGGTGTGCGAGTTTGTGGGGTGAGGATTGTGGACAAGGAGTGGAGAGGGAAGAGAATGTGAGTAGGTTGTGGTCCGAAAGAGGGAGAGGCGAGTTAGAGAGGTTAGATAGGGAGCAGAGGCGGGTGAAGATGAGGTCCAATGTGTGGCCATCTTTGTGAGTGGCTGCAGAAGACCACTGAGCAAGGCCGAAGGAGGAAGTGAGAGATAGAAGCATAGTGGCAGCTGAGAGGGAAGTGTCAATGGGAATGTTGAAGTCACCCATTATGATGGTGGAGATATCCGTGGAAAGGTAATGAAGTAGCCAGGTAGCGAAGTGGTCAATGAAAGTGGTGGCTGGCTCTGGGTGCGCTAATTGACAGCCAGTTGGAGGATATATATACTGTATATATATATATATATATATATATATATATATATATATATATACTGCTCAAAAAAATAAAGGGAACACTAAAATCCCACATCCTAGATATCACTGAATGAAATATGAAATATTCCAGTTGTAAATCTTTATTCGTTATTCATAGTGGAATGTGTTGAGAACAATAAAACCTAAAAATGATCAACATGAATCACAACTAATATCCCACAGATGTCTGGAGTTGGAATGATGCTCAAAATCAAAGTGGAAAATTAAGTTACAGGCTGATCTAACTTCAGTGGAAATGCCTCAAGGAAATAATGCTTAGTAGTGTGTGTAGCCTCCACGTGCCTGTATGATCTCCCTACAATGCCTGGGCATGCTCCTGATGAGGCGGCGGATGGTCTCCTGAGGGATCTCCTCCCAGACCTGGACTAAAGCATCCGCCAACTCCTGGACAGTCTGTGTTGCAACGTTACGTTGCTGGATGGTGCGGGACATGATGTCCCAGATGTGTTCTATTGGATTCAAGTCTAGGGAACGGGCGGGCCAGTCCATAGCTTCAATGCCTTCATCTGGCAGGAACTGCTGACACACTCCAGCCACATGAGGTCTGGCATTGTCCTGCATTATGTGGAACCCAGGGCCAACCGCACCAGCATATGGTCTCACAAGGGGTCTGAGAATCTCATCTCGGTACCTAATGGCAGTCAGGCTACCTCTGGCGAGCACATGGAGGGCTGTGCGGCCCTCCAAAGAAATGCCACCCCACACCATTACTGACCCACTGCCAAAGCGGTCATGCTGAAGGATGTTGCAGGCTGCAGATCGCACTCCACGGCGTCTCCTGACTCTTTCACATCTGTCACATGTGCTCAGTGTGAACCTGCTTTCATCTGTGAAGAGCACAGGGCGCCAGTGGCAAATTTGCCAATCCTGGTGTTCTGTGGCAAATGCCAAGCATCCTGCACGGTGTTGGGCTGTGAGCACAACCCCCATCTGTGGACATCGGGCACTCAGACCATCCTCATGGAGTCGGTTTCTAACCGTTTGTGCAGACAAATGCACATTTGTGGCCTGTTGGAGGTCATTTTGCAGGGCTCTGGCAGTGCTCCTCCTGTTTCTCCTTGCACAATGGCTGAGGTAGCATTCCTGCTGCTGGGTTGTTGCCGTCCTACGGCCTCCTCCATGTCTCCTGGTGTACTGGCCTGTCTTCTGGTAGCGCATCCAGCCTCTGGACACTACGCTGACAGACACAGCAAAGCTTCTTGCCACAGCTCACATTGATGCAAAACACATACTGATAGGGAATTTAGATTGTGAGCCCCATCGGGGACAGTGATGATAATGTGTGCAAACTGTAAAGCGCTGCGGAATATGTTAGCGCTATATAAAAATAAAGATTATTATTATTATCCTGGATGAGCTGCACTACCTGAGCCACTTGTGTGGGTTGTAGAGTCCGTCTCATGCTACCACGAGTGTGAAAGCACAACCAGCATTCAAAAGTGACCAAAATATCAGCCAGAAAGCATTGGTACTGAGATGTGGTCTGTGGTCCCCACCTGCAGAACCACTCCTTTATTGAGTGTGTTTTGATAATTGCCAATAATTTCCACCTGTTGTCTATTCCATTTGCACAACAGCATGTGAAATTGATTGTCAATCAGTGTTGCTTCCTAAGTGGACAGTTTGATTTCACAGCATTTTGATTTACTTGGAGTTATATTCTGTTGTTTAAGTGTTCCCTTTATTTTTTTTGAGCAGTGTACATATATATATATATATATATATATATATATATAACAACCCCCCTGCAGAGAACGTTCAAAAACCGTGTGCAAGTGTCAAGTACATACAAGAAGTGATGCTTTGAAGCTGTTTTGTAAGTTCAATCCCATCAAATATTGATTTGATTTAGCTTTCTTCTTTGTTCATTCACTTTGCATTTTGTTAATTGGTAAAATTAAACCATTAAAATTTCTAGTTTCTCATTCTTTGCAGCTTTTTTCCACATCTGCCAATGATGGTGCTGAAATGTATTCTTTCATCTCATATGGATTATTTGACAAAAAAGCCATATGGTATTTTTGTGCACTACACCTTCTAAATAAGGATTTGCAGACCTGTGGATGTTTGGGCCATCAGGTTCACCCGAGCTTTATAAAAAAAGTTTGACTCCGGTACCAGAACGGTACTCGAACTTGATCCTGAACCTGGACCTCATTCAAGTGAATGGGGGGGCCGGAACATCCAGCCATTCCCATGCTGTCCCCTGTGAGACAGCGTGGGAAACACTGGCTCTGACCGGCGTTAACTTTACTGAAGTCACCGCTGGTCACAGCCGCTGGATATCACAGACACCTGTGGGTTCCCACGCTGTCACATAGGACAGCGTGTGAGCAAGCTCTTATGACCAGTGGTGAACAGGTTACCGCTGGTCAGGTGTCGGCTGATTACTACTATTGTTATCAGCGTTTCCTGGTTTCGCTGAGAGCAGCAAGAGCAGGCGACGCTGATGAGAGTATTCACCAGATGGCGCCTTTGCATAGTAAGAAAGATGTCAGTGAGATATACACTACCATTCAAAAGTTTAGGATCACTTCGAAATTTCCTCATTTTTTAAAGAAAAGCACAGTTTTTTTTCCAAAGAAGCTAACATTAAATGATTCAGAAATACACTCTATACATTGTTAATGTGGTAAATCAGAGGTCCCCAACCGCCGGTCCGCGGACCAGGACCGGGCCGTTGGGGTTTTTCAGCCGGTCCGCGGCGCCGCTGACAGCTACTTTAGCGGCCGACTTGGATTTAGCCACAACCGCAGGACATCCACGTCACGCAGGTTGTGCGGCCTCTCCCTCATCCGCCACTCCCTCCTCCCATCTCTCGCTGTATGAGCAGGGCGGGCGGATTCCACAGCCGCAGCTCCTCCCATTCCGTGACGTCACCGTGTGGGCTGAAGTCGCCGCCGGAGTCACCATGGGTGAGTCTCATATCCGGCCTGTGCGTGTGTGCGGGAACAGCGGGCTGGGCTCTGAATGAAGGGAAGAGGCCCCGCAGCCAGGAATAGGGGAGGACAGGGATGGCCTGCTGCTGACAGGCGGGCGTTTGGGACCGGTATTACCGGCGGCTGTGCAGGGTCCATGTGTGGGGAGCTGGGGTACACAGCAGGCGGGGAGCATAGGATGCTGGACTCTCCCACAGTGGCCTGAGCAGGGGCCACATCTGTGCTGTGTGTGTGGACTGGACCATTGTGGCCTCCTCTATCACTGGAGCAGTGGGCACAGTGCACAGCAGGCTGGAAAAGTCACTTCAGAAGAAGCCAGGCCGTCATTATTGGGACAAGTGACACGTCGCTGTGTGTCATCCTCATCAGTGCCCGTCTCCAGTAGCAGTAGCCATCTTTCTGTGTTAGGGGCCCACTACACTGTGATAAGTATGCACTAAGCTCCATCCCTCCATAACCCCACCCCCATATGACCAAAGCCCCGCCCCTGCCCCACCCCCAACGGGCCATGGAAAACTGGTCTTGCTTAAAGCCGGTCCCTGGTGCAAAAAAGGTTGGGGACCTCTGTGGTAAATGACTATTCTAGCTGCAAACGTCTAGTTTGTAATGCAATATCTTTATAGGTGTATAGAGGCCCATTTCCAACAACCATCTCTCCAGTGTTCTTATGGTACTTTGTGTTTGCTAACTGTATAAGAAGGCTAATGGATGGTTAGAATATCCTTGAAAACCCTTGTGCAAGTATGTTAGCACAGCTGAAAACAATTTGGCTGATTAGAGAACCTATAAACCTGACCTTCCTTTGAGCTAGTTGAGAATCTGGAGCATTACATTTGTTGGTTCCAACTCTCAAAATGGCCAGAAAAAAAGAACTTTCATGTGAAACTCGACAGTCTATTTTTGTTCTTAGAAATGAAGGCTATTCCATGCGAGAAATTGCCAAGAAACTGAAGATTTCCTACAATGGTGTGTACTACTCCCTTCAGAGGAGAGCACAAACAGGCTCTAACCAGAGTAGAAAGCGAAGTGGGAGGCCCCACTGCACAACTGAGCAACAAGACAAGTACATTAGAGTCTGTAGTTTGAGAAATCGAAGCCTCACAGGTCCTCAACTGGCAGCTTCATTAAATAGTACACGCAAAACGCCAGTGTCACTGTCTAGAGTGAAGAGGTGACTCCAGGATGCTGGCCTTCAGGGCAGAGTGGCAAAGAAAAAGCCATATCTGAGACTGGCTAATAAAAGGAAAAGATTAATATGGGAAAAAGAACAGAGACATTGGATAGAGGAAGATTGGAAAAAAGTGTTATGGACAGACGAATCTAAGTTTGAGGTGTTTGGATCACACAGAAGAACATTTGTGAGACGTAGAACAACTGAAAAGATGCTAGAAGAGTGTGTGACGCCATCTGTCAAGCATGGTGGAGGTAATGTGATATCTGAGGTTGCTTTGGTGCTGGTAAAGTGGGAGATTTGTACAAGGTAAAAGGGATTTTGAATAAGGAAGGCTATCACTCTATTTTGCAACGCCATGCCATACCCTGTGGACAGCGCTTGATTGGAGCCAATTTCATCCTACAACAGGACAATGACCCAAAGCCACCTTCAAATTATGCAAGAACTATTAAGGGAAGAAGCAGGCAGCTGGTATTCTATCTGTAATGGAGTGGCAGCGCAGTCACCAGACCTCATCCCCATTGAGCTGTTGTGGGAGCAGCTTGTAATTTCTCCAGATTACCTCAGCAAATTAACTGCTAGAATGCCAAAGTTCTGCAATTCTGTAATTGCTGCAAAGGGAGCATTCTGTGACGAAAGCAAAGTTTGAAGGAGAAAATTATTAGTTCAAATAAGAATCTTTTTTTCGAACCTTGTCAATGTCTGGACTAGATTTTCAATTCATTTGGCAACTCATTTGATTAATAAAAGTCTGAGTTTTCATGGAAAACACAAAATTGTCTGGGTGACCCTAAACTTTTGAATGGTAGTGTAAAATTAAAGCTGTGTTTGTGTAGCTTACGGTACATGTATTTAGCTTACAAATAAAGAAATAAAAGAAAAAAAATAACCTTACACATTAGCTGACTGTTGGTAATAGAGTTTTCTATGTAGACCAGCCTTGCAGTTGCAGCTCTCTCGTGTCAGCGCTGAATCTGCTACTTCTGTGGAGTTCGGGGTCCTGTTTCTGTATCCTCTGTGGTGTGGAGCTTGGCAGCGAAGCCTGGAGCTAAGTTATTTGTGTGTTGTGACATCTTCTGGACCAACCCCTGTTGGGTCGTGAAAATATCTGTAAATAAAAACTATTTCCACCTCTTGTATGCCACATTCAAATGTGATAAGAGTATACAAGGGGAAAGCAAAGGAAGGATCCTTCTTAGAGCACAGGGTCCATTGTCGTGAAATTAAAAGTTAATTTCAGTAATCAGTAATTAATAAAAATCCTACTTTGGGATTAAAAAAAATGTTAAAAAATATTCAGAAAATTTCTGTAAAAAAAAGTTTAAAGTAACATGCAATCACAATAATTTGCTGGAGACCACCGAAGGGTAAACTGAGCATGCGATGCCATTTTGATAGAGAATGTCGGGACATGAATGTGCACAAGCTCTGCCCATGTCAAGGGTGGCGCTACAGCCAAATTTAAAAAAGGGAGGCTCGTACAAATGAGGAGGGTCCATGGTAGAGCCGAAGATCCTACCGTACCTACAGTCCTGCCCAAATATACTAAGGGGCTATTGCGCTAAAATTTCTAAGGTGAATAAAAGAAGAAGCAGGCAATGGACATTTTCACTACAGGTGTCCATTAAATCAGTATAACAGGGCCATTACAGCCATACCTTTACTTTAACAGATTTAATCGTGATGATGGGATCTCATTCAGTTATGCTGATATGACTCGCTCATACCATGTTTCAAGTCAAATGAATGGATGACAATAACCAATTAAGATCAAACACAAATTAAGCCACACAGTTTGGAATACTAAATATTAGTGATGAGCAAATATTTTGAAAATAAAATTCATTAGTTTCGCCAAATTTTGCAGAGAATCAATAGTACTCCAAAGCCTCTAACTGCCTTGATAAGACATGTGCAACACACTGGAGCCTCCTAGGACTTTATCCAACCCCTATTAAGCTCATTAACTCAAACACAACCTTAGTAATTTCAAAACAACCTCAACATATATGGTTATGTATAAGACAGATATTTATTGGTGATAATCAACAACCTGATACTCACACACTAATCTTCACTAATGTGCTGTCATATGAGATGTGTGCTGTTTCCTTAATGTTCTATGGCTTTCTCTTAGCATATCTATGACTAAGCTGTGACCTGTGATGTACTCAGATTGTGCAGATTCAACCTGAAATTGCTGCTGCATTCCCTGCCTCAGCTTTTATACAGGCTATGATAATCCCTCCTGATTGGCTGCACTATGTCATGTGATGTGATGTGATAGCCACAAGACATTATAGAGAAGCCTGCACAATCAAAGTCATGGACTCCTTCTCTTGCTGATGCAACTGGCGTTAGCCATTTTAGCCAATTCCAGCAAAACGAATCGCAAATTGTTTGGATTCACCCAGTTCCGTCAATTCCTTAAAATTTGATACAAATTCGATTTGATTAAAATCAATTTGCTCATCTTTGTTAAATATGCAGCATTTGTCAAATTAGTAGAAGGATCCATTTTTTAAGTAAAATCAGCATCTTGAGCAATCCTCAGCTCTTATTGTTTTAGACTTCCATCAGAGGTATACGGATCTGTCTACACTTACTTTTTTGCAAATTTCTTGAACAATTCTGCACAATTTTTGCACAATGTAACATTGATACATTCTAGTACATAGACATATAGCATAATCAACAGAATGGCACATTGTTTTTATAAACTGCTCATTCCCACAACATTTAGGTGAGGATTTCTTGAATTATGAGGAAAGCTTAGAACAGAGACATCAGTACATCGGGAGGATTTCTCAACCCTTATCTCAATTGAAAGTCTCTGATGTATGACATTGTATAGACATAAAGTGATAACTGTTGTTTTTAGGGTCCTGTTATAAAACCAAGTCCAATAATTGTTTTTTACTATCATGCTATTCCCTACAGAGTAAAAAAGGATAGGTATATACATTGGGTCACTTTATATCGGCAGAACACTCTTTGGGCATCCATGAAGTCAATAAGGTCATTTGGATGCATCTGGTTTATGTGCTCGGAGCTTCTCTGGCCATTCTCTGAATATAGCCTAACAAGAAACTATTTCAGTTACAACCCCCTTTTTTATAACTCATACCCTGTAATCCGTTTTTTGGTCTACAACGACCATAGCAAGAAGGAACTTGAGAGGGTTATGTGCCCTTCAATGTCTATAAGGCAAGTTACTCAACTTCGGCCACGGGTGAAAGACCGTCTATTTATTACTCTACAGTATAGTAGAGCTTTCAACTCAAGCTTGTAGCCATGCTCAAGCCTATTACCATGAAAGTACAGTCAACATCTAAAATAATTTCTTTAAATACACAATTCGGACAAATCAAAATTTTATTATCTTGATACTTTTCTTTTTTTTACCTCTTCCTACATATGTAACTAATATTCACCAGTGAGATGACATGAACTGTTGGATTTTTCATGGTTTTGTTTTTCTAAAAAAAAAAAAAAATATTCAAAGTAAAAAATAACTAAAATAAGATCTGGAAACTGCAGAAGAGAAGAATTAAGATTGTATCTCCGCAATACAAAAACTGTTATTTTAGGAGTTATTTACATGTTGATGAGATTCCTCCGTACATGCAGTTGACAAGACCTTGATCTCAATCCATCAATTTACTGGCAGCCAATATAAACCCTGCAGCGTCGCTCTGGCTGGCCCATTCCAGCTAATTCTCATTCACTGTATGAGCTACGCAAGCCGGCAGCTTTAACATGGGCTTTGAAAAGTCTCTTTCCGTAGAAAGCATTACCATAATCTAGTCTAGGAGACCAGAATAGTCTTCTCGAGGATGACCACATACTGCTCAAGTTTGCAAGAAAATGGAAAGAAATACTCAAGTGCCCACTCAGACAGGAAGAGACGAGGGGCTCCATGACAAAAGCCATATGGTCAATTTCTTGACTACTTTCCATTTCACACGAACCTACAAGATTGTATTTCGTTTGGTCTAAGTTATATGCTCAACACGAGCTTACACTGTTGCAATTTCCATATTTTTACAGTAATATTATTTTTGTAAGACACCAAACCCTTAACCTCAAAGCAAATGCTATAGAATATGCGAAATACAACATTGATTATACAAAACAATAATGTCTATGTTTACCGTACTGTATTAATCCTTGACCATTTAGTTAATTCAACTGTTACCAAAGTTGGACCCTTTATGAGGTTAAAGGTAGTTTTCATTTTGAAAAACCTTATTCTACAGTTAAGTCCATATATATTTGGACAGAGACAACATTTTTGCTCATTTTGGTTATAGACATTACCACAATGAATTTTAAACAAAACAATTCAGATGCAGTTGAAGTTCAGACTTTCAGCTTTCATTTGAGGGTATCCACATCAAAATTGGATGACGGGTTTAGGAGTTTCAGCTCCTTAACATGTGCCACCCTGTTTTTAAAGGCACCAAAATTAATTGGACAATTGACTCCAAGGCTTTTTCATGGACAGGTGTGGGCAATCCCTTCATTATGTCATTCTCAATTAAGCAGATAAAAGGCCTGGAGTTGATTTGAGGTGTGGTGCTTCCATTTGGAAGGTTTTGCTGTGAAGTAAACATGCGGTCAAAGGAGCTCTCCATGCAGGTGAAACAAGCCATCCTTAACCTGCGAAAACAGAAAAAACCCATCCGAAAAATTGCTACAATATTAGGAGTGGCAAAATCTACAGTTTGGTACAACCTGAGAAAGAAAGAAAGCACTGGTGAACTCATCAATGCAAAAAGACCTGGGTGCCCACGGAAGACAACAGTGGTGGGTGATCACAGAATAATCTCCATGGTGAAGAGAAACCCCTTCACAACAGCCAACCAAGTGACCAACACTCTCCAGGAGGTCGGCGTATCAATATCCAAATCTACCATAAAGAGAAGACTGCATGAAAGTAAATACAGAGGGTTCACTGCACGGTGCAAGCCACTCATAAGTGTCAAGAATAAAAAGGCTAGACTGGACTTTGCTAAAAACATGTAAATAAGCCAGCACAGTTCTGGAAAAACATTCTTTGGACAGATGAAACCAAGATCAACCTCAGAATGATGGAAAGAGAAAAGTATGGCGAAGGCGTGGTACAGCTCATGATCCAAAGCATACCACATCATCTGTAAAACACGGCAGAGGCAGTGTGATGGCTTGGGCATGCATGGCTGCCAGTGGCACTGGGTCACTAGTGTTTATTGATGATGTGACACAGGACAGAAGCAGCCGAATGAATTCTGAGGTATTCAGAGCCATACTGTGTGCTCAGATCCAGCCAAATGCAGCCAAACTGATTGGTCGTCATTTCATACTACAGATGGACAATGACCCAAAACATAAAGCCAAAGCAACCCAGGAATAGCCAAAGGAACCCAGTGGAATATTCTTGAATGGCCAAGTCAGTCACCTGATCTCAACCCAATTGAGCATGCGTTTCACTTGTTAAAGACTAAACTTCAGACAGAAAGGCCCACAAACAGCAACTGAAAACCACCGCAGTGAAGGCCTGGCAGAGCATCAAAAAGGAGGAAACACAGCGTCTGGTGATGTCCATGAGTTCAAAACTTCAGGCAGTCATTGCCAACAAAGGGTTTTCAACCAAGTACTAGAAATGAACATTTTATTTAAAATTATTGAATCTGTCCAATTACTTTTGGTCCCTTTAAAAACAGGGTGGCAAATGTTAAGGAGCTGAAACTCCTAAACCCTTCATCCAATTTTAATGTGGATACCCTCAAATGAAACCTGAAAGTCTGAACTTCAACTGCATCTGAATTGTTTTGTTTAAAATTCATTGTGGTAATGTCTATAACCAAAATTAGAAACATTTTGTATCTGTCCAAATATATATGCACTTAACTGTATATTGTGGGTATAAAAAAATTGATTAGTTCTGCTGGGATCAACAGCAATCACTTGGGGTGACTACCATCCTGTAGTCCATTTCCCAGCAGGTTTTCTTAAATCTGCCCTGGACAAATAGCTTGTCCAGGAACAATAGTCTCTTTTATTCTGCATTGCAATCACAGCCACGCCTATGACTGCAATGCACTCCCATGGCCTCAATACACCTCCGTGTGCATCCTAGGGGGGAACACACAGTGACCCTCACATGTGAGACAGCAGTCACTGCCTCACAAATGTAATAAAAAATTAAGGGCTACATGGTGAGATATGGCAATACGACATACTATTTTCCCCATACACAGTGGGGACATTCTAATTCTTCAATATAAAATAATTACATTGGGGCAGACCAAGGAGTTTCTCCATTCCAATTTGCTAGCCTTTACTATGCAGATTCCTATATAAAAATCCAAAAGGGCAAAGAAATCCAATAGTGAAGCATCTAAATAAATATTTCTCAAAATGAAGGATTATTATTCTCACATGAACCCATAACTAGTGTTGAGCGATACCGTCCGATATTTGAAAGTATCGGTATCGGAAAGTATCGGCCGATACCGGCAAAGTATCGGATCCAATCCGATACCGATACTCGATACCAATACAAGTCAATGGGACTCAAGTATCGGACGGTATCCCTGATGGTTCCCAGGGTCTGAAGGAGAGGAAACTCTCCTTCAGGCCCTGGGAACCATATTAATGTGTAAAATAAAGAATTAAAATAAAAAATATTGCTATACTCACCTCTCCGATGCAGCCTGGACCTCACCGAGGGAACCGGCAGCGTTGTTTGCTTAAAATGCGCGCGTGTCCAGCCTCCCGTGACGTCACGGCTTGTGATTGGTCGCGTCGCCCATGTGACCGCGACGCGACCAATCACAAAGCCGGAACGTAATTTTAAAATACTGAAGGACCTGAAATTACGTCACGGCTTGCTGTGATTGGTTGCGTCGCGGCCACATGGGCGACGCGACCAATCACAAGCCGTGACGTCACGGGAGGCTGGACACGCGCGCATTTTAAAATGCGCGCGTCTCCTGCCTCCCGTGACGTCACGGCTTGTGATTGGTCGCGTCGCCCATGTGACCGCGACGCGACCAATCACAAAGCCGGAACGTAATTTTAAAATACTGAATGCCTGGAAGGACCTGAAAATTACGTCACGGCTTGCTGTGATTGGTCGCGTCGCGGCCACATGGGCGGCACGCGACCAATCAGAAGCCGTGACGTCACGGAAGGAAGGAAAAGCGCGCATTTTAAGCAAACAACGCTGCCGGTTCCCTCGGTGAGGTCCAGGCTGCGTTGGAGAGGTGAGTATAGCAATATTTTTTATTTTAATTCTTTACTTTACACATTAATGTTGTTTCGATACCGATACCCGATACCACAAAAGTATCGGATCTCGGTATCGGAATTCCGATACAGCAAATATCGGCCGATACCCGATACTTGCGGTATCGGAATGCTCAACACTACCCATAACTTAAAACCAAAATGGTTTTGGAAAACCCAAACAAGACAACTGAGTCTTGAAGATTAACACACAAACTACTAGCCTCCCATTGGATATGTCAAAAGTTTGATGTTCACACTCAAACAGCCATTGTACAAAGTAACCACTCCACAGCGCCACTCACCAAGTAAAAGCTTTAGGAGCAAAATGCAGATTTAATGTCCTTCTTTTGTGTACATAATCAATTACCCTATCAAAGGAAACATAAGAGGAAGCACGGTGGAGCCTTTAGGTTCTGCTGTTCTACCTATGACCATGGCCATGGCATACACTGGCACCATGTCACTAGTTTCAGCAGTGCACTTAAGAAAATAAGAGCTGCTTCTATAGCAAGGATTTGCTCTGCAGCACCACAATCTCCCTCAAAATTCATAAGATGCAATGGTCTATGGGTCCGTGGCCTACCAACTGAAGCTCAAGCTTTTCAATACCTGCCAGTGCCCTGGTCCTAATACTGGGGAAAGGAAACATTCACTCCCTCCTCCTAGGATTCTCTGTATATCTTCTGGACTCTTCGTATACACCAGTCTCCAGCTTTCTCATCAACCCCCACTGCCTAAGCCTGTTCACACTACAATTCCTTCCCATCTCAATCCAGTCACAGTCAGTCCATTACTATGCTCTCCACTACTATCTGCACTATTAGTTGTAGTGTAGATGATGTCAAGTCTGGCAAGACACTAACCAACACCAATAAGCGGTCACAAATCTGTGTACTACAAAACAAATTTCCACAAAAGTTTCAATATTAGCATTTCTTGAGATTTTAAACAAGGTTAAGGGGAAGAGGAGTGTTGTTTACAAATCAGAGGATCGATGGTGACTCCGAGGCTTAGAGAGGAGCCCCATAGACTTCCCATTGTCTGTGCCAGTAGACACACAGTGAGTAGTTTGCGTTTCCTCCGGGCTGTTGATAAATATTTACACATTCCATTGTCGATGAACACGATCTCGTGCTGGGAACTCAGCACTTATAATTTCATAAGTCACATTATACATCCCTTTTGAAAAGCATGGTAGATATTACATGGCATGGTGTGTGCCCTTGTGGTTAATATGTTGGCCTCCAAAGTAGTTATTCAAGGGAAATAAAGTGATAGGCCAGAGAACACTCCGGAGTAATCTGACCATATTGGGTACACAAATGGCATTAGATTTCATCTAGAAAGAACAATCCAGAATGTTGACTTGGTTGTGCCTACGTAGGGTTGGTGTTGGCCAAAATTGTGGTGTATGTGTAAGTTAATTTCTCATTCTTCACAAATACAATGTGAGATAGACATTGAACTTTGTATATCCACTTAAGACCAGCAGAGGAGTCACTATTGTTGACAGGTGATTAGAAAAACAAAATAAGTGAGGTATCAAAGTATAAGCGAAACCCTCAAAATAAGCCAGAGGCAAGAGTTACCAGCATTTGGCAGAGACGTGAACAGGCCAAGACTAAGCAGAATGGGTTGTCAGAAAATATAGAAGAACATTGCTCATGATATCATAGTCCACAGCCCAATCTTTTTGCTGTTGGACTTATTAATACTAAAAGATGTTAAAAGCTCACCTGGCAAAGTAGATTCTCTAAGCCTTAGGTTAGTTTGAGCAGCACGGATAAGAGGCGATTGAGAAGTAGAGTAGGTTTTGATAGATGGCAGGTGGATCACCAATGACCAGCTGGAAATGTAGAACATCCAACTAACCATCGGAGCAGTGAGCACCTAATAAAGCAGAACCATATATAAGGATACACAAGAAAAGTAGATGAATAGACATCTAGCAACTTGCATCATACAGATGATTAATGGCAGTTGTATGTTTGCAGCAGAGAGATAGTTAATGGCAGAGCCGTATGCTTTCAGCAGACAAATAGTTAACCGGATGACAGTAGTGATGAATAGGAAAACTAGTTCCTGCTTGCAGTGATAAGATTACAGCAGAGAATTAGCTGTCATGAGACCAGTCGCAGGTACCTGTAGAAGCAAGGTTGAGAGTGACACAGCACCTGGATTCACATGACTGAGCTAGAAGATAAATGCTGGTAGCTGAATGGAAAGTAACAGTTGCCGGAGATAATTAAGCACCTGGCTGAAACTTGAGCCAAGTAGAAGATGAAGTAAGTCTTGACAAGCACAAGGTAGCTGAGAACAATTCTATCTCAATATTCAGACAAGACCTGTTTGCTTCTCCATTTGTTGGCTTCCTGTGTACCAGTCCATGCCGAGTCATTGTGGTAATTTGCAAAACACCTCTGACAGAAGAAACCAAAGCCTTTTAGGCTTTTAAGGCCTTGGTTGATTACGTCAGAGGTGTTTGCGAAATTACCACAATAACCCGGCATGGAGTAGTACAAAGGGATCCAGCCATAATAGAAGGAAACAGGCAAGTAACAAAAGGCCAGCTTGCATAGATCAAGAAGATGATGGTGGAAAAGAACCGAGAATAGTAATACAGAAAACAACTATTAGAGAATTCCTGTGATTAAAGAGGTTGGTCTTCACAGCTGTCTTAGGCTGGGCACTTATAGGCCCATTCTTCTGAGGTCTTGGGTTTTGATAAAAAATGAGCTTGTGTGACGTGGGATTTCCAGGTATACATCTTTGGGTCAAGCTAACAGTACATGCTCACATAGCTTTGTATTTTGGAGCCATAGCTACTCATTGTGTATGGTATATTGCATGGTGCAATGGAAGCAACATGACATGCGATAGATGACACCACTATGGTTTGTATTACAGAAAAAAGGCGTGTTTTTATATAACATTGGCAGAAATTAGAGGTATTACATGAATTTGTAATATGAATGTGTACTTAGACCTTTTTTTGCCTCCAAGGTATTCAATTTTCCCAATTCCAGATACCTAATGGGCATAAGCGGGGCCGGCTCCAGGTTTTCTTGGGCCCTGGGCAAAACATTCTCAGTGGGCCCCTTTAACACGTACCACAATTCATGATGCACAGATATGGCAGAGAAATATAGGCATAGTACAATGCCAAAGATTTAATGTACCTCTCACATTACATGAGTGATATCTATTGCAAATTCTACAATAGCTCAGAAACCGTACAGCATACACTATTATGGGCATCACATAGTTCTCCATACAGAATAATGGACCCCATATATTGCTCCATACAGTATTATGGGCACCGCATAGTGCTCTATACAGAATAATAAACCCCATATATTGTTCCATACAGTATTATGGGCACCACATAGTGCTCCATACAGAATATGAGCTCCATATATTGCTCCATACAGTATGATGAGCCCCATAAAATGCTCCATACAGTATAATGAGCCCCATATAGTGCTTCATACAGTGTAATGAGCCCCATATATTGCTCCATACATAATGGGCCCCATACAATGCCCCATACAGTATATGATGGGCCCCATATAATGCTCCATACAGTTTATGATGGGCCCCATATAATGCTACATACAGAATAGGATACACAACATTTCCCAGTGAGATGAATGTCTTAATGGGATTAAAGAGGCATATATATATGAATAATTTAAAAAGTAACCCACAGGTGGACCCTGGGAAACCAGCGGAACATCGGGACACAGGCAGAACATCAAGACTCAGGCAGAACACAGGCTGGATATCAGGGCATCAAGGCACAGACTGGACATCAGGACATCAAGGCACTGGCTGGACATCAGGACAAGATGGTACAGGCTGGACATCAGGGCACATGCAGGACATCAAGACATCAGGTCACAGGCTGGACATCAGAGCACAGGCTGGACATCAGGACATCAGGGCACAGGCTGGACATCAGGACATAGGCTGGACATCAGGACATCAGGGCACAGGTTGTACATCAGGACACAGGCTGGACATCAGGACACAGGCTGGACATCAGGACATCAAGGACACCGGAAAGACATCTGGGACACAGGTATGGCAGCCCAGGTCATCGGTTACATCAGGACATCAGGGACGCCGGAAAGATATCTGGGACACAGGAGTGGCAGCCCAGGTCATCGGTTGAGACCCGGATGGTACAGGACCAGGCAGCGGTGGTCGGGCTCCGGGCACCAGGCAGCGGTTGTCAGGTTCCAAACTATGGTCGTCAGGCTCTGGGCATCAGACCTAGGAAGGAACTCAAGCGGGATGGTGCAAGCACCGCTGGGTTGGACCGGGGCCGGACGGGGCTAGCACTGCATAGCAGGCTGAGTACAGCATAGTAAACGCTCAGCAAAAACAACGGACTCCATCTTTAAAAGACGATCCCAGGTAGTTCACAGTCACTGGGTACAGGGTTCCAGACACAGAGGGACTTCAGGAACATAACACAGAGGACACAGTTCAGACAGGGTCAGGTACAGGAACGGATACAGGATCAAGGGTTCAGGCCTGAGAATGCAGCCCTCAGGGAGGCATGAAAACAAAACACAACAGACATGGGCCTGGATATGCAGCCTCCAGGAAAGGCGGATCTGGGTACTCAGCCCCCAGAGCAGGCGAAAAAACAGGACACAAACAGAAACGGATCTGGGTACTCAGCCCCCAGAGCAGGCGGAAGAACAGGCATCAGCTTTCCTAGAACAGAACATAGGCAGAACAAGAGCTGAACACCAAACATACATGGCCAGATTCAGAAACTTAATGTGAACCTCTGGCAACGCCCAACAGGAAATAATAACTTTATATAGGAGCAGCCCCTCAGCAATAGGCTGGGGAAAGCAACTCAGGTGCACACACTAACCCTAATAAAAGCAGGGAAGGTGTGGCCGCGTGCAACCTAAGCACAAACAGAAGCCATTACAGCACAGATAGCACAGGAACTGTGGCTTAAGGCACCTGGCAGCGGCTGCAAGCCTGGACACACGTGGAAAGTCATGCACCAGCTGCAGAGGACCTTGCAACCCGTGAATAGCTTCCACAGCGGCAGCCAGGGACCGCACATGTGGATAGTCATGCAGCGGAGCAAAGACATCACAGCACATGTGCAGCTACGCAGCGGAGCAGGGAACTGAGCAGCATCCTTACAGGTAAAAGACAACAGTATTCCTGCTAGTTAGGGGGAGAGGAGCAAAGGGTTAAAGCAGAGACATACAGAGTAACGCCAGAGAAACAAAGCACAAACCCGCCGGCATTACACTCGGCTCTGCTGACAGTGACTTTGCCACCTTGACCTCTTTCACATCGGCTTCAGACTTAGCCACCAAATGCGGAGCTTCCTCAGGCTCCCTATGTTGCCATGACTTAATCAGGTTGACGTGGTACACCTGGTAGGGCTTCATTCTACCTGATTGGAGGACTTTGTTGTTGACATTGCCAACCTTTTCAACTACTTCATAAGGGCCCTGCAACTTGCACAGAAATTTGCTCTCCACCATAGGTACCAGCACCTGTACCCAATCCCCAGGGTTGAATTGTCTCACTCTCGCCGATCTATTGTACACCCTCGACTGTGCCTCTTGTGCTTTGAGGAGGTGTTCTTTCACAATGGGCATCATCTCGGCAATTCTCTTGCATCTGGCAATATGTATATTACACTTCTGTAGAGTATAGACACCACCTCCCAGGTCTCCTTCGCTACTTCCATAATCTACGGGGGTGTCTGCCATACAACAGTTCAAATGGGGAGAAACCAGTAGAGGCCTGTGGGACTTCTCTGATGAAGAATAAAAGATGCGGCTTTAGACAGTCTTCTCAACAACGTTCTTTAACATAGCTTCAATGTTTCATTAAACCTCTCCACCAAACCGTCCGTCTATGGATGGTCAATTGAGGTCTTGAGGTGTGTGATTTACAGGGTTTTGCACAACTCTCTCATCACCTTTGACATGAATGGAGTCTCTTGGTCTGTTAGGAACTCCTTACGCAATCCCATTCTGGAAAAGATATGCACCAACTCCCAAGCTATACTCTTGGCAGAGGTTTCATAGTGGTACGGCATCCGGATACCACATGGCATAATCCAGGACTACCAGGATAGACTGATGTCTTCTGGCAAACTTGATGAACTCCAGGTGCCACTCCATGACAGACCAATGGATGTGCAGCAGCTGGACCCAGAGGACAGACTGGAGGGAGCAGCTGGCAGAGTTTGATTTAGAATGCAGCAGACAGAGTTCGTATCACAGTGCAGCAGACAGAGTTTGCACCAGAGTGCAGCAGGCAGTGTTTGTATCAGAGTGCAGCAGGCAGGATCTGCATCAGAGTGCAGCAGGCAGGATCTGCATCAGAGTGCAGCAGGCAGGTTTTGCACCAGAGTGCAGCAGACAGAGTTTGCACCAGAGTGCAGCAGGCAGTGTTTGTATCAGAGTGCAGCAGGCAGGATCTGCATCAGAGTGCAGCAGGCAGGGTTTGCACCAGAATGCAGCAGGCAGGATTTGCACCGGAGTGCAGCAGGGACAGGTATGCAACCTTACACAACTTAGACTGCAAAGCAAGAAGGTTGCTCAGGCACCTCCCCAGTGGGGAGGAAGCATATATACAGTACATAATGTCCCACAGCTATTGGCTGGGGAGGAAATAGAAAGTGCACATGCTGGCCCTTTAAGAGGGCGAGAGTGCACGCGTGCGTGCCCGAAGGACATGGCTAGAGGACCGGCTGGAAGCATGCAGAGCATGGGGAAGGGAAGAACTGACCACAGTGTAAGAAGAGAGCCCGGATCGGAGGTACCTTTTTCGCACCGGGGCCAGAACTGTCGGGACTGTCACCTTTGTTGTCTGGGGGAAAGTTTAGATACCCGGACCGACCTTTGCACCTGACAGCAAGGGGCGGAGTGAGGATAAAAAGGGCCGAGCGCACGAAACGGCAGACAGGCTGATGCAGTGCGCAGCAGGGGAATTCAGGTGCTCCGTCCTTTGAGTACCGTGACAAAGCAGGACCATGCTACATTGTCCGGGCGGCTCCCTACAAAGACTGCGATCGGAGAACTGTTTTCCACCCGTTGGTCCCCACGGCACAAGTTACTCTACATCATGGGCCACCGTATAACACTCGAGTGCCGGCTAAAAGAAACCAGGTGACCTATCCATAACTTTACCCTTACTAACCTGCTTACTTCTACTGGGCTCTGTCCATCTCCGGAAGTGCCAAGGACTTCACTTCCCTCTGCTACTCAGGATCCTGAGACAGACATCGAGGACTCATTGTCACCCTCAGGAACTGTTTCATCGATGCTTATAGGCCTGCTACTCATCCACCACGTTCTGACCATGTCGGCACCACCGCGTGCATCTGAGACTCTCCACTCTGAAGCCTTCCGACTGATAAGTTTACTATTATTGAACGTTTATTATACCTTTCGTCCTCATTAGCCCCCTCAGTACATTGAAAGTGTTAAGACTAGTGTTGAGCATTCCGATACCGCAAGTATCGGGTATCGGCCGATATTTGCGGTATCGGAATTCCGATACCGAGTTCCGATATTTTTGCGATATCGGGAATCGGGATCGGAATGCATATTCATGTGTAAAATAAAGAATAAAAAAAAAAAATAGGGATATACTCACCCTCTGACGCGCCCTGGTTGTAACCGCTGCAACCGGCAGCCTCCGTTCCTAAGAATGAGCGAGTGAAAGACCTGCGATGACGTCGCGGTCTTGTGATTGGTTGCGTAAGCGGTCACATGAGCGGTCACGCGACCAATCACAAGCCACCACGTCATCGAAGGTCCTTCACTCGCTCATTCTTAGGAACGGAGGCTGCCGGTTAACACCGCTAGGTCCAGGGTCCGCCGGAGGGGTGAGTATATCCATATTTTTTATTTTTATTCTTTATTTTTTACATGAATATGGATCCCAGGGCCTGAAGGAGAGTTTCCTCTCCTTCAGACCCTGGGAACCATCCAGGATAGCTTCCGATACTTGTGTCCCATTGACTTGTATTGGTATCGGGTATCGGTATCGGCGATATCTGATATTTTTCGGATATCGGCCGATACTATCCGATACCGATACTTTCAAGTATCGGAAGGTATCGCTCAACACTAGTTAAGACTACCTCCCTCTATCCTCCTTCCGCCCTCCCTGGAGTATATCTTTGTTACAGTAAAGTTTACCTTAACCTTTGCTCTGTCTCCTATCCGTTACTGCATCCCGCATCCTGCTCACAGCAGCACGGGTGAGTGAAGTGACACGCCGGAGACTCTGTCTGTCCGAGCAGGACTCCGGCGTGGTGCTAACAGTGACCCAGGGTGTGACACCTCCAATAAATCACGCTAGTAAGAGGGGTCTTTGGCAACAAATTGGATGCTTCCTGGGCCCTTGGATGCCCCCCGGATGTTGTTCTAGTCCCCTTATTTTGTGTGTCAATGCCCCTTTGTGAACCCCAGTATGGAGATGTTAAAACCACTTGTCTCCCCAAGGAACTCTCTACTGCCTGGTACCTTGCCACCAGGCCCACCAGGTCATCGGCATTCTGGGGATCTCCTTAGGCAACCCAGGAATGCACTGGCCTCAGAAGTGAATGCATGAACCTGTCCATGATGACCGGCTCCACCATCTGCACTGGGGAGGAGAATTCCAGTTGGAACCACTTTTGAACCAGCTTGGTTCACCACTTTTTAGCCCTGTCTCTGTCTATTACCTTTTTGTACTATTGAATAAACTTTGATTTTTGGTATTTAATTGTTACTTTGTTTGGACAATTTTTCCACTGCTTCATTCTGTGGTGTGTTTCTAATTGACTACAGTGGGTCCTGTACGGTCCTAATATTCTGACTATGGATTACCTTTATTTATGATCTATTTTGACTATGTGGTACTCCAGTAGCTGGATGTGTTTTTCTGCTTGTCACAAGCGGCTCAGGTAGTGCAACTCAGCCAGGATGGCACATCAATACGAGCTGTGGCAAGAAGGTTTGCTGTGTCTGTCAGCATAATGTCCAGAGGCTGGAGGCGCTACCATTAGACAGGCCAGTACACCAGGAGACGTGGAGGGGGCCGTAGGAGTGCAACAACCCTGCAGCAGGACCGCTACCTCAGCCTTTGTGCAAGGAGGAACAGGAGGAGCACTGCCAGTGCCCTGCAAAATGACCTCCAGCAGGCCACAAATGTGCATGTGTCTGCACAAACGGTTAGAAATCGACTCCATGAGGATGGTCTGAGTGTCCGACGTCCACAGATGGGGGTTGTGCTCACAGCCCAACACCGTGCAGGAAGCTTGGCATTTGCCACAGAACAAAAGGATTGGCTAATTCGCCACTGAAGCCCTGTGATCTTCACAGATGAAAGCAGGTTCACACTGAGCACATGTGACAGACGTGACAGAGTCTGGAGATGCTGTGGAGAGCGATCTGCTGCCTGCAACATCCTTCAGCATGACCGGTTTGGCAGTGGGTCAGTAATGGTGTGGGGTGGCATTTCTTTGGAGGGACGCACTGCCCTCCATGTGCTTGCCAGAGGTAGCCTGACTGCCATTAGGTACCGAGATGAAATCCTCAGACCCCTTGTGAGACCATATGCTGGTGCGGTTGGCCCTGGGTTCCTCCTAATGCAGGACAATCCCAGACCTCATGTGGCTGGAGTGTGTCAGCAGTTCCTGCCAGATGAAGGCATTGAAGCTATGGACTGGCCCCCCTTTCCCCGACCTGTATCTGATTGAGCACATCTGGGACATCATGTCTCGCTCCATCCACCAACATCATGTTGGACCACAGACTGTCCAGGAGTTGGCGGATGCTTTAGTCCAGGTCTGGGAGGAGATCCCTCAGGAGACCATCTGCCACCTCATCAGGAGCATGCCCAGGCATTGTAGGGAGGTCATACAGGCACATGGAGGCCACACACACTACTGAGCATCATTTCCTTGTCTTGAGGCATTTCCACTGAAGTTGGATCAGCCTGTAACTTGATTTTCTACTTTGATTTTGAGTATCAATCCAAATCCAGACCTCCATGGGATATTCATTTTGATTTACCTTGATAATTGTTATGTTTCATTGTTCTGAACACATTCCACTATGCAATTAATAAAAATTTGCAACTGGAATATTTCATTCAGAGATAGCTAGGATGTGGTATTTTAGTGTTCCCTTTATTTTTTGAGCAGTGTATATATACTGTATATATATATATATATTAGTTACGCCAGGTAGGCTAGGGCTAAATCCTAGTTCGGCAGGCTTTCATTAAAGGGGTTGCCCACTACTTTCAATTAACCCCCCAATGTATCCCCCCGGGGCCCCTAATGAATTGTATAAATACCTTCCGTTGCCATTTTCGCCTGTGAGCAGCGCTATACTGGCTGCTGAGTCCGGGTCACGTGACGCCCAGGCTGCAGCCGCCGCTAATTTCCGCCGACGTCACGTCAATTTCCAGACTCTGGAAATTGACCCGACTTCATGAGCAGGCGTGACCCAGCCACCACAGACAGCAGTCACTCATCAAGAGTGACTGGGCTGTGGGCGGTGCTGGGGGGGCTGCAGGGCTGTGCTGGGGCAGGCGGGGCTAGGTAGTAGGCAGGGGTGTGAACGCTGTGCTGGGATAGGCGGGCGCGGGGGAGTCTGTGGGATGTGCCGTGGTGCCGGCGCCGGGATGTGCCGGTGCCTGCGCCAGGATGTGTCGGCACCGGTATGTGCCGTGGGGCTGCGCCGGGCGGTGCGGTGGGTCCGCTGGCCGTGCTGGGGTCTGCGGCGGGTGGGCGTCATTGCTGAGTGTCTGTGCAGGCATCGTCCGATGGGACTACAAGTCCCATCGGGCTCTACCTGCACAGTGACAGTGAGTGACATATTAGCCAATGATGGGACAGTAGTAGTCCCATCATCCGGCTAATGTGTTGAATGTAAAAAAAAAAAACCACATACACATACAGTACATACAACATACAGACATACAGTACATACACCATGTGACATGCAACATGTAACATGCAACGTGACAACATGCGACATGAAACATGTGACAACCTGCGACATGTGACATCATGCAACATGCGACAACATGTGGCATGCGACAACATGCAACATGTGACATGCAATGACATGCAACATACGACAACATGCAACATGCTACATGCGATGACATGCAACATGTGACATGCACCATGCGATGACATGCAACATGCGACAACATGCGACTTGCGACAACATGCAACATGTGACATGCAACGACATGCAACATACGACAACATGCTACATGCGATGACATGCAACATGTGACATGCACCATGCGATGACATGCAACATGTGACGACATGCGACATGCACCATGTGACGACATGCAACATGCGTCGACATGCGACATACGATGACATGCGACATTCAGCATGCGATGACATGCAGCATGAGATGACATGCAAGCATGCGACGACATGCACCATGCAACATATGACATGTGGCCTGCGACATGCAACATGCGACGACATGCGACATGCGACGACATGCGACATGCAACATGCGATGACATGCAACATGCTATGACATGCAGCATGCGATGTGCGATGACATGCACCATGCGACGACATGCACCATGGGACGACATGCGACTTGCAACATGCGATGACATGCAGCATGCGACATGTGATGACATGCGACATGCAACATGATACAACATGCGACGACATGCAACATGTGACGACATGCGATGACATGCACCATGCGACGACATGCACCATGCGACGCATGCGACATGCAACATGCGATGACATGCAGCATGCGACATGCTATGACATGCAACATGCAACATGTGATGACATGCAGCATGTGACATGCAACATGCAACACGCAACATGCGACAACATTCCAACGCGACACCGAAGATTACCTCAATAACAGAGTGTACAGATGGGAAGATACAACCCAGAAACGCTATCGCCAAAGACCTCGCTACCAACAAGGAGGATATACAGCCTCAGGGGGCTCCTCTCCTGCCGGGGGTTCATCTCCAGGATCTGGGAGCGACACTGGCGGAACTTCTACCTCCAGAACAGCTTTTTTAGGCCAAAGCACACACCCACGAGGCGGTCGAGGAGGAGGAGACGGGAGTCGGCAGATGGTCCTTCGCTCTCAGGTAGGAGTCCAAACATAGTTGTTAACACCTCTGACTATTCACTTTCTCCCTTAGAGCTCAAAGTCCTTAACCTTGGTCTTTCCTTCTGTCCAACACCGAAATGGAATGCTTTCCGACTGGAGAAAGATCTCCAACAATTCTATCGTAACATCAGATTAAAGGTACACTTCGAGAACACCCCACCACACATATCTAACACCTTAGGTTCTATCCCTGACCGTGAACCAAGTCCCTCCATCACCATTGACACCTTGGGCCTAAGGAATCCAAGTAACTTCATTCCCCCCAGGACTAATCATGCAGTTGAGACCTTTGTAGACCTATTGGATAGAGACATTAAACAAACCATCCATGCTCAACGTCTGGGCCTACTCCCCATTCGCCATAATCTATCACCACTAGAAAAACAAACATTATCATCTTTACAGGATAACCCAAACATCATTATTAAGGCGGCAGACAAGGGAGGGGCCCTTGTCGTCATGAACAAAAGTCAATATGTGAGTGAAATCAGGAGACAACTGGCGGACACCAACACTTACAAAAAAATTCAATCTGACCCTACATTCACCATACGCAAGAAAATTGACCGTATTCTCAACAAACACCTAGAACAGAAGACAATTGATAGTAAGACAAGAACCTTCTTGACTAATCAACATCCAGTCACCCCGGTGCTATATATCCTACCCAAAATACACAAAGATTTACATAATCCACCCGGACGTCCAATTGTTGCCTCAACAGACTCAATTCTCAACCCCCTATCAATATTTCTTGAAAAAATACTAACACCATACACTCACACTACCAAATCCTTCATTTTGGACACAGGCGATTTCTTGAATAAAATCCGCACTCTCGACACTGTCTCACCCACAAGTATCCTCTGTACGCTTGATGTAAATAGCCTGTATACATCCATAGCTCACGACAAGGGTATACAAGCGGTCTCACAGACTCTGAGTGAGGCCAACACTGATGCAGGGTCACAAGAACTATGTCTCGACCTTCTCAACATAGTCCTGAGGGAGAATTTTTTCCGTTTTGAAGACGATTTTTTTGTCCAGACGTGCGGGACCGCTATGGGTTCAAATGTAGCCCCCGCTTACGCCAATCTCTATATGGTCAGATTCGAACACGACCACATTTACTCTAACCCATTATTCCAACAGCACGCCATTACATGGTTCCGCTATATTGACGACATTTTCTGTATCTGGCTCGGTGACTTCAATAGTCTATCCACTTTCTTCAACACTCTTAATAATGTCAGGGAGGAACTCAAATTTACACTCTCCCATGATTCAGATACAATAACCTTTCTAGATACCCGAATTCGGAAGGACTCCCTGGGCAAACTTACCACAGACATCTACACCAAGCCCACCGATTGCAATAATCTTCTTCGTTACGATAGCTGCCATCCCAAATCCACGAGGGACAGTCTTCCACGGTCGCAATTCAAAAGGGTCACTAGAATTGTATCAGACAGTACCATCAGAGAATCCAGATTACAAGAAATGGCAGACAGATTTAAATTAAGGAACTATCCATCTACACTCTTGGCCACAGAAATGACCAGAGCCCTTGCTGACACGGAAACTAACATTCCCACTACAAAACAACCCAGAATACCTTTCGTCCATAATCATCACCCATCCATGAAAAAAGTCCACAACCTGATCCACAAGCATTGGCCTCTGTTAACCAAAGCCTATCCCAATATCACTACATTTAAGAATCTGCCACTAATGTGCCTTAGGAGACCCCAAAATATTAAAGACAAAGTGGTCAGAGCTGATATAGGACACGGCAACAAGACATTCACACGTATCCTTACAGGACTCCGTAGAACCGGCACTTTCCCGTGCCTAAACTGTATGAGTTGTTCTAACATTATTAAAGGTAACGAGGTCATACACCCCCGGACAGGCAAATCATATCCCATCAGAGATTTTTTCACATGTGAAACAAACTTTGTCGTGTACATCATAAAGTGCCCATGTGGATTACTATACGTGGGTGAGACCACCCAGGCCATACGTGACCGTATCTCTAGTCACAAATCTACTATCCGATGTGAAAAAACATGGCTACCCCTACCGGCACACTTTAAAGAGGCGAAACATAATGTGTCGCAGTTAAGGTACCAAATAATCGAAAAGGTGCCAAGACCAAAAAGAGGTGGTAACCATATCCGTTTATTAAAGCAAAGAGAAACATACTGGATCTACACCTTGGATACCTTATACCCTAGGGGACTTAATCGCGAAATAGATTGGCTAATCTAATATATTTCTTTCCCTAGACCCATTGAAAAATCGTTTCTCTCAGTCTCTTCATCCTTCTTCCTGGGCGGTAAGATCAACCTAGAACCTTCTTCCTATTTGTTTAATTCCCCCCCCCCTCCCTCTCTTATCTAATTTCCCCCAACTATATACCCAATACTCTATTTTTCATCTTTTCCCCTTTTATTATTTTTTTCTCCTTTTTTTTTTCTCCTTTTCTTTCCATTTTTTTCTTTGTTTGGACTCCTACAAATGCCGAATTTAACCCTATTTTTTATGTTATTGTTACACCATTGCTGATGTTGTTCTTTATTTAATCATCAACGCATTATTCTCTATACATTTTAACATGATGTTTGGTTTCAGGTTGTCATTATACATTTTCTCACTACACAAAGCTATTAAACCTATGTGGCCGCAGCGATTCCATCCTCTGTGCATAGGCTCTGACATCCCCAGTCACCATCATCATAGATTCTTCCTCCTCTGTTCGATCACAGTAGTCACAACGTTGCATGCCATCTACGCAGGCGCAGACATCCCCTGCCACTGCCATACAACTAGCGCAGGCGCAATACCACCATGGATCCTTCCCCCTCTGGTCGCAATTAGTCATGACACCTCGCACTAAGGCAGAGACTATGCGCCCACCATGTGCGCATGCGTGGGCGTCCATAGACACAGTGCCATAACCAGCGCACGCGCAGTATTCCCGGATCCACTTCCGGTCATATGACCGGGCGGCGTGCGGTCAAAAGGCTTCCCCCTCTCGTGCAGTACACACACACTGCATCGGCACGGCTGTGCCTTCACATGACAAGTGCGCCACCAATGACTGTAAGTACATTCTTTTGAACCGGTGCCCATACTTTTCTATATGACATGACCTATTCTCACCCTGGTTACTCTACTCTATGTAGTCCAGGCATTACTGTCAGGACATCGCTTCCCTGACTTCCTGAAATCCTTCATTGGACCGCCCACGAAACTGGTATTTGATTTATCAATTGCCCTTGGTCACTTAACATTTACTACAGGCTCACGATTACCCATAGCATTTATTTACCTCACCCCTTTCTATTACCAACGACTGCACTGCTTAAAGATTACCTTTTTAGCCTACCTAATTACGCTTCCCTTTATCCTTACCTATAGGACACATTACGTCATTGTGAAATACTACATAGCGGTGACAATACTTACCCGGTGATCCCTAAGGGTATGCCTCACTTTTATTTTTTTTTGAATCTGTGTTTAATTTGTCTACTATTGATACCCAGTCCCTTTTGCTCTCTGATGTCTCCACTACAGCCTAGTGCATACGTATAATTTTACCTGTGAAAAAAACCCGGATATGCTGGTTCTCTCCTTTTTTGTATAAATATTGTATATATTTTGTATATCAAATATTCTGACTGTATATATTTTAATTTTTTCCAGCGACTATATGATAAAGGCCGTGGTTCGTCCGAAACGTCTCTAAAATTGTCGCTCCACCTATCACCGTTAATAAAATTGATTCACTTTAAAGCATACCTTTCGACTGAGTGCAGTGATTCTATATTGAACTTGGACTTATGGAACATTGGGTTCCCTTTCACTGGCACCTTTGCTCTACCTAGTTGAGTGCTAACCATCTACATTATTATCATACAACATACAGACATACAGTACATACACCATGTGACATGCAACATGTAACATGCAACGTGACAACATGCGACATGAAACATGTGACAACCTGCGACATGTGACATCATGCAACATGCAACAACATGTGGCATGCGACAACATGCAACATGTGATGACATGCGACATGTGGCAACATGCGACGACATTCGACAACATGCGACAACATGAAAATGCAATTACATGCAACATGCGACAACATGCGACTTGCGACAACATGCAACATGTGACATGCAACGACATGCAACATACGACAACATGCAACATGCTACATGCGATGACATGCAACATGTGACATGCACCATGCGATGACATGCAACATGTGACGACATGCGACATGCACCATGTGACGACATGCAACATGCGTCGACATGCGACATGCGATGACATGCCACATGCAGCATGCGATGACATGCAGCATGAGATGACATGCAAGCATGCGATGACATGCACCATGCAACATATGACATGTGGCCTGCGACATGCAACATGCTACGACATGCGACATGCAACATGCGATGACATGCAACATGCTATGACATGCAGCATGCGATGTGCGATGACATGCACCATGCGACGACATGCACCATGGGACGACATGCGACTTGCAACATGCGATGACATGCAGCATGCGACATGTGATGACATGCGACATGCAACATGATACAACATGCGACAACATGCAACATGTGACGACATGCGATGACATGCACCATGCGACGACATGCACCATGCGACGGCATGCGACATGCAACATGCGATGACATGCAGCATGCGACATGCTATGACATGCAACATGTGATGACATGCAGCATGTGACATGCAACATGCAACACGCAACATGCGACAACATGCAACATGTGATGACATGCAACATGCGATGACATGCAGCATGCAACGACGTGCAGCATGCAACATGTGACATGCGACATGCGATGACATGCGACATCATGCACCATATGACATGCAACATGCGACATGCAACATGCAATATGCCACATACAGTACATACATACAGTACATACATACAACATACATATAGACATATAGTACATATAACATAGATTACATACTCACCATCAGTTGTCACTTTTTTTCCCGGAAGCCAGTGTCATCTGTAAAAAAATATTAAAATAGTAAACAAACACTATACTCCCTGATCCGCAGAAATCCAATTAAAACGAGTGTCCCACGACGATCTCCCGTGGAGAACAGCAGCATCAGCTGATGCGACCGCTCTCCAGGGGCTCCAGGAATACAATGATGGAAGGTATTCTTCCACAATGTATTCCTCACAATGTATTCCTACGCCCCTGTGAGAAAATAGTCCCTAGTCTCACTTTATGCCATTGCTGTGTAAGAAATTTTCCCACGCAGCAATTGCCATAAAGTGAGACTTTGAACTATAGTAACCTCAGTGATGCACTGCAGGAGCCATTATCTCCTGTCAGTGTGTCACTGAGGGTCCTATAGAGCAGTGACATCACCCGATGTCACTGTTCTATAGGGGAGATCGTCGTGGGACACTCGTTATTAATTGGACTACGGCGGACAGGTAGTATACGGTTTATTATTTTATGTTTTTTGCAGGCGCTGAAGTATGGTAAGTATGGTTAAATGAAGAATATTAAAATACTTTTTTCTGGCTGTGTCTTTTTTTAACTCTTTCACTACTATAGGATTAATAATGGATAGGCATCTTATTGACGCCTCTCCATTATTAACCCGGCTTAATGTCACCTTACAATAGCAAGGTGACATTAACCCCTTATTACCCCATATCCCACCGCTACAGGGGAGTGGGAAGAGAGGGGTTAAGTGCTGGAATTGGCGCATCTTATATATGCACCATTTCTGGGACGGCTGCGGACTGGTATTTGTAGCCGGGGGGGCCAATATCCATGGCCCTTCTCTAGGCTATGAATATCAGCCTGCAGCTGTCTGCATAGCCTTTCTGGCTATAAAATATAGGGGGACCCCACGTCATTTTTTTTGGGGGGGGCCCCCCTATTTTAATAGCCAGTAAAGGATACGCAGACAGCTGCGGGCTGATATTCATAGCAGGCTACAAATATTGGCCCCCGGCCGTCGGCTTTCCCCCTCTGGCGCAGAAAAATGCGCGTGAGCCCACGCCATTTATTTATTTATTTTTTTAACTGAAACAGTGTTCATTAACCCCTTTCTGCCAGCTGACGGAATAGTACATCAGCTGGCAGTATCCCCCGCTTTGAGGTGGGCTTCGGCGGCGAGCCCACTTCAAAGCCGCAACATGTCAGCTGTTTTCAATACAACAAAAAAATTTACATGATCGCTAAATGGCATAGCGAGAAAAAAAATCAAAAGCCAAATTTATGTTTTTTTGGTCACCGGGACATTGCATTAAAATACAATAACGGGCGACAAAAAGAACGTATCTGCACAAAAGTGGTATCATTAAAAACGTCAGCTCGGCATGCAAAAAATTAGCCCTCACCCAACCCGATATCTCAGAAAATATAGATTCTACGGGTATCGGAAAATGGCGCAATTATTTTATTTCTTTTTAGCAAAGTTTGGAATTTTTTTCACCACTTAGATAAAAAACTAGCTGTTTCCAGCCAGCTAACGCTCGGCATGCTCATTGCTATCTAATTAACGCTGCTAGTGATTAAACTAAAGTGCATAATGACAACATTCAATAGCGCTTACGCAGGTGGTAAATAAACTTAAAATGAAGTTAATAACAATAATAATAATTAAAAATCAGAATAATACTAATACATTTTATTCACAGTGTAAAATCAAAAGCAAACTGGATTCCTGTGGTAATGTGTGGGGACAGAGCCTCATGTGGTAATGTGTGGGGACGGAGCCTCATGTGGTAATGTGTGAGGATGGAGCCTCGTGTGGTAATGTGTGGGGACGGAGCCTCGTGTGGTAATGTGTGGGGACGCAGCCTCATGTGGTAATGTGTGAGGATGGAGCCTCGTGTGGTAATGTGTGGGGACGGAGCCTCGTGTGGTAATGTGTGGGGACGCAGCCTCATGTGGTAATGTGTGAGGATGGAGTCTCATGTGGTAATGTGTGGGGACGTAGCCTCGTGTGGTAATGTGTGGGGACGCAGCCTCATGTGGTAATGTGTGAGGATGGAGCCTCGTGTGGTAATGTGTGGGGACGTAGCCTCGTGTGGTAATGTGTGGGGACAGAGCCTCGTGTGGTAATGTGTGGGGACGGAGCCTCATGTGGTAATGTGTGAGGATGGAGCCTCGTGTGGTAATGTGTGTGGACGGAGCCTCGTGTGGTAATGTGTGGGGACGCAGCCTCATGTGGTAATGTGTGAGGATGGAGCCTCATGTGGTAATGTGTGGGGACGGAGCCTCGTGTGGTAATGTGTGGGGACGCAGCCTCATGTGGTAATGTGTGAGGATGGAGCCTCGTGTGGTAATGTGTGGGGACGTAGCCTCGTGTGGTAATGTGTGGGGACAGAGCCTCTTGTGGTAATGTGTGGGGACGGAGCCTCGAGTTGTAATGTGTGAGGACGGAGCCTCATGTGGCAATGTGCGGGGACAGAGCCTCGTGCGGTAATGTGTGAGGACAGAGCCTCGTGTGGTAATGTGTGGGTACAGAGCCTCGTGTGGTAATGTGGGGGGACGGAGCCTCGTGTGGTAATGTGTAGGTACGGAGCCTCGTGTGGTAATGTGTGGGGACGGAGCCTCACGTGGTAATGTGGGGGGGCGGGATTATGTGTGGTAAAATTGTGGGGGGGGCAGAATTATGTGTGGTAATATGGTGGGGGAGCGGGATTATGTGTGGTAATGTGGTGGGGGGCGGTGTTGTGAACCCTGTTTTTGGGCTCCCTCTTGTGGTCACAACTGGTACTGTGTGAGTGCTGTCTTTGGGCTCCCTCTGGTGGTTCTTTGTGTCATTCTGCAGGTCTGAGGCAGGATCAGCTGTCTCGTTATCTCTTAGCTGGTTTCCTATTTAGTTCACCTGGACTCTCAGTTGTTGCCTGCTGTCAATGTCTTCAGTGCTATTTTGGAGCTCTCCTGCAGTCCTTCGTTATCAGTCTCTTCAAGAGAAGCTAAGTTTTGCTTGGTTCATTTTTTGACCATCAGTGGTCACATGTTTCTTGGTTTATTTTTGTCCAGCTTGCTAATATGTGATTTCCTTGCTTGCTGGTAGCTCTAGGGGGCTGAGTTTCTCCCCTCACACCGTTAGTTGGTGTGGGGGTTCTTGTATTCTCAGCGTGGATATTTTGCATAGGGTTTTTTACTGACCGCACAGTTCCCTATCTGTCTTCTGCTATCTAGTATTAGCGGGCCTCATTTGCTGAATCTGTTTTCATTTCTACGTTTGTGTTTTCCCCTTACCTCACCGTTATTATTTGTTGGGGGCTTCCTATATCTTTGAGGTGATTTCTCTTGAGGCAAGTGAGGTCTTACTTTCCCTCCAGGAGTAGATAGTTTCTCAGGCTGCATCGAGACGTCCAGGATTTTAGGCACGTTCACCGGCTTCCTTTAGTGTGTTGGTTAGGATCAGGTTTGCGGTCAGTCCAGTTACCACCTCCCTAGAGCTCGTGTCGTTGTTCAAAAACTTAGCTAGTCCGTTTTGTGATCCTCAGCCACTAGGATCATAACAGTACAGCAGGCCAAAAAAGTGTTTAATGCATCGCAGAATATGGGATAAGAGAAGCCCTGAGTACAATTTTTTTTTTTTTCTCTCTATCTTTGCTGCAGTCTGTCCAGCTTCTCTCATCCCCTTTTTTGTGTTCAGCTGCAGACATGGATATTCAGAGTCTGACTTTTAGTGTGGATCATCTTGCTGCAAGGGTGCAAAGCATTCAGGATTTTGTTGTTCATAGCCCTATGTCAGAGCCAAAAATACCTATTCCTGAGTTGTTTTCTGGAGATAGATCTAGGTTTCTGAATTTTAAAAATAATTGTAAATTATTTCTATCTTTGAGACCTCGTTCCTCTGGTGATTCCGCTCAGCAAGTTAAAATTGTTATCTCCTTGTTACGTGGTGACCCTCAAGATTGGGCCTTCTCTCTGGTGCCAGGAGATCCTGCATTGCTGAATGTGGATGCGTTTTTTTTCTGGTGCTTGGACTGCTTTATGAGGAACCTAATCTTGAGAACCAGGCAGAAAACGCCTTGCTGGCTCTTTCTCAGGGCCAGGATGAAGCTGAGGTGTATTGTCAAAAATTTCGGAAATGGTCGGTGCTTACTCAATGGAATGAGTGTGCCCTGGCTGCAAATTTCAGAGAAGGTCTTTCTGAAGCCATTAAGAATGTTATGGTGGGGTTCCCCACGCCTGCAAGTCTGAATGACTCAGTGGCTTTGGCCATTCAGATTGATCGGCGTTTGCGGGAGCGCAAATCTGCGCACCATCTGGCGGTGTTTTCTGAACAGAGACCTGAGTCTATGCAATGTGACCGAGTTCTGACCAGAATTGAGCGGCAAAATCATAGACGTCAAAATGGGTTGTGCTTTTACTGTGGTGATTCAACTCATGTTATCTCAGCATGCTCTAAGCGCGTTAAAAAAATCGCTAAACTTGTCACCATTGGTACTATACAGCCTAAATTCATTTTGTCTGTTACTTTAATTTGTTCTTTGTCATCCTACTCGGTTATGGCTTTTGTGGATTCAGGTGCTGCCCTGAATCTGATGGATTTGTCATTTGCCAGGCGCTGTGGTTTTGTCCTGGAGCCTTTGGAATTCCCTATTCCACTGAGGGGAATTGATGCTACACCATTGGCTGAGAATAAGCCTCAATATTGGACTCAAGTGACCATGTGCATGACTCCTGTACCTGCTCAGCATAGCGGCGGTGCCCAAGGAAGGATTAGAAGCAAGATAGATTGTTGTTGTGAATTTACTTTTTGGCTCCCTCTAGTGGCTACTAGGGATTTGACTCTGGGTATGTCTGTCATTCCTTTTATGCTCACCTGGGTCGTTAGGTCAGGGGTGTTGCTATATAAGCTCCCTGGACCTTCAGTTCAATGCCTGGCAACGTTGATATCAGAGCTAATCTGTAGTGCTCTTGTCTACTGATCCTGGTTCCTGTTTGATTAAGCTAAGTCTGCTTTTTTGCTTTTTGCAATTCGTTTTTGTTTGCATTTTCTGTCCAGCTTGTATATAATCTGTATCCTGACCTTGCTGGAAGCTCTAGGGCGGCTGGTGTTCTTCCCCCGGGCCGTTAGACGGTTCGGGGGTTCTTGAATCTCCAGCGTGGATTTTTTGATAGGGTTTTTGTTGACCATATAAGTTATCTTACTATATTCTGCTATTAGTAAGTGGGCCTCTCTTTGCTAAACCTAGTTCATCTCTGTGTTTGTCATTTCCTCTTACCTCACCGTTATTATTTGTGGGGGGCTTGTATCCTACTTTTGGGGTCTTTTCTCTGGAGGCAAGAGAGGTCTTTGTTTTCCTCTTCTAGGGGTAGTTAGCTCTCCGGCTGGCGCGAGACATCTAGCGACCAACGTAGGCATGTTCCCCGGCTACTTCTAGGGTTGGCGTTAGGAGTAGATATATGGTCAACCCAGTTACCACTGCCCTATGAGCTGGATTTTTGTACTTTGCAGACTTGCTGATATCTCTGAGACCCTCGCCATTGGGGTCATAACAGATTGTGCTGAGTGAGAAACAAGATCAAAGCAACAAGGAGAATACCAGTAGGAGTCGTGCTGTGAGACCGAGGCAACATTCTACTGAGGCGCACAACCGGCGGCCGGAACGCCGAGGAAGTATTTATAAATCTAGCTTCAAGCAATACTTCAAACCAACGGCAGGACAGTCAGTCATAGGCGGGCTGTCTCACCTAAATCACCTACGAAGACATAGGGGGCAACTTGTGGAGAGGGGCGACTCTAGGGTCCCGGAAGAGCTCCGAGCCTACCCGTCATACGGGTGCCGTCCTAACCGTAACATCAGGGAGGGACGGAAGATTAGCAGAACATCATCTAATCGAGTTGTGAGGGAACTTAAGAAACAGACACAACAGTTGTGGGGACTTTCCGTAAGCACAGCAGGGAAGGACCACAACACATAGCGCTAGCAGGAAGGCACAGATTTCCACCTGCAAAGAGAACTCTGAAGGTGCCATTGGACCGGCCGGACTTGCGCAGCCTGGTTAACCGTATTCCGTATGGAGGACCCAGAGACCTTCAGTAAAGAGGTAAAGAGACTGCAACCTGGTGTCCTCGTTATTTACTGCGACCGGCATATCACAACTACACCATCATTCTCCACACTTTCACCGGACGTCCCCCTGACAGGCAGGGCCACGGACCGGGCCTAGCCATCGTGACAACCCCCCAGAACAGAGACTTGGAGGCCCGGTACCGGGTACCCCTCGGCTCTGCGGCAGTGGGGGCGCTCCATTTTGGCGTCACAAACAGGATCTACTTAAGCCTGAAGAATCGGGTCATGTGTGCCTTGGAACTGTGATTTATTGTGCTTGGACTGTGCTTTATTGAGAGGATTGTGTATTGCCGTTTGCCGCCAGAAGTTCCCGCCAAAAAATCGCCGCCATTGCTACACCAAAGAAGAAGGAGGGCGTGCCATGGGAGGAGACTACCAAAGTGGCGCCAGAAGCGGCGACCGCCCCCTGCGCCTCTTGCTGTAAAGCGAGGACCTGCCTCAAAGCAGAGGACCACCCCTTGATTTGCAACGGCGGGAAGCGGGTGACGGAGAAGCTCGGCCCCGGAGAAATGGCGGAGTCAGGTGCATGCACTGCCATCGACTATCAGATAGCGATGATGAACAGCAAGTGCCTGAGCGAGGAAGGAGCAATCCCGGCTTGCCCTCATCCACCAGAGGCGGACCCACGTCCACCGCAGCGGAAGGGCCTGAATTCCTTGGAACCGGCAACGGAGCTGAGCCTACCCATCCCGACCTCGGAGCCAGCGGAGGAGGAACCATGGAGGGCGGAGCCGCATCCGGAGACCGCAATGGAGGAGCCGCGGTCCGGGCTGCAGCCGACTCCAGTGTCCTCGTTAGTGGACCGGATCGATATCGGTGGAATCACATCAGGCGCAGGTATGGAAGACGCCCCTGCTCCCCCGCTCGATCCCGCTCTCGCGACCGACCCTCACCCCAGTAAAAGCCGCTTCCTCTCGGCAGAGCTAGTGGTGTTACCCTCCGACGCAATGGGGAAGCTGGTACCACCGCTGCCGACCAGGATGGGAGAACCCATAGACGTGGGCCCAGACGGGGTGATTCTCCAGTGGGACACCCCCCGGATTGGGCCAGATGGAGCTCGGGAGGAAGGTTTCACCCTTGCTGTGCTTACCTGGGAACAATACAAACAATGTTTGATCCTACATTGGAAAAGACAAAAAGAGGCAGAATTAACTGACCCACCGAGAGTACAACAACCACCTCTTGCGCGTGGTAGGAAAGATGTGGTAAAGCGGGGAACTGTGTTGGCCTTCCACCCAAAGAGGGGATGGGGCTCCATACAGGAACCGGGGCTACCAACTGACGTCTTCGTTACTAGTCACAACGTGAAAACTCCCTGCTGTAGCCGAGATGGTGACCCGTTGCAAAAGGGGGATCAGGTGACCTACACCCGTCATCGGAATGCGCAAGGATGGTACGCTCGGAACGTTCGCCGATGTGAACCTGAGGGGGCGTCATCTGTTACTTCAACTGGGATTGAACCTGACGTGGCAGACCTTACTACTATTGCCGCCGTATGTCTTATTGCAGCAACTGAGCTGGCGGCTAGAGTCCGCCTTCAAATCCAGACATCAGGTGGTCTGACTGCACCCGAGGGACCAACTATTGACACTGGCACCGCATCAGTCGTGGACCAGGGGCCGGGGCCTGCGCAGTCAGGAGGTGTCCACTTTCGGCTGATGTCGTGCACCCTACTATGAGGATAAACCTCGATACCATGAGAATGTAAATAGTTACTGTTCTACTGTATTGCTGCTAAACCCGTTTAGGGTTAACTCTTAAAGGGATCCCTTTGTTGACCCGGGATCCCTACTGCTTTTTGGTTATTTTCTATTTTCTTCTTTGTTATCAAGAACTGCCGCAATCATGAACAGTGCATGATACAAACTGCTTGTAAATAGTTTGCACCTTCTTAAAGGTGCTCCATACTGGTTTTACTTGAAGAAGGACTCTTTGCGAAGATACCGCACCGGAACCTTTGCTGAGTACGGACTGGTAGCTTGAGAAGATGTGCTACCTCATAAAGACTTGGTCCTCTCTTAAAGGGGATGTTCACTTGTTGCACTTAAAGAATGGTATTGCTTTAAGACAGATAGATAGCAATAATGTCTTGACAAAAAGAAAGTGATGATGATGCTTACATGTAAAAGTTATATGTATCCAACTAGTTGATTGTAAGAAATGTTTGATAACGTTGATAGAAAAATGAGGACAGAAAGTGAACCCGTACGGGTTAGTCAGTGAGTCCTCTTAGGAGCCATGTAGGGATGGCTCAGTGATTTCAAACTGAAAGTAAATGTTATGTTCTATACTGTGTATAGTAGTTGAAAAGGCAGTAGGCCCGGGCTGAAAGGGGCGGTCCTGTAAAGAAAGGAGAGGCAGCAGGCCTGGAGCAGTTAGGACAGGCGGTCCTGCAGATTTAACGAAGGAGAATGAAAGAGAAAGAGTTAATTAATATTATAATGTTCAGAATAATTCTTTAGTGGGTTTAGTCTGTACGCCCTTGAAGAAGAAGTCAGTTTCATAATGTTTTATAAGTAAAGTCTTTAGTGGATAGGAAGTGTACGTCCTTAAGGACAATGTTAACTTATTATTCAAAAGTTTGCACTGAGTAGAATACCCGGTTGGGTAACAGGAGTTGTTTATAGCCTGTAATTTATAATGTTTAACCATGTTTGTAACGTTCAAGTGTCCTCACCTCCCATAAAGGGAAGCTCTGTTCAAGCTTACTTATTGTTATTGCATTTTCAAAATTGTATGTCTTTTTGCTAACCTGAATTGTTGTTTTCTTCCCAGTCCAGGAGTACTGGATTTAACCGGGGGGGAGTGCAGCGCCCCAGAGTCCTGGTCGTTGCAGTACTGTGGCTCTGCCACCAAGGGGAGCTATGGTACGTCTGATGGCACTGAAGGAGTTCATCTGACCAGGTATCACAGACACCAATACATTTCACAGTCCTGGTAAAACTGGGGGTCAGGCAGGAAGTTAGGGAGAAAGCAGACTGGGTTGGAACCAGGCAACACCTTGTGGCAGAGGGTGTTGTGGGGGAAGATTCGGTAGGGCCCCTGTCAGGGGTGGGATCCTGACAGAGGCCTGGCAACTTGAGAGAACGTCACGGGACCGTGCCTGCTCAGCATAGCGGCGGTGCCCAAGGAAGGATTAGAAGCGAGATAGATTGTGCTGAGTGAGAAACGAGATCAAAGCAACAAGGAGAATACCAGTAGGAGTCGTGCTGTGAGACCGAGGCAACATTCTACTGAGGCGCACAACCGGCGGCCGGAACGCCGAGGAAGTATTTATAAATCTAGCTTCAAGCAATACTTCAAACCAACGGCAGGACAGTCAGTCATAGGCGGGCTGTCTCACCTAAATCACCTACGAAGACATAGGGGGCAACTTGTGGAGAGGGGCGACTCTAGGGTCCCGGAAGAGCTCCGAGCCTACCCGTCATACGGGTGCCGTCCTAACCGTAACATCAGGGAGGGACGGAAGATTAGCAGAACATCATCTAATCGAGTTGTGAGGGAACTTAAGAAACAGACACAACAGTTGTGGGGACTTTCCGTAAGCACAGCAGGGAAGGACCACAACACATAGTGCTAGCAGGAAGGCACAGATTTCCACCTGCAAAGAGAACTCTGGAGGTGCCATTGGACCGGCCGGACTTGCACAGCCTGGTTAACCGTATTCCGGATTGAGGACCCAGAGACCTTCAGTAAAGAGGTAAAGAGACTGCAACCTGGTGTCCTCGTTATTTACTGCGACCGGCATATCACAACTACACCATCATTCTCCACACTTTCACCGGACGTCCCCCTGACAGGCAGGGCCACGGACCGGGCCTAGCCATCGTGACAACCCCCCAGAACAGAGACTCGGAGGCCCGGTACCGGGTACCCCTCGGCCCTGCGGCAGTGGGGGCGCTCCAATAGCAAGAAGGGGCCCAAAATGGGAAAATTATACCAGGGAGAGGCTCAGGATGGGAAACATGATTACAGGAAGGAAGCAGGATGGCATACATTATTATACAGTGGAATGGGGCCCAGGATAGAGTGCATTATTATAGGAAGGGGCCAGCATGGGGGACATTATACCAGGAAGAGGCTCGGGATAGGGAACATTATACCAGGAAGGAACCTGAAATGAGGTGCATTATACAAGAAAGAAGAATGGGATGGGGAACATTATTGCAGGAAGACACCAGGATGGTGGACATCATAATATAGGCGGCAAAGGCATATGTCTTTAAAGTATCTAGAGTGCTACAAGGGCCCATACATCTGACCAACATGCAGGTGTGGGCCCAGGTCCAAATTTTCTTGCGGGGCACATTGGACTCTAGTAACAGTTCTCTGCCTACCCCTCACCCCAACAGTCCATATCCCTTAATTCACACATGTTTTGGCAATACTAACGTGTTATTGGTCTTGCCAATAAAGCTTCTTTGAATGCGATAGATTGATAGATAGATAATAGATGATAGATAATAGATAGATAGATAATAGATAGATAATTATTATTATTTATTTATAAAGCACCATTGATTCCATGGTGCTGTACATGAGAAGGGGTTACATACAAGTTACAGATATCACTTACAGTAAACAAACTAACAATGACAAACTGATACAGAGGGGCGAGGACCCTAGCTTCGGTAGTGGTGAGGAGGCAGCTGAGTCAGTGCAGGCTAGGCTGTAGGCTTTCCTGAAGAGATAAGTTTTCAGGTTCCGTCTGAAGGATCCGAATGTGGTGGATAGTCGGACGTGTTGGGGCACAGAATTCCAGAGGATGGGGGATATTCGGGAGAAGTCTTGGAGGCGACTGGATGAGGAGCGAATAAAGGTACCTTCACACGAAGCAACGCTGCAGCGATAGCGACAACGATGCCGATCGCTGCAGCGTCGCTGTTTGGTCGCTGGAGAGCTGTCACACAGACCGCTCTCCAGCGACCAACGATGCCGAGGTCCCCGGGTAACCAGGGTAAACATCGGGTTGCTAAGCGCAGGGCCGCGCTTAGTAACCCGATGTTTACCCTGGTTACCAGCGTAAAAGTAAAAAAAACAAACAGTACATGCTCACCTGCGCGTCCCCCGGCGTCTGCTTCCTGACACTGACTGAGCTCCGGCCCTAACAGCACAGTGGTGACGTCACCGCTGTGCTTTCACTTTCACTTTAGGGCCGGCGCTCAGTAAGTGTCAGGAAGCAGACGCTGGGGGACGCGCAGGTGAGTATGTAGTGTTTGTTTTTTTTACTTTTACGCTGGTAACCAGGGTAAACATCGGGTTACTAAGCGCGGCCCTGCGCTTGGTAACCCGATGTTTACCCTAGTTACCAGTGTAAAACATCGCTGGTATCGTTGCTTTTGCTTTCAAACACAACGATACACGGCGATCGGACGACCAAATAAAGTTCTGGACTTTATTCAGCGACCAGCGACATCACAGCAGGATCCTGATCGCTGCTGCGTGTCAAACTAAACGATATCGCTAGCGAGGACGCTGCAACGTCATGGATCGCTAGCGATATCATTACAAAGTCGTTTCGTGTGAAGGTACCTTAAGTGTGGAGGAGAGAAGGAGGTCTTGGGAGGACCGGAGATTACGTGAGGGAAGATATAGGGAGATTAGTTCAGTGATATATGGAGGAGACAGGTTATGGATGGCTTTGTATGTCAGTATTAGCAATTTGAACAGGATACGCTGAGGGAATGGTAGCCAGTGAAGAGATTTGTATAGGGGGGAAGCGGAGGAGTAGCGAGGAGAGAGATGGATTAGTCGGGCAGCAGAGTTAAGAATGGACTGGACAGGTGCAAGGGTGTTAGCAGGGAGGCCACAGAAAAGGATGTTGCAGTAGTCAAGGCGGGAGATGATGAGGGCATGCACAAGCATTTAAGAAGGTTGAGGAAAGGACGGATTCTGGAGATATTTTTGAGCTGGAGGCGACAGGAGGTGGAAAGAGCTTGGATGTGCGGTTTGAAGGACAGGGCAGAGTCGAAGGTTATATATATATATACACTCACCGGCCACTTTATTAGGTACACCATGCTAGTAACGGGTTGGACCCCCTTTTGCCTTCAGAACTGCCTCAATTCTTCGTGGCATAGATTCAACAAGGTGCTGGAAGCATTCCTCAGAGATTTTGGTCCATATTGACATGATGGCATCACACAGTTGCCGCAGATTTGTCGGCTGCACATCCCAAAGATGCTCCATACAAGGCAGGATGGATCCATGCTTTCATGTTGTTTACGCCAAATTCTGACCCTACCATCCGAATGTCACAGCAGAAATCGAGACTCATCAGACCAAGCAACGTTTTTCCAATCTTCTACTGTCCAATTTCGATGAGCTTGTACAAATTGTAGCCTCAGTTTCCTGTTCTTAGCTGAAAGGAGTGGTACCCGGTGTGGTCTTCTGCTGCTGTAGCCCATCTGCCTCAAAGTTCGACGCACTGTGCGTTCAGAGATGCTCTTAGGCCTACCTTGGTTGTAACGGGTGGCGATTTGAGTCACTGTTGCCTTTCTATCAGCTCGAACCAGTCTGCCCATTCTCCTCTGACCTCTGGCATCAACAAGGCATTTCCGCCCACAGAACTGCCGCTCACTGGATTTTTTTTCTTTTTCGGACCATTCTCTGTAAACCCTAGAGATGGTTGTGCGTGAAAATCCCAGTAGATCAGCAGTTTCTGAAATACTCAGACCAGCCCTTCTGGCACCAACAACCATGCCACGTTCAAAGGCACTCAAATCACCTTTCTTCCCCATACTGATGCTCGGTTTGAACTGCAGGAGATTGTCTTGACCATGTCTACATGCCTAAATGCACTGAGTTGCCGCCATGTGATTGGCTGATTAGAAATTAAGTGTTAACAAGAAGTTGGACAGGTGTACCTAATAAAGTGGCCAGTGAGTGTATATATATATATATATAGTAACATAGTATTTAAGGTTGAAGGAAGACTTTAACCCCTTAACCCCCAAGGGTGGTTTGCACGTTAATGACCATGCCAATTTTTACAATTCTGGCCACTGTCCCTTTATGAGGTTATAACTCTGGAACGCTTGAATGGATCCCGGTGATTCTGACAATGTTTCCTCGTAATATATTGTACTTCATGTTAGTGCTAAACTGTCCTTGATATTACTTGCGTTCATTTGTGAAAAAATGGAAATTTGGCAAAAATTTGGAAAATTTCGCAATTTTCCAACTTTGAAATTTCATGCCTTTAAATCACAGAGATATGTCACACAAAATACTTAATAAGTAATATTTCCCACATGTCTACTTTACATCGGCACAATATTGGAACCAACATTTTTTTTGTTAGAAAGTTATAAGGGTTAAAAGTTGCCCAACGATTTCTCATTTTTAAAACACCATTTTTTTTGTAGGGACCACATCACATTTAAAGTCACTTTGAGGGGTCTATATAATAAAGACTACCCAAAAGTGACACCATTCTAAAAACTGCACCTCTCAAGGTGCTCACAACCACATTCAAGAAGTTTATTAACCCTTCAGGTGTTTCACAGGAATTCTTGGAATGTTTAAAAAAAATGAACATTTAACTTTTTTTCACAAAAACATTACTTCAGATCCTATTTGTTTTATTTTACCAAGAGTAACAGGAGAAAATGGACCCCAAAAGTTGTTGTACAATTTGTCCTGAGTACGCAGATACCCCATATGTGGGGGGACCACTGTTTTGGCGCATGGCAGAGCTCGAAAGGGAAGGAGCGCCGTTTGACTTTTCAATGCAAAATTGTCTGGAATTGAGATAGGACACCATGTCGCATTTGGAGAGCCCCTGGTGTGCCTAAACAGTGGAAACCCCCCACAAGTGACACCATTTTTGGAAAGTAGACTCCCTAAGGAACTTATCTAGATGTCTGGTGAGCACTTTGACCTCCCAAGTGTTTCACAGAAGTTTATAATGTAGAGCCGTAAAAATAAAAAATCATATTTTTTTCTTCACAAAAATTATCTTTTGCCCCCAATTTTTTATTTTCCAAAGGAACAGGAGAAATTGGACCCCAAAAGTTGTTGTACAATGTGTCCTGAGTATGCTGATATCCCATATGTGGTGGTAAACCACTGTTTGGGCGCATGGCAGAGCTTGGAAGGCAAAATTGGCTGGAATTGAAATAGGACGCCATATCGCGTTTGGAGAGCCTCTGATGTGCCTAAACCGTGGAAACCCCCCACAAGTGATGCTATTTTGGAAACTAGACCCCCCAAAGAACTTATCTAGATGTATTGTGAGAACTTTGATCCCCCAAGTGTTTCACTACAGTTTATAACGCAGAACCGTGAAAATAAAAAATCATTTTCTTCCCACAAAAATGATTTTTTAGCCCCCAAATTTTTATTTTCCCAAGGGTAACAGTAGAAATTGGACCACAAAAGTTGATGTCCAATTTCTCCTGAGTACGCTGATACCTCAAATGTCTAGGTAAACCCCTGTTTGGGCGCACGGCAGAGCTCGGAAGGGAAGGAGCACTGTTTTACTTTTTCAACGCAGAATTGACTGGAATTGAGATCGGACGCCATATCGCGTTTGGAGAGCCCCTGATGTGCCTAAACAGTGGAAACTCCCCAATTCTAACTGAAACCCTAACCCGAACACACCCCTAACCCTAATCCCAACCCTAATCATAACCCTAACCACATCCCTAACCTGAACACGCCCCTAACCCTAATACCAACCCTAACCACACCCCTAACCCCAACACACACCCTAACCCTAATCCCAACCCTAACCATAACTCTAACCACACCCCTAACCCCAACACACACCCTAACCCTAATCCCAACTCTAACCATAACCCTAACCACACCCCTAACCCCAACACACACCCTAACCCTAATCCCAACCCTAACCACACCCCTAACCCTGACACACACCTAACCCTAATCCCAACCGTAAACATAATCCAAACCCTAACCCAATCTCTAGCCCCTAACCCTAACTTTAGCCCCAACCCTAACTATAGCCCTAACCTTAACCCTAATGGGAAAATAGAAATAAATACATTTTTTTATTGTATTAATTTTCCCTAACTAAGGGGGTGATGAAGAGGGGTTTGATTAGCTATTTATAGCAGGTTTTTATAGCAGGTTTTTGTTTGGCTGCTGTCACACACTAAAAGATGCTTTTTATTGCAAAAAATAGTTTTTGCATCACTACATTTTGAGAGCCATAATTTTTCCATAGTTTGGCTCACAGAGTCATGTGAGGTCTTGTTTTTTGCGTGAAGAGATGACATTTTTATTGGTAGCATTTTCAGGCACATTACTTTTTTATCGCTTTTTATTGCGATTTTTGGGAGGCAGAATGAACAAAAACCTGCAATTCAGGTCACATGGATGGGATGGTATGTCCGATGGCAGAAAGGGGTTGAGTCCATCTAGTTCAACCCATATCCTAACCTAACATGCCCTAACATGTTGATCCAGAGGAAGGCAAAAAAAAACCATGTGGCAAAGAGTAAGCTCCACATTGGGGAAAAAAATTCCGTTCCGACTCCACATACGGCAATCAGACTAGTTCCCTGGATCAACGCCCTATCAAGGAATCTAATATATATACCCTGTAACATTATACTTATCCAGAAAGGCATCCAGTCCCCTCTTAAATATAAGTAATGAGTCACTCATTACAACATCATACGGCAGAGAGTTCCATAGTCTCACTGCTCTTAGGGTACCGTCTCACAGTGGCACTTTTGTCGCTACGAAGGTACGATCCGTGACGTTCCAGCGATATCCATATGATATCGCTGTGTCTGACACGCAGCAGCGATCAGGGACCCTGCTGAGAATCGTACGTCGTAGCAGATCGTTTGGAACTTTCTTTCGTCGCTGGATCTCCCGCTGTCATCGCTGGATCGTTGTGTGTGACACTGATCCAGCGATGCGTTCGCTTGTAACCAGGGTAAACATCGGGATACTAAGCGCAGGGCCGCGCTTAGTAACCCGATGTTTACCCTGGTTACCATCGTAAATGTAAAAAAAAAAAAAAAAATGTACATACTCACATTCCGGTGTCCGTCAGGTCCCTAGCCGTCTGCTTCCCGCACTGACTGACTGCCGGCCGGAAAGTAAAAGCAGAGCACAGCGGTGACGTCACCGCTGTGATCTGCTTTCACTTTACGGCCGGCACTCAGTCAGTGCGGGAAGCAGACAGCGAGGGACCTGATGGACACCGGAATGTGAGTATGTACGGTTTGGTTTTTTTTACATTTACGATGGTAACCAGGGTAAACATCGGGTTACTAAGCGCGGCCCTGCGCTTAGTAACCCGATGTTTACCCTGGTTACCCGGGGACTTCGTCATCGTTGGTCGCTGGAGAGCTGTCTGTGTGACAGCTCCCCAGCGACCACACAACGACTTACCAACGATCACGGCCAGGTCGTATCGCTGGTCGTGATCGTTGGTAAATCGTTTTGTGTAACGGTACCCTTACAGTAAAGAATCCGCATCTGTGATTGAGATTAAACCTTCTGTAGATAGATAATAGATAGACAGATAGATAGATAATCGATAGATAGCTAGATAGATCATGGATACTAGATATATAGATAATAGATAGTTAAATAATATATAGATAATAGATAGATATATAGTACATAGATAAATAATACATAGATAGATAATAGATAGATAGATAGATAATACATAGATAATAGATTGATAGATGATAGATAGATAGATGGATAGATAGATAGATAGATAGATAGATAGATAGATAGATAGATAGATAGATAGATTATAAATAGATACTAGATATATAGATAATAGATAGATAGATGATAGATAGATAATATATAGATAACAGATAGATCATAGACACTAGATAGATAGATACTAGATAGATAATAGATACATAATAGATAATAGATAGATAGATAGATAGATAGATAGATAGATAGATAGATAATAAATACTAATAATACATAGATAATAGATAATAGATAGATTATAGATAGATAATAGATAGATAGATAGATAATAGATAGATAGATAATAGATAGATAATAAATAGATCAATAGATAGATAGATAATAGATAGATAGATAGATAGATAGATAGATAGATAGAGAGATAATAGATAGATAAATCTGCATATAGCCACACATTTCATGTACAGATACAGTATATTGTCTCTGTGCACTTTGTGTCAGTATATTATCTTGCTCACTCCTACTCTCCGGTGAGAATTGTCCAGCGCTCAGCCCTTAGCCTGTACTATGGAGAGTGCCCAGCCCCGACCTCTGTCTGTGCAGTGTGGTGAAGCAGTGCCCTCTGCTGCGCTCCCACTATGTGCACTCATCTGGTCGCCGCACAGTGTCTGCTCCTGGCACTATCACTAATCCCTGCTTATACAGCTAGAATGATGGAGCCTTGTTCTCCAGGTTTATAATAATTTTAACAAATTTTGTTGCCCTAGCCCTGTATCTACACTTCCAGGCCAAGGGCAGGGGGCTCCTCTGGTGCTCAGCACACAATCAAAGATATGTGACCACTTCTTCTTGCTCATCCTTTGAGGTTTATGGTTGTATTAGAAGGACCACCAAGTTATTGATCATCTCGTATAGCAGGGGGGGAATCTTTTTTCTGCCAAGGGCCATTTGGATCTTTATACCATCCTTTGGGGGCCGTACAAACTCCACCCACAAAGTACATCCTGACTCTGGCACTGGTGTCAGGACGTAATCTTTCATTGCATGCCCTTCAATGTTCAGTAATGAACACTGCATGTGTGTGCTAACAGGGCAAGAAGAAATGAATGAGCTTGTGGCAATCAAAATACAGCTCCTTGCCCAAGAATCCGGTCCCTGAGAATCTGCCCGGGGGCCTGATAAAATGTCATCGAGGGCTGGAAATGGCCCGGGGGACTGAGGTTCCCCACCCCTGTCGTAAAGCGAACCCCTAGACAGAAGAAGGGTGCCAATATTCATTAATATTAATTTTAATATTCATTCAATATTAATTAATTAAATGGCTTTTACATAAATAATGTTCTAAGAATTAGTGATATAATTTTCCCTAACAATCCTCAACATTTACAAAACCTATGTTTGCTGTCAGTGAGTGAAAATATTCATTGTTTATAGTCAGAGGTAGAAAACTTGCCAACATTTAACCTGTACATTGGTAACAACGTATAAGAATCATATAGGGGAGTAAAAGCCCACTGCTGTGCAACCATCTGGCTAAAGTAGTGAACATATTCGGCACAAGCATGAGGAGCTGGCCGACACACAAAATGTACATCATGTGCTGATAACACTGGGTTCGCATGCAGATTAGGGCCTTTTACATTCCCTCTGTTTTTATGGATGTAAATTGTCTGTCTCCATGCTTGCAGAAAGGGGACATGTTTTTCCTGATTTGGAATTAAAGACTTTCACTATTGTTCCCCTCCTCCCCATCACAGCTTTATTCCATCTGCAGTTGCATCCCCCTCCCCCTCTATCACAGCTGAGTTTCCCTCTGCAGCTGCTTCCCCTTCTCCTCTATCACAGCTTCTTTTCTCTTTGCAGCTGCATCCCCCTCCTCCTCTATCAGTTTAGTTTCTCTCTGCAGCTGCATCCCCCTCCTCCTCTATCACAGCTTTTTTACTTTCTGCAGCTGCATTCCCCTCGTCCTCTATCACAACTGTTTCCCTCTGCAGCTGCTTCCCCTCCTCCTCTATCACAGCTTCTTTTCTCTCTGCAGCTGCATCCCCTCCTCCTCTATCACAGCTGAGTTTCCCTCTGCAGCTGCTTCCCTTCCTCCTCTATCACAGCTTCTTTTATCTCTGCAGCTGCATCCTCCCCCCATCACAGCTTAGTTTCTCTCTGCAGCTGCTTCCTCTCCTCTTCTATCACAGCTGAGTTTCCCTCTGCAGCTGCTTCCGTTCCTCCTCTATCACAGCTTCTTTTATCTCTGCAGCTGCATCCTCCTCCCCCATCACAGGTTAGTTTCTTTCTTCAGCTGCATCCCCCTCCTCCCCTATTGCAGCTTAGTTTCTCTCTGCAGCTGCTTCCCCTCCACCTCTATCACAGCTTAGTTTCTCTCTGCAGCTGCTTCCCCTCCTCCTCTATCACGCTTCTTTTCTCTCTACAGCTGCATCCCCCTCCTCCTCTATCACAGCTTAGTTTCTCTCTGCAGCAGCATCCCCCTCTTCCCTATCACAGCTTAGTTTCTCTCTGCAGCTGCATCACCTTCCTCCCCTATCACAGCTTAGCTTCTCTCTGCAGCTGCTTCCCCTCCACATCTATCACAGCTTAGTTTCTCTCTGCAGCTGCATCCCTCTCCTCCTCTATCACAGCTGAGTTTCCCTTTGCAGCTGCTTTCCCTCCTCCTCTATCACAGCTTCTTTTCTCTCTGCAACTGCATCCCCCTCCTCCTCTATCACAGCTTCTTTACTTTCTGCAGCTGCATCCCCCTCATCCTCTATCACAACTGTTTCCCTCTGCAGCTGCTTCCCTTCCTCCTCTATCACAGCTTCTTTTATCTCTGCAGCTGCATCCTCCTCTCCTATCACAGCTTAGTTTCTTTCTGCAGCTGCATCCCCCTCCTCCCCTATCACAGCTTACTTTCTCTCTGCAGCTGCAAAACTCTCCTCGTCTATCACAGCTTCCTTTCTCTCTACAGCTGCATCCCCCTACTCCTCTATCACAGCTTAGTTTCTCTCTGCAGCTGCTTCCCCTCCACCTCTATCACAGCTTAGATTCTCTCTGCAGCTGCTTCCCTTCCACCTCTATCACAGCTTAGATTCTCTCTGCAGCTGCTTCCCCTCCACCTCTATCACAGCTTAGTTTCCCTCTACAGCTGCATCCCCTCCTCCCCTATCACAGCTAAGTTTCTCTCTGCCGCTACTTCCCCTCCACTTCTATCACAGCTTAGTTTCCCTCTGCAGCTGCATCCCCTCCTCCCCTATCACAGCTAAGTTTCTCTCTGCAGCTGCTTCCCCTCGACCTCTATCACAGCTTAGTTTCCCTCTGCAGCTGCATCCCCTCCTCCCCTATCACAGGTTAGATTCTCTCTGCAGCTGCTTCCCCTCCACCTCTATTACAGCTTAGTTTCTCTCTGCAGCTGCTTCCCCTCCACCTCTATCACAGCTTAGTTTCCCTCTGCAGCTGCATCCCCTCCTCCCCTATCACAGCTAAGTTTCTCTCTGCAGCTGCATCCCCTCCACCTCTATCACAGCTTAGTTTCCCTCTGCAGCTGCATCCCCTCCTCCCCTATCACAGCTAAGTTTCTCTATGCAGCTGCTTCCCCTCCACCTCTATCACAGCTTAATTTCCCTCTGCAGCTGCATCCCCTCCTCCCCTATCACAGCATAGTTTCTCTCTGCATCTGCTTCCCTTCCACCTCTATTACAGCTTAGTTTCTCTCTGCAGCTGCTTCCCCTCCACCTCTATCACAGCTTAGATTCTCTCTGCAGCTGCATCCCCTCCTCCCCTATCACAGCTTAGTTTCTCTCTGCAGCTGCTTCCCCTCCACCTCTATTACAGCTTAGTTTCTCTCTGCAGCTGCTTCCCCTCCACCTCTATCACAGCTTAGTTTCCCTCTGCAACTGCATCCACCTCCTCCCTTTCACAGCTAAGTTTCTCTCTACAGCTGCATCCCTCTCCTCTCCTATCACAGCTTAGTTTCTCTGTGCAGCTGCATCCCCTCCACCTCTATCACAGCTTAGTTTCTCTCTGCAGCTGCTTCCCTTCCTCCTGTATCACAGCTTCTTCTATCTCTACAGCTGCATCCCCTTCTCCCCTATCACAGCTTAGTTTCTCTCTGCAGCTGCTTCCCCTCCACCTCTATTACAGCTTAGTTTCTCTCTGCAGCTGCTTCCCCTCCACCTCTATCACAGCTTAGTTTCCCTCTGCAACTGCATCCACCTCCTCCCTATCACAGCTAAGTTTCTCTCTACAGCTGCATCCCCCTCCTCTCCTATCACAGCTTAGTTTCTCTCTACAGCTGCATCCCCCTCCTCCCCTAATACAGCTTAGTTTCTCTCTGCAGCCAGCTGCATCCCCCTCTTCCTCTATAACAGCTTAGCTTCTTTCTGCAGCTGCTTCCCCTCCACCTCTATCACAGCTTAGCTTCCCTCTATAGCTGCATCCCCTCCTCCCCATCTCAGCTTAGTTTCTCTCTGCAGCTGCATCCCGCTCCTCCCCTATCACAGCTTAGTTTCTCTCTGCAGCTGCATCCCCCTCTTCCTCTATAACAGCTTAGCTTCTTTCTGCAGCTGCATCCCCCTCCTCCCCTATCACAGCTTAGCTTCTCTTTGCAGCTGCTTAACCCTCCTCCTCTATCACAGCTTAGTTTTTCTCTACAGCTGCATCCCCCTTCCTCCTCTATCACAGAATAGTTTGTCTCTGCAGCTGCATCCCCCTCCTCCCCTATCACAGCTTAGTTCCTTTCTGCAGCTGATTCCCCTCCACCTCTATCACAGCTTAGTTTCTCTCTACAGCTGCTTCCCCTCCACCTTTATCACAGCATAGTTTCCCTCTGTAGCTGCATCCCCTCCTCCCCTATCTCAGCTTAGTTTCTCTCTGCAGCTGCATCCCCCTCCTCCCCATCACAGCTAAGTTCTCTCTACAGCTGCATCCCCCTCCTCCCCATCACAGCTTAGTTTCTCTCTGCAGCTGCATAGCCCTCCTCCTCTATCACAGTTTATTTTCTCTCTACAGCTGCATCCCCCTCCTCCTCTATCACAGCTTAGTTTCTCTCTGCAGCTGCATCCACCTCCTCCTCTATCGCAGCTGAGTGTCTCTCTGCAGCTGCTTCCACCACCTCTATCACAGCTTCTTTTCTCTCTACAGCTGCATCCCCCTCCTCCTCTATCACAGCTTAGTTTCTCTCTACAGCTGCATCCCCCTCTTCCCCTATCACAGCTTAGTTTCTCTCTGCAGCTGCATCCCCCTCCTCCCCTATCACAGCTTAGTTTCTCTCTGCAGCTGCATAACCCTCCTCCTCTATCACAGCTTCTTTTCTCTCTACAGCTGCATCCCCCTCCTCCTCTATCACAGCTTAGTTTCTCTCTGCAGCTGCATCCCCCTCTTCCCCTATCACAGCTTAGTTTCTCTCTGCAGCTGCTTCCACCTCCTCTGTCACAGCTGAGTTTCTCTCTGCAGCTGCTTCTCTCACGTCTATCACAGCTTAGTTTCCCTCTGCAGCTGCATCCCCCTCCTCCCCAATCACAGCTTAGTTTCTCTCTGCAGCTGCATAATCCTCCTCCTCTATCACAGCTTCTTTTCTCTCTACAGCTGCATCCCCCTCCTCCTCTATCACAGCTTAGTTTCTCTCTGCAGCTGCATCCCCCTCTTCCCTATCACAGCTTAGTTTTTCTCTGCAGCTGCATCTACCTCCTCCTCTATCGCAGCTGAGTGTCTCTCTGCAGCTGCTTCCACCACTTCTATCACAGCTTCTTTTCTCTCTGCAGCTGATTCCCCTCCACCTCTACCACAGCTTCTTTTCTCTCTGCAGCTGCATCCCCCTCCTCCCCATCACAGCTTAGTTTCTCTCTGCAGCTGCATCCCCCTCCTCTTCTATCCCAGCTTAGTTTCTTTCTGCAGCTGCATCCCCTTCCTCCCCTATCACAGCTTAGTTTCTCTCTGCAGCTACATAGCCCTCCTCCTCTATCACAGTTTCTTTTCTCTCTACAGCTGCATCCCCCTCCTCCTCTATCACAGCTTAGTTTCTCTCTGCAGCTGCATCCCCCTCTTCCCCTATCACAGCTTAGTTTCTCTCTGCAGCTGCATCCCCCTCTTCCCCTATCACAGCTTAGTTTCTCTCTGCAGCTGCATCCCCCTCCTCCCCTATCACAGCTTAGATTCTCTTGGCTGCTGCATCTCCCTCCTCTTCTATCACAGCTTAGTTTCTTTCTGCAGCTGCATCCCCCTCCTCCCCTATCACAGCTTAGTTTCTCTCTGCAGCTGCATAACCCTCCTCCTCTATCACAGCTTCTTTTCTCTCTACAGTTGCATCCCCCTCCTCCCTATCACAGCTAAGTTTCTCTCCACAGCTGCATCCCCCTCCTCTCCTATCACAGCATAGTTTCCCTCTGTAGCTGCATCCCCTCCTCCCCTATCTCAGCTTAGTTCTCTCTGCAGCTGCATCCCCCTCCTCTCCTATCACAGCTTAGTTTCTCTCTGCAGCTGCATCCCCTCCACCTCTATCACAGCATAGTTTCTCTCTACAGCTGCTTCCCCTCCACCTCTATCACAGCTTAGTTTCTCTCTGCAGCTGCTTCCCCTCCACCTCTATCACAGCTTAGTTTCCCTTTGCAGCTGCATCCCCTTCCTCCCCTATCACTGCTTAGTTTCTCTCTGCAGCTGCTTATTCTCCTCTATCACAGCTGAGTTTCCCTCTGCAGCTGCTTCCCTTCCTCCTCTATCACTATCACAGCTTCTTTTATCTCTAAAGCTGCATCCCCCTCCTCCTATATCACAGCATAGTTTCTCTCTAACAGCTGCTTCCCCTCCACCTCTATCACAGCTTAGCTTCCCTCTGCAGCTGCATCCCCTCCTCCCCTATCTCAGCTTAGTTTCTCTCTGCAGCTGCATCCCCCTCCTCCCCTAATACAGCTTAGTTTCTCTCTGCAGCCAGCTGCATCCTCCTCTTCCTCTATAACAGCTTAGCTTCTTTCTGCAGCTGCTTACCCTCCACCTCTATCACAGCTTAGCTTCCCTCTGCAGCTGCATCCCCTCCTCCCCATCTCAGCTTAGTTCCTCTCTGCAGCTGCATCCCGCTCCTCCCCTATCACAGCTTAGTTTCTCTCTGCAGCTGCATCCCCCTCTTCCTCTATAACAGCTTAGCTTCTTTCTGCAGCTGCACCCCCCTCCTCCCCTATCACAGCTTAGCTTCTCTTTGCAGCTGCTTAACCCTCCTCCTCTATCACAGCTTAGTTTCTCTCTACAGCTGCATCCCCCTTCCTCCTCTATCACAGAATAGTTTCTCTCTGCAGCTGCATCCCCCTCCTCCCCTATCACAGCTTAGTTCCTTTCTGCAGCTGATTCCCCTCCACCTCTATCACAGCTTAGTTTCTCTCTACAGCTGCTTCCCCTCCACCTCTATCACAGCATAGTTTCCCTCTGTAGCTGCATCCCCTCCTCCCCTATCTCAGCTTAGTTTCTCTCTGCAGCTGCATCCCCCTCCTCCCCTATCACAGCTAAGTTCTCTCTACAGCTGCATCCCCCTCCTCCCCTATCACAGCTTAGTTTCTCTCTGCAGCTGCATTTCCCTCCTCTTCTATCACAGCTTAGTTTCTTTCTGCAGCTGCATCCCCTTCCTCCCCATCACAGCTTAGTTTCTCTCTGCAGCTGCATAGCCCTCCTCCTCTATCACAGTTTCTTTTCTCTCTACAGCTGCATCCCCCTCCTCCTCTATCACAGCTTAGTTTCTCTCTGCAGCTGCATCCACCTCCTCCTCTATCGCAGCTGAGTGTCTCTCTGCAGTTGCTTCCACCACCTCTATCACAGCTTCTTTTCTCTCTACAGCTGCATCCCCCTCCTCCTCTATCACAGCTTAGTTTCTCTCTACAGCTGCATCCCCCTCTTCCCCTATCACAGCTTAGTTTCTCTCTGCAGCTGCATCCCCCTCCTCCCCTATCACAGCTTAGTTTCTCTCGGCAGCTGCATCTCCCTCCTCTTCTATCACAGCTTAGTTTCTTTCTGCAGCTGCATCCCCCTCCTCCCCTATCACAGCTTAGTTTCTCTCTGCAGCTGCATAACCCTCCTCCTCTATCACAGCTTCTTTTCTCTCTACAGCTGCATCCCCCTCCTCCTCTATCACAGCTTAGTTTCTCTCTGCAGCTGCATCCCCCTCTTCCCCTATCACAGCTTAGTTTCTCTCTGCAGCTGCTTCCACCTCCTCTGTCACAGCTGAGTTTCTCTCTGCAGCTGCTTCTCTCACGTCTATCACAGCTTAGTTTCCCTCTGCAGCTGCATCCCCCTCCTCCCCAATCACAGCTTAGTTTCTCTCTGCAGCTGCATAACCCTCCTCCTCTATCACAGCTTCTTTTCTCTCTACAGCTGCATCCCCCTCCTCCTCTATCACAGCTTAGTTTCTCTCTGCAGCTGCATCCCCCTCTTCCCTATCACAGCTTAGTTTTTCTCTGCAGCTGCATCTACCTCCTCCTCTATCGCTGCTGAGTGTCTCTCTGCAGCTGCTTCCACCACTTCTATCACAGCTTCTTTTCTCTCTGCAGCTGATTCCCCTCCACCTCTACCACAGCTTCTTTTCTCTCTGCAGCTGCATCCCCCTCCTCCCCATCACAGCTTAGTTTCTCTCTGCAGCTGCATCCCCCTCCTCTTCTATCCCAGCTTAGTTTCTTTCTGCAGCTGCATCCCCTTCCTCCCCTATCACAGCTTAGTTTCTCTCTGCAGCTGCATAGCCCTCCTCCTCTATCACAGTTTCTTTTCTCTCTACAGCTGCATCCCCCTCCTCCTCTATCACAGCTTAGTTTCTCTCTGCAGCTGCATCCCCCTCTTCCCCTATCACAGCTTAGTTTCTCTCTGCAGCTGCATCCCCCTCCTCCCCTATCACAGCTTAGATTCTCTCGGCTGCTGCATCTCCCTCCTCTTCTATCACAGCTAAGTTTCTTTCTGCAGCTGCATCCCCCTCCTCCCCTATCACAGCTTAGTTTCTCTCTGCAGCTGCATAACCCTCCTCCTCTATCACAGCTTCTTTTCTCTCTACAGTTGCATCCCCCTCCTCCCTATCACAGCTAAGTTTCTCTCTACAGCTGCATCCCCCTCCTCTCCTATCACAGCTTAGTTTCTCTCTGCAGCTGCATCCCCTCCACCTCTATCACAGCATAGTTTCTCTCTACAGCTGCTTCCCCTCCACCTCTATCACAGCTTAGTTTCTCTCTGCAGCTGCTTCCCCTCCACCTCTATCACAGCTTAGTTTCCCTCTGCAGCTGCATCCCCTTCCTCCCCTATCACTGCTTAGTTTCTCTCTGCAGCTGCTTATTCTCCTCTATCATAGCTGAGTTTCCCTCTGCAGCTGCTTCCCTTCCTCCTCTATCACTATCACAGCTTCTTTTATCTCTACAGCTGCATCCCCCTCCTCCTGTATCACAGCATAGTTTCTCTCTATAGCTGCTTCCCCTCCACCTGTATCACAGCTTAGTTTCTCTCTGCAGCTGCTTCCCCTCCACCTCTATCACAGCTTAGTTTCCCTCTGCAGCTGCATCCCCTTCCTCCCCTATCACTGCTTAGTTTCTCTCTGCAGCTGCTTATTCACCTCTATCACAGCTGAGTTTCCCTCTGCAGCTGCTTCCCTTCCTCCACTATCACTATCACAGCTTCTTTTATCTCCACAGCTGCATCCCCCTCCTCCTATATCACAGCATAGTTTCTCTCTACAGCTGCTTCCCCTCCACCTCTATCACAGCTTAGCTTCCCTCTGCAGCTGCATCCCCTCCTCCCCTATCTCAGCTTAGTTTCTCTCTACAGCTGCATCCCCCTCCTCCCCTAATACAGCTTAGTTTCTCTCTGCAGCCAGCTGCATCCTCCTCTTCCTCTATAACAGCTTAGCTTCTTTCTGCAGCTGCTTCCCCTCCACCTCTATCACAGCTTAGCTTCCCTCTGCAGCTGCATCCCCTCCTCCCCATCTCAGCTTAGTTTCTCTCTGCAGCTGCATCCCGCTCCTCCCCTATCACAGCTTAGTTTCTCTCTGCAGCTGCATTCCCCTCTTCCTCTATAACAGCTTAGCTTCTTTCTGCAGCTGCATCCCCCTCCTCCCCTATCACAGCTTAGTTTCTCTTTGCAGCTGCTTAACCCTCCTCCTCTATCACAGCTTAGTTTCTCTCTACAGCTGCATCCCCCTTCCTCCTCTATCACAGCATAGTTTCTCTCTGCAGCTGCATCCCCCTCCTCCCCTATCACAGCTTAGTTCCTTTCTGCAGCTGATTCACCTCCACCTCTATCACAGCTTAGTTTCTCTCTACAGCTGCTTCCCCTCCACCTCTATCACAGCATAGTTTCCCTCTGTAGCTGCATCCCCTCCTCCCCTATCTTAGCTTAGTTTCTCTCTGCAGCTGCATCCCCCTCCTCCCCTATCACAGCTAAGTTCTCTCTACAGCTGCATCCCCCTCCTCCCCTATCACAGCTTAGTTTCTCTCTGCAGCTGCATTTCCCTCCTCTTCTATCACAGCTTAGTTTCTTTCTGCAGCTGCATCCCCTTTCTCCCCATCACAGCTTAGTTTCTCTCTGCAGCTTCATAGCCCTCCTCCTCTATCACAGTTTCTTTTCTCTCTACAGCTGCATCCCCCTCCTCCTCTATCACAGCTTAGTTTCTCTCTGCAGCTGCATCCACCTCCTCCTCTATCGCAGCTGAGTTTCTCTCTGCAGCTGCTTCCACCACCTCTATCACAGCTTCTTTTCTCTCTACAGCTGCATCCCCCTCCTCCTCTATCACAGCTTAGTTTCTCTCTACAGCTGCATTTCCCTCTTCCCCTATCACAGCTTAGTTTCTCTCTGCAGCTGCATCCCCCTCCTCCCCTATCACAGCTTAGTTTCTCTCGGCAGCTGCATCCCCCTCCTCCCCTATCACAGCTTAGTTTCTCTCTACAGCTGCATCCCCCTCCTCCTCTATCACAGCTTAGTTTCTCTCTGCAGCTGCATCCCCCTCTTCCCTATCACAGCTTAGTTTTTCTCTGCAGCTGCATCTACCTCCTCCTCTATCGCAGCTGAGTGTCTCTCTGCAGCTGCTTCCACCACTTCTATCACAGCTTCTTTTCTCTCTGCAGCTGATTCCCATCCACCTCTACCACAGCTTCTTTTCTCTCTGCAGCTGCATCCCCCTCCTCCCCATCACAGCTTAGTTTCTCTCTGCAGCTGCATCCCCCTCCTCTTCTATCCCAGCTTAGTTTCTTTCTGCAGCTGCATCCCCTTCCTCCCCTATCACAGCTTAGTTTCTCTCTGCAGCTGCATAGCCCTCCTCCTCTATCACAGTTTCTTTTCTCTCTACAGCTGCATCCCCCTCCTCCTCTATCACAGCTTAGTTTCTCTCTGCAGCTGCATCCCCCTCTTCCCCTATCACAGCTTAGTTTCTCTCTGCAGCTGCATCCCCCTCTTCCCCTATCACAGCTTAGTTTCTCTCTGCAGCTGCATCCCCCTCCTCCCCTATCACAGCTTAGATTCTCTCGGCTGCTGCATCTCCCTCCTCTTCTATCACAGCTTAGTTTCTTTCTGCAGCTGCATCCCCCTCCTCCCCTATCACAGCTTAGTTTCTCTCTGCAGCTGCATAACCCTCCTCCTCTATCACAGCTTCTTTTCTCTCTACAGTTGCATCCCCCTCCTCCTCTATCACAGCTTAGTTTCTCTCTGCAGCAGCATCCCCCTCTTTCCCTTTCACAGCTTTGTTTCTCTCTGCAGCTGCATCCCCCTCCTCCCCTATCACAGCTTAGTTTCTCTCTGCAGCTGCATCCACCTCCTCTGTCACAGCTTATTTTCTATCTGCAGCTGCTTCTCCCACCTCTATCACAGCTTAGTTTCTTTCTGCAGCTGCATCCCCCTCCTCCCCAATCACAGCTTAGTTTCTCTCTGCAGCTTCATAACCCTCCTCCTCTATCACAGCTTAGTTTCTCTCTGCAGCTGCATCCCCCTCTTTCCTATCACAGCTTAGTTTCTCTCTGCAGCTGCATCCCCCTCTTCCCTATCACAGCTTAGTTTCTCTCTGCAGCTGCATCCACCTCCTCCTCTATCACAGCTGAGTTTCTCCCTGCAGCTGCTTCCACCACCTCTATCACAGCTTCTTTTCTCTCTGCAGCTGCTTCCTCTCCTCCCCTATCACAGCTTTTTTTCACTCTGCAGCTGCATCCCCCTCCTCCGCTATCACAGCTTAATTTCTCTGCAGCAGAGCTTCATATTAGGCTGACACTTCTTGTTCTGTAGAGATCACTTCTCAGCAGTCTCTTTATTATCACGGAAAAAATTACTATAGCAGGCAATTCCATCATGAAGTTGGAGAGAGATAAGGCAGGTGTTATTATTGAGAAGACGTGATGGGTGACATCTTCTCCCCTCTCCTCCTGACACAGATCATGAAAAGAACATTCTCCTATAGAAGTCAACCGTTCTTCAGTTTACAGATTCCCTATCCATATAACTGCAGTAAAGCATATCTCCAAATGCTGCTAACAGCTCAAGTAAAATAGTTGCCCCATAATCAATAATTCAATAATCAAAATTGAATTGAAAAAATTATATTTTTTTTTTTTGTTATCAGAAAATGAAAACAGATTAGGGAAGATGAGATTGGGCTAATATTTGCTTTAAGATAATAAAAAATCAGGTAAAACAGTCCCTTGAAGCCAAGGCATACAGGAATCTTTATTTTTTTTAACTATTACCAAAAGTTAAATTTTGCAGGGTTATAGTTTATGAAAAATAAATAAAACACTTGATTGTGATTCCTTTATTCATATATTTTGTTCTATGCTCCCTCACAAAGACCGCTAAAAAAATAAAATCAAACAGCGACATTACAATAAAGTTTATGAGGTGAGGAAACGTCTATAGCTCAGGAGTCGGCAAAGTTGCGAGTCTCTGGGGTGCTATTCATGTGTTTGTGGGGGCTTTATAAAATGCAATATAAGTCTATCGGTAACTCAGCCCCCACTGATATTTCACAGGTTGCTCCTTGTTTAATTAGTAAGAAGTGTTAGGTCAAATATTGGGTAGACTTCCCCAAGTCTAAACATGACATTGTGTCTCCTGGATCTGGTATGACGGTTGATGTAAAATAGGGCATAGTCATTAAAATTAAAAACTGTAAAGGTAAAATTAACAAAAAAACAAACGGAGTCCCTCAATTTCTATTTAGAGTCGTTCAGATGTCAGTTCTTCTTGTACGAGTTCTGCCTTGATTTTCATGGATAGCACCTCTTATAGTTTCTGGAGCTGTTCACATGTCCTTGTTTGTTTGCGGCTTGAGTGGTCCACACAAAACCAAGGAGATATGTCTGATTTTGATCCGAGTCTTGGATCAAACTCACCAATGCAAGTCAATGGGTTTTAAAAAAAAATTGAACAGCTCTGAGATGTTTAATACAAGAATCTTGTATTTCCTTATCCAAGAAAAACTGGTCAAAATCTGATGGTAAAAACCGACATTGACCAAACTCTGATGACACTCTGATCAAAAATAATAATGAAACTTGGACCGTTTCATGTATATAAGAATAATCACTGACATCTGAATGAGCCCTTATGGTGGTGTCTGGCACAAATGTCCGGGTACTGTATACTAGCAGCCCTTTTTTTATTATTCTCAACTCCCATGGCAATTAGGTCAGCCGAAGCTAAGGTATATCCCGGTAGGAGGCTGTTTGACAATGGTTTGGACTTTGAACAAATAAAAGTTAATTGCCGTTCTAGTGGCTTATATCCAGATGACTTTCAAATTAATTATTCAGGCAGTGTTAAAGAACACATCACCATACAAGTCATCCATTTTGAGAACTTCCCTACCACGTAGACAATATTTCCTTCATTACGCTCTACGTTGATGGCCTACTATTTGTCAAGTTGCCTGTTTTGCACTTTCTACTGATGCCCTCTTCAGACTAGCCTCCTCCCCTGAACTTATTCTACTGGGAGAACTTCTTCTTTCCTTTTTTTGTAGGACATAAAAAAGATGGATACAAGAACCTCTTCTACTGGTAAAGTTTCCTCTAGAGCTCAATGATCTCTTTTCTGACCATGTGAGGTCCTCGTCTCTATTTTATGGAGTGGTTTGTTTGGGCTGTTTGTATGTTTTTACTAAGAAGATGTCTGGTGGACCAACACTAAAGTCACTAACTGTTTTTTAGTCTGGTCCCAAACCATATTCTTCATTACATCTGTGCAATACATCTCATCGATCACTAGAAGCTAGAGGTCAGAGTGGTCAGAGTCAACGGCCTTTCACTATTTGCTGGATCAAGCATTGGGTTATCTATGTAGGTATATATGGCCATTTTGAGTTTATAACATACATTTAGTAGATCTTGGAATGAACTGATTGATTTAAATGACTGCATGACTGTGAATGGCTTGAATTTGTTTGAGATGGCATATTATACAATGGACATAACTGGTGCCAAGGACCAAAAATGGATGTAGTTGATTCTATGTTGAATTGTTAAATGCCCGCGAACCTAACGATTATCTAACTAAGGCCCTACAAACATTTTAGACTGTTGTCTGTTGAACCCATTGATATTAACTGACAGTACAATTTGTATGGGGGCCTCTCAAGTCTACCCCGTCAGATGATGTTGGGGGAGAAAAAGATCTGACGCATTTGATAGTTTACCAATTGTTGATCTTTTTGTTCTATGGGAGATGAGCCACCACCAAAAGAGTCTGGCCGCTTCTCTTTCATAGAATCAGAGGAGTACTCGGCCAAACTGATTGTTCCTGTGTATGGGAGACCCAGGAAAGATAGCTGTCAGACGAAGGATTGGCTAGACGATTGCTCAGCTAATAACTATATATAGTGTATGGGGGGCTTTATAGGTAACATTTTCTAACTTATCCATACAATTCATGGTTAATATAAGTGATTCAAAGAATTCTTCCACCACTAAAATAAAAGTTTCCTTACTTATAATTCTAAAATACCAAAACCACATAACCTGTAGACAAAAATATGAATTTTTAGGAGACACTCAATACACATAATATCCCATTAGTTATGCTTTGGTCCCGTTATAGTCAGTCTAACCTTCTGAGATATATCTGGATCATTTTGGGGTTCATGTCGGCGACCATTAATTTCATCTATAGATGGTGCTAAACCCTTTTCTTCTCTCCATACAATTTTCCACCATTGATCAGTAGGGTCTGATTTCATTAGGAATTTTCTCTTAGGATTTGGTTCTTTTACTTCATGATCTGCCAACATTCATCATCGGGACTTATTATTCACTAATGCGGGCGTTGCTGGATGAAGCCAACGTCTTTGTCAAGCTCACCACAGTCTTTATTTTGACTCTACATCGGCATCTCTCTCTCTCGAAAACCCAAGGATATGGAATCCATTGCTATCATTAGCTTAATGGGCTCCACGGACGAGGATGGAAACAGAGCGTGTATGGGCAACGTTTTCCATACTTTGTGGTAACCCGATCATGCTGTTTTCATTCTCTAAGGTTACCATATGCTGAGCCGTATGTTCGGAGTTTGCATTGCAGATGCCCAATGATAGGGCACACATCCGTCTGATGTTCCTCATAAAACCGGCCACCGACTCAGCTGCACTAACAATTGTTGATTTAGTGAAACATTAAACCCTCTTATGACTATTGAAGGAGAAATCTTCTGTAGGGATCCAGACTTCTTATGTATTAAATGGATATTAGACAAAATGTCTTGTGGAAAGAGCAAGTGTGTTAGATCTGGAACGTATGTGGAGTTTGATCAATGCCACCGTTGAAAGAGAATTGACATGTAACCCTTGACTGGGGCTACCGCAGATGATGTCTCTATGCAGTAGAGTGAAATACCAAGGGCACTTCTGTGGGATAGAACTACTGTGTATAAAGAATCTGACACATTAAAGAGCCACTCCAGTCACTGCTAATACCAACATCAATCCTTCACGAAATGTTCCGAAGTGAAATGATAAAGTTATTTCAAATATTTTATATTTCACTCCTATCAGGGCTCATTAGGGGCCAAAGATTTCCAAACCGTTTTACCCTGAGAGTTGTATTATCTAGTGCTTATTGCTGCCTCCTGTTGTGTAGGGACGTTGTTGGAGATGACAAGTCCTGGATCACATAACATTTTGAAGCATCTCTTAGCAATAATAGAATTTGTACAAAAATTGAAAGGAACGGATGGCACTCACCAGTTAAAAAACATCTTTATTCCAATACTTTAAAACATCGGCGTCTGGAGGATGGGAGCAGGAGTGGAATGGACGACAGCTGTTTCGTGCTGCAGTGGCGCTTCTACTGGTCACACTGGTGACCAGTAGAAGCGCCACTGCAGCGCGAAACGGCTGTCGTCCATTCCACTTCTGCTCCCATCCTCCCAACGCCGATGTTTTAAAGTATTGGAATAAAGACGTTTTTTAACTGTTGAGTGCCATCCGTTCCTTTCAATTTTTGTATCCATTGTGGCTATTTTCTTTGGAGTGGCACCCCGGCTCACGGAGCACTTACTGCTGTAGCATCAGTTCATGCAATTACCTGTGCACTAAGTGGGCTTCCCCGCTGTGCGGATTAACACTTTGTTGGAGCAATAATAGAATTTGTACCTATATAAAAGAGTTGTCTTCTCACTGGCCAAGCCCCTTTTGCATGGCTGGGGTTGGCCCGTTAATGAGCACTGATTGACTACATACAAGTAAATCGGCGCCCGTGTAATAGCTCATTTACACGGGCGGGCATAAAATAATGGGGACAGGATGATCATTAACATGATCATTCACCCCCATTACACAGAGTGATGTTCTGCCAACAACAATTATTTCTATGCCGGCATAGACCACCCAATCAGCCTACAAATGGGCATTTATAGTTAAACAGAGCAATGATTGGGAACACTGTTCTTATCTACTCATGTTATGAGAACTTAAGGCTCTGTTCACATCTATGTTGGTGGCTCTGTCGCAGATTTCATCTCTTTCGATGTAAAAGCCAGGACTGCAAGAATTTAATGTCAACCCATTATAAAAATCCAAGGGGAAATACAAAGTAAATAGGGTACATTGGCCGTCATTGGGTTGTAAGACAAATCCAGTAACTGTCAACTTTGTTGATTAGTTAGTACATTAATTGTCGCTCGGTCATAGATAATATTATATTGGATGTCCATCCCTGGTTGTCAAAGATTTATTCAAGTCCATAAACTCCACAGATAATAAACGGCCTTTCTCTGACACAAACTGCATGACATAAAAATAAATCGTCCCACAACAAGTACGAGGCTCACCCGTTTACAATTACTTTCATATAAATCTGCTGAGGATCACCTTCCACCTTCACTTACAGACCTAAGTTCCAGAGGCGTTTCCACCTCTACTCTGAGACAAGGAATGAAGCAACTAAGCTGCCTTATATAGGTCACTTATATCCCAGGGTGGAGGTATAGGAGCAGTCAGCCCCATCCATCTCTTCTGACTGCTCCTAAAAACCTGGACCCATTGTCTCATATTAAAAAAAAAAACTCTCAGCACTAACTGTGCTGGAGCCTGCTCTCCAGGTTTCACATCACCAAGGCCAAGAACTTTTGTGATACTTATACTCCATCCTGGACTTGTCCAGCTGCTACCCAACAACTTTTAGACTCTTCATCAGTCCTACCAACAGCCATAGTATGATGGCCAACACAGCTACCGGTAAATAGAATTATGTCCCATACTCACAGTTTGATAGCTACAACAGTCCCACCACAAAGTATGATGCCCCATAGCCACTTCCCTACAAAGTATGATGCCTCACAGCCCCCCAACATACATACTATAAGATAGCAAAAGAAAAATATTATTAATCTATTATTCCAGTCCGTGCACTGTGTAGTCTGAGGCTCCGTGCAGCAGGTGCAATTTAGTGATGTCATTGCGCCATTGAAATCCAGATGCCGGCGTGGGGGGGGGCAGTGCTGTTTAGCACTGGGTTTCCCAACTCATGGGTCCAATAGTGGTTGTGTAGTCAGCTACCATCAGAAGTACTCCACTGTGCATCACTGATGGCCTAAATGTCCTGAAGCATACACGGACCACAGGTCTTAGCCTGGGTGTCCGACCTTTGAACAGCCATCTGCACAAGATGCGGCTAGATTTCCTAATTTATCGATTGAGTCTTGTTATTCGGATATCCTATAACAATATTAATTGGGTATTGTATATTTGCATTTGGGTGCTAAATGGACACAATAAAGAGCAAGCTGTCCATAGACGATACCAACCAATCTAAGGCCATTCCTGACATTACCCTTTTATTAGAATTTTTCTGTGAGGCTAAGACAATCAAAGAGTACATCTGATAGGACGCCTAGCAATCAGCTGTAATCTGTGGATAAACCAATGAGCAAGTGTTTCATTCTGTGCCACGAGAGGAAAAATGAAGCATTACACAGTTTTTATTGAAAACGTTTATTAGCATCACCGCCTTCCTGATTATTGCACACAATACTGAGCAAATGCAATGCAAGTGCTTCCCCCTCACATATTCAGATCAAGAATACTATGCACCTGGAACGCCCGCCAGGGCCGTGGGGTACTCAGGACCGGGTCCGGTACTTAAAGGGATATGTCACGGTGGCAGTGACCCGGTCCTTAGCCCTGGGTGCCCATGTAAATAGGAAAGGACTTAAAGGGGTTGTTTGAATAAAGTTTGTTCGTGACACCACCTGTGGTATTCGGTCAGGGGTGACCGACGCTGCTTAAAGGGGTCCACTGGGGGGATGTTATGGCAGCTAAGATGGTATAACTTCCTACAGGTAAAGCTGGGTCCCCAGGGCTCCCGGTGTAGTAGGGACAGGTGGTAAGTGGTGTAGAAAGAAACGGAGGACACAGGTTTGCAGTCTCGTTACCTCTTTACTGAAGGGTTCAGGCATCCACAGTCCAGGGTACCGGATCACATGTACAGGTATGGTCCAGCCGGCTTGGAAGCGAATCTGGAATCCCCTCTACCAGGTGGGGTTGGAAGCCTTCCCTCTAGCGCTGTGGGGTAGTCCATTGCTACCTTAGGCCTCACACAAGGTCCTCACGTTTTCTCTCTGTCCCCCTTTAGGTAGGACAATACCCGTACGACAGGTAACTCGAGCCTTTTTACAGGATCTCTATCTTGACCTCTTGGCTCTATTTGCTCCTGTGTCCTCAGGTGTAAATGTTGGACAGGTGTCTTGCAATCCAGCTGGCCCGCCGGATTCTGCCATGGGGCATAGAGTTACCAACACAACCTCGGTCTTCCGGCTACCGGTATCTGCGCTCAGCGTGGAGGAAGCTCAGTTGCAGCTTCTCCACTCAGCTGTTCACTTTCCTGCGCTCCACTTCCCCTTTACTGTCTCTACAAACTGTTCTGTTCTCGTACTTTCTAGGAGCTGCAGCACCTCTCGTGGCAGCACGGCCCCCTCCTTCTTTCTCAGACTATCACTGTCTGCTTCCTCTCCGTCCCGTACCTCTGACAGACTGACTGACTCCTCCCCAGACCAGAATATATATATATATATATATATATATATATATATATATATATAGTTGTGGAGCGCCCCCACACCGCCGCAGGGCCGAGGGGTACCCGGAGCCGGGCCTCTAAGTCTCAGTCCTGGGGTTGTCACGGTGGCTAGACCCGGTCCGTGGCCCTGTCCGTCAGTGGGGGACGTCCGGTGAAATAGGTGGTGATAACGGTGGTGTAGCGGTGCAGTTGTGGGGTGCAGGTCGCGGTAAATAACGAGGACACCAGGTTGCAGTCTCTTTACCTCTTTACTGGAGATCTCTCGGTCCTCAGTCCGGAATCCGGCCCACCAGGCTGCGCAAGTCCGGCCGGTCCAATGGCACCTCCAGAGTTCTCCTCACAGGTGGAAATCAGTGCCTTCCTTCTTAGCGCTTTGTGTTGTAGTCCTTCCCTGCTGTGCTCACGGAAAGTACCCCACAACTGTTGTGTCTGTTTCTTAAGTTCCCTCACAACTCGATTAGATGTTCCTCTCTTATTCCGTCCCTCCCTGATATTCAGGTTGGAACGGCACCCGTTTGTCAGGTAGGCCTGGAGTTCTTCCGGGACCCTAGTGATGCCCCTCTCCCGCAATTGCCCCCCAAGACTTCATAGGTGATATGTGGTAGACAGCCCGCCTGAGACTGACTGTCCTGCCGCTGTTTGGAGTATGGCTTAAAGCTGTATATTATTCCACTCCCTCGGCGTTCCGGCCACCGGTAATGCGCCTCAGCAAGGTGCTGCCTCTTTCAACAAAACCCCTGCTGGTATTCTCCGTCTGCTTGATCTCGTTTCTCACTCAGCACAATCTATCTCGCTTCTAGTCCTTTCTTGGGCACCGCTGCTATGCTGAGCAGGCACGGTCCCGTTACGTTCTTTCCAATGCCAAGCCTCTGCCAGGATCCCACCCCTGGCAGAGACCCTACTGTCTCTTCCTCCACAACACCCTCTCTCACTAGGTGTTGCTTCGTTCAATCCAGTCAGCGTTCTCTCTAACTTCCTGCCTGACCCCCAGTTTACCCACTATGGTGGGGAGTGGCCTAATGAATAGCACCCTTAGCTCCCCCCGGAGGCCCAGCTGTGAAACATATTGGTGTCTGTGATACCTGATTGGAGGAACTCCTTCAGTGCCATCGAACGCACCATGGCTCCCCTTAGTGGCGGAGCCACAGTACTGCAACGACCAGGACTCTGGGGCGCTGCACTCCCCCCTGGTTAAACACAGTACTCCGGGACTGGGAAGAAAACAACAATACAGGTTAGCAAAAAGACATACAAATTTGTTGAGTGCAAAACAATAAGCATACTTGAACAGGCTTCCCTTTATGGGAGGTGAGGACACTTTAACGTTACAAAACATAATCAAATATCATAGCAACAGGCTACAATTAACTCTCATTACCCAACCGGGTATTCTACTAAGTGCAAATGCTGGAACAATAAATTAACATTGCCTTTAAGAAACATACACTCTTAGTTTATCAAAGGCCTTCCTATAATCACATTACAGGGCAAGGTAACTCTTCATTCTCCTACTTTTGAACCTGCAGGACCGCCTGTCCCTATGGCACCAGACCTACTGCCTCTCCTTTCTTTTACAGGACCGCCCCGTTCAGCCAGGGCCTACTGCCTTTCTCTACTATACATAGTATAGACATAACATTCCTTTCAGTTTGAGAACATGGAGCCCACTCTGCCTGGCTCCTATAAGGACTCACTCACTAACCCCTACGGGTCTACTTTCTGTCCTTAGTAACGAACTAACTTTCTATGGGGACGCAGGGTTTACCTTCTATCCATGCAGAACTCTAGTCTACCTCAACAGGCTTTCTGCATCTTTCCTTTTGAAGAACATTATTCAAGCTTCACATTTCAAACATATTAAACACATATAACTTTTCATGTAAAACGGTTACATTTCTTGCAAAGCATCATCATGACATTACTGTTCCAAGACAGTATCACTTTCAGGTTCAATTCCCACCTCCCCTTTAAGAGGAGATCAAGTCTTTCTAAGGTAGCTCTTCTTCTCAGCCTACCAGTCCATACCAGAGCTCCGGAATGGCATCTTCGCAAAGTGTCTTTAACTAAAACCAGTAGGAAGCACCTTTAAGAAGGTGCAAACTATTTACAGGAAAGTTTGAATCATGCACAGTCCATGATTTCGCAGTTTGTGTAACTTTGTGCAAAACTTCAAGAAAACAACAATAGTGACCCCGGGTCAACAAAGGGGTCACCTTTTTAAAGTTTACCCTGAACGGGTTTAGCAGCAACAGGAACAAAAGAACAAACAGTAACTATTTACATTTTCATCAAGCAATAAAATCTCAGAATCCCCCACGAGGCGCCACCTGGCGGGGGAACCCCTGCAATACAGGCAGTGCAGGTTCCAGGTTCACTCCCGCGGCCAGGTACACCCCATGGGTGCGGGTCTGCTGCACAACCAGATCGTGTGCGGTGATGAGGGTCTGCGTTCCCACGTCTTTCTGCGCTGGTACATCAGGAACATCGGTCACTTGGAAAGGCACTTCCTTGGCCACTACGGTGGTTGCGGGGGTCATGCGGCAGATCGCAGGTTCTGTGATCAGACAGGTGGGGGCGACCGGGGTGGTTACGGATCGATCACACGGTGGCACCTTGGCTACAGGGGCTGGTTTCTCTTTCTTGTAGACGTTCAGAGCAAACCACCCCTTTTCCCCAAAATGCCGGGTGTAAGTAACGCTATCCCCCGGGTAGAGGTCCCGATCGGGGTGGCCCTCTCTAAGGTGTGACTCAACATCCCGTCGGTTGACAAAGATCTCCGCATATAGCCCCGGTTCCTTAATAAAGCCCCAGCCTCCTCGGAGCTTAAAGGTGGTGACGATGCCCTGCCTGCGCGGGGCCTGGTGAGTGGTGGGGTCCTTGCGGGCCCGATCCTTGACCGCCAAATCCTTTTGATGGTGAGCCTCCCGCCCAGCCTGATGTACTTTCTCCTCCTCTCGCCACCGATGTTCTAGCTGGATTTGGTATTCCTCCCAGCTTAGGGCCTGTACCATCTCCCCCTTCTGGGTCTCCACCCCGGGGAACCCCATAAGATTGGATCCGGGGTTCACCCAGCGGCACACCATGCGCTCCGCGTGGACCTCACACAGCAAGGGAGTAGGGGTGATTGGGGCTCGCATACGGTGTTCCATGCCCGTGGCTTCCTCCCATGGTAGCAGGCGTTGGAGTCTATGGGTTCCCGGGAGAGGTGGTGCCGCTACAGGACCCACTAACACACCCTCGGCTGGCGGGGCAGGATCGGCGGACTCACCAACTGGTACGAGTTCACTTTCCGTAGCAGGTCCCGCTGGTTCTTCCGATGAGAACTCCGATGTCCGGGAACCCTCTACCGGCTCCACCGGGTGCGGAGCCTGGACTCTCACATTCAGTTGGAGGAGCTGGTTATATAAGTCCTCCATCTCAGCTCTCAGGAATCTGGTGTTATCCACGGAGGACGGGCTACTGGGCTCATCCGGGTAGTCGGGGGAGACTTCCACTTCAACCCCACTGTCGGGTTCGGAGCTGCTGGCCATAGCGTCCTCCACGCGGGTCACTTCCTGGTCTTTTTCCCGCTCTCTCCTTCGGGAGCGGTTTCGTTTTCTCTGCCTCCGCCCCCCATTAAGAATTAGGAGGCGGATCTCTGCTGCTGACGGACACGTCCTCACCGTGCAGAAATACTTAGACTGGGCGGCCATTGCTGTTCGCGCTCTCCAACTTGTCTACGCCCACTCCACGCCCCTCTTCTCTTCCTGCGCTCTCCTCAGCGCTGCAATGGCGGCGGATTTTGGCGGCAAATGGCACAACACACAGTCTTTTCAATAAAGTACGGTTCAAGTACAGTAAATCACAGTCTCTAGGCACACATGACCTGATTCTTCAGGCTTAAGTAGATCCTGTTCGTGATGCCAAGTTGTGGAGCGCCCCCACACCGCCGCAGGGCCGAGGGGTACCCGGAGCCGGGCCTCTAAGTCTCAGTCCTGGGGTTGTCACGGTGGCTAGACCCGGTCCGTGGCCCTGTCCGTCAGTGGGGGACGTCCGGTGAAATAGGTGGTGATAACGGTGGTGTAGCGGTGCAGTTGTGGGGTGCAGGTCGCGGTAAATAACGAGGACACCAGGTTGCAGTCTCTTTACCTCTTTACTGGAGATCTCTCGGTCCTCAGTCCGGAATCCGGCCCACCAGGCTGCGCAAGTCCGGCCGGTCCAATGGCACCTCCAGAGTTCTCCTCACAGGTGGAAATCAGTGCCTTCCTTCTTAGCGCTTTGTGTTGTAGTCCTTCCCTGCTGTGCTCACGGAAAGTACCCCACAACTGTTGTGTCTGTTTCTTAAGTTCCCTCACAACTCGATTAGATGTTCCTCTCTTATTCCGTCCCTCCCTGATATTCAGGTTGGAACGGCACCCGTTTGTCAGGTAGGCCTGGAGTTCTTCCGGGACCCTAGTGATGCCCCTCTCCCGCAATTGCCCCCCAAGACTTCATAGGTGATATGTGGTAGACAGCCCGCCTGAGACTGACTGTCCTGCCGCTGTTTGGAGTATGGCTTAAAGCTGTATATTATTCCACTCCCTCGGCGTTCCGGCCACCGGTAATGCGCCTCAGCAAGGTGCTGCCTCTTTCAACAAAACCCCTGCTGGTATTCTCCGTCTGCTTGATCTCGTTTCTCACTCAGCACAATCTATCTCGCTTCTAGTCCTTTCTTGGGCACCGCCGCTATGCTGAGCAGGCACGGTCCCGTTACGTTCTTTCCAATGCCAAGCCTCTGCCAGGATCCCACCCCTGGCAGAGACCCTACTGTCTCTTCCTCCACAACACCCTCTCTCACTAGGTGTTGCTTCGTTCAATCCAGTCAGCGTTCTCTCTAACTTCCTGCCTGACCCCCAGTTTACCCACTATGGTGGGGAGTGGCCTAATGAATAGCACCCTTAGCTCCCCCCGGAGGCCCAGCTGTGAAACATATTGGTGTCTGTGATACCTGATTGGAGGAACTCCTTCAGTGCCATCGAACGCACCATGGCTCCCCTTAGTGGCGGAGCCACAGTACTGCAACGACCAGGACTCTGGGGCGCTGCATATATATATATATATATATATATATATATATATATATATATATATATACAGGGAAGCTCCCCTGAAACCGGGTTCAGAGCTACCCCTTCTGGCCTGGAGTCAGAACTGTGTTGCATGTATGTGAATACCTGATAAAGAGATCCTTCAGCGCTTATAAGAGAGACATCACTCTCCCCGTGAGGAAAGCAATGCCACTGTAACAAGCAGGAACCTGGGGTGTTACACACCCAAGAATCTAAAGTTGTCCTGTAACTGGGGTTAATATACTAGTCCTAGTGTTGAGCGATACCGTCCGATACTTGAAAGTATCGGTATCGGAAAGTATCGGCCGATACCAGCAAAGTATCGGATCTAATCCGATACCGATACCCGATACCAATACAAGTCAATGGGACTCAAGTATCGGACGGTATTCCTGATGGTTCCCAGGGTCTGAAGGAGAGGAAACTCTCCTTCAGGCCCTGGGATCCATATTAATGTGTAAAATAAAGAATTAAAATAAAAAATATTGCTATACTCACCTCTCCGACGCAGCCTGGACATCACCGAGGGAACCGGCAGCATTGTTTGCTTAAAATGCACGCGTTTCCTGCCTCCCGCGACGTCACGGCTTCTGATTGGTCGCGTGCCGCCCATGTGGCCGCGACGTGACCAATCACAGCAAGCCGTGACGTAATTTTGAGGTCCTGGAAGCCTAATTCTAGGCATTCAGGATTTTAAAATTACGTTCCGGCTTGTGATTGGTCGCGTCGCGGTCACATGGGCGACGCAACCAATCACAAGCCGTGACGTCAGGGGAGGCAGGACACGCACGCATTTTAAAATTACGTCACGGCTTGTGATTGGTTGCGTGCCGCCCATGTGGCCGCGACACGACCAATCACAGCAAGCCGTGACGTAATTTCAGGTCCTGAATGCAGAAATAGGCATACAGGACCTGAAATTACGTCACGGCTTGCTGTGATTGGTCGCGTCGCGGCCACATGGGCGGCACGCAACCAATCACAAGCCGTGACGTAATTTTAAAATGCGCGCGTGTCCTGCCTCCCGTGACGTCACGGCTTGCGATTGGTCGCGTCGCCCATGTGACCGCGACGCGACCAATCACAAGCCGGAACGTAATTTTAAAATCCTGAATGCCTAGAATTAAGCTTCCAGGACCTCAAAATTACGTCACGGCTTGCTGTGATTGGTCGCGTCGCGGCCACATGGGCGGCACGCGACCAATCAGAAGCCGTGACGTCGCGGGAGGCAGGAAACGCGCGCATTTTAAGCAAACAACGCTGCCGGTTCCCTCGGTGAGGTCCAGGCTGCGTCGGAGAGGTGAGTATAGCAATATTTTTTATTTTAATTCTTTATTTTACACATTAGTGTTGTATTTTACACATTAGTGTTGTTTCGATACCGATACCCGATACCACAAAAGTATCGGATCTCGGTATCGGAATTCCGATACCCGCAAGTATCGGCCGATACCCGATACTTGCGGTATCGGAATGCTCAACACTAACTAGTCCCAGTTACATGCAAAATCATATAGAAAAAAAGTATTGGAATGTTGAAAGTCCCCCAAATGTCCTTTGTGACCTTATTTAAAGCAGAATGTGTGAAATAAATGAATAAATAAATAAACAGAAGAAAATAAATAATAAAAAATAATAGGCATCTGCAAGTATGAAATTGCTGTTACTAGCCCCACAGCAGTATAAAAAAAAGTGTCTGACATACACTGCTCAAAAAATTAAAGGGAACACTAAAATACTACATCCTAGATATCATTGAATGAAATATTCTAGTTGCAAATCTTTAATTAAAAATTATCAATGTAAATCAAAGTTAATATCCCATCTGGGGATCTGGGAGGTCTGGATTTGAAATGATACTCAAAATCAAAGTGGAAAATCAAATTACAGGCTGATCGAACTTCAGTGGAAATGCCTCATGACAAGGAAAAGATGCTCAGTAATGTGTGTGGCCTCCACATGCTTGTATTTTCAAACAAAAAATGCAGCACATTGTAGAGCCAAAACTTGCAGACATGAAAAATGAAAATTGAATTGCATTACTGCACTAGAAATATGAAAAATTTAGAAACTTTAGCTCATAAATTGGCCAATTCATGTGTACCTGGTAGCCACCATAAGGCATTTCTCATATACCAGGGCCTAGCAATGCCTTACCTCTCTGAGAATAAAGTCTTCATCTGAATGGGAACCTAATGTGAGTCCTCTCTTAGACTAATATCTCTCTCTTTGGAGGGGTAGTGGTCCTGCTGTGATTAAAAACACCTGTGGCTAAAAGGTGGTGTGCTCAGTCAGAAGGCTAATGAATACAAATTTAAAAAAACTGACCGTCACATCCAAATTTGGATGTGACGGTCAGTTTTTTGACATTTTTAATTTCCACATGCTTGTATGACCTCCCTACAATGCCTGGACATGCTCCTGATGAGGTGGTGGATGTTCTCCTGAAGGATCTCATCCCAGACCTGGATTAAAGTATCAGTCAACTCCTGGACAGTCTGTGGTGCAACGTGACATTGGTGGATAGAACGAGACATGATGTCTCAGATGTGCTCGATTGGATTCAGGTCTGGGGAGCAGGCAGGTCAGTCCATAACATCAATGCCTTCATCATGCAGAAACTGCTGATACTCTTCAGCCACATGAGGCCTAGCATTGTCATGCATCTGAAGGAACCCATGGCCCACTGCACCTGCATATGGTCTCTCAATCTGTCTGAGGATTGTGATGTCATCCCAGTGCCTAATGGCAGTCAGGGTACCTCTGGCTAGCACATGGAGGGCTGTGCTGCCCTCCAAAGAAATGCCTCCCCACACCATTACTGACCCACTGCCAAACCAGTCATGCTAGAGGATGTTGCAGGCAGCAGAACATTCTCCACTGCTTCTCCAGACTCTGTCATGTCTGTCACATTTGCTCAATGTGAACCTGCTCTCATCCGTGAAGAGCACAGGGCGTCAATGTTGAATCTGCCAATCTTGGTGTTCTCTGACAAATGCCAATCACCCTGCACAGTGTCCGGCCCTCACACCAACCTCTTGGAGTTTGTTTCTGATAGTTTGAGCAGACTCATGGATGTTAGTGGCCTGCTGGAGGTCATTTTACAGGGCTTCACAGGAATTGATGGAATGCGGAAGGAAAAAAATAAACATGTAACTTTTATTCACAAAAAATTTCCTTTAAAACCAATTTTTTTTACTTTCACAGGGGTAACAGGAGAAAATTGACCCCAAAATTTGTTGAGAAATTTGTCCTGAGCACACAGATGCCCAATATGTGGAGGAAAACTACTGTATGTGCACATGGCCGGGCTTGGAAGGAAAGTAGTGCCATTTGACTTTTTAAAGGCAAAATTTGCTGGAATAATTAGCGGATGCCAAGTTGCATTTGGAGAGCCCCTGATGTGCCTAAATAGTGAAAAAAAACACAAGTGACACAATTTTGAAAACTAGACTCCTCAGGGAACTTTGTGTGGAGAGCACGTTCAACCCCCATATGCTTCACAGAACTTTGGGCCGGGAAAACAAAAAGAAATCACATTTGTCCTACAAAAAATTTTTTTATAGCCCCAAATTTTGCATTTTCATCATGGTGACAGAAGAAATTGAACCATACAATTTGTTGTGTAGGAAAACTACTGTTTGGGCGCAGAGCAGGGCTTGGAAGGAAAAGAGTGTCATTTGACTTTTTGAATGCAAACTTTGCTGGAATAATTAGTGGAAACCATGTAGCATTTGGCGTGCCCCTGATGTGCCTAAACAGTTGAAACCCCCCAGAAGTGACACTATTTTGGAAACTAGACCCCTCAAGGAACTTATCTAGATGTGTGGTGAGCTATTTGAACCCCCAGGTGCTTCATTAGAAGTTTATAATGTTCAGCCATGAAAATAAAATAAAAAATTCCCACAAAAATGTTTTTTAACCCTCAAATTTTGCATTTTCACAAGGGTAACAGGAAAAAATGAAACCCCAAATTTGTTGTGCAATTTCTCATGAGTACATTGATACCTCACATGTGGTTGAAAATTAGTTTTGAGGTACAATGCAATGCTCAGAAGGGAAGAAACACCATATTGAAGTTCAGATTTTGCTGGACTGGTTTGAGGGTGCCATGTCACATTCGTAGAGCCCTTGAGGTGCCAGACCAGCAAAACCCACCATATGTGATCCCATTTTACAAACTACACCTCTCATTGAATTCATCTAGGCATACAGCGAAAACTAGAAACAAGCAGTAGTGCATGTTACTAAATGAATATTGCAAACTGCCATTGTAGTGACCAGTGCTTCGTAGGGCCCAATACGTTGTAGTGACCAGCTTATGCTTCTAGAGATACGTACTCATAAATTAGGCAGGCTCGTATCGCTACAGAAGTGCCAAACATGTGGACACTAAATGTGGTTGAGACACACTGGGACCCAGAAAGGATGGGCGCATTTGGATTTGAAAGCGCAGACCTTTAATTTCTTTTGGGGCGGTGAGGAGCCATTTTGCTTTTCCAGAGCCTTCGTACTACCAGTAACGTGGTAGCCCTCTATATTTCCGATAACAAATGACGGACCTGAGCGGGGACTTTCTTTTTTGTGGATTGAGTTGAATCTTTTATTGTGAACATTTTACATAACATTTAGGATCACATTTATTCAGAGCTGTACCCTGAGCACTTACTTTGGGATTTCCATCTAAAACTCTGAGAGACTTGAAAGTTGAAACCCCCGATGGATCCAGTCACTATAATGAGGCAGCAGAGTTACTCTTGACTCCATCTGACCTCCGTTCAGCAGTGTCCTTTTCAGAAGTGCACAAAACTGTGGTCGTCCGCGATTTTATGCACGCCTAAAAAGACGGACACCATCGGATCACAGGTCCTATGGCGTCCACAGTGCCTCCATCTGCCTCATTATAAGGAATCTTCCACCAGAGGTTCTGACTGAATCACATGTACCAGAGATTTACACGGAAACTCTTGTGTAAGTGTTCAGCATAGAGTGTAGGATTAATGTGCGCCGAGCCTCAATGCGATCCTTGGGAGGCAGAATGAAAAAATCACCAGCAGGTGAAGAAAAGGTTTTATTTATTTTTTATGTCGTTCCTCGTGCAGTATAAGTGATTAGGCGACTTTATTCTTCGGGTCGGTGCGATTACAGTGACACAAGATTTATATCGGGTTTTTATGTTTGGCTGCTGTCGCACAAAGACGCTTTTATTGCAAAAAATAGTTTTTGCAGCCCCATAAAAGTCATTTGACAGCTTCTTTTTTCCAGGTCGAGATGACATTTTGATTGGTACCATTTTTGGGCACATGACATATTTTGATCGCTTTCTGTGTTGATTTTTGGGAGGCAGAATGAACAAAATTCAATTCAGCAATTCAGAAACAGTTTTTTGGTGTTTTTATTATGCCGTTCCTCATTTGGTAAAACTGAAAAGGCGGCTTTATTCTTCAGGTCAGCAATATCACACATATCTTTTTTTATGTTTTGGCGCTTTTACACCATAAAAACTATTTTATAGAAAAAAAATAATTATTTTTGCAACACTTTATTCTGAGAGCTATAACTTTTTCATTTTTATTCTGACAGAGCTGTATAATAGCTTTTTATGCAAGACAAGATTATGTTTTCAGCGTTACCATTTTTATTTACGTCTTTTTGATCGTATTTTATTGCTCTTTTTTTCTGTGGTATGATGATAAAGAATAGTTGGGTTTTTTATGATTTTCACTGAAATGGTTAACTATTGTGACAGTTTTATAGGTCGGGACGTTCCGGACGCAGCGATACCCAATATGTGTCCTTTTTTTTTTTACATAATTAAATGTAGTTACCGTATATACTCGAGTATAAGCCGACCCAAGTATAAGCCGACCTCCCTAATTTTGCCACAAGAAAATGGGAAAACTTAATGACTCGAGTATAAGCCTAGGGTGGGAAATGCAGCAGCTACCGGTAAATGTCAAAAATAAAAATGGATACCAATAAAAGTAAAATTAATTGAGAGATCAGTAGGTTAAGTGTTTTTGAATATCCATATTGAATCAGGAGCCCCATATAATGCTCCATACAGTTTATGATGGCCCCATAAGATGCTCAATATTAAAATATGCCCCATATAATGCTCCATAAAGTTCATGATGGGCCCCATAAGATGCTTCATACAAAAAAATGCCCCATATAATGCTGCACAAAGGTTGATTATGGCCCCATAAGATGCTCCATAGAAACATTTGCCCCATATGCTGTTGCTGCTGCGATTAAAAAAAAATGACATACTCACTTCTTGTCCTGAGCAGGCGGGGACACCAGCACTTGCAATATTCACCTGTCTCCGTTCTACCGCCGCTCTGTCTTCCGGCTCTGTGCAGTGACTGTTCAGGCAGAGGGACGTCCCTGCCAGAGGACAAGGAAGACGGAACGGCACGCGGCGGGGGAACGGGGACAGGTGAATATCGCATGGCTCACCCTCCCCGTCATACTCACTCTCCTGGCGCGGTCCCTGGCAGCTTCTCTGCGATGGTCTCTGGCATCAACAGCTTGTTCCCATGTTCAGCAGTCACTGGTACCGCTCAATAAAGTAATGAATGTGCAGCTCCACCCCCATGGGAGTGGAGTCACGTCCATATTCATTAATGAGCGGTACCACGTGACCGCTGAACACAGGAAGACCTGTGGGCGCCGTAGAAGCAGGGACATGCAGAGACGCGTCGGGAGCAGGTGAGTATGATGTGACAGCTGCCACTCCCCCTCCCCTGCTGACCCCCTGGGACAATGACTCGAGTATAAGCCGAGAGGGGCACTTTCAGCCTAAAAAAATGGGCTGAAAATCTCGGCTTATACTCAAGTATATATGGTATTTGGTTAATAATTTTTCATTTTTTCTGTTCTTTATTTGTTTTTGTTTTTTAATATTTTTACAATTTTTAATAACTTTTTTAAAAAACTTTTTTACATTGTCTCACTGTGGAACATCATCTTTACACTGACAGATCACTGATCTGTTACTCTGCAATGCTTCTGCACTGTAGGGCATCAGATCAGCATCTGACAGGCAGGGAGGAGGCATGTCAGCTCCTGCTCTTAGCAGGCGCTCACAGGCCATCTTCCCTGAAGGACCCCACAGCCATTTTGTGGCCTGGGGTCACCATGGAGACCATCAGCACAACACAATCGCACCGCGTTGTGCCGATGGGAGCAGACAGGGAGCTCACTCCCTCTGCGATGCTCCTCCATTCCGCCACTACTGACAACAGCATCATTCAGAGGGGTTAGACGTCTACGATCGGTGCTAGCAGGGTGTGAGCTCTCATATAGAGCTGACACCTTCACTCGATTGCGGCAGCGCTCAACGTGAGCCCACGCAATCAAGAAGTATATGTATGGCGGTTTGCAGAAACATATACGGCACATGTCCATTGTGGTTAAAAAAAAAACAAACAAACAAAAAAAACACATATTTAGTTTTACTGTATTGCTATGACATCAATGATTTTGATTTTGCAGCGAGCTAATTATAAAACCTAAAGAATAAAGATATAAAGCGTCCGTGAATTGTGATGTAATAATCTAGTGTTTATTTTTGTGTCCCTGTATTTATTTATTAGACTTCTGTCAGTGCCGCTCCTCAATGATACAAAAACTCCGCCATGAGACAGGGAGACAATAAGTGCCCATAAAGTGTCGCAATAAGTTAATAACTGTGGGAAATGGAACAATATAAGCAAAAGAAGGAACAATTGAACACAAAGCCAAAAACAACTCATGAACGACGATAAAGCAATCACAAGTGTATTCACAGGCTAGCCCATGGATTGTACCGAGACGTTCTTTTGTTGGCTTCAGCAGGGAAACCTACCCAATGTGAGGCCAAGGTTCCCTGGACACACTCGGAGAATTTGTTCTGAGGTCCCACTCTCCAAGACATAACGTTATTGGACCTTTCTGACAAGTCATTGGTTCCAAAGTCATCTCCATATTAGGTTGTCTTCTCCTGAACAACCCTTGGGGAATATTTGGCCATTTGTGCACATCTTTTATACTCAGGCGAACCAGATGAAGTTTTCACCCAGAAGATTTTTCGGGAAACTTTTGAGGGTTTTTTCCTGAAGAATCTTTTGTTTATTTTTTTCAGTCATTTTCTGGGCATTTTCCAGTCGTCTTTTCAGCTTTCTCATTAACACGTATTGTAAAGTACAGAGCTTGTGTTTAGTGAATCCTGCATTGAGCAGGGGGGTTGGACACGAAGGCCCCGGGGGTCCCTTCCAACTCTAACATTCTATGATTCTCTGATTTCAAGCTCTGAAGTTAAAAAGTGGTCAAAAGAAGCTCAAAAGCCTGAACAAAGCAAGTCGTTTTTACATAGAATTGCTTATGATCATTCTTTTGAACGTTTTTATTTTATATGCTTTTCAGATGGTTTCCATGGCTGAATCTACCTGATAACGTTGTTTTGTGCACATGGAGGTTTTTTTATTAGGAATTTTTGGAATACAAACTGGATTTGTGCACATAGTGTCTTTTCCCGGTGGTTTCCGCCACGGAACCGACCTATCAAAAAATGTTCAAAAGAATGAACATGTGTATGTCTATGGAAAAACAACATTGCTGTGCATTTATTACTTCTTTTAATCGCTTTAGGGTTTCGAAACTCTGGAGCTCTTAAAAAAGAGGTAATGTTCATTCTTCGGGCAACTTCCACACAGAAGCCACCCACTCTCTTAACAGGACTTACAGTATAGAAAAAAGCGCAGTCGGATCCGCTTCAGGAGAAAGCCACCGGCCCATGAATTGAGGAGAGAGAAGCAGATCTCTCTGATAAGAAGTATTACAAAATTATTATTATTATACATTTTTTTATAGCGACATTTATTCCATGGCGCTTTACAGGGGCTGGCTGGCACTTTTCAGCCTGGGGGGCAATCACAAGGCGGTGGCCCTCCTTTTCCCTGCTTATATCTGGCCACTGCATTAAAGTAGCAGAGATAATAGCCTTTAAAAACAGGCTGGTACACAGATATGGGAACAGAACGGAGCTTGCTGCATAGATATGGTAGCAGAACCAAGCTTACTCCAGAGATATGGTAGCAGAATTGAGCTTACTCCAGAGATATGGGAACAGAACCGAGCTTACTACAGAGATATTGGAGCAGAACAGAGCTTCCTATAGAGATATGGGAGCAGAACCGAGCTTACTCCAGAGATATGGTAGCAGAATTGAGCTTACTCCAGAGATATGGGAACAGAACGGAGCTTACTACAGAGATATGTGAGCAGAACAGAGCTTACTACAGAGATATGGGAGCAGAACCGAGCTTACTCCAGAGATATGGGAGCAGAATCAAGCTTACTACAGAGATAAGGGAACAGAACAGAGCTTAATATAGAGATATGGGAGCAGAACCGAGCTTACTGCAGAGATATGGGAGCAGAACCGAGCTTACTGCAGAGATCTGGGAGCAGAACCGAGCTTACTCCAGAGATACGGGAGCAGAGCAGAGCTTACTACAGAGATATGTGAGCAGAACAGAGCTTACTACAGAGAAATGGGAGCAGAACAGAGCTTACCATAGAGATATGGGAGAAGAACCGAGCTTAATAAGTCTACTACATAGAACCAAGCCTGCTACATAGAAACTGGAGCAGAACCGAGATTACGACATACATACGGTACCATAATCTAGATTACTACATTGATACAGTACCAGAACCAAGCTTACTGCTTAGATATGGTGCCATAACGGAGCATACTTACAAACATACATACAACAATACGGCTACACAGTGCCTAGTACTATCGCCACTACACAGTGAATACATATTATAATATCACCATTACCTCTACATGAAACTACACTCTATACAAAGACCAATGATGCCACCATACACTCCCTGACAGGAGTTATGTCGCTTATCCATGTTATGTAAATAAAAGCTTATAACCTGACGTTAAATTCATCCATTGGTTGTATAAATTATTCTTTTGAAAGCTGAAACCCTCCGAAATGTGGTTTAGGTTAAGAAAATAAATTGTCATCAATGCAGAAATATTGATCAGTTAATGGACACAGAATGGTCAGATTTTGGCAAGACAAAAGTTTTGACGCACACAGAAAGTAATGTGATATTCAAACAAATAATTAACTTAAAATACAAATATGTGTTGCATAACATTGGTGAATGAAGTTGTGGTGCTATTAGAGTCATATTTAATATTTTGTGGGACTTCCATGAGCTTGAAGGACTGCATCCATGCGGTTCAACAATGATTCATACAATTTATTAATGAAGTCATCAGGAATAGCAAAGAATGCAGTTTTACATGCCTCCCAGAGTTCACCCAGATTCTTTGGTTTTGTCTTCCAAGCTTCCTCTTTCATCCTACCCCAAACATGCGCAATGATGTTCATGTCTGGTGACTGGGCTGGCCAGTCCTTAAGCACCTTCATCTTTTTTTGCCTGGAGGAACTTTGTTGTAGAGATGGATGTATTAGATGGAGCACATCCTGCTGCAGAATTTGACCCCTTTTATGTTTTGGAATATAAGAGGTAGCTAATACTTCTTGATATTTTAGGCTATTGATATTGCCTTCCACCTTGCAAACGTTTTGCACACCCCCATACTGAATGTAACCCCAGACCATGATCTTTCCACCACCAAATTTAACTGTTTTCTGGGTGTATTTTGGAGCCATACGGGCTCCAGTAGGTCTCCTGCAGTATTTGCGGCTGCTGTGCTGTAATTCTACTGAAGATTCATCAGAGAAATCCACCTTCTGCCACTTTTCCAGCATCCATCTGTTTAGCAGGCTGTGGGGCTTTGCAAATGTCACACGTTTTTTTATTTGCCTTTTGTTTAGTGCTGGCTTCTGGGCACTGATTCGACCATGGAGGCCATTTCGAGACAGAATCATACAAACTGTTCTAGTTGACGCAGGGACTTGAGGTGACCAGGCCTGTTGGAGCTCTGCTGCATTGGAAGAGGGGCTTGCTTTGGATTTTCTAACCAAAAAAAATTCCTCCTGAGCAGTTGTCTTGCGGGGTCTGCCGGACCTGGGCTTATCAAACACATCTCCAGTCTCTTCAAATCTTTTTTTAATTCTTTGTACTTGACGCTGAGACACATTAAAGGTGCCCGCCACCTCTGCAGTGGATTTGGTCTCTTGATAATCCAGGCTTTGGTCGCAGGGTGGATTTTTGGCATGTTGTCAGAGCCTAAGTTGCAGTTCAAGTGAAGGTCTGGGGTGCTGAGTTTCTTTTTATACACACACACTAATTAACCGATCATTTACTGAGCACACGTGAGGATGTAAACTAGGATTGGGTGCATTATATGACCAGGCGACAAAACTTTTGTCTTGCTGAAATCTGACCATTCTGTGTCCATTAACTGATCAATATTTCTGCATTGATGCCAATTTATTTTTGTAACCTAAACCACATTTTGGAGGGTTTCAACTTTCAAAATAATAATTTATACAACCAATGGATGAATTTAACGTCAGGTTATAAGCTTTTATTTACATAACATGGATAAGCGACATAACTCCTGTCAGGGAGTGTGCACCTTTTACTACTTGTATACTACAATACTGATAATTAATTAAAAAAAAATCACAATGCTAAGTGCCATTGTATACAGGAACTCTGTATTTACTGTCAGTGTAAACATAATACAGTGATCACTCGTGACATTATACACAGGAGATCTGTATAAGGTGTCGGTGTACAGGTAATACAGTGATCACCACTGCCAGTGACATTATACACAGGAGCTTTGTATATAATATACAGTGTATAGTGTCAGTGTATAGGTAATACACTGACTCACTAGTGACGTCTCTAGCTGAAGTCCTTCATCTTTGCTTTTCATTTTCATCCAGCACAGACCGCCGTCACTTCTTCCAGCCAGGACTGGTCTCTGCACAAAATAACAGTTACCTAGAGCACTGCTTCCAGAGCACATTCCCCACTTTTTCCCTTTCTTCTACACTACACATCTGAATACAGAGGTGCAACCACAATCAATATATAATTGGTTATTATGCAACCTCATAGATTGTAAGCTTGCGAGAAGGGCCCTCATTCCTTTTGGTATCTGTTGATCTATGTGTTTATTGTTATGCTTAATGTCCATTGTCTGTACAAGTCCCCTCTAAAATGTAAAGTGTTGCGGAATATGTTGGCACTATAGAAATAAATTATAATTATTATTTATTATTATTAACCCACCATTCCAAATATAAATTATAATCCACCACTGTGCACCCACTAACTATAAATAGCCACTTTCCCCATTTAATATATAAATTAATTAGTACCTGTACTCTTTCCCCCAATTCATTACCAGTCACTTCATCCCTAACGCCCCCACTATGTACCTACCACTCTAACCCTAACCCCGATTCATTATAGTTACATGCCCCTCCTGCCCCAATTCATTGTCATGTCTTTCTCTCCCACCCTCTATTCATTATCAACTGCTCTACCCCACATTCAATACATCATTTACTCCTCCACCCTTAAAATTCATTATTTGTTCTTCCCCTAGATCATCATTTGCTCTCCCCACCCCCTCTTCAATTATCATTTGCTCTCCCCACCCCCACCTTCAATTAAATTGCTGTCCCCTGTCCCTCACACTGAATTCATCATTTGCAGTCCCCCCACTTTAATTTGAAGTCCCCTTACTTCATTCATTGCAGTCCCCTATCACCCCCTCGCTTCACCTGCAGTGCCCCTTCATCATTTGCAGCCCCCTATCCCCCTTCCATTTAATCATGAGCAGTCCCACCTCAGGCACACTTCATTATGTGCAGTCTTGCAGTCCCCTTCCCCCCACTTCATCATGTGCAGTCCCCATTACCCACCCACTTCATCATGTGCAGTCACCCTTACCCCCCACTTCATGTGCAGTCCATCTTACCCCTCACTTTATCATGTGCAGTCCCCATTACCCCCACTTCATGTGTAGTTCACCTTACCCCCCACTTCATCATGTGCAGTCCCCCTTAACCCCCACTTCATCATGTGCAGTCCCCCTTACTCCCCCCCACTTCATCATGTGCAGTCCCCCTTAACCCCCAATTCATCATATGCAGTCCCCCTTACTCCCTCCCACTTCATCATGTGCAGTCCCCCTTACCCCCCACTTCATGTGCAGCCCCACTCTCCCTTCATCATGCGCAATCCCCCTTACCCCCACATCATCATGTGCTGCCCCATTCCACCATGTACAGCCCCACTCTCCCCACTTCATCATGTGCAGTCTCCTTTATCCACTAAACTCCATCATGTCCAGCCCCACTCCCCCTTCATCATGTGCAGCCCCACTCCCCCTTCATCATGTGCAGCCCCACTCCCCCTTCATCATGTACAGCCCCACTCCCCCTTCATCATGTGCAGCCCCACTTACCCCCTCACTCCATTATGTGCAGTCTCCTTACACCCCCCCCCCACACTTAATCACTTGCAGTTACCCACCATTAAATTTATTTTATAAAGAAAACAAAAAAGTTTTTCATACTTACCTCACCAGTCGCTCCCCTGCAGCACCTCTCTGCTTCTAGCTTTCGGGACATGTCGGCGCGTGTGTGATGATGCCATCGCGCATGTTCGACACCTAACCTGGAAGCATAGAGAACATGAAGGGAGCAGAAGCTGTGCAGCCATCAAGGTGACAGCCAAGCATAGCTCCCGGCCCCAGTGCAGACGTGTGCGCTAACTGTGATGCGGCTGTGTCTGCTGCCGACCGCATCACAGTACAGCGGACATGGCTGCGCACAATTTGCTGTGTGACTGTAGCCACCACCAGGCAGCCGGCCCTGAACAGCTGCTGGGGGAGTGGCCCGGGGGGCATTTGCCTCTTTGCCACCTGGGCCAGTAAGCCCCTGGCGCTTTACATGTGAAAAAGGGGGCAAATATAGACAAATACATTAAACATGAGGAAAAAACAAGGCACACAGGTACATAAGGAGGGAGGACCCTGACTGCGAGGGCTCACAGTCTACAGGGATGGGTGAGGATACACTAGGAGAGGGTACAGCTGGTTGTGCGGTGGTTCAGTAGGTTGAGGATCACTGCAGGCTGTAGGCTTGACGGAAGAGGTGAGTCTTCAGGTTCTTTTTGAAGGTTTCTATGGTAGGTGAGAGTCTGATGTGTGGGGGTAGAGAGTCCCAGAGTAAGGGGGAAGCACGGGAGAAGTCTTGGATGCGGATTACTATTTTCAGGTGCACTAATAAAAGTAAAAACAACGGTTATTCTTTAGCACTGTCTAATGAAAAGGCTGCAAAGAACACTTCAGAAAAAAAAAACTCGTCACCAGTCCTGTGATTTTATCATAAATCAAATCAGTGACAAACGAGCTCAACATCCGTCCAGAGCTCCTGCGTCGTTGACTTGAGCTCAAAGGGCTGGTGACAAAGCAGAAACACTCCCTCCTGTGATAAACCAGGCAGGGAAATTGGTTACCTTAGAAATTGGTTTCATTTCCAGAAACAGAACCTCCTTTTATTGTTAAAGGGGTTGTGCGGTGCAATATAGATAAGTCTGCAGTCCCTCAAGCTCATTCACTGTGTATGTATGTGTTATACATACTCCCAGGGCTAGAGACAAGGCTAATTCACTCGCTCCTGTGATAAAACAAGCAGTATATTTGGTTACCTTGCAAAACAGAAGTTGCGAGTGCCTGCTGTTTCCTGTCTATCATTAGTGGCTTATCCTTCCTCCCTTGGCCAAGAGCTGTTGTATGTGCTGACCGTGGACAAGCTCTGCATAGTCGGACACAGCAAATAAGACATTTATAAGATTATCTCATCACAGGAACATTTTTTTAACACATCCAAATGTGGAACTTATTATTATTCCAAGATCTATTAACTCAAATGTTCTTTATTCATGGGAAAAGCATTGTAAGTCTGTAAGTAGGGAATATATTAAGTAGGCTGCGCTTCGGAATATGTTGGCGCTCAGGGTGATACAGAAATATGTACAGTGACGTCTCTTTTCAAAAACCTGCAACTAGTAGAATTTATTAGTCAACTTTGAGTTTTCCATCCTCGTGGTTTGGGTTGCCATTTCCAATTTAGGGGACTGAGAAAAAAAAAAGATGATGCATAATGAAAGGTTTACATTAACCTTCTACACATCAACGAGGACATGTAAGAATCCACCGACGCCGATGTGGTGTCACTGCAGAATGATGACGGACGATTTACCACACTCAACTTTTGTATTCTCAGAAAGCTAAACACATCAAAAGGCCGGAAGGGTGAGTAAGAGAGAGGTGGAGGGACGCATTGCTTCTATTGGACCTGAAAAATCATTGTGGATAAAGCAGAGCATGCCAGTGACGTACAAGACGTGTTGTGCAGGGTTTCATTAGGTGATAGGCAGTAATAAGTGGAGGCTAGTGATGAGCGAACATGCTCACATATCATCATATCGGAGCACGCTCGGCGGTTATCCGAGTATCTTGTATTGCTCAAATATTATGTTCGAGTCCATGCAGCTGCATGATTTGTGGCAACAAATGTGGGGGTTCCCTAACAAGCAGGTAATCCATGTAACAGCCGCAAGACATGCAGCAGCAGGGACTCGAACATAATATACCAGCCCGCCCAGAAGCTAGGATAACACCCGAGCGTGCTCGGAGAAGACGTTATCCGAGCATGTATGCTCATCACTAGTGGGGTTGTCCTCCACAGCAGCTTCCAGTCTTCTGTTTAGGTCGGCTAATGTAGTATAACTATATCTAACCAAGTCTGGTCAAAAGTGGCCAATTTTATTCCCGCTGGTCCTTATTTTATTCCTGCTTCTCCCGTGAGTGTTCTGGGGTTTTTTTTGTGTATTTGATTCCTGAGATATGGGACTTTTTATTTAGAGCTGTTTTTTGCTTTTACAGCTTTTACAATGGGGTGTGGCTTAGAGGGTAATTATGCAAGGCAGACAAAAGACACGCCCCCATAGAATGTCTGAGCCATGCCCCTATTCAAAGACCATAAACATAGCACTAAATAAAAAAGCTCAACTCTTTGAAACGATATGGTGCATTAAAAAAAAAACCTAAAAAGCAAATGGAATACTCAGGGAAGAAGCAGGAATAAAGTAAGAACAAAAACTGGACTATTTTGACCTGATGGGCTCATACTTAGCATTTTAAAAAAGTCAAAAGGAGCAAATGCCCCAAATCGTCCAACACCCAAATTCCTACAGCTATTCAAATTTTCTAAATCTTTATTAGGCCACGGTCACAAGAGCGTATAGTCTCTCATCCGAAAGAATTGGGCCAATTATGCTAATCACACAGAGTGACATCATAGTGTGGTCTGATTCTCTCAGATGAGAAGATGGAGAAAAAAATGTCTCCATCTTCTTCATTGTGTCGGTTCGTGGAAATTGGAAATGTCTTCCAAGTGCAGTCCGATGGTTTCCATGGACTCATTGATATACGTGGCCGAGTGTGATCTGAATATTGGATTAACCTTAGACATGCTGCGTTTATTTCCCAGGACCTTTCTCTGTCCGAGGAAGCAATGTGCACGGCCCCATAGAATAACATTGGTCCGGGTGTGATCCAGTGTTTTGTTGGATCGCACATGGATGATTATACGGATGTTTGCACAAGTCCTTAGGGTGAGAACTTCTTCTTCTTTTGCATTGATCAACGTCTCCTTCACCCGAACTACTAACTAGGAGGAGTCCCATTAACAAGTTTATATTTTCATAGTCATATAGAAAATGTTCCCTAGAGAAACCAAAAATTGCTCTTAAGGTAAAAAGCCAGTATTGTTTTTTTATTTATTTTGTAATGAGCTGAAAAAAAAATACAGTATAATTCGGCCAGTCGTGCTACATTTAGTTGCTAATTTTTAACTGAGAATTCATGGATTCCTTTTCTTCAGTTGGGCATGTAGTCTCATAGCGAACCTGTGGGAATGACGTACCTGTATGGTCAACAGTTTGATGAAACGGCAAGGACAAGTTATACAGCACTGTGTACTTACAACTGCTCATTTTGCCTTTCTACCCAGCTAATTCTTCTCTTTTCTCTGCTCTATGTAGAAACAGGAAGTCTCTTGTCCCTGCCAATCATTCCCCTTTTCATCTCCTGACCCAGCTGCTCTCTCCTTCCCCTGGCAGGGACTTTTGCAGTGACTCATGACTCATACAGGGAAAATTGACCTCCTGTTTCTACATAGAGTTTAGAAGGATTCAGATAGTCACTTTTTAATCACACGGTCATAGCCGTAACGAAAAAAGATAATTAATTGGGTAGAAAGGTAATATTAGCAATTGTAAGTGCACAGTGCTATATAATATGATCACTGCAATATATTAAGAGGATAAAACTTTTGAAGGGAGGAGGAGTGCTGCTATAAGGCTATAGCATATATGTATATATATATATATATATATATATATATATATATATATATATTTCCATTTAGATTCAAAAGTATCTTTTCAATGACGTAAGCCTAATAAAGGGAAGAATTTGATTTTTTCCTTAGCACCAATTTAAGGTACATATGATGTGTGCTGTAAGGGTATATTCACACGTTGAGTTTTTACAGCAGATTTTTCTGCATGAAAAACGCAGTCCCTTGGCAGTTAAAATTTAGTGTATAGTAAGTACATTTATCCTGAGTTTTATTGTGTTTTTTTTTTTTTTTTTTATGCAGTCATTTGAATGGGTGAAAAACACTGCAAAAACGAGGAAACAATCGGGCAGGCCGCAGATGTGAAAAAACGCAAATGAAAAACATTACAGCATGGGCATGAGATTTTGGAAAATTTTGGAAATTATATTTATGATGCTGGCACTTTAAAATATTGCAATTTGCTGAAATATGCTGCAAAGTCCAATTTTTTTCCATTAATTCCACCATTATTTGGGGGGTTTTCTTATTAGAGCATTCACTGTATAAGTGATACAATAAGTTTATTGAGTGAGTCATTACGGCAATATGAACTTTATGCTGTGAGTCGCTCGGGTGAATCATTAGAGAAAGTGTAACTTCAATAAGGTGACAAATCTGTGCCGAAGAGGGGCTTGTGGGATGAAAGTCAAAGCCCCCATCTACCGGCTTAGGTGTAATGGCTATTAATGACTGAATCATGTAAAGGGGAACAAAAGGAGGGCAAGGATTGGCGAGAGCCATGTTCTAGCCATGTTCTCGTGATTGCGTCAGGGCATCAGCTGTATGATACAGCTCTCACCCGCTGCTGGTGGTGCGGGCACAGCTCCTGCGCCTGCACAGTTCCATCCAGTGTTCCGTCCAACTTTGCGTTAATTACTAGATCTTTATATTGTTTATATGTTTATTAGTAATGAGTGAATGTGCTGGGATAAGGTGTTATTTGAGCATCCTCGGGTGCTAACTGAATGTCTTTGATGTGCTCAAAAAATATTTTCGAGTCCCCGCGGTTACGTGTCTCGTGGGATTGCCTAACAGTCAACCCCCGCATGTATTGCAGCTGTCGAACAGGCACGAGACAAGCAGCCGCACACCGAAGACATTCAGTTAGCTCCCAAGCATGCTCGGATAACACCTTATCTGAGCACGCTCAATCATCACTAATGTTTAGATATTGTGCAGGGTGGGAAAGGTGTTAAAAAACAACCCCAAAAGCAAAAATTTGAGGAACATTTCTGGACAAAGAGTATAAACAATATGCAAACATAGCTTAAATGGAATCTGCCAGCAGATTTTTGCTATGTAATCTGAAGACAGCATGCTGTAGGGGTTAAAACACAGATTTCTGTGATGCCTCTCTTGTCAAGCTCCGTGCTGTTGTTTATTTGCAATGATTGTTTTAGCACCACGAGCTTATCAGGGCTGGACTGGGACAACACATGCCTGGTAGTCCGACTCCGCCTCCTTCTGTGATAAGCAGCTCGTTATCTACAGACAGGGTTAGCTTTCTTCATTCACTCCCTGCATTCAGCTTTTTGCCTCTGAGAGAACGAATGGAGAGGCGGTCGAGCATCAAACCTGTCACTCCATTATATCGAGGATAAAAGTAACCCCCGTTGGATAAAAACTGCATGATCTGTCGATCAGTTACGGGACCGAGCGGTCAGACTCCCAGATAGACCTATCCTGTGGTAAGGGGACTTGTTTTCACCAAACAACCCCTTTAAACATAAAGCCAATGCGTTTCGTAGCCAGAGAGAACGCGCTCATCATCCTTTCCCTAAGTAATAATGATTATACAGACCTGATAGAAATTTATCATAGGGAAAGGGCACAAATCTTCCATCTGACGGAAGTCTGGAGCGTCCCCATTCTAACACTCTTTTATAGTAAATACTTGTACTTAGGGGTCGCTGCTTAGGGGTGAGGGTGAGAATAATTATGGAAAAATATGAAATTAGGGAGGATAATCATAATAAATAGGAGACGTCTATGGCCAGCTGTGTTATTCTACAAAGCCCATTCACTATTCATGGGGTAATGTGTTAAATCCCTCTGTAGCGGATAACATAGGAAATGGAGACGTGTTCTGTCTGGAAAGAAGTCTCCGATGGATCAATGTTTAAAAAATATTCAACCTAGAATACAATCAGCCTTCATTAAAGGGCAGAAGTCATTCTGAGCGCGGCATGTAATACTCTGTCTATGGAAGGAGTCAGCAACCTCTGCTGTAAGTGACAGCATGGCCACCGATCAGGGTTATTGGAATGTTTTATACATGAATATGTGTGGCTAGATAGATAGGTGGAGAGACTGAAAAGACAGGGAGAATTAAATATATTCCTAGAGTCTCATTCACACATCAGTTTTTTTCGATAAAAGAAAAACTGACCGGGTTTCATGAGTAATTTCGGTCAGAGTTTGCTCTGAGTTTTGCTAGTTTTTCTCGTATGTATCTTTTATCTAACAGTCCGTAAAAATCAGACCGCACTCAGATAACATCCGATTTTTTTCATGGACCCATAGACTTGCTTTGCTGATTTTGATCCAACACTTTGATCAAAATCGAATGTCCCGGCAGTTTTGTGAGGACCTCACGGACCGTGAAAAATTGGGAACATGTGCATGACATTCACTATTATATTGTAAAAAATGCTGGGTTATGAGAATTTCTGGATAGCGGTATGCTGGATTAGCGGAATTTTAAAGGGGGTTTACCTGGACTATTTAATTTTTTGCAACTACCCGCCTGTCCTACCCGGCGCCGGCTCAGAGAGGTCATTGACCGGATCCTATTAGCGCGATTCAGCTGCTCCACATTTTCCAGGTTTTTTTTTGTCTTAATAAATCTTTTTTAATAATTTTCCAAAAACCACAACTTTAGCAAAAAGTAAATTTACAATAATGTTACAAGATTAAGGCTGTGTGCACACGATGCGGAATTGGTGCGGATCCGCAGTGGATTTTTCCGCGCAGAAACGCTGCAGATCCACACTGTCATTTACAGTACAATGTAAATCAATAGGGAAAAAAAAAGCTGTGCACATGGTGCGGAAAAATCCGCACTGAATCCGCTGCGGATTGAAAAGACATGCATGTCACTTCTTTTGTGCGGAACTGCAGCGTTTCTGCACCCTTCCATTATACAAATCCGCAGTGGTAAAAAAAGCACAAAATCCGCATTAATTCCGAATCAAAACCACACAAAATCCTCGGCAAATCCGCACCTGTGGTTTCTGCCAGGAGATGCGGATTTTGTGCGGAAAATTCTGCACCCCAGTCCGCAATGTGTGCACATAGCCTAATGGAAGTTCACAAACCCCCGATAACAAATTCAAAAGATTACATAAATATAAAGTTACCTTATGGATATATTCACCCTACTGATGATTGACTTTCAGGCACTTAACTTGAATTATCGATAACCCTGTTATAGAAACATTTCACATAACAATTTGCAATGAAGACAATTAGTATTATCATTTTATATATCCTAATTCTAATACATAGAGGATGGGGTTACACCTGCGAATTCCCGCCACATTGACCACAATTTTTAATATTTACCATATACTCTTCTCTTAAGATATGTAGAGTTTTCACATATTATGACCAAATTAACTTTATTAATAAAATCTCTCTTGGTAGGTGAGGAAGGTTGAATACTGTTTGTTAGTCCTCCTGTATGTGTTGTGGCTGTGGAACAGTCGTGAGACATAGCATCCGCAGGGACTAGGACATATTCTTTGAGCGCGCTGAAGACACTCGAGCACGGCGGATAACACCCTATCCCAGCACGCTCTCTCATCACTAAAGGCTAAACATGTCTTAGGTCTCTCTGTCTCTGGATATGTTAGTATTGAATACATTATCAAGAAGGTCCAGTATCCCAGACCAAAACCCATGAAGTTTCGATCAGGACCAAAGCATGTGGATCATATCAGCTTGGCTTCTGCCACACCAAGGACAAGTGGCGCTCTGTCTAATTCTAATTTTCTTCAAAAACTCTGGGGTTGTATAAACTCTATGTAATATATATATATATATATATATATATATATATATATATATATATATATATATATATATATATATATATATATATATATATTTGAGAAAGTATTAAGTCTCCCAGCTTGGCTAGCGCTGGCAGATCTGGACTTGACCATAACGGTGTAAATTCTGTATAATTGGAAATGTCTCTTATCTATTTGATTTTGGCCCATACTGAGCTCTCAAGGATCAAGACAGGAATATTCCCTCCCTGTCCCTTTCATCTGTTTCAATTCTATGGAATGAAGCAGGTTTGTACTTCAAAGATATTGTTTTAATATGTCCCCTGTCAATGCTTCAAAGGCCTGTCCGCCCCAAACCTTAAGGTGCTGACGTAGTGCTGCTAAAAAACACAACCTAGGGTTCGATAGGGCCAAGCGTCCATCATCCTTACTCGTCTGCAGTACCTCAGGTTTGATTCTGGGATGTCCCTTTCTCCAAATGAGATATATGAGGTATTGATATAGTGAAATTTATGAAGCGGAATCCAGGTGCGTTATGTAAAACATAGAGCAATTGAGGCATCAGAACCATTTTCATGAGGTTCAACTTTCCAATTACTGAAAGGAACAGTTTGGACCAGGCAAGAATTTTCTTTTGAAGTTCAGCAAGTAGGGGTGTTAGATTAAGATGTAGAAGCGATCAGCTCTATTAGAGATCATAGAATCCTAGAATGTTAGTGTCCAACCTCCTGCTCAATGCAGGATTCACTACATATATATATGCACACAGATGACAATACCTAAATACTTAAATTGATCTACACAAGTAATTTGCACCCGATTATATATTAACGGGCCTGTTATGGGTCCACCGGCGTTAGGACTGACTTCTGCCAATTAATAATGAGTCCTTATAGCCAAGCTCATCAAATAAGGCCATGCTTCCAAAGATGGACCTGTATCACCTAAAAAGAGAAGAGCATCAACCACCTACAAAGTAATTTTACTAACAGTAGGACCGTATCTAAACCCCTGAATCTTTTCTGTGGTTCTTATGATTGCTGCAAGCGACTCCATGGCCAGGACAAACAATAGCGGTTCCCTGTCTCATATCCCTGCAAAGGCTAAACTGTCCTGATAACCCACCATTGGCACAAACTTTGGCCTTAGGACTAGAACACGAGACCTGAAGTCAAGATATAAATTTGCTACCGAACCCATTTGATTCAATGTGTACCGAAGATAACGCTATTGTTTGCTATCAAATACCTTGGTAGCGTCCAATGACAAAATTCTCCTATTCCCACAATTGTCAGGGGGTAGCTACAGGCATGTAAAAAGGTGTGTATCATTTATGGCTGTTGAGCACTCTGGCATAAATCCTGTCTGATCGTTATGTATTAATGAGGGGATTACACCGTTCAGACAATTGGACAATACCTAAGCCAGAATTTTCATATCTATGTTCAAGAGGGAGATTGGCCTGTACGGGCTGCTCTGTTCACGGGTCATGACTGCTGATGATAGCCGACTCCACGCAGTTCGGCAGCGGGGAGCCAGCTGTCAATTGACATGATGTTGGCAGTCACACCCCATCTCCAAAGCAGAGCAGATGAGAAGCTATTGTTCCGTCGACGTGACATCAACATCGGAAGACAGAGAATCGGTGGCAGGAGCGGTCTGTGATTCAATTTTTATTGATCTCTTTTATCTATCTATTATCTATATATTATATATCTATTATCTATCCATCTAATATTTATCTCTCTATCATATATCTATCTATTACCTATCTATTATCTATCCAGCTATTATCTATATATTATCTATCTATTACCTATCTATTATCTAGCTATCATCTATCTATTATCTATATATTATCTATCTATCATCTAACTATCTATCATCTATCTATCATATTAATATATCTATCTAATATCATATCTACTGTATCTTATCTATCAATATATATTTATCAGTATCCATTTATTTCATATCTACCTACTGTCATGATCCAGGATGGGGTTTTGACTTTGTCCCGTCCTGGTCAGACAGGGTTTAATTGTTTCGGCCTCTCTCTGGCAGAGGGCGGCTACTTATTTGCCAATTGATCTAGGTCTGCTGTCGGTTACACTCCTGCCCTCGGCTGAGTTGGTTGATCTCTTGCGTGCCTGTGCCTTGTGCCCGATATCCTGTTGCTTGTTTGGTTTTGACCCGGTCCGCCTCTTCATTGTGAGTTTGTCTACTGTCTTGGTAATGTGTATTTGCCCGTTCTGGTTTTCTGACGCCTTGGCTACGTCCTGACTACTCTATGCCTGCTTCTCTTGTACTGCGCTGCTCTCTATGTGTATGACCCCTTGGCTCCGTCCCGACTATCCGTTCTGTCTAATCCCTTGGTAACTTTATCCAGCCGTTACTAGTGATGAGCGAGTATACTCGGTACTCAAGATTTCCCGAGCATGCTCGGGTGTCCTCCGAGTATTTATTAGTGCTCGGAGATTTTGTTTTCAGCGTCGCAGCTGAATGATTTACATCTGTTAGCCAGCATAAGTACATGTGGGGGTTGCCTGGTTGCTAGGGAATCCCCACATGTACTTATGCTGGCTAACAGATGTAAATCATTCAGCTGAAGTGAGGAAAACTAAATCTCCGAGCACTAAAAAATACTTGGAGGACCCCCGAGCATGCTCAAGAAATCTCTAGTACCGAGTATACTCGCTCATCACTAGTAGTTACCCTTCTAGTTTTCCTTCTGCTCCTAGCTCTCGGAGCTTAGGTCACTCCCCCAGCAGTCAGGTGCTTCAGTTCCTATCTGACCTGAAGCAGTCTCTCTGCTCCTGCTTCCTCTGAGAGACCTGTGGCTGGCTCCGCCCCTTGGCAGTCATGTGCTTCAGGTCCTGTTGGTCTGAAGCACACATCTTTACCGCCTTTGCCCAGCTCCACAGGTATCTCTGAGTACAGTCTGCCTTAAGGTACCTTCACACTAAGCGACGCTGCAGCGATACAGACAACGATGCCGATCGCTGCAGAGTCGCTGTTTGGTCGCTGGAGAGCTGTCACACAGACAGCTCTCCAGCGACCAACGATGCCGAGGTCCCCGGGTAACCAGGGTAAACATCGGGTTGCTAAGCGCAGGGCCGCGCTTAGTAACCCGATGTTTACCCTGGTTACCAGTGTAAAAGTAAAAAAAAACAAACAGTACATACTCACCTTCGCGTCTCCCGGCGTCCGCTTCCTGCACTGACTGAGCGCCGGCCCTAACAGCAGAGCGGTGACGTCACCACTGTGCTGTGCTTTCACTTTACGGCCGGCGCTCAGTCAGTGCAGGAAGCGGAAGGCGAGGGACGTGACGGACATCAGAGGGTGAGTATGTACTGTTTGTTTTTTTACATTTTACACTGGTAACCAGGGTAAACATCGGGTTACTAAGCACGGCCCTGCGCTTAGTAACCCGATATTTACCCTGGTTACCATTGTAAAACATTGCTGGTATCGTTGCTTTTGCTGTCAAACACAACGATACACGGCGATCTGACGACCAAATAAAGTTCTGAACTTTAATCAACGACCAGCGATATCACAGCGGGATCCAGATCGCTGCTGCGTGTCAAACACAACGATATCGCTATCCAGGATGCTGCAACGTCACGGATCGCTAGCGATATCGTTTAGTGTGATGGTACCTTTACTCAGGACATGCGCACTGGCTCAGTGAGCAAGTGCAGTGCGGTGTTCCTGATACCGAAACTATCAGACTTGGTGTGAATTGATTCATAGGACCTGGTCTGGTGGCTACATCACTAATAACCCCTGGACGAGTGCTCTGAGAGAGAGTTGCCTCCTATCTAACGGAACCTGCAGCTCTTCTATTGATTAGTCGGCCTCGGGCAGCGTCAAATGTGCATCACACCACAAAGAAGATGATGCCGGGAGGTAGGAAGTGGTTCTCAGAGCTCCTCTCCTGTGGCCACAGACTCCTGATGTAAGAAAGATTGACTTTGTCATGGCTGGTGGGCACAGACAAATTATTACTTTTTTCTCAAAGCAGCATCACTGGAGGTTTCACCGTTGTCTTTGTGACGGCTCCGCCAACGGCGTCTTTCTCTCTTTGGAACCCAACTGATGAACGAACACGTTACCTCTTTTAACCGCTTCGCTGTTTCCGAACCTTGAAGAGGTTAAAAGAAGTAACGAAAGACTGAACATGTCGTTTTTTACATTGCTGCGCATTATGTTCTCTTTTTTAGTTGGTTTTGCTTTTTCAGAAGGGTCCCAGACAGAATCTGCCTAAAAAAAAATAACATTGTGTGGACATAGCCTAAAACTATATTTCAGACAACGAAGAAATCTTAAAATTTCCGCTGTATTCAAAACTCACACAACAAATTTTATCAAAAAGAAATTTATTGGAAATAAAATTCAAACATCCACTTACAATAATAACAATAATAATTATAAACAGGTGCAGAGCAACAAAATATCATTTACAGATGCCCCCAGAAAAAAAAAAGAAAAACAAAAGTCCCTTTTTCATATGATAGTAAACGTTTCCACAGACGCAAAGCAGAGACATGAAAAATACAACATAAAACATGTGCAGGTAAAGCAAATATAACTCGCCAAATGGACCAAAAGCTTCTATGTACAAGACGGCGCAAGTATTCTGCTTTCAGGAAAAACTGGGAAACAACATTGAATGTCACGTAGTAGTGAACTAAATTTCCATTTTAAAAAATCGTATTTTTGGCCGATATGTGTGATCTTATAAAGTTAAGTACAAAAAAATAGAAAAAACACAGACCTATGTAAACATGAAATCTCCATATATTTCGAACTTCAGCATAGATAAAATTTGTACCAAATGTACCATGCGCTAGATAAAAACACAACATCAGACAAAGGCATCGGGTGGCTGCTCGGTGCAGGAGTTTCCTGGGTTGACCAAACTTTTTGGAATGTAAAGTTGACACTGTGATAAATATCTGAGTATCATCGGCTTCCTGAGAACTGACACAGTAAAGTTAGCACTACAAACAGATATGGCGTTTCAGTTTTCAACAATGATAAAATAAAAAGTCATAAAAAAAAGATAAAATAATATTTTTTTTAAAAAAGAACTCTCAAGTAAAAATGATTGAGAGTCACCATTGATATCCAATCTCCACCCTGGCCAAGAGGTGAGGAACCTAATCAAAGGGCCTCCTCTACTAATCCAGAATTCCCTAAAAGGATAAATGAAAATGGGATTTCTAAACTTGACAATCCCTTTAAGGTGAAGGCAATATTCCTTTCATAAATTCAAAGTAGAATAATATTTGGCTCATAGGTTGGCAAAAAAACATTCGAAAAACGAATTACTATGGAGGCTGTCAAAAAACCTTCAAGTCCATGGTAGGAGAAGGCGCAATAACTGGATTTTTCTCAGTCAATGTTCATTGCACAGCTGTAAGAGTAATACGACTGACTACTTTGGTTATAGTCAAACCTTCCTGACCTCTGGACGTATATTTTTATATCCACACTCAGCTCAGTATGATATCTTTGTCAATAGGAAAAATCAGTTAGTTTGAGAAGTTGATGGCTTTACTGCTCCTTATTGATCTCAACGCCTAAATATTAGGATCAAGTTACAGTAAAATAATAGGTCGTAGAAAATAGCAATATGTATTTTTTAAAATGACCCAACATGAAAAGTTAAAATTACAGCTTAGATTTATGTGTTACTTTATATTGTTATTATTTTATTAAAAGGAAATCCAGTTCTAAAGAATAAAAACTGTACAAAACAAATCATACTGGGGCTTTGAATTGGACGGAGGAGATGTAAACATTTGAAGAGGTGGTCATGGTATTGTATAAAGGCCCCTATACACATTAGACTAATGTCAGTTGAACCCGCCTATATCGATGAGAAAAACTGATGAAACTAACACACTGACTAAATTTTGAAGAAAGTCTGATCAAACAAACTGACGAAACTTGGACCGGTCTTTTTGGCGTACAAGAAAAATCATTGACATGTGAACGAGGCCTTAGACATCAAACTGTTGGCAGCTCATGGTCTGACTGGCAAGATCGGACCAAGAAAAACCTTAAAAATTACAACCAGCTTAAATCTTGGCCCTAGTTGTTTTTGTTTTCTTTCCAGAAGGCAGGATGGTTGTACAATCTGTATTTTATATCAAATCCAAATCTCTTGGTAAAATACGTAAACTTGATGAGTTTAGGGATTCATTTAATTTTGACTACGAACCATAAAACAGAAGTGTATGGACTCTAAAGCTGCCTAGACATAGCTCAACGTTTCTGTGCAATTTGACAATTGGGTGACATAGACGGCTGCTGATGAGCCCGTCTGACAATATTACTCAACAGACTTCTAACAATATTAAAACAATCCTCCAAAAAATGGAATTGAGAGATTATCCATCACCATGAAAATTCTCTCTGGAGTACTGAGGAGCACAGCACCCTTGATCATAACTTGATTATCTCTCCGACATCACCTGTTGGGGAACAGTCTTCATATCGGTGGGTTCGAACGTTGGTTGTCTAATGTGTATGGAGGCCTTATGCCACACACTATGGTATATTATGAATATGTGGCTGTCGCGTGTTGACAAATACAAAATTATCAACACTTGGTTCGGAGACCCCTGTTGAGGAGGGGTCCTTGGCAGATGTCTACTTGTAGACAATATCAATTGTACTATAGCACCATCTTCTAGAATACATTGGGGAAAGGTGACAAAATCAAGTGCGTATGAATCAGTCGTGCCCATATTGGGCATTCACCATGGGTAATGGTCATCGCCTCCATTTTTCCTTTCCATTATTGCTACTGGCGTAACCCTTGGAGAACAGATATTGAGGCATCGGTGCCAATATGTTAAAAGAAAAACATTAAGTGCATACACCTTTTACAGACCGGCCCGACCATCTTTAACTTTTAAGACAAATAGAACAAAAATTTCGGAACTGAGAAGTGCAAGATAGAAATCATAGCAAAGGTCGCAGTGCATTTTTTTTACAAGAACATGATATAATTTAGATATAAAATATAGTGCCCTTGGTTTTAAAGTTGCTTTAAAGCTCTTTAGTTCATTTATTTGCTCATCGCTACATCATCATTTCACTATACACCTGTATCCAAAATAATTTTTAATGTACTTTGTCATTTTATGACCAATTCCAGCACATTGTACAGATATCCCTGGTATATTTCAGAACAGAACTCCATAGGCTCAACAAAAAGAAACGCAAAAGATAAAAGAAGGCACAAAACAATACCAGATTCCTTGGCTTACAAATGTCATACTTAAATGCCTGATGCCTATATGCTGTGGAAGCGGGCATTCAATGGGCAGAACTATAGAGAAGAGCAGATCAGGCAAAATTTGAAGTTTTTCGATTAGCGGAGAAGTTAATGTCCCTTATCATGCTCTTAGGTCTCTCCAGATCCCAGAACATAATAAACATATGTAAAAAATAAAAAATACTTATATTCACTCACTCCTCCGTCCCCGCCATTACTCACTGCTACTCAAACGGTCCTCACTGCATCTTCTGATCCCTCACCGTTCAAGTTGGAAACTTTGGGCCTCTCACAATGTGCTGGATTCCCAGCTGTCATGGCGTCCAGGTGGGTTCTGCATAAGAGCATGGGAGGTCATGCTGTCACGACATACACTGTGACCTTCCTGCTCACATGTGCAGAACGGTCCCATGTGCCATGACAGTCAGAAGTCCGGCACAGTTTGTGAGGCCCGAAGATTCCGACACGAGTGGTGAGAGATCAGAAGATGCGGCGTTAGGTGGATGGGTGGTGGTGAATGGTGGAGGGTCCAGAGTTGTAAAACAGTGAGGTAAGCTTAAGGATTTTGAAAAAAAATTGTTTTAACCTTTTGATGGACCATCATGATTCAGAAAAATGGGGGGGGGGCAGTGGCAAAACCTTGAGGCTGAAGCCACTTGCCGATATTAAGCTTCCATTTAATTGCAGGAAAAAATGTTGGCACGGTGGCGGACAACCTTGCCTTTTACCAGCTTAGATTTCGAGCATCGGTCACCAAGACACTGTTGCACACCAAAGAGGCATCCATTACAGTGTCACGGCTTATATATTAGGAAACAGCTAATCAGTTTTGAGTCTCATGATGTTTCCAACTTTTTTTCACCCATTTCATCTTGACCCATCAAACGTCAACTTCCACAGCATGTCCTGGGTACATTTCTAATTTCTATTTAATTTTTATCTGGACGTAAAAAAAAAATCGATATTTTTGGAAGAATTTATATCTATGCGATTTGTAAAAATAATAAAATATATATATATATATACGTTTAGGGACCTGTCTACACAATTTTTTATTAAGAAACACTTGAGGGTCCAAATATTATTAAATAATTATAAATTAAAAAAAGAACATTAAGATGAATCAAACTTACCAGAAAACAAAAAAGATTACACATACCGATAAATTAAAAATTAAAGAACAATAAAATTCATACCATTGGAGCTGATATTGTTACATTTGCTGTTGCATAGGAAAATTATTTTTGCTTGTATTATTTTTTTTTCGTTACAGTTGTAAGATGGCGAAATGAAAATTTCGAGAGAAGTGCATTTTGCATTGTTCCGAGTCTGTACCGTTCCACAAAATTCAATTGTGAAAACATTTTGATCATTGTTTTGTGCAGCTTTTTGATGCATGTGAGGTTTTCCCTTTTTTTCCTGTAAATAAGGCACAGTTTTTTTTATAGCATATTTTTTTGTATTTTTGGTACTGGAATGAACAAGTCTTCTTAGATTCCTACATTTTTTTTCTTTCTTCCCGCTTGAGAGAGTAACTGAGTTTCTTTTTTTTAACTATTTTCTTTGGAATGTTTTTTTTTGTTCAATATAAATATAAAAGAAATAAAGAAAAATAGTTTAAGGCAAAGTGTGCTTTTAGCCATCTTTTTTTTTTAATATAAAAATGATTGCGGTAATTATCAGAAAGTTCTATTGCAACAAAGTCTTGGCGTCACATATAGAATATGACACCATATCAAAAAAGGCATTTTCTTGAATGGTTAAGGCACTTCCATTTGTTTTCTATTAGTCTTAGAAATTATTTAGCTCCCGGAGTGGAGTTGGAATCAATATGGCCTCCATACTGACTCATCCATTCGACCGCTAGAATTTAAAACAGTGGGGGAACTGCTATGACTGCCATCCGCATCCACGCCATCATTTTGGCTGCCCATGTTCGGGTTGAGCAACGTATTGCCGTTGGCTGTTGTACAAGGAGGAAGCATTCTAGAAGGAGAACGATCACCCCCTGGAACCATGGGAAACTGGTAGGATCCGGACGATGTACCATAGTAAAGATAGGGCGTGCTGCTGGTTTGGAAGGGTCCACTTTGGTTCTGGGAGGAGCCTGGATACGGAGGCGGTAGATACGTATGATAGTGAGTGGTTGGTGACATACCCAGCGACATCCCTGAGGTGACCGGAGGCGTGTATGTAAATGTGGCAGAATAGTGCATTCGTGGGTTTGAGAATCGACTTTCTGTAAGTGAGGAAATACTTGTAAACTGCCTGGGATCAGAGAACGGACCCAACTCTGAGGCACCTAAAAAAAAAAAAGAAAGACAAAAATGTGTTATTTGGACGCGCTCAACATCAATCAGGCTAAACTTTACACAAAGTAATATAAATTCAACCTAGAATAAAAATGTTCTTGGAATATGGCGTTACCAGAAGTCGATTTAGCTCAAGCTTTTGTTCTACCGCATGTTACCGCAGATTTTTGTAAACCAAAAAAAGTGACTTAGAGAACCAGTAATGGGACAAAAGTTCAGCAATGATTTAGTCTTGGAGTAAATGAGGACCAGTGATGACCAAGGAAGGACACTGAATATTAGACTGCCTACTTACCAACATTAGCGGAATAGAAAGATTTAAGTCCCACCCCAAATCTACCTGAGAACGTCCTAGCCCTTCTACAACACCCAATTTGGGGTGGGGTTTATATAAACCCAACAGGACACCCTGCAATAACTGAGATCCTGTATCAAATTTCGGGACAGTCCTGGCAAATCTGTACAGTATAGACATGCATTTGATAGAAATCTATCACCATATATTTTTTCTAATTAAAACCAGATATTGGAACATTTTGTGCAATCTGCTTTTATTCTTTGATTACTCTTATTTTGTTCCATGACTATGGGGGGTGACCATCTTTCCCGAATCGTTGTTACAAAACAGTCCAGAGATTTATTTTTTATGGAAGTCACAAGGACCATAGGAACATTTAGATCCTTGACTTCTATCACAGAGTGTTGTGGGCATGCTCTGTGATCTGAGCAGAGGTCATCATGCAGGGAGGGGGAAGGCACAGACTCATTACCTATTGTCAGTGATGGATCCTGTTACTTGCCTCCTCCCCATTCATATTAGAGGTGTTTGCTTTCATTGTAATTCTGTCTGGGATTGTTTAAAATGTTTGACAGTAGAGTCTCTTTAAGTTACAATTGAACATCACTGAAATAATGTATTTTAAGGGGGTTGTCCAGAGAAAGCAAGTTATACGTATCCACAGTTTAGGTAATAACTTACTGAGCAGTGGGGGTCTGAGCGCTGGGACCTGCACCGATCGGCAAAACGGGGGCATTTTTATCTTCGTTACAAAGTGAAACGACAGGTCACTTGCCCGACCACTACGCCTTCATTTCCTATTGTGCTGCTAGAAAAAGCCAAGAGCAGTGCCCTGCAGCCCCTTAGGGAATGAAAGGAGTGGCGATTGCACATATGTCATTCCAATCTAACAGGAATAAAAGTGTCCCATTCTGCCGATCGGTGTTGGACCCAGCAGATCACCGATCAACAAAGTATTTGTTCTTGTTTCCACCGGACAAATCATTTAATGTTAGAGGGTATTAATCAATTTGTTTCCATACCTTCCATATTTGGATTCACATACCAATTGCAATCTTTTAGCCTCACTTACCCAGAGCTTTGTATTTTTTTTAAATATTTTTTTTCTATTTCGTTAATTTTTGCATTCCCGTCCTGTAAGAGGAAGCATTTCTCTTCTACACCGATAGCGGTGGTGCTGAAGCTGCGCTATAAAACTATAATAGGTCAATAACGTGTCAGTTAAAGTGCCAGTGGTCAGTCTTTTTTTTATTTTTTATTTCATAAAATTGTCTATAAAAATATTTTCAAGGGTTGACGGAGCCGGTAATTGCTTTCTAAGAGGCGACTGCATAGGGGCTAGCCTTCAGAACGGTTCAGGTGGGTCAGGATAGGATTAGTGCGTTAAAGCCATGGAGACCGCAGTACCGTATAATAAGGGAGTCGCGGAACAACTCTGCAGCCAGTAAATGTAAATGGCACATATTTGTGTTATCCACGCTCACTTGTAACCCAAAAAGTCAATTGAAAGGGCAATAAATAAGTAAATTAAACGCTGAAGTATTCAAACTGCAGCTACAACACCTTCCCTTTACTACGAAGTATATTGCGCCGGTCAGAAACGAGGAACAATTAAACGGCATGTGTTTCCAGTTAGTTTGTTGCAGGAGTCTCATTAAAGTCTCGGGGTTGGCTCGGCTCCAGCTCGGTCTGTCTGCTTCTCAATGGCTAATTCTTCTCGTTTACCCTTTTACCTGTTGTCGTCTGCAGAATTCGGAGGCCTAACAACCGTGTCATGACCGTTCTCCACACACACTCACTTATGCCAGGTAATGTCACTTGCCATTCATGTAACAATTACTGGCCAAATCATGCGGTTTACGGGAAGTGATGGAGAACAAATGCGTCCCTGGTTTGCCAAGCTTTGGTCTTTCATTCTCAATTATGGTAGCAGACGTAAAGAGAGCGCTGCGTCGGCTTGTCAACGTAATTGTATAATGATCCTTATATTAATTCGCCGGATTATTACAAAGTCATTTTCGTGTACTCTTGCATTCGATTAGGCTAACGCAACCATGAAAGTCGAATATTGGAGCAAAACAAGGCTGAAGGTTTTTCCATCTACATTTATTTTTCGAAAAATCTGATTACTAAGGCAGCCTGAGATGGCGAAGGGCAACATGCGACTTATGCCATCCTGACAGCAAAATGCCATCCAGTCCTGACCTCAGTGGCTAGTGAAACAGATTAATTGCAAGGAATACATGGCCTGAGGAGAAGCGAGCAGGTATGACAATAAGGTTCTCCATCTACCGTAAATGTCATTTTACAAAATTTTACAAAAATCTGAGTACTAGCGCAGCCTGAAATGGCAAAGGGCAACGTGAGACTTATGACATCTTGAAAGCACAAGACCATCCAGTCCTGTCTTCAGATTATTTGCAAGGAATATAAGGCCCGAGAAGAGGCAAGTAGGTATGACAATAATCTTCTCCATCTAAATGTAATTTTACAAAAATTTGAGTACTAGTACCTGAGATGGCAAAGGCCAACGTGAGACTTATGCCATCTTGAAAGCACAAGACTAACAGATTAATTGCATGGAATACATGGTCTGAGAATGCACAGGTAGAATTGACAATAAGGTTCTCCATGTAAATGTACATTTACAAAAATCTGATTAATAGAGCAGCCTGTGGTTCCAGAGGGCAAGGTATGACTGTTGCCGAGATGACAGCACAACACCATCTAGTTTTGGCCTGATTGACAAGGGGGACAATTTGGTTGCAAAAGGAGCAAGTAAGAAGGGGCAGAAGTATTATAACTTTAGTAGTCTCTCTATTGATGCCATAGTAATCAGATTTCAAATAGTGAAGGCAATGGCAAAAGATGGCATAACGCCATCTGGTTTTGACTTGAAAGGCAGCTGATGCAGAAAAACTGCAAAAAATACACTGGCAAGTAAACTAGGTAATAAGCTTCTTATTTTGATAAAAATCAGACTAATAGTGCCGGCTGTGATTCCAAAGCGAGAGGTATTAAAATGTAACTTTTAATAAATATAAATTAAATAATAGCCACAAAAAACACTAAAATGGTGAATAAACCATTGATCAAAAATGGAGGTATCCAGTGAGTACCATTAAAAAATACACTAATTCCTTCAATGGAACAACACTGCATAAAAATTCTCCATGAAATGAATGATACCCAACACTGGTTCATGTAACACTTGGTGTTGCTATCAGGTACACCTTGATCCATTCAATGGGGAAAAAAACATGTGTGAGCAGAAATAAATAGAATGATCTCACCAGTTTAGTTGATCCTGCTGGTGGGATACATGGGTATCAGTAGTCACATAAGAGGCATACAAAGAGGCATCCATAAGTAAGCCCCAACAGTCCCTCAAAACAGGCAATGCCTCTCCTTGTGGTCCCATAAACTCCCACCCTTAGAAGGGCAGTCCACAGCTGTCCCTATAAATACCCTATGTGCGCTTCTGCCACGAGGATTTATCAGGGGAATTGTATATATAAAAAGTAGTCCAAAGGGTAAGAGCCTGGTCACGTATGGTGATTCCAGCCTGGCATCTCCAACATTCATTGATCAGACCCAGTAGTTTAACTTGAAGCTCTTGGATCCCAATGCGTACATCAGGACGCCCAACTATCGTGGGTATTTTATAGTGCTGGCCTTCTCAAATGAGAGGAACAGGCTGCCGCAAGAGGTTTTGGTTTCTCCTTCAATGGAAGTCTTCAAAGGTTGGACAGACATCTGTCTGAGAGGGTTTAGTGAATCTTGCATTGAGCAGGGGATTGGACACGATGACCCTGGAGGTTCCTTCCCACTCTAACATTCTATGATTCTCTGATATGGGCCGAAAAGGTCTTTTGGGCACCACTTGGCTTAGTAGGTCCAGGTGGGACTGCAACCTTCTACACCCACTGTCATTACGTTACTGTTCAGGACTAATATTTGCCATCAACATATAGGATTGAGATTAGGTAGACACCTATGTCTGGCCAACTTTGTTTTGGGTAATTTGGTTGAGACATCTGACCACTATAAGCTGTACAAATTTTGTCCTTCTGGGACAATGCTGCTGTTAACAAACCAAGCAAGTGGGCCTCCCCCGACAGAAGTAAATCAGACTGGAACGTTTACAGGCAAAGAACAGGAAATCAAAGATGATGGTTATTTACAAACTCCGAGTAAACACCATAAACAAACTGTGTCCTGAAGTAAGGAGGCCATTTCATTGAAGGCTCCATCACATGAGCAGAGGTGGAGAACATTTTCTCCTCCCTGTCATAAACAAAAGGTCAGACTGGTCTGTGCAAAGGCAAACGAACGCTCTCCAAGCTATCTGTACTATCCAGCCACACAATAATATTTACGCTTTTGCCTGGGGTTAATAAAGTAATATTTGCTTACTGTACGTTGATAAATGCAGCACACGGTGACATAGAAGCCCCAGAATGTGGAGAGGAAAGAGATGCAAACATTCTCTGATCAAATATTTGCTTAATATAAAGTCTTTAACTGCACAACAGTCACAAGAAGAGGTTCTCACAAAGGAATTGAGCTTCCGAAGAGAAGCTGACCTGTAGACTGAACATGGACTCATGAGTCTCCATGTCCAACGTACACGTGGACTACCAAAAATGTGCCATTTATAGCCTTGCTGTGCGGTTATGTGACCCTTTAGGCCTTCAAAGGCACCAGGACCACATGAGGTCCTGAATTCAAAATTGGACCAGAAGGTTTGCATGATCTCTCTTGTATATTTTTATGGGTTTCCTCTCCATTGCAAAAACATAGTGCTGAGAAGACCATTTGGTGTCTTCACGTAAACACTCAAAAAACTAGAGTAAGATGCAATAATACACACTAGATGAAAAGCCACATCTGCTATTCAGAAGCTTGAACTGAATGGTGACAACCCTAGGAGGAGCTATCATTTTAGACACTTTTTGTTGTCACTTTTGGAAATCATAGGAAATATACGGGTAGAAAACAGATATCACGTTGGGCTTCCGATAAGTGGAGCTGATATAGACTTCAAAACAATAGAGCAGAACCCTTGCAGAAACCTAACAGACCTCACAGAAAGAGATTTTACAGGACTTATAGTATATATTGATGACCTATCCTTCAGATATATTGATGACCTATCATTTGGAGATATTGATGATGTATACTTCAAATATATTGATGACCTCTCCTTCTGATATATTGATGAACTATTCTTCAGATCGAAAGTATAGGTCATCAGTATCAGATCTGTGGGGGTCAGTCAAGTAGCACTTCCACCGACCAACTGTTTGCAGCTCCCTCCAATGAAAGTTGTACATGGTGTACTGAGTAGTAGCTGTTCCTGGGTGATTCATCTCGGATCACATGTATAATAGGGCTGCAGTACCCCAGAACAGCCACTACATGGTGTATGGGGCTGTGATGTTATGCTCAGTATACTGGGTACACCAGGCAGCTGCAACAGCCGGTAGGTGGGGGTGCCAGGACACAGAGCCATGTTATTTCTTCCAACTGCTTCAGAAGTGAAGTAAGGCAGAACATGTGTGCACGTATCATTTTGGCATTGCTCTGCACTATGTTCATTTTATATTGCTCTTTTACAGAGCTTTTTTAGGTGGATTCCGGGCAGAAAAAAACGTTGCTCGCACATAGTCTCAGATTATGTGCACAAAACTAAGAAGAACCTCAAAGTTTTATCTCAGTTTCTGCATATTGGTAATGTGCGCTCAGAGTTTTTCGAGGAGGTTTTGAAGCAGAGACTGAGCGGAAACTGTCCAATTTCCTCCTCAAAAACTCCTGAAAAATTCGGAGGTTCTGTTCAGTTTCCCCTCTGAAAACTCTGCAAAAACACCCTGTGGACACGTACCCCAACAGTGCACAGTGTCGGTTAGTTGCAATTTTTGCAGCAAAAGAAGATTCAGGAAAATGGTGGCTTTATTTTCTTTTCTGAGATCTGGTTTGTCTCTTTTTCTTTTTTTTTTTGTGGCTTTGCTTCCGGCGTCTTTTTTTTTAAACATTTTTTTCTTTTTTTATCCTATATATAACATAGTGGGGGCTTCCAAGCAGAAGCCTCCAGTAGAATGAATCAGTCACTTCTTTAAGCCGCTTTCGAAGGCGTGAACAGTGACAAAAGACGGACCATGTGCGCGACAGAACAAGAATATTCATTTCAATTCTACATAAATCCAACACTTAAGTTGAATATTTAGTTTTTTTAAATTTTTGCTTCACAACAAAGTCTCCCCAGCACAGGACAGTGTTCATTAAGCAGAAATCAGCAGGGCTCCCTGACAGATTGATTACAAACCAGGAAAAGTTTGGGCAAAAAAAAAAAGTGAAGTAGGGGAGGGTGGAGTATTTTTGACTTTGAAACTAGATCCGCGACACTACAAAAGCTAGTCCTGGGGCAGCTGGCTGTGCGGAGAGCCCACACACAGTGCCAGTGTAGCCATGTGACTGCTCTGTCACATCCTGCAGTCATTTCCAGCCAGCGTGCGTGCGTGCGTGCGTTCTTATTCCGCTCGGAGAAAAAAAAAAAGACGAGATATATTAGGAAGCAACATATGGAAACACTTTTAGTAAATCCGCTGCCATGAAATTCATAATGAGCAAGAAGTTTCAGATGTGGTTAGGAGCCTGAGATAAGACCCTTAAAACCAGGACAGACGATAAGACTCCCCTCGCTGTTTATGCCTTTAAAAAGCAAAAAAAAAAAAAAATGCAGGGAAGGTAACAACGTAGAAAAAAAAGGAAAAAGCAACTGACGGTCAAGTGGGTAATCGGCGAACACTTGTCAGTCACGGCCCGATCAGATAACGTACAGGAATTCTGCACCGGACGAGACTACAAAGGCGACGGCTCTTACAACATGTGCGCCGGATCAACCTTCATTTATAACTCTGATCGAATAGTGAAAAGTTAAATCTCCAGGAAAATAAGTGATGGTGGTGGGGAGTGGGGTGAGAGCTGTGTGTTTATTCTGATTTTTTTGATAAGACGAATTTAAAACGCTATAGTGTCAGATCCATGTGATTTATCGTCTGCGGGGGGCGCTGAGAGGCAACATTTGTTACCGTGGATCAAGGGAGGGAATTAGGGCTGTCACGGCGCAGACTCTTCTAGCAGACAACGCAACGTGTGCACTTAATCTCCACGGCGTGGAGCAACACGTGAAGGGATTTGGGTTCACGAGAGACCACACGACAATCTGACGTGTCGTGCCGGGGAATGATTGATGGTCGCCTTTATTGTAATTTTGGATGAGTGGCAGCCAAAGGCGAACACGGCAACAATTTTAATGGAGCTCGAAAAATTCAAGAAAAATCGGAAAAACATAGTTTGATAGACGCTCGAGACTGAGCCACAAGTCGGGTCTCGCCAGCCTGTCCCCACCCACTGCCCTGGAGTGAGAGGTCTCCTCTTGTGGATCGGGCAACATGTGTCAGCTGTCAGGTTCCTATTGAAATTAAGAAAGGTTCTCCGATCGAACCATATCCAAACCACAGGTTGGTCAAGGCTCTGTCACTTTGGGCTTGAGGAAAGAATGGCCTCCTCTTACCTTTCGATTTTCCCTCCTTTTATTCTAAGAGCTGTAACTTTTTTAGTTTTTCAAGATTTTATGTTCTGGGACATTTTAATTTTTATATTGGGTGATGTGAACTTTTATATTTAAAAAATATATGCTTTTTTTTTAATATATATATGTATATATACACATTGTTATTGGTCTCCCAAGGGGACTTGAAACTGGTATTACTAAATCTTGTATAATACACTGAAATCCTGTAATATTGCAGTGTATTGGAGAATTAAGTATTTCTTCTGAAGCCAAGGCCCAGGCTGGGCTTCATAGGTGTAAAAACCTGTACGACGGTTCAGTAGACCCTCCGGCTGCAATGACAATGCTATCGACACCTTGCAATCATGCCCGAAGCTACTGATGAGGCTTGGAAGGCACAATTCCCCCATTTCTAACCCCTTAAATGCCACAGTCATGATTGACAGTGGCATCTATGAGATTAAACTGATGTGATCGGAGCTAGTTCTGATCCTAGCAGTTAGACTCGGGTGCCAGCTATGTAACACAGTCGGCATCCGCTGTGTATGGAGCAGAATCAGCTTCTGACTCCTCGCCATACGTTCAGTGTGCACATCTATTGTACATGTATGATGGATGTCTCAAACTGAAACCTAGGGTGAGTTTGCCCCTCTTCCCCCCCGGGTCCTGTTGGACCCAGCCTTTGATCGCGTTACCTGCATCTGGTGCACTGTTGCCCTATGCATTTTCAACCGAAATAAGCAAGTGGTAGTCCTCGCGAAAAGACTCCATTCGGAGGCATGGGATGCGGATTTCATGCAGGTCTACGAACGAAATCACTGCTAAAATCCCACAAGTGTGAACATTCTGGTTCTGGGATTTTTAAAAGGCAGCACAGTTCTTACTATAAAAACTGTATGTAATGACTTACAGGACTTAGGATGCTCTCCCAGGTGTCAGCTTTGCTGCCGTCTTTTAGAATTGTAGCAAAAACATTGGAATTATTGTTTTTTAAAATTCCGCCTAAAATGGTTCATAAAACTGCATGTACAGTATGTGAGATCCGAGTAAGTGACGCCTATGCAACCATTTACCGCCTGTGTCCCCATTTGTCCTCACTGATCCCATGATCCAAAAATTTCACGTCGTCTCAATAAAAAACATTAGACCTTGGAGGGGATATTTCACCTGTTGTCAGACGTGGGCAGATTTTGGGTGTGACGGGCTCTATGGTATTTAAGTACACCCACACAACGATGTAATAATGTCATTAGCGCTGTAAAACAATAAATATACAATCCGACTCTTTAATGTGCAATAATATTTTTATAGCGTGAGCTTAAACCCACATCTCTCCAACGCAATGAGAATTATCTTATGTTTACTCGCCATTGATATTTCCTAAAGGTATGGTCTTGAAGACAACCATGTTTCATATGGCGCAGATAAATATCCAAGTATTCATATAGTGACTAGTACCTGAGAGGCGACGAGGAACATCGGTGATAGCAGGAAGCCCTGTCCCTCGGCTGGAGGACAAGGGGGTGGTGGAATGAATGGATGGAGAGGTCATCTGGCTCAGATACGATGGATACGACTGGTCATACGACCATGGTGGGGATGACTGCGTCTGTCTGGGGTCTAGAAAAAAAAAAAGGAAAAAGAGATTTTTCTATTACATCTGAAATCATCCCACAAAACATAATAATAATATCCAACACATAGGGGGAATCTCTCCATGGTACTCTTGCTTGTTTTCATTTGTTAGTGCATATAAGACATATAAAGTCTAGGAAAGTCCTAAAGAACAAGAATGGTTAACAAAATAAAATCAAGATCATTAGCGAATCCAATTATTCAATGTAATCTTTATTGGGAATCTGGAAGTGTTTATTTCCCTTTTGGGGGGGAAGATGCAGGAAAACTAAAATATTACATCATTTTCATAGGCTGCCTGAGTTAACCATAAACCTGGTCCTCTAGAGAGAAGTTAAAGCTGGACATACACATGAGATGGCCGTCAGCAGAATGTTGGTTTGACAGATCTCAATCTCTCCCGATGCCCCATGAACATGAGCACTCAGCTGTGAGAGAGGTGAATAGCACTGCCAAACACCTGCCCTGAAAACAAAAGAATCGGGAATTGTAAATTCCAACTGTTTGATCCTTTTCTCATTTGTCGGGGGAAAGTGAGGATGTCTCCAAACATAACATGGTCCAGCTGAAATTGACGCATTTAGCCAACTTTCATCTAAAATGTTATGTCTGAGGGAGTCATTTGTTTAGCTGTCTCTAATAACCTTTACCGTCTTCAACTGAGAAAGCCACACACATAGACATCTACTTCTTCTAAATGTGGATGCTTTGAGTTGGTCTCCCCCTAAAACATATATTGGCAGAGAGTGGGGAGGTCTCCATATATGTAAGATGGTTGACGAGTCCCACCAAAATAGGCATTGGCTAACTATCTCCATAACCTGTACTGACTTCAAATGAGAAGATCACATACATGGACGTCTGCCTCTTCTATATGTTGCTACAATGGGTGGGTCTCCCCAATATCATCTTTAGGGAGTGAGTGGGGAGTTCTCCATACACATAAGTTGGTTGGCTAGTACCACCGAAATATGTATTGGTTTGCTGTCTCTATTATCTCTACTGAGTTCAATTGAGAGGGTGATACACGTGGACGTCCCCCTCTGTTATATGAGGCTGCAATGGGTGGGTCTCCCCAATATTATATATCAGGAGTAATTTGGGAGGTCTCCATAAGCAAAAGATGGTTGGCTAGTCCCACCGAAATCAGCAACTGTCTTCATAACCTCTACTGACTTTAATTGAGTGGGTAATACACATGGACCTCCACCTCTTCTACATCTGGCTGAAATTGGTGGGTCAAATGGGGTGCTTATCCCAGACATCATATAGGAGCCATTCAATTAGCTTATATTCAAGTAACTACCATGGTAAAATTGTGGTCTACCTCATGAGATATTACCGTAGGGAAAAGAACTTGTTTAACAGTTGCAAGAATTTCTATAAAGTCATGAGGTGGACACGTTAACCTTAAATTTTACCTCAAGTGTATCATGTGAGATACATGACTTGTTGGACACACAGGTGAAATGGCTTAGTTTTCTCTTCACGAACACTAATCGTTCATTTAATGGTGGAGCAGTTGGCATCTTTCAATATTTGACTCTCAGAAGTGATTTGGCAATTGACTTGACATCGTCTGGTTTTCAGCTAAACCACATGAAAAAGCTAATAGAACAAGGAGCTCATATCGGTGCGCCTGCCTTGTAGGGTCTGCCAAAAAACTATTATCCAATTTCAACATTAACCAGGAGTACTCGGAAAAGTTGTTCCAAGAGGAGGACTACCCTTAATCCTATTAACAAGTGTCCAGGAAATACGTACAAAACAGGTTGGACCCCATCCTGGTCCATCCTCCGACCTCCCTGGATTTTATGTACGTCCAGTAGCCGGATGGGGAACTGTTATTAGATCAGTTACTAAACCAGACCTCATTAGTCTGTCCTATAAAGAGCTGGATGAGTTTGCTTGGCTCTTACATAAGTTGGCCGAGCATTTGAGTGTGTCGCTTGGATTTCCTCTGGTTAAAAAAGTGGAAGAAATAAAAATAAAATAAAACAAACAATGTGTCTTATGGAAACTTCATAGACGTCGTCATTGCCAAGTGTACAGCCAGGCCTCGCCCTCCTTGCCCTGAAATAGCAGGACCGTAGGAAATTTGTGTTTAACAAAACCGGGATGGACCAGCACCAACAATAAGGCAAGTTACATAATATCAATAATCCTGAGTGAATCATTGGTCTTAAGAGTTTGGGATCGGGTAATGATGGACCTACAATGTAGCATGCTGATAGCCTTACAAAGCTTACAAAGCTTCAGTGTAATGAAGTGAGCTTTATCATTTTGGTTGCTGTCTATGCAGTGTGCAGCCTAACACAAACTCACCTAGCCTGTTGCGCTCTGCATATGCAGCAACAGAACTGAATGATGTGCACTGCACAAGAGCTGCACTGTGATCTTTACTGTCTCCCTCTCCTCTCACTTGTCATTTTGTAAGAGGAAACACAAAGACCTATTGGGAGTTGTCCACAATTTTTTTTTTTTTTTTAAAAAGTGGCACCTGTACAAAATAGATACAAATTACTAATATTATAAAAACGTTTCTGTTATAACATACTTTTTGGAACCTTAACTAAGGCTAGCATTATTGTGTGGACATGGATTAGGATTAAGGCAATAAAATGAAATATGCTTGTCTTGCCCCAGGTGTTTGCAACCGGAGTTACATTCGTATCCTGACGCTTTGCGTATAAGCCTAGAAAAGCAGTCAGCGAAAAAAAAACCAACAACTCATCCTTGTGTCCTGTTGGGTTACTATAACTCTTATTCAGACTGCACTTTCATATAAATCTACCTATCTATCTATCTATCTATCTATCTATCATCTATCTATCTATCTATTATCTATCATCTATCTATCATCTATCTATCTATATATTATCTATCATCTATCTATCATCTATCTATTATCTTATCTATCTATCTATTATCTTTCTATCATCTATCTACCTATCTATCTATCTATCTATCTATCTATCTATCTATCTATCTATCTATCATCTATCTATTATCTATCATCTATCTATTATCTATCATATCTATCTATCTATCTATCTATCTATCTATCATCTATCTATCATCTATCTATCTATCATCTATCTATCTATTATCTATCTATCTGATATCTATCTATCATCTATTATCTATTATCTATCTATCTATTATCTATCTATCATCTATCTATCATCTATCTATCTATTATCTATTATCTATCTATTATCTATCATCTATCTATTTATTATCTTTCTATAATCTATCTACCTATCTATCTGATATCTATCTATCATCTATCTATCATCTATCTATTATCTATCTATCTATCTATCTATCTATCTATCTATCTATCTATCTATCATCTATTATCTATCTATTATCTTTCTATCATCTATCTATCTATCTATCTATCTATCTATCTATCTATCTATCTATCTATCTATCTATCTATCATCTATCTATGTATTACCTATCTATCTGTTATCTATCTATCTATCTATCTATCTATCTATCTATCTATCTATCTATCTATCTATCTATCTAGAAAAAGAAAACAAAAAGCAGCACCAAAGGAAAAAAATATCTTCCAGGTATGTACCAAACCTCATGCTATAATCCAAAAAAATGAAGGCAGCGCTCCAATAGAAAAAAAGATGTGGTTGATTGGCCCATGTGCACATAGGCCAATAAACCACATCTTTTTTTTCTATAGATAATAGATAGATAATATATAGATGATAGATAGATAGATAGATAATAGATAGATGATAGATAGAAAGATAGATAGATAGATAGATAATAGATAGATAGATAGATAATAGATAGATGATAGAAAGATAGATAGATAGATAGATAGATAGATAGATAGATAGATAGATAGATAGATAGATAGATAGATAATAGATAGATATAGATAGATAGATAGATAGATAACCTTTTACTGTAATTCATATTCTGATAACTCACGAAATTAAGCCGATATTGGACTATAAAGTGATAGTTCCAGACCTTATATTTTCACTCTATTTTGCTTTTCTTTACTTCTCTATAATAATCCAGGATTTGTAAGCCTGACAGTGTGAATCGTCCATACTTCTTTATCACAATGAGTGCACAATGTCAGCGAGGAGGCGCACATCCCTTATAATATTATCGTTGCACAGACGGCCGTTTTGCAGGTGCACCGTGAGACCGTATTGCCCTACACAGCAGACAGACAAGTGTATTTCTCCACTTCCGGGACATGCCATGCAGGGCACGCTTGCACAAGTGAGGCCCGAACAAGCCTACAAACATCTCCTTCCTGTGTGTGCAGCGACAGCGCGTTTCGCGGAGCTTCAAACGTCAACTCTGCAAGTTATCTCGTTCCAAATAAGTTGACTTGTGACTTTGAAGATCAGTCCCCCGTGCTTGTGTGCTGCATATGCTAACGATCTGAGGTTCTTTTTATCTTGGCTGCCGACAATTTGAGCGAGTAAGAAAATAGAAAAATAAAATTAACTCATCAGCTGCCAGTGATGCCCATATGTTCTGGTGGTAGGGAGTGGAGTCCTAGGACATGCCACAAAAAAGGGTCACACAAGGTAATTAAATAGTAAACCGTGCTGGGGTTTTATCCTAAAACTGCTTGTGAACTCACCGAATTACCAAGCAAGGACATCTAACGTAGCGTTTATAGGTACCACGTACACTGTATATGGATCTTTCTAAAATACGGCCCATCAGAAAAATTCCTGGCCTGGAAAATTAAAGGGTTTGTCCAGGACTTGGTCATCAATATCAGACACCTGGCACCCACTGATCAGATGTTACCTACAAACATCTGATCGCTACGCCATATAGTGGTCCGAAGTGTACGGACCTGAGCTGGGAAACCCAGGACGGTGATTGTTGCTGAATCTGAGACGAAAGCTATGTCAAATCTTCAACGTGTGAGTGGGCCTAAACAACTAAAGAACTGGCTTTCGTATTATCCGTTACCTTTACGTATTAATACATGTTCTTTCATATCTCTCATTTGTAGGAAAAGCTTAAATTTGACACACAGATAAAAATGAAAAACAAAAACCCCACAAACATTACAGTAAAAGCAAAACAAAACACAGTCGTAGATGACGGGGCATATACTACACCATAAAAATATTAGAAACGTTGCAAAAAATTAATGTGACGTGTCCATCTTCATGGACAATAAAACAAGGCTGCAATCACACGACGAAAAAAATATAATCCACCACTAAAAATGGAAAAACTCCTACACGGAGACACATCTATATGTACATGTTCCAGAAGGAGCTTTATGTCCCTAACGACTGGTCATTAAGTATTAAAGCATTAAACTAGCACTGTTAGATGGTGCACACAAGTAAGGAGTTTCATAAATTTTAGTGACCTGTTTGAAGGATTTATTTACCTTCTTAAAGGCGACCAAAAGCTTGACAATGCGCTCCGTTAGCTAAAGGTGGGAGCCCAGCTCTTGACATTGGAAGACAAAAGCTGGCCATTATGAAAGTGAACCTCAATGGATGTAATCAGAATGCAAGAGTTTGAAGGAGTTGGCCTGTTTGATGTCAATCATTCCTTTCCTAAACGGTAGGGGTTGTCCGGTAAAAACAAGTCATCACCTACCTACAGGATATTGATAGGCGGTTCTCCATTCATTAACTATGGGGCTGCAGAGCGCCGTGCTTGGCTCCTTCCGGCATTCCTATAGAGAATGAATAAAGCAGGGGACAGGTGTCCAACCTGCAGCTCCATTTTCTAACAGGAATACAAGTTCCACAACAGGGATAAAAGTTCCCCATTCTGCCAATCGGTGTGGGTCCAACCGAGTTATCACCTATACTGTGATGGAGTAGGAGATGAATTGGTCTTAGGACCTCTTCCTTTGCACTCTTACTTGAGAGTGACCCATAGCATGAGAATGAAAATAAAACCCTGCTAAAGTCCACTATACAAAAACATTAACTAAGTGGCTAAGAGGCAATACACGGCTGTTATTGAGCCCATGAACAGAGTGAGACCCCAACATAAGTTACCGTAACTTTGTCCTATTTCCCTATGGACATCGTAGAATGACCTCATGTAGCACACCAACTTTCCATGACCAACATAACGTTAGAAGATTACCTTCTTAGATGATCTCCTTGAAGCCATAGAAGATAAAACAATCACCAAGTCCCAGTATGAGTAGCATGTAGGATTTAACAGGTCAAAATCACTATATGTCTGTGGTGCTCCCAATAATACCTTCTACACAACAATGACCGGCCAACATGAACAACCAGTTCTTAACACAGCCGTGAAAAGGTAGAGAATTTTAAAAATGGAAATCTATGATTTTAGGGGATATCAATGTATGGAAAGCACCTAACATAGGTTTGCCTTATCCTTTTCTCCATGAACATGAATGGATATAGATACTCATGTAGGACACCAACTTTCCATGGTCAGCACAAGATTAGAAGATTACCTTCTAAGATTATCTCCTTCAAGAGATACAAGATGATAGAAACCATGTTGACGTATACTATCTAAAATGCTTTCACTAGATTCATAGCTGAGAGACTAAGATTCATGTCGGTTTGAGTCAACCCACAAGACCGCTATTGAGCTCATTTACACAGAGAGTCCTTTTTACCTCACCCTACTTCTCCATGGACATGAACACCAACTTTCCAAAGTCAACACAATGTTAGAACATTATTTTTTATGTCTAACTCCTTCAAGAGATACAAGATGAATTAAATCATTTGAAGTCCACTATACAAAAACATTAGCTAAGTCACTAAAACCATGAGTCAACCTATGTCGCTGCTCTTGAGTCCAAGTACAGACTGATCCCTCACTTTAGTTTTACTTCACCTTACTTTTTCTTTTCCATGGACATGACTTCATGTAGAACACCAATTTTCCACGGTCAGCACAACATTAGAAGATTATTTTCTAGGACTATCGTCTTCAAGAGATAGAAGATGATAATATTACTGGGTTCCGGTACAAGTAACAGGTGGGATTTATAGGTCACAATCACAATGTGTATGTGGTGCTATCTATAATACCTATCACACAACAAGGACCAACTACCATGAAGAACTAGCCATTTTTCATAGTCTCTACTGGCAAAATAGTGTCAAAATGTAAATTCCCCATCCAGTCAACACCTCTACTCTATAAAAGTTGTTTGATTTTTAATTATCAGTAAATTATCTAGAAATATAAGAAGGGAATGAGATCAATAGTAGGTGAAGGACCACCAGGAATCCCCGAGGACTGTCTACAATTCTAACACTACTAACATAGAAATGAAGGCCTATTTTCGATCGCCGGTTACGAGACCAATGAAAAGGACATGTAAACCTCTCTATAATCTCAACGATAATGTCTATAAAAAAATGACCGAAAAAGTATATCTGCCCCTTACCTGCAATCTGACTCTGTCCTTGTGGATTAAAAGGACTTGATGCAGAGGTCAGGGAGGGCCGTGGACTCTGAGTTGGGACACCCACTCTCATACTGGGATGAGGAATGCGCCCTAAATCACTGAGGCGTTCAGAGAACAAACTAGGCTTAGAGTCATCAAGCTTCTGTCTGTGCCCTAGAAACAGCAAATCATAGAATTAGAATTATTATTATTACTGTTGCCCACAACAAACCTACCACACAAAGCACTATATAAAACACCTGGCTGGTAAGAAAAAAATTAAGGTACAATCGGCCGGGGATCTTTAAAAAAAAAATGCCCCTAGCATTCAACTCTGATAAATGCATAACATAAATTACCTCAATATTTCAAATTATTCAATTTAAAAAAAATCCCAAAAGTTTATTGCATCATGGAATGTTCTTTATAATAATGGCTTTATCAGGGAAAGATCTAGGTCAATAGTAAAAACCCGCGTGTTTCAAGAACAAAGTCAGTATGTTGTATAAGACAATGTTGAAAAGTGGCATTAAAAAAATCTAATAAATTAAATAAATTAAAAAATAAGCAACATATAAAAATAATAAAAGAGTAAAATAATAGATTTTAGAAATGTTGGAGAATTAAAGTAACAGACTACTATGTATTGTCGTATGTTTGGCAAGTAAAAAATAACACCTAACAAGAGGCTTCATAAAGATTCAGAGTAAAGGGTATAAATCCAAATTTTATTGGGGTGGACAAAGCATTTAAATGCGAAACGCGCGTCGGGTGTGGTGGACGCCTGGACCTCTACTTAGCTGGTAATGTATATGTTACCGTATGCTTTGTTATGTATTGGATACTCAGTGCAGATTAAGGATTTACGTGTTACTTACTAAATTTGTATATGCACCGATACAAAATAAGTTCACTACTGAACTATTAAAGGTATTTTTTCATTTTCTGGCCTGCACTTTAAACGAATCATTACAGCATTGTGTTCTTTTGAGCCACACAAGGAATGTTATCCAACTACTGATGTATTGATTTACCTGTATTTTAATACTATTGCCTCTCTGCAAAGTTGCAATTCATTATGTCGGATTCACACATCCATGTGTCGTGGTCCAAGTACAGACCAATACTCAAACTGGCCGTGGTTCTCCCTACCCCAACTTGACCACTTCAATATATACATACGCTGCCGTTGAGTTGAGATCTGGACACTTGGGCCATGGATGTGTGAATGCAGCCTCAGTCCATGTTACAAAGGGACCCAAGGCAATAAAAATTAATTAAAAAATAAAGAATATTCTATATAAATTCTATAGATTTTTTTCTTTTTTAAATATTGGATTAAATAAAAATCAAAGAAAAAAAGACCTTTGACACCTGAATCTGTATCAACGTTCAAAATGTAAAAACTAAAAAAAAAAAAAGAGGCTCAGGGCATTAAAAACATTTTGTTCTTTGATTTGGACATCAATAAACAAAAAAAAAACTATTTATATATCTAAAAAATATATATATTTTAATTTAAGGATTTTAATGTGGGTGTAAGTGTTTCTGAACAAGTTGAACCTGCTAATTATGATTAGAAATAAGAATTTTGAGGATTTGAAGGGATTGTCTAGGATTTAAAAAAAACCCGAATAATTAAAATGTCTAACAGCGGTAAATACTAAAAAATAAAAAAAATAAAAAATCAATAAACAAGCTATACACCTGTTAAATCCTCCAAAGCTCAAGTGGTCCCTCCTGAATTTTGCTGCAGTCATAATGTCCCTAACTACCTTGTAACCAATCACTGACCTCAATGATCATGTGCCGTACATCCCAACTGAGGTCAGTGATTGGCTGCTTGGACACATGACATGTGGGGACCACTGGAGGGAAATTTAACAGGCAAGTCCGGTCATTTTTAAAATTTTTAAATCTCTTATTTATTTATTTTTATTTTATTTCATTTTCTGCTGCTAGACAATTTTTTTTTTTTAAATTCTGTAGAACCTGTTTAAACCACAAGGGGCTTACATCTAAATATAGGGAGAAAGGAAAAAAAGATATACGAGAACCTTTAATATACTGGACATTTATCCACCCTGTATTTGGAGGGTTTGTCTGGTATCAAAAACCCACCTTTTCAGGACCCTAGTCTAGTGGCTACATCGGCAGCCCATGGCCAGAGCCGAGCGAACCACCTCCTACCTGCAGGTATTCCTAGCACTTCTTCGAATTACTAAGCCTAGTAATCAGAAGATGCCAGCAGATAGGGGGAGATTCCTTGGGCTGGTGGACCAAGGTCATGCGAATCTTTGTGCTCAACTCTACTGAGGACCCCAATCTATCAGGCAGAGTGCCTGCAAAAAGCGTCTCTGGAGGACCCAGCATGACAATACATTACACATAAACGTTAGTGTTTTTATTGGACACTGTGCAATGCCTCATTTCTCCTGTTGGGGCACTGCAGCTTAAACTAGTTTCCTTCACAGTTAAAGCCGATCATTGGGGTTCCCTGCAGCCGTAATCATCTTGTCATTGAGGGACCCTTCTAAAAAAGAGGATTGTTTTTAACCTTTAAGGCACTTGTCTTGAAAAAGTTTCAAAACTTTTTTCTATATACAGGAATTTTGTCAATTTTGAAAAGAATAGCTTTACCATGGGTGGGAATAGGAGCAATAACTCTTGTGACCTGCAGTTTATCATAACATATTACATAAGAGGCTGATGGCGATTGGGCCAAAGAATACAGAAAATCTTCGCACTATCGCCCTCGGGCTACAAGAACTTGCTAAACTCCTCTGCTCCTCTGTGAAACTAATAAAAGAGAATATAAAAGTTGGAGTGTTTCTGTGCCAGCGGGAAAACCAAACGAACACGATGGTATTATTGTTGTTAAAAGATTTCAAAGACGGCACGGCCAAGTCAAGAATGTCACGCCATGTTCCCAAACCACTCTACCATCTCTGAGTCCTTGAGGAAGGAGACAGGACAATGGCATCCTCAAGTCTTCCATTCAGCTTTCCAAAATAAATATCGAGGTTACATCTTGTTCTGTTATTCTATTTTTAACCCTACGGAGCACCATGTAACTGGATATACTGGTGTGACATGTAAGCCCGATCCAAGACTGTTTTTTTCTCTAATTACAGTGGTTTAGCAAAAGATCATGTTTTAAAAGCCTAAAAAAAGTGTTGGCAAAATGAAACATGGGTGCAAGGGTTTGTAAACTCTTGGGCATGAAAATCAAACTATGAGTTGACAAGTATAGAAAATGTTTACGTAGATCTTCATGGACCCTACATTCTCAAGGGACTGCCCTTTGCTGACATCAGAGACATTTAGATTAACACGTAAGTCTCTTTGTTCATGAAAAAAATCTATTGCCCCCCATGTGGATTTTAAGCTGTGTGAAATAAAAAGCTTGCGTTTATCCTAATTTTTGGCTAGATTACTGTTTGCTTGAATCTTCAGTATTGGCATGGTCCAGGGGTGAACATATCGTTAGTGCAACCTATGAAACCACACAGGGGCCCAAAATCTTAGGGGGCCCACTTCTACTTCCAAAGCTACAAGTAGCTTCTCTAATATACAGAAATGTGGTTCTGCAAAGAGCCCATACACTGTACTCTTACGGGGGCCCTTTTTATCCGGGTCCAACACTGGCATAGTCAGTCAAGCCATCCCTCTGGTGAACTGGTTCACTTTCTTTATTTTTTATAAAGTTACATATAGATTCTCCATACTACTGCTCAGCCAATTTTATGTGTACAGCTAGGGCTAGTGACCGTGGGTCCCATACACTCCTAGTCATGACCTTGGTCCTACAGATTCAAATTCTGGCTCCTAGTCACGGCCTTGGTCCTACAGATTCAAATTCTGGCTCCTAGTCACGGCCTTGGTCCTACAGATTCAAATTCTGGCTCCTAGTCACGGCCTTGGTCCTACAGATTCAAATTCTGGCTCCTAGTCACGGCCTTGGTCCTACAGATTCAAATTCTGGCTCCTAGTCACGGCCTTGGTCCTACAGATTCAAATTCTGGCTCCTAGTCACGGCCTTGGTCCTACAGATTCACGTTCTGGCGAAACAGAACATACAAGAAGTAAGAACATAGCCTTAGTAATTTTCCAAGTGGCGACCTGAGATGGAGTAAGAGAAAAATCAGTTTATCCCTTCACCAGCATATTTTTTATTCTACTTTTAAACTAAAGGTGGTTTCCCACAATGCACAAATCATAACAAATGGCCAACAATGCATGATAGACTGGGATTTAAATCCTGGGACTTTCAAGATCTGTAAAATGTTGTACCGGACACAGCCGTATAAGAAGATGAACCATGGGTGAAAAATGAAGAAAAGGGGCTCTACTGACACCTACTGCATGTAGAAATCTTAGAAGTCAATACTGATCATTTAAAAGGGTTGTCCACTACTCGGAAAACTCCTTTTTAAATATTATATTCCCCAGTGTAAAATAAAAATAACAGATATTCGTCAACGCACCGATGCCTTTCCAGCGATGCCATCGCCGGGGCTCATGTAACATTTTTATGCCACAGGAGCACTGCAGCCATTCAGGGGTTCTCTGTTAAGCTTGCTTCTCTCATATTTTCATCGGACGAACCTTGGAAACCCATAGAAAGTGTGAGAACTTCAGATCACTAGCGGCTGCTGATTGGCTGCAGGGTTCACTTGGCTTAAGAATGTTATGCGAGCCCTGAGACCAAGATTGCTGGTATGGCGGTGCCGGTATGGAAAGTGGGTAGGTGTTATTTTTATTTTACACTGGGAAATAACCTTTAAAAAGCTAGGATATTGTCCGAAAGGAAAAGAAAAATCCAGCTTTGTCAAAGTTTTTGCCTCTTGTCAGTGCAAAATAGGAGACTGTTTGGCGGATTACATGATCTTTGATGGAGGTCTACGATGTATGGTTTCTCCTTGAGGAGAGCGCCAAACTGACACAGACTTATTGGCTAGGCAATAACCGGCCTGGGAAAAGGGTAAAAGGCACTACCTAGCATATAAGTTTACAAACATCAGGATGGTGCTATTCTCAAAGAGAGCCGAATGAACATTGTAGTGCTACAGTTGCTGAATTTTGATGAGTATCCAAATCCTGTACGTTTTTAGAAAAAAGAAGACACCCAGACGGATTAGTTACTTAGGACATGCTGCACAATTCCATATGAAAATGCTGTGACTTTTAGATAAATTTTAGGTTACTTCCAGTGACAAAGGCCACCATACATAGTAGACAGCTGTTGGCCGAAGGTTGGTTCGGCCTCTCCGATACACCCATACACATGAAAGCTTGGTGTTCCTGTATTCACCATGAGATAGCCGAAGTCAAAATCTACTAAAAGCAGTTTATCTCCACACCAAACCAAAGAATAAGCCATTGCAATTCAACAGGAAGAGAAAGAGAAGAGTCAAGAGGCCCCCATACACATCAGATGATTTGCCGAACCCACAGGAATTGTTGGGTTTCGTTTACTTTCTTTTAATGTAGTCTACGCCTTAGCAAATGTATAAACAGACTTGATTTTCTTCAGATCAAATGGAAAAGTGCAGATAGTACAAAACCCATTAAAGGGGGCTTATCTTATTAAAAAAAAATCTAAAAAAAAAATTAATTCAATTTAATTCCAGATCAGTAGTGAGCCGCTAGGCTCGGACACTGTACTTGCCACACGTGAGCTCCACATTTCAGATTTTCCTTTTTTTTTGCCATTAACGTATCAGGCAACTGTTTCAAAAACAAAAATAATAAAATAACCGTGGAAGGTGTCACTCAGACATCAGCCATATTTATTACCAATGCTGCGTGCAATGACAGATAAGATGCTGCGGTTGCTCCCAGCGTTGCGAGCGGCATGGGACGGCTACATCTGTTCATCTCACAATATTTGAGGTGGAAGTCAGATAAAGCTCTTCTGCAATAAACATCTGTGTGTGAGTGATAGGTCCTTCTCACACACTGGTGCAAGCAGTACAGTGAGGAGGGGCCCCGAAATGTCATAAAGAGACAGCAGGGTCTCCTGCGGTTTAGAAACAGGAAATGTGCAAAACAAAGATCAAGCAAGGTCCTGGCACAAGCAATAAAAACACAAAAGACTCACAGGCCAAACAAATATCACTCACCCCGGAGAGCGGCTTATTCTCCCACCAGTTATATGCTGCAGGAGACAATGATGGACAGGCCCAAAAATTTTGTTTTATCTCCTTTTGCTAGCAATGTACAGTTCCACATACTCATTCACAGTGACCACAGAAATGCGATAAAAGTCGCCCAAAACAGAACAACTATCTTTACCAATTATCAGACATTCGCGAGGGTTAAGGTGCAATTTAGGATATTCTTTTACTACAGAATGTCAGGAAACGCAAATATTCTAAATATACTCACAGTCGTAAAAAAAAAAAATACTCAGGCCAAAGTTACTTCTTCCAGAAATCCGGCCAGTAACCTCATGTCTACGGAGAGGGAACCCATGCCTAGAGCAGTCAACCATTGAACACCCGAAGGGCATTATGTTAGAAAGGCCATGGCATCAGTAAATGTTACAATCAGTGGCCATGTAGGATAGCTGCGGAGACACCATCACGTGTTTCTCAACGCAAGCAGTGAATAGCCAGACCTTTCCCCGGGAAGGAACAACCACGGGAAGGGTAGCATCCAATAAAGGAAAACATCCAATACAGGAAAACCACCTATGCCAAGCATGGTATCCATCCACAGACAGCTGTTTCGGGGTGTTTGCCCCTCATCAGTGTGGAGTAGGAATCTGGCTATTAGGAGCAGTGCCTAGTAAAAGGCTGTGAAGGAACAGATGATTGGCCTCGGGGAGACCAAAACATCCAACGCCGCGGAGACACCATCACGTGTTTCTCAACGCAGTGATCCAGAACACTGCCCCCATCCCTTATGGGAAATATGCGAATGCATGTAGGATAGCTGCGGAGACACCATCATGTGTTTCTCAACGCAAGCAGTGAATAGCCAGACAGCTGTTTCGAGGCCAATCATCTGTTCCTTCACAGCCTAACATGGATGGTTTTTCCCCATACAGACATATGATGCCGGGAGAAGAACGACTGGGCACAGTGAACTTTAACTCGACAAAGTTTTGTACTTATGGGAGGTGAACTGCCATCAGTTGTCTCAGGCAGAGGAGTAGTCCCTTCTCCTGATTCATAACTCATCCCTGATTGGCTTAGCAGTCTATGGAGGGTTGGAAAGAAGGCTGTTGGTCAAATGAGTGTTCAGCTGCCGCCTATCAAAAGTGTTGCCTCAGCCAAAGTTTCTTTAATGTGTATGAAGGCTGTAAGCCAAGCACAACAAGGAAAACTGATATTTTGCTAAAAATCTGAATTTAAACATATTTTAATAATTATTATATGTTGCCAACATATTATAGACTTTGGCATTTCTATGAAAGTCCATCAGGGCCTTTACTCCATCACTGAATCCACTCAAGTCCCATGAAGTACATAATTAATAAGCTAACAATCAAAAGTTGTGATTGGCCGCCAAAACACCAGGTTGGGACTGCCTATGCACTTTTCAGCATTGCCCTTCAATTTATCGCTATATGTCCTTATTGGGAACCCGTAGAGTTGATTTCATATGCCTGAACCACAGACAGCATGAATCAGACACTTGCTGCCTTATTGCGGCCATGTAAGTTTTACGCTGCGGCGTTTCTGGGAAAACATACATTGGAAAGCCAGTTGGAGACTATGAGTCTCAGATGACAAGCCCGAGGCAGCTCCTTGGCATCTTCTCCTCCACGTAATTACTTTGTCTGACATGTCAAACCTTTCAATCTAGGGGAGCTGGGAAGGGAAAAACCATTGGGGACCGGCCTCAGACTAATCATCCCATACGCAAAGTCTCTAGTTGGCTTTTTAAACTATTTTTTTTTTCTGAAAAGCTGCCGCGTTTCAAAGTAGAACATACATGGTTGCAATAATGGAGCTAGACTCTGATTTGTGCTGTCCGTGGTTTGGGTAGCATGAATCAGTTGACAGACTCAATTAAGGTCAACCTTGGTGGTAACTTTGGATCTGGTTGTTCTTTGAGGATCTTACTGGTTTTATACCCATGAATAAACAGCTATCATAAACCCACGAATCTTAGTATGCATTGGCAACCTCAAGATGTAGCATATAATTCCACAGTAGCCAAAAAAGCCAGACTCACTCCATTAACGTACCTTATAGAAACAATTGTACCAACCAAAAAGCTAGTCTTATCCAGCTAAAACACATGCTAATGTCAGCAGTCCACCAAAACGATGAATGGTCACCTACAGATTTGCTACAGCTGCCTGAGGAACATGTATAAACTGGCCGTCTTCCTGATGCTAGCAATTGTTTTTAAAACCCAGCGAAGGCCCACTTCCACATTCTTACCGCACAAATGTGATTTCACAAAAGTAATTCAACGGCAAGATTTTGGTCCAACTAAAATAATTGTGCAGACAATGTGACCTGATTGCTTTCAACAGAGCTTAACCTGTGTGGTCCATATGTATTTCTTCTGCACCTCAGGGAAACACAAAATAATATTCATGTACGTATGTAATTAATGTGCAGGTCGGGATGAAGATGAATGCTCTGCAAGATTAGCACCTGTCACATTAAATATGCCATCGCCTGGAAGACTCACATAATCACACATGGAACGAACTTTAGGTTAGGCTGGGGCGATGTCTCAGCAGCTTTTACAGGCTGCTCCTGAGACTGCTGGAAGACAAGGAGTTTCTAAGGGACAATAAAATGTTATAGCCAAGACCCCCTCCTAGAAGCTCAAGGCAAGAAGGACCTCGACCTCCCACCAGTAGAACATACAAATGTTTCAATAGGAAACCTGAGTCTTATAAGCTCGGCACCACTTGTGGTCCATAAATGATCTACACAGTTTACGAGATGGGTCCAATTTTCCACCAAGGTGTTAGAGCCTTGTAGGGGATGTTACCTCTGCAACTCACAATCAGTACTTCATTTTTCTAAATCTACCATCATGAATGCGCAAATTTCATGAAGCCCCAAGTTTTTATTCAACCATTGAGTAAGCCTTGGTCTTAAATGTGTAGAAACACTTGTGGTTCATAAATGATCTACAAGTTGGCTCCTATTGTTCTCTAAGGTGTTGGAGACTTGTAAGGATTATTGCCTCTGCAACCCACAATCTATCCTTCAATTTTCTAGGGTTAGCATCATGAATACACCAATTTCATGGAGCTACAAGCGTGAAATCAGCCATTTACAGCCAGATATTTGACCTAATCAGGCAGGAATTGTGCCCCATAGGAAATGAGATCTTGAACACTTTTGATTGTGGAAAGAAGATCTTTACTGATGTAGGAAAACATCTATAATATGATAAAATTGTTCCTTGTTCTTCCACTAAACTACCTGTCTGGGGAGATACCTAGGCTGGAACAGCGCCCCCATTTGACAATATTAAAATTCAGCAAAGAAAAATAATAAAAAGAGCTTTATTATTATTTTATTATTATTATTATTATTATTATTATTATTATTTATTTATATAGCACCATTAATTCCATGGTGCTGTACATGAGAAAGGGGTTACATACAGAGTTACAGATATCATTTACAGTAAACACATTTACAGGGACAGACTGGTACAGAGGGGAGAGAGGACCCTGTTCTTGCGGACTTACATTCAAGCTTTATACCCCTTGGCATTCTCTCATCAACTTTACCAGGTAGTCAAAGGTGTGCCTCATCAAAAGGTTAATTTTGGAATCACCGGCCTTCAATGTGTTTGTAACCATCAGATGTGTTTTGCAGAGGCAATGTTGTTATATAGATCCATGCAGTGCTGAGCCCTATTCCACCACTAATGTCAGACAGAATAAAACAAAAACCACTCAACTAAGCAAATAGAAACAACAGTCCATCATTACTATAAGACATGAAGTTCAGTTGGTCTGGAAAATTGCTAGAACCTTGAAGGTTCGGCCACGTGCCTTCTTCCGGGGGGGTAGGCACGTAAAGAAGGCACGTGGCCGAAACGCGCGTCGGGGTGGGTGGCATCATGGTCTCGCAGGTAATTATATCTTTTATTACTATTATGGGTCATGCTCTCCTGTTACTTATAGGTTTTACTTTGGCAACCTTGTGATGAGACCTTTTGGTGTTCCTGCATCTTTTACATTGGTAAATATATTTATATCCCTATGAATTTTCTGCACAATGCACTGGCACTTTTGGAGCTGACCATTTGTTTATTAATTACTAACTATTGATTGCCTGTTGGGTACTGCTTTGCCACTCCTTTTGGTGAGTCCTTTGTCATTTCCCTGTGATCTCTATTGTTTTACTAATTGTTATGCTATTTTTTAATTAATAAAGCTGTTACTTTTATATTATTTTGGCTCTTTTGGTGCTTTTGTTCTCTATTGGTTGCCCAGCATTCTGTAATGCTGTAGATAAGCCCCCGATGTATCCTAAAAGATGAGAAAAAGAGGTTAGATTATACTCACCCAGGGGCGGTCCCGGTCTGGTCCGATGGGTATCGCGGTCCGGTCCGGCGCCTCCTATCTTCATCAGATGACATCCTCTTCTTGTCTTCACGCTGCGGCTCCGGCAGAGGCGTACTTTGACTGCCCTGTAGAGGGCAGAGCAAAGTACTGCAGTGCGCAGGCGCCGGGCCTCTCTGACCTTTCCCGGCCCTCAACAGGGCAGACAAAGTACGCGTGAAGACAAGAAGAGGACGGCATCGTAAGAAGATGGGAGGCCCCGGACCCCGACGCCCATCGTACCGGGACCGCCCCTGGGTGAGTATAATCTAACCTCTTTTTCTCATCTTTTAGGATACATCGGGAGCTTATCTACAGCATTCCAGAATGCTGTAGATAAGCCCCTGATGTCGGTGGGCTTAGCTCACCTTCCATTTTGGGGGCGACAGGTTCCCTTTAATCTATCAAGCTATTATCTATCTATCTATCTATCTATCTATCTATCTATTTATCTAATCTATATCTATCTTTATTTAAACATGTATATGATAAAGGCCTAATCAGTCCTCATACTTGAGGTCTCAGTTCAACCACAATATCTGCTCCTAACTTCAGGGGCCAATAAATAGGGTTTTCTCAATTTTTCAGGAAAAAAAAATTACGGTTCAGATGTTATAAAAAAAAAACAGGTTTTACATTTTAAAAATGAATAATGATAAGTCAGAATCTCTCGTTAATCACAAGATACTTGGTTTTATCAATCTTATAAACCCTGGTCAAAAGCAGATTTCACAGTGGTCTGCCCACCGAGGGCGACATGTCTCCTATCAAACATCTCCGGTTCCGCTACCCCTCTGATCCACTTCCTTCACTATGTGCCCTCTCCTGCCTCCTCGTTTTACTTTTTGGCTCGATGCGACACTAATGTCAGTGATGGATTCTGGGCGAATTCTCCGTGGTGGTTTTGAGGTTTCGAGTACTAAGAAACTGCGCGACGTGGTGTAATTGACAAACTGTGCTCCAGATCACGTCTGATTTCCCATGTCTACAGAGATTCAGCTTAACTATTTCTCTCCTGATGGTCAAAAGAAGCAAAAAGTTGTGGTGAAAAATAAACCCTGTGGATACTAAAACGGACCTGCTAAAAGTAATTACCGTATACTATTGCAATATGTGTATGGTCACAAAATGTTTACAGATTATATTAAAGATTTGTTCAAAAATGAGCATTCGTAGGTAAAGACTGATCAGGGGTTTACAAACTGATGGATGGCCACCTTCAAAAAGTCCCAGTAGGGACCAATGCACAATAAGCACCCGCACAATACAGAAATCCTCAATATGGACCATAAAGGAAGAAGCTTACAACTCAATGGCCATGCGTACAGTCTCATGAGACCACATATGAAGCCATGACACAAAACTACCAAAAATTCTCCTGGTCACACCTCCATATACTATTGACAGGGGGCTCCTATGGTGCACGATAATAGTTAAAGCTTTGAACAAACCTTTTCATGTCTATTGGATCTTTGTGCAATTTTCAAAAAGTTCTAAATCCAATTGTCCTCAAAGGCTATTTGCAGTAATGTAGTAAAAAATAATGGGGAGGAGGGGGATGAAGATGCAGGAAAAAAAACAAAAAGCCCTAGGTAAACAGAACAATAGGGTTTTATCCTGTATAAAAAGTAAACAGTGAATGAACACGTAACTGCTCACTTTTTGAAGTTGTGCAACCCACAACTGACGAATTAAGGGAAGGTCTGCTGTTGCAGCACTCTCAGGACAAGAAAATCTGCTGTGTATAGCACGAGCATGGAGGATCGGATGGGTGATCTGCACTGCCGATGAGGTATTCCCAATAAAAATTCAAAGGACGCGGTAAAAGAAGAACAATGTGGTTTATTTTAAAACGCGTCTTGAAGTTGGACTAACTTCTTCATCCGGAGAACCGCAATTAGTCCAACTTCGAAATGGGTTGAGAATAAACCGCATTGTCCTTCTTATGCCACATCCTTTGGGTTTTTATTGAGAATACTTAAGCGGCAGCATAAATCACCACTTCAATCTTCCAAGCACGTGCACAAAATAAGCCCTCAAACAAGTCCAATGACTGAAAAATGAAAATGTTACAGGTCTCTACACAAACAAAAATTAATTTTTAGCAAATTTCTGAATTTTTTTTCTCAACAGGAAAAAAATATATATATATAAGTTTGGCATTACTGTAACCGTACAGATGTGGAAAATCATATTTTCAGGTAATTTCTCCCACCATAAAAACAAAACCCCAAAAACAATTGACAAATTGTGTGTGGGGGGGGGGTCCCAGTTTCACTGCATTTGGGATTTTTTTTTACTTAATTTCCAGTATGTTTAATGGTAAAATGAATGCTGTACTTCAACAACTCCTCGTACTGCAATATGGACTGAAAAATAAAGAAGTGATGACTCTTGGACAAAAGGGAAGAAAAAAATGAAAATACAAAAACGGAAAACCGCCATGTCGGGATTGGGGTTAAGATTATCTTCTTTAAGTTTACACTGCCTATTAATTGTCTTACCCTGTGCTAGAATTTTTTGTCAAAATTTTGACACGTATTTTTGGTGAAATGTCGAGCACATTAGTCCACGATCGTTTCAGAAAGGCCATGCCCCTTTGTATGGTAAGTTGTGAAAAGTGTCTAAATCACATAATAAATATGGCTTCAGTCATGAAAGATAGTTTTTTTGCACAAATTATGCCAGAACTCTGGTGCATTTAGCATGATAAATATGCAACATTAATTTTTTTTTTACATAACTGTTTGTAGATATACAAAGCAGGCATTAATATGGCAGGCGGGAGCTAACTGGTTGCAGCTTCCCAGTATCCAGCGGTGTTAATGGTCAAGTACCGTTCATGATCCAACCACAGACTCGCTTCCATATCTAGAGCGCGGTGTTGAAAGCCAAGACCACAGTAAATTACAATCAGGACCGCGTCTTGCACAATCCGGAGATTTATGTGTGGTACTGATTTCCTCTCTGCTTTTCCTTCAAAACAATTACGACTTTCGACATTTTCTTTAAACCATATTATCAAAATAGTCATTTTCTTTGCAATGAGATATCCGCATTAAATTGCTACTTGGTGACGTGAGGAATTACCAGCCCACCTTTGGGCTCACAGATCTTCCCCAGTTATTCATTTTGCTTTGTCCCCGGAGTCGGCGTATGCCAAACTCAACACGACTTATCTGCCAAAAAATCATTTACAAAATAATTTCCAGTGCAGACACTGCACATTGTCGAGGTCCAGAATGCAGGACGTCCCGGTGGATAATTTCCCGCGGCTGGGCCGATATAGAGGGTCACGATCTGGATGATTTGCAATGGATGCGTTTGGAACAGTTGTGTTGGCAGCCTGCTTTTTCTTTTCCAAGAAGATATATTTATACCCTGTCATTAAAGGGGAAATGTCAAGGTAGAGAAAAGCTGGGACTTGTCCTTTTTGGCCTTCTTACCGTGTGTGCACACAACAATTTTCACCTGAAAAAGCACAAAAAAAAAACACCCAAAAAACTGAACATAGTGCACGGCAAAGTCGAAATGACTTGATGCGCATGTGTACAACCTCTAGTCCTTTCCTTTAGCTTCGAAAGCCGTGAAGTGGCTAAAAGAAGTGACCTGACCATTTTGGTGGCTTCTGCTTGGGAGCTGCCCCTATGTTATATATGGAATTTAAAAAATAAAAACACAATCGGCAAAGCCAACGCAAATGATGTCCAAAGAAACAACTGAAAAAGTGTTTTCCCTGAAGCGTCTTCAGCTCCAAAAACAATGCGGGAACGCCGGCATCTAAAAGATGGAGTGTGTACAAAGATGGGGCTCAGATACAGAATAAGAATGACAGATTCATTATTGTCTCACCCAAAAAAATACTATAACGTCGATGAGAGCTGATTGCGATCACATATCACTGTTGGGTTTCGCAGGAAAACACCTCTACGGCAATCGTAAGTGATCAAAGGACGTCCTCTATCCACATGCCCTAAAAATGGGATCCCTTGTGCTCGTTGCCTCAGGGAGCCATATTGGAGTTTCCAGATAGTTTTGGAAGATTCATCAATTTTTAAAAAGATGCAACATTTTTTGCACAAATTTATTTCAGTCTCCCAGCCCCCCCACACTCCTGCAGTGAATGTATGTATGCCTGTAAATTTTGTCCAATCTTTGAAAGTAGCGTGAAAGCTTAACGAGAAAGGCAAGGAGCATTTGGGATTGTGCATTAAATTTTGCACTTGAGCCATTTTGAAGAATTTGGAAATAAAATAAAATAAAAATCTTAATGATTTAGAGATGATCTGCAGAGAGGAGTGGACCAAAATTCCTCCTCACATGTGCGCAAACCTCATCATCAACTACAAAAAATGTCTGACTGCTGTGCTTGCCAACAAGGGTTTTGCCACCAAGTATTAAGTCCTGTTTACCAGAGGGATCAAATAGAGTACTTATTTTTCACTGTAAAATGCAAATAAATTTATATAATTTATACAATGTGATTTTCTGGATTTTATTTTTGATATTCTATCTCTCAGTGTTAATATTAACCTACCCTTAAAATTATAGACTGTTCATGTCTTTGTCAGTGGGCAAACTTACAAAACCAGCAAGGGATCAAATACTTATTTCCCCCACTGTAGATAGATAGATAGATAGATAGATAGATAGATAGATAGATAGATAGATAGATAGATAGATAGATAGATAGATGTAGCAAGTGCTGTATAGAACAACTATCCCCAGCATTGTATGTCTTCGCTCTGGTATTACTCAATGCCTGGAGTCATTCCTCCCGGGCAGCTGTTTCCTGTCCTCCTCGCTTCCAGTCCCCCTCCTGTCCCCTCTATGAAGCTGCTCTGGAGTTAAATATGAGGACAACAAAAAACACAGAATAAAATATAGAAAATAATGAAGAGACAAAACAGTATATCCTTGGCCAGTGGGGCTGCAGCCGACTGGCCTGATCTACCTGCCAGGATAATGACACTGACACTGGGGGTACAGGATAATGACACTGACACTCGGGGTACAGGATAATGACACTGACACTGGGGGTACATGATAATGACACTGACACTCGGGGTACAGGATAATGACACTAACACTAGGGGTACAGGATAATGACACTGACACTGGGGGTACAGGATAATGACACTGACACTGGGGGTACAGGATAATGACACTGACACTTGGGGTACAGGATAATGACACTGACACTGGGGGTACAGGACAATGACACTGACACTCGGGGTACAGGATAATGACACTGACACTGGGGGTACAGGATAATGACACTGACACTCGGGGTACAGGATAATGACACTGACACTGGGGGTACAGGATAATGACACTGACACTGGGGGTACAGGATAGTGACACTGACACTCGGGGTACAGGATAATGACACTGACACTCGGGGTACAGGATAATGACACTGACACTGGGGGTACAGGATAGTGACACTGACACTTGGGGTGCAGGATAATGACACTGACACTGGGGGTACAGGATAATGACACTGACACTCGGGGTACAGGATAATGACACTGGGGGTACAGGATAATGACACTGACACTTGGGGTGCAGGATAATGACGCTGACACTCGGGGTACAGGATAATGACGCTGACACTGGGGGTACAGGATAATGACACTGACACTGGGGGTACAGAATAATGACACTGACACTGGGGGTACAGGATAATGACACTGACACTCGGGGTACAGGATAATGACACTGGGGGTGCAGGATAATGACACTGACACTCGAGGTACAGGATAATGACACTGACACTGGGGGTACAGGATAATGACACTGACACTCGGGGTACAGGATAATGACACTGGGGGTACAGGATAATGACACTGACACTTGGGGTGCAGGATAATGACACTGACACTGGGGGTACAGGATAATGACACTGACACTGGGGGTACAGGATAATGACACTGACACTCGGGGTACAGGATAATGACACTGACACTGGGGGTACAGGATAATGACACTGACACTGGGGGTACAGGATAATGACACTGACACTCAGGGTACAGGATAATGACACTGGGGGTACAGGATAATGACACTGACACTTGGGGTGCAGGATAATGACACTGACACTCGGGGTACAGGATAATGACACTGACACTGGGGGTACAGGATAATGACACGGACACTCGGGGTACAGGATAATGACACGGACACTCGGGGTACAGGATAATGACACGGACACTCGGGGTACAGGATAATGACACTGACACTTGGGGTGCAGGATAATGACACTGACACTGGGGGTACAGGATAATGACACTGACACTGGGGGTACAGGATAATGACACTGACACTGGGGGTACAGGATAATGACACTGACACTCGGGGTACAGGATAATGACACTGACACTGGGGGTACAGGATAATGACACTGACACTCGGGGTACAGGATAATGACACTGACACTGGGGGTACAGGATAATGACACTGACACTGGGGGTACAGGATAATGACGCTGACACTCGGGGTACAGGATGATGACACTGACACTCGGGGTACAGGATGATGACACTGACACTCGGGGTACAGGATGATGACACTGACACTCGGGGTACAGGATGATGACACTGACACTCGGGGTACAGGATAATGACACTGACACTGGGGGTACAGGATAATGACACTGACACTGGGGGTACAGGATAATGACACTGACACTCGGGGTACAGGATAATGACACTGACACTTGGGGTACAGGATAATGACACTGACACTCGGGGTACAGGATAATGACACTGACACTGGGGGTACAGGATAATGACACTGACACTGGGGGTACAGGATAATGACACTGACACTGGGGTACAGGATAATGACACTGACACTCGGGGTACAGGATAATGACACTGACACTGGGGGTACAGGATAATGACACTGACACTCGGGGTACAGGATAGTGACACTGACACTTGGGGTACAGGATAATGACACTGACACTCGGGGTACAGGATAATGACACTGACACTGGGGGTACAGGATAATGACACTGACACTGGGGGTACAGGATAATGACACTGACACTGGGGTACAGGATAATGACACTGACACTCGGGGTACAGGATAATGACACTGACACTCGGGGTACAGGATAATGACACTGACACTCGGGGTACAGGATAATGACACTGACACTCGGGGTACAGGATAATGACACTGACACTGGGGTACAGGATAATGACACTGACACTCGGGGTACAGGATAATGACACTGACACTCGGGGTACAGGATAGTGACACTGACACTTGGGGTACAGGATAATGACACTGACACTCGGGGTACAGGATAATGACACTGACACTGGGGGTACAGGATAATGACACTGACACTGGGGGTACAGGATAATGACACTGACACTCGGGGTACAGGATAATGACACTGACACTCGGGGTACAGGATAGTGACACTGACACTTGGGGTACAGGATAATGACACTGACACTCGGGGTACAGGATAATGACACTGACACTGGGGGTACAGGATAATGACACTGACACTGGGGGTACAGGATAATGACACTGACACTGGGGTACAGGATAATGACACTGACACTCGGGGTACAGGATAATGACACTGACACTCGGGGTACAGGATAATGACACTGACACTCGGGGTACAGGATAATGACACTGACACTCGGGGTACAGGATAATGACACTGACACTGGGGGTACAGGATAATGACACTGACACTGGGGGTACAGGATAATGACACTGACACTGGGGTACAGGATAATGACACTGACACTCGGGGTACAGGATAATGACACTGACACTCGGGGTACAGGATAATGACACTGACACTCGGGGTACAGGATAATGACACTGACACTCGGGGTACAGGATAATGACACTGACACTCGGGGTACAGGATAATGACGCTGACACTGGGGGTACAGGATAATGACACTGACACTCGGGGTACAGGATAATGACACTGACACTTGGGATACAGGATAATGACACTGACACTGGGGGTACAGGATAATGACACTGACACTCGGGGTACAGGATAATGACACTGACACTGGGGGTACAGGATAATGACACTGACACTGGGGGTACAGGATAATGACACTGACACTGGGGTACAGGATAATGACACTGACACTCGGGGTACAGGATAATGACACTGACACTCGGGGTACAGGATAATGACGCTGACACTCGGGGTACAGGATAATGACACTGACACTGGGGGTACAGGATAATGACACTGACACTGGGGGTACAGGATAATGACACTGACACTTGGGGTACAGGATAAGGACGCTGACACTCGGGGTACAGGGTAATGACGCTGACACTGGGGGTACAGGATAATGACGCTGACACTCGGGGTACAGAATAATGACACTGACACTGGGGGTACAGGATAATGACACTGACACTGGGGGTACAGGATAATGACACTGACACTCGGGGTACAGGATAATGACACTGACACTCGGGGTACAGGATAATGACACTGACACTCGGGGTACAGGAAGATAAAGCATACATTAGAGGTACTGTACTTTGTATATTATATATCTTATGTATATTGTGTATTATATGTACTGTACACTGTATATGATTTATCTTATGTATATTGTGTATTATATGTGTTGTACGTTGTATATATCTTATGTACATTGTGTATTATATGCACTGTAAGTTGTATATTATATATGCTATGTATATTGTGCATTATGTATATTTTGTATTATGTAGTAATGGGGCTGATATGTCTTCTCTGTGGTTGGGGGGACAATGGACAGGACTCGGGGGTCGTGTACATGTGTCTTGCTCCGCCATGCCCCCTGCAGCCCTGCAGGAATGTGTAAACAGCCTGTGTATCCTTGCAGCAGTTTTCTCAGAAGGTTGCTCAATAAAAATGCCTCTTGATGTGTCATTTCCTGCCTGGACAACAGCCGAGCCCCTGACAGTGAAACGGAGAAAACAGCAGCCTGAATGATGAGTCCTGAGACCCCGAGGAGGCTGGAGGGCAGACACTGTGTGCACACTCTCCTGGAGGGCAGACACTGTGTGCACACTCTCCTGGAGGGCAGACACTGTGTGCACACTCTCCTGGAGGGCAGACACTGTGTGCACACTCTCCTGGAGGGCAGACACTGTGTGCACACTCTCCTAGGGAATGTCCACTGCCTGCAAAGTGCCAGCCACACTGCCCTTCCACCTCTACACAAGCTTTAAGGGGTCCCTTAGCTTTGGGAGTAAAAGCATGGCCACACATCACTCAAACAGGAGATGTGTAATGCCTCATGTACCCTGCGGAGGCGCTGCAGGAAAACGAAACACATCTACAATATCAGTCATGGCAAAATGTCAAACTTAAAGAAGTTGTCTACAATGGGAAAAACATGGATAACTTCTTTTTCAAAACTTTTTTTTTCCCCAAAAACAGCGCCACCCCTCCGTCTTCAGGTTGTGTCTGGTACTGCAGTTCAGTTCCATTGAAGTGAATGGGGCAGAATCTGTAATACCACATTCAATATTAAAGGGGAATCACATTATAGCCAGTTATTGCACAAAGTTTGCTGGTAGTCTGGTATTATGGAGACACTTAGATTGTTGCATTGTAGCTGCATACATAAAACGGTAGGGGATTTTCAATCAAATTTGTTTAATTTTCCTAATTTAGATGCATCGGAGCAATAAAAAGAATAATGTGGAGCTGAGGATCGATGCATTGCTTTTTACCCGCGGACCATAGGGCTTGAGTGGCCGCGTCACACAGGAAGTCGTCCTCTATGATCTGTATTTGGGAGGACTTCTGGTGCTTCTGGTCCCCGAGTGTGTGAATCATCCCACGGTCGCCCTCCCCTTGGTTTTATGCCATGGGGAAGCCATCGGAAATCCGGTCTCTCATCTTTCTCATCTGGGATGTAGATGTCCAGGGAGTTCACGCATGTTTTCAGTTCCTCTGTCTGTCAAGAAAAAAATGAGTATCTCCCGCAGTGGACAGATCTACGGCCCATCCTCTGAAGGTGGATCTCCAGCGCTGGATTTATATTCTGAAAAGTTTTGCATTCTTTTGCAAGTCGGATCAACACGATAAATGGTTGAAATAGCAAAATGTTTGTACAAAAAAAAAAACAAGCAACTTGGTAATTTTCCTCTTATTAAAAATCTCCTCCTTTCTAAAGAACCAAGGAATTTTTAAGACTATAGTTTACACCTCATTGCCAAGGTTACTGGCCACCTCAGAAGTGGCCGGTTTCCTAGGCAAGGTGCACTTTTGCGAGCAGTTTTCTTGGAAGATGGGGCAGCACGGTGGCTCAGTGGTTAGCACTGTTACTTTGCAGCGCAGGGGTCCTGGGTTCAAATCCCACCAAGGACAACGTCTGCAAGGAGTTTGCATGTTCTCCCCGTGTTTCTGTGGGTTTCCTCTGGGCGCTCCAAAGACATACTGATAGGGACTTTATATTGTGAGCCCCATTGGGCAGTGATGATAATCTCTGTAAAGTGCTGCACAATATGATGGCGCTATATAAGCAATGCATAGAAAAGGAACAGCATCGGAGGCCTGAGTGGTCAATCATTAGGAGTGGACAAGCAGAAAGCCCGGAGGTATAGAAGTGGTGCACTCATGAAGACTGAAAGTGGTAGCGGTGCGCTCATTAATACTGAAAGTGATACAACCCCTTTAACGACTATATAAGAAGAAAAGTTATAAAACTTTGTAAAATACTTTTTGCTTCAATTTGTTACAATGTATCAGTCAATGATGTAACTATGATAGGTGCAGGGGTTAGGCCGTAGCGCTTAGGGGCTCAGAAGTCTATTTGGCCCATATGAAAGGATGAATACACTTTCTCCCTGCGCTCCTCCGTCTCCCTGCATACCCAGCCCATGTCCCAAAGGATGGAATTAAGGACTTTACTTTTAACCGACTTGATGAGTAACGCGCTATCTATTCTTCAGATGAATACTTTTAAAGACCTGAGATACTTTGGGGCCATGTTGGAAATTTACTTACTGAAAGAGGGGCTACCGAGAAGAAATTAAATTTATTTCTCCCAGGAGATGCCACCTTTCAGTCATAGAGGCACGGATGACACGCGCCAGCTTTCAGTCATAGAGGATTCGGCCGACACCCTACAGCTTTAAGTCATAGAGGCGCAGCCGAAACCTGCTGGCTTTCAGTCAGCCAGCTACAATCACACAATGATCAGTTGCTGTGAACACTGACTTGACAGTTGGCTCGGCAATGATTTAAGCTGTCAAGGTGCCAAGGCTTGCTTCCAGCTGCCGCTCACTGAGTACTGAGCAGTGACTGTAGCCACACTGGCCACACCTCTATGACTGAGAGCCAGCAGTTTATTTTCTAGGCTTTCAGTAAGGCAGTTTTGTAGCACTATTAACCTGCATATTATCCTATCCCTATATCTTCAGGTTAATAGCATTTGGGTACATGACAGGTTCCCTTTAATTATCAATATAAGCAGTCACCCAGCCCCTTTAAGCTTTATTGCACGTAGAATCATAGAATGGTAGAAGTGGAAGAGACCTCCAGGGTCATCATGTCCAAGCCCCTGCTCAATGCAGTGTCCAACCCCCTCAGTGCCCTACTCACTAAACCATCACATTTATCCTTTTGAAGGCTTTACCCTTTTCTACATTATTTTTTAGCGTTCCGAAGCATTTGAGATAAGAAACAAAACAGCTTTGCGAGCAGCGTTGATTAAAAAACCTCCTGCTGTTTTCTGTGTACAGCTCCTATCAGACCTATGTGTCTCCGTGGTCACAGACTACAAATAAACATTGTGTCGTCGTCATGCTCCATCTCATAATTATTTCTTGATACCCTGCTGATATACATATCCTTTCTGCCACAAATTCTGTGATTGAATAGGCGAACACAACCTCCATAAAATACTGGAGCCACTGTGATAATAACACAGCATCCCATAGGCCCCCACAACTGCCCTTCGAAATCTTATCCAACATCGGGAGGAGCCATCACTAGTTCCCAGCTATCACTACCTTATATGAGAGACTGGTGACAAGACCCTCAGGTATGCTGCCCCTTTTCTGGTTTGCTTACCATCTACTAATAAAGCGCCCAGCCAGAAGTCCCTTCATCAGACTGACCTCGCGGGACAGGAAATGGGTGGGACCTAGTTATGCAAAACTTTTCTAAAATGTTGTCAAGTGTGCCTTCCAATATTTCCGAACCCCTACAGGAAAGCTCCAAAATAGAAAGCACTTAACCACTTATAAGGGTTCTCACATAACATATATCACCTCTCCGACATGTTTATGAGCGCAGCTCCCAAGAACAGGCCTCCCAAAGTCCTCGGTATGAAAGAAGCTTTACTGAGCATGGGCGACCACTGATCAATTAGTGTTGGTCGCACATGCTCAGTGACATTTCATTCACACAGGGGACTTTGACACAAAGGGACAAATTTCTTATTGCATTCGTTTAGATTTTTGTCTCATCTTTGGTGTTTTTCCTATTTTTTATTTGCGCCTTATTATTCTTTTAGCTCTCACTTTTTTTTAAGGATATTTTTTATGTGTTTGTCTGTTTTCTTGATTTTTTTTTTAGGTTCATCATCGTGGTCGGGGTTTGGAGCTTCCAGACTTTTGTGACCAATTTATCAGTGCAACTTTGGAATAATCAAGTCACAATCATTTTTATCTTATAGTACCCAAACTGGCGCAGGTTTATGTACATTTGACGCTTTTTGGGCAAATATTTTGCAACATATTTGCTGAATAATCGACTTTTCGGAGCTACAAAGTCACAAAAAAAGACAAAAATACATTTTTTAATTTGCACATCATCCACTGAACCCCCTGCTGTGCAAATTATTAGGACCAAAAAATGTCATCAAATGCCACAAAGCAAAAAAAAAGAAAAGTGACATAAAAAAAATGCAAATGAGATATTGGGCTCAAAGTTTCCCAAACTGGCCTGAACTTCTCACATCTGCATCCTCACTACTGGACACTGAGAACTATTCCTTCTCCTTCCGTTTATCTGTCTGGCATAAATGATTCTCTTTCATAACATTTTCCCATCTTATCAACAGAATATAAATATTTCTCGCAGAATCTGGGCATTCGACCTTAAAGAGTCACTCTGACACTCTGTAATCTGCTATCTGCTGTACACGGGGGCTGCACGGTGTCAATCCGGGGAGATTTCACTGAAACATCACTAGACGAATGTAAGGAAGCCCGGTTCATTTAGCTGCATCCAACCGCGGTAATTGCTCCTAATTCTGCATATGAAGCTATTATTTCCGCTATCAGACGATTGCTATAAATGTGGTGTTTTTTACAGGTCTGGGTACAATTTAAGCTCCTGGGTAATGTCTTTCGATCTGTACAATACCCTTGAGTATTACCAGTTTATCACTTCCCAGATTTAAAAAAACAATACTGTAATGCCTCATTTAGCCTGTGGGGGCAGTGCAGAATAATTGAACACTTACAGGTTTCGTAGAAATTACAGCTGATCGCCAGCTGGTGTTTTTAACAAGTCTGGGTACAATCTCCTGGGTAATGTCTATCGATCTGTACAGTACTCTTCAGCATTACAAATGTATCACTTCCCAGATTTAAAAAACAAGACTGTAATGCCTCATTTAGCCTGTGGGGGCAGTGTAGAATAACCGAACACTTACAGGTTTTACAGAGATTACAGCTGATCCTTAGCTGGTGTTTTTAACAAGTCTGAGTACAATTTAATCTCCTGGGTAATATCTACCGATCTGCACAGAACTGCGGAATATTACCAATTTATCACTTTCCCAATTAGATAATCAAGACTGTAATGCCTCATTTAGCCTGTGGGGGCAGTGTAGAATAACCGAACACTTACAGGTTTTACAGAGATTACAGCTGATCCTTAGCTGGTGTTTTTAACAAGTCTGAGTACAATTTAATCTCCTGGGTAATATCTACCGATCTGCACAGAACTGCGGAATATTACCAATTTATCACTTTCCCAATTAGATAATCAAGACTGTAATGCCTCATTTAGCCTGTGGGGGCAGTGTAGAATAACTGAACACTTACAGGTTTTACAGAGATTACAGCTGATCCTTAGCTGGTGTTTTTAACAAGTCTGAGTACAATTTAACCTCCTGGGCAATGTCTACCGATCTGCACAGAACTGTGGAGTATTACCAATTTATCACTTTCCCAATTAGATAATGAAGACTGTAATGCCTCATTTAGCCTGTGGGGGCAGTGTAGAATAACCGAACACTTACAGGTTTCACAGAGAATACAGCTGATCCTTAGCTGGTGTTTTTAACAAGTCTGAGTACAATTTAACCTCCTGGGCAATGTCTACCGATCTGCACAGAACTGTGGAGTATTACCAATTTATCACTTTCCCAATTAGATAATCAAGACTGTAATGCCTCATTTAGCCTGTGGGGGCAGTGTAGAATAACTGAACGCTTACAGGTTTTACAGAGATTACAGCTGATCCCTAGCTGGTGTTTTTAACAAGTCTGAGTACAATTTAACCTCCTGGGCAATGTCTACCGATCTGCACAGAACTGTGGAATATTACCAATTTATCACTTTCCAAATTAGATAATCAAGACTGTAATGCCTCATTTAGCCTGTGGGGGCAGTGTAGAATAACTGAACACTTACAGGTTTCGCATAGATAACTGTTGATCGCCAAAATTTAGATGCCCATATTATTAGGGAATAATCCTCAGAAATAGGGACACTTTCTTTAAAGGGGTTTGTAAATAGTCAAATCAGGAACAGCACCAATCTTGTCCAAGCTTGTGAACTGCAATACCAGGCACAGCCTAAAAACAAAAGGGGCGCTGTTTTTTGTTTTTTTTTAAAGAAGGATATTATTTCGGATCTTGTCTGACTCTTATAATAATCATGATGAAGAGTCCTGCAACTTTCGCATATACTTTGTGGTTCAAATCCTTTCTATTTCCAAGATCTCTGCTTGCTGTCAGTGTATGGAAATATCCTCGGCTACGTCGACAGAGACTCATGCACAAAGGACTGGCTTCACTGGATATATTAGGAAGAGGCAATCAGGGCTGAGAATGAATGAAGGGGGTTTGAGGTGGAGGTGGAGGGGCAACAAGCCATTTTGCTGTGTCCAGGGTATTAAGAAACAATGCTAGGGTGAAAGCGAGAACTCGGTCAAGTCTGGCTTCTACACTTTGCACGTAAACAGGAATAATCCCATTCACTGACAGCAAGCAGAGACTTTAAAATGATACCGGAAACACAACAAGCAAAGGAGAATCTTATTACATAGGTTACGTCTACATTGAGATGACAGCAGAGCGATCTGGGACTTACGTCTTGGTTCCCGTGGCCCGTCCACCGTCACTTTTATGGCTCTGTGGTAGGTGGCGACTTGAGGTGGGTTGGTAAAGACAGTAATGGTCAATGTAAAGCTCTTTCCTGCAATGGAGAATAGGGGTTATAGTGCTGACCGCTGATTGTATAGTGCCACATTCCAATATTACAGTATATTACACATGTGTGTGTTTGTAGCCGGAATATCCCTTTAAAGTATTTATTTCCACTTATTATTCAGTTTGGCTTTTCTTCCTGCAAAAACTGTCAACAAACTGATGTTCACAGATCTGTTATTGCAATTGTTTTGGGTTGTGGAATAAATTATTGATTAATTTTTAGTTAAATGCATGTATTGAAGGCTAAAAAAAATAAATGAATTTTTGCAATTAAAATTTTTGCACCAATTTTTTCTTTTTTTTTTTGCTCTTCGTTTCTCTCTATATTAAACTTTGATCAGGTCTGTGGTCATAAATGAGCTGAGAGGAACTAAAAAAAAATGTTACAAACTCCTCTTCAGATAGTCGCGGCGGGCTCACTGACAGATTCTCAGTTAACTCATTCTGTAGCCAGCATTAGCCAGTGCAACCTAGAGGAGATAGAAAGCAAACAATGCCACATTTTTTATGAAACAATTGCAAAAATATATTTTTTGCCCCAATTACATGCATTTAAGTATGGAAAAAAGCGTCCCTAAAGGTGAACAACCCCTTTAAGTGCAAATTGTTGCCCTGTTGTCAGCAAGACGTGGGAATAATTTACACTTAACTTATCAATATATAAAAAATAGATACCGTAAATAATAAAAATGGTAAATATTAAGCTCCATCAACAGCAACAGCTAACCTACAAGTATTCAAAAAAGTTGTTTTAACACCAAAAAAACTTTAAGGGGAGTCCTGGTAGGTAGAAGTTACCCCCTACCCATAGGATAGGCAATAACTTTCTATTGGGATACCCCTTCTAGGTATATTGCCTGAAATTGCACATTTTTTTTTACAGAAACAGTGCCTCCTCTATCCGTAGGCTATCCCTGGTACTACAGATTGACATCATTCAAGTGAATGATGACAAAATAAAAGTGGCACTGTTTCTAAAAAGAAAAAAAAGAATGTATTTTTTCGTACTCCCGAACAATCCCTTTAAGTGTACATGCGGATAGTATAAGCCAGGACCCCTTTTTCATTTTCCCACTTACCAATATTTTTTGAAAATTATAAGGAACCCATTCTTAAAGGGATTGTCCTTACAACTCTGCCACTCTCTATATCCTCTAGACATCGCAAAATGGGGGACTATCCCCTTATATTAGACCAAAAAGAACACCCCGGAACAAATATCTTCTCTGGCAGACTCGATGGTCCCCTTAAAGTTGCCCTTCACCTTTAGTTATTAGAAAAGGTGAATGAAGATGAATGATGGATGATAGCGTCATTACAAATTTCACCTGTCGGTAAATTTACTGACACAGAGTCATGGCGCTTCCTCCATTCATTATACAGTACATTCCTCCATAGGAAATACTGCCTGATAATAATCTGGGATCAGTAAGGAGTCTGCACGCCAGGAGCCATGACGGTTGTAATCTGTTAAATGTATGGCGGGTTTTTTTTTTCTCCAGTGAGAGAAACTTCTGCAAACTGTTTTAGTAGAGGAAGATGTGGGCGGTAAGCGGTGACTCAACAAACCGTCATCATAACACATGTATGGGGATACTTCTGCTCCCGCTGCGTCTGCTGTCAGCGTCCAGCACATTGTCAGCACTCCTAGGAGTACTTGAGATATGAAATCCTCACGCTTCATACTTCGTTAGTCCTCACCGCCTCAAGTTACAGTGCGAAAATGTAACAAAAATCAATCAATTTAGGCTTAAAATATCAAACTTTGCAACTTTAAGGAGGACCTGTCACCAGGACAAAAGTGTCCAGTTTTTGCTCTTATATTATTCCCGTTGCTCATCTGAGTATTCCGTTTTTTATTTTTTTTTAATCCGACATACGGGTCCAGAGATATGGGTCTTTTTATTTAGTTCTCATTTTTATAGTCTTTGTAAGGGGGCGTGGCTCACATGATCATGGGGGCGTGTCTTTAGACTGTTCTCCATAATTACCATGTGAGCCACGCCTCCTTAAAAAGACCATACAAATTAGCACCAAATAAAAGGGCCCATATCTCTGGAACCAAATGGCAGATTTAAATCAAACTAAAGATTAATTATTCAGGAGATGAGGGGGGAATGAAATAAGAGCAAAAACTGGTCGCTTCTGACTTTATGATAGGTCCCCTTTAAATTCCCATAGCCTTCTATTTGTCTGACAGATGTTAAAAAATGTCTTCTGGACCTCCGATAGGTGATGACTTGGTGATCACTGGAGGTTCCCTTCACTGAGACCCCCACTGATTCTGAAAACAGAGGGCTAAAGTGCCCAGATGTAAGAAAGCAGTGGATGCTCATGTGTGCCATGACTCCATTCACTGTCTATAGGACTATTGTTATTACAAGACTGTATTTATAATGAGTGCTGATAGGTACGGGTGACCCATGGCATGGGCAAAAACCAGAAAGACTCTTTACCTACCCCCCTTAAAATTACAGGTATGGGTGGCCGACCCATGGCATGGGAAAAAAACAGAAAGGGTCCATACCTTCTCCCCTTAAAATAAAAGTTATGGGTGATCCATGGCATGGGCAAAAAAAAGATAGGGTCCATACCTACCCCCCTTAAAATTCAAGGTCTGGGTGAACCATGGCATGGGTAAAAAACAGAAAGCATCCATACCTATTTCCTTTAAAATTCCATATATGGGTGACCCATGGCATGGGCAAAAAACAGATAGGGTCCATACTTGCCCCTCTTAAAATTCAGGGTATGGGTGACCCATGGCATGGGCGAAAACCAGAAAGGGTCCATACCTACTCCCCTTAAAATTCAAGACATTTAAGCCCCCATTCCAGAAGCTTCCAGGACCGCTCTAAAATGCTCAATAACTGACCCAAAATTTGTTCCGAATTATTGGACTGTCCAAGGAAAATTGGGACAGTCAGCGACTATGTAGGGGCGTATGTTGGAAGTTTGAATCCCACCTTTATTCAGAGCCAAATTCAGATATCTGATGGACTGTGTACCCCAGCTCAGCACAGAAAGCATCCTTCCTCTCCTGTCTCAGAAATGGGCGGCTGCAGCCCCTCAAATTGCCCAATGTCCCCTTTTTGCCCCCTTCTAGCCCTTTTTAATAAAATCTCTGCAAACAACACAATGAACCCGATTCATTATTATATTTTTGTCTTTTTTTTCCTCGAGCTTCCGGTGGGATTTTTTTGCCTGTTTTTTATTTGCGCCCTATTCTTTTAATTTGCTCCTTTTTACATGCGCGCACCTGTTATTTTTTTATGTTCCTCGCTGTAGGCAGGAGATCGGGGTTTCCAAATGATTTGGGCTGATTCATCAGTTCCGATTTTTTAATAAGCCGCAACATGTCCTCCAGGTCCTCCCCTTCCTAGAGTGATTTTATGTAGATTTTGCAACATTTTAGACGAACATGTGATTTTTTTTTGCACTGAAAGTCTCAATAAAAGGTTAAACATGAAAATAAAGAGCATTTATTTTCTCATTTTACTCAAAATTCATGAACCGCCTGCGCCATTTTGAAGAATTTAGTGCAAAAAATGAAAATAAATTACACAAAAGCTGCGTAACAGTAAAAACTAGCCTTGTTGCCCATAGCAACCAATCAGGGCACAGCTTTCATTTTCCCAGAGCTGTTTACAAAATGGAAGCCGAGCTCTGATTGGTTGCTATGGGCAACAAGGCTAGTTTTGTTTTAGTCACTTTTGAAGACATGAGGCCTACTAGGACTCCTTTATCAAAACTGATTAAAAGTAAAATTATTGCTCATAGTAATCAGTTTTGTTAAATGAGTCTTAGTGGGCCTCATGTTTTCAACAGTGACTAAAACTAGCTGTATTGTTGATAGAAACCAATCAGAGCTCAGCTTTCATTTTGTAAACAGCTCTGGGAAAATGAAAGCTGTACTCTGATTGGTTGCTATGGGCAACAAGGTTAACTTTTTCGGTTAGGCCTCACTGATAAATAAGGCCTTCAGCTACCTTCAGTAACACTTTCAGCTCTGCTACCTCAGTATTGCACAGGCCTAGACACAAACTTTAGCATTCCCAAAAACCCGAAATAGTTGGTTTTAGGGTGGTTTGTGGCAAATTTTTGTGAGGCCTGGGGGACTTGTTGACTTTTCTGGGATGACTGTCAAAGTATGGTGTAGATTAAAATTCCTTTAATCCCAGTACTAACCCGTGATCCAGAAAGTCTGATAATCCGGCATCCATGTACCTATAATGAATATATCTTGGGGTCTTATTACGGCCTCAATCCTTATTAGTCATTTTTGTATATTTTTCTTCAGCAGTCCAATAATCCAGAATAATCCCCCAACCCAAAAAAATGAAAATTTACTTCAAAATCGTAGAATTTCATGTATATTTTGTAAATTGCCTACAAAGCCAGATGAATGACATAAGACAAGAGGTTCTGGAGAGGAGGTCCCGGGGGGCCCTCGTAGTGTAAGAAGTGCAGTGAAGTATAGGAGGACAAGTACGGGCCCATATCTCCATCATCAGACACTCGAGGAATCTCCAATCTTCCGCAAACTCCCGCCTGCTTCAAAGGCGAAGCTAAAAAAGCCCTGTTTTCTCTCCATTAAGATCATAAGAATGGAGGAAGGGAGGGGGTCACTTCTGTTTGGACATAATTACTCCCCATCAAAAGAGCCTTTCTTCATCTCCCATGCGTGAAAACCCTGCTAGCAGCTACGTCTGCCCCTTTTCCCCCCCGCCTTCCGAAATATTAAAATGACTACTTGGGACATGGCCAAAGCCCCGGGTCTATATGGTAACAAGGAGAACATCCTTTGTTTTTCTTTTAAGTCTCTAGGATAAATACGTTCTGGAGAGGAGCGCACTTTCCTTGTGCCTTATAACTTCCTTAGGTCGTGGGTCACAGCAGCGTTATAAACACTGCGGGTCACAGCAGCTGAGATACTTAATATAACGATGAGGGGAACATCTGTACTTTTTTTTTTCCAACTAAGTCGGTGTATCTAAGCTTATCATGTGTGATACACCCTCAAAGAACCACATGTAACATTATTGGTGGTGTATCTAAGAATATGACGTGAGATACTGCCTACTGAGGCGGTGTATCTAAGCTTATCATGTGTGATACACCTTCAATGAATCACATGTAATATTATTGGTGGTGTATCTAAGAATATGACGGGGGATACTGTCTACTGAGGCGGTGTATCTAAACCTATCATGTATGATACAGTCTGCTGAGCCCAGGTATCTCAGCCTATCATGCGTCACATTGTTTGCTGCGCTGCTGTATCCAACCTCTCATTTGCGCTGCTGTCTGCTGAGATGCCGTATCTAAACCTAACCAGGCCTGCAATGTGTGATACTCTCTGAGGTGCCACTATGGGTAATGCTGAGCCAATGAATCTAAGCCTATCAAGAACAATGAAGTCAGCTGTGCCACTATATATAATTTTATCACGTGAGGCCGCGGCACCAAATATGTCCAATATTATCTGCTGAACTGATGTATCTAAGCCCATCATATGTTACACAGTCTACTTATCCGAGGTATCTAAGTCTATCTTGTGCGATACTGTCTGCTAAGATTCTGTATATCAGACCGCCATGAGTGATACCGTCAGCCGAGATGCTGCATCTAAGCTTATCATGTATGATAACATCTCTTGAGCCGGTGTATATCTATTGGTGATATTGTCTGCTAAGCCACTGTATCTAATCCTATCTTCTGTGACACTGTCTGCAGAACTGCCATATCTAAACCTGCCATATTATACAGTCTGCTTAGAGAATGCATCTAAGCCTATAATCTATGATACTATCTGTTATGCCACCTCTATCTAAGACCATGATGTGTGATACTGTGGAATAACCCGGTGTATCTAATCCTTTCAAGTGTGATACTATCTGCTAATCCTATCAGGATTAATGTCTGTATCTGCTGAGCTGGAATATCTAAGCCAATCACATGTGATACTGTCTGCTAAGCCATGTATCTAAGCCTATCATGTATAATACGGTCTGCTGAGCCATGTATCTAAGTCAAGTGTGTGGCAGGCCTGTGGGTGCAGAGACTGTGGATGCCAGGCCTGTGGGTGCAGAGACTGTGGATGCCAGGCCTGTGGGTGCAGAGACTGTGGATGCCAGGCCTGTGGGTGCAGAGACTGTGGATGCCAGGCCTGTGGGTGCAGAGACTGTGGATGCCAGGCCTGTGGGTGCAGAGACTGTGGATGCCAGGCCTGTGGGTGCAGAGACTGTGGATGCCAGGCCTGTGGGTGCAGAGACTGTGGACGCCAGGCCTGTGGGTGCAGAGACTGTGGATGCCAGGCCTGTGGGTGCAGAGACTGTGGATGCCAGGCCTGTGGGTGCAGAGACTGTGGATGCCAGGTCTGTGGGTGACTAGCCTGTGTGTGCCAAGTATATGACTCCCTAACCTGTATGCCAGGCCTATGACTACCTATGACTCTCTAGCCTGTGTGTGCCAGGTCTGCGGGTGCAAAGACTGTGGATGTCAGGCCTGTGGGTGCACAGGCTGAGGGTGCCCGGCCTCTGGGTGCTACAGCATTAAGAAAAATTATAAATAAGGGATCCCGGGTGTATGTGTCATTACTAATGTCCCCAAATGTAATTTTCTCATTGTCCTGGGACGCCGAATGTCATTGCTCCTTCTCTTTGGGTCTCTGTGTCACTGCTCCTGCTTCTTGGGTCACTGTATCTTTGCTACTGCTCCTTGTGTCATTGTGTCTTTGCTCCTGCTCCTTGGGTCAGTGTGTCATTGCTCCTGCTCCTTGTGTCATTGTGTCTTTGCTCCTGCTCCTTGGGTCAGTGTGTCATTGCTCCTGCTCCTTGGGTCAGTGTGTCATTGCTCCTGCTCCTTGGGTCAGTGTATCTTGGCTCCTGCTCCTTGTGTCATTGTGTCTTTGCTCCTGCTCCTTGGGTCAGTGTGTCATTGCTCCTGCTCCTTGTGTCATTGTGTCTTTGCTCCTGCTCCTTGCGTCAGTGTGTCATTGCTCCTGCTCCTTGGGTCAGTGTGTCATTGCTCCTCCTCCTTGGGTCAGTGTATCTTGGCTCCTGCTCCTTGTGTCATTGCTCCTGCTCCTTGGGTCAGTGTGTCATTGCTCCTGCTCCTTGGGTTATTGTCTTGGCTCCTGCTCCTTGGGTCAGTGTGTCATTGCTCCTGCTCTCCTTGGGTCAGTGTGTCATTGCTCCTGCTCCTTGGGTCATTGTGTCTTTGCTCCTGCTCCTTGGGTCAGTGTGTCATTGCTCCTGCTCCTTGTGTCATGGTGTCTTGGCTCCTGCTCCTTGGGTCAGTGTGTCATTGCTCCTGCTCCTTGTGTCATGGTGTCTTGGCTCCTGCTTCTTGGGTCAGTGTGTCATTGCTCCTGCTCTCCTTGGGTCATTGTGTCTTTGCTCCTGCTCCTTGGGTCAGTGTGTCATTGCTCCTGCTCCTTGTGTCATGGTGTCTTGGCTCCTGCTCCTTGGGTCAGTGTGTCCTTGCACTTACTCCTTATGCCTCAGTGTGTTATTTTCACTGCTTTTGCTTTTTTGGTGTCATTGCTGTGAATTCTCAGATTCACAGATCTGGGTTTCACGGTTCATGAATGGACCTCAATCCCTGGACCTACCACTGGTCTTCTGTCTGATACTAATAGTCTTCTATATGCCTAGCAGACTTGAGGAGAATCACAATTGCGGTCCATACACATACCATGAATCAAGAAGTGACAATTTCCCTTAGTCTTAGATCCCCAAGTATCACTGTACCACCGCTAAAATTAGTAACATTCCAGCATAGTAACTATATAAAGAAGAAATTATCTACGTAAAGGATCCCAGAACATAAAACCATGAATGTGCAACATCACTTAAAAAAAAATCTGATTTCCATATTGATATATAATTAATTGAATTTCCAGAACTAAATCCTAAAGAGAAAAGAGGGATGAAGACGAATCTGACCATGTATGGCTACAAATAAGAGCAAATATTAGTTCTTCCAACAATAAGGAGATGGCAGAATATGGTGTATCTGTTGGGACGGACAGAGATGATGTAGGAGAACCTCGTCAGACACACAAAGGTTTAGCCACAAGATTATCAATGACAGAAGCAGAGAACCTACCTCTTCCGCTCCTGCCCACAAATCTCAGGTCGTTAAACCTCGCCACTTGATTTTTCATGACAGCAGAAGCATTCCTGAGTTCAGCAGAATAGTTTTCATCGTTCCCAGCCATGACAGTGACCACAGAGCCATCCGCCACCTCTCCAAGTGCAACCACCTATGAAGATACAATGTTAGACAATTAATCGGACGCAGTAATGGTGGATGTAGAAAATAAATGAGGAGGGTTATAGTTCCACTACGTGTCCGCAAAGTATATGATTTGCATACATTGGGTCACATGCCAACTAGACATGTGCTACCTCTCTCAATGCAAGCATATTGAGCAAGGCTGGACACAGTCTAGTCGGAATGTGGCTGGGAGTATGCAAAATACATACTTGGGGTCACATGAGCGCCCGCTCCTGGCGCTAGAGAATCCTCACAGGGTGCAATGCATGCAATGTTAGGATTCCCACATAAAGTGACTGCAGACTTGTAGCCTGAAGCCAAACAACCCCTTTAAATGTATTAGCAAATCTGGACAAGCTGCAGGCAACGCTACATTCACACACTTGTGTTTTTCCCTTGTGCTGTCCACTTCTAAAACGGAGAGCACAATGACCCACAGCATTTAATGGAATCCCTCACAATACAAAATGTAACTAAGGGTCAGTACAGGATCAGTAATGTAATGTATGTGCACAGTGACTGCACCAGCAGAATAGTGAGTGCAGCTCTAGGGTATAATACAGGATATAACTCAGGATCAGTAATGTAATGTATGTACACAGTGACTGCACCAGCAGAATAGTGAGTGCAGCTCTGGAGTATAATACCGGATGTAACTCAGGATCAGTAATGTAATGTATGTACACAGTGACTGCACCAGCAGAATAGTGAGTGCAGCTCTGGGGTATAATACAGGATATAACTCAGGATCAGTAATGTAATGTATGTACACAGTGACTGCACCAGCAGAATAGTGAGTGCAGCTCTGAAGTATAATACCGGATGTAACTCAGGATCAGTAATGTAATGTATGTACACAGTGACTGCACCAGCAGAATAGTGAGTGCAGCTCTGGGGTATAATACAGGATATAACTCAGGATCAGTAATGTAATGTATGTACACAGTGACTGCACCAGCATAATAGTGAGTGCAGCTCTGGAGTATAATACAGGAGGTAACTCAGGATCAGTACAGGATCAGTAATGTAATGTATGTACACAGTGACGGCCCCAGCAGATTAGTGAGTGCAGCTCTGGGGTATAATACAGGATGTAACTCAGGATCAGTAATGTAATGAATGTACACAGTGACTGCACCAGCAGAATAGTAAGTGCAGCTCTGGGGTATAATACAGGATGTAACTCAGGATCAGTACAGGATCAGTAATGTATGTACACAATTTGTTAGATGGCCTGATTCATCATTTGCAGTTTTTGCCTTGTGTTTACCACTGTCGTTTTTTACGCCATATTCATCATATGGCACGTGCGATTCATGAATTTTGTGCAAAGCCCAAAATTGTCTTTTTTTCTGTCTTTAACTGGTTTTGACACTACTTATCGGGAAAAGCCACATATTTCGCAAAATATGTTTCAAAATAACTGGTGCACATACAAGAAAAGACTAAAGTAGAGTTGCACCAAATTTTGTGACTTTTTTTTATTTTATGAGAAAAGTCGCATTTCATGAATCTGTATAAAACAACAGAAAACGGCACGCTGATGTCAACTTTAGAAACGCAAATAAACCACAAATCGCTTGATGGAATTGGAACAAATAATAGAAAAAAAAATCACTAATTGAGATGTATTCGCACAAAAATAAAAAAAATAACTTGCTGACATGCAACGATGAATAATCGGGGCCAAAGATTTTACGTAGATTTTATACACAAACGTTGTATACACTATATAAAGATATACAGTATATCCAGAAATCTAAAATGGCTAAAGCAAGTCCGGTGTAATGTCTCATGGGGAGCAATGAAAATCGTTCGTTCTGAGAATCACGATAACAACGTACATGTCATTTTCCAGGAAGGCTCGAGCACTCAGAGATCAGATTTGAGAGCAAATATAGAAAAAAAAAAGTTTAGTTTCCTTATAAAAGTTATAAACCCAAGATAGTACAGACTACGGCAGCTCATGGGGTCTTTATAGAGGACTCAGATCAGACTTTTATTCAAAAGGATTGGAAACTATTCTAGCGCCTGATCTAACACACATCTCACATCCAGAAGTTACGAGATGGCTTTACCAGCAGCCTCCTGACACATTTCTTTAGCTTTGTTATTTTACTCACTTATATAATGCCATCATTATCACCATCCCCAATGGGGTTCACAATATACATTCCCTATCAGTATGTATTTGGAGTGTGGAAGAAAACCAGAGAACCCGGAGGAAATCCACGCAAACACGGGGAGAACATACAAACTCCTTGCTGATGTTGTCTTTGGTGGGACCCAAAGCAACAGTGCTAACCACTGAGCCACCGAGCTGGCCACAGATCGGCCACCTTCACTTCATCTCTACTGGAACAACCTCGAATGTACAGACATTGCCATCTTTCTATGTAGTACTTTGAGTGGTTGCCACTAAATCGAGGGTTTGACCTATCGAACACGGGTTTCCGTTACGAGTAGGACAACTGGTTTGAAGAATTGGAGTTATTAGGCCCCTGATGTCTACACAACATTCTATCGATATGCCACAAGTTTCAGAAGCGGGAATACAAAATGTTTAATCCGTGGAGTTATCACATTTGTGACAGCTGATCCATCATAGCAAGGCATAAAAAGTCTAAACTATGCAGCAATTTAGCTAACCATCTCCTTAGGAGTAAGGTCACCCCGATCTTCTATGGGTTTTAAAATCCCTTAAATCATTGTATTCGGACTCTACTTTGAGAAGCGCATCACCCTACAAGAGTTTTAGATGATTTTTTGCCGATCGGTGTTTTCTATCCCACTTTTTCAATCCATTGTACAAACATTTTTATTTTCTGTAAATTTTGTAAAAATTAGATCCTGATACAATGGAAGCAAATTTTTCTTGTTTTTTACGAAACACAATAAACTTCAAAAACTAAACATAGAAAACAGTGTGATCAAAGCTTAAGAGAGTCATTTACATAAAGAGGTTGTCCACTACTTTTAACATTGATGACCTAACCTTAGGGTAGGTTGTCAATGTCTGATCGGTGGGGGTGCGACACCAGGCACGCCACCCGATCAGCTGTTCTCGGTGCCGGCGGCTGCCAGAAGTGCTCAGTTATGGAACTGCTCCATCTACTGCTAGTGGCTGAGGCCGAGTACTATACATCCGGACCCCCTATACATTTGAATGGGGGCAGATGTGCTGTATCCAGCCACAGCTACTATCAGGAGATGGAGCAGCTCTGTAACTGAGCACTTCCGGTAGTCGCTGATAGGCGGGGGTGCCGTGTGTCGCAACCCCACCAGACATTGACGATTTATCCTAAGGATAGCTCATCATTGTTAAAGTAGTGGACAACCTCTTTAATAAATTATTATATCCTACTTAGATAAAGTTAACAACAATGTTTCTAAAATCCAAGAATAGAAATTAGCAAATAAGTAAAAAAAAAATGGATTTACTGTTGATTTCCCAGCCGCCACGTTTCCAACCAAGGAGCCATATTTCCACCAAGAAAGGTAAACAGGGACCTGAAATAAAGTATTTCAGCCTCCTTTGTCTTATATTCTGCTAATATGGTTCTATAATTGGAAAACTGCCCAACGGTGAACCAAAATTTGCCATACTTGCTCGTCTGTAGTGAAGATGTAAATGTCCATGGTTTTTATAACATCCCCATCACTGCTCATTATAGGAGACCTCACAACTGACCACAATCAGAATTGTGCACTCATCAGTAAAAGACTCAATACATTACATCTCAAACAAAGAGTATTTGCAAACTAACCCTGCATCCTCCCATCTATGCATCCACCTACTTTTCTTGCCCACAACGCAAACCATGACAAAAAAACAAAACAAACAAGACTCTTTTGAACAAATCTCTACCATCTACTCTGATCTTGAGCTTAAAAAGTCAAGTAAGGTCATGAGTTCTCCTTATTCACAATAGTCTGGGACAAATCACAGAGGCCAAGAGGGGGGCAAATGCTTTAAGACATTTCTAAGTGGGCCATAACATTTTGTGATTTTTTTTTAATCTAAGTCTATTGCAGGGACCTTAGGAATTAATGGTAGCTCCTGGAGAGGTCTACCTGTAGCTCCTGGAGTGGTCTTCCTGTAGCTCCTGGATAGGTCTACCTGTAGCCCCTGGATAGGTCTACCTGTAGCTCCTGGATAGGTCTACCTGTAGCTCCTGGAGAGGTCTACCTGTAGCTCCTGGAGTGGTCTACCTGTAGCTCCTGGAGAGGTCTACCTGTTGCTCCTGTAGAGGTCTACCTGTTGCTCCTGTAGAGGTCCCCGGTAGCTCCTGGAGAAGTCTACCCGTAGCTCCTGGAGTGATCTACCCGTAGCTCCTAGAGCGGTCTACCTGTAGCTCCTGGAGGTCTACCTGTAGATCCTGGAGTGGTCTACCTGTAGCTCCTGTAGAGGTCTACCTGTCGCTCCTGTAGAGGTCCACCGGTAGCTCTTGGAGAGGTCTACCTATAGCTCCTGGAGAGGTCTACCTGTAACTCCTGGAGAGGTCTAACTGTAACTCCTGGAGTGGTTGACCTGTAACTCTTGGAGAGGTCTACCTGTAACTCCTGGAGTGGTCTACCTGTCGCTCCTGGAGAGGTCTACCTGTCGCTCCTGTAGAGGTCCACCGGTAGCTCCTGGAGAAGTCTACCCATAGCTCCTGGAGAGGTCTACCCGTAGCTCCTGGAGTGGTCTACCTGTAGCTCTTGGTGAGGTCTACCTGTAGCTCCTGGAGAGGTCTACCTGTAGCTCCTGGAGTTGTCTACCTGTAGCTCCTGGAGAGGTCTACCTGTAACTCCTGGAGAGTTCTACCTGTAACTCCTGGAGAGGTCTACCTGTAACTCCTGGAGTGGTCTACCTGTAACTCCTGGAGAGGTCTACCTGTAACTCCTGGAGTGGTCTACCTGTAGCTCCTGGAGAGGTCTACCTGTCGCTCCTGGGGAGGTTTACCTGTTGCTCCTGGAGAGGTCTACCTGTAGCTCCTGGAGAGGTCTACCTGTAGCTCCTGGAGTGGTCTACCTGTCGCTCCTGGGGAGGTCTACCTGTAACTCCTGGAGTGGTCTACCTGTCGCTCCTGGGGAGGTCTACCTGTAGCTCCTGGAGTGGTCTACCTGTAGCTCCTGGAGAGGTCTACCTGTAGCTCCTGGAGTGGTCTAACTGTCGCTCCTGGGGAGGTCTACCTGTCGCTCCTGGAGAGGTATACCTGTCGCTCCTGGAGAGGTATAGCCGTAGCTCCTGGAGAGGTCACCCGGGACCTTAAATTGCACATTATTTTGCTACATTTCATTTGGAGAGCCAGGACCACTGACAATATAAAAAGTAAGACAATTATGGAGCAAATATATTATCCCAAATGTGATCACTCCTCAAGTCAAGAATAGATCTAAAGAACTGTGATGCACGTAGATCAGTGTTACTACTTACATACATGTTGACCCTTGGATGGAAAAGCCTTTTTTGTGATTTTATTTTTTTCTGCAGAAAATTTACTTAAAAAAAATCAAAGACAAGTAAAAAATGTACCTAATTTTAAAAACCCAAAATGTAATGATGGCCCAGATCATAAGATATTGACACTGAAAAGATCATTACGATCACAATAACCTCCAGTTTTTCTAAAATATTCAAAGGTACATTTTTATTATTATTATTATTATTATTATTATTATAGACACTGGACAATAGTTCTCATTTTTTTACGAACTGGCTTCAATTTCAGAAAGCTGTCGATTATGATTTTAAAGTCTATGCCCTTACAATCTTTAAGTAAGGTTTACATTTTATAGACTCCTGGTAAATCCCTTTAAGTATGGTAGAAAAAAGATAGATATTTTTTTAAGGACATGATCTATATTGTTTAATAACCTGTCTATATTACAATGGTGACATTTAATATTAAATTGTGTAAAACAATATAAAATACAATGGTAATAGTACCATAATTAAAAATTCTGAAAAAATAAATATAATAAAAATAATATAATATCTTCTATTGTGAATGAATGGCACTGCAACGAATGGAGCAGACAAGTGAGAAGTTCTTATCACTGTGCCGTAAAAAAAAACTACTTCTGGTTGATAAAAGAAACATAAAAGGACTACAAAAAAAAAATGTGTAAAAATTATCGAGGTACTTTAACCATTTGCTTAATTATAATGATCAGTTTATCATAATAGCTTTGTCAGGAAGTCATAAATGGAGAGATGATCGATCCAATTCCGATTCCTACAAACCATTTTTGATATGTAATTGTATAAAATAGCAAGAAACGACAACAAAAAAACATACAAGTATATGTCTAATAATAAAAAAATGCATGTCAAATAAGCAAGTCATACACAGGAACATGTCAAACAAGCAAGACATACACAGGAACAAAAGAATCAAGAAAACTATCAATTATATTGACCACTATTAACTTGGATGTTCGGTAGTTTTGAGTTTTTTTCCTTGTTTTTTCGCCAAAGGCAGGAGGAGATTTCCCTATATCATCCATCCTTGGTTAGGCGAAATAAACACATCAAAAACATGTTGTGTGTCTGTATTAGTTCCGTTATATAGAGTAAGCTTCATAGGCCATTTATAAGCTTAGACTAAATAAACTAAAAAAAAGCAATAAAATATTGCACCTGCATGATCACATAAAATACACATTAAAAAAAGGGTAAAAATATATAAATATGTAAAAAAATGTAATAAAATAATAAGTAGTTGAATAACTATAAATTCAGATTTTTTTTTTCCCAGGACATTTTCAACAGTATTTTTTGTGTAATCGTAAAACTCTAAAAATATTATGAGAAAAAATAGGGAAAAAAAAAATAAAATTTGAGCTGTTTTGAAGAATAAAAATATTATAGTTACAATATATCGGTTTAAAAGCACAAAAAGGTCATTATTTTTTAAGACAAAAATAACACAGACGTCATTACTTTTTATTGTCAGGTGGTCATGTCAATGTTTATTGACCATTTTTCAAGAACGTGTCCGTGTACTGTATTCGAAGATATTATAAATAAAAAAAAGTAATAATAGTAATGAAAATAATAATAATAATAATATGGATTTTAACGTGACAAACTAAAACGAGAAAGAGGAAATTAAAAAAAGAAAAAAAAATGACACAGAAATTTAAGGACAAATATGTTAGAAAATAACTTTTGCCGCTTTTTCTGTGTTGTAAATTTTCACGTGTGACTCATAGAAATTCTCACTGAGGTTGCGTAGAAGGGAGTCATTGTTTTACCGACCTGTAGTTTGCCACTGGTACAGTAGCCAGGCGTTAGTAAATAATTCTCCTGTAACTACTGCCCACAAACACCCGCTCAGCTAAAGCAGCTAGCATTAAAAAAAAAATACACAGTGCAATTTTTTTCCTAATTTTATTTTATTTTTGTATTCTTTATTTTTACACATTAATGTAAAATATAAATATGGCTATATAGGTTTATTGGTTTTAACTAAAGCACAAATGATGCCTATGTTAACCTGTGTCCAATAATATTTCCAAGAATAACATATAGTCACATTATTTTATATATTTATTATTATTATTATTATTACTATCTAACTGGCTAGATGCTCTAGAGACTGCAAATATGTCCTATAAATAGAATTAAATTAAATATAAATTGAGCATTCACAAAATCACTATATAAACAATTTTTCACAATGTATTTAATTAAAACATATATATATATATATATATATATATATATATATATATATATATAAAACAAAATATATGCATGTGACACCTGTATATATATATATATATATATATATATATATATACATATATGCATTTGTGAATATATATATATTTATATAAATATATATAGTAACACTATGTGGCAACAGTTTTGTAGTTTAAAGCAAGGATTCTATATTTTTCCTGAAACATCTAGGCTCCTATTCTAAAGAATATGTTTATGTGTTTTGTCTGTTTGTTTATGTCCCAAGTAAAACTAAACTACAATAGCTAATAATTACATTATAAGCCTGCCAGCATTATACAACATATATTGTTTGTTTATGTATTTTGTGGCCACGTTCATTAAAGAATGGAACTGAAAGTTAAGGATATTTTTTTTGTTGTTTGAAAATGAACCGATGGTTTTCCGGTTAAAAAACATGTTTAGCTAAAATTGCACGATACATTTGCAGCTTTCCTTTCTAGCTCATCTGACCAAACCCTGGTACTAATAATATAAAGCAATTTGCGCTGTACAAACACAATAGATGATTGTGCAGCTCCTGTACGGAGGTGACACCATCCTGGCCAGTGTCTGTGTGATGCCACATAGTGCACAGAGTACAGAACGCTGCATCTATTCCCCAGAGACACTTCCCATCCTGTTAGTTTGATGCAGCAGTAACTTAGTGTTATACATGTGCCCCCTGGAGAAACATTCTGCTGCATCCTGGGGTTATGCAGAAACCCCTCTGGGGATATTTACTGTAAATTAAAATACTTGGCTCCAATCATAAAACAGGAAAACACAGACAGCAAAAAGAGAATTAACTAGTACACTGCCAAGGGAATAGATAGATAATAGATAGATGATCGATAGATAATAGATAGATAGATAGATAGATAGATAGATAGATAATTGATAGATAGATAGATAGATAGATAGATAGATAGATAGATAGATGATAGATAGATAGATAGATAGATAGATAGATAGATAGATGATAGATAATAGATAGATAGATAGATAGATAGATAGATAGATAGATAGATAATAGATAGATGATAGATAGATAGATAGATAGATAGATAGATAGATAGATAGATAGATAGATAGATAATAGATAGATAGATCATAGATAATAGATAGATAGATAGATAGATAGATAGATAGATAGATAGATAGATAGATAGATAGATGATAGATCGATAGATGATAGATAGATAGATAGATAGATAGATAGATAGATAGATAGATGATAGATCGATAGATGATAGATAGATAGATAGATAGATAGATAGATAGATAGATAATAGATAGATGATAGATAGATAGATAGATAGATAGATAGATAGATAGATAGATAGATGATAGATCGATAGATGATAGATAGATAGATAGATAGATAGATAGATAGATAGATAATAGATAGATGATAGATAGATAGATAGATAGATAGATAGATAGATAATAGATAGATAGATCATAGATAATAGATAGATAGATCATAGATAATAGATAGATAGATCATAGATAATAGATAGATAGATAGATAGATAGATAGATAGATAGATAGATGATAGATAGATAGATAGATAGATAGATAGATAGATAGATAATAGATAGATGATAGATAGATAGATAGATAGATAGATAGATAGATAGATAGATAGATAGATAGATAATAGATAGATAGATCATAGATAATAGATAGATAGATAGATAGATAGATAGATAGATAGATAGATAGATAGATAGATAGATGATAGATAGATAGAGATGCAGACTGACACTACATAAACAAATTGCCCTTCTGGGGTAACTGTTTTAGGACGGAGCCTAACTGTACCTTCAAGTGTAAAGTGCTGTGATTCCACTGTAGTGTGTTGTGTGTCCTCTCTCTGGCAGTGTGTGCCATCATACAGACACATCAGGCTGTCGGGGAGTTACTGTGTATCACACTGTGGATTACATCCCATACATTTTACATCCATCAGGTGTTGGTGTGAATTATTAAGCATCAGCCGGTGTATTATTTATTTTGTATTATAATGTGCCAAGCTGTATAATATAACAGGGCGATATAGAAATATATAGTGAATTTACATATAGATATAATATCACCATATATCTCTATATTAAACTGTTATATATATATATATCTGTTATACATATCTTTGTGAGTTTCTATATATAACAGTGTGATATAGAGATATATGGTGACTGAGATATACATATATAAATATCTTGCCTGCAGCTGTTTTATTCCAGATACCTTACATTACAGGAGGCCATTATCATGCAGTGCAGCGTTGGACCGGGCAGCAGGAGGTGCAGGACCGAAAAGCAGAGGGTGCAGGACCGGGAAGCAGAGGGTGCAGGACCGGGCAGCAGAGGGTGCAGGACCAGGCAGCAGGAGGTGCAGGACCGGGAAGCAGAGGGTGCAGGACCGGGCAGCAGAGGGTGCAGGACCGGGCAGCAGAGGGTGCAGGACCGGGCAGCAGAGGGTGCAGGACCGGGCAGCAGAGGGTGCAGGACCGGGCAGCAGAGGGTGCAGGACCGGGCAGCAGAGGGTGCAGGACCGGGAAGCAGAGGGTGCAGGTCCGGGCAGCAGAGGGTGCAGGACCGGGCAGCAGAGGGTGCAGGACCGGGCAGCAGAGGGTGCAGGACCGGGCAGCAGAGGGTGCAGGACCGGGCAGCAGAGGGTGCAGGACCGGGCAGCAGAGGGTGCAGGACCGGGCAGCAGAGGGTGCAGGACCGGGCAGCAGAGGGTGCAGGACCGGGAAGCAGAGGGTGCAGGTCCGGGCAGCAGAGGGTGCAGGACCGGGCAGCAGAGGGTGCAGGACCGGGCAGCAGAGGGTGCAGGACCGGGCAGCAGAGGGTGCAGGACCGGGCAGCAGAGGGTGCAGGACCGGGCAGCAGAGGGTGCAGGACCGGGCAGCAGAGGGTGCAGGAGCTTTGGCAGCGCAGCACAAGCCGCAGAGCAGGTTGGAGGCTGGAATCTCCGGCAGCCGTTAGTGCAGCACATTAGTGCTGGCAGTTGCCCCGGCTGATACAGCACGTTGTACAGGTCTCCCCGCACCCCTCAGCCCCGTGCACACACACATTAGCCCCCTCAGCAACGTGCACACACACATTAGCCCCGTGCACACACACATTAGCCCCCGTGCACACACATTAGCCCCCGTGCACACACATGCGGCACCCACCTTGAAGGCGACGGGCAGCGTCTTGTTGCAGCGCCAGTGAGAGGGCAGCACTGAGCACAGGAAGTTGGGGCTGTCAGTCCGGACCAGCTCGGCCGGGTGGTCGGCGATGATCTCCACCATGGTGCGGTTGTCGTGTGGCCGCAGCCGGGGCACCGGGAGCGCCGCTTCCTGCTGCTGCTGCTGGCTCTGGGGCTGCTGCGGGCCGCCGGGCACCGGGCTCACGTCGCTCATCTTGCCGGGCTGCAGGCTGCTGGAGGGCGGGCTGAACCTCCGGCTGGTGCTGGGATCTACGGGAATACGCATCACAACAGCCGGGGGTTATTGTCAGGCGATGAGGGGGAGGACAGCGGGGAAGACGGGCACCGGGGGTCAGGCAGCGGAGGGTTACAGGGCGCCCCGGGCACGGCTAGTACATGGCGGCTGGTGGTGAGCTCGGGGAATGAGGGGATCCCAGGAATCAGTCCAACTCCTCGGGGATCTTCTGGAGATCACTGCTTGTGTCGGGGAGCAGTGGATGGCTGAGAGGAGAGCTCGCTCCAGATCAGTTCATGTGTTTAGCGGATCCCTCTCTGCTGGAGATCAGGTCCTCTGGATCCCCCTTTTTTGTTGTTGCTGAAGTTTAGTTCTTGTATTAGCGGGATCTCTGTCTACTGGAGATCAGTCCTTGTGTTTCTGGATCCTTTATACAGGAGATCAGTTGTATCTCTGGATACAGGTCTACTGGAGATCAATTCTTGAATTAGCGGATCCTTTTTTTTAGTGGAGATCGTTCCTTGTATTTCTGGATCTGTCTGCTGGAGATGATCAGTCCTTGTCTTTCTGGATCCCTGTCTGCTGATCAGTCCTTGTATATCTGGATCTTTTTTTATTACTGGAGATCAGTTGTTCTATTTCTGGATCCCTGTCTGATGGTGATGATCAATCCCTGGATCCCTGTCCCATGAATGTGATCACTCCCTGTAGCTCTGGATCCCTGTCTGCTGGAGATAATCACTCCTGGATCTCTGGATACCTGTGTGTTGGAGATGATCAGTCCCTGTATTCTAGATCCCTGTCTCCTGGAAGTGATCAGTCCCTGGATCCCTGTGCTGGAGATCACTTCCTGTATCTGTGGATCCCTGTCTCCTGGAAGCGATCAGTCCCTGTGTCTGTGGATCCCTGTCTCCTGGAGGTGTTCAGTCCCTAGATCCCTGTGCTGGAGATCACTTCCTGTATCTGTGGATCCCTGTCTCCTGGAAGCGATCAGTCCCTGTGTCTGTGGATCCCTGTCTCCTGGAGGTGTTCAGTCCCTAGATCCCTGTCTCCTGGAGGTGATCAGTCCCTGGATCCCTGTGCTGGAGATCAGTCCCTGGATCCCTGTCTCCTGGAGGTGATCAGTCCCTGGATCCCTGTCTCCTGGAGGTGATCAGTCCCTGTGAGGTCCGGTAGGTGTCCCCTCTCCTGTGTGATCTGGCCCCTCGGTCCAGTCCCCCTCTACCTATACGCTTTCCTCTCGCTCTGCGCACATGGGTTCTGTCTGGGATCCCCCTGTCCTGCAGAAAGTCCCTGATTAATAAGAATGCGCCCCCCACCCGGGATCTGCCGTGTGTCAGTAGCCTGTCCCCCCACGATCTTATCTGCAGTGTCCAGGGATCGGTGCAGCCTCCGCCAAGTCTTCTGCGATCTCCTTTCTGATAATTGGAGGAACTGCTGCTGCTGCTGCTTCTTTAGATCTGTCAGGATTTCTCCATGAAGGCAGCAGGAGGAAAAGCAAAGAAAAAGAAAAAAGTTCCTCAGCCCCAGTGATGGTGATGGTGGTGATGATGATGGTGATGGTGGTGGAGGTGGTGATGATGATGGTGATGGTGGTGGTGGTGGTGGAGGAGCACCGGCTCTTTTTTCTGCAGGAGGCTGGCTTTGTGAATGATTGGGGGTTTTGTGGTTTATATAGTGAGTCCTCTGCAGCAGACACGTGGTGTCCTGACCCAGGACCAGGCTGATCAGCAGGAGATGTGCCCAGCCTGCTGCCCCCCCATGCCCTGAGCTCATCACCAGCCACAAGGAAGCCAGAAGTGCAGGAAAGAGCCGCAGCAGCAGCCTGGGCTCAGAGGAGGCTTCTGCTTGTTTGTGTCTATGCTACAAAAAAAAAAGGGCAGATCTTAGGAATAGAAGCATTTTCTGTACCCAATAGTAGTGGTGCTGCCCTCCCCCTGCAGATAAAGGGCCTATGGTAAGCCGCAAGGAGATTTGGGGAAAAATCTACTGTGCCCTGCGCTATTCCAGCAAGGGGGGGCTGCATCTAGTTCTTGGGGGGGTGATACCTTATATTTCTAAAAACATGACAAGTAATGTATGCCATCATTAGATAACTGTAGTGGGATTGCATTGCTTTGACACCCTGGCCGGCACTGAAGAGGTTAATGGGATCCAATTATTGTCATTATACAGGGATCTGCAACCTGATGAGAGACTCTCCCAGCATGTTTCATCCCTTCCACTGCAAGGGTTAATAGCATGGGATTAACCCGTCACTCAACTCCCAACATCTCCCAATCTGCTCCCTGTGGAATCTCATAGGACTTTTTTTTCTAACTAGGGGTTAATGGGATGGGAAGCCATGATGGCAGATGAGGGAATACCAGCCTGCTGCCCTCTAGCTACAACTACAACTCCCAGCATCTCCTGTACAGTGTCACATTGCATTGAGTGCCTTCCATTGCGAGGGTTAATACGTTGTGTCACCATAATGGCAACTGAGGTCATTGCACAGAAACCCCCAGGCTGTTGCACTCTAGCTAAAAACTACTACTCCCAGCATCTCCCATCTTGGTCCTTGTGCATCACATTGCATTTTTTTTTTCAATTAAATATCTGAGATTAAAAGGGTTAATAGGATGAGATGCAGTGATTGCAGCTGAAACTACAAGTCCCAGCATCTCTTGTTGAAAGGGATAAAGCCAAAGATGTATAGGAAAGGTCTGGCCAGCAGTGCGGGGGTTAATCACATTTGATTATGTTATTATATGATAATGTAGGTTTAATGCAAAGAATAAGAATGTGTTGGGAAAGTGCAAGGCACAGGATGAGCGGACTGCATGGAGCTTCCTAGGCATGCTGGGGGTTGTAGTCCCATAACAGCTGGGGAGGCACAGGTGGCAGTCTGCTGGAATAACATATCCCCTACTGCAGTATACAGCATAGTCTGCGGTTATCACACACAGATGATGTGTTATACGGAACCGTCACTTTAAATTGAAAGAAACGTTTATTTACGAATTCCTTTCTTCTTGTTACAATGTATCTAATTCTGTAACCCTTAACGTTCTGGTCAGAGCAGAGAAAGGGTAAAGTGTCCTGGCATAAGTCGTGGCGCCCCGTTCCTAATACTAGGCTGCGGTGTGCTTTATTTTTCTGAAAATAAGTGTAATAATAGTAATCATCTTTATTTATACCTCGCCAACAGGTTTCGCAGCAGCAGACAGTTCCCGTTATTTCAGGGCTGTTGACGGTTTGATGAAAATAACACGCTCTGGTTCTGCACTTAAGAGGATTGTCCATGATTAGAAAATCAAAAGCTGCTTTAGTTATAAAAGAGCGCCACACCTGTCCTCAGGTTGTGTGTGGTATTACAGCTCAGCCCTATTCATTGAAGATGAGTTAAAAGGGGTTTTCTGGTGAAGATATGATACATGTCACCTACATCTTGTCCAATGCCTGGAGACCAACTGCAGGGACCAGGGGAACTTTTATATATGTAAGTCCGCAAGGACAGGGTCCTCTCCCCTCTGTACCAGTCTGTCATCGTATATTTGTGTACTGTAAGGGATATCTATAATTCTGTATGTAACCCTTTCTCATGTACAGCACCATGGAATTAATGGTGCTATATAAATAAATAATAATAATATATGTATAGCTGGTATAACATGGGTATCTTCTGTATATAATTATATATGTATAGCTGGTATAACCTGGGCATCTTCTGTATATATTTATATATGTATAGCTGGTATAACATGGGTATTTTCTGTATATAATTATATATGTATAGCTGGTATAACATGGGTATCTTCTGTATATAATTATATATGTATAGCTGGTATAACATGGGTATTTTCTGTATATAATTATATATGTATAGCCGGTATAACATGGGTATCTTCTGTATATAATAATATATGTATAGCTGGTATAACTTGGGAATCTCCTGTATATAATTATATATGTATAGCTGGTATAACCTGGGCATCTTCTGTATATAATTATATATGTATAGCTGGTATAACATGGGTATCTTCTGTATATAATTATATATGTATAGCTGGTATAACTTGGGAATCTCATGTATATAATTATATATGTATAGCTGGTATAACCTGGGCATCTTCTGAATATAATTATATATGTATAGCTGGTATAACATGGCTATCTTCTGTATATAATTATACAGTATATGTAAAGCTAGTATAACATGGGTATCTTCTGAATACAATTATATATGTATAGCTGGTACAGCCTGGGTATCTTGTGTATATAATTATATATGTACTGCTCGTATAACCTGGGTATCTTCTGTATATACGTAATTATACGTAGATGTACAACTGGTATAACCTGGGTATCTCCTGTATATAATTATATATGTACTGCTGGTATAACCTGGGTATGTCCTGTATATAATTCCATATGTACTGCTGGTATAACCTGGGCATCTCTTGTATATAATTATACATGTACTGCTGGTATAACCTGGGTCTCTCCTGTATATAATTCCATATGAACTGCTGGTATAACCTGGGCAACTCCTGTATATAATTATTCATGTACAGCTTGTATAACCTGGGCATCTCCTGTATATAATTATATATATACTGCTGGTATAACCTGGGTATGTCCTGTATATAATTCCATATGTACTGCTGGGCATCTCCTGTATATAATTATAAATGTACTGCTTTTATAACCTGGGTCTCTCCTGTATATAATTCCATATCTACTGCTGGTATAACCTGGGCATCTCCTGTATATAATTATACATGTACTGCTGGTATAACCTGGGTCTCTCCTGTATATAATTCCATATGTACTGCTGGTATGACCTGGGAAACTCCTTTATATAATTATTCATGTACAGCTTGTATAACCTGGGCATCTCCTGTACATAATTATACATGTACTGCTGATATAACCTGGGCATCTCCTGGCTTAGTCCGGCCGCGAATTGGCCCCTCTCTACTCTCCTCAAGTTAGTGCCCCCTCCCTACTCCCCCCAGTCAGCGCCTGTGTGTCGCCCCATCCCGGATCAACTTCTTACTATTTATGCTGCCTATGCAGCACCAATAGTAAAAAGATACAATGTTAAAAATAATTTAAAAAAAAAATAAATTGTGCTATTCTCACCTTCCGACGTCCATCGGGACAGCTTCGGTGGATGCCGGAGGGTGAGTATATAACTATTTTTTTTTTACAGGGATATGGTGCCCACACTGCTATATACTACGTGGGCTGTGTTATATACTGCATGGGCCGTGTTATGTACTGTGTGGCCTGTGTTATATACTACGTGGGCTGTGTTATATACTGCGTGTCCTGTGTTATATACTACGTGGCTGTGTTATATACTGCGTGGGCTGTGTTATATACTACGTGGGCTGTGTTATATACTGTGTGGGCTGTGTTATATACTGCGTGGCCTGTGTTATATACTACGTGGGCTGTGTTATATACTACGTGGGCTGTGCTATATATTACATGGGCTGTGTTATATACTGCCTAGCTGCTATATACTACGTGGCTGTGCTATATACTACGTGGGCTGTGTTATATATTGTGTGGCCTGTGTTATATACTGTGTGGGCTTTGTTATATACTGTGTGGCCTGTGTTATATACTGCGTGGGCTGTTATATACTGCGTGGCCTGTGTTATATACTACGTGGGCTGTGTTATATACTGCCTGGCTGCTATATACTACTTGGGCAGTGTTATATACTGTGTGGGCTATGTTATATACTACGTGGCCTGTGTTATATACTGTGTGGGCTGTGCTATATATTACGTGGGCTATGCTATATATTTCGTGGGCTGTGCTATATATTACGTGGGCTGTGTTATATACTACGTGGCTGCTATATACTACGTGGTTGTCTGTTACGTGGGCTGTGCTATATACTATGTGGCTGCTATATACTACGTGGCTGTGTTATATACTACGTGGCTGTGCTATATACTACGTGGCTGTGCTATATACAACGTGGCTGTCTGTGTTATATACTACGTGGCTGTGTTATATACTATGTGGCTGTGTTATATACTACATGGCTGTGTTATATACTATGTGGCTGTGCTATATACTACGTGGCTGTGCTGTATATTACGTGGGCTGTGTTATAAACTACGTGACTGTGCTAAGCGCAACGTACATACATACATATTCTAGAATACCTGATGCGTTAGAATCGGGCTACCATCTAGTAATTATATATGTACAGCTGTTATAAACTGGGCATCTCCTGTATATAATTATATATGTACAGCCGATATAACCTGGGTATCTTCTGTATATAATTCCATATGTACTGCTGGTATAACCTGGGTATCTTCTGTATATAATTATATATGTAATGCTGGTATAACCTGAGTATGTCCTGTACATAATTATATGTTTACAGCTGGTATAACCTGGGTATCTCCTGTATATAATTATACATGTACAGCTGATATAACCTGGGCATCTCCTGTATATAATTATATATGTACAGCTGGTATAACTGGATATCCTCTGTATATAATTATATATGCACAGCCGATATAACCTGGGCATCTCCTGTATATAATTATATATGTACAGCCGATATAACCTGGGTATCTTCTGTATATAATTCCATATGTACTGCTGGTATAACCTGGGTATCTTCTGTATATAATTATATATGTAATGCTGGTATAACCTGAGTATGTCCTGTATATAATTATATGTTTACAGCTGGTATAACCTGGGTATCTCCTGTATATAATTATACATGTACAGCTGATATAACCTGGGCATCTCCTGTATATAATTATATATGTACAGCTGGTATAACTGGATATCCTCTGTATATAATTATATATGCACAGCCGATATAACCTGGGCATCTCCTGTTTATAATTATATATGTACAGCCGGTATAACCTGGGTATCTTCTATATACAATTATATATGTACAGCTGGTATAACCTGGGTATCTCCTGTATATAATTATATATGCACAGCTGATATAACCTGGGCATCTCCTGTATATATATATGTACAGCCGGTATAACATGGGTATCTCCTGTATATAATTATATATGTACAGCCGGTATAACCTGGGTATCTTCTGTATATAATTATATGTTTACAGCTGGTATAACCTGGGTATCTCCTGTATATAATTATACATGTACAGCTGATATAACCTTGGTATCTCTTGTATATAATTATATATGTACTGCTGGAATAACCTGGGTATATCCTGTATATAATTATATTTGTATAGCTGGTATAACCGGGTATCCTATGTATATAATTATATATGTACAGCCGGTATAACCTGGGTATCTCCTGTATATAATTATATATGTACAGCCGGTATAACCTGGGCATCTCCTGTATATAATTATATATGAACAGCTGGTATAACCTGGGTATCTCCTGTATATAATTATATATGCACATAATTATATATGCACAGCTGATATAACCTGGGCATCTCCTGTATATAATTATATATGTACAGCCGGTATAACTTGGGTATCTCCCGTGTATAATTATATATGTACAGCCGGTATAACCTGGGTATCTCCTGTATATAATTATATATGTACTGCTGGAATAACCTGGGTATCTCCTGTATATAATGATATATGTACAACTGGTATAACCTGGGTATCTCCTGTATATAATTATATATGCACAGCCGATATAACCTGAGCATCTCCTGTATATAATTATATATGTACAGCCGGTATAACCTGGGTATCTTCTGTATATAATTACATATGTACAGCTGGTATAACCTGGACATCTCCTGTATATAATTATATATGCACAGCCGGTATAACCTGGGCATCTCCTGTATATAATTATATATGCACAGCCGATATAACCTGGGTATCTCCTGTATATAATCGTATATGTACAGCTGGTATAATGTATGTACAGCTGGTATAACCCGGGTATCCTCTGTATATAATCATATATGTACAGCCGGTATAACCCGGGCATCCTCTGTATATAATTATATATGTATAGCTGGTATAACATGGGTATCTCCTGTATATAATTATATATGTACAGCTGGTATAACCCGTGGATCCTCTGTATATAATTATATATGTACAGCTGGTATAACCCGGGTATCCTCTGTATATAATCATATATGTACAGCTGGTATAACCTGGGCATCTCCTGTATATAATCATATATGTACAGCTGGTATAACTGGATATCCTCTGTATATAATTAAATATGCACAGCTGGTATCACCCGGGTATCCTCTGTATATAATTATATATGTACAGCTGGTATAACCCGGCTATCCTCTGTGTATAATTATATATGTACAGCCGGTATAACCCGGGTATCTCCTTTATATAATTATATATGTACAGCCGGTATAACCCGGGTATCCTCTGTATATAATTACACATGTACTGCTGTATAAGTTGCACATCTTATCTAACTGTATACAGCGGATGCCCAGGTTATACCATTATCACTATCTGCATACAGGTGGTATACAGCATACATCATCCTCTGTGTAGTGCTGTGGATAAAGCCGCGGGTCTGTTGTGTTCACATGGGGTTAAATCCAGATCTCTATTTCCTGGCTCCTGATCTCCATCCTCCAGAATAAAGTCTTTAAAAAATTATCTTTTCCGTCACAGGGGAGAGCTCTCGCCCAACTCAGGCCGCTGGAATGACTGGAGAACTGAGCCGTGCTGTGTTCCGTGTGAGCCCAGAGCCAGCGCCGCACCGTGTTCCCGAGCCGGAACGTGAAGAGGGAAGTGTTGCCCAATGTGGCGGATCCCTTACTCATCAGCGTCCCACCTCCCGGGTGACAGCGCCATTCTCCGGCCTTGTGCAGCTATTGCCGCTCTGTTTATTTATTGCATTGTATCTTTTGTAAGAAAACATGTTGCCAGTATTAATACAGTGAGCTAATACGACGCCACCGGTGCCAAGAAGAAGGCTCATTACATTTCAGGGTTCATTCTATGTCGCGCCGGAGGATTGTTTATTATTATTATTATTAATAAAAATATACATTATAAAATGAATAATAATATTTGTAACGAATCCCTTAAAGATATGGACATTTTTACTTTTGTTCTTTTTCTCTTCATCTTCCAAGAGCCATACGCTTTAAACATTTTCCCACCAACTTAGCCATATGCTGGGGCGAAACGGTCGCAGTCTTAGAAGGGTCCTACCGCAATAGGGCCCATGCGGGAGGCGGCCTGCCTGGTTCAGCGCATATGTCAGCTGGACGCACGTTCCTCTCCAATGTATTGTGGCGTAGAGACTCGCCAACTCCCTACATTGCATACACGTCGTCGGCCAATGAGAGCCTGGCAGCTGACGTCAGCAAGGCTGTCACCAACAGAGCATGACAGCAACATCATGTGCCGCCCATGGCTAACACCCCACAGCTGCCGGCTTCTGAATGGATTATAAAAGAGGGCGACGCGCGTCTTGGGAGGGGAGATGGATAAGAAGAATCAGGGTTTTCTTTGAGCAGCAAAATGGAAGACATACTAAGAAGAGATCCATGATGAGGGGCATTAAATCCGGATTGAGGACATTATACCAGGATGGGGGAAAATTACTACTGGAATGGGTTCAGCATTGGAGGGACAGGGTGAGGGACATTATACCAAGAAGGGGCCCAGGGTGGAGGACATAATACCAGGGTGGGAGACATTTATCACTGAAAGGGGACAGGATGGTCGACATTATATCAGGAAGTAGCCCAGGGTGAGAGTCATTGTTACTGGAAGGGGCCAGGATGGAGGACATTATTACTGGAAAGGGCCCAGGATAAAGGTTATTAAACCAGAAATAGGCCCATTAAGGGGGACATTAAGCCAGGAAGGGATGCAGGATGGGGGCACATTATTACTGTAAGGGGCCCATGATGAGAGATATTACACCAGGAAGGGGCTCATTATGAGGGACTTTATGCCAGGATGGGGGCAGAGTATTACTAGAAGGGGTCCAGGATGGGGAACATCATTACTGGAAGGGGCCCAGATTGGGGGACATTATACCAGGAAGCGTCCCAGGATGGGGGACAAACCAGGAAGGGGCCCTGCATGGGAAATATACCAGGATGGGGGAACATTATTACTGGAAGAGGCCCAGGATGGAGGACATTATACCAGTAATGGGCCCTGCATGGTGAACATTATACCAGGATGGGGAACATTATTACTGGGAGGGGCTCAGGATGGGGGACATTATAGCAGTAAGGGGCCCTGCATGGTGAATATTATACCAGGATGGGGAACATTATTACTGGAAGGGGCACGGGATGAGGACATTATACTAGGAAGGGGCCATGATGAGGATTATTACAGGATGGGAGACATTATTACTGGAAGGGGGTCAGGATGGGGACATTATACTAGGAAGGGGCCATGATGTGGATTACTACAGGATGGATCATTTTTACAGGATGGTGGACATTATTATATGCGAGGGGGTAAACACATATCTTTATAAGATCTAGAGCACTGCAAGGGCGCATACATCTGACCAGCATGCAGCTGGGGACCCAAGTCCAACTTTTGCACCAGGGTCCATCGGACTCTAGTTACGCCACTGGCTGTATGAGGGCTTTTGTCGAGTGAGTTGCAGTTTTGAATAACACCATGCACTTTATTATATATAAAAAACTGAATAATGAGATAAAATTCCAAGTGCAGTAAAATAGTGAAAAAATAAGCAGCAATTTTCACCAACTTTGTATGGCTCTTTTTATATTTGAGTGTTTAAAACATTCAGAACTTGATTTTTCTGACACTCGTCAGTTTCTGACACACTAACTTTTATATTTTTCCATCGGTGAGCCTGATTAAGCACTTGTTTTTTGTTTTTTTTCCGTGGCGAGCTATTGTTCTTTTTTTTACACCATTTTGGGATGCTGTGGACATCTTGATTTCTTCGGGGAGGTGCAGAGATTGGGAAACGGCAATTCTAGTATTTTGATTTTTTTTTTTGTTTTTACGCTATTTTACATTTTCAAAGACCAGACTCTTATTAATTTGGCAATCCAAAAAAAATGATTTTTTTTTCCTTTATTTTCACATGCGGAAAAAGGTGGGTGGTTAGAATTTTTTTAATAGTTTGAGCTTTTTTGGGGGGGGACTTGACTTTTTTTTAATTGCCCTTAGGAAACTTGAATCATATGATTACTTGTATACTTCACAGTGTTGTCCAATACTTTTTTTTTTTTACTATGGTCCTAAAAACAAACAAAGACAACCAGCTGCCTGTTCTACTCGACACTGGCTCAAAACAGTCATCTACCGCTCCTGCCGGCGATTCTGCTGTCCCGAGTCATCAGACCAGCTCTTCTTCTGCTCTGCTCTCTTGACGTGGTGCGACTACCAACATCATGCAGATTGACAGAATGCTCATCGTGGTTAGGCATCGGGAATCAATCTGTCAATCAGCATGATGATGCCAGTCATGCACCATCAACAGAGCAGAACGGAAGAGAAGGTGCTGATCTGTCAATGTGATGTCAGCGTAAGCCACTGAATCGCCGGCAGGAGCCGTCTGTCACCGTTCTGTGCTGGCACAGATTGACACCGGACACAACAGGTAGGTAGTTACCAATCACCGCCCTGTTAGTTCTTAGGCTCGTAGTAAAAAAAAAATCCCTCATATCCAGCTGTCAATCAAGATAACTTCTGCTGTGAACAGAAGAAAAGGAACCCGTCTATTGATGGGATTACACAGGAAATTGGTAAGATTGCTTCGTGACCTCGGTGTGCAGGACAGGTTTGGTGCCAATTTAGAAAACTGCTAATTAGCCATTACATTAGCTCTGCACCCCTGAACTGAACAGAGGTATGTATGATTGGGCTCCACTCGATTCATTGTCTATTAGACTGCCAAGTATAGCGTTCAACTAAATCCAGACAGTCCTATAGACAATGAATGGAGTAGAGGCAAGCTTTTTCGAGCTCCCAGAAATCGTCAGGTTAGCCCCTATCCTTTGGAGAATAATCAACATTTATCAGCCATCCACAGTGAAAGTGATAAGTGCCAGATTAGTGGTTGTCCCACCACTGGGGCCCCTACTGATGAATCCAGAGATCACTGGTGATCCTGGACAGGACATTGCTGGTAGGACATCCATCAGACACTTATCCTATGGATGGGCAATAAATGTTCTTGGTTATCCCCCAAAAAGTCAAGTTCTCTCCTATCCACAGGATAGATGCTAACTTGACGATCTCAGGGGGTCCGAACACTGAGATAGCATGTGCAGCCATAGCTCAATTGAAGCTCCAATACTTGTTCCACCAAAATGGGACCCCGATAGTGATTTTTCCTTAGAGACACTCATCTTCTATGTGCTCCACTGTGCAAGGAAAATCTAGTATCACCTGGCACACACTCAAGTAGAACATAGTGTGTATATAAAAGGGGCAAGGATCCGGAATTGTCACTTCGGGCCTACTTTAAAACACCAAAGGGGATTTAGAACTAGGCCCACTTTAGGATAAGTTCATAAGTGGCAGATTTTTTTTTTAAGTGAAGACACCGCTAAATACATGTGAACGGAATCGCTTCAGTATTTTTTTTTAAATAATGGGTCACATATGGAAGATCTATAAGATTCTTTGGCGCCGCCCCCATTGGGGCCATCAAACGCCCAAACTCGGAAAAAGAAGGGGCTCCTAAATGTGGACTGTATATAAAACAATCCATTCCTTTCTCTGTCTGTCCCAATGGTGAGAATATTTGGCAGACTCAAGTGTGAAAGCAGATGGAGCATATCCCCATAGCTTAACATACTCCTTGTCAGTAACCGTTAACTATTAGGGCAATAGGCACGAGTCACATCTCGGTATGGCGATACACCAGACAGTGCGATGTACACACTGCATATCCCTATAACTTAATGTGCTCCTTGTCAGTAACCAGTAACTATTAGGGCAATAGACACAAGTTAGATCTCGATATGGCGATACACCAGACCGTGCAATGTACACACTGCATATCCCTATAGCTTAATGTGCTCCTTGTCAGTAACCGGTAACTATTACAGCAATGAGCACGAGTCAGATCTCGGTATGGCAATACACCAGACAGTGCGATGTACACACTGCATATCCCTAAAGCCTAATGTGCTCCGTGTCAGTAACTGGTAACTATTAGGGCAATAGACACAAGTTAGATCTCGGTATGGTGATACACCAGACAGTGTGATGTACACACTGCATATCCCTAAAGCTTAATGTGCTCCTTGTCAGTAACCGGTAACTATTACAGCAATGAGCACGAGTCAGATCTTGGTATGGCAATACACCAGACAGTATGATGTACACACTGCATATCCCTATAGCTGAATGTGCTCCTTGTCAGTAACTGGTAACTTTTAGGGCAATAGGCACAAGTCATATCTCGGTATGGCGATACCCCAGACAGTGTGATGTACCCACAGATACCAAATTACCCCATTGTGCAGGTGGGCATCTTATCCACAGCCCATGTCATGTGTCCCTTCAAAGTCTTGTAGAAACCCTTCCCAGAAGAGCGGGAGCCGATATATCCGCAGAGGGGCAGACTCCATATTAATGTCTATGGATGTAGAATGGGAGGTCAGAGAAGCTCCTGTAGTGTAATGTGGAGGGTGATGTGTCCAACTATACATAGGGTTCATCCCGTAATCTGGCGCCCGATGGTTCAGAATTTCCTCATATCCTAGTCTTAGTGCGGCATCTTATCGCCTATTTACGCCCCCAGGCTTCTCCCGTGGGCGCACGGACTTCTTTGTACAGGACAATCCCTGTTTTTTGTTTTGTTAGTAAAATACAAAAACATTCCAAACTTTATTAACCCATTCCTGAGCTACAGAAATATTTTCCCCGTTGCTCAATGAGGGTAATTTACTCTGTTTGTCTAGTTCTTATTTGTTGATATTGCATTAAGTGTAATTGTCAGGTGCAGAGGGGGGTAAAGTATGGCGCGGTCACCTTGTCGCTGTTGTTTTTAGCATTTGCATCCTCTTCACGTGACGCCGAGTGTTACATTTGCCTTCCACACATATTACGGATACAGTTCCGTTCATTAATTCTCGCTTTGCTTTTGCAAGGTAAAAAGTGACATATAAGCAAAGTTGTTCTCCTTAGCCGTGCACAGAGCGTGGAGATATACAAATCGCGACTTCCTACAGGCTCCGCGACGGCAGATCTCTCTCTGCTCCTCTCTGGTGTATTTGCTTGAAAAATATATGTCTATTTGCAAAACTAAAGAGGATGATTCTAAAAGAAAGGCGTTTAACCCCTTTCGCCTCATCCTAAAAACAGCTTCCCCAACCTGAAAAATCCAATATTTAAAGGTGTGTACAGTTTTGCAATCTACTTTATGTACTATTCTAATGCGTCAAAGCACACACAAAAAAGTAACTTTGCAAATTTCCCTATTTAAACATCCTACCGTTTCGTGCCTGCAGCTCCCATGCAAACATATGCGTTGCTACAGTTACAGACCACAAACAATTCTGTCTGTAGACTATTTTTTCACTCAATGTTTTCTAGTCACCTAACTGCATATTGCGAGGGGTTTGTTTATAATTGTGGAGACGCATAGATATGCAGAGGAGCTGTGTACACCAAGCTGTAGAATGTATAACTAAATATATATATTTTTTGTTCAATATCATTTTAGATACATTGAAGCAAGATAAAACTGTTTGCAAAAAAAATACAAATCCTCTTCAATGGCCCCGATTCATCATTGCATTTCAGCCAGTTTTTCAGTGTGAATACCCCTCAATTAGTGACTTTTTGATTTGCGCCTTTTTTCATGTTTTTTTTTTTTGTGGTTTACTCACCTTTCTAATTTTTATGTTAATGTGGCTTTTCTGGATGTTTTAGACAGATTCATGAAAATTTGGCGAAGCTTTACTACAGTCCTCCTCCCCCCACGCCAGTGTGATTTTATGTACACCGCATTATGTGACAATTTGTGCAATTAGTGTAAATTAGAAAAAAATGGGGGCTTTGTGCAAAGTTCTTGAATCCATAAGTTAAAATGGACTTAAAGGAAATCAGTAAATTTTTTCTATGGAATCTTATGTAGAAGCAGAGACCTTGATTCCAGAGATGTGTCACTTACTGGGCTGCTTGCTGCAGTTTTGATATAATTCCTGCTTTCTCTGCTGTAGATGTAGCAGTGCTCAAACACTTGGCTGTGTATAACCCCGCCCACATCACTGATTGGCAGCTTCCAGTGTACACTGCTAATCGGTGGTTGGGGGCGGGGTTACACAGAGAAGCTGGACTACCTGGCAAGGGACACCTAGTCCTGCAGTGATAATCTCCTGCTGATAAAATGCTGATTGTATTGAAACCACAGCAAACTGCTGAGCAAGTGACACATCCCTGGAATCAAGCACTCTGCCTCTACACCATGTTGCTTTCAGATTAAGTAGCAAAAACCTGCTGACATATTCCATTTAAGAAAAAAACGCACAATGATGTATCAAATCCTATGTATTTTCACAATTAAAAAAAAATGACTCCACAGTGCCAGAATGTAAGGTCTCTCCCTTCTGTCTAATTGGCTGCCCACCACCAAAAGAATGCAATGAATCCCTAACAGTGTAGAAACTGATTAGTGGTAGCGCGGGCCGGGCATTGTCTCTCTCTACAGGATGTGTGGATGGATCTGTGTCTCTCTACAGGAAGTGGGGCGAGGTATTTGTATCTCTACTGGAAATGGGGGCGGGTCTTTGTCTCTTTCTACAGGAAATGGGGGCGGGTCTTTGTCTCTACAGGAAGTGGGGACGGGTCTTTCTCTACAGGAAGTGGGGGCGGGTCTTTCTCTACAGGAAGTGGGGGCGGGTATTTGTCACTACAGGAAATGGGGTCGAGTCTTTGTCTCTCTACAGGAAGTGGGGGCGGGTCTTTCTCTACAGGAAGTGGGGGCGGGTATTTGTCACTACAGGAAATGGGGTCGGGTCTTTGTCTCTCTCTACAGGAAGTGGGGGCGGGTCTTTCTCTACAGGAAGTGGGGGCGGGTATTTGTCACTACAGGAAATGGGGTCGGGTCTTTGTCTCTCTCTACAGGAAGTGGGGGCGGGTAATCGTCACTACAGGAAGTGGGGGTGGTTCTTTCTCTTCCTCTACAGGAAGTGGGGGCGGTTATTTGCCTTGCTTGAGAAAATGTGGGTGGGTCTTTGTCCTTCTACAGGAAGTAAGGACCGGTCTTTGTGTCTCTCTACAGGAAATGTGGGTGGTCTATGTGTCTACAGGAAGTGGGGGCGGGTCTTTATGTGTCTGCAGGAAGTGGGGGAGGGTCATTTTATCTACAGAAAGTGTGGGCGGGTATTTGTCCTTAGACAGGAAATGGGGGCAGGTCTTCATCTCTCTACAGGAAGTGGGGGCGGGTCTTTTTCTCTCTGTACAGGAAGTGGGGAAAGATCTTTGATTTTCTTTACAGGAAGTATGAGCGGGCTTTGTCTCTCTGTGTTATGGACCTGGTGGTTAGGAGCACCTGGAATGACCTGATGGTTAAACTAGAAATCAGGACAAGCTCTGGGGAAGTGGGAACTGTGCTGACCGCAAACCCTAATCCTATCATACACACTAGAAATAGCCGTGGAGCGTACCTAACTCTCCCTAGACGCCTCTTCACAGCCTAAGAGCTAACTACCCCTAAAGATAGAAAATAAGCCTTACCTTGCCTCAGAGAAATTCCCCAAAGGAAAAGGCAGCCCCCCACAAATATTGACTGTGAGTTAAGAGGAAAGTCACAAACACAGGAATGAAACAGGTTTTAGCAAAGGAGGCCAGTCTTCACTAAATAGTAAGAGGATAGAAAAGGGAACTATGCGGTCAGCACAAAAAACTACAAAAACCACGCAGAGTGTGCAAAAAGACCTCCACACCGACTCACGGTGTGGAGGTGCAACTCTGCACCCCCAGAGCTTCCAGCTAGCAAGGAAATATCATGATAGCAAGCTGGACTAGAACTTAGCATGTACTAAGAAATATGTTCAGAAAGCAATGAACAACAAATGAACTAGCAGGGACTTAGCTTCTGCTGGAGTAGAGGGGTCATCAGAGAAATCCAAGAGAGATCTGAACCAGTACTGAGACATTGCCAGCTGGCATGAAGTTACGATCTGAGTGGAGTTAAATAGGGAAGCCAGCATAGCAATAAACGAGGGCAGCTGAGAAAGCCAACCTCAAGGACCAGCAGTTCCACTCAAAGCCACCAGAGGGAGTCCAAGGACAGAACTCACCAAAGTACCATTCATGACCACAGGAGGGAGTCCGAGAACGGAATTCACAACAGTACCCCCTACCTTGAGGAGGGGTCACCGAACCCTCACCAGGGCCCCCAGGCCGATCAGGACGAGCCAAATGAAAGGCACGAACTAAATCGGCAGCATGGACATCGGAGGCAACAACCCAGGAATTATCCTCCTGACCATAGCCCTTCCATTTAACCAGGTACTGAAGCTTCCGTCTTGAAATACGAGAATCCAAAATCTTCTCTACCACATACTCCAACTCCTCCTCGACCAACACCGGAGCAGGAGGATCAACGGAGGGAACCATAGGCGCCACATATCTCCGCAACAACGACCTATGGAACACATTATGGATGGTAAAAGAAGCTGGAAGGACCAAACGAAATGACACAGGATTGAGAATTTCATAAATCTTATAAGGACCAATGAAACGAGGCTTAAACTTAGGAGACGAAACCTTCATAGGAACATAACGAGAAGACAACCAAACCAAATCCCCAACACAAAGTCGGGGACCAACACAGCGACGGCGGTTAGCGAAACGTTGAGCCTTCTCCTGGGACAACGTCAAATTGTCCACTACGTGAGTCCAAATTTGCTGCAACCTGTCCACCACAGAATCCACACCAGGACAGTCAGAAGGCTCAACCTGCCCTGAAGAAAAACGAGGATGAAAACCAGAATTGCAAAAAAAAGGCGAAACCAAAGTAGCCGAACTAGCCCGATTATTAAGGGCGAACTCAGCCAATGGCAAGAAGGTCACCCAGTCATCCTGATCAGCAGAAACAAAGCATCTCAGATAGGTTTCCAAAGTCTGATTGGTTCGTTCGGTTTGGCCATTTGTCTGAGGATGGAAAGCCGAAGAAAAAGACAAATCAATGACCATCTTAGAACAAAAGGACCGCCAAAACCTAGAGACAAACTGGGAACCTCTGTCCGACACAATGTTCTCCGGAATGCCATGCAAACGATCCACATGCTGAAAAAATAATGGAAACAAATCAGAGGAGGAAGGTAATTTAGGCAAGGGTACCAAATGGACCATCTTAGAAAAGTGATCACAAACCACCCAGATGACAGACATCCTTTGAGAGACAGGAAGATCTGAAATAAAATCCATGGAAACATGCGTCCAGGGCCTTTTCGGGACCGGCAAGGGCAAAAGTAACCCACTGGCACGAGAACAGCAGGGCTTGGCCCGAGCACAAGTCCCACAAGACTGCACAAAAGAACGCACATCCCGTGACAAGGAAGGCTACCAAAAGGACCTAGCCACCAAATCTCTGGTACCAAAAATCCCAGGATGACCAGCCAACACCGAACAATGAACCTCAGAAATAACTCTACTAGTCCATCTATCGGGGACAAACAGTTTCTCCGCTGGACAACGGTCAGGTCTATCAGCCTGAAACTCCTGCAGCACCCGCCGCAAATCAGGGGAGATGGCAGACAGAATTACCCCCTCTTTGAGAATACCAGCCGGCTCAGGGACTCCCGGAGAATCAGGCACAAAACTCCTAGAAAGGGCATCAGCCTTCACATTCTTAGAACCCGGAAGGTATGAGACCACAAAATCGAAACGGGAGAAAAACAGCGACCATCGAGCCTGTCTAGGATTCAACCGCTTGGCAGACTCTAGATAAGTCAGATTCTTGTGATCCGTCAAGACCACCATGCTTGGCTCCCTCAAGCCAATGTCGCCACTCCTCGAATGCCCACTTCATAGCCAACAACTCCCGATTGCCAACATCATAATTACGCTCAGCAGGCGAAAACTTTCTAGAAAAGAAAGCACATGGCTTCATCACAGAGCCATCAGAACTTCTTTGAGACAAAACAGCCCCTGCTCCAATCTCAGAAGCATCAACCTCGACCTGAAAAGGAAGTGAAACATCTGGCTGACGCAACACAGGGGCTGAAGAAAAAACGACGTTTCAGCTCCTGTAAAAAGCCTCAACGGCCGCAGAGGACCAATTCACCACATCAGCACCTTTCTTTGTCAAATCAGTCAAAGGTTTAACCACACTAGAAAAGTTAGCGATGAAGCGACGGTAAAAATTAGCAAAGCCCAGGAATTTCTGAAGGCTCTTCACAGATGTAGGTTGAGTCCAATCATAAATGGCCTGAACTTTAACAGGATCCATCTCGATAGTAGAAGGGGAAAAAATGAAGCCCAAAAAGGAAACCTTCTGAACTCCGAAGAGACATTTAGACCCCTTCACAAACAAGGAATTAGCACGAAGGACCTGGAACACCATCCTGACCTGCTTCACATGAGACTCCCAATCATCCGAAAAGACCAAAATATCATCCAAATATACAATCATGAATCTATCCAGATACTTTCGGAAGATGTCATGCATAAAAGACTGAAACACAGATGGAGCATTAGAAAGCCCGAATGGCATCACCAGGTACTCAAAATGGCCCTTGGGCGTATTAAATGCTGTTTTCCATTCATCGCCCTGGTTAATACGCACAAGATTATACGCCCCTCGAAGATCTATCTTGGTGAACCAACTAGCCCCTTTAATCCGAGCAAACAAATCAGGCAGCAGAGGCAAAGGGTACTGAAATTTGACCGTGATTTTATTGAGAAGGCGGTAATCTATACAGGGTCTCAGAGAACCATCCTTCTTGGCCACAAAAAAGAACCCTGCTCCCAACAGTGACGAAGACGGGCGAATATGCCCTTTCTCGAAGGACTCCTTTATATAACTCCGCATAGCGGTGTGTTCTGGCACAGATAAATTGAAAAGTCGGCCCTTAGGAAACTTACTACCAGGAATCAAATTAATAGCACAATCACAATCCCTATGAGGAGGTAGGGCACTGGATTTGGGCTCATCAAATACATCCCGGTAATCCGACAAAAACTCAGGGACTTCAGAAGGAGTGGAAGAAGAAATTGACATCAACGGAACATCGCCATGTACCCCTTGACAACCCCAACTAGACACAGACATTGATTTCCAATCCAATACTGGATTATGAACCTGTAGCCATGGCAAACCCAACATGACCACATCATGCAAATTATGCAACACCAAAAAGCGAATATCTTCCTGATGTGCAGGAGCCATGCACATGGTCAACTGAGTCCAGTACTGAGGTTTATTCTTGGCCAAAGGCGTAGCATCAATTCCCCTTAATGGAATAGGATACTGCAAAGGCTCCAAGGAAAAACCACAGCGCCTGGCAAACTCCAAGTCCATCAAATTCAGGGTAGCGCCCGAATCCACAAATGCCATAACCGAGTAGGACGACAAAGAGCAAATCAGAGTAACAGACAAAAGAAATTTAGGCTGTACAGTACCAATGGTGACAGGCCTAGCGAACCGCTTAGTGCGCTTAGGACAATCAGAGATAGCATGAGTGGAGTCACCACAGTAAAAACACAGCCCATTCTGACGTCTGTGTTCTTGCCGTTCAGTTCTGGTCAAAGTCCTATCACATTGCATAAGCTCAGGCCTCTGCTCAGAGGACACCGCCACGTAACAAAGAAATAATAATTTTTACTTGCTGAATGGGGTCACCAGAGGAGCGGGGTTTCAAAGCAAGAAACAGTCTACAATTATTTTTGAAATTCAGAAACTTAGATCTATCCCCAGAAAACAAATCAGGAATTGGAATTCTAGGCTCTAACATCGGATTCTGAACTACATAATCTTGAATGCTTTGTACCCTTGCAGTGAGTTGATCCACACAAGAGGACAGACCTTGAATGTCCATATCTACACCTGAGTCCTGAACCACCCAGAGGTTAAGGGGAAAAGAAAGACAAAAGACACTGCAAAGAAAAAAAAATGGGTTCAGAACTTCTCTTATCCCTCTTTTGAGATGCATTAACACTTTGCGGGCCAGCTGTACTGTTATGGACCTGGTGGTTAGGAGCACCCGGAATGACCTGATGGTTAAACTAGAAATCGGGACAAGGTCTGGGGAAGTGGGAACTCTGCTGACCGCAAACCCTAATCCTATCATACACACTAGAAATAGCCGTGGAGCGTACCTAACTCTCCCTAGACACCTCTTCACAGCCTAAGAGCTAACTACCCCTAAAGATAGAAAATAAGCCTTACCTTGCCTCAGAGAAATTCCCCAAAGGAAAAGGCAGCCCCCCACAAATATTGACTGTGAGTTAAGAGGAAAGTCACAAACACAGGAATGAAACAGGTTTTAGCAAAGGAGGCCAGTCTTCACTAAATAGTAAGAGGATAGAAAAGGGAACTGTGCGGTCAGCACAAAAAACTACAAAAACCACGCAGAGTGTGCAAAAAGACCTCCACACCGACTCACGGTGTGGAGGTGCAACTCTGCACCCCCAGAGCTTCCAGCTAGCAAGGAAATATCATGATAGCAAGCTGGACTAGAACTTAGCATGTACTAAGAAATATGTTCAGAAAGCAATGAACAACAAATGAACTAGCAGGGACTTAGCTTCTGCTGGAGTAGACAGGTCATCAGAGAAATCCAAGAGAGATCTGAACCAGTACTGAGACATTGCCAGCTGGCATGAAGTAACGATCTGAGTGGAGTTAAATAGGGAAGCCAGCATAGCAATAAACGAGGGCAGCTGAGAAAGCCAACCTCAAGGACCAGCAGTTCCACTCAAAGCCACCAGAGGGAGTCCAAGGACAGAACTCACCAAAGTACCATTCATGACCACAGGAGGGAGTCTGAGAACGGAATTCACAACACTCTGTCTATGTGGGAACATATCTTCAGCTCACTACAGGAAGTAAGGTGGGTATTTGACAGAAAGGTGAGCAATGGCAGAAACACAAACTTCATAAAGACATATTAGGGATCAGGTAAGCTTTTAGTTCCTTGCAAGGCAAGCCATTGGACTGTAGCATCAGCAATGCACACTAGGAAGAAAACTGGGGAAAGAAAGTTTCAGCACCTACTGTGCTGGCAGGACACTAACTTGCCATTCAATCTTTTTTTGAGTGGGAGATTCTTTTTCAACAAAGCATGAAATTCAGGACAGCTTGTGGACATATTACATTGGTATGTCTAGGTCATTAATATCAGATCCGTGGGAGTCCAACACCTCACTGAACAAACATTATAAGTCCTACAGCTGTTAATAGTCCACAGTAAAAACCACAGCTCCTTACACTGTGTAGTAGTCATCCTTGGGTATTGCAGTTCGGATAATAATTTAAAGGGAACCTGTCAGCAGGATTGTGCTCAGTAACCTACAGACAGTGTCAGGTCGGCGCTTTTATACTGATTACAATGATACCTGGTGATGAAATCTGTCTTGTGGTTGTTGTGTAATCTTTGTTTTCAGTTAATGATATGCTCGTGCTCCGGGGCGGGCTGTTGGCGGGGCTTTATGTGGTGCTTACATATGGATCTGTATGGCTTATGACAGCTCACTGATCCCTTACTGACCTGCCCCCTATTTTATATACTGATTATAATTAGTGTTGAGCATTCCGATACCGCAAGTATCGGGTATCGGCCGATACTTGCGGGTATCGGAATTCCGATACCGAGATCCGATACTTTTGTGGTATCGGGTATCGGTATCGAAACAACATTAATGTGTAAAATAAAGAATTAAAATAAAAAATATTGCTATACTCACCTCTCCGACGCAGCCTGGACCTCACCGAGGGAACCGGCAGCGTTGTTTGCTTAAAATGCGCGCTTTTACTTCCTTCCGTGACGTCACGGCTTGTGATTGGTCGCGTGCCGCCCATGTGGCCGCGATGCGACCAATCACAGCAAGCCGTGACGTAATTTTCAGGTCCTCAATGCCTAATTCTAGGCATTCATGATTTTAAAATTACGTTCCGGCTTGTGATTGGTCGCGTCGCGGCCACATGGGCGACGCGACCAATCACAAGCCGTGACGTCACGGGAGGCAGGAGATGCGCGCATTTTTAAAATTACGTCACGGCTTGTGATTGGTTGCGTGCCGCCCATGTGACCACGACGCGACCAATCACAGCAAGCCGTGACGTAATTTCAGGTCCTGATGCCTATTTCTGCATTCACGACCTGAAATTACGTCACGGCTTGCTGTGATTGTAGAATACAGAAACTTGGCACTCAACTTGGTAACGTGGAATATGCTTTTTTATTTCAGATAGCAGTCCCAGTATATAAACGTTTCGGTCTGTTATGGACCTTCTTCAGTACAACTAGGTTGAAAATACATCACAAAGGGTATATAACCATTGTATGATAACAACATCAAATGAAGTTACAAAGATAACAAAAAATAATAGTAGAAGGGATAGCTAACAAGATAAATCTGACAACGATATTAGTGAGTATGTGATGGATCAAGGGTAGGGGAGGTAAGGAAAGGTAGAATAATTTTATATCATACCCGACTGCTCAAGAGTAGTGTTGAGCATTCCGATACTGCAAGTATCGGGTATCGGCCGATACTTGCTGTATCGGAATTTCCGATACCGAGATCCGATACTTTTGTGGTATCGGGTATCGGGTATCGCAACAACATTAATGTAATAATGTGTAAAAAAGAGAATTAAAATAAAAAATATCGCTATACTCACCTGTCCGACGCAGCCGGGACCTCAGCGAGGGAACCGGCAGCGTTGTTTGTTTAAATTTCGCGCTTTTACTTGGTTACGTGAAGTCCCGGCTTGTGATTGGTCAGGGCGGCCATGTTGCCGGGACGCGGACCAATCACAGCAAGCCGTGACGAAATTACGTCACGGCTTGCTGTGATTGGTCCGCGTCCCGGCAACATGGCCGCCATTAACCAATCACAAGCCGTGACGTCACGGGAGGCTGGACATGCGCGTATTTTGAAAAGCGCGCATGTCCAGCCTCCAGTGACGTCCCGGCAACATGGCCGCCATTAACCAATCACAAGCCGGGACGTCACGGGAGGCTGGACATGCGCGTATTTTGAAAAGCGCGCGTGTCCAGCCTCCAGTGACGTCCCGGCAACATGGCCGCCATTAACCAATCACAAGCCGGGACGTCACTGGAGGCTGGACACGCGCGCTTTTTAAAATACGCGCGTGTCCAGCCTCCCGTGACGTCACGGCTTGTGATTGGTTAATGGCGGCCATGTTGCCGGGACGCGGACCAATCACAGCAAGCCGTGACGTAATTTCGTCACGGCTTGCTGTGATTGGTCCGCGTCCCGGCAACATGGCGCCGTGACCAATCATAAGCCGGGACGTCACTGGAGGCTGGACACGCGCGCTTTTCAAAATACGCGCATGTCCAGCCTCCCGTGACGTCACGGCTTGTGATTGGTTAATGGCGGCCATGTTGCCGGGACGCGGACCAATCACAGCAAGCCGTGACGTAATTTCGTCACGGCTTGCTGTGATTGGTCCGCGTCCCGGCAACATGGCCGCCCTGACCAATCACAAGCCGGGACTTCACGTAACCAAGTAAAAGCGCGAATTTTAAACAAACAACGCTGCCGGTTCCCTCGCTGAGGTCCAGGCTGCGTCGGACAGGTGAGTATAGCGATATTTTTTATTTTAATTCTTTATTTTACACATTAATATGGTTCCCAGGGCCTGAAGGAGAGTTTCCTCTCCTTCAGACCCTGGGAACCATCAGGAATACCGTCCGATACTTGAGTCCCATTGACTTGTATTGGTATCGGGTATCGGTATCGGATTAGATCCGATACTTTGACGGTATCGGCTGATACTTTCCGATACCGATACTTTCAAGTATCGGACGGTATCGCTCAACACTAATTATAATATGTATTGGAGAAAAAATATTCAGCAGGCCGGTGGTGCTGGTGCCTGCGCTGCAGTATGATCATATCTATAATATGTATGAAATTATTTTATTTGGTGATATACATTTATTTATTTATTTCTCAGAATGGCGCCGACCGGGCCTGTGCAGTAGCATCTATTGGTGATCCGATAGAGGCTACTACGCAGGCGCCACCAGCACCATCTTGGTGGAGACAATTTTATTTTTCCTCTAGCAAAATGGCAGCGGCAGCGCCTGCATAGTAGCATCTGTTCGATCGCCGATAGATGCCACAGTCAGTGCCATTTCGAGAATTTTTTTTTTTTTTTAATGCTTTTCCTATAAAGAAAGCCCATGTCGTCCGTGCCGCATATTCCTAATGTCTGCTATTATACTTTGCATTAGGTTAATCCCCTCTTGGATGTGTTCTCTAAGAAAAAAAAACAAACAAGTCACCTCCAAATGATAAGACGGAAAGCGCATTGCTGCGACTACAAATCCTACATTCCTGTATCGTGTCTGATCTCCCCGCCAACATATTAAGCAAATCGAAGGCAGAAAAGTCCCATTATCCGCACATTCCTCTTTCCATTATTTCCGTAGATAAAGGGAGCTTCTGAACAGGTAAACAGAGCCAGACAGCACCCCCATAAGGAGACCTCACCATCGTCCTTCCTGAGGAATGACGTGTTGTGGTTTTCTACGACCGTCTATGGAGTAACGCCCACTCCATCATCATCATCAATTAGTGAATAAAGGGGGGAAGGATCGTCATCTCTTAACCAGAATGGTCACTCTGGAGGACCGCTCCTGTCCTGCATTACACTGATGTGAATTGACACTGTGTAATACCTCATTTCCCCTGTGGAGGTGCTGCAGGGAAATGAAACACTTGGTTTCTTTACAGATTCCCGCTGATCACTGGAGGGACACTTTGTAATCTGCCTATACTCAATGGACTCTTCGGCAACATAGGAACTGACGAAAACGTTAAAAAAAAAAAAAACTAAATAAACTCCTTTTTATCACTTCCGGCTGAGGATTTTAATTTTTTTTTCCTCTCCTTTTTCCAAAAATTATAACTTTTTTTTATTTTTCCATGAACATAGCCTCAACAAGAGGGCTTGTTTTTTGCAGTTTCCATTAATACCATTAATGTTAAAAAAAATTCCAAATGTGGTGAAATTGTGAATAAAAAAGTGTAACCCCCAACTTTTTTTTTTGGGGGGGGCCTGAAATTTATTGCATGGTAAAAGTGACCTGGCGATATAATCCTCCAGGTGAGTACGATTACGGCGAGACCAGACTTGTATAAGTTGTTTTAATTTAAGTCATAAAAAAATAACTTTATTGAAAAAAAAAAAAAATGTGGTTGCAATTTCTGAGAGCTGTGACTTTTTTTTATTGTTCCATCGATAATCCTGACCGAGGGCTCGGTTTTTGTTTTGGGAGCTTTAGTTGTCAGCGATACCATTTCGGGGAACACATAAAATGTTATGATTGCTTTTATTTGCATTTTTGGTGGGAGGTGTGACTATTAAAAAACAGCAATTTTGTAATTACCATTTTCTTTTTTTTCAGATTTTACCATATGGGTTAATTATTGTTTATATTTTGATATATCATACTTTGGGAGACATGGCGATATCAAATATATTTATTTTTTTATTTCTTTTATGTCTTTATTTTTTTTAGTTGGAAAAGAGGAGTGTCTTTTTTTCACTTTTTTTAATATATTTTTAAACTTTTATTTTTATACTTTTTTTTTTTTCGGCAAACACTTGTACTATGTGCTGCAAAACTTTTTAAAAAATCACAATCTCCTATGAAGCGAAGTCCTACCAATTGAGGTACCTATTGTGCCAAGATTTATTCGGAACATTCCATCCCAACGCACCAAGTAGGGCGATAGCTTTCAATTAGTCCTTTTTCATTAAATTTACAACTCTGCTGACTCTGTCCCAGTCTACACAGCAAAGCAAACAAATGATCTGTACAAGAATGGAAATGTGAGGGTATCTTGTGTGCCTCTGGTCCAGTCTACAAATCAAAGCTAACAAGTAAGGAGCAGTAAACAGGAAATGTCAAGGTATCTTGTCCTCAGTTGACAAAGCAAAGCTAATAAGTGAGCTACAGAAAGCAGTGTATGTTATGTATCTCTTGCTAAATCTACACAACAAAGCCAACAAGTGTGCTGCAGAAAACAGGAAATGGCAGGGTATCTATGGCTGAGCCTACATAGCAAAGCAATCAAGTGATTTGCACAAAATAAGAAAATGTCAGGGTATATTGTGCACCTCTGGCTCAGTTTACAAAGCAAAGCTACGAAGTGAGCTGCTGAAAACAGGACATTCTAGGGTATTTTATATATCTCTGCCTAAGTCTACACAGCAAAGCTAACAAGTAAGCTGAAGAAAACAGAAAATCTCAGGGTATTTGATGTGTCTCTGGCCAAGTCTACATAGCAAAGCTAACAAGTGAGCTACCGAAAGCAGGAAATGTCAATATATCTTGTGTACTTCTGACCAAGTCTACACAGCAAAGCTAATAAGTAAATTGCAGAAAGCAATACATTTCAAAGTATCTTGTGTATATCCGGCCTAGTCTACACAGAAAAGCTTACAAGTAAATTGCAGAAAGCAATACATTTCAAAGTATCTTGTGTATATCCGGCCTAGTCTACAGAGAAAAGCTAACAAGTAAATTGCAGAAAGCAATACATTTCAAGGTATATTGTGTATACCGGCCTAGTCTACACAGAAAAGCTAACAAGTAAATTGCAGAAAGCAATACATTTCAAGGTATATTGTGTATACCGGCCTAGTCTACACAGTAAAGCAAACAAGTAAATTGCAGAAAGCAATACATTTCAAGGTATATTGTGTATACCGGCCTAGTCTACACAGAAAAGCTAACAAGTAAATTGCAGAAAGCAATACATTTCAAGGTATATTGTGTATACCGGCCTAGTCTACACAGAAAAGCTAACAAGTAAATTGCAGAAAGCAATACATTTCAAGGTATATTGTGTATATCCGGCCTAGTCTACAGAGAAAAGCTAACAAGTAAATTGCAGAAAGCAATACATTTCAAGGTATATTGTGTATACCGGCCTAGTCTACACAGAAAAGCTAACAAGTAAATTGCAGAAAGCAATACATTTCAAAGTATCTTGTGTATATCCGGCCTAGTCTACACAGAAAAGCTTACAAGTAAATTGCAGAAAGCAATACATTTCAAAGTATCTTGTGTATATCCGGCCTAGTCTACACAGAAAAGCTAACAAGTAAATTGCAGAAAGCAATACATTTCAAGGTATATTGTGTATACCGGCCTAGTCTACACAGAAAAGCTAACAAGTAAATTGCAGAAAGCAATACATTTCAAAGTATCTTGTGTATATCCGGCCTAGTCTACACAGTAAAGCAAACAAGCGAGCTGCACTAAACAGGAAATTTCAGGGTATCTTGCGTATGGCAATGTAAAAATGTAGTATCTATAATTTTTAATAGCATAAAATAAAAACAACACTACCACAAGTTAAAAAAAAATCACTGTGACATAAGGTTAGTCCCTGTTTGTGAGTACCAAGCAGACCCCAGAGGTGGGACCTACTGCTAGCAGACATTTATGGATATGCTATTTGTTTCAAAGATGGCACTTGAATATCCCTTTAAGCATGGCTATTGTATGCAACTTGGGTCTGTCTACCTAGTGCCGAGTGTCAGGTACAGTCATCCAGGCCTACTATCATGGTAGAACTAGGGCTACCAACACAGGGCCCCATGTATAGGGCCCAAAGCCTCGTGTATTCCCTTACCCAACAGTGGGGGACGCAGCCGTAGAGCCATGGACTCAAAACTGAATTAATTTATAGGTTTCCAACCAAGACATAATTGTTTTAGAAGCAGTAACGTCTGCAGTCTTGCAGAACATTGTAATTAATTCCGCATTTGCTTGAGTTTGCAGGAATCTTACCCCGTACAGTGCGTCATGGTGACACATACATTTGCGGTGCGTGTGATCTTCATAAACTATACGTCTTGCTTTGACAGAACTCGGGACAGGGCAGAGCGGCCGGGCTGCAGACGCACAGTAAGCAGATGATGTGGGTGGGAGGCCGCGTCTCTGTAAATTCATATATATCATTATCTATATCATCTGCTGAGGACTGGAGTCATTCGAGATCAGAGACATGGAAGCAGCTGTTCTGCTGGAAGCCCCTTGCCTTAGACCCCCGATATATCGTTCCTTAGACCACTGGCTACATACTAGATACCTGGCGGGCGGCTATTGTCCCTTCTGATTCCTCTATATGAATCCTTCATCAAGTATATGCATTTTGTTTGGAAGAGGAGTAACGTTTCTCTTTGCAGAGAGTGACATGTCAAGCCTGACATGTCGAGGTGAGGAGACTTTTAAGCTGCAATGCTACTCTGGGAAACACGCAAAGTGTCTCTTCAGAGAAGAAGAGGACTAGAACTATAGGACCACCTATAGGAAGTACCAATCTTAAAAGTCAATATCGACTCTCTAACAAGCCTTGTCACATGACTTTGGATAAATGTCAAAACCAGAATCTCAATTTGCTGCTTGCGTTTATCCTAAGTCATGTGACAAGGCTCGTTAGAGAGTCAACATTGACTTTTAGGATTGGTACATCCTATAGGTGGCTCTAGAGTGCCTGACCTCTTCCACTCTGAAGAGACAATTTGCATAGTTCCCAGAGGAGCATTGCAGCTTAAACATCTCTTCACCTCGGCATGTCAGGCTTGACATGTCACTCTCTACAAGAAGAGATGTTACCCCTTGGATCCCGGTCAGACGCCTCTTGCCCAGCCAAGCCAGATCTCACACTTTGCACTGACGAGGGGCAGTACTCTGAAACACAATGTCTGCAAATTGAGATTCTGGTTTTGGCTTTTATCGTACGTCATGTGACAAGGCTCGTTAAAGGGTCCACATTGACTGTTAGGATCGCTACTTCCTATAGATGGCACTAGAGTTCTAGTCCTCTTCCTCTCTGAAGAGACAATTTTCATTGGAAAAAGCATGAAAAATGGACCAGCCATGTTGAAGTTCAACATGACCCATCCTTATATTTGTTTTTTAGACTTCTGCCTTTGGGGACTATCAAGACACCCTCCATGCATGTTAGAATGTTGGCTATTCTACAGCTACATATCCAAGTACTTGAGTACTAGAAATGGATATAGAAGAGTTGGTGGGACTCGAATTGCATGGCCTAGGCCATCAGCCACGTCAGTAATCTGTGGCCGTTGGATGGTGGCCTTTTAAACGACCTCTAATCTGACAGTGTTCACTGATCCTTTTTTGTTTGGTTTAGCACAACGTCATTGTTGTGTTATGATGTTCATGTGACGTATCGTCAGGCCGGCTAACCAAAAGCCCGGGCTCTGCTTCCTTCACCTCATTCTGTTGCCTTCTGCTCCACGTTGGACTTTTGCAGGTTGCCCGATGTGGCTCAGTAATGTCATCTCCTTAATCCTACTTAAGGTTCATTAGGACACACATCTGTGTTTTAGGATTGAGACTCAAGACTTTGGTTTGGTGTACTCCACCTGTGCACACCGTGGTTTAACTTGCTTCAATCTCTACTGGATTACACTTCGTCTTGCTGTTTCCTGAGTGTGCCAAGTCCTCACTTCTCACGTGTCTCCTTGTTTGTTGGACCAACGGCCAGGGTCTGTGTGCTCACCAGGACCTTAGGCTTAGAGGATCCACCTCACCAGGTGAGCCTAAACAATTGGTGAATGTCAAGTCTAGTATTATCCCAATTTATTATCCCCTTTCCAAGGTTCCAGACTACTTGAAGACTGGTTGATCATTCGAGGTCACTCTCCAGTCCAACCTATTTAGATTAATGGACATCATGAAGGGTAGCCACCTACTGATGGTCACTCCTCTCCATAGGCCTCAATCCTATATTACATAGATGTCCATTCATGGTTATAATAATACATTTCTCCTGCTTGGAACTAAGTGGCCACATGGAGCTTCCAATGGTGATCACTGGTGGGTTACTGAGAGGACAAAATCATGGTTGATTGGGCAACTCCTTTAAAGTAAATAGGGGATATCATAGAATGCTAGAATGTTAGAGTTGGAAGGGATCTCCAGGGTTATCGTATCCAACCCCCTGCTCAATGCAGGATTCACTAAACCATCTCTGTCCAGCCTCTGTTTGAGGACTTCCATTGAAGAAGAACTCACCACCTCTCGTAGCAGACTGTTCCACTCATGATCATCTACTCATTCCACTCATGGATGTAGTCAAGTGCTGTCACTTTCTACATTGTAGCCTTGACTTTAGGCATTGTCTAGGACTGCAATACGATGTGTAGGACTACGAGATCCTAAGGAAAGCTGATCAATATCAGATCAGTGAGGGTCCTACAATTCTACCAATCAGTAGGTACAAGGTCTCACAGTGGCTTGAAGTAAACAGTGTGTGGAGCCAAAACACCAAAGCTCTGTAGACCATACAATGACGGAAGATCAATGCCCATTGAAGTGAATGAGTTGCAGAGCTCAAAACCGGCCACCGTAGACTATTTACTTCTGACCACCATGGCACTAGAGGGTGGATGCTATGTCATTGTTAGCGACTGGTAGGGACTACCAAGTCTTTTTTTTTTCTAGTTATTCCAGCTGACAATTGTTTGAAAAATCCCAGCCAACCCCTTTAAGATCTGACGAACCCCATTAAAAATTCAAAATACAGAGATGGAAACCTACCAACTTGTGTAGAAGACCCGCTAGAGGCTCGTTCATGACAATTAATGCTTGTTTTCATGTTCCAGATTAACAGTCTAATTGGGGAGTTGTATAACAAGTTCTGGAACCGCTGGGAGTTTATAAACTATGGTCAGGAAGTCGCACAAAAACAAAAGCTTACAGGAGTTTATATCGATGAAATGCTCAAATTAAACACTGAAAAGGAAGAGTAAACAAGAAAACGGACTGTGAGGAGACATGAGCCCAGCCGGACAGAGGTCTACTGCTTCATCCCATAGACATGGAGAATTACTGCTAAATATTGCACAGGTCTACGGCACGGTTTTGCCACTTTATTGTGATTTTGTCACACTTTGTAATATATAAGTATTACAGGCTCTCCTTCATACTAATATATAATATTACCGGTCCTCCTCCTTACTAATATATAATATTACCGGTCCTCCTCCTTACTAATATATAATATTACAGGTCCTCCTCCTTACCAATATATAAGTATTACAGGTCCCCCTCCTTACTAATATATAAGTATTATAGATTCTCCTCCTTACTAATATATAAGTATTATAGATTCTCCTCCTTACTAATATATAAGTATTACAGATTCTCCTCCTTACTAATATATAATATTACAGGTCCTCCTCCTTACTAATATATAATATTACAGATTCTCCTCCTTACTAATATATAATATTACCGGTCCTCCTCCTTACTAATGTATAATATTACAGGTCCTCCTCCTTACCAATATATAAGTATTACAGGTCCTCCTCCTTACTAATATATAAGTATTATAGATTCTCCTCCTTACTAATATATAAGTATTATAGATTCTCCTCCTTACTAATATATAAGTATTACAGATTCTCCTCCTTACTAATATATAATATTACAGGTCCTCCTCCTTACTAATATATAATATTACAGATTCTCCTCCTTACTAATATATAATATTACAGGTCCTCTTCCTTACTAATATATAATATTACAGATTCTCCTCCTTACTAATATATAATATTACAGGTCCTCCTCCTTACTAATATATAAGTATTACAGATTCTCCTCCTTACTAATATATAAGTATTACAGGCTCTCCTTCATACTAATATATAATATTACCGGTCCTCCTCCTTACTAATATATAATATTACAGGTCCTCCTCCTTACCAATATATAAGTATTACAGGTCCTCCTCCTTACTAATATATAAGTATTATAGATTCTCCTCCTTACTAATATATAAGTATTACAGATTCTCCTCCTTACTAATATATAATATTACAGGTCCTCCTCTTTACTAATATATAATATTACAGGTCCTCCTCCTTACTAATATATAAGTATTATAGATTCTCCTCCTTACTAATATATAAGTATTATAGTTTCTCCTCCTTACTAATATATAAGTATTATAGATTCTCCTCCTTACCAATATATAATATTACAGATTCTCCTCCTTACTAATATCTAAGTATTACAGGTCCTCCTCCTTACTAATATATAATATTACAGGTCCTCCTCCTTACTAATATATAAGTATTACAGGTCCTCCTCCTTACTAATATATAAGTATTACAGATTCTCCTCCTTACTAATATATAAGTATTATAGATTCTCCTCCTTACTAATATATATTACAAGTCCTCCTCCTTACTAATATATAAGTATTATAGATTCTCCTCCTTACTAATATATAAGTATTATAGATTCTCCTCCTTACTAATATATAAGTATTATAGATTCTCCTCCTTGCTAATATATAAGTATTCAGGTTCTCCTCCTTACTAATATTTAAGTATTATAGATTCTCCTCTTTACTGATATATAAGTATTACAGGTCCTCCTCCTTACTAATATATAAGTATTACAGGTTCTCCTCCTTACTAATATATAAGTATTATAGATTCTCCTCCTTACTAATATATAAGTATTACAGGTTCTCCTCCTTACTAATATATAAGTATTATAGATTCTCCTCCTTACTAATATATAAGTATTATAGATTCTCCTCCTTACTAATAGATAAGTATTACAGGTCCTCCTCCTTACTAATATATAAGTATTACAGGTCCTCCTCCTTACTAATATATAAATATTACAGGTTCTCCTCCTTACTAATATATAAGTATTACAGGTTCTCCTCCTTACTAATATATAAGTATTACAGATTCTCCTCCTTACTAATATATAAGTATTATAGATTCTCCTCCTTACTAATATATAAGTATTCAGGTTCTCCTCCTTACTAATATATAAGTATTATAGATTCTCCTCTTTACTAATATATAAGTATTACAGGTCCTCCTCCTTACTAATATATAAGTATTACAGATTCTCCTCCTTACTAATATATAAGTATTACAGGTCCTCCTCCTTACTAATATACAAGTATTACAGATTCTCCTCCTTACTAATGTATAATATTACAGGTTCTCCTCCTTACTAATATATAAGTATTATAGATTCTCCTCCTTACTAATATATAAGTATTATAGATTCTCCTCCTTACTGATATATAAGTATTATAGATTCTCCTCCTTACGAATATATAATATTACAGGTCCTCCTCCTTACTAATATATAATATTACAGGTTCTCCTCCTTACTAATATATAATATTACAGGTCCTCCTCCTTACTAATATATAATATTACAGGTCCTCCTCCTTACTAATATATAATATTACAGGTCCTCCTCCTTACTAATATATAAGTATTATAGATTCTCCTCCTTACTAATATATAAGTATTATAGATTCTCCTCCTTACTAATATAGAATATTACAAGTCCTCCTCCTTACTAATATATAAGTATTATAGATTCTCCTCCTTACTAATATATAAGTATTATAGATTCTCCTCCTTACCAATATATAATATTACAGATTCTCCTCCTTACTAATATATAAGTATTACAGGTCCTCCTCCTTACTAATATATAATATTACAGGTCCTCCTCCTTACTAATATATAAGTATTACAGGTCCTCCGCCTTACTAATATATAAGTATTACAGATTCTCCTCCTTACTAATATATAAGTATTATAGATTCTCCTCCTTGCTAATATATAAGTATTATAGATTCTCCTCCTTACCAATATATAATATTACAGATTCTCCTCCTTACTAATATATAAGTATTACAGGTCCTCCTCCTTACTAATATATAATATTACAGGTCCTCCTCCTTACTAATATATAAGTATTACAGGTCCTCCTCCTTACTAATATATAAGTATTACAGATCCTCCTCCTTACTAATATATAAGTATTATAGATTCTCCTCCTTACTAATATAGAATATTACAAGTCCTCCTCCTTACTAATATATAAGTATTATAGATTCTCCTCCTTACTAATATATAAGTATTATAGATTCTCCTCCTTACCAATATATAATATTACAGATTCTCCTCCTTACTAATATATAAGTATTACAGGTCCTCCTCCTTACTAATATATAAGTATTACAGGTCCTCCTCCTTACTAATATATAAGTATTATAGATTCTCCTCCTTACTAATATATAAGTATTACAGGTTCTCCTCCTTACTAATATATAAGTATTATAGATTCTCCTCCTTACTAATATATAAGTATTACAGGTCCTCCTCCTTACTAATATATAAGTATTACAGGTCCTCCTCCTTACTAATATATAAGTATTACAGGTTCTCCTCCTTACTAATATATAAGTATTATAGATTATCCTCTTTACTAATATATAAGTATTACAGGTCCTCCTCCTTACTAATATATAAGTATTACAGGTTCTCCTCCTTACTAATATATAAGTATTATAGATTCTCCTCCTTACTAATATATAAGTATTACAGGCTCTCCTCCTTACTAATATATAATATTACAAGTCCTCCTCCTTACTAATATATAAGTATTACAGGTCCTCCTCCTTACTAATATATAAGTATTACAGGTTCTCCTCCTTACTAATATATAATATTACAAGTCCTCCTCCTTACTAATATATAAGTATTACAGGTTCTCCTCCTTACTAATATATAAGTATTATAGATTCTCCTCCTTACTAATATATAAGTATTATAGATTCTCCTCCTTACTAATATATAAGTATTACAGGTCCTCCTCCTTACTAATATATAAGTATTACAGGTCCTCCTCCTTACTAATATATAAGTATTACAGGTTCTCCTCCTTACTAATATATAAGTATTACAGATTCTCCTCCTTACTAATATATATTACAGGTCCTTCTCCTTACTAATATATAATATTACAGGTCCTCCTCCTTACTAATATATAAGTATTACAGGTCCTCCTCCTTACTAATATATAAGTATTATAGATTCTCCTCCTTACTAATATATAATATTACAAGTCCTCCTCCTTACTAATATATAAGTATTACAGGTCCTCCTCCTTACTAATATATAAGTATTACAGGTTCTCCTCCTTACTAATATATAAGTATTCAGGTTCTCCTCCTTACTAATATATAAATATTATAGATTCTCCTCCTTACTAATATATAAGTATTATAGATTCTCCTCCTTACTAATAAATAAGTATTCAGGTCCTCCTCCTTACTAATATATAATATTACAGGTCCTCCTCCTTACTAATATATAAGTATTGTAGATTCTCCTCCTTACTAATATATAAGTATTCAGGTCCTCCTCCTTACTAATATATAAGTATTACAGATTCTCCTCCTTACTAATATATAAGTATTACAGATTCTCCTCCTTACTAATATATAAGTATTACAGGTCCTCCTCCTTACTAATATATAAGTATTATAGATTCTCCTCCTTACTAATAAATAAGTATTACAGGTCCTCCTCCTTACTAATATATAAGTATTATTGATTCTCCTCCTTACTAATATATAAGTATTATAGATTCTCCTCCTTACTAATATATAAGTATTACAGATTCTCCTCCTTACTAATATATAAGTATTACAGGTCCTCCTCCTTACTAATATATAAGTATTATAGGTTCTCCTCCTTACTAATAAATAAGTATTCAGGTCCTCCTCCTTACTAATATATAAGTATTACAGATTCTCCTCCTTACTAATATATAAGTATTATAGATTCTCCTCCTTACTAATATATAAGTATTACAGATTCTCCTCCTTACTAATATATAAGTATTACAGGTCCTCCTCCTTACTAATATATAAGTATTATAGATTCTCCTCCTTACTAATAAATAAGTATTACAGGTCCTCCTCCTTACTAATATATAAGTATTACAGGTCCTCCTCCTTACTAATATATAAGTATTATAGGTTCTCCTCCTTACTAATAAATAAGTATTCAGGTCCTCCTCCTTACTAATATATAATATTACAGGTCCTCCTCCTTACTAATATATAAGTATTACAGGTCCTCCTCCTTACTAATATATAAGTATTACAGGTCCTCCTCCTTACTAATATATAAGTATTATAGATTCTCCTCCTTACTAATAAATAAGTATTACAGGTCCTCCTCCTTACTAATATATAAGTATTACAGATTCTCCTCCTTACTAATATATAAGTATTACAGATTCTCCTCCTTACTAATATATATTATAGATGCTCCTCCTTACTAATATATAAGTATTATAGATTCTCCTCCTTACTAATTTATAAGTATTACAGATTCTCCTCCTTACTAATATATATTATAGATTCTTCTCCTTACTAATATATAAGTATTATAGATTCTCCTCCTTACTAATATTTAAGTATTATAGATTTTCCTCCTTACTAATATATAATATTACAGGTCCTCCTCCTTACTAATATATAAGTATTATAGGTTCTCCTCCTTACTAATATATAAGTATTACAGATTCTCCTCCTTACTAATATATAAGTATTATAGATTCTCCTCCTTACTAATATTTAAGTATTATAGATTCTCCTCCTTACTAATATATAATATTACAGGTTCTCCTCCTTACTAATATATAAGTATTACAGGTCCTCCTCCTTACTAATATATAAGTATTACAGGTCCTCCTCCTTACTAATATATAAGCATTACAGGTTCTCCTCCTTACTAATATATAAGTATTACAGGTCCTCCTCCTTACTAATATGTAAGTATTACAGATCCTCCTCCTTACTAATATATAAGTATTACAGGTTCTCCTCCTTACTAATATATAAGTATTACAGATTCTCTTCCTTACTAATATATAAGTATTACAGGTCCTCCTCCTTACTAATATATAAGTATTACAGGTCCTCCTCCTTACAAATATATAAGTATTACAGGTCCTCCTCCTTACTAATATATAAGTATTACAGGTTCTCCTCCTTACTAATATATAAGTATTACAGGTCCTCCTCCTTACTAATATATAAGTATTACAGGTCCTCCTCCTTACTAATATATAAGTATTACAGGTTCTCCTCCTTACTAATATATAAGTATTACAGGTCCTCCTCCTTACTAATATATAAGTATTACAGGTCATCCTCCTTACTAATATATAAGTATTACATGTCCTCCTCCTTACTAATATATAAGTATTACAGGTTCTCCTCCTTACTAATATATATATGTATTACAGGTCCTCCTCCTTACTAATATATATGTATTACAGGTTCTCCTCCTTACTAATATATAAGTATTACAGGTCCTCCTCCTTACTAATATATAAGCATTACAGGTTCTCCTCCTTACTAATATATAAGTATTACATGTCCTCCTCCTTACTAATATATAAGTATTACAGGTTCTCCTCCTTACTAATATATAAGTATTACAGGTCCTCCTCCTTACTAATATATAAGTATTACAGGTCCTCCTCCTTACTAATATATAAATATTACAGGTCCTCCTCCTTACTAATATATAATTATTACAGGTTCTCCTCCTTACTAATATATAAGTTTTACAGGTCCTCCTCCTTACTAATATATAAGTATTACAGGTCCTCCTCCTTACTAATATATAAGCATTAAAGGTCCTCCTCCTTACTAATATATAATTATTACAGGTTCTCCTCCTTACTAATATATAAGTATTACAGGTCCTCCTCCTTACTAATATATAAGTATTACAGGTCCTCCTCCTTACTAATATATAAGTATTACAGATTCTCCTCCTTACTAATATAAAAGTATTACAGGTCCTCCTCCTTACTAATATATAAGCATTAAAGCTCCTCCTTACTAATATATAAGTATTACAGGTCCTCCTCCTTACTAATATATAAGTATTACAGGTCCTCCTCCTTACTAATATATAATTATTACAGGTCCTCCTCCTTACTAATATATAAGTATTACAGGTCCTCCTCCTTACTAATATATAAGTATTACAGGTTCTCCTCCTTACTAATATATAAGTATTACAGGTCCTCCTCCTTACTAATATATAAGTATTACAGGTCCTCCTCCTTACTAATATATAAGTATTACAGGTCCTCCTCCTTACTAATATATAATATTACAGGTCCTCCTCCTTACTAATATATAAGTATTACAGGTCCTCCTCCTTACTAATATATAAGTATTACAGGTTCTCCTCCTTACTAATATATAAGTATTACAGGTCCTCCTCCTTACTAATATATAATATTACAGGTCCTCCTTCTTACTAATATATAAGTATTACAGGTCCTCCTCCTTACTAATATATAATATTACAGGTCCTCCTCCTTACTAATATAAAAGTATTACAGGTCCTCCTCCTTACTAATATATAAGTATTACAGGTTCTCCTCCTTACTAATATATAATTATTACAGGTCCTCCTCCTTACTAATATATAAGTATTACAGGTCCTCCTCCTTACTAATATATAAGTATTACAGGTCATCCTCCTTACTAATATATAAGTATTACAGGTTCTCCTCCTTACTAATATATAAGTATTACAGGTCCTCCTCCTTACTAATATATAAGTATTACAGGTTCTCCTCCTTACTAATATATAAGTATTACAGGTCCTCCTCCTTACTAATATATAATATTACAGGTCCTCCTCCTTACTAATATATAAGTATTACAGGTCCTCCTCCTTACTAATATATAAGTATTACAGGTCCTCCTCCTTACTAATATATAAGTATTACAGGTTCTCCTCCTTACTAATATATAAGTATTACAGGTCCTCCTCCTTACTAATATATAAGTATTACAGGTTCTCCTCCTTACTAATATATAAGTATTACAGATTCTCCTCCTTACTAATATATAAGTATTACAGGTCCTCCTCCTTACTAATATATAATATTACAGGTCCTCCTCCTTACTAATATATACGTATTACAGGTCCTCCTCCTTACTAATATATAAGTATTACAGGTTCTCCTCCTTACTAATATATAAGTATTACAGGTCCTCCTCCTTACTAATATATAATATTACAGGTCCTCCTCCTTACTAATATAAAAGTATTACAGGTCCTCCTCCTTACTAATATATAATATTACAGGTCCTCCTCCTTACTAATATATAAGTATTACAGGTCCTCCTCCTTACTAATATATAAGTATTACAGGTCGTCCTCCTTGCTAATATATAAGTATTACAGGTCCTCCTCCTTACTAATATATAAGTATTACAGGTTCTCCTCCTTACTAATATATATTACAGGTCCTCCTCCTTACTAATATATAATATTACAGGTCCTCCTCCTTACTAATATATAATATTACAGATTCTCCTCCTTACTAATATATAATATTACAGGTCCTCCTCCTTACTAATATATAAGTATTACAGGTCCTCCTCCTTACTAATATATAAGTATTACAGGTCCTCCTCCTTACTAATATATAAGTATTACAGGTCCTCCTCCTTACTAATATATAAGTATTACAGGTCCTCCACCTTACTAATATATAAGTATTACAGGTCCTCCTCCTTACTAATATATAAGTATTACAGGTCCTCCTCCGTACTAATATATAAGTATTACAGGTCCTCCTCCTTACTAATATATAATTATTACAGGTTCTCCTCCTTACTAATATATAAGTATTACAGGTCCTCCTCCTTACTAATATATAAGTATTACAGGTTCTCCTCCTTACTAATATATAAGTATTAGAGGTCCTCCTCCTTACTAATATATAATATTACAGGTCCTCCTCCTTACTAATATATAAGTATTACAGGTCCTCCTCCTTACTAATATATAAGTATTACAGGTCCTCCTCCTTACTAATATATAAGTATTACAGGTCCTCCTCCTTACTAATATATAAGTATTACAGGTCCTCCTCCTTACTAATATGTAAGTATTACAGGTCCTCCTCCTTACTAATATATAATATTACAGGTCCTCCTCCTTACTAATATATAAGTATTACAGGTCCTCCTCCTTACTAATATATAATATTACAGGTCCTCCTCCTTACTAATATATAAGTATTACAGGTCCTCCTCCTTACTAATATATAAGTATTACAGGTCGTCCTCCTTACTAATATATAAGTATTACAGGTTCTCCTCCTTACTAATATATATTACAGGTCCTCCTCCTTACTAATATATAATATTACAGGTCCTCCTCCTTACTAATATATAATATTACAGATTCTCCTCCTTACTAATATATAATATTACAGGTCCTCCTCCTTACTAATATATAAGTATTACAGGTCCTCCTCCTTACTAATATATAAGTATTACAGGTCCTCCTCCTTACTAATATATAAGTATTACAGGTCCTCCTCCTTACTAATATATAATATTACAGGTCCTCCTCCTTACTAATATATAAGTATTACAGGTTCTCCTCCTTACTAATATATAAGTATTACAGGTCCTCCTCCTTACTAATATATAAGTATTATAGATTCTCCTCCTTACTAATATATAAGTATTACAGGTCCTCCTCCTTACTAATATATAATATTACAGGTCCTCCTCCTTACTAATATATAAGTATTACAGGTTCTCCTCCTTACTAATATATAAGTATTACAGGTCCTCTTCCTTACTAATATATAAGTATTACAGGTTCTCCTCCTTACTAATATATAAGTATTACAGGTCCTCCTCCTTACTAATATATAAGTATTACAGGTCCTCCTCCTTACTAATATATAATATTACAGGTTCTCCTCCTTACTAATATATAAGTATTACAGGTCCTCCTCCTTACTAATATATAATATTACAGGTCCTCCTCCTTACTAATATATAATATTACAGGTCCTCCTCCTTACTAATATATAAGTATTACAGGTTCTCCTCCTTACTAATATATAAGTATTACAGGTCCTCCTCCTTACTAATATATAAGTATTACAGGTCCTCCTCCTTACTAATATATAAGTATTACAGGTCCTCCTCCTTACTAATATATAAGTATTACAGGTCCTCCTCCTTACTAATATATAAGTATTACAGGTCCTCCTCCTTACTAATATATAAGTATTACAGGTCCTCCTCCTTACTAATATATAAGTATTACAGGTCCTCCTCCTTACTAATATATAAGTATTACAGGTCCTCCTCCTTACTAATATATAAGTATTACAGGTCCTCCTCCTTACTAATATATAAGTATTACAGGTCCTCCTCCTTACTAATATATAAGTATTACAGGTCCTCCTCCTTACTAATATGTAAGTATTACAGGTCCTCCTCCTTACTAATATATAATATTACAGGTCCTCCTCCTTACTAATATATAAGTATTACAGGTCCTCCTCCTTACTAATATATAAGTATTACAGGTCCTCCTCCTTACTAATATATAAGTATTACAGGTCCTCCTCCTTACTAATATATAAGTATTACAGGTCCTCCTCCTTACTAATATATAAGTATTACAGGTCCTCCTCCTTACTAATATATAAGTATTACAGGTCCTCCTCCTTACTAATATATAAGTATTACAGGTCCTCCTCCTTACTAATATATAAGTATTACAGGTCCTCCTCCTTACTAATATATAAGTATTACAGGTCCTCCTCCTTACTAATATATAAGTATTACAGGTCCTCCTCCTTACTAATATATAAGTATTACAGGTCCTCCTCCTTACTAATATATAAGTATTACAGGTTCTCCTCCTTACTAATATATAAGTATTACAGGTCCTCCTCCTTACTAATATGTAAGTATTACAGGTCCTCCTCCTTACTAATATATAATATTACAGGTTCTCCTCCTTACTAATATATAAGTATTACAGGTCCTCCTCCTTACTAATATATAATATTACAGGTCCTCCTCCTTACTAATATATAATATTACAGGTCCTCCTCCTTACTAATATATAAGTATTACAGGTTCTCCTCCTTACTAATATATAATATTACAGGTCCTCCTCCTTACTAATATATAAGTATTACAGGTCCTCCTCCTTACTAATATATAATATTACAGGTCCTCCTCCTTACTAATATATAATATTACAGGTCCTCCTCCTTACTAATATATAAGTATTACAGGTCCTCCTCCTTACTAATATATAAGTATTACAGGTCCTCCTCCTTACTAATATATAAGTATTACAGGTCCTCCTCCTTACTAATATATAAGTATTACAGGTCCTCCTCCTTACTAATATATAATATTACAGGTTCTCCTCCTTACTAATATATAATATTACAGGTCCTCCTCCTTACTAATATATAAGTATTACAGGTTCTCCTCCTTACTAATATATAACATTACAGGTCCTCCTCCTTACTAATATATAAGTATTACAGGTCCTCCTCCTTACTAATATATAATATTACAGGTCCTCCTCCTTACTAATATATAAGTATTACAGGTCCTCCTCCTTACTAATATATAAGTATTACAGGTCCTCCTCCTTACTAATATATAAGTATTACAGGTCCTCCTCCTTACTAATATATAAGTATTACAGGTCCTCCTCCTTACTAATATATAAGTATTACAGGTCCTCCTCCTTACTAATATATAAGTATTACAGGTCCTCCTCCTTACTAATATATAATATTACAGGTTCTCCTCCTTACTAATATATAAGTATTACAGGTCCTCCTCCTTACTAATATATAAGTATTACAGGTCCTCCTCCTTACTAATATATAAGTATTACAGGTCCTCCTCCTTACTAATATAATGTGTTCTGTGCAGTGACGGATCACCCTGGGTTCGGTGACTGCCAGGAGAACGTTCCCCCCTGACTGCATTGTGCCCCCTGTACAGGTTGGTGGAGGAGGATAATGCTATGGGCTGCTATCAGGGCTTGCCCACCGCCCCTTAGTTCCAGTGATGGAAATCTTTCTGCCTCAGCACAAAACACTTTGGCCAAGTTTAGTTTACCGCTTGTTGGGAACAGTTTGGGGAGGCACAAGGTCCATGCAGACATGGTTGGAGGAGTTTAGAGGAAGAACATAAGCGACCTCACAGAGCCCGGACCTCATCCCCATCCAACACCTCTGGGATGAACTAGAGCGGAGACTGTGAGCCCGGCCTCTCCCCAACACCGGGGTCTGACCTCACAAATACTCTTGGATGAAGGGACAAAAATTTACACAAACAAGTCCAAAATCTTGTAGAACGTCTTCCCATAAGAGTGAGAGCTGTTATATGTGCAGATGGGCCGACTCCATATCAATTGCTATGGATGTAGAATGAGAGGTCAGAAAAGCTCCTAGAGTTACTGTAATGTGGAGGGGGCACATACTTTTGTCCATGTATGTGTATGTTGCCTATAGAATTATATAGAGAATATTACTGGTGGTTTGCCCTCTGGTAACTCCACGCATCCTGTGAATGACAGGGTCACAGCGCTGATTCAGTACAGGGGTGTCTCTCTAGCCCACTGCTCCTGACAGAGGCCTAGCGAGACAGAAAGCTACGGAGCTGCGCCTGCCCCACGTGCGGCAGCATCCTAAGAAAGGACACGAAGAGAAGTGTATTGTAGAGGGTGAGAAACGAGATCACAGCACAAGGAGAAAACACCGGGAGGAGTTCTGCCCCGATATCGGCAGCCTCCTTCTGAGGCGCGTAGCCGGTGGCCGGAACACCGAGGGAGTAATAGGCTCTACGCATTACTTCAGAGACCGGCAGGACAGTCAATTCCAAGTTGGCTGCCCGACCTTAATACCTAAGAAGACACAGTGGCAAATTGTGGGGGTCGGGGCGTCTCTAGGGTCCCTATAAACAAGCCTCAGGCCATCAGTCATACGGGTTTGTCCTATCCACACCATCTGGGGGACAGAGAGGAAGAAATAACATCTAGAACATCTACAACAGTTGTGAGGACCTTACCAGGAAGCTCAGCAGGGAGGTACTACAACACACAGGCGCTAGTAGGAAGGCTACTGATCTCCACCTGGATAAGGGAACTCTGGATTTGCCTTCGGACCGGCCGGACTCTGCCTACCCTGTGGTCCGTACCCTGGACTGTGGATGCTGAAGCCTCCAGTAAAGGTAAAGAGACTGCAACCTTGTGTCCTCGTTATTTCCTGCACCTTACATCATCCACCATCCACCATCTACACTTGTGGGAAGCCCTGGGGATACACTTCACCTGTGGGAAGGTATACCATCTAGCTGCCATCACATCACCCCAGCGGACCCCTAAGCAGCGTCAGTCACCCTGACCGAATACCACAGGTGGCGTCACAAACACTTCCCCTTTTAATACGGACGTCCCTAGGGCCACGGACCGGGTCAGCCACCGTGACATCCCCATCGAGAACCGTAGGGCCCGGTACCGAGTTCCCCTAGCCCTGGGGGGCGATCCACTTCAACATGACTCCATCGAGTGGAATGGTTCCAGGTGCAGTTTCCTACATATTCTAGTGGCCACATTCGCTTGTATGCAGAGACATAGCACTGAGCCAACACTGTGGCCCCTTCATTCTCGTGACTGGTGATTCCAGAGGTGCCCAGGATGCTGGCAATATTACTGGAAAGGGTCAGGACAGGGGACATTATTACTGGAAGGGGCCAGGAAGAGGGACATTATCACTGGAAGTGGCTCAGGATAGGGAAAATTATTACTGGAAGGGACCACGATGGGAGCCATTATCACTGGAAGGGGCCCAGGATAGGGAACATTATTACCAGAAAAAACCATGATGGGGGCCATTATCACTGGAAGGGGCCCAGGATAGGGAACATTATTACTGGAAGGGGCCAGGATAGGGCCATTATCACTGGAAGGGGCCCAGGATAGGGAACATTATTAATGGAAGATGCCAGGATAGGGGCCACTATCACTGGAAGGGGCCCAGGATAGGCAAAATTATTACTGGATGGGGTTAGGATGGAGGCCATTATCACTGGAAGGGGCACAGGATAGAGAAAATTATTACTGTAAAGGGCCAGGATGGGGCCATTATCACTGGAAGGGGCCCAGGATAGGGAACATTATTACTGGAAGGGGCCCGAAAGAGGGACATTATCACTGGAAGGGGCCCAGGATAGGGAACATTATTACTGGAAGGGGCCAGAAAGAGGGTCATTATTACTGGATGGGCCCAGGATAGAGAACATTATTACTGGAAAGGGCCAGGATGGGGCCATTATCACTGGAAGGGGACCAAGATAGGGAACAGTATTACTGAAAGTGGCCAGGATGGGGACCTTATCACTGGAAGGGGCCCATGATAGGGAACATTATTACTGGAAGGTACCAGGATGGGGGTCATTATCACTGGAAGGGGCCCAGGATAGGGAAAATTATTACTGGAAGGGGCCAGGATGGGGGCCATTATTACTGGAAGGGGACACGATAGAGACCATTATTACTGGAAGGGGCCAGGATGGGGGCCATTATTACTGGAAGGGGCCAGGATGGGGAACATTATTACTGGAAGGGGCCAGAATGGGGGCCATTATTACTGGAAGGGGCAAGGATAGAGAACATTATTACTGGAAGGGGCCAGGATGGGGCCATTATCACTGGAAGGGGCCCAGGATAGGGGAAATTATTGCGGAAACAACCAGGACAGGGGACATTACTACATGGGGGCAAACACGCATGTCTGTATAGGATTTATTAAGCTACAAGGGTCCATACATCTGACCAACATGTAGGAGGGGCTGAGTCCCAAATTTAGTTGCGGGGCTCATCGGACTCTAGTTGCACCACTGTCTGTAACGAACACAGTCATACCCCCTGCTAGGGCTTGGAGTGGCAGTGTGGCCTGCACTGGTGCAGCAGCATTTTTATTTTTAGCTTGCTTACATGAATCGCTTCCACCTGATCAGTGGCAGTGTATGTTCTGCAGCACTGTCATCTCTTGGCTTAATTGCATGATCAGCACTGAGCTCTTGACAATGCTTTACTTTTTTTAAAGGGATGCTGTCAGCAAGTTTTTACATATGGAAGTGGTGGTAAAACTATATAGTTGTTTCCCCAATAAAAATGATCCCTTTTTTAGTAGAAATCCAATGTGTCAGTCATGATTAGTCTGGCGTAGAGACCATCTGCAAATCATGGTGGAAGTGCATTGGGGTCGTTTCAACGCACTGGAAAGCAGATCAACTACAGTGACACGCCCCCAGTGACCTTCCACCATGATTTCCATGTGGTTTCTTTGTTAGATTTCACTTGACTGGCACATAGGATTTTATAAAGAATGGTCAGTGGTTGATACCTTTTAATGGCTAACTGAAAAGATGGTAACAAATTGCAAGCTTTCGAGACTACTCAGGTCTCTTCATCAGGCAAAGACTAATAGAAATTCTGAAGAATCACATATTTATGCACAACATAGCACAGAGATAATGCCATAGATAAGACAGGTGATGTGAAGCAGAATTACCATTATGTGAGAGTGATGAACAGTTGTGGCCATGAATATTGGAACAGAAAGGCTATGTGCACACGTCCGAAATAGCCGCGGAAATTTCCCGGCAATTCCGCAACTGTGCCGCGGGTAAAACGCATGCAGAATTGGCATGCGTTTTCCCGCTAAACAAGAGCATTTTACAAGCGTAATTAGCTTGCAGAATGCTAGCGTTTTCCAAGCGATCTGTAGCATCACTTGAAACTGATTGACAGGTTGGTCACACTTGTGAAACATAGTGTTTGAAAAGTGTGACCAACTTTTTACTATTGATGCTGCCTATGCAGCATCAATAGCAAAAGATAGAATGTTAAAAATAGCGAGACCGCTACGTCATCACAGGTCATTGCCGCAAAGCATTATTGGGAACGGGAGCATCGCGAGGAGCGGGAATTATTTTAATTCTTTTTTTTTTTTAACAATTACATGGTTCCCAGGGCCTGGAGGAGAGTCTCCTTTCCTCCACCCTGGGTACCAACCGCATGTGATCCGCTTACTTCCCGCATGGTGGGCACAGCCTCATGCAGAAAGTAAGCAGATCAATGCATTCCTAGGTGTGTGGAATCCCCGCGAAAAAGAATGAACATGCTGCGTTTTTTTCCTTGATGCGATTCCGCCGCAGAAAAAAAAGCAGCATGTGCACAAAAAATGCAGAATGCATTCGAATAATAGGATGCTTAATGTATGCGTTTTTTCCGCGGTCTTATAGCTCAAAAACACACAAAAAAAAACGCGAAAATTCCTGAACGTATGCACATACCCTTAAGGAATTTGCTCCTTAGACCATGTGGGGGCATCACAACACAGAACCAGACCCCGATCAGAGGACAATAAAACATTCACACTCCTTAGCTATGAACTGTTCCAAGATTTATCGACACAACTGTTTAGCACTCTCACATAATGGTCGTTCTGCTTCACGTCACCTGTCTTATCTATGACATTATTTCTGTGCTATGTTGTGTTGTGCATAAATATGTGATTCTTCGGAATTTCTTTTAGTCTTTGCCTGATGAAGAGACCTGTGTAGTCTCGAAAGCTTGCAATTTGTTACCCTCTTTTCAGTTAGCCATTAAAAGGTATCAACCACTGAGGACTCTCAATTCTAAATATTTTTCTATCTACTGGCTAACACGGTACCAAGAGATATATCTTTCCTATATAAAGAATGGTATCATCGTTATTGTGGAAGAAGGGGCTAAGTAAAAATGTGGGTCCCTATAATATCTGCCGGCCTATGCCAGAGGGGGTCACTGTAATAAAGAATGCTTGGGTACACTGTGCATGGGGGAGCGGAGGTGTCTGGTGCAGAGATTGCTCCGGTCCCTATAATAATCTGGTCACGCAACTCAACAGAAGGTTCTCCACAAGTGTGGACAGGAGATAAGCGGCAGCATGGAGGAGGACGGGGGGAGAGCATCTCCTGTGTTGCTTTGTTTGGCATCCCTTAGCTGTGTGATGAAGAAGTGGGACGCGCTGCGGCTTCCTCTTCCCCTATTCCCATGGTGTAAAATACTGTGGGCCATTTGCAATACACGACTTCCTCTTTCTTTGCGTCTTGGCTGATAAAGGAAATTTGTCCCAAGTCTCCTCGGCAGACGAGACCCTACCTTTCACATCACTGTCTGAGTCTCGGATGACTCATCTGCGAATAAGGGGATGATAATCCCGTGTGTATAAGTGTTTAATCCGGAGCCAAGAAATCAGACGTGACTCAGAAATGTACCATTCCGGAGATGTCAAAGCTCCTGGATAAGATGCATAAAATGTTTTGCCTATTTCTGCAACTTTTCTATGTATGAAGCACATTACATGCAATATTTGGAATTATCTTACCCCTTAGTAACCAAAGCTGCGCCCCACAGGAGGCAAAATGCCAGGGCTGGCCTTGTGACACGCCGTCATGGCCAACCCACACAATCATTTACGGAGTTTGGTGATGACTAAGGATCATGTGAGGTTAGGATTGCCATTGCAGAGCATATCAACGGGATATCACTGCTTCCCACCGCACCAAAAGTAGAAGTATTTAGATACAAGTACAAAAGCAGAACCCAAGAACGTAATGATGGCCGACACGTGGTTTATGAGCTGCATGAAGTATGGATACGAAACAATTCATTCAAAGGATCACTGTCATTTTAACAATCTTGGCAAAAATCAAAAGAACCATTGAATAACATACTCATACATTTTAGTAGTCGTTCTGTCTGAACAATAGGCATCTTGACATCGACCAACAAGCAACAGCCCAAACGGAACATGGTGGCACGGCATGGTTCAAAGTAGAGCGAGGAGTCAGACGAGGCCGCGTCCTGTCACCATTCCTGTTCCATTTATATGAAGAAGCTATTTTCAGAAAGGATGGATTTGCTGAAAAGGAAGAAGGAACCAAAATTGCTGGAGGAATTATCAACAATCTTAAATACGCAGAAGATGCAACATTGATAGCAACAAGCGTAGATGGAATGAAGGACTTATTACGGTGTGTCAAGATGGACGTGGGACTCCTACTCAATACAAGGAAGATAAAGATGTTGACGACTGCCAGGTACGACCGGGACACATTTAGGTTGGACAACGACAATCTGAAAGTTGCAAAGTACTTCAACCTACTCGAATCAATGATCACTCAAAATGCAACATCGACACTGGAAGTCAATAGGAGAATAGCTATGGGCAAATCGACAATGAAGTCACCGGACAAGGTCTTCAGACATTTCACTGGCGATGAACACACAGCTAGTATATGGTTTGGTCTTTTCCGTAATAATATCTGGATGTGAAACCTGGACGATAAAGAAACAAGACGGAAAAAAAATCGACGCCTTTGAAATGTGGTGCTGGAAAAAGGATGTTATTAAGACCATGGACAGCAAGAAGAACAAACAGGTCAATTTTGGAACAAATCAAGCCAGACATGTCACTTGAAGCAAGGATCACCAAGCTACGAGTTTGGACACATCATACGAAGACGACAACCACTGGAGAAGGACATCATGGTCAGAAAAATGGAAGGAACAAGGCGAAGAGGAAGGGCAGCAACTTGATGGCTTGATATAATCAAGATAATGGTGGAGAAGACCCTGGTGGATCTATCTAGGCTTGCAGAAGATTGATCTTCCCACAGATCGTTCATCCATCAAGTCACCATGGTTTGATATCAAGCTGAAGACCATTAGATGATAAGTAAATGAATCAGAGCTTTGCTGCACAATTGCAGGGTATGTTCTTCTCTGAAATGCTGCGGTGTTTCAGAGAAGACAGTTTGAAAAGCCGGTTGAGGACCATAGCTATAGACCTGACTTGTCCACTGTGATCTCCGGCTGGCTTTTCTCTACACTGACCCACTTGATTGACTGTGTACAAACATTGGAGACTCCTGTAAATCATCTGGAGCAGGCGACAGGGATGATGATCTGGGACATCACTGGACTGGTCAAGTCTCTCCCTATTTTTAAAAACCGGCTTTTCTAGCTATGTTTAATCACACGAGGCCGCAATCGCACAACCAGACTCTGATTTATACTGCCCATTATTTATACTGCCCACTATTATTAGTGGCAGGTTCCCTATAATGAAGCATATTACAAAAATTCATATCTTTGCTGCATATAAAAAAAATGTTACTGCACCTTCTCACCACACATACTTGGTGCATTTTCTGATGTTATCAAAACTCTTAAAGGGCTGCAATTCACACGACGACCACTGGGTGGCCACATACGGACACATAGAGCATAATCATCTCCAGACAGAGTAGCCAGAATATTAATGATGAAAAAAAACCCAAGAATAAATATTAAAAAATACACATCTTTACAAGCCAAAGAGAAATTCTAGAATGATAAGTTTTCATGCTTTGGTTACTGACATGAACTAGTGTCGAAAACACAATAAGTGTGACTCCTACCAGTCAGATGATAAGGGTTAATTAGAGGGCAGCATAAAGCAAGCAGTGATTGTAACACAACATGACCGCTCGGCCACACACAGCTCATTCAGTGCGAGCAGAAAACCCACAAATGAGCTTCTATTTTAAAACTTTCTCTCCTGAAAATGTTCAGGAATTGGAAGGAACGCACAGGGACAAATGAAATGAAAGGGCTGATTGTGTAACCCCTGAGCTGCCAGTGGGGACCAAAGATAGAATCTGCAACTAAAACGTACAATTTATGGAAATTGCTGGAATTTATAGAATCTTGTCCCATAGCAACAACACGGAAAGAATGTTAGAAAGTTTCCAGAAAAGTGTCTACGACTACAGCGCGAAACGGCTTCATATAAAAATGTGGAAAACATTGGCAGCATGAGGATGAGATTTATCCAATCCAGATGACCGGTGCTGTAATCAGGCACGGACTGGCCCACGGGAGGACAGGAGAATCCTCCGGTAGGCCGCCCCTGTGAAGGAATGCTAATAAGCAGTGCTATTACACTTGGTTCACAATTTGCAGAAAATTAAGCTACCCAAATTGATATTACATGGAAGAAAAAGTATATCGGTGCACTAGGGTCAGGTTATTTTTTCATGTTACTGGTGGGTCCAGAACTGGCTGTAATCTACTGCTGATTTTACCTCTACAATTATTTATCCAGCCATTAATTCCATCGCAAGGATTCCAGTGACATCAGAGCAAGAAAAAAAATCAATAAACAGGTTCAATAAAGCAGATATTAAACAGATAAAATGCAGCTTTACCGTCACAATTATTATTCACAGCTTGCCCCAGGAAGAAGCCAACAGGCGAAACCCCGGATTGGGTAGAAGCTGGTGTGTCGCTGTGTGTGTTGGGATTTTTTTTATTACACTCACAATAATGAAGGTATAACAAACACACGTCACATCAGCTTCTACCCAATCCTGGGTTTCGCTTGTTGGCTTCTTCATGGGATAAGAAAAATAATAATAATTGTAAGCTAATTGTGTAGCAGTTAAGGGAAACTTGGCAGCATTGTTGGGGTTGATCGATAGAAGAACTACTGGTCTCGGCAACATTATTGGATGAAATACGCCAACACTGGTAGTGCTTGAAAAAGACCAACATATGGTCGAAACGTCGCTTTGATGCTTTATGGCTGAATAAAGATTTCTTTGGATTACTACACCCGGTGGTGCGCTGTTCCTTTGTGAGAATCTGAAGTTTTACCCAGGAGGGTTCCCTGGATATGGAACGAGCGCCCAAATGAGTGAGTGCTGTCAGCCATCCTTATACCTTGAACACTGGTAGTGTGACACAGAGGGAGCACTCAAGATGATGTGAGTTCTGCTCGAAAAATCGATACAGCAGTAAAATTGTATTTTATCTGTTTTTATTGATTTTAATGTGTGAATTTTGCCCCAGCAGTCAAATTGGCATTAAAAATGTTGCTGCTTTTTTGCTGTATTTTTAGATGTGTTTTTTGGAGCTCACCATATGTGTGATTTGTGCACAGTACGTGTTTAATAACGCAGAGAAAAACGAAGCAAAAATGCTGAAATGCAGGAAAAAAAACAACCGTGCGCATGAGATTTCTAAAATATCATAGCCTTTATTTGTGCTGTAAAAATCAGCTTTTCATTTGCAATAAAAATGCAGCACAAAAAAAACACTGAAAAAACTTTGCGTGTGAACATATCCTGACTGTTAGTGAAACACGGAAATGACTAGGATCGACTTGTATTGGGGATATTTATTTGTGACACAGGTAAAAAATGGACGTCTCTTTAATTTTTTGCAGCTACTTGGGCCATAAAAAAACAACAACATGTGAACATCATCATGGACTATAATAGGTATCTGTATTACATAATATGTGAAAAAACGGATGTTGGCGGCTTTGGATTCAATGGACAAGACCTCTCTGTAAGTAATGGACATGGATAATAGATAGATAGATGATAGAAAGAATAGATAGATATATAGATAATAGATAGATAGATAGATGATAGAAAGAATAGATAGATAGATAGATAATAGATAGATAGATAGATAGATAAATGATAGATAGATAGATAGATAGATAGATAGATAATAGATAGATAGATAGATCGATAGATAGAAAATAGATAGATAGATAATAAATAGAGAGATAATAGATAGATATATAGATAAAAATTAGAGAGATAATAGATAGATAATAAATTGATAGATAATAGATAGATAGATAGATAGATAGATAGATAGATAGATAGATAGATAGATAGATAGGTAATAGCTAGATAATAGATAACAGAAGACAAAATGGAACAGCACCGTATAGATGAATTCAGGGTGCAGGGCCCTCCAAACAAATATCCATTTGTATAAATAATAAAAAAGGAGGCAGCACTCCAATAAATTATGAAAATAAGTGGACTTAATTAGCTCATATGGTGTGGCATAACACTGTAGATACAGTGGGTACGGAAAGTATTCAGACCCCTTTAAATTTTTCACTCTTTTTTTCATTGCAGCCATTTCGTAAATTCAAAAAGTTAATTTTTCTCTCATTAATGCACACTCTGCACCCCAACTTGACTGAACAAAACAGAAATGTAGAAATTTCTGCAAATTTAATGAAGAAAAACTGAAATATCACATGGTCATAAGAATTCAGACCCTTTGCTCAGACACTCATATTTAAGTCACATACTGTCCATTTCCTTATGATCTTCCTTGAGATGGTTCTACTCCTTCATTGGAGGCCAGCTGTGTAATTAAACTGATAGGACTTGATTTGGAAAGGCGCACACCTGTCTATATAAGACCTCACAGCTCACAGTGCATGTCAGACCAAATGAGAATCATGAGGTCAAAGGAACTGGCCAAGGAGCTCAGAGACAGAATTGTGGCAAGGCACAGATCTGGCCAAGGTTACAAAAACATTTCTGCAGTACTCAAGGTTCTTAAGAGCACAGTGGCCTCCATAATCCTTAAATGGAAGAAGTTTGGGACCACCAGGAGTCTTCCTAGACCTGGCCATCAAGCCAAACTGAGCAATCGTGGGAGAAGAGCCTTGGTGAGAGAGGTAAAGAAGAACCCCAAGATCACTGTCGCTGAGCTCCAGAGATGCAGTAGGGAGATGGGAGAAAGTTCCACAAAGTCAACTATAACTGCAGCCCTCCACCAGTCAGGTCTTTATGGCAGAGACGCCCGACGGAAGCCTCTCCTCAGTGCAAGATATATGAAAGCCGCATAGAGTTTGCTAAAAAACACATGAAGGACTCCCAGACTATGAGAAATAAGATTCTCTGGTCTGATGAGACGAAGATAGACCTTTTTGGTGATAATTCTAAGCGATATGTGTGGAGAAAACCAGGCACTGCTCATCACCTGCCCAATACAATCCCAACAATGAAACATGGTGGTGTCAGCATCATGCTATGGGGGTGTTTTTCAGCTGCAGGGACAGGACGACTGGTTGTCATTGAAGAAAACATGAATGTGACCAAGTACAGAGATATCCTGGATGAAAACCTCTTCTAGAGTGCTCTGGACCTCAGACTTGGCCAAAGGTTCCAACAAGACAATGACCCTAAGCACACAGCTAAAATAACAAAGGAGTGGCTTCAGAACAATTCTGTGACCATTCTTGACCGGCCCAGCCAGAGCCCTGACCTAAACCCAATTGACCATCTCTGGAGAGACCTGAAAATGGCTGTCCACCAACGTTCACCATCCAACCTGACGGAACTGGAGAGGATCTGCAAGGAAGAATGGCAGAGGATCCCCAAATCCAGGGGTGAAAAACTTGTGGCATCATTCCCAAGAAGACTCATGGCTGTACTAGCTCAAAAGGTGCTTCTACTCAATACTGAGCAAAGGGGCTGAAGACTTATGACCATGTGATATTTCAGTTTTTCTTTTTTAATAAATTTGCAAAAATTACTACATTTCTGTTTTTTTTTCAGTCAAGATGGGGTGCAGAGTGGACATTAATGAGAAAAAAAGGAACTTTTTTGAATTTACCAAATGGCTGCAATGAAACAAAGAATGAAAAATATAAAGGGGTATGAATACTTTACGTACCAACTGTAGATAGATAACAGATGATAGATAATGGATAGATAATATATAGATAATAGATAAAATATTAAACAATAACATTATCTATGGATGTAAGTTTGGAATATGATAGAGAATATATACACAGTGGACGCCATGGTGCCAGTGTGAGTGGAAACGATCAGTGATAACCAGAATAAACATGTTATAGTAGTTTTCGGGTAATAAACGGACGCATTATCTATAGAGATATCACTGGGCTCTTGCAGTCACATCATTTCATATCATTGACATAAGAAGTGACAGGACCTGGCAGCGAGCGGCCGACGGGAACTGAAGTGGAACCAGACAGTTACAGGGATCAGTAAATGTATCATTTACATCTTGTTTAGGTGATAAGAGAAGTTTGACTTTATTTTTGTTACCTATTTACATAGTGTTAAATCGACTCTTCTATTCCTGTGTAACTAGCTGGGGGACAGGTCCCACACGGACAGCCGACAATCAAAAGTGAGAGTGCCAGGGCCCTTTAAGGCATATACTATAGAGCCACAGGGGAAAGCAGCGCTATCTAAATAAATATTGGGACTTGATATTTTCATCTGGCAAAAACATAAATACAGCAAAGCGAGAATATAGCAGACAGTGTAAGGAGTTTATTCTACAGGAGGAAAACATACCTCTCCAAACCACTTCCAAATTTGTAATGAGTATTTAAATATTGATACATGTTGGGTGGCAAATGCGTCTTTTATATATTTGGACCGCGCTTTTTTCTTCATATAATCTTTTCATAGAAACCTATTTCAGAGCTGAGTTTATAAAAAGCTAAATGCAAGGAAGCGAGTCCTGTATATATAGGTATCCCCAGATGCACCGCACCGCAGGAGCGGCCGACAGCAAATAAATACATGAGCGCCATGTTTACAGGAGCGATCATACTCATGTATACACAGGATTTACAGCATACACTACATAGTATACAATTATATCTATATACCGTATATATATTATTATACATGCACACCTCTGCTGTGGCTGCTAGGCTAAGCACAGAAAGCTATGAGATACACATGGGATAGATAACAGATAGATGATAAATACAATAGATAACAGATAGACCAATGTGGGACAGATAGATGGATGCGTTTCTCCCTGTAGTATAGGTATGATGTAAGGTCTGTGTGTGTCTCCCTGTGGTATAGGCTGGATGTAAGGTCTGTGTGTTTCTCCCTGTGGTATAGGCTGGATGTGTTTCTCGACCTGTAGTATAGGCTGGATGTGAGATCTGTGTGTTTCTCCCTGTGGTATAGGCTGGATGTGAGATCTGTGTGTTTCTCCCTGTGGTATAGGCTGGATGTAAGGTCTGTGTGTTTCTCCCTGTGGTATAGGCTGGATGTGTTTCTTCCTGTAGTATAGGCTGGATGTAAGGTCTGTGTGTTTCTCCCTGTGATATAGGCTGGATGTGTTTCTCGACCTGTAGTATAGGCTGGATGTGAGATCTGTGTGTTTCTCCCTGTGGTATAGGCTGGATGTAAGGTCTGTGTGTTTCTCCCTGTGATATAGGCTGGATGTGTTTCTCGACCTGTAGTATAGGCTGGATGTGAGATCTGTGTGTTTCTCCCTGTGGTATAGGCTGGATGTAAGGTCTGTGTGTTTCTCCCTGTGGTATAGGCTGGATGTGTTTCTCGACCTGTAGTATAGGCTGGATGTAAGGTCTGTGTGTTTCTCCCTGTGATATAGGCTGGATGTGAGATCTGTGTGTTTATCCCTGTGGTATAGGCTGGATGTAAGGTCTGTGTGTTTCTCCCTGTGGTATAGGCTGGATGTGTTTCTTCCTGTAGTATAGGCTGGATGTAAGGTCTGTGTGTTTCTCCCTGTGGTATAGGCTGGATGTGTTTCTCCCTGTAGTATAGGCTGGATGTAAGGTCTGTGTGTTTCTCCCTGTGGTATAGGCTGGATGTGTTTCTTCCTGTAGTATAGGCTGGATGTAAGGTCTGTGTGTTTCTCCCTGTGATATAGGCTGGATGTAAGGTCTGTGTGTTTCTCCCTGTGGTATAGGCTGGATGTGTTTCTCCCTGTAGTATAGGCTGGATGTAAGGTATGTGTGTTTCTCCCTGTAGTATAGGCTGGATGTGTTTCTCCCTGTAGTATAGGCTGGATGTAAGGTCTGTGTGTTTCTCCCTGTGGTATAGGCTGGATGTGTTTCTCGACCTGTAGTATAGGCTGGATGTAAGGTCTGTGTGTTTCTCCCTGTGATATAGGCTGGATGTGAGATCTGTGTGTTTATCCCTGTGGTATAGGCTGGATGTGTTTCTCCCTGTAGTATAGGCTGGATGTAAGGTCTGTGTGTTTCTCCCTGTGGTATAGGCTGGATGTGTTTCTTCCTGTAGTATAGGCTGGATGTAAGGTCTGTGTGTTTCTCCCTGTGGTATAGGCTGGATGTGTTTCTCGACCTGTAGTATAGGCTGGATGTAAGGTCTGTGTGTTTCTCCCTGTGATATAGGCTGGATGTGAGATCTGCGTGTTTCTCCCTGTGGTGTATGCTGGATGTGTTTCTCCCTGTAGTATAGGCTGGATGTAAGGTCTGTGTGTTTCTCCCTGTAGTATAGGCTGGATGTGTTTCTTCCTGTAGTATAGGTAGGATGTAAGGTCTGTGTGTTTCTCCCTGTGGTATAGGCTAGATGTGTTTCTCTCTGTGGTATAGGCTGGATGTAAGGTCTGAGTGATTCTCCCTGTGGTATAGGCTGGATGTAAAGTCTGAATGATTCTCCCTGTGGTATAGGCTGGATATGTTTCTCCCTGTAGTATAGGCTGGATGTAAGGTCTGTGTGTTTCTCCCTGTGGTATAGGCTGGATGTGTCTCTCCCTGTAGTATAGGCTGGATGTGTTTCTCTCCCTGTAGTATAGGCTGGATGTAAGGTCTGTGTGTTTCTCCCTGTGGTATAGGCTGGATGTAAGGTCTGTGTGTTTCTCCCTGTGGTATAGGCTAGATGTGTTTCTCTCTGTAGTATAGGCTGGATGTAAGGTCTGAGTGATTCTCCCTGTGGTATAGGCTGGATATGTTTCTCCCTGTAGTATAGGCTGGATGTAAGGTCTGTGTGTTTCTCCCTGCGGTATAGGCTGGATGTGTTTCTCCCTGTAGTATAGGCTGGATGTAAGGTCTGTGTGTTTCTCCCTGTGGTATAGGCTGGATGTGTTTCTCCCTGTAGTATAGGCTGGATGTAAGGTCTGTGTGTTTCTCCCTGTGGTATAGGCTGGATGTAAGGTCTGTGTGTTTCTCCCTGTGGTATAGGCTGGATGTGTTTCTCTCTGTAGTATAGGCTGGATGTAAGGTCTGAGTGATTCTCCCTGTGGTATAGGCTGGATGTAAGGTCTGAGTGATTCTCCCTGTGGTATAGGCTGGATATATTTCTCCCTGTAGTATAGGCTGGATGTAAGGTCTGTGTGTTTCTCCCCGTGGTATAGGCTGGATGTGACGTCTGTTTGTATCCTGATTGTTGTTGTCTTCATTAGCTGATATATCAGCACAGCTTCTATCCTATACTTACTTTCTTTCCGTGTACTTTCTTCCATATCTATATCCAGATTTCTCTGCCCTCCCTGAGAAGGTAGAAACTTTCCCTCCTCTTTTATTCTATGGAGATCTGTCTACAACTCTCTCTATCAGTAAAACAGAGAAAAAAAGCAGGGAGAGCCAGCAGGAGCAGGAGATCTACTGGCTTTGCTATACGCTGTGTGCACACATTGATTATTCAAAGCAAATGGTGTTATAATAATAAACAATAATAATAATTTTTCTGCACAAAAAAACTGCCTTGGCAGGAAAAGCGCTATGTAAAATAATCCATTTTTACCACACGTTTGATTTTTTACAAGTTTTGTTTCCCACTGTGAGGCAGCAACCGGTGTTATTTGCTAGGGTCGCTATGTGTTCCCGAAGAAGCGATCAGAAGCGTATTGAGGTCTTGGGAGCGCACTGCAGTCACAGGTGTAGCTGTGATTGCAATGCAAAATAAAAGTAAGTGTAGTCTTGGACAAGCTATTTGTCCAGGGCAGATTTAAGAAAACCTGCCATGGGCTTTTATTTTTTAAATGGACTACAGGAAGGTTGGGGTGCGGTACGTTTCCTCCAGGCCGAGTTTTCCATGTGGCCTACGGCCACAGGTTGTTGTGCAAGCCCTTGCAGCAGAGGGTTGGGTGTGTCAGAGTGGAGTTTGCAGCGAGCAGAGCAGTCGGCTCTGCAAAAGCTCAGCCTGTGTGAGGACAAGGCCAGTGTCACGCTTGCGTGTGTAATGCGAGAAACTCGCATCAACAGCTGGCACTGCCGCTGCATGCAGCCGCACGCTCCGGTCCTGAGTGCTGGCGGCAGTGCTGGGTATTGAGGCAAGAGACTCGTGTGAGTTTCTCGCATTGCACAGGCAAGTGTGATCCCGGTCTATCATAGAGCCCAGCAGAGTGAACTCCTGGCACCCCTCAGTGTGATACAGTGGTGCAGTCGCCCTCGGCAACCGGACGCATGTATGGACTGTCTCATTTCCCGGCTGCGAGTTGGAGGATACCGTGTGCTGTGCACTGTGTGAGTTTTGGACATTAAACACGTTTTGCTGTGAACTTTCCCTGTGGTCACTGCCTGTCACACTGACCCAACCCCGCTGCACTACACCACTCATCAAAAGCACGGAAATAATTGACTGCTGATTTGTCCAAAAAAATGTTTTGGTGGTTCAAAGGCACAAGAAAACAATAAGCAGCTTGTGAATGAGATATCAGAAATCTCATTCACTTTGTGGGTACTGTAAAATGCTGCAGTTTTTTCCACAGTGTGAACAAGCTCTTACAGTTGCACTCAAAAGTTTACATACCCCAGCAGAATTTTTGCTTTCTTGGCCTTTTCTCAGAGAATATAAATGATAACACTAAAACTTTTTCTCCACTCATGGTTAGTGGTTGGGTGAAGCCATTTATTGTCAAACTACTGTGTTTTCTCTTTTTAAATCATAATGAAAACCCAAAACATCCAAATGACTCTGATCAAAAGTTCACATCCCCTGGTGATTTTGGCCTGATCACATGCACAGAAGTTGCCACAAATGGGTTTGAATGGCTACTAAAGGTAACATCCTCACCTGTGACCTGTCTGCTTGTAATCAGTGTGTGTGCATAAAAGCTGAGTGAGTTTCTGGGATCCACACAGACTCTTGCATCTTTCATCCAGCCACTGACGTTTCTGGATTGTGACTCATGGGGAAAGCAAAAGAATTGTCAACGGATCTATGGGAAAAGATAGTTGAACTGTATAAAACAGGAAAGGGATACAAAAAGATATCCAAGGAATTGATAATGCCAGTCAGCAGCGTTCAAAGTGTGATTACAAATGGAAAATCAGGGGCTCTGTAAAAACAAAAGCACGGTCAGGTAGACCAACAAAAATGTCGTCCACAACTGCCAGGAAAATGGTTTGGTATGCAAAGAAAACCCACAAATAACATCAGCTGAAATACAGGACTCTCTTTTGGTGTGGCTGTTTCAAGATGCACAATAAGGAGGCACTTTAAGAAAATTGGGCTGCGTGGTCGAGCCGCAAGAAGAAAGCCATTACTGCGCAAATGCCACAAAGTATCTGGCTTACTATACGCAAAACAGCACTGGACTGATGAGACCAAACTTTAACTTTTTGGCCACAACCATAAATGTTACATTTGGAGAGAGAGGTCAACAAGACCTATGATGAAAGGAACACCATTCCTGCTGTAAAGCACAGAGGTGGATCACTGATGTTTTGGGATGAGTGATCTACAAAGGCACAGGAAACTTGGTCAAAGTTGAAGGAAAGATGAATGCAGCATGTTATCAGCAAATACTGGAGGCAAATTTGCAATCATCAGCCTGGAAGCTGCGCATGGGACATACTTGGACGTTCCAACATGACAACGATCCAAAAACACAAGGCCAAGTAGACCTGTCATTGGGTATAGCAGAACAAAGTGAAGGTTCTGGAGTGGCCATCTCAGTCTCCTGACCCCAATATCGTTGAGCCACTCTGGGGAGATCTCAAGCGCACAGTTCATGCCAGTCAGCCCAGGAATTTACAGGAACTGGAGGCTTTTTGACAAGAAGAGTGGACAGCTTTAACATCTGAGAAAATAAAGAACCTCATCCACAACTACCACAAAAGACTTCAAGCTGTCATTGATGTTAGAGGGATCAATATATGGCATTAAGGGTCAGGGTCATTTGGATGTTTTGGGTTGTCGTTATGATTTAAAAAGAGAAAACATAGTAGTTTGACAATAAATGGCTTCACCCAACCACTAACCAGGAGTGGAGAAAAAAGTTTTGGTGCTAATAATCATATTCTTGGAAAAAAGGCCAAGAAAACAAAAAATTCTGCCGGGGTATGTAAACTTTTGAGCACAACAGTATATACAATCTGTAACTGCAAAATGGTAGAAACATTTTAATGAAGATTATTTACAGAATTTCTTAAAGAAGTTCTCCACAACTTAGACACTTCATATACCTCAGCACTCGCATTCTTAGGGCTCACAAGCAGTTTTTATGACACTTGAGCCCCGCGCCAAATCAGCGCTGGCGTCTCTGTCTCCGCCTGCAGACGAATCGAACATCAAGAGGAAGTCCAGGCTGCGGCTGATCTCTCTTCCTCTTAGTGTTTGATTTGTCTGAAGACAGGGAAAAGTGATGCCAGTGCTGATTTGGTGCAGAGTTCACGTGTCATAAAAACCGCATGTGAGCCCTGGGAACGCGGGTGCCGACACCGCTGGCACAGAAGGTGAATATAAGCTTTTTTATTTTATCGGCGCCAAACATTCACATCGACTTCACATCGCCAACATTCACTACTAGGACAATCCCTTTAACTCTGCATTTAGGAAGCAAATGAATAATAATAATAATAATAATAATAATAATAAAATAATAACAAACAAAAAATGATGTACCAAGGTATACATAGACCTTAATCTTGGTGTGAACAATTGACCCCAGTCTGACACTGGTTGGCTAGCCATTTGACCACCCACATATGCCATTGAGAGAACGGTATCTTACGTGCGAAACGTGCGTCGGGGTCCTGCCATCCGGTTTTCCTTGCCAGCCTGAGCCTCTCCATCTATGCTAAGATGTACCCTCCCCAACCCTGCATTTATGCCCACTTGGTCTGATATGGATATGCATTTATGGGCTGACGTTGGGTCGCTCTTACTCATATTATAGTCCGCATGCATGTCACTTGATTTGGTGTGTTTTTTTGTGTACGCATGGCTGGCCTTCATTTGTCTTTTCTACATACCTTTTTATCAAAATTGTGAATTTTAAAGAAATTGGTTAAATAAAAAATGACTACTTTAACCTTTCTACTCCGCATTCTCCTGTTTATATGTATCTGACCATCCAGAAATCTGTTTTGGCTCATCAGATACATGACGCTCTACACCCTGCCTATGCCTTTCCCCAGCAGTTAGAGGTATCATCATAATAACATCCTGTTTATTAATTTCCTTCAGTCGACAGCCGGACCCTGTATTCCTCGGCACTGTCTCTGTGGTCCTGGAATACGTGTGAGGTCTTCTTAATTTAGTGTTATAAAAGACACGGTGTAAAGCCTCTCGAGATCCTCACCGTCCCTCTAAATTGCCTGTTTGGCCTCCTCAGAAGCCATTATGTGATTGGCAGCGAATGTTGATCAAAGCGATGCGAGTACAGTTCTGCCTTCTTTATTTTCATGTTCCTAATTCTGTAGAAAAATGCCGCTGAAAGATCTCCTTTATGAGATAGTTCTGCAGTTTGCTTCCAGTTTTCAGAAAGCTCTCTGTTATACGATTTGATGTTTCGCCTCGTTCTTTTTCTCCCCCCAGACGGCCGGTCTGCTCCCAGCGACTTTAATTTGTCTGGGATGAAATAACTTAAAGATGTTTTGACTTGGCCTTGATTAGAGAGAACATATATATTGGTTAATTAAAGTCTTCTATAGTCAGGGGTGCTGCTGTCCTGCATTCGGGTTCGGAGCCTTTTGAGTTTTGCCAGGTGTGTTTAGAACAAGTCGGGGTGGAATTTCTAGAAATATGCCACTCTGAATATGACGTCCGCAAATTTCGGAAAAAAAAAATCATGTTTGCGATTCAACCTGCTGGAAAACATTCAGACCATGTGCTTCAATTCCAGGGAGGAATAATGGCAGGTCTATCTGATGGAAACGTGAGAAGGTTCAGATGGTCCAAAATGTTCGCGGGACTGAAAAAATTGGAAAGTACCAAGATTGCTCAATGAAAAGTTATGCAACTTTCTAACATACTTTGTATTTAATTCTCATTGCTTCCAAAGATAAAATGGAAACATTCCTCTTTTTATTCCGATGCTGAAAGTTGGCCCCGATTTACGCCTCGTTCACGAGGCAGTATTTTGTATTTTGCCTTCTTCCAATGTTAGGGCTCGTTGAGGATTTCGGTCAACGCATGGACTGGCCGCGGATCTCCTGACCGGAACATGACAGCCTCATAGATTCACGGACGTCTGAATGAGCCCATAGTGTTAGCCGTCCGTAGACGGCACGTGGACCGGTTATAATCTACGTGGCTACTTACGTGTCTGAATCTTCATGTAGACTGATGAAAATACCGCAGATATGTCTTAAGTCTCATTCAGATGTGAAGATTTTCTTGGTGCATGCACTAGGTCAGATCTTCATTTTGGCTTGGTTAGTGTGTCCAATTTTACTCTCAATTATTTTTTGGAATCCCCCCCCCCCAAAAAAAAAAAAAGAAAAATTCAAAGCTTCTCCAATGCAAAACAATATTAAAAACCATCAGCACATGATGGACCTCAGACTGATGAACGGGAGCGGGGTCCATGATTTTTCATGGACTCATAGACTTGTAAAGTCCTTGACTCAGATCCAAAAAGGACGTTTCCGTAATTTTTGTAGATGCTCGGTCAGTTGTCAGGAGAACACCCCACAATATACCTCCGAAGAAAGCCTCCAACAATGGCGTACCTTTTGTCATCAATTATCTCCAACTAGATTGTGGCCCGATTCTAACGCATCGGGTATTCTAGAATATGCATGTCCCCGTAGTATATGGACAATGATGAGTCCAGAATTCGCGGCAGACTGTGCCCATCGCTGATTGGTCGAGGCAACCTTTATGACATCATCGTCGCCATGGCAACCATTATGACATCTATGTCGATACTGTGCCCGTTACTGATTGGTCGAGGCGAATTCGCGGCAGACTGTGCCCGTCGCTGATTGGTCGAGGCAACCTTTATGACATCATCGTCGCCATGCTGGCGGCCTCGACCAATCAGAGACGCGGGATTTCCAGGACAGACAGACAGAAAAACCCTTAGACAATTATATATATAGTTAAAAAAAAAGCCTTCTATTGTTCGGTATACTTTTTTTTAACAGCAAATTACACTTTATTATAGAGTTAAAAATGGTGGTGCATGCCAGTCCAGCAAATGTCAAAAGTGCACTCTTCTGCCAAAAACTGGGTGCATGGGGGCCTATGGACAATCCACCTGATGCATGAGCCTAAGGTAAAATATAAACGCCATGTGACCAAAGCTTAATGCAGAACCAGGAGGATCCAAAATGTGAAAGACGAGCAAATCTTTCCAATCAAAGCTTTTGGACCTGATTTATCAAACATATTCGCCAGAATTCTGAGATGCACAAAAACTAATATTGCACAAAAATGTTGCTACTTTAGGCACTTTTTCGTCAATTACGGCCAGCTCTGACAATTTTTGAAAACTTGTTTGTGACTTGTAGAGAGAAATGGCTGACGGCAGCCACCAAATTCATCAAAATGGTGTAAATCACAACAAAAATGTACTTTGGTCTCTGATTGGAGCACATTTCTTTTAATGGATCACAACGCACTCCTCTTAGTCACGTTCACTGGATGTAAACTCCAGCCTGTAGTAATTGGGGCTTTTGTTTTTCTCATCCTCTTCTAATTTGTGCTAATTTCAGGATGTGTTCGCCTTGTAGGCTGTGTTTGCCTTGCAGGCTGTGCTCACCTGGTAGGCTGTGCTCACTTTGTAGGATGTGTTCACCTTGTAGGCTGTGTTCACTTCGTAGGCTGTGTTCACTTTGTAGACTGTGTTCACTTTGTAGGCTGTATTCACCTTGTAGGCTGTATTCACCTCGTAGGTTGTGTTCACCTCGTAGGTTGTGTTAACCTCATAGGTTGTGTTCATCTTGTAAGCTGAGTTCATCTTATAGACTGTGTTCACCTTGTAGGCTGTATTCATCTCGTAGGTTGTGTTCATCTCGTAGGTTGTGTTCACCTCGTAGGTTGTGTTCACCTCGTAGGTTGTGTTCACCTCGTAGGTTGTGTTCACCTCATAGGTTGTGTTCACCTCATAGGTTGTGTTCATCTTGTAGGCTGAGTTCATCTTGTAGGCTGTGTTCCCCTTGTAGGCTGGGTTCTCCTTGTAGGCTGTGTTCCCCTTGCAAGATGTGTTCACCTAGTAGGATGTGTTCATCGTTACAGGCTGTGTTCACCTCGTAGGCTGTCTTCACCTTGTATGAGGCTGTGCTCACCTTGTAGGCTGTGTTTATCTTGTTGGCTGGGTTCACATTTGCACTATGGCATTGTAAGCTACAATTGTTGGATCTGTTGTACTTGCCCTACATATGGTGGACTATACTGGAGTAAGCATGCAGGAAAAATCCTGGAAAAGGCCAAACATGCACATGCAAAAGAAAAAAAAAACAATCCTAGTGTGCAAGAAAAATAAGTGCTGCTGAAGTAATCCTATATAAAGCGAATAAACCTGTGTAAAAAAACAACTACTTTCTAAGGTTGTGTTCACACATTGTCCATTGATTCCCCTGTACCCCTTGCACGCCGCCAGCATGGTTTGCTTACTGTATTAATGAGACTTTGGACCTGGTGAGTGCTGCTTCCTTCTTTTTCTTTGTGGATGAATACTTTTTGGTCTTGCTACACTCATGGTAAAACTGCAACATTTTTTGCCGTGATGTTTTAAAATCAAGATAAAAAGGTGCATTTGCGTGAACGCAACCTAAAATGTGAATGGCATGAGTCAACTAAAGCATCGATACAACATCCACAGATCTTCCCTTTGTATTGCTATAGGGCCATCTTTTTAAAGGGGCTAAAAAAGTTGGAGGAAGCCCAAGAGGAGGTCTCCTTAGCTTCTCCTAGCAAGTGTCTCCGTGATCCATAGCTGCCAGCAGTGCCAAAGTTGCCAGGACTATCCCAAATTATCATTTTCAATCCTGATCAAATTTGGAGCCAAGCTGAAAAGGGTGGCAGTTCAATAAGAAATGCCAAAAAAGTGGGTAGTCTGTTCAGGTTGGGTGAATTGTTACTTCTATGGGGGAATAGGGACAAGTAAGTCTCACTCACCAATTCTGTCCACAAATGTTGCCGACCCTCCCAGTACTTTTGGACCGTCCAGTTTTGGGCTATGTAAACTTTGACACGTTTTGGTCCAGGACACATCAAATATGCTAGGTCTGAGGAGGCTAAAAATTCTGGACTATCTTGGCAATTTTAGGACAGTTGGACGTTCCTGGTGGGATTACAATGTCCCTATGGTACCAACACAAATGTTGGTGGGTATGGTGTGCTGTCCATAATTGTTACTTGAATGGGTTAGTTTGTCCAACCAGTCAAACCAGAGTAGACATGTCTCCATTTTTTTTTAAGGTGACCACCAGTTTGCATGAAAGTAGGACATGGGAATAGGCCCTCAGAATATAGGCTACGTTCCTACAATGAACTTTGGATGTTACCCATAAAGTAACATAGGTTCCTTACATTTTTTTCAAAAATACGTAGCGTAAAAATCTCATCAACAACTCATCGTGGGAACGTAGTTCTGTGTAGTACCCGTGGAAACAGGGAAGAGTACGTGGATGAAGAAAAACACGTATCAGGCATCTTATGACCTGTATAATGAGCTCCAGGATGTCCACACAAAACCTACAAAGCTTAAATCCCGGCCGTTTTTTGGGAATTTAAGCTTAATGTCGACAGACAATGGTCGGAATTGTGATTTTTTTTTTAATATAAAATGAAGATAGACTCTCGGCAAATTGTTCTGGTGTTTGATGAATGGATCGTGTATCTTGCAGGGAATACAGGCCTTATTCTATGTACACGACCGGAGACACGGAGGCAGACATTAGATAGGGGCCATCTGGCCCACCTAGACTGCCCATTTACACTACAAATATGTTTGGTGCTGCCAGGCTTAAGACTTTAATTACATAGTTTAGAGGTTTCCCTTGTGGCTGTAGGAAGAAAACGAAAAATTCTTTCAGTGCATTGACTCCCCGCGCGTCGCTGTAGAGCACAATCCTTTTACTGGAACATTTTTGTTGGGCTGCGGGATGTCGATCTAAAAGGGGCTGAATCAGTCCTTGGTCATTAAGAGGCCACCCGGTTCTACACGCTCTATCCGCGCTCATTGCTGGGAAGGCAAATTAAATGGGAAGAACGTTTACATTCCTGGACTTTTATATAGGAAGACTCATTGCTTTTTGCTTTATAAATCAGTGATTTTTTTTATTTTTTTTTCATCTACAGTAGTAAATTGTAAATTCTGTGCATTTTTATAAGCTCATGTTTCATATTCATCCGAGCAGAGTCATGCATGCAAAATGTACAGCTCAGAGGTTGCATGAAGCCTAAGGCTATGTTCACACTAGGCGGTTTTTCGACGCATTTTTAATGCAAATTTTCAGCTGCGTTTAACAGTACCAGCAAAGTCTGAGATTTCAGATATCTCATGCACGCACATTGGTTTTTTTTTATCATCGTGATTTTGTGCTTCGCATGCTTTTTTTGCACCAAAGAGCCTGTCACTTCTTTCAGCGTTTTTCACCCATTGGAATGAATGGGTGGTGACAAAATGCTGAAAAAATGCAGGTATTAGGTTTTGCGGCATTTTTTGTGCCAAAACTTGATTCTATAGAATAGGACTTTTTTTTCAACACTTATCTTTATCAGCATGCACAAGAGACAAATCTAGCATGCCAAAACCGCAGCAAAAAATACACAAAAAACGCAGCAAAAAAATAAATTTTTCTGCAGCTTCTTTCCTACCAATAGATCAGGTTTTGCTGCAGAAAAAAACCCCACTGCAAAAACGCCAAGTGTGAATGTGCCCTAATGGTATGTGCACACTAAGGTTTTTTTTTTTTTTAAGGAGTCTTTTGCTCCAAGAGATGCCTGGAAATTAAATAATGCTCTAAAAAAATCACTTAAAAGACTTTTCCTTTTAATTTCTATTAGGGTGCGTTCCCAATTCGTTCAGGCACCTCTTCGGTGGCCCCGTTGGAGGAAATTTCTGCACCATTTCTGCAGCTCTTGGCAGGAAAAACGCAACTGACAAAACGCACAGAGAATTCACATGCATATTATTTTCTGCACCAAATCTGAAAGTCAAAAATGAGCAATGTATGCATGGCACATCAGGTTTGCTTCAGATTTAGTTTTATCTAGAAAATCTGCACAGAAAAAGCACCAAATCTGCAATGTGTGCACACAGCCTTATTTTGGAAAATACCTTAAGGCTAGGTTCACACTGAGGGATTTTTGTTACTTTTTTTTAATGCGTTTTTTTATGCTATTTTTCACCTGCTTTTCACAGTTCCATCAAAACGTATGAGATTTCAGAAACCTCAGGAACACACATTGCTTTCTTTATCATCAGTATTTTGTGCTTTGCATTTTTTTTTGGATATAGTCTGCTCTATAATATAGAGCATGTCACTTCTTTCAGGGTTTTTCATCCATTTAATTGAATGAAAAAAACAGCATGAAATTGCACCAAAACCGCACCAAAAACTCCACCAAAAACGCAGCAAAACCTGCATTTTTGCCTCAGCTTCTTTCCTGCTGAGCACTCAGGTTTTGTTGCAGAAAAAAAACAGGACTGTGCATGAGTCCTGATCATCATTTACAATCCTTACGTACGTCTGCCCACGGTTTGCAGTTTCCCCAAATAATGAACAAAAAGTGCACTAAAATAAGTCCCTGTTCACTTACAGTTAATATCTAGCCTTTTTTTGGGGGGGGAGAAAAAAATGGACAAAAAATGCTGCAATGTGAACAGGCCCACAAAGGGTGTGTGCACACGGCGTCTATTAGAGGCTGGCACGGCCGTCGAGCTTTGGGAAAATGCCAGCGGTCCCTTCTTTTAGCTGGAATCCGCCTGACAAAGGCGTTGTGCGGACTGTACCCTACCGCCATTTTTCTTTCTATATTTTTTGCGTCTGGTAGTGATGAGTGAACGTGCTCGGATAAGGTGTTATCTGAGCATGCTCGAGTGCCAACAAAGTGTCTTCAGTGTGCTTGAATAGTATGTGCGAGACAGCCGCAACACATGAAGGGAGTGTCTGTGTCTTTGAGCGCTCGGAAGACACTCGGTGAGCACCCGAGCATGCTCAGATAGCGCCCTAACAGATCAAGTTTGCCCATCACAGGAGCCATTTTGTGCCTGTAATGTTTTTTTTTAACCCACAGTATCTCTCGCTATGGCTTTTTTTTAATTTTCAGAAGTTTCTCTCAGACATGACCAGAAAAAAATAAAAATAAGATTAAAAAATATATGTATAAAAACAACAAAATATTTAGTTATTCTTTAATAAAATAAGTTTTTAAACACTAAAAAAAAGTGTTTTTTTTTATGTCACTTAGAAAACCAGTAACTGTTGCCCATAGCAACCAATCACAGAGCAGCTTTCATTTTGCAACCCTGTTGAAAAATGAAAGCTGCCCTGTGATTGGTCGCTACGCAGACAAAGCCATTTTTTTCCTTCACACTGTAAACTGAAAAAGAGCCCCGCAATTGGCATTTTACGCGGTTTCTAATTGATTTGACATAAAGACGTTTGATCCTCTTCGCCCACCGTACTCAAAAAAAGGAAGTTGAAGGCTTATCGCGCCGCTGATTGGTTCCCGACGGCCATGTTTAGTTAGGGAGTGGGAAATGCCCGGCCATGTTTGTTGGGGGCAGCTTGATGTCCATATGGGCAGTTTGGGTATAGATCTGCTGCAGAACTAATAAAGGCGGTAAGTGTCTGCACAGCGGCTGCGTCCTCAGCTGTGCACACTGCATTCTGTGCAATAAGCCTCAAACTCAGAGAAAAGTAGTTATTGGTGGGAGTCCTGGCAGTGCCCGCTGGTGTAGCAGAGCTGCAGTGCCCGCTGGTGTGGCAGAGCTGCAGTGCCCGCTGGTGTGGCAGAGCTGCAGTGCCCGCTGGTGTGGCAGAGCTGCAGTGCCCGCTGGTGTGGCAGAGCTGCAGTGCCCGCTGGTGTAGCAGAGCTGCGGTGCCCGCTGGTGTGGCAGAGCTGCGGTGCCCGCTGGTGTGGCAGAGCTGCAGTGCCCGCTGGTGTGGCAGAGCTGCAGTGCCCGCTGGTGTGGCAGAGCTGCGGTGCCCGCTGGTGTGGCAGAGCTGCGGTGCCCGCTGGTGTGGCAGAGCTGCAGTGCCCGCTGGTGTGGCAGAGCTGCGGTGCCCGCTGGTGTGGCAGAGCTGCGGTGCCCGCTGGTGTGGCAGAGCTGCGGTGCCCGCTGGTGTGGCAGAGCTGCGGTGCCCGCTGGTGTGGCAGAGCTGCTGTGCCCGCTGGTGTGGCAGAGCTGCAGTGCCCGCTGGTGTGGCAGAGCTGCGGTGCCCGCTGGTGTAGCAGAGCTGCGGTGCCCGCTGGTGTAGCAGAGCTGCGGTGCCCGCTGGTGTGGCAGAGCTGCGGTGCCCGCTGGTGTGGCAGAGCTGCGGTGCCCGCTGGTGTGGCAGAGCTGCGGTGCCCGCTGGTGTGGCAGAGCTGCGGTGCCCGCTGGTGTGGCAGAGCTGCGGTGCCCGCTGGTGTGGCAGAGCTGCGGTGCCCGCTGGTGTGGCAGAGCTGCAGTGCCCGCTGGTGTAGCAGAGCTGCAGTGCCCGCTGGTGTGGCAGAGCTGCGGTGCCTGCTGGTGTAGCAGAGCTGCGGTGCCTGCTGGTGTAGCAGAGCTGCGGTGCCCGCTGGTGTGGCAGAGCTGCGGTGCCCGCTGGTGTGGCAGAGCTGCGGTGCCCGCTGGTGTGGCAGAGCTGCAGTGCCCGCTGGTGTAGCAGAGCTGCGGTGCCCGCTGGTGTGGCAGAGCTGCGGTGCCCGCTGGTGTAGCAGAGCTGCGGTGCCTGCTGGTGTAGCAGAGCTGCGGTGCCCGCTGGTGTAGCAGACATTGTTTTTTATCTATTGGAATACACACTGTTAGTGCAAGATGACAAACTCAGCTCTGTACTCCATGGCAGGCATGTGCTCAGTGTTATTGCCTCAGAAAGGAGCCCAGCCGGGGACAAACCCTGACCTGATTGGGTTTGGGTGTTTACAACTGTAATTTTTTTTCCTTCCCTTTTTTTTTTCTGCAAGAGTCATAACTTTTTTTTATTTTTTATGCTGGACTAATGACCTGGTAACACAGCGATCCCCCAGGTCGGTGCGATTACGGCGATAACAAACATGTATGATTATTATTATTATATTATTTCAGTGGCTTAAAACACAGAGCTTTGTTAAAAAAAAAATATATATAGTGAACAAATAATATGTATACATATACAGGAAAATGGTGCACAAATAAAAAAAATAATAATAAGGAGCAAAAAATAAAATATATATTTATTTTCATTTTTTTGCTTTTTATGTGTCTAGCTGATAAAAGTATTCATACCGCTGATCACTTTTTTTTTTTTTTTTTTTCCTGCGGGGGAAGATGAGGTTCGTCTATGGAAATCCGACACATCTTTCCGGTTTTGCTTCTCTCTACGCCGTTCTCCTTTCGGGTCACGTACTTTTATAGTTTGATACATGGGACTCTGACGAATGCGGTGATACTGAGAATACATTTCATTTTTTTTATTTTTGGATGGAGAATGGGGTGGTGAGGGGGGGGGGGGATGATTCCAACTTTTAATATTTTGATAAATTTTTACTTTTATTACTTTTCTTTTTCTTGTTTATTTTTAGCCGCCTAGGACACTTGAATGATAATTTTTATTCCATACACTGAAATGATTCAGTATGTTGCCCAGGCAGAGATTGGCAGCGGCATCTAAGGCGGCTGTCCAGAGAAAGCGAGTTATAATAATTTGCTGATGCGGTGGCACCAGATTGGCCGACTGATTGGCAGAATGGAGAATTTTTTTACCCGTCGTGACACTTTTATCACTATTGCAGAATAGTGAGGGCAGATCTGAGACCGAACTCCGTTTCATTTATTTATTAGACTGCCGGGAAAAAACAAATGCAGCACTCCATATCCCAATAAGTGAGCAGCAGTGTGTGTATGGCTGGGGGTATAATTGCTACTTTCTGCCCATTGGTGCAAGTCCCAGCAGTCGGACCCCTACCGATCAATACATTTTCACCCTTTCCGTGGCCAGGAGTAAATCTGCAGGTTAATAGTGTTATGAAGTTGCCCCTCCACCTTATTAAAAGCCGATTATCTTGAGAAAATGAACTTTATTCCTTCCTGGAACCTCTGGCTTTCAGTCATAAAGGCGCAGCTTTCAGTCAAAGGCGCAGCTTCAGCACCAGCTCAGTACATGGTGAGTGGCGGCTGTAGGCGGAAGCACGCACTACTACTTTACCAGCTTGCAGTTGACGTTATCTGTGCACAGCAGCCTGTCAAAATGCCGGGCCGTGATTATAGTCGCCACTCACTTTGTACTGTATGAACAGCGGCCTCATCTCAACAACTGAGAACTGGCGGCTCCCAGGAGGAATAAAATGGATTTCCTCCCAGTAGCCGGGCTTTCTGTGTGGTGGCCCGGCAGGTGTAGAACGGTAATAACCTGCAGCTTCTCCCCATATCTGCAGGATAATGATGTTTGGGGACAAGACAGATTCCCTTTAAGGTAAGTTCACACCTGGCAGATTTGGTGCAGAAACCTGTGCAGCATAGTTATGGAGAATTATAAGTCTCATGTAAAGGGACGGTCAGAGAAATTTCTGTAACAGATCTGCTATTTGTGAATTTAGTAAGGGCATGGCATGCTTTTTTTTTTTTTTAATTTTTTTTATGGTGGATTCCAAATCCCCCCTGTGCTCCCACTGATGACTGCTGGGAGGCAACATTCAAGCTAATTTCTGCATGAAGTTTTGAAGTCTCATCATAGTAAAAAAACAAAAAATCATTTGTGTGGTCATGCCCTAGAAGTATTTGCACCTAGCACATTTGTGACTTAACTAGCTTCTAGAGCCAGGATACCACGGCCGATAGCTTTTAGAGCCAGGATGCAGCGGCCGGTAGCTTCTAGAGCCAGGATGCAGGGGCCGGTAGCTTCTAGAGCCAGGATGCAGCAGCCGGTAGCTTCTAGAGCCAGGATGCAGCGGCCAGTAGCTTCTAGAGCCAGGATGCAGCGGCCGGTAGCTTCTAGAGCCAGGATGTCATGGCAGGTAGCTTCTAGAGCCAGGATGTCACGGTAGCTAGCTTCTAGAACCAAGATGTTACGGCCAGTAGCTTCTAGAGCCAAGATGCCGTAGCAGGTAGCTTCTACAACTAGGATGTTGCGACCGGTAGCTTCTAGAGCCAGGATGCAGCGGCCGGTAGCTTCTAGAGCCAGGCTGCAGCGGCCGGTAGCTTCTAGAGCCAGGCTGCAGCGGCCGGTAGCTTCTAGAGCCAGGATGCAGCAGCCGGTAGCTTCTAGAGCCAGGATGCCGTGGCAGGTAGCTTCTAGAGCCAGGATGCCGTGGCAGGTAGCTTCTAGAGCCAGGATACCGTGGCAGGTAGCTTCTAGAGCCAGGATGCCGTGGCAGGTAGCTTCTAGAGCCAGGATGCCGTGGCAGGTAGCTTCTAGAGCCATGATGCCGCGGCAGGTAGCTTCTAGAGCCAGGCTGCAGCAGCCGGTAGCTTCTAGAGCCAGGCTGCAGCGGCCGGTAGCTTCTAGAGCCAGGCTGCAGCGGCCGGTAGCTTCTAGAGCCAGGCTGCAGCGGCCGGTAGCTTCTAGAGCCAGGCTGCAGCGGCCGGTAGCTTCTAGAGCCAGGCTGCAGCGGCCGGTAGCTTCTAGAGCCAGGCTGCAGCGGCCGGTAGCTTCTAGAGCCAGGCTGCAGCGGCCGGTAGCTTCTAGAGCCAGGCTGCAGCAGCCGGTAGCTTCTAGAGCCAGGATGGCGCGGTCGGTAGCATCTAGAAGCTTCTATTGCCCAGATGCCGCGGCAAAGAGCTTCTGGAGCCCAGATGCCGTGGCAGGGAGCTTCTAGAGCCAGGATGCCGTGGCAGGTAGCTTCTAGAATCAGTATGTTGCGGCAGGGAGCTTCTAGAGCCAGGGTGCCGTGGTGGGTAGCTTCTAGTGCCCGGATGCCGCAGCAGGGAGGTTCTAGAGCCCGGATGCTGCAGTAGCTATCCTCTACACCGCGGTGCTACTGCTTCTTTAGAAGTTAACACCTGTCCATAGGATTGGTAATAACTTCTTGATCTTCAGGTTCTGACCATTGGGAGCCGCACTGATACCCGGGCTGAGTTCTGTCGAGGTCCGTCTCAGTGGAGCGGTGGCCAGACATGCCCTACTGTCTCAGGCATTCTACTAGAGACTGCCAGAAAAAGATGAGTTCTATATAGTTTGCTATCTCCAGCATTTCCATAGGGAATGAGTGGTGTGGTGGTGCACATGCTAGGCCTCTGCTTCATTCGGATGCATTTCAGAATTCCTCTGGAACAATGAAGGTCCTGGTGACCGGACCCCCACCAATCTGCTACCAATCCTATGCATGTCCGATAAGTTCTAAAGATGGACTAGAGACTGGCTCTTCTAAAGCCAGTGGAGTTGCTGTGGGTATGTTTGTGAGTCAGGAGCCCTGCTACACTTGTATATTCTAGATCCAGGAGCCCTGCTACGCAGCTATATTCTGGAGCGCTGCTGCACAAGTATATTCTACACTGTGTTCCAAATTATTATGCAAATTGGATTTAAGTGTCATAAAGATTTAATCGTTTTGTTTTTCAAATAAACTCATGGATAGCATTGTGTCTCAGGGCTCAATGGATCACTGAAATCAATCTTAAACACATGTGATATTTAGTTTTCCAGGTGATTCTAATTAAAGGAAAACTACTTAAAAATGATGTTCCACATTATTAAGCAGGCCACAGGTTTCAAGCAATATGGGAAATAAAAAGGATCTATCTGCTGCTGAAAAGTGTTAAATAGTGCAATGCCTTGGACAAGGTATGAAAACATTAGATATTTCACGAAAACTTAGGAGTGATCATCATACTATGAAGAGATATATGACTGAAACAGAGTTCATGCAGATAAAGGCATATTGAGGAAGGTTTCTGCCAGACAAATTCATTGAATTAAGAGAACAGCTGCCAAAATACCATTACAAAGCAGCAAACAGTTATTTGAAGCTGCTGGTGCCTCTGGAGTCCCTCAAACCTCAAGGTGTAGGATCCTTCAAAGGCTTGCTTTGGTGCATAAACCTACTATTCGGCCACCCCTAAACAGTAATCACAAGCAGAAATGGTTGCAGTGGGCCCAGACATACATGAAGACTATTTTTCAAGCAGTCTTGTTTACTGATGAGTGTCGAGCAACCCTGGATGGTCCAGATGGATGGAGTAGTGGATGGTTGGTGGATGGCCACCATGTCCCAACAAGGCTGCGACGTCAGCAAGGAGGTTGAGGAGTCATGTTTTGGTCCGGAACAGCTGGTAGGGCCCTTTAAGGTTCCTGAAGGTGTGAAAATGACCTCTGCAAAGTGTATAGAGTTTCTGACTGACAACTTTCTTCCATGGTGTAAAAAGCAGAAACGTGCCTTCAGGACCAAAATCATCTTCATGCTGACAATGCACCATCTCATGCTGCAAAGAATACATATGAGTCATTGGCTGCTATGGGCATAAAAGGAGATAAACTCATGGTGTGGCCACCATCTTCCCCTGACCTCAACCCTATAGAGAACCTTTGGATTATCATCAAGCTAAAGATCTATGAGGGTGGGAGGCAGTGCACATCCAAACAGCAGCTCTGGGAGGCGATTCTGACTTCATGCAAAGAAATACAAGCAAAAACTCTCCAAAAACTCACAAGTTCAATGGATGCAAGAATTGAGAAGGTGATATCAAAGAAGGTTCCTATGTTAACATGTAACTTGGCCTGTTGGGATGTTTTGGAGTTAAATAGCTTTTTTGTTCAGTGAATGTGACCTCCTAATGCTGCAAATTCCACAAATTAGCATTTTCAGTTCTTTAAAACATATCAAATGTCTAGAAATTCTACTGTGCCTAATAATTTGGAACAGTGCATTGTGAGTTATTATTCATTTTGGAGATTATACTGTTATCATTGGGAGGTTTCTTCAATAAAATTCGATGTATAATCTAACGGGTGATGACTTTTATTAGACTGATTGTCATTTGGACCGACCATTTAGGAAAATCTGAGAAAAATGTCATTTGCATAATAATTTCGAACATAGTGTAGAGGCAGGAGCGCTGCTGCAGGTGTATATTCTAGAGGTGGGAATGCTGCTGCGGGTGTGTATTCTGGAAGTGGGAGCGTTGCTGCACAAGTAAATTCTAGAAACGAGCGCTGCGGGTGTATATTCTAGAGGCAGGAGCACCTGTGCGGGTGTGTTTTCTAGATGGGGGAGCGCTGCTGCAGGTGTATATTCTAGAGGCAGGAGCGCTCTGGGTTTATAATCCAGAGATGAGCGCTGCTGCGGGTGTATATTCTGGAGACGAGCGTTGCTGCGGGTGTATATTCTAGAGGCAGGAGCGCTCTGGGTTTATAATCCAGAGATGAGCGCTGCTGCGGGTGTATATTCTGGAGACGAGCGTTGCTGCGGGTGTATATTCTGTAGGCTGGAGCACTGCTGCCGGTGTATATTCTAGAGGCGGGGGCGATGCCGCCAGTGCATATTGTAGAGACGGGGGGCGATGCCGCGGGTGTTTTCTCATCTCTAGCAGGGGTGGTCGCTTCTTCAGCCCCGCACATCCTCCACCATGCTATGCTTCACAAGCAACTTAAATAAATGACAGTAAATAATAGGAGATTTATCGTGATGGGGCACATAGAATGACAGCTGGTGCCTGATTGTGGGTTTGGGCATCTGCCCCTTTGTCTGACACATCGGTGCGGTGGCCGGATACTTGATGATCTCTTTATTTTTCCTAGATGAGCCTCGGCACTGCATCGGCGAACACCATGTCGTCATCAGCCACCGCGTCGTCCGGGAAGGGAGCAGGGAAGCTGAGCAGTTTCGTCCCCGAGCTCCAGAGCATGATGTGAGTGACGTGTTTGATACCTGTGTTCCTGTCTGTGTTCGGAAGCTGAGCTTCTCTGTGCGCGGTGACACGTGACTGGATCGGCCACAGACACAGTAGAGGTGAAAGCACTGGAAGCGACAGGATGGCAAGTGCAGTACAGTGCGGCTCTACAGAGACAGGGAGGGATGTGGAGCTTTGGTCTGTGATTAAATTCCTTACAATGGAGCCTAAAGAAATGCATCAAATGATGATTGCTGTATTGTTTTGGGCTAAGCAGTTTAAAAGGGGTAGAAAGTAGTGATAAGTGAACGTGCTGGGATAAGGTGTTCGAGTATCTTCGGCAGGGTAGAAAAATATGTTCCAGTCCTTGTTCGATTTCCTAGCAAACAGGCAATCCCATTGTGTTGTGGCTGTCGAACAGCAGCGAGACATGCAGCCGCGAGGACTCGAACATGTTTCTCGAGCACGCCGAAGTCACTCGTTTAGCCCACGAGCATGCTCAGATAACGCCTTACCCAAGCATGCTCGCTCAACACTAGTGGGCAGCGATTTCCTGATGATCATGTAGTCAAAGCGGCAGAAATGGTTCTTACAACAGAAGTCTCCTATTCTGCGGGCATCCGATCACTGGTGACGAAAATGAATAAGTGTGAAGTCAAGGAGAATTACATTGAAAAGTAGTATGCAAATTGCCTCTTCAGAGAAAAAGAGGACTTGACTCTATAGCGCCACCTGTTGGAAGTAGCGATCCTACAAGTCACAATCAACCCTCTAACGAGTCGTGCAATATGACTTAGGATAAAAGCCAAATCAGTATCTCAGTTCGCAGACGCGGTGTTTCGGACTGTTGGCCCTCGTCAGTGCAAAGTATGAGAACTTATTTGGCCAGGTGAGAGGCTCTGGACTACAAGCAGTAAGTTTAACTTTCTCAGAAAATTCTGTTTTCATATTCAGGTAGGTAAATTTATTGATCTCCCTCGTATATGGTTTTTGTATGATTGCGCTACACAGATTCATACACCTAGCAATTGTGGGATTATTGGTGGGAGGACAGTATAAAGATCTCCACAATGTGGAGAGAGGAGAAAGCATTTACAGCCTCAGAGTGGGCAGACATCACATCCAGCCTATATTATTGGTAGAGAAATTTCCACAAGAGGAAAATGTGAAACTTGAATCATGCAGCAAACTGAATGTCAGGGGATCTCAAAATAAAGGTAAGCAGATTGCAAGTTGAAACTTAGTGGTTACCTTTAGGTAATGATTTTTTTCACCCATTGAATGCACTTAGAAAAATGCAGGCAAAAACACATAAAAAACGCAACGTTTTTGAGGCGGCATTTTCCTGCCAAGAGATGCAGAAGTTTCTACAATCAGATACTCAATGTGTGCACTTGTCCTATACTAATTTCTACTACTATGTAAAAATACATTTTCCCATGTCAGAGGTGTCCATAGACTTTAGCTGGAGTAACTAGTGTCAGGCAGCTGCTGCCAAGGCATATAATCTAATAGGATGCATAAAAAGGGCATCGATACTCAGGATTAGAACATAGTTCTACCATATTACATGGCACGGCGTATTGGGCACAGGTGGTTATACATAGACGTGGATTCTTTACTGTAAGAGCAGTGATATAATGGAATTTTCAGAGTTTGTAATCACTGATTCATCTTGATAGTGGTCTGGATATCTGTCTTGAATTAACATGCCAGTCTCTACTAGTGATTCTTTACTGTAAGAGCAGTGACACAATGGCATTTTCTACCACAGTCTCTTTGAGTGGTTGGTTCATAATCAAAGGGATCTGGATGTCCTGTCTTAATGAACTAACATTACAAGTAGCTTCCTACTTCATGATAAAGGTGGATTCTTTACTGTAAGAGCGGAGACTTTATGGAATTTTCCACAGCAGGATTGTTTTTTTTTCCTTTAGAGGATTTGTCCTAAGCTATAAAGTTATTTCCTAATTATTGGAAAGTATCCGCTAGATAAAGAACAACTTTGTGAACACTGTGGGGCCCAACCGATCCATGAGTACTGGGCTGTGAAGAGCCTCATGTGGACGATCGTGCACACATTCTCAGTGGGAATGATGGGGATAGCCCGGATCGGTCGGACCCCCAGCTATCAAGAACTTATCCTATGTCTTACAGGTACGGAATAAGATAACATTTTGGGCAAATTCTTTCTTAGTAATCACCTATACTGGGGTGCACGTGGTTCCTTGGAGAATAAATGTGTTTTTTTTTTCTTTATTTTCCCATGTAGCTATTCATATCAACAAAAATAGAATTAAAAAAAAACTTGCAATTTTCACACTGTCAAATAAGCTTTATGCTAGAATCCTCCTTCATGTTCTGTACATAATACTTTTCTGCAGTTTCATTATCTTCAGTAATAGAATTACAATTATGTGACACCTCTATATACAGTAGATAACACAGGATCCACCATAGGTGATATCACAGCTCACCTCCTCCTGTACAATGACTGATAACACCTCTATATACAGTAGATAACACAGGATCCACCATTCACAATAGGTGATGTCACAGCTCACCTCCTCCTCCTGTACAATGACTGACACCTCTATATACAGTAGATAACACAGGATCCACCATTCACAATAGGAGATGTCACAGCTCACCTCCTCCTCCTCCTGTACAATGACTGATAACACCTCTATATACAGTAGATAACACAGGATCCACCATTCACAATAGGAGATGTCACAGCTCACCTCCTCCTCCGGTACAATGACTGATAACACCTCTATATACAGTAGATAACACAGGATCCACCATTCACAATAGGTGATGTCACACCTCACCTCCTCCTCCTGTACAATGGCTGATAACTCCTCTATATACAGTAGATAACACAGGATCCACCATTCACAATAGGAGATGTCACAGCTCACCTCCTCCTCCTCCGGTACAGTGACTGATAACACCTCTATATACAGTATATAACACAGGATCCACCATTCACAATAGGTGATGTCACAGCTCACCTCCTCCTCCTGTACAAAGACTGATAACACCTCTATATACAGTATGTAACACAGGATCCACCATTCACAATAGGTGATGTCACAGCTCACCTCCTCCTCCTGTACAATGGCTGATAACTCCTCTATATACAGTAGATAACACAGGATCCACCATTCACAATAGGAGATGTCACAGCTTACCACCACCTCCTCCTGTACAATGACTGATAACCTCTATATACAGTAGATAACACAGGATTCACCATTCACAATAGGTGATGTCACAGCTCACCTCCTCCTCCTGTACAATGACTGATAACACCTCTATATACAGTAGATAACACAGGATCCTCCATTCACAAACCATGGACAGCATGAATCAGCCTGACTGCATCATTATAAACACATGGGTGAGACTTATCAATGAACGGCAGCGGTGCGGGGAGAAGCCGCGGAATGCACGGGACTAGTCTCATCTCTACCTATAGTACCCAGCAGACTGATCAAAATAGCCATCAGTGGGGGGCCATTTTCTGGTACTTCCACCATCATGAGAACAGTAGTCCCATGTCCGCCCTCTAAAAGAAATGAGAAAAGATGAGTGCGTGCTTCGCAGCTTACAGTCATGTTTTCTCAGGGAACTTAGCTCAGTTGAGAAATTACACCCTTGTGTTTTCAGAATACTTAGCCCAGTTAATGGAAAAACCACGACTACCCATCTGGTGGCCACGGACTACTATCATGACCACTGAACCAGGGTTTTGCAAATTGATTTGCTCCTTTTTAGAAATGACCCTTTTACGACCTACTGCAGTAATCTACTTAAGCAGTGGACTGTGAAAAAGCTTATGTGATACCCAAAAAAGACACCTTGTGTGGCAGGAGCCATATATAGGGGTTTTTTTTGTGGATTTTCTTTTTTCACCCTTAAAACTTGCTGATGTAAATGTTAATTTTCTGCTTCGTTATGTAATATTTATTACTATTAATTAGAATGTGCATTCTGTGTCAGTGCAGGGTTATGCTATGTTCCCTTTTCAAGTTTTGGTATGAGAGTTTTGGAGAGTAAGCCGGTAATTTTATATAGTAGACCTGACAGTGCCCCACATTATCACATAATTAGCAGAATGACTCAGAGATTCGAGGATCCACACTAATGTACTTGCCAACAGCAGATTGGCACTGAGTGTAACCCCTTCCCGACATGCGCCGTACATGTACTGCTCTGCGTGAGCTGCGTTCCCGCAAACAGCAGTATATGTATGGCCTGGCAATTGCCCAGCCTCACCCTGAGAGCTGCGATGTGCGGGTGTCAGCCACCGATCGCGGGCATTTAACACCTCTGATGCCGCAGTCTGTAGTGACAGCGGCATATAGAAGCATCGCACAGGGAGGGGGCTCCCTGCACGCTTCCATCAGTACGATGCGATGCGATCGCGTTGTCCTGATGGTCTCCATGGAGACCCCCGACCCTAAGATGTCCGCAGGGTCCTGCAGGGAAGGTGACTTATGAGCGCCTGCTAAGAGCAGGGGCTGACATGCCTCCTCCCCCTGCCTGTGAGATGCTGATGTGATACTCTGCAGTGCAGAGTATCAGATCTGTGATCTGACACTGTACAGTGATGTTCCAGGAAGGGACAATGTAAGAAAGTTGGGTGAAGCCATTTATTGTCAAACTACTGTGTTTTCTCTTTTTAAATCTTAATCACAACCAAAAACATCCAAATGACCCTGAACAAAAGTTGACATACCCTGGTGATTTTGGCCTGATCGCATGCACAGAAGTTGCCACAAATGGGTTTGAATGGCTACTAAAGGTAACATCCTCACCTGTGACCGGTTTTCTTGTAAGTAAGGACATGTGAACAGTCCTGCTGACTATGATGGATAGCGTTATATCCTTGAAAAAACTGATAGAACAGGTGCATAAAAAACTGGCATCTGATTCCTGTCGAAATATCATGTAGTTTGGTTTTATAGTAATTGGACTAAGTACCCTGAGAGCACAAGGGTAAAATCCATTAATCACATTCAGCTTTTTGAAATTCTTTTGGATCGAAATTAACAGAACATTTATGTGAAACAACTAGTGTCTGAATGAGGCCTTCGTCCTACTTAAATATCATATATATTAGTTTTACGCTAATTAGACTACCATATTTTTCAGATTATAAGACGTACTTTTTTCCCCAATAAATTTTTGGGGAAACTGGGGTGTGCGTCTTATAATGCGAATATACCTTACCGGCTGCAGTGGAGCAGAGTCCCAGGGTCGCTGCTGGAGGAGGCAAGAATGGATCGTTACTGCAGGCTGGGATGAGGGGGTGTTCGGTTCTGTGGGGGCTCTGCCGACATTTTCTTACTTTTCATGGGCACAGACATGTCCGTCTTTTATCCTAGTCAATGATCAAATTCAGGTCTATGGGTCCATAAAAAGCGTTTTCACTGACTACTTGATTGAAATTTGAGAAACCTCCATAATTTTTTTTTTTTTTTAATGATGGATACAAGAAAATCTGATGAAACTCTGATGGTAAAAACAGACCAAACGCTGATTGAAATTTGATCCAGCTAACTGTCCTTTTTTTTTAAATTTTTTTTGCGCAGAATAAAAATCGCTGACAAACTGATTGAGGCCTCAATGTAATGAAACGCACACACAATAAAAGTACAACTTTTTTTTTTTTTTTTTTTAGAATTTTCTTTTTTGTTCAATTCTGATGCCTATTTTTACAAATTGAACCGAATGAAAACTTTACAATTCCTACTGAATTTAGTGTGCTGGTGTTCCATTTAAGTGCTCGGATATTTAGGCTCTTCCATAGCAAAATATACTTTTTTACCCTTGTGCTCTCAAGGAACTTAGTCCAGTTGCTATAAAACCCTTGTGCTCTCAGGGAACTTAGTCCAGTTACTATAAAACCCTTGTGCTCTCAGGGAACTTAGTCCAGTTACTATAAAACCCTTGTGCTCTCAGATCAGGGAATTTAGTCCAGTTACTATAAAACCCTTGTGCTCTCAGATCAGGGAATTTAGTCCAGTTACTATAAAACCCTTGTGATCTCAGGGAACTTAGTCCAGTTACTGTAAAACCCTTGTGCTCTCAGGGAACTTAGTCCAGTTATTATAAATCCAAAATACTTGATATTTAAATAGGATAGCAATAAATTGTATATGAATGTGGCAACTATTTTTTTTTAATGCATACTGGAGATAGAGGAAAAGAATAAGGGATAAAGGGGGGAGGGGATAGCAAAAAAAGTGTGTGAACCCACCAAAGTAGTTATGAAATAAATGCACCAAAAAAACAGTGTATTTTATTGAAAGCACAACATGGTGCACTCGTTACAGGAAGGTAGTATTCCACACTTTCGATGTGATGGTATGTCGTCTCCCCAGTCTGAGTGCGAGCGACCTCACATGCTTCACTACGTGCATTCTTCAGCCGAGGAGACCCCACTGTGTTGCAATGCATGTGTTCGGACAGGCAGAATCCTGCGTCATTATCACCGTGGCCCTGACCGCTCAGAACCTCACAAGTTATCTGAGGACAGCACTCCTCATTACTCCCGTCTGGAAGGAATAGACCGTCCTGTCACTCTCTCTCCGGGGTCTCGTATGCGATCGTCCTGTAAGTTCTTGTTGACTCGTCATCTTGTGTTTTGTTCCCAGATGTTTTTTTTTTTTTTTGTAGACAACAGAATGTTGTAGTGAACGTACTAAATATTAGGAATTTCTCATGCCGGTGTAGAATGTACACATGAGGTCCTTGGTTTTATGCGCCATGTTCTCTGAGGTCAGGTCCTTGCATTGCCTAATAAGTCAAAACTGCTGCAAAAAACTTATTGCAAGTATTATTTTTTGCCCAGTGTTAAAATATTCCAGCCCTGCCTTTTCATAAGACGCGTCTTCACCTTATATACGGTGCCTTAAACAAGTATTCATACCCCCGTGAACTTTTACAATTTTTTTTTTTCACATTACACCCACAGACTTACTGTAAAAGCATTTTGTTGGGACTTTATGTGATACAAACGCTATGTAGCAAGTGTTTGTGACCCATAAAGGAAGTAATACAAAGGTTTCTTCTAAGTATTTTAAAAATAAAAATCCTAAAAATTGTGACTTACATTTGTATTCAGCCCCTGAATTAATACTTTGTCGGACCACTTTTCACTGCAATTACTGCTGCCAGTCTTTTGGGGTCTGTCTCTACCAGCTTTTCACATCTAGAGGTGCCATTTTTCTCCATCCTCTTTGCATACTCACTCAGTGAGATCGGATGGAGGCGTCTGTGATCTGCAATTTTCACGTCTTGTCACAGATTCTCACTGGGATTTCAGTTTGGACTGTGAATAAGCTGCTTCCCTGTCCCTGCTGATAAAAAGCCTCTGCACAGCATGATGCTGCCACCACCATGTGTGACAGTGGGGATGGTGTTTTTAGGGTGATGTGCAGTGCTAGTTGTACGCCACACATAGTGTTTTGCATTTAGCCCTACACGTTCTAGTTTGGTCTCATCTGACCAGAGCACCTTCCACATGTTACCTTTACCCCCTACATGGCAAAGTCCTGACCTAAATTCGATTGAGAATCTGTGGCAAGACTTGAAAATTGTCTCCATCTAATCTCATCGAGCTAGATCTGTTTTGCAAAGAAGGGGCAAAAATGTCAGCCTCTAGATGTGCAAAGCTGGTAGAGACAAACCCCAAAAGACTATCAGCATTAATTGCAGCGAAAGGTGGTCCGACAAAGTATCAGACTACTTGTGTTCGTATATCACTTAAAATCCATATAAAATACATTTAGGTTTGTGGGTGTAGCATGAAAAAATGTGGAAAAGTTCTCAGGCTGTGAAGAGTTTTTCAGGGCACTGTATTAGGCAATTGCTCTGTCAGAAGTGTAAAACAAAACAATTCCACACTGCCAGTTATCCCTTGAATAAGGTGGGCTTGTGCCATCTACAACGCCAGAGACGCTGAGTTCACTGGTTAGCTTCAGCAAAGTCAATCTCTGAGCTTTGGTTTCGCCGGTCAGCTTCTTCCTAGGGCAATCGGAGGAAAGTGCATTTGATGGTCTCTTGAGATGGAAGTATTTAGACTTTTTTTTTTTTTAAACTTAACCCTTGCAGTGACCTTTAGGATTTTGATTTGAGAGTTCTTGACTAACCGTTTCTAAGTGCAATGATTTATTAAGCAAGTTTTTGTAGAAGCTATTACATTTCATTTAGTTTGTTTTCTTTAATGGTCCAGTTTTAACGTCTTCATGAGTGACGTCATGTCTTTAATTTTCCAGTAAGTGTTTCTGTAGTGTCATATTAAAGTGAGACATAACCTCCGAAGAAAGACGTTTTCTTAATAGCCTCTACACATGGTATATATAGCGTCTGTAGACAGGACAATGGGTACATTATTATATTCCTTTATTGAGCTTTTGTAGGCTTGGAACACACAGAGCACTGTAAAACCCTTCATGACTCAGCTATTTGGTTATATGGAATTTTTTTTATATTTTTCTATTTATTTGGATCCTTTAGACAAAAGCTTGTTTCTTTACTCAGCGTCCTGGCAGCAGTAGCTGTGAATCAGCATCTACTAGTCATGTCAGCATCTGACTACAGTTATACTGCATTTAACATCTATGTGCAGACTACTACAAATTTAATGCCTAAGATTAGAGTACAAAAATAAGAGTCGCTAATATACAACCTACTGTATGAAGGCAAACTAGACATTTAGACTGTTTAAAAGGTAACCTGGAACTAGAAAATCAATGACCTATCCGTAGGGTAACCTGGAACTGGAAAATCAATGGCCCATCCGTAGTGTAATCTGGGACTACAAAATCAATGGCCTATCCGTAGGGTAACCTGGAACTAGAAAATCAATGGCCTATCCGTAGGGTAACCTGGAACTAGAAAATCAATGACCTATCCGTAGGGTAAGCTGGAACTGGAAAATCAATGGCCCATCCGTAGGGTAACCTGGGACTAGAAAATCAATGGCCTATCCGTAGGGTAACTTGGAACTGGAAAATCAATGGCCCCATCCGTAGGGTAACCTGGAACTGGAAAATCAATGGCCTATCCGTAGGGTAACTTGGAACTGGAAAATCAATGGCCCATCTGTAGGGTAACCTGGAACTGGAAAATCAATGGCCTATCCGTAGGGTAACTTGGAACTGGAAAATCAATGGCCCATCCGTAGGGTAACCTGGAACTGGAAAATCAATGGCCCATCCGTAGGGTAACCTGGAACTGGAAAATCAATGGCCCATCCGTAGTGTAACTTGGAACTGGAAAATCAATGGCCCATCCGTAGGGTAACCTGGAACTGGAAAATCAATGGCCCATCCGTAGGGTAACCTGGAACTGGAAAATCAATGGCCCATCCGTAGGGTAACTTGGAACTGGAAAATCAATGGCCCATCCGTAGGGTAACTTGGAACTGGAAAATCAATGGCCCATCCGTAGGGTAACCTGGAACTAGAAAATCAATGGCCTATCCGTAGGGTAACCTGGGACTAGAAAATGAATGGCCCATCCGTAGGGTAACCTGGAACTAGAAAGTCAATGGCCTATCTGTGAGGTAACCTGGGACTAGAAAGTCAATGGCCTATCCGTGGGGTAACCTGGGACTAGAAAATCAATGGCCTATCTGGGGGGTAACCTGGGACTAGAAAATCAATGGCCTATCCGTAGGGTAACCTAGAACTAGTAAATCAATTTCTTATCCATAGGGTAATTTAGGGCTAGAAAATCAATCTATCGACCAAACCCTTCAGCTAATGAAGAGGTCCTGGCACTTTGACGAATATCAGGTGGAGGTCTGACTTCTTTGCACAATCGTCGATCAACTGGTTGAAGGGACTCTGATGCTTGGATGGGAGCTGCAACCCTACATTCAGTTGATTACCGGTTAAACCATGTAGCTGGGCCATCATCAATCTGCTATAGAAGACCTATCATAATCATAGAACTTAAATTTTGTCTTGAGAAATCCCGTTTAAAATGTTTAAATATTTGTATATTTCTCCATATATTGATCAGTCTACTTAAAATACATTTTCAGAGGTTTTGGCTTTATTGTCCTTTTTTTCATGTAATACTGTATTTCACCTGTGGGGGCACAGCAAGTAATTCTCTCAGATTACCACTAGACACAGAGATGAAGCAAACCTTTTTAAAGGGATTATTCCGGAAGAGAAAAAACTAGATGTCATCCTAAATATATTCCTAAATACCTACAATTAGCATATCCGATACATTTTGTCTAAAGAGGTAATCACTGTTGTGCATGAATATGGCCTTCGCCTTATTCTGACCAAAATCTGTCCTGAAATGTTAATGGGATAGGTGGCTGTGAGCATATGCAGTAGGCATATTATCCCTACCTTCATGTGTGGAAAGATGTGATCCCTGTAGATATTCTTATCTAATACTGAAGATACCAGTGGTGCTGAGGAAAGAGGCTGCTCACACTGCTACCCACCCTGTCTTTTTTTACCTAGTACTGGAGGTACCAGTGGTGATGTGGTAAGAAGAGGCTGCTCACACTGCTGTCCATCTTTCCTGATCTAACACTGGAGATACCAGGGGTGCTGAGTTGAGAAGAAGCTTCTCACACTGCTGTCCATCCTGTCTACCTGATCTTATACTTGAGATACCAGGGGTGCTTAGCTAAGAGGCTCCTCACACTGCTGTCCACCCTGTCTTTCTGATCTTATGCTGGAGATACCAGAGGTGCTGAGGTAAGAAGAGGCTGCACACAATGCAGTCCACCCTGTCTGTATGATCTAATACTGGAGATACCAGGGGTGCTTAGCTAAGAGGCTACTCACACTGCTGTCCACCCTGTCTTTCTGATCTTATGCTGGAGATACCAGAGGTGCTGAGGTAAGAGGCTGCTCACACTGTTGTCCATCCTGTCTATCTGATCTAATACTTTAAATAGCAGGGGTTCTGAGGTAAGAGGCTCCTCACACTGCAGTCCACCCTGTCTGTATGATTTGATACTGGAGATACCAGAGGTGCCGAGGTAAGAAGAGGCTCCTCACACTGCTGCCCACCCTGTCTGTATGATCTAATACTGGAGATACTAGGGATGTTGAGGTAAGGAGAGACTCCCCACATTACTGTCCACCCTGTCTATCTGATCTAATACTGAAGATACCAGGAGTGCTGAGGTAAGAAGAGGCTGCTCACACTGCTGTCCACCCTATCTGATCTAATACTGGAAATACCAGGGTGCTGAGGTAAGAAGAGGCTGCTCACACTGTTGTCTATCTCAGCTAATACTGGAGATACCAGGAGTGCTGAGGTAAGAAGAGTCTGCTCACACTGCTGTCCACCCTGTCTATCTGATCTTATGCTGGAGATACTATGGGTGCTGAGGTAAGAGGCTGCTCACACTGCTGTCCACCCTGTCTATCTGATCTTATGCTGGAGATACTATGGGTGCTGAGGTAAGAGGCTGCTCACACTGCTGTCCACCCTGTCTATCTGATCTTATGCTGGAGATACTATGGGTGCTGAGGTAAGAGGCTGCTCACACTGCTGTCCACCCTGTCTATCTGATCTTATGCTGGAGATACTATGGGTGCTGAGGTAAGAGGCTGCTCACACTGCTGTCCACCCTGTCTATCTGATCTTATGCTGGAGATACTATGGGTGCTGAGGTAAGAGGCTGCTCACACTGCTGTCCACCCTGTCTATCTGATCTTATGCTGGAGATACTATGGGTGCTGAGGTAAGAAGAGGCTGCTCACACTGCTGTCCACCCTGTCTATCTGATCTTATACTGAAGATACCAGGAATGCTGAGGTAAGAAGAGTCTGCTCACACTGCTGTCCACCCTGTCTATCTGATCTAATACTGGAAATACCAGGGTGCTGAGGTAAGAAGAGGCTGCTCACACTGCTGTCCACCCTGTCTATCTGATCTTATGCTGGAGATACTATGGGTGCTGAGGTAAGAAGAGGCTGCTCACACTGCTGTCCACCCTGTCTATCTGAATGCTTACCAGCGTCTCTACAGTATGTGGTATCGCTTATCTTGAGATCACAGCATCGGAGCTTCTTACTGCACCTACTCACAGGCACCTGTAATAACATACTAGAACAGGTTTCTGTTCGTGTAATAAACAGCGGCCATTTTGATGTACTGCAATGATTATCTCCCTAAACAAAACAATTTGTGATTTGCTATTTAAAGGATAAAGAAGAAGTGTGGGGTGAGGGGCAGTTTATCTTAAATTTTAGCAATTTTCTCTAGAAGGTAACTTTGCAATTGGTAATATAGCACCATATACCTTTTATACTCTGCTGCTCTGTGTACGGATGGCTGCAGAATGAATTGGCTGAGAATCCGCATCAGTGAGCTCATCGTGACTAGGGAGGTTATTACTAGTGATGAGCGAGCGTGCTTGGATAAGGTGTTATCTGAGCATGCTTGAGTGCTGATGGAGTATCTTCAGCATGTTCGACTACTATGTTCGAGTCCCCGCGGCTGCATGTCTCGCGGCTGTTAGCCACAGTACATGCAGGGATTGCCTAATGAACAGGTGTCGGACAGCAACAAGACATGCAGCCACGGGGACTCGAACATAGTATTCGAGCATGCTGAAAACACTCTATTAGCACATGAGCATGCTCAGATAACACCTTATCCAAGCACGCTCGCCCATCACTGTTTATAACTCTTATATTCCTTCTTTTTTGACCTTCTCGAAGTTGATTTATGACCACATAGTTAATTTTCACTTTCACGCCATAAGTCATCTGAAAGGAGGTCCGAAGGATTAAGATAAGAGTTCTAAACTCACTGACAGATTATCAGTTAACTCTTTTAGCAATTCTAAAAATATTGTAGGTTTCTTTTTTTTTTTGCTAAATTTATATAGATTTTGATTCATTTATAAAAAAAAATAAAAATAAAGAAATAAAAAATTGTTAGCAAAAGTGAAACGTATTTTCTAATGTTTCTGTACCGCGCGATGTTACTGTCCAGCTGTGAAGTAGTTAAGCTGCGAGCAGCGAGCGCTTCCCCAGTCCCGGCAAATAAATGTTGTGTAACTGCTATCCAGCGCTTAAGGGATAACGCACTCGGATCTCCTCTTGTTAATGCAAAGAGGAAATTCTATAATACAGAAAACTATTAAGGCATGATTCATAGAAACGCTGATCGGCCCGCTGGGGTGAAATCATTTACAATCTGTTCCACCTGTTTCCAGCGCTCACAGGTGGTTTTCTTTTCAAGATGTTTATGGCCGGGCCACAGGGATATGCTTTTTGGATTGAAGATGGGTCATAATTCACTCTTAACACATCGTCAAACCCTACGACTGAGACTTTACCTTTTGCGGAGTTAGTAAAGCTCTTGGTGTTTGCCGGGAGCTCTGGATTTGGCTTCGGAAGGAGGTTGATGTATTCTATCGTAATGCCTGGGAACGCGTTTATTGCACTAACACTTAGGGCCTAGTAATGAGCGAGCATGCTCCGGTGCTAAAAAAAAGTGTCTTCAGCGTGCTCGAAAAATATGTTCCGAGTCCCCGCGGCTGCATGTGTCGAGAATGTTAGACACCCGCAATACATGGAGGGATTACCTGTTTGTCTAATAGCCACAAGACATGCAACTGCGAGGACTCAAACATATTGTTCAAGCACGCCGAAAACACTCATGAGCATCCGAGCGCGCTCGCTCATTTTTTGTTGGCTTTTTTGCTAGGTTCACTAAATGCTAAAACTGAGCTGCCATTGTGATTCTCCAGGTCATTACGAGTTCATAGACACCAAACATGACTAGGTTCTTTTTTATCTAAGTGGTGAAAAAAAATTCTAAACTTTGTTAAAAAAAAAAAAAAAAAAATTGCGCCATTTTCTGAGACTCGTAGCGTCTCCATTTTTCGTGATCTTGGGTTGGTTGAGGGCTTATTTTTTGCGTGCCGAGCTGGCGTTTTTAATGATACCATTTTGGTGCAGATACGTTCTTTTGATCGCCCGTTATTGCATTTTAATGCAATGTCGCGGCGACCAAAATAACGTAATTCTGGCATTTTCAGTTTTTTTCTTGCTACGCCGTTTAGCGATCAGGTTAATTTTTTTTTTTTTTATTGATCGGGCGATTCTGAACTTGGTGATACCAAATATGTGTATGTTTGATTTTTTGTTTATTGTTTTATTGTGAATGGGGCGAAAGGGAGGTGATTTGAACTTTTATATTTTTTACATTTCTTATATATTTTTAAAAACTTTTTTTTAACTTTTGGCATGCTGCAATAGTCTCATGGGAGACTAGAAGCTGCCATAGCTCGATCGGCTTTGCTACATACATGCGATGATCAGATCTCCTGTATGTTGCAGAATACCTCACTTGCTATGAGCGCCGACCACTGGGCGGCGCTCATAGCAATCCGGCAGTGAGAGCCATAGAGGTTTCCAGGAGACTTCTGGTTGTCATGCCGACCCATTAGTGACTTACGATCACATAACGGGGGTCACCGATGGGCAGATTTCCATCGTGATTGCCGGAAGTGCATGTTAAATGCTGCTGTCAGCAGCATTTAATCGGTTAATAGATGCTGGTGGATTGTGATTCTACCTGCGGCTGTTCCTGGCACATGTCAGCTGTTCTAAACAGGTGACATGTGCCAGGAAAGATGTGGACTCGCCACCGGAGCCCACATCAAAGGGAGGGAGTGCGACGTGGGCGTACTATTATGTCCAACATCGTCAATGGGTCAATGAATGTGGTGCATCTTTTAGCTGCTGTGCATCAAGAAATGTAACATTGGGATGCATTTGTCGGACTTTACTCCACTCTTTTGTGCCATAAAAGATGATGAATTTGTTGGCCTTGCCTCCTCTTGGTAAAGTTCTGCCTACTTTTCAAAAAGTTGCTTGAGGTGGACAGGACTAGCGTTGAAACACCGAAAGTCATACACCTTTTTTTTTGTGTGTGTGCAAATACTAGGTGCACAAAAATGTGGAAAATGTCCTACAGTTTTCCTCTTCGGAACTCATCGCAAACGGACTCCAAATAAGGCCTCTTTCACACTTGCATCAGTACGGGTCTGTCGCTAAGCGTCGGCGCGACGTACCGATGGACGTTGTGAAAATTTGGCACAACGTAGGCAGCGGATGCAGTTTTTCAACGCATCCGCTGCCCATTGCAAAGTCCCGGGGACGAGGGGGTGGAGTTTCGGCTGCGCATGCGCGGTAGGAAATAGCGGGCCCGACATACAAAAAAACATTCCCTTGAACATTTTTTTGTGCGGACGGTCTGCCAAAACACAACAGATCCAGTGCACGACGGACGCGATGTATGGCCATATGGTCGCGATCCGTCGGCAATACAAGTCTATGGGAAAAAACGCATCTTGCGGGCACATTTGCAGGATCCGTTTTGTCCCCAAAACGACGCATTGCGACGGACGTCACACCACGCAAGTGTGAAAGTAGCCTAAAAGATTCAAGTGGACCATGGTAAAGGGCTCTCCCCTGACTATATAGAAAACCCACAAAACATGGAAACAATGGCCAATACAGTTTAAAAAACTATATATTTTATTAAATTTCCCCCAAAATGTTTTATGTTAATAACCACAAAAAAGGGAATGTCACACACACACAGGCATTTGCCACACTATGTACTACAAAGGTGAATACCTGTACTGTTACAAAAAATATACGCAATAACAATGAAGCCATGTTGATCGTAAAATGCAGTACAAAGACTGAAAAAATGACAATATAATTAAATCAAAAGAGCTTTGAGTGCAACCTGTGTGGCATCCACAAGCACCCCGACGCGCGTTTCGCTTGCTGCTTCTTCCCAGTGGTCCTCTAAAGAAAATTGATCCTCTTAAAAGCTGGTAACAGATTCCCTTGAACTCCTTCATCTGAGAGCAGCATGATTTAGGGCAAGAGGCCCAGTGATGCGCCACTTGATTTACTCGTTGCCACAGTTTTGATTACATCACAGTTTTCTCTGTTGCAGATCTACCAGTTCTCTGAATGTTGACTCCGGTTTAACCCCAACCATATCACTGACACTGTGCATAGGCAGAAAGCTGCCAATCAGTGGTGGGATGGGGTTATACAGAGCTCATGAATGTGGATGACATGGCAGCAGATTTAGTAGTCATATAGCAATAATCTGCTGATAAAACTACTGCAAGTAGACCAGTAAGTGACACATTGTTGTAATCAGGGTCTTTGCTCTAATATGCTGCTCTTAGATTAGGTACCAAAACCTGATGGATTCACTTAAAGTCAACTCCTATAGGTAGGTATCTGTTAAAGGTAGCGGTAGTGCCTGTCAATCCCTTTAGGAGCACAAAGCACTGCTCCAGCAGCGAGAAATCACATTTTGAAGTTGTCCTGAAGTGCATTGGGGCGTGATGATGCACCTCAAGTTTCTGGGCTTGACGCTGTTATTTCCTAGCTAGAAGCACTTTCCCCTAGGCTGGTTGGCTGGCCGTTTTTCTGGTACTTGGCCACTGACCTGTCAGTCAGCCAGGGGAGGATGCTAGGAAATACTATGCAAGGGGCTGTAAGTGCATCGTCACACCCGTGCACTTCCAGACACAACTTCAAAACCTGATTTCTCATTGCTAGATCTGTACCCTGGGCTAATAGAAAGATCAACTGGCTTGTCTTTTAAAGGGCTACAGAAGCACGTTGATGGTTTTTAGCGGGTGGGTATCATATCATATCTATAAAGAAACAAAACAAAATTGGAATCTTGGGGTTTTTAAACTGACCTCAAGAGACTCGCGCTTCTTGATCTTTACAGAAGACCTTTCAGCAGTTTCATTATCCTTGCAATCAAAATTACAGTGGCAGATAACACCTCTATATAAAAAGAAGAAGGCACATAGCCGAAACGCGCGTTGGGGTGGGTGGTATCGTGGTCCCGCAGGTAAACCTTTGTATATTTATATTTATTATGTGTTGGCGCACCTTTCTATACAAACCGCTAAGGACACTTTGACCTAATTCTGTATGGTGCTTTATACACTGTGTAGTGATTTGTGCACATACACTTATGGGCATATTGGCTTTTGGCCTCCCTTCTTGTTTACTTGATACACAAGTATACTAGCGCTGACCTTTTCTTTATATGTATTGTTTACCTGTCGGTTACCACCTTGCCACCTTATTTTGGTGTGTTCCCTGTCTTTTCCCTGTGGTTTTTATTAATTTTATTAGATAAAACAAATAACAAATACTGACATTTTCTTACATTGCTTTTTCCTTTTTTTGGTTTACCTCTATATACAGTAGATAACGTGGGATCCCCTATTGACAATAGGTGATATCACTCACTGTACAGGAGGAGGAGGTGAGCTGTGACAACACCTCTGTATACAGTAGATAACACAGGCTCCACCATTCACAATAGTTGATGTTACAGCTCACCTCCTCCTCCTGTACAATGACTGATAACACCTCTATATACAGTAGATAACACAGGATCCACCATTCACAATAGGTGATGTCACAGCTCACATCCTCCTCCTGTACAATGACTGCCAACCCCTCTATATACATTATTTAATCTCAGATCCAGCATTCACAATAGGTGATGTCACAGCTCACCTCCTCCTCCTCCTCCTCCTGTATAATGACTGATAACACCTCTATGTACAGTGGATAATAGATGATCCACCATTCACAATAGGTGATATCACAGCTCACCTCCTCCTCCTGTACAATGACTGATAACACCTCTATATACAGTGGATAACACAGGATCCACCATACACAATAGGTGATGTCACAGCTCACCTCCTCCTCCTGTACAATGACTGATAACACCTCTATATACAGTAGATAACACATGATCTACCATTCACAATAGGTGATGTCACAGCTCACCTCCTCCTCCTGTACAATGACTGATAACACCTCTATATACAGTGGATAACACAGGATCCACCATACACAATAGGTGATGTCACAGCTCACCTCCTCCTCCTGTACAATGACTGATAACACCTCTATATACAGTAGATAACACATGATCTACCATTCACAATAGGTGATGTCACAGCTCACCTCCTCCTCCTGTACAATGACTGATAACACCTCTATATACAGTATATAACACAGGATCCACCATTCAAAATAGGTGATGTCACAGCTCACCTCCTCCTCCTGTACAATGACTGATAACATCTCTATATACAGTAGATAACACAGGATCCACCATTCACAATAGGTGATGTCACAGCTCACCTCCTCCTGTATAATGACTGATAACACCTCTATATACAGTAGATAACACAGGATCCACCATTCACAATAGAGGATGTCACAGCTCACCTCCCCTTTCCCGCATCTTCTTATTTCCTGTTGCCTTTGGGGAGCATATTCAGGCTTGAAGCTAAGAAGACCTCTATATAAAAGATGTTCTCTGACTAAGTCTATGGCTATAAATGTCCCTGTGCCCAACTGGTAGCAGGAGTCTTAAATTAAGCCTAGTGGCCTGTGGTAAAATTGCAATTGTATATACATCTTGATACGAAAATAAAAACAATTACAAAAAAAATAAATTTCATAAATTTTAATTCTTTTCTTATTTTAAATGGAATATCACTAGAGTTTTACTCTTTGGTATGATGGGTTGGTGCTTGTTCATAGTCTTCTATTTGTGCTAGTGTTTAAAGAGGTGGTCCACTACCTGGACAACCCCTTCTTAAACCAAATGTTCGGACCTGATAAAATAATAAAGCCTGTACTCGCCTCTCGTGCCGGCGCCGTTCCCGCAGATCAACTGAACATGAAGAGGCAGTCCGTGCTGCAGCTGGTCCCTGGCTTCCTCTTCATGCTCAGTTTGTCCAGAAGCGGAGACCATGACGACAGCGCTGATTGGAGTCGGCATCACTTGTCACAACACCGCAATACGGAGGGGAGAGCGAGTGTTCACAGCGGGAATGGTGCCGGCATGGGAGGTGAGTATAAGCTTTATTATTTTATCGGGGCATAACATTTGGGTTAAGAAGGGGTTGTGGCAGCATGATATGGTTTGGCCTTCAGCTGGACATGTTGGGTTCAATATCCTCTTATCCGTTAACAAAAAGGTTGGATAAGATTCATTAAGTCATAAGAGCACGTGACATGGGTGTAATTGCAGTCTGGAAATCCCGAAATTAAAGAGGTTGTCCAGTCTTGGGGCTCTATTCTGCAGTTACTCTGACTGCAGACTAGTGAATCATCACAGTGGGCACAGTGCGCGCTGTCAGGATCCTCAGATGCTGGCACTGGGCAATCATGTGACAGCAAGTATGTGGTTTGCATGCTTCTGGCCACATTCCTACTAGACATGTCCAGCCTCGCTCAATTCAGTTGTGAAGTCTAGTTGGCACGTGATCGCGTGTAACAAAATCTCATACTTGCGGTCATGTACCCGCCGCTGAAACCTGAGAATCCTCACAGCTCACACACTGCGCACCTTGAGAATTCAGAAATCTGCAGTCACATACAGTTTTTGCAGACTTTAGCCCCAAGCCTTGACAACCCCTTTTATATAGGGGTTCTTAAAGGGCCAATGACTTTAGATGACTTTCTATGTCCTAAAAGTTTTGTTCACTCAGAAACTAGAATGAAAAGCCCCCTTTGGTCTTTGCAGGACCTTGAGGGTTAAACACTATTGTTTTTCATTAGCTGTAAATTGTGTTTGAACTTTAATCCTTCACATTTGCTGTCGGCCACGATCCATAACAGGCCGGCCGGCTTCCCCAAAACTCTGCATGTTAGCAATTTCCAAAAATTAGGAGCATGCGAAAACACATTAGGTAAGTGATTACAGTTAATATATGGATAAATTGTGCGGCTTGTTCAGTTTTTCAAGGAATGCAAACATATGGTCCTAGAACACAACCTTGAATTAGCTCGGTATGTATTTCTCTAAGGAAGCTTGGACGTGCAAAAACTTTGGCTGGCCCAACCGTAGAAGGATTATGTGAAAAAGTCTGGTAAGCTTTCATCAAACATTTGTTAACAAGTTAGAAAGTAAGGCTGGCTTAGCCGTCCCAGTTATTCTCGGAAAACGCTAAGAAATAATTAGGTTTTGTGTGGGGACATTTCTATGTTCACGTTTGGATCCAACTGGTGGCAAGTGGAAGCTTATGGCGACGCAGTATGACCACTAGACATTTTGTGTCTTACTGAATGGTGTCTAGGATTTTCTCCTAGAAGTTCATATTTTCTATGTGGATAGCTACAGAGCCAGTACAGCGCTCAGTGGGGCCCATTACACCATTCGAGAGCTTCTGTGTTTGGTCTCAAGATTTCCGTAATCTCACCTAGAAGATGTGCATAACTACAAAGCCTATATGGCAAAAAGTGGTGCCCTTATGGCTACAAACTAAAATCCATAGGTGATTCATGTGCTGCTGTGTGATGTTATTGTACTCAACTAGAAAAAGTGGATAGCTGCGAAGCTGGTATAGCTAAAAATGGAGGCCCTATGGCTATGCACTAAAATCCATAGGCCATTGGCTTACCACTGTGTTTGGTCTTTTCGAGGCTCCGTAACCTCTCCTAAAAGATGTGCATAACTACAAAGCCTATATGACAAAAAGTGGTGCCTTTATGGCAACAAACTAAAATCTGTAGGTGATTCATGTGCTGCTGTGTGGTGTCGCCTCCTGATGGTGCCATGTTCTCACCTAGAAGTGGATAGCTACGAAGCCGGTACAGCATAAAGTGGAGGCCTTGAGGTTATTCACTAAAATCCATAGGCCATTTTGTGTCCTCGAGGCTACGTAACCTCACCTAGAAGATGCAGGAGGCAGGAAGATGTGCATAACTACAAAGCCAATATGGCAAAAAGGAAGCCCTTATGGCTAGAAACTAAAATCCATAGGTGATTCATGTGCTGCTGGGTGGTGTCTCCTGGTGGTGCCATGTTCTCACCTACAAGAAGTGGACAGCTACGAAGCCGGCACAGCAAAAAAGTGGAGGCCCTATGGCTATGCACTAAAATTCATAGGCCATTCGCTTATCACTGTTTTGTGTTCTCAAGGCACCGTAACCTCACCTACAAGATGTGCATAACTACAAAGCCTATATGGTAAAAAGGGGTGCCCTTATGGCTACAACCTAACACTCATAGGTGATTCATGTGCTGTTCTGTGGAGTCATGTTCTCACCTAGTAGAAGTGGATAGCTACGAAGCTGGTACAGCAAAAACTTGAGGCCCTCTGGCTACGCACGAAGATTCTAAGCCAAGTGTGTGGGGTCTCCAGGGTTTGTAATCTCACCTTGATGAGCATAGTTTCGAAGCCTGTACTGCAAAAAAAAAAAAAAAAAAAAGTAAAGCCCCTAAGGCTTCAAACTACAGATCTACAGTGTGCCAGTCCTATCAAAAAAACTTCCAGCAAAAATGTTTTATATTTACAAAAATTGAAAAATTAAGGAGTTTTCCTTCTTTGGAAAAAAAAAACCCATCCGGGTAAAAAGAAATTACACTTATTCCAGGAATCTGTCCCCTATTCCAGTGCTGCCAATCGATCAGTCTCTACTGGATCCAAAACAAATTGCTCCTCCAGTCTTTTGACCATGTAGTCAATCATATGGTCACCTCTTCTGGTCCAGTGGAGACCATCAAAATGGAGTTCCAGTCTCTAGTCTTTTGACCTTGTAACCAATCATAAGGGTACCTCTTCTGGTCCAGTGGAGACCATCAAAATGGGAGTTCCTTTCTTTTGACCTTGTAGCCAATCATAAGGTCACCTCTTCTGGTCCAGTGGAGACCATCAAAATGGGAGTTCCTTTCTTTTGACCTTGTAGCCAATCATAAGGTCACCTCTTCTGGTCCAGTGGAGACCATCAAAATGGGAGTTCCTTTCTTTTGACCTTGTAGCCAATCATAAGGTCACCTCTTCTGGTCCAGTGGAGACCATCAAAATGGAAACACTGGAGTGCCTTTTTTTTTTTTTAAGGGGCCGGAAAATCTATAAATTTACCACATTCTTTATTTATTTGCACACATGACTACAGACGTAGTCTACCATCAATAAAACAGATCTTGACCTACAAGGGCTGTAATTCAATAGTCTTCTTTATGTATGGATAAAACATTCACCCATGGGGAGTCCCACATCCGGAGGAAAGCCAATGTCGTCTCAAGGCCCCACCAATAAGCTCTTGCCGTTGCCCCTTATCTTTTACGTCTTTTCTGCCCTGCTGAGACGTTTTTCCTTTTTGGTCATACAAATGGAGGGATTGTGCAGTGTGAATGTGACACTCGGGTGCTGCTGCTGGGGTGTCTGGATAAAAGGGCTGATTATGTGCCATTGTAAAGTGCCGGATACCTTTACTGCCCCTCGGAGCCCTGCTGCTTCCTATTGGAAATGCTGTGTGTCCCGAGCACTGAATCACATTCCTAGATTAACTCTTCCAGGGTAAGGTTTTGCATTTGTAATGTTATCCCACGTGGGCTTCATTCATGGGTTTAAGGTCACGGCAGCCTGCAGACACATGTCAGATCGGCTTGCATGTTGAATTGTAGCTCACATATAGTAAAGAGGGAAGAGTCATGGAGACATGCTTTTGGTTATTTTTAATGTTCCTTGTTTACTTGTCGTTTTAGCTGCTTATTTGGAACTTTATCGCTGCCCTGATACTCAGCATTAAAAGGGTTGTCCAATGAAAAGGAGCTTATTAAAGCCTATGGAGAACGGAAGTGAAAGGAGTGTTTGTCACCAGAGATCTGGAGGCACAGCTGCACTGCTTACTACTGCAGCATAAAGTCCTCCATTCTGCTGTATTTCAGTGTTTTAGCCCCAGTGCTGGAATCACAGCTACACTAGATGAAGGCATTGGGCCTAGATGCGCTTGGGGGATGGCGCCATTCCAGTAGGAGAGGGCATTTATGCTTAAATGCATGTTTTCACTCCCTAATACTACTGTCGTTAGTGTTGTATGTTGGCTTTGTTATTTCTGCACTGCCCTCAGACTGTTCTATAAGAATATATGCATTTTACTTTGATGTCTTCTACTGCTGTAGATTGTGCCTCTTTACTGTTGTGGTCATCACGTGGACCTAGAACCCCTTTTTGTAACCCAATAAGGATTTTGTTACCTTCTATATATTTCTGTGATCATTGCTTTTTTCTTTTCTCCATCTGATGCGCTGTTTGTCTTTTGGCTTTGCCTTATAATTGGTTCTTGAATACATGCCCTTATGTAATAGTCACTTGACCTTATAGTTCATTATATGCATACATTTTTATGGGTATACACTCCACAGGCCTTTTTCAGTGAGACGTTGATTTACGGCAGTAAACTCAGGATCAGTAATGCATGTACACAGTGACTGCACCAGCAGAATATTGAGTGCAGCTCTGGGGTATAATACAGGATGTAACTCAGGATCAGTAATGTAATGTATGTACACAGTGACTGCACCAGCAGAATAGTGAGTGCGGCTCTGGGGTATAATACAGGATGTAACTCAGGATCAGTAATGTAATGTATGTACTCAGTGACTGCACCAGCAGAATAGTGAGTGCAGCTCTGGGGTATAATACAGGATGTAACTCAGGATCAGTAATGTAATGTATGTACACAGTGACTGCACCAGCAGAATATTGAGTGCAGCTCTGGGGTATAATACAGGATGTAACTCAGGATCAGTAATGTAATGTATGTACACAGTGACTGCACCAGCAGAATAGTGAGTGCAGCTCTGGAGTATAATATGGGAAGAAACTCAGGATCAGTTATGTAAAGTGCAGATTAGAACCCTTAATGTATACAGTGGGTGCAGAAAATATTCAGACCCTTTTTAAATTTTTCAGTTTTTCATTGCAGCCATTTGGTAAATTCAAAAAGTTCCTTTTTTTTCTCAATGTACACTCTGCACCACATCTTGACTGAAAAAAAACAGAAATGTAGTAATGTTTGCAAATTTATTAAAAGAGAAAAACTGAAATATCACATGGCCATAAGTATTCAGCCCCTTTGCTCAGTATTGAGTAGAAGCACCTTTTGAGCTCGTACAGCTATGAGTCTTCTTGGGAATTATGCAACAAGTTTTTCACACCAGGATTTGGGGATCCTCGGCCATTCTTCCTTGCAGATCCTCTCCAGTTCCTTCAGGTTGGATGGTGAACGTTGGTGGACGCCATCTTCAGGTCTCTCCAGAGATGCTCAATTGGGTTTAGGTCAGGGCTCTGGCTAGGCCGGTCAAGAATGGTCACAGAGTTGTTCTGAAGCCGCTCCTTTGTTATTTTAGCTGTGTGCTTAGGGTCATTGTCTTGTTGGAAGATGAACCTTCCGCCAAGTCTGAGGTCCAGAGCACTCTGGAAGAGGTTTTTATCTAGGATATCTCTGTACTTGGCCGCATTCATGTTTCCTTCAATGACAACCAGTAGTCCTGTCCCTGCAGCTGAAAAACACCCCCATAGCATGATGCTGCCACCACCATGTTTCACTGTTGGGATTGTATTGAGCAGGTGATGAGCAGTGCCTGGTCTTCTCCACACATACCGCTTAGAATTATCACCAAAAAGGTCTATCTTCATCTCATCAGACCAGAGAATCTTATTTCTCATAGTCTGGGAGTCCTTCATGTGTTTTTTGGCAAACTCTATGGGGACTTTCATATGTCTTGCACTGAGGAGAGGCTTCTGTTGGGCCACTCTGCCATATAGGCCCAACTGGTGGAGGGCTGCAGTGATCTTTGACTTTGTGGAACTTTCTCCCATCTCCCTACTGCATCTTTGGAGCTCAGCCACAGTGATCTTGGGGTTCTTCTTTACCTCTGTCACCAAGGCTTTTCTCCCACGGTTGCTCAGTTTGGCTGGACAGTCAGGTCTAGGAAGACTTCTGGTGGTCCCAAACTTCTTCCATTTAAGGATTATGGAGGCCACTGTGCTCTTAGGAACCTTGAGTACTGCAGAAATTCTTTTGTAACCTTGGCCAGACCTGTGCCTTGCCACAATTCTGTCTCTGAGCTCCTTGGCCAGTTCCTTTGACCTCATGATTCCCATTTGGTCTGACATGCACTGTGAGCTGTGAGGTCTTATATAGACAGGTGTGCGCCTTTCCAGATCAAGTCCTATCAGTTTAATTAAACACAGCTGGCCTCCAATGAAGGAGTAGAACCATCTCAAGGAGGATCACAAGGAAATGGACAGCATGGGACTTAAATATGAGTGTCTGAGCAAAGGGTCTGAATACTTATGACCATGTGATACTTCAGTTTTTCTTCATTAAAGTTGCAAAAATGTTTTTTCAGCCAAGATGGGGTGCAGAGTGTACATTAATGAGAAAAAAATGAACTTTTTTGAATTTATCAAATGGCTGCAATGAAACAAAGAGTAAAAAATTTAAAGAGGTCTGAATACTTTCCGTACCCACTGTATATTGCTGATATCTTCAGAAAATCAAACTACTGTATGTTACATATTTTTTTTATTCTCATATATTAGTTCGGAGGAGAGTCTCCTAAATCCCCCGTCATGTGAATCCCGCACACCTGGGGGTATATTTGATGACAGTGCGCGGAGGATATTCTCTGGGTAAATATCGGGCCAAGGTGTATCACGTTTTTTGAATACGTTGAAGAGCTTCACATTGAGGATGTGTGACATTCCTGGAAAGGTTAAATCAATAAAGCAAAAAATGCCTTGGCCTCAGTCCTGAGCGCAGCGAGAACAGGTAGGCCCTTGTGTAATGTGCGCGTGGCTCGCTCCATCCGATCATTGCAGTGCAGTAAATGGGATTTCTGAGCTTTTCCTCCGCGCGAGAACCGTACACAGATCTATTTATTTTCCGAGATGCTATCAGTTCTGCCGGAGGGGGGCGGAGGACGGCCATCGATCCATCCTTCACCGCTGCAGCAAAAATAAAAGCTGCTTTACAAAACACACGAGCCGAGCTTATGAGAACGGCATGACGACGCTTTACAATGCCACCATTTTTTATTTATTTTTATCGTTTTACTTATTTTTGTTTTGGAATCTATCACAAGACTCGTCTCAGGAACACAAATCAGAAAATGATTAAAAAAACGAAATAAATCATTTTCTGCCCATGTAAAGTTCCTAAATCCAGAAGTCACTGCAGCTGCTCCTCTGATTTTCAGCGCTGAAAAATGGACAAAGCCGACCTCGCGATTTTTCATGTGCATTAATCCATTAAAGGTAAGGCTTCATAGCTCCGTTACACCTTGCAGGACAAGATTTACACCCATTTTTTTTTTTCTTTCTCTTAAGTGTATTTATGGGTTTCTTTTTTTTTTTGTTTTAATAAGTTTCATTTACACAGTGGAGGCATATAGTCTAAGAAAAAAAAAATTAAATTATTTCCAAGTGACACCTCGCATCGAGCATGTTGATTTAATATTTTCAATATCTTGCATTTCTGTTTCGGCTGACTGAATTACTACCCTGAGTGTTGTTTCTGGCACTTACAAAAACTGCTTGATGCACTTTTTCTTTTTTTTTTTTTTTTTTCAGTGTAACCTAAAGTAAACTTTTTTTTGTTGAAGAATCAGGAAGGTGCCTGTCTTTTTCGATGTTAACCCCCGTGGTCCTTTTTTTTTTTTTTTTTTTTTTATGGATTTTTTTTTTTTATGTTTAGATATATTCTTATGTTATTCTTTTATTTTACATAGTTTGTCCCTTAGTTTGTTGGAATATTTAGATATATTTTTATTTTATTATTTTATTTTACATAGCTGGTCTCTTAGATTTTTTGGGAATATTTAGATATATTCTTCTATTTTACATATCTTGCCTTTTAAGTTTTTGGAATATTTAGATACATTCTTATTCTATTCTTGCTTTTTACATATCTTGTCTCTTAGTTTTTTTGGGAATATTTAGATATATATACTTATTTTATTCTTCTATTTTACATATCTTGTCTCTTAGTTTTTTGGAATATTTAGATATATTTTTATTTTATTCTTTTATTTTACTTATCTCGTCCTTTACTTTTTTGGGGGGGAATATTTAGATATATTCTTATTTTATTTTAGACATCTTGTTCCTTAGTTTTTAGAATATTTTAGACACATTCTTATTTCATTCTTTTGATTAGACCCGTCCCTCTTTAAAATATTTTTGTCCAAAGAGTTGAGCTTAGAAACAGAGCAAAAATTTTTGTTGTCATTTGTAAAGCCCGAAAAGTGAAATTCCAAATTCATTCCTGCTTCATTTGGAGATCAAATATCAAATTCTTCTTTTTTTGTGCCATGGATATTCCCACGGGTATTTTCCTTTTTTTCTTTTTGGTGTCGTGAACTTGTAGGCTGTAGATAGCCCTTTTATTTTATCATTGTGCCAATTAAAAAGTTAACGATCGTAAAAAAATAGTATAAAAAATTGTTCCAATTTTTAACAATTGTTCAGAAAACTTTAAATTTTTTTTGCGATGTATTTTCACTTTTAATAACTCGTACAGCCTCTTTTTAAAAGGACGTTATCTCGGGGATTCAATATGAGATTTAATTTAATATTTCATATATTCGCTGTCTTAATTTGAAAATTTAATTTCAACTGATAAGATCCATTGAGAATTTTTTTAAGTGTTTTTCTTGTAATTCCAAACATACTTTAAGAAAAAAAAAATTATAAATTAAAACATGGTCTAGGTGCACCTCATTACCTCATTGTCTTTTTCTGTCATCGGTATTTATTTTTTAAAACCTTTTTACAATTTTACCAAAATTTTTAAACGGCAAAGACTTTTCAGATATTGGATGTCTCAAAATTTTAACAACATTTTTAAAGACAAATTAGTATTTATGCTAATTAAAACACATTTTTATATCTGTCATATAACACATACTCCTATAATGTGCCGACCAGTACGTGTCAGCGCTCCAGTTTTTTTTTTTTTTTTTTTCGGAACAATAAATCACGGTAACAAATACGACATTTATCTACTGTTCACTACTTCTTTATAAGCGATGGAGCTGCAGATTTCTGGGTAGTACAGCATGGGCATAGTCATTACTTTGCTTTATTGCGGCAAACACACAGCCCCAGTCATTAGTAACGGATTATTCTTCTAATGTGAGATTTTTTTTTTTTTGCAATAAGCTAAAAAAGAAAAAAAAAAAAAAAAAAAACACGAAATGGAAAAAAAAAGAGCACTTTGTTTAATTTGGTAGCATTAGCTGTACAAAAACCTCAATGAACTAATGAGCATTGACTGAAAGAAACCGTTTGATCAAACACATTTGCTGTAATGGAGACCACAGAGTCGACTGCTGTGCTTTGTGCTTGGCTAAACTACAGCGCAGACTATAAAAACCAATATTATTATGGCCGATTCACTTCACTTTCCGTCATTCGGGGAAGGTTCAACGGTAAGGTTAGTAGATGCTAGTTACCACCATGTAGCATTGTCCTCCCTTTTGAGTACTTTATGATGTCCCCGGCTTTACTTATACATTTCTCTTCCCAGAAAAAATATTTGTCGTAAACCTCTCCAATAAAAACTGTATGCAGTAGTTATTAAAGTTGCCTTGGCCGGTCACCGCGAATCAAGCGGTAATGGAATTCTTTATTTTTTATTTTACTATACTATTTTGCTCCTCCTTTAGCACTTTCTCATTTTCTTGCATATTCTTTTTAAGTGATCTTGGACAGTCATCTTGTGTTAGAGATTTTCTGTATAGTAGGCACAGAAAAAAAAGTGTTTGTGAGTGTGTAATGGGGATGCTTTTGTTGTATGGGAGAGGGAGAAGGAGCGGTCCTCAGTATCTATTATCAAAGGTATGATCCTCTGTTGTCTGTCTCTGGAAATCGTCTTACACTTTAGGCTAAAGTTGGCCGGATAGAACAAGTCTGGCTCCAAGTCTGATGTGTATGGGGCTTTCTGCATCTGCCCCAATGGATGATATTGGGAGGGGTGGGGGTAGTGTAGGGTAGAGAAGAGAAGAATTGTGAGCTCTCACAGGCAGGGTCCTCTCTCCTGTACCAGTTGTGACTTGTATTGTGTAAGATTATTGTACTTGTTTTTATGTATATCCCTCCTCACATGTAAAGCGCCATGGAACAAATGGCACTATAATAATAAAAAATAATCCGAACTTTAGAGTTTCAAACTGCCGATCTGTTTGAATTTCAGACTGCCGATCCGTTTGAATTTCAGACTGCCCATCCGTTTGAATTTCAAACTGCCCATCCGTTTGAATTTCAAACTGCCCATCCGTTTGAATTTCAAACTGCCCATCCGTTTGAATTTCAAACTGCCGATCCGTTTGAATTTCAAACTGCCGATCCGTTTGAATTTCAAACTGCCGATCCGTTTGAATTTCAAACTGCCGATCCGTTTGAATTTCAAACTGCCGATCCGTTTGAATTTCAAACTGCCGATCCGTTTGAATTTCAAACTGCCGATCCGTTTGAATTTCAAACTGCCGATCCGTTTGAATTTCAAACTGCCGATCCGTTTGAATTTCAAACTGCCGATCCGTTTGAATTTCAATTTAAATATGCTCATTTATAGCGATTACAACATCGCTCTATGGAGTCGAGAGGGAGCTGTTGGTCATTTGATCTTTATAGTAGGTTGTTACCTTCCATTGTAATCCTGACCTCTGGTGATGTTGAGATAACTGCTGACCCTGCCCTCAGTGTACACAGGACACCCTGAAAAGAGAGGTAGATTTAGCTGACTACAAAGGCCAGTGTGAGAACAACTATTTTAGGAATTGCTGTTACATGTATAATTAGTGGAATGAAAGGAATAGGAAAGGATGGGAATATACGGAGGCGTGTTTTGTTTTTAAGGAACAAATGGAAAATTCGGTGTAGCATGCAAAGGGGTTGTCCACTTCAACAGCAGAATGAGTTTAAAGAAATTCCATGGCACATATACATTCTAAGGACTTAACAGGTAAAGGTTTAGAGAGTAACAGTCTGCTGCCATTTTTCATAGTTTTGGATAAATGGATTTCAACTATCTTTGTCATTACGCCCATCTGTGCATCCGTGATACACCTTTGTGCAGCAGCCTGGAGACTTGGATATCTGAGAATTGTCGGTGAGCTCGTACTGATGGACAGGTTAACTCCGTTATCTGATTTTTCTGAGCTGCTCTTTGCCGATTTATTCCCACAGACCTATTCAAAGTTGGGCTGAAGCTGAGTTCCGGAAAAAGACAGATAAGAGTTATTTTCAGGTCAGAACAAGCTCACTGATGGATTCTCAGCTAATTTGTTCTGCGTGAAGAGCCTGTAAAAGCCAAGTCAGATTTGTGGTAAAAAATGCTTTGAAAAGTCAGAATTTTTTTGTGTGTGCAACACAAGGGTGTGCCAAAAAATTGTGACTTTTGGTGCTTTAACGCCATTTTCGCCCAGCTGTTAAAAAGTGGGTGGACTGAGGGAGTGATAAGGAGGGATGACCTACGCTCATCAAATTATTGATGAGTGGCAGTGTTCGCTATGCCACAAGTCTCCAGCAGGAACCGGAGCAATATTTGGACAAGGCGCACGTAACTTTCCTGTTTCACCCCTCTTCAAGACCAGCAAGAAAATCTCCGGTCTTGATGAATCAGGTGCAAAAATGATTTTTAGCCCCAAATACATATATTAAATATAAACAATGTACGCAAAGGTGGTCTCTATCCTTTAAACTTGCTCTTTACTTTTTTTTTTTTCCCTCCATGATATAATATTCTGAAAAGAAGGAAAGACGTAAAAAAAAGTTATGCAGAGAGGTAGGGCATGTAATCTGCATTTTCTTTTTTTTTTCTAATGTAATGGCACCTAATGAGTTATCAGTTGACCACTAAAACAGGGAAAAGTACAGGCGCCCCAGGGAAAAGTATCTGTTAACACCCACTAGGACGTAACAAAAGTTAACTCATTAGGTGCCAAACACTTTGATTTGCTAATAGAGGCGTTTTTACTAGTGATGAGCGAACGTGCTCGGATAAGGCACTCTCCGAGCATGCTCCGGTGCAAACCGAGTGTCTTCAGCGTGCTCAAAAAGTATGTTTGAGTTCCCGCGGCTGTTCGACAGCCACAACGCATGCAGGGATTGACTAACATAGACATGAAGCAACTGGGACTCGAACATACTTCTCAAGCACGCCGAAGACACTGTTAGCACCCGAGCATGCCTGGAGAGCGCCTTATCCCAGCACGTTCGCTCATCGCTAGTTTTTACCTTTTGCTTTAACTTTGCTCTTTTATGCAGATGAGCTGACGCTGCCGTAGCATACGCAAGCTGAGACACGTGAAGAAGTATCAGAATAACGTGTCGATTTGAGAAAACCAACCAAGAAGTGACATCGAGAATAAATAAAAAATACAAAATGTACAATAACGGTCATGTTAACAAGAGTCGCTACCGTTTAGGACAAAAGAAATAATAGTGAATGTATCACACTTAATTGTAACTCCGGTTATGGCCTGCTCAGATTTAACCGTTGCAGGTGATATAATATATTAAACAAATAAATCCCAAAACGTAATTTATTTAATGCAAAAACAGACTTCTTAGTCGGAGCTGCAGAGGTTGGATGTACACGCTCCGCCATCCTTTTTACTGTATGAGTTTGATTTGGCAAGATTGTGTCAAATCTTGAAGCTCCCGTTTCGGAGAAGTAATGGTTTTGACTTGCGCTCGATGTGTTCACGTTACGCGATCTTCACGCAGCTTCCTATCGATCATGTAATGCTGTCAACACCCTAATTTTCTGACCCTCACCCGCCTCAAGTAAGACAAGCTCTCTGCCTCTTTTTTTTTTTTTTTCTTTCCCTGAATGCTCCTTCTCTTCTATGTTCAGTAGTACGTTCACTCGCCTTGATATTAACAGTAACTGAATTTCCAAATAAAAATAAAAAAAATTTGCAAATGCAGAATCAATGGAAAAGACGCAGCATCCCCCACCTCCCCCGAGGGAGCGGAGGGGGTTAACCCGGCCGCGAAAAGTTTGAGGAAGAAAGTAATACAGTCTGCATATCTATAAAAAGGAATCTTTGTGCAATAAAGCATATAGTTGCATTGTGGTTCCGAGGGGCAGACCTCCTCCACTTGCCACCCACGTTGAAGTACCTATAACCAGGGCCCTATAAAGCCGGGGCACGCTTTCTGAAAATATTTGCAGCCTCACGCCACTTGAATAGAAGGAAAATAATGATGCGGACAGCAAATTAGCACACGGGGGCTGCGATTTTTTTTTTTTTTGGGGTCGAGTGTATAAACACAAGTAGGAACGGCTAGGAGGTAACACATACCGGGGCTTTTACCTCCCAGCTTTTCTTTATAAGGATAGACTATTATTCTTAATGTGTGGGAGGCTGATCGCAATCTCGAGTCTACAAATTGACTGTGGTTTTTGGATTTAACCCCCTTTTAACTCCTTTTATATTGAATACCATTTTTTTTGACCCGACGGGTTTTAAGTTTTCAGCTATTTTAGAAAGTTTTATTAAATTGTTAAGACTGAAAGGAAATGTAACTTTTTGGAAAAGTTTTCATTTGCAATTGTTATTTAGATTCTGTTCACATGTAGTGTTTTCTTTTTCTGAATGAAAAAGCAACGGAGATTGCGCTCTTTTATTGTACTTTTTTTTTTTTTAACTAAACTATTATGATTGCGATGGAGATGAACTACAGAGTTGACATTCTTCATTATGTTTAAAAAAGATGACCATCACCAGGTCGCGTTGTCCACGTGCCACTTGACCGAACGACCACAAAGTCACATTGTAGAGCAGAAGAGCCAGTGGCGCATGTGAATCCCCTGAGGATTCTAAATGATGAGGTGTAAATAATGGCAACGGTGGACTCGCTGGATTACTAAGGGCTATGGAGTCGGAACTGCGGGGTCTGTCTCGAAATGAATCTCTCCCCGATTCCAGATTTTATATATGGTAATATTTTATAAAAATTATAGAATTATTTTATTATTAATTCTTAGTGATGAGCAAATGTAATAAGGAGTTATTTGCAGGGCTATGGAGTCGGAGCCCATTTTGGTGGAGTCGGTGTCATGAAAATTGAGGAGTCGGAGGCTTGGCTTACCGACTCCACAGCCCTGGTTATTTGGAGCATACTCGGGTGCTAACCAAGTGACTTTGGCATACTTGAAAAATATGCTCTGAGTTCCCGCACAATTCAATCTCTGCATGTGTTGCGCCTGTCGAACAGCCGCGAGACATGCAGCTGCGGGAACTCGGAACATATTTTTCGAACACACCGAAGTCACGGTTAGTACCCGAGCATGCTCAGGTATAACGCCTTATCCAAACACATTCGCTCATCGCTAATCATTATTTTCCACTTATGAAGAATTCAAAGCTTGGAAAAAATAAGTAAGAACGCTGACCGACTACACAGCATTGTGTATAACTTAAGAAAAAAATACTTTTAATCAAAATTGAGGGGAAATTTTTCAAATTCTAAGCAGATGGGTTTGGGCTACAAAATTGTTGCCATCAAGTGTTGCCTTGTGGATGGATTCCTTAATACAATAAAGGAAGACCGGCAGAATACGGGGCCCACATGGAGGGCATAGTATTTGGCGTGGCGCCGTGCCTTCACGCTTTCATACTTTTTTTTAATATTCTGCAATCATTCTTCAGTATATTTCCCTACTGTAAAATTTTGCTCCGTGTGTGAAAAGTTCTTCCATATAACTTTTTTTTTTTTAACAATACATATAATGAAACTTGTTTCTCTTGGTATAACCTTTCGTTTTCCGAGTACATACAGAACTGTAGCATTTTGGTGCATTTATTTATTTGCCCGTCTTTTTGACAAACCGAAATGGATTTTGCTTGTGAAATGCAATGTCTTTAGTACATCACAGATGGATGGGGTAAGGGCCGACGTGGCAAAGCTGCAGAGCAAAGCGTTCAGTGTGGCAGGTATGACGCGGCATGCCCTGAAGTCTCTTATTTTGTCCTTGCGGGGCGGTAATGAAGATTTGTAGCAACGTTCAGTAGTGCTGTACTGTCTTATCTGAGATAGATGAATGAATACATAGATGGGAATAGATGGAACAATACATCGATATGGTAGAGGAAAGTGAAGATCCATGAAGTTCTATAGATGGAACCGTGTGGATGTTCCATATACTCAGCTGTGTGGCTTCCTTTGTTTTGGCGCCTTACTCTATAAATTCTGTTACACTTCCCCTCATTAAAAAGGCAATCTGTCTAAAGGTTGTTGTACCACATCTGAGGGCCGCGGGATGGAGCGGGGTCACTGGGCCGCGGGGGGCAGATTTTATAAAATCTGCTTTATGTGCTGCAGATCTGCATGTTCTCTGAATATTGAGCTGTGTATAACCCGCACACTATACGGATGGGCAGCATTCTGTATGCATACTTATTAGATGGATACATAGATATTGGATGGATCCATAGATATTGGATGGATAGATATATACATAGATATTAGATGGATACATGTATACATAGATATTAGATGGATACATATATACATAGATATTGGATGGATACATATATACATAGATATTAGATGGATACATATATACATAGATATTGGATGGATAGATATATACATAGATATTAGATGGATCCATAGATATTGGATGGATAGATATATACATAGATATTAGATGGATACACATATACATAGATATTAGATGGATCCATTGATATTGGGTAGATATAGACATGTATATTAGAAGGATACATATATCCATAGATATAAGATGGATCCATAGATATTAGATGGATAGATATATACATAGATATTAGTTGGATAGATAGATCCATAGATATTAGATGGATACACATATACATAGATATTAGATGTTAGATATATACATAGATATTGGATTGATCGATATATACATGGATATTAGATGGATCCATTGATATTGGGTAGATATAGAAATGTATATTAGAAGGATACATATATCCATAGATATTAGATGGATCAATAGATATTAGTTGGATAGATATATACATTGATATTAGTAGATAGATCCATAGATATTAGATGGATAGATATATACATAGAATCCCAAAAAAGTTTTAACAGCACTCCATATAGCAGTTGTAAATGGATCGATAGATATGTGAGATCATTATAGACATTGGTATTGGATAAATAGATCAATGTAAGATACATATAGAAGGCTAGATATTGCATGCATAGATCTAGTGGATGGACATAAGATGGGTTGACGCATAGATATTAAAGGGATTGATATGAGTTAGATGTGAGAAGGATGGGTCTGATAGATATGGAGTGGAGGTCCAGTGGGCAATCAGATGGACATGGGTGGATGTGGAATATATGGATCAGTCTATTATAGAGTAAGACTTTTATATACACGGGATAGGTGTTTTGTATCTCGGTAGTTGGGACCGTTCGCTGTTCTGCAGCTCGCCCCCCTTCACTTTCATACGTCTGAGCGTTTCCCCTTCTTTTCACCTCCCCGCTCTTTTTGTGCTACTCCTCTCAGCTATATGGCTTCCTTTGTTTTGGCACCTTACCCCATTAAATCCTATTACAGTTCCCCTCGTTTTAACACCTCTTTATAACAGTCAAAATCCTTGGCTCAGAGGATGTTGATGTAACATACATGGGGTGGGGTGTAGTAAAGACTTCACGGTTTAATGGAGGGTCATAATATTGGTTAAACTCAGGTAGGTGGCAATTAGGACGAAACCTCCCCTGTTTTATAGGAACACAGAACATTCTTCACTCGTAGCACATGGAGCCGATTGCAAACCTAGAAATTAGTATAAATCCGGCGTCCGTCCCCTTGTACTAATGGCTTTTAAATCACCCTCCACATATGAGTAATGTCGGCCATTATCAGGAAGACGTGCTAATGACCAGCCGCTTTTTTTTCGGTGTCCCCGAATGTTTTGCCTCACGGAATGCCCTTTCATACTTGTTTCTTATGGATTTGTGAGGTTTTACTGGGTATTAAATGTGTAACAGCTAGTCCTACAAAGTTGTGAGGGGACGGCATTCGTACGGGAGACTGAAATCTTATCCCCCGGCTATAAAAATACCGTCAGGCAAAAAAAAAAAGAACTGTATGGGTGTCTAAAATCTGTGGATATTAATGAATGCAATTTGCTGAGACTTTCAGACACGCTTGCTATTTTTGGAAACGACGGGTTGTTTTAGAAAACTGATCATTTATTAGGATTTATGAAATATGTGTGTTTTTCTTCGTCTCGTTTCTGGGATTCGAAATTGGTCCCGACTTGTTGTCACAGTTCTAATTTTGTGTGTGTGTGGTAGTTAATAACTTGCTGAGCTCACGTGTAATCCTGCCGGTGTTGGGCTGGAAATGAACTTATTAGACTTTTAGTGAATGGACGGATGGTAAAGTCCGGGTGTAGTGAATGACACGGCACAACATGAAGCCCCTCCATCTACGGAAGGTCAAACGTAAGTCATGAATTTATGGCTACAGAAATACCTAAAGAGTTTGACGCACCAAAGTCTGTCTTTTATTACATATCGATTTTGTATTATTTTTTTTTAATGTAAAATAACTAACCAAAACTTTCTATCTTAAGTTACCCAAGTCTCATCCGAGTCCAATGTTTTTGTTGTACCTGGCCGATCATTTATTATTTATACAGGTCTCCCAACTTTTTATAACACCTGGGAGAAAGTAGGATCATGCCATATTGGATTTCAAAATGCCCGTGTTTGGTCACTAGAAGTATCTGTTAGGGTCCTTTTCCACTTTCCTTATTGAGAAGTTGTACGCACCCAGCCAAGTCTTCAAACAGAGGCCAGACAGACATCTGTCTGAGATTGTTTAATGAGTCCTGCATTGAGCAGGGGGGTTGGACCAGATGACCCAGGAGGTCCCGTCCAACTCTAACATTCTATGATTCTATGATATTTTGACTTTTGTGTAAGGAACTTAACATGCCAGGACCATAACTCTCGTGAGAGATGAGTATCCCCAGATGTGTCTGGTATTTACTTATGGAAATATGTAGACATGATGAGCAAATAAATTCGCAGTACCATGGACCGGCAGCTACGGTAGGTCAGTATTTCGTGGCCACCGGACAGTGCACCACCTCCTACCTGCCTGCATCCCCGACTCTTCTTTTTTTATTAGCCGGCCTGATGTGACATCCTCATTGTGATGGGACTCACACAGGCTGGCTAATCAAATATGGAGTTGACTTGAAGATGCCGGTTCGTAGGAGGCGATTTGCATGGCTTTCATCTGGTAGTCTCAGAATACTGATGTAACTCTAGACATACTTGTGAGTGTTAGTCTTCATGTTTAGGAGGATTCGGTAAGCAAGATCTATGAGCAAAGCTTACAGTGATTATTTTATATAAATAATTCCAATGTTTCTCCAGGGTTAATGTGTGGCCTGCGGCTCGAGAAGGTGTACCTATAGAGATCAGCTGATCTACTGACCCACTTTTTGTTAAAGGAGTTTCCTTGGTGAAACTGGTCTCTTAAGAGTAAAACATTGGAAACATTACATAACCGGCAATAAAGCTTGAAACTACATCACATGAGGCATTAATTACCCTACACCCCAACCCACAGAATGAATCACAATTTGCATACAGAGAACATTTCTTACATATACAAGCTGCCGTCTTCCGAGGCATATGCATATTAATTTCATCCGGTAGACCTAGAGAATAATGAGCATTTTTCACAAGCAAAGCCTATCTCTGAAAGGAGTATTGGCTCCTGTGTTTGAGTTTCCGTAAAATACTTTTTTTTGGGTCTCTTAAGATAAATCAGACGCTGACAGAAGCACTGGGGTTGAAGCCACAAGCTCAGTCATTGAAATGCTGCGAACGTGAATTCTTCCACACCTACATCTGGGTTTACAGGGATTGCTGGCGTCCGTTGTATTAGAGCAGTGTTCCCCAAGTTTGGTCCTCAAGAGCCACCAACAGGTCATCTTTTCAGGATTTCCTTAGTATTGCCCAGGTGAGAATTCCATCATCTAGACAGGCAACAATTCCATCACCTGGGCCATACTAAGGAAATCCTGAAAACACGACCTGTTGGTGGCTCTTGAGGACTGGAGTTGGGGAACACTGTGTTAGAGCGAGGGATACCGATGCGGCACATGTCCACACCTTTATGGTTCAGTTGATTCTCTAATGTTTCCCCTGCTCCCCCCGAAATAAAATGTTTAGGCAAATTCGTTGTCATGTTTTATAAATTTATTTCTCAGAAAATAATTTTATTTTTTAAGTCCTAATGTTGTGGAATTGTTTTGTAGTGTGTTTTATTATTTTTTTTTTTTCTAATTCCAAAAAATGTAAGCATTGCTTCATGGCCAGACTCACAAATCAGTATTTTAACCAGATAAAGCTTCCAAGGGGAGGAAAAGTATGAAAGACAGATTTGTGCATCACCCCCTTTTTTTTTGATCAGTTTACAATTTTTCAGGAAAAATAAAAACTTGGAGAATATATTCATAGTGTTGAGTGCTAAATGTACCCCGACAAGAGTAATCACTAGAGATAACCTGTTATCCAAGCACCTTTTGGCGTGCTCGAAAAATATGTTCGAGTCTCCACGTTGTTGGGCAATCCCTGCATGTGTTGCGGGACTCAAACTTATTGTTCGAGTGCCGAAGACAGTCGGTTAGAACCCGAGCATGGCGGATAACACCTTATCCCAGCATGTTCGCTCATCGCTACACAGCACACAAAATGTATGCTAGGGAACGGACTGCAAATTTTTTTGTTATTTTGCTGTTCTCCATTTTCTCCCTTGTTCGGGGTAAGAGTTCATTCATGATCTCAGTTTTCGGGTGACTATATTTAAGCTCCTGTAATGTATTCCTAGTTTATAAATTCTCTCCCTGCGATGTCTTGCCTCGATCTTTTTGTTTTTTTTCTCTCCTCTCGTCGTTTACATTCTCCTGGGGTGAACCATTTTATTCCTCGAGTAGCAAGACTTGTATTTATTTGTAGAAGAAACCATGTTTTCTGAAGGAAGCCTGCTCTCCATATTAACACTGCACTCGCTGAAAAGCCAAGAACATAACGACAGAAATTTGGGGAATTATCTGCAGACAGTTTGTGTATGTAGGGGGGAGAAAGTTGTAGATATACAGTTACTGTACTTATTTTTTTTGTGGATTGAGTGGTCCGTGCAAAATTGTGGAGATGTCAGATCGAAATCAGCAATGCAAGTCAGTTGGTCCGTGAAAAAAATCAGACTGTTGTCTTTTTCATGAACTGATAAAAGAAAGTAGAGAAACCTTTTCTTTTTCTTTTTTTTAATCTGAGAAAAACTGATGAAACTCTGATGACACTAGGACCATTTTTCTCGTACATGAGAAAAGTACGTACGCGCATCCGCTAAAAAACAGCCACAAAAATTGCCTAAAATCCTCTCGTATTCAATTCAATGTTAATCATCTTTGTGTTTCATACATAGTTTTTTTTTTATGTAGTTTTTCTACTTCATGTATTGACAAATACCTTGTGGGGGGGGGGGAGGGGGTGGATGTCACTTTTTTGAGGTGACTCCTGTTGGAATTCATACCATTTTAAGTATTGACAAATGAAAAAGTCGGGGAAAAAGAAGCCCTCCAAAACATTTCAAAAACCGCTACAGAAAAAGAAAATCTTCCCAAGAAAGGCTCTTGTTTTTTTTAAGCGGGTTCCACATGAAAAACTTTGTTCTTGAGTATGCTTCCCCCAAAAAAATAAAAATAAAAATCCATCAGCACATAGTCTTTTTATAGATCCGTGTGCAGTCCTTTTTTTTTTGGACAGCACAGCGACTTGTAGAGTTTCATTAAGTCATATGCACATCCATTTTAAAAATTAGTCTTATGTTCCCCATCCGCAAGACTTGCAGTAGGTCCTATTCTCAACCGTTTTGCAGATAAGATTCTGCCATTAAAGTCTGTGGGAAGCTATGAAACACGGATGGAGCACAGAAGACAAGCTTTGTTCTCCAGAGTTCTATCCGAGCTTGATCCATTTCCAACCGATCCATTGTTAAACGTTAATGGAGAAATGAAAAGTTCATACATTTTACCGGCTCCACTGACGAAAAAAAACCTGAAGCAACTAGGATGACACATGAGAAAAATATAGTATCTTCTCTCTCGGATGATAATGATTAAAATACGGATGTATGAATGCAGTCTTAGGTGGATCATGCACATCCAAGGGCGGAATGTCAGCTGCAACATTGCGCTGTTGGGTTGGCCTTGACACCTTCCTTATCGAGCATGTCCTATGTTCCGTGATGTCTTCTACATTAAAGGTTTGCGTTTTCTGGAAACTGATTTAATTTATTAAGAAATATAATTTAAAAAAAAGTCAGCTTGTTCTACTGGTTGGCAACGTCCAGTCCAGAAATCCATTTCGCAAATCTGCAGGAATCTCAAGACCTTCCAGAAGCCATGTGTGGATACAATATCTGGTTGACTAAAGTTTTAGTGGCTATGAAGGTGTTGTGTGCAGGGTCTCTGTGGTTTGTAGGAAGGATGTCTGGTCTACTTGAAGGCACCGCGGTGCTATCTGTGGCAGCCAGATGACCTTCCGAGACCCAAAGGGAGTATTGAAGCTCATTCCTAATGATCTTTGTGGTCATAATTTTTTTTCTCACTAATTAACGGAGATCCTAGAAATAGTATTTTCTGTTTGATAACCTGATTATGTTTTTAGATGATTGTAGCAAGTTGAAAAAAACCAGCTATTCTTCCCATGGTCTTTAAGTAACTTAAGCTGCTCTAATTTACGATCTTCTCTGCAAATTATATGTCCAGGTTACAAATACGGATTTTAAGATAATCAAGAGAGATTTTGTGCTGATCTGATAACGCCTAGCCTGGAAGATACTTCTGTCTAATGCAACAGAACGCCCAACACACTATGTACCATACTCATGAAAGTTTATTTTTTTCAGTTGAGGAGCCCTCCGCTTCTCTGCCTCCTGACGTCCTGCTTGCTAGGAAACGATGCCCTCCTGATTGACAGTTCAGACCTGCGGCATGATTGTGCATTTGGCCAAAACTGTGCACTATCTGGTTCTACAAGCAGAGACAGCTTTTCTGTGCCGGGTCACTGAAGGTGACTGGATTCAGAGCAGCGCTTACAAACTCGCTTTCAAGTAGCTTGCAAGCGCTGCGCTCCTTGTGTAGGAGACCAGCCACTGCTGGTAGACTACTGAGGTGGCCTGTAACCTTGGCAATAAGCAATAAACCATAGAATTAAAAATCCCTTGGTTATTTTTTATAAAAGTTACCTGTTATTACAAGCCCTTTCCTCATCATCATAAATCAGAAAAATTGCAAACCATTGTTAAGGCTGACAAAATGTCCACTGTCAGTGTTTTTTATGGCTTGCTTACACGTGTGCTATGTGATGTTTTATTGGACAGCATTTGGGCCAGTGTTATACTAGGGGTAGTGCGGATTTTTTCTACAAACTGAATCGACATGAGAAAGCAATTGTTGCATACAGCAAGTGGCTCCGCAAATTGGATCGCGCTCACCCACTCAAGTTTTCTGGTGCGTGTAAAACATCTGACTGTACTCGGATGACCTCCGAGATTGGTCAGATTTGCATGGACAGAGACAGTTGAAAAGATGGAGTAATTAACGTCTCCATCCTCCCCCCACACATGCTGCTATTCTCATGCGAGAGAATCGGATCGCAATAAACTGACACTGATCAAACTCTGATCGCAGTATGAGCCGAGCGTCATTACCATAGTAAATTTGATTCGAGAGAATCATCGCTTGTGTGAGTGAGCCCTTAAATTGTGTCTGACCCAACTACACTGACCTGGTGCCCTATGTTCCACCTTCCTTTACGTTCACGTACATTCTTATTACAGTACTGAAGAAATCTTTAGATTTACTTTTTTTTTTCATTTTTTAGGTTTCTTTTGTGTTTGAACATTTACAAAACCCTATCGCCCAATCTATAAACCCAGAGTTTTATCTGGACATGGATATTGTGTGCAAGAGTGGAGTAGATTGGTGGAGAGTGGGGTCCTACTTAGAGCTAAAGTTCCTCCCATACCTATTAAAGTTGGGATCAGCCGATATAGCAATGTGTGGTAGGCCTTCCGACTTTCCCAACTGATGTTGATGGGGCAGGTGGAGTTAAGGGCCTGGAAGTTTTAATTTTAACACTTGACCCTCTTTTCCTTCAAGAGATGAGCCCATTTGACAGCGGCTCCACTCATTCCCTATGGGGCTATTGAGTGCTGTGTTCAGCTTTTTCCAGCAGCCCCATAGAGAATGAATGTAGTGGCAGATTGGACATCCATTTTGTAATGGGGATAAAACTTCCCTGATCTGCCTATGGATTCCGGTCATCAACTGATTAGCAAGTTAGCACCAATCCTGCAGACGGGTGATAACTAGTGATGAGCAAGCGTGGTCAGCTAGCGTGTTATCCAAGCATGCTCGCGTGCTAACCGAGTGTCTTTGGCGTTCTCAAAAAAATATGTTCGAGTCCCCGTGGCTGCATGTCTCGTGGCTGTTTGACAGCCTAACAGCCAACCCTTCATATATTTTGGCTGTTGAACAGCAGCGTGACATGCAGCCGCGGGAACTCGAACATATTTTTCAAGTCCGCCGAAGTCCCTCAACACCTTATATCAGCACGTTTACTCGTCACTAGATGATACTTTGTTTTTGCTGGACAACCCCTTTAAGTGTTCCAAGCTCCTGTCAGAACCATGGCATAATTGGATACCAACAATGCCCTTTGGACACACTTCACTTAAAAAGAAACAAACAAAAAAAAAAACCCAACTCATCCAGTCCGGTCATATTATTTGCCACTTTGATGGATAAATTAGTGCTGAATGTAAGACTTTTCTAAAATTTTTGTCAAATATCACAAAGTCTATGTTGGAAGCTCCTGACCCAAATTAGGAACATTAACGCAGCGTGGCGAGAGCACAGACTAATATACTGTATGGGAAACAATACAAGTAATCCAAGGTTTTTTTTAAGTTGTAGTGTGGATTTCTATAAAATCATAAAAGAAATATAAGAAGTCATTCTCAGAAATACGTTCTCCAATTACAAACATCTTGTAGAATCTAGTGACCCATCGTGGTGTTCAAGTCTACAAAGCAAATGCAACATTTTCTGCAAACCTTCGGGAAAAAAAAGATCAAAAGTATCGATCCGTAGTGATCTCAGGCGAGTATCATAGTGATCTGGGATCTAATACTTAGTAGTGTCTATACGAAGTAAAAAAAACACCAGTGTTTGTTTAAAAAAAAAAACAAAAAACCCGTAATCCCTAAATCAGGAAATGTTTAGAGGGAAAATTCGAAATGGAATTAAACAAAATCAAAATATTTTTTGAGTGTGACCTGCTGGAAGAATATTGTTCATTTCTCTTTTTCATCAATTTTTTTTTTTTACTTAATCTACCCTTTATGAGATATATGTGTATGATTAATTCCATATAATACAAGTCTATGATTCTAGAGTATGCCTTTGATTCATTATTTGCATTTTTTTCCTTAAAAGTGACTTCCCTGTTGGTATTCGAAGACTTTTTTTGTGCCAAATTCTTCAAAATTCTGCACAAGAGTTGATGAATTTTGTGCAAAAGCTAATAATTTTTTTTTCTTTTGCGCCTTTTAGAACAAAAGTTTCATGATTCCCTTAAAGATGCATTTTGTAGAACACTGGGAAGCGGAGTATAATTGTGTAAACATTTTGCACAATTTTTTTTCTTTGCGGATTTCGATTCTTTCAACGGTTTTGCAGAATTTTTCAACCATCCAAATAATTGGGAGAAAAAGGGCACTTAAATAATGCATGAAAAACGTGTGTGTTTTACGCAGCTTTTCTGTGCCAACACTCTCTCAACCTGTGCACGCAGCCTTATACTTGGTTTCATCTAAGGTTTTTTTTAGTTTTCTGGGCAGAATCTCTCAATCAATATTTGTTGCCTTTTAATTCCTTGTGGTTTCTGAAGCATTTCTGCTCTAAAACCGTAGCAAAAAAAACTCCCTGTGAACGCGCTCTAAGGCTATGTTCACACGCTGCATTTTTGCTGCGATTTTTTTATCTGCGTTTTACAGTACCAGGAAAAGCTATGAGATTTCAGAAATCTCATGCACACACATTGTTTTTTTTTTTTTTTCCTGACTGATTTGGAAAACTCCGTTTTTGCCAACTGTGGCATGTCACTTCTTTCAGCATTTCTTCACGCATAGAAAGCAATGAGTAAGTACAAAAAACCCCGCAGGTATCAGGTTTTGCTGCAAAAACCTCAGGAAGTTGCATCTTTTTTTTTTTTGTGTATTGAACTTTATCAGCACGCACAAAAGACAAATGTACCTGATTAAAACGCAGCAAAAAAAGGATCAAATACACCTCAAAATCTTCTATTTGTAAGCAGCTTTTTTTTAACTGCCAAGAGAGCAAGTTTTGCCTGCAGAAAAAAAAAGCAGCAAAAACGCAACGTGTGAGCATGGCCTAAGGGTATGTACAATATTTGCAGCAGAAAATACTGTCTGGTAGGTGAGAAAAATACTGCATATAATATGTGCGTTTTTGGTGTGTTTTTTTTTTTTTCTCCCCATTTTTTTGAATGGGTGAAAAACATTGATTTTCTGCAGACTGGAAACTGCTTCAAATTAGCAAGGAAAAAATAAGCACGAGATTTCAGAAATCCCGTTCACTTTGCTGCTACTGTGTTTTTTTTTTTTTATGTGTGAACATGTACGGATAACAAAAAATTTGAAAGGTGCAAATGACATAAAAAGGCGCAAATAAAAAAAACCAAACAAACCCCTATTGGAAGTATTTTTACTGTAGAAAAAAAGCCTCAAAGACGATGATTTGAGGTTAACGTTAAATGACTTTGAAAAATGAAATAAAAAAGAGCAAAAAACAAAAAAGTCCACTATCAGTGATTCCAGAGAGCACGTTCAGTGAGCTCCCACATGATCTTTTCTGTCTATTAGACGAGCCGGTGTGTTAGCGGCAGAGGGGCGTCTTCCGCTGATTTCTCTGGTAGCGGTGTTTGGATGGCTCCATGTGTTTGCACAGTATTACGAATCCTTTTTTTTTCTGTTTACACGACTTACAGTATTATAGAAGAATACAAATTGCTCTTACAAGCTGTGTGTGCTTTTTTTTCCCTTTTTTTTTCCCCCTTTACCCCAGCCCGGCTTCAATACATTATTTGGAGACCACCGATGTTCTAAAGATTAAAAGCACATGTCCTCTGCGGCAGCAGAAAAATGCTCTTAATTGTTTAGTGCGGCTGCGAGGGGCTTGAAGTTCTGCGCGGCTGATCTGTGAATGATCTATTCAGCCAGATTTATTTGGCTTAATAACATGGCTGCCGCGTTATTACATCCTAACCTTTCTAGTTCTCCATGGGTTTTTATTTTTTTATATATATTCACTCGGGTCTGTCAATGTGCGATTGTGCACGGTGCCGAAATTCCACCACTTTGTGCGGTAAAAGTATCTTTAAGCTTATAGAGGTATCTTTAACTATCGACATTTATTTTCTATTGTCTTTTATATATGTTTTGTTTTATTTTGAAAACTGTCTTTTTTTTTTTTTCTTTTTTTTATTATACCGGTAAATAAACAGTGTAATTTCTGTGCGTTACCTACATTTACAGACCGGGTTCAACCGAACAGATGTTAGTTCCCATATAAATTGCGAATCTCTGATTTATGCATTCTTCATAAATGACTCCGTTTTCTGTCACTATTTATTAGTCACTTTTTTGGATTATACAGATTTAACAGAACATGCAACACTACACCGAGGCGCATAATTGTTCCTTCTGCCGGGACCCACGCGGTGAGGATATATCGCTTGTTTGGGTTGCTCTGGCAGTTTAAAAATGTGAAAGCTCGTGATTTAATATTTTGATTTCCTGTTTAAATGGACTTAAATTCCACAGAAATCTGACCGTTCCCGCCTTGGCTTCTCTTCCCTGAATGTTATCGTATCCGCAACCTGTGAAGTGCGGTTCTCAACTTATTTGTCAACTTATTTTATTATTCTTCCTGAATGGCCCACAATCCATGCGGTGCCCTATCAATCATCGTACTGGAGGCTTGTGCCCCCGGGATTTAGGGAGACTCACAGTAACTGACCATCTGCACGTGTGCACACTGTGTGTATGTGTGTGTAATATATAATGTGTTTGTATGAGCATGGCTATAAAATAAAATGATAGACAAATCAGATCTGTCTGACATAAATTTGAGAAATTGATAGATCGATGTATCATCTCAGAATTATCTATGTCTATATCTATCTATATATCTATTATCTATCTATTTATCTATTATCTATCTATCTATCTATCTATCTATCTATCTATCTATCTATCTATCTATATCTATTATCTTTCTATCCATCTATTTCTCCATCCAGCTATCTCATATGCAATATAAATGGATAGATAGATGATAAATGGACAGATCTGAGATGGATAATTAGTATAGATGGACAGATCTGAGATGGTAAAGAGAAGGATAGATGGACAGATCTGAGATGGTAAAGAGAAGGATAGATGGACAGATCTGAGATGGTAAAGAGAAGAATAGATGGACAGATCTGAGGTGGTAAAGAGAAGGATAGATGGACAGATCTGAGGTGGATAAACAGATGGATAGATGGACAGATCTGAGATGGATAGATGGAAGCATGGATGGACAGATCTGAGATGGATAGATCTGAGATGGATAGATGGACAGATCTGAGATGGATAGATGGAAGCATGGATTGATAGATCTGAGATGGAAATATGGACAGATCTGAGATGGATAGATCTGAGATAGATAGATGGACAGATCTGAGATGGTAAAGAGAAGGATAGATGGACAGATCTGAGGTGGATAAACAGATTGATGGACAGATCTGAGATGGATGGATATATACATGGATGAATTAATAGAACTGATAGAAGATAGAAAAGAAAGATAAAGAAAAGTATAGATGGACAGATCGGAGATGGATATATGGACAGATCTGAGATGGATAGATGGAAGTATGGATGGATAGATCTGGGATGGATAGATGGAAGCATGGATGGACAGATCTGGGATGGATAGATCTGAGATGGATAGATGGACAGATCTAAGATGGATAGATGGAAGCATGGATTGATAGATCTGAGATGGATAGATGGACAGATCTGAGATGGATAGATCTGAGATGGATAGATGGACAGATCTGAGATGGACAGATCTGAGATGGACAGATCTGAGATGGACAGATCTGAGATGGACAGATCTGAGATAGATAGATGGACAGATCTAAGATGGTAAAGAGAAGGATAGATGGACAGATCTGAGGTGGATAAACAGATAGATGGACAGATCTGAGATGGATGGATATATACATGGATGAATTAATAGAACTGATAGAAGATAGAAAAGAAAGATAAAGAAAAGTATAGATGGACAGATCTGAGGTGGATAGATGGACAGATCATAGAATGATAGAGCTGGAAGGGACCTCCTGGGTCATCTGGTCCAACCCCCTGCTCAAAGCAGGATTCACTAAATCATCCCAGACAGATCTCTGTCCAGCCTATGTTTGAAAACTTCCATGGAAGGAAAACTCACCACCTCTGGTGGCCGCCTGTTCCACTCATTGATCACCCTCACTGTCCAAACGTTTTTTCTAATATCTAATCTGTGTCTCTTCCCATTCAGTTTCGTCCCATTGCTTCTAGTCTTTCCTTGTGCAAATGAGAATAAAGATGATCCTTCTACAATGTGACAGCCCCTGAGATATTTGTAGACCGCTATTAAGATCTGAGGTGGATAGATGGAAGCATGGATGGACAGATCTGAGATAGATAAAGAGAAGGATAGATGGACAGATCCAAGGTGGATAAAGAGAAGTATAGCTGGACAGATCTGAGGTGGATAGATGGACAGATCTGTGGTGGATAGAAGGAAGCATGGATGGACAAATACAAGGTGGATAAAGAGAAGGATAGATGGACAGATCTGTGGTGGATAGAAGGAAGCATGGATGGACAAATACAAGGTGGATAAAGAGAAGGATAGATGGACAGATCTGTGGTGGATAGAAGGAAGCATGGATGGACAAATACAAGGTGGATAAAGAGAAGGATAGATGGACAGATCTGTGGTGGATAGAAGGAAGCATGGATGGACAAATACAAGGTGGATAAAGAGAAGGATAGATGGACAGATCTGTGGTGGATA